>NC_134182.1:3420405-5820405 GCF_964188355.1 Buteo buteo | reverse complement strand
TGGACTTTCTAATTTTGCTGTTTGGTTCTCATGAAGGACTCTGCCTTTTCCTACAAAACTTTTTCTGTTTATACATCCATAAACCATCTCAGCCATCATGCTTCTACTAACCCACTGGGATGCAGCTGTTCCCAGCTGCCATGGTAAAGCGTTAGTGCTGGTCCCAGACATTTGGCACTGAGGAGAAAACAGGGAGGAAGCCCAATCCTTAGAGAAAACATGCAGTGGAGAGCCAGCAGCCTCCAGCCATTGTGTTGCAGCTGACGCCAGGAACTCATGGAGAACCCCTGGGCAAAATCACACACTTTCCTTATCAACCCAGTTCAAAAATGGAGTGAAAAAAAACCCCAAAACCCAGGACCTTCATTGAAATCTAGGGGACTGCATCCAGATGAGCCTTCCTATAGAGAGGAATTACGATAAAACACAATGCATGAAGAGCATCTCTGGTATCTCACATCCTGTTTCTGAAGACAGTTGACATTGGATGCCAGCTTTGGTGAGAAGTTGAAAGGGGAAATGTATAATCAGGGTGTAAATTATACTCCCCCAGGGAGAAAGAATGGTGGCTTCAGACCCAAGGCAGGGACGGCTCTGTGTCTTTCACCCTTGGCTCTAGGACAGCATTCATGCCCAGCTGCTCCTCTCTCTTGGCTCCTAATTGCATCCAGTGTGTCCATGTGCCGCAGGAGCTTGGCTTCACCACTCAACACCGTGATGCCTTCACCTCTCTGAGCTCTGTTTGAACAGTTATTTGTTTGAAAGTCTGCCCTTTGTATTCAGAGAGCTTTGGACAGTGCACCTTCCCTTTGTCACAGCAAAGCTGTATTTTGATGTGTTGATGTGTAGAAACAGATTATTCACAGCTCAGCACCCACTCCTTGCACTGTGGACTATCACTAGGTAAATATGAGACTAGAGGGACCTCACTTTAGGAGATGAAGTTGTTTAAATTGTTGCTTGCAAATGATATTCATGGTCTATTTAGTCTTCTTTTTTCCTTTCATGAATCATTCATAAACTGGTCATAACTTCTGCAAATATATAATTAATCATAATTTTCACTTACCGGTTTTGAATGAAATTCTGCCTGTCGGGTGTTGGTAAGCAGTTCACTTGAGCAATTTAGCAGCCACTTAGGGCCGGAGACTGGGCAGTCATAGCACAGGCCCCTCTGAGGGCTGAAACTCTTTAAACTAGAGTCTAACAAACTATGAGTGATGTGGGAAAATACATTTGGTGTTTGTTGAAAAAAATCAGTTGGAAAAAATATTCTCATCAGTGATTTCTAAAGACTGACCTCCAGCTGTCTGTGTTTTGAGTGAGTCTCTTTACCTCTGTTTTAGGTGGCTTTCTGCTGGCAGTAGGACACAGCCCAAGGCCATCCCCTGCAAGAGCCATCCATGGGGTTCTTGAAAAACCACTGTGAAGGAGAGAAACCAGGTTTCCTGTGGGCATTTGCTTACACTTGATGGTACTCAGGTGTCAGGATGAAGAGTGCTTTTAAGGCAAACTGGAGTTGCTTTGGAGAGAGAAGAGGAGATAATGAGTGATCCATGGGCAAGCTGGTAGTACTTAATGGTCTGGGCGAGCTGGAAGTGCTGACTATTATCTCCTCCCATCTCCCTGTAAATAGTATGGCTGGTTCTCCTGGTTAATGCACAGAAGTCAGGAGCAGCTCCATTAACTCCATTACAAATAAGAATAGAATCAGGCCTTTTGTGTGAAAGCAGTGTTTATCACGTAGGTAACAAAACCAATTAAGACACAGTTTTATTTGAATTATTTCTTAATTTGCTTGTGTGCCATTTCTAAATGCCAGAAAAAGGTTGAAGAAATTAGTCATAATTCATAAATAACACCAGAAGCTTTGTGATTTTTTTTTTACTTTTTATTAATAAATAAATAAAAAAATAAAAAATCTAGTGCATATTTGAGTTGGTCAACATATTAGACATATTAGAAATATAGAACAGATTCTTCAGTGTTCTTTTCTGATTTCCAGCATCTATATCAGGACTGTCTGGGAAGAGGGAAGAAACAAGTTTATCTGAACTGCATTCTCTTTCTCTGTCCTGATGTTTTTAAAAATATAAGGCTTCTTCAGATACAATTCCTGCTCAAAGATTTAACTTAAGTCTGCTAAATAACTGTAACCTTTCTGTAGCCCACACACAAACTCCGCTTTCATACTTTTTTATCATGGTGATAAAAGCAAATCTAGTGATCTATTCTACTCAATTATTAAAAGGAAAAAAAAAAAAAAAGACAACTCTGAAGAGTCTATTTGTGAAAATGCCAAAAAAGAAGGACGTAAATGTCAATGGATAAAAGCAATTCAGGGTTGCCATGGCAATATAATTCACACCATGCCTCACCCTGACCTTCTGCACAAGTTTCCATTGAGGCATCCACACGATAGCAACAGATTTACTCATTTGGCAGTGAGACGTTACACGCTGGAGCAACAACTACATCACAAGGTAAAGAAAGGACCCGTGTCTGTTATCAGGAGGTCGGTCTGTGGCAGTGTCTCGTTCTGCAGCTTGGAGAGCATTACTCAGGTAGGTCTTACGCAAGTGGGGCCACTGAACTGACCCTTTCACTGAAAATGAGGGGAAAGGGAAATCAGTAAAATGAGACTATTCTAGTATTTTTCACTCATTTTTAAACAAACCCAGTCCTTCTCCAAAGTGTGACTTACACATCCCACCTGAAATCATTAATCATTAATTAAGCTCTCTGAAAATGTTGGCAAAGAGAGAAGATAAATAAAAAAGGTGGCCATGAAAAAATAAATATGCATTGCTAAAAAGTTGTATTAGTAGACTCATTTCAGAGAAGTATGCTTGTTTAGTTTAGCCTGGGAATTCAAAAAGGGTAAGTAGAACTCTGGAAGTGCTTCTGTATTATGTCCACCACACAGTTCAGGGATGCTCAAGCTGGCTAGGACCTACCGGGAACAAGGTTTATGTAGCTACGCAGAAGTCATCTGTGGTAAAATTGTG
Organism: Buteo buteo; assembly: GCF_964188355.1. Taxonomy (NCBI): domain Eukaryota; kingdom Metazoa; phylum Chordata; class Aves; order Accipitriformes; family Accipitridae; genus Buteo; species Buteo buteo. The sequence continues at coordinate 5,817,397 of NC_134182.1, read as the reverse complement.
AATTTCAGTTCAAGTCAACAGTTTTAAATTCATTCTTGTTGTGTGAAAGTCCTTTCTATAAAAATACCAAGCTGTTAAGATCAGCGCATTACAATCAGTCTTAAAAATCTAAATTTGCAGACAACGCATTACTTTTCCTTTTGTTACGATGCATAATTGCCTTTCTGCGGAAGGCAATTCTGCTTGTCGTGAGACAAAGATCCTTGTCTCTAACGGCTTAGTCTGGCCACAGACTAAAATGTTTCTTCATTAAAAAGCTAGCAGCAGACCCCAGGCACCCCAGGTGAGAATCGTCACCAATACGTAAGTTGCCTCCCCGTGGACAGACGCTGGGGATGCCGGCTGTTTTCCAATTTTCACGCAAGGGAGGTGCGTACGCCCACGCGCGGAGCCCCTGCAGCCCCTCACCTCCATCGCCCCAACCCTTCGCTCTGGTGCGTGCGGTCTGTGCATGCCGGCGGTCTCGGGGACGAACCTACGGCCCCTTCGGGTTTGCGGGCTGGCGCCTGCATGCTGATCCCGCGCTGGGGCAGAAAGTAATAACTCACTGCTGTCAAGCTGAGCGTGGGTGCCTGTCTGTAGCTTTGGAAGAATTGGTATTCCACTTGATTTATACTTCCAACGAAGCTAATTAAGCAACAATTCAGGAGGAATCCATCATTGTGACAGACTTGTTGATTAACCATCCCACAAGCAAAGTCAAGGGTGTTTGGTAGCCTGAAGAAAAAAAAAAATTAGGTCAATAGGGAGAAAAACAACGATTTGAGCGTAATACAGCAGTGACTATTATTTCCAAAAGCAACAAGAAGCTTAATACATTTCACAAACACAGGGGCCAACATTAAAAACAAAGGCAGCTCAGATCAGTAGGGTGTTAGATAAAGAGGGAAAACTTCTACATCTCATCTTTGTGTGATTAAGCTGTGAAGGCCAACTTTATGGGGATGGTGCCCCTATTAAAATCTTCTGTGCACCTTCATCTGTGTTTGCCAGCTCTGAAATGTTAGTGCAACCCCCGTGAGGTTTCTGGCATTTGTGAAAGCACTGAGAATCATGCAATTATGATAATATCATCTCTAATTTTTTTGAAGAAAATCAGTTTCTAGTCCTCAGGGACACAAGTCTGAAAAGCTATAAGAGGATCTGCTATTAGAAATTGAAGAGAAGGACCTCAGACAAATGCTTTATATTTAAATCTTCATGATGCTAAAACCCTCAAGAGGGTAAGAAGCAGGCAATGTGAAGAAGCAGAAGCTGAAGCAGATGAGATTAGTGATGCCGATCTCCCTAGCATTGAAGATGGGATGAAATGCTGATGAAATTAGGTAGGATCTGAGACAACCACTAGCATTAGAAGGACTTTGGTGCAGAAGTGGTGACAGCTGACCCTGCAAGCATAATCTCTGGATATAGATCTTGAAGCCCTGCTGTTAACTGCCCTTCTCCTGAGACCCAGAGGCCCCGTGCCTGGTGTCTGCCTGGCAGAGGCCATGCCCAAGTCATCTCAGGATGGACGGAGGAGGCAGCTCTCACATGTCTTGCCTGCAGGGCCTGATCCTGCAGATGTTGCCAGAGCATGCAGCCTAGATTAAGGCTTTCGCAGAAGCCTTAGAGGCTGTGGTTTTGGTGCCCATGCCTCAATGAACCCATCCTGCCATTGTGGTGTGGGAGACTGGGAGTGTCTGTGGCCAGTTTCGGAGTAACTGAACCTCCCTCTCCACCTTTGGCTGTGCCTCAGGTCTCTCACAGAGAAACTGCTGCAATTTATACAGAATAACTAAAACACTTTTCAAGCAGGAAAAAATAAAAAAGGGCACATTATTCCATAACCTCATACATGGCTGAAGGGGGGAAGGCTGGGTTTGACCCTGGCTGCGAGCAGCCCACCGGCCCATGCGCTTCGTGGCATGCACTAATGATTTATTTTTTTTTCCTTGATCAATGCAGGTCTTGATGCAGGGAGCAACTGTGCTATGCCACAGCAAATGCTCTGACCATGGGCTGCAGAGTCACAGGCATCTCTCAGGCAAGGGTGCAACGGTAAGGGACTGGTGTGCCTGTGTGCAGCCTGGAGGGATGCCTGCACCCCTGGGAACACTCAGCTCTTGCTGCTGCCTTCAGTGAGAGAGTGACCCTTTCTCAAAAGAGGTACCTGTCCTCTCCCAGTACCCCAAACTCAGGGATGGAAAGCCCATCAAGAGTGACATCCCCTCCCTCCCCTGTTTAGGTAGCTCAGCAGGAGCACAGGCAAATATTGGGACCATTTCTCTGGTGGGGGTTATGAGCTGTATTTGGCGTTATCGTGCTTAGCCTTAGCACTTGTCTTTAGGATCTCTTTGCCGCAAGGCTGGAGCTGAAACATCTTACTATTATCTGGCAATTCCTTACCCGAAATATCTTACTCTGCAATTCCTGGCTGCACTCCTCGCACCCGGTCCCACCCTGCGATAGCTGCACCTTTTCAGCCCTGGGGAGCGGGGTGCCCAGGCAGACGGAGAGCACAGCAGCCTTTCCAGCACAGGTTTCCCAGTGCCCTCCACCAAGCTGGCCGGTGCCGCCCTGGGTGCCTGCCGCCAGCTGTGCTGCCAGCTGTGCTGCCAGCTGTGCCTGGTCTGGATGTCACCAGCCCGCTGTGACACTGGGGTCCATTTCTGCTGGATGGCAGTGACATCTAGAGGCTCCTTGGCCTGAGCTCCTGTCTCTCACTCTTCCCACGCCGCTGGCAGCACTAGGCAGGCAGAAACCTGCTCCTCACGAAATTCCCAGGAATACCATTCACACCCTAAGGGTGAGGTACTGCAAGACTTAAATCCAAGCTCCTTCCCTCAACCACCATGGGAAGAAGCCTTGTAGAACCTAAAAGAAATTTTATATTGCTTTTGGGATCTCAAAGGTTTGAGGCAGCCAATCCACGTCCCTTCCCCGAGAGACAAACTGGTTCACATGAGGCTGGTGCTGATTAAACAACACATACAGCTTGCCAGTCTAGGAAATATTATTTCCTTGCTTTATATGCCATACATTAGATTTGATGCCATCCAGCATCAAATGCAAAACTGCCACAGAAACACCTCTGTATCGAGACTGGCTGTGCGAGATGAAAGATTATTGTGCAAACAGTATTATGTATTTAAAAGCAATGCATTCAAGAAAAAGGGGTAAATACATCATCTCCATAGGCTGAATTGTTCAGCCAGTTGGTGAGTGCACCTCCTGAAGCGTTCCCAAGGTTGAGCTGAATTACCTACCATGAAGAGAGATAGGGAATATTATTGCCTGTATTAGGGGTACTTGATATTCAATAGAATATATATTCGCTAGGATGACATAACATAGGATTTGCAAGTCAGCTGAGCAGATTGCAAATAATCTTCCAGCCTGAAACTGGGGAATGAGCAGCCTAGTGGAGTAGAGCTCTCCCATGATACAAAATTGGTGGGAAGATTGTGGTGAAAAGTGGGAGGAATGGCTCCTGCCTATGCTGTGAGCTACCTTACGCTTGGAAACATTCAAGAGAAAGGTTAGGTCAGGCCTCTCCTGAAATAAAAAAATCTCTGGATGATAAAATGGGAAAAAATCTCAAGAGGATGAGAAGAGCCAGCGAGACAGCAAGGTAAGGCAAGAGCAGCATCGAGACACTGCAATGAAGGCTCCTGCCACCTCCATCCTCTTGCAATGCATGATCCCTCACGGTGCCTGGGAAAGGTTGGACATATCCAGCGGGTGTCAGAGCTGACATTAGGGGATCTCAAGCCACATCCACCTAATGAATGGGCACCAAAGTGTACTTTCCCCAAACATTAAAGCGTCCCAACCCTCTTCCCTTATTTAGTAGCACTCTCATGGGGTAAGGATGAAGACAAGGCCCCATAAAAGTGGCTTTGGAGGAGTTGAGGGCAAGAGGGCACAGAAAGCTGGCCCCTATACCACACCACCTCCTCCTTCAGTGCCCTCTGTGCTTTCCATAGGCGTGGAGGTGTAGGTACTTGTTACCATGCCCAGGGCTGTGAGAAGGTTCCTCCCAGGGATGCTCGACCCACATCCCGACTGAAGCAGACGGCGCAGGTGGGGCGAGAGGACCAAGCCCTCCCCCTGCCCCACAGCCTCTGCAGGAGGGCAGGCAGCTGCCTGCTGCCTTTTGACCATGTCAGAGGCTTTGGCAGGCTGTCCCTGGGCATTTGGTGGTGGACGGCACCTTCTCCAGCCACTGAAGTCCAAGCAGAGCCGAGGGCCTCCAGGGGAGAGGCAGGAGAAGGAGACCCATCCCTGCCAGCAAGCCCAGGAGACTGGGGCTAGCGCAGCCTCCTCCCTGCTGCTGCTGCGTGTTATATCCCCCCGCTTGTCTCTGCTTACTCGTTTTGTCTGTCTGATGCAGAGGAGTTGGGCTGTAAGGATAGCTCCCAGCTCAGCGCAGGGAGAAATGCCGAGACAAGGTGGGAGGCGCAGCCGTGGGGTGAGACATCTCCATCAGCCTCGGATTTCATGGCCTAAACCCCTTTCTCTTTATCTCTGAGGGACACGAGTTAAACCTCTATCCATGGAGCGGGAAGGTGCTTTTTTTACTAGTGGTGTGTATGATCTGCAAGACCTACACACAGTCATTAACCTATAGAGCTAAGGTGTCTTGGGTTTCTTTGGTTGGGGTTTTTTTCCCCAAACTAGCATCCCACATCTTCTAGAGCTCAGAGGTGATAGGAGATGTGGAATGAACCTGAGGTTGTCTCAGTTTTACTGGATGGCAAGAATGGTTAAAAGAAAATAGTGGTTGTGAGTGCCAGATTTTGCTTTTTCAGATACTTTCTTTTTCTCTTAGACCCTGGCATAAAAGCATCCATTTCATTATTATATTGAATGAAACCAAGGGATTTTTTTTTTTCCCCTCATTGGAAAAAATAACCAGTTTCAAGCTTCTAGGGCAAAAAGTAAACAGTAATGGCCGGCACAATGTTGCACTGCTGTGCTCCTCAGAAATCAAAGTTAGAAGATGTATTGGACACCTGACCCGAAGGCCGCAGATGTCACTGGTTTCCACTGAGATCCCTCAGCCAAAGCCGCCCACACCAGATTGAAGGTATTAGGAAACCAGAGGGAATGTGCCACGGTGGACTCGGACGTGCTCTTCTGGGCTCTGCCTGCCAGACGCAGGGTGCGTGACCTCAGGAAAACCACGCTGAGATCCCAGTCTGTCAGAAACACTGAGCCTTACTGATACCAGCTCAAAAGCCGACAGCAGTGGTCAGGCTTTGCATCAGAAATCTCATTGCCGCTTCCTCTCTGCACCAGGTACAGCACAAATACTTGGGTCCCTGCAAGCGGTGAAGGAAGGGGCTTGAAAGTTGAATTAGGTCTGCTTACACAGCACTGTGAGCCTCCAGGGAAAGCCAGGCAAAATTTCATACTAAGCATTATAGCTTTTGTATCATCTACTATTTGATTTCTCATTAAAGGCAGCACAGGGGAATTTGGGAATTTCAAATATTCTTTGTAACACTCAGCATTTCAAAGTGCTCGTTTGGGTGTTGCCTCTAGCCTGGGGAGGGGCTGACATCATTTCTCCTTCCCAAAAGGAGACATCAGAAACTCTCCCTCAACTTTGATGGGGCAGGACACCCCGTGGCATGGCTGGAATGAAGAAAGGTGTGAAATTGGGCACGGATTGGGCCCGTGTACGAAGAATCAAAGGCAGCACTCCCTGTGCCACCGCCGGAGGTTGCCCGGTGCAAGCACCAACCCTGCAGCCAGCGCCCGCGCCAAAGGTGGCCGCGGAGATGCTCCGGGGAGGTTTCTGTGTCTCGCTGCCCCGAAACAAAATCATGGGGACTTGGGAAGGGCTGTGTTGCACTTCACACCAGACAAGCAGGAGGGAGCTAAGAAAGCTCAGCGTACTCCCGCATGCTGACCTGGGTCACCTTATCCATGGGAAAGTGTGTTTCCCGCAGGCTCTGATTCTGCTCCCGGTGCTGGCAGGGCTAACCCTATGGTGGATTTACAAACTCCATCTCCCTCCAGGCATTAACAGACAACTTGCCTGACAACTTTATGTTAACAAATGCTGGGAAACAGCATTTTTGGCTCAGCTTTTTAAGCAGGCGACAGATCCAGCCGTTCTATTTAATGTTCATTTAATGTGAACAAGTCCTAGAAAAGGCGAACATCTGCAATCACTCATCTCTGCTGCTGAGACGTGAAGGCATGACATTGCAGGCATTTCTTCATAGATGGTGGATTGTTTTTAAAGCCAAATTCAGAGTATGGCATAGAGGAATCCTGTTTCCATCAAACTGCATGTGTAAAAATGATTTCTGGGGTTTTACCCTGGTGCAATTTCACTTTGAGGTCTCGTTACTCACCTGCTCCCCGAGGCTGGGAGAGCATCATGCTGTTGGGCACTAGTCACGTCCAAGAGGCAACAACAGGCGAGCAAACAGCTTTGCTTTACTGAGCTGGAAGTGCAAAAATGAGGAAGGCCATGGCCAGAAGCTGCTTGCAAAGCTGCTGAAAGGTTCAGGAAACTATGTGGTATCCATGCTGAGCCATCGCGGCTGTGCCGCCGGGATGTGTCCTCCGTGCTGCCGGGTCGGCAGTGGATTGGCATACATTCCCACTGACCTACATTAGAGGGATTCATGAGTCACACATTAAAAAAAAAAAAAAAAAATCATTTCCCTAATGAACAGATTGCTGTTACTGAGATGGCGATTCTGTGTGAGATGCTAAGCAAGAGCCTTTGGATATTTCAATATAATAATGTACTTCTAATGTAGCATTAACAAAAAATAACTGGCATTAGGCTTTATACAAATATTCATGGCTTTCAAGGCACTTTATGGATGAATGACTCTGTTGTGCAGGTGGGAAAACTGAGGCAGATAATGATTATTTCCTTCTCTAGTCCCACAGTAAGTTAATAGCAGAGCAAGCAAGAAAGGCAGGATTTCTAAAACTCCCTTTCACTTTTGACTGAACAACAGGAGAACCTTTAGAAAGGCCTGAGGCTCAAGTGTACCCAGTGATAGAAAGTCAGCCGTCGAAATTTTTAGGTCAGGAACAGATTGTTTCTCTTTTTTTTGACAAGATATGCTCTGATTAGCTGAAGACTTCATTAATCCAGGGACGTGCCATGTCATGTATAATACAGGAGTTCAGATGGATGGAGCACAATGTTCTCCTCCGGCATGTGGATCTGAAGTGGTGAGGTCTGGGCGGGGGTGCTGGTAGCTACTGGAGTTACGGTGGGATCCATCCTGGGGTGGTTCAGAGGGACACGCTGGCAGAAGAATCGGTTCGGAGTGAAGTCATCATGATGTCCTCTTACCAAGCTGTTCAAACACTGCTCGATGGCTGTGTTTTATGAATCCAAACAAATGTTTACTGACTACTTTTGGCCATCCACCTGCACCCAGTCTTTGGAGAAATAGGCAAGCTCCGAACTGTCTTCCTGCAAAAAGAGACAAAGGCATGCAAAGCTTTGGCAAGTTGGAATTTCCTGGGCCAAAGTATTTGAACAAACTTTTTTTTCCCCTGTAAAATGGACAGATTGGATAAGAACTTCTAAGCAACAACCTGGCTATAAGTCCCCTGTACTGCTGTTATGGAGATACTCCCCTGAGACCAATCTCATCTTAATTTGTTATTTAAGGCGTGTCATTTAACTAAATCATTAGGGAAAAGACTTTATCTCACTTACAGGATATTCATTCCTTTTAAAGCCCTGTCCTCCTGTTCTCACCTCTGGAAATTTTAAACACAGAGACTTCACCTGAGAAGATTATTTAATTAAGGCGTTGTTTGCCCATCTCCAAATCAGAGCTTGCCTGTGGGGCAGAAGACCCTCCCGCAGTTTCAGGCGTGAGCTGCAGGTGGCAGAATTGAACTGCAGACTCGTTCGAGACCAGCACTCATTTGCTCTCCAAACCAGCGAACCAAATACTTTCAACCGAGAGACCAAGGAACCTGCAGCATCCTGTAGGTGAGACTCGTGATACAACGCCAGCACCCGGCTTGTTTTGGAGATGTTAAAACTCCTCTTGCAAAATAGATTCTTTTCCTCCACAAACACAGAGGCTCGCGGCCGATGTTGGTAGCACTGGGGTTGCTCTGAGGGTGCTGCACCCACCTTCTTCCAGCCTCAGAAGAATAGAAGAATGCACAGAGAAAAGCACCGAAGATAATCAAAGATTCTGGGCAGCTTCTGGTTGAGGAATCATTACACAGATTAGGATATCTGAGCCTGGAAAAGAGATGACTCCATTGATAGTAGAGAGCAGGTACATAAGAAAAGGCTGTTCATTGTAATACAGGAACCAGGAGTGGCAAATAAATCGTTTGCTGGTGTGTTCAGACAGGCAGAAGGACATACTGCTTTACACAACCTGGAAATGGTAGGGCTCATCTCCACGGGACACTGTGGCTGCTAAACCCTCGCGGCGCTTTGAAAAGCAATCGGGCAACCTCATAGGAGAGGAACCAGTCAAGGAGTACCACGCTCAAAGGCATCCCCCCCCGGTTCATGAGGAACCCGGTCGCTGTCGTTATACCCTTCCCAAGGTGTCTGCTGTGGGAGGCAGGAGACTGTGCTAATGGCCCTTTCAGCTGGCCTGACCCAGCACTTTCCGTGGCCTTGGCCCGGGGACCGGGGTCGGGGAATGCTGTGAGGTGTGCAGCTTTCACTTCCAAAAGACCTTTTGCAGGAGAAAACTTGAGCCTGTGACCCAGCTACATTGCACAAGCTCAGAGGCTAGAAGAAAAACGTATTAAAAAAAAAATAATCTCTTGACCTCTAGGTGGGTTTTGAAGGGGAGAAGGTGGGACTGATTGGGTCCAGGTTTCCAAAGGCATGGGCTGGCAGTGTTAGAATGTCACCTTAAGCCTCCCTGCGCTCACCCAGAGCCAGAGGGGAAAGGCAGGGTGTCAGGACTGCCGTTCTTTAGAGCATCACCATTTGGTCGGCAGAGTTTGGGCCTGTTTCTCATCTACAGCTCGCACATAGGCCAGGCCTTTACTATTTTGGGTGCTGCCTTTCTTCCACAGTCTTGGGGTGGAGTGGGCTGCTCTGCTCTCTGCTGTGAGCGACGCAGATTTGGTGGGAGAATGCTGCGTGTGCCGGTGTCCCGGAGCACAGCCCCAGCAGACGGGGAGCCCGGGTTGCCCTTGGACCTCTGAGTGCAGAGCAAGGAAACCCTGGGTTCAGCGTGGCTTTTCTATTAAGAAGACTAGATAACAGGTCTGGATCTGTGTGATGACGAGGGGGAGCAGGAGGAAAAGAGGAATCAGACCAACCTGGTGACCTGCACCACCACACAGGTGCCTCTGGAGTTACAACATCCAGGTTAGCGCCTTTCTCAAAACCTATTTTCCCTTGGAGGAAACCCAACTCTTTTCCCATTTTAATTAGGCTTAATTGGCAATATGGGAACAGCCTTAACTCGTAGCCATTTCCTGGCAGCGCTGGGTTTAGCGCTGCTTAAATAGCAGTCAGCATGGTGGGGGTGGTGGCAGCAGCAGCTATTAAAGCCAATAGAGGAGGAATTGCAGGATCTTGGTACTACGCTTTGGCTGGGAACACTGATGCCCTGGTGTTAACAACTGGATAATATGAAATGCTGATCAGCAATTGCTCAGGTCCATTGGCTTCTTGGCATCAGCCAAACAACCATTTGTGTTGTTCCCGTGGACTTGATATTCAGGCTTTTTAGCTTGCTGGATGATCTGGTTTGACAAAGGGGCTTGGTGTTCCTGCCTGCAGACAAATTCCTGGTGTTACAAGGTTACCAGGTCTGATATCCCTTAATACTGGCCAGGCACAAATACGAGTAAAGAATTGTTTAAAGTTTCAGCTAAAACACATGCACTTGATGATCTTGTGTCTACACAACCCTTCTGCTAGCAGCAGGGCATGGCTCAGCACCTGAAACACCTGGAGGAGGTACCTGCTGTTTGTGAGGACATCATGGGGTGATGGGGCCCCCTCTGGACAGAGGCAAGGTGGGTATCCGTTCTCAAATGCCTCAACATGAGCTAAGGATGAGTCTGAAGATCTGAGAGATGGGAAGGTGGGCCTAGCCTCTGCATCCTTTACGGGTGTATCCATACCACCCTGGGAGGTAATTGAGATGCAGTAAAAATGCTGTGATGTCCAATGGCAAGAGTGCCATTACAAGGGAAATGGAGCATGTGCTAATGTGAGAACATTTGCAAGATCGTTCCAAGCCTTTTCCCTTTTTCTTTTGACTGGCCATTGAAAGGTGGAAACGACCACTGTTGTTAATAACTATGGGAAAATGAACAGCCATACATGTTTCTGATCAGTTGTGCTTGGTAAAGTTATACTGGCAGAATAAGCTGTTTATTTCTCACATTTTGTAGCTAAATGAAAAAAAGTCACCCGGTTACTGCTGTAATTTGGAATATGCAGCCAGAAAGCAGAACAGGTCTGATCTTCGTTTATGCGGTGCCCTGGCTTGCTGCTGTGGCAGGCGACAGGGAACAAGGGACCCACCTGAACATTGGCCTTGGCTTTCCACGCTGGAAAAGGGTCAGCCTGGCCCAGTGCAGCATCCATGCAAACACTGATCAATACAGGCAAGGATGCTGGGATTTTTCCTTCAGCAGCATGCACTGGCCTGTCTCCAGATCTTTGGTAATCTCCATGTCCAGCGCCTGATTTCTGCTTATCCTAAATTTGCTCAAATTCTGGGTGTAATCCTTCGTTGGGGTGGCGAAGCCTAATTCTGTTTGTTGAACTACTTTTCCATAATTGCATTTGCCTACAGCTAGCTCTCTAATCTGCCTTTCCTCAAATCTGGCACGATCATGCTGGAATCCATTTACGGCCACATATGCAGGGACGGGGCTCAAGGATGCAGCCGGGCACACACACGTGTGTGTGTTTGTGTGTGCGTGCGTGTGTGCACATATGCCCACGGGTGAAAGCAGAGCACTTTTAGCATGGCTAGTCCTGGGCACCAGCTCCCTCCAGTGCTTGCAAGGCTAAGCCCTGCCTCCGCCTGCCAGTGGCTCCGATCCCAAGCGATCCTGTGGAGCTGCCGTGCGCCAGGGTTGTCCGTTCTGCTTCAAAAGAAGCTGAACAGATGGCTTTCTCCGCTATTTGTTCACACCTACCTCCCAGGGTGAGGTTAACCAACAGGATAAGAGGTAAAGCAAGGCCGAGGCAATGGTTGTGACTCAGGCTGTCCTGCTCCATCACAGCAGAGCGACCGTCGCACCAGCAGGACCCACCTGCAGGAGCTTGCTGCACCTCCAGGCAAAGCCACAGCCATTTTGCTTATCACTTTCAGCGGCGAGGTCTCATAGCCGCAAGGTCCAGCTGTGGCTTGGGAATCTCTGTCCCTTGCCCTGCCCGCGTGTCCGGCAGCCTTCTGCATCTGCCCCGCACGCAGGGCCCAGGGATGCTCTGCTGCAGGAGCCGGGTGGGCTTTCCAGGCTGGTGGCCATCCCACTCCCAGTTTAGCAGTGCCACAGGCAGGGAAGCCAGCCCAGGAAAGCTCCCCAGTTTTGTTTTTTTCTCCTGGGAGGTCTCTCGTCTATTCCTGGGGCGACTGCAAAGATATTTTGCACAAGAGCACACGGCCCTCGAGCGCGCAGTTTCCCTTGGATTACAATGATGCTGAGCAAAGATCACTGCAGAGCTCTGCTGGTGCCCCACTCTGTGCCTCCCACAGTGACTGTTTCTTCCACGCTGAAGAGATCTGCCCCTGCTCTTCCTCTCTATCTGCAGCCCCATCAGCCCAAGAGCAAACACACCAGAATGCTTGACACGAACTTGCTTGCAAGAGCAATATCCTGCAGGGATAGGGCTTTGGCTAGGTGCTAGTGTATAATGTTTGGCTTCACAGTTATTTTTCGTTGGTTGTTTTGGTTTTTTTTTAAAAAAAAAAAAGAGGGACTAGATGTCAGGGGAGGAAGGGATCTCAGCAGAAATTTTGATAGGAGCATTACAACAAGCAGCCTGCCAACACCAAAAAAATTGGATCACAAACTTCGTTTAGGGGAAATTAAAAGCCCCACAGAAAAAAAGATCCAGCATTTTCAGAAATAAATGTTTCCTGTTGTGAATTTGAAGTGCTTCCTTAAATTGCATTTTTAACTGCGTCAGAAAACGAAGTCAGAATCAAAGTGAAGTAAGCCGATGATGCTGTGAAGTTTTCAAGCAGAGTTTCTCTAAATGGGGAATTCAGACATTTTCATATTCTAATTCAGGAAGAGACAAATTTTGGATGCCTGCAATTCTCTGGGGGCTCAACTCTTCTGGAAGGATGAGAGACACGGAGTACAGAGTGAGCGGCTGCTGTAAGGAACTGGTGGTTAAGTAAAAGTGCCCTGTTTCAAAGGGGTTTGGGGCTGTCAGAGATTTTTCTAGCTCACAGGCATCCAAACTGTGAAATTACCATCATAACAGAGCAAAGCATGGCCGTGAGAGGCTGAAGGTTTTGAGGGCTGGGGAAAGATCCCGTAGTCCTGCTTTGCGGAGACTCTTTCTGGCTGCCAGAAGGGAGCAGCTCACCTGCACAGCCTGGCTCTCCCACATCACCTGAGCAAGTATGGAGGCAAAAAGGATGGATAAGGTTCTCGGCAGGCATGCTCTCCACCCCACATGGCTGCCATGAGACATACTGCGTTGCTTCACGCTTACAACTTGCTACAGCTATGCGTTACCCCCTTTTTCAGCAAAGGGAACTGCACCCATCCATTGCAAAAACTCTTTCTCCTTCCCCTCTCCTGATTTGGTTGCTAATGCAATCTAAAGAGTAAATAATATTTTAAGCAGCTTTCACTTGATGAAGAAGCTCTAACAACCTTTGCTCCAAAACATGCTGGAGTGTTTTCGAACAGCATAATGAAAGCTCTCTGAAGAACAGAGCAGTGGAAGAGCTGGTATTACAAATGCCCTGAGAGTCAGTTAGCTTAACTCCTTTATTGATCTTCCTTGAAAACGAAGCTCTATAGCAGAGTGGTTAAGGGAAATAGATAATGAACACGAGAGACTTTTAACATGTGAAAACTGAGATTACAGTTTAGGGAAGACATCTCAAAAGCAGCACAGTGCCAAACTCCCCAGCAGATTAGTCAACAGGCATTAGTTACCATACACTAAACCCACTTTTTTTGACACCAAACCGGCTCCCTCTTGTCTCTGCAGGAAGGAGCACGTCAGGCAGCAAGTAAAGCGGATTTGAGGAGGTACGTGTGGGTGCCAGACAGGGCAGTCAGGGCTGGACTTGGGCTCTGGGCAGCGCTTGGGAGTTTTGGTCCTTTGGCAAGGCAGACCAGTTCGCATCACACTTTCACATTAACTTTGGTCTATGCTGGACCGGGACTAGTTTCCTATTTGGCATCTGTTTCCAAATCAAAACCTTAAAATTCTTAAGAAAATTGCCTGTCGTGCTCTGCCGAGATACCAAACTGTGCCAGTCCTAGGTGGGAGCTGTGTGCCACTGCCCAGGGTAAAGAGGCAAGGACAGACCCCAGCCCGTACGCTTTTCTGCTGCTGCTCGTCCTCTGCCTCTGCATCCCCAAGGCTTTGCTGAGAGAAGCGGTGGCATCTCTTTGCTCCAGAGAAGCTAGGAGGAGTAATGGGAAATTGAATCAAATGGGTTCTGACTCAGACCCGTCCCTACCATCAAGCCAAGCCTTTTGTTAGGCATATTGCGCTCTTCTGGCCTCCAGCCAGGACTGGAACAGCATTTCTGAAACATCGTGAACACCTGCAATGAGATTCCTAATGCGGGGCTGCATGAAGCCATGTGGGTGATTTGGATAAGGATGCAGGATTTTGGCTGCTTGTTTGACTCCACTCAGCAAATCTGGGAAAACTGGCTGATGGGTCATCTCTGCAAGCAAGCTGGCCTCCCCTCTCCATCTTTTTCTTATGGAGGCTTTACCTTTTCTATTATGATGATCTTCATTCCCAACAGCCATGGCCTGAGCTGATAGTGGCAGGAAAAGATACTGCATCTCTTTTTGAATTGCACAGCTGCAGCTCTGCATTTTTGAAGGTTTAGTATCTAGGGAATGGGAAATGTCAATATTACCATATAGTTTTCCTTGGGTAATATCGAAATCTTCTGGCTGCCAGGTGAATTTAAAGCCAAAAAAAGAAATCAAATTTAATCACAATTTTGTGATCTTTTTTGCCTCTCACAGGAAAAGATTCTCTGGCTACACTAAAAAGATATTAGATGTTTCAAGGACATTGATTTGTTGGAGAAAAACTTGCATTACTTGATCTGAACATCTCCCTGAGCAAGGGAGGGGGAGGTGTCCCAAGTTCAGGAGCCAGGATCTGCTCAAAATACATCAATTTTAAGTTTCTACTTTAGACCAGTTTCTGTTTCGGTTGCATCCTTTCGCTCTGGTGTGAGGCAAACAAGAAACTGCTCTGGCTTTCCGGTGGCCTTCAGACCAGCTAATGAGTACCCTTGGGAAATGCACCTCCTAAAATTACCTCCAAGCCACCCCAACTCCTACGGGTGGTGACCCAGCATAGAGCAGCACTTGCCTTGGGGTGCTGGAGCCCCTCCAGAGGCACCATCACCCATCGTTCCCACCACAGCTTCTCCTTTGCAACTGGTCTAGAGCCCTTGGGAACCAGCCCCAGGAAAGGGCTTTCCATTCCCTGTTCCCATCTAAAGGGGAGAGAGGGTAGAGGAATGAGGGGGGTTGAAACAGGGAAGGGAGAGAAGATGCTTGCCAGGGGAACAGCCAGAAGAAATTGCAAGGAGGTGTGAGATTTAGAGGTCCAAAGACCCCAGTCATTAGCGAGAGGAATCCAGCAGGTCTCCGCTCGGCAGAGGCAGGGCTATGAGTCTGCAGCGTGGAGGACGAGGGAATGGAAAGGACTGGAGAGGACATTGATTTTCTTAGAGGAAAAAGTGAGCAAGAATGACCTCAATGGAAAAATATTTTCTCTCTCTCTCTTGTTCTGTCTCACAGACAAATATAGCCCTACACGTTATGCAAAGGCAGTGTTCAACCATGCTTGGAATGAGCAACTTGGGAGGCAAATTGCTACCACTTGTCCTCACCCTTGTTTTTTCGGCTTTTATTTCCTCTTTTCCCTTTGTCTTCTCCCTCCAGCACGGCCTGTCCCCGACAGCTGCCACAAAGCCACCTCAGAGCAAGCCCCTGCCTTGAGAGGAGAGAGGGGTCCTCGGGGGGCAGCTGCCAGCAACCGCCATGAGAACAGCCACTGCTCTTCACAAAATGACCTGAGAGGAAAGGTGGATCGAACCGGGGTTGTGCAGGTTAAAGAAGACGGGAGAAATGTTTGGGTTGAATATTAGAAAGGTCTTTCCAGCAGTAAGGAGATGCCGGACTAGGCTGCGCGGAGATCTCGCCGACACCTATCCCGGGGCATGTTTAGGAACCAGTTCAGCAATATCTGTCCAGAAAGGCACGGTCCCAGGCAATCATTCTCCCTGACAGACCCATTGCTCAGCAGCAGACCAGATGATTTCCTTGCTGCCCTATTTCTGAGAAATGTCTTTCTTTCACTATGAACATTACAGCACATTTTTGCTTGGAGTCAAAAGGCTGCCAAGTGCCTTTAGCTGTTTTGATTGTCTCCCGTTTCCCCAGCCCCAGCTGCGTTTTCCTGGAGGCTGCAGCTCCTGTGGAACCTGCTTTGCTTTCAGTGGCTTCACTGCTTGTCCTCGGTTTGCTCCTCCGCAGGAGCCAGCTCGGAGGGGCTGGAGGGTCCCTGCGACCCTTCTCTGCAAGAGCAGCAGAGAAAACGCCCATTTCTGGTTGTGAAAACAACATTTCTGAGCCTCCCACCCTGTGGTTACCTCTGCTTGTGGTTTCATTTGCCGTGCTGAAAATTTCAGCCTTCTGGTGAAATGTGGAATTGCTCTGAAAAAAATCCAAATGCAGAGGCGAGCGGCTGCACGCCCATGGCTGCTCCAGGGGAAGGAGAAGGAAGACCCAGGCTTGGGTGCAAAGAAGAAGTCCTGCCCTGCATTGCCAGCAGTAACCAAAACCTTCCCTCTCCTCCCGCTCTAGGACTGACAGAAACAGCTCCCGAGCCTTGGAGCCAGCTCTGCAACCAGACCTGGGACTGAGCGAGACAGGGCAGTGCTCTCGCTCACCCGCCGCCGTGAGCATAGCGCAGAGATGGGGTTTGCAGCCCAGGGCCTCCCAGGACAGGGTGGCAGGGCTGGGAAGATCCAGAAATAAATTACCTGCAGAAGAAACCATTGGGCCAGTCTTTTTCACCCAAGGTGGCTGCAGCCACGTTTTACATATCTGTATCACTTGCCTTGGCCAGGAGGCCACAGCTCCTGCCCATGCTTGTTTCTGGCAGCTCCCCTCTGGTACTCACCACACCTCCCGGGGCAATTCGGGTCCGCTCCCTGGCACCCCCATGGGCTGGGAGCATCACCCCGTCCTTGGGCTGCACAGACACCCAACACCTATCGTGCCGGGGGCATCACCTGGCTCATCCTCTTCCTCAGCAAGTAATGGTAGCACTAGCACTAGCACCAGCACCAGCAATAGCAATGTTTCCCTTCCAAACGCCAGCATAATCCCCATGCTGTATTTATGAGAAAAAAAATTAAAAATGAAGAAATCAAATGTCTTCCTCAAACCCAAACTGTGAGATAGCTGGCAACTGGCATGGATATCCTCATTCCTAGCCCGCAGTTCAACCACTATGTAAAGGAGTCAGACAACATCTGCAGTGCTGTCTCTAGGAAATGTTGCCCCCCATCAAGAGGAAAGTGGGAAGAAGCAGAGCCAAAGGAGTCATCCCTGTGGGCAATGCTGTGTCCAACGTGGACGGTGGGGGGTAATGGTCTGGCCAATGCAGAGGTAAGAACAGCCTCATCTGCCACAGTCAAGGTTGCTGCCTGCTGTCACCCCAGGCAGCATTTACCTGGGAATGTTAACCATTTCCCTCTTTTCTTGGATGAGCGTGACACTGAGAGCACGGAAGAGGCCTCTCCTCCTCAAAGCTAGTTGTTTCTGATTTCCAGGAAATCAAACAAACGGGAGGAAACTAAAGCAAACAGATCAATCTGTAAACAGAGAGACTTTTCTCAGTCTTTCATAAGCAAAAAAATAAAAGCAACAATTACCTTCTCTAGAAAATAATGGCAAATGTCATCTGCCGGGACTGTTATTTCCACTGCCGGTGGGGAGGCAGACTGGTGCTGCTCCCAGATTTTCTGTGAATGGGCTGGGAAGCAAAGCAATTAGGCAGAAAAGAATAAACCATTCATCCAAACATGACAGCCAGCAGAAGAGCGGTTGTAAACAAGTCAAACTTCTTACCTCCTTGCAAGTGCTTAGCAGTTTTGTGAGACGTGGCAAAGCTGTGAGTGGTGGGATGTGTGGTACGCACCCAGCTTCCCCACTCACCAGGGCAGACCCCCCCAGGGCAGGTTTTGTGCCCGTTAAGAGGTGCGAGGCTGAGGTGGTATTCGCCCACCTAAGGAGTCATTTGTGCTTGTAAAATATTAGAAGTTAAAATAAAAGTACTGTAATTCCCCAAGCTTCATACAGAGTTTTTGTACTGTAGCCTGCAAGAAGAGTCGGTCTCATACTGGTGGCTGGGGTTAAGCCAGTTTGTAAACCACCATAGGGTTCCAGTCCTTGCTGGTGCAATGCCCACGCTACCTTAGCACCGTTAAGACAGAAGCTATGCTTTTCCTCACCATGACGCTGGGATTGGTAAAATCCACCTTCACCCCTTCTCTTACACCAAATTTTCCCCAAACACCGCGTGGTTGCAGGGGGGTCATGGTGGGAGGCAGAGGAGAAGCCAAGGGGGACCCCAGCCAGGAGGCAAACCCTTCCGGACGGTCTCGTGTCGGGGACCTGCCCAAGTCCTGGTGGCCAGGGCTGCGTATTTCCTTGCTCCGAGAGACCGGCCGCTGCCCGGTGCACGCAGGTTTGGTCAGAGCAATGCCGTTCAGGCACCATGGCTGCACCCCCAAAGGGTTCATATGCATCAGGACAACTTCCCAAGGGATAACAAATCTGTCCTTTATCACATTGTTTCCAGTCATTTGAGGTTTTGGATGGAAAAAACTGCGTTTTTCACAGAAGTGCCACTTCTCTGGCAAAAAAATGTTTGTTGAGAAGTCAGTTTTCAGCCCAAAATATGGCATCAGGGAGAAAATGCTGAGCAGTCCAACTACCCCTACTCGAGCCATACAGCCTTGGGCCTGGGGCAGACGTGTGACAGGAGCGGAGGTACCGCTGCAGATGTATCCTCTCAAAGAAATGGCTTGACCAAACGGGACAGGACAAGATGGGAAGGAAATAATAAATGCAATTTGTGAGTGTCTAAAAGGAGAGAGAACAAATTTAAAGCCCAAAAAGAGAAAAGGAGAGACTCATGAGCTATTGGGAGGAGGGGTAACGGGGACGGGACGAGAGGAGGAAGAGCTGTGCTATCCAGGTGGTCACCTGTACAAGGCTGAAAAGGCTTTTTAAAAGCCTTTCACAGCCTCCTCTAGGCACACGTCTTAGGAGACAGCAATAATTTTGCTTAGTTTGGCATGTTCAGAGAACCTGACAAGCAGGCATCTAGAAAGGCTCTTTTGATTTTTGTTCCATAAACCATGAACACAGGCTTCACAGGAGGAAATTTCTGTGTGATGATAATCCCTGAAAAATATCAAGAAAGGATATGCCAGAAGGGTCTGCTTCAGGGCAAGAGTTAACCATTTGACCACTGGGGCTGACTGCCCCTCCGGCATCAGATCTCGGGAACTCGCATCCAAGTGGCTTGGGAAAAAGCACCACCAGTTTGATATGCTTGTTTTCCAGGTTCTGTACAATTTATTGGCACATAAATAAAGACTTTGTTGAAGTAATTTTTTTTCTTTGAGCAAACACAGTATAAAACATGGTTTTGTGTGAAAAGCCTGAAGCCAAACAGTGACGGATACCTTTTTGCTACCATCGATCACATGGAAGAGCTGTTTGGAGACTGCTGTCTCTAAATAACACCCCACATGTTTGAGAAGTGATGTATACAGCCATTCAGTCTGTCTTTGGGATGATAAAACCCTTCAGATCAATCTCCTTACAGATTTCTTCATCTGCATCTCCTGGACCTGACGATGGGAAACCTGGGACACAAATCTCTTCTGGCTCTTTTAAAAGACTTCATTGCAGAGTTAGAGGTGCCATATTGATGAAACCTGACAGCAGTATTTTTTATTTTTCATTTATTTATTTATTTATCCATCTATCTATTATGATCAGCACTTCTTAGATTTTGGAGTTACTGGGACATGCATGGGTTTCCTGGCTGAGCCAGGGGACTTTTTCCCCTTTATATTGCACAGATGTATAGTCCCTCCACCTCTCCCAAACCACTTAGGACAATGTCTGCTCATGAACGATGGCATGGATGGATGCATAGTTTGCTGAGTGCCCAGTCTTTCCATCCCACATAGCACAAAAAGATACAGGCACAAGTCTATATGCAGGAGGCCCTTATCTCCAGCTCCATCCTTCTCTGAGCAAGGGCAACTGAGTGAGTGAGGCGGTCCTGGCCTCCCCCAGGGATGCCCTATCCCTCTGTGCTACCCTGCTAATGCAGATGCTGGTCTGTTAAGGGCTTGCTGTCCCTTCCCTCTTCCAGGCTGTCTCACAGCCTGTTGCTTCTCTCCTTGGGCCGCACATACCGTCACCAGAAGCGTTTCATCATCTTCCATTGATCTACATGGGACAAGCAAGGGACAAGCAAAGGGCCAAGCAGGGAGAAACGGATAGTCCAGTAGATTTGGAAGGACTGGCTGAATTATTTTAGTTCCCCAGCTCTAATTCAGCATCCCCTGCTTTGAATTGTTGTTCTTTATTCCCAAATGATATTCCAGCTGATGTCCAACACAGGGCTCCAGATGTTTGAAGGCCCATCATGACCTTAGAAGAGAGGCCAGAGACAAAGCTCCCCCTGTCAGTGTGGGATTGTCTTTCTCACCCTTACCAGGACAAGCTAATGAAGGTGTCTGCAGAACTTTGCTTTTCCTACGTGAGACCTGTTCTGCCTAATTCACATGTGCTGATTGGAGTGGGACCCCAGGCCACCCTCCTCCAAGCACGTGTGCTGATGTGGCTGCTTCACGTTCTGTAGCTTACAGGAGCTGTCTCCACATATCCTGCAGCAGAGCGGGCTGAACAGAGCTGTCTGAAAGGCTGAGCATTTTGCGCTAATTGAATTAATGTCTTCCATTAAGGTCACTAGCTATTAAAGCGCTAATTTTCTTCCTGAGCCGGCGGGCCAGAATTTCCAAAGCAAGATGCCAAGGAGAAGACTGATGCAACATGAGCTTCTTATGAGCTACCTCTAACATCTTACCTGGGTCCTCCCTGCCAGCAAACTGAGACACGTTTAGCAGACACGTGCTCTGAGATCTGCAGATCCTGACCATTTGGCCATCAGCACAGACTGAAGCCACAACCATCACTGTAAAGACCTTCTTCTGCTTCAATATGAAGGAACGCACCCTTAAGCAAGGATGCTACGGACTTTTACCATTTCATGTTGTGTACAGAGATTCGGTGTGATTGTGAACAAGGATTTGTCTTGCCGTGCTGCAGACGACCCATGAAACAGCTAGTGGGTCAGTCAGCTCTGCAGATAGCTGGTCTGCACAAAAATCAGGCCTGCAGCTTTCCCTATAGCACCGTGCTGTGTTGCTGTGGAAAAATCAGACCTGTTTACAGCTGCCCCATGCACAAAAATATCATGCCTTTGACAAGACTAATGCAAAAATCAAGAGGGACATCTTGAGACAAAATCACTTAAGGCATCTTCTTGTCTCCTCGAGTCTATATTACATAAAGTAGTTACAATAAATACAAGATTAAGTACTATCAAGTCTCTAAAAATGAGCTGTGTATATTAGTGCCCCTAAGCAAGACAGCGTCTGGGTTGAGGGCTTGCAGAGGAGACGATAATCGCTGTCTCTTCCCCTCTGTGCACACACAAAACAACATTCTCATCATTCTGATGTCACGGCACGTCCAACAGATGAAAAAAACCCAACTAAAACAACTCCAAATCTCACAGACACATCAAAGGAGCGCAGCCAGTGAAGGAAACAAGCACACATCTTACATCAGCCTGCATCGGGTTGCTATGCGACCAGGAAATCCACACTTGTTGCCATGACGATGTCACTTCATCATCATTCAGTGCACAGCTCAAACGAGTGCAGCAAGTCATTGATGTGCACATGCCGGGACAGAAAAATGTGGGATCAAGCAAGAGCATCACAGCGTCATGGACCGGGGGTGCTGCTATCACAGCCTCCCGCTCTGGCCGAGCACGCAGGGCTGGTGGGAGTCCTTTAACCTTTCCTTCTTAACACTTTGCGGTTCAGCATTTTCCCGTGGTGTTTCTCAAATGATCCCGTGTCTGATATCTATGACCAGAGCCATGGAGAGCATACAGATGGGCAGCCCATTCTGTGAAAGGTGGCAGCGTCCTCCTCCCCTCGCCGCTCCCAGGGAATGGCAGCAGCCAGGGGAAGCTTGTCAGGGAGAGTCAATACTCGGGCTGGGAAGAGAGGAGGCTGCTTGTGTGTCACAGGCAACACACGCTGCTTCACAAGCTCTCACGGCAGTAGTATGACTGCTACTATGTATGATGCTGTCGTGGTTTAACCCCAGCCAGCAGCTGAGCGCCATGCAGCCGCTCACTCACTTCCCACCCTCTCCCAGTAGGATGGGGGAGAGAATTGGAAGGAAAAAGGTAAAACTTGCGGGTTGAGATAAGAACAGTTTAACAGAACAGAAAGGAAGACACTAATAATGATAATAATAACATAATAAAATGACAATAATAATAAAAGATTGGAATATACAAAACAAGTGATGCACAATGCAATTGCTCACCACTCGCCGACTGATGCCCAGTTAGTTCCTGAGCAGCGATCCCCCCCAGGCCAACTCCCCCAGTTTATATACTGGGCATGGCGTCACATGGTATGGAATACCCCTTTGGCCAGTTTGGGTCAACTGCCCAACTTCTTGTGCCCCTTCAGCCTTCTCGCTGGCTGGGCACGA
Source organism: Buteo buteo (assembly GCF_964188355.1). NCBI lineage: Eukaryota > Metazoa > Chordata > Aves > Accipitriformes > Accipitridae > Buteo > Buteo buteo. The sequence continues at coordinate 5,795,350 of NC_134182.1, read as the reverse complement.
GAAGCTGAAAAATCCTTGACTTGGTCTAAACACGACTTAGCAACAACTGAAAACATCAGTGTGTTATCAACATTCTTCTCATACTGAACCCAAAACTTAACACTATACCAGCTACTAGAAAGAAAATTAACTCTACTCCAACTGAAACCAGGATAGATGCTCATGATGAGCAGCACCAAAAATAATAAGGTGACAATATTAAAGACCAATAACTGAGCCAACTGGAATGCCACATAATGCCACATTAACCTGGAAGGAGGAGCGAGCTGGCGCTTGTGTAGGTAACCTTAGCTTGGCATCACTGCCTAGATCCTGCAGTCCTGAGCTCTTCAGAAATGGGAAGAGAAGAAAAGGCTTTGACTGGAAAGGGGGCATGTTGTTAACCAGGTCTTAATATCGAGCCCAGTAGTCAGCAAAACCCAAAACCAGTGACCATGTTGCAGCCCTTGGTCAGGGATGCTAGTGAACACAGTCTCTGTCCCCCTATGGAAAATAACCACTGCGGCCGACAACCACCTTTACTACCCTCCTCCACACTCACCTTTTGCCACATGAAGTACTGCTCATTTGCAAAAAACCAGTATGAGCTGCCAGTGCCTCAAGCACTGCAAATTATGGAAAGGTTTTAGAGAAGAAAACTTTGCCGGGCAGGTGCGATAGATAGTTCTGGCCCGAAACACTCTGGAGGGATCACAACTGGTTTGTGACCACGATGCAGATGGCAGATGATCTCCAGTCATCAGGTGAGTTACTCACAGCTGACATTGGACCTGCGGCTGCGGTGGTTGGGCTGGGACAATCTGATGGTTCTTCTCTCTGCGATGTCTGTCACCCCACGGGGGTTGGTGGATTGAGCTCAAGGCTGACTTTTCTGGCTCGAGCAACAACAAGCCCTTTTATTCCCTCTTCTTGGATGGAAACCACAGCTCCTCATCGAGACAGAACAAGGTCTAGGCACTGCTGAATCCCACCTAAACTCTGCAAGACCAATAACCAGAAACTGGACCTGCTGCCTGCGCCTGGGACCGACTCATCAAAGTATGTTAATGGGAATCATTACAGAGGCTTTTGGGCCAAGTTTGGACAACAGCAGGCACATTTCCTTCTCTGAATACTCAGTATCTGCTCCAGACTTGTATTCAGCGTTGAGGATCTGAAACCCTGAGAGCTGAACCAGTGCATGGGATACTCCAAATCCTGGTCCTGCTCATTGCTGCTCTTATCCTGGAGCAAGGGGTCCTGGCAATGAAATACCAATTCCAGCTGTTGCTCTCTTGGTATGTATTTTGCCTGTGTACCCAGTGAAATGCTTGTTTCTTCTTTTGCCTTTCCTATTTCTTTAATTTAAGGTTGCAGGGCCTGCCTATGTGCTAAGCACATCCATAGGAACAATATTAAGAAAATGGAAAAATTCAGATCATTTGCTAGTCTGTTCATGCTTGGAGCAGCACCCAGGGTTTGGGTTTAAAAATAACCTTTACATTTCATTTAATAACTGCTATCAAAATCCTATCTGAATCCTAATGCAATTTTTTTCTTCTTCTTCCTGCTTTCCACATCCATCTAGTCTGAGGGAGGAATGGCAAAATATTGTCATTACGTGTCCTTCATGTCTCTATACGGTTCTTTGTAATTTAGCTCGCATTTGACTCAGCCGTTTGAAAGAGCAAATCGTAACACCACACATTCATGCAGCTCCTTTCTCAGCAAAGGAAAGGAAAATTACTGGCATCACACAAAAGCTTCTATATTTTGCTTTCCATGTATATTTTCCCTTTTGTGCTCTGCAGCTTTTCAAAACTACCAGACTCACCCAACCAACACAAATCTATTTTCTTTCCATTTTCTTCTTCTTCCTTTTTTCCCGGAGGGAGGTTGTGTTTGTATTTCCATCGGACACCCCCTGGGACCGATTGCAAGGGGAGGCAGGTGTTTGTGCCTCATCTGTGCCCCAAACGTCAAGCCCTACTTTTGATGCAGGGGCACTTATTCCGTGGAGCCGCGGTTGTGCTACCTCTGCCCTTTTCCGTAGGGAAAGGTACTGCTGCTCCCGCTCCGCAGTTACTGCAAGGAAAGATGGGGTGAAAAGCCCCTCTTGTTTCAGGTCTGGCACTTAGATCATGGTTATGTTAGGGCAACGCGGGCTTTACCCAGCAAAGGCCAGTAGGATGATCTTTACGGTGATTTTACCTCGTTTCTTGTTTCACAGTTGCAACAGAGACAGAAAAATAGTCAATGGACCTAAGGAAGGGTCGTTAGGTTTCTACATCAAGCCAGGTAGAAGCTGGTCAGAGCAAAGGTCTATGCAGCCTGTTACCTGAAAAGGGGCTATTAGGAGGAGAATAAAATTAGGGTAAAACCACAAGGGTTCTTGCTCACAAACCCTCCCCATCTCCAGCAACCTGTCCCTGAGGAGCTCAGCGCCAGAGATGTTTTCTGTGCATTAATTAGCTCTCCAAAGAGCTTTCTTCTGCCAACGTGCCCGCTCCTCCCTTGGACCCATATTTTTGGTGTCCTCAGCATCCTGGGGCAAGGCACTCCCCTGCTTTTTTTTTTTCTCACCAGCTCCTTCTTGCTGCGGCCCCACCACTCAAGCGATGCACGGAGCAAGACCTGACGCTGCAGGGACACGGGGGGAGCCTGGCACACGCCACTGCTCCCCCTCCCCAAATCCTGGCCAGCCCCTACCTGTAAGGGACTCCTTCCCTGCCCCAAAGCAACGTCAGAGCAGAGCGGTAGCTTTCTATTTCTTTGCCGTTCAGCTCCCAAGCGGGCAATGAAACGGTAGCTGCAGGACAGCAGGCGAAGGCTTGGAGAGGGAGCCACAGAAATGGCTTTCAACAGCTGGCGGGGAGAAAAAATAGCTCTGCCGGCGCATGGCTATAAAAAGGTTTATATGCTGCACTTTGAAGGAGAAAATTGACTCCATTACAGTCAAGTGGCTCGGTGCCTTCAGCTGTGTCTGGACACTTCTGATTCACAAGGAAATTGTTTTGATCCTTTACAGAGCTGTGCAACCGATGTGCTCAGGCACCTGCTCTCCGCGCCGCTGCCTTCCCTGCGCCCGCTGGACCCAGGGGACGCGGGAATAACTGCGTCGAAACTCTCCAATCTTCCCTTGGTCCTGCCGATGTTTTCCCAGCTACTTTTGAGCCCACGGCCCCTCCTGTCTGGTGGCACCCTTTGTTTCCATCGCTGTCCACAGGCTGCTGCTCTCATCTCGGGGCCTTGGGGGGAGAGCACAGGGCTGGAGATCTCCTGTGGGAGCAGAGTAGGTGTTGGGCTCAGACGGACACACGCAAGGATTTGGTCAAAGTTTTTATCTGTCTCAGACGATGAAAGCACCTCTTGCATTTGCTGTGCTGGATTTCTGACTGTAGATCTCCTCGGCAGGCAGCAAGAGCACTCGTACTACATATTGCTGGGTTTTGACTTTATGTCTCCAGCAGAGACCCTTCTCCTCTCCTTCTTCCCGCACTGTGCCACAGGGGATGCTATCCCCAACTCCTCTGAGGCTTGGGGGACGCGAGGTTCATGCCTCTTTGAGACCGTCCCCATGCTCCCAGTTGGGACCAGTGGTGCCATGCACCATTTTGCTGTGGGAACACCCACCTGGGTGAGGACCCTCGCGTCAGCTGTGCTGTAAGGTTATGAGTTCGGCGGTGCTTTCCCCCAATCTTGAAGCACCCACTTCTCTGGTGAGCTATGGGGGGCACCACTGAGTGCCACCTCCCTCCAGCCAACCAACACACACCATGGCAGACCTGTGCAGGCGTTGCTGTCGCTGGATCTGGACATCTGGGAGCCAGAAAAAAAAAGATTCTTTGGCAGAATTTGTCAGGTTGGACTTGGGATAGGGGCTTCAACTTCTGAGGACATTGAGCTGAAGCCAGCAGAGCTACAGGCGTTAACAGCAGCAGAGAATTTGGCCCAGTGTTCAAGTCTCACATGAAAGCCCAGAGTTTAAAGTGATTTCTGGCTTTGAAATATCCTGTGTGTTGGCTGCTTCTGTCTTTGTAAATTACTTGTTTTGTTACCGTCACATATGTTTTATATACACAGGCCTTTCTGGCATACGCTTATTCCCTATAGGAAAACCACATGCTAATTTTTCCCTGTATGGGCAGAGCCTATCAAGCCGCTAATGGAGTACAATGGGTGATGGAGAATGAAGTTTTCATTTTCATTTCGGAGCAGCAACCCCAGCAAGCAGATGTAGCCAAGTGAGGCTGACATTTAAAGCAACTACCGAGATTACATTACTGAGATTATATTTAATATGGATGGCCAAATCTTTCAAACAAAATCAATGTTCTTTTACTTAATAATACCCTTGCCACATCTTAATGAAGGCTCCTCCAGCTCAAGGCCCTATTTTTCTGCAGTCATTTCGTTGCATGACATCGCTGACTGCATCAGATGGTACATAATGCTATTTTCATCTCTTTCTATTGGATTTTATGCGTTCCCATCCTTGATTTGTCAATTGCCGGATCAATTAATCAAGGGACTCTTAGGGGAGAAACATTTTTATTACTGAGAAGGAAGGGGAATTCATTTAAATTCTGCATCTTCCTGCAGCGTCCAACATCTATTATTAACTGGCCCCACCAGGCATGGACAGGAGGACGATGAGGGACCAAAGACCAGTCTGTGGCCACCCGAGTTATCTGCAGAAATAAAAACGAGGCTGGGCCGATCCCTGGTCTGCCCCTCAGTTCTCACACTGGCAGAGGCACCCAGGCAGTGTCCCCGAGCCCGGGCAGCCCCAGGGGACCCGTGGCAGGTCCCTGCCCAAACCTGAGCCTGTCACGGCCGGAGCCCAAGGACCGAACAGGCAGCGCCGGAGCCCAAGCAGCAGTCGCAACAGCTGTGGGCGAGACGAGAAAGACGCTTGTCATCTCAGTAAATTCAATTTAATTAGCGATGCCTGAAGAAATTTAGTCGAGATAGGAGCTGTACTAAAACTTTGTGCAATCACAGAGCCCAGCGTAAACCTTTTCTGAAAGCTGGGGGAAAAAAAAGTTAATTTATGTATCAGCTGGTGCCTGTCTCAGGGTGAAGTGTGCCCCAGCAGGGACTCCTGAGCATCCTTGTCACGCTGTCACTTTGCTGTAGGCCCAGCTCTAGTAGATTCCAGAAAGCAGGCTCCTGGCCCCAAAACGAGCACCAACGACTGCGTTTTCTCCCATCACCACACCACAGGTGTGATTCCTGCCTACAAGCACAGTCCCATCACTGGGATTGCCATCGCATTTCCCAGCAGGATTCCTTCTTTGCGCACACTGGCTTTGCACGCTCACTTCCAAAATGCAGTGGGACCTTTCAATTGGGAGATTCTGTAGCAAGTTTGGTGGCTAGAGAAACCAGCTGGGAGCTAGTCCTGACCAAAACAAAAGCTCAACACATCAAGTCCAAACACTTCTGAATACCTGGGCATTTACAGCCAAATCGGAGTTGGTTTTTCCCTGGACAGGGGGCTGCACCAGTATCCCTGCATGATCCCTCCCTCTCCCCAAATTTTCTTTAGAAGCAGCCCTGTCTGGGGGTCAGGCTGCCACCCAATTTGATTGCCCACACACATGTCCTTGCACCCCGCTGACCAAACGCTGGTGGTTCCCTTGCTCTGGAGGCATCCTCTGTCAGGGTGTGGACTACAGAGATTAAAAATAAATAAATAAAAGGATTATTTAAATAGCGTCTCCAAAGAGGAAAATAAAATTGCACGGCCCGTAATCCAGTTTGACATTTTCCCATCCCGTTAACCCCCTTGAAAGAATTATTCTTCTTCTTTGTCGGTAGAAAATCTGGCACAGCTGGGGTGAACTCAGCCCTTGCAGCCACCGGCCCCACCTTGCAGCAGGAAGGCACAAGCTCACCATTCCCCCGGGCTCCCCACCCCGTAAGGAGAAGCCCCCCGCAACGTTTGGCAGCCCCAGGGAGCCGGGATCAGCTGTGGGCACGCCAGGCGGCCGCGTTTCCCCCTGCCTTTTGTGCCTGTCAGGTTCATTTGATGATCGGTGGTTGCTTAATGAGGATACGTGGAGCTGCTGGGACTGCAGGCGAATGATAAAGGTAGGGCTTTTGTGTCCCAGGGTTTAAAAATAAAAAGCAATTTCAGCAGCTGTTGCAGGAGAGGGATGTGCCTCGTGAGCCCGTCCAGGGGACGTGAGGTCGGGGAAGGAGGAGCTGCTGTGGCAGCTGAGTTATCTGCAGGGAGGACCGAGGGCAGCAGAAAAACGTGCACGAAGATCTCTGCCAGGACCAACTCTTCCAAATAAATTACCTTGCTCAGGAAACACGCAGCGGAGAGACCAGCCCCGCAGCTATATTTGAATCAGTCCTTTTCCTCGGTCGCTGTGGGACAGAGCCTCATCCCAGAGAGGCCAGGGCTGACCAGTGAGCGCATCCGTGTGGTGGTGCTGGGCTGGGTCTCCGAGCCTCAGCCGGGACCAGAGGGGAGCGGGCACCCAGGTGCTTGGCCAGTGAGAGCCCAGAAGGACTGACCCAGTGCCACCAGTGGCGTGCGTGGACTTCGCAGTGACCACAGACACCCCACAGACAAGCAGAACGAAGAGCGTGATGGGAGGAACGTCCTCCTGTGGTTTATGTCAAAACCTCCAAGGCTTATACTGAAGGTGGGACGGAGGCTATGCGTGACTGCAACACAGATGCCTTACCCAGGACCACAGCATAGACGTGACCGCTGGTTTTGACCTCCTAGTCCTTCTCCAGGGGTCTGTCCTCCCCGTCAGGGCTCCCAGCATCTCCAGGCTGGCACCAGAAGTAGTTCAGGTGGGGAGCAGGATCCCAGCTTGTGCCCAACCCCTGCAGAGCTCCACGTGGTACCTGCATTCCTCTGTCCAGGGCAGCCCCCAAACTGCCCGATCCCCCCTTTCTCTCTGCCTTCACCACCCCCAAGACGCTGCGGCTCCTCAGCCCACAGCTCAGCAGGATCCTCCTTTCAAGGCTTAATTAACACTAGCTGTAGCAGTCGGGAAGCTCTACTGCTCCTGTAGGAGGTAACCTCCACCCTGACACTCATGGAGAGCTGTTCTTCAGAAACACACAAAAATAGCAATGAGAAAGCACTTTCTGGCCAAGCTTTTCCAAACCGTAACAAAGCGTGGGGGCTCCGGGTGGGTCAGTGAGCCCCTGGGATTGCATTTTTTGAATCGGTACCAGTGCTCCGCGAACCCCACCGAGAGGGACATCAACCTTGGCTCTGATGGGTCACTAACAACGCCTCCGTGCAATTTACCCCTCTATAGTTTTATATTTTTTAAATGGAGGGCGGGTCTTACAGCCGCACGTGCCCACCCGGGCCACTTTTAGCACGGTGGCCTGGCCCTTGCGCGGGGCAGGCTGCCAAACCGCATGAAGCCAAGGACCAAAGGCATTAACTGGGGATGCGACAGGGATTCACAGCCACCGAGGAGATCGCCAGCCTCGCCGGACAGGCTGCGTAGCCAGGCTCTGCTCTCTGCCTCTGGTGGGCAGGTCCTCCATCAGGTATACAGGAAGGCAGGATTTGGTGCGGGGCACAGTGTTTAAGATCTTAAAAAGGTAAATGGCGTGTACGGACACTGCGCAAACACAGCATAGGGCCCCTGGGGTAAGGACCGCTCTTTGCCTATGCTGCTCTGGGTAAACCAGGGTACTGAGCTGTGCTCTTGGGCACTGCAGGCAAACAGATTTAATTATAATAATAGAAACCAAGAAAAGAGAGACTATCTGTTATTTCCTTCCATCTGTTCCAGTTTCCCCCAAAAAGCCCTCATTAACCATCTTTATTCATGCAACACGAATTCAGAAACACCCCTCCAGCTGGCTGCTCACCTTGATGTCTCCAGCCTGACACGGCGTGACCGCGGGCCATCGCTGGTGCGCTGGAGCTGCCCCGCTCCACCGGCAGCTGAAGGAGCATGGAGCAGCTCTGCTGCTCCTGCAGACCCGTCATCGAGCATGACGGAGACAAGCCTTCCCCTGGTTTTTGGGGGGGGGCTTCTTTCACCTGTGGGTGGGCAACGCCTGGCAGGAGCCCTCCTCAGGTCTCACAGTTTGCAGGAGAGTGATGAAGTCTCCTCCTGTTCCCTTAGCAGGAGGACGTGGCAGGATCTCTGAGCAAAAGGGAGAGCTGGATACGTGTTGGCTTTCAGCTCTAAGGTGAACCAGACGTAGCCGTCCTTGTAACCTCTTCAGCAGCGCCCCCATAACAAATCTGTCCTCGGGAGTCTCCTGCAAGCTGTCTTCTGCTTGGCGTGAGCAAGGCCCAGTTGGCTGCAGATGTTTGGGCAGCTAAGCACGATGACAGACACGTATCCACAAAGCATTGAGGCAAGCCCAAGCCGAGGAGGCGACACGAAGCACGCGTCTCCCCAGCACCCGTAGCGGAGCTCAGCACAGGTGATGCAGACCAGCCTCCGCATCTGGTGCCAGCCAAGGACCTCCATGACCCCTGAACGAAATCAATCATTTTTAGCGGTGCTACACCCTATAAAGGAGGATTCATCCCACTCGCGTTCAGGTTTCCCCTCTCCACGTAGCAGAAACGCCACCCGGGGGCTCTCCCAGTGCGGACCAGCATGGCACTGGGATGCAGCAGGCACAGCCAGGCTGAAAGAGGATGAGGTCATGAAAGACCTGCTGCCTGCCAAGCCCCTGGCTGCTGAGGTCGCTTCGCCTCAGCACCACCAGGATGCCATCCCACACACCGGAGGTGGACTCCCCCATCCTGTGCGGAGCAATGGGGTGGTTCTCTCCAGCCCTACCCGTCCAAAAAGAAGGATGGCAAGTGCCTGGTGCACTGGTAAGACCTATGCAGGCTTAGAGGGTCATCGCTTGCCTTCTGTATAGTTGATACCCTCACACGGGAAGCAAGAAACCGGCAGCCCTGGCCATCCCCAGCCTTTATGCTCCTTCCACGCAGGAGTCTGAAGTCACAAAGCTGAAACCCAGAGCAGGCAGGTGAGCCCAGCACCCTGCCTGCAAGAGGTGGACCAGCACCAGTCCAGAATTGCCAGCCTTAGAGGGAGAGCTTCCGCAAAAGGAGGTTGACTTTACAGTATGGCAGTTATGGCATGGATCGAGGGTCTTTCTCCTCCTTTAGGCACTGGTTCAACATCCAGCACCACAGCAGAAGTTTGAAAGGAGGCTTAGTGTAGCTTGGATCCTGCCTTTTCAGAGGCGATGAGCGTCTGAGCACAGCACCACAATTCCAGCCAGAGCTGGAAAGGCACATCGGGGCCTCCTGACCGTGGCTCCCTCAGCAACTCGATGATGTCCTTCTGCAGCCGAGTTGTATTTTTAGGTCCTTCTCCCTGCTGATTCATTAGGGGAGCTAATGTTCCCCAAACTGCCACGCGTCTGACCCTTGAGGTGTGTACGCCACGCACTCCTGATAAATATAGACCACTTCAATTACATAACCTGTCTAATAAGCAGCGGCTGTCCTCCCTGCGGGCACGCGGGGGACCGGGAACCAAAACACCCCTGCCAAGGGTGTGAATGGATGCCTTGCTATTTATTTTATTTCCACTCTCTTCTATTTTCGATGACTTCCTGCTGTATCGACTTAATGAGTGACTCAGTGAGGTTCAGTGGCCCTGGAAGTACTCCAGGTTCAGCGCGACCTCTCCGTTCTGCCCACCAACGCCAGTGTGCGGGGTAAGGTCCTCCCTTCTAATCCTCTCCTCTGCTGGGGCAGATGCAGCAGGGCAGGATGGGATGGGAGGATTAGGATTCGGAGAGAACTAGCTAAAAGCTGGGTTCATTTCCCAACTGGATGTGTCAGAGCATTTGGTAGACTAGGGCTAACCGCAGGACTTTATACCTAGGGGTGCAATGGTATGTCACTGGAAAAGGCACCTGGTTTGGTTAATAGAGCAATAAAGGCACCTAACTGCATGCTGTGTCAATACAGAAGGCTTAGAAAGTCCATGTGCTTGATAATAAAGACATCTTGGTGTCAAATAGCAAGACATCAGTGGAGTTGGGCTGTGATCTTACAAAATAAACATCTGATAAGTTTAGGACCCAGATGTGACTGCAGTGGCTGAGTGGCAAAATGCAGAGTAATCATTAAATAAAGCATTCAAAGTATAGTATGAAGCACAATATTAATAGCCTTGACAAACGCAGGCATGAGTGGGGTTTTTGCACAGTGATTTTTAACCCCTGGTCTCTGGTTTCTTGTGGCACTTGCAGCAAGAGCCCCATGGAAAAGACCCAGAGAAGCCCAGTCTGCCCCACCTGAGGAGGTTTCTCTCCTTGAGAAATGTTCAGGCGCCTGCTAATCATAAACCAATGCAAAAAAGAAAGAGAAGTAGCTGTTTCCATCAAATGCACCCACCGCTTGCCATGGGTTTGGCATCGCTCAGCCAGGCTGGCTGCGAGCAGCATGATGATGGCAAAGAAAGAGAGCTGTTGGGATGGCTTGAGTGATATTTATGACAAGGACCGTTCTACCTATATTTGTTGTTCTTGCTGTGCAAGTATCCAGCATGTCCTGTAATAACCTTAATAGCTTTTGTGCAATGGCTAGGAATGATGAAGCTAATTCAAGCTTAGGTATTCAACCTCCCTGGTTTTATTCCTGTCTTTATCTAACAGTCAACGATCTGATCTCTTCCAACGTCCCTCGCTATCAGATACAGGCTGGAGCAGGGCAGAGGGCTGGTCCCAAAGTGGGGGCCTCTGCTGTGGCCTTCACAGCAGCAAATAGCTGTGCTTTTGCTCCCGGACAGCCCCTCTCCTGATGTGCCATGTCCTGCCACCAGGCACCAGTCTGAGGAAAAGGGACAACTGCGACTAAACAGACTCTCATGAGGCTGGAGCCGCTTTTCACCCACAATAAGGGTCTGTGGCACAGCGTGGTGTGTCCCCCCGCAGCAACGCATCCCCAGGAGATGTCCCCCGTCCTGCAGAACCACCTGGGAAGCCGGGAGGTGTGTGACGCCGCTGGTCGGTGGCAGACCCAACAGTAGAGCCCAAGGTCTTTGCCCCAAGGTCTGCAGTCCACCCGTGGGGCCACAGGTCTGGGGTCTGTCCCAGCTTGCAGCAGAGGACACCAAGCCCCACCGCTCCTTGTCTGCAGCCCTCTCCTCTACCTCCTGGCCTTAAATGTGCAGAAAGTCTGCTAAGGGCTTTCCTGCTGGAAGGACTCAGTGGGAAGCAGCTAATGCAACCTCTCTTGCTCATCCACGGTACTCATGTCCAACAGATAATAAAACCACAGGCTCCTTTCTCATTAATCCCTAATTAGGCGCTCTCTCACTGACACAGCACTTTCTGTCATTAGCAGTGGAAAGCTGAGAGCCTGCCTTTAACCTTCACACGTTGTGAGGAGGCAGACCCGAACACCTTGCTGTGATCTTGCACACAACATCTCCTTGTGCTCGCTCTCAGGGGCTCCGGGAAAAGACCCCCCCCTTCCCCCAGCGAGGGTAGAAAAGCAAAACCTCTAGAGGAGAGCAGCACCTGCAATAAAGCAGCTGGAGATGTCACACACCCAGTAGACACTTGAGGACCGAGTGACCACAAGGTCAGGTTTGCCCTTGCACAGCTGCCAAGAGCCCAAGTGATGGACCACAGAGGCTTGAGCCAGCTCCTCAGCTCCTGGCAGCTCATCCCGGTGTAAGAATAGAGAAGGCAGCAGAGGTCATATGCTTCCCCCTGGCCTCCTGCCTCCATCACTGCTCTTTACCAGTGGCTGGGAAGGAAAGGGAAGCTCCATCAGCCCTCCTGATGCAGAAGAAGCTTGCCAAGATCCCCCAGTGGGCTTTTAAGTTGCCGTATGGGAGAGCGGTCTGGCTGTGGCAGCGGGGGACTCGGGGCAAATTCATCTACCTGTTGAGAGTGGGGCAGAGCAGCCCACATCGAGCTCTGTGCAGCCAGACTACTCCTAGAGCTTCAGCACCTTAATTTAAAGCCAGGCTGGGCATGTGGCGTGTAGGCTGAGGCACCCCCCGCTCTGGGGACACGCAGGTGTCCCTGCACGTGGTGCAGGAGCAGGAACAGAGAAGAGAGCAGAGATCACAGCTGAACATCAGCCCCCCTCCCACCTGTGTCAGACAAAACCACACTGAATTATTAGGACAAATACTCTCAGGGATGTGTGTGCTGCGCATATGCCAGCGACAGGAATGGGCAAGCAGCTGAGTTATCGTATCTGGAATAAAATACCCGGTCCTTGCTGCTGCTGGCAATGTGACATTTGCTGCCCATCATCCCAGCAGCTGCGGGTCAGCTGCACCCTGCGCTGTCCTGCCCGTGACAGTGGGACTCGCTCCCAGCCGAGACCTCGGAGACCGGGAATACTACCTGTCCCAGACGGACATGCAGCCTCAAACCCGTACGTGAGTGTTGGTGCTGGACACGTCCTTGGCTTACAGTAAGCGGTGTCCGTGCACTGTCCCCACCCCTGGCCCCCATTACCCACAGCATCCTTGGGAAGACCACCAAGGCCACCCGAGGGCCGTCGGTCAGCAGGTCCGCGCACAGCCGCACCATTCCCAAGTGCTCCTCTCCAGCTTCCCAGCTGGTGGCTGAAGCACTGGGGTCCTGCAGGACGGTGCTCCGTGTCCCGTTGTCCTTGTGTTGGCCACGAGGATCTCGCATTGGTCATGCAGTAGCCCAGCAAGATGAACCAAGCTGGCACATGCCCACGCAGGAGACCAGCGGCGGGTGAGGAACCGGATCCGGCCCCTCTCCTTGTGGGTCTCTCCAGAGGCAGACAAATGCAAGGAGCCTGTGGCGTCAAGCAGTCCTCAACTCCTGCCTTGTGAGCCTGGCCAGCACAGCTTGATCCACGCGGGACAGTGGCCCCAGGATCACGTTCTCCTGCTTTAAGCAACTGGAGCATAGATGGTGTCCCAAAACTTTCTCTCCTCTTGGTCCTGGGAGGGAGAGAGGAGAAGGAACGCATAGAGCCGGAAAGGAATCAAAAGTTTTGTTTGCTGCTGAAAGAGGTTGTTTTGAGCATTTCCTTTAAATGGCTGGTTCTGCTTCTCCAGGGATTGGTGTCAAGGCCTGCTAGAAGCAGCCCGAGTTCAGCCCCTGATCTCCCCACGGCCAGGACTGTGCATGTCAGACCGATCTAACCAGACCCCGAGTGCTGGGAGGGGACCCCCTCCCACCTCCGCAGCAGAGGAAAGGTTTCCCCACCGTGACCCTGAGGCCGATCCACTGGCTCTGATGGTTTGTGCCCATCACAAAGCACTACGAAAAGCCCCTGGGAAGTGGGGAACCTTTGCTTCATTAGCTATAAAAAGGGTACTTCTCAAGCAAAATGAGTTCAGAGCGGAGCTTCAGAGTGCTCTTTGAACAGCGCTGGGCAGGGAGTGCAAAGCTGTAGGGAGAAAACCTGTGGACCTACCAGCGTGAACAGCATCTCCACTCCAATCATTTCAGTGGATAATCTGGAAGGAAATCTAACTGCGGCGGTGGGGAGGGGGACAACGAGGCAGGTCCTTCCGAGGGAGGTGGGGGAGCACCTGGCTGCCAGGCGACGCAGAGATTGCACCAGGCAGCGCTGCGTTACAAGCAATTTTGCAAGCTCTCCTGGAAAGCCGGGCAGCTTCCCAGCCTGACGGTGGGAATCTTACTGACAGTGAGGGATTATTCTATCCTTAAAGAACTCGGGGTCTTGCACAGCTGCCAGGTCAAGAAACAGGAGGAGCCGTTTGCATGTTTTGAAACGGAGGACATCAAGTGAGAAACCTGAGTATGGAAAGAGAGGAGATATCACCCCGACTGGCTACAGGCACACAGGGGCAATGTCAGCATCAGTGGGCAGATTGTCAGGTAAGAACATAAAGAGGCTCATCCCGGGGCAGTCCGTGGGTCCCGCTGTGAACCACCCCACGGAGAATGTTCTTTCTCTTTCCTCTTTCTCCAGAGATGTCTAAGTATAAAAGACTCTTAATGTAGACCTTTCCCTTCAGCCTCCAAAACACAACGACACATCCCAACCAGCTGTACCCAGCACTGGCAGGAGCCAACACCTTCCCCAGCACCTCTATCCCGTTACCCCTAACGTGTCCCTTCCCTTCGGGTTCAGCGTTAACATCTGTTCCTCTCGCTCACTAGACAACCAGCAGCTCGAGCAGCAGGGCAAGCCTTGAAGGCAGGCAAAGAAATAGCGCAGGGGGGTAGAGGGCAAAACCAGGCGGTGATGCTCGTGCCAGCTTACGGCTCTGCAGAAAGCAGTGCCTGGCCTTGCCTCCCCCTCCTCCTGCAGCATCTCCTCCTGCTCTTGCACCCTGGAGCAGCTTATCCTCCTCTGCTGGGCGTCATCCTGTGGATGCAGAAGCAGGGGTAAAGCCTGAGCCCCTTTCGCTCTTCCCTTTGGTAAGGCTGAAGGTGCTTCTCTGCTCACTGCAGATGAGGGTGAAGGGGCTCTCGCCTCCTCCCTCTGACAAGCAAGATGGAGAGAGAAATTTAGGGAAGAGGGTGCCGACCACCAAAACCATTACAGTCGCACCAGCCCCTGCGTGCCCACCTCTCTCATGCAGCCCAGCGTGAAGTATCTCAGAAGGAGCAAACAACCCTTCTTCTCCCGAGAGCAGCAACGCCTATCTGAGAAATCACAGGCAGAGTTTTGCTCAAACTCCTCCTGTCAGTCTCCTGCATACCCTACCACCAGAGAAAAGAGTCACCCCACATGAAGAACTCCAGAAAAAGGGATGACAAAACCATACGGAGGCCAGACTGGAATAAAACAAAGATATCTGCTTAAAAATTCAGGGCCTATCTCCACTCCTGCTAAAGATGCTGGGACTTTTCAGAGGCCCCGCAAGGAGAGAGGTGAGCTCTCTCTGCCTCTTATGTGTCTCAGCACAAACCCTCTCTAGGATGAGAGTCACTCAAGCATGTTATAAGCACAGACTGTGCTCCCTGCTCCCGGGAATAATTTCTAGTTGAGATAGCTTGCGGTCTGATTCAAAGTCCTCAGGAAATAAGACAACCTTTTACTCATATTGAACTGCAAAGGAGGCGTTTGGGGCAGCTGCAGGGTGAAAGCTTTGGCCTCCATTACTATTATTTTCTGTAATGGCAGGTAGGACAGAGAAATCAATTTTTTCATTGCATATTTGAGCTCTGAGGAAACAAAGAGGAAGTGACAACCATCTCTTCAGAGAGACAAGCTGCTCAATACAGAGCATGGCTCATTTCAACTTTGGGGGACTGATCTGAACGCTCTGAGCATACAGAGACATTTCAAGTATCATCTCTAGCTGTACAAACTGCTACCAGGGTCTCAGTTTCTGGTGGTCTTTCTGGCACATGCTACCTGCTGGAGATGCAGGTGTTTTGCTCGGGCTGCTGTGGGGTGTGGCAGTCCCGGCAAGGCTATTTCCCATTAGGTAACGAGGAACACAACAGCTCCTGAGAAACACAGCCCTTGCCCTTCCGCACCGGATTAGCATTCGGACAACAGAGAAATGAAGGAGCCTGTGCTCCTGAAGGAGTTCCGTTAAAGACAGGTCCTCTAGGAACGTGAACCGTGCCATAGATCATTTCTTGTGTCAGTCACTACATGGGTGGTAACAGGACATAGCTAAAATGGAGGACTTACCTACGTATCACCACCCAACCTGCTCTTTTGAGCAACAGCTTATTCTTAAGCAATACTGCTTAAGCAGCAAAGCAAGGCTAAAATTGAGCTGTACCTCTCGCACGCTCAGAGGCTTCTGCATCCCTTTACATGAAGAGACTAGAAGGGAAGACACTAGAAGCCAGCCGTTTCTTTCCAACCTCGCATGGAGAGCAGGGAGATGTACCACTCCAACAGCCACAAACCATGGGTCGAGCCGGACACCGGTCTGCCCAGTGGACAGCCATATGACTGAAGACAAGGTTTGCTCCTTACGGGTGCATACAGAATATGTCGCGCAGTAAAAAGAAAACGGCAAAATTAAACACATGCAATGCTTCAGGTCTTTATTGTTGCTGTAGAGTAACTGGTACATGGTTAAAACATTCTAATATACTCAGTGAACTCTGAAAACTAAGGCTTTCTGTAGGTTTGTAGTATCCTGGTGTTTCCTTTCACACCGTGTACATATAAAATCAAGTTATAAAAACACGATCTTTTTTAAACACCACAGATTGATGCAATGCACAAAACTAGGAACTACATTTTGTATGATCAAGACAACACCTTACAGACCAGCTTCGGGCCTTGCAACTTTGAAGCCAAGAGAGAAATGTTTTGGTCTGACATCCTGCTACCTAGATGAGCTTGATGACAAACACAGATGGCAGAGCTTCAACCTTCTGTTCTGAGCAGAAAGAAAGAAACCCCTGATGTTGATGAGGAAACATTTGATTGAGCAAATGAAAGCAATATCCTTAAAGCACATCATTAATCTCAAATAACCTAAGCAAGACCTAGCAAGACCTGTAGGTCCCACAGACAGAGTAGTCACTGCTCTGTCTACTGCAGCTGCTGGGACTACAAGAGAAGGTGAGCCATGACAAATGTGCTAATGAGTGAGACGAGTCTCAGTGCCAATATGTGTTCCATGAAAGAGGGGGTGTGTGACTCCTGGAGTACTAGCACCTTTTACCTAACAGCACTGACAACATTTCTAAGTGATTTACCCAGCATAAAATCATAGAATCATTTTGGTTGGAAAAGACCTTTAAGATCGAGTCCAACCGTAAACCTAAAACTGCCAAGTCCACCACTAAACCATGTCCTTCAGTGCCACCTCAGTCTGCTCCGAATAGGGAAACATGGTAAGAACAAAATGGTCTCAAAAACCCCTAGATATTAGAACCTTTTGAGTAAAAAGCTACATTTTGACCAAAGAGGAAAAAAAAGCCTTCATAGAAAGATCTTCCCCCAGTTCCTTAACCACTTTTTAAACAAAGAAGCTTCTATATCCACAACCCTTTTTATTCAATTTTTTTCTCCCCTGCCTTGCATTTCTAATTGAGCTGGAAAATGATGCACATAATCTGAAAATTTACATCAGTCACAAAGCCAACACACCTCCCTGGGAGAGGAGGATTCTTCACTTACCACGTGCTGCCCTGCATCATGGAGCCAGGCACTGCAAACGTGACATTAGCAGCTGACAAGAAGATTATTCTTTCTCTTTGATCTGAATACATGAGAGAGAGGGATGAATTACAGATTTGCAGGATGTTTACCACATTACAGTAGGTTACGTGTTTGGCTCCAGCTGGGAGAAAACCCCTTGTAAGGGTCAATGATGGATTGCATTTGATTTCATTTTCAGAGCCCAACTCTAATCACACACAGACGTAAATCTTTCACCGCTCCATGACCAAGACTCACACTGATGTTTCTGATACATTTGATGACACCACAAAGCTCTCTGAACGACTGAGAAAAGCGTAGCTGGTATTTACATCACCAACACATATAACCTGTCCTCTGAAGTCATTCCTGAAGACTATGTTAAGGCTATTGGAGTAGGCTGGCCATGGTTACTCCTGGTATGAATGCACAGCCGTGGCTCAGGACAGACTAGAAGAAGCCTTTTAGGTCTCCTCTGCATTAACCATAAATGAGGTTTTTAGGTTTTCCCTTGCAGCGAGTTACCTGGATGTGCAGGGAACTGCACCAAAGCAGAGTATTAGGTGAACTAAAACCAGGCTATGTAGATGTAAGCTGCAACCATGCCTTTGATGTCACAGAATTAAGTTTTAAAAAGTCCTCATAGTGCAGAAAGGACCTCCTTCCACTTGTGACAATGAAACACCAGTTGTCAGTCGTCAGGTACTCAAATATAAATATGAAAAAATCATTAAGAAACATAACCCTAAATATAAACCTAGTTTTATTTCTTTTTAAGAAAAAAGGGATTAAAAAAATTAGAGTAAAACAGATGGCTTCAAGTACTTTCCGCATAATAAACAATTAGTTATTATAAGCAAAGATTAAAAAATACTTGTCACCTTGCAAGGGACAGTTGAATAGAGGCTGGTGATTAGTTCAAAAAATGGCCTTTGATACAGACAGCATGTTTAGTGTTGCAATTTAGAAGAAGACAGATGTGTCTACCATGCCGACCCAATACTTGAGATATTCAGCATAGTACAAGATACATTTTGCACTCTGTACTTTCACATTTCATGGCAATGCCACTCAACATATGGAGCCAGGCCATCTCGGTTTAGCTCAAACAAGCCTTCATGCAATAAACAACAAATATTTAGTAAGTCAGGAAGGTTTTGCAGCAATACAGTTGATAAAGTGGTCTAACATTTTTGAGGCTGAAAAACAAACCTAACGTGAAGTGTCTCTTAAGAGCCAGCAATGTTCATGTCTTTCACTATGCGAACATGAACATTACTTTTATTATATACAACAAAGAATACACTTGAAAGTGCCTTGTCTGCGTTTAAGCCTTCATATTTTCTGAAAGTCGTGAAAATAAGGGGATGTGTTATAGTGGGAGCCCCAAAAGAACCCCCAAAAAATCACGAAGGAGGTTGGAAAAGCAATGATGTCATCAGGCAAAGAGATGCAAAGGGAAGATGTAGCTCAACTTCCCTGTGCTGTGCTAAGTCCGAAACCCATCTCTTGTACCTATAAGGAGACAACCATTGCATCAGATGCATTTCAACATGTCTGGCTGACACACAAGGAGCAAGCAGTCTTCCTGATTATGTAGATGGACACTTGAAATGCCTAAGGAAGCAATGTGAAAACCAAAATAAATGCTTTAAAAAAAAAAAAAAAAAAGATATTTACCCTACTCTGAAAAATAAATAAAATGTTTTCAATCAAATAATGTCTACAAGGAGACCTTGTTGAAAAACATTTGCCAGCTACTCAGAGACACTTATTTTTGCCTCTATGAGGAAAAACCACTAATAAAACAACAAAAAACCAGCTCCCCTATCCCGCAGCTCTGTATACTACAGTAGGAACAAGACTCTCACAGCTAACAGGGAGACCAAATAACAGTATGAAACAGTGAGAAATCAAAACTTTGCTGCATAGGTCTATTAAATAATCAGTTAAGACTTAAATGGAGGCAGAGCCAGCACTGTTTTCTGTACTACAGCACAAGACTGCAATGCTTAGAAATCCTTCTGAGTGACCAAGCCAGAATGGTTGAATAGTGGTAGGTTCAGTAGTGTTTGGAAAAGCTTATAGGAAAATATTATTTTAAAATAAGCTTGAACATTTGAAATAGAAAAAAGAAACAGAACAACAACTTCTCCAACTTCCACCTACCATCAAAACATTGTTAAACTTACCAGCTTTCCAAATCTGGTGCTTACTTTACAACAATGTGATTATACAGAAATCATACATCTGTCTCTTAGCTGGACAGTTTGGGTTTCTACATGAAAGTTCAGTGCATGTCACATTTATTAACGTCCTTATGATTGTTCAATAATCCAGCAATTTGTTTCTTAATTACAGCAGAATGCAGTTGCTAGCTGCTTGCAAGAGCAATGTTGAAATTACATTCAGAGATAAAAACTACCATTTTCACGTATACCAATAACTAACATTTTTCTTTCTCTTCACAGAATCAAGTGCAAATGTCTAACAATGGCGATAGTAAAAGACAATTCTCATGCAAAAATTCTTCCCTGTGCATAAAATTTGCAGGACATCTCAAAACCACCTATTTTTACGTCTTTCTCTACCCCAGAACTAGTTGTTTTTTATTTTCGTGTTGTGCAATTTCTGTTGCTTTCTAAAATATTGATGACAAGCGAGTTCAATTAGCTCCAGGCCACCAAATATCTTTTGCTGCACAACAAAAAAGATGATCATGGCTGCAAAATACCATCGTGCAAAGCTGTACAGGTACAGCAGCACAAGCATACCCAGTGGGAACACCGTCCAATACAGGAGCGAGATGCACTTAACCGTGAGGACCCTGAGCTCAGATTTACACGGTGGAATAATGCTTTGCCCTGTTGCACTGAAGCATTTTCCATCTTCATAGAAGTGTCGGAGTCTCTCCTCTTTCTCTTCCCAACGCTTCCGGCACCAAAGCTGCAGCTCCTCCTTAGAAGAGGGCACTGTCTCTATGGGATATCTCTGGACGTGGAAGTGGATCTCCTTTGGGAAGTTTCCGTTCAAAAGGTGCTTCTCTGTCTGAGGAATGTTTTGGGGGTATGCCACAGTTATGTCATGGATAGCATCGAGATTGTCACCTAGAAGAAAGGTTTGGTGGAAAAAAGATCAATACAGATCATGCAATGGTCAGAACACTAGTTCACTTCAAGGCTGTCCAAATTGTGGCAGAAATCCCAAAGATACTATGGGATAGCTTTGCAGAGTATGTTTTATCTGCTACAATCATTAAAGGCTGAAAGGTCAAACTTCTCTCAATCATTATCTGTTCTGAATCTGAGCAAAAAACTTTGGGAACAAAATTATACACAGTACAAACTAACGTAGAATTACAACAGTGAGTAAGAGGATGAAGACAAATTTAAAAAAGAGAAGATGCACATTTGGTCTTGAATAAAGAGCACAGCATGTGAGACTAATCTTCAGTTATTCATACCTGTGCTGCAAGCCGGAATTGCTTTTAACTAATGAAATACACCCTCGTGTATGTTCCCATGAACACTGAAAAAGATTCAGTTTGATCTGGAGCAAGCAGCATACACAATCCTAATTCACTGAAGATTGAGAAGACACATGTGAAACATACACCAGCTAAATACCAGGAGCTCATTAAATCTCTGGTATCTCACAAAGGATGAGTACTATCTCTGTAGCTCAGCCAGCTTTCCAGAGCACTCCAGTTAACACAATTTCTTTAAATTCGACCAGCCAGTACTGTAAAGAGGTGAGCTGCTGCTTACTGCATTCCAGAGCTGGTAAAGACAAAGTACAGCATAAATGGTAGGAAGCCTAGCTTTAAGTAAACCACGTACGGTTAGCTATTTGGGTAAAGTGAGTATAGTTAGCCACTTAAAAAGCAATTGCAGATTAGAAATTCAAGGGAATACTGATGAAACCCCCCTCTACTTTTCATTATCATGCTCGATCGAGCCAACGCTCTTGAAAGGATATCAGTATTGCCAAATGGGGTTTGCTAGCGCATCTTTGTACTACATGTTTTTGCACTTTTTAAATACCCTCTTTATACCCCCAGCCTCTGACCAGACATTCTTTTTAGATTTCATAAAGTAAATTCTGCTAGTGTAAAACTGATCTAAAAATAGGCGCATGGTGCATTGGATGTTGCATAACTGTTAAGTTCTGCCAGCAGTGATTTATCCCACTGTTTTTATTTGGCTGGCTGGCTCAGGGCAAAATAGAATTGGAGACTAAAAGCTGTCTCCAGTTGCAGCAATTGAAGACTTTTGCTCTCACAGATGATGTCACTTCTTGCAAAGACGATCAAAACCTACTCTTTAGCCCTGCTCCCTCCTTTCATTTGCTCCCCTTCCCTGGCATTTTTGGCTTTCCTTTACAGCCCTAAAAATGACAAAGACAGAATAGAAAGTTACTTTAAAAGGCTAAGTTCAAAAGGATGTATCTAAAGTGCAACTCCAAATATCACAAGAGGGGGAAAAACCCTATTCAGCCTTTGAGGAGTATTTTATAACTGTGCTGTCTTGTAACGATCTCTCTTGGACGGTTTTGTGGCAGGTTACTTGGGTTTTTAAAGAGCTATATATGGCTCCTAGGAGGTCTATCAGAGCAAAACTCAATACTCCAGCTTTTGTCTAGCTATGGGATCACATCCTATCTAAGCAGAGAATCACTGTATTCTGCACAGGTAAAACCTTACAGATCACGTTCCAGGAGATGCCAAAATTGAATGTGTCTCAGAAACCCAGCCCTTACAAAGGGAAATGATGGCCAGCCTGCTGCACCTTAGCACAAAGCATTTTGAGAGCAGCTTGCATTTTTCCTCCCGCTACTCCAAATATTTCTGCCATCAGAAAGAATTACAGTCAGCCTACAGGACAGACAACCCCCAGTTCCCAGCCTAACCAGGGGAAGGGCTGCTACATATGCCTCTAAGAGAGATCCATCTCTTACAATCTGTCTTCCTCCTGATCCTCCATAGCTCCCCAGGTCCTAGTGGCACGTAAAACCTACAGGCTTTACCTCAAGAGGGAGACCAGAAAAGTTCAGTCTTCCTGAGGTCCTTGTATGAAAAAAGCCTTCTATGTAAAGAGTTTGGGGCTACAGGGGTTTCTCACCCATCTTGCAGTCATTTGTGTCTTTGCAGCTAAACAGTCAGTCTGCCATTACATGCAAATGTTCTTGAAAAATCAAGGCTTTACACATAAGGATCACTGGCATACAGACCACCGGCGATAAATCATCAGATTCGCTTAAGACACAGATTTTCTGACTCTGTGCAAGTGGGACTGACAGGACCGGGCAGGACTCCCTGCACGCACGCAGCTGGTCTGATCTCTTCAGCATGCAGACAGATTTCTGCCCACAAATTCCTGTTCAGAAACAGGGAAGCCTCTACTCCTTACCTATGGATTTGTAGCACCCCCAGACAGAGAACTTCCAGCAGGGCTTCATGCCAGACTGTAGAAGGTCTACACTACATTACGGCTTCTAAATTAGTTACTCAGAACAAAGCTCAAAGAGCTGCATACAGGAGGGTGGACACATTACTCTTTCTGCATTACAAACAGGGGGACCAAGGCAAAGGATGATTACGTGTCCTGTTCAGTGTGTCCACCTTGAACCAGTATCTCCTAATTCCCAGCTGCAAGCTTCACCTATTAAGGTATATTTTAAACAAGAA
This sequence comes from Buteo buteo, assembly GCF_964188355.1. Classification (NCBI taxonomy): domain Eukaryota; kingdom Metazoa; phylum Chordata; class Aves; order Accipitriformes; family Accipitridae; genus Buteo; species Buteo buteo. The sequence continues at coordinate 5,772,614 of NC_134182.1, read as the reverse complement.
GAAGTGAAACTTCAAAGGTAGATTTAGCATATCTGAAAGCACAGAAACATCAGAAAGAGAGAAGACCAGAATACCAGGTTTCACATGCAAGAGGATTAGAGCCTTTCTCAACAGTCCCCTTGTTTGGGTCATACATATTTAAAAACTCCACACAAATGGCAGCCTGAAGCTTTCGTTCCCTGGCAAGGCAAGTATGTGGAAAAGACCAGCTCCCATCAGTTTTCTACAGCTCTTGAAAGAAGCATACCCTGCTAGTATTACATGCAGTAAAGCGGACCCACACTGCACATTTGAACAAAAAGGTTCTGCATATTCTCTGCTGATTTATCGATGACAGTTTTTAATACAGACAGGGTCAATGCATCACTGCCAGACATGCTACAAGCAAATCTGCTAAAAAGAAGAAAAGTTACTGCAGCAGATGAAGGTAGACCATTCATGAGCAGGGACAAAATTCCCTTAGTCTAGGTTTAATCAGGCAGTTCTGAACCTGCATCCTTGGCTAGAGCATCTTTATTGTCTCTGTTCCCCTCTGAAGTTAAGCTCATTCTCTCCGCAGTCTGGAGATACCCAACAGCACATGTTTCAGATCGAAAGCAAGGTGCCAGTCAACCAGCAAACAAAAGTGTTCCTAAGTGAAGACGCAGGGCAGTCACTGATTTTAAAGATCTTTATCTACCTGAACTTAAAGATCTTCTTAAAAAAACTGCTTCTGCACATTTAAGAAGAAATTGCCCTAAGGGAAGCCACATCATTCTACTTCTCTAATGGGTCAAGAACGAAGTAGGCAAGCATATTTGTTCATAGTTCAGAGAAGCTGTCGGTGGACAAACCACTTTTTGCAATGCTTTTAGTGACATCTGAGGGATCTTCTTTATCCTGCATGTATCCACATCCCATTGGGAGAAGGAATGAAGGACAGAGAAAAATCATATAAAGTCTGCTGTTTTGCATCTGAACTCTAATTAAGCTAAGAAACTGCCATTAAGGCTAAAATGTCAGGCAGGTAGCCCAGCTCTTCAGGACAAAGAGATACCAGTTTCAGTAGCTTTACAGTCTCATGACTTTCTTCCTGCAGTAGTAGAACTATATATCCTTCATACCCATGAGCAATATTCTGTCCTATGCTTTACAAAAGCACCTCAGAAAAGGAAAGCTTACTACAGTGCTCAGGAGCGAAGATAAAGTTTATTTGCAATTGTTGTTAAGCGGCTATAAACTGCATAACATGCAGATGATGATTAATCCATGTGGCGGTCTCCATTTCGGGATGACAAAATGCCTCAAAAGCACTATTCTTTTTCTTTTTAAACTTTCTGCGCTCCAATCAAAGTTGTTTATATTTCAGGCTCTGTTGATACACGACATTACTTCAAGCGATTACAATGCACAGCTGGTTGCTTTGGGCATTGCGCTCAGAGGTGGCAGAGGAAGAACTTGCCAGGCTCATGACCAAAATAACAATATTAGAAAAGATGCCTTCTTTTAAAAAAGATTTCAAAGGAAAAACAAGGACATTTTCTTTCACTATACCAGCTGTTCCATCAGAATTTTTATTCTACTTTAGCAGTTGCAACGTCAGGTAGCCCAGTAGAGGTGAGGTTGCTGCAACTCCCTGCCCCAGCTAGGAGCAAGTCCGAGCGCGTATTCCCAATACACACACACACAAATACATGCGTACAATGCACAGGCACAGACAGACAGACAGTCATGGATCAACATGGACAGAACACACAGCACTGAAGCAAATAAAATGGCCTCAGCATGTTCCCCGCGCTGGTTGATCAGGATAAAGGTCTGTCAGTGGGAATTATATACATATATACAGGCTACGCATCCCTCCAGCAACTGGCCCAGCGTCCTTGGTCCTCCCAGGTGCTGGTACCTGGACACACGAGCCCCTGGGGCCACAGCCCCTCTCCAGTGGCTGGTGCAGACCCCTTGCACGGACACACACGCACTGTCCATCCCTTCATAGACACTCAGGGCCACCCAGTAGCTGGTCTTCAGGTCCTCTCTTCTCCAGCTGCCTCGTGCAGAGACAGACAAACATACAAACTGGTCTCGGTTGAGCCCAGACCCTGCAGTTTCCTCAGCTGCTGGCTTGGACCTTGCAGTCCCTCCAGTAGCCAAACTGTGACCATCTGACCTCTCCAGTATCTGACCAAGACTTACGGCCACTTTGACACTTGGCTCCCAAGCCTCTTACCCTACTCGCCTGCTAGTCCTGCTAGATAGTCACTAGTGATCACACGCTGACATATGCACACACACGACAGACACGGACCCTGGTCCCTCCAGTTGCTGGCACTTGGACTCCATGCGCATACCCACAGAGTCCCCTCACCCAGGAAAACAGTTAGAAATGGGGTTTAATGAGAAGATGGGACAGACTGGGCTGATCAGGCGCAAGGCAAGTGTACTGATACATGACATGGGACCAGCCCCTTTTACCCCTTAATTCCTCCGTTTTCCCAAACTTGTTCCTCCCAAACCACCTTGAACCATCCCTTTCCCCACTTTTGGTTCTTCCCCTAAATATCCTATAATAAATCTTGTACAATCCCCAAATGCTCCTCTTGGGCATCCTGTAACGAGTCCCAGAGCCCTGCAAGCAGTAACGCCCCTCAGTCTGTAAGATGATGGATAGGACCCTCTCCCGTTGACTCACTGTGATGGGTGTCATGCCTGGCCCACGGGGTAATGGCTCCCCTGTGACAGCCCTCGGGGGAGACGGGGTAAGGGCTCTGTTTCTCCATCTGGGTTTTGGGGTTTTCCCTGCCTGCCCTTGTGCCTCTGTGCTCCTTTGCATGTGTGCAGACAAACCTTTTATCTCAACACCTACTATAAAACCTTACAACCAAGACCGTCTTATTAGGTTCAAAGTAAAGATGTCACAGGTAAACTGAAAGTTACTTTTAATTGTGTGTCTTCAGTAATACCATGTCAGCACAGTATTTTAATTCTAGGGGGAAAAAACCCAGCCTGAACGTAAAAGGCAGGATTAAACTATTTTCAGCTTCATTCAAACACATTTGCAAAGAGAATATTGCAAGGCAGCTGCAATTGGTGAAAACTGCCAGAAGTGATGCTCAGCTCCACAGCACAGTCCTAAATAAGTGGGCTGGTTGGATGGACCTATCCCCTCTGCTATAAGCATCGCTTGGGAGCTCATGCACTGCTCGTTCCTCAGTTATGATTCATGTCAATGACAAGGGCAATTTCTTGCCCGTACCCAGGACTGGGCAATGCTGAGCAAGCTCACCGTGAGACAAAAGGATCTATAGAAGCAGTGACTTTAGGGCCAAAATAATGATTCAGAACAGAAGCTCTTAAAGCCAAAATGACCATCAGTGAGCCAAAAATGATGAGGGGCCCCAGGTAAATCCATGCAATGAACTGCTCAGACTCTTCAGCAGCCTGGAAAGAGAACAGGCAGCTGAGTCTCCTTACCATCAACAGTGGTGGCTATTACCCATTTCCATCCCTAGCAAGGATCTCAGCAGCCGCAATTTGTCCTACTTTAGTTATCATTGACATTACTTTAAATCATACAAGGATTATAGATTCTCTTCCCCTGCGTTGATCCAACAGAGAAGATGCTATTCTTAACCACAGTACATCACAGAACAGCACGACGATGAGTTGCTGAGCCATAACGGGAGACGTATACTGAGATGCTCTCACAACAAAATATTCATGATCACCTTAAAATAAGCTGTTCTGTGAAAATTGGGACCAATATGTGACGCCCTTGCCCATTCCACCTCCCAGCACAATGTAACTATAACTGCTTCCTCCTGCAAAGCAGCATACCTGTCCCTTCACCACACAGCTCTAGATGCTTCATACATTTCCATGCTTCCATAGAACACTGGCTATAGCTTTCCCACCCACCCCATAATATCCTTCAACCCTATATACATTTCCTTAGGAAACCCAACAGAAGGAGGCTTGGCATTTCTGTAAATAAACTGATCAGCAACATAATCAAAACAAAGATGGAAACAAGTAAACCAAAACTAGTTATGTTTCCCAATATCTGAGTATTGTACATTAGCTTTGAAACAAAGATACATTTTTGGACATTAAAACAAAAGCCATCTAAAACTGCTTACTAAGAAATATTACTGCCTTGGCTCCTGAGATTCGAGTCATTTTTCTTTGAGAACACAGTATCAGGAGGGAGCAGCTTCAAGGATTTACAGCCCCTCCTGGGAAGTATCATCCTCATGAAGATTTAAAACTTCAGGCAGCCCTCTTTAAAGCAGCGGTGTCAGCCAGGGTTAATCTAAATCACTTTCAACTCAGTAGTTATTGGAAATCTTTTTTGGGTAAGTGTAGCAATCAAATAAGCAAACAAAAAAGACAGAATGATAATGCTGGCCTTGATTAACAGAGAAGAGTGATCCTGCATACCAATTCTTTCTGTAGCTATCCAATTTTCCACCTGTTGTGATAGAAGGAGAGAGGAAGACCTTCCATCTGCTGACACGAAGGAGTTAAGAAAACCGCACCTTTTGTCCTTGAGGGTGGGAGCCTGGGGAAGGGACAGCCCTGGCTGCTTTCTGCTCCCCAGAAGGAAGGAAACGTGCTCTGGGTGCTGCATACAGCAGTAGAGAGGACTACTGGCATCCCCCACCAGGTACCTCCAGCTCAGCTGGTACAAAGATCAAGAGATATAAAGACATCCTCATTGCTATCAGCAATCATTACATGTGCTTAATTGTTTTGTTAAATACATTTAAATCACATAGCTTTGCAGCCTGATGCCACATCTCATTAAGGTGTAAAACAATACCACTAACTGAAGTTGTTGGGAGGGTAGAGAGGCAGGAATCTGCTTTGACTTTGAAATCTCTGTAAATACCTCATTTAATTATTTTAAGATCAGACAGGAATGTTGTCATTGTCTAATCTGATCTTCTGAATAACACAGGCCACAGGAGCTTATGCAGAATGGTTTCGGTTTTGCCATGGATGTTCCAAGACAGACATCCCACATTGCCTTAAAGCTTTTAACATGAGATAGGCAATTCCTCTAATTAATCAGGGGGGCATGTGTGTCTGTGTACTCATTATTTCTATACTTTTAGTTCCTGACCATACAACTCAGCTAAATTAAAGAGCTGTCTATGCTCATATACGTAAGTCTCGGTCTGATCTGCCAACCTCGTAAGTTGCTCCTGAACAAACTAAACCTACTGAGCTTCTGAAATCTCAATATGAAGTGTGTTTTTAAAAGCTCAAATCCCTCTTGTAGCTCTCTGAATCTCTTCTAATATTTCAACATACTTTTCAAAGTGTGGGTACTGGAACCAGGTAGAGTTTTCCAAAATGGCCTCATTAAATCCATACGCAGATATCTAGTACCAACATTCCTACTTGTTTTTTGTTTTTAAGCCTCCAAAGACTACATCCTTTCTTGGAGCTACGGCACTGCTGTTAGCTGCTATTTAGCCTGGTTTATTAAGCATTATAGAGCCATTTGCCACATCCTGGAAGGCAATGGAGCCAGCAAGCTACAGTGAACACTTGGGTAGGATTCGAAGTGACGTGCAACAGGGCTGAGATGCAAAACCCACCGTTCTGCAATGCAAAGCTTGCTGAGCCTCCACGGCTGAACAGGGCAGCCTCCTCCCACAGAGACAAGACAATGCTGAAACTGTAAGGGGAGTTGGCAGGTACCGCTCCCCAGTTTCTGGGAAATTTCTTCCAGGTGAGGATAATACAGCCTGGCACACCGTCCATGAAATGTGTAAATCCCCAGTTAAGTCAGGGCACAAAAACAAGCTATGGGTGAGTTTTTCCACTCTCACCTGTGACAAAGCCGGAGATTCTCCCGCCCCAGGCTGGTGTCTGCTAATCAGCTTCACATTTGTTGCTTTAACATGCCTCTCCCCTCACCCTCTGCATAAGCCAAAAAATAAGGAGCACTGCAGTTAAGCAAACAATAATTTACCCAAATTCCACCCCCGCTTTTTTTTTTAATCAGCATCACTACACTGAACTTGTAATGCCAATAAAATCTAGTCGACTTAAATGCTTCTTACAGATTGAGCGATTCTCTGCAGGGCTATAAAGCAATGTTACTACAGCAGCAGGAGTAGATCTCCCCTTTCTTCTATTTGAATGCGAGGGATGCTCTTTTTTTCAGCAGACACACCTGCCAGCTCTCTTCCTCCTCTCCAAACCAAATCAGAGCTAATGCAAGAAGGAAGACACAGTGTAGTTCAGTTATGGCATGAGAAGTCACTACTGTGGGAAAGCTAAGAGCAGATCAAGAAGTATATTATCCTGGTCTGCAAGTTAAGATATATCAAGTGCTAAACTGATTCTTAGTTCGTGGATTAAACTGTACAAAAATACTTAGACACATGTTGAGCCAAAGCAAAATACAGAAGATTTAGCTCATAATTACTGCAGGCATTGTTAGCACAGCTATGCTTTATGGGATAAATACAAATATGGGTTGTGGTGCTAGATTTCATGCGTTTCAGAGCAGCTTACAACCTCCATTAAGGTTTTACGGATACAACTCTACTTTGCCACCCCCGCAGACGTGGGCCCTCTGACCCCGCTGCTATCAAAGCCACAGCCAGCTCGTCTGGAACACCGCACGTGGCTCCTGGGTACCGCCGTCAACACAAACCGACTAATGACTTCAGGAACCGAGTTTGCTCATTTAAAAGAGAAATCTCTGAGCAGATGAGGGAAGGGTGCACAGGGGAGAGAGGGGACCCAGCTATCGCGATGGGGAACGTGCCGACCCAGCGGCTCCATCCCCCAGACTGCCCGGGGGGCTGTCGCCCTTTCCTCTTCCCTCCCCAGCTCTGAAGGGTTATTTAACAAATTGCAAAGTAAAAGCTGTTTGAGCTATAAATAAAATACAAAATATGTGGAGAGGAGGGAGAGGAGGGATAAAAGGGTTGGAATAACAAGTTATTTTCAGTCACTAGGGATGACCAGGCATAACTGACTCACCACTCTTTACTCTATCATTCCCAAACTATATTTATGAAATCCATATGACCAAAATGCCATGTTTATTCCCCTGCCTGTGTATCTGCTCTCTCCCAGCCTCTTATACTACAAATCTGCTCTACATACACATATGGAATTTGGTTTTCACAGGTATGTTACATGTTAGGAAGGAGAAAACATGTTGTTTCCAGGCTTATAGTACACCACTACTTTTTCATATAGAAAAATGATATTTCATATAACAGACAGACACTGACGCACTGGTATGCGACTCTCCAATTCCACTAAGCTCTAACATGAATTTCCTGGCAAACAGCCAACGAACTCAGATGAGAATCACAATTATGCTTGAAATGAAGATAATTTACTATACTGCAGTGAAATCCTTTTAAAAAGCATCACATGTACCCTATCTTGTCATGATAAGATGTCTTGCTAGACAGGCAAATGTACATAAATTAGGAAATAGCTGATTTATTTTTATTTTTAAAATGAAAACTAAACTAGTCATCCAAGTATTTCTGGAAAGCTAAGTATCACGACAATTAAGCAAAAATAAGACATCAAATACCCTTAAAATAAATCACACACACACACAGAGCTTATTCTTATCTTTAATATAACAGACTATCCACCTAATTCCTCTGTTACTCGTTGAGCATTTGAAATCACTGGGAATCTGAGAAAGAAGTAATCCACCCCTCTACATTTGTTTGCTCTCTGCCTGGATGAACAATCTCTTTCCAACGCAGATGGAATTACATCGATCTCTAAAGCAGAAAACACATCCCTATTCGAGGTAATCCGGTTCTGCCAGAATTCAGCTGTTGCATCTGCAATTTCCACTGTCATTTCTGACTGGCCTTACTGAGTTAACAGTAAAGCAAAACATTGTGGAACAGTTTACATGCACAACTGCCATACCGGTGATGCTCAACATCACAGGATGTTACTGCTAGGTAAACAACGCAGGTGGCTTAAAACCTGGAATTTTTGCAAAAATGCTACAGTTTTAGAGATGTAAGGAGCAGCAGTATGTACGAACTGCCATGTTGTAGCACAAAAGCATATGTTAGCTTTCAGCATCTCAATTAAAATACAAGCATTCAAGATGTCACCCTTCCCAATCTCCCTGCTCATTCCATTAGATGTTACCTATGTCCTCCTAATTCTTCCACAACCATTGCTTATACTCTTTTCAAATACATCTTTTTTTTCAATAGTTCCAGGATTTTCCAGGATGTAGGGTAGGAATCTTCTCATCATTTTCTCATCGTTTTTAATAATTTTCAAATTGTCTTGCATAGAGGAACATTAGACCCCAGCTGATCTGCAGACTGATTGTGCAACTTATTTTGAGTCTTGTCTTTTATGAAGTCACTGCAAAGCTAGTGTAAGACACTGTGAGGAGTAGACAAAAATAAGTCACCACAGATATTCAGAAGGAAGCAGTTGTGGCAATTTTCGCTCAGTAATCAACAGATCAAAGTGCATCCTATCTCCTCAGAAATGCCATGGACTTTTCACTTTCCATCAGCCCTTAGTTCATGCCAATGGAAAGAAGGTGCTATGAATAGCATAACACCACCCAACGCAGTATTGCAACAGTAACAATAATAAACAATGGCTAGTAAAGAAAAGAGATTTTATTCTTGGCTTCTTGTACATTACAGCCACATTCTTTTCTATAATTCAGACATCAAGTTCAGCTTCCTTTTCTCACCTTACTCTACTTTTCTTCCTTTTTTTAATGGCTACAAATGAGTAACCTTATGTTAATTCAGTGCACTTTGCTATCTATTCTTATCACTACCCAAAGTCAACCGCTAGAGAGTACTCTTTAGCTGCTTAGTGACCTGACACTGTTTTATAACCCTGCCCTCTTCGAACTGTCCCAGGCATCACTCACGGTTAGTGCAGCCTTCAGCAGCTCGAGGAAGAGCAGTCTGGAATTAGGGGTCAACTTGGATTCCTCACAATACGGAAGATGGGCTAGATGATATACTCAGTACCATTATATTTGGGATACATGAGAAGAAACCGAAAATGCACTCAAACTTCTGAGAGATTCGCTATTACAAATACGGCCCATACCAAACCAAAACACTAGATGAAAATGTACCCTGTGCCAAAAATAGAGTATGAACTAGATGTTGAAAAAACACCTGCTAGCAGCCACCTCAAATATTTGGATGGAGTGCTTCCGCAGACGTCCTGAGCCGATCTCTCACATTTCATGTCTTGCCGATTTGTGCTATTGCCATTCTTGGTCACAGTGGTTTGTTTTCATTTCTGTGTACAAAGCAAGAGGAATGCAGAACAGCACCAGCGGCCTGACAAGAAGGCATAATTTCAGCACACAGAAAATTTTGAGGCTTATAACTTCTCTCTGATGGACATATACACTAAAGCCACATCACGCTTTTGCTCCACCTTGTTTTAAACCCAGGACAAAGATTTTGCTCTGAAAACATTTCATGCTCTGCCATTAGAAGAACTTCTGTCAGGAACATCTGTTTTATTCTCTGAATTCGCAGCTGAGGCATATTTACATAGAAACGAGCTCATCTATACATCTCACCAAGTGAAATCAGTTTGGAGCAGAAAAGCACTCATGTTTCAATCAAGCAGCAAAGCCCTAGTCATCAAATAGTCAACAAAACAGCCTCTAACATACTTTAATCTTCTGTTCTTTACTGTAACCATCTAGCTGTAACTTAACCCTTTGATATTCAACTCCAACACTACTAATTCAATTTTCATGGTTTTTTTCCTGTGCTGACCAACCACACAAAACTATAGAGCCCCTTGATGCAAGAGCATACAGCACTGTGCATAACAGGCATTTAGACCCATGACCGCCTACACTGAGATATGAACTTATTGTTCCCAATCCCCTGGTGCTAAAACAGTTTCCCCCAGACCATGATACACACAAGTGGACAAATCTTATTAAAATTAATCAGCCCAGTACTTGGGGGAGCCATCTTAATCAGAAAGGGATTTAATGAAAAGCCTCAACTCCAATGAATGCTCTTTAATTATGACTAGCTAATATTTATCCACAAAAAGGAATTTGTTTCAGGATTAGTCTGAGACCTGGAAGAAGCCAAAGACATCAATTTAATAATGGAATGCCTAATTAAAGTATAATGGAAACCTAATTGTGATATACTGCTTTGTAGCACACATGATTTATTTAGAACAATTGCTTTTCACTGGTCTCATTAGGGAAAGTTAAACAAAACACAATAGTAAAAAAGAAGAGGGAAAAACAGACACACTGGAACTTCCAAGATGATTATAATCAGCTGATGAAAGACAGTGACATATTTGTCAGATAAAGTACTGCCATCCCTCCACAGGCTCTGGTTAAAATTTCTAAAAAGGATAATGATTATATAGTTCCTTTCTTCCCTAATGACATGGGATCAGACCCAAACCCTACTGCAGCTACTTGGTGGAGCTCCTCTGGTGGAAAGGAGCCACAAAGTTGAAGGGTTTGACGGCCTTTGGATCCTCCTCATGCAGAGAAACCTCACGTAACACATGCACCCTCCCAGCCACGATGGAAGAAGAGCAGACAGGGAGAACAACCAGCACAAACCCCCTCCAGCCCTTCCTTCCTACCTGCAGCCTGCGAGTACGACTGATTGCTCTTCATCAGGATGCACTTCTTTAAGAAGGTATGGCCCTACACGTAGCCATGGCACATAACTGAGTGTCTCCTATTTTTTTTCCTAAATAAAAAACGAAAAGCTGCTCAAGCCATTCTTATTGTAAGACCAAACATCCTCCTGATTGCATCCTGATGGCACTGGGGTGGTGGTCCCCCCAGTAAAATGGGCTAGCTGCTGCCCCTCTCATTCACTCAAGCCAACGTGAAGGACATGCACTGTTTGTCTGGCACTGCACTTGTACTGTGTCTATGCAAACAGCATTTCCTCCCTTCACTGGTAATAGTGCTAGGAAAAACGAAGCATGGAAAGGAGCTGCTCCTCCACCCTGCAGTGCCCTGCAGAAAACAGACACGGGGAGGTCCAGGAGCAGATGAGCTTCCTCCGACGGTGGCTGCTGGAACCGCTAATCAATGCCCTTAGCTCCAGCTCAGTTAACATTTAATTGGTGACGTGAGAATGGCTGTACCAACACAAGCTGTCATGACAGTGCCATGGAAAAGCAAAAGGGATGCTACATACCATAAGATCTGTGAAAACACAGCATCATGGCCTTGCTAATGAATGAGGGATTGCAGTAATTTTAAATGAACAGCAGCAAAAAGATCTGTCTCGAGAAATAAAATTATTTGCTAATGGTTTTGTTCCAACTACTGCTGTTCATAGGGATGCGTAGAAAAATTATACTGAGGTCAACCCGATGACTGAAAATGAGCAAAGACCGCTGAGTGCCTGAACAGTTATTCCTGTGTTCAGACGGAACTTGAATTCTGGGCATCCATCTTGTACTTCCACATGTGTGATGCTGTCAGTCTGCCAGCCTGAGAAGTAAAAACTGAATTCCTACCTCAAGGACAGCATGAGAGTCAGATACAGGCCAGCGTTCATCTTCAGATCTGGTCTCAGTATTGCAAGAACAAGGCTGAGAAAGATCACTTATACCAGTACACAATGGCCCAACACTGAGCCAAATGCATCGCTCAAGGCAAGTAAGACCAGGTTTAGGCTTATAATCTATGCATTGTACCTTCATGTTAAAGACGTGGGCTGCAGGGGGCTGCTAGTTTCTCATACAGATGAGCAGGCAATCCCATGCTGGCAGCTGAAGTCACAGATGAGAAAATGTTGTGAATTGTTGTTGTATAGGCGCCTGAACAGAAGTCTAAAGCTGGTTTCCTGAAAATAGCTGCTATAAACTTCCATCTCTGAACTCTGGCGGAACATTTAACTCCATTGGCACCGCGTGCTAGAAAGCTCTGAGAGTAGTCATTACCAATGTTTTTAACATTGCTTTTTGACACAAATATGAATATGTACATAACTAAACCACAATGAATAAAATCAATTTAGAAAGTTCAATTTATTTCATAGGAATTACAGAAACAAATGGCCTGCAAGTTAAAAAGTCCATTGTTGTCAGCACACAATTGTTTTCCTTAAATATTTTAACTTGGGAAAAATGAAGCCCCCTAAATTTCACACAGTGCATTGAGAAGACAATGCTTAATTAAGGGGAAAAACTATTTGTCATAGAAAATCCTTTTTGTTTCCCATAAATATACTTTGCTATATCGAACACATTTGAGTTCAGAAACACTTTCCCTCAAGACTGCCTGAACAATGTCTCTGCTCGTTGCTCCCCCCAGGCTTACCACTGAAAGCACAAAAGGCATTGCGTAGCCCTCACTCCACAGCTTCCTCCACTGGCAGATCCCAAGGTGTACAGGAACAGCAGAGACTGGAAATACGCACATCAGTAGCACATCCCAGAACACTCCATGTTCCTCGGTAGTACCTTGGTATTTTCCCTCGAGTGCTTCTGTATGTAACATGGTTTACTACAGTCAACATCCAGCCTCATTAGTCTCAACAGCCATGAACAAGCTAGACACCATCTGCACAGACTTTAGGTGGAGACTGCTATTCTCACTCATATTTGCTCTATGGACACAAACAACTGTGGAGAGCTTCAGCCAGGAGGGAAAGGACAAGAGCCCTCCTGACCACCAGTAAATGCACCAACACCTCTACTCTGGAGGAATGAGAGTCAGGGAAAAGACCTGGCCCAGGGCTGGTGAGAAACTCTGAACTGCCCGCAGGAACGCTTTGCCATGCTACAGCACAATATCTTCATCAGCCAGCAGCAACTGGATGTCTCCCATTTTCCATCCCAGCGGGAAAGAAAAAGGCTGTCTTTACAAATGGGAACAAAGAAGTTGCCACTGGTTCACATGGCAGGTCAACAAAGGTGGTGAGAGAGTTCAAGTCTACCTGAACAGCATAATCTCTCATCTGAGGAACCACTGAAGTTAGACTTTTCAAGAGCTGCAGAATGATGAACTGCCAGTTGGTCTTTCACAAATAAATGATGGGGCAATGAAAAATCCAGTGTAGCTTGGCTGAGTTCAAAGACTGTTTAGGTTTCAGAGGTAGTTCTGGTAAAAACCTTTCTCTCTGTGGGCAAACACAAGCAAAGGAGAACTTCAACAGCTTTGCTATACTTTTTAAAACATGGAAAGCATGATGAATGCTGAAACCCAAAGTCCACCACTCATCTCAGGATATTTTCTGCCTAAGCAATGGTGACACAAACTAACTTCCACCAACTCTTCCAACTGCCCTGCTTCTGAGAGCATTAACAACAAGTAAACTAACCAAACAATAAGCAATTATAGCATGAATATCTCTGGAACTACACATAATTAGTGACCGAGGCAAAAGAAATGCAAAACAAAAAGTGAGATCTCTTATTTTTACTCCCAAATCCATGTCAACCTACAGTTGTAAGTTCATTAAGTGATGACAGCAACTTTAACTCTGTTACTCAATCGTAGAAATGGCTTTTCAAGTGTCAAGACTGACAACAAAATTCATTCAGCAAACTGACAACTACTGTTCAAACACCTGTAGTAACTCATGTTTAAGTGGACTGCACGCTAAAGTGACAAATTCTTTGATTAGTTTATAAGATATATTGTCTGTCAAATCAAAACAGTGTTAGAAGAGCAAATATGCTGCTGCAATAACAACTAATGTCTCAGAGGTTACAAAATGGAATATTTTTCTAGATCAATCTGTGATCTGAGAAGTCGTCATAGTATCACTCCACTCTCACCAACTGCAGACATGAATGAATAATTCTATCCATAGAGTAAAACTCTGGCACACTTTGGCATTTTAAATTGACTGGTACATTGAGTTATGGCGCTGCCTGTAATGAAATAACGTTGTAGGCAAGAGCCCCAAGATGGAAATGAATTGGCTACTCTCCATCTGTCTTCACTGACTTTCAAAAAACTTCTCCCTTGACACTAAGAGTGACAAAATAGGTACCAACGTGTTTTTAGACTCATTGGCAAATTATCTTACCTAATCTGACACAGGAACCTCATGGAGGTCTGGAAGGCTGTCTAACTTTACTGTATTCACATCTTTAAAGCTCTTCTGGCTACTTCTCAGTTACAACTACAGGGCACATTTCTATTTCACTCCCCGAGCTACACACCTTTAAGAGAACTAGCAGAGATGTACGCGGTAGTAGACTGATACAGCTGCATCTGCACTGCTCTCCCGGCAGTCCCAGGGCAGGCGTGAGGCCAAATTAACTACCTGTTCCTAGTTACTTACCAGGAGCATCCTCCTGAGTAGGAAGATCCCACTGGGATTCCCAGAGAGAAAACTTCAGATGTGTCCAGTGCTTAGGAAGAAAAACCTCCTTTATTTGCTGGATTTGGACTTGGCGGTCTTTGCCACCTCCAGCCACGTTAAAATCGTGCAGGGTACGTACATCATCCAGGGTCCTTCACAGAAAGGCCTTGGTACCACCTGCCCGTGGGGGCTCCGTGGGATTTGTACAGAGCCTGAAGTGACAGTAGCTGCCAGGGTTGAGGGGGAAGACCTATTGCTGAGTCTTGTCACCAGCCCAGAGCCAAGAGTGTCACCAGAGCCACCCAGCTGAGCACAGTACTCCTGAGATGGGCAGCTCAATCAGCAACGGGTCCTGAGAAGTCCAGACCCTGCACTTCGGTTTTACCATCTGCGATGGAAGTATACATCACATCTATCTATAGACAGCATAGGCATACTTAGAGTTTATATAGCACTCTGAAAAATATACAGTAGTACTCAGACTCTTAAAAAAGAATTGTATACAGTAAAAGGGGAAAAGACTAGATGAACAACTACCTTCTCTTGCTTTCCTGTACTGAAGATACACTTCTACCAACGGCTGAACTCGATCTATGACGTACAATTTTGAAGTATGCTATAAAACCAGAAATGTATCCCCTAAAGCAAGATGAAGATGACTAAATGCTGAGGAAGTACGTATTATCAAGGAAGGATTCTAAAATTGATGAAAAGTCCATCATTTTGTCCTGATATCAGCAGGATCTCAACTAAAAATGTTGATGCTACAGCTGATCTATGTAGCTGCTTATGATTTACTACACATGATGCTTTCCCTTCATGATCTACTGTCTGAAAATGTTAGCCAGTAACAATACCTGTCTCATTTTTGAATACTGAAAAAGGGAACAGCAGAGCAAAATACCACTAAATGCATGATGCCCTGAATTCCTGATTCTTAAGTATACATTCTCAAAGGGCTGTCTTAAGAAAATATTTACTTTTTGGTTGTTATGGTGATCATCTTTTCACAGCAGTTTATAAAAATAGGAATGGCTAAAAATAAAAATCCAACGGAACCTAAGGCACTAAAAAAGGAATATGGCATGCAGATTTGTCTGCTTCGGAATAAATCTGCATATAGTGTCCTGCAGCAGCACATTTTACAAAGGGAATTAAAGCCATGAAATTAACATTTTAATGAAGTAGAGAGACCATTGACGTCAGGACTACTCACTGATTGTTGCTTCCAGGTGGCCTAATGAGATGAAAATGAAGTTTACATCTTCAGCTAGTCTAAGCCAGGCTTGTTTTGTGACTGTGATTGAATTTAAATGAGAAGATACTGCTGTGTGCAAACATGTCTAGGCTGGTAAGTAGCCTTATCAAATCTAGGCATAATAAATGCTTGATTTTAAATATTTTATGATAAGAAAAGGGATTTCTGTCTTTCACAGTTCAACATAAATGTGAAGCCAAAGTTTTATCCTTAATTGTATAGCATGCTACAGCTTTTGTACTGGTTGCTCCAGGAATTCCCATATAAAATTTTTACTGCAAGATGTGCTCGTTTATCTATCGAGACACAGACACATTCTGGATTACAAAGGTGAAGTAGGAAATCATAAATCCAGTGTAGCCTGTGGATAATGCACAGGATGATGTTTTGGCACCAGAGGCATATCAGACATTAAGGTACAGTGACAGAAATGCAAGACCACCATATATTGTGAAACACAATACACAATAAGCACAATAAACAAGGAGCTGCAGCACATCATAAATTCAATGTTCTTAAATGCCACTGAGAGCTGCATTTCATTTTCTGTCTTCACTATACATAGTGAACAGAGACATATATATATTCTTCATTATTTCTTATTAGAGGAATGAATCAATATTGGTTTTGCTTTAAATACCATATTTCTACCTAGAGAACGAGACAACCATCACACTGGGGACATACCTTCAAAATTCCTGTGAATAGGTTAAGTACTGTTCCACTTTCTACCCCTTGTTACAATATCGAAAAATAAATAAGAAACCAAACCGAAAGCCAGGCTCAGTTCATAACACGATACATATTATTTAAGTCTAATTCTCACTTCATTCCTGGGTTCACACATCTGTGGAGTAGTCTTCAACAGTCCTAATTTCTCACTTCATAAGATGTCCTGACATGCAATCTGCTGCTGCTGTTATAATTGATCAGCACTAGGGATTGGAGCAGGGCTGGAGAAATACAGAAAATAAATTGACTGCCTCTCCAACTCAGCTCTTCTCCTGAGTCTGTAATCCAGAGCAAAAGAACAGCAACGAGGGGATTTGTTTTAGA
The DNA here is from genome assembly GCF_964188355.1 of Buteo buteo. NCBI lineage: Eukaryota > Metazoa > Chordata > Aves > Accipitriformes > Accipitridae > Buteo > Buteo buteo. Next base: position 5,755,991 of record NC_134182.1, on the reverse strand, counting down.
TATTCTCTATTTTGTCCATCATAACATATGTAGTTTTAGGTTCGTAACAAGAAAAAAGGTAGCTCATCAACAGCTCTTTGCTCTTTTTAAAATCTGAAAACTTCACAGGAAACCACTGCTTTGGAAAACCCCTTGTTTCTCTGCAAGATGGGGCTACTAACATTTACTACTTTTAGCAGACTGCTTGTAAGCCTTTTATAGACATCAGCTTTCCAGTCGAGATGCATCTCTGGATACAATATCTATATCTGCATTCCTTTTTTTCTCCCCCTCTTTTTTTTTTTTTTTTCTCTTTGCTTTTCTTTTTTTCTTGTCCCCTTGGGACAAGGGCTGTTGCACATGGATTACATTTGTGGATTCAGTAACTAGGTTTAAAGAATGTCCCCACTGGTAATGTAACAGTAATACCATGCTTGAAGCTACCCCTGACCCCTCCACAGCACAGCCAAGCGGTCTTCCTGGCTGTTGAGGTAGAGATTTCAAGAAATCTCTTTCTGTTTGAGATCTCACTAGGTATGAGGCACAGAGATTGCTTGCAAGGACTTCATGAAACAGGCACCATGCCCTGCCATGGGAACTCAGATGCAGGGGAAGTGACTGCTCGAAGCAGGAGGAACAGCTGGCAGACATGTATTTGAGATGCTTTTGTACCATCAGCGGAATGACCCATGTTCTCACAGGCAAATAAACACATCTGAGCTCAGGACTGCTCTCTGCCCCCTGGGGCTACCTTGAATACGGAGCCTTCTGATCCAGTGCTTGCACTACCTTAATTCTTGAGACAACTGTCCTGGACAGAGGACTAGATAGGAACGTGACTCTTCAGTATGCTACCAAAACAGAAATGTAGCCTGTTCGGTGTGATAGCAAACATCTTTCTCTCCAAAAGGAGGTTTTAAGCCACTTTTATTCTTAGGATGCAGGTGATACAGCTAAACCAATCCCATAGTAACCCACCTCCGAAAGGAGAGATCCTGCTGTCTCCTGCCCTGCACTGGATGTTCCCTTTGCTCCCCTCGATCCTGCAGTGAGCCCTTTTCGCACAGGGAGCCAGCAGAAGCTAACCCTGCCAAAGAGCCACGCTGGTACTGGGACTGCTGGGGAATCTGAATCCCTGACTATTGATGGCAGTGGGACACATGTATTCCCACTGCTAGCTCGTGGAGTCGGGAAAGCTCGTCCAGCTGGCCTGGATGCTAAACACACAGCGTGTTTTCTTGTTAGAAACCTCTTCCTTCATCCCCCAAAGAGGATAAGCACTCTCCGCTTCCCCCACCCATCCAAGATGTGGGTGCAGGCTTGTCTTCTCATGGCAGAAGACCCAACCTGCCGCTCACAACTGTTGTGTTGGTAAGATACAAAAACAAGATTACACAGAACACAGCGTTCTCCTGTAATTCGTATGAATTCTGGGCCAAGGGTTGGAACATTTTTTCTTCATTATTCTACTGTTGCCTAGAGTAGCATTTTCCTCTATTAGTTGCTATTGCCTAGAACAGCATCTGGAACAAGTTAGGTAGCCAGAGGAGAGTACCAGACATGAGCTCAGTGTGTTCCCAAGACCTGATTTTCAGAGATACAACACACCTGCAGCTTTCAGCAAATTCATTACGGAGTTAAAGGGCTCAAAGCTATCTGAAAAAAAATCAAGCCCATGCTGTGTAAACCCACTCAGGAAGTATGCCACTGCTTTCCACATACCAGCTAAATGCTCTGGAGGCTTATGAACATTTGCTCCAAGTATGGATTGCAGTATTTCAGCCTGGGAGGTGACAAAGACATGAATAACCTCAGCAAGATCCACATCCGAGAAGGATGTTCACAAATTCCTGGCTAGCAACAGATGGAAAAAACAAAGGCATGGAACCACAGCTGTTCCTTCTCTGAAATGGTGAAGGACCCAAGAGGACCTCCAAGCTACAAACTCCAACAGAAGTGAGCGGCACACCCTCGCACCTCCCTCCAGAGGTGTAGGCACTTACTCCGTTCCTGCAGACAAATGCCCTCTGCCCATCGGCTAGACACAGCACTGCCACTCAGACCCAAATTTCTTCACCGCTAACAAAACACAAAAATGCTTTGATTACAGAATTGGTACATGCCTCGCATGCTTTATCTCAAACATCCCCAAGCTAGGTGAGAAGAAAATAGCAATGTTGTAACCAAGTTGTGATAAAACTGTGGGGTTTAGCACTTTTTAATCCCTCCCCCAGTATGCTTATGCATTCATTTATCTAGAGCAGCAACAGCTTCAGCAGATTCCTGAAATTAAAAACGTCCAGGGAGGAAGAACACCATACTAAATGTCACCCTCTGCCATCAGTCAGTGCGCAGCTCTGACACCTTCGCACACACAGAACACTTTCTGTTGTCAACAGGACATACTCGAGAAAGGGTGCAGTGCCTCAAGGGAAGAACAGAACGAAGACTGGGCTATGCTGCCGCCTCCAGATGTGCATAGCCCTAAATTCCTGGATATTTGAATTTTGCAGAGCCCATCTTTAAAAAAAAAAAAAGAAAAGAAAAAAAAAGAAAAGAAAAGAAAAGAAAAGAAAAACAAGTGGAATAGTTCCTTTGGCTTTTCATTCATCTCAACTAGCAGAAAAAACCCAGAAATTACTTCAATTTATAATTTTGTGTTTGGGGGGGTTCTTTGCTTCTTTTTTTTCTAAACTGAGGGTCTGTGTTTCAGTACAGCAATTTCTACAAGGTGTTTCCTGCCTGCCATCAGTCATCCAGCTCTTTCATGATGTTCTTAACTCTGATGGGGAATTGACAAAACATGTATCTTCCTTATTACAGTGTAAGATGCTTACAGCTACTTCTATGACATATTAAGCTGATATTGTCTTTAGTAAACAGCACATTTCAAGCTTTCAGTTTCAAAATGAGAATTTCTACTGAATGCTTAATACATACATTTGTAAACTGACAGATCAAACAGTGCTAACGCTTGATGCAACATAATTACTTCTGTTACAGAAAACACTGCTGAAAACGAGTAAACACATTTTTGAAAAAAATTAAATGTAACAACTGACAGTACATCAAATATTGCACCTAAGACAACAGCTCTGCTTTGCCTAGTCCTTCGGTCTTGCTTCCCTGACTTTATACTGCTTTACAAATGGCGAAGTGCTTGATCAAAGAATTAATTGCAGAGACAGAAACAGTAACTCTGAATCCCATCTAGGGTTGTTTATGAGAAACCATGTGAGGCATGTACCTATTCAGTAATAAAACTCTCACTAAACGTCCCTGCAAAGAACCTGGTTCAGCCAAAGAAAAAAGAGCGATTCGCAATCAAAGGGACCTGAAAATGGCAACCCTGAACTAGACGCAGGCACTCTCTTCCATGACTTTTGTTAGAGCTATGAAAAGGTATTTATAAATGATAGTTAATGCACTTTCTCAAAACAAGGTTGTAGTTTGAGAGCTTAATATTTGCAATTTACATTTTTTAGGAGACAGAAGGACTGTTTTCTCCATACACAATGTGTACAAAAACCATGCATGCTTAAGCCTGTCTAATTATCTCTTCTGCCTTTATGAAACGCATCTAGAATTTCCATCCTAAATTACACATAGGATTCTTTATTATAAACGATGTGACTCACCCATGTAAATGTAATCTGCCAAGAACTGCTTACTGTAGTCAACTGCATGGCAGGCACATTACTGGCAACATTGCACATGAATTACCTCAATCCCTCCTCTCCCACCCACCACCCTAATCTCCAAAGCGTTAAGGCTCAAAGATGTTTCATGCTGCATTTTGGGAGTACTCCCACCATGTGCAAAATAAGCAAAATTCTGTATGAAAACAATTTTCCTTTAGGAAGGATTTCTACCTTTTTGCATGTTTATCATATATTCACTGTGTTTGGCAGATATGAATCAAACATTTTCGTCCTGGTTGGGACCTGCAAGAGGTTATTATAATACATTTCATTACAAGAACTTCAGTTTTGTGGATGACTCTCAAAACGATCCAGTGGGTTCCGGGGAGGCTCTTACTAGGACAGAGGACATGATTTATGTTTAAAAATACCCAGGCTGGTTGCTGAAAAGCTTGGTTTGGATTTTTAAATAATTTCTGTGGTGTTTCACTGCCTGCTTCTGAAAATTAGCTGCTAAGTGTAGCAGATCCACTTTTTTCTGTTGCTTAACTAATCAACAGTTTAAGGATGCCTTATATTCAAACAGAACTTGAGTTTGTACTTTTCCATTTCTTAAGTGGAAACACAATCACACAGCTAAATGATACGTTCACTTCTTGTTACATGCACAGAATTGCAACTAAACATTAACCTCACACATTTAGAGAGGAAATCAACCAAGGTTTCACAAAAGTTATTTTTATATTCCACTCCAAAATAGAAAGGAAAGGGGCTATTTGGGGGGGGGGGGGGGGGGAAATGCAGCCATTCGGAAATGAAGATGACTGAGTTGTATTTGGTTAGGTCAAAGTCTGCATTCCTTAACCACATTATAGCACTGAATGTCCTGTGTGTGAAAAAGACCCCAACCCAGCTACTACAGAACAACATGGCTGATTTTGGTTTATAGAGAAAAGCAATGACAAATATAACCTACTCTGGCATTCTGGAAATATTTTTTCCATATACCAAAACCTACTAAATTAGCCTAAAAAAGAATGCAACTTGAGGTTTTAACATTTACTATTAAAAATATCAAGTCCTGATCTAGAAAACTACATATATGTGTGTATATATATATATAGCTATAACTGTTTATCTACATGTCTTACAAAAGCAGGTTGAAGCTTTTTATTCCTGTAGTTTTAGAGTAAAAAAATGATTCAAATTGGACAGAAAGCGACTACTGACAGCATTCTATTAAATGTGCAAAATACATTGGAGGAAAAATACAATAAAACAAAAATCAAGAATGTTTTTTTAGTTGACAGGGTAACTAATAAAAATATATTGTGTTTCGACATGTTTGAAAGAAAGAAGATGCCTGCAGAAGATGAATTACATAAACAATGCTGTTTGGGTTTCATATAAATTGCTTTATTTTTATTTTCAGAAACCTAATGTACTAACAGTCCTGAAATCAGATGTTCATAGCTTGCCCTGTGTATTTGTGCAGTCCCTCGACCACAAATGAAATTGCTAGATTAAGATCTAAAATTTAAAGAACCTCCTTTAACCTCTTATACCTGTTTATTCATATGCACAGTTACTGGTGCCTTGAACAGTTTACAACCCCTCTGTGTATGCTTATTAATTGTCCCTGTGCCAGCTATATCTTTCATTTCTCCTTATTTCCTGCAAGCCACAAACCATATTCTGTGCAAGCAGAGGAAGCCATGAAGTGGCCAAATGTGACTGCTGAGACAGTAAGTGAAGAAAAGAAGCACCACATTATACACCAGAGCATTATATAACGTGTTATTCTTTCCTCACATATGTTATTTGATTTTCTCGGACACACGATTATTGAATGAGGAATACGGATCCGATGTCACTTTTTGTTTGCACGTGGCGGTCACTGTAATAGGACACAGGTCAGGCGAGTACATACATATAAAGCCATTTTGGAAACTACATCTGTGTAAACCGACCTACAGAGTTTGCTGTAACCCCACCTATCTTTAGTGCTGTAATTTTTAAAACCAGCACTAAAGGTTATTTTGATAGATTTGGCTTAGCTCATGATTAAAAGTATTACCTCTAACATTTACCAGGAAAGACTCCTAAATCTTTGCTTTTAAAAATCTGCCAGTGATGCTAGGAAAACCTTAGCTTTTTTACAGTTCTGAAATGAAAAGATTTAAAAGAAAAATAATACTTCAAGTTGCATCTCACAGACCCTTACTCCTCACTACAAAGTGTTTATATAACTTTTCCAAGCTATTCTATGTTGATATACAGACCCTGAATTTTATTAACAGAATTTAGCATATCAAAATCCCAGTAGGGTATGCTGACATTGCTCTCCCTCCAGCTGGTCTTCTCCATCTGAAACATTCTCCAGTGCATACACAGGAAAAAATACTAAAAAGCCAACAGCATCATATGCTGCAGACACATGCATCCCTGCAAACATGCAGTTTACAATATCAACAGCTGTATGGGAAGAAAAAAGCAAAACAAAAAGGAACATTTCATAACAAGATTTCCCAAAAAACCCCCACATTAACAATTAAACAGTTTTTGGTCGAGAAGATGAAGCTTCCGACAAATATCCATATATAAAACTATCAGATTGTCCAGATGCAAAACCAAAGATAATATAGAAAAACAGATGTCACTCTGAAGATGGTGGTGCATGCAAAAATGTCCATTTTTACATCTCCTAAAACACAACAGAGGGTGTGCAGGAGGTGGAATCCTTCTGCCAAATGGACAGAGGAGAAAAAGAATTTCAATATGGGATGTGTCCAGAGACAGAGGTCAGAGAGAAGAGAAAGGAGAAAAGGTCGCATTCAAGCTTTTAATAGGCAATAACATTTTCTGGAGGATATAATTCCAAAACTATTTGGCAAAACTTCAGGACATCCATCAGCACAAGCAAAATGAGGGTCAGTTGGCTATTCTGTGAAATATTGAGCATTTTATGAGTCATAAATTTAATAAAATGTGGATGTGCTAAATTTACTCCACTCCCAAGTCACACCCTTTTTTGGTAACCTCTGTCCATGATATTCTTCAATGCATCAATAATGGGAACCCTCCAAAAAAACTAAACTCAAAGGAATTAAGACTGAATAAAAACAGACAATACATGAATACTAAAGTCCCATTTAAGGTAACAAAAGAATAGGGTAAAAACTCCAGACACACAAAAAAAGCAGATATGTCATTTTTGCTACAGGGTTGTAACTAGTGATGGGAGAACCAACAATTCGCAAGGCTCCCGTAGTTAAAGGATCAGGATCTTGCGAATAGTTTTGCCAGCCTCTGACAGACATTTCGCAGCTATTTTACTGAAAATCTCAATTGTTAAGCTGAGCCATTTCCCCACATACTCAGTACATGACTCTACAGGGCTGCAGAATGCGTCCCTCCAGTCTGTCTGTCTACGATCTCAGTGCCACAGCTCACAAAAGCAAATTTTGCTAGACACAGATTTGTAACATGTACAAATCTACCTCCCTCTCCGCAGCAAACCAGTAATGATCTAGGCAGCAGGCGAGGAGCATTTACTTTTTAAGGTGATTCCTAGTTGGGCTGATTATTCCACAGTTTCTTTGTTTCTTGCATCTCTCCCTAAAGCAGCTGCTGAAGGAGTTCGGATACTAGTTATTTTTCTTTAAAAGACCCTTGCCGCTATTCTGCAATGCCTTCTCAAATCCCATCCTTTGCTCAGATTTCTGTATAAACTCTCAACCACAACTTCAGCAGACAGTGCTCTGTTTCCTGAAGTTTTCAAAGGGAGCACAGGAGACCTGCTGTTACCCCATCCCTTTCCAGTATTCTGCCCGATGCCCCTTGCCTTTTTATTTTGACTAAGTTCTTTGGTTCAGCATTTAAAATTACAGTGGAATGGAGGAAGAACTGCTGCCGCCATATAAAAAGCCCAGAACAATCCCCCCCAAATGACCCAGACTTTACATGAGTTACGAAGAGGTGGAGACCAAGCCACAATTTGCAGAGGGCCTCACAGATATGCTCCATTACAGTTTTAAATCACTCCTGGAAGAAAGTCAGTAGTGGTGAAGGAAGAATGTGTAGGTCCCAATACTTTTACTACCTACAAATTAGCGTGAGTCATGAAGAAAAAGCTGGGTGGAGTGGAAGAGGAGGGGAAGCAAGACCTAATTCAAGAAACCACCAAATAGAAGCTTTAACTCAACCAAACAGTTCTATGTTCCCTTTTCAGGAAAATAAGAGAGAGAAAAGAGGACGGGAGGCTAAACAGAATTGAAACTGGCAAAAAGTCAGGTTCCCAAACAAATCTTCCTGTAAGAAACTGTATCAAAACTTCTGTTGGATTAATGGAGCTTTAAAGACATTGTTTTAAGGAAACCCTTCCCTGGCTGAGGCTTTGAATTTCAAGTTCCAGCCAAGAACGAAGAAAAAGAAAAAAAGTGGCTCTTTTCCTGGAAATTCAGAGAAGAAAGGTTATCACTGTTTTACAAGGATGAGTTAGTCTGTCCTTTGTTGTCTTTCAAAAAACACATTTGTTTTTATATTCACCTATTACAACTGATTGCATATTTCCTCAGGAGTTTCAATTCATCAGATGTTCTCAGAGAAGCTATAGCAGTCAGCACAAAATGACCTGATTTCTTAAATTTCCAGAACAACAGTCACCACAGGTGAAAAGACTTTTGTATTACAGATACAAATAATTACTCTTCAAATCTTAAAAACAATCTTCTGAAAATACTTCTGCTCAGTTAAACTCTTGAGATGGTTGAGGAGAAAGGCACTTGCTCCTAAGACCACACTTGCAGATAGGTGGGCTTCCAGTGTTTCTCTGAAGTTGGCTGCACCCAGAGGTTCAGCCTTTATAGCTCCTTTTAAAGTGTTCATGTGTTAAATTGCCGTTATGCAATCTCTTGCATAAACATCACTAAAATTGCAACTGCTGGTAAGGCTACCAAACAATCTCATTAAAGTACAAAAAGTTATTTTGTTTCTGTCTAAGAGTTTTTGTTTGTTTGTCTGGGGTGAGGAGGATATTTGATCATTTTAGAATGATCCTGTCTCGCATGAAGTACAGCAGGCCATAAACCCTGTCATGATTTTATCAAAACCATTTCTTTATTATGGTCATTACAACACACAAGCCACTGCTGGCTTATTAATTTCAAGTTAAGTAGTTTTAAATACAGGATAACAGCCACATTTAGTGGAACATTTAGTTTCTTTTGTTCTGACTCCTGTTGTTTAAAAAGCAAAACAGGAATTAAATCATACAATATCTGTAATATTTGTATATGAAAGAGCATACATAAAACCAAAACAAATGATGAAGCTCTATAAATGCTGGTAAACATCTTTTCTCTTTTAGCTTTACTAACATTCATTTTAAAAGAGAGACTAATCTCTCTCTGGAAATGGAGACTATCAGTATTTTACTGAATTTATTTTATACCAAGCATACTGCTTTTCATAGAATCATTTAGGTTGGAAATAATCTTCAAGATCATCGAGTCCAATCATCATCCATGCCCACTAAACCACATTCTGAAGTACCTTGTCTACGCGCTTTTTGAATACCTTCGGGGTGGTGACTCAACCACTTCCCTGGGCAGCCTGTTCCAATGTCTGACAACCCTCTCAGTAAAGAAATTTTTCCTAATGTCCAACCTAAATCTCCCTTGCCACAACTTTTTTTAAGCTTTAAAAAAAACCCCAACCCCTCCAAACCTAAAAGATACTTTACAAAAGAAAAATGTTTAACTCTTCCATGTTAAATATTTATAACATATCAACAAGATGAAAGCAATTTTAAAATAGCAATGTCAGACACCTAATATTCAAGCTGACTTCTAATGAATTCATGTTTTTTCCTCAATCAATACAAATAAACCATTAACTTCTCAGCAACCTCTGCCCATATCCAGGAGGAGACAAAAAATACCAAATTTCAGGAGATGTTGGTCAACTGAGAAAGAAAGAACAGGATCCCAGAAAATGGCCAATGTGCCAGATTTACCAACTTATTTTGTAGCCCAATGAACGCATGAGTGCAAGGAGGACATTTTGCAGAGACCTGGACTCGTCAGGTGCCCACCTCCCACAAAAGTAAAACAGTTCAATATCTTATGGTCTTCTCAGATGTATCAAACTGAGTCAGGTGCCTATTTATAGCTGTAAGGATCAATTATTTTCTTTTGCCAACTAGTCTGCTTGCCCTGCTGCTTTAGGTTAAGCTGCAGCACTCGAGCTGGCACCGTCCATTGCCATCAAAATAAAACAGCTTAATTCCCCTCCCTCCCTCTCTGGCTTTGCAATTGCAGGCTTGCTCCTTCCCCCCACGACCACTGCTATGACACAAGGATTTGCAGGCCAGATGGTGAATCATAGAAGAAAAATTCTCCTGTTGAAAAACAATCCTTTTCCTGTATTTTTCCCCGGTGGCAGTTGCTGGTTTACATGCGCATAAAACGACACGGTTGGTTACAAAGCTTTTGGGTGGACTAATAATCCCCCCATCCCTTCCACCTCAGTTGCGCAACTTGTTGAGAAGCAAAGCAACTTAAGAACAGCTTCCCGATTTATTTTTACTAAAGTTCAGCCAGGAAATAAAAACCTGAACTTCCAAACATTCTAGTTAAAAGAAGTGCAAATACTTGACTAGATGCACAGCGGCAAAGCTGTACGTATTTCAACAGAACTAAACTGGTTCACCCCAGCTATGGATCCAGCCTTGCAAGAGCAGGCAGGCAGAAAAGCAGCAGGTCCTCACTGAAGTCGGTGAGAGCTGCATTCATCTTGGAAGGGAGCAAAATAGCTTTACCCATAAAGGGTAAGACGTTATTAGGAACAAAATTCTTCGCATTCTTTTCACAAAAAGACAGTTTCATATTGCAAGATGATATCCTAACAAACTAGCCTTAGATGGCTGGATTGAGTCTGTACGGTGCAATGCCAACATATCGCACATTCTCCTGATCAAGCAAAAATCGAAGTAGGACAAGTTGTCCAGTCCGTATTGGGTTATTTGGTCTAAAAATAAAGTTCCTGAACACCAATTTTATGCTCATAGGAAACAATTCAGATGACAACAGCCCATTTCTTTTACTATAAAGCAGGCTTAGTACCTCCACAGTACAATTTCCCAGCTCTTTCATTACAAGACCCTACTGTAATTGCTATGTACAACGTCAAGTTTAAACCACTTGGACTGAAGTGGTTTAAATTTCCAGGCTCTTTCAGCATCAGATTCTTTTTTTTTTTGACGAGAAGAAGGAGCACCACAATCTCAGCTAAAGCAATTCAGCTATATCAAAGACTGAGGCTATGGAAAAAAATGTTTTTGTTACTTAAAAAGTCACAAAAAAAGTTTCAGATGGTTTCTTCTTTGGAAAGGACTGACATCCCCAAGCCTTGGAACCAGGACTTGAAGTTTGGCAGGAGATGGTATTTGTGTCAGTAATATGCTATTTGCCAACTTCCAAGAAAACATCCCAAATTTGGCCAACAACTATGAACCTTTGAAGAAACTTAATTTTGCACACGGTCAGCAAGCATTTTATAGAGTTTACAGCTGAAATTTAAGAACAACCTGTCCTTACTGAGTATTCCCAACTTCTAGCCTTCAGTTCACACACCGTTCCCTGTGAGTAAAAGACCATGCTACGTCCCCTCACCGCTCCTGCCTGTGACCACCCATGCAGCATGGGGAAGGAAGCTGTTTGATTCAAATGCAAAGGGGACAACTGTTTTAACAGCTCTGGAAAGGAATTTGGCAACCAAAGCAGAAACACAAGCCTGGGGAACGATGGCGGCAGTATCTGTTGCGTGATCAGCTGTTGATTTAGTGTTTAAAAACATTTAGAATAAGATAAAATACTTCAGTAGTAAAAAACATCAGGTTGCAAAGTCCAATACTCAGATGTAGGAAAATGCCAGATCTAAGGTTGCCTCTGCCTATATAATGGACATTATCTTTAGTTCCCTGATGATATACTACTTTGCCCCTGGACTCGAACTTGCAGTGAATCAGGGTTGTGTAACAACAGAGTGCAGGAGCTTTGCTTCATTTGCGGCAGGACCAGAAAGGTCTGCAATGAACAAACAGAGTGAGGGGGGAAGAAACAGGACAAGTTCAACTTTAGGCAGTGGAGTCTCAACCCAATCTTCATGCTAATTAAAACTAAAGAGAACTGTATGCTATTTCTGCCTATTTCATAAACAGACTTTGATTTCTCATCTGGTTTGGCTGACTGGAAGTTTCTAGGGTCAGTTTTACAGTGCTGCTGAGCATCCCCAGCTGCAAGCTGCACGGAAAACGCTATGACTGGAAAATAAGCCCATAGGTGTCTAAAACCAGGCAGTAGACCTGACCTTAGTCCTGCTGCACTTCAGTTTCCCACATGCATGAGATAAATACAGATATAGTGAAAATAAATTCCTTCAAGATCAGAAAAAAACCTCTAGAGCAGCTAGCAGCAGAGATGCTTATATGGAAATTCTGTTTTCAGAGAAGAGCTTGAATAGTGCAGCCTATAAGCCCTGGGGCCACACACCGAAAATGAGGAAAAAACAAAATATTTAAAAGTTGCTCCTTCAGTGAGTGCTTAATGAGGCAGAGGACGTGTGTGTGGGGAGAATGGCATGCAATCATTTAGCTAAAGACCAAATCATCTCATATATACATGTAAAAAAGCCAAATAAAGATTCCACAAACAGCTTTGTGATGTTCGCTGACTTCTGAGTGTCAAATTCTCCAAGCATTATAATGTTTTTTTTCTCTCTCTCTTTTTACTTTTGCTTTCATTGTTGGTTTCATCCAAATAAAATTACTAGTCCTCCAACAAATGGAGGACTTTTGAGATCTAGAAAGAAACAGTCTTTTAAGATCTAATGATATTGGATGCTGAAAGATGATAAAGAAATCTGGCCTCACCCTTAAAGGATACATTAGGCCTTCAAATATTCAGTTTTGCATCAGCTTTTAAATTCAAAGCCCACACTGATCTGTGAAGGAAGACTCAAATTTTGTCATGTCAATAACCAAGTCTTAGAGCATTCCATTTATAAAAGCAGCACTCATTAGCAACTATAAAGCTAATTCGCTATGATTTTTCTGATTATGTTTCTCAGACATTTATAAAATAAAATTATTCATTCATTTTAGACTTGAACTCCATGTGAAAGTTGTAAATTTTGAACCAAGCTAAGGAAAAAATTGGGATTTTGTCATTTTGACTTGCAGCTCAAACTTTGCACAAGTAAACTGTTTGCAGTAAGAGTATATTCTTATTTGGGGCAGTATAATATGAACTCAGTTGAGGCTTCTAATTTTTTTAAATTATCCCTAACATAAACACTTGTCCCCAGCCATTCCAAAGATATTCAAACCTTTGTTAATATACAGCACTGTATAACACAGAGGTAAAAGATTGTGCCCTGCATGCCTCTGGCAGTACATTTACCGCAGATTAAGGACTCCTGTCTTAAAGGAAGCTGAGTGGTGGCTCAACTAAGCAAATTCAACAGTAGATTAAAAAAAAGGAATAGGACTGAATTTGCAGCTCCAAGCTGAACCCTCTGTCATGACAAACTATTTGACAGGCACTGATCTAAATGCTTTGGGATTTGTATTTCAAAATTGAATAGCCATATGCTTACCATTGAAACATGCCAAAGGCATCTGTTCTTTAACAGTTTTTGAAGTTTGTTTACCAGTGCATACTAATATACGTTTAATAATTGCTTTAATACCCTCCTCCCTCACCCTCAAAGGCTAACAGCTCCAAGAGTTTTAAAAGCTCTATACATAATCTACGTAATGAACTTTTTATGTATCCATGGATAATTCTAAAATGAAGTAATACAAGCAGCATAAATAATATATGCATAAAGAGCCAGGATAAACATTGCCATCTACCAAGCAATGTGCAGCAGAAGGCTGAAGATAAATGCACCTTCTTTTTGAACTTTTCCCTTCTCCTCAACCCTCCTCCGTTTTTCTTCTACACTCAGTCACTGAAAGTGAGTTTCCTGTCTTCCAGGTAACAGGCTACCTACCTCTCAGCTGAATTCGTGCTGGAGCTGCTCCCCCGAGGAAGCAGCGTGGAGCCACTAAGCCCACACTTAGAGCATCCCCACCACCGCCAGGCCGGTCCACACCCAACGTTCTTACCCTCCTGGTAGGGAGCACCCCTCTTCATTACTTCCACAAAGTTTTGGAAATAAGCTAGTCCTTACACAACCTTGGCATTAACCATGCCTGCTTATCACACTGATTCAACACTAGTCCCTTTAATCATTAAAGGCGATAACATAGACATGACACTCACCAAAGAATTGAAGTAGTTTTTAAAAGGCTAACTTGTCTGATTATTTATAAACAAGATGATACCTATGAAGACTGCGTTTTTACTGTGAATAAAGCATACATTAAAATATCTACCCAGGAAAAGATGAATTTAAGAAGAAAGGCTCTATTTCAAGTGTGAATTTGCTGCTTTGTTCTATTCAAATGCAAAACACTGTTGTTGCTTATTATATTGCCGCTTTCAATGTTGCTTAATTTACATAAAAATTAACTAGACTCTTCTTTTGCATGCATCAAGTATTCATGGTTAGCTATCTATGTATATTTAATATATTTCCATGTCATCATCCATTGCTAGATAATTAGTTCCTGGAACTCTTACTGTGTTTCAAACAGTGAAACATAAGAAGATCTTATTTAACATCAAGTTTCCATTCAACAGATGAGTAGCAATTTCCCACTCATCTTCACCTCTTCTGTGTTTTGATACTTTTTTTCTGATGTTTTACACTTAAAGGGGATGAACATTTCAGTTACTGAAGAGACACCTCATAGGCATCCAATCTAACCACGTTAAATGAGCATTCAAACACAGACAGCTAAATGCTGACTTTCTCTCACCTCCTTTATATTACACCTTTCCTTAAAGTTATACTACCTATCCCAACATACTGACACATAAGACAGGCCGAGAAAGCCTCACTGAGATTTAGAATAAACACATCAATATCTATTTGAAACACCGGGATTTAAACATTCTTGTATGTAAACATTATACAATTTTTTGTCTTGTGCAACAACGCATCCAACCACCTTTCCAGTACAGTCAGTATGAAATTTTCTACCAACTTCAAGAAGTGAGGGATTCTGCCAGAGATCTGAAGGCCAAAACAGACACTTAAAGTTATCTTAACCTAACCTTGCACTAACGGCCACCGCAATTCCTGCAAAGAAACTTCTACCTTGTGATGAAATAAGGCAGAATCATTATATTTTAAAAAAAATCTGTAAGATGTTTCTATTCTCACAGTACACTAAGACTGAGCAATACTGAGGTATTGCAATAGCTGGGGCACAGGTTTGATAAAAACAACTTTGTCATTTCCCTCCTGTTAAGATACTTAAAGCAGTTTGCAGTTCTGGGATTAAGTTTCACTCACATCTACTAATCTTGGGCTAGACACTTTGGATCAGATTTCATCTTTGTTTAACCAGATGACTACCTTGTTTGTTTGCTAGTGGAGGCTTAATTGGTCTTCCTTTCCAGACTCGGTGTTACAGTCATTTCAAGTTATTTTCAAGCCCAGACAAAAATTCGTGGAAAAGCTACAGCTGGACATCTTACTCCAGGTCTCTGCGCTCTGCCCAGCAGACCACTTGAGGTTCTGGTACGGACCCTCCTGTCCCTCACCGAGTGGTACCCACACATCCTCTGGGAGCTTTACTCAACGTGGATCTGCCTTCAAATCTGATGGATATGATCATTCAAGCACATAACCCACTCGAAGCAAATTCCTTTGAGAGCAACCAGCTGGCCGGCTGTCAACCAGAATGCAAGTTTGGCAGGGGGGACCTTATTATTCATGACTGTTTATAAAACAGAGAGCAGCAACCCAAAGCTGCCTCTACTGTGTAACCTCCACCAGTCCCTGTTGGTAAACAAAGGGAAACTACCGAACTCAACCAACCTTACTCATGCTTCTGCTAACTGAATTTCACTCAAAATGTCATATATGGGGTGCCTTATTTATACTGAACAAAAAAAGGAACCAAATATATCTCAGTAATGTTGAGTTGGAAGTGTTTACCATCACAAGCGTCTGCCGTGTAGCAAGAAACCCAATCCATTGCACACTGGATTCAAATATCGCTGTACGGGGCGACGGCCAGGCACCAGCACAACTAGATCTGCCTTGGGCGGAGGTAGACAGAGCAGAAGTCTCACGGAGGCTGCAGAACTGTCCTTCTGACAAGTACCTGATGTGGAGCGACTTTGTTGAGGGAAAGTAGCAAAGCATCATGTTTTTCATGCTTGAGAGAGTGACCTATCCAAAGTATGGCTTCTTTCAAGCAGAGAACAAGCTGAGCATAATACACAGAAATGACTAATAATTAATTGCACCATAGTCAGTGCCAGAGCAAGAATGTGGTGGCGAGTGCACAGAGAGTAGAAAGAAGAAGTGTCCGAAAGACAAAATCAGGAAGGCTTGAGTTTTCTTAATTCTCTTGAATTTCAGAGTTGACAGTTTCCTCCCTCTGCTCTCAGATGAAGACAGAAACAAGGACGTAGTGGCATAAGAGAGAAGGAACGCTAGAGAATTAACTGTCTTCTGCAGAGCTGGTGAGGCCACTTATGATACTCTTTCAGGCCTATCTGAGGCACAGGCATCAGGACATGCTGAGGACAGAGCCGCAATAGTTTAGTGAAGAAGGATTACGTGAAAGTGTATTTCGAGTGTTTACTGCAGGGAGGTGTAGGAAGAGATCCTTCAAAAAAAATCCTGATACTGTTCTAACCATGTATCTGGAAGAGAATAGGAATTTGGATGATCTTGAGCTACTGTGTAATAGTATACACAGTAATTCACCTAAAAGATATTACTGGCTGATAAAGATGTAGCTGGGCATCAGGCTAAAATCTAAGCACATAATTCAGGATGGGGCACACTGGCAAAGGCAGAAGATTCCAAAGTTGCTGTAGGCTGCCAGATGGTCATCTCCATTTTAGCAGAGTTGCATACTCTGTTTTGAAGGCTGGACTAATTTGACCGTTCGGACAAACACAAGTGCCCTGTGGTCTGTGGTGACAACAATTATAAAAAGGCATACTGATTCCTCGTCTATCCATTCGTTGTCATCAACTTGCATCTGATGTCTTCCAATTAATCTCTCTCAGCTCCAAGGTTCTGCTGATAAGCATCAGCTCCTCCAGACTGGATTACTTCAATCTCATTTTACCTTCGTTGATAAATCAGAACACTTATGATCTTCATCTAAATTTGCCCACAAATATGCAAATATATTAGTTACTGCTCTTTGGTTTTGACCGAATAGACTATTATGGAAAAACAACAGAAAGAATAATTTATCTCATCTATGTCAGCATTTTGTTTCTCTTGTAATTTTAAGTAACTCCTTTGGTTTATTCCTATTTAACCAGGCTCCCTAGTGTATTTATCTGGTTTCGAACATTCTTTTGTATAATAAACACTGCTGAAAATAACATCTTATGAATTACAATAACAGCCTGAGAAAGATACTTTATCCCTACACTATACTAAAACCAGTTTCTGATAATAGTCATATTTAGATGCTCTCCAAAATTCCCCAAGCATTTTCAAACACAAAATTTGCCTCCCTAAATCTTTTTTCCAATGAGTAAGAATACCTAGTTCTCAGAGTTCATTGTAATGCTAATGAAAACCTTTTTTCATACTGACTTAGTTGAAGGATATCCTGTCCTTCTGCTGCATTATTAATACCGCCAAACCACTGGAAAACTAATTGCAAATGCCAATTCACTTAGTGCTATCATTCGGCTCTACAGAATTTTCCATTTTAGCTACAGTGTGTGCTAAGAAGCAGACAAAATATATTTTACATGCAGTTCTCAATGGTCTTTGTTTATTTTGTGACAAAAGTCTGACCAGCATATTGCTCATGTTCTTAATTGTTTATAATTGGTTTCTTAGTGTGTTTATTTTTTTTTTCAGAGAAAGATTTTTGTGAAGTATCATACTTCTGGCATTAAAACTATACTAGTGCTCCTTTTCAAGATAACTCTTGACTTTTGTCCATACCAGATATACATAGCAAATTCCAGGAGGGAAAAAGCAACATGACATTTCTGCTCCATAAAGTAGAAGCACAATTTAGTAATAAAAGTCAGCGAAGAAGCATATCACTTCACAATTAGAAAAACTTTGTTGTTGGTTTTGTCTTTTTTTTTTTCTTTTTAAGAGAACAAAATCTGAGAGCTAGGAGATGCTTATTATGTAAGCATGCTCAAATATCCCGTTTGATATACCACTGTTTCCTAAAGTGGACTCTGCATTACTCATAGACATAAAACACATTATTGTATTTATACAATTTGGATTTGAGAATCTGCTGTCAGAGTATACATCTTCAAGCCTCTCATTTGTTTCAGCTACCTCCACTACTTCCATCCTTTCATATTTGCCACAACTCTTCTACTAAAATAATGAATATATTATAAGAATGTGTTTCTGGATAGCAAAATGTTTTGAGAAAACCATGTTGAGATAACAGCTGTAAAAGAGTTGCTATAGAATTTTTGAAAATGAGGGCAACATTTCTGGAGTTATAACCATATACTCCCAAATTCCACCTTTCTCCTCGGAAGAAACTCAGTTCATTTCCTCAGGTTCACCCCTCTCAGGCTCTTCCAGAGAACACTGCAGATTATGGAACTTTATTCCTTCATAGCTTCTTGCATAGCAAATCAGCCTCAAAGCCCTGCCAGTAAAAGCTCTCCATTCTGACATTATTTTTCCTTTCTTTCATTTGAAATGAAAAAGCATGAAATACATTGTTAAAAGTCTGTCTTTCTAAGCAAAGGAAATACCAGACTGGCAAAACACAGCATTTGTTCTCTCACTCAAAAGCATACACCACAAGAGGGCTGCATTCAATCTCACTTTTTGAAATTCCTATTTCTCAGCACTTAGTTATGCAATCTGAATGTTCAACACTTTTCTCCTGTTTTACTTTGAAAAGATGCAGCGCCTTATGAGGCCATCTGACTTGTAGATCAAGACAGAGCATCCTGATAGTGAATCCTGGAATGTTTCTAAAGGGAAATGTACCTATTCAGTTGAATGCCTCCTCTTGACCAGCTAAGAGGTGGCGATGAAGCTCTAGCAAGAAGCCAGTGAAACTCATTCTGCACAACACTGCTACGCTGGCTGGAGGATGCCCCCGAATATTTTGCAGACTGAGTGAGCTCACTTTGCTCATAGTCTTTGACTAGTTGAAACCCATGCTGGGTTCGTTACCATACTGTCTTCGGTCTGGGTGTAAAGCAGCCCTTGTCTGGCCACAGTGCTTTCAGCCAGCTTAGAGGGAGTGGCAGAGTAAAACCATTTTCCTTGTAAAAAATCATGGGAGTATATATCCTTACTGCATAAATTCACAAAGGCTAAGTAAGATTTGTTTTCTCTAACTGTATTAATAAGGTTTTAGAATACGATCCTCATCCTAGACAGTTTGCCAAGAAAGACAGAAATCAACCCCCCAAACTCCTCTACAAATACACAGCTCTGTATGTACACAATATACCATACCTTACACGAAAAAACCCACCATTTGAGTCATAGGCTCATTATATTCTATCGGCATTTGGCTCTTCAGTTTTAATGAATTCTGTGCTGTCCACTGCTATCCAAACAAGAAGACATGAAAAAGAATATGCTGCTAGTAGATTACAACATGTGCCAGAATACAGAAAGGCACAAGACTGAAAGTCAAGAGAATTTATCCCTTCAAGGAGGAGAATAATCCTTTGAAAATGTTCTCTCCTAACATACAACACTGCTATTATAAATCAGAAATTATGTATATGTTTTAACATTGAGTGCATGCTTACGTGCATGCCTCAGTGTGTAATGTCAACTGAATTTGTTAGCACCACAGGTAGCATAAATCCTGATGAATCTCCACAGCCTCTCAAGCATGGTCTGGAATGTATTATTAACAGGTTTATTAAATATTTGCAATGCTGTGGACATGCAGAGTGTGCTATTTGAGACAGCTGCAGCTTAACTGCTACCTGCTTCAACAATGCTAATATACCAGTGAGATGGTTGTTTCAGACGCACAAAAACAAAACACCTGCCTCAAAAAGACACAGTCCTAGCAGATAGTATGTGAAGAATGGGAAGGAAAGAAGGAGCCACATAGCTGCTGAGCATGTGTTTCATTTAATTCTCTGCTGCATGCTACAAGAGCAGCAAAGCAAAGGGCTGATAGAGGAAGCCAGGGAGCTTTCAGGCCTTTGGAAGGAATGCTTTTTTCGATAAATGAAGGCAGAAGTAGGACTGGTTAAATTACAGTGGTGCTGCCGACAGGATGAGCCTAGAGAACACTTAGGCAAAGAATTCTCTGAGGGATGATTTTTCAAAAGCATCCAAGCAGATTTAAAGAACTCTAATTCTTATAGGATTTTAAATGGGACTTATGTCCCTAAGGTCTGCCCTCTGTGTGTTTGGCTTTTCAACATCAGCACCCATAGCAACTTCCAGGCAACACAAACATGCCATTGCTCACAAATTCCAGTCTCTGAAACGTTTTTGAAAATGTCTCTCCTTTTTATTTATTGTGCATGTTACGCTTTTCCCCTAATAGATGTCCTTACTGTCTGTGCAATGCCAGAAACCATCAGGACAGGCTGCCTCCTTTCAGAGCGGTGCGGTGAAGGACTGGTGGTCAGAACAAGCTAGCCAGAAGGTTGCTCAGTTCCCCACTTCTGGAACTGTTTTATAATCACCAAGAGCACTCACTTTTATCGTTATACTGCAAGGTCAACAATGACTACCAATGCAAACAAAATCACAGTTTTGCATAAGTCTAAATATAGACAATAAGCATTTCAGAGATGCTTATTTTAAGATATTGGCTTTTAACAGTATGAAATAGGATCAGGGAGAGACACTACCATATTGAATGTATAAAACCAGTTCTCCAATTCTTAACTAGTAGCCATTCCACAGAAAAATGAATTTATGGGAAAATATATTCAAACCTTATATCTGTACTATACTTCATTATAACAGTTAATTCACATTGTACAGCACTTCAAATAACTGGCAAGGCATATAGGCAGTAAAGGGAAACCCTTCCTATATCTACCAATGTTTAGTGAGAACATTGAGAGCCAAGACCTTACTTCCTGCCCTCCAGAATCCTGCAGTTCAGGAAAAGGTTGACAAAATAAGTCCCAAAGACAGCAATATTTCAGATTACATATAAGGTGATGAATGAGGTGAAGAGTTGAATTTATGCTGAAGTTTATGTTTTGATAAAAATCTATTTTAAAAACCATTTATACTCTACTACAATTTTTCCCAAGCTCCTCTGCCCTCTTATGTTTTTTCGTTTTTCAGTATCAGTACCATAGCAACATCCAGGACTCATGAATGTGGCACTGCTCTCAACATCTCTGGATTAGAGCCTTGCAAATGACTGCCAAACTCGGGGATCTGAGTCAGCTCGGAAAAGTATGATGCTGGACTAATTTTTGTCTACCCTGAAAATAGTGGCAGGGGATTGAGAGGAGGGCAAAGGGAAGAAGAGCTGAAGTTGCAACAGCAGAAGGGAATGAAAGAAACAAACTGCTTAAGGTTTAATGATACATAAGCAGCAAATTTTGCAAGTAGAGGAGATTGGAAGTTTTACTACTATCTTACAGATTTGGGGGCTGTATCTGAACAGCTTGAGGATTCCAACATTTCCAGTAACTGAAATGATACTCCACAGATGTCATCCTCTGCCAGCAATTACTCATTTAGAAAAGTGATATCAGGAATACAAAAAATACATTTGCAGCAACTTTAATGCAGCTGGAAATGAAAACAGCTAGCATCTGCAAAAAGTGGAAGAGTGGGGAATCCATCAAACATGATTGAGAATCTCCTCTACAATGGGACTCTGATTTGGGATTAGTCTGTTCAGCCTGTAGATGCTGCTATTTTTCTGATAAAACACATCAGGAAACATCATCTCCTAACTGAAACTAAATCAGTATTTTGTCCTGGAAAAAGTATGTTTAGGCTCCTCTCTACTCAAGACTGCTTGAAGCAATTATCTGCCTTACTAATAAACAGAGCCGAGAAATGGGTATGCTGTGTAGAGCATCTGGTAATGCCATGTGAAATAAATAGGTATCAGTACTATTCCTCTGTTTATAGGAATTAATTTCAGCTTCATCAATAATTAAATATGCTACCAATCCAACCAACATCACCTGCAAAATCATGGATCATTGGCTGACAAGAACGAGCAGTAATTAATAAACTTGAACTTTACCTGAGGCTCACCTATTGCCTGTCCTGCAGCTGTTAAGTCTTTGAAAACAACCACAAAGCTCAGTACTCTGACACAAAACCCCAAATCCCCTTGACAATTCTTACAGTATTCAGTATACTTTATTAGTATCAAACCCGTCACAAGGATGTAGTGAACAAGCCCACAAAATGGACTGTTTGGTATTTCGTGCAGGATTAGAAGAGCACCAAGAGTATTGCAAGACCCTGGGCTAAGCTTACTGTGCTGCTGTGAGTGACACTATAGGAAAAAACGAACCAAATAAATATTCCAATCAGATGAATGACCTTTCAAAATGGACACCCAGAGAGATGCTGACCAAGTCTAGACCAGCAGATACACCTTGTTACACACACTTTTGGTCCACCGTCTAGTCAAAGCACACAAATAACCAGAAAAACCTTCTTTAAAAATATCTTGAAGAGGAGATAAACATTAGATTAAAAAAAAAAAAAAGAGAACCAGGAACATCTAGTTTTCACTGAGCAACCACTTTTCCTGAAGTCATCTTTGACCAAGCTTCCTTTCTACCTATGCAATCTGATGAGCTAACATATCTTTCCAGGCCTCCAGTTGAAGCAATTAAAAAAGTCCACATTCGCCAAACATTACCACATCGTTACCACAGATACTGTGTATTCTGAGTTAAGGGAAAACAGTGGAAACATCTAATACCACTGTGGGGTAACTGCTGGCAAATAATAACTTTTTAATATGGTTACCACAGTGACTATTAATAACCTGCTAGGAGGTAAACGGAAAAATGATCTACCGCATGGTATATCTGCTTGTCACAAGCCATGACTCACACATATGAGAGTGTAAGGAGATTATTTCAGTAGACGGGTCTTGAGAGGCTCAAGAACATAAAACCTGAAATATTTCTGATGAGTACCATGGATGTATGGGTGACGAACAACAACATGTCAACCTGCAAACACTACAGGTGGCAGCGATTATCCTGTGGATCCATCATAAAGCCTCCAGTGAAAGGCTGTGCTTCCTTCTCAAAAGCAGTGGAGGACGGAAAGAGGAAAGGATGGGGGCTGACAGAAGAGTGGTTTGGAAAAACCAAATCCTTCCCAGGAGGACTGACACGATGGACTGTTTGCCACAGAGGTGGGGCAAGTAGTGCAGCATACTGCTCCCGTAAGACACAAAGGAAGAGATAGGAACAGAAACGTCAACGTGTACCAAAGGCCAGAAAACATCTAACAGAAAGCTGGGTGCTCATTCTGAAAAGTCAAAGCCAACGTGTGTAGATGTTTGCAAGATACATTAATCATCAATGGTTAACATGATTCTGGAAAAAGTCAAACTGCCCTTTCCCATGTTCCAGATTACAGAGACAACTGTCAGTGTTCGCAATAAAGCACAACAGCCTGCACCCCATTTTCTGCATTGCTGAATTTCACAGACATGCCTAGCGATAAAAGTGTGTTTTTGAACACGGTCTTTGGTTTTTT
Source organism: Buteo buteo (assembly GCF_964188355.1). Taxonomy (NCBI): domain Eukaryota; kingdom Metazoa; phylum Chordata; class Aves; order Accipitriformes; family Accipitridae; genus Buteo; species Buteo buteo. The sequence continues at coordinate 5,732,535 of NC_134182.1, read as the reverse complement.
TAAATTAACTAATTTGTTATGAATTTTCTACCAACACACAAAAGGCATAAAAGGCACGCAGGCTTCAATTTACATACTGATATTTCTATATCAAAGGCTACGCTATTTGATGTGCAGGATCCAATTCTCATAAAAGCACAAGTTCAATTATAACGGCAACCAGTGAAGCTCTAATACTGCATTTTCAGCTAAAAAACTGCTCAAAGCTCTTTCACAATAGCTCTGTAATTTCTGAGTATCAGTCTACTTAGTAACACGACTCTGGGAGGCACACATGCACAGAGGGGAAAAAAAAAAAAAAGAAATCGGGAAGAAAGCATTTCCTTGCATTGAGGAACGATGGTTTAGAGGTTTAGAGTTGCTGCTTAATCTCTGCAAATCTGACAGACATATGGGTGAAATTAGTTGATTGAGGACCTAAAGTTAATGCTCATGTGGCCACTTATATTTTCCTATTTCCAAAACAGACTGGTTTTGGTTTACACATGCACTGAGCAACCAGCACAAACAGGCGAGAGCTGCTCTGAGAGATGGCAGTGCTGGTCAGTGTGCAAGCTCTGGCCTCGCCAAAACCCACAGAAATTTTGGCAGTGGCTCAGCATATCATGCTGGGAGTCAGAAATCTGTTCAGTCACAAAGAGGGAGGTTAGCTTTTGTTAAAAAAACAGATCTAACCCTCACTGTCATTTGATGTGGGGCGTTTCTATGTCCTGTACCTCTGTAACAGAAGACAAATTATGCACAAACCTGAAAACTGCTGAAGTCCTGCTTACATGGTTCAGTTTGAACGCATAAAACTGCTGAAGGTAATTCAGCAGACACTTCTGTGATCAAGACTCCCACATCTCACCCAGTATTTATGTGAAGAGGAATGAAACTTTGTGCATCGAAATAGAAAGCAGTATATTTAATACCTACATTCATTCATTCATACAGCCTGCCCACCATAGCCTGAGCATTTCTGTCAATGAAAAGAGCTGTTAGACCTGAATTTTACACCTTCATCAATTTTCCCTTAATAAAACCCCCACGTATAACACACTTAGAAATTGGTATTACTTTTGATTGACATTTGAAAGAATAAATGGCATCTGTCTTGTAAGCTGTAGATGCTTTGGACATAACTGTGCAGAGTAGAAGTGTCACCTACACCAGAAGACAAGCCTCTGGCAGTTATCGCGGTAGCGTTCCTCAGAGACATTTCATCCACTCATAAAAGCAGCCTCCTGCCTCTCTGTCTTTCAAAGTCAGAGTAAGAAAAAAAGGCTCTGGGAGCTAATATACTCTGGCTACTTCAAGTTGGAGGGTCTTGTTAATGAATTACTAAATTGAGAGCCTCAGCTTTAAACACCGTTTACACAAATACGTCAAATTTGAGCACCTTGCCTCACGTGACGATTGCAGGGCTTAAGACAGAATCACCTCTGTCCATAACCTATTTAGGGCTTTATACAGGAGCTTACTGTATTCTCCATGCATAGCGAGGACATCCAGACGCTGCTTACAAGGACCTGCTGTGTAGCTCTGGCTACTTCACCCTCCAGTGAAGGTGAACCAAACTGTACGTGTCAGCTTTCAAGAACTGCTGATCATCATCTCCTATTAACCGTCTTAGATATATATTAATCTGCAAATGGCAAACTGTCTCCCTATATTATTAGCTCAAAAGTGCCACATAAGCACATTGTACCATAACTCAAATAAATGGCATTGTTAAGTACATAAATACACATACATGGCTACTATAGCTCCCAGAAAAGCATACAGAATCCACATAATAGTCAATAAGTGTCACAGGATTAAAATATTTACGTAGATATATATAGATATCCTGGACTGAACACCTAAATACAATTTTCCTGCCCTAGCAATGAAACAAATTGGGATATTGCATGTAATTACTGAAATGCTGTACAGCTGTAAGACTCAGGTATGAACAGTAGAAGATCAGACTGGTTTCTGATTGTGTGTATTACAAATATCTGCTTTGGGGCAAAACTATCAATTTTGAACCAATCTGGGAAACAGGATGAGAATCACAGTTTCTTTCCATCAGTAAGGATATGCAATGAAGGCAAGCATGTTAAATTTTATCTTTTTTTATATTAGGATGCTGCAGTTGACAGCTGTTATCCGCAATATTTTTTTCAGTTGGGTAATTACGAACTAGAAATAAATTTGAAGCTGAAATACTACAATAAGGCAAATAATTCTGACTCTTCATCATACTGTAAAACCAGTAAAATATAAAACCCATAATAGTAACATCCAATCCAATGTATCCAGATATTAAAGACTGTTGATGGATGTAGAGGAAGTGTCAAAAAGAGGTCAGTTAAAATTTAATGTTGGCAGAAATGATTGTCTGTGAAAGTATGAATAATCTTCTAATGATGCTTTAAAGCCTTAGCTCTGTCTTAACACTTACTGTTTATTTAGTCCTGAGAAAATACTTAAAAGCCATGAAGCAATTTTAAGAAAACATTCATAAACAACTATTTTCTCTTGACAGACTATTTGGCTACAATTACAGATATTATGCCAAGATAATATATGTAATTCAGTGAATCCAGACAATATTGAATCAAATCAACTAGTATTATTTTCCATCTCTTTGAAAGTGAACATTCAAGCCATCTGAACTTTCAATGTCATTTGGCTTATAAAATACAACCAGGCCTGAAAACCCATACTTAATTTCTAAGTAACCTCCTGACCTTTCATAGAAGGATCTCACAAACTAGATCTTCAAGAGCATTATTTAAACCATAAGTGTTTTTAATTAACATTGTTAAAGGCATGCTTATATAAAAGTCTTATTTAACTTCCTGCACATTTCTGTCATTTTCAAAGTCCGACATTTTGTAAAAGGAGATGATTTGCCTTAACCCAAGTTCTGCCGAAAGTGACTCCATATGTAACCTATTCAAAGTTTCAGGCTTTAAAAAAGGATTAAATATGACTTTAGGAGACAGTTAAAGAGAGGTATACGATGATGAGTTAAAACAAAAAAGTCACGACCAATCTTCATTTTGTCTAGAGTTCATTTTCTGTCACTCATTCACATGTTCTGGCTCTGTCTTTCAAAAAACGCTCACCTTTGTTCTCTAAAGAAATACAGCATAAAGCTCTAGTCATTTTGCACCAGATGCTGACTGAAACCAGGATTCGTAACAGCTGAGGCAAGACAAATAATACAGTTGATCAAGTGAAGAGAATTAGAAAGAAGCAAATCAACTCTAATTTCTCTTTGCTTTCCATTGGTAGTCAGTTAACCAGATGCGATAGTACTTGGGATTGCAGTGCTCACTTTGGTCAACAAAGGTTTGGTCTTCCACAGGGCAATTCCTCTGGCTGCCATGATAAGTGATCAAAGCAATCAAATGTGCTTCAGCACTGAGAAAATGTATAATTAATTGAGCTCATACACTTTAAATATTTTAATAGACTAAGGCCAAAGGGTTTGCAGATGCAAACTTTAAAGCATGCTAGGAAAAAAGGCTAGTGCTATTTTGAGTAACATGCATCACTAAAGATTAACGAAGAATCTCACAAACCTGCTTTATCTGTTGCAATGACTGTCACAATTGACTAGAAATTCAATAATCGTTCCCAGGAAGGTTGATCTTCTTGCAGGGGTGAAAAATGCATAAATTTTGTTAACCTATATTTAGCCTAAGAATATTTTCCATCTTCATTAGTCCTTACTGAAATTTTTGTTCCTCTCTTACTCACTTACACATCTTCAGGTAATGCCCTATACTGCATATCAGGTAGCAAGCTGACCTTATCCAGCTACCATGGGGTCTTTTCCTCTTTGTGTTCTTACGTCTGTACTGTATTTTCTCTTACCATGCACAAACGACATTATATTAAAATTATTATTGAGCCAGAGGAACACACCTTTCCAAAAATCAATGCTGAATCAAATTTATGTCTTGCTTAAAAAACAGCAACAACTGCAGTCCTTATTCTCCTGAGTATATTATTAATTATGCATCTAAAGCATGTTCAGTCTGTGTTTACTCTTGGGTGATTCTAAGGTTTATATGAATGAGAAAACAGTAATGTGATCATTTACAAGTAAAAGAATATTTTCACTGTCTTGGCACCTGAGCATAATGAAACAAAAAACTAGTCAGCTTCTACCTGGGTTTCTGTTTAGAAGAGTCAGCTCAGGGGGTAAGAGCTATCACTCATGAAGAGCTAGAATGTGGGGAAAAAAGGTAAGAGACTCAAAAGCCAAGGAGATGTATTACCTAAACAATTTTAATTGATTTTTTGGTGGAGGTTATACAGATTTTTTTTTTCCTTAGCTCCCATAATCTCAGCAATGACTTAGAAACCCACCATAGCAGCATCTACAGGCAAAAGAGATCAAATAGTTAGAAATAATGACCATATAAGAGCAAAAAGGCAGCCAGAGGAATCTGAGCGTTGGTCATCACTGGCAAAAATCCATTCACATGGTTCAGAAATTTTTGCCACCTATGGAAAGCAAAGGACTGACAACTGCTTGGATTATGCTGTCAGGGTCCAGACAGTGCTTCCTCTAGGAAGAAACTCTACTGCAGAGATACAGGAAACATTTTACTGAAGGTTATTTTTTCCTGATTCTTCACTTCCTATTCAGAAGGGTGGCTATTAGTTATTTTTATGTAATAACAGGTAATTCTTTCATGCTACAGATTGTGATGCATATTAATCAGGGTTCTTGCCAAATTAAATTAGCTTTTTCAACATTTGAAAAGCAGTTAAACTTCTAATGACATTTTCCCTCTCTCTTCATCAACCTATTTTTGGAGCAAAATAATGTACTTAGGCCTGAAGTAAAGACACTTGAGCCTCAGGAATGGAAAACAGCCACGAGCCAAAATGTATTCACAGGAGAGCTATAGGGCAATAAGGTTGTCATCTATGCACAAAAATACTTTCAAAGACGTAAACATGATGTTAAAATCTCCACCACTCCCTCCTGCACATTAAAGTCACACACACTGCTTTGTGCTTGCAGTTATGAGCAGGAAAAAAGGAAACAAGTGTATTTTTATGATTATTGCTACTACCGTAGCATTAGGACAGTCCAGAAACAGGGACTTATGTTAACACCATATCCTTAACAATCCTGGTTTTCTTTATTATTGCTAATATCAGAAACTAGAATTGTGAAAAAGGCATTCTAACAGTATAAGTAATAAGCCAAACCAGAGCTGCACAATAACGCTAGGTACCAACTGTGCCATCTGTATCTGAAAATCTACCTGGACATCTACATTATAGAGATGAAAAAATATATATGCAGGTATATAATATACTGAAGTGTTTTAAAGTCAAGCAACTACAGTTAGGTTGTCCATAAAAATAAAATATTTCAACACAAATGGTCCGTATGTGGCACACTTGCAAACAACAGAAAACCCAATTCTTAAATTAGTAAGTAATAACTAAGTATTTTAAAATGCTACTTGAACTACCTTCTCCCACATAATTTACTACATAATAGCACACAGTCATAATATGTATACCTCAATGCCTATCAAGGTACACAATACCTAGTAAATTCAATGCTACAGGGACATTAACATTTCACTCAATATTTGCCTGCCTTAAATAAAAGTAGGACTTAAAAGCATTTAAAAGACTGGACAAAAAAAAAAATCACCTAGGAATGTTTTTGGTTTTTTCCCCAGCTTTGTACTGCATAAAATCAGTTAATCAGCCTGAAATATTTTCCTTTTTATAACCCAATAGCCTAATTTGCATAGATCTCATACAGCAACAGAAGAGAAAAGCATTTTTATAAAATTAGAAAATGACTGTATAACCACACAGCTCATTTCTGCAGCAAATACAGAACCTTTTTTTTTTTTTTTTAACTTGATAATATTTCAAGTGGAAAACATTCCTTTAACTGAAAATTTATTCCAGGCTAGAAATATTGTTATGCACTAGGTTAACCTAGTGCTGAAAAGTTTTAAGTAAAACAAGCTTTTGAAATTGCATATGTGGCAATTTTTTTTCCACCACAGCAAATTGAGTAATAAACATTCAAGATCGATGAAAATCTAAGATGTCCACCACTGCATGTCCAATAAAAACAGGGTCAAATAGATATATGGTCCAGCTAGGATTGTCCAGCTGGACAAAGTATCAAAGCATTTACAGCGATGTCAGGATATCTGCTTAGTAGGAATCAGGCAATATGCAAGGCAGCTCTGCTCCTAAAATCCAAGCAAGGATTCCAGCAAGGGAAAAAACCTACCAGCAGGTCCTTATTCTTTTTAATAATCTCAAACTTCTTCCTTTGGCAGTCAGAATAACCAGCATGTGTTAAAGATCTAGAATTGCTTTTCCCTGAAGAACTAGCCTATAAATAAGTCACTTCATATCTACTGTACATGTTTATTTTCTTCAACCATACATTCATATATCCTCAAACATTCACTCATCTGTATTTTAATCACTGCCACATCAGTATCATTTAACGGTTACACCGTTATGGCCTCAAATCTCATTGAAATGCCCACTCCCAAAACAACCCACAGACATCTCGCTCTAACAAGCAATCACATCTTTATACTCTGTTCCTCTGATAATAGGGACTCTATCTCTACCCCCAGATTAATAAAGGGATGGAAGACCATTTCTAGGTAAAAAGCGAGCATCATGCATTCTCTTACCCACTACTCAGCCAAGCAGCACAACTCCGATTTTAGGCTTCTCCAAGTCACCATCACCTGAAAAAGCTGGCAGCACTCAGCAGCTGACTTGCTGCATCTACATGCAGCTGTGCATTCCCCTTGTCCATTTAACATAGCAACTTGTTGTCGCAGCTCTCAGAGTTAAAACCAGAAGCTTTTCAGAGAGGGCAGTGTTATACATGTCTGTGTGCTCAGTGTCAACCACCCAGTTCGGGTTAAGGACTGGTACAGACAATAAGGATGAACTTCCTTGGGATCTTTTCCACTATTTTTCTGAGATAGACTGCTAAACAAGCTACAGTATTAAAAAAAAAAAAAAAAGCAAAAATGTTGTTTTCATCCACTGCATATCTTCTGATGATATTAGTATGTTACCAACTCTCTCAAATATCTCCATGTTACAATCATTTTAAGTAGGGTTGCAAACAAGGGCTTTTTTTGTGATCAGGACACATGAAGTTTTTCTGAAATTACTTCAAGTAGTTTTGTGAACATCAGCTTCTACAGCTTGGGTGAGATTCATTATCTTAAAGGAAAAAAAAGAACATATAAAATACAGAGCAGAATTACCTTCCCTTAGACGCTCAACCACAAAAGTGAATCCAGTAGTTCGTGGATGTAAGACGTACTCGTATTTTTGAAGTCCGTTCTTTTCAGCAAATTCATTACTGCGGGCTTTGGTATTGGCTGAAGGAGAGAATAAAAAGCACCACTTTCTATTATTGTGCATGTAGACCAAGAATTAAATATAATTATTATACGACAGGCACAGTACAACAGCAGTTCACACAGTACAAATGTGCAACAGCTTTTCGGGTGAAGGCAGACTGCAAGTGTGCTTTCAGTTGGCTATAGTATGGTATGAGGAAGACCAATGTGGATTGCAAGGAAAGCCTTTTTACCCTCTCATTTCATTTTAGAAAATAATCAGCGAATCTTGCATATTTATCAAATGCAATTTGAAATCTATTAATTAAAGTCTGTTAATATTTCTGTGTACACTTCAATACCCATTTTACAGTAAAATGTGTTAATCGGCTCAATTTATTTTTTTTAAAACTCAAAAGGCACAATGTTTATTAATGCAGGTTTGATATTATGTACAGAAATACCTTGAGGTCAATGTTTAACCACATTAAACTTATTTTGGAAAGAAAACATTAAATGGAGGAAACCAGTTAATCTAACACATTAAAATGGTATTTTACATCTTCATTCTGAACTTGACACCTTTATTCGTCAACCTGTGCTGCACATACGTACCCTGTTTTAATTTTTTTGACCAACTGCCTCAGTGTTACAACACATGCTTGCTACTGTACACACAGTACACGCAAGGCATCTGGAAAGCAGCGTGGCTAAACCCCGTGACAAATATGTTTCGAACCTCTGGCAAAAAGAAGTCTCTCACGAGAAAACCGAACAAAGGCTTTTCAGAGCCAGTTGCTAGCAGAGCCCACTAAGCGAGGAAGACACGGACACTAAAGCGAAAACTTCTGAAGAGAGGCAGAGAGGAAGCAACTTGTTCTCCAGTGAGGTGCAGGAGGTTCTTCCAAGCAGCCCCAGTTAGAAGCCAAACGCACTTTGCTGGCTACACTTACTCCTTCACTGTGGGTACTGCTGTGCCTCCTCGGTGGCCAAAAGGCAATGGACACATGCAATGTTCCCTTGGCAACATGGAAAAAAAAAAATCAATTTGATCAACTAACTTACTTAATAACTCACATTTATATAGTCTTACAGGTGTTTTAAAAGACAAAATCATCGCCTAAGCAATGTATCATTTTTATCGAGCAGAAACAGCTCTTTTTTAAAGTGTCCACAGTTAACCTTAACAGAGATGGGAGATAAAGTAATGAAAAACATATTGCTGCTTAATAATTTAATTGATACTTATAGGTAAATTCTTTCCCTTACAATCATCATAATTTTTCCTGTAAAGGAACAGTAGCACAAGTGGACAAATCAATAGTAGTGCGAGATGTCCTTTTTGCAGTAATGCAACTTTCCCGCATCTTTCTTTTTCCTAAATTACATGAGCTCTTTCTTTATCAAAAAATGTGGTTGTTCCTCCGAAAGGACTATCTACCTATTAATAAATGCTGTAGCATATCAGTATACTGAGTATCTTTTCCCTGCGAACTACTGTTTCCATGCATAAGAGTATTGCTTTTAATACATATAACCCTTAAGGCTTAGTGCACAGATTTCCTGACGGTGTGATTTGGAGGAAAGGACAACTGTTGCACAGTAGCCAAGCAAGTGATTCAGCAAAGAGAATCCAAAGATTTAACTCTTGCCAAGTTGCCAAAACATACAAATACTTGAAAATATTACATCTTCAAAAAGTGTTGCTAAAATTACAGAATGTGTGAAATACTAAAATTACACTTGGCTATGTAACTTAAATTTATCTTTCCTTGGACATACGCATTATGTCTTTAAGCACATGATCAGAGTATCTATTTTTGTCTGCTCAACTACTACCCCATTCAATGTTGAAAACGGAGTATTCTGAATCAGAGAAGGGAACTTGCCTTTAGGACTCCTACCTCTGCGATGGCAAAACTCGCAAAGTGAGTCACGAGCAAGACTTGGAATGGCAGAAGAGGCAAGGCTAATCTAGTAATTATTAAATGTTCCTCTGAAAAGCCAGATTCTACCTCTTAGACATAACTGTATTGCACTACTAGCTCAACCACTTAAACTCTCTATTTTCTAAGAAAGGACATTGACCACCAAGAGCACTCCTATAAAAACTATACAACTCAAGAGTTCTTTTCCAGATTCTGTGGTGATTCAAGCAAAATGTTTTAAATTAATTTATCACAATATTTTTAAGCTAATGTATTTTTTCTTCCAAAGGACAGAAGTATCTTTTTCATTTTCTACATACCCAAGTTTGGGTTTCACTGTGGAACATTTGCATTCTGCAAATCAAGTCAATCAAAGCTTTGAGACACAAGTGCCATACAAGTCTACATAAAGTTAAGCAGTCTAAAAAAAAAAAATAAATCTAAGTCTTAAGCATCTCAAACTGCACACAGTTAATGAGCACTCAGAAAAACCCTCTCTGTATGTCTGCTCGCTAGCACTCTGTTTCAGAGGGCTCATAAAAACAAATCCCTTGGTGTTTGCAAAACACTCCTAATTGCACTGCAGGAAAACCAGAGTAAATGGGCAGTTTTGTTTTCTGAGCAAGACCTAACTGATGCTGCAAAACAGGTTTGGGACCTCCAATGCCCATTGCTTTGAAGTCATCATCTTCAAACCTCCTCTTAGTGCACATCCCTGCACTTGGAAAGAACTCACTGTAAACATCTGCAAAACATCTTCCTAGTTTCCTTTTACTACAATGCCTTCCTAAAAAATGTGAACAGTTGGACATTGGCACACCAGCCAACACGATTCAGCTATTTCCTGATATTTGTATCCCTGTCTTGCCTCTGGATTGTAAGTTTTATGTAACAGAGATTGTTACCTACCCCTTTTGCATGACCCTAGTGTAATGGGATTTTAGAACTAGAATAACGCTTCCAGCTAATACAATGATTGTTGTCATCTGGAAAAATCATCTCCCTCTTCTTTTCCTAAGAACTACCAAGGCACAGGTCTTTGTGCATTAAAAAACATATATTACAACAAGTCAGGAAGGCCAAAGGGTTTTGATGCTATCCTGAAAGCAAGGGTAGGATATGCCTTCACTCTACCAAAAAGTAAGAATAATGCCCTTGTCCCGCTCCTGACTCTCTCAGCATTTGAAGAAAACAGTTTCTTACTCTGCTATTACTTATTAGCAAATGCACTACTGCCACCCTACCCGATGTAAGCACCTTGGTGGCTACTGCTGTTTGGGATCCCTGTGCGAGACACCTGTGCCTAAACCTTCTGGGGGAAAGAGAGAGCAATTCTCCTGCTCAGAACTGGATTCAACAAAAAGCAGAAAATGGGGTGTTCCCCATTATATGAAACCTAGAGATTAGAAAACTGATCCAGGAAATTTGAAACCCATTTTTATATCCTCTCCAACCTGAGGGAATTCATGCAACAAACACCTTTTAAAAATCCCTTAATCAATTGAACAGGCTATACTATCAGCACTGCAAAACTTATGCAGATACCTCATCATTCTGCAGTCCAGATTACAACATTCTTAGGTGAAAGAATAAAAAAAAGTGAAAGATGCCTTTGTAAGCCTGATAGTGAAAACACTTCCTTAAAAAGAGGGAACATATGTTCTCTTCTTTGCTTCCAACCAACACAAATTGCATAAAGCAGCTCTTGAAGGAGGAACTGGAAATGAACTCAGTTTGGGTCTCCTCAGTCCCAAAACATCGCTCACACCATTTGGCTAAGGGTAATGCCCCCTCTTGCTTACTCTCTCTGAAAACTGTGAGTAAGCATTGCTTTCTAGAAACAAGTATTTTCTTTCTTACGCTGTAAGCCAAAGTAAATCTACTCCCAGAGTTTTTTTCTCAGCATTCCTATTAGGTGTATTTTGCATTTTAACTACTTGGCTCTATTTGCTCCTATAATAAAAAAGAATAAGTAGAATAATCTATTTTTATGGAAAGCAGCTAGTTTATTAATAGAGGGTGATATGGGACCCTTCCTGATCCAGAACCACTTCATGCTCCGTCTCCTCTGGTCTCACAGTGACTTGCCTCTCCTCCCGTCTCCTTCAGCTAACACATGCTGCCTCTCAGAGGGTATGTTCTTTGGGGTGGTGACAAGTACAAGGACTCCAGATTACTTGAGTCTTTAGACACTACTCCAGACCCATTGTCAAACTACACAGAAGAACAAGAATTTAAGAGTTCTGGCCATAACCTCCTTTTTTTTTACCTCCTGTGCTGCCTTTGGTACATAATTTGATTACATTTTTTCCCATTTATCTCAAAATTATGTGGGCAAATTCCCATTTATCACATTTTTAAATTACTGGAAAAGCTCAGAAAGTCAGCACGTTCTAGAAGCACCACACTTCAAAATTTCATTTAAAGTAACTGGAAGAAGAAATTATGCTAACACATTTTCTTGATTTTTGAGTTACAGATTTTTAAGAAGTTAAATTGCTTTCGCTTCTGAAAACCAGAGGATAAAGTGAACAAATTAAATTTTCTTTTAAGTCAAATTATATTTTTAATTGTGAGCTAGTTTTAAATTAAAAAAAACCTCTAGAATTTTACTTTGATGAAAGCCATAATGCAGTAACAAGTTGCATTTGTGTGAGTCTGAAGAGTATTTGGAACTAAAACTCCAAGACCTGTACCCAACGAAAAGCTAAGTCTGTGCTCTCCATGAAATATGTATGCAGTATTGGCTCCTCTCAAACAAGCTCATATGCTTTTACAGATTCAACGTTGTTCAGGTTGATGTGTTTTGCTGGATGTCACCCAAAAGAAATATAGACTTCCCTCATCATCCTACTGGAAAGCTGATTCTGACAACTTTAATACAACAATTTCTGATCAACTCTCAACTACCTTTTTTTTTTTTTTTGCTAGTACTAGTGCACTGAAAATTGAATATTAAACACTACCTTTTCCTTTAATCTGCCTTGTGATAAAAGCAAGCACTTCATGACTTCAAGTACTCTCAAACAATATTGGTACCAGACAGCAAAAGAATACATGAGTACTCCAAAAGTTGCTCTTAAAAAAAAAAAAATTTAAAAAAATCCTCATTTATCTATTGAAGGTTTGCATAGAAAGCATAAAAGCTATATTTGCTCACAGGTAATATTTTAAGAAAAAGTTGAGCAATTGTTCTTATTTGTGCTATTTTCAGACTATTACATGTTAAATCAACCTCTATCAGTGCTTTTGAACAATATTTTCTTGCATTACCAAAGTATATCACATTTACTAGAAAAGTGAAAAATCCAACTGCAGTTCATCGTTACCTTCTAGATGGAATATTGTATGTGATCCACACCACAACATTCCTGCCAAAATCTGGGCTCTAGCAAGCTTTCCTACTTGTTTTTTAGCTGCTCCTCAAGGAAAAAAGGTCTGTGCAATCACACTCTGTCCACCTGTTCCCCTTAACTTTTGAAGCTATTGCCACCCGCAAACAAAGTTTGACAGAGACAAGAGATTCAAAGATAATTAAGCCCCACAGGAGTTTCAGAAAAACCAATGGCTGAGTAAAGGGAAGCCTCCAGCAGTAGAGATCTTAATAACGGGAAAAGCCAGGGCAGGCTCCATGGGTCTTTAGTCTGTCAAGGCTTTCAGCACAGCATGCAGCGGTCCGTCGTTTAACGCAGGTATTGGTGAGGATGAGCCACAGCACACGATGCCTCTTGCCAAGAGAGCAGCAAGAGATTTGTGGAGGAAATGTCACACGGAAGGAGACACAAGGAAAAAGGAGAAGTTGGAGTGAAGAAGAGACCATGTATAGGGATGCAGACACAAATCCATAGGAAATGAGGCTTTAACAGGCGCAGAGCAATACAGCAACTTTTTTTTTTTTGTTATTGCTTTCTGAAGAATCACTACAAAGAATCTCATAAGGAACACCAAGGAAAACAAAAGAACAAGCAAAATGGTGGGTTGTATTCCAGCTTTCCAGAAGCACTAGACTTATAGTTGCTTTGTTTTCTTCAGGGCTTCAGAAAGTCTGGCTATATGTTTATCTGCTGAGGGCTTCTTTTTAAGCAATTACAATAAAATACCTTTGATGCACTTAGCTTTAACCTTGAAGTACTCCAGAGTGAAAAGATGACCAACCTATCAGAAATAAGTATATAATTATTACCTCAGACCCTATACATCCAGTCTGCAAATACATTCTTCAGGGTTCATGACATTACTATTTCTAACATTTATTTACGTAGCATCTTCCACCGCAAAGTACTTCCCCAACTTGAAGTCAGGCAGTGGCCCATGTATAAATACAGTCATACTTTAAATTTCTTTGAAATCTTTCATTCTCAAATACCTGAAAACATGATACAATTTCTTATAAAGAAGAGTACATCTACCATTGTCATGCAGCCACTGAGAGCATAAAAAAATGATAGCAGCACAGAGCCGCACAGCAATTCTGCTTTTCAGTGAAGTACATGTAGAAGGTTATTTTTCATATTTTATTTCAAATGAATCAGTACCTATGATCGTTCACTACAACTTTTGCTGTGGATTTTGTTTTCAGAAGTAATTAGCAGTTTTGGAATTTGGTCAGAAAACAAGAGCCATTGCCTCTAGTTTTGCAAAACGTCCCCTAGGATATTGAGCGACCATTCAGAACAAAACTGCAGTTTATTTCTTATTCTAAAAGATGGAACATGAGGTTGCAATAGGTCCTAATATGTCAATAACATAACAATTTTCTGAAAATCATTTTTTCAAAATGTTACACAAAATACATTATTATGTTCTATCATTCTCACATGGCATAAAATTATTGCTTTGTCAGGATTAGCCTGTCAAGGGATTTTGCCCTGTTTCCTATAATATTTTTAAATATATGAGCTAATGTTTCCTGTGAAGACAGTTAGATAGGAAGAGCTATTTACTTTCACTGAAAAAGCCCCACAGTTTTGCCTGTCCCTATACATCTTACTACGCACAAATATAATATCAAGGTGGCGTTCATTACGGATGGCAGGATAGAGTGCTAAACACCGGACAGTTTAACATGTCAGAAGCCAGCACAGCTGCCCAAGGAAGCAGCACCCTGTCATCTTCCCTGCCCATCACTCCATCCTTCCCACCGCACTGCTTCCTCCCCGGGCTGCTCAACAAACCGGGGGGGGAAAGGATCACCACCCATCTGCGGTGGCTTCAGAAGAACGGCGCAGTTAGCGCGGATATCCATTTGACACTGCAAAGTTAAAGAGTACGTGTTACACACGTATAAGGAAGGAAAACCGAAACAACAGAAATACCTTAAAAATAAAAAAGTAAAAAATTTGTGTTCAGAAATCCAATTAGAGAATTTGTTAATATTAAGTGAAGAATCTTGTCTGCATGAATTTCTCAGTGGATGGTATAAACAGCATATACTTAAATTTGTCTAAGTCATTTATATCAGTTACAACAGCGGAGAGAAAACCCTGTGTTTCCTTAAGCAACTTCACATTCAGGTGGGAGCATCCCCACCACTGCCTTTGGGACTCCACAGCACAAGTGTTAACACACTACAGCTGTCTCAGTCCTCGCCTAATTCTTTTTTTTAAAACTGTAGTATGAAACTTCCTCAGTTCTTTAAAATCTGTTGTCTCTAAGGAATATTGGGAGGGATTAGAAGGTATACATAATTTATGGAATAAATTACAATCCCTCCAATTCTTTCAATCATCTTGAGATGGAAACACCTCAGAAAGAGTATGAGTGACCCAAGGAGGAATCTCCTGACTCCATGAATAAGATTAAGATTTCATCTCATAATTCAGATGTAGGAGGGGACAGTTGTTCATTAATTTGAAGAAAAAAAATTAAATTTAAAGTGAGATAATTTCCATCCTTCTTCCTAATTTTAGATAGAAAATAACTATTCAACAAGAGCTATCACATGAAGCAGCCCAAGAATGTATGATGAATTTATCCTCTTTTAGGAAGGCTGATCAAGTGATGACAATTCCCTACAGTGTGATAGCATCTGAATACTATATGTACACATTTTTAAGGATATCGGGAATACAGAAGAAAAAATAGCAGTATATGTTAGTTATTTTTATACTGTGTCTAGTACTCACTAATCTGGCATTGCAATAAAATATGATTTGAGAATACCTGCAATACAAAGTATAGTAAAAGTCTTTTAAATAAGCTAAAAGATAGACGTTTAATTGTAATTGATTTTCTATTCAAAGATGATGCTTATGAAATCATGCTGCAGGCATGAACCTCCACAGAACATTCATATAATGTTCTCTTTTATTGGCAATTGAGTCGTCTTCAATACTTGTTAGCAACTTGCTTCTAATGCTGTAAGATACCTGTATTAAAGTAGATATTTTATTAAGAATTAATACTACAGGATCAAACTCATTAAATTTACTCTTATCATAAAGTCAACATTTGTTTTAGGGAGGTATTTTTCTTATAGAGGCAGATACAGACTGCTTACACATGGCCTAAGGAACAAGTGTCTCCATTTTCTCCTCTTAAAACATTAGGCAAGAAATCTAATAGAATCATTAGTTCTCCTCTTCAATCACTCTTCCATAGGTCTTAAATGATTTTGCACTGTTTGTCACAGTAATATGGGAAATGGGAACATGCAAGTGATTTATTCCAGGTCTTGAAACCTACTTTTGCTAATGCAATATACATACAGTGCTGACCAATATAAAGCCATTTCAATCATCAGATGCTTTGAAATATAAGTTATTTCAGGAAGACTGGCAAAGCATCTCAGTGGAACTACATTTGTGCCTCTCAAATGAATCAGTACATATGATCATTTACTATAATTTCTACTGTCCATGAGAACCCAGGCTTGCTCCTGCCTTGGACTTTTTTTTTTTTTTTTTTAACTATTTCCATAAACAACAAAGAATTTCAACGTTGAACATTCTAAGAGATGACGAACGCAGCCTACCTGTGAGATCAGTTCCTTCTGGAAAGATGAGGAGTTGTAATGGTTCACGAATGTCACAGAAATAATCCAGCATTTTTTCAAAGTGACTCTTGTCATCTTCCCACTTTCTCTGAATGAAAACAAAGGCAGCAACCTGCATCGCCCAGCCTAAAGTTTAAAAAATACACCTTTAGTAACATTTCACTCTGATACTTCCACAGTGTCTGTTACTCTAAAATACTCTATCAATTGTGTTAGACGCAACATTTTATTTGCTGCCCACCTATCCTCACCTCTGATTAAGAGCACTTAGCTACCTTGTAAAAGGAGTGTTGGATAGGAAGCAAAAGAATGCATAATCTAAATAAATAAATCTAAATAAATGGCTACTGTTTTGCAAAATTCAAGTTACCAGAGTTAGAAAAGCTTTCCAGAGAGCAAGAATAGGGTCAATGCTGTCATGAAAGGATGTTATAGCGACATAGGTCTCAGTCTCTTTTCCCAAGTAACAAGTGATAGGACAAGAGGAAACAGCCTCAAATTGTGCCAAGGGAGGTTTAGACTGGACATTACAAAAAATTTCTTCACTGAAAGGGTTATCAAGCATTGGAACAGGCTGCCCAGGGAAGTAGTAGAGTCACCATTCCTGGGGGTATTTAAAAGATGTGTAGATGTGGCATTTCGGGACATGGTTTAGTGATGGACTTGGCAGTGTTTAGGTTTATGGTTGGACTCGATCTTAAAGGTCTTTTCCCACGTAAATGATTCTATGAGTCTATGAGGTGAAGTATTTAAAACCATGGCCCTCACTACAATATCCTTAACCACTGCAACACTGATTTGCTCAAGGGAAGGCGCTGCCCCTACGGACAAACGTCTCAGCAATGCACTGCAGGATAAAAGAAATCTGCATTATATAGAGGTAGTTGTCCTTTGTATTGCATGTTAACCATGTGCATTGTGCAGAAAATATCTATTGTTTCAAGGGCTTTATTACATATACCTCCTTATAATTTTCATTACTAATAGAAGAAAATACAAAGTTGTTCTTTACATCTGATTATAGAAAAATTTGATGTATATCCGTTTGTTTGTGTTAATACACAAGACAACTGTGCAGATTTACAGTCTGACATCAAACCAAGAATGTAATGCAGTTAAATAAATGAAACTGTTTCTGAGCCTGCAGGTCAGGGGTCACAGGCCATTATCTTCAATAAATGCTCTTGGCTTTTTTGGCAAAATTTAGCGTACAGGGTATCACATAATATTAGAAGTTCTGTCCACTAGTTCACAGCAGGATGAAAAATCAGGGCTACAGTTCCACCACATGTCTGTCATGCTCCCTTCTTAAACACAGCTCCGAGGAGCATGACACTGCCTTACCACTGTACTTGGCTAGCTTGTATCTCATCAGAAAACCTGCAAATAGATATTCCACATCAAAGAGAAAACATCACAGCTTCCCACTCTCCTCTTTGCTCACCACAGTCCTCAAAGTCTGTTTTTCCTTTCCTGGTGACTTAGAGCATGTTATTCTTGCACTTTATTTCAGTTCCTCTTTACAGGGATTCCTTTCTATTCTGTTCCTGGCAATATCTTAGAAGGAGCATATGCTAGAAAATCACTTAATATAAGTCACCAGTTTTTAAACCAACTTCATAAGTCAGTCAGCCTGGATAATGCATTAACCAAGCTGCATAATCTCTTCTGTATTGGTTAGGAACGTTAATTGTATTCTTAAAGATTTGTAACCTGTATCGTGGGGTAGGTACTTTTTCTTTTTAAATCAGCTAAGCAGATGGAGCATGCATAACTAACATGCCTTCTGCAATCTGGACCTAATGAGTCTCAGATATTCAGATAATTAATGATATCCAGATAACTGCATACTGGAAGTGGTTATATGAATTAAGAAAAGAAATGCCCAGAATGCAGTCTCAGCAAATCTTTTCAAATTTGTACGCTGTACTTGTTAAAAACCTTCTGTAAGTAAAACTAAACTTTGACCACAACATTTTATGTGCATCTATGCACATATCTTATTCCCACATCTGCAGTGCCAAGAAGCATCAGTACAGCTTTATTAACAGAGACTATCCATGTTTAAACAAATCATTTGCAGGAAAAAATAAAGGTTAACTTCAAAGTAACTGAAAAAGAACTTACATAATTTAACTATGCTTTCTTCTGGCATTTAATCATCTCCTACTGCTACAATATATTTCACTACAATGGTGCAAAACCAGTATATTAAATTGAACTAATCAGGGCTTCATAGTCACATTTGTCATTGTGTTATATAAAGAGGACACCCTTTCATACCAAGCATTGCCAAATACCAAATGGTGCCATGGAATTCAGTTCCTCTAGAAGATACATGGAGATGGAATGAAGCTGCATCAGGGGAAGCTCAGGCTGGACATCAGGAAAAGGTTCTTCACTGAGAGGGTGGTCAGTCACTGGAACAGGCTCCCCAGGGCAGTGGTCATGGCACCAAGCCCGTCAGAGTTCAAGGAGCATCTGGACAACACTCTCAGTCGTATCGTTTAGCTTTAGGTAGTCCTGAGAGAACAGGGAGTGGGGGCTGATGATCCTTACGGGCCCCTTCCAACTTGAGATACTCTATGATACCTCATCTGAAATCAAGTTCATAAAAATGGACACAACAAAGGAAAAAAGGCCTGTAAGCAGAAACAGAGATGCCTTGTACCGTACCATTTACAGCTCTGAGAATATAGATGCTCCATGGGACAGAGTGGAAAAATACATAGAGATTAGGAAAGTTGTGCTGTAGTTTTGGTGTTTTCCAATCATTCTTACCTCTCAGCCCAGACCTTTTGTATGTTTTATGCACCCTAGACACTACACCTACATTAGTTTATGCAAAGCCTGTACTGTGCTAAACCATTTTATTGTGTGGTATCACACATCAGGCCTAAATTATTCAGTCCTTGTGTTCTCATTGCAGCAGAGTCTGCAGTAGGCAGAAAGAAGGTGTCCTGGTTTTGGCTAGAATAAAGTTAATTTCTTCTGAGTAGCTGGTATAGAGCTCTGTTTTGGATTTAGGATGAAAATAATGTTGATAACACACTGATGGTTTAGTTGTTGCTAAGTAGTGTTTATACTAAGTCAAGGACTTCTCAGCTTTTCATGCTGCCCAGCCAGCAGTGGCTGGGAGTGCACAAGAAACTGGGAGAGGACACAGCCAGGACAGCTGACCCAAACAAGACAAAGGAATATTCCACACCATATTACATCATGCCCAGCCTATAAACCGGGGTGAGTTGGCCGGGGGGCACCATGGCTCAGGGACTGGCTGGGCACTGGTCAGGGGGTGGTGAGCAATTGTATTGTGCATCACTTGTCTTGTATATTCTCATTATTATTAGTAGTAGTATTTTACCTTCCTTCTCTGTCCTATTACAGTGTCTTGATCTCAACCCGCAACTTTTACTCTTTTTTCCCCAATTCTCTCCCCATCCCACTGCAGCAGGAGGGGGGGGGAGTGAGCAAGCAGCTGCGTGGTGCTTAATTGCCAGATGGGGTTAAACCATGACAGAAGGGACATGAGCAGCAAAATAAATGCTCACTTGGGAAGCCTACTGATACTTTCCCAGGTCAGCAGCTCCTTAGAGTGATTTTAGTCCATAACAGAGGGAGCATGGAAAAAACCTCACTGTCAGATCCCACGCTCTCCCCTACCTTTCTTCATGTAGCACAAGGCTTTAAATTATATGGAAACTTGCATACAAACTCCTTCTAGCAATCATTCTTTAACAGCACTGTGAACATCAAATTACAAATACCTTTAGCTACTAAGAAAGCTGCTGCTTGGGTGACTTGCATTTTATCTGACTAAACTGCCTTAAAGCAGAGGATATAGTGCAGTAGTTTCCCATTCCTGTCCTAAGTGGTGGTGTTATATATGGGCTATGAAAAATTAAACAGTAATGTAATGACAGTAGGGTGTCAGGGAGGAGGGAAAAAGAGAGGGAAGGGAGTTGGGAGGCATCCAGTTTTTAAAATAAACAACAGGTTTGATTTTTCTAACCCTTCCAATAGATAACATCCAGTGTTCTGGAAGAATTTTTCTATCTTAAGTGTATATCTAATTAGATAAAACAGTCCTGACAGCTCAAATAAGAACAGATTATCTAACTAATAATAAAGGACCCAGGTTTTCCTCCCCACTTACCCCAGCAGAGCAGAGTGCACCAAACTATTTTACCATCTATGAAAGCAGAAGAACCTTCCACATTTGCTCAAGCTTTAAGGCCTCTGGTGAAAGGCAACAAAAACATGAACTACTGCCTTCAACCAAAACTTTGGTCCATGCACTGATGGGAGAGAATGCCTGCTGTTTACATGTCTCACCATCCCACCAGATTCAAGCAGAAGAGGAAACCCAAAACAGGCTTGCAAACACATGCCTTTGAACAAAGCAAAAGCAACTCTCGCTTTGATTTCCATTCCACTGTGCGTTTGCATTGTGCTGCTGGAAGAACAACACGAACAAGTCCAAGGCATGACGTGGGATCCAAATGGGAATGCACAGAGAAACAGGAGGAATTCAGTAAAGCAATGGGCAAAATGAAAGGTTTTGCTAATCAGCAAGATTTATGAATAAGCAGCAGAAGGAAGTACCTTCTCATGTGCAGCCTGCAGTGAAACACGCTATTCAGTTAATTATTGTTAAGTTTAAGTCAACATATTGTTCAACAAAAGTAATTACATTTTGCTCTTTTTGCACAGCGTTTTTAGTTGTCTAAAAGCTCCTAGGCAACAGGAATTTTCCTAGCAAAGGCAGCAGTTACTTGACTGGGGAAAAATGGTTGCCTGTTGATTTGAAGATTCTTGAGAAATCATCGATTACAGAAACACAGCAGAGAAAGAGTGAAGCTAAAGAAATCATAACAATGCAACTCCATTTCTTTGCTAAAATACTCGAAATGTTATCATCACTTGGAAAAGTACTCAAAAAGCATCACACTGTACAGCTCTTGTTCAAAATTACAAAACAGCAGCACAAAAACCTACTAGGTAGAGTAGCTAGCCACACTGACCCTTAATCAACTTTTCAGAGCTGAAAAAATAAAAAAGGCAAATTCAAATATCAAGTAACACATACACGCTAATGATATGTATTTATCAGGACATAATTCTAACACAGAAAAAAAATTACACTTACAAAAAAAGGAAAGCCTGCTATTGAACTAGAGAAATGTGCTGTACATAAGAGTTTCCTTACTGCCTTGGGGATAAAGCAAATTATAGCTTATGCAGGGTGAGAATTTGCAGCATTGTATTAAAAACGCTAGCTGTAAGCATAAAGCTTTTTAAATTTTAAGAGACCCTGCAGTTCTATTTTCCGCTCCCCAAAATCCTTTAAAATAAAATAACACTTGAAGCTGAAATTTCTTAAGCGTGTTTTCATTGCAAAGGTAATTTGGGAGTAAGTAGATAGTAGGGATGGAGGTGGCAATGAAGAAAAGAGAGAAAGAAGCAAGTTGAAAAAAAAAGTCTTTGTTTGGTTTTGTATCACAACTGTATGTACATTTCCATAAGTATCTCAGAAATTAGATATCCTCAAAAATGTCATGTCTCTAAGAGGAATATTACAACTGATATTGAAAGCAAAACATACACACATCAAGAAAATGGTATCTATGTATTTCCTATAGCAATTTAACAGAACAGCTAATAATACTAAACACCCCCCCAACCAAATTTAATAAATGATTCAAAACTATAGAAACAAGTAGAAAAGTAGAAGGCCTAACTGGGATTTCATTATTATATTCATTCATCCTCCCTCTTTTCTTCCACTGTATTATTCACTGTTTTTTCATAGCATTATCTTGGTCAAAAATAAAAGCATTATTCAGTGCACCTGTATTCAACAGGGATCTGGTCCTGATCACGGCTTTTGAGGCAAAAGGGAACCAGACATCTAGGCTTAATAAGGGAAATCACTCGGAAGCACATGATCCCACTGTATACAAATAATTGGGTCCATTAACAGTTTGTTATTCCAAGTGTTTTGATGCATAAAATACCCACAAGGCAACAACCACGTAATTCTGAATGTTCCTTATTTCAAAGATCTGTAGGTATTGAAAAGAGGTTAGAACATAGAAAATACCACAGGAAGCCAGGGCTTAAAGTTACTATGTATATACACTGTTAAGTTTTCATCAGCTAAACAGGTTTCAACATATTCAATTAGAATCCACCAATTTACTGGCTTTTTTCTAGATAGTTTTATGTCTAATAACCCAAAGAAAGTGAAAAGATTTTTTAAATTTAATGTAATGGTTTGAGCGCACAAACTAGGAAAATAATGAAAGAAATGTTTCTTGAAATAATCCTGTAAAGCACAATCTCTGCTCCTGGCAAGTTTGGGTTTTTTTAACCATGCTCATTTCCAATAATGTAGTTAATAGGAATATAATGAATTGAACAACTACCATCTGATTTAGTGAATTATTTGAGCAAATTACAAAACTAGCTAAGAGATAAAATTCACAAATCTAGATTCACAGTAGCACTCCTAATTTTATAGTGAAACATCTGATTCAGTCTATTTATTCATTTGATTCTATTTGATCTATTGATCTATTTGTAAGGTGTCTATTTAAACACCAGTATGCTTTTGCTATTGCCTTGCCCTATCAGACTCTGAACATTACTTTAATCTACATCTGTTTTTAAATTATTTTTATGGTCACGTTTGTGTTGTTCAGACTACATATTTCATACATATATATACCACATAGTCTACTTTTTACTTGGACAGAATATCATCTCTTCCAATGTATACGAAGCCTAAACCTTTTTTCTTACTAAAAAAAAACTTGAGCGAACAAACAGCAATGTTAGAAACACAGAATTTTAAGGTAACTGAAACAAAGAAAAATATTCTGGCTTTGCTCTGATCAGTTTTACGTTTGATTTCCCATAGTTCTCATGCATTTGTTTCAGAACCAAAATATTCTACATTTTGTATTTAAGTCACATTCAAATTTTAACACTTTCTGTATTTCCTTCGCCCTGCTTCATTCTCTTACAGAAGAATACAGTATGTTCCAGTAGAAATCTCTGCTTTAACTTACTGTTTATTTATAATACAATTAGAAGCTTCTTCAAGCAATGTTTACAGTATGAGATTCCCTTGTCAGGGCAATAACAATGTTGTCAAAAAGCTAGTCAGATACAGCAGCCTATGTCTTAGCTGTGAAAATTTAACTACGAAACCTTCTAGAAAGGATATTCCATTGAAGAATTGGTATCTCTCAGCCAATAGACACACAAAAAAATGTGAAAGTATGTAGGAAAAATCATTACAGTAGTAGCAGGATATATATGTATATAAAGCACCCAAAGGTATACCATGCTCTTGGAAAGTATTCTTTAAATGTTCAATCCCTTAATCATGGATCAGAAATATGCTATTTGGACACTTCATACTCAAATATTCATTCTACTTCCTAAATTATGCCATTTTTATAGAATATGGGCAATCAGATTAACTCTACCATTGTATTAGTGCTACTTACACAAAATCTTTGCATTAAAATGCTATAAATGCCATTAAGGAACATTAAACCTATTCAGTTACAATATCCATCTTAAAATAACACTTCAAATTTGATTTGATGTACTGTGTAAAATCAGAATAACGTAACATCGCTCAAAACTAAAGCAAAGGCTTAAACCTCTAGGACGGCTGGAAGATCGCTTTTTCTAATGCATTTTAAAAATACAGCAATACAGTGAAACAGCACATGAAAACTTGAGTATCAAAAAATATGAGCCTTGCCCAATACATATCTGGAGAAAAGCCCCGCATCATTCCAGAATCAAAGACAAAAAAGAAACAATCTCTGGCTGTTAGAAAGTGGAGAAGAACAAACAGGCCCTACCAAAGAGTCCGACTCTCTCCCATGGATGTGCCATCTTAACTACAAGTCAGAAAGAGTGAGAGATTTTACAATTCAATACCTCTTTGTAGGCCTGCATCCTCTTCAGATGCCCCATCTCCTTATGGGGGGACTGTGAAAATAACTCAGCCTGATGAGCTGATCCACACAGATGCTGCATAACCCACTGATAATGGCAAAGGAATCTAAGTTGGGAAAACATGCCATCCTAATTCTGCTGTTATTTGTTCTGTGAGCTTGGACAAAATAACCACTCCCTTCATCACTTGTCATTTGTAAAATGGGGAGAACGAGACAGATTAGCATTTGATCTCACTCTTTTGATGTGCGTTTTGGAGAGGCAAAGGGGGTGGAGAGAAAATGGAGTCCTTATTATATAGTAAGGATAAGGAAAGTTTTAATGGAAGACAGGCTAGTATTTTTGTAATTCGCGCCCACCCCCCACCCCCCCCACCCCGACAGAGTTGGGAGAATTTCTGTGGTATAGTTCTGAAAATATTCCTATTATTCCCTTCGTGGAAGAGCCAAGCTGGGAAACAGCAACCTCAGTCTTTTCTTCCCTACAAAAAATGCATGTAGAGTTACAGCCAAATTAAGCTGCATTTTTGCTTCAAAGTAATAAACCTTCCCTCAACACTTAAAACTTCTTCAAGGGAGTCTTCACTGTGAACAACTAGTAGAATAACAATTGTGCTTTCCATTAGAGAGCATACTTTTCAACTTCTACTTTAAAAATCACGTAGGATAACAACTCTAAGGTAATTAAGTCTGGCAGCTCATAATTGAATTGCTAGAAGACAAAATGTCACAGCTCCTCAAAACTCTCATTTCAACCTATTTTAACATAACAAAGTCACTTGAGACATGAGCTATACTAGAAAGTTCAGTAGGTTACACTTTTAATTTTTTAAGCCAATATGCTCTATCGATAAGAATCTGAATGCAAATCCAGCTATAACCTGAACAAAGACACTTTATGCCAAAGTATTTATATCCCTACCTACGGAAGTAGCTGTGGCAGCACAAACACTTCCATGCCAATACAAACGCGTACAGATTCCCCGCAGCGTGCTGCTTTAACTATACTCCAATTGAGTTAAGTGCTAAAATTTTTTAGGCTTAGCGATACCAATATTTTACTTCATGGTAGCTGATCCATCATAGCTGTCGGTGTGCATGCTCTTAGCCCGTGGCAAAGGCAGGATAATTTGAGTTGTTTTGCCCTGCTTCATTGAAAACTAAGATGACTCAAATTACTTTGAATTTGCTTCAGGCGAAGCTCGCACACACAGACAGCTATAATGGATCAACTGACGCGCAGTAAAACATTGGTGGGGCTAAGCCCAGTGCTGAAATAGAGCACAAGTCCTTTTTTTTATTTTCTCCTGGCACTTAACAAGGGCCAAACCGAACTTAAGCCTTTGAGAGCTACAACACATGAATGACCAGACAAGTGAAAAACAACAACTAAAAAACTCCTGCATCTTGCAGTCTCTTCAAGGGCAATGTTAGCCACAGAGTAACTTGAATACAGAGATGAAAATCTGGACAGTTACCTGGTTATCTCTGCTCCTAACTACTCCAGGTTTGCCTGCTTTGCTTATTCTCCTTTTTCCTTTATCACCTTGTCCTTTCCTAACCTGTTCCTGCCCCAATACACTCCAGCTGTAATTCCCTGCTTTACCATCCTCAGTGAGCCTTCTTAAAAATGGTAAGTCTTCAAGATATGTCCATCAGTGGTGCCTGCACTTGTAC
Organism: Buteo buteo; assembly: GCF_964188355.1. NCBI lineage: Eukaryota > Metazoa > Chordata > Aves > Accipitriformes > Accipitridae > Buteo > Buteo buteo. Next base: position 5,706,608 of record NC_134182.1, on the reverse strand, counting down.
ACTGAATTACGGTGTTATTAATCTTTTCCATCAGCATTAAGCGAACCCAGGGTGAATATCAACTCATATAGCAGCCATGCACTGACACTAACCCCTTTGGTTACCCTCTCTCATTTCTTCCATGAATTTATTAAACCCAAATTTTAATTATTTTTTTTTTAATGTAGATGTTGAGGCACTTTTAACCATTAAAATCCAAATATTACTGCAAGCCAAGCAATAATTAAAATCCTATTTAAAACAATGAACACGTGTGAATTGTCCTTCATTAAAACACAGCTCTACTTCCAGTGAAATCTTACTGGTTCATATCACAAGGCTTTTACAAATGAAACTATTGAGATAAAAACTTAAAAGGATGTAACTAACTTCTAGTGATTATCTGGTCATCTGACACTACTGTGTATGTTCGTTGGTACCTACTCAAACAGTATGTATTCCGCAGTGTATGCTGAACAAAACTTTATCATAGTCTGTATCACTTCCGATGCTATTCCTTATTAATTGGAGAATAGGTGAGAATATAAATTGTACATATCTATTACAAGTACTGTAGAGAAGTCCTGTCTTGTCAGATTAAGCAGGAAACTGTCAATGCCATTAGAAATTCTCCTTGAAAACCAACACTGCAGAATGTGTCAATAGTTTCTGATGATGTCAGATGAGAAACTGCAGCAACAGCTAAGAGCAGAGTAGTGCTCCCTTGAGATGCCAAAGTTGGCAACTTGTACTGAAACGCTGCAAGAATGTTTCTGAAATTGAGATTACTGAAATGTAATACCTCTTTTTGAAAACTTTACTGCACACAATTTATCAAGCCAAAGCTACGGTTCCAGGAAGAAAGGACCATCTGTTTTTCTTTGGGCTTCTTTTTTTAAGGCTCACCTTTAATAATTTTAAAGTTTTTCATACACTGGAATGCAAAGAATTAATAACTTAAGAACTAGGTAAATGACTCAATGCTTCTCCTTGAAACACTGACTCCTCTGATTTTAATTATAATTAACTAGAAAATGACTGCCTATTTGTAAATACAGACTCATTAAATCTGATACCTTTACACTTTTAACCTACAAAGGGGGCGACGAGGACTCTGGATCTATTTGCATTCCAAGCTTTGCCCTTCACCTACCATATATACCACTTGGATCAGTATAATCTCTTGTAGACCTATTTTTACACCCCAACTGGGATAATACGTATAACAAAGGTACAATGCTTAATACTCGCAAGGTTTTCAGCAACATGGAAATTAAAGGGCTGCATTATAAACCTTATCTTACACATAACTTTAAATGAAATGCTTGTAAAAAAAAAAATACCGAAAGCAATACAGTATATTCATTCAAATATTTCTCAAACTCAAAGCAAAATTACCATTAGGTAAAGAAGTTCCATTTAGCCAATATATCAATACTTCCATAAACTTATACTTCTAAATATATATACACAACTAAATTCATATAAATATATGAAAAGATGAAACTGAAGGACATGATGAAAGTAGCTGTTTTAATTTCCACAAATATTATACCTTAAATAATCAACATCTAAAGTGTCAACTATAGCTGCAGTGAACTGAAACTGTCTAGTTGATTTCCAAGTTATCTTCTTGCCTTTACAAGCCCATAAAATAAACAAAACTTTTAAGTGAAACCACCAGACACAATTTACCAAAACCAAAAGCTGACAAACACCTATTAAAAGGCTATCACATAACACAGCAGGGCCATTAGAGACAAGTAGGAGAAATTCTACTCTTACTGATGAGATTCAGGGTTGTCCACTTTGGACATCATTTTCTGCTATATCACTGCAACACCAAACTTCATACAGATACCCAATTAAACCTTATCCGTCAATCTTAATTTCATCCAAGAGTCTCATTTTCCAACTCTCCCCTAATTACGTGGCTATACAGAATACTTTATTTTTGCATGAATCTGCCACCCAAAACACAGGCTGACTGAACATAGAGACACTATTTCTAAGGCCTCTTTTCAGATATACTACGGTAGAATAAATTTTCAGCTTCTATGATTTTAGACTATCAAATTATGGCTTGAGTAAAGGGCATAGTTTAGCTGGATTCCTCTCCTGTGACTAATAACATTAGCAGTCTACTAAAAAATAAGCTAAAATTCACAATGTTGCAATCGAAGTACTCAAAGCCCATATATTGTGGAGGGTGCTTAGGCATCTGACATATAAATAGTGGTTTATAACACTGTAGACCCAGGCAACCAATCTACTGCCAGAAATTGTTGTCCTGCAACACAAACAACAGGAATAAATGACTGCCTGTGCCACCTCTACCATCACAGCCCACAAAGTGGGGTATGAGCCCAGAATTTCATTAGTGGCTTAAGCTACTCTGTCAGACTATGAACAAAGACAGCATCATGGTCTGCTAACACTGACCTGCTACGGCTCCACTTACCTGAGCCTACTCATTAAATCTATTAGATGTGCTCAGTTTATGCACTGAACTCAGAACTGGAAGGTGGGGGTGGAAATCAACATCTAAACAACTCCTGACACCCTTTCAGTAACCAAATTTTGCCAAGCATAACATAGCATCCAAGCTCCTGGAGCTACCTTCCCATTTATGTATGCATTAACAAGCATACATACAAATGTTTTGTTACAAACAAAACCAAACAAAACCCACAAAACCCACAAAAAGCTACTTTTGAAGAGATAAACCTATGAATCTTCCAGACTATACTCCTGATTATCTTCCATCATTGTTTTAAAAAGTTGCATTTGCAGCTGATTCCAAGATTTCAAAACATCTCTGCTGTATTATGAAGATAAAACATTTATCTAAATACATATTTTCTCATTTCCTGTAATGTTAAAAGAGATGTCTTTTGTCAAGTAAAATTGACCTTCATGTTTGACTGTTATGGAAAAAGTATGTTACCTAGTTGAAGTTCTTACTTAAGAGGACTAAAGGCCCAGCAAGTGAATGCAATAACAGTGCAACAATATGAGAGTTCCTCTGTATGGAATCCAGCCAAAATTATCTGTTCAGATAAATGGCCTGACAAAAGGGAACCATAAATAAGGTTACTCTTTCGACATCATAAAGTTGACGCATATCCTGCCCTAACTAGTTTGGTATAAAACAGCAAATAAATCTAAGAGATAAATAAAACACAGAGATGCTTTTATTTCAGATAAGTCTGCCTATTTATTCAGAAACCATTTGTGCCACAATTTTTGGCCTATCTGAAATGATTTCTCTGAGTATGTGCAACTCAGATCTGTTTCCAGACTACATCACTATAAATACTGATTATTTTATAACCTGTACAGCTTTTGTGTAACCAAGTTCAGTTTAAAACTACAGCTATTAAAAGGAAGTATCAACTTTGCAATTGCCTACAGGGCTTTTTTTTTTTTTTGTAATCTTCTCAATGGTATAAATTGGATAATGAAGAAGCTTTACGAGAGCGTTTGTGATGTGCAGTGAAATAGCACCAAACCCAAAGTGTTGAAAGAGACTTTGAAAAGACTTTTTTCACAATTTTGAAGAAAGCCTTCAGTATATAAAGCAGAAATATTTTCACCTATAAGCAACAGCAGCACATGTAGTATCTTTAAAAAGAAATGCTTAAGCATGTAGACCAGGTGTCCTCTGGGAGATTTATGGTTTAATTGCTCAGTATGCCTATTATTTTACACAAGTTTTTTTTTAAAAAAATACTGAAACAGAATTTAAACCTAGGGCATTTAACAGGGTATGAACAGTGCCAGGCAAAATTTAAACACGTTTTCCTTTTGAATTAAAGGGTTTAGTCACCTACCAAATCCCGGAATGCTTTTGAGACTGGATTTGAGACAGATTTTTTCAAGTCTGAGGTAGCTGTATCGCAGCAGGCAGTTCCACAGGAACATCCAGTCCATTCGTGTGCGATGGTTCATGATAATGACACTCCTTTCTCCAGGAACAAACCCGTCACCAGTGACAATCACCTTGGCACCAAACACCATTTCCAGCAAGGCCTAGAAATAATATCTCAATATTATGGCTTTACTCCCAAAAGAAAAGCACCAGCCCATTAGCAATAAAAATTACATCATTTTACTTATTCACTCACATTATCACTGGTAAGCAGACTTCTGACTGTTTTCTAATAAAGCAGCCAGCTTTTCCACAGTAACACTCAGCTGTTTAATGGAAGAGGAAACAACAATTAAATAGCACTTCTTAAAAAGCACTCTTTTACAATCAATGTCCAACATTAAACTTGCTTTTCCCTAGTTTTCCCAGAATACTATCACGTAGGAATAAAAGGGAATCAGTATGGATTCTAACTTGGTAGGTAATCTAAGGAGAGACTGGCTGCACAAATAATCTATTGCTCAGTATTGTCAGGGCTGGGAAGGCATCAGAAGCTGCCTTGCTTTCTGCTTGGGTCCAAATGGTCAACATGTTTGCGCTTAACTTCCACCTGCAAGAATGGCTAGAACCTGATGGCAGAAAGAGCAGCTGAGAGAGAGAAATCCCAAACAAGCCGGAACACAGTACAGGGAAGTCGACCTAAGTCTGTCCAGCTCTACAGTGCTATCTTGAAGCTTGAGCCTCCACCCCGCAATTAGCAGAAAGCATCAACCACCAAGCACCGGTACACAGATCATCTACGAAATGCCATCCCAAAGCATGGAATAAGCCTCAAACGTGGAAGGACACAAACAAGGAGCTGGGCAAGCAGCTTTCTCGATTTTGCCTAAACAGCCAGTGATGCTAGAAGTTCACATATAAAACATGATTCTTGCTCTACCTGCTACATGTGGCTCTGACGGGTCAAGATATAAATCACAGGTCAGTGGTTTATCAGAAGGAAAAAGCAGACAAGAGCTACAGGCCAAGTTTAAGAGGGCCTGGTTTCATAACCTGGACAGCTGGACCATAACCGTATAACTAGACTAGTTGTATACAATATCAGAGCCCAACAGCATGCTCTAGCCATGTTCACGCCACATGCAAATTGCCTACTGGAAATGGTTTCTGACCCACGTCCATTCCCAAATCATGCAGGGAAGTGTATGGAAGAGTGCTGCTTGGTTACAGCAAAAGACCAGGACCAGGTAAATAATTCAAACATACAGATGGCTGAATGCTAGCGCCTTGCAACCTTTTAATAGCTAGAGGAAACACAGTGGAAAGGTACAAAATCCCAGGGAACAGGAGGCAGACAACAGATACTACCTCAAGGAATGACTTGAGGCCCTAAGGTCAGGGCCACTGGCAGGACACTGTCCAACCCAGTTAGCACAGAAAAAGAAACCACCGAAACATAACTGGACTTCTATAGGAATAAACTTAACATTGGGCCTTAACATAAAAGAAGCACTTCAAATTACCTCCTTACCTTCTCTTCCCCATTCCTCCTCCAGAAAAATACAGAAAAAGAGCAAAGTCTGAGGATTTAAACAGAGCTCTAGGAAGTAAAACAACTTTCTGTTCTGTTCATATTTCTGGCACCTCTGTGCCACAGAACCTCAAAGAACACAAATTCCTCAGTTTAAGTCACCTGTAAAACTGGAATGACATTCTCACAACCACAAATGGCTTGAGATCTCAGAATGAAAAGCACTGTATGTGCCAAATATTAATACTATTAATAAACTCAGCTCACTATAATTCTGGCAGAGGTGTTGCTATCAAGAGTAACTATGGACACTTCAAAAGCAGAGCAGGTGGTATAGCTCAAAATGGTAAACAGTTATCTTCTTTTCAGAAAAGAGAGAAGCAGCCTCTTTTTGATAGTTTAATAAGAATCTTATTACATATTTAACATCTAGTTAAACATAATAATGAACAGATGTTCTGTTCTACGTACCTTAATGCTAGTATAAGCCAAACTAAGCTGAAACAGTTAAGACCAACCTCACCGCCCCATCCTGCTGACTCTGCTAGAAAGGAAATAATATGTGGCAGAGGAGTGAGGAAGGTGGAAGTTTCTTACATTACAGAGGTCAGGGGCAGAGCTTCCCCGTTGGGAGCCCAATTGGTCCAACATTAGGTTATTGTTTGGAGACACAAACCAAAGTACCTGCTTCTCCTGACTAAGAATGCAGTAAGCATAAGGACAGAAAACTAATGCTGACAAGGTCTCAGCCTCAAAAGTTTGGGTGCAAAATGTTTTTGAGACCCTTTTCCTGAACCTAAGTCTCCAAGATTCTTACAAGACAGAATCCTTTTCACAAAAACATTCAAATTATTTTGGTTTAGGTCCAGTGTGGGCTGAAATCATACTTCTAGACTGCAAAAGTTGTCACAAACTAGGTGTAATAATTCAGAATTATAAAGCCCAGGCAACTAATCAAATAAAAAAACAGTATTTGATTTTTGGAAGTTTGCAATTTTAGAAAAACTGGGAGACAAACAGAGAAAGGGTCGATTTTGTGACACTAGCAGTACTCAGCTAAATTTCATCATGACAAAAAATAACAATACCTCTATTCCCTTTACTGGTAATTATTTTTTCCCCTCCTAATTTCATCACATTTAGTAATGATGAAAAGGACAAAAGTTTTAGAACATGAAACAGTTCACACCCCTTTAAAACACACAAGATAAACAGAGAAAGCAGAAACTATTTGATATGTAATAAAGATAAATCTTCCTTTATGCCACAAGATACTCCTTCTGCACACCAATATAGTGTTTTACTTCAGAAAAAGTTAAACAAATCTTTAAAGGCCGAGAGGAACAAAGTCCCTTGGTTTTTAGAGAATGGATGAGGAGCAGAACCCATTCATACCATCTTTGCTCTGGAACAATTCAGGGAAGAGCTTTGTTATTGATTTCCAGACTCCTATAGCTCTAAAGGTGATGCATTATAAGTGAGGAAGACTTCATTTCTAGGGGAAGTTCTCTTTCACCTGAAATAATTTATCTCTAATTCAACTACAAGGACTAAATTCTAAGAGGATTAAGTAAGAGAACAGTGAAGGTCAGCAACAATGTACCAGACAGTGAATAATTTTCCTAATTAGATAGTTGGAACACAGTCGAAAGGAAGAGTTTGTAAGACAACTCATTTAGGAAGTTTGTAATTTAAAAAAATCTGCCTGCTTATAGTGCTTCACCTACTCTTCTCTGATCAGCATCTAACTAACACTAGATGGAGATGTCACAAAAAGGCCTTTTCGAGAGTACAACTAAGACATGGCATTAGCTTACATATAAAATAAACTGTGGAAGAAGAAGGGGACTATAGACAAGCACACGATCAACAACACTGAGCTAAAACCTAAGTCTCCACAGATACTAAGTGTGTTAAGGCCTGTTTTGACAAAAGCATAAAAAACTTTAAAAAAAACAAAATAAAATAAAAAGCATTAGTCAGCAAACTAAATCATGGTATTACAAACAGTTGCCCAGAACTTGGCTCAAACTGCAACTTACCACTGGGAGTGTGAGCCAAGTGGCCACAACACAATCGGTGATCCAGCGATACCAGGCCGGTGAGATAAACATCAAAGGTAGAAAAGGACCGAGCATGAATATACTTCCAAAAAAACTTCCCAAGAATAGTGCAAGTACAAAGTATATCCCTTTCCATGACACCATGGCTCTGAAAAAGAAAGTTGGCATTATGTTAGAGAGAGAAACTGGAAGTAATTACATAACTCTTCAAGTCCGTAAGTCCAATCTGAGGTAATAATCACACCCCCCCCCTCTTTTTTTTCCATGGCTAACAGCACATGATGAAAGTAAATGCAACCAAAATATTCTACCTCACAAGCAGCAGTAAGAGAATGACTTTATAAACACAATGTTTTGTATGGAACATTGGGATATTAAAGAAGCCATAAAAGTATCAGCAACATCATAATTTCCTCCACTACCATATGTAGTTTCACACTAAAATCTTCTGCAAGCTATTTTTATTATCCAAAGGTACAAACGAGCTATATAAGAGAACACCTGTTATAGTAAACTTTTCAGCCATCATCTTTGTCACTGGCAAAGTACTAATGTTAGCATTCTCTGAAGACAGGGAACTTCGCTTTTCGATTTCTCCATTTTGTTTCTTCTTGCTAAACACAGTGTTGCAGAATCTCATCTTCCCCACCTAACAAGGGTCTACATGTGACCTCCTTCAGAAACCACTCAAACCTTGCGGGACCAGACAGCCATGTCGAGCACCAGTTCCCTTTTCATCACAACAGGGCAGGGAAGCAACAGCTAAAACCTCCCGACTCACCCTGGCTTAGTGAATTTGTGACTTTGAAGTTTGCTGTACTTCAACTGTCCTTTTCAGTTATTTTCCAACCTATTCCACCAAAAAGCCAATAGCCTTTGGTTTTTAAGACAGTAGTCTAGACTTGAAATATTTCAGTGTCTGTGCTATCAGCTAGACTCCCTTATTATAAATTGAAATGTACAGTGCATGGTGCTTCTTAATGCATTATGGCAGCAATCCTCCAAGCATTTGTAATAGCTACAAGCTTTCACAATTTAGCGACTACTACCAGCTATGACAAAGCAAATGTGGAAATATCAATTCTCTAAATTAGGGCCTAAAAATAGACTGTTTGCATCTATTTAGGACTCAAACAATTGTTTATAAAATCAAAGGTTAAGCAGAAGTCACTTTTCAGTCACTTTACTGAATTCCTTTTTTGACAGGCTATTTTAGAAATTACAAGAGCTCAGATAGACAGTACTTCAGGACAAGAAAAACAGGAAGCTGGTGTTTTTAATTTTAAAATGAGCAATGGAAAAATAATCCATTAAGCCTTGTGTACTGTAACATACATGATTTATCTCAAGCATGTTTTGTGCAATGTCCATAGCAATAATGTTTGCACAGCAAAGTATTCCAAAGTCAAGAAATGGCAGTGCTAGCATTGCTAGCACATGAATTTGCTTCTGCTCCTCCATGTTGACAAATAACAAGGACATAGCTCTATTTTGGATACTTTTCTGTTTAAACAATTTCGTAAACTGTACATATTTGGAGGAAGGCCAAGAGAAGAGGCCATGCAAATTTGTTAATGAAAGAAGGATATAGGAAGCTGTATTTAGCCCAACTTCTGCACCATAGCAAAAAAAAAAAAGTAACACTAAATACAACTGTTTGCTGATAGCTATTATGTCGTGGTTTAACCCCAGCCAGCAACTAAGCACCATGCAGCCGCGTACTCACTCTATCCCAGCTGAAACCAGGACAGCATATCAGGAAGATTTTAACACAATAACATTTGAATTCAAACAAATACACATTATTTACATCCTCGAGTATAAAGTCCTCTCTTTCCTGCCAAAATCAGGAACTAAATAACCAGCTGTCCACATATGTACACACTAAGTAGGATCAATTTTGACATATCAATGGATCCTTGAAGAGCACTGCACTGAAGAAACAATGCTTCAACTGCCACCTTCTATTTGTTACTGCAAACCTGCGTGGGGAAAGTCCAAAATAAAGGTAGCAGAGGACAAAAGAAAAAAAAAAACAGAGAAGGACAGAAACAATAGAAAGGGAAAAAAAAAAATCATTAATTGCAGCAGGACTAGAAGAAAAGGCCTTCTTCTGACATATCAAGATTTGAGACCTACTACAAAAGGCAGCAGAGTGGATTAAAATTCAATGTGCTTGACCTAATAAAACATTTTTTAGGAATACACACAGGGAAACAACAAGAAAGATCTATGGGCAGCTTTCAAACAGGTAAAACCCACTGGCAGACACAGAACACAAGTTTGTTTAGCTTCAGCCAGCCACTCCGGTCCTCTGCGAGGCTGCTCAGAGCCACCAGTCGTTGAGTCAGACGCAATGACATCCTCCAGACAGACACCCTGGCTCCAAGCAGCTGCGGGACAACACAGAGGCACACGTTCCAGTTCCAAATATTTGACTTCTACACACAGGTAACCACAGAGTTAATGAGACAAGACATCGTTCTGTCATCCTCCTAAACTCTTAGGAAAGCAGTGTAGGTCACTTATGTACAGGCTGAGCTTTTCACAGTTTACACTGCTCCCTCTCTCTTAATTATAGCACAGAGCCAAAATATTTAATAAAAATAATAATGAAAATTTTTTTTCTGTATTTTATGTGAAATATCATCTTGTAAAATTCTTTTTTTTTTTAATGAAGGTATCTGAGCTGTGGAAAAGAGCTGAGGAAGTTCTGAAGTTTCTCTTCTTCAACCTGCACCCCATTACAGTATGTACATGTATGTTACACTGCATTCCACTAGATTAAACACTGCAGTGTTTATTTCTAGACACGAAAGATACCATGTATGTTTTTAATCCATGTCATTTAGCTCTTCCAGCCATATTTTTGAAGTATGATACATACCATATTTTACTTATTGCTTATATATAATACATTACATATCTTTACACATATACACATGCATTTATCTAGAATAATGGACAGACTTTGTCTCTGAATTACCCCCACCACAATAAAGCAGATACCATGCAAACAGGTGTGAGAATAGAAAAACAACTCCCTCTTAATGAATTTGAGCAAAACTGCAAAATGAGAAGCCTGTGATAACATGAAGAACTTACAGCAGAGAGTAACCATCCAGCTGGCCTTCTGAGAACAGTGCTCAGCAAGCTCATTTTAGTAACAAGGTGAAATTGTTAACACACTCAACCCATTTGTTTTCATTTGTGGGTTGATGTGGTAGAGTTACTGCCCAGACAATAGGTTACATGATTTAAAATGCATCTGCCTATGCATGTCAGTTGAGAAACATTTACATATACTCTCATTTTAGCCAACAGTCAAGGATGGGTATTCGTCACACAGGCTGCTGGGCGGGTTGGGGGCCAAGAGCACATGCCCTGGGCTAGTCAGCAAAAGCGTTGCTCTGCGTGTGTTTAGAGCACGGAGGGCAGAGAGGAGGCTGAAGCCCCAGCCTGGATTTGGCACCCTGGCCAGCCCAGCTGCCCTGCTGAAGCTGTGTGCCCTCTCCAACTCAAGCGGTGCCACAGGGAGCCAGCTCCAGCACCTCCTCGGCTAGGAGTACAGGGCACAAGTTTGCTAATTGCACAGAGCCAGCTCTGGTCAGACAAAATAATTAGTCATAACTTTGTGTCCTGCTCAAGCTTCAGTACAGTTTGGGAATCGCCCGTCTCTGAAGCAGTACAGTCGTGTTCACGCAGTGCTGTGACTTGCCTAACAAACCCTCTTTTGCCCGTCTTTGCTCAGCTCCGTATCCTCAGCTCTTTCCCTTCCAACAGCGACCCCTCTTCCAGCCCCACATCCCACATCTCCCACCCCGATGCAGCCGTACCTCTCCCACAAACACCCCATTCACCCCCCCCCACACACACACCTTCGCAATACCAGCTTGTTTGGGCGGGTGCAGAGCAGCACGCGCCAAGCGTCCACACACCCTCCTGAAAAGAAAAGCCGTAACGCTGAGGACTGACTGCAGGGTTGGCGTGCCAGGCTCTGCACGCTCGTGTCAACTCGTGTTGGCGCTACAAGGGCTGCTGTACCCAGTTTGCCATTGTGCCAGTCGCCTGAGGAATTCCCAGACACCTACTACCAAAGACAACAGGGAATTGACTCTATTATCACCCTTTTGCAACTCTCAGCCCCTTAAACACCTTGCTTAGAAACAAAGGTATCTTTACAGATACGTCGGCCACCCCAAATCTAACACATGCATTCAACAAGTGAAGCAACAGCTACAAACCAATGCAAAATATAGGCCTGCAGCTTCAAAACGTGATTAAAAACCAACTATCTAATCTCAAAGGGAAAGGAGTACTTAATGAGGACCTGTAAAATGATCTAAAACAAAGAAAATTTGAGCTGACTCATGTCAGAGACACCCAAGAAATGAATTAAAGGATTCAACAGGAAGTCTGAATAACAGAACCCAAACATTTTCAAAGTACAGAAGTATTCCTTTACTGCAGCTGACAACTCTCTCTTCCTAAAGCAGCAACCATTGTCAGCACTGGATTTAGCATGTATTATGGCCTTTATGCATCTTAAAGCCACTTTCCATTTGCTGTGTGGGAAGACAGTCAAAATTATTTTAAGATTCAGGCTGAAAGCTGCAAACAGTGAGAAAGACAGCACCATCATACTGGGCTTGTAGTTCTTCATCTATTTTGTGGCAGAACTCCAAGTTATTGAGGTACTGTACTTCACATGTTCTCGTTGCCATAGCAGAAGGAAAACATGCTCTGTCTCCAGGTAACGGGAAACAGTAATTCTTAAAATACAATTTTTGTTTTAGATTTCAGTTAATTTTAAAAATTCTTGGCTACAATGGGACAAATTACTTTCCAAACAGTTGCATTTTTATAAACTTCATCTTTATTAGAATATTTGCTTGAAATTATTTCAATATTCTATGCAAAGTGTTTGCATAGTAACATAAAGCAGCGACACCTTCCTGTGATCAGATTTCAGCTTGTTTTGCTTATCATCTGCATGCTTTTATTCAAGGTACAGCTGGAATGACAGACAAACTACAGCTTGTTATGGTGATGATTTCAAAAGGTTTTAAACAGCCTGTTCTCTACAACAAAACTGGTTTTTCTTCACAACTACTTCTATGGCTTATAAGTAGGCAAAGCATGCAAAATAAGTTTATCTGGTAAGAAACTAAAAAGTTCTAAAATTAAAGGTCTAGAAGTTTCACAGTAGTCAAGACTCACCACACGCTTCACGTTTCCTTAACAGTTCCTGGCTAATTCAAAGTTCTTGTACAAACAGGTTAATTCGTCTTCCAGGTTCAACGTAAAACAAGATTTAACCTAGAGTATGGAATTAAGCAATACTCCCTGACAAACAGTGCCAGCCGTCTGGTAACTAGAGAAATTTTTAAGCACTTAGTACTATGCAGTCAGCACATCAGGTTTTATTACACTACTGAAAAAATAAAGAAATGCTCTTTAGTGTCAATAAAACAACACTGTATTATTACTGGTCAGTATGTTTCCGTTCAATCAGCACAGGCAATAAAACCATTCATTAGTCTTCAAGAACTGAATGGGGAATACTAGGCATGGGGTTTAATTCTTCTTTCAGTCAATTACCAGTGGAAAAGGTAAACGTTATCTTCCATTAAAATCATGCAGAAACTCATACAGACAGTGAATGATGCCCTTTCTCTAACAGTTCTGCAAAGAAAGCCAGCAGTTAACTGCAGACTGACTTAATTTAGTTCTGCATTTCCTCTAAGCACAGCAAATGAAAGAGGTGAGCTGGAAATTCCGGCTCCCATATTCAATTTTGCATTCTGAAACATAATTTCCAAGTCAGAAGATGCAATTTTCACAACAAAATTTAAAACCTTTCATCTCAGTGAACTGGACTTCAAGGAGATGGGCAAGAGGGGAGCAAAGATTGCCAACTTCCCAGGTGTCCATTAAACAAGCCATCAAACAACTGACCCAGACTTTTACCTGTTCACTAGATTTTAAGGTTACTAAACAAAATCAGCTAGACAGGAGAGCAGGCAGCTGGACAATTCTTCCCAGCTTACAAGGCAAACAACACAGAGGTGTCTGCAACCACCAAGAAGGTGGCCAAGTGACAAAACATCAGCCAGGCAAAGTTTCAGTGGAAATGACACATTCTAGCAGAACATTTCAAGTCCAACAAATCACCAGGCTTTTCTGTTTGCGCATTTTATGGGGGTTTTTCCCATAAAAACATTTCAAAGGAAATTTTTACCAATTCTTGCACTCAGAGCAAGAAACTAGTTTCTATTTAGCACTGTATTTTTAAAAGAAAATTGCTTACAGCAAGCTTTTGTAGACTGACTCAATTGTATTTCCAGATCTACAACTTACCCCATCTCTTTGATCATATAACTTCTCACTTGTGCCTCAGTTAAAAATACTGCAGAAATAGCAGAGGTTATATGGGAAGCAATGACAGGACGAAGCTGAATTATTAATTGCACAAATACCCACTCTAATCAGTAGCCCACACAATACAGGCAAGAAGCTCCATCAGTCTCCACAGACCTCTTTACGAACAACATTTTATTTCTGATCCTTCTCTTGGGCACTTCAGTATTTTAAGGAACATACAGATATGGCACTGATCACTATCACATAAAAAACAAGTTAAGAAACAGACACTTGACCATTAAAACTACTTCCCTTTTATTCAGTTCTTGCATTTAAGAGATTTAACACATGTATGGTAAAACAATATAGGATAGGGCAATAGAAGATAATTATCATCACAAACCACATCCCTGAACCTCTCTAACAGTATATCAGCTTCTAGCTTACACATGCACAAAATAAAAAGTACAATACTTAATGAGTAATTTCCGTAAATATTACCAATAAAATGATTATTACTCCATCTTACAATTTATTATATCTTCTATTTGCCAAGACTTAATCTATTATAATTCAATAAAAAATTTAATAGAATATTTAATTTGCTTTTCCAAGTAATTGTGTCTTTCCAAATGCAAAAAAGCTGGCTGAGATTCTTTGCAGTACAGCCTTTAGATACTGTAAGCAGGTAATTCAGTCAGGGTACGGACATCAAATCAGTCTGATGCTTTTTCACTCTTGTTTACCTGTACTCTTTCCACTATTGCTCCAGACAACTATTAGACCAATAAAGCTTGAATAAGAGCATGAGTTAAGGTATTTAAAATCATTTGTAAGAGAGTATCAAGCAACAGCTACAGCTGCTTCCTGAAAAAAAAAAAAAAAAAAAAAAAAAGAGTAGCTTGCTTTTATTCCTTACTATATTCAGAAAATCTAGATGAATTGACAAATTTGAGCTGCTGTAGGAAGAACTGCATCAGAGTTTTTTCCACCAAAAGCTACCTCAGTTTTTTATTATGCATATTGCACAGACACAAATAATTTTTAATTACTTCTTCATGCCTTTCCATCTATATAGTTGTTCTCTATACTATCCTTCAAGTTACTGTGGCCCCACAAGCCTGTATTAAACAACAACCAATACAAAAGGAGTGCCCTGGCTGACAGTTCATCAAAAATACGTTTGGCAGATGAAGAACAGCTGTTGTACTTCCCCCTATCCCCTTCATACCATCTTTAAATAAAACAACAACAAAAAAAATCAACCATAACCTTGCAATAAACATGGAGTAGTGGTCAGTTCCAGAGTTTTATTAGGTATATTACGTAAAACCTGCAGGTCAGCTCTAAGCCCAGTCTACTTTACAAAAAAGCTACTTGTGGTCAACAGCTAGCAAATCTAAGTCCTCGGTTTTAAAAGTCTACAACAGACCGAAAAGCTGATCAACTTTGATAGACAACAAATCCAAGTGAAAATTATGAAAACCAGATAAAACATTCCACTTTGTAATTGGAGATGCTACAAACCAATAAATCAAATTTTTTTTCCCCTACATAAGAGCACCCCAACACTTGGCAGGGAGGGGTGGCATTTATAATTTTGGAAGTACCCGTTTCACAATAAAATCCTCAGCTGGGGAACAGAAATCAAGGACTCCATGCTGAAGAAGTTACTCAAAGACAAAACTAGTAAGACTGTTCACTGGAATATCTTAAAATCTCTGCCACTGTGTTGAACCAAAATCACTCCCTGAGAACAGTAAAAGCTCTTCAAATTATTGATATGCACTGCAACAGATCCTGAATGAACCATTTTAAAAAATGGTGAATTTCCACGGTTCTAAAAATTTTGCTGTGTTCACCATTTCCAAGATAAACTCTTTCCTCAGCCGACTTGCTGAACAGTAACTCACAACTCCCTTCTGTGTAAGGATACACCCATGAAACTTTTAATGGCTTTTCTACCCTCATCAAGACAGAATTTTCTCATCAGGTTAACAACCCAAAAGAAATACAGGAGACACGTATGAACAAAATTCAAACAGCCTGTTCAACAAGCTATGAAAACCACCGACCATCAGTAAGACAGTAACAGCACGACAGAAAACTTATGCTAACTCATATTATTCTGAAGAGTGCAATTATGAAAATAAAAAGAGGGGACGTAAAAGCAGACTTTCAGAGGCCTTAAGCAAGGTACCCAGCTTGGAGAAACTTTCAGTGAGAACTTTGTATTTGTGACCATACTTTACAAAAACCTCTCTCGGTTTCAGAACAGAATATATTAACCCAAAGAATTCCACCTTTTCCAGTCACAACATATGCTACAAATGAATTTGATTGTAATATTGCAGTGTAGATTTTTTTTTTAACCAAAGCAGCTTTTTTTTCTTAAATATCTTTTATACTACGACAGCCATCACATGTAAAACAATGGCAATTGCTAAACTACTTTATTCCTTTTCTTAGTAGCACATTACATGCTGTAAAACTTCAGCAGGTCCGATGCTAAAAATCCCACCAGCAAACTTACTGAAGCCAGTGAGTCTCCACCTAGAATCAATTGCAAGATCAGATTATGGATTTTATCTACTCTCAGCATTGTTACAGGGCTGAAAAGAAAAACTGGAGATTTATCTTCATTTTCCTACCACATAAGTCATTCTGGCTAAACAGTACTTGTATGAGAGACAGAAAACAGTGCCCACAAACAAATTTATGTCACTTTTTTTTTTTAATAATAAGGATAATTGTTATTGTCAGTTGCATATCTCTGCCAAACCTTTGAGTCTGTGCAACTATGTCAGGCTTTTTATAATATATTTCCAAGACAAATATCAAAGAAAAAAAACTATTTGCAAATAACATTAAAAATGTTCTAGCCATTTGATTGGAAAATTCCATACTTCAGAGAACCTGAAATTTTGCCGGGCTGCCTTTGTATCAGGAATACACAGCACTTTGAAGTATACTTGCACATCAGCAAATATCCCACGTTTCCAACAACTTTAAAAGCCACAAAAATTGTAGTTTTCTAGTGAGTTATGCTTACAGGCTGGCTGCTTTTCAAGGTAAGCATAGTAGAAACAATAGATCAGTTACCTGGCAGGCTTTGAAACAAAAGAGGAAAAATGCAGTAGTTCTGCCGAAAATTTACAAATGTTTCATTCCCACTAGAAGCAGCAGAAACAGTTTATTTGCATTTGTTCCATTTTTTGACATGAAATCCTGTTCTCAACCTGTTATGTTTTGGTGAAGATGGAACACCCAAAGCGATATAGCCGAAAATCACACATTGCCAAACTATTGTCCCACTACTAACTAATAATATTTCTGCTTCAAGACCTTACAGTAAGAGATGAAGTTCTGCTGTGCTTTTAAGAGCCTTCTAGAAAACAGTCTTCAAATCTCATTTGCACAGCTCACCAGCAGGATCAGTCAACAGCATAACTGGATATTTCTAAGATTACATTACAAACCAGTGTTAAGAACCGTAGCTTTAACCTCATCTTCAGCTCTGTAATTCTTTCTTTCCACCAGCTACAAAGGGAAGCTTCTCTTCTGACAGAACTCCAAAGGGATGTCCTCAGGGCTTCAAGTCTATCCAGGTCTTCAAAGCCATTTCTAACAGAGCGCTGCATTTCACAGCGTAAACACTTCCTTCACGCATCTGCATGGTGCTGTGCGTGGATGCAAGCCTTGCCTGGGAAGACACACAGCCGAGTTAGACGGATCTGTACCTGAGCTAATAAAGCTCCGTGTCTCAGCAGGGATTCTCAGCCCATGCACAGTGGCAGGCTGATGCAGATACGTTGCTTCTGGTTCCAGGGCTACTGAATCTGATTCTATAAAACACACAACATTTTTCTTCAAACTTTAAGTGTTCTCAAAGCCAGAAAATGTTTTACCAATATAGTATAATAAAGCAACTCATGTTTCTTGTTAAAGCTTAATGGCTTTGGTCCCTCAAACACATAGGAAGATATGAGTGACCTTGGATTCTTATAAAGTGTTTTGCATTTAGATGCAAAGGACCCAGTGCTACTGACAAATGAGTAACAAAATGTTTTGCATGAACATTTAGCAAGGTTGTTTTATCCTATAACAAATTACCAGTATAGAAAGCTAAATAAAGTGATTCAATGCTGAAGCAACCAGGGAAGTTATCTGCCAGTGCTTACGCAATACTTTACTAAGCTGCCAGAAGACAAATGGAAAAAAGCAACATCTAACACTAAGATTTTTTAGCTTTTTAGCTTTGGTATTATGTAAAATAGTAGCTCGTTTGAAACAGAATCTCAGTTTCTAATAAAGTTTGCCAGAACCAAAAGGAGCTTATAAAAAAGAATTAGAAGTGGTTTAATAGGTCTTTTATTTCCCATCACAAAGACCAAGTCAATGTAACAGTAAGAATGAGTTTCAAGTCAGCTGCAAATACATTTGGCAGTTGCAGATTCATTAGACAGACATGCTGTGGCAGAAACATAGATGCTAGCCAATCCAAGAATAAAGTGTCCATGAAATAATTACAGAACAGCAAATGACCTAGTCGGGGAAATAACCCATTATAGCTATTCAGGGACTACTAGATTTTACACATGTGAGCAATGCTCTAGCTTAACAAGAGTTATTAGGAAAAAAAGGGGAGAAATGAATGAAAGCCTCACAAGAGTTATAGAGAAAGAGCCCCCCAACACACGCTTGGGGCACTGTTACAGACCAACTGACCACTTCCAGTCTCCGACTCAGTACCGCTCATGTTGCTACAAAAGTGCCCTAGAAACTGCAAAGTGATAGGGGAAAGGAACAAAAAGACAGATCAACTTTTTAAAAACTGTGATCACTGAAGTAAAAAATTGTTTGGATAGTTAAGGAAACTATGCTGCTCACACATGGGGGATGAGAGGCCAGAAGATAAAGAATACCCTGACCTAGACCAAAACTATCATGTGGAAGATAAAGGAGACAGGTGACAAGGTAGACACAGTCTAGAGAAGGTTATTTATTGGTATCCCCTCTCCCCCTTAAAAGAAATAATAATAAAAGAGGAATCTAAGAGGAAATGCAATGACTCAATCTTTGCACTAGATAAATCATATCCAAAAAAGGAAGATATTATCCAGATGTGGCTGTGCAGACCATGCTACCAGAAATATCTAAATCAGGAATCTTCTCATACCAGTTTCTATAGTCATGGAACATGTTTAATATCAGCTGTATCTAGACTTTTCTTTAGGCCAGACAGATTTAGAGTTAATGATCTAACAATTCATTATAAGGATTCTTTTTCCTTCCTTTTTTTTTTTCTTCCTACTCTTGCTACAAGAATTTCTCTTCTAAGAAGATCTAGCATTCTCTCAGTTATTTCCAAGTGGGAACACACCCTGGCATATGTTTCCCCTTTTAGCAAGTGCCCTGACCTTTCAGGAAAATGGTTATACGAAAACACAGAATTCCTGGAAAGAATCCGCTATTTCTGATTAGCATACTAGGATCACAGAAACTGAAGCTAGAAGAGCTTATCTTCAAGCTGTAAAATATGCTCATTAAAAAGTGAAGTACCTGGGCAACTGGCTAAGGATATATATGAGAAAGCATGTATATCTTTCCAGCTGCATTTACAGAAGAATTCCCAAATGCAATTACAGCTCTTGAAATGCCTTTAATGAGCTCATTGCAATGGGCACTGTGGAGGTGATATTTTTATTGGGGAAATTAATAATCATGGACTTGTCAAAAACAGATGCTTATGACATTCTACTTCCCTCTCTTCCTCATCAGTTTGAGGCTTCTCCCTGTGTCTTACGAAAGTAAACAGTGCTGAAACTCTCAGTGCTCCCAAATAACCAGAGGACAGTATATCTTTACATACTGGGACACTCTGCATTCAAACAATACAGCCCCAAGAAAATTAATCCACTTCTGGCATGCCTGCAAGGCATGCTGAAGTTAAGAAAAAACATCACAAGCACAGCTACAAAGTCAAACACAGAAGCGCCAGCATTAAAAGTAACAGCACTGACTATGAAATATTTGTATGTCCCAGAGCTAAGTGACGTTTTTCATCCGAGCATGGAGCAGACAACTATCTTATCCTATATTGAGATGTTCAGCTCAAATATTTTTGTTGCCAGCATGACCATCAAGCAAACAGCTTGATAAACAAGAGCAAGAGTAGCGATGGCAAATGATGCAACACAAAGATCGAAGACCTGATACTACACAGTTATCACTTGGAGTCTATTAAAGCTATTAATTTATGCCAATGTAAGTATATACTAATAAAAGCATGGAAACTATGTAGAGAAACTATAGTTACAAGACCTTCATCAAACAAAGGACAGTAAAATTGTTCCAACTCTTTACTAAAATGTTATGAATTCATTAACTGGCAGTTGGGTCAACTTGCCATCTTTCCCAGAGGCACAAAACCAAGACGACATGCAGGGATGCTGCTTTCCAAGCTCATGGGCAGAATGAGCAGTACGTGAATTTCTATTCTAGTGGAGACACCTACTTGAGAAACACTCGCTCCTATATATCTTAACTCATACTGAGCAGGGTCTTAAACCTAATTCTCCACAATGGCACTAAAATAAGAGCCCCAGTGACAAGCAAGGCAAGGGTCATGCCCTTCAGAGTTCTAACTTCTCTCCTCAGCAGGACCACCTTGAGCAACGACTGAGGGAATAACACCTCTGAAAAAGTTAAACAGTGATTGTTAAGTTAAAAACTCTTAATTTTGACTTTCACAGGGGAACATATGCTGACGCTTCCACTCTTAACACTAAACATGATTTCTTGTATGTACTTTGATCTGAATTTATGCAAGAGCACTGTCTTCCCATGAGGGCAGCTCTTAATATGTAGATGGCCTTAAAAGCTCTCCACAGAAATGCAGAGAATTATAGTGGTTTATTTAAAGATTAAGAACACATTTTTCATAGTTTAAACAGAATATAAATCTTTGCAACTTCTACTATGGTATCTACAAGTGTGCTGTGAGAAAAATCCCAGGCTGTTACAGTATCAGTTATATACTTGGATTAACACAAATGACTTAGATGAAGCCCATAATTTCTCAAGGCTAAAATATAAAATTTTTAATTTTACATAAAGTTGCTTAATACTCAAAACTCTCTTCTCATACAAATTATTTTCACCTGCTCCTGCTGTTGTCACAGATTAAGAGCCAGAGAGAGAGGACAGAAAGAACCAAAACAACACAGCAGTGGGAATAAAGGAACCTACTATGTCAAAGGGAAAGCCTAGAGCTATTGGAAAGCCCTGCATTACAGCTAAACTAGGCAAAACAACATGCCTTCTAATGAAGACAATTTGAAGCCAGTTACAACCCAGAAGGGTTAATGTACTGACGCAGGCATATATGAGCCTGAGTTTTCCATCACCCATCTTTCCCAAGAACCCTTGCCTAACTCACTGAAGGAGGGGTAAAGCTGGTTGTAAAAAAGTTTTCAAAAGTGCAGCAAGGAGAAAATTTGAAAACAACTTGAGGAAACATGGATTCCTGCTAAGCACAGTGTTTTCAACAACAGCTAAGATTTATGATATTGAAAATTTTTTTCCAACATAGATACAAGCTACAACAACATGTGTTTCCTTTCCAATTCAGCCACAGCTGAACATTTTATTGAAACATTACAGTAAGAAAAGAAGCTTTCACAACTTTTAAAAGATCTCTTCTTTTGGGATCAAACAGATCTATCATTAAAGTAAAGCTGGTAAGAGGAATCAGTCATTGGACTAAGTGGTGTCAAGGATTGCTGAGCAATTAAATCTGATAACTGATTTTGATATATTGATGAGAACGTCAGAACAGAGTATTCATAAAAATATACTGAAGACAAATGTTCATGAAACTACTCTTTTAAGTCTTCACTTTCCCTCTGCCCTGGATTTGAATATATCAAGAAATGTAAACAACTTTCTACATCATTATTTAGGAAAGTTTTATGGGCAATGCATACAGTAATTCCGTTTTTAATAAAGATATTACTACTCATACTTACTATTCAATCAAATTTCTTTCAATTTGATTGTTTGGGTTTTTTTGCTACAGAGAATAGGGAACAAGAGGAAAAAAAAAAAAGAATGACACCTTTGTTAGTTTCTGTTGTAAAAGGCAAGTCAGCAATAGTCACCAAAGCCAGCGTTTTTAGATCCTCCCCCATCTTCACCAGTTTAATCATATGACAAATTAACAGTCTTTCCAAAGAGTACACTGAAATAATGTAGCCATATAAATTCTGTTTGGAAGCAGCTGGCTGGTCAAATAGTACATGCATAGCCCTGCACTAGTCCCAGCATGTGCTGCTCTTTCACATATTCTCATTAGGCAAACAATGTGCAGGTAAAGCTGCAGCTGGTGCTTTGAAAGGAGTACCGTTAGGGGATAAAAACAAAAAATTCAAAGTATCAAGGTTTTATTATGGAACAACCCACTTTATAAATAAATTTCTAACAACATCAGATTAATCTTCCCATTGATTTCCTTGCAGAAAGCAAAACACTTTTTGTAGACATACTACAGTACTTACAATCAAATAATCTTTATTATTTACATAAGCCATTTTTAAAGCCTCTCCTTGTAAATGACATCTGATTCCAGTATTTGGTTTTATTTTATCCTTTTGTTGTTGTTGTTAATTAAACTTTGCTCCATAGAAACATCAGCAATTACGCTTGGCAAAATGGGGTAAGAAGTTCACACAAAGCTCGCTCACTGCACAAGCAGTGATGAGAGGATTTGTTAAATATGCATTTTTCTCACCTTAAAGGTATCTCACTGGAACAGCCTGAACACAAGAAGTAAAAGTAATAGTCTCTTGGCAGCACATATAAGCTACCATTATTGTGATGAAACATTAAACCACAAGCAGCTTCCAGAGCAAGACATGCTTATGTAAAAGGAGCAGGTTTCTTTACATGTTTTAGCTTAAATAGATACTGAAGTCAAAAGAATTGAAGTAATTTTAAGAATTGCCTTCTAAGTCAGCTTTCACCTCTTTGGTGAGTATATTACCATAACATTACTGTGTTTCTGGAGTAAGGGTTTGGTGGTTTAGTTTTTTCGAACATTTGAGAGAAAAGATTAAATTGAAAAGAAAATAGCTGCCTTCTGCTTCGTACCAGCAAAGTAGTACAGACTTTTTAAAATCCTGGATCAAAACTACCTTATGCAATTTTGAATTTGCCAAGCCTAGTACCAATCTGTCAAAGAAGGATTTCCTTCATTTCATTTTGGGCATTTACATAAGCACCTTAAGTCGGGTCACAGGAATTATTTCCCCTCATTCCCCATCCCATCTCACTCCATTCAGTAAGCTGATCCTATAATCTAATTTCACAAAAGAAAATTCCACTTTCTTTTCCTATGAAGCAGCAAATACACACACACACCCCTTATTTCCATGGAGGCTTGATCTACAGGGCGTTAATATTTTAGAACCAAGTAAAATTTGCACTCACAGTAGGAAAAGCTAAAGAGACACTTAACCTCAGGGACGCCTCACTCTCCTCACATATTTGTGACATTAGAACCCTCCAAATGCAAATTACTATGCAGGCAATATTTTTTCAAGTTTTTCTTCTGAGAAAAGGGAGGGAAAGAAGGTGGTACAGGATGCCCTGGAAGAGTTTCCTGTTATGAATAAAGGTTTTCCTACGAGAACATGCAACTATTGCTGTACACCCACACAGCTTGGAGCTTTGAACAGAGTTTCAGCCAATAATGAAGTTTAGCCCTTTCAAGCTGTTTTAGAGATCAGTTCAAGACCCAGGTTATCAGACTCACTAACATTTACATATGAAATGGATAAGAAGTGACAATGGAAATTGCCTTTTTTTTCTTCACATACAAGAAGTGACTAAACATGCACAGAGTCATAACAAACTTCAGTGATGAAAATACTGTTTGCAAAATGAAATGCTTCTGCAAAATAGCTCCCTCTTCAGTTTTCTTTCAGTTTGCTCCTGCTGACTTAAAACATACTAAAGAATATTCTTCCATCAATGCCACCAGAAGAAATCTGGAAAACCTGTGTTAGATTCAAACTGTATTTTAATTGTTATGGGCTTGTCCTCCTCAAAATTTAAAGCCAGATTTAAAGAAGATACCATTAGATCATTTAATCAAATGTTTATGGAAGGCTATTCAATTCAGTTCACTTAACCAACAATAATTTTTCTAGAACAACCTCCCAAAATGTTGCCCTGTTTGAAAATACCAGCATGTGGATATCTAACATCTCCCACTATTATGCTATTGACCCATATTTTGGTTTAATTTTATTTTATTTTCATAAAGATAATTGCAAGCTAACTGTGAAATTTCAGTCTTCATTTAGATAAACTGGACAAACATAATGATATATCATGAACAGCTAAGTAAAACACATTACAAACACTACTGAATTTGATCAACCAAACTTATTCTCCATATAATGATATGTATTCAAAGGCCATCCTAGACCATGTGCACACTGGGCAAGCATCGTTATGACCACTAAAATTTTCCCTTAGCCAGTTCTATTTTCAAAAGAAGTTACAAATTTAAAAGAGTAAACTACAGATGATAAAACACACATCAGACAGATTCCCTACTTGCTATGCTGTGAGGTTAACCTGCTACCCTGTAATAGTCTCAAAGATGTAATCTATTACTAATGCCGTAAGTACCCAACCGCCTGCCCCATACACACTCTTTATATACATAATACATTAGTAATAGCCTACCAGTCCTTAATAATGGACTATTTAATACAGCCATTAAATTGGTAACATTTTAAGTGTCACTTTGATTCCAAAAATTTTCTTCCTTTTGTCATGACAACTATATTCACTGGATAATTTTTCTCCCAGCTCAGGAACAGTCACACTTGTCTTCAGTCAAATTATTCATAATTCAGAAGAGTAAACAGCAACCAAGCTGGAAAATTTAGTTTGCCTAGTTTATCAAGGGACTTTCTGAGGATGCATCCAATTTGCAAGAACTTGGCCTTTCAACAAATACTTATAGGTATTTGCACATTCAGAGACAAGAACACAAAAACAGAATTGTAAAAATCAAACACAGCAGCAAGTTTTTGTTCAGGGTTCCTATCCGGTTGAACAAACAACTAAATAGCATCTATCAGTACTTAGATGTACTGATATGTCAAAACAAGCATAAAATTTACACTTTACATGGGGAAATGCATAAATATGCCTAAATCGAAAGTGAGCTGCAATACATCTACCTATTCCTAGATGGAAAACTCCCTTCATTTTAGAAAGGGGAACTAAGCCAGCATTGCCACAGGCAAGGAAATTGCCACTTTCTCTCAGTATTTGCAAGTTCCTATGACATAACAGCTGTAAGTTAATGCAGGGAAGACTCCTCTAGTTATATTGGGGTGGTGGGGGGGTAGTTTTATTTTTTATTATTATTTAACTTTAATCTTATTTTGGATTTCAGTTTGCAGTTTGTTCTTAAGTTTTCTTTTCAAGTATCCCAAACTTGTTTCAGATGTATTAATTTATCCAACTAGAAGAAATTATGCTACTAGTGATATCAAAAGAGCCTAGCTAAGAAGTCAGCTTAATTTCATTACAAAATAAGCTCCTTTTTCTTAAAGGATGAAGAAGTTTAGCCATGAAATTTTCAACATTAGGAGGAATGCACCGCTTATGAGCAGGACAGGTAAGTATGTTTCTAAGTAAAGAGTAAGCAACATTCTTCATTCAAGGCTCTCCATTTGGTTGCTTATAAGTTTAAAGAAAGGAAACAGCTAGTTACAGAAAAAGTAGTATGTGTTCATGTAAATCAAAGATACTACCAATGTGTGGATCAAAACTGAATTAACCTCTGCACACAATTTTACTTCTAGTATCTAAGCTTTATTTTCCAACAATTTAATCATTTAGAATTTAAATCATTTCATGTTTCACTAGGGAGATCACATGCTTTTTCGAAAGACTCAAGTCTTGTAAATAATACGGTTTATCTGAACCCTGGAAGGGGGTGGGGAGAGGAGGGGAAAAGAGGACAGGCCTTAATTCACTGCGAGAAGCATTCAGATAGTTTGGTGATCAGATCATACAAACCTTTATGGAATAAGATATTCCAAGAAATGCTGCCAAGATCTTCAAGGGTTTACAATGCTTCAGATGCACTGAATTGTTATACTAAACTTTAATTGCACCAGAAGAACATATTATTGTGGATATTTCTACAAAAGAAGTAAGCCTTATCTTATAGGTACTAGAAGAACCCTGAGAGTCTTGAATTTTTTCCTTTGTAAGAAAAACTGTATTGTAGAGCTTTAAGCATGTCCAAGAGTTTAGTCAGACTAGATGTATTCACAGTGAATAAAGTGTTTATGGATTCCATAGAACTTGTTTTATGAGTGGCAATGACTACAGGTTAGTGAAGGACTCT
Organism: Buteo buteo; assembly: GCF_964188355.1. NCBI lineage: Eukaryota > Metazoa > Chordata > Aves > Accipitriformes > Accipitridae > Buteo > Buteo buteo. Next base: position 5,680,362 of record NC_134182.1, on the reverse strand, counting down.
TGCATTCTATCAACCTTTTACATCTCTCTCACTCGACATTTCTGCTTCTCCAATAAAAAGAAATTAGTCATGCAAGTTTTCAATCCAGAAAAGAGCTACCCTTACCACTGTGGAAGGCGCTAGGTAGCATTTCAGGGAATGAGTTCTAGAGAAGTCTATATCCAGCAGGAAGAGTGTACATCAACATGAACTGAAAACTGCAAGTCAGAAGCTATGAAACCAAAACAAATTCTTTCATTGACCTTCTGCCAATACAAGACCTTTGCAAACATCAACAGACATCTGCTAAAACAGAACATCCTACTTCCCACCACCTCTTTCCTCACACAATACACCTCTGATTAATATCCGTTTTCTTTGGAAGTGCATTCCTTGCTTCCTGTCTTTGCGCATGGGCTGTAAAGAGAAACTAGAGAAAAGAGAGCATCTGTCCCTATGGAGAATAGACTGCAATGTCTAAGCACTCAGAAGACACAGAGTAACTTCAGCACTGAACACACACCTTTGCAAAACTCACATCACATTGGGCAGGAAAAAGCTACCTACTCATCTTAAAAAAAAACAACACCCAAACTATGGACTTTAAAAGGAATCAAGAAGGAAATGAGTCATGGAGAAAAATTCAGGGAAATTTCACATGAAATGGAAACCCATAAGCAATTTCATAAAATTTTCCATGCTCAGTCACCCCCCCTGCCCTTTCTTTTTTCTTTCCCAGAGGCTTGATGGAAGAGGAGAGGCCTCAAAATACTTTTATTTATCCTGCTATTAGAGGTAGAACAAAACAGAGAATAGACCACAGTATGCTCTGATGCCCTGAAGATTTGTCTGTTGCATCTTTTTATTCATCAAATTAAAAAAAAAAAAAGTGTATTGTATCGAGAAATGGCAACTACAAGCATTCAAAAACTATGAATCAGATAGCTAAAAAACCCAAACACATTAAATAACCATTCCACTTCCAGTTTTCAGACATGCTGTCAGGACATGAATAGTTTCTTTCTTGTCCTACGTCAAATGGGCAGGTGGAAAATTCCCAAGCACGTTCTTCTCATGGCCATGTTCTCACTCAGCTGGAAAGCAAATGTGTCAAGGTCTCAATAATGTCATTTGTATTTATGCCTTAGTTCCCTCCCTGACACTCTGAGCCAGCCTTCTACCTTTGCTCCTGCACTAGAGAAACCAAAAACTTGGGATTGTTCAGACACAGAAGGGGAAAAAAGATCCCTATAGATGAAGGGAGGTCCTCAACACCCCTACTATCAATTGGCTTTACTTAAGCAAATCATCCTCTTTCCTCTGTAAATATCTTAAGTCATCACCTAATTAAAGAAAGAAAAGCAAGCTGCTTTGCTGTTCCAGGTCAACAAACTTTTTTATGGAGACCACAATAGTTTGGAGAAGAGAGGGAAACACCGGCTGGAAGCTCTAAAGGCCACTGATCTTCCTAGCTTCTCAGAAGACTGAGGCACAGTGCTTTGCTTGATACATTTACCTGTTCCACACACTTACAACCATTACAGCTTCTAAACAGCACTCAGATTCAGTCCTGATTCTGAACAGGGCTCAAGAAAAGGCTGTCTCAAGAAAAGTTTACCACAAATAAAGTCTGCAGGGTAATTTGTTTGAATGAATTCAGAAAAAGAAAAATTGAGTCCTCATGCAAAACATTTGTTTCCAGGAGGCTCACAAAGGGATTCAGCTACTGAAATGACATTGTGTTAGTCTCCAGAACAAGTGTGGTTTTCCAGGAGTCTTCCAACAAGACATTGCCTGGACTCGATGAATCAAATTTTCTAGCTTTTGCACTCTCCAAAATAAAAAAACCCCAGAAGCTATATTAGCAATCAAAATAGAAGCAGAAGCACAGGAACTGAGAAGCTCTTTTCTTACACAGACATGGTCCTCAGATTCCAGACTATGTCTCAGTTTGGGTGACTGTTCCCTTAGGTTTGGGAATTCCAGTCTGACAGTCATTGACCTGGAAATACTTCATAAATACTTGCCCTCTGAAGAACGGTCATAATTAGGATCCTCAAAATACCTCTTACAGAGGTCACAAGTCCCACCATGGCTCACACAGGTGGAAATGGTTTCAGGGAATCAATTATTAGCTCTCTGAATGTGTCATGGCACAGTTCATTCACAGTAATTGCACTATACAGCTTAATTGTGTAGATCTGACAGATCAAAAGGCAGCAATCTCACAGAGTTTGAAAACATAAACCCAGGCAGCAGAACTTCCTCCAGTAAATCCACTGATGAAGAAATTGTTCTTTCCTATCACACATATGAACATGATTAAGTTCAATGACTTGTTGATGTAAAACACCTTTGGGGAAAAAAAAATTCTCTTTAAACTCTCACAATAGTGAATTCATTGTAACCCCAAGAATTTCAACTAAAATAAGAATGACCTGTAGAAAACAGCAGCACATGTGACTCAAGACAGACAAGCTGCAGCCAGCCACCAGCATTCAGCGAGTCAAAGAACCAACCTTGTGAACTCCATTAATGGTTGCAACACACATCTGGTATAGAAGAAACCCAAACAGCTACTCTGCAGCTGCAGATAACATCCTGATTATTTCTCAAAAAAACTGCTTCATGTCCCTCTTGCTGTCATTCAGTCTTAGTTGTTAATCCTGCTTCTCCACAGTGGTCTTTGGTCCTTCAGTTGTATTACCTCATTCTGCCAGCACAGCCTTGGTTTCTAATCCCACCTCCGGTCTGCTTAACACTGATACCTCCATCTCACTGCCTACCTTACCCCCTCACCCTACTTACTACTTCTAATCATGTCACTGAAGCTGGAGGAGGAACAAGCACACATGGATCAGAGAGCCTCTAGCCTAGGATCACTCTCTCTAGAGCTTGTATCCCCTGGTTTTCCAGTTCTTCATAACAGTATTTCACTCCAGTCTGTCCTAAACTACAGAGTCTATCCACTCATGCCCCAGTTAAGATTCCTTACTATGAAGTAAAAGAAGAGCAACTAGCATCAACCCAATCAATACTCCAGAAACAAGAATAACAGCTGAGCATCATCAAGGACCTAGCAGTTGCAATAGAATTTCTCACAACCTTAACAGATGAGGAATAAACCCTTAAGAGTCAGATTAAAAGTTACCCTTTACAGTAGTTGTTCTCTAGCATTTTCATCATGGCATCTACTCTGAATTAGATCAGAGGCTGAAAAAGGCAGGTTTATTTTGTGGATTCTTTGGGAAGTTTTGTTATTATTCTGGGAGAGGGAAGGAGAGGAACATTTACAAAAAAACTGGCAAGAAGTGGCAACACCCACTTTTCCTTTGTTATTTTGGCCCCCATTGCTGATATTTTTGGATTTTCATTCTGGAAAAAAGAGAAAGATGAGGAATTGTCTGAAGGAGTGTTTGCTGGGCTGCTTGCCTTCAGAAAATTGGAAAATTGCCCAGGCTGAAGAAAGAAAGGATTCTATAAACTCAGATCTGACTTGTGTTTAACAGAACATTTATGCAGAATGAATATTTACAGTGTCTTGACCTAAGAGACTTTGTTACCCTGTATGCTGTTGAAGAAAGAAATGACCAGTAGAAAAAACACAGAAATTGCCAAACTGAATCAGCAGTAGTCCACCCAGTCGCCCTGTCTGACAGTGTCTTGAACCATATACTTCATAAGAAGGTGCAGGAAGAAAGCCCGCAGTAGGCAGTGATGCCAAGTTTATTCTTAGTTTCTGTTAACGTTTATCTTAAGCCATAAAATACACGGGCTTATATCCTTCTCAACATCATTCATTAGCAGGCTGATCTTGTCTTCTATATAAACAGACCTAATCCTTTCGTTCTATCAGCAGTCTTTAAAGCCTTCTTCAGTGTTGCTGAGAATCCAAATCCATAAAGGAAAAGGACAGCAGCCAGACAACTTGCCCATTAGAGCAACAAAGGTACAAATCCCACCCTCAGTTTCACTATCAGTTAGCAGGTAGTCAGTTGGGAGTCAAGCGATTAAAAGCCTGTAACCTTAACAGCGAAGCAGCCAGTGATTCTCATCACCACCCTCCACCCCCTCCTGGAATCCTTAAATTAAAATTAAAGAAGTCTAAACTCTGTATCTTGTTCTAAGGAAAAGCTCCCATTTTACGGAATATCTTACCAGAAAGCATTGTTAGCTGTGAACAGCACCTCCAATTGTGTAGAACAACTTAAAGGCTTCAAGGAACACAGTATTAAAAAGGAAAAAGTAGTAAAGACAAAATTAGATCTTAAGTCTGGGATTTGTTAAGACAGTTATTATAAAGCAAGGGATGCTCTTGAGAAGCTATCTCTCCAAGCCAGGAAGATGTTGAGCTAGCCAGCCGTCCAAGGTACCAGCTACTAAGATTTAATCAGCTGGAGGAAGCTCCTGTTCTGCTGCAGCAACAGCAGGATAGGAACTGGGGAAAGGAAGGACAAAGCCATATTAATAGGCACTGCTGGCATGACCTTTAAAGAATAGCTGGGAGCTACCAGCTTAGACAGTAGAACCAGTATGAACAATCACGTAAGAAGATCAAGTCTGCAATGCCTCCTTGTAAAAAAATTATTTATAATCTTATACAGCCCGTACATTGCTTACACCACAAGGGGTGTAAAGAAAAGGAAAGAAAGATGCCAACTGGAGAAGTCTAGTCTAACAAAACAAAAATATGTATTCCTGTTGCCTGGATTATTTATAGTACAATTCATTCATCATCACCCCAGACTATGAAATGTCTGAGCAACTTCCAGAGCACAGATAAGTTGTTTTTTTCCCCTCCAAAATATGTAGAGTATAAGAAACACAACCAGCAATCACTATTTTATACAATAACAATGCAATACTATGATTCACTTGCATTAAGTCTGACTAAGTATGTCATTACCTTTAAATAGAAAATGCAGCTAATAATTTCAAAACTAAAAATAGAAAAATGTGATGTGAATCCTATGTGATTTACTCCTAATTTGAATATATTATGCTGTCTTTCAAATGTTTTTGTAGGTGCTTATCAGCTTTGCTATTTTTTCTTTTTTACTCATGTTTGCCCTACTTTTCTTTTGCTTACCAAGATAACATCTACTTACAGAAATGCATTTCTAGAATTTTATATATAAAAGGACTACATCACTACACTACTACAGCAACCATGCTGATATGAAATGTGGATGCTGTTGTAGCTGAAGAAAATCAAATGGCAGAGAAAAGGACAATGAGATATGTGGGAGCAAATATACAAAAAAAACCCCTTTATAATGAAAGGAAATAGTCCTAAAAGTCTAAAAATGTCAGCTAGGGGAACTCAATAAAGGTCAAGACACTTTGAAAAGGAGAAGATAATCAAGTATTCTGTATTTACAGTCTTTTGTTCCATAATTCTGTACAATGTACTCTAGGTTACTTAAAGCTAAGAAGTGACCTTTCTTGCCAACATTCACTGTTCATTATCCCAGAAGGCCCAAGTTTTGCTTGAAGAAGCCTACCAAACCTGTTGATGTGTAAATTGTCTAAATCTACACCTTGCAAGATGCAGTGATGTTAGCCTCCAAAACCACTACTTAGATGACAGAGCTTCACCAACATGATTATTTTTCACTGTTCTTGCATAAACCAAAATAAACAACAGGTGGGGAACGACCCCAGAATTCACTTCATATATTTTAAACAGCCTTTAATGTTACCGTTCCCACCACTAGCAAATGAAAATAGGTGGAGCAAATATTTTTGTGCCAATAAAAATGTTTCATTTAACAACAAAGTGTGTGTCAAGAAGGCCAATTAAAATGCACAGGCACATTTTGAAGTCACTGAATTTAGAGCCACTCCAAACTTGTGAAAAATAAACAAGCATTCCAAATCGTGAGCATTTTCATAACAAAAATGACAAGCAGATTTCCATCAACTAAAGGAAAGTGACTTCTTTATCATTTTCTTTAAACTGTCACTCTCAAAATGAAAGCAAAATCAAGAATGAGAGAAATTGTTTTTGATACTATGCATGCTCTTGAAACCTCTTCTTTTTTTGTGGCTTAACGACCACATTTTCCTGCATTTAAAGTGCTTCTCTCTCTCCTTATAGCACAAGACCATTACACAAGAGGAGAAACAACCTATAGCAAAACAGTACAGAGCAAATGCTTCTGTCCTTCCACCCTCAGGAAGGAAAATAATTTTCCTATTGTGGCTTTGTTACAACGTACATTTAAATTGCTCTAACAGGAACTAAAACTGCCACTTCAGTTCTCAATTCACACGCTTCCTAAGATTTAAGAGGAAAGGAACCTTGTTTCCGAAATAACATCCCTTATTCTGCAGCTTACTTGAAGCTAAGTAGTTAGCTCATCTGAAGCTGATGAGAGCTTTAATGGAATAAGGTATGTTTTATTTTAAGGAGAATCACCTTCCCCTGCAAATCACCTATGGGTGATCTCAAACCAATAAAGATTGTATGACATATGCACAACAGAATCACAACAGAATGGCTGAAATTGGAAAGGACCTCTGGAGGTCATTTGGTCCAGCCCTCCTGCTCAAGCAGGACCACCTACAGCCAGTTCCCCTGGACTGTGTCTAGTCAGCTTATGAATATCTCTGAGGGAGACTCCATAACCTCCTTGGGCAACCTGTGCCAGGGCTTACTGACCCTCCCACTAAAAAAGTGTTCTCTGATGTGTTTCAGTTTATGCCCGTTGCCTCTGGTCCTGTCACTGGCACCACTGAGAAGAGGCTGGCTCCATCCTCTTTGCACCTTCCTTCCAGGTATTTATATAGATTGATAAGATCCCCTTCCACGAGTCTTCTCTTCTCCAGGCAGAGTCCCAGCTTTTCAGCCTTTCCTCATATGTCAGATGCTCAAGTCCCTTCATCAGCCTTGTGGCCCTTCCATGAACTCTCTCCAGTATGTCTAGTATGTGTTTGTGCTGGGTCTCAACCCTAAAAATTTCTGGAAGCATACAGAGTGTCCTTATTAGCTGGGAAGTTAAGTCCCTGAGTGTCCCTTCAGGTGCTGCACAGGGTTTCTGCAACAGGGAGAAAGAGAGCATGAATTCAACATGAAGGGGTTTCCATCTTTAACCACTAGAGTAATTCCTCTGGTCCTGGTCCTAACTCAAACCAGAATAATTAAGGTCAACTTTTAGGAAACTGAATTGTGCCAATGCTTCTGAAAATACCTCCCTGCTAGCTGCAAAATTAAGAGACCATAAAGTCACTTAAAAATTCACCAGTCCTCAGCTTCATTTCAAACAGTTTAAACTTCATGACGCAAATAATTAAGCTTATAATGTTGTTTTGCAATACTGCAAGTCTGAGAGAAAAAACTAACAAGAGATTAAAAGACAAAACATGAAGATCAAGAAAATAAAGATGACATTTTCATACCAGTCACTGCCAACAATGAGAGGAGGGAAACAGGTCAAACTGTTTCCAATTTTAAAGCTTTTTATAATGTGTATAAAGTCTCTGTAGTTCTGTGTCATAATACAGCCTAAAAAAATAGTTCAAATTACTTCAGGAAAAGGTAAATATATTCCATAACAAAAAGGTTTACTGATCTTCCAACATTTCTCTCTGTCCATATTTTGGTAAGAGGACCCAAATACCAAACGTCTAGGTAGACTAGAGGACATGAGCAACAACTGAAAGATCCTTTTCACTTATTTACATTAAGCCATTACTTTTTCATAGTGCTTTCCAGACCAATTTACAGTAATCTGGAGTATGCAAAAGGGTTATACTAGACAAACGGAATGAGAAGTTATTTGACAAGCATTTTTTTAGAGGACGTCAGAATTTTTAATAACTAACATCGTGGCAAAGAAGAAAGAGATTAATGGTGACAGAGCACAAAATACAGTAGAGAAAGCCATTCTAGTAAACTCAGCATAAATGTCCTGGCATTGCTTCAGGCTTCAGTTGGGCAGCTGCTACAGATGCATCTTATCTTCAAACCATACAGCACAAAGACACTCAGACCAATCACTTTCTGCATCTCAAAACGTTGATAGAACTGGAAACTTCGAAGGGGTTTGGAAATGGAAAAGCATCAAGACAAGTGTAATGAACAGAACAAAATAAAACTTGTAAAAATAGCTTTGCACAAGATTGCTCTTACAGGATTCTCTACCCAACAAATACAATTAAGGTGTATAGATAAATAGCTTATGACTTATACTGGTGGGATTTTAGGTATTTTACGGGAAATAAGGAATTTAAACTGATCTAAAGACTCTAACAGCATAATCATAAGCCTTTTTTACTGGTAACAGATTCCAAGCTTCAAATCAGGTTTGACTGCATTAGTCACTAAGGAAAAATGTAATAATTTCCTGATATTTCACTGAAATTCTTAGACCAAACTACAACCAAAAAAATAATAATCTCTTTTAGAAGGAATATCAGGAAAGGATTCTCCTCCAGTTGTTCAGGAATGCTAGGGATTTAAAATATTTCAAAATGGCTGGCTGCAGTTCAACACAACATGGCTAATGGGACTCATTTTTCAATTGTCCTGTAACACTTAATGTAGTCAAATAATTCCTCTTTATAACTTTCCATCTCTAGCTTCTATACTGTCAGATGAAGATATCAAGCATATAGATGGAAAATTACATCAAGATATATCATAACTGACCCTTTTAAACTGGAAGTAGGTTTTTCTATACATTAAGAACCAGCTCAACTCAGCTGCAAGATGTCCTATTAAAGAACATGTACAACTTGCAATTTTGGTAAAGTTGTTATACATTTTGTTATATAATTTAGTCTCTTTCCATTATGCAGGACAGATAACAGAAATATACTTTGTAGCAATAACATTTTTTTCCCCCCAAAGTTCTTACTTTAAAAGTGCATAGGGGGGTATTATTTCTCACTGGCAGGGAATTCAGGACATTAATTGTCATTTGTAATCAGATACATCCGTAAAGATGATTACTGTGTCCTCGATCAACAGCTGAAGAAAATATTTAACTGACCATCAAATAAGGTAAACTAGGATAAAACTAAAACTCCAAGCTTCACACCTCATTCAAAATGCATCTCTCCCAGTTATCCACCTATAAAGATGTCTACCTGTTCATCAAATAAGCTTTATCTCATTGTAAATATCATAAAAGACTAAGATATCTCTAGATCAAATAACTTCAAGCACATTTTTAGGCTTAACTTCACTGTGAAAGCCAACAAAGATTGGGCAAACCTGCCTATCATCAATTAGACAGCAAAAGTCAATCAATGCATAGTGGTTCAGTATTAATTTCTCAGAAGAAAAGCATCCTGATCAACATCCTTCATCTTGATTGCAGAGGCATCAGATGGAAATTGAAACAAAGTGGTCCTAGATGGCTAATACAATTTTCACAAGAGTTACTTACTATAAAGAAAACTTCAAAATGTGAATTGACAGATTAGAAGAGGCTATTTTCCTCTTACTTGTCCTTGGAACAATAACTATATGCCCAATCATGCATACATAAATACACAAAGAACTATTTCACTCCAGACAAAAGCACGATTTAAGTGAAAGGCATAAAGTAGGATCTGTATAATTCAGTCAAACTGCAGAATCATTTACAATTGTTAATTGCTTTGTAGAAATACCTTGGAACACTGACAGATTTTTTTTTTCTAGCTGCCATGATTAGTGGTCTTGATACTATATTCAGGAACTCAGTCTAGTTACTTCTCTTTGGAGTCAGCATTGATCTCAGATATCTATGATTTTGCATATGATAAAACAGACTGCCAGTAAAGCATAGTCTCAGACTACACATAAAGTGATTCTGTGGAAGTCTAACAGAAAATAGCTAGTTTCAGCCTGAACAGCATTTAGGTCAAATACAGCACCATAGAATTTACATGAGGGAGAATATCACCTGTAGTAAGGGGTCATCTGCAGCATAATTAGTTTGCTACATTCACAGGTAAAAGATCAGGGGCATTCAGCACCACCAGCACACTGTTCGTGAATTGTTACCTCCGTATTACACTCAAAAAACATTTGGGATACTGAAGCTTCACAATCAAACATACAGAAGTTATAAACCACCAGAATTAAGGCTGTTCTTTCCTGGCTGGTTTATTTGTTTGTTTTAAACAGGAACCTTGCCTCATACAATGCACATGCTTTGACAGCAGGGTTAACAGGGAGAAATTACTTTGTATTTTTTTTCCCCCTTTCTCAGAGTACAGTGCTAAAATTAGCCTAAGCTATTAAAATCCTAGGACAACACCCCCCCCTTTTTTCTTTTCTTTTTCCTCCATATTATGCTCATTATACTACTATCTGAAAGTTTTATATGCCAGTAATTTATTTTCACAAAAGACCATATTTATGTTTTTGCAATTCAAGATCCACAGCACAAAGTATACAAAATGTGTCTGCCTGATCTGGAATGTTTCCAGACTAATTTTTTTTCAGAATATTTGTCACTAAGCACAATTCACAGTTGCTATTAGCTTCAGTTGCAGCTGTAAAAGCTTTACATTCTTTATTTTATAGGTGTCCAACTTGAAACCTTACTGTTCAATACAAGGATCACAATTCGTTATTGTTAATAACAATGTTACATGTCTCACTTCTCAAGTAAAAAGCAAAATCCAATTCTTCAGAGAGGCATTTAACTAAAGAAACATTCAGATGATCATCATCTTCAATCCTTTATTCAGTTCAGTATATAACATCACATACGTGCAACAAGTAAAATGGGTTCTACAGACTGCATTCCTTAAATCTTTAAGGCATTCCTAAAATACAAGCTATCCTGAACAATAAGTTTTTTAAGGGGAAAAAAGGTAATGTGTTAATGGAATTACAGACTGCCAATTCAAATGTGGAGATGTGGGTGACATGAAAAAATTTAGCCCATATATCATTTGGTACTTATGTTTCTGTTGGTATTTTAACAAAGACTAAGATCACAAGCCTAGTGTGAAGAGAATTTTGGGTAACAACAGCTGCTCGTCTCCAATAGCAATCATGTAACTTGAGAAATGTAATTTTAATATTTTCAAGGAACAAAAGAAAACACTCTGATCTTCATGAATTTCCAGAAAATAATTATAATGAAAAGGTACAGTATCCTAAACAAATGAAGACCTAACATTCCCACATACAGTATTCATGCTTTTCTAAAAATCAAAACCTCAACAGTTAAGTAGGTCACATAATCATACCATCTAAGCATCCCTTTCAACCTCTTTACCTAAATAAAAAAATAGAAAAACTGGAGCATTATCTAGAAAGGTAACAGACATAACTGTTTCTGTATCTGCTAAATTTCAGGGTGGATCTGATAGCATCAACAGATCAATGGGAAAAAGAGCAAAGTGGTAATTAAACCAAAACCTTATGTTTCAAACAAGTACAGTAAATCTGCATATTCAGTGTACAACCCCTTAAAGCCAGCAGGCTAGACTGGATTAAAGAAAGAGTAAATCCTGCACATTTAATGTTTCACATGCCTGGTCCAGGTACCTTTTTATGTGCACTTCACCATTTTCCTCTACAGAAGCAAAATAATGCCTCCTAACACTATTAATTGCTCATAAAAGAACCGATTTTCAAATAAAAATGTTAATATGAAAATCCTAAAACATAACCTATTTTCTTTTTGATATAAATTCTGTCAATCAAGAAGAATCAATGAAAGCAAATTTATAGAATTTGAGGGTAATAAAGTATAATGACTCCAAGTCTTTTCTTTTCTGTTTTTTTTTCCTGCTAGTTACATGGTAGTCAGAAAATTTCGTTATTCCACATTAAGGAACAACTTACCTAAGTCAACCTCCATCTGAAGAAATAAATTTGTGGCTTTTAATAATGGTTGCATTTAGAAAAGGCTTATATAGAACTTCCCTAACCTTCTTCCAGAGCAAAAATAGTTAAAATGTTTTAATTAATCCACTTTTCCTTGACAAATATTTCTTTTACAATGCTTTTAATATAACTCAACATTGGCTGCATCTTTCTTGACAGCTGGTATTTCCTTAACAGAGAATGTCTCAAATGGTTTATGTATAACATTCTTTCTAAAATTCATTTCCTTTCAGTGTGAGAAGTTAATACACCAGGAAAAAAAAAATTAAAAAAAAAAGGCAGGAATGTTTCATGCCATGTGGGATATAACAGTTCTAGAATTTTGCCTTAAATTAGCCCAATAATGTTTTTGTAGAAATATTATTAACGTGGCTGAAGCTTAACATTTGGAAAAAGGAAAAATACTTGCTGACAACTTTGCTTCTCTCCAGAACTTATTCCAACATGCACTTCACTTTTATGTTCTAGCTCCTCAGTACATGCCTGGTGGAAATCTGACAGCACTTAGTAAGGTTCATTGTGGGGAGAGATATTAAGGAGAAAACAGTCACCTAGCTAAGAACAAGAGACTGATGAACAAGAGACTGACAGTGAGAGATGATGGAGACAAGAAATGTAATCTTTCTTTCTAATATGCAAACTCATTTTAGCATTCTGCTCACAACAGTGATACCTTTTGTTCTGAAAGCAAGCTTAAGTCTGCATGCCCAGCACTCATGACAACAAAGCTATGGACAATATCTGCAATGCTAGTTTGCTTAACAGATTTTTATGGATGCCTTACATAAAGTTAAAAAAGAAAAAACAGACATATTCACCACCTCTGTTTGCCACTGTCTACATGTAAAATGAACAAGAATCTGAGGGCCACATGCAACATGGGAATAACGTAAAGCTTCCCTTAAAAAAAAAGGGAAGTGAGTATTTGCTACAGCTACTTCAGGGGCATAGTGCTGTGGCAGAAGGGTGATGGTCTGCGAATCCGCAAAGGCACAGAGAAAAGGCAGACAATAAGAAAATCTTACTAACATGTGACAAACAATCAAAGCTTACTAAATCCTCTAAACTTTTCATAAGATATTTTCTTTAAAGATAACTGCTATTAGTATATTTTCAAAGATATTCTACTGCACAAGGGTGCTGCATGTCACATCATATTGTTCTTCAATAGACTAGCCTACTGCACTTACTTTAACAAAAACCCCATAATTTCAGCTATTTTCCCTTTAGACAGAAGATAATCCATATTCCTGCGTTACCAACAATCATTCTAGCAATATCCCTGTTGCGACCACTCAAGTCATATTTGCTTCTGCCTATATTTCATTTCCATTCTACCATAACTACAGAGCCTTTGCCTCAATTCTACAGATCAGTCATCTCTCAAGGTCCTTCAGTGACCTACTGTAATGAGAACACACAAAAAACCACAGCTGTTTAACCCTTGACATCTTCGCAGGCATTTGTCATTCAAAAAAATGTTAAGGTGGCAGACAAGATAAACACACAGCTCTTACTTGCTGTCAAAATCTAAATGAGATGTTATTCAGTTAAAGCATTGTCTTAAGGTGGGATTTTTTTATTGCTTAGTGGAGCTGACACTGTTCAGCATCTAACCCTGTATCCAACAGAGGTACAAAACTAAATGCTTCTCAATAGTTAGGAGAGACCAAGATTCTTTCTTTAGGGCAGGACTGAGATACAATAAGTACAATGCTTACCTTTATTACAACATAAGTTAAAAACTTTCTTCATAGAATTTTTTTTTTTTTAAACAAAAATAGACTATTCTAAGTAAATTTTGGAAATTGGGATCTAAAGATACAATCATTTATGACAAAATAATTAAGTATCCATTTTGTAACGAATAGTAGACCCATGCAAGCACTGGAAATAGTGGTTAACTGTTTGGATTTTATTTAAAACTTGGTATTCAAGTGAAAATTTAAAACCGATGTTCCTAATAAAAGAACACACTTCCCTGAGCAAAGCCATGATTTTGGGAGACACACACCCTTTGTCACTTTCAATGGTTAGAAATAGATGAGCCTGCAAAACACTTTCTGTAAATCAGATTGACACAAAAGTATTCTTCTAAGGAAACTCTAGTGCAAAATCTATCCATCTCATGGAGACAGCACAAAATGCAGTAAGACTGATCCTCTTCTAAAACAGTCTATCCCCAAAGTTTAGAAAGATCAAACATACCCAGAACATTACATTCCATTGTTCTAGAGGGTCTGCAATTATTTAAGAGAGATTAAACCAAACACCCCCTTTCCAAATGTGAAATGCATGCCAATTCCCAGAATATTAACTGTTTCCACTATCTGATGATGAATTACACATAATTAGTTCACTGGCAGTGCATCATTTTTACTTGTCCTAGGGACAAATCTACTGACTTGGCCAAGAGACCTTGAACGAAACCGCTAAACCTGTTTTCTTTTTAAGGGAATTCACTAGTTAAGTTGACAGATTTAGTGGTGGTTTCACACTGAAGAGGGAAGACCAGAAGAAAGCTACTGTCTATGCAGGAGGCTGAAAGGAAATTATTAGCCTTACCTTACCAGGCTCTACAGATTGGCTCAATAACCTTGGCATGAGCATATTACCTAACACTTTCTGAAACATTGTACTCAAGAGAAAGATGTTTTCCATGAGTGGAGAGTTAAAAAAAAAAAAAAAAAAGACTGACTCCCAACAGTGACTTAACAGGTAAGTATTTCTTCTACTTGTTTTTCCTCTTTGAGAAATCTTTTGTAGTTTTTTTTGGCTTCATTAAAGGACCTAGCGATGAATTCCCTTGAGCACATGGCCCCAAACTCTAGCTGATACACAATTTAAAAAATTTACAGAGCAGAACAGGAACAAGCTCCAAGTTCTGACCACAGCCTGAAAGCTCGAAGCCAGTTTGCAGTTTGGTTCACTTCGAAAAGTTAACTTCCACAGATCAGCGTGTGGTCACCACTGTCTCCTGGCTTTATCTTATCAGAAGAGTCAAGTTGTTTTTCAATGAGCACAAAATGTGTAACTGCTATTCAGTAAGCTGAATGCTTGAGAAATTCCCACTGTACCACACAAATCCTGAGTAAGAGTTAGTCCTGTTTGTAAGAAATATTGTTGAGTGAAATCAAAAGGTGTTTGCTCCATTTAAGTTTCTTAAAAGTAATAGCAAAGCTGCAGCAATTGGGAAAAAGGTAAGCTTTACCAGTCACTGATAAATTTGCTATCGCTTACTATTGCTATAGCATTATCAGCTTTTTCAAAACCAACATTCTTTACCTTCTAACAGATCACTAAAATCACAATAACAAACATCGTCTTGATAGTAAATGGAACTGATCAGCTGAACAGATGCATGATTACAGAAAGATTAAGTACAAAAATCTAGTAGGATCTAGTCCTTCTAGCATCTGAATAATAAAACAAAGCATCTGGAAAATTATGTCAGATTTCTCACAGTTCCATGTCCAAACCAGGGCATTATTTCTCTTCCCCATTGTTTTCACTAAAGAAACAGTCTGTCAAAGCTAACCAGCACATCTCAGATAAAAACACACTGCATTCCATATAACGGAAATCCACAGAACTCACCTGCCTCTTGGGACATTTGTCCTCACATTTCTCTGTGCAAGCATCTCACCCTACCTGTGATCAGTAGAAATGGTCCATCTGAAGAGAAGTCTGCTGACAGATTGCCTCCCTTGATCTCTGAACACTCTGCCAACTGGAAAACTTTCTGGGTGTAACAAAGACCTTTTCCTGCATTTGGGTAAAAACAGGGATATAAGATTGGTAACAGTTTTGGGGGTCTTTTTGCTTGTGGGGTTTTTTTAATACTTTTGTAGACACTGAAACTACCAAATGTTTAGCAGTAATTCAGGGAGCCGTAATAGCCACCTGATAGATTCAGTTCAGACTCATTCCCACTTCTATTTCAGAACATAATGTTGAATATCCTCTACTCAAAGCTTAACACTTGCTATACATTTATTTACAAATTCAACTTACCAACTGAAAATGGTAACTATGCCCTGCCTAAAGAAGTACAAGATGACCAATGAAAATTTCAGTAATCTCCAGAACAATGCTTGCATGGAAGTCTGGAAGAACAGCAAGCATTTTACTTTGTTTTGATGTTGTAACTGAGCTGCTTGACGAGTGGAATTTACAGTTTCTTTCTGAACAGCTACCTTTCAAATTTCAGAAGCACAGCATGAAGTGCTTTCAGTGGTATTTATTACAAAGAGACTACTAGTATCAAGTCATATTTGAGCCAGTCTATAAAAGTTTTTTTTGCAAATAAATTGTAAAAACACTTCAAAAGCATTAATCAGCTCTAAAAGGTTCATTTCTGCATACATTTTTCTACATAAGTTAAATCACATTAGGAGAACATACTTTTTAAAATATGGCTTGAGCTAATTTTAAACATGGTTGGAAAAGTTTGGCCTACACTGATTAAAATCTATATTTAAATGAAAGGAAAATTTAACCACAGAAACTGTGCTCATTTTAGAAAAACAAGCATATCACTGCCAAAGTGCTGTCCTAAGTTTAGATTGCTGTCTGACTAAAACATTACAATTACGAGAAACTAAAATGGATTTCTAAATGTTTCAAGATGAAACAGCCATTGGGTAATTTGCAAGATATGCAATTATCTTCTGAATTCAAACACATAATGCTAATACTCAAGCTGAACAAATGCAGGCTGTAGATCACTGCTTGCGTAGAGATTGGGGAAATCGATGTTAAAAATCAATACCAACACTAGATAAGAGTAACTATAATGAAACTTACGAGCAAAATTACCAAGTGATGTGGAATTAATTACTTAGACATAAAGAATTTTCTTTGAGAAAAAAAAAGTTTTGAATCTTTTATCTACTGCTTCTGACTCTCTAGGAGCTGATCAAGCTGAACAGAGGTTTCTCAGCACTTTTATCACTGTTAAAACTGCATCAGTGGCCATACAAGGCATTTCACACAAGCTCCCACATGTAGCAAGACAGTAACATTTTTACCTTCAAATACCAGAGAGGGTCTTCCTAATAGATTTGAAGAGTCACACAGCATATTTTCTGTTACTTCTCAATTAACAGCTATATTTGGGTGGAGTCATTATCATACTGACCATGCAAAAGTTAAAAGGAAAAAAAAAATATAATCACACACTAACCCCAGATCTGGATGTTCATTTCATGTATAACCACAGTAAATTCCAGTGACTTTGAACAGTAAGTTAAATCTTGATCTGCGACAACCATTACCAGTTTGATGCAACTAAGGAAATCAAGTAACTCCATTCCTGTTTAAAAATCACGATTGTGTGTACTTGTCAGCACCTGCACTGCCTGCTATTGTTGGTCTTTGATGTAGCAAGAGAAATGAATGGCTTGGCTGTGTTTTATTTCTTGTTCTCCTGTAAAAGCTTTGGTGTTTGGTTATCTTCTGACTCTTTTGACTACAACCAGCTCCACTTATTCAGTGAAGGAGTACAAAACAATCTTTCATTCATCTATTAAAGCACCCAGGAACTGTGAGCAAGTCTGGGGACACAGTAGTTTACAGGAACACTTCCATGATTCAAACACTAATTTTATAAAAGACTAGAGCATTTTCAAGAAAAATTAATTCTCTCTCTACAAGCAATGTGTGGTGATCCACACAACTGCTTCATATAGACTCATCAGGCAGTTAATTCATTTAGCCTTCATGGCACCTCTGAAGCCACCATCAAAAGAGAAGAGCAAATAGATATAGATTTCTTCCAACTGTAAGATACGCTGCATGCCTTAAAAACAATAAAACCACCATAAGCTCAATGAGGAAGCAGAAGATTAAACAATACCTTTCAGAACCACTGGAATGAAAGGAATACCTGCTGCCTTGATACCTTAAATAATATAAATAGCAGCTACTATACCAAACGATGCCCCAAAAAAACCCAAGAGTCATGGGAGTTTTAATATCACAGATGCAAAGTCTTGGAAAGGCATGTTTAAAAGCAGGAAGATGAAAAAACAGTTTTGTTTCAAGGAGTCCCCAGGGGGCTGAAGAGGTGGGGCAACACAAAAAAAAAAAACCAAACCCAAAAAACAAAACAAAACAAAAAAGCCCCAAAACCTAAGCCTCCTGTCAAATTAAAGGCAAATTTATTTTCTCAAACTCATGAAAGGATAGCGTGTGAACCTAGTGGAGCAATTAATTTTGTATTGACAAGTAAAGACTCCCCCAGTTTTGAACCTCGAAGCGTGTAAGAAACCCTAATACAAACAAATCAAATTAAGTAAATTAAGTTTATTATAGCAAAACAAGTTCACAAGCAAACTAGTTCAGCTGAGAGAAAGAGACTAGGAAAAAGAAGAGACATTTTGTCTTCATTTCAAGAAGCCTGCTAACATTGCTTTCTTGCATCTCACTGTGCCCTGCAGCAGTAACAATGGACTTTATAACACAGAATTGTCTTTCAGAAGCAATTTACTTTTTGGCCAGGTCAACAAAACTTCATGTAAAACCAAACTGTGAGCCTTTGTCCACACTCAGAGGGGACCTGTTTCAAAAAGTCAACTCTCTAAAGGTTCCATTTTCCCCTCTCTTAGGTCTAAGTGCTGACCAAACACCACACACGCAACGCAAACAAGCCAACTCTCCTGAGTCCATAGCTAATAAAAAATTAAACCAGATTACAGACTCAATACCACATACAGAACATGAGGAATCTTGTCTGTGTGTTCTCAGCACCACAACCTTGGTTCTAGACCCTCTAGGACAATGGAATGTAATGTCCTGGGTATGTTTGATCTTTCTAAACTTTGGGGACAGACTGTTTTAGAAGAGGATCAGTCTTAACTGCATTTTGTGCTGTCTCCATGAGATGGATAGATTTTGGACTAGAGTTTCCTTAGAAAAATACTTTTGTGTCAATCTGATTTACAAAAAGTGTTTTGCAGGCTCATCTATTTCTAACCATTGAAAGTGACAAAGGGTGCGTGTCTCCCAAAATGGACATAAATGAGGCTGTCCAAACAAAAAATTAAGAGATAGAAACTCTACAGGGAGAAGTCTTGGACAGAATCAAATAGGAAGCCAACAGAAGGACAAGAGGATTTGCACCTGAGACAGTCCAGGTAATTAAGAATCTAGCCTGGCATTATCAAAAATAGCTGCTGAAGTAGTAGAGACTGCAGGAACAGATGAAACATATGACAGCCTGCCACCTGACCAACCGGAGAAAGGACTTGCTGGATCAAGTAACCCCAACACTGCTAAAATCCCAGGTGGATGTGAAGATGACACCGCATTACACTTCCAGTTTTCTTTTCAGATTGCTTTTGGGAGGAGGGTAGGGAACTCCATGAAAGCAAAACTCATCAAGACTGAGGAGCTGGAACATACCAGAATCAAGGTTTCCCTGTGCAACTTCAGTTTAGCTTTTACAGTAGGACACAATATTATTTTTCCTTCAAGATTCCTGCCTCACTGAGTACACATGGTGGGCCAGCCCCTGACGTCTAAATAAGGCTTTGTAGGAGACTTCCCATTTTCAGCACAGAAGCTCTTTGGCAAGAAGTGAATGGAGAAAATACTCTGGTAAGATGGGAAAGTTCCTTCACAGACTTCTACACCCTTCACTCTTTACCACATACTCCCTACAGACGGCAGACATTTTTAATCCAAACTTTTCAGAAGTTGTAAGTGTAGTCCTGATCTTCTGAATGTCCAATTTGAGACTTGGTTTCTTGAGGTAGTTTCACATTATACTTAACCCACAGCTGGTTTACATTAGTGCAGAAAGAGAAACAGCTTTCATTCATATCGGAGCAAACACTCACTAGAACAGTCTCCATCTGACAGAAAGCCATCCCCATAAAACTGTTAGATAAACTGTCCCTGCAACCATCCAACCACTAAATCCACTACAAAGAGAGTAGTAGTAACCCATGGCCAGTGACGGCAAAGAAGTGAGACCACATTCTTCGGCTGCAGTTCACACACTGACCAAACTATGTATTCACACTGTTAAACCGTACCTTGATTTGCTGAGGAGCCAGATAGTACAGCTGCCACTGAAGCTTTGCCTTCAGAGTATTAGATAATACTATAAAATCTGATTACAAAGTCAAACAACTCGTTTCAGATTTCTGTGTTCAATTTAAGACATACTTTGGCTTTCCTCCTTTTTTTATCCTAGTTTCCCCATTTGTAAAGTAAGAAGGGGAAAAGAAAAAAAAAAAAAAAAACAAACCATCTGTTAACGTCTCTGTGTTACAGTGGAGTAAGTTTGTGCTTGAAAAACATTTAAATATTGCTGTGGTAACTACTGCCAAAAAGTCCAAGGGTCCGAAAGCAGAGAGGAGGCGGTGTCTTCAAAACGAGAGACAGCTACTACGAAGTAAATGAGATATGGCAATACTTAGCAATCAATAAGCAAAATACACTACCCATTATGCGAGCATAGTCCACTCCGTCCACTAGCATAAGTGGAGATTAAACAAAAGTCTAGTGACAGCCACGTACTGTATCACAATGAATACACATAAGCACTAATGTGAAGCTGCACACATAGTTTAATTCTAGTACTTATTTTTAGTACGTGGCTTTTTACAGCCACAGTTATGTTCTGAACAGCCTGGTTGTGAAAATTACATGCCTTGTTCCAATCCTCACCCTGCACTTCTTACACAAGAGAACATTCTGGTCAAAGTTTAGCTCTGCCAGAGGGCAATTCTAGCCGAGACAGCAGCGTGCACGCCAGTACCAACGGGAGAAGTCACAAAAGACACAGTAAACAGGGAAAACCACCCAACTGCAGTCTGCAGAAACTGACTTCTGTGTACACGCAAGCCAGAACAAGAGACTCTACTTTTCCCAAAAGGAAAGATACTAAGGATGAGGTTATAACAACAAGCCTCCCTTTATTCCTCGAGGTGTAATAAAAGCAGCAGTACCGAAACCAAGGTTTCGGGTGACGTACACGTTTCACACACTCCGAACGTCTCCTCGGACAAGCTCAAGCGCTTTCCTCCAGCGGCTCCTCCTCGGGCATCGCCGCGGCTCCCAGCCCTCCTACAGCGCGGCGACCATGCCTGGGGAGAAACGGGAGGCAGGTGAGAGAGCCCGGCAGGCCGCACCTCGGCGAGGAAAAACCGGCAAGGCCGGGCCGGCGGCGGAGACCCGGAGCCGCTGATCAGCCCCGCAGCGCCAGCGGCCCGGCCCGGCCCGCCGCCCGCCAGGGGAGCACCCGTGCCCGCCCTCACCTGAGACGGGGCAGCGCCGCGGCGGGAGGAGGTTCCCCGCCCCGCTCAAGGAGCCGCCGCCCCGGGGAGCGCGGCCGCGCCGCCTCCAGCGCTCCGCACCGCCAGGACCGCCGCCGCCGCAGCCGCCGCCATGTTCCCGCTGCCACCGGCGACCTCTGACCCCCGCCAATCACTTCCGGTCACGGCTGTCAAGCCGTTGCCATGGCAGCGCTCCTGGCCCCGGCCGCCCTTAAAGGGGCAGCAGCCACCCCGCACCCACTCCTTACACCGAATCCCACGCTCCTTACACCCTCACCCACTCCTTACACCCACACCCACGCTCCTTACACCCTCACCCACTCCTTACGCCCTCACCCACGCTCCTTACACCCTCACACGCCTGCGGTTGGCAGGCCCATGCCGTGGGGCAGCTGGTGGGAGAGGATGGCCTCCGGCGCTCTGGAGGAAAAAGCACCCACCTTAACTTAGTTATTAGCTAAAAAGGGACAATGATTCATCATCCCAACGGTGCTGTACGGAGGGGGAAACCCTACTGCTGTTAGCCATGGATTTTGTTATAAAATAGCCTGTCAAGTGTGAGAGAAGCAAAAAACCATTGTGGCATGACTTCCACTGCTGTGAGGAGATGGTTTCTCTTAACTTTCTCTGAAATTGGCAATATTTTCAGCTTTTATTGCACCATGCTTTACTGCCGCTCACTGTTGACACAGTTAACCTTTTTATACTCTTTCCACATGTATGTTTTTATAAGGTAAACAAATCTGGTGAAACCCCCAATCCGAGAAGGAAAACTCCAGGAGGTTTTAAGTGAAGTTTTATGCTTGTTTAAAACCAAAGTGAGCCCATGCCCAGCTGGCTAGAGCTGTTGGATCAGGACCAAAGCGACCTGGGCTCTCTTTCTGACCCCACAACAATCTCACGTGCACAGGCGAACGTGCCCCTCTGCAAAACTCCTGCGAAGTACAAATAACCAGGGTAAAACCTGATCCCATACCCATTTAGGGATATATTGCCCCATAAGCACTCCCCAGTGGGATCCCTCTTTTCTACTGCAGTTAGTTTTGAGGACAACATCGGCTCTTCTGAAGTGCCAACCATCATTCAGCGTGAATTCATTGTCTTAATAAGTACCTTTGCGGAGCTGAGAATCATTCATCAGTTTGGTCAATACTTGAAATAAAAAAATTAGAGAATGAGCCTTCTGGGAATCTCATCCTAAAAGTCATTAAAAAGTTGGAAATACCATTGTCATCCCCTTTTGAGGGATCTCGTTTGTACATCGAGCCTGGAGAACCAGGGGCTAAGAGGGGACTTGGCTGTTGTCTTCCACTGGTGGAAGGTTATTGAGAAAGTGGAGCCAGACTCTTTTCAGAGGTGCACAGCAAACAGATGAGGGGCATTGGTTCCACATTGCAGCAAGAGAAATCCCAATTAGATATTAAGAAGGAATTCTTCAAAATGGGGATGGTCAAGCACTGGAATGGGCTTCCCAAAGACCTTGCGCAATCTCAAAACTAGTCTGGACAAGATCTGAAGTGAAGGTACTTATAGCATCCCAAATCCTTCAAAATGACTTAGCTGAAGGGATGAAGACAACTCCCTGTTAGATTGCACTGTCTCTTGTGTCAGGACGCTGCTTGTTGGGTGATTCAGCTCACCTGACTTGTGCTAACTATAAAACAGGCATTTAGTCAGACTTAGTCATCAAGGTTCCCCCCTCTGCTTGGAGGCAGCTCCAAAAAGTGACCCATTCCATCCTAAAATGGATGTTTAAGACAGCTCAGCACATGGGAAGATGAAATGGCCAACTTTTTGGTAGCACTTTTACTGCTCAGATAGTTAAAGCTAGGTGAAATGAATCCTCACTGGTGCCTCCTGAAAATAGGGACAAGAGGAAGGCAAACTGCAGAATTTCAAGTAGCTAAGTGCAAGACCTTAGGATGAAAGAAATGACATAGACAGCATGGCCCCAAAGGGAACATGTGTCTTGGGCTGCCAGCCACTCACTCGTGGCCAGGCTTCTGGGCAGTCTCAAAAGTTTGAACAGAAATAGGGCATCTGCAGTGATGGTATCTATCTGCAGTAGGCCTCCTGGTACAACCTTGGAATGCTAAATAGAAAGCTGTCCCAAAATTATTACACTGCTGTCTTGTAGGGAGGTGAGAGAGGTGAAACTGCAGTCATATCTATGCATGGCTTTTGGTATTTCTAGTGCAGGGTAGTCGCAGCTCTTTTCATTAGTTTGATAAACTGATAACGGGCAAAAATGCATATGGCTAATTGTCTCTCAGGTTGAAGCTCTCTGTATGGAAGAAATCTGTTCTAAAATGGGTTAATAAAATCTTGAAGAAAACTTTGTAGCTAAGTGAGGAAGTTTGGCACTCTAGCGTGTATCTCCGAGCAACAAAATGCAGGCCAGTATCTTACTGCAGCCTACTCTCTTCCACTTCCAGGGTGACCCCGGACAAATCCCTTCACTCTCCCTATCAGTGTAATAGGAATAATGACACTTTCTTCTTGCTGACAGTGCTGTCAGTAGACAGTAATCAAAGTTCATAATTAGATTAGAAAATGTGAAACACTATACAGGTCTCCTTCTTACAATGCCGACACCTGGCTATAGAAACTTCCAGTTAAGATATTTTACTTATAATTCTGGATAAAACAATTTGCTATGACAGATAATAATGAGTAATTGTGTTCCTGTTTTCCTTAAGGACCTCAGAGCAATTTTTTGAGGTCTATCACATCACAAAGTCTATCCACTGAAGAAGAACACGACATCTTTTCAACCATTCACCGTGGCACTCTATTAGAACATACAAAGGAGAATTTAATTTTCAGTTGCAACTACACAGGCAAAGTAGATAAGCACCTTGTGCTTTACAGTCATATACTTAACGCTGAACTTGAGTGAGGTGAGTTAGTGTAACCGTTTTGTTAGAAAGCAAAAAGTCTGCTCAAGAAAAATACAGGCATTCATAATGCCCCTACAGTTTTTATGAAAGTGGAAAGTACAATTTCTACAGCCAAAGACAACAGTGAGGGGAAGAAAAGAATGTTCAGTATTCAGCAAAAAGGAAGAATCCGGCTGACTGGAAATGTATGTGCATTTCAGAAGGCTTTGTTAAAAAAATATTAAGGTACTGGCTTTACCTCCATAAAAATAATGCCATTTGAAGCTGAAGTCAAGCTTTCGACATGTTTGAAATAAAACAATATAGATTTAATTTAGCCACAAAACAATTCCTGTGGGGAGAGCTGGAAGCAGCAAGGCCTGATTTCCAACAAACTTGCTCCCTGTATCCCTCAGCCCACCTCCGTCCCCTCTGCACAAAATTTCATCTCCTCCCCACACCACGGCCAACAGTCCCACAAAGCAAGACGCAGTAGGTGCAGGTTGGCCAGTGAGTACCAGCTGCCAAGAGAAACAATAATGTTTGCTCAGTGGGGGCATGAATTTAATTCTTGCTCCTCTGGCGTGCTGTTTGAATTAACAGATCTTGTAGGAACATGATTGTTTCTGAGACTACTGCCCTTCAATCAAATTTGAGTGAAATTCGTCAAAAAGGTTCAAAAGCTATTGCAGGGGGACTTGCAACCAGACTGAAAGCCAGGGTTGCCAAATAAGCAATATTCATGTGGAAAAACAGGCTGAAAAAAATAAAGAGTTGACTACAATGGGGGGGAAAAAATCAATGAAAATCTTTTTGGAAGGGGGTGACCTTCAAAATGATTCAGACTTTCTAGTTGTGCTAGCACCTGAGAAACAGCAAGTGAAAACAGGAAATGAGACAAGCTACCATCCATCCACTGACAGGACTTGGAAGTATATGGAATGAAGAATTTAAGATGTTGATAGTAACACAGGAAAAGGGAATTTTTTGGCTATAGCAGCAGCAGGCTTTACAAAATGTTTTTCGTGATGTGATTTGCAGTGGCACCCTTCCATCCATCCTGTGTTGGCATAGCTCACCGGGATGACAAGTGGCATCATGGAGCTCATAACAAGCCGCTAAGAGAGGGGAGACAGAGAGGAGGGGGAAGCATTTAAAACCAGTATCACTAACAGCAGCAGTATGCCTAAAACATTTTGGGTTTTAATCACGATTGCTTAGTTCTGTGTTTTTCTGATAGACTCAGTCCCCTTGGGGCCAATATCTGAGCTGAGGGAAATGGCAGACCATGTGGCACTCAAAACAAAAGAAAAGATAAGCAATATGGAAAATATCTTTAAGTAGCCAGTCACGCCTCCCTAGAACTGCCAAAAACCATCAGAAAGAAAACTCATGTTCTCCTGTTCCTTGCAAAAGCCTCAGTCACTTGAATGAGGAGACTCTCCAGGAGCTCTTGTTGCTAAATGGCCTGGGCTGTGCTTGCATCAAAAGGTTTTCAAATTGTGACCCACAAGCTACTTATGGGTCTGCTGAGAGCCTGCTCTTCACATGGCTATTTCCACCTCCTAAATCACATCAGAACGTGTTAAATGCTTTCCTAATGTACCTATGCCATGTAAACAATTGCAGAATTAGCCCCAGAGATGTTATAAAATGGTAAATTGAAGGAGTGGGAAGAAGAGGAAGAGGAAAGAAAGGATTGTGTGACAGAAAGGAAAGATGAGAAGGGATCATAAATGCAAAAGGTGGGAGGTCATGAGATGCTCTCCCCAAAGACCTCCTCCCCAGAGAGCAGTGCAGATACCATCATCAGGGCCTCTACTGTGTTTTCTCCTAAAATCCTTTAGGATGGCTCTGCCCCAATCCCCATGCTCTGCCCTAACACTCCTCATATAGCTCATTTGCCAAAACTGCAGTGCTCCATATCCACCTGGATTTTTTCCTCTCTCTTGGGTTTTCTAAGCAAATTTCACTTCCTGTGAGAAGAGCTGTTACTTGATGTCTGGATCATTCACCTTCCCGCCTTCATTTTCTTACTTTTCTGGAGGTTTCGAGAGAAGGATGAGACAAGCCCACATAAGGATTTTCACCTCTCCATCTGCTTGCAAAGGAAACCAGATATCTCAGCCCACATACTCTCTCAGGTGTGGAAATTTGCTAACTGTTCATAACATGCCTAAGCTGCACTTGTTAAATTTTTTCAGAAACAGCAGAAGTAGAAAAGGGACCTTGACTCAAAGGGTATCAGCACAGCAGTGAGTAGAGATTACCGTCACCAAATCAAAACAGGGGAGGCAGTGACAGCATGGAAAGCTTGCACTGATTTAAGCTGGTATAATATTTCTGGTGCCAGTAAGGTAGGTGTATATCTCTGGAGACAGACTAAGCTCGTTCTTATGCACAGCCCCATGAACAACAAACAATAAAGGCCACTGTTTACTACCTTACAAATATAGTAACTGGCACAGGTGATATAATGGATTTAGCTGATTTGGGAAACATTATGAGTTTAAATGTTTTTGCTATCAAATTCAAAAGGCATCTGCAGGTATAACCATGAAAGGCAATTCAATAAATTACTGGGGTTTTTAAGCTCCCCAAAGCTAAAGAGAAGATGGATTTAATTCAGAAATGTTTATTTGATTTAGTTGCTGTTTGGTTCACAGGAGACTCCCTGCAGGGGCAATAAAAACCAAGGCTGCCTTTTTTATAGCGCAAAGATTTTACACTGCAGTCCTCTCCAGTCTTTTTAAACGTGCCCCTCTCTTGTTTCAAATACTAAGAAATTCCATTCATCATGACTCAGAAATTTCAGCAATGGAAACGATCTATTAAGCCCTATGATCCATCTCCTGAGCAGTACAGAATTACTCCCTATAGTGCATTCGTATTTTTAATATTTTGTCCATCAAGTTTATAAGGTCACATTACCGAAGTGTTTTAAATCACATTTCGTGTTTGTGTAAACAAATACATGGTTGTTGCATTTCAGTGTAATTGCTCTTACAGATACCAGAGAAAGGAGGCAAGCAGTAGCCAGGATAAATGGCAGGTGCCAGTATCGGGGTGGGCAGTAGGGGTGGGGGGGTGTTAAATGTGATCGGTGCTGTGCACAGTGGGCTTTCAACTATTCCTCTTGGAGAACGGTCATTCTAATGTCAGTCATTAGCAATTTGCTGTTGGTCACTTGGGAACAGCGTGTTTCCTACAAATTGCTTCTATTAGTCACCAGTTCTTGTCTAAATAATTGGCTATGAGAGAGAGAGAGAGAGCCTGTGTGAGACAGGAATTAACAGGATGGCAGAATGTATGGGTACATTGTTATAAGACACATACTTTACATTTTTTGAATGCCAAAAAATAGGGGAATGGGCTCAGATCTCTTTTACGCTGGGACCAGGCTGGAGCTGCACCACCTAAGTCCATTGGAGCTGTTTGAAGAGCCAAGGCTAATGTACATGAGATCAGTATCTGGCAGCAATACAGCAGTACATTTGCTTGTCTCTGAAACGCAGCCCCCTCTGGCATGAAACCTGGCAGCTGTTTCACATAAAATGGTAAGGATGCGGACCAATATCCTTCAGGAAAGGAGGAAGAGAAAGAGAAGGAAGAGCGTGGAGAAGTCTCACTAGTTTGCACCCTTTGGATTCCTATCGCCAGCCCGTTCAGTGAAAGCTCCTACATGGTATTGTTAGTTGAAGTACCTTCAGCCTTTTATCTCACTGAAAATAGGTGTTTTGGCATGACAGAAAATGAAAGAAACAAAAAAATTTTACTTACCTGCTAAAAAAAAAAGCTGTGGCAGACAAAGCAGGTCAGTCAGTAGCACATCAGCATTCAGCTATGTCATTCTCCTCAGGAACTTCAGTCTTCCCACCATACCATCTGAATACATTTTACTTTAGGTTACTACTTGACTGCTCTTATGGTCCTACTATACTTGATTTGTGAAAGCTGACCCTGAGAGAGTGTGGGGATAAAAGCTTACAAATATCCTCCCGATAAAACTCATATCAGTTATAAGGAAATACCTAAGTTTGTTGTTGATGGGGTACTTTAGAGACGCTAGAAGAAGGGGCTTTGAGATGATACAAGTCATTCTGGAGCCTCCAAAAACAAATATTGGGACATTCCAATGCAGGCATGTTCAACAGGGGTACGGAGAAAGAAGCAGCGGGACCTTTGAATCCAAAGCTGCCGTTCCCTGGACTGATGTAGAGGGGACTGGTTGGTTATTCCCCAAGGTCTGGGTAGGAGCCTGAGGGGGATACTGGGAAATCGGAGCTTAATTATTGCTGTCGCCGGAGGAGGCAGCAGCACTGGGACAATGGATGGGGGTCAGAGAGGGGACAGAGGAGCCAGCCTTACGTAAGCCATTTCTCAAAGTTACACAACGGAGAATAGTAATAACACTAATGCACTTTTATAATGCATTCCTACGGAGATTTAAAATGCCTTGGAAAGGTAAGTAAATATTATATCATAAGGTGGCAGATGGAGAACCTGGAGCAATGAGGAAATAAGTGACTTCTTTGTAACTGTAGGGATAGTCAGAAGTGCGGTGGGGAGCAGAAGTAAGGTTTGTGGAGCCCTCTGAACACTTGGTCACAGCCTCTTAAATGCCCAGGTCTGCTGGACAGGAGGAAAGCTGGCAGGTTAGGAGGAAATTTTCCCTAAATCAGGAAACAAATCAGAACAGAGAAGCACATTTTTCAAGATGGGAAAAGATGTTTGGTGAAAACAACAGAGAAGCATTTTGGGTTCCCAGGATTTTATTACCTTTTCTAGTGTGAGCCAAAGGATCCTATCCAAGTTTCCAGAGATTATTCCTCACAGGAAAAGCAAAGCCCTAATAAAGGACATAGCAATTGCACAGTAAAAACAACAATAATAAAAAGATGTCTTTTGTTTAATCACCTGGACAGATCCAGTGTGATGCAAATAAAATGTGGGATAACAAGCTCCAAGAGACAGGTCACATTTACAGGGGCTTTTCAGGCCAAGGCAGCAAAAGTGAGGCAGAGTGAGGTGCTGGTGGGGAGCGAGGAAAGGTAGCGCTCCCAGTAGCACGCATCTGCCTATGGTCTTCATGGTCAAGCTGCTGTTTGTCATCAGCACCAGTGACCGTCAGGAGTTTTCTGCCCTCCCAAAAAAACTGTTCAAACTACTTTTTGATTTCCCAGTGATAACAAACCCGCCACCTCTCCTTACTGCCTCCCTGGGCTGGATTAGTCCCTTCGGGGTTACCATGGGGGGAGTGACCCCATCTTGGGAACAATCACTGGATGCAGAGGGACCTCCATCCTGCAGAGGATGTGTCCTGTGCCTTCGAGCACGTCCGCCCCATGTAACGAGGAGTGCTGCCCCACTGGTCCCTGGCCACAAATTGCTGCATGCCGACGACAGCCGCTGGCTGCCACTGGGCTGGACTTGGAGTTCTCGGTCCACCCCAGCTTCTCTGCCTCCGCTCATCTCGTCCAGTTGCCCTTTTTCTGCCTGGGCCATTTGTTGTCCCTGCGCAGGCAGAAGACCTCCCTGCCTGCCTTTGGGTGGCTTCAGCTCACGTGCGGGAACCCCAGGCAGCTCCTGTGCCCTGTGTCCTCTCTCCTGCCTGCAGTACTGCTGTGAGCAGGACAGGTCGTCCAGGAGAAGTTTTAGCTGGGGAGATCAGATTATGTGGTTCAGGATTTTCCCTGCAAGACAGAAATTGAGCCTGCGTCAAAAACTCAGCTCTTGCTCCTCCTGGACTGAAAGGAGGGTTCAGCCATGCAGCCAGAGGTAATGTTGTACAGATCCGTACAACTAGTCCTGTGTTTTCTGTGTTAGTTTAGATTTCAGGGACTTATGAAAAAATGTCCTATGAAATGCAGTAACTAATAAATTTCTCCAACTGCAACATTTAGCAACCGTTCATGACTGCTGTGTTGTAAAAGGTCAGTGAGCAGCCAGGCGTTACCCCCATTTCTGGACGGGGAGACCTATAGAACAGGACTGTTGCTGAAGATCGCTTTCTTTTCCAGAAGGGGTGGTGTGTGGCCTCCTCCCCCGTTATATTCCCTCCACGGGCAATACTGCTGCCAGGAAGAGCCATGAACTCCCCTGGGTGGGAGGAACGGCACGATGGGCACATCTCCAGATCACCCTCCCTGGCTCGCTCCTCGGACAGGATTATCTGTGGGTTCAGAGGCGAGCAAGGTAGAAAAGCACCAGCCATGTCTGCTGGAAAGGCTGTACATGTGGCTGCCAGGAAGAATTTGGCTGTGATTACATGAAATCCAGTGCTGTTTGGTCAGCCCCAAGCTGATGCTCTCCTCTGCTCTGGCTCGTCGTGGACAGGATCCGGCATTCTGGGCGAAAGTGAACGCAGCAGCTGAGGCTGGCACGGAGGGGACTGAGCCGCCTTCAGAAAAAGCATGTGGCTTTCCAAACATCTTGCAGTCCAAAGCAAAACCAGCAGTTCTGACGTGCTGTGAGCAATAAACAATGAGCTTTGTCAGCATGTCTAGAGGAAATGATAATTCCCGGAGTGTGGATGATGAAATGTTAACCAAGATGGAGGCTTCGGATAGCATTGTGGTTAGGAAAGCATATGTGCATCAGTGTGGAAGAGCTGACACTAAGGCAAAGAGCCCTAACAACTAAGGCATAAGATCTTCCAGGTCTCTCAACTTACTCCGCAGTGGTGGTGTCTCCTGTTGCCTGCATAAAGTGTAAAGCATTGCTAACACCAAAAGGGAGGTTTACACCGTTGTAACCAGCACCTGAATCTGCCCCTCTTGCTGCATGGCTCTTCATCACCTACCACTCAGCACTCAGGCCATTCAGCCCTCGGAGACGCACAGGTCTCGGTGCAGGTCAATTTACTATTGAATACGCATTACGAGATTGGCTATCTTTCTTTTCCATTCTTGGTACTAACAGGCAGCTCTGATTGCCCTGATCTTTTCAGCGTAATATAAAGCCTAATGAAATCAGTGGGAGTGTTTTTATAGGTTACGGTGACCTTGACAGAGACCTAGTAGCCCTGTGCTTAAATATTTGGCAAATCTGTTGCATAGTTTCAAGACCAAAAAGTGCCAAGGTGTATTTTTCTCCTTTGTTTGGAGGATGTTAAAACTATCCACTGCAAACCGTGTGGAATGTTTCCAGTCACACCAGCGATGAATAGCATTGACATGCATATATTAGCAGAAAATAATAATAAATAGAATCGGAGAAAATGATGCAATTATTCACAGTAATAATGTTAATTCCATAATATCATCACTGTAGGGGTCTGTTGCAATAAATAACCTTGAGAGTTATCTTAGTGTGTGTGACAGAGGACATATGTGCATATGAGATCTGATTACACAATAACTTTTTCCTGATGTGCCTTATGAAACATGGAACCTTGATCTCACTCTCCAGCCACCCATCCTGGGGTTGTTTTAAGAAAAATGACATTCAGTCCCATTTTTCAATGCTGGAGAACAAAAAAAGACTCAGTGTTCTGCTATGGCTAGTGTTACCCTCAGGCATTTCTGGCATGTTTCCGTTGTAAATTCATTTTATATGTGGCCAGGAAGTACAACATCTTGTTGCA
This sequence comes from Buteo buteo, assembly GCF_964188355.1. NCBI lineage: Eukaryota > Metazoa > Chordata > Aves > Accipitriformes > Accipitridae > Buteo > Buteo buteo. Next base: position 5,648,796 of record NC_134182.1, on the reverse strand, counting down.
TCATGTAAGAAAATACCATATTTCTTCTCTGTTGCTCATTCCCAACCTACAGAAGCATCTGGTGGGAGCATGTCAGAAGATCTGTCCTTAAATGTAAGAGTTTCAGCCCACAATAGAGTTTCATGCCTGAGTCTCATCTTGAAAGAACAAGGTCAAATCATATTTTACTTTTCTCCCTTTTTAACTGTGACTTTGTATTGTGCTTCTCTCTTTTGAGCATGACAATGGTTTTCTTTTCTACCAAAAACTGTTTTTGCACTGTCACTTCTGGGCAATTTGTTTTTGGATGGAGATAAAAATTAACACTGCTGCTTTCCAGGAAAATCCTAGCACTGTTAAGTTTCCACCAAAGCCTGGCCCACAGCTTAACATGTCCAAGTTTTGAGGCACCCTTAGCAAAAAAATACAAAATACTACACAAGGAAAAGTAATAAAAGACCGAACATTCCAGTCTGCATGAGTGATACTCCAGGGCTTGTGATGATGGCTAACCACACTGTGGCATTTGCTAGAGGGGCACATTTGTTGGAGAATATGAAGGCTCATCTTTAGTGTCATAAACATGGGCTCTCTCCCACCTCTTGTTCTTTTCTCTTCCTCCCTCTCTGGACCAAGCCAACATCTGCTTTGCCATTTCCATCATTCTCACAATGGCAACCCCCAAAAATGTCTGTTGAGTGTTAGGAGGAAGGTAGAGAGCCATTTGCACAGCATAAAAATTACTTTCATTGCTCCTACTAAGCCAAGGTCCAAGCCACATAGTCTTCCGCACTGTCTACGGGCACAGTACCTGTCAACTCCCTGCCCCAGACGTACAGACCTGGAGCTCTATGGTAACAGAATCGGATCGTTTCTGCCATGCTCGTCTCCCATGACCTGCCCATTTCTGTCTCCACACCATGCCTCCTGCAAGGGTCTCTCTGTCACCTGGTTAATCTGGGAACTGAGGAGTGGATAAGACAGGTTGCATTTCCCAGTGATCAGACTGATTCCTCTGACATAAGCCTCACACTCATAATAGAAGCAGGAAAATTTGAGAAAATACATCTGATGTAATTAGTGTAACCTTTCTGCCAGGTGGTTAAAAGCAGAGAAAAAGTCTGGATTTAATATACCCATGGCCCCTCTTGATAAAGAACTAAATTCCAATCTCTACTTAGAAACCTGAGAAAACTAAACATACCCTCCCCGAGAGCTCTTAAAGAGGTGGATTTCCACCACTCACTTGCATTCCCAGATCTTTATTAGGCAAGAGGGAGCACAGTCATAAAGCCAGGCAAAACCAGCAATGGCAATATACATCCAGATAATGAGCAAAAGATCCCTCTTTTTCAGATCTGTTGGCAGGGCTCCACCACCCTCCCTTCTCTCTCTCTAGTGAAAAGGTCCCCCAGGGAGAGCCCCATGGCTCCAGCACCTCACCCAGGGTCAGGATGAAGGAGCAGTCCTACACAAGGCAGTGATGGAGGACCCCAACTTTGCTGCCCGTGCTATGGTTAGAAGAGCTCTCAGCTGCCTGCACAACCACCCAAAGACCTGGTGATAACACACACTGATGCCGCACACCACCCTTGGGATGAATCAGGCCAAGTGGCACGGAGCTGCAAGGCAGGAATTTAGGTAGCAGAGTGCCATCAACCCACGTCCAGTTATCAACAAACTGGTGTTGGGGTATGGTCTACCTTCTTGCACTGCACCTTCTTTTACCACACTCTTACCTCCTTGTAGAGCCTACAGGCAGAGGTGGAGGAAGAAGCGTTATTCCAGCCCGCTTTATGGCATGTCGTTAAAGCAATCCAGGTATGCGAAGGACAGATCACTTTCCTTTCCCATGCAACTGTGATGCTGCTGCCTTCGAGACACTATCATGGAAGTCGGGTGTCCACATCAAAACGGTCCTTAAGGCTTCTGGGTCTCAGGTGGCTGGAAAGGAATAACAGTGGTTTCCAAAACTGTTTTATCTTCTCAGTTGTACTTGACTGGGAGGTTGCATCATCCCATTTTTGGATGTAGGAACCTTACCTCTCCTGTCTGTTGGGTTGCTGTAACCTGCTCTGCCCAGTACTATAATTTCAAACTATTTGGAGGCTGCTGCTTCATGCTGACTAGGTTGTGCCCAAGGCAGTATTTACCATGAGAGGTATTTCTACATGTGTGCCATCATTTGCAACTGCTTATAAATGATTTGGGGCTGAAGATGTAAATGTTGATCTTCGGTCTGAAAGGCCTAGATGATTTAACTTGTTTAGTCAACTTTAGGAGACTGACAGCTTTTTAATTACAAAATCTATTGCTCTCCCCTTCCGTTCTGTCTTAGTGGTGGTGTTCGAAGTTTACTAAAAAACCCCAAGGGCTGGGTACTAATTCAGTTAGCTCTAGGCTGGGTTCTTCACCACATTCAGCTATGTTCAAAACTAAGCATTACTCTTAGAGATGAAGCTGTGGAATTAGAAATTATTGGGAAGGTGTCTGTGGAAAACCCCTCAAACTGTGAAGGATTTGGATGTTTTCCAGGTTTTGCATATTACAGCCTTTTGCCTGACTAACTTCTACTTTGTGCCTATCCAAAACCTAGAAACATAATCAGAAAACCTAAGAGAATCCTTCTGAGACCCTTTAAACCTACCTTGCCTGGGAGAAAAGGGAGGTACTTTCTCTTGTCATGAAATTCCCCATTAAAACACTACATGGCCTTGACTCCAGAGCAAGAAGCAGCAGGACAGGAGTCAGGACTGAGGGAGGAGACTACATGGAAAAGACAGAGATAGCCCAAACAGCAGCAAAGAGGCAACAAGAATTGTCCATGGGCATTTATCCAGGCAGATTCGCTCATCTCTGCCTCCGTTACGTGCGGCTGATGCCCAGGGGAAGCGGTCAGAGCGTTACTCAATGTTTGGATAACACATCCAGCCATTCTCCTGGCTGTCCAAACACATCGTGTGAGATGGACAGGGGTAAGAGAGTCTGTCTGGACAGTTTCAGCGAGGAACAGGACTCATCTTTCCCACCCGTATTGGGACGTTTCATTTTAGTTCTGTTCTTTTCTCTCTTTTTTTTTCCCTTTTTCCCCCCTTTTTTCCCAAAGGTGCCCATCCAAACAGCCCTGCGAGCTGCCCGTGCCGTGTAGCTGTTGCCTGTCGAGCAGCCGTCAGCTGGCAGGAGGCAGCGGGGCAGCTCAGCAGCAGCGGCTGCCGTGACCTCTCCGCTGTAGGGTTTGCACGATGCTCCGGGAACTCCGGGAACGGACGGGAACGATGTACACGGGAGATATTCCTGGGGTCATTCCACACCACGGGAGGAGCCTGGATCGCAGCGGTCCTGGTAATTTCTTTCATTCATCTCCGCTGAAGTCAACAGTCGAAAGCAATTTTAAGCACTTGGATCACACAGAATATATAAATACCTGTACGCTGGCTAGCTGTAACAATTCAATGATAAGTATGACTCCCTGGTGAGCGAACAGGATATCACAGGCTTGTTTTATCTTCCAAATGGGTCAGAGTTGAATCTTTTTCTGGATTGCCACATTCATTTTGTCTTAACAGGTTAGGTTTTTACTTGGAGAAGGCATTGTTATAGTTCTCAGACTCACGATCGCAATGGAAACACCTCCAGATCTTCTGAATATATTTAAAATAAATTTGTTACCACCTGCAATTTTGTTCCACTTCTAATGAACGCCTTCATTTTTTATATATAGATACAGTTTAGGCTTATATATTCAGCATGTATTCCACATATGTAGATCCAGTAACCTTGAATCAGTATGTATCCCTTCATGACTACTTTAAGGGGAATTAAATTAATTAACCTTTATAGGCAATAATGGCCTTTCCTGTGGTATCCCTCTTTGTGTACCATTATCTGAAATAATGAAGTTATACCCTTTGCTTCAGACATACTATTTTCAGTAACAATATAGGCTTTGTTAGAGGCGATTTTAAAAGTCAATAATATCTTAAAGAAGAGCAATTTTGCATCTTTTAAAATGGTGTGATTCTAGCATTTTTCAAAATTTCAACAGCCATTTACAAATGCTGAAAGTTTCATCTGACGGCTGGTTGAAAAATATGGAAAACACTGAAGTGAGTTCAAGAGTCAGATTATTTTGGCTAGTATGACTATTTCTCTAGGCCTTGAAAATAAGGCAGTGGGATAAAACAAATTCTGATCTTAGCATTAGACTTGTAGGCAGAGTGTAATATGTGTGTTGTTCTTTCCAGCGTATTTTGGCGCTTGTACTCCATATACAAGGTGTGTATATATATATATATATATTTATACACACATGCCCTCCACTTTCCTTCACTTGTATGTTCAGTTGAGCTGTGTTTGGACTTCAAAGGCCATGCATGCAAGCACACATGCATGTGTACGTACACCGACATAAATCCAGCTCTGAACATGCACATACAATAGATGCATAATTTGTGCTTATATTGCACTTGCTGCCTTGCCGAAGTCTTTCAATCAAAGATCTCAAAGCATTTGAAAGTCATTTCAGAATCAAATATCCCATGGGTGTAGCCATGAGCTGCTGGTATACCTTGTGCCCTGTTCATGTATTTCACTAGCAGTGTGCTCAGTTCTATGCCTCTCTGTATCCACACTAGACACATAAAAATTAAGCCTCTCATCACTGTTGCAAAGTGATATATTTATAAGTTGCCTAGTGAAGTGAGCTGATTCCCCTGGGTCCTTGCTGGATAGCAGGGCTAGGAGCGACTGCCAGGAGTGTTACCGTCCTGAGCCACGTCCTCGTCCTCAGAGCAGGTGATCTCTCCAACATCTCATTTTGCCATACACTGCTCCTTTAGATTTTCTTATCCTGCTCATCATCCTGAAACAGAAGGAAAGACATCTGAAGCACCCTCAGCTCCAAAATGGGTTGCTCAGAACCTCCCAGGATTTGGCCCAGTTTTGTCAGAGGAGACACAAGTGCGGTGATCGTCAGCTGGGTGAATCCCAAGGAAGGACCACAGGATTTCTGTTAGACACTTTGATGAGCCAGGCACAAAGCTATCTGCATCCCAGGTCTGCTCTGAACATCACAGAAATAAAACCAAAGTTTTAAATTTAAAAAAGAAATCCCATCAAGGTTAATCTTTCAAAAGCCGCAGTCCATCTGGATGTCTTCTTCCTTGGTATTAATTACGATGCCTTGCCCTGTAACCGCTAAGCCAAATATGAGTGAGACGTAAGCTCACTGCAGTTGTGTTTAATGTTTTGCTTGCTAACAGGGCATCTAATCCACCACCAGCAGAAATTCATCAAGCCTCAGGGGCTACCTAGAGAACACAATCCCTCTAAATGAGCAGTAATCTCCTCCGCTGAATCTTCAAACTCATGAACTAGTAAGTGATGCTAAAGGCTCATTTGCTTTAGGAGCTCCCAGGGGTGCAGGGGACGACACTGCAACCAGCTCCCGGTGTAGCAGCGAGCACAGCCCTGAGATGAGTGCAGGCAACGCGGCAGATTCCTGGCATTTTTATTTTTGCGGCAAGAGCCCTTCTTCCTTGGCTCACCAGCACTCTGCCGAAATTTGTGAGCCACATGAACACCAGACTAAAAAGATCCCGCTAACGGTCTCGAGCAGTGAGATCAATAATAATTTCCACAAACTTCGCTCTTTCACATAACGCCTCCCTCCCCGCTCCCCATGGAATAAACAGTGGGATGCAAGGCTGACATTTTGCAGATGCTGGGAGCGCAGGCAGTTCCGGCAGCGGGAGGAGAAGGAGGCAGCGTGGGGGAGAGGCACAGGCGACTGAAATTCATTACTTGGAGAGGTCGCGGGGGTCAGTGACAGTGGCACTGAATGGATTTTTCCAGCCGTTTCGAGCTGAGATTTGCAGTCTGTAATCTGAATGCTTTTATCTATTTCTGAAAATAGACAGGAATTTTTTCCACAGGCTGGTCCAATCTGGCCATGGAGATGCAGGGAAGGATTACAGGGATAAATTCAGGTTTTGTTAAGCAAGTGTAGCTTTTCCAAACCAAACATAGACAGCTTTCTCGCAGCACAAACACACGTACAAGAGTTCTCTTGTCGGAAGGACACATCCCCTTGTGCAAGAGATGAAAGCGCTAGGTGCCATGCGCAGCCCTGGAGCCCTTAACTCCTGTTTCGTACGTTGTTTGTCTCTCCAGGCCAGCTGTGCTAGAGCCAGTGAGGTCTCTCCAAAGCTGCAGAGAACGATGAAGGTTTGTTTCCCCTGCTGAACAGACAAGTACTAGTTTACTCAGTGATTATTTTCTGTTTCACTCACATTTTGCTGCAGTTGAGCTTCCTCTCTTGCTTAGTCATGTCCTTTTCTGGCAGAGGTTTCTCTGAAAAGAGACCTGATTCTAGAAATTAGCCAGGGCAGAAACTGTCAGGTGGGTGTATTACAGCACTTTCAGGGATGAGGAATTGATAAGAAGCCAGCTTTATTTACTAACTTTTTTCCACCCGGAGCAGAAAATACAATGCTGGGGCCTGGTTTTGGTGTTACTAAAGCATTTTGAGCTAGGAACTAAAGGATGTGCTTGGGTGTGTATACGCCAATGTCTTGGAGTAAAATGCTGCAGGATAACAGGACCTGCAATTTCACAGCATCAACTGTGCTCACAAGGTTTTACCATTTTCCCGGTGTCCCTCAGTCCCACCAGCCATGTCTTCAAGCAGCTTGCCCACTCTTGAGTTGTACGGTCACTCTCCTGCCTATCTCCTTCCAAGTGCTAATAATGAACCAGCCACAATTTTCTCTTCTCTGCACTTTAGCACCCCCACTTCGTATACAAAACTGTTATTACGAAGCGTAGATCTACCCTTTTGGGGGTAGAAAGACTTAGGTGCTGAGATGTAAGCCTGCTCTCTCGGTCTGCAGGCTGGGGACGGCTCATCGATAACGGGAAAATGTTTGTGCGGGGGCAAGTGCTGGGCCAGCAGATCGGGAGCTTTGCTTACCGTCCTGCCAGGAGGTGGCTCTGCCTAGCCATGCCCAGGTGGCAACAGAGCTGCAAGAGAAACACTCAAGAGCAACAATTCTAGGGAAAAGTGAGGGAAAGAGAAAGATAATTCGATTAAGCATCTCAGTTATTAATGACAGTAAAGCCTCTGCGGTGGGGAGGTATGAATCTGGATGGAAAAGAGTGTACATGACTGGGGCCACGTCAGGGCAAGCAAGGGTTTGAAAACCATGCCAAGAGCTGAGCTGCTGAAGCATCCTGACAGCTCTGAAAGATGATGATGGGGAGTGACCATCCCCTGGGAGCCTCCTCAGCTGGAGATTCAGAGGGGGGAAAAGGTCTCTCAGGAGGCAGCCAGATCCACTGAGCTTCAGCTGTTTGACAGAGGTTTACATCAGCCCTTCTCAATGCAATGCAGCACGTCCATCAAAACAAAAAAAAACCCAAACAAGTAAGTGAGTGCAAAAACCCGTTGGCATTCACCCATGCCCTTAACATTTACCAGCAGTCTCTCACCACCCTCCTGTCTGTGCATCTTGCCATTTGCCTGAGCTCAGAGCACAGTTTCATTTCAAGCCCACAGCAAGCACTGCCTGGGGGGGCCAAACGCCTTCAGATGCAGCCGTTCCCTGGCACAGAAGAGACATCAACAATTTCCCCTTGGCCAGCTAATACTGACAGTAAAATTAGTTGAATCCATAATTTGGAAATTAGGTGTCTATGATTTACCAAACAGGTCAGACTGGAGCTTTAAACATCGCCCTCTCCCAGACAAGGCAAGAGACTAAAAACAAACCCTAAGGAAGCGTTCAAAGGAATCTGCTTGTGGGGCAGGATGGCTGTGCAGATGGCAGCCCAATGCTGAGGATTTAGGTTGGTGCTTAGGCTCAGCAGACTCTCTGCACTTGCTCCTAATGGTCCCTCCAGGTAGGGTTCCCTGTGCACCAGCCTTCCCACACTGGTGGTAGATGGGCTCTGTGCTATCAGACCTTCAGCTGGCTCTTCTGCCTCTCTCCCTGCTTTCCCCAGTAAACAAATAATGGCAGACTCCTGTTCAGCCTTGTCTATTTTGGGATCTCTAGCAGTCCTATGGATAATCACTGTTATAAATGTTTACACTGATAGGAGACTGGCCCATATTGTACAGAGATAATAACAGTACAATTTGATATTCATGAGGTGCTGATGATCTCTAAATATAGAAACAGAGTAATTATTGCTGGCATTACAGGCTGGATTTCAAAAAGCAGATAAATGGAGAAATGGATATGCTATTTATTGCAGCTTCAACAGTAACAACAGGAAAGCTGTCTACCTTGATTAGGCAAGGACCAGACTGCAGAAGGCAGAGCTCATGGCAGAGGGGTGAAGGGCTGTGATACCCTGCCAACGGAAGGGAAAAAGCACAGCTGTAGAAAAAAATTCTGAAAATGCACCTAATGCCAAGTTCACCCCAACGCGAGTGACTATGCAAGACAGCGATGAAGCAGGCTGACTGCACCGGGAAAACCTATTGTGACTGGAAAAAAAATATTGCAGACTTTTCTACCAAAACCCCTTAAGGAAAGACGAAGCCTTTGGCCACTGTAATCGATGCATGTCTGCAGCTGGAGCAGCCTGCCAGGGTGCAGTGAGAGCGTGCTGAACCGAGACCCCAACCGTTTGCATCCACAGGCAGTGAGCTTCGGCGTCTCTCCGATTGCACGAGCTGCAGAGTCACTCAAGGCTTGTACACGAGCTTGTAGGATGAGCAGGGTGCGTGGCATCCCTGCGATCGTTCCCCTAGCCTGACTTCCTTTGATTCATTTTAGGAACACTTAGCTCTTACTGACGACAATAAAAATAATGGGTACTTAGGTACTTCTGATAAACAGGCTGCTGGTTGACTCCGGAGTCCTTCAGTACAGGTGCAGACACTTAGCTTCAGGCGTGCAACTTGGTATCACTGAGGAATTTTCCGGCAGAATCCCTCCTCTGTCGAATGTTGTGTATGTCAGGGTATGTGTGTTTGGGGCCGAGTCCTTCTTCCAGTCTCTGAAGGGTGCTAGCAAGGTTCGTTACCTAATGACTGGAAACATATCCATCTGTTTGGTAATGGGGCCTTTGTCGTCTCCACGCAGCAGTGGTACCCATGGAGCTGAACGCTGCGCTGGCCGGGCCGCCAAAGCCATCCAGGATCTAACGCTGTTTTGTGTGGCCGTTCCCTCCCAGCCCTGTGAGGAACCTCACCCCTGGCTGGTGATTCTACAACAGACAAAGCCAGATTTGCTTCGACTTTGACCTTTACCACCACTGTGCTGAACAAAGCACTCACTGGTTTCTGTTGCTGTAGAAAGAAAACACATGGACTGTAGCCAGGCTGTTGCCCCAGAGAGATCAAAAGAAGTGAAGCCTTCAAACAGAACAGGGCAGGAGCTGTAGGTTCATCTGGGGTTTGGTTGTTGGTATGACTTTTGACAACGATTTTCTGAAGTGAGATGAGGAAGGGATAGAAGTTACCCACGGCTTTCAGACTTTGGTCTGAAAGTTAATTGCAAAGAGGATGTTTCTAAGAGCAGTAATTCCTGAATCAGTCTCCTTATTAGGTGACTCTGCAGTCCTAGAGTCAAGCAGTAACCTGAACTCTAAATTTCTCCAAGGTTTAGGGAACTGGTGCTTGCATGTGAACTTCACATGGATCACCCCCGTACATGAAGAACAAAAATTATTCACATGCTCTGCTGCTACTCTTCTGCCCTTCCTATATCTTCTCTATGCATACTACTAGCCAAAAGGAGGGAGAGAGAGAGAAAAGAAGAGAGAGAATGGGGGAAAAAAATAATCTAAAGAATTGCAAGTGAGTTAAAAAATGGAGGTAACACTCTGTAGCATGTGTATGGTGTTTAATATGTTGCTGTAGGTATATAAATATTGACTAACCCTTGAAATGCAGTATAGTTAATTGAAGTGGGTTATTCTGTGTTGTTGGAGCAGAGGGAGTCAAAGTTCCCCAGCCTTTTACAGGTTTTTGTCAGACAACACCTCAGAATTTTTACTTAAGTTTTACAGCTGGGGAAACCAAAGCACCGAGAAGCTACATCGCTCGGCCAAGGACCCACAGCAAGTCACTGGCGTGATTTCCATGGGAGCTCAGCCTTGTTCTCAGTCACCAGCACACTCAGATGAGAAGGCACTTGGTTAAACTGGCCATGCATGGGGTTTCAAACTAGTTGTCCCAGCAGTGTGAGCTACATGGCTTTGGGGAAACTCTCCTGTTCTGTGCTTGGCTCTGTGTCAGTGTGGTGGAGAGAATGAGTGGCTGTGACCAAGCTGGTGTCACTGCCTGGAGGTCACAGTGTCTTGGCAAATGGACCCCGATCTCTCAGACGAGCACCAGGCTTGTCTGCACCAAATCAGCTCCCACACCAACAAATTCACTAGGCGTTTTGCTTAAATAACTGGCGGGGGATGTTCTCGTTGTTCAACATGTGTTTCAGTTGGATAGAAACCGCTCAGCCTGTAGGGAATCTGTGCTGTGGCAAAGGCGGATCAGAATGGTATTTTTTAATTAAAAAAAAAAAAGGCATTTCAAGCATAGTTTGTACTCTGCTTGGGGAGGAGCTCTCTGCCCCCGGGGAGTTTTCAGGATGCTGAGCCATGACAGCAGCTGTTGCTTCCCTACTTGCTGCTTTTAAGCAATATATTGCTCTCCTAGGCAGGTGACGATGGAGGCAGAGCACCACCTTCTCCAATGTAATCCAAAGCTCCATGCGGTCTATTCAGGTTACAAAAGAAACCTCAAACTGGGATGCTGCTTCAGAGCTGGAGGACAGAGGTATTCACCCTGTTGCTTACAGGTCCCCAAGGGTCTTGGAGGAGCTCCAAGGAGTCCAGCACAGGGCACTAAGAAAAATGGGTGCGCTGGCAGGAGGCTTGCATTCGCTATGAGAGCAGTGCTGCTGGGAAATTTGTAGGCTCTACAAATCAAAATGTTAAAAAATGCAGCTCTGAGGTCTGCTGCTGTAAGCTTTGTGAAGTAAAGACAAATCACCAGTCTCTAGGGACAATACTAAATTTTGTATAAGGGAAAAATTTGACATTCATTCATAACTTCCAGGTTTTTCCAATTCCCATTTGGTCACAGTTCAAGGTTGTGCTTCCCAATTGCAGCTCTTTACTGTTGGGTTTTTTTCTCCCACAAAATATGAATTTCGTCCTGATGAGGTCAATGATTGGAACTTTCTATTCAAGAAGCTTTTCTTCTCAGTCACAGACAGCCGTAGGCCTAGCAACTACGCAAGTCTGAAGGTCACCAGCGTCCTGTGGTGACAGTCAGGGTTTCTCACCAAAACCAGTTCTCTGTGCCTGAGACCTGGTCTACCCCCGCATCAGTCCAGTTGCATGAAACCGAGGGATAAAATGGAAGTGAAACAGGAACGACACTAGCGCAACAGGTCCCAGAAGCTACTCTGGCAGCATTTTATTTGGTGCGTGCTCTCTGCCACGGTTGGTCTTGTCTTTTATAGTTGTGGCAAAGAGGTGGTAATTTCTGGGGCTTGGAATAACTCATCATTTCTTAAACAGCTCCTCTGAAGCACAGTGCAGAGGAGTCAAGGCACGCGTTGGAGAGAAGAGAGCTAAGAGAACAGGAGAGGGTTAGGGTGGAAAAAAGGTGGGAACCCCAAATCTTCCCTTCCCACCCCACTTGTCTGATGTGCATTACAGAGAAGTATGTCAAAAGCATGTCTTCACATGCAACTGCAGGTCAGTTTGCTGTTTAGGACAATGAGGGTGGGAAGTGGAAATAATCGTTGTTTTTAGCTCGGATGAACATGTCCAAACCAAACCTTCACAGCTATCTTTCCTCATAACTTTTTCCACTTCCGCTACCTGCAACTCTCCCTTTGGAATGAGCGGTGGAAACAGTCCTTGTGGGTCGTGAGAAAGGATCAGACCTCTAAACATGTTGTTATTCCTGTTTTCCAGCTTTCGGCACTCACAAAAACAGATGATTAAATAGAGTAGTTAGCAGTCAACTGATCCAGCTCTCCCGGCAGGTACAGGGAGTTCTCTGCAGAGGAGCAAAACTGCTGGAGTTGACATTTTCCCTATTGCAAAGTCACTTGCTATTCTTTACAACCAAAGAAATGCAGATGCTGCAAAGAGGCTTCACCTTACTAGAACACCCTTTCCTGCATTTTTGTTCAGACTTATTACTAGATACCTTGTCTGCATTGCCCTGTAACACACTTATGAGCAAATTAGCATCTCTCATACTTTAACAAGACAGTTTGGGTTTTTTTTTTACCCATGTAATTATACAGGAATGAAGAGAATGGGCTTTGACTTTGATCCAGGTTTCTTCTCATGAATAATAAAATAAACATCAATAACCACATTCACACATCCCCCTTATCTAGTACAGACAATTTTGAATTTATGATAGACTTCCCCTTAAAGAAAAAGAACTGAAAATAACTGTGAAGTTTGTGTCTTTCCTCCTGCAGCCCACGGAGCTATGAGGTCTGTTAGATACAGACACCAAAGTTCATTTGCTGCTGATGCACAATCACCCCTCTCAGTAAGCTGATTGGTATTTTACTTCCCCTCAACCATTTAGAGCCATCATGGCAGTATTATTTTCAAAGCACACAGGTATTTTCTGGGAAAGCATATGAAACACATGACACACTTGTTGGAAGCTATGGGAAGTTTTAACTTGCTGCTACATTTCCATTCCCTGTGCACACTCCAGGGAGAGCCCTGCGCGGTGTGGAGGTGATGAAACACGCGCCTGGTCAGGAGGGGGGACCAGGAGAAGGCAGATGGCAGAAAGGAGCCTGCGGAGCCTGTCCTGGAGCTCTCTCAGGTGGCTTCAGGAGCCAGGACATTAGGAGAAATGAGGGGAGAAGGGAAAATACAGCAGGCAATTGTTACAGGAGGGGCATTTTGCTGTCTCTGAATGGACGGGGCTTTTGGCTTGCGGGAGGAATGGGCCCCCTTCATTAGCTTTCCCACTGCTCTTCATGACTTGATCTGTTGAGCAAGCTCCTTGGTTTCTGCTGGGAGAGGAGATGAAGTCACTTATGAGGCCAGGATGGGGAGAGGACTCAAAGGCCTCTCTTGGAGGAACTTCCCATGGAAGAGTCCAACGGACACAGAGACGAGAAAGTTTCAAAGTAAACCAATAGTCAACTTAAGAAATGCATAAGACCTCCTAATGTTAGATTCCACAACAGCCTCGGCCACCAGGTCTAGAGCAGGAGAGGGCTCAGCGGAGGGTACGCTGGTGCCAAGCCGGAGTAGAAACCCAGGACAAGCACGCAGAACACCAATCTCACACTCCGGTAACAGCCTACAACTGACAATGACATGGGGAAACAAGTTACACCAGCCCCCAGAGACAGAGCCTGAAGGAGGGACTACAGGTTTCCAAGCAGTAGTAGTACAGTCCGTCAGGTCTCCACTCCCACATCACCATGAGGATACTTCTACCCCCAACTCCACTACCCCACTGAAACACGAAACACCTCCTGCCCAGCAGGACTGGTAGTGAAAATCAGCCTTTATGAAATGCACGGCCATCCCACGAGGTGTGCCATTTTGCTTTGGAAGCGGTGCCACTGTTCTCAGAGATGCCAAACCCATCACAGCCTTTGCTGTGCACACGGGTTTCATCGGCTTCCAGCGGTCCCCACTGCAGCAGCACCAGGGCTACTAAACCAACTGGTCCAGGCGAGGTGACCCTGATCAGACCCCCCGGTACAGACGCTTCAATGCAGCCATTACTTTGCACTACCTGAACAGAAAGTCAAGGTCTGGCAGCATTAGGAGACAAACAGCCAGGGTCACTCAGTATTCCTTAGACAACACTGCAGATACCACAGCTGGGTTAGGCACCTCTGGCAGCCCCTGGGACAGTGAGGAGAAGATAAAGTTGCTTGCAAAACTAGCAGCAGTGCTGCTCGTGTACATGTGCAGTTGGGAATCATCCTGCTATAAAGGGAGAGTTTAAAAACAGCCAAACATTTTTCCTTTGTTCTTTATTTTTCTGCCATGACACGATGCAAAAAGCAATGTTATACAGATGGTCAACAAAGAAGCTGTGTAACAAAGGAGAAAAGCGGTTGTTCTAAAACATCTGACAGGGATCCATCACGACTAATCAAGGGCCAGAAATAAAAGTGACCCCCACAGCGCTGGTGGGGCAAGCTGGGAGCCAATTCCCCAGTGTGTCTTATATACCATATCAAAAGGCTACCTGAAAATTCCTCACTGGAGTCAGCCAAATTATTCAGGGACTTCAGCCAACTCAAGTATCTTCTGCTTTATGAGCCTTGAGGACCCTAAGGCATGCGCACCGCTCCTATTCGCCGCAGTGGATTCAGACGGGCTCTCTGCTATCTATATTTATCACGATCCCCTCAGGAAGTGCTTTGGCAGGATTTTGTAATGAAAACCCTGCCCAGAGCGCTCTTTGGCATGCAGCGAGCAGCCTTAAAATAGCGCAGTGACATACTGCAATAATTACTCATATTAACACTCTTCATTGTGCTGTGTGACGCTTTGTCCCCATCGCCCGGCTCATCCCACCGCCCGGCACGTGGTGAGACGGCAGGGAAGAGCTGGCCTTTCCTAAAAGTCAAAGTCCAGTGCCAGGCTCAGACCCGAGCCCCTGAAAACCACGCGGACCCGACTGCGGTCTCATCCATCACGCCGACAGAGAGCCGACGCCAATGCCCCCATTTGCTTCCAGATCCAAAGTTCGCAGGTGTTCAGGCAGGATATTTTGGCTCCTCTCCAGCCCATCAGTGTTGTTTGAGGAGAATGTTAACAAAAATAAGCGTAAAAGCCCAACCGGAGGATAACTTTGAACCCACACTATAGGAGCAGGCTGCTTACTTGCCAGCTACATGCTGGCTTCCAGTCTAGCCCACACTTTCAGGTTTTTATCCTCTTTGGAGTAAATCTTCCTGAACTGTGCTAACAGTACATCTCGTTTTACCTTAAAAAGTAGTTTTCAGTCAGAAGAGGGATGGGGAAGTGAGGACAGCTTTGCTTGAAGTTGATAGAACCCTCGAAGTTTCTGTATTTTTGAGAAAAAGTTTTTCTCTGTTCGAAAGAAAAAAAACCTGCCTGAATTGCTTGAATTGTGAATCTTGAGCATCTGCAGTGCATTTTTTCTGTTGATGACAAAATGAGCTTTTGAGAAACGACTTGTTACTCATGCCTCTTTACCTAAACTTGCTGGATTTCAAGAGCTCAATCTAAAACCCATCCAAGTCAGTACAAAGAATCCTGAAGACTTCAATGGGCTTTGATTAAAACCTCAGGTCCTCTAGGACTGCTCAGGGTTCCCCACAGTCATGGTCCACATGTTTCAAGAAGACACAGTCCTATAATTACAGAGGCCAGGAGCTCTGAACGGATACGATGTAACTGTTTAATTACGGCTTCACAAGGAGAGATAACACTGCAGTCCCTTCAATATACTCTGATACAGAGAAAGAGAAGTTATGGCACGAAGGCTCCTTTCAATCTTTATTTTCCACGAGTGTACTGTCACTTTGGGGAAAATTAGCACCTGATAATACACATCAGTTCATTTGCTGGTACGATGTGATCGCTGCGGAAAGACACCCCACGTACACTATTTGTGTACGCTGGCCCTTTGTACTTCCATAGTGTTACCCAAGGAGCTCCAAGCCCTTCCTGAAGCTTAGCCATGCCTGCCTAGGAAGTTACGACCGCACTAACATCTCTCCTCTGCCCCCTTTTTTAGGCTCAATGAATTCAAAGATGTGGAGAATTATCAGGGCATTCACAAACAGCAAACTATGACTGAAGGAACAACCGCAAACGGAATCAACACATAAGGCTATTCTTTTCATTAAGAAAACTTGTTCAGGCCACATGAGTTAGCGAATGTGCTCACAACCACTTCTGTAACTATGATGCCATGGAAAAATGCTATTCCAAGAAAGCATCTGGCTAAATACAACAGACTCCCATTAAACGATCCTACACTTTTGTCAAACTGCAAAACATCTTTCAGAATATATCAAAGAACATTTTCCAAAGCTGCCTTCCTCTAGCATGTCATCAAATCTACCCTGAAAGCGCAGCTCGGCAATGAACTCATATCTGAATTTGTAACGGGGTAGGTATCTGCCAAACGTATCGTCACCAGCAAACAATGCACTAGTCATATGGATTTTTTTTCCATGCACCGGCCATTATTAAAGCTTTCTCAATTAATTCTGTGGTCTCCAGGACCTTCTGCCAAGGTCACCATTCATGGCTGAAAGGGCTGCTCACTGAGTAATGAACACAAACTTCTCTGGAGACTTTCTTGTAAGCTGTAATCAAATACAATCTTCTGTTAATTGCTTACACATACTTGGTGCATTAACAAGGGGAGCTTTAAATATGTATATATATATATAACCAAACACAACTGAGGAAGGCAAAGCTTAGATATTAGCACCATACGAGTATTCTGTTGATGACTTTTCTATCAAAGCCAGATCTGATTAGTGACATGGGGGAAATGTTTTATTTGGAATAAAGCCTTTGCTTCAGAAGACTGTGTCTCAAATGCAGTGCTGGACGGCTACTTTTATTCTAGCGTAAATTCTTGCTTGTGAGAAGAGGTCAACAATAGGCTCTTGCCCTAATTACTGCTCTAAATCTAGCTGTCTGCTGAATATTCACTCCTAAATGTCTGACTTTGAACCAGACTGGGTTGGTTAGTCACAAAGACTTCTCCTTTGAAGTGCAACTCTCTAGGGCACAGCCTGCCTTACCGCACTCAGAAGAGTAAGAGGTCTAAGGAAGCGCTGTCAGGAGCAAGGAGGCCCTCACCAAATCAAAGCAACCCACTCACATAGCATCCCACTCACCCATAACATTGGGTTATTCGAACTTGTGGAAATGCTGCTACTTAAAACTGATCAGACAGCTTGGCAATTTTGAGGGATGGCTCTCAGCCCTGTCTCAACGTGGCCTCTGGCTGAACAGAGGCTGATGGCACAGCTGACCAGCCTGTCACTGGGCTAAGCCGCAGGTGAGCTCCCCTCCACAAAAACTTCCTCAGCCTGACTTGTGATCCGGAGGAACTGATAACTTCTGCTGAAACACAGCATAGAGCAGGAGATACTACTGACAGCTCCAGGCATTAGCAGAGCTCAGCAGGAACCCAGGAGAGGTCAGTGGAACATCTGCCCTGGTCTCAAATGCCAGAGTTACACGAGGGAGCCTGCACAGCTCTGAGCTTTCCTCTGCTGCTATCAGTCCTCTGCTCTTAAGGGCACTTAACTTATAAGAGCTTCAGGAGACAGCGCATTTTGGTATTCAAATGTCTCAGGTGAGACTACAGGCCACACTTCTCACACCAAGTAGGCAAGACCAGGCATCTTTAAATGTCTTAGAACATTGCTTCTGATCAGTGCAGAGGGGCAACCTCTAGTCCCCAGGAGGAAAACCAGAGGGTGCAGTGATGGAGAACTAGCAGAGCACTACAGCTTTGAAAGAGGATTGGATCAAGGTCCTGGAGAAGAATAAAAGAGATCCCTAGGTCTCTTCTCCTTGCTTATGCTTTATGGTCCTTCTGTAGGTTAAGTTAACAGGTTTTTCTAGGTATGCCACAATCCATATTACATTATTTTTCCATTGCTAGTTTCAAATTATACAGCTTCTCCCTCTAAGCCCATAAAGTTCTTTTTAAAAGCTCATAAAATTTCACCTGTGTACGTTTATGGCTCTCAGGATATGAACTAAACTCAATTGATTTAGCTATATTTACCACTGCCGAACTTCACACTGTATTTCACCACACTACCTTTTCAGGAGGAATAAGTCACTTCCTCCTCCTTTCCTCTTGCTGAATTCTTCCAGTGCAGCCACTGAATCCAGAAGACTAATCCAATTTTTTCCCCCTTTTGTTGGAAACACACCAATACAATTCTGGCTTAAAATGTAAATAAGTGTGCCTACACTGTCAGATAGCTTAGCTTCCTACCTCTCTCCCAGGCCCTAAGTCTATGATCATCTATACCACATACCCATAGAGCCATGGAATCATAGAATAGTTTGGGTTGGAAGGGTCATCTAATCCACCCCCCCTGCAATGAGCAGGGACATCTTCAACCAGATCAGGTTGTTCAGAGCTCCGTCCAGTGTCACCCTGAATGTTTCCAGGGATCAGGCATCTACCACCTCTCTGGGCAACCTGTTCCTAGTTTGCTCAAAGTACTTCCTTCCAGAAGGAAAAACGAGCACAGCTTAAGGGACTGTTACCCAACATTTCCCATGAGGCAGGCAATGCAGGTGTGTGGAAAGCTCCAGTTTTGGTCCCTTCTCCTGGGCTGGTCCTTCAGTGCTCCTCTGGGACCCTCCACACTAACCTCTTCTGAATATTCACACACGATAACTCAGAGCATGTAACACATACCATTAGCATCACATTATGAAAGCACCAGCGTGTCTGGTTACAACACCCCCCCCCACATTTCTTCAAGCTTTTTTTTGGGGGGGGGGGGGGGGAAGAAAGAAAAAAAAAAGAAACCCACATAAAAATAATAACGATGTGTCAAGGCCATAACTTGTGGCCCAGGAAAGACCTAAGCCAAGAGCTATGCAGCTTGGGTGCAGCCAGGCTGCTCCAGAGGGACTCAGCCTTCAGCAGTATTGACACCATCCACTACATACCCCTGTGGTCTGGGGACACCCTGAGGGGTGGCTGCCTTCAAGAACAGATACAGCCAACAAGAGAGTCCAAATGTCAAACCCAGCTCCAACAAGCACCCCAGTCCATGGCAGCACCTTGCAGACCTCAGCTCTGAAAAGCCTGAGGGGCTTCCTTGGTCCGGCAAACCTAGGTCAGGTCTCTCTTGGGCTTGTCAAAGTTGGACAAAGAGGCTTTAGCCAGCAGAAGACCGACAGCAACCGTGCCTCTAATGCTGACAGAAATTAGCACCCATAAAATAACGTGGTAGCCAGGCATAAACACAAAACTAGAGGCAAAGTTTATCTACAAACATTTGAGTTGCCATGATTTCTTTTCCCATTTTAGACAAGACCATGAAAACAGTTTTGATCTCTAACCCTTTATTTCCTTTATGGCTGGAACATGAAGTAAATCAACATTTTGGGATCGCCAAAATATTTTGATTTGCTTTTGCTATTTGCTTATAAAAATCATTGGAGTTTGTCAGAGGGAGTGGAAGAGCTGGGTTATTTTTTTGCTCCTTGGGGAAGGAATGAATTTGCAGGGGCTAAAACAGGAATTGGCTCCAGCCTTTCCAACTTTGTGGTTCACACTCTTTCTTGGTTTCATAGTAAATTGTTGCACTGGGCTGGAATGATCCAGCACTGCTTGATTTCTCACAGCCTTGTGACTTTGAAGCAAGTGTTCAGCCTCACGCCTTGGCAGTGGTCGCCTGTACGCAGCCCTGACGTCCACAGAAGGAGCACAACCCCTCTCCCACATGGACCTTGTAGGGCACACGGCTGCCACGGGAGGAAAAGCAGTGGCAGTGGCCATGTAGAGGCATCCTACATGATGGACGAGGACCACCAGCCACCTGCTCCTGAGAGGGAGGCAGCAGGTCCTGGTTGCCACTGAAAGCAGAAAGCTGATTGACTTCATTTAAGCATGTTACACAGAATGAAGTCTGATGGAGGGGAAAAAAATCATCCCAGTGTGGAAGCTTCTGCTTTTTCTTCTCCTAAGAGACAAAAAATTATGCACTTGTCCTATCCAGAGAGATCTGAAACAAGGACTGGGCTGAAATCAAGGCCCCAGCTATGAACATCCCTGAAGTTTAGGAGAGGATCTCCTCTCCTAAGATGGGACATCTTAAAAACCCTTCTATAATGGCCAAACTGAAGTCCTAGATTCCAAGCAGAAATGAATTCGAGAACATTGCGTCCAGATGCGGGTCTTAATTTAGCAGGTTTTGGTTGTGGGAAGTTACTGGTCTGGCACACCAGACCTCAAAACTCACTGTTTTTCTTCAATATCACATGCACTGAGACACCTCAATATGAAGATTCTCACCCAGGATAGTTTAAAGTGAGAAGAAATAAAATCAAACATGGAACTGTCATCTTATTTCGTTTTATACAGCAGATACTGTGTGTGTGAAAAGCAGCACAGCTCTCCTATTGACAGTCTCGCACTTCTGGTCATGCTTCCTGGAGGCAGGTGGTTCACTGCCGTATCTTCTGCTCATTTTGTATTGTTGTTTTAAAGGTCCTATCATTTTCTCTAGGGAAGAGATTGATTGGCCTCGATAAATGGACCAACAGGCCTTTCATAAGAGATCTCACAGGCGGTTGTACCTGGGAGCACGAGGCCAGCCACACTCATCAGGTCACGGTGAGGTGCAGCCAGCAGCAGTGTAGGCACAGGAGGAAAAACATCACCTGCGGCTCTCCAAAGTCTTCCCTTGAGTCCTGGGGCCAGAGGTGTCATCTGTACTGCAGTGCTGAGATGTTGGGGGTCAGCTTGGTCCAAGTTGAGGGCTGCGTACGGGCAGTCAAAGAGCAGCTGGTCCAACTCTGACTGCTCTTCACGACCTCCCCACTGGAGGTTATCACCCTCCGAGATCTGCTCACTGAGCTACTCATGGGAACGCTGCCTAAGCCACCTCTCTCAAAAGACATCCTCCTCTCATAAAACCCAAGAATTTGGCTATTTGCATGAATGTGGTTCAAATTCCTTGGGATCCTTTGCAGACAGCCACACCATGAGCAGATCTAAAGGAATCAAAATATTTAGCGAAGGTCAGTGATGGGCAACCAGATGCAGTAATTTCTTCAACAAGAAGAGGTGCAGCTGGAAAAAACGTATGTCCACACAGATGCGGTACCGTCCCCTCTGCCATCATGTCCACCTCACACAAGCAACGTCCTCCTGCTTTAAGCTAACATCAGCGTACTGAGTCACTGCTGCAATGCCATCGTGCGCACAGACTGCACTCAGCTGTGTCATCTGCTGTAGATGATGGTCATCTCGAGCAGGGTGGGCAGCAACATCTTACCTTAGCAAGACTGCAAGATTAACCGGTGCTTGTGTGTCGGAGCTACTCCCAGAGCTGGATACGTTTTCCTAGCAGAACTATAGGTCCCGTATCATACCTCCATGCCATCAAAAGGCAATGAGGCTTTATCTGCAGTCCGTGCCGACAGACACATGTGTGCTCTTTCGGTACGTCAAGCCAGCTGGATGGGAACCAAGCGAACATGGGCTACGTGGCTTTCAGTCTGAGCTGGCTCACAGCCTTCCAGTTCAGTGCACAGGCAGTGCAAATGCATCTGCCCGCAAGAGACCATGTAGGCAGAGGAAGCAAGAGGCAGACAGGGAGCGGTGAGGCAGTGTTAGTCTCTTAGAAAGCACCTGATGATCTCTGGAATGAGAGTTTCTGTGAAAAGTTAGAGTCTCTTCACCCTGTTCTCCCTGTGGTCCCAATCTGCCCTTCTTTACTGCTAGCTGTTTTCAAGCTGGAGGCAGGTGAACAAATAAGCATGTGGTATCTGAAGCTTTGATAAGCAATGTTGCTTACATTATAAAAAAAAATAAAAATACAAATTAGTCTCTTTCTCCATTTTTAAATCAGCCCAAACTAAAGAAAAAAAATAAATTTTCTCCTCTCAGTGGAAACTTCTTTGACACATTTAGGTTAATAAGTCCATTTGATAGATGACTTATCACTCACGTTCCCATTTCCTAATCGCTCCCTTGTCTCGCAGCCACCCTGGCTGAAGACTGATGATAGCTTCTAATAGCTGCCGCAGCTGCCTTGCTCCTGCCAGCGCTGGGCATGGCACCGAGCGCTGCGGTCACCGGGGCTGGGGCTCAGCATCCTCCCTCTGCTGGGCAGCCACGGCCCGAAACCCGGCTGGAAATAGCACCTGCTCCCGGGAACTGGACGGTGGACATTTTCACCCTAGTTAATAGCCTCGTATTTTTAGAGCGGTGGAGGAAAGTCTACAGCGATGCTTTGTGAAGAACGGCGGCTTTAGAGCAGCACCTCCTGCGGGGCAGCTCTCCATGGGATGGGGGAAGAGCACCCCAGCCCCATCGCTGGCCTTAGAGCTGGAAATCAGCCCCATGGCTCTCTGACCAGGTAGGGTGTCTGTGCGAGCCCAGCTTGGGGCGAGAAGGAGAGCGTGCAGGTCATCCTCGGTGTTGTGCCTTGGTTGAGGAGCACCCATGGGTGAAGCGTGGGTGGTCGCAGAGCCTCCGCGGAGGGAGCACCAGAAGGCCATGACCCAACTTGCAGCCACCACTAGGTTGACGAGCAGCTCGATGAGCGGCCGAAGCCGTACCCGTTAACTACTTGCACGTCGCGGCTGCTGTGATGGATGATGCCTGCGAAGGCAGGGTGGGCTGGTGGTGCCTGGAGACTTCCACAAGTGTTCTGCCTGCTCTGTCACCCTTCTCGTGGGTTCCTGTTAGGGCAACACAGCTCCTTGCCTGCCCTGCTCAGGGCCCTGGGCACAATTTCACACCTGGTTCCTATCTCAACAGGCCCCTGTTATCAAAGGGAAGAGGCTGGTATCACAGGGAAGAATATGGATTTTGTGGGAATGAGCTCTGCTTTGTTAGAAGCCATCCAGCAGCGGAAAACACAAGAGAGAAAGCGCAGGGAGGTGCTGTGCTGCTGCCCCAGGGTAACGCCAGCTCTGAGCCATGCTTCGGTCACCCAAATGTGCAGGCAAAGATGCAAAGCTGGATGAAGCTGCTGCCTCTGGTCATGGGCTGAGGGATACCAGCATTTCCCAGGACAAAACAAGTATGGTGTCCTCTAGCCGAGGGGAACTGCACCTCCACGAGTGTTTTTTCTCAAAGGCTGTATGCAGAAACACTCTCACGCAGCAGCTTAAGAGACAGAGCTGCTGGAGACCCATCTGAATCTTGCACGTGTCTGATCCTTGCAGCATGTTTTTTCTTGCAGTGCTCATTACACCAGAGAGAGAGGCTTTTCATTTCAAGCAACTCATCATTTAACACACCTTGTTAAATCTGCTCTGGCATCAGAATGGGAGTTTGGGGATGCCCAGTCCCAGAAGCAATGCTGCTAACTACACTCCATGACTATATTTGATTTGATTGCTTTTATTAGGCTTCCCCTTCCATCCTTCCTCCTCAGTCCCAGACCGGGAAGTGGGACACCTGCCCAAGAGAGCACTCTGAGAAAGGGGAGATCCCTCCCTTGGAGACAGGACTGTCTCTCTGCAGCACATTTGTTTAACTTTCCCATAAAAGAGGCTGGCAGAATAAAGCAGGGACTTTTCTTCAGCCTTACTGTCAAACGGGCCCGCTTAAAAGAAAATTCAGTGTGCCCAAACTCATAAAATCTGAGAATTCGCACATAAAATTTAAACCCAAATCTGGATTATGTTTTTCAGAATGGTTTCTGTACTTTCACTCAACTGAACCAAGCTCACCAGCCTCAAAAGTCGCACTTTCCAACCTGTGACTTGGACCCAGCCCCACGGAGGAGAGCACTTCTCTGTGCAGGAGGAGTCACAGCACCGAGCACAAGCACGGGTGGAGGCAGAGACTTCTGCAAAACACGGCTACGCTTCAGTTCCTCTCCTGTACCCAAACATTTGGGCCTGTACCCCTTTCCATTTCAATTTTCCTACACCACTTCCCTTACTCAAATGAGCACATCAAGTACTCGTGGTCATCTCAGTAAAAGCCCATATGCATAAGTCACCCTGGAGCCAGGGTGAAGGCGCTTTTGCAGAGCTGGTGATTTGAGTTACCTTGTTTTGGGTACTCACACTGAGGTTTCAAAGGGGCGTGAGATGGTCTGATGCTGGGCCCACTTCAAACAGGGTCTTGTAACATGTTCAGAGCTGAGATGATGAAAAACCCCAAGCTCCTGAAAAAATTTCAAGCGTTCTCTGAAAATTGAGGTGGCTCATGCCGCACATGTCCCTCAGGCGAGAACAGAGTGGAAAACAAAGATGCATCCAACAACTTTTTGTAAGCAAAAGTTGATTTATTTTTTTTTTTAAGGTCACCTGGAGTGAAGAACAATATTGACCTCCTACACCTTGACCCTTTGCAGAAAAAATATTTACAGAAGTGCCTGAATTGTTTATCTCAGTTCAGTTCCCGTCTCCTTTTCCCTCCCATTAAACGGTGAAGTTTTACCCATCAGTCTGCAGAGACCGTGTGACGTGTCAAGCAGCAGAGCCGCGATGTGCTAAGACAGCTATCGCCGAGGACGGGCCGTTGCTCCTTTTGGCTGGCACAGCATTTATAACACTTCCAGTGAGCTCCGTCTCCTGGAGAAACCTCAGCCTGCTCGAATGGACCAGAGTCATCCCACAAGAACCTGGAGCACCACACCTAACAGGCAGCAGGTTGCTAAACTAAAAACGAGCAGAACAGAAAAACACTCCTGAAAAAAAAAGAACGACAGGCAGTTCAGATGCTACAGCTACAAACCAGAAAGACAGCTCACTCCCTGCTGTAATTTTTCCTGTATCACCTTGACTGGTAATTCTTTGATTATTATCTTTGTCACCTAAATGCAAAAGCAGCAATGCTTGTTTTCCTTATTTTAGTCCACCCTTCTTTACAAGCCCCTTTTCTTTTTCTGCTGGCCGGGAGCTGATGACTGCAGGCTGGGGAAGGGAGCTGCAGGAGGGACTCCTGCAAGCAGCCGGTGGGAACCAGGGTCCACTGCCCGCTTCTCCAAGGTCATCCCATGCGCTGGTGGAGCATCGCCACCGTCCTGCCACTCACATTTTGAGATCTGTTGCCATGGCACCGGGGGACAAATTGCTCCTTGACTCTCCCCTGCAAATCTCTCCCAGCAAAGCCGGGCCTGGACTTGCAACCTTGGCTATTTTTAGCCACGTGCTGCATAATGCAGAAGTTGATGAACATCTGCACATCTTCATTAGTCAGCCATTTCCAGGTGCTCAGCAAAAGGAACGGGGAGTAAGAGACAGGAGAAAGGCTGGGATCAAATGCTGAGCGAGGGTGGCTGCTTGCTGTGCCTTTTGGTGAAGAACTCTGTCTCACTTTCACCTCAAATCCACCCTAATGGATCTTGATGGAAAGACACCTTTGTTCCCTGTGAGCTGGAGGGACGTGGACCCTTCTATCTCCTTCCCTGAGATGCCCACGCTGCCCGAGATACCCAGGCACCATGTCAGGATGATGGCTTCTCCCCTACCTTCCTCCATCCCATGACCTGCTTCCCAAGCCCACCTTGCACTTGCAGCCCTGGCAGAGGTGGACTGCGGCAGGAGGTCCTGAGGGCTGATTTTGGTTCTCAGACGGGGACCATGAAGGATGTTCCCAGCCCTCTCCCCCCCATTTTCCCTCCTCGCACTAGCCTGAACCTAGCAGTGCACCCAGGGCACATCACGCTGATCGGGTGACAGCATGAGCTCCTACAGGTGTCCAAAGCTGCGGGGAAGGTGATAGCGCTCCAGATGCCATTAGAAAGGTGTCACATGTCAGTCTTTAGGAAGAGCTGAAACATGTGGAAGATTATCAAATCAGCAGGAGTGCTGCGTGGTGAAGGCTTAGACTGGGCTGGAGGGGTTGGACACCTCTCACCCAGCAGCCCAGCCTGACCTGGTACGCAGACTGCCAACCTACTGAAGCAGCAAACCTTGTTATTAAAAATAATTCAGAATAGCAAGTTCTTTTTCACATGACAAAATGAAAGCAACATTATAGACTCACAAACATCTATACTTTGCAAGAATATGCTTTGGTTTTCTTTAGGTTTATTGAGGGCTAAGGGCAAATCTGCCAAATCCTGGGTGCTCCTGTCCAAACACGACAGGGTACAGAGGCACTCCCCCAGGCAGCCTGCATCCTAAATTCACTGGTTTAAACCAAGCTCAAAAGCAGCTTCTGCAGCAGTAGAGCTGGGCTCTGGGCTGGTAAACCCAGTGTGGTGCAACTCATCAGGAAACCACTGACCAAACTCCAGCTCCAGGCTCGAATCATGGATACAATCAGCGATCACATCCGATCTTGGATTACTGACATCATCTACCTGGACTTGTGCAAAGCATCTGACACTCTCCCACAGGACATCGTTGTCGCTAAATTGGAGAGACATGGATTTGTCAGATGGACCACTCAGTGGGTGAGGAATTGGCTGGATGGCTGCGCTCAAAGAGTTGCAGTCAATGGCTCAATGCCCACATGGAGATGGGTGACAAGTGCTGTTCCTCAGGACTCGGTATTGGGACCGGTGCTGTTTAACATTTTTGTCGGCAACGTGGACAGTGGGATGGAGTACTCCCTCAGCAAGTTTGCTGACAACACCAAGCTGTGTGGTGCAGTCAAAATGCTGGAGGGAAGGGATGCCATCCAGAGGGACCTTGACAGGCTTGAGAGGTGGGCCCATGCACAAATACAGGCTGGGTGGAGAATGGATTGAGAGCAGCCCTGACAAGAAGGACTCGGGGGTGTTGGTTGACAAGAAGCTCAACACAACCTGGCAATGTGCATTTGCAGCCCAGAAAGCCAACTGTATCCTGGGCTGCATTAAAAGACGCATAACCAGAAGGTCAAGGGAGGTGATTCTTCCCCTCTGCTCTGCTCTGGTGAGACCCCACCTGCAGTACTGCATCCAGCTCTGGGGCCCCCAATATAAGAAGGACATGGACCTGTTGGGACAAGTCCAGAGGAGGGCCACAAAGATGATCAGGGGCTGGAGCACCTCTCCTATGAAGACAGGCTGAGAGAGTTGGGGTTGTCCATCCTGGAGAAGAGAAGGCTCCAGGAACACCCTATAGCAGGGGGCCTACAAGAAAGCCAGAAAGGGACTTTTTCCAAGGGCATGTAGTGAGAGGACAAGGGGTAATGGCTTCAAACTGAAAGAGGGTAGATTTAGATTAGATATTAGGAAGAAATTCTTTACTGTGAGGGCGGTGAGGCACTGGAACAGGTTGCCCAGAGAGGCTGTGGATGCCCCATCCCTGGCAGCGTTCAAGGACAGGTTGGATGGGGCTTTGAGCAACCTGGTCTAGTGGAAGGTGTCCCTGCCCATGGCAGGGGGGTTGGAACTAGATGATCTTTAAGGTCACTTCCAACCCAAACCATTCTGATTCTGTGTGCCCCCAGCTGAGGGGGTGCTTGGGTTTGAAGTGATTGCACAGACTTCTCTGCCCATCACCCCCCAAAAAATGATCACGCTGGCTTTCTCTCCTTGGCTGTAAAGTGATTGTCAGAGACAAAGCACCAAGACTGGAGCTGCTAAGGCAGCCTAATTCCCTCCAGTGCCTTCCAGCCATCACCCGGCTGAAATACAGCAAAGTGGCACTGCGGTGGCCCTGAGACAGATGTGCTGTTCCTGCTCATCTCATTCCTGCTCTGCTAAGGATGGCCAACTTGCAAGAAAAGCAAAGCAGTGGCTGGGCACAGTGCTTGCAAAATTAAATATTGCTGGCTGGGTCCTTGTGCAAGGTCTGACTGAGACAGGTTTTAGAGGAATCCCTCACGTGTGCAGAGTTGCACCATCTCTGGCATGTAAGGGTGTAACTCCACAGAAACCCAGGGAGCTGGGTTGATTCACACCAGCTGCAGAGCTGATTACTGAGAAGTAGTGCTGCCTCACTCCATATTTTTCTCATTTGGTATAATGTCAGGGGGGCAAATCAAGGCCATGTGAGGCTCCGAGCTAAATCAGTCTGTGATTTAGGAAATGTGTACAAATGCAGGCATGTGCAATTACATGAGGGACCAGCGCCCTCTCTGAATGGAACCAGTAGGTCAAAGATGGAACACAAAAACCCCACCACCAAACCTGAAATGAGCTGTTACGGATCAACCCAATACTAAAAGGAGCTTCCTCCCAGACAATGATTTGTATCCCGGTGCCCACAAGTTCATGCCACCTGAAATATGCTTTGGTTTGGGTTGGTTTTTTGGCTTAACAAGTGCTGTGCTTCCTCCCTACACTCCAAAAGACCAAGCTACAGGTGACAGGGTTAAACTGCTAACTAAGCAGGGTGACAGCTATGCTGGGAGGTGGAAAGAAAGGGGTGGCTCAGCTTGAGCCAGGCAGGAATATCCCCATTAGCACAGAAAATGGGAGCTGTAGAGCCACGCTGGGGTCAGCAAGATCATTTCACACGAACGTCTCCTCAGACATTGCCAGCAGCACTGGTGGCCTTCCAGATGCTGCAGAAGGACCACATCCAGATCGGTGACACCCACCAGTGGGACTTCCCACCCATGACAGCTTCCCGCTCCCGAGGCCGTGCCAGTGTCACGATGCATCATTTCCCCAGCCCTGACTCAGTGACCTGGTGAGGAGAAGCATCATAGCCCGAGCACCCCAGCGTGTCCCTACGTGCGGTATCCCAGCCCAGCATTCAACGGGGACATCCTCAGCCACCTTTCCCAGCCCTCCTGCTCGGAGAGGGAGAGCCTGATGGCAAAGGAGGATCTAGGAGTCGAATTCAGGCAGCTGAAAAAAATTGGACCACAGCCTTCACCATCACATGCTGGAATTGTTTGTTTATCTTCTTGCTTCCTCTATAAAACAACTCATCCCAGCTGGGTCATAAGGGAAGGAACAATAGCCATATATTTTTAGGATCTATCTGTGAATCACTGGTGACCAGTTTTTCCATTTTGTCACCCAGACCATTTTGTTTTAGCAAGAGACCCCACGAAGCAGTTCAAGCCATGAGTGTGCAGGGAAAGGGTAGTCCTGGCAGTCAGGGATCCCCCCCAAGCACCCGACAGCCCCAGTCCTGCCTGGTGGCATCATATTTGTGCTACCTCCAAAAAGTGAGGCATCACGGGGACCTTCAAGTGGGTTATAGCCATAGAAGTTACCCACAACCTGCCAAACAGTTTGGACATGTGGGTGTCAAAGCCCCACCTGTGATAAAGAAGGTTTGGGTTTTTCTTTTTCTTTCTCCCCCTCTGTTTTTTTTTTGTTTGTTTGTTTTTTAAATAAAGGATGCCTCTCTTCTATTTAGAGGTCAGACAGGTTTATACTCCAGTGTTTATTTTCTCTCCCCTATTGCAGCATCCTTGACCACACAACACAGAGACACTCAAAGGCTGCCAAAGCCCACGAGAGGCAAGCGCTTGGTGCAACAAGCAAGCCGCCTGCTCATTAAGCCTCGCAAGGTAACAATGCAAATCCACAGCCTTAATATAGCGTGTGACAGAAAGTCCCAGCCCGAATACAGCAATATAGTACCTCAGGGGACTGGCAGAGGCAGAAACAGCCCAGCCGCGATGTACAGGCGCATGTTCAAAGGTACAGCAAGAGGAAACACAGCAGCTTTTTGGCCCCATCTGTCCCCCGGGGCCCACAGCTTGCATGCATCACCAAGTAACCTCAGCACTACCATGAGGTCTCCAGCAAGGCAGAAAGCAAGCAAAGATGTCACAAAAGCCAAACCTCCTACTTCTCCTCCATCATCTCAGCCAGCGGCAACGTCAGGGAAGAAATTAGGGGTGGGTTTCAAAAGCCCTTAGTGAGTTAGGAGCACAAGCTCTGCTGCCTGTGAAACATTAAATAGTGGATGGGAATAATTTCTCCTTAAGAAAGAGAGAAAAAAAAAAAAAGATTACTAGGTCACAGATTCCCCCCTCCCTAATCTCTTCCACTAAGTCTCCTCTGAAGCAGTAGCTCCCAGGAAACTGCAGGTTTAGCCCGCAAAGCTCCTTTTTGGCAGCAGTTTCTTTTCTTGTGTTCCTAGATGAGGTAGTGTAGGTGCACAGAGGTGAAGAGATTTGTTTCAGCTTGCATGGAGTATCATGGGAAATTCTGCCTGCTTGTCCTTAATCATAACGCTATCAGCAATCATCCAGGCTTCTAACATGGCTTTCTCGTTAGCCCTGGGGACTCTCCATCCTGTGTTTTTCCCAAGTCTATCTCACCCTCCTTACTACCTCCTGCTGAGGTCTTTAATAAAGGCGTTTTATCTTTTCCATGCTCAGGGGCAGGTCTCGGGTGCTCATCTTGCCCCAGCCTTCTCCCACTTTGCATAGCACTGATTCATATGAAATACAGGCACATCCCGTATTTCACATGAATCATTCCTTTTTCAGCTCATGTTCCCAACGATAATATTTTTGTGGAGCAGTTTTATTCTATTAGCCCACAAAAAGCGCCATTACTCAAGCCTTTCCCAGATCATCTAGCGTGTTTCTCTAAGGAAGTTTTTTTCCACAACGCTGCCTTATAATAAATCCCTTTCCTTTCTAAAATGCAGGGGTGGAAGGATGCGGGGGAAATGAGTCTACCAACAAATGGATGGACTCATGCAGCCGTTTCCCAACAGCTTACACTCAGTAATTAATATTTCTGAGGACATGCGTGGATAAGAGAGCAGATAAAGCCTATAAAAGTGTATTTGTTTCTTCCTATACACATCTGGGTGCGGTGCAGGGAAGAGCACTCATCTTCACGCCTCTGTACACGTGCACATCTGCATACATGCATGTAAATGCACAGATGGTATCTGCCATAGCCCTGCCCAGCCTCCCCACTGCTCCCAAGCTCACCTATATCCCAGTGTGTGCACAGACAGTATTACACAGTTTGTCATCCCCCGGGGTTTCTGTCACAGTCCCCCAAGTCAGGAGTGGGGAAACCAAGGAGAATCACATCAGCTTGTGCCTCCCAAAATGGGGACATCCCATTGCAGCACCCCAAGGAGTCAGGGGGAAAAGGCAGCCACCCTCTGCAACTTTAAAAAAAAAAACAAACACAAAATCAAAACCAAACCCCCACACATGCTCAAAAATATTTACTCATCCTAAATTTTCCATTCTGGACATTGGCCTGGAGGTAAATTTCTTGGTTTAGAAAAACTGAGAAAATTTCAGCAAGTGTAGGGGAGGTATTACACTTTCCCATTTCCAAAGCACAAATTGTGAAAGAGCCACTCTTACACATCTTTACACTGATTATGAGTTTAAAAAAAAAAAAGAAAGAAAAAGCAAAAGCAAGACATACTGTTATGTCAGGAGCGAGTCCTTAACGCCCCTTTAGGGACAACATCCTTGTATGGCCTTAAAAGAGCAGCGAGTGCTGCTGCCACGGCTTGTGGGCCACCGCTGCTGGCTCCAGGGGATACTTGCCTGGGCACCCAGAGGTCCCAGGCACACATTAGACCTCCCCTTAGCCCATCAGAGCAGAGAAACAACTCCAAACTCCCAGTACAACCCCGCAGCAAAAGGGCTAAATGAGCTCCTACTGTGCTGGTGATGGAGGATAAGGAAGGAAAGCAGGGCTTGGTTTTACGCAGCCCATGCTGATTGCGCTGGGTGCTGAGGTTTGCCATTTGAAAAGGACACTGAAAAGGTGGGAATAGCCCAGAAGCTGTACAGGGAGGAAGAACCCCGAAGGGCGCAGGCAAACAGGGGAGGTGGTTTGGTTGCAGTTTATCTGCTTTCATGGAGACACCGACGGGACTCTCTAATCCAGCATAAAAACATGGCAGACTAACACAGGAAAAAATGAGCCATGCTAGGCTAAAGGGCAGAGGATCAGAACGATGTTCCTCGCTGGCTTTAATGTTCCTGAAGGGAGCCCTGATTTTATCTAGATGGTAGAAACTGGTGCTCAAGTTCCCTGGAGTGCAGGCACCTGAGCCATGTGGTCAGGGTGCACTCAGGAGACCAGACCCACCAAGAGGTCTTCTGCAGAGCAAAGCCTGCTCCTTACCAGCAGCACAGAAGGGGAAGGTGCTCAGAGGCTGCTGAACCAGAACATGTAAAAACCTCTTCTTAAATACAGCGTAGTCTTTGGGGAGGATGAGGGCAAAAGGAAAAAGAAAAAAAAAATTAACAAAAATAACTCCCCCCTCCCTCACAGGAAAATGAAGGCTGCAGGACACCAGGTTTTAAACATTTCCATGGTTTTTAGTGTGTATTGCCCTGCCATTCCTAGCCTTCGGTGTCTTTAAGGAGTGATGTGTCTGCCACACTCAAGTAGCGGGAGAGCCTGTCCCCATCCAGGAGAAGGCCTTTGACCTTCTGGAGCTGGAAAGGATTCAGAAACCAAATACATTTCCTGAACCCCTGCAGAAATGTCAAGCTCTGAGCTTTTTGCACCCACCTCCCCCACTAGTGCGCACACCCGCATCCTCCAGCCCTACACCTCCTCCGAGCAAGTTGCTCCCTCTCCTAGCTGGGCGATCCCCTCGCAGACCCCCCAAGACCCCTCCTGGGATGAGGATTTTGCCAGCGAGTGAAGCAAAGCCCATCGTCTCCCCTTCGCAGGATGCCCCTGCGCTGAGAGCACCTCGCCGCGGCTGCCAAGCCTCCTGACCCACCAGCGCAGAGAAGAGCCCGAGTACAAGGTATCCCATAAAAGCATCCTCCCCTCCCGAGCCAGCTCAGCTCCTTCTATGGGAACTCTCACCTTAGGAAACCTCGCTCCATGTTTTCAGTTGAGACTTGCTGGTGCCTCTTTTATACCTTCTTTTTTTTTTTTTCGCCCTCTTCCTCCCCCTCTCCAAACATTTGTTTTTATGAGCTTCTTGTTGAGATCATAAAATACTGGGTTGGAGGACTATAAATTCACAGGGAGGTATTCTTTGAAGGGAGCTTTTCTTCTTACAATTAAAATAATAATAAAATAAAAAAAGAAGGGAAAAAAATCCCTATCCCTCCCTCTCTTGCAAACACCCTCCTGTTTTGCAGCACAACATCTAAGTAAGGCTCTGGGCCCCTACATATCATCTTGCCTCTTAGATTTAATTAGAGCAGGTTTTTGCCACCTGGGAACCGCAGGTAGAGGTGAGCTGCAGCCAGCCCTGGTGTCAGGTCTCAGGCCCGAGGAAAGCAATTTGTTTTGGAGTTTTGCAGGCATAATAGTTAGTTGCCTGTTCCTGCTGGGTCAAACTTCCTACCAGCCACACTCACGTCAGGAAGCACAGGGCAGTCAGCTGGAGCTGAGGCCACCTTGCTTCATCTTTTCATCAGAAAACCTAAAAACAATTCACAGGGATGTCACCACCACCAGGCTGTGGGGTGGATGCTCAAAAGCCCAGCTCTTTGGGGCCCTCCCCCCATGCACAGTGATAACATGTCATCCCCAAAGACACACACCTGATTTAACCCAGTGCTACAACTACTGCACGTTCATCACGGGACACCCTGGGATGTCCTGCACCTTTCGGGAGCATCGCTGGTTTTGCAGGTGGGGAAACTGAGGCACGGGAGCTCTATCACGACTTACCTAGTGGCCGACAGACCCGAGCTGCTCCCCTGACTGCTGTGCTCCAGACCCACTGGCTCTTGGGTGACTCGGGGCTGCCACTCGCTCCCTGGTGGGTTTAGTTCAATTAAATCAAGTCCTGGTCACACCACGGGAACAGCTGAGGGGGGCACGACTGACCCTCTAGGTAAGGAACGCTCTACTGGGATTTGAGGCTCTATTAGCTAAACCTTGCAGCCTTTATTCAAGCAAACCTTCAGCTAAGAGGCATTCCTAAGGTGTAGCCTTAATTGGCTTATTTAAGATTAACTAGGCCAGCTGCCCAGGCCAGCTGAGTCAGCAAGGGAGTGCGGGGGGCTTTCCCCCCTCATCTTCAAACAGGCTGTTAAGGCAGCGAGTCCCATCCACTCCCAGTGCCTTGCAAGCCTTGACTAGGCTCCGGATTAACTCCAAACCCTGCCGATGGCACAGGAGCCGCGGCTGACTAATTCCTGAAGCCGCTACCGTAAAATGCCTCGTCGCCGCTGTAGGCTCTGGCTCCTCCGCTCCATCGGGAAGCGGATGGAGGGGTGCCTGGCTGACAGCCCCCTGCCCTTGGACGTCTCCCCTCCGCAGCACTGACCGCTCCCCGCCGTGGATCAAAGAAGGGATTTGCAAACGGCAGGGCTGAGGGCAAGATTTCTGCAAGGCAGATCCCCTGGTCCCCCATTATCGCTGCTTCTTTTAAAAGCAACAATTGTGTGCAAGGAGGAGGAGGAGGTCACATGAAGGATGCCTGAAATTCTTTCCAAACCGCAGCCATTTCTGACCCATCACAAATTTCCCCGCTTACTCTGGCCTGTGAACTCTGGAAAACGCAATTAAAAAAGAAAAAGCAGAGGCCTGAAACCTCTGATTCAGGCAGGGTCTCTGACATTCATTAATGAGGCCAGCCTTACACGATGCTGATTCAATAGGAGCAACTGTCTGCTTCCAGCCCCGGTTCATCAAAAGTTCATCAGCCCTCCCTTCCGACAGAAACCCGCCCGAAATTCGTGCTGCCTTCCCAGAAGTTAAGGGAGCAGCTTATTTAATGGTTTAACGCGGCTGAAATTGCCATTTGCTGGATTGACAATGGAGATGAGCAGCACTTTATATCTCTATATATGTACTTTATATATATATATATACTATAACTTCCCCCTTACAGCATCTTCTTTCTATAGCTGGATGCACCATGCACGGCCCAAAGCCCGGCTGCCCTGGCGAGGCAATGGCAGGCAGCTGCGGCTCCCACCCCGGTGGGGGCCAGTTTTTTGGGGAGGGCACAGGACAAGCCGCCGGCGTCACCAGAGCTGAGCCAGCAACTGCTGGGCACATTGTCCTTCTCCCCTCCACCCACGTGTCAGCAAGCAGATCCTGATACCACCTCACTGATTTGTTATTTGATATTTGATTCCCCCCCCCCCCTCCCCGCCCCAGACACACACAGCCGCAGACACACAGCCGCCTCTGAACCGGTTGTTTTTAACTGTGGAGCTCGTTTCCAGCGGTGGAAAGCAGTGGCAAGAGGACATGGAGGGGGATGAATGGCTTCAGCAGGTTCAGAGGTGGCCCTGGGCTGACAACGGGTCCGGGCAAGAGGAGACGGAGGGGGATGAATGGCTTTGGCACGTTCAGAGGTGGCCCCAGAATAAAAGTTAAAATATTGCAAAATGAAATTAAGCTGAGACACAGGGGCTGTACACCTGGGAAGAGGCGGGTTTTATTGCGAGCAGTCTACCCGTTCCAGGGCGTTAGCCTCCTTCCCCAGTAAATGTCCCCTACCCGCTGGCTCCCCACAACACCCCAAGCCTCTCGGTGGCACGAGAGGCTCCGGCTGCTGCCGCAGGTCACACCGTACCCAGCTCACCACTTGATCCCCGAGGTAACATTATCGCTCTCTGTTTAATACCATTAAGCAAAACTACCTGCGTGGGGCCGCCCGCGTAACGGGAGAACCTCCTGTGGCCACGGGCCAGGGTGTCTCCATCCAGCCCGGACCCACCGCTGGGGCAGGATGGGGACGGTCCCCAAACGAACACCCCGCTGCTCCGGGCTCTGGGTTGCTCCAGCTGGTGGCGAAGTGGGATGGAGCCCCGTCTGCCCGGGGTCTGCAAAGGGTATCGGTGGTTTGGAGGGTGATGTACCTCGCTCTGAACCCGTGGAATGACACCCGGACCTGCCGGCTGCTGTGGAGATGGGCGGGATGACTTCTCCAGAGCAGTCAATAGAGCTTGATTTTTGGGGACAGAGTCCACCTGGAAAAGCTGGGCGATTCCTCTCCGCGCTTCAACGTGCAGGAGCGTGCCTGGCTGCCTGCGCCGGCGTGCTCCTCTGCGGAAGGAGCTGCCTCTCACCGCAGAGTGGTATTTCCTCCCCAAAGAGCCTGAAATGTATCCTTTTGGATGAGAGGCATTTTATTGCTTTCAGTCGGGAATAACCGAGATGAGAAAGCACAGTATGGCTGGGATGAGACCCTGCATCTAACCCTGATACTTCGTTTCCACAACAGAGAAATGCCGAAGCCCGACAATTATAACCAACAGCAATATTGCTTCCTTCAAGATTTGGTCCAGTGCAAGGCTAAAATGTTGTGGGGAGAATTTATTTTTAAGTTTTCCACCATACCAAAATTATAGAGCTTTTAAAAACCACCCCCCCAAAAAAAAAGTTGAACGTTTCCGTACTTCTCTGTATTTCAAAGCACAGAATTAAGAGAAAACTGTCACGGATTTGAAAAACAGAAATTCCGTCAACTTGGAGCCCACTGGCTGGTTTCTACCCCAAGCTCTCTGAGCAGTTTTTAAGGGGGATAAAGCAACAACCTCCATTTTACAGATGGAGGAACCGAGTCATGTTTTGGATAAGCATCTGAAAGCCAGTCAAGCAAAGTCAGTAGCGGCATTGGAAAAGCCATCCATGTCTCCTGACTTCTCCACAGGTTTGCCACCCAGGGACTAAATGAGCAAAATAGACCTCAAACCGGTCACAAGGGAATGCAGAAAGCGCAGATGAGATGCCAATTAAAAAAAACTAAATTGTACCCACCACAACATGCAGTTCAAGCAATTAATTCCTTCCACAGACAGAAAAAAAGGGTTTTGAAGTCTGCGGCTTTGCTGGCAGATTCCTCCCCGTGACCTGCAAATGAGGAAAGGCGGCACGAAGGGCTTTTCCCCTGCCTGGTGCGGTGGTCTGGGGAGCAGGAGGTGCTGGCAATGCTACCCAGGGCTGCATGGAGGAGGCTGTGTGGGCTAAAACGCTGCATCAAGGGTAGGGCTGAGGCTGGGGGAACTTTTGATCTTAATTTGCCTGGGTTTCTTCGGAAAAGTGCTGTGTTCAGATTCCAGTTGCAGCTTTTTAGCTGCAAGACATTATTTTTACTCCCAACCCGACGGAGAACACATCACCTGTGGGGATGGGGAATTATAAAAGCACAGGGAGAAAGCTCATGGTGGCTATTCGGGCCAGACATCCATCTGTAACCAGGGTATTCAAACTCAGGCTGTAGCTTCCCCACCTCACGACAGTTCTCTGTGTACTTCAAGTGTCTTTAAAAAGGATCCCCTGAGTGGCCAGCAACGCTAATCTGTATTTAAAAGTGATTTCTCACGAGCCGCTGGAGGGCAGTTGGGGCAGGAGTGGCTGGAAGGAAGGCTACAGGCCCCCGGTTGTCATCTCCAGGAGCTCAGGTTGTGGTTATTCAGGCCCATTGCATGGAAAGTGACTTTCTAGAAATACCTCACTCTCTAGATGTTCGGTGTTGGCTGCCTGTCCAGCTCTGTAATTCGGCTGCCCTAGGAAAGATGGGGGCTAGGACCAGGCAGCGTTTGCCACCGCAGGGCAGGGATGGGGTACGGTGGCTTCACGGGGCAGCAGCACCACAGGGAAACATCACTCAACACGCACACCCCACAAGGGGTATGGGATGTAGTTGGGACTGTAAAAAACAAAGAAATAGCCCCAACAGTTCTACAGCGTACGGTTATATTTTCATTTGCACCAGCTTGGCTTTTTTTTTTTTTTTTTAACCACATTTCTGTCTACAGATGTAATTGGATTTACTGGGCCTAACAGCTGAGTGCCAATCATGTTTCCATGGAGAAAACAGTTGGTCTAGCTCATTCTCGCGTGTAGTCTTATCTCCAGCTCCTTCGGAGGCGCTGCCTTTGTCGCTGCCTGAGAAGCACCCTCGCACCGAGGACAGGACTCCCAGGGAAATAATCAGGAACACAGGGAAATAATCGGGAACATAGAGGCTCGGCGTGCTCACAGCATCCCAACAGCCTTGCACGTGGGTTTGAGGCATTTCCTTTGCAAGCCCTGCCAGGAGCAGAAAGCACAGAGCTCCAAAAAGCAGAGCACCCTGGGGAACCCGAGCCTCCCCAGCTCCACTTGAACCCCTCTTCTGCACCAAAAGGTACCTTATGAATAGAAAATGCAAACCAAGGGGTTCAAGGGCTCAATGAGCTGACGTCGGGGAGTTTACACTCCTTTCTCCTAGGTCTGGGCACCTCGCCTCTCCCTGCTGTGGGAACTAGTGGAAAATGCTTGCTGCAACCTCCACACAAATAACGCATCACTTCGGACACCTCTTGGCGTGCACTTTCCCGTGCAGCATCATAGGAGCGAAGCTGCCCTTCATCTTTGAGGTGGGGCTGCCAGAAAACCACAGCCAGGCTCACTCCCACCTTTTTGTGTCTCGTTAATTAAATTGGGCTTTGGGAATTGCAATGGGGCCGGCTGGCATGGGCAGCCTGGGTGTGTTTCTTAGGCTCCCCTGGCAAAGTTTCTTCAGGTGCACTGACCCGCAATCCACAGCCACCTTAGCTTTCTATCAAGAGCTGCTTATAACCCCACCGCTCCCCAACCCTCCTGCCCGTGCCGGCGAGGGAGGACGCAATCCGCAGGGCAGTTTGTCCGGGGTTTGTCCAAAGCCACGGCACAGCGGTGGTCCCACGGTCGGGGGCATCCTGCCCCCCCGCAGCCTCTCCTTTCGTTGCCTCCCGAGCTGCTTTTGCAGCCTGGCTGCGCACCCGCTGCTCCGAATGCCAGGCAAGGGGTGGAATCAATGGTAAGCAGGCTGCATTTTAATTACCCTTTATATAATGCAAACGTGACTGTATTAATAATCCTTGCAAGCCATGCGACTGTCTTACACAACCTTTAATTACTCAGGGAGCTCAGCATTTTCCATTGTCGTACAGTTTGCTTTATCTTTTATTATCTTGCCAGGCTGCCAGGCCCTGAGACACAAAAAGAAATGCTTTCTGCAACTTCACCCGAGCCAGGCCTCTGAAAGCTTTGTACCTGCTCCAAGACCATCATGTTTCCCTCCCTTTATTTCCTCAGAGCAGACAGCCAGAACATCACCCAAATGCATATCATTATTAGTAAGTGCATAGGCACAGGGTGGCTTCCCCTCCAAAAAAACCCCACCTTTGTGTTGAAAGGGTTATTTCTGAGGAGCTATCTGTATTACAGCAATAAAAGATGAGGCTAATGTGTGCTTGACACATTGCATGGGGCCAGACCCAGCAAAGCACTTAAGAAAGCGAATAAAGCTCTTAAGCACATTTTCCCATTGACTGGAGCTTACCTTTTATTAAGCACTAAATATGAGCATATGGGTGTTTGCAGAAAGGGGAATTAGGCTCTGACGTGGCATCCTGGATCAATCAGATTTTTCCAGTGGCTTCAGCAGCAGCAAGAAAAATAACTACTCATCAGCCTGAACTGGAAGTTGTCATCATTTCACGGTGATTGGCATGCTAAAAAGCCTCTGTGGGACAAAAAGCAGAGCTCCTATGTCCTCTTGCACTTCATACTGTCAACAGCACTCAGGTGCTCCTTAAGTTTCTTTGGTCCTCCATGTCCTGGAAGGTAAGATTTGCTCCATTTCATTCCCCGCTCCCCAGTGCAAAGTCATGACGGGCGACTTCATGCAATCCTTCGTGAGTCGTGTCAACACACCAGACTTCTCTGGGGTCTGCTGTAACACTTGCAGGTCTGCTGAGAGATTGGATATGATAAAATAATAAAGAATATAAATAATAATAAAATAACACTTCATCACATTTTTGCAAAGCATCCAAGTGGTCATCAAAAACTGATCGATCATATTTATTTGGCAAATTTTGTGCTTAGAAAAAAAGCAATAAAAAAATAATAAATAAGAAGGTGTTCCTTTCTCACAAGGGGGTTCCCTCAGCGCTGCCCGACCCATGGCCCAGCCTTCTGCTGCTGCGGATATGGACAGAGATCCATAGGGAGACCTCAAGCAGAGCGGCCTGGAAACATACCCAAACTCAGACCCACTGATAAAGGGAATACCTCAAATTTCCCCCCCCTTAGCAGTCTCCTGAAACTGTTTTTTCATACATCTACCAATGCCATTAAAATATGGTCGCAGCTGGCAAAATGGTCATAGAAAAATTAAAATACTACTTCTCTGGGCCTGATTCTGATACAGGTTTGCACTGGCACCAGAGATTTCATCAATACCACTGCCGATGTGTATCTGCAGAATTGCGACCAGAATTGAGGCGAAAAATAAATAATTAAATATTGAGAGAGACAAAATTCGGTATTTAAAGCATTTGTGGATGCTTCCCACCACCCCACCCCCAAAGCTTTTAAGTACAATTAGCTCTCCTAAGGTCCCTATTGGGGATCATTTCATTAAATAATAGCTCAATGTTGAGTTACAGAAATTAGTCTATAAAACATTAGAGGGCATGTTAAATGATGCGTGAAAATAAACTAGGTCAGTTGGGCAATAGGGATTTCTATTCTCTGGAAGGTCACGCATCTCTTTCTGAGGGACACGACAACAAACACAGATATGTAGGAGCTGCCATTCTGGCTCAGGCTGTTGGTCCTTTTCCTTCTCTACCTTGGCCTGGCAATCAGCACTGCCAGATATTTCACTGCACAACCCCACCTGAACAACCTTCCCAAGGCAGAACTTCTCCAAAGCCCCCAGGAGTTAAGACTGCAGAGGGTTTAAAGACTTACAGCTCTCTGAAAGCTCTTAAAAAAAATGAAATATGGTTATTCCTCCAGATGTCTTTGTTATTTGTGGACATTTTGCCCTGCTTGGCCTCGCTTTTGTTTTATGGCAGCAAGTTCCACATAGATTGGGTAGGGGAAAAAAAATTGGTTTCCTTAAATGAGTTTTGAAATTATGCCCTTTCTGCTCCTTTTAGTGCTCAAGAGTTCAGTACGATACAGGTAGGAGAGGAAAGCAGGGAAGGAGATAGAGGGACATATCAGATGAACAGGAGGTGATGCTGTAGCACAAAGTGTTAACAAGATCCTTACATATACATTCAGAAGAGTTTTTAACCTGGAGTTAAAACACAGCATCAGTGCCCTGGTGCCCATGGTTGCAAAAAGACACAGTAAAATTGAGAAGAGAGCAGAACCAGGCCACAAAAACAGCTTCAGAGCTGGAGAAGATGCCTATAGGGAGGCATCCGGAGTCATCTATCTTATTGAGACAGTGGATTCAATTACAGTGCATGAGCACATAACTGCAGGCACTAAGAGGCTCTGTCAGAAAAAGGGAGAACAAAAAGTAAAAGCTGTAGACTGAAGCTGGACAAACTAAGTTAGAAATACATCAACAGCGCAAGCTTGAGAGTTGCAGGCAAATGCCAAAGGAAACAGCAGAGTCTCCATCTTTTGAGATGGTCCAAGCCAGCTTGGATAGCTGCCTGGAAGACATGTTTTAGCCAAAAAACAAGCTAACGGACTCCGTGCATGAGGGATGAGGTGTGGTTGCATGGCCTCAAACATGGGGAAGGTGGGACTGGCCATGCCTTCTCACCTGCTGCTCTGTAGACAGTGCATGGCAGACTGTAAGGGAGTCATTTCAGTACAAATCACTTCCCAAAAATGCATCTTTTCCTGAAGACTGCAGTGCTGTAGAAGCCACTGAACTGCAGCTATCAAAAGAGGATTGATTTCATGGATAAGGGTGTTGAAGGGAAACAGAAATACCTCCAGGAAGGTGTCATGGGATGAGAAGGGTCATCCCCACCTATCACAAGGAGGCGAGGGCTGGGGACAGCCAAGTTAGATGGCTACAGCTCATCCCTTCATGCAGGGCAGGAAAGCAGAAGGTTTTCAAAAGGGGTTTCTTTGCTATAAAGCTTCAGCAGAGCTGGTGGTTAGTAGCAGGGATCAAGGGCTGAGCTGGGAGGACTGCCCTGGCCAGTCACACCCCCCCCCCCATGCCTGGGCACACTCACGTGTAGCATTGTAACACCACTGGGAACTTCATTAACTTCATCACAGTCCTCTGCTTTAGGAAGGGGTTGGTTAGACTGGTGTTCTACAAACAGTAGCATCGGCTAACACCATTAACTCCCAAACTGTAGTTAATACCTAACTATGGTCAGCACCGTGCACATAGTTACCCTTGCAAAGACAAAAAAAAAAAAAAAAAAAGGGAGCCCTGTCCACCCCCCAGCACAGGCTCCCTCAGAAGACGACTCCAGCACGGATGCTATAAGGGGCTCCCGTCGGTCCCAAGCCACCATGGTGGTCAGGGTTAGCTCTGTGCCACTGCTGGGGTGGCACAAGCCCTGCCCTGGGCTGCTGGCCTCAAGCCCTGGGGGAAGCAGCACCACATGGCCCTCACCCACAGCCCTCAGAAATCATACAGATGCAAAATACTATTTTCATTCAAGGATGCAGAGAAGGAAACGCGCCACACAACCCTCACCCCTTGCATGAGCAAGGAAGTCCAGATCCAGTGAGCTCTGCCTTCTCCTTTAATTAGTTTTAGGCATGAAAATGGTTTCCTGCTTCCATCAGCTTTCCCTGATACAGTAATGAATGTGCCTTCCTGCAGAAGGAATACCGATTGAGAGGTAAAGCCATCGCCTGAAGAGAGCTGGGCTTCCAAGGAAGTGCTAATTAGTCCCTATTTGAGAAATCTGGTTAAAGCAAGTGAGCAGGTGTTGCTAGAAATTGGAAATAATCTGTACAAACATGTTCTTTCCTATGTGACAGCAGAGCTAATTACACCTCCTTGGGTCACCACTCCATTTTACATAATATCTCTCTGTCGAAAGTGTATTACCGCCTGGCACCGGCTGCCAGATGAAACACTTTAGCACTTGGTGTCAGTGGTGGATTAACCCCTTCTCCCATCACGGCTTGAGAGGGAGGGTGTTGCTGCCAACCCCACTTGCTCCAAAGACAGGGAGAATATCTCACATCCCCCTTCGGGCACGTGAGGCACCACGCAGCGTACCCTGCCTTGTGCTCTGCCGTACCGTCACCAGCAAGTTTTGATCTTGCTTGGCGTCAGGGAGAGTTTATGGATGGTTATGTGCGATCAAAGCTTTGCAACCTCCTGAAAAACCGAAACGTCCCCCGGGGGGAAGCTGGTGATTGATATACCGAGAGGAGACGATGCTGCTGCAGCAGCAGAAGTAATCA
The DNA here is from genome assembly GCF_964188355.1 of Buteo buteo. Lineage (NCBI taxonomy): Eukaryota > Metazoa > Chordata > Aves > Accipitriformes > Accipitridae > Buteo > Buteo buteo. The sequence continues at coordinate 5,606,203 of NC_134182.1, read as the reverse complement.
CAAAGCTAATTATTGGTTATATAAGATGTTTTTTGCATGCAGGCTTTCGCAGGTGCAACGGTCTCGTTGCATCAGCTTGATCTCAGGCCGGCGTGAGGTGTCCGTGCACATCTGCGAAGCTGGAATCAAGAAAAATGGGAAGCGATCGCTCGGTACAAGCCAGCACAGGAGGAAAGCAGCCAGCTGCGGGTTGATTTGAACAGGAAGAATTTCCTAAGCGCCCTCCCAAAACAGAGGTATCTCTGCGTTATTTAGCAAGTGTCACGCGATATTAACTCCTGGTTTGCACCACGTCCGTAGGAAGAGACGGGCTCAACGCAGACGGCGCGGACAGAGAGACATCGGCGAGTCACTGCGTGACCTGGGAGACATCCCCGGCACCCTGGACCTTGGTTTGCTGTTGCAAAGGGATGCACGGATGTGTTGGTAATGCCTGGGAAGCGAGAACTGTTGGAGGAAGGGAACAAAAACACCACGTTTGTGAGCAAAAGCCTGTCTCTGGAGTGCCGGCTGAGGCCATGAGGTGTGCTCTCCTTGCAGGCAGAGTGTGTTGGTACACCCCGGCAGAGGTTTGCTATGGCCACGTGCCGCCAGCCTTTTGTACCAGGATGAGGACGCCTGCACCCCAGGATTCGCTCCTGCCACAGGGACACCCTGGCCCTCCCACCTGGTGTATATAGGATAATAACTGAGGACAGATGCAGTACTGAGGTTGTGATAAATCAGCTGAGCGCAGACAGAAAATGCTCCTGACAGCAGGCTGGCCATGGGACATTTCAGCCCAAAGGTGAAACGCAAGCCCAGGTAGACCTGGTACCCAACAGGTCCAAGGAACGGAGACAAATTCTTAGTATATCGCAGGGTAATGTGAATTTGGCATCCTTGCAGCTTCAGTCACAGTGCAGGCCAGGCAGGTGAGAGCTCCCGGTAAAACACCACGTATGTTAGCCAGCCCGTGGAGCTTCCACGGAAAAGTCCCTTCTCTAAGGGCCAAACCTGCTCGGCGTCCACACCGCTGAGCCACCTTTCTAGCAGCAGCGCTTCCCCCCAGCACGTACGGCCACGTCTGCAGCCGGTCCTAACAAACGGGCAGCTGAGCCCAGAGCCTCGGGGATGGCGGCGTGGCCGTGGGACCGGTGGCGGGGTAGCCCCAGCCAAAACCGAGCAGAAGGGCTGTGTTCCTTGGAGGCACAGCTGCCCCTGCAGTTGCTCCCGGCTCTCCTTGTCCCAGCAGCTGAGCACGGCCGGGCTGGATACGGAGGGAAGGGGGAGACACCGACCCCCTTTGTAAAGCTGATTCCAGACATACTGCCCTACGCACGCGTCCTGCAAAGAGGGCCCGTTAGGGCTCAGCTCGTCAGAGCCGGGATCACACCGGGGATGAATTGGCGAAAGCATAATGGGAGCTGGCATTTAAGACACAGGAGTGAATTGTATCTCTATAGAAATGCTCGGTTTGGGTCCTGTTTTCCTCCCCTGCCGCCTGTTAACTGCTTCAAAGGTGCAGGGGGAATGTGCGTTATTGCCTGCAGAAGAAAACAGCCGCAGCTGATCAGGATGGTGTCCCTTTCCACCCATCCGAGAGCCTGCACTCATGCTCAGTTTTTCCTAAAGCCACTTCTGACTCCCAACTCCGCATCCACTCGGAGCTATCAACTTACATATCAGACAGACTGGCGTGGCCCTGAATTTATAATGTCTGATTATGTGGTCTGTTAACAATGGCAGAACGATGGTGATGTTCCCATTCCTGAGATAAGGATCAGAGATACAGAAGAAGTAAAATATTGTCCCACTGAAGTCTTTGTCAGAGCAGGGGCTAATGCTCCACCGCTGCTCCAGCGTCCCTTTTCACTCAGGGATGTCCCCGTATGTGATCCCACAGCGGTGGGATGCAAGTGTCTTAGTATGACAGCAGAAACGTGTCTCCCTCTCTCGGGTGGCCTGTTGTGCCCTGGAGACATGTCCTTCCCTCAGCTTTCTCTTCTTTCAGTCTCAGTAGGTCCAGCTAGTTTGACCTTTTCTTGTAGACCGCATTCCTAGTACGATGTTTGCCTTTTTCATAACATCAGTACGATGCTGACTCATGTCCAATTAAAGTTCGAGTATTATGCAGGAGGCTTAGAAATGTCCTACCTGAGACATGGGAACTGGCTCCAGTCTGAAGACGGCTGCAATTCAGACCTCTCCCAGCCATGATGCTGACTTTAAAAATAAATCTTGTGGGTTAAAATAAGAGCATACCTTGGATACACCTTCAGGTTTCTGAGCCATCTAGGTCAAAACTGCTAAGACTGGATAGGTGATCATTTTGTTTCAGTCAAAGCTGAGATTCATCATTCAAATGACATGTGAAGATGGGATTTTAAGCAAGTACGCACATTTCATAGGGCTTCTAATAAGCTGCCTCCACTGGCAGGTACTTTAAAGTCCAGTGCAAGGAGTGGTCACCATACATGACTCACTTCAGCCCTGAGGCCCTACTTTATCTGTAGGTGACGTACCAGCTCTTCAACGATGGAGAAACCTGGTCGGCCGCAGCCAGGGCTCTGTGCTGCTTGCACGGCCTGACTTTGTACTGTGGGACAGGGATGGGGAATATGAATCCGAATTAGCTCAGCTTAGGAGACGAAGGATGCAGTACAGACTCAGAAAAGCTTATGTGAAGAGTGGTTTCGGGCAAGTCCATAGCTCCAACTGCTGCTGCCGTGCATGTGCGTGACACTGTGTGAAGCCTTCTGCTTACCAGCTCCCCCTGCCCCTTAATCCTGCAGCAGCTCCTGTTTGCTGCACGGCCATGGGATCTGCTGATGCCCAGGGAAGAGCTGGGAGCCAGACTGGACCGGATTTGGGATCGGCGAGGGAGAAGATCAGGGAGCAACCCCACTACCTGTTATGCCTGCAGAGGCAGATAAAACAAAAGCACACCCTCCCTTGCTCCGACAGCCGCCATCCAGCTGTGGAGAAGCGTGCTTTTCTGCTGCAAACAAAACCGCTTTCCTCTGCCATCTCTGATGCTGCTTCAGTTTGCAAAGAAAGGCTGCTAATGTGCTCACCCGTTGACAGAGCGGACTTGCAGGATAGTTTATGGCACCTACTGTACTCTCAGCTCAGAGCTGTAAAACAATATTCACTGTAGCTACTGTGCAGGGCTTGGCTAGTACAGCCACATCCAGAAGTATCCAGCAAGAAAAAAAATGAAGCTATTAAAAACACTCACACACAAGCCAGGAAACATCTTATTATAGATCTTGGTTTGAAGAAGGGAAATTAAAAACCCATACCCACACTCAGCATATGCCCAGCTATATTTGTCTGATCCATTTATTATCTTAGCCAATGCAATTTCAGTGTTGCACTACTCCAGTCTTTCACACTAAAAAAAACTCCAACAACCCAACGCACAAGATGCCATCGCTGGTTTACAGCTGTGACCTATCCTGTTTCTCCGAACATTTGCTGATTTGGCATAAGCACAATACTGAGGGAAGCGCACAGTGGGGGCTGGGATCCGACTGGAAGATGTGGATCACAGTAAAACAGCCTCTTCCTATGTTAATGCAGCGGTCTGTCAGAAGCGCAGCAATTTGTTTGTGCGCTGATCTTTAAAGTTGAGGTGGAGAAGGCATCACGTTGGATGGGTTCCTTCACTAAAGATGTACCTCGTGCATGCATTTCTCAGGCTGCAGAATTGAAAATAAAAGCTCTGGCAACGACACGCCATACATACAAAGTTAAATATGCAATGGAAAACATTACAGCTTGGTTAGTTATTGCTCCCATAGTGTAAAGATTGGAAATCGATGCTGCAAGCACTTTATGAAGAAGGAGGAAGCTTGGTGCTGGATTAAAGAAGTGTTCATGCTCATGAGTAAGCGTGGAAGAAACCCAGTCGTGTTGTAGGCTGAGACTCTCCAAAGCCAGCTGCAGGTGTAACCATGCCAAAATCACCAGCAAGCCTGCTGCCTCCACAGGAGACGTGCCACCGGGTGCTCCACGGTGCTTCAGCGGGAGGGCGGCTGTGCTGTAGCCGTGACCCCCAGGCAGGTTTGCACCTCCTCTTCTTGCACAGAGCAGATACCGAAATGTCACAACTTCAACGTGAGCTGGAAGCGCTCTGTTGGCTGGAAGAGCCAAAATGGTTTGGGTAGCTACTTCTGTGTCCTTGATGCAGCAAGCTTATATGGGGCTCTGCAACACTTGCTTTTATTAATAGCCTGGATGTCCTGAGCATTTTTCTTTTTTGGTTCTCACGAGTTATTTTCACCGCACAGCTTCCCATGATCACTCAATTTTGGGAGCTGATTAGACCAACTGGTGGGATAAATCCCCGCAGATGAAAAAAAACAAAACCAACACACACCCAGAGAATCAAGAGTGTTTCTATAAAAAGTTAGGAACATGTGCGCGGCATTGTGGGTACAAACAAGACTCAGCACGTATCTGCCTTTCGTTTGCTGAGAAAAGCTCATTCGGTTACGTGGAACTTTAAATAAAGAAGATGCTGGTTGTGCATCACGTGCCACTTTTGATGGTACTGGCCCTTTGACTAGCCCTGCCTTGTGCAAGCGCTTAAGGTATTACTCAATGAGGGTAAGGGAATTACATTTCCATGCTAGTTCTGTTCTCCTGTTTGTAATGAAGTGCTAGGGATCAGATCTGTCTGTGACTTGCTTTGCATGAAAATCTGCCCTCTTCTAATACTTCGAACATCCTAGGAAAGGCCATTGCTCAGGGACAGAAAGTCCTCTCAGATGCAAGGAGTGCTGGACGGGTGGGGAAAAGCCTTTGGGGTAAATGGGTTTACTCCTACAGCCTGCCTAGGTAGAGATGTCAGGTTGCACAGCTACAGCAGTGATGTTAAACACCTTGGTCCTGTAAAAATCAATAGCAAAACCTTCTTGGATCCTGGACTCTATCCAGGCTGTGGAAACAGCAAATTGCGCAGAAAAAGCTAGCATTAGAGAAGAGCTATAGGAGGAAGAGCTTCCAAAGGCCTTTGGGGTTTGTTTCCTCCAACAACGAGGTATCAAGGGAGCTTGCAGGATGGATTTAGGCAACTGCAGTGGCACTTGGACAAAACGGGGGTCTTCGTGAAGGTCCAACACAAACTACCGGGGCATATAGGGACACGTGCATTGAGCTCTGCGGAGGTATAAACCTACTCACACCCCCTCCTCTCACACAGGTACTGGCAGGGCCAGTTTTTATGTATACAAGCAACTATGTTTGTACGTGCAGACAAATTCCCATATCCACTAAAATACGGAAGCCACCCTAAGGAGGATGTATCGTACACATCTCTGGGGGATGTGCATGCCATGTTATTCATAGCAGCCCACACTGAAAGACAACTCCTTTTGCCTAGGCTATGAAGTGAAACGCTCAGGAGTGTGCTCCTTAACTCACTGTGTAGGTAGCACCACATAATCATCAACTACATGACGGCAGACTATTTCCCCCTCCCACATTCAGTTCCTATTCTGGATCGTGATCACTCACTGAATGAGAACTCAGGATTTCGTTTTACACCCCTCCGTTTGCCTTTTTATTGTACCATACTCAGACTCTGCTCTGAAGACAGGTCTATTAATATTCTCGGGGATTTTTGTTTGATCTTTGTCTGTGTATTGACAGGGTGAACACTAACAGCACAGGAAGAAAGTCTTCTTGCCTCCAACTCAGGTATTTGGACACAAACCTGCCAGCTGCCAAAGTGTTACTCAGTCCCTGGCTTGGACTCGCTTAAAGCATATAAAAATCTTCTGGGAATTTCTCCTGTAAAATCCATATGAGCATATGCAAATTACTTCCCCCTGCAGAGGTTTGACATAGCATAACCTAGAGCTACTAGGCTGACAAACAGACCTGGCACCAACAAATTTCATAATTCCCAGCAGTATGAATATTAGAGCTATTCTAGAAGAAGCTTGCCAGAATTTTAACTGGGGAAAACCACCGAATTTTCACTACCTTTGTTTTCAGAAATGTCTGAACTTCTCTAAATAAAAAAAAAATTTAGCTGGAGGTAGAAGCTGCCAGCATGAGACATGTCAGGCTGGTGGCTGAGGCCAAAGCAAGTGGGAGCAAATGGTGGTACCTGCATATAACATAAGTCAGCCTTGCTGTATGAGAGATAAGGGCCACCTGATGGCACCTCCAGAGCAGCGATGGATCCTGTTGTCACAGAACACCTGGGACACACGGTGGGGGTCCCCACGTTTTGGTGTCAGAGCACTGAGTCTGTGGACAAGTAGTACACCTCGTCTGATGTATTGAGGAAAAGTAGTGTAGAAAGCAAAGCTGTCTAGTGTCTTATCTGCTAGGCTATGCTTTCTCCCTGACATATATGACCATAGACCATATATGCATCCTTACGTGTGATGTGTATGGGGGCCTCTGTGAGAAAGACAGGAGAGACCTGATCTACAACAGCATCCAAAGCTGGTGCTGTTGAAAAGACAGGGAACTGGAAGATACTCTCTTCACAGTCACTAACAATATGGATGTTTTAGCACCATCCTCCACATAGCTAAGATAAAAATAACCTTTCTATAAATGTACCACTGTATTCTGAGGTCGAATAAGACTCCCAATAAAATCACTCCAAGGCATTTGGAAAACAATTTACTATTTATCTCACTAAAGAAAGCTAGTCCCTAGTTTTTCCTTGTCTTTTCTCACTAGGGCCCTAAAGCCCCTGGAGGATACCTATTTCGATAAATTGCATAACAAATTACAGTTCAGGGCTGTACATCTCCGTTGCAGAGTATGGAAGCAGTGTAAGGCCGCCTGTTTTCCTGAGCTATTTTGAGATGCGGCGGACAGCCATGGCTTTCTCAGAATCCATCAGCGTCGCAGTAAATGTTTGTTCCTAAGCATGCACACGTACACCCACCACGGCACGTCTCTCATCGACCCGATGGTTCTCACATATTCCCCCCAAACAGACATTTCCCCTCACACCAGAGGATGACCAAAAAGGTGTTCCACTTGAGAAGGTCTGATAGCAAAAGGAAAGAATTCAGCTCATCCCCATGGTGGGCTTCCAGCTTTGATCCCCTTGATAACCACTGCATCTGGTGACCATCTGTGCTTAAAAATGGCTTCCCAGGAAGAAATGCATAGGCTCAGCATGGGGAGGTCGGTTATTTTTAACCGAAACCCATTCCACCTTGGTGTCTCAGGAAAACAAGCATGTTCAGCAGAATCGGTCCTTTAGAGTCAACGTGTGCTATCACAATGTAATGTTACTTTTGGCAAACAAACCAGTATCACCTACTTGCCCAGGCTCATCCACGTACAGCATGGCTGCCAAGGGAAAACAGGATGAAGAAAGGATGACACATTACTAATCTCTAACCATGCATGTTCAAAGTGCAAATGGAAAGAATGAACACCCTTGACACTACACTCCCCTGTTTATCACCGGAATAAATGAAGCCCCGGCTGTGACCGGGTAACTTTCCCCATAGCATGAGTATGCTTCTGTCCTAGGCAGAGGGTCAAGGAGAGAGCTGTGACTCCAAACCTCTTCAGCTCCAGAGCTTCTTGGCTAGGACTGTTAATCACAGCAGTGCCAGGGACGTGGGGACGCTAAAACTGGGCTGTATCAGATGACCAGCGACTCCCACTGCAAGGCAACAGAGAGCAAGGGCTCAGTGTGTGGACTGCCTACTGTTCAAGAAGACCTAAATGAAATAAAACCCAGGAACCCGTAGAATGAAAACCCTTCCCTCATCCTTTCTTCCCCCTGCCTGGTCAAGGGCAAGTGGGAAGAAAGGGGAAGCACTGCTCCGTCTGCATCTCTCTGCTCTGGTCAACACCCTGCCTTGTCTTTGAGATGGTGGAGCAGGATGCTGCTTTGCATTTGCTGCCACACGCCTTGTGCAGAGTATCCTGCGTAAACACTGCAAATCTTGACTTTGCACTGCTGAGATGTGCGTACACGCCTGAGTCATGGCTTCAGTGTGATTGACAGCCCTCTGCTCCAGAAGCCTCCAGAGAGCTTAAGCTGTGGGAGTTTTCTAAGCAAGGATGTTATGTAAGTGGAGAGCTATTTTTGTTCAAAGTTTAGTTCTGTACTCTACGAGACTAAAAATATATGCACACAAAGCTAAAGAACACATTTCTAAAACTCATTAAACAGCCATGCCCTTTCTCCCATGATCCTTTTCCTGGTGGTGGCATCTGCCAAAGGTTTTACGTGCACTGCGGAGAGCAAGGCTTCTCCTTTGTAACCAGCCTCTTCCTCTGCCTTCGTCATCCTCCAAGACCACAGTGCAGCACTCAGGACACCGCAAGCACTTCTGCCAAAAAGAAATGGGGTAGCAACGCTGGAACAGAAAATAAGGTTACCTTAAGGTGGCCACAGACAACTGCTGCAGCTCTGAAACCAGACCGTGTTCAGCACCTGGGGCAGCCCTTACCTGCCGGCTGCAAAGTCCTTTTTGCAAAGCAATGGCATTGCGACCCCAAACGATGAGGAGGAAGGATGTCCTGCCAGGCAGGTAAGGGCAGCACAAGAGGTTTTGAGCTAATGGGAAAGACAGCTACCTGGCTAACAGCTGCTTTATTTTAGCAGAAGTCAATGCTAGAAGGAAGCAAGTCCCCCCAGCTTCATACTCTGATCTTGGAGCAGCACGTAGAGATGACCTGGCAATGCAGCATCATCACTTCTCTGCTCTGCCCGGAATTTTCTGAGTGATCTTGGGTCAGTGCCTTAGGCACAGATTCACAGAGGTCTACAGAAAAGCCTTCGGGAGACAGCCAAACAGCAAAAGTCAGCACGCCTTGGTTCCTCCCTCTGTAAAATTCAGACAGCAGCAGAGCCCTACCTCCCCCAGTGTCAGCATTATACCTTTCTTGTTGGCTGGGAGGTGATCAAGGGGATGGGAGCAGGAGCCAAAATGAATAGGGTATAGCTCAGGCACAAGCTACGCCTTTGATTCTGTCCCATGAAACTTTTAGACTGAATAAATCAGGCCTGTTACCATTTCGATGCTTTGAAAAAAAAACCACTGAACTTCTAGGAGATTGTCTACCATTAGTTAAAGACTTCAGACAGTTAAATGATACTTGCTAATTCTGGTGCTCCGCTAGGCCCAGACATCTATCCCTGCTGGCAGCTCTAATGAGGACTTTGGTCTGCAGAAGAAATGGTTATTCATCATCAGATCTCCTTGCCCCTTATGTAAATGTTCTGCTTCATCTCAGAAGAAAGGAAAAGAAAGAAAGAAAGAAAAAGCTATAAATAAAAAGTAAGCAGCTATTTTTGGAAAAGAATTTTCTTCCTGGTGTATGTGTCTCTGTGCTTGTGTAAACAATTATCTTCTGCATTTCTGTCAGCTTATCTAATCTCTTAAACAAATACCAAAGTTGTTAGGGTTTTGGGTTTTTTTTATGGCCTGGTTGTCTTAATCAGTCTCTCCAAAGGACTCCTTCAAGGGTCAGGTTCTGCAAGCACTACCACGTGTCCCAGTGGTGCCCATCGTGGCAATCGAGCTGCAACCGATGCACAAGGCAAAGTCTGGCCCTTGGAGTCGTTGCTTGATCCCGTGTCCTGTAAGGACATAATTCCCTATAGCTAGCTACCTGTATATTTATACCTGCTTATTGCATGTGCTTTAATTTTCACTCACCATCACGCTAAAGGGGTGTACACATGGGGGTGATTTTTGGCTGCGGGGAACTGCTCCCCACACCACCAGCCCCCCTGCCCATCAGCATCCTCTGAAGCATGCACCTACTGCTGTCACTGCCTCAGAGAAGGCTCTTCCCAAAACTGTTAGGTGGGGAAGGACACTGCCCACGTGCCCCTGGAATAGCCTGGCTTGGGCTTGCAGGCAGAGCAAAAGGGATTTCAAAGAAAATGAGGTAGCTGCAGTTACAGATGGACGAGTACCTTGGGGAGGAGAATGGGCAGGATATATATAAAACGAAAAGCAGCTTTAGGAGCAGAAACAAGCTGCTGATGGCAATGGAAAAGCTCTCCACAAGACACACACAGCAGCCTCGTGTGTGCTGATAAGAGATAGGGTTAAGTGAGTGGAACATCACATGCCTAGACAGTTCACAGCTCTCCTTCCTACGCAAGCAACAAGCTTTGGAGGTTGATAACACAGGAATGTCAATGCAGATCTAAAAAAAACCCTCTCCTGTGTGCTGCTTTAAATATTCCCAGGAACTCGGGGCTTGTTCTGAAAGCATCTGATTCAGAGCCTAGGGAGGGCTCTTCACTCAAGCTTGCGGTAACGCTGCTTACCATGCTGGAAGGCAGGCAGAGGCGAGGAGGCTTGAAACACCGCATTGGCCTTGCTGCACGTCAAATCATTTTCACCAGGAACAAAGAGATAACCAAGAAGGGACAGAGAGAACAAAATGACTCAAATGCCAGATTTGCTAAGACGATGGCAAGCACATTATGAAAAAAAAAAATTAAAAAGCGATTGTCCTACACGTGCCTTGTTCTTTATGTCCTTATCGCCAACCTCTCACTGCTGCCTGGCGTCAGAGACACAAGCTTGTAGAGACCTTGGATCCAATAAGAGATGTCACTTCCTATGAGGAATCTTCAAATATATAGTATTTTTTTAACTATTTAGCTGAATTCCCATTCCGTTGAAGTCAGAGTTTTGTCCCTGCATTCAGCAGGGCCAGAAATTAAGTGACATGGCTGTGGTCATACCGAAAGTCTGTGTCAGAGGGAGACTTCAGTCCAACCCAACCTCCCGATCAAACCCAGTTCTCCATCAAAACCTGTAAGCTCATCCTTCCTGCAGTGCAAGAAGTCTGAATTTCCTTCATCCAGGTACCCAAAGATCAATGACTGTTGAAGGTCTTAGGCCAGCATGGAGAATATTTTGAACACTGATCACCTGGAGGTCTGGACTGCCTTGTTCTCAGAGTTTTAGAGAGTCCTACAAAGGCCTAGAAAACATAGCAGAGAACAGGATTGAAAACAGTTGCCTTTCTTCCCACCTCTAGTTTTATGCTTTGCACTACCATGGGAAGGTTTTCAAGGTGGGCTCCTGGATCTAGAAGTTGTCATGTCCAGGCTCCTAGCCCAACACATTCATGCCCTGATCTGGAGAGCAGCAAACACCCATGCTACAAGCACAGTCAGACACGGGCCACATGCACCCAGCATCTCTGAAAAAAAATCAGGCCAACAAAATCTCAGTTTTATCAGTTATAAACTGTGATACCGAAACCCTCTTTCCCAGGTGCCTGAATACAGTTATTTGTCTGAATTCAGCTTTCCTTGCTCAACGCCACCTGCCACACTGGGAAGTGGAATAAGGACCACAGTTTTTTGAAGCACATGGTGGTAGAAAATATTTCAGAGAGGCCACAGCCACTTTGCTCCTCTGGTTAATTCTCCATTGTCTAGGGCACAGGAGGAAGAGGATGCTCCAGGACAAGCAGGCAGGATGGGTACCATAGGGAGCACAGGGGGCTGGTACCGAAGCACCGCGTGGGTCCCCTCGCTCAGCCACCCTCCGGCAGAGCTTGGTGGCTGTGGCTGAGCACAGCCTCGCCAGGGCTAGCGCTGCCTCTGCCCCACGGCTTCCAGCGCGCTGCTTCTGGCTGGGCTCCTTCACCACACCGTGCAGGAGACCCAGAGCTGCTTCCAGCCGGAGCTGGCTCTGGAAATGAGTGTCTCCGTTCACTCTCCACAACTGCATGCTGCAGGGACCAAGCTCTCCATGCACCAACCTGGTGGGTAAGTAGATATCAGAAAGCAAACTAATAACCCACCAGGCTTTCCTGTAAAAAAATCCCTGGGATGAAATAGTCTATGGTAGGGTCTCTGAAGCCCTGAACTCTTGCTCTCAGCTACAGCGTCTTGTTTTCTATTGCATAATGAAGCGTGGCCAAAATCCACACTGCTGTTTACCATGCTGGCATGCAGATGCCTTTGCTAGAATAGAGTTAAGCCAAACTGAGCTGCGTGAAAATCAGCAAAACCTGAAGGTCCAAAAAGTGAGGTTGCAGCAAATTCTCCTCCCCCACTTTCCAGGGCTGCATTGTGAGTGTACATTCATATGGGCTGCCCAAACCCAGAACTGAGGTGTCTGGACTATCATGGGTTTTAGGGCCAAAGGCTAAATTCAGCTCACACGCTGAAGTCAGTGTGGTTTTGTGGGTGCAAGCCAGACTGGAACTTCAGTCTGGTGGTTGGGGGAGGAAGAAACAACTTTGCTCTGATTTAAAAAGGAAAGAGAAACAAAATAAAATACTGCCATTCCCTTGAAAATCTCAGGATCTGTAGTAATCCAGTAGGTTGCTTTCCCCAGTTGACAGGCCACTGGAGATCATTTCCACCAGGTTTAGGAGCTGGCCTCTGTGGAACATGAGCACTTTCCATCCTGTTGGACATTTTGGGTCAAGATATTCAGTCCCCTTTCCTAGGGCTCTCTCTCCCTAGAAACCCCACGAGGGGCTTCCACAACAATGAAGTCAAATCTTTAAACTTTGCGCAATATCACAAAGGCTTTTCTGTACTCACTCAACCGTAGTTTAGGTCTCTGCTCTTAGTTCTGTTTGGGTAGGGACTTCCTATCCCTGTTTACTCTTCTCTAGCATCTCCAGGCAGCCCCCGAGTGTCTCGCAGCTACCCACTCACCAGTACAGAACAAGCTTATTGCATCCCAGTTTTAACAGTGTTTGGTGGATTTCCTCTGCTGTTAAAAGCAAAACAAATTCTGTCTCACCCAAGCAGAATTACAACAACATGGAAAGGAAAACCAAGGGAGACCGAAAGGACCTCCGAGTGGGAGGAAGAAAAGCGATGATCATGTAGTGCAGCATCCAGCCAAACACTGCCTGCTCTCCTAGGCTGCCCCAGGACCCCTCTGTGGCTTTAGCCAGGGCCAGCTGTTTTGCCCCACCATCATTTATCCGCACTCTGCCACCAGCTAAGATGGCAGGTATATCTCACCACCTTGGTTTTCTCCCGTCCATTAATTGCGTCATTTCTTTTCAGTCACTGCCTGCAGTCATAGCCGCTTCTCGGGGGAGTACTGGGGAGGCAGGAGGGTCTGGCAGGTTGAGCAGACTCTGTCCAATGCCTCACCACTCATATCGTTGCCCTGGTGTCACTAGTGGCAGAAAATGCAAAACCTAGGTTTGCCCTAATGCTTTCTCAGCCAGAGCAATCCCTTCTAATATTGGTTGTGCTGTTCTTGGCTCATGCCCCTGTAGGGGTCTCCCAGCAGTGCCAGCATATCCGTATGGAAGTGTCAGTGACACCCACTTTGTATTTCTTAGTGTTAGACTGATTAATGGTCTTTAACAAAAGGCAAGCTTATCACCCGTGGCCAGCAGTCAGTGTCACTCAGGAGCTGCCCGGTCACCAGCTGGGAGCATCCAGGTGTTCACACCACATATCCATCAGCATCACCAGTGAGACTGGGAAGGCCAAGTCAAGGATGGACTGAACAACTATGTCCCCCACACAGTGGAGAAATGATGCCACTACTAGTCCTGAAAGTGAACAACCCCAACCAGTTCTTCACCTCTGACTCTGCAGAGAGGGAGGAGGCTTGAGTTCCCCCCCAACACCTTTCAGGCAGCAACATCTTTACTAAAGCTGAATTAAAGGAGGCCAGTTAGATCAGGGAGTGGGACGAGACCAAGTCCCCACCACACAATTTCGTACCACAAAATAGCCTTTAAATACTATCTGTCCTCAGATGTTTTATACCAGGCCAGAACAAAAGCAGATGCCAATACCTTCAAATTCAATGATAAATCCCTTTCCCATATGGCCTCCTCTTCCGAGAACTTCAGAGAAGGACTGAAATAACTTGATGGTTTCCTGAGGTTTCCTGGTTACAGTTCTCCTGATAATGGTAATAGCTCAGTGGCCTCCTTCACAGTGCACAGGTGTATAAATATACCGTGAGCAATTCTCCCAAGTCACTTCTTCAAGTAATGAATGTTGGTCTTTGCAATTTCTTCTTGTGCAGCTTCAACTGATACTTGAATTAGCAGCTAAGAACTAAGAAGAATTAAAGAGAATTCCTAGCAACTGGGGTACCACTTACACTAGCTCAGGGGCACAACTGAGTGAGCTGACTGGTAGGTGAATTATTGCAGAATTAATTTTGGTGTCAGCCAGCTCTGTTCTGTGCTGTGACAGCGACCTTTCAGAAAGCGGAGGAGTCAAGCTTCGGCACACAAAGACCATCTCCACTCAGACAGCCTTCCAAGGATGGCGAAAGGCTTGACCCCAAAATATTCTGCATAAACTTCAAGAGCAAGAGGAAAATCAGTTTTCCAAAGTTACTTTTTGTAGCAAGGTGCAATACAGAAAAGCTAGGGCATATTCCAGTGTCTCATTGGAGCCTCGTTTCCTTTTACTCATGTATTGTAAACTGTCTTCAGCACAAAGGGCTGAATGCTCCCAAAAGCTAAATGAAGAAAATAATTCTTCCAAGATCCTGTATTTATTCTATGTACTTTATATCTAGATCCACCCTCCCTGCAGACAGAAAAACTCCCTCATACCTGCACACAACTGCTTAACTTTGCGCATCCGCGTTGCAGCCTATGGTTATCTAGTTACAATTTAAACCAACACGCTTTACTTCTACAATGGCACAAAATCAGGCTGCAGAGAGGCACAGATTTCTCCAGATGTGCTGACCTGACCAGGGTAGGGGTTGCAGGAAAATGTTACAGCCGAAACTGCCGTAGGCACCGTAGTGCCAAGTCTGAGCACAACCCCAGCCTACCATCTTGCTCTGCCCCATAGGGATCCCTAATCAGCCTGATTCATGGCCAAAGGTGTCCTTTTCACGCCTCTCTTTGCAGATATTTCTGGGCAATGATTGTCATCTATTCAGGGAAACCGTTTCCAATGCATTCCTTTAAGGCCACTCCTTTTCCTCACTCACTCCCTGGTTTGCCTCCTTATTTCAGATCCCAACCCTGTTGCTGGGCTGCAGTGTAAACCCTCAGGGAGCACAAGCATTAGGACATTTCCCTTTCCAGCCACTCGTGAGCACTCAGAGGCAGAAAATACACACCAGGCAGCCAGCATCTCTGTAGAACCCAGTCCCACTTTGCTCAGCATCCCCAACCCCACAGCCATCCCACACAGGCAGCCTGGGTGAGCTGCCACTTCCCCCTCTTGCAGCCCAAGTGACCTTAGCACCAAGAAATGTTTTCCTGGTATTCAGCCCACGTTTCCCCTCAGCCGGTTTATCCCATTGTTTCTACTTAAACCTTCCTCAACAGCTCCGTCACCCTGAGGAGCTCTAACTGTACTTAGCTGCCGTAAACATTTCTGATACGCTTTAAGTGCAAGTAATTCAGGTGAGCGACTTATATGGCATCCCAACAGACACGGCGTGTGTTTATATGCCTTTCAGATGTCCCTTATTTCAGGTCTTGAATTACCCAGTGACTTGCTGTTGAAAATTATTAACAAGAAGTGTAACATCAGTGGATCAAACCTATAGAGCGAGCCACTTGTAGACAAGAAATGAACTCCACATCCCCTCTGAGCTTTCTGCAGGAGCTGCTTGGTTTGCTCACCCCACATCTGCTCCTTGTCAGGTACGGCATCCCCCATCAGAGCCTTGCTGGCCTGCATGTAAGGAATCAAGACACGAGCATGGCCTCTGCTTCAGATACAGCAGGGCCAGAAGAGTTGGGACGGGGTCAGTGAGGAAGAGGAGTTGTGTCTGCAGTTTGCAGTTCCAAGGTGGATGTCTGCAAACCCTTCTCCTGGGGACAGAGGTATTGCTGCTGGCGTGGGGCTGTCCCTCTGAAGCCAGTTGGGACACCTAAGGCACAAAAAGTATGGTTGTAACCCTGTCATATCTGATGTTAAGACATAATTCAGCTGAAGGATATTAACAGAGAAGGCACTAGGGTGTTATAAGGCACGCGCGTGCTGTGACTGTGTGACTGACTACTGCTACCTGGAAAATCAAAACCTGTTCTTAGGAAAATTCCTGGAAATCAGCCCGAGACTAGCTTTTTCGTGTTTCCTATGAATTTCCATTACTTCCCCCAAACAAATACAACATATTTCTTTAAATAAAACCTGAGATGTGGAGTGACGCAGAAACATTGCAGAATCTTGTCTTCTGTGGGCACCACTTAACTACACTGAGCATCATTTTTTAAAGCCCAGAACTCCCTCTGCTTTGTGATTTTTTTTTAACCCGTTAATACCTGTCACACTGTCTCCAGAGAGGACTTCATGTCCATACCCTTAACGTGAGCACGTGAGACTTAGTAGCCTCATACTGCCAGATCTCCCCTAGGCTTGCTTCCCGGTGATTTGCCTCCTTTCAGCCATTCAAAGTTGTGTCCCAGGAACTTTCTCCTTAGTCCCAGCACTTCTATTTATAAGGACCAACCACAAGCAGAGAATTTCTTTGGTAAAACATAGTCCAGATTGGGCCCTGTGCAAAGTTTTTACTGGTTTCTCACTGAAAAAGCTAGTTTCATCGAAGACTCCTGGCCCAGACCAAAAAGTTCAAACCAGCAGGCAATGTTTTGGAACAAAACTCAAAGGTAGGAGAGTTTCCAGTCTCCCTGAAACAGCTTTGAAGTTTCCCCACTAGAAGACCTGTCCTTTGCAGGAATACGCCTGCTGGAAACCACGCTGTTGTGGTGGGTGTGTAAGGGAGGGTGGAGTGGTGATGGATAACCCACCAAAACCTTCAGGACTCAGTTCCCATCTTCTTATTACCCTTATACCAGCCTGCGGATTAATTAGCAGATTTTCAGGGCTTGAGGATGCTCAAAGCACTGTTAAAGGGTTAATACCAAGACTGTTTTTGTAGAGTGGAAGAAGGTCTGACTGAACTTCCCTTTGTTTCCCTCCTCCTCCCTTCCCTACCTTTCCTCCTGCTGCTTCTTTTATGAATAGGTCTTTACTGTGCCTCAAAAAAAAAATTGTCTCTCTGATGGCCTTCCTTTCCCCTAACTGCTCGGGGCCATCAGAGAGCCAGTCAGAAGGTGGCTTTTGTAATAAGGAAAGCTTCTTCCAGGCAGAGGAAGACACTGCCTGGGGCTTCTATATTCACAGCCTTTCTATTTCTGGCTCTCCCTTTTCACAGGGCTTTGTTTGCTAAACCCTGCTTTCCCCCCACAGGACATTAGTGAGCATACGTACCTCAGAAGCAGAATAAACTGAAAAAAACCCCCAACAATTCTGGCAGAGCCCACCCCAGAGATGAGGGGCTTTGCATCTTACCTCTGCTTTTTCTACTTCCAGGGAGTTTGCTGGAAAGAAGACTAATTAATAGGAATGCCTTAACGGCTTAAATCCTGCTCTGTGGACTCCAATTTGCCTCTTGAGGTGGAAAGTTGAAAGTAATCCTATTTTCAATATAGACAGGGGTAGACTGTGCTGATACTGAGCCCAAAGCAATTCAAGAAAGGTCACTGCAATAATGTGATGCATAGGCTCAGAAAGCCCCAAGGAGTTCTGGGGAGCTGGCACGGGATGTTAAGGTAAATGAAACGGCCCCAGCCCCTCCCCTGATCCCTGACAGAAGGATTTTAGTCCATGACATCAGCTCACAGCAGCTCCCCCAACCCCAGCATCAGAGATGCGACCGCTGCCCGCACCCACACGACAGGTTGGGCGTCCCGTCCCTTCCCTCCTGCCTTATGCTGTGCACCACAGCCGGGCATCAGCACCGCCAGCAGCAAACGCACACACAGAAGCCAGCGCTCAGCCATCTCCATCCTTCACCACCTCTGTGTGCTTCCAGGCTCTTCAACCAGGTCACAGCTTTGCC
Source organism: Buteo buteo (assembly GCF_964188355.1). Classification (NCBI taxonomy): domain Eukaryota; kingdom Metazoa; phylum Chordata; class Aves; order Accipitriformes; family Accipitridae; genus Buteo; species Buteo buteo. The sequence continues at coordinate 5,588,432 of NC_134182.1, read as the reverse complement.
AGGGTGCCCGGCTCAGCAGCTGCCAGCCCCATCGGTTCACTCTGGCTGCAACCCTTCAACCCCTTAACCCACACACCCTGATGTCCATCATCACTGATGGTGCTGTAAATCCAGGCTGCAGCCACGCTTTGCCATCTTCCCAGGTCAGAGAACTTCCGAATGCCAGGTTTTGTCCGTGCCTGTCTCACACGCGGTACAAGGATCCTGAACCAGGCACCACCGGTTTAATTTTACACTACCTCGTAGCATGGTGACCTATTCTAAAAGCTGGCGAGCTTAGCTAGAACAGGGTCACATGCCCAGCTTGACACCAGGTTCTGAGGCAATGCTTAAAGTTCCCTGTCACCGCATTGCCAAGACGCCTAAAATTCATAGGAAGGGTAAAGCACTGCAGCCTCTTAAGATCTGCACAGGAATGTATTTGCCAAGCTGGATATTGCCACTGTCTGTCTTTCCACTTTAGTTCTCTAGATCTAACATGTCTTCTCCCTGAACCTCTTTCCTAAAAATTTTCATCAGTCTTCCTGCAAAGGTCCATTGAGGCCGGCCTCATCAGTGAAGCATACAGTTAACTACTCTCACATCCTCTGAGGGCTACATCAGTGGTTCTTTTGAACATTTTTTTCCAATATCTCTTGAAACAAGGCGGTGTTCGAGCACAAGCCTGTCTGACACCTATCCTGAGGTCAAGCCAATTATTCTGCTCCTTGCCCACAGCCACTGAGGCAGTCACACTTTGCACCAACCATTTAGTATTTTCACCACCTCCAGCCGACTGCAGCCTTACCCAGGGAGGTTTACACCTTGTCACTGTTGATGCCTGAAAATTCACCAAAAGCATATGCCACCTTGCCAGCGCTCTCCTGAATAGCAAATGTTTTTTATACTGCTCCCTTTCTGAACTTCAAGCCAGCTAGTCCTTCAGCTAGAAAGTTCTCTATCTTGGGTGCAAATTTCTCCAGTATCTGGCCCAGCAAGTTTTGATAAGGTACCAATAGCAAGAGCGTGTAGTAGTTTCCATCAACACGTGAAGTTATCCTTTTCCCAGGAAGGGACCGTCAGGGACTTGGTTGTAATCTTGGACGGTTCTCCAGGCTCCCAGCTACCGCTGACAAGGTTTGGTCTGCCCATGTGAATGCACTCCCATTCACGTCTTGTCTTGCTAGCCCATCCAGTTACTGCTTTTTGATATCCAGCCCTTCAGTTCTTCTGATTTGAGCACACACATTTCTGTATCTGGCACTAAACAGATGAGAAAAACATTTGTGTGCCCAAGTCACAGGTGTACACCAGTGTCAGCTGGTCTAGTTGGAGCTGTTTCTCCCAGTAATTTCCAATGGGGCAGCAACGGTGTTGTCAAAACCAGCTTTTGGTTCCTTAAGCACTTGCTAGGAGCTGCAGCAGGAATAGGGCTTGTCAGAACAGCAGCGAGTCCTTTTATTTTCACAGAAACCACTGAGCAGCTCTGCCAGAGTAACAATATTCCCTCACTGCTGGCCAGTGCCTGGCTGAACACTGTGAACCCAGAGGTGAAGGACTTTCATAGCCCATTACCCAGCCTCCCGAGCCATGCAGTTCCCAGCTGCCACTGCTCTTGACAGATCACTGTGCTACACAGAAACTCGGTCCCTGCTCTTTTTCTCCTCCAATCTCAGCCTGGAAACAGAGTGTGAAAACACATTTCCCCGTCTTCAAGTATTTTTTCTTTCCTCCTCAGCAGATCTGCTCCTAGCCTGTCACCTTGAGGGTGCAGGAAAGAAGACACTCAGCATTTCAGGAGATGTCATGTTTAACCTTGTGCATGATGGAAGCTGGAAACATGCATTATCAGCAGCACTGTGGGCAAGAAACTGAGAATAAATGGTGGTATAACTTGGAAAGCTCAGGCACAGCCATGGGAGGATGCAGTGATGTGTTCTTTTATCTCAGCCTAACTCCCAGAGGGCCGCTATCCTACAAAACGCTTGCTGAAAGCTAGATACACCTTCAGTCTCACACAAGTAACAAGCTCAATCCCTTCTCCCCTAGTTAAAATAATGATTAGAGATGGTTACTGGAAATCTCAGGAAGCTTTGCTCCCATCTTGAAATTTTGCAAGCTTGGTGACCCTCCTGACTACCTATATATGCAAGGGAAGCCTGGCAGATGCTGAGTGCCAAGGCAGAAAATCCTTCCCCTACCAGCAGTGCAGTAGTATCTTACGGGTGTTTTCATCAATAGGTACCAGTGTACTTTGCAGATGAAAGCAGCATGTTATCATCATGACCACTTTTTGGAGAGCAGTCAGAAGGTGGTAAGACCGAGGTTAAAGAACAGCAATGGAGATGAGATAGAAGCACAGAAAACAGTCAGGGAAGTGAAGCAAAGCTGTGTCCTCTGTCACCAACACAGGTCAGGATGTCCCCATTTTCAGAACAAGCCCCTAGAAATAGGTCTTTAAAGGGCTGCCTGAAGCCATCCAAGAAGCCAGGCTGGAGCTTACCAAACGTAGTATTCTTCCTCCATGTGGATTTCCCTGTTTTTACTTCCATTTAGCTGCTCAGGGCTAACTCTAGGAAATACCAGAGAAAACTGTGCTAAAACATGTCAATGGCACAAAGGGACAAACACATTTGCCTGTCCCCAGGCCTCTGAACTCTTCTCCTAACCCAGAAAAGCCTAAAGCAATATAGACACCGATGGAGAGACTCAAGATGGGTAGAGGCAAGACCTGCCGTGCTGTCAGGTAGACAGGTTGGCAGGGGAGGACGTGCCTACAACGCCATAGTCCATCTGCATGCCCAGAGCACAGCTGTCCATCAGTCTTCAGGTAAACTTTGTGGTTTGATGAGTCCCTGAGCTAGGACGCCAACCTACGTCCCTCAGGAAAGCATCATCGCATCCCTCCTCACCCAGAGGGGGAACTCATCCGCACACGCTGGGGCACCTTTCTTCTAACTGTCTCTTGGGAGCCCCTTCCCAGCCCAAGCACCTTCTACTGAAGTCAACACCAAAGATTTAGCTCTGGCTACGACATGGCTCTTGCCATGGTATAAACCAGAGGTCAGTGGTGTGGGTAATACCTCACTTCCAGCATAAGGGACTTTGTTACTGCACAAAGACTAGGAGATGGTACCTGCTCCAAACAGCTCAGTCTGATAGATAGAGACCCATTATCCTCATTTCACAGAAAGCCAGTCAAAGCTTGGGGGACAAAAGGATTTTCCCGAAAAGGCTGTGCCTGTCCTCGGGACCACGTGTGATACCACGCTGCACCACCGACCCACACAGCGTTGTCTCTGCGCCACTGACTCGCACATGCTCAGCAGCAATTAATCTTCTGACATCCAAAATCCAACACTGTCACATCACTGCTGGACTACAGGACTGCAGGATAAGGAGCAGCAGGTCAGGATGACCGAAGCCTCATTTAAATGCAACGTGCCCACTCACAAGAACTGCAAATACACCAAATATGAAAGTCAAGCAAAGGTAGCACGGGGGGGGTGCTCTGAAAGGTCAGGGCAGTTTAAAGGAAGCAGGCATGAAAGTTTTGCTTCAGCAGAGGTCCTGCAATCCAGTTGACACATCCAAACCCTCCACGCAGGGTGCATCCTCACTTGGATCAACACTTCGCTCCTTTACAGGGTACTTCCTAATCGCCTATTGATTTCAACAGATGTCCCAGTAAACGTGTTACAGAGGTAACAACAGCCCAGCAGCAATTGCAAGTTCACGTGCTAACACCCCACTGTTCAGTCCAAAAGGGAAAATGAGTCTTGAGAGGGGACGTTATTGGCAGGTCAACGTGACGTTCGTAGTTCTGGCAACAAGCAGCACATCTCAGAGCAGGGGTAACACGAGCAGGCACAGCACAGCCTCACCTCCGTGACCTGTCCCCAAAACCAGCGTCACCTCCTCCTGGTTCAGCTTCCCAAGGCTCCAGCCACCCCCCCAACATAAATCCATCCTTGTAGGAACTATCACTTGCCACCCTCAGCTCTGCCAGGGCAAGGCACGTCCCAAAACCCACCTGCCTGCCATTCCCAGGTAGGAGATGACCTCCTCATGAGCACGGTCCAGTCGAAGCACCGGGCCTGGGGAACGCTACGAGGGGCAGAGTGGCTCTGCCACGCGAGGAGGGCTCTGGCGGGCAGCATTCTTTGGGAGCAGCCCCTGCTGAGGAGCGGAGCGAGGGCTGAATTTCTATTCTGGGGCTGTTTGTGTTTCCTGTTTGGTGCGACAGCCTCAAAGGGGAATTAGTATTTACAGGGCTCCGGTCACGTCATCCCATTGTTCCCATGCAGTCAGGAGGCTGCCAGGAGAGAGGAAGAAAGAGCAAAGCATCCCAGCAGGCTGCCCCAGCCGCAGCTCCCTGCCAGTGGCGGCACTTTGCAGGGAGGCAAAGCAAAAGGCATGGTGAAGTCGGTGATTTCCCACCTCCTGCCAGGGGAGCAGCGCAAAGAGGGGCAGTCAGATGGCTGGGAGCGCAGCTTCTCTCTCCGCAGGCATCTTCTGACAGTGGAAAGGGCAAAAAGGACAGGGGAAGGTTTTTTTCCTCTGGTAATCTAGAAGATGCAAATGCACTCCGGAGTCCTTGTAGATCCAATGACAGGAGCTTTAAAGCCTTTTGAGGGATGTCAGCTTCTCAGCTGGTCCAAAGCAATCCCTTCTCCAGAGTTATTATGTTTTCTGACGCACACAGATCCATGTCACGCCACAAAGAGGCCCGGTGCCTTCTGCACGGGCAAGGAGAGGAGCCTCCTGCAAAGGGAGGGCATGCCAGCAGGACCCCGAGGTGCCCCGGGAGGAGAAAGCAGACCCCTTCAGCCTACCCTACCCAGGTCATGCGCATCCGTGGGGATGCACAGCAAAGCAGAGGTCAGGAGAGAGAAGAAAACAGGAGTCTCACAGAGGGAATTTGTGGAGGAGAGGGGAATACGGGGCAGGAGGGTGAAGCAGGCATGGCAATGGGAAGCTAGGAGCAACTCCCACGCGCACAGGATCCCTCCGCAAGAAGCAGCACAGCGTGAATAAAAGCCATTTTGGGGGTTACCTCGGGATATTGTTCTTCAGTGTTGCACAGCATCCGTACTAAATACGGCAGAAGCCATTTTGCTCTCGATGGGAGGAAGGGGCAGAGGCAGAAGAGAGCTGCACCAGAAAAAGGTCTTGCATCAGTACTAAGCCACAGCTGAAGGCAAAGGCCTTTTATATGCATGACCAGCCAGGATAAGGCAGGATAAGTAAATCTCTCTGATTATATTCTTCACCTGTGCCAGGAGAGACCTGCATCTCCTAGGGCTGCACAAGAATGAATGCAATAAAGATGATGAAGCACCAAGACGATAAAGTAATGGGGGTTGTGCAAGTTCGCATGTAAAACTCTCTGTTACAACTCAATCAGTAGCGGAAACTGTCTTGGTGACCACTTTTTCCTAGATTTTGAAGTCTCTCTGAATTTGTACTTGCCGGACCGCCTTGACTTAGAGCTAGTTACATCTCGGGCACTGTTTTTCCATGGATCAGGACTCAATCTCTCCCACAAACAGCATGAAAGCAGACTAAGCATTTCAGGCAAAATAAGGTACACATGCACAGCTTGGTCTGTGAGAAAGTCTCAGCCTCCAAATTTTGACGATCAGATTCAGAGGACCCAGAATTTCACCTGCACTGTTTACTGACCTATTGAGCAATCATGTAACGCTTCGTTGAATGAGAACTTCTGCTTCTCTATACCTTTGGCATGGTTTTATACGTGACGTTTTAATTTTTTGTTTGTTTGTTTCCTTTCCCCATTTCATTTCCTCTTTAAATTCCGAGACGACTGCCTGTGTGCAAGGATAACAGCTGTTTTATTCCTGGAATTAGCACTCAGTTACCGGGCAGGCAAACACTGGACTTTCTGCAGGAAACTCGGCTTTCCTGATTTGTTGCTCTTTTCCTTAGGCTGAAGCTAATATCTACTTAGAGCCAGAACAGACATTTGGGGTTTTGTCTATGGAAAGAAAGAGTTCACTCCTTGTCAGCAGCAATGTGCGTCCTTTCAGAAACAGAAATATTTTCACTCTTTGATTTCAGCAAGACATTTTGGCAGCATTAGGAATCCAAAGCTTTGGCAGAATTGTGCAGGCAGTGAGACAGAGAGAGAGACTTCACTGAAATATGAAGAGCAAAGGGGGACCACAGCTCAGCGCTGCATGAAGGGCACAGGAGTCCTTCCCGCGCAGCGCTCGGTGTTCACAGAGCTGCTGGCACAAAGGTAGCGCAGAAAAGGGCTCAGACTCTAGTACCTTGTTTTCACATTCCTCACATCGCGACTGCTACATCGCAACTCCCTAAGTGGCCTGCAGAACTGCAACACTTCAGACTTCCACACACAAAAAGAGTAAAATCCAGTCTGGAAGTTTGGGATTTGTATTTTGGAGCAACAGCATAGCTATGGAGAGAGCATCGTACACGTACCTCCTCTGTGCCAGCCGACAGCTCGCCAGGAAAAGATTAAAGTCACCGGCTTCCACGGATGGGGAGGCTCCTCGGTTAGCCAAAGGGCTGTTTCAGAGGGCTGGAGGAAAGCGGCGTTGTGCTTGCATTGCCACAAGCCTGTTGGAAGCAGAACAAATGCTGTGACAAAGCTTTTTTTTTTTTTGCCTCCAGGAGGCCCCAGTTAAGTCCAAACATGCTCAAAATAAGTGCTGAAACCTTTGGGTGCTGATCCAGTACTGAGTGAAGAAGCTTCTAAAAACGTGACGGTTTTCCATCCCTGGCTATACTTATCTCCAGCCTTGCTTGAGCGACCGCTCTGAGGAATGGGGGGATAGACTCACGGTACTACTGAAAGGTGCTGTAAAGACTCATGGCTTCTAACAAAAAAGCCCAGTGCCATTTTCTGAATGGAAAGGTGCATTGCTTAAAAAAAAGATAACCTCTTCACTTTCAGTTCAGGCATCCCACCTCAGGTCTTTAGAACAACCCTCCTAGGAAAGGCAGGTAATGTCCTCTGGCCAAGACAGATTCCTCTCCTCCCCTTGCCTGGCTGCTCACCTGCCTTTCTCCTTCCCTTGCCTCTCCTCCAAGTCCACGTGTAGGCTTTGGCCAGCCCTCCAGCCTACACTCCTCTTGCAAACACGACCTTGCAGCACTTACTCATCACTTGTAGCTGCACCAGCCCGCTCAGGAAGATTACTCACATAATTAAGGGCCCAGTTACCCTGCAAGCATAACCATGCCTTTGCAGCTGGTTTTTAATCCCCTCACCAGACCTCGTTACCACAACACGGAGGAGCTACAATCCCTCCACCTTCCCCCACACTTACCATGGTTTTAACTTTGCAGCCATGACAGGGGGCAAAAAGCACAGCCAACTTTCCACGCCACTACTTTAGCTCTCGAAAAAATGTCCATGCCAGCTCCTCTCCTACAAAAGCACTTTCAAGCCTCCCCGTGATGGTTAACTCTCCTCAGGTCTCACCAAATTCTCACTGGCTCTGGCGAAGCTGATGTCCTCCATCAGCCATCCCACGCTCCCTCGTCCGGGAGAGCAGATCCCAGTACCGCACTGGCCCTGGGGCTGGGATGATGTTCACGATGGGGAAAGCTGCGTGGGCAGCCAGATGCCGGCTGTGGCCAGGGAACATGGGCAGCATGTGTGCCAAGACATCCCTGTAGACGTGAACTGGGATGGAAACGTGGAGGAGAGCGGTGCCTTCAGGGAGCAGAGCAACACCAGGTGGGCTAAGACACAGCACAGAGAGGTGGAAGTGATGCAGGACAGCGAGCCACGCTGGATGCCACCGTCATCTACACTGTAAGAGCTTGCTGTGCCAGACAGCAGGGAATACCTAAGCAGGTAATGCCCAAAGACGATATAAAAGTAGTTGATACATACAGCAGCAAAGCAACAAGCATTTGTGTCAGGGCACACACACACTTTTAGGGCTGACAACGCCCCTGCGAGCTGGATAACTAAAAGTCACAGATGAAAACGGAGAGAAAAGAAAGAAAAAGAGCAAAGGTGGACTCTCAGCATCTCCCTCCTGCCCCATCCTGGAGCCACCCGAGTCTTTGCGAGGCAAGGGTACAAGGCTGGGACAGACAAGCACAAGTGTCTGCAAATCAGTTGTCCAGATGAAAATGGCAATAGATTTGGTTTTGGCATTGAGTTTTTCCAAAAAAACCACTGAGTGAGCATGTTTCTGATCGTGCAATTCCATGTTGGTTTTCTGCCTGTTTTTAATATGACCTGGGTTCTCTTTTCCTTCCATTTCTGAACCCTCAGTATACTTTACTTTCTCAAGGTTTTCTCTGGAAAAAAAAAAAAAAGCTGGAAATGTTCCTTTTCATTTAAAAGGAAGCTGAGACTGCCTGACAATGGGATGACTCCAGCAGCTGGGCTTTTAAGGACACTCTGGAAATTACGAGACTCCCGATAAAATCATAGAAGTTGGCAAGGCTGTATTTCCCCTGAACAATTATGACTTCTTTGCCTGTGGGTATCACTGTGTTGAAATGCCTCTGAAGTTCCTGCTATGTCATTGAATTTGCATGCATTTCTTTTCGGTTCCTTCCTTCTCCAGCCCCTGCCAGAGAGTAGACATTCCTGAAAATCAACTAACCACCCTCCCATAACTTTACAGCCTGAAGACCTTGAAGCAAATGAGCCTTGAAGAGTAATTGTAACATTACAGGCACCAAATGATGCTGAATTATGCAGCGCTTGGGGGACACCACTTAGTGGATTGATTTGGGGAAAAACATTGGATAATATGAGAAAAAAATCACTTCTCCAAATGAAACAGCGATGCCAGCTAAAACTCTCACTGTTTTCAACTCTATTAGCAAAAATAGTGGTGGGCCTGGACTGGAAGAGTCCCACTTTAAACAGTTAAACCTATGCTGAGAAAGGACCTCTCCTTTTAGAGAACATTTCAACTCACCAAATTTATACATCCCCCTCTGGAGCATCTGCTTTGCTGTAAGAGGTGCTGAGAGTGACTACAGACCAAATCCAAGCACGTCAGGTAACAAGAATCAGCCAGGATGAACTAGGTCTTGGAGGAAGGTGTGAGCCAACATTTCCGTTCTGGTGGCTTAGATGCTGTGGGATGCATGGACCTTAATGAAGATGCATCTTCCTAGCATGGTAAATTAACTACTATTGACTGCAAGAGATATTTTTTGTTGTTGTTTAAAACTATTTAGAAAACATCTCAGTAGCATTATCACTAACCAAGCCAAAAGAAAAGCAGGAGCAATAAAAATAATGAAGCAAACACAATGGATACGTGTTCAGTGATGTCTGGTGACGTATGTTTATTGCAGCGGGGGTGGACTAGATGACCTTTAAAGGTCCCTTCCAACCCAAGCCATGCTATGATTCTATGTTCGTATGATTCTATGTTCACTAATCATTGACCATCTCTGTGTGTTCACGTGCAGGGTATTTCTGCACGCTCTGCAAATGGGCTTCAGTGTTGTTATTATTTCCATTCTTCACCTGTAGGAATCAAGCTGAAATTAAGCATTAATTAAGAAATTAATGTAGAAGATAAGCAGCTTGCTCAAGATCACACAGGAAACAGGAGAGGACTGAGGGATGGGCAGTAGGTGTTCCCCTGACCAGACTGTCACGTGGTGGTGGCTTCCTACCAACACCTTAGCATCGCATAGGACTTGGAGAACACAAGGCTGCTGTAACATTTGGAGATCCTCTTCCCCAAAATTTCATTATTTTTCATGAACAGGAACTTGAGAGAAGGTAGGAAGGGAATGGGGGGAAGTCTATTTAGGCCCTCTGCTTCATGGGTACTGGTTAGCAGTGAGAGTGATGGATGGGGCAGTTGGAAGAACAGGAGGTTTGATGGGCTGGCCAAAAAAATCCCCATGCAGCAAGTACGTGAAGTGCCTGGCATTCCCAGCAGATGAAGACGAGCAGCACGTGGCTCGGGTGTGCCAGCACGAGGGGCCATGTTGTGGCACCACGAGAGCAAATAACCCCGCCGCTCACAGAGCATCGCTTCACCCCAGAGCATACACTCCATGCATCCCCAGACCGGGGGAAGTCTAGGTTTCCCAGTGCTTACCCAGCACATTGCGCCACATCCTTCATCCTCCTTCCTGAGCTTCCCACGCAGGCTGGCCGGCCAGGAAAATAGCGAACGCCACGGCTTACCCCTGCATGCAATGAAGCAAGAGTTTGCGGAGGACGGGAAGGAGGGAGGGATAAGTAGGTGACAGTCTAATTAAGGAACGCACGATAATGCCTCCGGCGGGCGGCCAGGCTGCAGGCATTTCCTGACCGCAGGATGCTGCCAGCTTTGCCACCTCTGAGCTGGCCTTCACACGGCTTTGAGATGCTGGCCCCAGCCCCGCCGGGCTGATGGAGAAGCATCCAAGCCCATTGTCCCGCTTGCGTGCGCGCAGGGAGGTGGAAGCAGAGGCTTTGGGTTACCTTTTGGCTTGCTGCTCGTCGTCGTTGGGTGTTTAAACACAGGTGTCTGCCGCTGTTGACACTGAGTGATAAGTGGAGACATTTTTTCCATTGGAAAGAATCTCAAGAATTTCCCCGTTCTCTTTTTATTCTTTTTTTTTTTCCTTCTGCATCATGGTAAGGAGACTGTTACGGGGGGTGCGGGGCAGCTGGCACAAGGCAGAGGTAGGATGGTGCTTATTTAAAAATTAGATCCCCTCTCCATTCCCTCTCACAAGTGCAGCCGCTCCAGCCCTGAGCTTCAAATGCTCATTTAAATTGAAGCCTTCCTCCCTTTCTGCACCCCCAGCTGCCTCTAATAGCTGGTCCTTAATGCTCAGCTAGGGATAGCAGCTGGGAAAAAAGTGTTCGCATGTAAAATACAAAAGCAATGCCTTCCCAAAAGGGGAAAAGTAGGCAAGAGCTGGGAGAGGGGCCCCCTTCCCTCCCTCCTTGCCTGTCTCATGGCACTGACCTGCCACCATAAAACAACCCAGGCCCCAGGGTGCCATTACCAGGAAGCTCCTAATATTTTTTTTTATGCTTAACTGTGCCTCAGCCCTACGTTTCAGGTCATTTCTTATGTCATTCAAGCCGGGTAGATTTTTTTTCCCACAAGATAAACCAGGCCTGCCTTACTCTGGTACACCCTGGGGAGCAGGAGGAAGACCCGGTGACCCCCCACGCACGTGCTCACACACCCTCCCAGCACTGTGTACCGTGGGGAAAACCTTGTCTCACGACGAGCTAGCTGAACATCCGCATATACACGTGCGCGGACACATGCGTGTGCAAACACGGGAGGCTGAGATGCTCCTACACGCATGGGCACGTCCCTGCACGTGCAATTGCCGCCGGGCGATGCTGCCCTCCCCCTGCCCATTGCTCTCCTAGGACTTTGTTGGAAAGCACGGGTGCAGCCAAAGCACCTCCAGCCCTCCTTCTGGTACCCGTGCCTGAGCGCATCTCTTCTTCTTGGGGTGATGGTGACACTAATAAGTGGGCACCATCCCCGCCATAGGATGGAAAATACGAATGCTCTAAAAAAAAAACCCTGGTGCAGTGAAAAGCCAGGCCCAGGGGGACTAAACCAAGCACCCTGGGAGACCAGCTTACCTGATGCTTATGATGGGGTTTGGCCACCACACCAGTGCCTAATTGCCTGTCACTTCAGCTCCCCGCAGCAATTAGCAGCTCCGGTCGTCGGCCACCCTCTGCCTCAGGAGCTGGGGAGGCACGGGGTCCCCGCCACTGGGTTTCCTGGGAGCCTGGGCCAGCAAAAAGCCAGTCCACCCAACAGGCATGATTTTCATGGGAGGTTACACAATAAAAAACCCAAACCCTCATTGCAATGTAACGTTGGCCTCTCTTGACGCATCCACTTGTGGGCTGGGGAAATTTTGGTGGCAGTGAGGGGTTGAGTTCCTTGCTGCAGACACTGCTGGCTCTGCTAGGGAGGATATAAACCTGGGGTCCAAAACTCATAAATTGCCCTTTTTCTTCCCAGATGGATACATTCCCTCGCTCCCAGCCCACCGCGTGAGGCTGCACATCGTTGCCCTCAGGGAGCCCGGGAGCTGCCCCGTGCATCCCTCCCATCTCAAGGGAGTGGGGCCATGGGGGATGAGAAGGAAAAGGCAAACAGGCATGTTTTGAACAAAAGGATAAAGAGGCCAAAATGCAGATGAAACATTACCACTTCAAGGGGGAAAAAAATAGATAACGACATTAGTCACCACCCAGCGAACGACCTACAGCCTCCTCAGCCTGCGGAGGCTATGAGGAGCCTTCCATCCTCCTCCTCATCCTCCTGCCCCCGCTCCTGCCTGTTTATGATATGGCTTATGACAAAACAGCTTATTAAGAGAATTATGCAACTGAGCTCCTAACCCTTTCCACGCTGGATTTTTCCAAAGCCTTACGCTTATCGGGTAATTGTGCTAGAGACACCAGCTACCTGTCACAAGCCCTGTTGTGTGGTTGTTTTTTTTAATGAGGCCTCAGCTCCTTAATTGCTCGCGTGCTTTGTTGGGAAAGCTCAGTCACGTGGGTGCAAAGGTAATCCAGGAAAAGTACTATCAGCGTGCCCAATTACAGGGGCTGGCACTGCCTTTGGTATTGAACTCTGCCCGCAGCCTCGGGACCAGCATCCCACGAGGTCACTCGGCGAAAGGGCATCTTTACACCTCTCAGGGCAGACTGGCACTGGCTCTCCAGCTCCCGGTCCACGTGCCCTGTAGGAAACTTGGTGTATAGCAGAGCCCACATGCTTGTTGCCCTGAGATTGCCCAGGAAGCCCACTTGAAGACCAAGGTGTGTGCAAACCTGTACGTAGGTACGTACTGCCTTCTGAGATGCCTTTGGGTGCCTGAGGCGCCTACCCAGGGCTGGCAGATACGGTCCAGGACCCACCAGAGCAGCACCCTCTTGCAGAGGCAGCCGTACCTCTAGCGTGCACCACCCAGATGCACCAAGACACAAGACCTCCCCGGGTCCGCTGCCCCTTGATGAGGGCTCACCATCAGCAGAGACCAGCCATGCCCCGACCGGTGCAACCACCTCGATTTGGTCTGGAAGTTTGGACCAGCGGTTGGTTCCCACGCGCCACTTAGGCTGCCAGCAAGGGGCTGATACAGACACACAGAGCAAAATTGTTATCTGGGTTAGAGAAATTCCCAAGGGACCAAGCACCATGACAGGTTTCAAGCCAGGCACCGTACAGACACAGGGTAAAAGGCACATCGCGTGTGAGCGTGTGCTTTATGCGTGAAGCAGCTGGGTGGGTGAACCACACTCCCGCCTATGCTGTACCACGCATCAGGGCTGGAAGAAAATCATTACCTACTATTTCAGTTTGCTTGTTTCAGACTTCGCTCCAATTTCTGTAAAACAAATAAAATCATCTAAAAAAAACCCCCACAGTCAAAAACCAAACCAAAAACCAACCAAAAAAAACCCCCTCTAACTGGGGGTCATCTGACCCAGACTCAAATCTTCTGGTAAACAACATGCATAAAGACAGCCACCAGGCTTCTCCAAGCATCTCCGCACATTTGTAATATGTAACGCAGCATATGAAAGCTATATCTCTTTATAATTAGGAGTGCTCAAAGCGGTGACTCAGACATTCCAGCACGCTTTCTTCTTGTCGCTGGTGTGCAAAATGTAACTTTACTCATTTTTTCCAATGACTTTGGACTTTAAAAACAGTAATTAGCAAAGTCAGCTTGTTATCAGCGCCTGTCGGTAACCCGTCCTCCCGCCAGTCCTTCACTGTATTTTGGTCACAGGCAAAGCTTTGGCAGTCATTTCCCAAGGCTTGCTTTTGTCTGGAGAAACAAGGCAGCCAAGTGAGTAAAATAGGTCCTAAACCTGCAAGCCCTTTCACACACCTTCGTGTTAAGCACTTGAACATTGAAGTAGCTCTAGACTGGGTCTTTCTATAGCATGGTAAATAGCAGGCAAGCCATGAAATAAAACTTCAGAGGCATTATTTTCTCACACGTCTTTCTAGTTACAGCTAGGCTGGCATCAACAGACGCTAAGTAAAAATACTGTCCTCGCTAACGATGCTTCTCCTACCGTGCTTTTACGGAGGCTTTCATCTGCTCTGCTCACAGAGTGGTTTACTACCCATACATCGCCACATACCACTGAATCTGCAGCCAGAGGAAGGGCAAATGGCAATCTGCTCCTTACCACCACTCACGGGCGTTCAGCCTGCGAAACGTTTCAAGGAGTGTTACGGAGCCTGCATTTCGTGAGGGGACGGGGGAAGCTGCTGTTTCCTCTAGCACGCTGGTGGTCCCCATATTTTCTTCCCTGGTAAGACAGACTGGTTGCAAGACCCCAGCAGAGGAGGTTGAAAGATCAGCATCCCCTTGAAATCTGTGGCGAGAGTCTAGTCCAGCCAACCTGCAGCCAGAGGTTTCTCTGGGAGGGAAACCACGCATGTGGGAATGAGGGAGCAAACAGGATCAGGCCCTACAGCTGGGCTGGAGGCAAAAGACGAGGAGTGTATTTAACCTTCTCGGTCTGACTGCTTTCCTCAGCTCAGGTGGGATGAGCCTCACGAAGCTGAAGGGTTTGTGAACCTCTCTAGCTAATTTTGGGTTCAGACACTTCAGAAAATGAGTTCATGAACCCTCTTTTCTTACACTTTAAACTAATTCCCCTCCCAAGGGAGACCGATGCTATTTAAACCACATGTTTTCCAAGCTAAAGGGAGCCCTGTACTACGTGGCCACACTTCTGGAAAGCTCTCGCCTACATCGGGTAGCATCTCCGGAGCATGCCTGATTTTCAGCATGATTGAAGTTGATGCGACGTCCATGGGCTAGACAGTTGTGAGTGGGAATGAATGTGCCCCTGAACTGGACCTGGCTGGGAGGCAGAGGCCAGTTCTGCCTTCCTCCCTCCCCTCCTCCCTCAAGTTAAGCCAACACAAGCAGCATGCAGGTGGCACATGTGCTTTACCCCCGCAACCTCTCCTTCCACCTCCATCCATGGTCTTCATGGCACACTCTTGCTATGTTTTCCTCATTCTTCCCATTCCCTCTCGCGGTTTTTTTTACCCTGTTGTGTCACTTTGCGTCACTGACACCCTGCTGGTTTGGGGAGGGGGGGAGCGGTTCTGGCAATTAAGGAATGTGAATTTTACAGCGAACTTGATCTACTGGCTGCATGCAGAATGGCTGGCCATGGATGTATAGACCTTTTTCTGCTATAGAAATGAAGGCATTGACATGTGAAGGGGCAAACTTGACGAGATGAAAGCACAAAAGAAACTAGGGGTGAGGTTCAGCTCATCTAGCTTCAGCTACCTGAGAGCTGGGCACGCAAACTACATGGTTATCTACAACTTCTCGCTAGTGAGAGCCGGAGGACCTCCAAGAACTCATTCTTTCCAGATAGGCTGTTAAAATGAATCACCTTCTGGAGGTGTTTACCTCCTCCTGTGGAGTACAGGAGGAGACTAAACAATTATTTCAGGCTAGACACCCAAGTTTTAATTATGACAGAGGCAGTTCAGCATGACTAGCCCGGTGCCAGGATGGGAGGTGGCATCGCAGGGTCTGCAACTGGAAGCTTTTTGCTGGCTGCCTGAGTGAAACTCAGCCAAATAAACCACCTCTCCTGACAGCAGAGGCTCTGGAGATGTCTTCTGATCAGGTTTCCTCAAAACCGACTGCAGTTTTGTCACAGTGGGAACCTCCCCTGTCAACAAACCTTAGACATTTGTTTAAGAGAAAGGTATGGAAAGTGACTGATGGCAAGTCCCCTACAAAGCACCAAATACTCACTTAAGTTAAATATTAGACTTCATGAAAACTATGGCCAATCATGTTTTACAGAGGTCAGTAGTAGTTACAGAGGTTTAGCTGCTCAAATTAAGCAAGGCAGACATAGGAGGAGGCCCTAGAGAAATCTCTTTGGCTGCTACCGGGAAAAACCAGAACGGATGCTGTGTGGAGAAGAGCACACGGGCAGGATGCAGTCTGTGAAATGCAAGTATCTGCTGGGCAGCTCAGAAAGGCCCTGGAATGGGCCAGGACAGCCCGGGTGTCCATCTGGGAGCACCGGCAGGGTGTGCGGTGGCACGTAACGTGGCTTTCGCCTGCCCCATACCAACGCCGGCAGACTCTCCCCTCTACCGCAGCCAGGCACCCACAGCAGACCCAGCCACGAATCGGCATCCGAGCGCTGCGGATTTTGGCAAATCCCATTTCAGCTCAGCCAAGCGTCCCACGGATAGACAGGTCATGGGATTGAACACTGTGAAGTCCCTTTGTCCTCGGGTGCAGGGGATAACCACCCCAGCGTGGATCAGCTGAGCCTGGCGAGGACTGACGAGCCCCCGCAAAGCCTCCCCTTGGTCCCATCGTCAGAGGAATTTTACGCACAAGACCCCGCTCTAAAGCCCCTCTGCCTTCCCCTCTTGTGAGGGTATCCCAAATCCCATCAGCTGGAGCATTACCGGATTAAACCCAACTCAATGTCAGAATGTGCCCATTACTTAAAAGGCTGTGCAGAGGGTAAAGCGAGCTGCGGGTGCCGGA
Source organism: Buteo buteo (assembly GCF_964188355.1). Classification (NCBI taxonomy): domain Eukaryota; kingdom Metazoa; phylum Chordata; class Aves; order Accipitriformes; family Accipitridae; genus Buteo; species Buteo buteo. The sequence goes on along the minus strand of NC_134182.1, from coordinate 5,571,926 downwards.
GACAGGGGAGGGTAAGGGGGGGCCGAGTGGCAAATCCCCCCCCACGCACAGCCCTTTCAGCACACTGGAAAGGGTTTCCCCACCCGATGGCGAGCACCTCCACCTCTGCAGTTTGCCCGACCACCCAGCTTCAACCAGCTCACCCCCAGCCCGCGGGACGCAGGGGTGTTGCCGCTCCGGTCACCAAACAGGCACGGGTTTATCTGGGGGAAATCCCGCCGCGGCTCTGGTTGAAGCAGGGGTTGGTCCTCACCCCCGCAGGCAGCATCCAAAGCAGACTCGACAGCCACAGCGCTGGCAACAACCGTAGTGGAAAAGAGTTGTTAAACCCCGCTCGGGGGTTTGTGCTTGACAAATAGCTGTTGAGCTGATTGTAACCCACCCGGTTCACGCTTCTGAACGCAGAGAACCTGTAGGGAAGAGTTTAAAACCCCTGTAATAAAGCCACCCTTTTTTCCTCCCCCAGCACAGCTGGAGAAAGCTGCAATCCTGCACTGTCTCCTCGCCCCAGCCTGGAGCACAGCAGGAGCGGGCTGTTACGTAGCAGTGACCACTCTGGGATTTTATCCCCGTGTTTTGCCTTGTATCGATCCCTGCCTTTGCAGGCCAGAGCCAAAGGCATCAGCCGACGTGACCCCAGAGATGCTGCGGAGCTGCCTCGCCGTAGCCGGCCGAGGTGCTGGCTGCCGCTCCATCTCTGCAGCCATGTGCGTGTGGCTCCCAGCAGGTACGGCAGGGTGTCGCGGACACCAGCATGCAGCCACGAAGGCACCTGGGTCTGTCGGGACGTGTGGGAGAGAGGTACGTAGTGGCAGGACACACTCTGGGACTGATGGAGCAGGAAATACCTGGGGCTCCTGAGCCGGCCGAGGGCAGAATAAAGAAGGAAGTATTGAAAATAAAAGCAAAGCTGCTGTGACATTTTCATGCTTGGCTTCTGACATCCTCTCCCTCTCATACACTTGACTTCCTTGCTTATTTTTATCAGATGAAGCTGATGGTCGCTGCTACAGTAACACTGTGTGGTTACAGCTCTGGCAGTGAACAAGTGCTCAATGCATGTTTCCTTTGCGGCTTCCCTCCCCGCTCCGCCTTCCCACCCCTCAGGGCTCTCAAGATAGTGCGTTTGACTTTGTTATGCCTTAGTTGTGAACGCTGCCTGTTGCAATGGGCAGTGTGGTTCACTCCTCTAGGCTCTGCTTGCTTGGCTCACCAGCCCCTGCTATCTTCCCCCTCTTCTTGTCCTACCTTTGCTGTCTTCAGCAGGCAAAGTACAGGTCTCCGACCCCAAGTACAGGGCTGGGTTTTTTTGTTTCAACATGGAAAAAGCACAAAACAACTCTCCCGGGGCTGATAACGTGGGTTGGGGGGGAAAAGCTCTTCATTGACAGGGTAAAGTCTGGTTTGAAACAACAACAAAAATACTTCTCTTGCCTCGAGCCCACTCCCCCTTTTAGAGTCATTATAGGAAAGGTGGGATCAAAGGATAAAGGCTGGTGCTCTCTCCTACACTATGGAGACCAGTTAATCTCCCAGGGTTTCCCACCAGCCCCGGGTAGTTATGATCCACATTTCCTAGAGTGGTACCAGAGCCTCATCAGTGGATTTTTCTGTGCTCCAGCCCCACCAAAGTAATTTCTGTTGATGGTGTTTTACTAGCAAGGGTTATGGCTCGTCGAACTTGAAGACGCTTTCAGGCTCCGAAGCTCTTCCCCAGCTGGTCTGTCTCCAGTTCTGGCACCCAAACCACACCAGGGTATTACAAGCAGCTACCCCACACTTTGAGCTCATGTCGTGGACATCCATCGGCGCAGCACGACAAAGCTGAGCCCCACTTGCCCCTTCCTCCAGCTGAAGTACGACCAAGCTAACATTAGGAGCTGCAGAGGGGCACAGGCACCCCAGGGTATGTCCTGGCTGCACATCCAGCCCTTCAGGCATGAAACCACAGACCCAAAAAGGACCTTCGGCAGCACAGCCCCCCGTTATTGCACCTTACAACCCTGTCCCCATCCTCCTCCTCTTTCTGCCCCCAGCTAGCAGCCACCCACGGTGCCCTTCCTCACTTCGCAACGGCTCTCGTTTTCTCCAGCTCTGCTCATCACCAGGTTCACACACAGCGCTAACACCTGTCCTAGGCATTTCCCGAGTGAAGCAGGTTTTTTCTGCTGAAGGTATTGGGCCTGAAACCTCTTCCCTCCCCCTCCTAAAAACAACGCTCACAAGCTTTCATTTTTGTTTTGACCGGTTTGAGCTTACTTCAGCAGAGCTGCTCTCCAGCCGGGCTCACACAGCCCTTTCTGAAGGTGGATGATAGCTGTGGCCGTAGAAAAGAGACACCTTTCTAACCAGAGTGGCTGAAAAGCTGATGCCGCTGTGCTATCAACCCTGCTGGCCTGCGGGAGAGCCCGGGCAGAGCTGTGGCTCAAGGGATGCTCCACACCTTCACACGCAGCCCTTCTGCTGCAGGGAGCCCTGGCACACTTCACCCCTGCCCAAGCACATCTGGGAAAAAAAAACCCTAAATGGGTCACAACAGTGCCCATCCACCCCCAGCCTTTAATCCAGCTTTTCACCAGGAGACCCTGAAACACAGCAGCGACAACTTTGCAGCAGCAAGATATGTAGACACATACTCACAACACGCTCCTGGAAGCACAGATGCATTTACACAGATGCTGCCAACCGTGGAGGCATCAGACAGGTGCATAATTAAACTCTGCAGTGCTTCTCTCAGGTCCAGACCTTTGCTTTCCTAAACCCATTCCTTTTCTGTCCAAACATAAGCAAAAAGGCATCATTTGAACCATGAAATGCCCAGAGCTTTTCTCCTCAAGCAAGGATTTAGGGACAGTAACTGCTCTTGCTCATACAGAGATGCTTCGTGCAAAAGGATTGCTTTTTAAGAGCTCAGAGCACATGCGTTGAGGCCATTGCTCCTTGCATCCCCAGGTTTGTTCCAAGTGACTAGGCTAGCATTTGGGGGATTTTGTTCTGGTTTTGATTGTGCCTCAAAGCATCTCAAAGCAGCAGATCAACATCACAGGGATGAAACTCCATATCCTCAGCTGCTGAGAACTTCCTATGGGGACTAAAATGGGAAGGAGACAGCTCACCTGGCAGTTGGAAGACAATGCTGGTTCTCCTGTTGCTTGCAATGATAAGGAGGAGCATGGTTACACCAGAGCAGGACTTGGACCTGCACTAAGGGGACCTATATCCAGGGGGTGGCTGCTCCCCATCTGCAACGCTGATGGTGAATTATCTTTGTACTCCTGCAGAGCAACAATTTTGCCTAGCTGCACCCAAATGTAGGCAAAGCCAGATGCCAAAGGTTCATCTGTGCAGTGCGTTTCAAGTGACTGTGTGCTTTGATGAAGCCGAACAGAAGTGGAAACACACCAAAAACAACAAATGAAATATTTGGGAGAGCGAACACAGGCTGAACTAAGCAGGGCAGCAGTGCACAGCTTGCTGTGTCATCAGTTGCAACTACAGGGCAAAGCTTTGAGGAGGACAAATGCCTCCAATTTAAATAAGAGCCAGAAGAAACATTGCTCTATGTGCAAAGAAAGGTCCTTATGCCACCCACCAAGTTCTTGGGATGACTCAGGGTCACCTATTCAGCAGCAAGCCCATTTTCATTTGGCGATGCAAGTTCCAGTTTGACCATAACAGCTGGAGCCAAGGACCAGGAAAGAACCTCCTTCTCCTGCCAGCACTGCTCCAGGCAGATATAAGGCAGACCCCCAGGCAGAGTGAGCCCCACTCAGAGGCCAGCCCTTCTGGTCTGGCCCAAAAATAGCATCATGCATCAGGAAACAAAGTGAGTGGCTTCATTCTGACATGAGCCTGAAAAACCTGTTCATGTGAGGCACATGAAAGTAGCAGACAAGTTCAATTCATTTGGAGTTTCCCTAACCAGTGCTGCATTTTAATCAGAAACATTCTGGGGCAGGACTGAACATCTTCACTGATTTCAGATCAGCACTTCATCTTGGAAATGCTGCAGCAGCTTCTACAACGAATGTAACTCCATGCCTGAGGAGGGAACAAAATCAAGGCACCTTAGCTAGAGGTTAATTGAAGAAAAGGAGAGGCAAGCTTCAACATTGCATTTATGTTTCTATGGCATAAAACATGCACAAAGGTTGAGCACAATACAATTCATCTTTGAACCACAGGGCTCATGTTGAGCATGCCCTCAGTTCAAGCATTAAATCTGAGGGTCATTAGTCAGTGTATTTAAGCCAGACTCATGTAAACCTAACACTCTAGCCTCAGCCCAGATTGTTTGCATAGGTAAGATTAGAGTCTGTTACTTGCCAAATCACAAGAACTTCTCTCCATGTATCAAAGATAGGGGTATTCCAGGGCATTTGCTTCTTATCACCTGGTTTTAGTGGAAAATTGAATCCCATTAAGTACACAATTTGCATCACTGAATCCTGGCACGGCCAGATTTCTACACCCATGACACTGCCTTGGCACCAAACAAGTACGGAATCACACTCAGAAACACCATTTCCTCAAGGTCTTCCTCTGGCAGCACAGGGAGCTGCAGCACACAGCCAGTGGTGCGTGGCAAGGTATGACCAACTACTCAAGAAAAGTCGACCTCTGGACCCAAAATGGCCAAAGCAGCAGGCAGCTCAGCTGAGACCCTAACAGCACACAGCACGGCAAGGCATACCTTCATGCTTGTTGCTCAGCACAGGGTAAGAGCACACACAGGGAACATGCACAGGTACTGCATTCGTACTGACAGCAGCTAGGAATAGCCTCCGCTCTCCATGACTTCATGCTCTGTAAGTTTAGGTAAGGCGTTAGACATAGATTACAGATAAGTAATTATAAATACAGATTTTTCAGGACCAAGTAAGCTGGAGCACCACTTTGCTGCAGCCTTTCACACAGCAGTAAGAAACTGTAGGAAGATGGAAGGCAAATAAGTTGATTTAGGCTTACGATCCCATAGGGCATGCTCCATGGTCAGCCACATGCACGAACCAAGTGTCTCCAGGTTCACCGAACAACCTCAACTGATAGACATGAGTCTTCAGATATTTGCATTAGCTTTGCAAGTCAGCACACCTCAGAACTGAAACACGAGGACCGGCCATTAACCAAAAGGTTGACCATCCCAACCCACTTGGGCAGTAAGAACAAAGCCATTATGTTTGGAAAGCATTTTCAAACTTTATTTACAACTGTCACAGTGACAAAAATGTAGTTTGAAAAAAATGCTAGCTTCTCCCTGAGGCTCAAAAAAGAATTACAGAAATATAGAATGTATATCATACAACAGGAGGAGTTTTACTGGAGTGCTTTGTTCTTTAGATACGTTCAACAACAAATAGAAATATACACAATACTTCCAAAAAAAGGATGCAGACAGAAATATGCAAGTCTTTAGGGCAGACAGCAGGTCTGGAGTCCAAGGATTGCCATCTCATTGCTGCCCACATGGTAATATCTTTGATATACAGCTTTGACTCGGTGGTACAGACAGTAGAGACCAATAGAGATTAACACTTAGAGTAAGACAACTGGCTGGTATGCAGGTGTACAAGCTCATTCCAGTAAGACAGCAAGACTAGAACAAGCGTTACAGATACAACAGCTGAATCCATCGCTAGAGAAAATGGTATCACCACATCATGACCATTTGGTGATCAACCGTCTATCAAGATGGGCAGGGAGCGTGTAAAACTGGGTCTGCATTGCTGGACCAGAGACCAGCTGCAGTGTAGGAACACTGAATTTCTCCTGCTTTGTGCTAACTCATCTCCAAACTCCTGTCTGTCTGAAACAGTTATGCAGAGCTGATAAATTATTGCCATTATGTTTAAACACAAGCAAGACAAGACTAATAAAACAATCCTGCCAGTATGTTAAAAGCAGTTCCCAACCCCCACCAGCGTTTAACTACTCATGAGGTATTAAAAATACAAATACACACATGTCCAAATAGATTTTAAAAATGGAACCAGTTATAAGCAAAGGGGGGTGGCATTGGGATTATTATGAAAGTTTGGTTAAGGCCTTGACATTTCTTTTTCTCTTCCATGAACCCCGATTTGGTTTAGGTGGTAACTGTTCTCATGCTATCCCAAGACCGACTGGCTCCCGAGCTGGTTCCCAAAGCTGCGAGATCATCACTTTCCATGAAAGCAGCAGGTTACCCTGTCTGGCAGCAGACTGGCCTCCTCCCCAAACAGAGACAGATGACTTCTCCTTGAAGCAGGAGATGGTGAAGAGGACACAACCACAGACTTTGCAAGCCAGTCTGCACTTCATTAAACACCCATGAATGCTTTGCCCTCGCTACGAAGCGGAAAAACCTCTTGTCTCAGGACATCCAGGCTAATCCTCTCCCAACAGACCCCTCCCGCAAACCCCCCTTTCCCACCAGTGTTCCACAGGAGATCTGGTGTTTCATCTTTGGATTACCTCCAGGTCTGGCAGCACTCCCCACCACGCACACCCCTACCAGCCTGTCCATCCTGCACCGAGGAGGCCTTGCAGTGCAAAGCTGGAGGAGATGCCCCGTCCCAGCCCTCTCAAGCCCGTTGACCAGCAAGTTGGAGACATGAAACCCTACAGCCTCAAGGACACCAAGGTAAGGAGGCGTAACCTCCACCCTCTGGCTTCGGGCGCTGTACGAGACGAGACTGACCACAACAGCCTCAGCAAATAGAAGAGAAAAATCCGAGGTGTTCAAACCTACGTAAGCTCTTGCTGCAGACAGAAGCATCTCTACATCCGATGCGCATTACCTCACGCTAACCACCTGCAAGATAAACTAGGGCCTCGCAGTAGAGATGACAAGCAGCAGCCTAACATTATCCTGCAAATACAGCTGTTCAGCATTGAAGAATCTAAAGGCAAACAGAGGGGGAGAAAACAGCTTTGAGAAAAGTGGCTGGAAAACAGGCTCAACAGTGAGAGCAAGAAACCCAACTACTCCTATGGACACTCACGTTACCCTAGGAGGTGCCGAACCGGGGAGAGCTACAGACCCCTTGTCAGTAGAGCGTTTGCCATGCTTTGCTACGGACACCCTTCCACCCCCCGACACACAAAATGGAAGCTGTAAGAAAGGCAAATCTGAGAGATTACAGCTCTGTTCTCACACTTTTAGCTGGAGGCAGCTCCCGGCCAAACGCTGCTGCCTCCGACTTTCCTCCCCCTCCCCGAGCTCCCCCCTCCAGCGGTCCTCGCGTGGTCACCCTCTGCCATGTGCTTGGAATTTCACTGCTGCCTCCGCCTCGGAAAAATACAGATAATGATCTCGAGAACAGCAAACATTTCTCTGCGTTACTTCCTTCCTTCCTCAGGAGGTCTGGTGACACCGAGGGCTTCAGTTCTCGATACAGAGAATACAAGAAAACTAAGATCTCGCAGGTGCAAAATTGAACTTGTCTTTTTTTTTTTAAAAAGACTTTCAAAAGAATTGTGGCTCTTCCTTCAGAAGGGTGCAGTCCCTTGCCTTTCCTCAGATGCCATTTATTGCTCCTTGTTGTCCTTCTTTACATCTTCACAGTTTTCTTCCTCCTCTTCCTCCTCCTCCTCCTGCACGAGGAACTCTTCGGGTGGCCATCTCAGCTCACCACTCTCCACATCACCCTCCGTCGGCTCTACCACGATTGAGGGCAGGCGGTCCTTCAGCTTACAGTAACGGTCGAAGTCCGAGGGATCAGGGAAGATCTGAAAGAGCCAAGAAACAAGTCTGTGAGAGGGGTTGCGTTCACACAGTCTTAGCCAAAACCCAACTCAAGACACTCGGGTCTTCGGGGCAGACTGGTCTGGACACAGAGTAAACCACTGAGTGATGGGAAGACTCTTGAACTTGTAAATAAGCTTCTCTAATCTGAGTATTGGAAATGAGCACTGCCCAAGAGGCTTCCAAAGCCCACGCTTGCTTGGATAGCACTCAGCAAACAGGCATCTGCCCTTTTGGGTATTTATCCAAACGCCTCGCTCCCCACCCAGCACCGCTTTTTGCATTGATGCTCCTGTGTTTGCACGCTGAGCTATCTCGATCAGAGAATCTGAGATCTCATTTCCTGCTGCTGGTCAAGCTGCGCAGGAGAACGGGGCTGTGCTCGGGGCTGTGCTGCTGGAAGGGAGAGGAGGCACTCGCCAACCCAGCGCTACAGCCCTCCAGACCCTCGCAGCGAGGGCCTGCATCTGGTAGCGCTCCAGGTCCACGGCACCAGACTGAAAGAGAAGGTCAGCTGCATTTCGAGAGAGAATTTTGGCAGCGTTCTGCATGCTACAGCTACCATACATCAGCAGTGAAACTCAGCAGGAAGACACTCGTTTTATGGAAGAAGGGTTGGAGACTGGGCTGTATTTCTTCAGGCCAGAGGTACCTGTGGCACAGCCAGCAATTATGCACCACATTCCTCGTGCAAGGTTTATGAGGACCCCCTTCTCTCCAGCCCCCTGAGGTGCACAGAGCAGTACCTTACCCCTTCCCTCCCACCCACAGCTTGCCACGTGGATGCACAAGCTCATGCACTGCAGCAGCACCAGGGCCGCTGGGATGGACGCTTTGATCCTACTAGAACTGAGGCAAAGACACAGGTACAGGAGAAACCACCACTGAGCTGGAGCTTTGCATGACTAAATTGCAATGCAAACGGAAAAGGTTGCTGTTACTTATAGGGATGCCCTACTAGGGGACCAGCTTCAAACCCCAGCTCATCCAGAGAAAGAACTGCTGGGTGACAAGAATCAGTTGCCATATCAGATTCCTGGTTCATAAGCAGAGGATTAAACAATTACCACCTGTTTATTTCAAACAATTTTATCAGAGTGTGCATTTCACCTTGCAGTTGCATTTGAACACCCCAAAGAAGATAATGACAAAATGCATTTTCCCCTCAAGGTTGTAGGTGGGGTGGGGAGTCGGGCACTGTACTTTTCTTTGAACACCAGCTGCATTCAAGTGAGCTGTGAGAGCATCCTTGCAGGGAACAGCACTGCCAGCCTCAGACAGGCACGCTGCTCATGGGTGCCTCAGTTTGAGAGCAAGATCTGATCTGCTTCGTGGTTCCAGTTACGAAAGCAGGTTCCCCATCCAGGAGCCCCGAGCATTAACCACGAAGCATCACTCTTCTCATGCCAATCACGCAGGTACCCACCACCTTGGGAAGCCCTGGCCCAAACCCCAAAGGAGAACAACATCCTATTGACTCGTTCTTCAGCCTAGCGACTATTAACTACACCACTCCCTCCTTGTCTATATTTAGTCTTCTACCGTTCAGCCACATTTCTCCCTCGCATCCAAAGCTTTGTGGCAACCAGGTTACTAACCTGAGAAAACCATCAGGTTGCTACTTAACGCAAAGTCAGGCAGGGTAACTGAAGGTAACACATCACGGGGGCTGTTCGCACACATCCAGCTCGTCCTGGGGACAGTGGTGCAGGAGCCCAGCTCCCACTACAGCACCCACCATCCGTATGCTTTTCAGGTGCAGAAGAGCGAGCGAGGTCTTTGAACGCGGCCACGTTAACATGGGCATTGCAGTATGAGCTACCTGCTATTAGTCAGGGCTGGTGCGAGTGAGACAGTAACTATTTCTTGGAGCTTTGTGGCTTCTGCTCGGCCAAACAAAGGCAGTTTCAGACACGTGGTGCATTACTGGAAGTACAGTCCACGGCTCTTAAGCATCAACTCGTTATCTAAACTCAGGATAGGAAAAAAATACCCTTGACACTACATGGTTTAGAAGGTTGCAATGGAAAAAGAAGTGTAGTTCAGGAGGTTACATAAGCTGATAATGTCATGAAAATAGCCTCCTGTGCAAGAAAAATAGCAGTATAATAATTAAACTAACCTTTGGCTGCTATCATTTTAAGCACATTAGGTCAAATTGGAGCAATTTCTTTGAAAATAGGCTGCCAGATTTTTTTTCCAGAAACTAAGTAGTAGTCATTTCCTTACAAACAAATATCCCCAAAATGTGGTGTGCAGCTTTTTTAATAAAAAACCCCCGAGCACAATCTTATCTCAAACAGCTGCAGGACAGGCCGAACCCAAGAAGGTCAGGATTTTTTCCACTAAGTCATGCTTTTTAATCATCGAGGCAGCATGAAGTGAGATGTTGCAACTGCACTTTCAAGGGGTGTGGACAGTCAATGGAAAAAAGTATACAAAGGCAGATTTCCTCGCATGTGACAAGCAGGGCAACACAGCAGGCCAAGCACTGGGACCGAAGGAAAAAAGGTTTCAGATTAAGACTGTTTGCACATCTGGGGAAGCTGGGTGGAAAAGCTACCCCAGCCAGCCTCCCTGCTTACTCCAAAATAAACTGCATTGCCAGACACTTTATAAAAAAAGATAAGCAAGCACCAGCTTTCTGCTGTCCCACACCGGTAGTGCCATGCTGCATTTTTTGGCCCCATATGCCTAATCTGGTCCCACTCCAGATTTAGACAATGGGAAGAAAAAAACCACACTCTAAAACTTGCAGCAAGGTCCTCACTGGGAATGCAGCAGCTCAGCTCTGACCTGTGAGCTCTGCACCCTTTGGCACAGCAGCCAGGACAGCTTGCCCAGCAAAACCTGCCTACAAGCCTTTCTTCTCACATTACCCAGCTCAGGTATGTGGGAGGAAGACTTTGCATCTCCCCACCACCCAAAGAGCACAGCAGCAACAGGTTAACTTCTCCCCCCCATTTATCACAGGGAGCCACCTTGCACACAGCCGAAGCAGATGCCTATTTCTGCCTGATGTGGTCACTCAATGGGAGACAAGTGACAACCACCAACTGGTTGCGAAGGCTACCTAAAAGCAAATTTAGCAGCAATTCAGAGGTATCTTCCTCCCCCTCACTTGCACAATACAGCACAAGGGGCCGCGACTGCTTCTGCAGAGCCCCCCTTTTTGTAGCTGAGCCCCAGCTCCTGGCCCATGGAGACACATCCAACACCTTCAGAGCCCACGGAGGACATGTACATTGCTTCTTACGCTACTCAACACAGCTCCTCACTCGCAGCAAGACTGGTTTTCACAGGCCTCTCCAGATTATGTCTTGGGAACTGCCCTCCTCGTGGACTGATCCAGATCACATACAAATCAACCAAATTCTTGCCTTGCAGCTGGAAGGGGCAGTGAAAAGCAGAACTTGAAATGAAAGCTTGAAATAATTTTAGAAAGATCATGTTTGCCTCTTTTTCAGATGATCTAGCACTACTATCCTTGAATGAAGTCTTGGCAACAAAAATGGAAAGTTTTCATTGCCCTGGGGAGGCTCATACCCTCTCTCAGCATTCACAGGGATGGAGAAACACCAAAAGCAGGAGAGATGTCAGTCAATTAAAAGGATTAGCTCAGCACTACCATAATCCAAGTGACACTTGTAAATTCAAAACAACTTCCACATGTGTACTCCATACCAACACCCATGGTTAAAATGCTTGTCTCCCCTCCCATGAGGCTGAAAATTATTTCAACTATATTCCAGGGAGACTAAGGCAGTGAGATCTTTCACAATTAAGTTACTGTTTGGGGGGAAAGCTTTGCTTCATTGTGGTAACACTATACAAGACTGAAAAGTCTGTACTGAGAGGCATACCACTTCAGGTACAGGATACACCCCAATGTACCCATATCACTCATCCTCCCAGTACTAGAGCGCTAAGCTTTGTGCCTCTTCAGCAGTATTCAAGCCAATATTCCAAATCCCAAATCAGCATTTAAGTTCTTAAAATAAAACTTTACTGCCATTGAGAAGCATGGCAAGCTCACTTCAGGAAATACTTAAATCATCTCAGTGTCCTCTTCGGAGGAATTTTCCAGCTGTAAGAAACAGTGCTAATACAGACGTTGACTTGCACAGTAGCCATGACTTGAAACTGAGCTCCATCTAGTATGCACACAGCAGCCTGTGACTCGGGTTTATGAACTATGACAACTCCTCAGTCACAGACAGATTGCCCTATCTTGGGGGACAGTGGCAGGGAAACTTCATACATCATAACAATTTTCTGTCAGAGTAACAAGGCATCAAGTAGGGAAGAAAAAAACATGCACTGAGATGTTCTGATTAGCTGCTGTCTCCAGTTTGCATTTCAGTGGAACACTTTTTTTGCATAGCATAGCAGTGAACATGATTAGTTTTGGCTCCGTTTATCCCATATCCTACTTCTGCTTTCCTTTAAGGTCCCAGACTCTGGAATACACATTGAGTCAGCCTACTAATCTTGTCTAGTAACCGTGCATCAGATGTGCTATGTGAACAAGTTGCCCTAAACTCACTTGCTATCACCACCATTTTGCAGCCCAGTCTCAAGCCCTTGCGCAGCAGCAAACTCCAGCTCTAATACAGAATTTCCCCTGCACAAATCAAGGCTGCACAGACACGAAGCACCTTACAAGCAAACAAGACAATTACAAAGGAAGCTCAATTTTCACCCTTTGCCACCAGGCCCTGGGTCAGTAACGTGTTGGTCCCCCAGTTTAGTTGGGGGGATGCAGCCGATGCAGCTCAAACCCCTCAGCACCAAGCACCACAGCCCCGTGAGGAAGTCAGTGCTTCACTGGTGCTGGTGAAGAGGCCTTCCATTCACCAAAAAAGATTTCCCCAACAAGACAGACGACCCAAGCTTTCGCCATAAACACTGGATGGAGCGTTAAGCCTATTTACCTAGATTCAGTCAGTCTGACACGATTCAGAGCTAGCTGCGGCTGTGATCAACCCAGACAGATCCCAGCATGATGCGATCACGACTTAAAAGAGCTCAAGCTCCCCATGACAACCAAACCCCAGCTGATGGCATGAGGCAAGCTCAGCCTCCGCAGGCCAATCTCCTAAAAGGGAGCCTAAGGTCCCACAGGACGCGCGAGCCGGCCAGACAGCCCGTCTGCAGCAAAGTAGCACACTCAACTCAGGACACAGCATTTGCTCAAAATAAACACTTTTGGGCATCAAAGTGTTTTCAGTTGCGCTCAGACCCCGCTCCACTTCCAAGAAGCAAGGGAGGATTCAGGTCAAGGCACTGTTTTGACAACAGCTCCACAAAATGATTAATTCAGCCTCGGTGTCAGTGGCATGGTTTGTGCTGCTGTGAGATGGCATCAGAGGACAAGCTGGCGGAGGGTTGCTGAGGCTTTTCAGAGAACAGGTATGTGTAGGGGCTGGAAAACAGCAAACAGTACATTAGCTCCAAGCGGCAGTGAAAAAGGCCCGGCTCACCAGAGATTGCCAGGCAGGAAGCACATGAAGCCCTCCATAGGCACATCTGTTTGTAGCAGGGGCATCTTGAGCCATCAGCTGCATTTCAACGAGTTTTTTGTTTAGTAAGTCCCATGGGAATTATGGGACATCTATTAAAGATCCAGAAATAGCTCTTCACTGCAGGCACAAGACCCAGCATGACATCATCTCTTCAGCTGCATCTTCTGTTTTGTCTATGCCACCCTGTTCTGAGACTCATGCCCCGATTTCACCATTCACTTCTGCTCAGGCCCTCTAAATCTGTTGGCTGAACCATCTTCAGGCGGCTCAGAGAGCAGCTTTATGTTGCAAATACAGTAATAAAAGGTGTTTTACATAGAAAAGTTTTGAAATTAGCACATTAGCTTAAAAGCATTTTGCATATTAACTGGAAAAAGGCATTTCTATGCTGAGAAAGCACATTTCGCAAGTGAAACTGTTACTAAGCCTGCCCAGGCAACTCGGTTATCACCAATACAACTTCTGCAGTCCGAGTTTTCACATCATTGCTTAAAGAGCAGCGATGGCCAGCCCACCAAAGACCAGGAAGCTTCATCAGTGGGTGCACACCTTCAGCTGATGTCTAGACAGAGACACCACAGAGCATGAGCACAGGCAAGGCAGTAGAGGAGGCAGAAGGAAAAAGTCAAGAAGCAAAGTTCCCTCCTTAACCAAGACAGACAGGAGCCCTGAAGTTCAGTGAGCTCCACAGTACAGAGGAGTCAGATCACTGAAGTCTATACTCAGAGTATGAGTTTGTTTCCTCAGTTTAATTCCATGTAAAGGCAAAAATACTTTGAAACAGTACTGTTGGTCAGACAAGACTGTCTGCAGCAGATACTGATGTGCTTTACAGTTCCAGCAAAGCTGCTATACCATCTCCTTTAGTCCAGAGAGTTTCATGTCTGCATGTGGTGGCAGAAGCAGCCCCCAGGCTCACAGCTCACATCCTATGGACCAACTCCCCAGGCAGTCCCTGCTCTACACCATCTGAAGGGGGGCATTCTGAACCTCAGTTTGAGGTCACCTCTGCAGTAAAATAAATCCAAGCTCTACTACTAGAATAAGAGAAAGTTTTGAAACTAGAAGCTTGCCTCTCCCAGTTCTGGCTCCACTTTTTTTTTTTTGCCTCTCATAGTGCTGTTACACTTACATCATGAGTGCCCAACTCTGCAGATGAGTGGAGGAAGATGTTGCAGCTTAGAACAAGTCTCAGTGTAGGAGCAGTCATGCTCCATTAGCCCTGTCTGGTTTTAAGTTATTGCACTCCAGCCCTCAGACTAGCATACAATTTTCCATGTACCAAACTCTCTCCATCAGCAAGATGAAGCACAAAGTGCCAAAGTCTGAGGCAGAGCAGAGAGTTCAGGGTGCAATTTGCATCAGGTTTGTCCTTGCTATTCTAACTTGAGTTTTCAACCCTTTAAGGATGCTTTCAACTTACCTTGATTTTACACTGTGACACTCTCAGCCTAGCAGCCAGGGGAGGAAGGCTGAAGCCTGTTCCCCAATCCTCTTTACACTAACCTGATTTAGAGGCAGACCTCACATACAGCCCACACACTGCACGTGCCCCATCAGGATCTTCTATTTCAACACCTCAGCCCTTGCTGCCATCAGTTTGGCTTACATCAAGGTGAAGTACTGGCAGGCAGTTCCCAGCTCTTGCAGGCATTTGAAAAAAGTCTATGATGAGACCACTACAGAGAACAGATCCAGGATGCAAAAGCCCTGCATAGACATGAGTCGTCACCATTTATGACTCACACCTTCAGGTTCGGCTGCTCCACTCAAAACTGAACAGGCCTGTTCCCCAGTTGGCCCAAGCAGACTTATCAAGGTCATCAGCACTGGGGGAAAAACCTCACTGAAGCAATCGTTAGAACAAGCAGGGCACATAGGTTCTGCCTCTCACTGGAAAATTTAGATAGGTAAATAGAGGCTTTTGACCTGACTGGGTTAAGGCTCTTCATGTGGTGACCCATAAAGACAACTGAACATCCCGTGCAGGCTCGTTTGATTGCTTCAGGTTTAACAACCACTCTCATTGCTGTACACTCCCTCTATAGGAAAGAGAGGCCATATGCTTTCCACTAACTCAAGCACTGAAGCACAGCTATTTCCACACACAGGCAATAAACCAAACAACTTGCACTATCCAGATCCAGAATTCTGACCAAAAAAAGCAATGCATCCCCCTTTCCTCCCCGCAGCTTTGGCTTCTACTGGAGGCCTCAGTCATGGCCCAAAGTTCATTTCATGCTTCAGTGCACTGTTACTGCCTTGTAGCTCATTTTTCAGACGTAAATATGCTATCATACAACAGCACACCTCATTTGAATGCACACTTAGAGCAACTGCCTCTGTGCAGGTTGTGTAACATCTGTGAAGGAAGAACCCTGCATCGGGATCTGCCGGTAAGAGCCACCAGATGCCAAGTCATCTGCATGCACTCAGCACCTGTGTCAAATCTCATCAACAAGTCTCCTGGAAGAGTAGGAAAACAGGGATCTAGTAGGCTAAGATGCACAACCTACCCTTTGATTAAGTATAAGCTAGGAAATGAAAGGGATATTGAGACTAAAGGATTAAGGCTCAAGCTAGTTTCTAAGACCACCTCTTCACCCCAGTCATTGATCTAGAGGTTAATAGCTAATTACTTTGTTCAGAACTTTCAGAAGGAATGCAGCTCACGCCTTCAGGTACTCCTATCTCCAGTGACATTTCAAGGCTTGTTTAGGCTGTCTCCAGCCTCACAGCATCTTATGGAAGACCGTTAACCCTCTCAAATGGGCCCATCAGTCAGGAAAACAAAGAAATACATCCAAAAAAATGTAAATGCCATACAACCAACTCCCTCCTGCTCTAGGCAGATCATTTGTATGTCGTGTTAGAGAGATCTCAAGAGCCCTCTCAGCCCATTGAGCGGTGCAAACCCTTCTTCCACCGATCTCCCCATCTCCCACCGAGCCCCCATGAACGCTTAAAAAGTGGGGGCTCGATCACTTCGGCAACAGCCAAGTCCTTTGCCAATCCAGCCTGATACCGAGCGATATTTTAGACAACCAGCTCCTGCCAAGCAAGCATTCCAGTCTGTTGACTAGCTCTCACTACAGCAAGACCTGCTATTAGGTCAGGCTATGGAAAGGTACATTAGACCGAGTCTGCGGTCCAGCCCAGGCAATTCCATAGGGGATTACTGCCCAAGCAGCCAGCGAAGCACTTACCTGATACGACAGACCATCCTTGCGGGGGCTTAGCCCGATCTCATCCATAGCTGGGGTGTTCATCATCACTTCAGTCATTTCAGCTGATCTCAGATAATCAGAGCTAGAAACAAAAGACAGCATTCAAACGGTCTGAGGGGCTCCGGGGGGGGGGCTGAGCGAGATGTGAGTAGCATCGGGAAAGAAAAGCAAGCAGAAGAGGCTGCCGGCAGGCTATTTCTGGTCCCTTCCTTCCTGCCCCCCCTCGGAAAGGGGTGGAAAAAGCTCAGTACCTCGGAAACCGGCGCTACATCCCCTGCCCCTGGGAGCAACTCCCTGATTTTGCTCCCCAAGAGAACTGCTCAAAAACACCCCGGGAGGCTTTAACAGCAGCGGTTCCCTTCTAACTCCACTTCCTCCAGCTCTGCCCCCTAAGGGGGGAAAGTAAAAAAAAGAGAGTAAATAAGTGCAAGCGCTGGGGGTTTGGGGTTGCTTTTTTTTCCTTTTCTTTTCAGCTGGTGTGCTTTAGCTCCTGCTGACTTATTTTACAACCTCAGGGACTTCCACACCAGCGGAGCGCACGGCGCCAATCCCAGCTCTGCTTTTACAGCCTTAATGGCATTTCCAGCTCGAGAAAGTGAATTCCCACAGTTCGCAGCTCCTCTGGTGCGGCTCATCCCGCTACAGCTCGGCTCTCGCACCCGCCGCTACCCGCCTCTTCTCCCCCCGCTTTCGGAAAAAATCACGTCCCGGGGCTTCACGCCGGCCCCCTCCATCGCCTCCTCCCGGCGCACACACCGCGGGGACGGGACGAGCTCCGCTCCAAGCCTCCCACGGCCACAGCAGGCAGCCTGCTGGCGTTAGAGCCTCCCCCCCCATCCCCGCCACGCGTGAAGCACCCACTCACCAGGGCAGCGGACACAGCACAGACATGAAGTCCCGGCGGAGGCTGCCCCGCGCCCTCGGGGGTAAGGGGGGGGGTGGCGGGAGGGGCACCCAAGCGCACGGCGCTGCCCCACGAGCAAAGCGACCGAACGGCACCGGCGGAGGCTGCGGGAACTGCCCGACCCCGGCACCGCCCGACCCCGCCGCCGCCTCCTCCGGTCTGAGCCCGGCGGGCGCCGCCGCGACGCTTTAAATGGCTCCGGGGGGCGGGGCCCGAGCCCGCGTCCCCGCCCCCCCTCGTCTGACGTACACGTTTTCATGAATGGCTTCGGCGCGCGCCGCCTTTGCGGCGGGGGCCGGGGGGGGGCGGAGACGGGGCCGCGTGTCTCGGGAGCGGGAGGAGGTGGCGGGTCCGGCCCGGCCCGGTTCGGTTCGGTTCGGTTCGGGTGCTCCCGGTGGGAAGAGGAGGGTTTATTATTTGTTACTCTGACCTCCCCCCCCCCCCCAGCACCTCCCCCCGCCCTCCCGCACCGTGCCTGGCTGCCGGCCAGCGCGGGGATACACCGAGCATCACCCGGGCCGGGGCTGGATTTAACCTGCGGGAGGCGAAACCCCCTTCGTGGTGGTGATGGGGAGGGGGCTAAGGCAGAGGGGGAGGGCTCCGGTACACGTTCGTGGCCCGGAGCGGTGGCAGCAGCCGCCCAGCGCTGCTCCTCGGAGCTCCTCCTGTGCCCAGCACCTCTAGCTGGAGTAAAAGCAGAGGGAGAAGCTTCGGGAGGCCGAGCTAGATTTAGCAAAACAATGTGAATCAATAACGGGAAGGCGCAGGAGGAGAAGGAGGCGAATCCGTTTGCTGCCCCGGGGCACGGTGGGCAGCTGTAGGGGAAGCAGGTTTCCTTCCTTCCCCTCCAGACATGAAACTGCTGGAAGGCAAACCCCATCTTTGGGCAAGAGGTCTGAGCACCCCCAAACCCAGCTGAAGTCCTGACTGTGCGCATCCATCCGCTGCTGGTGCTCGGGCAGCTTCCTAAGGAACAGGCTGTGCCCCAAGGAAGGTGCCCGCTGGGCACGGCTGTAGGGCATGGCATGGGCCAGGCCCACCAAGGCTGCCGAGAGATGCTCAGCGGTCTTGGGGACTGCTCTCCCTTCTCTTTTCTCACCCAGTGAGCGGTATCTTGCTGTGTGCTGGCAGGTAAAGTTTCGCGCAGGGCCTGGGTTTGTTCCACCTGTTGCTCCACGCCGCTGCTCAGGCTTTGCCAGCAAAGCGGGTAAGCAAACACACAACTCCAAACTTTTCTGGCAGTTACCGTGCTGCACCTCCAAACGCAGAGCATACAGCTGCTGCAGCACTTCATAGACGTGTCTATGCATGGACATATACACGTTATTTGCGTCAGCGTTTAAATGCTAACAAGTGCGAGTTCAGTGTTTCCGAAGGGAAGCATTGCCCTCAGCTCCACTCAGCCAACCCCCAGACTGTACATAAATGTGTACATACATACGTGCATGTGTTTCCTCAGACCGGATAATTTAATCTTCTTAGATTTGTATTATATAATAGGAGCGTATGTGGGTGTTTTACATCAGGCTTCAGCAAGCTGCTGCTTTATGCCAGATTAAAATGAATCACAAGGAACTGATCTAGCCCCTGCAGACGCGTGGAAATTTGGGTGGGTGCGGGTGAGCCCGCTGCGAAGGGCTACCGGCAACCTTCTGCGGTCTTAACAGGAGGGCAGCCGTGGGGCAGAGTTGGTGCACACAAGCCCCTCATCCCTGCCAAGTCTCCTGACAACAAAGTTTGGAGCTGGGGAGAGGAGTAAGAAGACAACCAAGTCTCCAAAGCACTGGGGAAACGGCTCCCTGTGTTTCCCTGGCCTGGCCCCCTCTCCCTGCTGCGCACTGCGGGACACACATGCTTGTCCTTACCGGCTTTGCTAATTTCTGCCCTAAAAGAAGACAAAGGCCTGACTTTTAAAAGACTTTTTTGAAGCTGAACCTGCTAAGTTGGTGCCTGATGGTACGTGCAGGGGCTGGGAGACCGCTCTGGGAGAAGGAGAGAGGCAGGGAGCTGCTTCAGGCAGTGTCGATCCATATTATGAAGTCTCTTAAAATTAACTTTTACAGCCTGGCCCTCATCTCCCAGTGCGTCCAGCTGAAACGTGGGACGCGAGGTGGGGCCATAGCTCAGTTCTCTGGGATGTTTCATCAGAAACAAGCCTGCCTGTCTCCCTCAGACATACACATACTTGCTATGGATTTCCTTGTCTTTTCCGTACAAAACAAAAGCCAATGAAAAACCCACATGCCCCCCTGAGTCCCTCCTGCACCAGGCACATCGAGTTGTCTCACTAAATGCCCTCCTACACTCGGCAGGGCTTGAGGTCCAAGGTTTTCCCCTCCTTGGAAAGCACGCTCCTTTAATTATCTAATTCTTGATAAACCCGAGCCCCTGACGGAGACCTAGGGACAGGATGGGGGATCGCCCTCCCCTCCGTCCACCCTCCAGGGCTCCTGCAGCCACCGCTGAGAAAAAGCAGCTCGGATCACCCATGTCCTCTGGACACCTCCCTTGCCATCCCGGCTGGCATGGGCAGGTAGTTTCGAGGTTCTAGCTAGATAACAGCCTTTTGGGCAGGCAGAAAAAAAAACCCAAAACGAACAAAAATCCCCAGGCGCGTATGTGCTGAGGGCGCGGATTACTTCCCAGCGACTTGGTGAGAACATCGGCCCCGGTCCTGGCCAATTCCCATCGGGAGGCCTCGGGATCGGTGCTTTTATTGCTCGCTTTGGCTCTAAGCCACGGCGAGATTTATTCGTGTGATTAACCATAAGCGCGTTAATAGTCCTTTTGAAAGAAAAGGCACACCTCCCGTGATTTCCATCAACCGCGCTTGGGTGCTTTGCTGGATCAGGCACAGCTTAAACCCCCCCCCAAAATGTAAAGTTTCTTGGGTCAGGTGCATACGGGGAACGCTGTACCTTTGGCCCTTTCCTTTGGGGAAGTCTTTGTGAAGGTATTCAGGTATCCCAGGGACAGGGGATGTTTTATAAGCCTGGGGAGGTGTTGTCCATGCAGGGGAGTTGTCCTATAATAGCTGTGCCTCCTTCTTCTTTGCTTGCCCCAACCAGGTATGAAAAGCTGGGGCTACAGAAGTGGAGCAGGAGGAGCTGTTGTACCCTCACCCGCAGCTCTTACCTTTAATGAGAATAAGCTTTCCCTTGTAGATAAGCCTTTATAGCAAAGTCTGGGTTGAAAGTGAGGGGGGGGGCCATTAACCCCTGAGTTGCTGAGCCACCACTTTAGAAATCCGCGTGTCCAAGCAATCAGTTTTCATTATGTTTCAGATTCTAGAAGGCCAAATTCTCACTCTTCTCAGGGGGCGAAGCAAGAGGAGTTTCCATCCGTGGCTCCACAGCCATGAAGCAGTACACGGGAGGAGAGAATAAAATGGGATCAGATCAAAGTATTCAATTGCAAATGGGAACAAAGCACTGTGTTCTTCCTCTGCTCCAGTGACAGGAGCAAGATGCAGGCACTTCAAAGTGCCATTTTTTTGCCTTTTGTTTTCAGCCAGTTCTAGTAAATGGAGCCCAGCCTGCCCTGATTTCTACTTCTTTCCTCATCTCAAGCGCTCACCAGACCCTGTTTCGCTGCTGCGTGTTTTTGCACTAAACACTTGGGACTACCTGGTCACCTGGGGGCAGAAGCAGCAGCACTTGGACTCTCAGCTGGGGTAAACTGATTTCCAGGGCACTGAGCTGATTGAAACCAGATGTGGCCTCATGGCTTTTTTTTTTTTTTGATTCAGTTAATTTTATAAATCTCTGTAATTTTTTGTCTTTCAGGACAGTATAAACCAACAGAAGACAAACAAGGGATAACAGCCGTTCACTCATACATTATGAATCGGCAGCAATCTAGCAGGAGCAGCACGCTGGTGAAGAACAGACCATCACTACCCCCACAGAAGGCATTTGTTCATAACCAGAGCCAAGGAGAAACAAAACTACTGGGGGGTCATTTCCCCAGGTTTTCCCCTAACCTGCATGCCGTGTAAGAGTTTTCATTGCATTTACCTTCAACCATGCAAATATAACCATACTAATCATCCAGATTTAGATCCAAGAGCCACAGGGGCTAACCGCATGAGAGCCATAGGGCTGAGCATCCCTGCAGTAGTGCTGGCATCCCAGACTCTCCGCTGCCGCCTCGCTTTTGCCAAGGGGGTAAGTGAGGCTGTGCGAGGCGACGTGACCGGCACAGGGTCACCCCTGGGGTCACCTCCATTCTTGAGTGGAGCTCGCTGGCTCTTGTCTCCCAGCCAGCGTCACGAATCCTATGGGGAAAGTTTCCTAGTGAAAAAATAAACTCTTCCCACTTGGAATTTAAAAACAAAACCATGGAAACATTTCTCTCCATCTTAATGTTTTGCAAAAAGTTATTTTAACAAATTTAAATTTGGGGCTTGATTTGACCGGCCAGTGCCCTTTGAAATAGTTGAATCCAGGCCATTGCCGCAACCATGTCGGAGCCAAGCCTCGAGCTCCAGCTCGCCTGACAACCCCGCCAGCACCTGGGACATTAAACCTCCCCTTTCTCAGCCAAGAGGGCAGTGGTGGTCAGCCTCTCCCCAATTCCTGGTCCCTGCGCACATGGCACCTGCCACGCAGAATGCAGTAGCTTGCTTTGCTCCCCCATGTTTCATTGCCCACTTATAAATAGTTTGGGTGCCCGGGGATGCTACAGACAGGTTGAAACCGCTGCCACCCGCAGCCGGCCACCTTGCTAGCATCACCAGAGACTGTCCCATATGCCTCTGCCCAGCAAAACCTTCCTAAGAGGCAGTGACTACCACTCAAACAAACTCCAGGCTGTCCTTGCACAGCCCTACCTGTGCCTGACCCGGCACGAACCCTCTCGTCTCCTCTCCGTGCTTGTGGTGCACAGTCTATTTATTTCCTTGGAAAAAAAATAGGCTCTCACGGTGTCATTCTTTCCAGCCGCTTTCCGCACAGCATCGCATTTCGCAGTGACTTCCAAATGGTGCTTGAGAAGAAAAAGCCACTCAGCACGCAGCCGTCCTGCCCCGTGCACCTGGTTGTGGGGGGGGGTTGGGGACCAGAGAGGAAAAACGGGGTTTGTGCCCCATGTCAAGAAGCGAGAAGCGGTGGGGTTTGATCTTACAGACCCGGATGGGCTGCTAAAGGGCCAGGAATTGGATCTGCTTTTGCACCGTTGCCTCTGGTTTTATTTTTCACTGACCCCCAGGAAGGAAGGGGCTGGGGTGCAGCTGAGCCCGCGGTCCTCCGGTGAGGCTGGCCTGGGGTGGCTCAGCAGGTTTCCATCCAGCTCCGCAGGCCCAATTGAGCTAAGCCCTTAAGCTTGTCCTGATAATTAAGTTTGTGCTTAAGGGCTTTACTGAACTGGCGCCTTCGCTCGTGCGGTGACAGCTGCTGTAGATAACCAGGAGGAGAGGAAAGGACGGAGGACACAGTCGCATCTCTGGCTCGAGAAACCTAAAATACGATGACCCTGTTTTCTCCATGGTTTTCCCCATTTTTCTTCTCCGTTGCTAAAGATAGCGCAGCTCATTAGCCCCATGTCCATCCTGGCCAGTGTTTCACCCAATGCCTGGTCCTGGACATGCCGCCACGTAGTCTACAGGGTGTCACTCGGGGATGGTCTCCATGATGGGGACAAGGGGAAGGCGATGGATGCAAAGTTCTTCCCTGACTTTCTGTGTGGACACAGCATAAAAATCATGGAGGATGGTGAGAGGGGCAGAGGAAGGGCATATAAAAGCAGTCTGTGCCCTCGCTTTCCGTGCTTTTGAAAACTAGCAGTTGGTCAGGTTTGTTTTTTCTTGGAGCCAACAGCCAAGAGGCTGAAACAGCATCATCTTTACTCTTCCCTGGCCCTCTCCCTTGCCCACTGCTCCCAGCAGAAGGGCAGAGTTTCACAGCCATTTTGCAATAAGGTAAAGTCCACTGAGCAGCAGAGAATCCGGCTCAAAATCCCGGGCATGGAGGTTTGATGGGGACTTCACATGGCTTAGATGTCCCACTAGCACCTCCTTCAGGTTCCTGCAAAAGGAGGTGTCATCTCCATTCTTCTGCTGAACCCCGACAGCACTGGCAGGAGATCTGCTCCGAAACAGCATGGATGAGCAGTGGAGCCCCACGTTCGGGGGAGGAGAAGGTGTCCTCGCTGGTCTGCTCTGGAGATGGACCGAGGACCCAGCGTCCGGAAGGAAGCTAGCAGGAGATGCGAGCTTTCAGCGCAGCTCCAGATCATGCCAATGCAATAGGACACATTAAGAACAAAGAGTGTCTGGGTTAATATTTATATTCTATCAGGGGAAGTGAAATGCATTTTGGCTGGAATCGGCGTATTGAAGATATTTTCATTTAAAAAATTGAATCCGTTACTGAATCACTGCATTTCACCTTTTTATTACACTAGGGTTTTATTTATTAACGGGTTTATTTTTTTTAACAGGGTGACCTGCTGGTATTTATTTCCCTTTTTTAATCTGTTGGTCAGATGAGTAGTTCCCTGAGAAGAGTTGACCCTACAGGCAACACGAGCCCTTCCCACTTTCTGGCAGGTCACTTGTTAACACCAGGGAGACAGTGGGGGCCTGAGAAGCACAGAGTCAAGTCCCCTGCCTAAGAGGGAGAGAGGCAACGTGTAAATCCAAGCATCAGGAAGGCACCAAAACACAGGAGCTGACCAGGGGAATTTATAGTTTCTGTAGGACCTTGTCTCTGCTGTTGTACTTGTTTGGCTTTGCTGCCGTACTTAAAGCAATGTGGCTCTCCGCTGTGGCTGCTGCTATAATAGCACAAAGCAGCTTTTACACCAGTAATACTATTTTTGCACGGAAAGAGGACTAACGTTATCAATGTCAGGCACATCTGCCCCTATATAACAGAGCCAATGCTCTAGCTTTGGGTGCTGTAAGTGCAGGTAAACCATCGCGTGCCCACCACAAAGTGTGGCAGAGGCTGAACGGGTGGGTGCAAGGCAGCCCCCAGAAGTTTCCCCAGCAGGCTTAGCTTCATTAAGAGTTGAAAGGACTGAGGAGAGAAAATCAGTCCTGAAAGTTTAATGAAGTTAGGAGGATAGTACCAGCACTGAGCCCCAAGCTCCACTGGTTGTTGGCTAAAAGCCTTTTAAAGGCAGACTAGGAAGAGCTACGGCCACAGTGCAGGTGAGGGGCAGAGGACACCTGAACCAGGATGAGCCGGGAGGTCTGACTCTTCGCAGGCATCAGCTCCTCTGGGTTCGTGGTACGTCCAGACTCGGGGAGCACACCCAGGTGCTTGGGAGAGAGGGACTCTGACCGCAGGGGTCTTGGCAGTGCTTGTCTCCCCGCTCTCTCCTGAACGTGCATGTGTGTACCAGAGCCAGCATGGTCTCGTATGGTCATGAGCCTGTCCCATACTGGTCTTGATGAAAGCTTCTTACTGGTGCCTATTAAATCAAACCATGATGCTCAACACTGACCTTAACTCTGACCTAAAAAGACCTACATCTGTCAAGGAGCAAGAAGTAATCCCATAAAATCCTCAGCTTCCTACTTAAGAGCAAAGGCTAGTTATCCTTTGCCTTCTGCCCCGAGAGCTCGCTAAGACAGGGATCGATGCAGTAATTGCTTCTTTGGGGACTCGAGGAATGAATAGCTAAAGTAGCTCAGCTCTGCAATCCTGCACCTACTCAGCAGCAGCTCTTCCTTCCCTTTCCAAAGGCTGCAACCTGGCTGCAATGGGGACAAGGGTTCCTGCTCCCGGGGAGGCATCTTGCTCCCTGCTTCACAACCCACCACTCAGAATAATGATGCAGCAGGACGCTTCCTCCCTCCTCTCACCCGCTGCTACTCCTGCCATTCCCAGAGCAGCAGGGAAAGGACCCTGACTCCAGCTCCTCACATCCCATACGGTTACAGGCGTGGGGGTAGGACACAGTCTTCACCACGTAACCCCTTCTTCCAGCAAGGCCCCCAGCGAGGGTCACGGCGGTTAGTTTTACACGGCTCTGGGTACTTCCCATGGTAGGAAGCGGCCCGACGGCTCCTGTCCTCTGGCAGCTGCATCGTCTGGTCAGCCCGCAGGGGAAGGGACGGGCTTTATCTTAAATCTGTCACTGCTATTGAAAAATTGTAATCAGCCAGCTCAGTCATGCCACTAAAGAAGAGACAATTTCTCTCCTCACCTACCTCTATCGACATCACTGCAATTGCACCAGGGGAAAACCCACCCCCTTTGCCCCGCTGCGGGTACCGCTCCCAGCTGCTGGGGGTACCCAGGACAGACAGTGGCCCCCATCCCACCCTGTGCCCGTAGGTGGGGGCAGCCCCCCCTCCCTGCCACTGAAACCTGGGCACTGAAACTCCTGCAGAAAGCCTGTTAGGGGAAAATTGCCTCCAGAGCTGCACCAGCGGGACAAGCTGATGCTCGCCCGGGTCTTCGAGTCATTCCGGATGGGTGTCAGGGACAGTAAAGCTGCATCCGCAGCCCTGGTGAGCGGGGAAAGCAGCTGGCTGCTGAGGTCTGGATCCACTGCTCTCTTCCTCCTCCTCCTCCTCCTCCTTGTATGCGAGGCCATCTGCGCTCACCGGCGTGTGCGGGACACGCTCTCTGCCGGGAACGCGCGGCCCTGCAGCATCCCCGCACCATTGGCTCTGCGGGAAGCGGCCACAGCCTGGCCCCGCGTGGGTGTACGCAACTGATTTCTTTTCACGTACAGGACAGACGAGTCACACCATACGCAGAACTGCTCGGTGTTTCGCAGTCACGGAGAAAGCCTGCGCGCTGGTTTTGCGGAGGGAACTCCCGTTTCGTAGGCAGACGGCACCAGAGGGTTTGTGGGTGGGAAGGTGTCTTTCCAAACACAGCCTCAGCCACCACCAGCTTTGTCTTGCAGTCAGGGTGTTTCTGCAACACGGAAATCTATCACCATGCCTCCCTCCCCCCTCCCCAAAAAAGAGCACTCGACAGCTGAGGAAGCAGGTTGCGAGCACAGTCACAACTGATGCTACAAGAAGTGGCACTCATCCCACAAGCAGCCTCTCAAAATGCTCTGCGAACCCCACGCAGGAGCATCGCCAACACCTCCGTGATGCACAGCCACCCCTACGGGAGGGTTTGCTGATCGGGCCATGCTAGCCAGGCTCTGTAGCAGTTTGGCAGGCATGGGGAAGGACAAGGATGGCCACCTCCGCTTGAAATTAAAGGCTACGTAAGCAGGCAGGAGAACTAGCAGCCACCCCTGCTGGGGCTGAGCGAGGTGGCTGGAGCTGGCATCAGGTGGCAAATGTCCCTGGACCTTCAGAGCATCTTGGTTTGTATGGAGGAGGAATCATCCTATTTACCTGGCCGTGGACCGCAGGGTCTCATCACTTTGGGACACATGAGGGTCAAGCCTGCTCACAGATGGAGCCAACAGGTTCACGGGTATGTTGGACACGGTCAAAACCTGTGGCTCAGCTGCGGTGCCTGGAAGCAAGGAATGGGTTAGGGCTACTGCATCCGCACCTCACTTGAAATGTGGTGTTCCCTGACCTGGCCAAAATCACACTGGGCTTGCAAAGTGGGACTGGCTGGATGAACATGGAGCTGCAGAGGCATCAGGCGCCCATGTCCACATCTGCAAGGAAGCTCCTCTCCCTTATCGGTGCCTGTGTTGACCCAGCCTTGCTAGCGCCTGTGTCTTGAGAGCTATCAGCCTCACCATCCTGAGGGTGTGCCTGGTGCGGGTCCTTACGGAGATAACCCGGCTCTGCAGCAGCGAGCATTTCTGGAACCAATGCTCCTGGGTGCCGCGATACACCCTACTTCTTGTGGGGAGCCCCTGGACCAGCAGAGAGACCATCATTAGGGAGATGGGAAGGAGGACGGTACAGTGGTGGGGCTGGCCAAGGCTTGCTGTGGACTGCTTCGACAGAAAAGCAATCACTCACTCCACCTAAAGGCCTGTGATTTAATCCCGGGGGACCAACAAGGGGAGATCCAAGATAAACAACATCTGTGCATTCACAAATAGGAAATGGAGTTGCTTTCATGTCCTGAGCCTGTTGATTAACCAGCGTTGTTGTTTGGCTTGGCACTCGCTGCTGGATGACTTGGAAAGAAGGTAACTAAAAGAGATCATTTGGATACACTCCCTAAATTCAAGTATCTTTAAATAGTGCGCAGGTTTGCGTTTTGCCTACAGAAGACTGATGGGAAAAGGTAGCAGAAGAGTGCAGATGGCTATCAGAAAGGAACCTGTGTTTAGTCTGCTTGTGCCAGATGGGAATGGAAAGTTCGCTCCCTTGCCAAGTGTTTAAAAGAGGAAATAGGATGTGATATTCTGCCTCCCACTCCTTTCTCTCCCCTGAAACCAGCCCGCTGCTCTACTTCCATTTGTTGTAAAAAGGAAAAAAAAAAAAACACAGCTTGGCCCACGTAAAGCCTTGGAGACAGTTAGAGACACACCTAGTTCCTTTTTAATGTGTTTATTATGTGGAGATGGATGGAACAGTATATTTTTATACGCAGCTGGGTCCAGCACCTGTCTTTTAGTCTCTCATATTCATCTGTGTAACAGAAACAAAACTGCAAAGTCCCCGAACCACAGAGATTCTCTGCTGTCATCTCCCTGTCTCTGGCAAGGAGGAGGTGAACCCCTACCGCAGCTCAAGGTTCATGTCAGACACCTTGACTGACAAACCTACCTGTGTGACGGACCAAAACTTCTCGCCTGAAACTCCCTTGATTTCCCCTGGTTAATAAATCCAGGCCCGCCCTGAGGTGCGGCTGCTTGGGGGAGTTGTGGAGGTGGTGGAGGCTGCGATCCTGCGGGGCTGAGGCCGGTTTAGGGCATTATTTTAGGGAGTCTCAGGGGTTAACCCCAACACTGCCCTGTTGTCCTGAGCACTGTAGCAACCTCGGTGATGTGGTGCATCAGTAAACTCTCAGGCTAATCTCGGAAATCTCACGGACGTGGACGATGTAGATCACAGAATCACAAAGGAGCTTTGGGCAGAAGGGACCTGGCCCAGGGTCTCCTGTCCAGCCCCTGCTCGGCGCCAGGCTGGCCTGAAAAGCTGAAGCAGGCTGCTGAGGGCTGGTCCAGCTGAGCTACGAGCACTCCCCAGAGCAGAGACCCCTCCATCTCCCCAGGCACCAGTTCCAAGGTCTCACGATCCCCATGGTGAGCATTTTTCTTTCTCTCTAACCAGAACTTCCCCCGCCGTGACTTGTGCCTGTTGCCTCTGGCTCTGTACCTCCAAGAAGAGTCTGGCTCCACCTTCTCATCAACGCCCGGAGGTGGTGGATGACAGTGGTTAGATCCCCCCTTAGCTTCTTCCTCTCCGGATGGGACCAACCCACTGCCAGGTAACTTAAAAAATGTCCTAATTGCAGTAATATCCACCCAGCTGCTCTCAAGCATGGGCATTTCAGCAGTGTCCTACAGCTGTAACTTCTGTAGGCTGCCTTTAATCACTTAATGCCCCAGATAATTAAAGAACATTTGTATGAAACCTTTTCGTAGAGTGGAAAGGCCTCTTCTGCTCCAGCCCCTCTCTGTGTGCACCCAGAAACAAAGCCGTGACCGAGCAGAGCAGCAGCGTGTGTTAACAGTGGAGCCATCAGGAGAAAAGCGAGCATGACTTTTATCACATCTTCCCATACAGTCTCCAGGCCACCTCGCAAACACACCCGCCTCGTTCTCAAAGCCACGGGGCGCCGGGTCTGGGCACGGTCCCCACCACCGCAAAGGTCCCTGAGGGGAAGAAGAGCAAAGCCCAGTGCCCACCCGGCTGAGGATGCTGCAGCCACCAGGCACTGACCACGCAGATATCTTCAGCCCGAAAAGGACACAGCTCCTCGGAGGGGAGACGGGGCACCTCGCTGCAAGGCAGAGGGCTGAGCGTGGTGGCGGGGGTGCGGGTGGGAGGGTGGGCAGGGGGCTGGTGCAGCCCAGTCCCCTGCCTGCCCCTGCCCTGCGTGGGAAGCCGCCAGACAGTGGCTCGGCTCTGAGGAACCGGAGATTTAATGAGCAGTTTCGGGAACGCTCTCAGCTTTCCTACAAAGCTCTTTACTGTCTCCGGCACTAATTACTAAATGTTTCCGAAGCCGCTGTCTGGATGAAACGAGGCCCTTCGTTACAGCGACGTTGTTGTGGGTAGCAGGGCGATACTCGGCGGGTGTCTGGTCCACCCCGGGGGGGGAGTGTGGATGTTATTCCTATCTTTTTCTCACAGGGAAAGAAAGGATAAGGCCTCCCTCTCGCCCTGGAGAGAGGTGCTGTTGCTTGCCCTGCCAGGGGACAGGGTGCCCTGCCTCTGCTCTGGGAGGATGCAAGGCTCCCCGGTGCGGGGTGCAAGGGCAGTGGGCAGATAGACGCCTGCCCAGGACATGTGTGACAACCTGCCTCAGACAGGCAGGAGATCCAGATGGAGACTGGTGAGACCAGTTTAGTAGAGACAGGATCCCAGGAGAGGAGGGGAGAAGGAAAGACAAGGAGCGGGAGAGATGAACGCAGGCTGGCTGGGTGGCTCGGACCTGACTGGCAAGAAATGAGAGCCGTGGAGTTAGGACAGGGCTGGGTTCACATGGGGACAGTTGTGGGAGAGATACTTGGGTAGCGCCAGCCTTTTTTGCAAAAAGAGGTGCCGTGAGGAATCACAGAATCGTTTAGGTTGGAAAAGACCTTTAAGATCATCGATTCTAGCTGTCAACCATGCCCTCTAAACCATGTCCTGAAGTGCCTTGTCTAATCATCACCCAAAGGCCATCCCGACCCCTGCGAGTGCCTGCCTTCAGCAAAGGCAGGGCGCAGGCAGGCAGGCTTCTCCCTTTCCTTGCCTGTAAGAGGCAGGGAGCAGTGCTGAACTGCATCCTGAGTGGTGTCAAGCCCTGCTGCTGTGCAAGAGCCAGTTTTTCCAAGCAAGGCTCCCCAGACATCGAAGCTGCTGGATGGTCACATCCCCCTGACAATGGGCAGCCCGGCAGGGTCTCGCTCCCCAGCTGCACACCTTGCTCTCAGGTATGGAAAGGTAAAATATTTCCAGTTGCTCCGGGCTCCTGAAAGATAAAGTTCTGTTTAAGGAGAGCTTGTGACAAGCAATTTGACAAGCCGAGTTAGAAGCGCAGAGAGCAGTGGCAGCCGAGCAGGGTGCATCTGGGCACGAGTCGGCGGGCCGAGCGCATCCCTGCTGCAGGCTGCACTTATGCAGGGAGGGATTTAGCCCTAAGAGTCTTAGTGACGCATCTTGGGAGACTTAGGTTGAGCCTGACTTGCAGAGACGTGACCCGTGCTGCATTTCCTGTGGTCACCTGCCAGTCGGCATTACGTGAGCTGTCACCCGCTCCCAGGCACAACACGTGAGCGTGGTGGCACGAGGACTTGGAAGACAAGGAGGGGGAGAACCAGCCCAACCCCTTACTGGGTCCAGCCTTGCACCTGCACCGAGGCTGCTGGGGCAGGACATGGGACCGGTCCCAAAGGACAAAACCCACTGCTTACAGCTGGCAGGGAACCAGCAGCCAGTTTGCTGTTGCTTTGACTGGAAAGAGGATTTGGCTCAGGGACCCCACATCTCTCAGTCATCAACAGGAGAGTCCTTCCCACTGCCTCGGAGGGGTCAGTATTTAGGATGGGGGAGAGCCAGGACTGCGGTCGCTGAGCGCCAGTTCCTGTTTGACCCATACTTGCAAGAATTACAGTATGAGTCACTGCAAACAAAGCAGCAAAGACCAAAGCATGATTTAGTGACGTTGTTAATGATAATCCCATCCATAGGTGTATTTTTATAGCCGGGGAAAATAAGAAAAGGAATGCAAATGTCTTTGACTTGCAGAACGGCAGCCCCAGGGCCGGCACCAGCAGTGGGAGGAAGGGGAACCTGCAGAGAGCACCCAGGTGGTTTTTGCTACGAGGGCTGGCATAGACAGAGTCCGTCCACCCTGAGAACTGACCTGACTTTGGTGACCACGTTTAGCTGAGACGAAAGTTGAAGTAAGGCCGACTGTAATCCCCAAGAAACCAGGCCACTCTCAGGACTCAGGACAATCAGGTCCCATTAAAAAGCATCTGCCAGTCTGATGTCCCGAGGGCTTCATTATCTTACTTAGCTAGAAGTCACTGGTGAGGACTGATCTCCTGCGGACTTTGGAAGGAGATCGAAAGCCGCTGCGTGACAGTGTTGGCACAGGGCAGTTTCAGGTGCAGCAATGTTCATTTTCCAAATTTCTCGGCTCCCAAAGGCAATGGGACAGTGCCTTTGGCAGGTAGTGTGCTCGGCTTCCTCACTGAAAGACATGGAAACTTAGGAAGAGAAATCTGACAGTCTTGGGATTGAAAAGTGAAGTGCTTGAAGTGCTCAGTACAGGACAGGGCACAGCTAATGAGCAGCAAAGAGGACACCATGGAAATGCTCACTGTTGTTTGCTTCTTTCTTCGGCATCCATTTGTCTTTTGACTACTGCAAAGTCTCCAAGCCATAATTAGGAATGAACTCGTTGCAAGAGTTCCCAGATTTAATTGAGCTCTCTTGAAACTAAACCATTTATAACAACCTTTTGCAAGGACAAAACACTATGTACTCTCCTTTGGTACAGCTGAGAATATGCTGTCCTGGGGCCTGATGAGCTCTGCTGCAGCAGACAAGTGATAGGCAGCAACTCAGAGACCAGCTGCTTGCTCCAGCAGGCAAACGGTTAAGCAGCTTGAACCTGATCCCATTGAAATCAGTAGGAGTTTTAAGATCCCTTAAGCAGGAGTCCTGGGGTGCAGAGCTCAGGTCTGGCTGCAGGGGATATTGTTAGTAGAGGGGAACCAGAGCGGGCTGTTAGGAAGAAGATCTTTTCATTTCCAATGTATCTGACCTTCAAAAGGTAGCGAGATCCCTAGCCCAGTCCCTAACTGAAGTGCATCTAATGGGACCTTTATTTTCTTTTTTTAATTGACAAAGCATGCTAACTGCCCTGCCTCTTGGCAGGCTGGACGAAAAGGCTCACATTACAGTGGCAGAAGCATACAAGGCCAGATCCAGACCTCAGCTGATGTTCTGGACCCCTTGCTCCTCCTCTCTCGTGAACAGCTAGACCTGGGTGGCAGCTGAGGATTTCGTAGTGTATTTTTGGAAGAGAACTCTCCTAGCTGTCTAGAAATCACCCATTTGCCTTTCTGCCTGTCTGGGGCAAGAGCACATGATGCCAAAGTCACAAGCTGGCCCTGGGTGACACTCAGGCATCCCTGGCTAGTATGGGAATAGAGCTCAGGGGCATGGTGGGATGAATCATTTAGCCACTAAAAAAAGGTAGGTTTGGGCTAAAAAAGAATGTTTGCAAATGCCACCCTAAGTCAGCAGACAGATACAGCAGCGCTGCAGACAGCAGGATTAAACCCAAGTACAACGAAGCCCTCCTGGCTGGCTTCAGACAGCGTCTTTTGGGGAAGATTTTTCATTTTGCTGAGAAAACCGAACCACCAGAAACATTCGCTTCAGATTGATCTAAAACGAACCCAGCTGACCTTCTTTCTGATTTGATTAACAGGAGGAAGAATTTATTATTTGTACAGTTTTAATAACAAGCCGTCAAGGAAAAGCCTTGGACTGTGGGTGAGCTGTGTCGGGAGCCTCCCGGAGAAGGGAAAGCTCATGCTGCAGCACCATGAGCTCAGTGGAGATCCCCAAGGCTCACCAAGGTGCTTGTTCATCCCGAATCCCAAGCCTTGCATGTTGCAGTTGGATGGCACCCCTCATGGCTTAGGGGTGCTGCCAAGAGCATCCGCATTGTCAAAAAAGTCCTTGTTGCAGCAGGCTTTACAAGAAAGAGCAAAGCCAGCCTGGAGCATTTGGAGCGGGGCTGGAAAAAAGAAAGACTTGCAGCATTCTTTTACTATTAAAGTTATTTTAAAATGTCAAAATGTTTCTAAAATACAAAAGGCCACTATGTAGAACTAGCCAAAACCAACACGATAATATAAGAGGAACTCATCTGCCATTTTTATGTCCTCCTGCCCTCCATCCTCAGCAGACAAAGCCCAATGCCAGACAACAAGCCTTATGTCCAAAGAGGTCACGATTTGCAAGAGCAAAGGGACGTGGCAGAAGCTGCGGTTGCAGAACAACATTGCACAGCAGCAGCAGTTTGTTTCTTTTGGGAATGCGAAAGAAGGGACGTTGTCGAGTAGTAACCTTTACGCCTTTAATCCTCATTTCACTCTTCTCACCCTCAACCCCTTCCCTACCAGCAGATTCACCTGCCATCACCCACCCGGGTGGCACGACAGCGATGAAGGCACAAGAGCCCTCAAACTACAAGAACGGCCTGAGCAGCAGCAGCGTGTGTCTAAACCTCGAACGGGGTTTTTACCCAAGGGCCAGAGACTTCAGGTGTTACTCCAAACGAGCCCATGTCGCGAAAGGTTGTTCCTCCTTCCCCTGACGTAGTCTTTTTTTTTCTGCTTTAGCTGGAAAAATGAGTCCAGCGGGTTGCATTTTTTTGCAGGCAGGGTGAATGATGGCCCAGGGTTGGGGGTGGATTTATTTTTTGGGGGGGTGTTTCCCCCCCCACACACAGACCCCGAAGGAAGCGGAGGAGCCGCCGGCGGTGCGGCCAGCCCCTGCCATGGTGTTTCCTGACAGCAGAGGGGGTCATCGGGCCGCTTTTCCTCCGCCTGCCGTGCGGGGCGGCCCGCCGGGCTCAGCCCGTCCCCGGCCCGCAGCGCCTCCACGGGGCTCCCCGGCTTCCTGCGGCCTTCGCCGTCCTGCTGCTTTCCCCACCCGCGGGGGGGAGCGGAGCCACCCCACGGAGCCCAGCGGCTGCGGGGGCACGGGTGGGCTTCCTTCGGCGTCAGCCTGGCCTCAACCCCCCCTCCCTTGGCTGGCACTGGCCGGTGGGGTTCTTCATGGGGTCTGGGTGGGGAGGGACGCGGAGGTGCGGGGATGAAAAGGAGGAATGGGTGCAGCAGGTCTCTGCCTGGGAGGGGGGTCTCTGGGGGTTTTTTGCCCCCCTCCTCATCTCCACGGGATTTGGGTGGGAGAGGGAGGTCTCAGCCGTCGGGGAGATGCAGCTCCTGAGCTGCTGTCGCTCCATCTGGGAGCAAAACCGTGGGCAAAAAAACTCGGGAGCACACCTCTTACCTGAGAGGTGTCCGCCGATGGGGGTCTTGAGGCAGGGTGGAAGTTCATTCCCACCGCGGAACTGGAAGGTCCTCGGTTCTGTGGGACCTTGGGTTGCAACCGAAGCCGGGCTGGTGCGACACCGGCCAGAGGTAAATGTGGTAAATGGAATTCCCTCGGAGCAGGTACGATGGTGGGACACTGCCCCACCGAGCTGCTGTGCCATACACCCTGCCCAGTGCTGGCCCAGTCATGGAACTGGTCCCCATGAAACGGTGGATGTAATGGTGAAAGGAGACCGAGCCGGATAACAGTACACCTTTTAAAAATTGCTTCAGCTCCTGGGGATGAAAGGTATTCTATGAAGCTAAAATATTAAAACTACCCTGGATTATTCATTAAGCATCAATTATCATCATCACATTTACTGTCAGATGTTTCGGCGTTGCTATTCTGCTCTAGGAGGGAACATATTTTTAGGCTGCTTTCTGAAGGAAGGAGGTTCTTGGGGTCAGTCGTGCGGTCTGGTTGTCTCTCTGTCCTCACTGCTTTGGTAACCTCCTGGTTCATTTCGGCTGAA
Source organism: Buteo buteo (assembly GCF_964188355.1). NCBI lineage: Eukaryota > Metazoa > Chordata > Aves > Accipitriformes > Accipitridae > Buteo > Buteo buteo. The sequence goes on along the minus strand of NC_134182.1, from coordinate 5,536,905 downwards.
GTTTACAGAGGGCTGGAAATCTCCAAAACACTATGTACTGGAAGTCTCCAAAACGCTATGTACTGGAAGTCTCCAAAATACTATGTTCCTGCAAGTTAATTAGCAAAGGGGATGGTGGGGGAAGCCCCCGGACCCAGCTAGTGGTGTGGGTGCAGAAAGAGCAGGCACCTGGTGGGGTGGGCACCGATGCTCCCGGCTGCGGAAAAGCTTCGGGCAGGGTGGCATCGCTGCCGGCACCGGAGAGCTCAGCCGTGGGACGCAAGGCCCCGGGAGACTGGGCTTCCCTAACTCTGTTCCCCACTGAAATTGTTTACTTAAATGCCTGTCAGGTATGAATTAGCTGTTTATTATACATTCTTTTTACTATTTCTGCCTCCCCTTGTTTGTGCTTTTATAGCATTATAAAGTTGGAACAAGTTTTGGTTTAGGAATAAAGCCAGCCTCATCTGAAAAACAGGATGTTCCAAAATAAGATCTAATTTTCCTTTGCGAGAACCTAAGGTAAAGTAAATTGATATCTACTCTAAAGGCAAACACAAACAAGGACTTATTATTTATCATTAAAACATCTCAAAAAGGCTCTAGAGCCCTAAAAACAAAAGTTTGATGCTGTATAAAAGAATTATGTTTCTGAGATGTATCAGTTCAATAATTAAAACAGCATCTATGAAATATGAATGTAAGATATTAATAAATTAAATTAAATTAAAGCCACTGAAAGCCAATTATCTTGTAAAAGATCTCTGATAGCTAAACTAATGAGATGTAGAAAGATTAATTTAGATCCCCATTTTAGGAGGTGATTATAAATTGCTATAATGCCACATCCAGTTACTAGGTTGTTATTGAAACTTGTGAAATACATTTGGAAGGGCTTTTAAATATTCAGAATGAAGTAGAAATTAGAAAGGAGTTAGAAATAATTAAAAATTAGCTGTCTTGTCACATTGCAGCTTTAATCCTATTACATCTTCTAGTTTACAAAACTTCAGATGTCTCTCAAAGTATTGATCTGCAGGGACGGTGGGATATACAAGCAGGGATTTATGTGTTTTAATAATTACAGAACTTCAAATGTTTCTTCGTGTTTCACTTATTTGGGAAATTGTGTCTCTGTAGGATTATCGTTCTTGCTGCTGGAGCTGCCTGATGGATTTCTTTGGCTGTAGGGCACGTTGGGCCATCACCCGCAGTCCCGTCAAGTCCCCAGAGACTCACCGCTCTCCTTGCAGCGCCTGGTGAAAATGCTGAGGAGCATCAGTTATGGTCTTTTAGTCAGGGCAAAGCACAAGGCCTTCGCTCCTGTGTCCCTACAGCTGTTGTAGCTCTAAGCAAAGCACAAGGCTCTTGGGGACAACAGAAGGATGATGGTGACGCAATGCATGCCTACAGCTCACAAAATACAGTCTTGCCACTGCCAGAGGTTGGCCATGGAGGTTCGCCAACCTTGCTTTGGTTGGGACTTGCCACGCGGGGAGCTTCACGTGAGCTCTGTAGCTGTAACAGCAACTGTCTAACAACCCGGGACCCTCACCCATCCGCCCTCAAGTTTTGCTTCGCCTGGTCCAAGAGGTGCCGAAAGCCCTCCAGCAGCATGGCTTGGCTGTATTTCTGCAGGGCAGCAAGAGGAGCTGTGGGCCCAGCAATCACTCCCTGAGCCGGGAGGAAAAACGCAGCCTGGGGTGCAGGCAAGGGAGGACAGTAGGGCCATGAAACCTCCCTGAAACCTCTGGCACGGGTGATACTGGCAGCCCCGGAGCTATGAAGCACTCCCCCATGGGCAGCTGCGGAATTGGCAGAGGAACGTGACCTTGGGGCTGGGAAACACCGCTTGTGGGCAGCAGGGAGGGCAAGGAGCAGGTCTGCGAGGAGTGCCCAGCTCTGCCCGGAGGGTCAATGCGGACGTACCCCGCTCTGGGCACCGAGGAGCACGGCGGGCGAGCCTTGGACGCAGGGTGGACACAGCCCCAGGTGGACTCTAGCAGAGGAGGAAGAGGCAGAAGCCCCACTGCTACCACCACCACCCTGGAGAGGCAGATGGAGACACCCCACCATCAGCATCGTGCTGCTTGGAGGTGAAGGACGCGGGGCTGCGACACCCGCAGCCCTCCCCGGGCAGCGGAGGGGTGAGCATAACCCAGGGAAAGCTGCAGCGGCTGAGGGAGGGAGTGGGTTGGATACTGATAAGGGATTTTTTTTTCCTTTTATCCCCTTTCTCTCTAATATTCTACATAATACTGTCTAGCATTGTAAGTAGATTGATAAGCACTCTCTGATCAGACTGTTAAAACTTTTAAATAGTCAAACAGCAGATTCTCCCATGTAAGGCATGTTTCTCTAGCCCACTTAAAGGCATGAGCTATGGTGCACTGAACTAGTGGAGAAGGCAGCAGCCCTCCTGGGAGCCCTTATGGCATTTTTGTGAGCAGCCCTTCTGGGAGAGCCTTTTTTGGGTGCCGTCCTGGGGCAGTCAGGGACAACCAGCAACAAGGCTACCCTGTGTTCCCATAGCCCCAGCAAGCGTCTTGCTTAAAGCATAGCACCCAGTTTTAGGGTCAACACAGGCACCCCTTTAAAGACTTGTTGAAATTCTTGAACTGGGAAATCCAGCAGGAGGGAAAGCCCTCTGCCTTCTGCCTGGGAGCCTCTAAGCATCCCTGGACAGGGGAACAAAAGCCCTTTGCCTTGTTTGTGAGAAGAGCTAAATTAGAAATCCCTGCTTAGGGGATTTCTTGGTTGAGAAAACCTTCTGGAGGGAAGAAGTACACTAGAAAAACAACAGAGGAGCCGCCCAAATTTGGGTGAGCCTCTGCTATCTTCTCTCAGCCTGCTTGAGTTGTAATTTGGAAGCAGCCCTTTCTGTAGAGTCTGAAATACCTTTAGGGGAGCCAAAAAGATGTCGGAGCTGGCGAATTGGGTTATTCAGTGGGGACCAAACCCCTGGGGTCCGAACTCTTGCAGAAGTATCCAGCAGGCAGACCTAGAGTTTGCCAAATTAAAAGAGACAGCCAAGTCTAAACTCTTCTCCCGAAAATCCTTAAAATGTGCAGGAGTGTGGGCTCTGTGGATAGTGGCCAAAAATTTAGCTGAAGAAAAACAGGCAGCCCAGGTAGAGATTCAGAACCTAAGGGAAGAAAACAACAAACTGAGAGCAGAAATAAAGGCTCAGCAACTTAAACTAGAGGAGGGTAAAATTCGAGAAGGAGTTGCAGCTGTAGAGCAAGTGCAAAGTGTTCTCCAGTATCAAGAGGTGTGTGAACAAAAAAAGGCCATTTTGGATGAAGATCAGGCACTGAAAGAAAAACTAGCTGTCAGTAGGAAAGCTGTGGAGGAGGTGCAAGGAGCAATCCGAGCATTAGTGCAAAAAATACAGATCCTAAAAGAGAAGGGCGCAGACCACGGAGCCTGCAAGGCTGAGATGGAAAAGCTAAAAGCAGCATTAGAGGTGAAGCACAGCACGGTCATGGCCCTTATGAAAACACCCTACCAAGGAGACGATGAGCACTGGGACACAAAAAGATGGTTTAATCCAGATGGCAGCCCCTCCGAAGAGGACTGTAAGCCTGCGAGCCCGCGTTCGCTAGTTTTTGAGGTGCCAGAAAGGTTTAAAGCAAACCCCGTTTCACTTACCGGTGCTCAGGTGGCTGTGAAAAGGGAAGGCGGAGGAGCAGAGGGGAAAAGCAGGGGAAACGTGCAGCCCCAGGCAGATGGAGTTATCGGGGGAGAAACAACCACTGCTGACCCGGCTCCACAGCACCCCAAACCAGGGAGCGCCCAGGGAAGGAGCAAGCAGTCAGCAGGGAGTGCCTGGGCAAGGGAGGATGGAGGGGGCTCCGGGAGAGCAAAGGGCAGCAGAGGAAAGGAAAACCCCAAGGAGAAGAGGGACTCGGAGGGGCTGCAGACCTCTGCCTCCACCAGTGCGACCTCCCAGATCCCCTCCTTGGGGAAAGGGAGGAAAGGAAGGTGGCAGGGCAAGAGGCAGTGGCAGCAGGGCACAGCTCCCCGAGGCATGGTACGAAATACCGTGGCCAGGAGGGAGTTAAGTATCATGCGAGTGGACATATGGAGGCAGCTTCGGAAGCATGGGGAGGATATGGCCCGCTGGGATAACGCTCCCATCAGGGTTTTGCTGGATCGCCTGCTGGAGATCAGCGGGAAAAGAGAGGGAAGTGGGCCCGAGGCCCCTGCCCTCCCTGTCACAGCCTAGGACAGACGGTCCCCCCCTTCCCAGGGCTCGTGGTCGGACCAGAACGGGACCACTGGGGAAGGCTCCCACGCTGGGAGCACTGGGGGATCGGGAGCAGAGCCCACGAGGCATCGCCCATGTCACATGAAAAGCCAGGGCACCTGGTGCAGGCTGCGGCCGATGCAGGTTAAGAAGTCTCCTCTGATGGAGAAAATGCAGGAGGAGTGAAGTGTTAAGGGATTTTTTTTGTTTGCTTATTTTTACAAGAGAAACAAAGAGGGAGAAGTTGACTTTTCCCGCAAGAGCAGCCAGGGCTGCGATGAGCAGAGGCTGCTTTTGCTCTGCCACAGCCACCCTGGTACCTATTTCGCTGCAAGGAGTCCAGGCAGGGATACCCAGCACGGCTCTGGCCAAGTGAGCGGAGGCTGTTTTGAGAAAAAAGCAGAAGAATTTAAGGAGTGATAAAACACTGGAGCGAGTCCAGGCTGTGATACCAACTGGGCTGCAGTGTGTGTGAGCAATGATGTGCAGCAGCGGGACGGAGAATGAGCTATACGTATGAAGGACTGTGCAAGGAAGGTTATAGGAGTCCCAAGCACGGTATAAACCCTGAGAGTGAAGCAAGGAGAAGAAAACAGCGTCTTCTTTCTGGGTCTTCTATAGACTAGCCAGAGGGGTTTGGACTTTAAAAAAAAAAAGAAAAGCACTATTTTCAAAAATAATACCTGCCTGTTAACAGAGGTAAAGCAGCAAAATCAAGAGTTACAAGTAGGGCAAATTCAAAAGATAACAATGCAAATGAAGCAGTTCACACTTAGCATTGGTATTGTTAAATTCAGGAGTGGGGTTTCACATAAGCATGTGGAAGTATGCGCAGGAAAGAGATTTAGTAGCCGTATCAAATAAATGGAAAAAAGGATTGCAACAGAGGAATGCTAAGTGGTACCAATACATAAAAAGTTAGAACCTGGAAAAATGGCAGATTAAGCATGTATATATAAAGGTTTGAGGGGAGGGTAATTAACGATAAAATATTCTAATTTACTTGGGACAAAGTTCACTTCGAAAGCAGTTAAGCCTGTGATACATGATTCTAGCTGATGTGTTAACACCAGCATTTTTTCTTAGAGTGAAGAAAAGGTAAAATAAAAAAAAATTTTAAAAGATTGATCATGGTGAAGAGTATGCATTAATGTGATAGATTTTTAATTAAAATATAAAGTTCTTCTGTTACAGAGAAGAGACAGAACTGACGGAAATCAAATACGATGGAGGATCGGTGAGCAGTAGTTTAAGAATATAAGCTAATAAATTGTATAAAAAATATACAAAGATGCAGTTTATTAGATCCTTAATATCATCAAAAAGTCCTATGGGTGTAAATGATCTACCTTGGTTAACTAAGATAAGTATTAATAATAATCTTTGCTATTTTTGTCTTCCATAGGTAGTACAGAAGAATAACTAGCAATTCCAAATTATGGATATTATTAATTGTATGTTGCTTAGTGTTTTCTTTCCTGCTTTTATTTTGCTTTATTATCGTATATGCATAGATGAAGGGAAAAATATAACCTTTTTTTTTTTTTTTAAGATAAGTTCCTGTTGCTGAAGTTCAAACAAGAGAAAAGTATAAACAAACTGTTGTCACGAGGAAAAAGTGGATCCAATTTAAAGGGGTCACCATCTCCAAACAAGAGAAACCCTGTTTCCCTTGATGAGGATGGACATACCTCCTATTATCAATAGTGATCAAGATTAATGGATCACCAGCAAACCATGCAATGCCTGTACATGTAACAGAGAAAACACGTAGCTGTGACTTTGTGTATCTGCAAAACATGGTATTTTGAGTACTATGAGAAGCAAAGATAAGCAAATTAAGTGTAGAAATTTCTAGTAGGGTAAGTTATATTTTAAAAATATATACTGTTAATTGTAGCTTTGCAATGCTAGGACAGCTGCATAGTGCAGTTCCGAGTATAATTTAGAGCACCTATGTATAAATTGATGGTGGTGGGATGGGTAGAAAACTAAAGGTCCCCAGTGATGGGGATTTCAAAACACTGCATACATGTATGATACGTAATCATGTATTGGTCTGATGAAAAATTTTATTTTGTTATGGTGGAGATGATGAGGTGATTTTAGAAACTTAGAGCAGAAGGGTTTCTGAGACGAGAACTGTACGCCAGCAATGACGGGCAGCCCAGCAAGGTGGAGTGTTCCCAGCCACCTCTCTGGAAGGACACCAGCAAGCGGAAGGCACTTACATGTGCAAACTGCATACAAAAAGATACCAGTTTTCAATCGGTTTAGAACAGAGTTTAGCCAGATGTGAATATGAACAGTATCCTTTGGTTTCTAGTGGGTCTGTAATCACTTTTGTGGGATCCAGATGTGTTTGTGTGTACCCAGGATCCAGAAATCACCTCTGCGTGCCTAAGTTGTCTGATAATACATCTGCAAGTAATGTAACTTTACTTTAAAGGTATGATTTTAATTACACAATGCTTTTAGAAGTGACACTAAAATTACTAGAAGCTTTTTAACTGTGTACTAAATGAAGCCTAGTAACATTTGGTTTAGGTTTTGAGCAGTTGTTGCAGATAACAGAGCATCCACTGGTAACATTTGTAGTCCCACAGGCAGTAAAACAAACCACCAAAGCAAGGTTTACAGTACGTGACAAGAGTGAGCAAGTTGCTCTTACTACAACTGCAATAAAAGATGCCGACCATCATTCTTGGTGTAAATCCCGCTTCAGCGGGACTCCCATCAGCTACTGAAATTTTTAACTAGGCTGTACAGTCTGGAGCTGTAATCCTGGGTATTGTAAGAGTTTGGTTAATTGTGCAAATTATCTTGCCTATAAAATCAAATATTAAGTAAACCGAGTAGCAGCTATGCACCAAAACCAAGAACTACAGGTCACCCTCAGACCCGCACGAGGCAAGACCAGATAGGAAAGAGCAAATGCCTCCAAGAAGATCATTTGCTCGGTCCTGGTGAGGAGCCTTGAGCCACAGGAGGGTTTGCAACATCCTTGCTGGACTCGTGCATGACACCTCATGTCCATGGACTGTCAGAAGGGGGTCTGTATGCCTATTGTCCCACAAAATACGGTCTGGCCGCTGCCAGAAACAGGCCACAGGCTGCGTACTAATACTGCAAAACCTAACACAGAGGTTCGCCAACCTTGCTTTGGTTGGGAGTTGCCACGCGGGGAGCTTCACGTGAGCTCTGTAGCTGTAACAGCAACCGTCTAACAACCCGGGACCCTCACCCATCTGCCCTCAGGTTTTGCTTCGCCTGGTCCAAGAGGTGCCGAAAGCCCTCCAGCAGCACGGCTTGGCTGTATTTCTGCAGGGCAGCAAGAGGAGCTGTGGGCCCAGCAATCACTCCCTGAGCCGGGAGGAAAAACGCAGGGGAGGACAGTGGGGCCGTGAAACCTCCGTGAAATACTGTCAGCCCCGGAGCTATGAAGCACTCCCCCATGGGCAGCTGCGGAATCGGCAGAGGAACGTGACCTTGGGGCTGGGAAACACCGCTTGTGGGCAGCAGGGAGGGCAAGGAGCAGGTCTGCGAGGTGTGCCCAGCTCTGCCTGGAGGGTCAGTGCGGACGTACCCCGCTCTGGGCACCGAGGAGCACGGCGGGAGAGCCTTGGACACAGGGTGGACACAGCCCCAGGTGGACTCTAGCAGAGGAGGAGGAGGCAGAAGCCCCACTACCACCACCCCAGTGACGGAGACACCCCACCATCAGCATCGTGCTACTGGGGGCAAAGGACTTGGTGGGTCTGTGACACCTGTAGCCTTCTCACCTTCTCCTGGGGGACAGCCGGCACCTCTGAATCCAGTGCCTGGGCAGTGGAGGGGTGAGCATAACCTGGGGAAATCTGCAGTGGCTAAAGTGCTGTGTGTATATTAGTTTTGACACTGGTATGTTAAGGGTTTTTTTCTTTTATCCTCTTTCACTCTAATATTCTAGATAATGGCATTTATCATTGTTAGTATCGTTGTAAGTGGATTGATGAGGACTCTTTGAGCAGACTGTTAAAGCTTTTAAGTACACTAACAATAAATTGCATGTCTTCTCATACAAGTCGTGTTTCTCTAGCCAACATAAATGGCACAAGCTGTGGGAAAGAAACCGTGACTTCTGTGAGGGCAATACTTGCTAAGCTGGAATAATGACAAAGACGAGCATCCAACAGCAACCTCAGAAAACTGCGTCTGGTCGACTGCCACCCTTTGTTGTGCTCAGAAGACTGAGCAGCAGAGAAACAGGCTCTGCTGATGTGAACGCTGTGCTTGCAGAGCAGATAGAGGGTATATATTCTCTCAGAGATGCTATGCAAAAGACAGATAACGGGGTGCGAGCTGTACACATCTGTTACGTACACAAGGCTACAGGAGCACTCACGGCCAGTCTGGATTCTGCTTTCTTCAGCGCAGGAACTAGTTTATCACAAAGGTTACACAGTGATAACTGTTTGAGGAGACAAGGTGAAGGTTCAGTCAAGAGGCCTACATAACACCCTAGCATTTCTACTGCCACAGTCCTCCAAAGTTTGTTCATTATGCACAGGGAGACTGCCCATCACAGGGGAACAGAGAGCTGCTATCAGCTATGATGGTGAGGGGAGCGGTCCTTCCACCCGGGGCTTGTTTCATCGAGACCATGGGTGATGCAGGCTTCACACCATGACACTCAGCCACTGCATTACATATCCAATACTCACATGCATAAATACCTTTTAATAACATACCTGTGAGCAAACTCCATCCCTGCTGCTGGTTCCACCATGCATCAGGAGAGTCACCCCGGGGGCCGGAGCATTAGTACAGCACCATGAACCACCCCCTACCAGCCACGCTCAGACTGTTCTTATTTTGCCTGCCAAGAAAGGGATTTGAAAAGACTTGCTTTACCTTGGCGAGTGACTTTTACACACTTTCTCATTCAGGGTCCCACACGCAGTTTTCATCAGCTCCACATCAGTGGAGTTTCATCACAGGTTAATGTCCTGGGGGGGGATGGAGAGGTGACCTACCAGCCAAGGCCAGGTACACTCCTTATGGAGGCAGAAGACTACAGTTTGGGGGGAGGGGAGGACTTGGGGGATGGAGGAGATTTTAATGTAAAACATTACAAAAACAAGAAGAAATTACCCTTTTCACAGGAACGACTCCAAACACTGCTGTACCAGGACAAGGCACCAAAACCAGCAAGGTCAGTATTTACAAAAACGGCTAGTTTGCAAACAGCAAAACCTGATTTTCAGAGCAAGCAGGTACCCATACTCGCTGCAGCCCTGCAAACCTGGCCCTCGATTCCCCCCACCGAGCACTGAAACAGCAGCACCTACTGCACGCGGCTGCGTGGGTGCCAGCCAGGATGAGCCCAGCGATCCTGGCACAGCCACAGCGCCGGCGCGTGTGTGATTCCACAATGATTCTCCATCCTCCTTCAAGGCTGCACATAAACCATCCCTCAGACAATGATCTCCTGACAACACTGCACAGTCTTTATTTCTCTTTAAGGGGGTTTTAAACTCCCCTTAATGCGTACCCTAACTACAGCAGTCATCAATTTGAGTTGATACTTTCTTTTATCATCCAAATTCCTCTGCTTGCTGGGTTGCCTTCCTGGCCTTGGGATTAGACTTTCTGGCATACCTTAAAAGCACCAAGTATATCACACCCCTGCACACCTGACCCATAAAACATTAACACTCTTCCTTTCTTCTTGCTCATTATCTCAGATGGCCTTTGACTAAAAAATCTGGAGCCGTGTTTTTCCAAACTTTCAAATCCTGGCTTTAGGTCAACCTAATATCAGGTACAAACCATGAAACTGGCAATTACTTCTGAAATTTGCTGAAGTATGCGTGCATTTGAAATAAAGGTTTTGAGTCAAAGCTTTCAGAAGTTGAAGTATCTATTAAAAGAATGGTACAATTACAATATTATCTGTTAGGTCTGACATATAAATCATTTCAGTGCTTTCTGCCTAATTACAGTGAACCAATGAAAGCGTGTCTAAAAGCAGGCAAAGAAAAGAAGAAAGATTATTTACATGCAATGGTGTTTGTTTCTTTTCTTCTTTTCTTTGGCAAAAATGATAGAGAAAAACATTGGGCGTGAGCCTCAGCCTTTGCCTTCATCTTGTTTTTTCCCTTTTGATGTCCAAATAAAAAGGGAGTAAGAAAAGATGACTTCCATAGAAATAAACACTGCAAGATTTACAGCACAGCTTCTGTGTCGATTGTTCCCCAGCATCTTCTGAGCCTACTAAAGCACTCCGAGATAATCAAGTGAAAAGCCTTGTAGAAATGTGTTCCTTTAATAAAAATCCTTTGTGCGGTTTACAGATCCAAGCAAGTGTGATGTGTCCAAGGGCATGCTGCCTTCATACAGGCAGGCCCCAGACTGGCCTATTTTGCTAGTCACATCACAAAGTCATGTCTGAAAAGTTCCCCACTACGTCTCAGCTATTTCAGATGTCTCAAATCTCTCTCATAGAGAAGCAACTTTTTCCCCCTCCAGGACATATATTTGCATTTTTCCAGGTAAAATGTCATCTTGTGATCTTATTCCCACGTTTCTGATCTGTAAATAGATGCATTCCTAGAACAGGGAGGAATGCAGGGAGGATAGAAGTTAGCATAAGGTAGGATAAAGGCAAAATAGGAACTGGTACACATCTGGATAAAGCCCTCAGGTAAGACTCCTACAACGTTCCGCTCCCTACAGAAGCAAGCAGTGGTATAAACCCCCAAGTGCAGGTAATTCCTTGCAGGAATGCTGTTAGTATTAAGAATCTTAACACGAGAGTCTCAACAGTGGTTCTGTTCACTATATCACAATTCAATTAATCCAGTAAACACATCAGTCTGGCTGGAAGAAGAATTACAACAACAAAAGCGGGGAAACTGTTGAGGCATTTCATAACTGTTGTTGCACTCTTGTTCCCTCTCCAATCTGATATTCCCTCTTTCCTCCCCCTATTTTGGGATATTTTTTGTGACTCCTTCAGTGTACTTCAATTCTGGTAGAAAAGTCTACTTTTAGCCCACACCACAGATGTTTCAAAGGCAGTAACTGACTCAAATTAGTCTTGTGATGGAAACTGTTGTAGCTTTATGTTGCCATGGCTTCTTTAGTTGACAAAATAATACTTTTGACAGACAACTTCTAGGTCTTTCATAGTCCTCTTATTTTACACAGGATGGGGGTAACTTGAAGGACAAAAAGTGAAATGACCTTGTAGGAAAGGGGTTGTCGGAGAAGGCTGGTGGCAGAACTGGGCACGGACCTGAGGCATCTTCATTTCCAGGGCTGTACCAGCTACCCCCCTTCTGACTACACTTGATGCAAGTAGGACTTTCACCAACAAAATTTAGCCTGATGCTGATAAACGCTGATTCATTCAAACAGTCTGTGAGGATGTGCTGGGTTCAATGAAGCTTGACTCGGATGTGTTGCTGTGGTCCTCAGCAGAATTTCTGGTTGGGGTGATGCTTATAGAAGCTCCCCCTCCCCACAGTGCAATACTTATGGTCTGCAAAGGGGACCTGGTTTTATATCAGAACCGACCCACACACTTTGGGGCAAGGACTTCAGTGCTTATAAAGCTACAGTGAATGCACTGGCCACCAGCTATTAACTTCTGTTTGTTCCTCCTCTCCTTCTTTGAGAAAGGGGGAGGGGGGAACTAATCAGGCACCGATATTTAATACTGCAGTGCAGCCTTCTGCAGAGATAGAGAAACTGTCTAAATCAGTTCCTGTCAGATGTAGGCGTTAAGTCACGTTCACCCTCTGTGCAGGCTGTACATCCCAACTTCACCAGTCAGAAGCTGGCCGCTGATCTTCCTCTATTCTCCCCAATAAAACATATTATTTAAAAAAAAAAAAAAAAAAAGAAAGAAAGAAAAATAAGAAAAAAGGTGTCAGGAAAAAAAAGGAATCAGTCAAAACATACCAGCTACTGCTTCCCTCTGCATTTGCATCTCAGCCTCATTATGTCACCTGAACAATAGGAATTCTCTTGGTGTATTTTAAGGCAGCAGCTTCCTTAGAAAGCTCCAAATCTGACATCCTCAGTGTGGAACCCTGGGGAAATAAAGTTGCTTTAGATTTCCTGTAAATACCTCTTCAACCAACATGAGACTAACAACGTCTGTCTGAAAGCTTGATGTTGCAATAAACCATGGTGAAGCACAGCTTTGGGAAGAACCTGACCCGAGGTTTATTTTGGAAGGAAACAAATACAAACTTGGGATCTGGCCTGAGAACTTGAAGTGACACAGATGTATTTTACTCCAAAGATTATAGTCAGATATTATATATCCTTCAAGTCAGTCACAAACTCTTATCCCCCCTGCAATCCCATGGACCTCTGGTTCTGCCAGGAACACTGCAATACCTTAATCACACATTACAACTGCAGCCTCCTTGGGAAGGAGGTCTGAAGTTATTCTGCAAGGACAAATCAAATCATCTTCATTAGCAGCTTTGACCAACCAGGGAAATAAAACCACAATTTTCAGGGGAAAAGCTTTTAAGGACATATGTTTGTCTTGAGGCCCTGGTACACTTGTCAGAGAAAGGTTCTTCCCAGTAAGGGCAGGGTGCCCACTGCTCTCAGCTAACAGTTAGGCAAGGAGACCTGGCAAAGGCTAAGAAAGCAGGCAGGACCACATTTCTAGGCTGCAGTGATTCAGTGAAAGTCCGCTCTTCTTTGGATCCCATATAATAAATAATTTGCAGGCTGCCAAATTTTGCTTCACGTTTTACTCCCCAACATTTCTGGATCTTGAACCTTCCACAGAGTCCCTTGTGCTGTCAGAAAAGAGCTCTTCATTAAAAAATAGCATTGATAACTTATGGCATGTGGTATATATCCAGCCATTAACATTTTTCAGACACAAACCTTGATTATTACAATGGGCACATCTCACTGTAAAGCTAATGAAGGGGGGGTGGGATGCAGATGCCCCCAGGAGGTGAGCTGGCACTGAGCTGGATTTAGACCACCCCATAAGGGTCAGCTCACAGATCATGTGGGAAGGGATTGCAACAGCATTTTCTTAACAACTGAAACCTGTAAAATAGAGCTGATGTGTGGAACACTGGTGCTTTGCAGAGGGGCTGGATTTATCCCACAAGGATGTGCAAATGAAGCAACAGATGTAGTAGACATGTGACAGTGGCTGGCATTCCTCTCTGGGATCTGGCCACATCAAATATCAGAGGAGCACAAAATAGCCCTTTATAAAAAAAAGTATCGAAGGGAGTATGCAAGGCAATCCACCATCTACGGATACATACTGCAGTGCCCAGCTGCAGCATTCTCTTTTTCTATTGTTTCTTAGGCTGAGGGAAGAAAATAATGGTATCTCTATGCAGGGGTCCCTGCCACTGCTTGCTTCCCCTCCTGTAAATTAATTTTGTCACCTCTATCACACCCCACCAGCTGCAGCCAAGGCAGCTTGGGATTTTATTAAGGGTACGCTGAGGATGGTAATCAGATACACTCAAAGCATAGAGGCAGCAGGCTAGTCAGAAGTACTGCATCTGTTAAGGGAGTGATGGAAATGATCCTACATTAATCTTACAGACTTCCAGGATCAGTTTCAAAACAGAGAGGTGGAATGTCTGTTGAGGACCCTTGTCCAAGTCTCTGGCACATTCCACACCAATCCTACCTGCATCCTAGAAAAAAAAAAAAAAAGGAGTCAGTAAGAGCTCTGAACACCACTTGATCTAGTAAGAAACAACATGGATTTGGTGAAGTAGAAAGAGGATGCAGAGAGCAGCCGATGCCAAGAAAAGAACGCATATGGTGGGACTGGAGAAGGGTGGAACCTGATGAAGGTCAGGGTAGGTGGGAAGACCAGCGAGCAAAAGGTCTTCAAGAAAGAGGATGGTGGTTTGGCAAGATGTCACGATGAGAAGCGCCCAGCTTGTGATGAACAGATGGAGACAAAAGACAGGAGCGAAGGCAGGGAAGAAATGAAGATGGCAGATTACCAAACTGTTTATCTAAGAGGACTTAAAAGGAATCATTCTGAAAGGTGACGGAAAAATGACATCATTTCATTGCTTACTGTCATTTTAATTCAGCACCAGTCTAAGCCTTGCCATAAGGCACAGCTGAGTTAATATTTGGGATAATATAACCTTACTAACCTCAGGTTACACCTCCTTAATGTGCCTTCACCAAGCAGCATTTCCCTGCCACTACAGGCCAGCAATCCAACGTCAATGGGTGCAGATTTTTACTCAGGGTCAATTCACTCTCAGAGTCACAAGCTGTAAGACCTCAGAACTATAGCGTGGACTCCAGGTGAATCATCTGAAGTCTCTGACCATCCACATGCAAAAGAGTGTAGTCATTCTCAGCTTTTTTGTAAAAGGCCTTGAAGTCTTTGGGTTAAAACCTTAAATAAAAATACTAGGTGGTATCATTCTCACCTGTCAAATATAAGCACGTGCAGTACATGGTGTGGAAAACTGCGATGATTTGCTACAGTCATTCCAAAACTGATCACATCTGTTACTAAGCTTAATAGTAGGAAAGGACACTGCTTCGACTTAATGCTACAGTGTCAAGCCTCAGCTGTGGGTGATTAGAGCATGTGTTTCACCTGAGCTGCCAGTTCTCGGACCTCAAACCAGGATCATATTTTGTACTGCCTACAAAAAGAAAAGGTTTAGTGTTCTTATAACAAAGATTTTGGTCTGGTCCTCTAACTGGTGCAGATGGGAAAATTTACAGCTAACAGCAAGTCACACAAAACTCTAAAGAACACCTGCAGAGGTATTCTTTAGGGAAAAGGTGCTTACCAGTACGCTTCAGGAGACTAGCAATCTCAGCACGTGTGCACAATGTCAAGTAAAACCGAAACCCACCAGTTAACTATGATTTCATTTCTATTCTATATAATTTCTCTCTATATATGTATACATATTCTGTATATATACAGAAATACATATATATGTATATATTTCTTCTGTTTAGACCTGTAGGGAATGAGTAGCTCCAATGAAGTCAGATGATGACAAGATAAAAAAACCAAAACAACCAAACAACAAAAAACCAACAGTGTAAAGGAGAGAAGAATCAGGTTCAGAGTCTTTCAAGCACTGATTATTTGGCAGCTAGTCAGTGCTGGAAAAGGTCACTGAACTAAGCAATTTCTAAGACAATACTGTAAACAATTTTACTGTGTTAAAAGAGGGACAAAAACATGGGCCTCTGCTAGATTTTATACAACTACACATTTAAGACAAGAAACACCAGATGTATGTATGCATCCTGAAAAGACCTATCAATGCACAATAAATGAAAAGCAAAAATGTAGTTTTCCATCCCTCTGTCCAAACTGATGCACTTGTTGGCAGCTGGGCTTTCCTTTCTTTTCTGGAAAACTGAAGTGTCTGTGCAAAACGTGACTCGTAAATTAAGGCTGCTTGGCACTTTCCAATACATAGCTCTGTTTTTCAGCTGGTTATAATTTTACTTACCAAGCATTAAACACTTGGGTTGACGTTTTCCATGCTGGAGGTCTGCTTCAGGATAGGTTATTATGTTCTAAAATAGTTCATCTAGAAATGGTTAGGCATTTCTGAAAACAAGGCTCAGGGGATGTATATAATTTGCCCATTTAAAACAAAGTGTCCAATTACTTTGTTAAAAAAATTTTGTGACACAATACTTTGGAGCAGGGCCTTGAAATTTGGAATTTGGTAGGGTTCTCACACCAGTGCATGCCTTTTGCCCGTGTGTCTGCAGAGGGATCTGTTAGTGTTCCAGCTCAGTTCCTCATCCACACTGGGCACCAGCCCCATGCAGAAGAGATGAGCAGAGCCTTCGCCATACCCGTCTCTCCTGAGCATCTGTGCCACCAAAGCAAGAACTGAGAACAGTCAGATCACTTCACTGGTGTCTGTGCTCTTCACGCCTCTCTGGCAGCACAGAAAGGGCAGGGATGAAAACCTGATTTCAGAGGTAGTGCCAGTGCAAGCAAGCCGTGGCTGCTCTTTGCATCACCTCCAGCAGTCTGCCCACAGGGCTGCATGTGCTGTTTGCGTGACAGCCCAGTGAATCGGACCAGCAAATGCTTTTCTGTCTCCCTGCACCAGTTCGCCACACGACCACGCCACCAGCATTGCTGTCACAGTGCAGGGGTGAGGAGGAGCCTGCAGCGAAGAGCTGAGCCCGGCACCAGAGAACCGCAGCCTCTGATGCCATGCAGGGAGGAACGAGGTCACCTGCTGAAAACTCAGCGGGGATGCAAGGAGCAAGGGCGGGAAGGAGACAGGAATGAATGGCAGTGTGGGGAGATGACAAGAGGCAAAAGCACAGACTGCAGGAGGAGGAACAAAGCACAACAGGGCTGCAGAGAACAGGGAGAGAAGGGATAGAAAAGGAGGAGACAAGTAAAGGAGCCAGTGACAAGTACCACCTTCCCCAAGGCACCTGGACCCGATATCTAAGCATCAACACTGCCAGCAAGTAACTGCAAAACCTCTGGCAGAGCATCCTTCTTTGCCTTTACCTTCCTCCCCTCCCTCCCTGTGGCAGACTTTCACCAGCTTCTCGTTCAGCCTTTTCACATAAAAATACCAATGCTGCTGGAGTGAGTTTTATGGGGGAAATAGCTTTCATGTTTATTTTTGGTTTCATACAAACACTGGAATTTTTTGTCCTAAATCTGCACTGGACTGAGTGTTAAAAGCTGTTGTTTTTCTGTGCCTCAGGTTTGTTTTGACAGGTAGCCAAAGTTTCCAGAAGCCCTGAGCTTACCTGCAGCTTGATAGAGCAAATGAAGCGGGGTGAAAAAGACAGTAAGCTACCTCCAACTGCTCCTCCCTTTCCCAGAAATGTGGCGCTTGAATCATGGGGCATTTCTCTCCTTGACAGGGAACATGCATGGAGCAGGAATCTTCCCAACTCAGGAGGCTGGAAGCAACAGAGTCAGTTAAGCGGTCTGGGTAGGAAATACAGAATAATTTTCATCTTCCCATCTCTTCCTCCAAAGTCCTATACGGGGCAGAAAATTCACCAACTCCAGGCATCAAGGGGGTGGGGGGGGACACGACAAATAAAACCAAAACAAAACCCCAACACCCCCCAACCTAACCTGAACCAGCATACAAACTGAAAAAAGTTCTCTATCCCATGCTGAGACCTTACATCAAAAGAAAACCTCTAAAGCCTAGATCTGACATCTGCTCAGCCTTCTTTGATGAAAAGCTTCCTCCAGCTGCTGGTTAAGTAGCAGTCAGCCTTGGAGCTTAAGCAGTAATGGTTACTGCACCATAATGGGGTTCCCAGTTCAAATCCCAGCCATGAAGAATCCAGCAATTAGAAATGTTTAATCTGAGTTTCTTTTACCTTTGCCACTTAAATGCACATTAGAAAGTTCATATCCAAATTACCTTTAGAAACAAAATTATTAAGAAGGAAAACAGTCCAGAGTTAGGAATGGTGGAACGGAGGTTGTAAGTACAAGTTCAATGCATATCTACAAAAGGGTGATGATGCATCACCCTTACTCTTATCCCATCCTTACTCTTGTGATCACATACCACTTTCAGCCCCAGGCTGCACGTATGCAGGGACAGGATAACCATGTGCTACCCAATCCATCAGAAATCTGGCATTTTTTAAGTGTTCTACTTCTGTGACCTAAATCGTATCTCTCTAATGTACGTTCAGCTACAATAAGAAATCACACTGAGAAACTTCATCCCAAGAATGGAGGCTTATTGAGTACATCACTAAGCTAATCCCTCCTCAGCAGGGAGACATGGAATAGACAGTCCATTGATCCCTTATGAGCTTCAATGACTAATCCATCGTGCTGGTACAGTGATACTAGAAGTGACCCTCTAATATTGCCAAAAGCAGGCATTTCCGAAATCCTTAAACTGTGCTAATTCTGTAGAGAAGGTGCAGCAATCACTACAGATTCATGCAGCTGTGGCTTTGTTTTTTCTGCATACATTTCACCACATACATCTGTGAGTGCTGACTGAGCTAAGGTAGGTTTTTCTTTCCCCCTAATCCCTAAGGCAGAAAGATTGCCCTAAGGAAGCCTAAGCAACTTGTTCTAGTTGAGGAAATGGGCAGCTGCACTGTGTGGACTAAAGCATACCTGCACATGGATTTCAAGACCAGACCAAACCTAATAAAAATGGGTAGGACGGGGAGAAAGATCTGCTGGCCAAATACCAGCAGCAACATAGCCACAGAGGCTGTTTCTGCACCCTGTCTGGGGGATGCACCTGAGCTGCCACCACCTCCCTCAGAGCATCCCACCTTCTTGACGGTGCGCATGAGCAAAGATCTACCCCTGAAAAGTAATAAACGTCCTCTTCTTCCTTCTGTACTCACCATGTAGCTGTGCTCAGAATAATAGTCTTCAAACTCTTCCAAGGACAGGGGATTGTTATACTCAGTCAGTCTGTAAAGACAGGTGAAAGTCACCAGGCAGTTTTTTGGCTAAGGACCCTTGTATGAGCCAGCCATTCTGCTTTGTGTTCCCCTAGTAGGAAAGAGGTCTCCCCATTTCACCAACTGCATCTATTGCAACATCTGCCATTAGTCTGCAAACAACTATGGCATGCAGTCTGTTGTAATTCAGTAAACTTACTGTTTCAAACACTTGTAAATGTTTACAACAGTCAAATCAAATGCTTCCAAAAGGACAAAGCAAAATTCCACATCCCTGAGTCCTAGAGACAAACAGCGCTGGATCCTGACGTCAGGCAAGCACACATCTCTCTCATGGGCAGAGTCAAAACGTAAGGTTCTGGACACCCTTCTCCCTCCTACCTGCCCCTGTCAGACAATTAGGAATTGTAAATTAATGCCATAGCTTTTTGTTCCTTCTCCTCTTTTTACTTCTATAAGAAATGCAAGTTTCTGATAGTGTTAAATGCTTCAGATAATGAGAACAAAAACAGAGCCTACTTTGAAGGACAAATACTTTCCAGCTGCCTTCACCCAAACACAAAGAGGCCAGAAACTTAGCTGTGGTTCTGCACTTCCCATTATCAGTGTCCTACAGTGAGGACATTCAATGAGGTTTCTCAAAAGAAACAGAAGCGCTTACATTCAGTCTCATCCTCTGTTTATCAGGGGACCTTAGATCCTCCACAATGCCCAAGTGATTTCCACTTTCCCTGAACCCACACAAGTCATAAAGAAAAGGTGCAAGCTTACCTCTAGAATTTCTCCCACCCCTGCTGCTTCTGAGTGAATTTGTCTGGTTTAGTCAAGACTTGAATCCCACCTCACACACAAATATTTTCCTTCCTCTTTTATCTGGGTTTCTCAAGCACCAGGGTTTATTTTTGCAGTAACAAGTCAAACAGGAACACAGCCGCCCCTTCCAACTGAGCAGCAGAGCAGCCTGTACCAAACTAGGAATTTCAGGTCCTTGAGAGAGAAATGCCACATTTAAAAGGCACAGACTACTGTTACACAGTCACCTCCTTTTTAAAAGGAGGAGCTGCAATGCAAACTAAAGCAGATCACACATATAGTAACATCAGATGGAAAGAGACGTAGCATAGCAATGGAATGGAAGTGTCCCGTGAACAGGGTGAATGAGTTCTTCTTTCACATCACCTCTACCCAGAGCAGGATGTTCAGTCAAGTATCATACCCAAACAACCTCTGCCAAGCTTGAGGATGAGAGATGATAATGTCACTAATACCCTGCCAGAAGGGCCCTTACCTAGTGACAGGCTGGCACTAGACTGCCAGCAGTTTTACTAGTGTCACAGAAATCAGGTAAGAACAACCCTATTAGCAAACAAACAAAAGGCTGGAAGGCAAATGTGAGATTTCTCCCATTGCAATTTCCTACACGTACCAGAAATCCTTACACCAGAGAAAGGTGGTGAAGGAAGTAACTATGAGACCAGGAACAGCTCCACGCTGCCAAAATTAGGCTCATCAGAAGCTGTTGAATGTCTTTGCCATGTAGTAGTTGATGAGACAGGCAGGAGCTCATTTTCTTTGGCCATATGTCAGATTTCCTGAAAGAAGAAAAAGGCTTACACAGTGACATCATCAATCAGGTCATACCCCTCCTCACCACTCAAAGTGATCTTTTGAAGTTATTGGGCAATTTTAACTCCAGCTTATGAAGAGAGGGATCTCAAAATTGCTTAGGTCTTTAAAGTCCTGCAAAAACAGGCCCGGATTGGAGAGCGATCCTAATCAGTGCCCAAAGCAAACTACAAAGTCTGAAGCATTTTGTCCCTGTCAGGCCTCAGGGAGTCTGCAAAGCCCTCAAGATTCACAGGAAACCAAGCTTCACTGGTTTTTTTGTTTATTTATTATTTTTTGTTAAAGAAGTGAAGACAGACCCAAGAAGGAAATACAACACACTATTTCTGGCTTTTGCAGAGTGGTACTGCAACATCACAGCTTAGGCTTCTCTTCTAAAATAGGGTTGATTAACCAACTAGCCTTTTCCCACGTCAATGCCATAACATTCCCAGCCACCTCTTCCTTATACCTGGCAATTGTGTCCTGAACTGCAGCTTCACTGGTTTCTTACTCGTTAATCCATTGATAATCTGCTGACTTTATTTCATACAGCTCTGGCAGAAACCTGTAGAGACAAGCTTGCCCTGTAAGAATAAGCCTGTGTCATAGCCAGCCCCAGAGCCCACTGTAATGCTACCTTTTCTAACAGAGCCACAAGTTACATATGCCATTTCAAAAGTTCTTTTTAACATCCACAGAAAGCATAATTAAAATGCTTTTTCAATTCACAAACACACCATCCAATCTTTTCATCTTCCCAAAGCTGTGTTTTTCTGAAATTGTAGTCAACAGCTTTAATGAAGTACTTCCACTTTGGGTACACCTACACTGCAACTACAGAATGAGATCATAGCACACGTAATGTAAACCCTGTTATAGCTAACATTAGGCAAAAGTCATAGCACCGCTGCTAGCACAAGCTGCAGCCTCGGCTTCAGCCTGAGAGCACAAATTGTGAGGTCTCCATAAACACACAGTGGAGTCTGTTGTGCACTGCAATTTCCTTGCTACCTTCTTTGCCTAAGGAAGGCATAGGCACACAGTCACACGGCAGGCACAAATTCACTGTAGTGGCACATTTTGCTGTGCCAGCCATGCCTTGTTTGGGAACCCAAGGCTACTGCACTACTACAAAATAACATTTAATGCCAAACAGCAATGTCTTCTCTGTTGCTAGCCTTACTGTAACCAATCGGCTTGTTCCCTATAGATAAAGTTATCTGTATTCACACACAAAGCGTCTCAAAGAGGAGCTGTCAAAATTTATGAGGCTAAACTCTCCCACAGAGTCACCAAGGTGATATGGAAGGGAACAGCATGTAGGCTGAAAGAACAATCCAAAGTCTACTGTTTTAAAGCTGCAGTGGACTTGCTTAAGTCTCATAGGCTTTTAATGAATTTACCTCAATAGTGTTTTACAAATCATAGACTTTGGGGAAAGTCATCTTTAATATCTCACAGTCTAATATTCTACCAAAACGAAGAGGTCTTAATCTAAGTTAGAATAAGCCCCTCAGGTTCCATTACACCAATATAATGATCATCTCACCTCAGTTCCTCAGCTACAGCTTATGAAGTTGACCAGCTGCTAGCAGGCAGCTTCTCCCTAACATTTGCACACAAAGAAAAAAGGTCACAGAATTCCAGATACACAAATTCCCAATTCCTCAATTCCCAAGCCATTTCAGAAGCTAAAACTTTACATTTCTTGCAGAAGCTGGAGTTTTGCTTAGCTCGCTGTCTTTTCAAAGATAGGGAAAGACGTTTGACACCCTGAATTCCATTAAGTGAGCAATTTCCTAGTTTTATTTTCTCTTTAACAGGAGTAAATTGAAAGCTTTCAAGTGTCCAAATGGTATGCATGAAGTTTTACTTAGCACCTTCCAAAATCAACAGTACACTCCTTTGTCACCTATTCAGAGTGAGATGCTCATCAACAGCTTGTCACTCTGCTGTAGAAACTCGATGATTTACTCAGCGTAGGGAATGGAAGACAGGTTACGTCATTCAGTTGACAGACTCCATGAAAATTACTCAAAAAGAACGCCAAATATCAATTCAGGACAAAACATACTTTATTGTACTGTAATGTCAGAAGTACAAGAAAAGTACTGCAGAGAACCATGCTAATGGGGCTTTTAGGGTCTGTGAAGGACAGAAGTACAAGATAATGGGGTACTACTGTACTCAGTGCAAAAACCGATTCATTTGAGGCACAAGTACACTATTGTTTAAGCAGCTTGATTCAAGCACAGCTCTGGTATGTGATCTACTCTGTTTTCTTTCTATGTGACAATTCTATAATAAAGCTACTTTTACATGAAATAGGCAGTAGATTCAAGTCAGGGGTGTCCAAATTGCCACTTGGCAACTGAAAAAATTAAGAAAAATACTCTGCATAGTCACCCTCCACATTTTAGTTTCAGATATGGAGCTGTGGCTAATGAAGAAAACGTCTTCTGAAAGGTCAGAGCCCAAATCTGTTTGGTTGGGTGGGATTTTTTTCCACTCTCGTACATCTATGGGTAACTTATTTCACATTGACAACAACTTATCCAATAAGAAAAAAAACCAAACTTGTATCTTTGATAAAGAACCATACATATCTAACATTCAAATAAATTTCAGCCCTTGAGATCTTAACTTATGGCTTAAGACACAATGAAAGTGTTTGGGCACCCTTGAGTTAAGTTAATGAAGAGCATTTTTGCTAAAAAAGGCAAGCAAGATCACTGTTTTGAACAGAGCTGACCTCTACAAGAATAAAGCAGGAATCCAAGTCACTAGTTACTACTAGGCTGACATGTACTGCTGCCCAGAAAGATAAAAATGTAACATCACAATGAAAAGGTTCAACAAAGTTGAAAGAAAGGTTTCAACACCAGAAGCAGCATTTGAAAACAAGCTGTTTATCTTTTCAAGAGATGCAGATTGCATAACTCTAGGCATGAACAAATATCCTGGCAATCTTCTCCTTTTACACAGCAGCTGTGTTTAACATAGGAAGTTCTGGCTTTAAAGAAAGCTACTTGAAGAAGAATTAAGATTTGCATTTCCCTGTCTACTTAATGAGATTAGAGAAACGAAAAAAAATTACTACTGAAACAGTAGTTTCTCAGTGGATCCCTATCATTACAAACACAGCTTGATTTGTAAGCAACGCAAGACTAAACAGACAACTATTATTTTATATTATTACTATGCTTATAAGTTACATCAGTTAAAGTTAAAAAAAGCCAAGCAGTTTTGCCCTATTTCAAGAATAGTTTCCAATCAACACCAGTTTACATGGTGAATGGGACTTCACAAATAAACAAGGAATGGTGACATCTTTGGGTCAAGAATGACAAGAAATAATGGGCTCTGTGCTACCAATCAACCTCAACAAGAATATGGCACAAGGGCCAGCCCAAGCTGTACCAACACTGAACCTTTAGCACTCGGCACAAATTCGGATCTCTTTACTTTAGCTAGCAAATCAGGTGAAAAGACTGGGTAAAAAAAAAAAACTAACTAAAAACTTAAGCCAAAAATTGGAATATGCTTTTTAAAAAACATCTGTAGTTTTAAAATAACTTTATGCTGACATCAGTTTGTGCAAACTAAAAAAAACTCATTGAATTTCTCTCTAACAAAAGACAAATCCCCCAAATATTTTCATTTTAGCCCATTGTATCTGTAGATACAATCTCAAATCTAACAGATGTAAATGCAAGAGAGAAAAAGTTACGGCATCTGCACAACATTCTTTCTACAAACAGCTGCTGGAGGGAAAGTCAAATATAAAAGGAATAAAGAAAGGAAGGTTCCATCTGAAATACTCTCACAATCTTTCCCAGTCTGTAGTCCATGAATCCGACTCTGATGCTAAGGTGACAGTGTATGTAAGCAGATTTTTTTGTTGATTTTATTATTTTTGAGTTTCAATTGAAGAGAACCTGAGAAGAGACCCAAGCCTCTTCAGGAATTGTCGGATGGAACATGCTCCTCAAATCCTTCGCTCTCTCGGACCAATGCTCTTTCCAGGATAACACGACCTTCCTTGTAGCGCTGGCTGTCTTCGGTGGCAAATTCATAGATCCAACCCAGTTTGCTGTTGCAGTTCTTGCAGCTCACGTCTCGAACCATGTGGCGGCCAGTGAGCATGACCCGATCCTGAACTTCACTGTATTGCAGATTTACCACCTGAGACAAATATACAGGGGATAAGGAATAGAAAGGACTAGTCCACCTAGAGCAAAGCTTGGTAATAAGGTGCATGACTATCAACATTTTAAAAGAGCCTGTGGCACTGCATGTGAACTGAAAACTGCAGTGTAGTAAGTCAACAGCTATTAAAAATCTCCTGCTTGAGAAGGTTACACTTCAAAGATGTGCTTCACGGGGATGTACATTCCTCACTGTTCAACTGAGAGACATGAAATACTATCACAAGATGTATGAGAGTGCAGAGTACTGTGTTCAACTTTGGGTGAGAAATTCCTGGTGAATAGCTTGTAAACTAATTGATATTAATACCCTTGTAATGTATGTAACCTACTTCTAGCAACTGATGTGCTCACTTACTCCCAGAAATCAGAACCAAAATATTAAAAGAGGTACTTCTTTAAAAATCTTGGGGTGCTTTTGAAATAATCATCTAAGAAAAAGAAAGACTTAGTGGCTGACAATGCAGGCATTAAACATTCGCTTTTTTTATGTGCTCTCTTAGCAGTTTGAAATATACTTTTAACTTGTTTAGGCAGCAACACCATAGAACCAGGTATAATTCATTGAAAAGTTGATGTCAGAACTATATCCAAACTGCCATTATGTGGTGGGGTTCTAAAAGATGGTGCTGCACTGCTTTCTCAACTTTCCACCTGACTGTGCTTGCTCTCTCTGCTTCAGCTGTAAGGCTTCTGACTGCAGAAATGTAAAAATCAAACTTCTGTGAATAAATCTCACTATGTAACACAAGAAAAATTTGAACCCCAGGATCCATTGCTTATTGGATGAGAAAGAAATCAGATGCACAGCTCTTTTGTAGCTACGCAGCCTAACACTTACATATAAATATTACCGACAGGATTCAGCACACCAGAAATCTCAAGGCCAAGCATAGTTAAGTGAAGACATCACTGATGCCTCTACCAACTCTGACAATGGCCAAATGGCTTTCAAGAAAAAAACCAAACCAAAATACACCAATGATTACGTGACTAGGAACACTGTGAGAAAGCAAAGTATGATCACTGTTTTTTCAATGAGTCTAATGGACAAGTCTATATGGAAGGGTTAATAAATAATGCTACAATTAACTCAGAGTTTACTTCCATACTTCAATTTGTTGAATTAAATCAAATTTGATAAATTAAAAAAATATTGAACTAAACCAGATTATTGCCTGTGAAAGATTAAAGTCACCTAAAGCTGCCAAACTACTCTTAGCTTAGATGTGTTTTAGAAATTAAACAGAATACTGTCTAGACTTTTTTTTTTAAACTGAGTAGAAGTGCAAATGCCTTTGAAACTCTTTGATAGACAAAAGATACTCTCACAGTGAATTTGAGGTTCATATTACAGAAGTCCCCAAAGTTAAAAGTCCACGCATTTTGGCATGATGTCTCTACAGACACAATCCTCTTTATAGTCTTTCAGAATTGCACATAAACTAATTTAGATAGCTTGCTATCAATAGTAAATGTCTAATTTGACTTCAAAGACAGCCGAATAGAAAAAAAATAAGAATTAAAAAATTAAAATAGTAATCACACAACACTTTAGCCAAGAAGTTTTTTAGTTTTGACAACAGATTCATATCCCACAAACTCATTTTTCAAAAGCAAATAGTAGCTCCCCCTCAGCTTCTTACTAACCTTGTTAAAAAGAAAGGCTCTTCCCGTGGCCCCTGTAAAACGAGTGGAGATGAGCTCAGAACGATTGGTCAGAATCGTGTCGCAGTTTGCACAGGAGAACAGGCGAGTGCCACCAATATGATCCAGAAAAATTCTTCCCATTTTTAGAACTTACGTAAGTTTATACTCAAGGCCTGAAAGCAAAAGGAAAGATCACGTAAAAAAAAAAGCATTACAGCAAAAAAACCCCAAAACCTCAAACCACCCCATATATATGGCAGAATATTCTGCAAAAAAGTTCAGCTAATGATTATAGAGGTTCTTTCTTTCATAGATGAATTACTGAACTTATAGACTGCGTTCATCCTTTCTCAAGACAAGTTCTTTCCAAAAGTGACCATCTTACCAATAAGATAACACACCTAGATACGAACTAATTACAGTAAATGAGCAAAACATGAACTGAAACCTTCAGAATATAGTTCAGACATTTGCAGACCACTACTGGACCCTATAGTTCTTAAACTCAAAAGCTTCCATTTCTTCCCTATTTTCTTTTCGTCTTTAATACAATACTGAAATTCCATTCCCGACAACTTGCTCATCTTAGTCAGCACTGGGAAATGAAGCACTGAGAAGTACACTGAGTCACCAAGACAATTATAGTTTAATTTTCCCAAGTCACCCCCCCTTTTTTAAATATATATCTGTATTTTGTCACTTCCCCTCAGCTTTGCACAATTGATGACATGCACACAACACAACACCACCATCCAGGATGCTTTAGTCTTCCAGTATAGCAGACTGGGCTACTGTATTTGACTTGACACTTACTTATTGGTTTCATATACATATGTATACAATAAACAATCCACCCAGTCTTTACACCAGACAGCTTTATATACAAACATTTAAAGCTGTCTAATCTAAATACAAAATACTGTCTCATTTACCCAAGCTATTTCCAAAGCATCATCACTAAAACACCTGAGCAACTCCAGTGAGCAGAAAAAGAGAGCTTAGAAAGTTTATAGCAGCAGATCTGTAGTACCTGATAAATAAACCTCTACACTGCTTGGGAAAATTAAAGTATCTCACCAACTTTATACCAACTAACATAAAAAGTTAACTAGCAGGTAGGCACAGAACATACCAGACAGCTGAAAACTTAAATCACGAAGGATGAGATAACATGACAAAGGAACTAAATTATGTTATTTCCATTCCAACTGCAGAAGTTTTATGACTAAACATCTATAGTTAAACAAGTTAAAAAGCATATCCATTTATGCTTCATATGTGGAATCAGAAAAAGAGTGTTGTCTCTGCTTTTGTCATGCACAGCAATGCAAAGTAAAACTGACATACACAGTAATATTGAAGTTGTGTGGGTTTTACTTCTCAGAACAGGAGACAGTGTGCCGTTCATAGAGAAATTAATCAAATTTTGTGCTCATCAAGCTGAATATTCTATGTCAAATGACTTTAAGAAGCGCAAATACCTAAATTAAACCCATTTCCAGTTTTAGGGAATCAGTTTCTTAAAGGTTACTCTGACATGCACAAAGCAAATGGACTAAAACATGCACCTGCACACACAAAATTTAAAATATCATTTTTACATGTAAAAATCATAAGTCACTGACATCCTGATTTTTTTTTCAATTGCTTTATTTCACCATATTGTCTTCTTACAACGTGTGGCAATAAAAAGGGTTCCTAGTATTGAACAGAGTGATTTTAACACAAGTTCCTTACATTCAGATTTTTCACATCACTATTAGTCTTCTGTATCCCATCTGAAGGATACATAAAAATTCAAAGCAATGGAATGACTCTTTTCCTTTAAAGGTGATATAATACCCATTTCTCTTCTTAGAAGGATAAATAAAACAGGTCTTGATTTTGATAAAAATATTTCAGAGACTTAGCTGAATGTCTGGGTATGACTCCTTGTGACTCCACTCAAAATACAGGAAGCGTTTTCCTTCAGTTTCTCTAAGCATTATACCTTTCCAATATGCCTTTATCTTTCCTAGCAAGCGAGGGCAAAAGAAAAATTAAAATGTGAATAGTGACAGCATGAAGGAAAATCAACAGACAATAAGCATGAATAAACAACTATCAGTCAAAGCCTCCAACCAGAAGAAACCACAAATACAAGCAATAAAGGCAATTGTGACAGATATGCCCATAAGGCACTTGGCCTATCTCCATGTGCCATCCTTACTAATTTTGGATAATGTTATTTTTGTGTTGATTGTATTGTGGATTAAAAACAATTAACCCATCATAAGTTATTGTAAATGTGGAATCAACATCCAAAGGGGTATTTCTTTCAGGGTAAACACAATGCTCACCCTGTCAGTATTTTTAGAGGCTACCATGAAACAAATCCAAAAACATCCCTCTCTTCTACCAAGAGCAACATGAACACTAAGATTAGTAAGTGACAAGAACAGATCCATTTACACAGACTAACCTTGCAAAGGATGTCATTTTGAAAATACGCATCTGAACACTTAAAATGCAAATACATCACCTATCTAGAAACATAATTCATGTTACTGCACCCAGAAAAGCAGTAACCCAGAGTCACTGAAACCAAAATTTAAATACTTCAGAAGAGAGTGCAAGTGTAATTCTTACAAGCAAGTCTGAAGTCAAAGCAACATACAAATGTTTTACTTCTGGATATGGCATTATGCATGGACTGAAGTTTTAAGTCCTGAAAATATTAAACATTAAAATAAATACACAAATAAATATGTTCAAAGACACAAGGCTGAAAAACCTGCCTAGTAATATAAGGCTTAAAAACTTCAATTCTTCATATCACCCAAAAAAGCTGAAAGTAACCTCATCAAGTATCTCAATGAGAAAGAAACTTCCAATAAGACTTGGGTCCCAAGAGAAAGACAAAGCAAGATTCATCTGATGGTAGCACAAGGCTGTGAGAATTCAGACTAAAGTTACAGCAGAATCTAATAAACCAACTGGTACCAGAATAATTTTCTTCAGAATACAGTTCCTAAGAAAACATGTATTCTTGAAATAAATAAAAACACATTTAAAAGCTTAGAAAATTAAATTCTACAATCTGCATCAAAACAGTCTAGATTTTGAGTATGTTTTTTTAAGAAGCTGCTAAAATAATGTAATCCTACTAGAATGTCCAACGTTTAAAATAATCTCTACACTTAACTGCCCCCTGGCAGATTTCAGGCAAAAGAGATAGCAGCCTACAACTATCAATAGCTCTCAGTTTTGATTCCTACAGGATTTCAATGAATTTGTAAGGGTCCAGCTGAAGTGTTATAAAACTAGTCACCTTACATTAGTCTTTGTATTACTGCTCACAGTAGTAAAAAATAGGAAAAAAGTTACAAAATGACTGCTAGGAAGGCAGCTTTTAAATGCTGCATTTGACCATGAATTTTCTAAATAAGCTAACAAGGAACTTTTGCTTTTTCCTCTCATATAAGGTAGAGAAGTTAATTTCAGCTTGAAATCATTTCACACTCTCCCCTCTCTGTTCTTTTTCCCCAAGCTAGAAACATAGTATTCACTTGTAAGACCAATTCAGAAGGTACTTGCTGTGGATAAAGACTGTTCTCTCCTTATGTAAGGATCCTGAATCCTGTAGGGTATACTTATTGTACACTGGAAAAAACAGAAGCACAACAGAACATGGGAAAGCAATTTTCCTTTGCTCTCAGGCTCATAACCCTCACATACAGAAGTGGTGTGTACAAAGTCACCCAAGATAACTGCGTAATTTTTTTTCCTATAGTTTTCTCTTTCCATGTAAAAGGTGTGGGCGTCTATTTATGTTCACACATACATAAATGATCTGAAAAAAGCCACTTATAGGCAGCTTTTATAGGCAGTGGGAGGGCTTTCTGAAATGAAGAGAAGCCAAAGAATTGTGAAGCATAAAAGCATTTCTAAAGCATAAGATCCTCTAACTAGGGGGAGGAAAATGCTAGAAGTGCACTTAGCCGTTCATCCACTCTCTACACTTAAAAACAGTGAAAATAACTTCCATTGGTTCAGAGAGCCAGTCAACTTCCCTATTCCTATTCACAACCCCAGAAAGTGACACTACCACATCACACCAATTCCATCATGCTACTAGCAGACTTTTCAGAAGCGGTGGACAGGAATCTTGGTTATTCACAAACCAAATGCTGAGGAAAGAACAGAGATTTTTTTGGCCCATGATTTAATCTTTAAAGTCAGCTACGCATTCTTTGTTGGATATGTGTCAGTGATGAAGTCCTAGTGATCCTGTCCTCATGCAAATTACCAAACACAAGTTGTAATATTAAATTAATGGCTCCAATGTAAAAAAGGCAGGCATATTTACTTTCACTAAAGGGATATAAGTATCTACCACTGGTCAAATCTACACAGTTCAAAGAGACAGGTACTTCTACAAACTGAGATGATGCCACCGCGTCATTAACTGGCACCCTGACCAGCACTATCAACCTGAATTCTTGAGAGGACCTTTAGCAGAACAATCAGTGATAGCTCGTATTACCTAGCTAGTAAGGCTTGCTGTGACAGTCCATTATTTTGACAGTTCAAACCTTGATACAACTTCTGAGTTGCACTGTGAAAAATTTCCTGCCTGCATGCTTCTCCCAGTGAGTGCATGGACAGACAGGAAACACAAGCACTGTGGCTGTGTGCTATAATATGTATTTCTAGAGCAGTATCCTCCCAAACGTCCACCTGTCTTTCAGTGTTGATTTTGGCAACACCAAGCAACAGCTGTCAAAGAGCTGACATTCAACAGCTTAAATTTGACCACTATCTCCACACAGAGCTGAAACCACCTGAAGCACTACTTGGTTGGTATTTGTACTACCTAATCTGCCTACATTCACAAGCAATAAAGAACAAAAAAGTAACACAAAGAATTATTTATTAACATTTTTAAAACTAACAGTCAGTGTTTTCTTGTCCCAGAGTGCATCTCTTGAAGACACAGCACCGTCAACATTTGGAAGAGCCAGCAGGCACTTTCTATATACACACTGGACTGTGGATATTTCAGGAGCCTCAGTGTTGCTTCAGCACCATCTACTGCATCTCAGATCTACAACAGAAAACAGCTGCTAGTTAAAGGATAAAAAACCCCTATGACAGCCTCTCTTTCACCATTTCACTGACTGAAAACACCTTCCTTTGTATGGTGAGCCAAACAAACACCCTCTCCCCCTTGAAAAAGGGCTGTACATTCCCCTAAGCACAGTAAAACATTCTCAAGATGTACTTACTCTAGAACCGGGCTTAAACTTCATCTTCACATCTCAGGAACCGGGCTTAAACTTCCTTTTCTCATCTCAGAGATGGACAAAAGAGGAAAAAGAATACTTAGCTACACAAGACCACACATTAAAGAATGACTGGGTAAGCAAAAAAAAATAATAAAACTTGCTCCTTACCTTCCCAGGTTTCTGCTGTTCACGAGTAGGCGTGCATCTGAAAATACACATGTGGTCAGTCTCTTAGGAGGTCTGAGATTCACCTGTCTGCCACTGACTTCGGTGACTGTTGAAGTAAGCAGGGCCCAGCCTCTGGCCTCTGCCTACATGCAGAATTTGTTACCAGAAAGCACCACACATAGCCAAATGTGAGGTAAGAAAGTGAACTGGAACAGTATGCTATGCTCATTAGAACCATCCAGCTACTGTAGCAAACTGTACAAGGAAGTTCATACAGTCAAACGACTGAAGAGACTTTGGCAAAGTAATGAAAGCTGTGCCCAGATGCAGTGCATGGCACCCACCTAGAACAGGCTGCTGTGCTGGATGAAACTGCATTTGTGGAAGTTACAGCAGTATAATTTTCTATTGCAAACTGGCTTTTTTTTCTAGGTAAGGCGAAAGTTTTGCATTGGGATACTGGCATTTAAATATGTCAACATAACGTTATATTGGTGTATGCAAACACTAATACAGCATAGTTTGTTTCAAGTTTACAGAAAGCAGAGCCATACAATTGGGTGCTTGTTTCTAATACAGCCCCCATATCTCAGCATCCCCCACACAGTAACTTACACCCTCACAATACTCTTGCTAGATAACATATAAAAGTATTAGTTTACAAATGGTATCAGACTCAGATTAATTTTCTTTGCCACTACTAGAGTTCAAAAGCAGCAATTATTCTTGTCTCCTTGTTTCTTTTACCCTTTCTTTTTCCCCTTTTCCTTCCCTAAGAGAGGAAAAGGATCATCTTTTCCTCTCATAATTCCCCAACTGTTTTTAAGAAAGCTGTATTTCCTGCTTTTGTAATACCTTTATTCTTATACTAATTAAGCAGATAAGACAACTTTTGCCTATTAATCCATTCTGCAGCATTCAGAAGGCTAAATTCAGATTTTCTGTTTTCATTCATTTTAGTGCTGAAGTGATACAAATCTTCACCTGTAGACACGTTTCATGAGTCATAAAAAAAATCAAATAAACAAGCTTTAAAGAAATGGTGAAAAGACAATGATCACCTAAACTTCCATACAAACTACATCCAACTGGCAGAAAGGGTGCGAATATGCTTAGTGCATCTCACCAAGAAAATTTTATATTAACTAGGAAACTCCTAAACGTAAGTAAAGGCTCCAAAATTAAAGAGAGCCTTGCTACCAAACATTAACAGTGTTTAGGCATTTCCTCTACACATTTAACAAGATATTTTTAAGTTAAAACTTGCTTAAGCAAATTACGTATTTCAGCAAGAGCTGAGCAACTCAAGATTTCAACATAGGTCAAATGATAGTAAACAAACATGAACCAGTGACCTAACTTGGACAACAAGACTTCAAGCTTGTGATGACTACCAGCAGAGGGAATGCTAAATATATATATATATATTTGTGTGCATGTGTACAACTCTCAGTCTGTCAGATGATAAGTAACAAATCTCATCTGCTCTTGTCTTCTCTACAGGGCTTTGAGGTGCAATTTCTTTTGTCCTCACGCACTTGGCAGCTACAGCTGAAACTCACTCATTATTATTAAAAGCTATATATAAACAATTAGATCTGCATTCTGTAAGTTAAGTACTTCCACAACTACGGAAGTGAAAGTAACAGATGACAGAAGCCTCCAAATAATATTTCTAAAGACTAACATTAGAAAAAGAAAGTAACACTTAAAAATGGACAGTTTCGTTTGTCACAAACATTACCTGAATTCAGCTATCCAGAATGAGTCTATACATAAAAGGATTATATATAGCTGTTATATAGTTATATATATGGCTATATAGCTGAACCAGCTGGGAATCTTTATGACAGAGCAAGTTCTCTCACTTTCTGCCATCAGTCACAAACATTAGTTATGCTAATGGTTAATCTACTGCCATTAGTTGTTGACATCAAGAGCCACTCTGTGACACCTACCACTCTGAGCCATGCCCTGTTTCTCTCTCACGAGACTGGTGTACTTGCTTTGTTACTCCTTCAATCTAACCCTAACACCGTGTTTATTGTTTAAAGAAAATAAAGAACAATAATTTATTAAATTCTATCACTGTATTAGTCCAAAACACATCCTTTATTCGTAAATAAGCACGCTGGATTAATCTAATCTGTATCTGTTTGCACAGTACAGCTGAGGTCTGTACACAGAGTAACAAACGAACAGACAGATGACAGTCTTTGCATTCCTTTTTGCTTTGACTAGAGCCTTTTCCAGCGAAAAAAAAAAAAAAAAAAAAAAAGCGCTTGCCAAATATTTCAGTTCCCTGGGAATCCATACTTTCACAGGCAAAATCCAACCTAAGAGGTGACAGGCGTAGCTGGCTCATTGCTGGAACAGCAAGTAACAACTACCACTCCATTTCTGACAACCGGCCTCCCCTCAGAGTCACCTGTGGGGCAGGGACACGGGCTTTACTCAGGGCTGCTTCGGCGATGAGTAAGTCTTCAAGGCGCGGTGAACAAGCAGCACCTTCTCATCGGGAAGGGAGAGGAAAGATGCGTCAAGCGGCACCGCTGCTGCCCTAACCGGGCAGCGCGAACGACAGGGCGGGCGGCCAGAAGCGGCGGTGTGTGTGTGGGGGGGAGACTGACCCACGCTCTGCGAGCGGCGGGGCCGGCGCCGGCCTTTGCCGCAGGGCGGTTAACCCCCGCGTAACCCCTGACGGTAAGGCCGGCCTGCGTCGCGCCCCGAGCCGCCCCCGGCGGAGGCGACGCCAACCCCGGAGCGGCGTCCCCGCTGCCACCGGCTGGGGCCCAGCGTCACGGTGAAGTGGGGGGGGGGGGGGGGGGGGACACGGACGACGGGGACGATCCCCAGCCCACGCGTGCGCGGTGGGGCCGCGCGCGCCCGCCCGCGCCCGCGCCGCGGCCGTTGCCCCCCGCTCCACACAAAGCCCCGCGCGCGGGGGCGGGCCCCAGCTGAGCGCCGTCACGGGGGCGCGCGCAGCCAACCGCCGCCGGCTCGGCCCCCCGGCGGCGGCGCCGCCGCCGGGCGCTGCCGGCAGCGCAGGCAACTTGACAACAAACAGGAGGAAACAGCTGACGGGAGGCCCCGGGGCCGCCGCCGTGAGGGGCCGACCGGACCCAACACCGCCGCCGCCCCCACCACCACCTCCCCGGCCGGCTCCCGCCGCCCACCGCTCCCGCTCCCCCGCCTCAGCCGTGCGGTGGGGTATGTGTGTGTGTGAGGGGGGGGAAGCGACGCGGCCCCGGCACGGCTCCTCGCTCCCCCCCAGCCCGCCCCCCCCACCCCCCTCAGGAACCGGCCCGAAAAGTTGCCACCGCCCCGGCGGGGAGAGGAGCCGGCGGCGGCGGTGCGGGGCCGGGGAAGGAAGTTGCGGCCGCGGCGGGGAGGGGGGTGCTCGGTGCCGGCCCTAGGCGGAGGGCCGGGCAGGAAGGCTGGGCGGCGCTGGGAGACGCTGACGGAGGAGAGGACGGGGTGGGGGAAGGCCGGTGCTTTGTCGCGGCGCCGGGCCGCAGCGGGGCAAGCGGGGCCGGCGCTGCCCCCGTCCGCGCCGCCGGGCCGGAGCGGCTCGCCCGGGGCCCCGCCGCGGCCCGAGAGACACGGTGCCGCGGACCCGGAGCGGCGGCCGCCACCTCCCTCCCCAACCGCCGGCGGCCCGCACCGGCCTACCCTGGGCAATGCGGGGCGCGGTGCGGCCCCCCCGCCCGGTTACCTGGCGCAGGGGAGCAGCGGCGGCGGCGGCTCCGTGCCCGGTGTCTTCCCCCCGCCCTCCACAGCCCCGACGCTCCGGCTCGGCGGCGTGACTCCGCCCCTTCGCGGCCCCGCCCCCGCCTCGCGTCAATCAGCGCTGCCGAAGCTCCGCCCCGACCCCGGTCGCCTCACGGCCGCGCCCGCCGCGACAGGCGGCGGGTCGGGGCAAGCCGGGCTCGCAGTGTGGCGGTGCCGGTCGGCGGGGAACGGGGTCGGGGGCACCGCTCAGCCCTTCCCCGCCCGTCAAGGCCCCTTTCCCAGGCGCCTGTCGGCCGCCGCCCCGAGGCCGGTGCCCTCCGTCGCCCCCATCTGCCTTCCCAGGCCGCCTTCCCTCAGCAGCCCTGTCAGGAGGTCCCGTCAGAGGCGCCCACCTCTTGCTGAGGGAGCCGAAAGCCGGAGCCAGGGCGGGCGTGCCGACCGGGCCGTAGGCCTGCCTGGGAGGAAGGGGATTCCCATCTCCGGGGCTGCTCTCTTCCCCAAGGCCTTCCGTGCCCGGGGACTTGGCCTGCCCTGGCAGGGAGCTTCACCACGCCACAGGCCCTGTGAGGGTTTGAGGTGGGGAAAGGCGCTGAGGTGACAGTCGGCCGCACCCTCACCTCAGTGAAGCTGTGACTGATATTGCTCGCAGTGTTTCAGGCCACTCTGGTTGAAATCTTTGCGTGACACCTCAAATATCACCCATGATGGAGTCGAAAGCTCGGGGAAGAAAAAGGCGAAGTGTTTGTGGCCCTTCTTGGCCACTGGTTGCAAGCGCTATCCCCTGCCAGTTTTAATGGCTCCGTGTTCACACACAGATTGCATCCTTGGCAAATAAACTGGTCTTGGCCAAAATACTGTGGGAAAAAAAAATCCTTTTGAGTTGTTGGTTATGAAAAGACATGAAAAGGGATGTTTTTTTCTTTCCCCTATAGGGCAAACCATGCCATTTTAAGGATTTCTGTTTTAATAATATCATATCCATGTTAGGGAAAGTGTGTTTTTCATGTACGGTGATTCCTGGGTCTATCCATGTGGTATCACCAGAGAAGCTGCAGTAATTGCAGGAAGGAATGACTCGGCAGGACTCTTCTGTCATTTCACACCAAAGACAAAAGGACATCTCTGTGAACGTACAGCAGGCAGCATGTATTTATATGCCCAGCTTTCCTTCAGCTTGTGTCTTCTTGCATGGGTTCCTTCTTTTACTGTTAGAAACAGCTAGGTAGAGGGGTACACAACCGCCTGCATGAGGATAGACAGTCAGTGATGGATCAACATTGATACGTTAAGAACTGCTGTTTGCTTTGAGGCAGACCTCCAAAAAATCAGATCTCTTCAGTATGGTCAGGTCTGACCTGATCATGAACATTGCTGAGCATTGACATTTCTGATTGACCTGTCATCAACTTCTCTTTAGATCATGCAAAGGAAGTGAAAAGTGTCAGAGCAGTCTGTCAGACAGCAATCACCTGTTAGTTAATGGCATGGGAACAACAGAAGTACTAAGAATATTAGAAGAAAGCCATAAAGACTGGGCCTGGGGTCCCACTTACCACTAGCAAACGGAGGAAATAACTGGATTAAGGTGCCCTGTTTGCTAACAGATTGACCTGATGTGCTGTTGTGCCTCATAGAGCACAACTGTGAGCTTTGTCCCAGGTGGATCTGCTCAGTCTCATCACAGGAGCTATACAAATGTCCACATCTTAATCATCTTTGCAAATCTCCCATAGAGATCGCTGTAAACAAAGCCAAAACAGGAGGAAAAAAGAGAGGCAAAGCAATGGTGCTTTAGTCGGTGTCAGTGACCAGGTCTCATCCAGGGACCTGTGAGCTCTCTTCCCAGCTCTCCTGACTGAGGCATCCGTACATCCTTGGGCTAGTCAGTTCTTTTCGCCTCTTTTTCCCTCTGTAAAATGGGGAGAGCAATACTATCTGCCTTACTGCGTGGTTGCATGTTTGCTTAAATACTGTTGTCCCATCTGGGCATGTGGAGGGGATGGATGTATGAACATTGCAATCATCATAATGATATTACCATGAAAATAAAGCAAAGCCCAAACCTGTGAATAGTATTAAATTCTCAGCAATAGGAAGGGTAGCTGTACCAATCAGAAAGAAACCAAATTGACCATGAGACAAGCAGAGAATGGATTAGCCTGTGCTTGACAGATGGTGCCAGGGACTGATGTTTTTATTTCCCTTGCAGAGGAGCTTAGAGGAAGGGGGACAGGGGAGGGTGAGGTAGGGCACATTTATTAGAACAAAGCAGCAGGCTGTAGCAGCTCAGCTGAAAAACACCAAAAATACCAAAAGCAATTTCCAATTAGTTTGTAAGGGACATGCTACATATCAGCTACAGGGTGAAAAACAGGAACAGCAATATTGTATCACATGGCACTTTTAATTTTCAAAGCAGCCTGAAAACATTAATTAATCCTCCTCTGACACAGGGAAATGCAGTGCAGTCAGCAGTTTGTTCCTTTACTTCTTATGCCAGGATTTGGGAAGACCCTGGGCCTTTTCCACAGCTGATTCCTATCACAATAGCTCAGATGACTCTGGAGGAGCCAGTCCTCAGTGCAGCACTACTGAGCAGAAAAGGCTGTGTTAGATCTGGAACTTAATGAACCAGAGAGAGGGGAGATGCCTGTGCCCAACAGCCTTACTAAGGCCCACCTTTAATATTTGTCCCATCTAAATCCATTTTCCAGTGCTGTGAGCAAAACTACAGGAAGCATTTCAGAGAAAATTGGGTAACTGAGGAATTAATCACAATCTCAGAAAGAATTGTGCCGTGAAACTCAGACAGCAACACATTGATCTAATTAAAACCTCTGACAAAACTTCAGTGGAATTCAGCGGGACCTGGGTACGTCGCATGGAATCAGTGTCAGGGCTTGGGGGCTGCTTGTGCAGATCTTCTCTGTTTAAAGAGAAGATGTTACAGCTTAGTGGTTTTTGCTCCTACTTAGCCTCCAGAACCACTGTTGATTTTCCAGTACGCTTGTGGATTCCTGTGTGGCAAAGCTGAGCCTACCAAACCAGGTGTGTCTGAGGTGGCACAGTAATCTAGCAGGATTTTCTATTGCTGTTTCTCCCATGCCCAGGATTTCTGGCAGCAGAGTGGAGGAAGCTGAAATACAGAGATAGACATAGAGGCTGTGATCTCTCTGAGAGGCAGCTTGACTTTAGATACCCTCTCTGTGCCTTCTCAGCTTTGCCTCGCATCAAAGGCTGGGTTCATCCCGCTAGCTGCTCTTGTTATTTGACAGTGGCTACTGATAGCCTGTGTTTTTCAGTGGAGATGGTACAGCCTGCAGCTCCATTCTCATAAAGTAAGCCTACTGACACACACAAAAAATGTAATTACCTTTCATTTTCCCTCACAAGCTGACACCTATTGCTTTTGGCTTACCTGAAAACTGATGTGGGCACAAGTGCCATTTACAGATACTTTTTCAGATAGCTGTGTTTTGACAGGGGAAATTATTTATACAGTTAATCTGATGAAGATCAGTGATGAGGAGGTCCCTTCATGCCCTCTCCATAACGGCAGAGCTGGTCTCGTTACCCTGTCACCATACCTAGTATCTATTAGCCAGATTTTAAAAGGTGTTTAAGTGTAAAACCCCAAAGCACCCGGGATCCATGTCAAAGAAAGAACTTAATGTCCAAAGAGGGAGTCGGAATTTACATGCCTTTATTAAGATGTTGGGAACGGAGATGGCAAGCAGGCCTGATGCTGGGGAATGTATAAGGCTCTCCTGCAGAAACAAAGAGTCATCGTTGTGAACACCACAGTTCAGGGAGGGCGGCAGAGGGACACAAATCACCCTGAAGCCAGTCACTATTGCAGTGAGCAGGACTCACTGCCATTCACTAGCAAAGCAAGCAAGGTTGCTAAGTAGGATGGGCGGTGATACAAACATATCACGGATGGGACAGGGATCTTGCAGGGTTTTTTGCATTGCTAAGCCTTCTTATTTTGGTCTTCCACAGTGGAGGATGATTACTGAAACAAGGAGAGCTTTCAGGTTGTGGTGTCCTGCAAAGGGTCAGGCTGATTATTATTCTTTCTGTGTACAGGCTTCCATAACCACATTATCTTGCCAAGGGACAGGGTCTGTCCCTCCTTCCTGGAAAACATTTAGAAACCTGATGCTGCTCAGAAGATCACGAGAGGTTTGGAGGACAGGCTACCTGTATGACAGCTGCGTGCTGGTGCTTTCCTTTGCTGCTGTCTCACAAATCGCTGTACAGCGGCAACCCTCTGCAAGATCATCTGAGTTATCAATCTTTTATTTGGGGGAGATTTTATCAGGTGTGCAACACATGGATTATAGTCATCTGATTATGCCACTTCCTCTGCACAAAGCGTTGGTCTGATGTACACATGAGTGCAAAGAAGATGCAATGGGGCAGTGCTCCATTGACCCAGCTGAACAGGGCAGACAGTGATCCAGCTGCCAACTCCCCTGTATTTTACAGCAGGTGATTTCAAGTGAGCTTTCATCCTCAGCAGAGGAGGGAAAGCTGGAACCATTCCTCTGGCACAAAAAAAACATCACAACAGCTGTCTACCAGGAGAAGAGATAAACATTTTGGGGAGAGTAGCTACTCCAACGCACGTGGACTTCATCAAACAGTCTGGGCTGTCCCTATTGTTTGTGAGCACTGGATGAGAACAAAGACAGATTGGGCTAGAAAGGGCCCCACACAGAGACATTCAGAGCACACACAGAATAGGACACTTTAATGGCTACACTGGATCACCATTTTTTGATATAATGATAGGAGTCT
This sequence comes from Buteo buteo, assembly GCF_964188355.1. NCBI lineage: Eukaryota > Metazoa > Chordata > Aves > Accipitriformes > Accipitridae > Buteo > Buteo buteo. Next base: position 5,496,811 of record NC_134182.1, on the reverse strand, counting down.
ACTAGCTTAGGAATATATATACACAGTCACCCCTGAGGCCCAGATGAATTCCCATAACTGTTTCTTTTTGGTTGCACTTAAAGAGATGGAACTAGTCTATTACAATTGCCACTTCACAGACAAGAGAGTGAGGAAAAATCATTGTAGCATTGTCAGTCTTTTTCATTCGCTGTTTGTAGAGGTCTGGGTGGGGTTTCCCAGCTACAGCCAACACAGCATTTCCTTGAAGGTCTTGGAGCTGATTCAATATTGCTATCAGTCTTTTAACAGTACCACCCCCTGCTCAGGAGGCACACTTTTGGGTGACAAAGGTGAGCCTATTTAAAGGAACACAGCAGCCCCACTCCAGACTTACTACTCGTTTTTGTTCATAGATATCTACCCAAAGACATTTATCAAAGATGCTAAATTCAGAGGGAGCAGAGAGCAAAAGGCAAGCAAAGCCTGGGGGAAGAAACAAGTGGCCCACAAAATAAAGGGGAGACAGGGCATGCAAGGGAAGGGAGCAGGACATGGAAACCTACCCAATAAGTAGCTTCATCCATACCACTGAAATGGTGGGGAAGAGGCTTGTTTTGTGATCTTCCTGACAACCTAAAATACTTGGTTGCAGTCAGACACTCCTGTGAAGGCAGAGTACACGTAAGACTGGGAGGAGAGCTCAGCAGATGTGTGTCATGTTTAAAACCAGTCTCCAGGATGGAGAAGCCTTGAGAAGGCAGACTTCAAATCTGGTTTCTGTCCAGCAGCCGTGACATGTGGGTGGCACCACCTCCCTTAAGGCACAGTGTGTTTCAGCGAGTGAAGCTTGTGAGAGAAGCCTGCACCTGATGAAACAGAAGATGCCTAGCTCCCCTTCTGCAAATGCTTTAGAGGTCTGTGAGGGGGGTGTCAACTCTGAGACCAGCTGTACAGCTGAGTAAACAATAACGTATTTGCCTCTGGGACAAACTAGGAGACCTGATACACGGTTTATTCCAGGGCATTACTGGGACCACCACAGAAGGGAGAAAGGATTTCTTTCCTTTCCAGGTACAATAGTAACAAAAAGCTGGAAGCTATCTGCAGATCTTATATCGGAACATATAGTGATGAGACTTTGTGCTTACACAGTATCATGCACACTTTAAAGTACTTTGCTAAGCTGAGTAAGCAGTGCAATTCTTGCTGCAGAGGTAAAAATTAGGAGTACAAGAGAGGCAAAGCAAATGATCCAGAGCCCCTTGTCCTTCCAGAGGGGGAATGGCAGGGTTAGGCCAGGAGCACAAGGCAAAGAGTATTCCATTTGTTGTGCTCTCCAGACTCCAGTTTGGCCGAGAGCCCAAGGGAAGGGGGCTTGGGGGCTTTCATGTCATCAGTTGCTTATATGGCAAATAATATAATTATTCAGCACATGTGATTGGCCTTACACAGGACAGGCTCCAAGTTAGACTAGCAAGGGACTTGCTAGTAAAGGTAGCCTGAGTCACTCATAAGCCAGTGAAATAGGTGAAAACAGGAAGAGTAAGGAGTACTACAGGTTTAAACTCAGATGGGCTTACAAAACTGTACAACAGCATGCATACAAGCAACCCACAACATGCCTGATTCAGTTTTCTTATTTCACTGGGACTACACATACAGATTGCTCACATTTGGCAGAGGTGAGGGAGCTTTCTTCCCAGATTCGCAGGACATGATGCAAAGGGGATATTGGCCTTCACAGATGACTATGCCTCAACAAGTATATCACAGGCAGGCAACAGGGCATCAACGGTACCTTGGCAGGGAGCTGAGCTACAGCAATGACAACTTTATATGGGACCTGTACACCCAACAGAGCACAGGGTGGAGGACACGGCAGGATAGGTCCTGGAAGAGGAAGGATTTAAGGTAACAGTTGGACGCTCCATGCATTTTGAGGGGGCACAAAGCAGGAATGAAGCAAACAAAAACAGTAATTTGCCAATAAAGCATGGAAGAGTATTCCATCGTTATTGTTGCATCATTATTAGTCAAGCTTCTAGGCATCTGCTAATGTGACAGCTAATTATTATTATTACAGTGTTTAGACAGATTTTTAAAAGGCATCACGTAGGTGCCTCACTCCCATTCATTTCATAGACACTTAGGCAACAGGGACTTAGCTCATAGTCCGGCCTCAGCCTGGAATGTGGGAGGCTAGATGAAGCGATCATCGCCTTGCAAATCTCTAACCAGCAAAAATCAAATGTACTTTCATAGGTGGCCTGTTAAAGTCTAGACTGGTTTGAAAAGACTCATTATGCTGAACTAACCAACCAGTCTAATGCTACACCTCAGCCCTTGAAAACCACATTGTGGAAAAAGTCTCCACCTCATGCTAAATTCTGAACAAGAAAGACCATAGTATATCTGCAAAGGTGTGTTGTGCCTTCTCCCATTGCGTTCAGATACGTTAATCATATTGCAATGAAGAGAAGATAATAGCAATGAGACAATACCAGCATGGCAAGACAGGGTTTCATTTAATGAAAAAATACTGCTGTAAGGACTCAACCTGGGAAACAGTCTGTTACCATCAGCAGAAGAGCTGGGTGTGGGGCTCCCTCAGGTGTCACCTTCACAGGCACAATCCCATTGAAAAGCTGCTCTCTCATGGGTTATGCTAGTACAGTCTCTAGTGAGCTATCAAGATAAGTTCTTTAGAGGCCAGTTAGTAAGGCTAATGCTGCAGTTCTGGAAGGAGCCCTGAGAACGCGTGGTCATCTGCATGTCCAACCATACCCTGTGGTTTAGCAGAGCTTAGGACACCATCAGGCTCATCATTTGCACCAAGTGGAGAGATGACAGGAATGCCTAGCCCATGTTTACTTACACGACTAGCCATCCCCCACCTCCACTGACTAACTCAACAACATTCAAAACACAAAATCCAGAGGGCTGAGCAGATAAATACAAAGAAACCCGTAGCAGACAACAGAGGGGACCCATATAAATAAATTCTTAAGATAAAATGGAAGAGCTGCAAACTCTAAGTACATATATTCCTCATGGGACTCATTTTTGCAAGTATGCATACACAGCTCTGCATGAGTGAAGATGAAGTACCACAAGTAGCTGGACGTCCTTGCAGAGGGGGCTAGACTGAACTGGTTTCTTCCAGTAACTTAGATGAGGGCAGACTTAACTCCAGAATATTTACTGGGGAACAGCAATGGCTTGCTGTTCCCAAAGGGCAGGCAAGCCAGGAGCCAAAGGCAATCCCAGCACAAGCAGTGCCCTCAGTGATGGAGCACAGTCCCACAAGACCTAAACACAGCAAGCAGGAACAGATGCTGGTAGCAGGGTCCGTCAACAGCCCCAGACATAGCAAGCAATGAACCAGGTTCAGACCCCAAGCAAGAACAAAAGGAAACAGAACCAGGACTGGAGACAAGATGTAGCATATATCTGAGGGACCCATCCAGGAGAAAAACTACCTACAACGGAGGTCTGCAGTCTCTCCCGGAGGCAGAGCTGCAGACAAGCACACCTGCAACACAGGTCAGGCAGGAATTAAACAAAGGCTTGGTCCAGAGCTTAAATGGAGCCCTGGAGCCTGTGGGCAGGGGGTGTGGGTGGAGGCCCCAGGTGGGGCTGGTCAGTGCAATTAGGGCCTTTTAGTACCCTCAGGGCCATGACTGTATTTTAGAGTTAAAATGGCACCACTAATTGAGGAACTGGATGATAGGAACAGGTTAATCTGAACTGCTCACAGTACAGCACTTATGCTGGCATTTTCTAATTCTTGTTTTTTAAAAATTCAGCTATTATAATTCAGCATGACCTTCCTCTGTGGAAATGTACTGACCTCAGTCTGGTGGAATCTTGGGTTCAAATCTGATCAGTTAGCAAGAGAAACATGTCTGATTTCCTTCCAATTCCTTGCAGATTTTTGCCCAAAAAATCATGCACATGCTTGGCAGTTTCTAATTCACTTTGGGAGATCCAATTTTAGATAGTTGAGAATAAACTAAGTCAAGAAGCAGCACATCACAAGGACTGGGATGCTTTTAAACTTGATACTCGATTGACCTGTGTTTTCTTCTTTTCCTGTTTCCCCAGTACCAATTCAGTGGTACTCTCACAGACCCCTTCTGTACTTTTTGTCCTCTGCCAGATAAAATCTGGTAGTCAATCCTACTGGGGTCTGGGGTTTGTCTGTTTGGGTTTTTTTTCTTGCTACCTTAAACTGAGAATCAAACTCAGAACCTCACAGCATGCAGACGGTGTAAACCCTTGTGAGCAAAGGGAGCTGGCTTCTCCCAGGTCGTCTAAGTCCTGAGCAGATGTGTTTCTGTTTGGAAGACTTCTTGTGGGTAGTTCCCAAAGGAACAGAACAATGCAGTACTCTTTCCCCCAAAATAGCAAGTAAACAAGATAAATCCAGTGACGCTTACACACACACAAAAAAATGGAAGCTGATGATACAAATGGAACAGCTCAGGACTAGGGGGCAGAAAAGCAAAATGACAGAGCCAAGAGATGGATTAAAAATAAATAGGTCAAAATCTGTGTGAAACACCAGGAAAAGCTTTCCCTGGCAAATTCACTTCAGCACCTGATAAGTAACTGAAAGCAGAGTTGGACAATGTGTCAGGCAGGTGAATTTTCTGTGGTTGTTAATTACCCCCTGGTTTCTGAAGGTACCATTAATGGCTATCGATAGCACATGAAGCATCACGCTCCTGCCTACATGCCTAACTTCTAGGACAATGATGCATACATAAGCCACATTAAGCTGCCATACAGGCATCCACGGGCAGCCCACATACTTGCATCTGTGCTAGCTCACGGTTACTAATACTTGTCATTAGCTGCTGAAAAATGAACACGGTGGATCTCGGTTCGGAGGGGGGCTGGGAGGGTGTTAGCGTGCAGTGACTCACTGCATACACCCGTGAGCAAAACATCAGCAAACACAATTGGGACCGAACAAGAGATGGGTGCTAAATGATCAATTTAAGTTAATCAAGACTTCATTATTCAGGGAGTTTTATTCTGGGTAACCTGGGAGGCTTTCTTTTGTGTGGCATAGCTCTGTCTACCTAGACTCATCACACTTGAGGGCAAATGATCCTCAGCCCTCCTCTTTAGCTATTAAATTACTACTATGCAGCTTGTTTGTTTTACCTGTTCCTCAGTTCTTTGGCCCACACCCACAATCTGATCTTTCATTTGCATGTAGGCAGTGGCAAGCTCCAGCTCTGAGTTATCTGTTGAACACAGAAGTCAAGGTAATGCTGGGACAAAGCTGAGAAACAGAAATTAAATTGAAACCTGGAGGAATTTGTCTTGACACCGCTGCTTAAAGTAAGCAAACTGAGCAAACAGCTGAAATAACCGTGTATATGAACCATTTGAAAATAGCCTGAGGTGCTATGTTAAAGCAGGAGACCACCTTATAAAAGAGGCCTTTTATGCATATCTCACTTTAATATCATAACCCAATGATTTTCTTGCCTCAAGCAAACCAGCATTTGGGAGTTTCTTGCAGATTGTTCCTCCTTGCTGCGCATGGTGTGCTTGATTCTCCACTGCTTTTCTTTTTGTGGAGGCATTTGAGCCTGGGCTAAGCTATGCGATCTCTCCTCTCTAGGAGAGCATTGTAGAATTATAAACACTCAACATGAGACAGAGCCGTTTAGAAATCAATTTTTGGCTCATGACAGCAGCTCTCAAACTGAGACCCACAGCATTGAGGAATTCTTTTCTACCAGCTGAGCAGAACTCAGCTTTCCAACTAACACTGGTCTTTTTCCTCATTTCTAGAAACCAGCGTATGTCAATTGGAAAGGCAAATATAGGAAATAATTTCCTGATGTTACTCTCCTGTTAGTTTTACATATAACTGTTGGAACCATAGTAAGATGGAGCTGTGGCTGGGGAGGGAAGAAGAGCCCATCTGTGCTATGATGACCAGGAGAGGAGATCTCCACAAGGAACTCACGTGAGGCTACACCAAGAAAAAAGCTGCCGGAATGCAAGGGCTTTGCTATTGGTCCTATAAGCAAATCACCCTTAGTGCTCTGCATGACGGCAGAAACCCATCTCTCCTTTTTTTTTTTTTTTTTTTTTGGTATAGAAACTCATATATTAAAGCAGAAGGGAGGTAAAGGAATGGGTTACATCCAGGCAAAGAAGTCAGGAATAAACATCCCTTCAAAGCACAGAAGAAGCATACACAGAGATGTGATGAGTAGGTGTAGTTTATTTCTCCTGTCTCCTGCGCTTGCTGTGACTGTAGGCTCTCGGGACCTGCACTGCACGCCGCCTTGCACTTTGGCAGGCATCAAGGAAATAAATTCCAAGCTTCATTCACAGACATTTTCCATGTCTTTCCTATTTTCAGCCTTGACCTTGCCCTCTGAGGCCCTCCCTAGGACCCGGGAGCTGAAGGCCAAACATTTCGGGTTGCAGTTGTGAATATACTTGAATATAGCCTTTAGACCAGTTCAGATACTAGTGAGAAAGGGGTTAATCTATTCTCAGGCGGGATAGTCTGCAGGCAGGGATTTGCAAGGCAGTAGGGGCCTTACCAGATGTTAGGGAACTGATTAACTCACCACATGCCCCCGTACCACAGAGGAGCTGTGCATAATTGGTACCTTGTTTTAGCAGGGAACAGTTTTTAGAATGGGGTCTATAATTAAGAGCTTAGATTAAATCCACCCTGATTTGGAAGAGAGAAACAGAGAAAACAGCTGGGACTGTCTGGTACCACCATAATGGTCTGGGCTTTATCTTTTCTTGAAGCAGAGGGAAGAAAACCTTAAGGAAACCAGATATTTCTGTCACAGAGTTAGCCTGATTTTGTTAGAGGCAAACAGAAGCTTTTCCTACCCCAAAACAATGTGAATTCTGATAAGTGCTTATTTTTAAAAGGAGTGATTCATAGATACTTATTTTTATTTAAAGATGAATTGTTTTCTGGGGGATTTAAATTTTCCTTGACAGTGTTTATAACTTGAAATGTCACAAAGTAGGGCTGTCACATAGCAATTGGAGGATAATACTGACGAGAAGAGAAAGAGAAACTGGCTATTCTTTGTCTGGATGGGAAGGAGCCCCAGACAGCGAGCAAACAGAGCCACGTGAAATGCTGCTAGAAGCAACCTCGAGAGGTCACCTCTGTTGCTAGGCAGGATCCACTAACACAAGCAAGGAAAGGAAAATTAGCCTTGGAAAATAATTTCAGCTTTAATAATTCAGCCTGGTGCTGACACTGAGGCACGGACTTGATCTTTAGATGCTGATTTTTCTTGTGGATGTAACCTTCCCCCTTTCTTTTTCTCGCCTACCTTGATTCACTTTGAGTAGGGAATGATTCTCAGCCCAGGCTCATGATTGATGTTGTCTGGAGTCAGCATCCGTGCCGGTGGCCCCAGTTGTGATCCCACCAGTGGAACTAAACCACCTGGAAAATATGGGCCAAAAGGCCTTGTGTGGACAGCCCTCCAGGGAGACAGCGCTTTTTAATTAATTGGCAGAAAATGTCGGTGGGGAATGATTGCCAGTTCCATCTGAGGGGAACAATCCCAGCTGCACACTGTAATTTGTTACCTGTACAGTAGAAAAATCTCGCAGTATTAGCCCTTTTTTCCCTCTCAGAGGAGCTAAAAATATGCTCTTTGAAAAACACAGAGAGATACTGGTTTGGAATGGGAAAGGGAAGAAGCAAAGAAATCTGGGACCTACATGGAGGGCAATTTGCAAAGTGTTTTCAGTGACAGTGGTTTGCAGGGAATATTGGGTTCTGAAAATCATCGTCATCTGTCCCATAAGTAATTATTTGAGTGGATTAGTCACTACTGGCTTTGGCAGGGCTTTTAATTTGATTTCCAATAAGAGGCTGGAGTCTCCAGTCCCGTCAAACCTGCTTGTGGCACACTGGCCAAAAAAAAAGGTCCATGAGGATAACATGGCACTTGCTTTCTAGGCAAGGGGGCAGAAGAATATTGAGTGACCTTTTGAGGGGGACAACAGGAGAGCTGTCTGTTCACATTAGCCTTGCACTGTTTGTTTCAGTTTGGTTTGGGTTTTTTTCTGTACAGTGAGAAGCTCCTGGAAACAAGTTAAAATGCAAAAATCTGAGCTTTCTTGGAAGAAAACCCAAAATATTTCCAGCTTCTTGTGTTATGGCATCCTGATGTCAAAGAAAGGTGGTTTGTGTTCAGGTAGTGAGATGGATCCTACACTGCCGGCTCAAATCTTGCTGCTGTAGAGCAGGACTGGTGCCTGCCTACCACGAAAACGTGAGGCTGCCAACTTGAGTCAGCTCAAGAGCTGCACCAAGGCCTGCCAAGCCATCTCATCAGCTGGGTGGCCTGGGGAGCAGGGCTTGGTAACCTCGTCAGTCGTACCACTGAAAATCCTCCCAGTTCAAGACTCACTGTCCAGAGAGAAAATAAACATTGGCTTGAAGAAACACCAGCAGCAGCAATGTCTGAGGGAGAGGGCTTGAAGTCTGAGAGAGTTTGATCATAAATCTTGGGAAACCCTGAAGAAGTCTTGCATTCAGATATGAATTTGGTGGCTCTCATTCACACTTCCAGCAGATGTTTATCCAAATGCCATCAACTGCTGTTTGCAAAGGGATTAAGGGGTACAGGAGTCACTGAGGTATCTCTTACCTAGCACTGGGTTTTAACCATTTCTGAGTGTAATTGCAGTTTGCACCATACAGTTAACTGCTCTTGGTTACTCAGTTACTTTTTCATGCCTCCACTTTTCTGAACAATGATCTGCAGATCCTCCAAATGCAATGAAATATACTGGCACATTTAATCCGTGTTGATTCCCTGAAGAAGCGCTGGGAAACAGGATTTAGAGACAAGAGCTGAACATGCTTCATTTGCCAACCATATGCTGGGATATTTTCTTTCAGACTGGGCTCCAACAGTAGCTTGTATTTGCAGGCATAGAAATGGAAACAACACAGATTGGGAGTAAACAGCATTCAAGAATCATGTTGAGATCTAGCATCCTTTATTTCAGAGAGGGAAGCAAAAGGAAGAAAAAAAGAGAGAATGAGATGAGGGCAGATTACATCAGAGGCTTTGGGGTGAGCCACAGTTCTCGTTGGCATCCCAGCAAAGAGGAGTTTAAATGTGGGATTTGAAGGAGGATAATTTGCAGATGTTCATAGGGAAGATGAAATGATGGTGGCTGTAAGAAAGAAACACTCCATGGAACTGGCTGGTTGCCAAATCCTACATCAAGTGACTTCTGATGAATAACATAGTCCAAGGTTATGCCAGAGTTTGCATTGCTTCCACATGCATGCAGAAGAGAAACAATAAACCAAGTTGCCTTATCTCTTCAGCTGGTGACAGGACTGCTCCTGTCTGTTCTGGTGAGGATGAGCCACTCAGTGCCGCGCACTGGTTCCTCACCTCCACTCAGGCCATTGAAACTCTCTCTGCCCAAGACTGGAAGGCATCTGTGCTGGGGACAGGGAGAACTATGGAGACTCCAGGCCAAGTACATGGAAACCAGTAGGCAACCAGGGACCAGGCTGCAAGGGTTCTGCTTACAGGGAGCTGGGAAAGCACCTGTTTTGAAGGACCCTCTTAAAAAAAAAAAACCTGGACTCCTTGGTGTAACACAAGTTGTGCAGAAATTCATAACTCTTAAGCCTGGGCCTAGCTTTTTGAAAGGGAGGCCCATCAACTTGCTCCAAAATGTGCTCCCTGCCTACCCTGACTGCTTTTCTCTTCCAGCATGTACCACTCACAGACAGACCCCTCTCCCTTTTCTTCTCCCATGGAGTCCACTTCACCTTACAAGCTGCTGTGACCCTGGGAACTTTACCTGCAGCCCTTGTCTTACTGACCAACCTGCTCTGCTCCAAAGGCCAGACGCTGCAGGGGAATCTGCGGGATTTAGGGACTGGTAGGAGCTAACATGCAGAGGGAAGCCCAAGCCGCTTTGGGTCAATGAGATACTCATTTGGATTCCTCTCTTTATGACATTTTGCAGGGATATTGTGATCAATGTTTATTGCATAATTAATTATCATATTACATATATTATCAATATTTATTATTGAGAAAAACCTGTGGTGCTTGTTGCACATGTGCAGTGCTTGTTGCACATGTGCAGTGCTTGGCTACAACATAATCCATAGTTGTATTCCAGCTACAACTGAGTTACCATCGCTCAGAGGTGATCCCTCTGTGTGATGGAGAAGCAGAGCGGCTGCAATCTTCAGGGCTGGAGTCAGACCTAGTGAGGATGGTGGGGAAGGAGGAGAGGAGGAGGTCCACCACTTGACAAGATATACCCTGCAGCAGAGTTCTGGACAATGTAACCAGAATTCATGGAGAGCAGTTCAGTTGCCATAGCTAGGAATGGCGGGTATGGCAATATTTCATAGGGCTGTCATGGCTTTGAAGCCAAAAGATACCTGAGGCTCTAGCAAGCAGTTGCTGTGCACATGCAAGTCCTTATTTGCTATTCTAAACCAAGAAGGAGAGTTTAGCCTGGTTTTCTAGGGAAACAAAGCTTATGCTCTCATGCTGCTTGTCCATTTGTTTCCCCTTCGGTTGTTCCCCAGCAAATCTGGAACCCATTGGCCAAGGTCAGCCAAATTTGACAGTGGGAGAGTGGGCACTTCCCTCTGTGGAGAGCCAGGTGGCCTGATGCAGGGGAAGGCGGGGATAACCCAGCTCTTTAATTGAGAAAGGCAGCAGCCAACTGGACATAAGCGCCGGCCAGCCTGCCAGCCCACACTTGGCTCTGGATCCACCACAGCTTGTGTCCAGCCACAGAGGCTGGGTAAGACCTCAGCTATCAGTGGGTACTAACCAATGTGTTACTACCACTGAGTGCCTGGTGGGGAGAGTTTTTCTTTCTAACCATTGCACTAATCAGCTTAACCTTGCAAGATGACATCCGATAAGCTTGAGCTCTCTCAGAAAATATCTCACAGCTATTTTGTGTTTGGGTGATTAAATATCCTGATAGGAGATGATACATTAGTAAAACCCTATTTTTCTCAAGAATCTGTATTTTGACCTGACAGTATTTTGAAAAAACCCTTTGAGGGATGTCTTTTTGCAGAGCAATCCCAATTGTTATTATAAACACATACCCCTATCAGTCCCTCTGTCTGACCTCACACCATCCGATAAGCAGGCTTAGCCTTCAGATGTCTGTAGGGAATACTTTATATCTGTCCAAGCAGTGACTGGGATAAAGTGATCTTTTCTGCAAATACAGTTTAGCCTTTAGGAAGTTACTGCTTACTCGTGTGTTAACCTCAGATATGAGCAGGTGACCAAAGACAGCAAGACTGCAGCTTGCCCATGCTAGTGAGCCATAAATAAAGAGGAGCCTGCAGGTACAGTTGCCTGTCCTCTGCTTACCTCTGCTGCAGGTAAATATTTGTCCATGTAAGTTTAGTGAGAGCAGCTTGCATTCAAATGGCTGACCACAAATCCCCATAGAAGACTGCAATAAAAATGCTTTGGTGGCATCATCTGCCACAGGGTATTAAGACACCCAGGAAAAAAAAAGAAAGTGCAGTTCATTTTGTCAATGACATGTTGTTGACACAGAAAGTTAGTATTTGATACCAGAGACTCAGATAATGAAGGGTCAGAAGCCAGCTCAGAACACCACCAACCTCCACCTCCTAGGCTGAGGCAGGAGCAAGTACTTCTAGATCGCCCTAAGCATATTTTCAATATCTCAAATGGCAAAGATTCCACAGTCTTCCTAGGCAAACCTAATATTTGTGACACATTTTCTTTCTAATGGGTATTCCGTTCTCCTTCTCTGATCTGCATCTTCCCTGAAGTGCATCCGGCCTCTGACTTTGATTACATCTGGCTAAGTTCTCAGGACCTGCTCTCCTATTCCCAGTGACTTTCCTAGGTTGTAAATCTGACAGCCTCAATGGTTTTGAATATCCTGCTTCCCTAATACATTCAGGATGGTCATCATTCCTGATTCCAGCTTTTTACAGATTTCTGAAATCCTAATGAAAAGCTGAGGACCAGAGAGGCCACAGTGCAGGACAGTTGGAAAGAACTCCACTTCCAGATTCCTTGCAACACCCCTGGGTTTTTGCATAGCCACAGCAGGTTGACTGATGTACCCTCTTCATGCCTGCATATCTGTGCTCCTTTCTGTTCCTATCAGTAGTAATCAAAACAAGTGCAGAGAGGGTGTGCATATAATAGCAGTTGGATGTCCAATATCAGCTTATTCTCTTAAACCTTCCCCAGGCATCGGGGTGGGGAGGGGGGGGTTGCCACTGTTTGGGATGGGATAGTAGGCTGTATGGTTTGTCACAGCACAGCAATTCTGATGTCTGGTGAGTTTGTTGGTTTGACTTGGAATAAGGCAAAACCTTCATAGTTTGGGTAGGAACATCAGAGCCCATCTAAGAGGCTACTGAAAGGAACAGTCTGTTAAGGCATATTCAACAGAGAGTGTGTGGGTCACTTGGGTAGGATGCTGTGCAAAGGCAGAGAGGGCAGAGAGCAAAGCACTGAGGAGGACAAAAGGGGTGACCACATTACTCCTGCACCATCACCAGCCCCTGCCACTGCTTAGCAAACTCCTCTCTCAGCAGCACCAAAACCAAATTTCTTCTCTTTTCCTCTAAGGCCTTTTGTACCTCTTTTGACACCATCCAGATGTCTCCATTTAGCAAAGGACAACAGTCTTGTTGACTAGATGTTCTTTCCACTCTGCACCATGCAGCAAAGGAGCTCTTCCATTTAAACACCATGACATCACCTTCAAGGACATCCTGTAAATTAATTCCTAAAATTCTTCTGTCATAAGCTCTGTGGAAAACTCAGTGAGAATTAGACTGATGGCACACGCTAAACACGCTGCCAAGCATGTAGCTCAGCTTCGACCCACTACTTCGAGCATGGCTGACCTGTGAGATAGCACCTCTGTTGTCTTGTATCTCACATGGGGCTGGGTTGCTGGCACATGGGCCACCTTTCTCTTCTATCTTTGTCCAATGGGTACCTCAGTACAAAACTGGGGCTCTGACCTGAGATGCAGATAACAAGCAAGTTGGTTAGAGCAAAATGGAGGAGGAGTATCAGTCTTTTTCATGTCAAAAAGCTCTTGAAGCTTTATTAATACAATTTCAGTATTATTCTTTATGAAACAATCCTGCTTAACCAAGATGACCCACCAGACTTTTCCCATCTCTAATTTTAATGTGGTTTTATAAAATGGATACGTTTGGCATGTCATCTGGAGACATTAACCAGGGAGGTTAAAGGAGTGAGGCTCTTGGGTTTAAAGCATCCATTTAGTGGATAGATTGAATGAATTGACTAAGTGCTAGCACATTTGTCATAGGGCTATTATACCTGAATTTTTTTCTGGGCTGGTTATAAGCTATTGGTTAATGGGGTAGAATTAGATTTTTACAGAACTCTGTGCAGATAATTTTCTTGGAAAACATTTTGAAGAGCCTGCCTGTCCAGAATATGAGATGTGATGTTCCACTGCTGTCTGATTGATTGCTCCTCAAACAGCAGGGCTGCAGCTGCAAGTGGTAGCCTGTGGCTCCTCCATTAAAGTTTCTGCACTAGCACAGGAGAGCTGCAATAAAGAGAAATGACACATTAATGTAGAAGCAGGCTCAAAGCCCTCAGATCTGAGCATCACGGGACATTAAGGAAATCTAACGTTTGATCTAGAGCAGGGCTACTTGGCCTGGGGAACCTCAGGTCCAAAATCATCACATCTTCAAATTCTGTGTGCAGGTGGTTTAACTTAAGCTCATCCGTCCTCAGGAGATGAATCCAAATAAAGAATAATATCAAGGAAACTCCCTCACAACAGGATCTCAGAGAAATGTAGAGTCATCTCAAACAATATAAATACTAGATAATATAAAACGTGGCTGGACATAACAGTTGCTATTGAATATGCCAAAAGCTATCCTGCACCACTGGGGGCAGAAGTGGGGAGAGATTCCCCATTTTCCCTCTATTTTTCCATAAATGTTTTCCTCTGAAAAGCTCCTTGCCTTTCCCATATTCTAACATCTCATTCAGCCAGGCTGAGGAAGGTACATAACGAAAGCTCTGGGATGTTCCAGGGTTATGAAGTATTTAATCTCCACAACACCGTTATCCGAAGACAGCTGAGACACTTCAGACAGAAATAGGTCCCATCCTAACAGACAGTGAAGGGAACATAGGATATCTTCTAGTTGCTAATTGACAGGAGTCCACAAAATCACCACCAAGAAGTTACAGACAAGCTTTTTTTAGCCCTAGCAGTGAGGCTGAAGGATGGGTAAACTACAGAAATGTTCTACAAAGGGTGAGGGGCAGCTCCTGGTACACTTAGCAGAGCTTACTTGCCCCAGCAAAAGGTCTAAGGGGAGGGTGGTGTTATTACTTCCATACATACCTCCTTTGATGCTCTCTTTCTTATCAAACAAAAATGGTCTTCTCTTTCTACTGTGTATCCTTGACCTTACATATGTTCATTACCAAGCTCTTCATATCATCCTGTTTTGCTCTTTTTCCCTCACTCGTGATACTTTCCTCAGCAAACAGTCTCATGATGCTGTCTGTGGCTGGGAGGACCTCCCCCAGCACACCCCCAGATCTCACTTGCTATTCTCTGTTGAAATCCTTCTGAGGAAGCCCAAATGCTTAAACAAAAGTTGGCAGCGCGTAGGCTGACATGTGTCACTCTCATGTTTGCTTGTCTGGTAGCTCCTGCTTTTAGCGCCCAGCCAGCCTGTGCTCAGGCAGGTTTTTTTCCCTGCCTTGGAGACTCTTTGGGAGCGTGCTGGCCATTTTTCTCTGAGCCCATGTCTCAGCTAGCATGAGAGGGTTGGGTACTCCCATTGGTCCCCCTGCATTGTATGAACATAATATTAATATTGTGAATAGTGAGCTGCTTTAGGACCATGGCTTGAGAAGTTCATTCATGCTGAACTGGAAGTGGTCTGGGGCCCAAAATAACCCGTGAATGCCTGACCAGGGGAGGCGGAGATGACAGGTACCCAGCTTCCTCTCAGGTGCTCATTTATTTCGCATGCAGCTACTATTGGTCAGGACCTATTTATTGGAACATGATGTGACTGCGTTGCTTCTGTTAAAATACAAACAAAGAACAGTGTCATCCCAGTGACACTGAGAATGGTCCTTTTAATGAGGTGCATAAGTAACAGACTGTCTCACTGGAAACCTGTAATGGTGTCAGTACAAAACAGGGGATAATAAGACAGTGGTGCCACTAGCTATCATATTAGATATATTGGCTCTCTCTAGATTTTGTCTCAGAAAGCTCCCACCACTTTTTGGGGGTCCTGCAAAATACAAGTGTTCGGTTTTGAAACTGATACTCATAGAATCATGGAAATGTTGGCTGGAAGTCCCCTCTGCAGGTCTCCTGGTGAAAACATCTTCCCTAAAGTCCAGTCTGGACGTCCCAAACAGCAAACTGTCACCACCACCTCTTGTATCATCTGCTACAGCTAAGAAGTATTTGGCTCTGCCGCCTTTGTATCTCTCCATGGGGTGGTTGTAGGCCACCACTAGCTCACTTCTCAGACACCTCTTTCCAGCCTAAGCAAGCCCAGGTCCCTCCAGTTCTCTGAGGGGGTACATGCTGTGGGGCCCTGAACACACAGGCAGCCCGCACTGGGCCCTGCTGGTTTCTCCATATTCCCATTGACCTGGGAAGGAGAGCTGAGGCCGGACACAGCAACCCAGGTGCGGCCTCACCACCACCGACCGGTCCAGAATAAATAACTTTTCTCAATTCTGGCTGCCTTCCTCCTACCCAGCAGCTTACAGGCTTTCTGAGAAGTTGCTGTCAAAAGCCCCTCATAGGTTCTTTTCCTCCATGAAGTTGTCCAGGTTTTTTTTGAACATCTGTAAAAGTTTGCATCTATGATCTCCTCCAGCAAGGAGTTTTACAGATTTCTTGCACAGTGTGTAAAGAACCACTGCCTTCTGCTTGTGGAGAGCTTGCTAATTGCTAGTTTCATTTTTTGTTCTCGTACAAGAAGCACAATGAACCATTGTATAGTATTTATCATCCTGCTGCCCTCCATGACTCTATAGATCTCTATAGAAGTGATAACAAAAGAGAGGACAAAAATACATGAATAAGACAAATGCTATATTCTGCTTTTCTGTCCCTTTGTTCCCTGCAGCATGTGACTCCTCACGCTTAATTTGAGTGTCAGCTTTAGAGAGTCTCTCCAGTCTTCTGTTTCCTTCTCCTTCGCCTTTATGGACCTCCACCAGTAAACAGCAACTAGGAGTAACTGAGGCTATAAACGACCATTTTCCTGCTCATTTACCTGTGTTGTTCTGGCAATTGCTTAATGGTAAACATAGGATTTACTGACACACTTTAGACAGCAATGTTCACAAGTTTAATATCTTGCCTTTGAAAGACAGGCTAATACAATTTTTCCTCTGCATTCCTGCAGGCCACAGACTCAAGAACAGCCACAGGCAGAGGTGCTATCAAGACCCACAGCTGGATTATCATCTGAATTTCATTAGAATTATGAACAGTGCTGCCGATGAAGTTGACTGGGGAAAAAAGCAACTTAATCTGTTAGAGAGCTGTAATTCTTTCTGAAAGATTGCTTTGGCTTCTTGCTGTGCTAATCTGGTGTTTGTGTTTATGAGGACACTCAATATGCATCCTCAAGCAACAATTTTAATGTCTGGTCGACAT
This sequence comes from Buteo buteo, assembly GCF_964188355.1. NCBI lineage: Eukaryota > Metazoa > Chordata > Aves > Accipitriformes > Accipitridae > Buteo > Buteo buteo. The sequence continues at coordinate 5,480,113 of NC_134182.1, read as the reverse complement.
ATGCTGTTTACATGATTTAGAAGTCACCAGTTTTGCAGGCAGTTTGACATTCAGCAAAGAGCAGGGCCTGAAGGGAAGAGGATAACCTGCAGGTTGGGAACAACCAGTTGAACCCTACAAGAGCTCACCCTGATCTCAAGAGGAACTTTACTAGAGCAAGGGATTCAGGCTGGGTCTGAGGGAGTGGTACACTTCTGAGCCACCTATCTGAATATGACAGGGGCAGGAAGCCTCCGAGTCCTCAAAATCTTTTGTTCGTTCCAGACCTACTAGAAAATAAACTGGTCATCTCCATGTGAGTGGGAAAACTGATGTGGAGTATAGCTGGTGATGTCCTGCTAATACTGAAACGAGGGGTTCCCACTCCTCACTCTGTTGGCTCAGTTACCCTGAGTTTATCGCTTATGGAGGACAGTGTTTGTCCTGTCGGCAAGAGATGATGATGCAGAAAGGACAAGCAACCTCTGTATGGGAAGTGGAATTATCACGGGGCTGAGAGTTGTCCTTGCCAGGGACTTTTCCCATGCCTGTTAGCCTATCCAAAGCAAACTAAGCTGCATATTTTGGGGCCATGAGGTTAAAGGTGATCTCTAACACAGAGGCGTGCTGATAGGGAGGCAGTCTTAACTGTGAGATTTATTATGCTGCAGAGCCATCTCCTATGGAGGAAAGTCCCTAGGGCTGTGCACGGCAGTGGACACAACCCTGCAACGGGGAACAGTCTGGAGGAGACACGAGGCAGCAGCCAGAAATCCTTGATATGATCCTTTGGACTGATGGCGTGCAAGTCGCTGGTGGGGTGACGCTTGGCCTACGGTTTAGAAAAAGGAGATGCTTGTGCAATAGGTGGTAATTCACAAGGGGAGCTGGATCTTGACTTCTCTTACTTAATGTCTTGGTGGAGTCTTTCCTCCTAAAATTATTGGATGGCACCACCTTGTGGGTGCTTGAAGGAGATGAGACTTTTCCCTGTGTTGACTCTGCAGGGGTACATTTGAATAGTGAGGCGTGCAATGGTTGATTCATTCTCACGCTGCTTGTCAAAGACTAGACAGTCATCAAGAACTGGTTTTCTGCTTGCTTTCTGCCAGCTGACAGAAACAGATTTTAGCACTTAGTGGTTGATTTTCATGGCTTAACTGATTTGGCCTTTACTAGTGGTCTTATTGGAAAACTGTAAACAAATTAAATAATTAAAACTTTTCAATTATAGAGGAAATGCAGAGGAAAAACACTGAAATATTCATTAAAGGTCATCTGTCCCGTATGCAATGTCTTCCCTCTTTCTAAGATGTGAAATTCCTGTGTCAGCCAGTCCACGCATCACAAAATTCACTAAACTCATGAAAGTAAGGTGTGATGGGAGAATTTACCACATGTACTATTGTGTTTGCCTTTAGGGATTATCCTGGCAATGACAGCACACGTCCTTAACTGCGGAGCTTCTGGGAAGCATCAGACATATGCTCATGAACAGAATAACAGCTCATGTACAACAAGTCCAAGACTTTCCAGAAAGCATTGGCTGCCTGGTATGTATTTTATACAGCAATAGGATGCATGTTATCATGGGTATGCAGGAACCCAGGTTGAAAAATAGCCACTGATGAGAGAGTCAGTGTGACTGTACATGTATGGAGTATCAATTTTTTTTGCTTAAGTGGGATTATCACACATCTATAAATCCCAGACAACACAGCAGCCTCTTGAAATCTACCCAGATAAGATTCTGCAGAGGGAAAGAGATGATGTCCTGAAAAAAGGACGTATTGTAGCCTAGACTACATCAAGAAAATGGAACAAAATCTTAAGCAGAATATAGGCAGGTCAGCAAACAAATTCATCCACTTCTATTGCCCATGGTGAGAAATGCATGAGAAAAACATAAATAAATACAAATGGTTAGACTGCTGATTAAATTTTTCAAGCCTGCTTCTCCAGAAATTGATTGCAAGAAAAGTCTTATCTGACTTGATATCTGGGGATGGAGTCAAGCCTGAGCAAGTGAGCAGAACATGCCGATCATACACGCAAGAGACTTTAAAATTGGGTAGAAACAGCAGCGTATTTCACACTCTTTTAGCCCAGATTCCAGAACTTGGTGTTCATTCACCAGGTGCTAGGGAACGTCATGAAGACACTGATATGCTCATACCAAAATATTGGCCCTATCTCTTATGTGAATCCAAGGTAGCCGGAAAGACTTGTAGCATGTTAAAAAAAAGTAATACTACAGAAACAGAAGAAACATTGACTGCCTCTGTTATTTGGGGCAATCACTAACTGTCTACCTCAGTTTCCAATTTGTAAAGTGAGGGGTGAATAGTAATTCTTCACTCCTATAAAGAGTTGCGTGACAAAAATCATGAAGGCTCTGAAATGCCAGCATACTTAAGACAGGGAACCAGATTAGTTTCTGGAGCTGATATATAGTTACACCAATTTTTTACAGTTTGCAGATTCTGTTTTAGCACTGAGCTGCCCATAGGACAGCAGACCAGCAGGGCCATGTGGGGAGAGGATGGCTCCAGCTGCAAAGCAGGCTTGCTCATGACAGTCACCTTCTCCTGCAGGAGCTGTGTCTGTCAGGAGGACAGTGCCTCTGCCTGATGAAGAGAAGTCCTCACTTTCACGGATGAGGAAGATAATGCATATTAGCCATCTGTAATAGTTTAACACTTTCGATTTTATGATGCAGCAGCACATTCAATATTTCCACCTATTTATGTAGTGTTTTTAGGGCTGTATTTGACAGGCTTTAATGTAAACATGGCATTGCTGGCACACAGACAGCTTTTTTTTTGGCATTGCTTTTACAGTGTCTTTACATAGAATGAGTTGATGTGTGACTCATGTAAATTTGGATTTTTTACTTCGAGCAGCTGCGGTCCCTCAGTTTGAGCCTGAGAACAGTTGGGGTGTTGCTGAGATTTTAGTTACAAACCTCCAAGCCAACCGTCTCAAATCTGGGTTAAAGCTAGATGCCTGTCTCCATGGTAGATGGCCTCATTTTGTGAAGGAGTGAGTCCTGACAACTGGAGCTGGCTGGGAGAATGAATTTCTGTTTCACAAAGATGATTCTATTTTCAGGATATTTTCAGACCCCAGATTAAGATCTAAATGTCCAAATTCAAATATCATTTAGAGTTGGACAACAATTCATCTTGCCAGCATCAAGACTCTTGGAGATCCCTAGCCACTGCTGCTGTTTAGCCTGGCTGCTGGAAGAACGAGGAGTCCCAGCTCTGTCGTCACCCGCCTGACCGAGCTGTGGGGTGGCAGGAGTGAAGGCTGGCTGGGAGCCTTACTCAAGGGGCTGTGTGGTTCCCAAGTGCTCCGGCGCCCAGGGAACAAGCCAGCCTGCAAGCCCATGGACTGTTCTTGGGACTTGGCATGGTAGTGTCGTGCTAGGGAATTCCTGGGCTCCACAGCAGCCCTGAAGGTAAAAGGACCAGAGAGAGGCTGTAATAGAAATCCCGACTGTTCTTCAGCCCTGCTAGGGTCAGACCTCACCAGAGGCTTTTCTGCAGCTCTTTAGAGGAGAACCATTTCCATAAAAACGTTCCAGTCTTCCCACTGAAGACTACAGTAGCTTTCAACAAGCAGTCATGGTCTTCAGTGTGCCCACAGCTCAGCCAACCTTCAGAAGGTGAGGTGTGTGCACAGGACAGTGCCACCCACACCCCCTGAAGCAACAGCTCCGAGGTGAGGAAGGAGTCCCTGCTCATGTCACACAGGGTGGCTACTGAAGCGTGTGAAGCCATGCAAGGTGTCTAACACTGGTGCTAAGTCAGAAGCTCCAGGTTATTTTCCCTAGCCACGAGCTACTTTTGTGGAAAGGTGGAGGAGCTTCAGTAGGTCCTTCTAGCAGCTCTGTGTAGGTGTCTCAGATCCTTAGCCCATCTCAAATGGCACTAGATGTTGCATTTAGGGATGGAAGCCCTCTGTGAATAGCCTGCCATTGTCAGCATCACTGCTGGGCAAAGCAAAGGGAGGGTCACCTCAGGTATCTGCTGAGGTTTCACCACCATCCATGATGCCAGGGAGAGCAGCATCTCCCCAGTCTAACTCCTGCCCCCCTGCCCCAGCTGAGCCTGGATATTTGATTCACTGACACAGCCTGGTGCAGAAATGCAAAGCCTGAGACAGGGAGGGAGAGGGGAGAAACCACATTCAGTGTGCAACGCACACGTCAGCTGCAGCATGTACTGCTGAGCAAAGGGGAGCTTGCAGTCCCAGAACATGAATATAGGCCACGGCCCTTCATTAGCCTGCATTATGATTAGGGTGGTACCCAGAGGAATTTTGCTGCCAGTGGTGTATCTCTCCTTCTGCAACTTACCTCATATCCCATTAAGAAAAGAGGGCCACACTGATGTTTTGGTTTAATTTCAGTACCTCGCTGTTGAGATCTTGAACAAGCGTTTGCAAAGGCAGTGTGGTGTGAGTCACCCAAAAGGTGACTGTAAACATGAGTTTGTGCAGACTCCATTTTATGGAGGGAAAGAGCTTCTACTTCCTAGGTTTTTCACCTAAAGACAACAAAAAAGAAAACAAAAGATAAACAGCATCCAGTTGACATGTATATTGAAAATTTAAGCCATCCTTCTGAATTCCAGCAAAGATCTGAAAGTTGAGCTGATTTCTTTCTGCCTCCCACCTTCATTATTTTGTAGTAAAAGTTCTTTCCTTATGATCGGTTATCAACTTTATCAAAAGGAGATAGTTTTGCTCATGATGGGCAGAAGACTCCTTTTAAACAGAATATAGGAGTGATTAACTTAAATCCTGCAGTATGCTGAAGCAATTCAACATCCTTTAGGGCATTATTGATGAGTATTTCAGTATGTTTAATAAGACACAAATAGAATTTATTTTTCTGTCCTGAATCAATTAGATATATGAGCCAGAGGCTTCAGTCAGTGAAAGGGTGGCTTTGACTGTGAAGATCTTTAAATTCTCCTTTAGTGTTTAATTCAACAGCTGTTGGCTGGGAATCTCACTAAAGGCTGTTATGCACTAACAGCTGTTTCAGGGTTTCTGATATTTATAGTATTTGGATTGTCAGACAGCTCAGAGGTGTCCAGGATGATATTTTCCTGGGTGCTGATGAATGAGCACTGAGGCAGCCCTCCCACTGAAAGTTCACGGCCCAAGCAAACACCGTACCTCTGTGGACTTAATGGGAAACCACTGTGCCCAAAGCATTTCTGAAGCATCAAAATGCTTCTCCTTTAAGCAGCCTTACAGAATTTCCTGCTTTCATTTTGCTAGTAATCCATCTGCTATTGAGTGAATTCTCACTGGCCAACTTCACATATACATTAATCCATAAAGAAGAAGGAAACAGATGACCAGTTGCAGGTTAGCAGGCTCTGAACTCATTATATGTGGTAGTAGAAGCAATTTGTCATTGGCTGAGTCATCCTAAGTGCCCTGTTCAGGGAATCCACTATTCCAATACAATTCTTTGAACAAAGCATTAGAGATAATAAAGTCCAGAAGAATCTCACTTGGACAAATACAATTTTCAGGTATTTCTGAAATGCTTATTGTTGATTGGACTGTGCACTTACCCCAGATTAAAAGCCCATTGCAGAAAACCCCACTGGAAACTGCAGAGAACGTAGTGGTGAGTAGTTATCTTTGTCTCTGGATGAAGTATACTGTCTATGAGACAGCGAAACGCAGAGCCTAGGAATTGGCACTCTTGATGACTGAATTAACTTTGAAGTCTCTCTCAGTCTCTGAGGCCTCAGAAGACACTGGAAAGACCTTCCTAACAAATGATTTTGTAATGATGCTAAGGCTGAAGATTGTTTTCAGCAACCTCCAGCAGTTAATTATGGGATTATAACTTGGAGACTGTGTGGTTTAACAGAGCTGCTCACAACCTGGATTTTTCTTTTGTAGTGGATTCAATAAAAATAACTTTAAAAATATGTTCATCCCTTTTTGGACCATGAATTTGTCAAAAGATGCAATGAAGCTGACAGATTCTGTGAAGCACCTCAGTCTCATAGCACTGGCATTTCCCCCACAAAAATACACAGACGTTAACTTTCTGACAAGCTCTTGCTCACAATACCAATACTAGAACTACTAAGAAGTTTCAGACAAATTTGTCATCATTGTGTTAGGAATCGCACAGCTATAGTTTTTTATTTACTTGCACCCCTACATGGTGGTAGGACCTCAGAGTTGCAGTTTTGGTGTAGTGTCAGCTGCTGCATATGTACAGAACAAAGACCTTATTATTTACAGTAAAAATAAAATCTCACTTTGGAGACTGTAAAGCATTTAGCCTTACTGATATTGTGTAGCACTGAATTCCCCAGGTTAATTATGGGTTGTGTAGAAAAACATTGCTTTTCATGAATTTTGGAAACTAAATGTATTCCTGCCTTCCTGAATGCTTTCTTAGTAGTTGTCAGCCTTGACATTTACATAGAGGTATGGTAAAACAGGGCACCGATACCCGTAATCATCACGAGGAAGGAAAACGTCGAACAATATAAGACTGTCTCACAGTCTCAGCCATTCACTGGAAAAACAGCATCTGGTTCGATGTATCTGTAGGCACAGACTGTCTGCAAGGGCTTTTTGTTCTTTAAACAGAGCTCAGCTGACAGGTTATTTTCTGGAAGAGGCATGGTAATCTGTCTATTTATGTACTGTCTTTGAGAGATGTAGTCTCAAATTAGGACAGGAGTTGGGAACTGAAACAAATGGGCTCACAGAAATGGGAGACACCAGGATTTTTGGCATGCAGGCTCTGTGCAATCAGGTCTCAAGAGCATTTAAAAAAAATGGAATAACACAAGCCTTGTTGTTTTCATAGCTGATTAAACTGAGCTGACATCTCATCCTCCAGACATGAGCGTACTGCTTGATCTAACCTATATTTGAAAAGATGTATGACATTCAGTGAGAGTTAGAAACATCTTTATCCCTCCTTTGGAGTTATTCCAATGTTTACTGAGTGCCTACCTTTAGAAATGGGCAATGCCTCCCTGGGAGCTGGCAGAGGAAAAGCTTTTGATTCATGGCAGTAGGGATTCTGCCCTGACCAGCCTGCAGCACCCAACAGTCCCCAGGCTCTGGCAATCCCACCAGCTGCTCACAAGGAGTTTCCCTGAAAATGGAGAGTTCAATTAGCCAAATAGCTCATTTGGGCCCTGGATCCTATATCCATGAAAGCCCCATTCAGAACACAGGCAGAAAGAAGGTACTAGTTGCACCTCCTTGCTCCGTGCCTTCTCCAGCACCCTGAGAAAGTTCACTCTTCAATTCTGCCACCTCACTTGGGTCCTGCTCCTGACCCATCTCCTGGCCCAGCTCACTCTCTGTCCTAAGCCCAGTCCAGCTTGAGACCTCAGCACCCATCCCCCTTGCTCAGACCCCAACGCCTGCCTCCTGCAGCATTCCTCATGCTGAGACTTAGGAGGGAAATTGCTTTGGGAAAGACTCAATATTCCCACATTCCTCGTCTGAAGGTAAGGGAGGTTGTACCTCAGAGCTGGAGGCCACAGCTAGTATTATGCCATAGTTCTCTGCCACTCAGGTCACATAGTGACAACCAGAGAGTCTTCAGCATGCCTTTGTAGTTGGCTGGTGCCATGCAGTTACACACGTTGAGGTTATGTATGCCAGAAGAGATGAGAGTGGCTCCGAAAAAAGCATTCAGTTTTCACCTGGGGGAGAGACAGAGACCTGCCACGTATTTTATAACTTCTGTTCCTTAAAGCAAGAAGATGGATTAAAGGAGCAAATATTCATCATAAGTCAAGAAATGCTGTTAAAAATTTCTGATACTTGCTGTGAAGGGCCAGAGTTCAGAACTTCACTAACGCCATGACATTTCATGCTTTGCTACCTGCATCTCTCAGCTACTCTTTCCCAGACAGGGAGGATGTAACACAACGTGTTAGCACTAGGTGACCACAATGTTACAATGCCAGGGATTTTGCCTAAGTATCCTGTAGGAAACAAAAGAAAACTTTGCAGATTTACCTAAGTAGTTGATTTATAAATTATCCTGAGAAACTGGAGACACAGAAGATTCTGTGTCAAGATCCATTTTCAGTCTTACACCTTCCTTCTTTCACAGTTGCGGAGATGCTATCACATTTGCAGCAGGCTCCACTTCACCATAAGTTCATTGCAAGGAAGCTCATCATCTGCCGTTGCTCTCACGATGCTCGTGTTGCATTGACTTACGCTCTTGGTGGCCACCACCCTGTGTTGTTACTTCTAAAAGGCTTGCCCTCTATCAACACCCACATATGCTGGAATTGTTTCCTGCATCAAGGGCTCTGTCTATACACTGAGCTTAAAAGTGGACAAAGGAACAGGTGCAGGCACGCTCAGCCCCCTTGATGGGCGCATTTTCTGTGCATGCTCTTTGTGGCTTCCTGCGGTAGAGCTCAGACTCGTTGCATTTGGGAAGCAAAGCACTAGGTGAAACTTGGAGACAACAGGCTAAGCCCTTCACAGGCTGGATAAACAAGGACCTTCAGGAAAACACCATGTTGCCCAGGCTCCAGGGCAACTTGTGAGTGTTCCAGGTCTTGGTACAATGTGCAAGTGAGCATCTGAATGTAGCAGTTTGAACAGGACATAGGTCTGGATTACAGCAGTGCTCAGCCAGCAGCGTGGACATAATCTGAACATCCTCCATTTGTCTCTAGATGACTCCCTCTTACGTATATTGCATATGACTCTTGCATTTTAGGTAGTTATCTTTCACTTCCAAACTTCTGCAGGTAAATAACCATCTGGGGATTGATTTGCTCTGCATACAGCACATCAACTGGTCCCATTACAAGTAATTCAAATGCTTTCCAAACTGGTAAATCTCTGCTTATTTTCATTTCCAGCCTCTAGCCATATAGTCAGAGTTTGTTTCATTTGCTGTTTGAATCCTGCAAGCAAAAGTGAAATATTCTGCAATTTAGGACAGGTCAGACTGTAGGTTTTTCCACCATCTCAAAGCCTTGTTTAGTCAGCTGGATGAATTAGAGCAGGTGAGCATGTAGCAGTTTATAAAAGAAACCCTTCATGCTCTGCAAAACCAGCCTTACAGTGCAGTAGGGCTCTGCACAAGGGTGCCGGCTCGTCACACAGCATGCCCACGAGCTGCACTGCTCAGTCTGGGCTGGATGTGGAAAGCAGGACACAGGGAGCATTGCTAGAGGCTCATCATGGCTGAAGGGTTATCATCCATCACCTACAGATCAGTTTTTCTTTCCTGAGGAAAAGAAGAAGACGAGCAGAGAGGATACTGAAAAACTGTGTGCCTCTGAATCAAGAGATCAGGTTTCTGTAACTCTCCTGCTTTGTGCTTGGGCACCTGATACCTGTCAATGGCTTTACTTCTTTGTGTGTCCTGCTTAGATCGTCCTGTGCCCCTCCTGTGCAAAGGGCATAGAGGAACTGGCATCAGTTGTGCCTGGAAATAGATGCCAAAAAAGATCATGAAGAAAGGCAGAAAGGGAGCAAGAAACATCTCACTGGATCTTTTGAGAGATGTAGGATGCTGGAGATGGTCCCAATTTTCCCCAAAGCCTTTTGTTCTTCTGTTTCCTAAGCAGCTTCTTCCTTGAAGTTTTTCACGTGTGTGCCCAAGGAAAAACATGGTGGGAAGGAGCTGAGCTCAGCTCAGATTAGCCCCTAGACTGCTGGGGCCTGGGGCATGCCTGCTCTTCCCTTAAAGTAAGGAAATGTGTCCGTCCCATCAGCCAGTGAAACAACAAACATGAAAGCCCCACTCCCAGCCAAACAAGTGATTTATCCTCAGTCTCAGTGACCAAAATCTGCTGTTGTTTTTGTCTGTTTCCAGAAGGTATCTTCACCCACTCTTGACCCCACAGTGCTCCTCATTGCTCCCTGTGTCTGTGGGTGGCAGGAGGAAGAAAAGACAGAGAAAGGATGCTAAGCCTATGCCACGTTCTCAGTAGTATGCAGTATGCAAAGCCTTTCTGTTTCGGTTTATTCCAGAAACAGGATCTATTGAAACCCTCTATCCCCACAGTACAGTATGGCCTTTGCTAGTAACAGGCCGCAGGTTTTGTACTGAGTTTGCAAAGGGTCAGGACTGAGGCTTGTCAGGCTTGCTTTGCCTGGACTTTTATTGACCTGCCTGTTGCTTTGCTTAAATTTGGTTTAGCTTGTAGGAACATTTTTTTCCTTCTGACCAGGTGGCTATGGCTGACTGGTTTTGCTTTGATTAGCACTGTATTGTACAACCATAGTTTTATACAGATAGCAGTAACAAGTACCTCTTTTGTGCACCGCGAGGTGTTCATGACTCCAACTTAATATGCTAGAGTTCATAGAGTTAATCCTAGGCCTGGTATGACAGCAGAGGACTTGAGAATTGGAGGCACAGGATGTGGTGCAGAAGAGTACAGGCATGGGATGGTAAGAGATGGGGCACAGGCTTGGCTCTGGAGAGCTCACAGCTACAAACAACCCACCTATGATCAGTTAAAGAAATGCAGATATGGAGCTGGACAAGAATGGTTTTAGGGGTAGTAAAAAGGACAAAGAAATAGCATCTTACTTGTATATAATCAACATATATAGTAAATTTGGATGTAAAGCAGCGTTTCAATCCAATGAAGATTGGATGTAAAAGCATGTTAACAATCACAAAACTGATCCCCAGAAGATTCTAGAGTGAGGAAGAAGAAACCATCACCATCAACCTCACTTTCCTCCCGCTGAAGGACTCCAGATGCTGATGACTCCCTGTAACACCACCACCAGAATGAAACCACCAATGCTAGCATGCAGATGAGCAAAGGCAGACGGAGCATAACACCAGGAACAGGGGTAGAAACTAAGTGTGTGCATAACATTTTTTTATTGTTATTATTGTTATTGAAACTTTTTCTGCATAGGAGTACTATTTATTTTTCTGTAATAATTACACCTGGATAATAATGACTTTTTTATTAGAGTGCAAAGATTTCAGTTATAATAACAATAAATTCTTGCCTTTATATATAAGGTACGTTTCCCTTTTGCCCAGAAACACTATTTTAAGCATAACACTGTAAGAAGATTCCTGAATAACTCAGAAACACACTATATTTCTCACAGGCTCACAATAACCAAATGACTTTATGAGCTGAAATCACCATCAAAATGTGAAAAATGCATCTGCCTGGGAGAGGTCTAAAGAGCCTCTTGGTCTCAGCTGAAATGGTAAACGGTGTTTTGGGTAAAATCAACTTTTTTTTTCAGTTTCACCCTTCAAAACTGTTCCTGCTCCCTTGGATGCTTGCTCTCTGAGTCAAAACTGATCCTGCTCACCTTCTAGACTGTACTTTGGCCAAGAGGGAAGCCACAACAAGTACCTTAGGAGTTAGGATACATTATTTTTAGCCACAGATCAAAATTCAAAGAAATAAACAGAAACTCCCAACATCCTAATCTTCTTCCAGTTCCTCAGTAAAGCTTTCCATGTTAGTATCTACCATTTCTAATGGATCTATAATGTTTTACAGATGCATTATGCTTGTAATAAAATTCAGAAGAGAAGCATTGCTATTAAATATGTACCCTCAGCTCCAGATTTTCTAAACTTGTGGAAAAAAAAAACCAGGCCAAGGACAGGAGCCACCACGGCAGGCAGACCTGTGCCATTTAACACCACGCAGAGGTGAGCAAACCATGTGAAGGACTCCCCTAGTTCTGTGCTTCCTGAGCAGAATCACAGTGTAACCTGTAATTACAAGGTAACCTATAGTTACAGATGTTTTCATGTCCTGGACATCCTGGACCTGTGGTGTAGAGGTGATTGCCAGAAGCCTGGTGGCCATTCCTAATTCTGGGATGTTGGCTTCCCTCTTCCTTGGAGATACTTGCAGAGTATTTTTCTCTTGACTTTATGTGTCTCTGCACCAAGTTCAACTCCCTGCTCCTCACAGGGCTACCTAAAACTAAACGATATGACTAAGAGCATTGCCCAGATGCTCCTTGAACTCTGACAGGCTTGGTGCTGTGACCACTTCCCTGGGGAGCCTTATCTTAACACCTACCTGTAGCAGGTGAGGGTTGCTTAATAGCTATAAACCCTGGGCAATGACACAGCAATTCCTGGTTCAGTGCCCAGCCCCATCCATGAGCTGCTCTGTAAAACTGGGCTGTGTAAAGTGTGTGTGTGTTTTCCCATACCTGCTACACGGAAATAATGAAATCCATGTAATTCCTAGGTTATAGTAATGATTTACTAGTAGGAAAAGCCCTGTAAGAGCTTTAGACAAAAGAGCCTAGCCACTTAAATACTAATTCACCTCTCTTCTGAGTACCTAGGTCCAAGTGTCAGATACTTTGGGTTAGCAACTGGAGAAATAAAATGTGTGTCTCCAAGTGCTCAACTAATGCCTGATCCAGAGCATGCTGGAGTCAGTGGGAACCGCCCTGTGCACTTCAGTCGGCTTTGGATCTGGCCCTGAGCATGCACGTGGTTTATTATGACCATGGGTACAAGACAGGTAATACCATGTGCAAATGACTATGTAGCAGCATTTCTATGCATAACCACAGTAATTGTGGGCAAAAACTGGGCATATACTTGTTTATCCCAACCGTATGAAAACTGGCCCTAAAACGAAATGTTTGGGCTATGGACTTGAACATCCAGAACTTTGGAAGATGTGCTAGATCTAGACCCAGTTTTGTGAGCGGCTTTGGTTTTCTCTTTGGATGACCCCAGACATCATTTAGAGATCTTCAGCTTTGATACTTGAATACTCTCTAGTTTGAATATACTGAATATATGTTTGTCTCCCTGCTAAATGAAAAAAAGAACTCTTGATTTGCTGTCTATTTTCCCTGTTTGCCAATCAAGATGGTGAGATACCATCTTACTGCAATCTGTTGATTTATGAGAGGCATGGAAGCCCTCCTTCCTTAAACACAAGTTGCCATAAAGGGTGCTTAGTCCATTTCTTTTCTGTGAATTTAATTTTGGTCAGGTCCTTTTGCCTCATCCAACAGGCACTACCCCCTCAAGCCTGTAGGCCTTGGTCCTCTGGGTCTTACCCGGGGATTGCACAAGACTGATTGCTTAGTCCCACTTCCCTCCATTGCAACTGGCTATGACCCCAGTCCTGGAGCATGACATCTGAGAAATGCTTAGATCAAAGCCCTCCATCTGCCAGCGGAGTTTGCCCATTAACCTTTTGTTTGTGTTCTTGCTGTGCAATAGAGAGGCACTTCAGATGTTTCCTTACTACACAAAGGCAAGCATTTAAACCAAGCAATATGCTTTATGACTCTGGGCATAGTTACTCCACACACTGTTAGACTCTTTTCTCTGCAGAGTTTAATGCTGGGATCTTAAACATCGCTAATGCCTTATAGACAATCCATTAACATCAGTGTCTCCTAAGTGGCTAGCCATACCATTATTTATAAAATAGGGATCCCTTCCTAATGCTACAGCTACCAATCCCTTAATTTCCCAAGCATATAATCATGTGTATTATCAGCTGTGGAGCATTTTACACTGCTACATATTTTTTACTATATAATGAGCTGCGTGTGTGTGAGTGACATAGAAAAAATAGATGAATATTGCTCTTGCACTTACTGCAATGTATGAGCTGATCTAGTTAGACACGAAATGCAGACAGAAATCCGCCTCACCTCTCAAGCTAATTTTAGTCTCTCCCTCTCTCCTCTCTAGCTGTGTGTGTATAAAATCACTCGCAGTCTGACAGCGTTCCAGTAACCTGTGCCACGCACAGAGCGGGATGTACTTACTAACCATCTGCTTGCATGGCATGGGTTAACTGAGCCTGTGGGATTGTGCTTACCTAAACAAAACCACTGCAGTGAGGGGAAAAACAATGAATGGGTGGAGATGATCAGCCCATGCATTCCAGCTAGTGCAGTCCAGGCAGCAATGACAGCCTGAAGGTTGCAGCAGCTTCGGGATCTGCATTCCAAGTGCACAGATCTTACAGTCTGGAGTGATTTTACGTGGAGCTGCTCTTTATTTGCTGAGCCATGGCCAGTAACCAGGCCAGCCTGCAGGATGATCAGAGCAGGCACTGCAAGTTCTTATCCTATATGTTCTACCAGGCTGTGAGAGATCACAAGCCTGTGTGGATGCTGGAAGACATGAGAACTATGGAGTATTTTTACTGGGAGGAAAATGCCAGCCTAAGAACCTACTCACCTTCAGAAGCCCTTCTCTACGCAGTGGTGCATAACCACCTGCCTTATGCTCAGTATCTGCTGTCTCATTTTCCAGAGGAGGCTCTCAAGGTGCCTGGGGAACACTTCTGCTATTGCCCATCCTCTGCTCCTCACTTGGCCATGGCGGTCACATATGACAGGAGAGATATCTTGGGACTGATCATCAAAATCGCACACAAGCTCCCCAGCTTGAACTCCTACATCAATAGGACTGGCTGCTTTCATCTGGAAGATGGGAAAACCCCCTTGCACCTTGCCTGCGAACTGCTGAGGTCAGAGACAGTCCTCATTCTCCTTGGGAATGGAGCTTCTCCCAGGATAGAGGACAGTAAAGGGCTCACCCCGCTGGATGTCATCCTGGAGCAGATGTGGGACTCCAAAGTCAATGTGGCATCAAAGAAGCTCTGCCTCGACTACCTCTTGCTCTTCATGCCCAACCCACAGTTTAAGATGCGGAAAGTTCTGCAGGAGCATCCGGACCACTGGACAGCTTTGCTGGGGGAAGACAAATTCAACAGCCTGGTGGGGAACACACCTGCTTCTTTATATCTGCAAGCTATGCAAACTATTCTCCAGACTCTTCCCCCCTCCCACTTCCCTAAAAGCATCCAAGAACTACCTATACCTCAGGCACTAAAGCCCTTACCATCCTATGGCAAAAAGCTACCGACAAAAAATGTGGTAAATGTTTTTCCTTGACTTTATTCACTGGGTCTTGGATTTTCAAAGGCAACTTAGGGGAGCTGGTCATCCACCACCCTCTGCATTTTAGTGTGATTTTAGTACTTAAACTATTAGGCTATGCTGGAAAATCCAGTATTTTGTGACAAGATTTTAAATGTCTTTTATAATTGATTGCAGGCACGGCACTTTTAAAGACAAAAGCCTTCCTTGTTTTCTGTTTTGTTGTGCATGTGAAGGGTTAACTGTAGTCGAGACTGTGTTATGTTTGGTTTCTTAGCTGTCAGGTGGTATCATTGTACCTGAATTTCCAATATGATAACTGTATCCTGTGTAACTTACCTGGGTAAAAAGGAACTATGTGCCCAGTGGGATTTTCAAATGGTGTAGCTATGGGACTGTGTTCTGCTAGAGCTGGGAGAAATACCATCCTGTACCAACAGGGTTCAAACACCAGGATTCCTTTCTAACAATGATCTAGCATCATCTAGTAATAACCAAAAAGTCCATGGCTGATGCTGCAGGGACGTAGAGGCAGTCCTGCAGGGTACCTGATTTTACTGAGTTACTTTACAGCAGGTCACAGCATGGAGGGCATGAGTTCAGAGAGGGGCAGTGAGTGTATATTCCTGGAGGCGGGGAACAGAGACTGGTGGAATAGCTAACAGAAAGCATCCTGTCTCACCTGGGAGTGAGGGGGTTAAAGGCAGTCCCAGCCCTGATGCCTCTATAGACTTGTGCAATGGGTAAGGAACCATTTTCCCTGCTGTCCAGTAAACACATGGTAATCAGAGCAGGGCCACTGGAAGCCCTGTCCTTCATAAGTGACATTATTTCTCCCTGACTTGTGTTTTAAGGCTGAATGTATCTCCACAGGAGACGTAGCTCAGTAATGTGATTTCCCAGTGGGTCTCAGAGCCACGGGCATTCGCTAGGTATCTTAACCTGGAGTATGATGTTCTGCTGTTAAAAGTTGTCACTGGTTGTCATTTAGAGTATTTTTGCCACCCGGGTCCAGACAGAGGGCCTGATCCTGGAAAATACCAAAAGTTCCCATTGACTCCCCTGGGCACTGCAGGCGGGGTGTGTTTGCAGAAAGCAGGGCTGGGGCTGTTCTGCTTTCTGGGGAGCTCTGCACCTTGCTGCCCAGGCAGACCCCTGTCTGTTCAAGGCACTGGTCCTGCTCTCCTGCCATGCTCAGCACCAATGGAGCAGTGGCAGGATCCCAACTCCCTCTGGGGGACATCCCTTATTTTGGACGCCAATATTCTTCTCTCTTTGTAAGTGCAACCCTTTGCTCTGCTGAGGCAGCATAACCCATTTCCCCAGATCCGTACTGAACAGCAGTGAAGAAATCATTCATCTCTAAATAAATTTGGAGCCAAAGGCAGTAGGGCACAAACCCCTTTTGGCAAGGCTCTGGCTAAGAAAGGATGTACGTTCACGTCTCAATTGCTCCATGCAAAAATGGCTCATGTCTCATCTGGCTAATTCCCTCCATGTGCCAAGGCGGCTGTGCTGGAGCTGCACCCTTTTTTCCATCAGCACAGGGAGCGCTTTTGCTCAGTTTCCCTGGGTACGGGGCACCTGCCGTGTGCCAGGACACCAGTGATGCCAGCCACAGCCAGGTGGAGATTTCCTGCAGGGCACAGACAACTGGAACATCCTTTTGGAGACACCGGGATGCTCCTCCTGGACACCCCTTCCCGCATGCCGTGGAAGCACCTCAGCGCCGGTGCCGCTAAGTGAAAGCACAGGCTTGCTTGTGAGATGGAGAAAACGTCAGCACAGCTCTAGAAGTGGGGAGTGGGCCACGAAGGGGT
The DNA here is from genome assembly GCF_964188355.1 of Buteo buteo. NCBI lineage: Eukaryota > Metazoa > Chordata > Aves > Accipitriformes > Accipitridae > Buteo > Buteo buteo. Next base: position 5,463,395 of record NC_134182.1, on the reverse strand, counting down.
TAACCCTGCTTCCGAAATCGCACATCCCTGGTGCAGCAGTGTCCTTCCTCCCCAGCCCCTGGGGACTTGCTTGTCTTCCCCCATCTGTGTCTATTCTTCCTTGTGCGATAGGGGAGGGTGCAGGCAGTGGCAGAGAAATTCAGGGTCAATCTTGGGTGAGGGTTTTGCGGCGAGGCTGCTGGCTTGGCAGCTTCTGCGGCAGGCAGAGGCTGTCACAGTTTGGGAAGCAAAGCAGAGCCCAAGGCAGATTTGCATTATAAGCGCTGGCTGAGCTGCTTCTGTCAAGCCCTGCGGGCTCCCCAGCCCTGACAGCCCCCAGAAACACGGAGCTGGAAGCAGAGCATGAAGCAGGTGCTCGCTGCCCAAGGCTGAGGAAAGCAACTATGCAGAGCACCGCCCCTGTGGCACCCCAGGAGTCCGGAGCAGCAGGATTAGGTTTGTCCCCAGCAGCAATGCGGTATCTCATCCGGATGTCGGTGGGCGAGAGGCGGAGGAGGCTGGTGGTGGATATTATTAGAATAGTAATTAGGCCCCAGGAGCCGAGATCCCAGGGAAGGAGGGAAGGGAAATCATCAACTGTTACTGCACCGGCTTGAAACCATGAGAGTTTCGGTGCTATAAAGAGTTTCAGAAAAGACAGGAGGGACAGGAAGGCTGTTCGACTTACAAACCAAAGGAGGCAGGTAGGGATTCTTGGTATTAATGAGGTAGCACTTTCTAGTAAGGCAGGGGGCTGTACCCAGAGAGCCAGAGCAACCCACTGGGAGCAAGTGGGTCTAAAATGGTGCAGGGATCTCTTGTTGACTGTAATAGTTGTGCATCATTGCAAAGGTCAGGGTTCAGGCACTTCAGGCTTTATGGGTGGATTTGTAGCAGGCAGCAAGTTGCTTGTGTGTATGCATTCATGCGTGTGGGAGGCTACCCTCTATCCACTGGCCCAGACAGAGGATAAGAGATGGATTTTCAGCAACTGCTCAAGAAACTCAAATTCTGGGGCACATCTTCATCTGGTACCACAGCCTGGAAGAAAGCTGCTGGCCCATTGTTGGCCAACATGCAAAAACTCTAGTGTGCTCAGCCCAGTGCACAACAGGCAGCTACTGGAAAGATCACTCCACAACCCTCTCATTCCTCCTTTTCCTGAACATTTTAACAAGAGATCAAGCACCAGCTGGCCCTCAGCTACTGATCTACCCTCAGACCTCCACGTGCGGTCCTGATGGGCCAGAGTTTAGAGCCATTAGCATTGTGGTGACAACTCTTTCCATTGCCTGTAACGATACGAGTGCAGGATGGGGCGTCCTGCTGGAATGGAGGAATCTTCTCCCTAAACCTAGTTTGCTTATCTTGTGGTGACCTGCCTGTTAGTTTGAGTTCCTGTTTGTCTTCCTGCTCAGTACAGTGACATTACATCAGATACGGCCAAATCTACCTCAGCCCCGTCTGTGTTGATTTTTTTTCTCCATTCTTTCCAAACCAGGTCATTAGCAAAAGTAAACTCAAAATATTTTCCACACTTCGTGCAACCTGACAGTCCGTAGTCTTAAAAAATCCCTATGCTTGCATGACAAATATGTTAGTGACATTGTTAATCAAAAAGGGTGCTAGGTGCTGTGTAGTGATGTTTACATTTTGCTTATATGCATACTGAGTAAGTGTAGCTAAGATCTGTATTTCTGAACTTAGGAAGAAGAATAAAAGCAAGAGAGAAAGAGGGGAGGGTAAAGTCTTTGTTAATCTTTGGATTACAGGTTGGCTCTGCAGGTTACATCTTTTTAATTTCAATTTTGAGGAGTAGCATTGTAAGGATCTGAGTTCCGTGTGTATGTGTGTGACTTCATTTTGGATGAGTATCACTTCAGTGAGCACTGTGAGTGACTTGGGGGGGGCGGGGAACAAACGTGTGTGTGTGTGTGTGTGTGTGTGTGTGTGAAGGTGTGTGTGTGTTTGAAGGTGTGTGGGTGCATGCGTGCACATGTATGCCTGTTCCTCTGTCTGCCCTCTCCTGGTAAAACTCATAACCGACTTACAATACTTAACCCACTCCAGTACTTTTACACATCAGTGATCAATGCCTTAAGAAAGCAGCCTTCTCACAAGATAAGTGTGTGTCCCAAGCTCTGTGCTGCTAACAGGTAAGGACATTTCTTCTTCTCTTGTAAAGAGGCAGCAGCTTTGCTCTTGAAATGGGTGTTTTACCCCTGAACACCAAGCATAAGGGCTTCTGCTCGCCAACAGCCACAATCATCCAGTGAAGGATTTGTGATAGTGGCCACATTTTATTCTTGAATCCATTTTTTTTTTAAATAAAATCTATTGAACATGCATCTTTGTCTTTCTTTTATCTGGGCTGCCACAAAATAAAGCCACCTATGACTTCCTAACCCTATGCTTCTGTCTATTTCTGCAGCACCATTAGCAGGAAGGACAGGCCAGATTCTGACCTCAGTTACACCTCTTTACACCTGAAGTAACACTTTTTAAGTCAATTGCATCACTCCCGATGTTTGTTGGTCTAAAGGAAAACAGAAACTGTTTGTGCACTTACATTCTTCAAGGCTCCATAACTCTGACTTCAGCATATAAATAAATGTGACGCTTAATCCCACTTAATGTTAAAAGAAAACATTCTTTACATTTTTTGTACTTTGAATGTATATAGATATATATTTTCCATCTCTCTAACACTGGTAGGCACTTCCCTGTTTCCAGTTTCCTTGGCTTTTTTGGAATCAGCATGACAGTGACAGATGCTGTTGTTCACTGATTAAGACCGAACATTGCCATGCCCAAGTACAAATGAATGTTCATTGTATGATACGACTTTCCTATAAAGCCATACTTTTGTAATTTTGGTTTCTCTTTTTTAGGGAAAAAAATCTTCCATATAATTGTGTTTGTACATTACTCGCTGCATGATTAAAGATAAAAAGATTGTAATGTGCTGGGAATAAAATATATATACATACCCTGATATAAGTAGGTATATTAGCTGTGAAAATCATTTATTCTGATTGTATTACTATAATAAACTTGCTGTATAAACTTAACATGTCTTTTATTAGCCAGTTGGTCAAAACCACCCACAAGGATCTACTGCTTTTACTTTGGCTCATCTTGGTGTTTGATGATTTCATTCTGACTGCTGAGCCATTACCTCCAAAAATGTGATCTGAGGAAGAGAATATTTTCCTTCACAGGTTTGCAATAGCTGGCTGTGTTGTCAGAGGATGACCCCAAGTGATGAGGTGAGCCCACATTTCACAGATCTGCTGCAAGGTAGCGATGAATCAGATGAAGGGGCTCAAGAGGGGCGAATGGTAATTGGTTTTGGAGATTTTCATCTTTTAGGTTTGAGTTCAGCTCACGGCAGCTTATGACAAAAATGTTTCCAGTGAATATAAGAGCGCTGGCAGCCTCCTTTCCCTGTCTGGTTTGTATGCCATCAACAAGCTCCTTCCCTTCTTAAGGTTATTCCTCTGTATGGAAAGAAGCCCCGGTAAGGCTTCCAGCACCAACTCCAACTTCTCCTGCAGGCTCAGCTGCTGCTGAAGGTCCTCAGGCAGGTATGCACCTTGCACCCGCTGTGCTCTCCTTGGGGTAACAATCCACCAGCTTCTGTGCACAAACACGGACCACCCAGCTCCTCCACTGCCCTGCCAAAAACATCTACCCAAAGCGTTTCAGATGATGGGTAGCTGGTTTTGATGATGATGATGATGATCACAGGGCTTGGACTCCACCGCCAGCTGTACCCACAGATCTCCTCAGTGTGCACTAATATATACAAACTATAACCAAAGGAGTCAGTACTTTAGCCTGTGCTTGCATAGTAAGTTATTGGTTTCATGGAAGAATGCAGAGAGGAGAATTGTTTCACTGATCTCACTTAAAGAAGGCCAAGACTGTCTCCTTGCCTTCACAGTGGGAGATTTAGCCCTGAACACTTCACCACCAGATTGTGGTCCCCAAATATGTAAGTTTTCTGGCTTATTTGCTTCCACCTTTCCTGTATTTGAGAATGAGAATCTGATTCAGTTTCTCTCATGCCCTGGCAGCTCTGCTGAGGCTGACCATCAGGGCAGCAGTGAACGGCTCTGGCAGCCGAGGGAGCCCTGGGCTGACACATCCCTCAGAGTCACTCTCATCTAGGTATCAGGTTTTTTACAACTGTACTTAGTTGTAGCCCACACACCAGCAGGCAGCAAGACAGGTATTTAAATAGAGAGAGAAATTTAAAGGGTATATTCCCTTGTGTAGGGGGAAGCACTGTCAGAAGCAGATGATGCATTGACCGAAATCCTGCCCACACCTCAGTTACTTGAGTGCACCTCCCTGAGTGAGTCACCCCAAATGCAGCTGATAGGTTTGGCATATCCCATACCAGCCCATGTCTGTCTGGCCAGCACAGTGGTAGTGCCTTCTGGGCGCACAGACTGGGTTTTGCTGCAGCACCACACTCAGCTGATGATATGGATGACTGCATGCAACCATCAGGATCCAGCTCCCAAGACACCCACAGTTGTCTCTAGCACTTCAGAAGCCACTCTGAAGCCAAGAATCCAAGTTTCTCTGGGGTGACTCCCAAAGGCTGCTTGAATTGAAAAATCAATCGTAATTTTCCAGACTGGGTCCGAGTTCCATCTCTAGTAAAGTGTGTTCTTATTTTGCTATGGATCTCATGTGAAGCAGAGGTTTATTGCTAGTGGGAAGGCTTTTGGCGAATTTCATGATTACATACAGAGAGAAGATAGCTGTGCTCTGTACACCAGCTATGCCCACCCACGCCATCAGATGGGCAGATTCCCGTGCAGAACTGTGAGGAGGAGGAATGATTATCACAGAGTTGTCAGACTCACAAAAGGAAACCTGGGAGAAAAGAAGGGAAGAAAAGGATTGGGAGAGGCAGTATGGCAAGATCCCTTCTGGGGAGCAGATCCTACAGTTAAACAGAAATAGGGAAATTAGTCTGGAGAATCCCAAACTATAGTACAAGCTACGAGAAGCACAAAAGCACAGAAACCACTCCCTGCCACTTTCTCCTGGAGCTCAGCTTCAGGGCCATAGAGAATGTCAGGTACCAGGCTCAAAACTGAGGCAACATAATGCCCTCACTCTCCAGATTCTGGCTGACATCTAGAACGGATGGTCTTTGTCAGAGATATTGTCATGAAGTCTTCAAGCTGGCATAAGCAGGCACTGGCATAAGTGGCTCCGAGACACATGTCCACCCTGCTGCTGCCTACCTGCTCCCTACTCCTGCCCTTGATGGAGCAAGCCCCAGCAAAGCTGGGTCACGGTGCTGTCACACCAGTGCCGGTGCCACCCAAGGGGATGGGGGCTCTGATAACAGGGATGAACAACCAGGCAGGTGGTATTACTCTTTTCCAAGGTTGCTTTTAACTTCAGAAGAAGAAGACTTTGTTCTTTCATGCAAAATTAAACAGGGAAGGTCTCTAGTAATGCTGAATCAAGCCCCCCTCTATCACACTGCACATTATGTGACCATAAGAAATACCTAAACTGTTTCCTTAGACAGAGCAGACTTGGTATGTTTATAACAGTGAAGGTTTCTGAAATGGGACAAGAAGAAGAGGCTGACAAGCATTAGAAAAGGAAATAACCACTAAAGCTGACTGAAAATCAATGTTTCTGCTCCACCAAAAATGACAATATTGCAAAACATGCTTCAATTCTGATTCAGAATGAAAATTCAAAATATCAAAATTGGTATGGACTCAGTTTTACAAAGAAGAAAATTGATCCAGATCTATCAAAATATTTCTTAAAGAATAGCAAAATTTTTTATAATGTTGTAATATTTTGCTTTATATTTTTAATAATTTATCATATATTGTAGTGTTAAAGCACTATAAAATAATGAAAATAGCATGCATTTAAATTCCTCAATAGTAGCACAATTTTAAAAAAAAAAAAGACAAAGTGAAAATTTTCTTTATCAAAGCAAACTATTCCAATAGCTGAAACTTTTTGTTTAGATTTTCTTCCACCAGAAATTTTGTCAAAATAGGAATATAAAAACCACACTGCTGGGTCCACCCAGCACAATGCTGTGTCTCCAGCACTGGCAATAGGAGAGGCCAGGTAAGGAGAGCATCTTTGCCTGGCCACTTTCTGCAGCACATCCCCTGCTTACTCCCTCAGTACCCACAGCTGTTGGATTGGGGATGTTAGAGGGTACACCCTTGCCTAGTCCTTTAGTATTCATCTTTTGACCTGGTATGCCAAATTTGTCTAATTCTTTTTTGAGCCTGTTGATACAGTCACATCCACAACACCCTATGGCAGCAAGTTACATATATCTGCACCAAAGCTCACCTGCCACTTTTCTGCCCACTCAGTTTAGTGAGGTCCTTCAGGTGTCATTTATGATCTGTGTGGTGTTTGCATACTTGAAAAAGTCCAGTACCACTGCAAACACAGAGATTTCACTGTTCACTCCTTTCTCCAGTCATTGATTATATATTAAACAAAACTGGTTCCAGCACTGATCCCTGGGGAAGCCCACTGCTGGGTCTTCTCCATGCTGACCACTAAATCCCACCCTTTGCCATGCTGTAACCAGCTTTCACTCCATGAAATACTTCCTGTGATCCCATGCCAGCTTCATTTCTTTAACAACCTTTGGTGTGGAACCCTGCCAACAGCTTTTTGAGAATCCAAATACATTATGTTCACTGGATCCTTCCTTTATCCTCTATCCTTTTAAGTTAAATAAGTCATTTACAAACAATTCAATTTTTATTAAAATACATTTTGCAGTAAAACCTGTTCTGACGTGAGATGTCAGAATTAAAAAGCATTGTCCATCAGAAGGACCTAAGGATTTTTATAAATTGTCCAAAATCTGCTTATAGAAATATCTCTCCAAGCATGGAAGTGTTGCCCCGCGTGGGATGGAAGTCAGCAGAGCAGCTCAATACCTCACCGTGGTACTTCCCCGTCCAGTTGTCCTTTCCACTATAGACTTGAAAAGCTAGATTTTAGGTTTGTAAAATATAGCAGTGCATATACAGACCTGAAATCCTCCTTCTATATACATCTGTCTCTGGTACTGGGACAAATAGGGGTTGGACTGCCTTTTCTACTTCTGTCTCTTTTTACTGACCTCATTCCAAAACTTTCTGAAGAACATTATTGTATTATGTGTACATGATACCCAACATAATTAGGCCCAGTTAATGAAAGAAGTACTTATAGGGTCTCTATCAATGAAGCAATGCCTGTCCCTCTGGAACAACTCCCATCACAGTGTAAAGCACATTGTCTTGAGATTGCAGGGGAAATCTAGATGATGTTTTTAAAGTCTCTTTTGATTTTGAGGCTTTGACTGAAGCTGAAAATGAGCAACTACAGGACAAAAATCTCTGTTCTTAAGCCTGGAAGGTGTTAGGCAGTGACACTGTAAGCAGTCTCTTCTCTGAGTTTAGAGATTTTAGATGCTATTTTCAGCTGTGATGCATATATTTTCAGACACTAAACTTCTCACTGATATAGTTGATTGCTTGATCAAATGTCTTTTTTTATGGGACTCCTTCTGTGGGTAGAACTGAGCTTCAGTGATAGCTACAGGCTTTGGCTTACTTCTGTACCAGCCAGCAGAACCTTGCATGGTGACAGACAGAGATAAAAGTACATTCCATGCATAATTTGGGATTTAATGAAAGGAAAGCAGAAATGATAGGAAGAAAGAGCTCTGCCTAAATTAAGTTTCTGCTTAAAGGTGTGTTCCCTAAGCAGTCAGAAATCCACATGCTTACATAGACCATCTCACTCAGATCTGGTGAGCTTCAGGAAGGTGTAAGGTACGGTAAGTAACCCAAATATGGGATCAGGGAGGCTGAGGATAGCTTTCCCACAAAATTACCCAGCTGTCCTTTTGCAGAATTAACAGATTCTAGAAGCAGATTTGCTCTTTGTGTTCTTTGGAAAACATGACCCAAGTTTCAAAAGGTCTCAGTTTTACCGCAACACACATCATCATCATCCCTTAAAGTATTAAACATCAATTAAGTGACAAAGCCCAAACCTAGGCCTGTCCATGCCCATTCTTAGCCCCCTTTTGCAGATGTTTAGACCTGGGGAGCCCCTTCCATCATGGCCTGAGCCTTTGCCCCCACAGCTTTGGGGGGGGGTGTGTGTGAACATCCAAATTTAAAGCTCTAATGATTACTGCACATGATATAGAGCATACAGCATGAAAACACATGCAAGCATCATGGCTGATGTGAGAGAGGAGGACCTGCATGAGTCTTACTTCTTTTTCACACTCCCTCTTTTACTCTGGGTAAAAAGATCCTGCCTCAGCCAGGCAGGACTCCAAGGAGCAATGCCAGGGACAAGCAATGTCCCAGTTCAGTGCTGGTGCCAGCTTGCCACTTTTTGGCACAGTCATCAAACCTCCACGATGTACTTGTCGGTGCAACTGCTCTAAGACTCAGGAAGGCAACTTCTTACCTTCAGGAAGGTCACGTCAGACTTTAAATAGGCAACTGCAGCTTTAGTTTGTAGTAGCTCTTGCTTTTATTCACCATGTGGACCTTTATACCATCTCCAATAAAATCCTCAATCAAAAACTGTTCAACCTGAGAGAGCTGCTAATGAATATGCTGTCACCAGCTAAAAGCAAGAGAAAAAGAGTGTATTTTAAAATGAAAGCCCTGCGCTTAAGTTTTACATTTCAAATGCTTCAAGTGTTTTGTCTTCTTCTTTCATTCCTGCAGCATTGCCTGAAAGGCCAGTTTTGCCCAGCTGTTGTCTGATTCGCTACATGGCTCCCTGGATTTTCACCATCGGTCCTCAAATCACCACATCTTTGAAGTGGATCCATCTAGACCTTTTCTTCCACCTCCCTTCATCATCAGTACCGCAAGAGCCCTGTGGGGCTTTTGAACTCAAATGCCACCTTTTATTAGAAGGGAAAATAAATATTGTAACTCATAAAATGGAGGAAACTCAGCTAGGCAAGGCAGGATAAAAATAAAAGGGGATGATGAACAACCCTCCCTTTACACAGGCTTGCCCTGGCTTGTTCGGCTGCCAGAGCTGCAGCACATGAAGAAGTAAAAACAACCTCTTACACCTGTGCAGCTCCTACCGATGATCGTTTCCACACACCGCAGTTGGTTTTTTTGGGGGGTGGGTTTTTTTTACGACTCTTTTAATATTTTCCAGAGCAAAACTGAGCATCCCGCCGGGTCCTGCTGGGTGAAAACGGGCGGCCTCGCCTCAGCCGGGCGAGGGGCCGCCATGCCGCTCCCGGCCGCAAGATGGCGCCGCGACCTTTCAGGCGGGAAGACGCGGCTGCTGGTCGCCGTGAAGAGTCCCGCCGCCGTGAGGCGACCCCGCCGCCGCCGCCGGCCCCTCAGAATGCCCCATTTGATGATGATGGCACAACTTTTGGACGCGGTGTCCGAAACAAATCCAAATAAGCAAAACTAGTTACAGGAAGGTGGTGCAGGTGCCTTTACTGTCAGCCGCCACAGATTTGGGGTTTATTCCAGCAGCTGAAGGGCCTCGGGTCCCTGAGAAGTTGACCCTGGAGCTGGGCTCTAAACAAAGAGCTAGGAACAGCAGCAAATTGTTTTGCACAGGTCTTGTGGGGGTTGCTGGGCAGAGATGAGTTTCAGCCCTGAAGAGCAGCCAGCCATTTCCCTTCCTCTCATCTTTGCTGTCTCTGAGGGACAAGAAGAAGCTGTGGTAGCTGAAGCTGATGGTGGGCAGCTGAGAGGGTCCATATTTGTATTTAGCAAAGCATGTAAAATCCAGACATCTGAGGCAGCCCGGCTGGTGCACTGCTCCTGTGCAAAAAAAGCTAGTTAAGACAGAGGAGCTGGAGGTGGTGGAGCTGCAAGAGCCACCATTTTCCCTTTCTGAAGAGGAGGCTGGTGAGACTGACTGTGGCAGGACGTGGAGGAAGGCATTTGCACGGTGGCCGGGCAAGGAGCCTGCCTGTGAGCATGGTCGTCTCCTGCAGAAAGCAAAGGATTGCTGAGGGGGTTGATACCTATCAGAAGCAAAGAAAGGTACTGCCAAAGATGTCTTTACCTGTGTTTCTGGCACATTTGATTAAATCTCAGATAGCTCCCTAGGCAGTGGTAGCAGGCCTGATAGCCTAAAGTCTCAGCTAACAAAAATCAGTATACCTTTCTGGAGCTATCACCCTCTGATCCGGGGGTCTGTCCCTTTATTTTCAGTCCTCTCTGCCTCAAGGCTAATCAGCAGAGCTTGCAAACCAATAACAAATCGGTTAAAGATCAGCTTTATATGCAAAGCCTAAAATAAAACATCTGTATATATCCCAGAAGCCTTCACAACCTCCTGTTTTATTAGTATCTCTAAAATAACTTTTCTTTCCTGACTCTAATTCCAGCCAGAAGCACTCAGATAATCCTCGTAGGACTGTTATGTGTATTTCCAATTAAGCAATTTATAAGCACTGGCTGCAAGGAGCTTTTTGTTCTTAAGGAAATTATTTCTTCATTAAGCGTAAAACAAGGCTTTTTTTTATCCTTGCTTTATCTGAAAGCCCTTGTGCCCCCTTCACATATGGTTTAAGTACTGAACTATGTAGAAGGAGATTAATCATCTTGTATCCCAACAAGCAGGCGAGACACGGCAGCTGGGTCAGCCACACAGGGAATAGGCTTTTCAGTGTTTGTTTTCAGAGAGAAGTAAAAGTCAGACAGACAGACACTTACTTTCAAGCTACTTGCCTTTGCCAGAGGCAACCCACACAATCATGAGCCCTTCTGGAGTCTGAGTCATGAAGAACTGCCACAGATAAAATGAAGACAGTCAAAAGGAGAAAAAAAAATCCCATTCATACCCAGCTAATGAGTAGAAGTTCCAAATTGCCTCTTGTTTTCCGGGCTGTGTACCTTAATTAGATAAATCACAGAACACTGAGGGTGAAAAACACAGGCCAGAGAGCTCATAAGAGTCCACTTCATTCTTTTACACTAGCAGCATTATCTACCTCCCTGCTAGGGAAAGATGTCCCTCCATTTTCTCGGACAACAAAGCCTCCTGGCATAAGGCATGGACTAGCATGGAAAATGAAGAACAGAAATGACATATGATTGACTTGAGCTAGTAGCACAAGCATTCTATTCCTATTCTTCTCCCCAGATCCAACTATTTACACTTTCTGTAAAGGCACTTACCAGCCTGCTTTCTGGTCAAGGTCAGACCCGGGACAAAATAGCATTGAGTTGTACTGAGCAGCAACATGAGGGACCAACTTCAAAGTGATGGCCCACTTGCCAGTATTAGGAACTGACTCATCAGAAAGCCTTCTGATGTGGTAACAGGAACACATTATGATCCTTGGGCATTCCTGGAAGTCTGGGAAGAAACCCCATGTTAGTGTAATAAGTAAACTGCATTCCCTTTATCTTTCTCTAAACCAGATTAGGAGGAGACAGACTAACAATGGGACAGTTCCTGAAAGTTTAAGATTGATATCTCATATCAGTTTACAGTAACAAGTGTAGACACATAGAAGAACTGATAACAGAAAATGTAATTAGTACAGTTAGTAAACAGCTAACCTATAGAAATGGATAAAAGACCAACACATCACATCACATAAGCCTGTGCCAATGCTTAGCTTGTAGAGGGTCTGTGAAAAATGTGTCAGATATTCTGGTGGAACCAGCAGTGCCTTGTGTTTCTCCTAGGAATGGGTATGTAAAAAGGCTGATGGTAATGGAGCTAGTAGTGGTATGTTCAAGTGTATAGTTCAATGTAGACATCATATCTTCTAGTTCAGTGAAGATGATGAGTTCAGAATGCACTGAAAACCTTGAAGTTTCTTTCTCAGTCTCTGTATATCATGCCATGCTCAGTAACACCATTTATCATCTCCCTCTCTGTTACTTAGCGGATTTTTTTTAGCAGCACAAGGAAGAAATGCATAGCTGTAGTTCCTTCAGCAAGCCCAATGGCATTGTGTATTTTGGTTATTCTGATTTTATGGTGTCTGTCTCTGTCTTAAAGGGAAATAGGTTTTGAAGAAGGATTTGAAGGAAGATGGGGTAATATGTGTCACTGTGCATGGGTCCTGGAACAGAGACAGCTCTGCTGGCAGATGGAGAGCCACTGATCTGCCAGGTCAAAAAAAAAATATCACTTACATCATGGCAGCATGAGAGAAAGGAAGAGGATATAGTGACAAACAAGTCATACTTGGTGCTCAGTCAGCACTGTTGTCAGAATGGAGGGGAGAATAGCAAAGCAAATGTCAGAAACAGATAAGCAGGTTGATAAAGGCACTCTGGAAAGCAGAGATGTGTAGAAAGTAATGTCATAGTAGGAAATCAAGGATGAGGAGGGAAAAGTAAGTGTTAATGATACTATCATTATGCAGGGCATGAGGTTGATCTGGAAGCTGTACTTTGGGTTGGCTGCAGTGTCAGAGAGGTCAGAAAGGGGGCAGATAACATCAGGCAGAAGGTGGGGTAAAAATGGGCAAGAGCATGATCTGTCCTAAGTCTTAGAAACATTGCAGAAGAAGAATCGTTGGTATTTAGGTATAGCCTAATGTGCAAAAGAATATAGAGAGCAACCTGAGCTGTCTGGCTACTTAACTGAAGGAAAAGGGACATTGGCAGCATCTTAGTTACAAAAAATAAAGGGAGCAAGAGGAGCCAGTCAAAGAGAAAGATCAGGATTTAATTTGCTTGGTGTTCAGTCAGCAAGAGACGTGGGGGTGGCAATATTGCCAAAGCAAAGCTGAGTTGAGGGAAATAGATTAGAAGCAGTGAGTCAGATGTGTGAGCTCACGGTTGCACAGCTGATACTTGAATCTGCAGGAAGAGTGAGGATCATATGAAGCTCCAAGGGGACATTTCTTCCTGGGTTTTACAGTTCAGATCCCATCAGAACACATACAGTTCAACAACCCTTAGTCATCACAAACCTGCAAGAGCATGTCAGAGGCAGGGAAGAGAAAGGGAGAGCAGGGGTCAGATATGGAGCTGCAGGAATATTCCTTCGATAGAGGTAGGAAGGTGAGAGAAAATCCCTCTCAAATTTAGATCCTCACTGAAGACCTCACCTCTCAGGGGAATCTTTTGTGAGTAAAGGTTTAGGACATGTGTGTCAGCCGCTATAAAGTCTCTTTTGTAGCCAATCCAGGAAGTACCTAACCGGATGATGCATAAGAACACATGGACCATGGAGGCACTAGTCATATTTCTGTCTATAATTGCACTCATTAAAATAGTTTTGTTTAAACAGCCTATCTTTACTTGCTTTCCAGCAATACCGCTGAAATCTCTTGTGGTATCCAAATGCATTTTTCTCCCCTTATTCAAGCTTTTGTGAAAAGGGAACCGCTTTGTGACATCGCCTTGATTTTTACGTACCTGCCTTAGTGACTGTGATAGCAACATGCTCCTCTATTGCTCTGGAAACTAGCTTTACATGCACTGTTTCATCTACTCCTTAATTCTTCCACTGGGGCACTAAATCTGGACTAAGCTGAAATACTAGGACAATAATTCTTAATCCACTGTGGAACATTAACTGAGTGTTAAGACAGCGATTTGCTGTATATTATGAACGTGGCTCCATTTCGTTTCCTCTCTGGAGATGCTGATTCACTGATGGAGTGATGTTCTTCCAGGCAGGAAAAGATTAAATAGAGACAACAGACTCAGAAGTAATAAATAAGGCTGTAGAACAAAACTGCCTGATATTACATTATTTTAGAAGCCGTATATAATCATGTCATCAGAGATGTGTTGTGATGCACACACACAAGGGAGCAGAGTTAAGGTGGTGCCTCTAATCTTACACTGTGCCAGTTTGTGAGGTTACAGAGTTTACAACTGTATATTCTATGTCTCATCAAGCCAGCACTGGGAGGAAGGTTTGCATCTATTTAGCTACAACAGCAGTGTCTCCATTTGGTTCTCTCTTAATCCCATCACAGTCGAAGTGTTCTTCAAAAGAATGCAAGCACTATTTCCCCTGCTTCCCAAATGCAAAACTGAGGTGCTGGAGAAGAGGCAGGTCCTTTACTCCCTGAGATCAACAGAATATGCAGTAGAAAGCAACCGTGTTTCCTGGTCCCTGCTTCTGTATGCAGTATGCGGTCACACTCTCTCCTTACTTGTGCACTGCTGCAGAGAGACTGCATGGCTGAAACTCTGAAGACAAGTTTGGGTAGTACTTCTCTAATACACACAGACCACAGGCTGGGATCACAGGCAGCCTGTCACAGAATTGTCACGTCACCCTATCTGAAGGGACCATCTTCAAAACCAGGCAGCAGCAATTGATCAAAGACAAGTGTTGCTCTTCTGTCTTGATTTTGTGATTCTCCAGTCCAGAAAGCAGCTGGTCTGATATAGTTGTCCTGGCTGCTGTATATACTGGTGCTGGGAGCTTACTAGACCACTTTTCCTCAAGCTTGGGACAGGCAGCACATAGGGAATATTGAGAATGGGCAGAAGGAAGGGGTTCACTGGGCTCTGTTTCTGTCTTTTCAGGGATAATGGCCAAATGGCATACATTTCAGCAGTCTTTTGAGAGCACTTATCTACTCCAGCGCCAAAAAATGGTCTATGTAAATTGTGAAAATTAGGCAGTTGTAAAGGTTGTAATTCTCTTTTGAGTGGATCAAGGTGCAGAAAAGAACCTGAAGTTGCTTGTTCATTACAAGAAGCCACATTGCTGTAGGACTTAACATGAACAAAGCAACATGCTTCTTTTATCCTGAGGAAACAAATGTCAGAAAGCTGATCAGTGACTGCTCTCAGGTTACAAGAGAGTTGGGGTCTCAGAGTTTTCTGTATGTGCAGAACTCACCAAAGCTCTCTGCCTGTATCTGGGAATCCATTTCACCTAATCCAGACTTGCTAAAGAGGCCTGAAGAGAGGGCTTGATCTTTATTCCTAAGCAAAATCAGGGAGGCAGAATGCCCCATTTGTTTTTGATAGTATGTTGTGTAGCTGTGAGAGATCAAACCTCCAAGACATGCTCTGGAAGTGACTCTGCTCTCCCCCGCAGGTGAGGGTGTTCTCCCAGGCCTGGAGCACACACCTGTAATGCCCAGCTTTTCTCTTTGGCTGTAGGAAGGGCTGGATGCATGTACTGGTGGCTTACAGTGCTAGCCACTCTTACTTCATGCTTTGGGGAACTTCAATGTTTCACAGCAGGGTCGTAGTTGACATTCGTAGCACATACTTTTCATTTCTTTCCCCTGGCAGAGCAATTGATATTCTACACAGTGCTCCCTCATTTCTGGTCAGGCTGTTCTTTACAATTTATTTTTAAGGTTTTCCCCCAAAACTTGCCTAGTAAGAGCTTTTGCATAATTGCTGCTCAAGATTTGCATTTCAACAACGTATTAGTTCTTAGAGCTGGCTGCAGGCTCATGTCACCTCCCCATAAGGTTAATCCACACAGCTAACTTAATTGAATGATCTAAACACAGGAATATGTTTTTGCTTCTATTCCCAGAACAGCATCTTTCTTAACCACTTTTTTTTTTTTTTTACTTTTACTAATTCTGTTGCTTCTGCAGTAGGCCTTAAAACTCTCCTAATTGAAGGTGGCTGCAGTATCTGTCAGAAGAAATTTTTGGTGTATTTTTCTAAGTGCTTGTAAGATTCACCAAGTTTTGCAGCCTTGAGTTAGGCCTGGCTGATTTGTGACTGATGGTGCCAGAGAGGTGGTTCTCTTTTTCCTTCCTCCATAGTCATCTGCTTAAAATTATCATCAGTGATAGGTTTGTTTATCTTCCTCCTCACAGGTTCACAAGGCTACAGCACCACCTATGTCACTGGATTCGAAGAGAAAGGATGACAGACTGAACCATATTTGCTTTCCAAAATCTAGCTTTAAAGTTTCCCTCTGAACTGGAACTCACTGATTTTAATTAATTTCTGGATGGCACTGATTTAAGTATTTTCTTCACTCCTCTCCCCAGATAAATGATTCTCTATCTACTTGTAAAGGTTCCTTGATGTTCTGCCTACATTTGCCCTTTGCTTTAGATCATTTTAGAATTCTCCTGTTTCTAACTGTTGCTCCCATTATGATGCTTGGACTCTTGCACACAATTTAAAAACATCTTCTGTTATTCTTACCTTTGCAGTTGTTACTTTGCCATGTTAGTTCTTTTTGATCTTTCCTCACTAGCTCCAAAAGCTTTTTTTTTTTTAATTTGGCAGATAACGTTCAAGTTCAAGCTCTTGTGATCCTATCTGCTCCGATCTGCCAGCATCTGTAACCTTTTCCTTATAAATAGTTCTTAGCACTTTGCCAAGATGTCATAATAAGAATGAAGTGGGAAAAAGTACAGATGCTAATGACATTTATTGAATCCTCCAAGTAATGATCCTTGGCTTCATCTCCTGCCAAAATGTGCTCGATACACTATCTTTTTGGTCTCTTGCTATGGGTAAAAAAATGACCTTCCTCCTTATTCTTTTGCTGTAATTTTAAAAACTCTTGTTCGAAATAGGTAGTCTAACTGCCTCACTTGGCAAGTTTAACAACCTGAGTACCACCGGCCTATTTCTTTGATGATAAATGGAAGGGGAAGTAAGTGGGGAGTAAGCTGTAGCCACACCATCTCCCTGGGTGATCACAGTCATTTTTTGAATTTAGGAGCCTGTTTGGATCTCTCTCTAGTAGTAAACAAAATGGCAAGGTAGTAAACAACCTACTAGTAAACAAACAAGGTAGTCAGCAAACTAGTAAACTCCTGGCAAGGCACAGCTAAACTCACGTAGCCTTCAAAACAAGGTAGTTGCATCCAGACTGCCTGTTGGGAACAATCTGTAGCCTTTGTCAACCCCCAAAACCATGCCCATGCATTGTCTGGAAGAGTGTTAGCTGACCCAGACCAGACCTGTGCCAGGGCTGTGCTAGCAGTTTAACAGCATAGAGACAATCTGTTCCAAGTCTGTGCCCAGGCCTAGATTTTATGTCCTTTGGATAAGGTGTATATTGTACTTTGTTCATTAATTTTTTTCTGGTTTGACTGGTGGAGTCAAGAAAGAGGGTCAAAAATGCCTCTCCTGTGCTTCATGCTCTGGGACAGAGGGTAAGGGGAATGTTTCCATTATTGCAATGAGATGTGATTAGGCTCTATGGTACTGTGGTAGAAGGCAAGTGTTGCAGAGGTGTCTATAATGTTTTATAATACTGTCTTTCTAGGCACCTTTTCTCCGCAGCTCATGTCAGCCAGAGTTTGGAAAATTTTACCTAAAATCGTTCAACCACACATAAAAATGAGAGTATGCCAAATATATTAACCTGGTTAAAAATCTTGCAATACTTTGACTTGGAACTCTTACTTCTTCCAGGCTTTATAGCAAAAGGCATTTTTGGTATCAAGTAAGCCCCTTTTGCTATCTCCAGGAAAACATGAATCGGCCAAATCATAAACTCTGACTAATTTTAATTTGGACGCCCTCAGCAGAAGCTTGTTAGAATTTGGCAGCTAAATTCCTGGCTGGTGACATCTGCAGTGAGCATCCTCCAGCCCTCCAGCTTCTCCCTGCCAGCTCATCTGCCTACGTGCAGCTCCATGCTGCAACCCATAGCTGGCAGCTTCTCCTGTGGAGAGTGGAGCACTGCAGAGTGAGGAGCAGGGAGCAGGGCCAGCAGGCAGGTAAAGCAGATAAAAAGGGCAAAAGTTGGAGACTCTACTAGGGCTTGTTATTATAGGGAGGAAGGAGCTATGAGGAAGGAGAATAAGCAGGGAGAAAGCAGAACCAGCATTTATACAGCCCCATGTCTGTTCTTTCTCATCTAGCATTGAAACAATCCAAGGTTTTCTTGAGTCTCCATATTTCTTTGTTTGTTGGCACATATCTGTATTATCTGGTGATGAAGTATGTAGCCTACATCACTCAAGTTTGTTGATTGAGTTTCTCCCTCATGCAACAGATCCCTGTGGATGATAACAGATGTCTACTGCTACCAATTACTTATTAGCACATGTGGTAGAGATCTGTACTGGGGACCTAAAAGGTTTCAGTTCCATTTGGAGGTCACTAGGGTTTCATATAATATAATTTATTTTTGATTAACATGGGAAGTGACTTGATAATTCCAATAAAGTACTAGGTACTTAAAGTAAACCTGGCTGGAAATACAAA
This sequence comes from Buteo buteo, assembly GCF_964188355.1. Taxonomy (NCBI): domain Eukaryota; kingdom Metazoa; phylum Chordata; class Aves; order Accipitriformes; family Accipitridae; genus Buteo; species Buteo buteo. The sequence continues at coordinate 5,445,252 of NC_134182.1, read as the reverse complement.
TTTCTATCCAGCTGAAAATTTTAACAATTGCCATTTCACTTGAGACAAAATAGAAGAAAAAGTTACTGTATTTTTGTGGTAGAACATTAAAGCAAAATGCCCTTCTAATTTTTCTCTGTGAGCTATGTCTTCAAAGGGTTAAAAAACATGAAGAAAATGAGGTGATCAGAGATTTTATGGAAGGATGACTTTGATCTCATTGATGGTGTAAGGCAGGGCTTAATCCAAAATTAACATACTACATGGTTAATTAAAGGAAACAAATGTGAGAAAGCTAGTTCTACTCTTGAACAGCTCATTTAGCTTATCTTTAATGCAAATTGTCAATGCAATTCCTGTCATGAAAATAAATCTCATTAAAAATACATCACTTCTCCACACACATGTAAACCAAGGAAAGAATGTGCTCCTACCAGGTGAATTTGATGTTACTCAGCTGCAGAGCAAAGATAATGTGGGTTTCAAAATGCAGTCACTGTTACTTTGGTCTAGGTTTACATTTTCTGAAAAATCTTTCTAAAGGGTAATATCACTCAGTGGACTATCAGAGTCCTTAATGAATGTGGAATAATAGGGGCCTGTAAACTGGTGATTAAAAGGCAGACTTGGAGCAAGAAGAGCTTGAAACCCACATTCCCTCTTTACCTATTGACTCATATTGCCAAAGGTTTTATGTCCCTAGGCGTACAATCTCCTTGAGATTTTCTATGATTTTTCTATTGAGTAGAAGTTCAGATAAAAGGAAACTGTGAAAGCAAATACTATTTGAAACTGTATAAAAATGTAAAAAACTATATTGTGCTTATAAATCATGACATCATATTATTATTATTCCCTTGGAGCAGTTTATGGAGCAGTAAAGGCAGAATTCTGTACAGAGATGAAAGTCAATATCTATCTCCATTCCTGCACCAACATTAGTAGGAAATATTGCTAGACATTGCAAGCTAGGAAGGAAAGAAGAAGAATATTAACTAGAGGCTTTTTTCCATATTATAGTCCCATGTTACAAAACAAACAAATATATAGTCCTTTTTTGTATGCTTACAGAACTTCCTTTCCACAGAGCAATAAAAAGCAGCGATTCCTAAACATTTGGGAGGACAAAGTCTGACAACTAAAACATCGGGAATACCTCTAGAGGCAGTGATCTCCCTCCCCTTTAAGGTGAGAAACTCATAAAACACATTTGTATGGGAAGCAGGCATAGAAAGAATTCTAACGATGTTTTCATTATATTTTAAAATGTATGCGTAGAGTGCAGTGTTAGGTCACAGCAAAGCTTTTCTTTCATATTTATGGTCAAAAGGCATCGTCTATGTCTCCATTCATTCTGCATATAATTTCCAGGGCGAGGTTGAAGCTTGGTCATCTCAGTGAACTTTAGATCAGGCCCATGACCTGAAAGGGAGTAAGATACGAAGTAGGCGGTTTAGCATATTAAATTCTGTTCGGTATCTGATACAGCCAGGAGATGGCAGAGCAAGCCTAGTTTACCACGTCTGAATCGCAGGCTCTAGGTATTTTCCAGTCTTGACGCTGTGGAAAGATGGTGAGTAGCTGCAGTTCTCCCATTTGCACCGTTTAGTGGCAACTGCCTGCACACCACTCACAGCATTTGCAAGGCTATTAAGAGGGTCCCAGCAAGCTTGCAGATCTCTCTAGGAAATGCTGCCTGGTCTTTTTTTCTTTTTTTTTTTAATTATAATTTTGTACTGCTGACTCAACTCTGCTGTTCACTGGTAGTTTGACCAACCCATCCTTTCAGTGGCAAGCATAAGTCTTCTGTGTATGCATGTCCTTGCAAACAAATGACACTGGCTTTTGCCCACAAGAGCAAGTGAATGAAAGCACATCATTAGAGGAAATCCTTGACAAGTAGTAGTATATAAATATGTAGTATGTAATTCTGCATAACTGGTAATACAGATGCCCTATGCTTTCTCCCCTTAGTTATTCCTTAGCACAGTAAGTGACCCACGTGAAAAGCAGAGAGAAACCATGTGAGAGGACAGAGCAGATGAATAAATAGAGAGAAAAAGCAAATAGAGAATGACAAACTGGCCAATATGAGCTGGATACTTTTTCTATCAGCTTGAGCTGCAGTCTCGGTCTTTTAAACTAAACAGCTCTGGGTTGGGTCAGGACATGATGGAGGTTGCTGGGGGAAAAATAGAGGTTGCACAGAAGCAGTGGCAATAATTTGGTAGTCTAAACTGTATCTGCTTGTGAAATGTCTCCATTAAATAAGCAATAGGCTTCAGCAAAATCTATCTTTTTCTTAAGAGCTACTGCTGCTGGTTGGTAGCAAAAAAGCAAAGTTTATTAACACAAAGAAGCCCCAAGATCTCTGTGTGTTAGGTTTAATGGGCTGCAGCAACCTGAGGATAGATATTGCTGCCTCCACAAAAGAAGGCATTTACTGTCCTCTGCCTCTCAAGCAGATTTTGCTACATCCATTTCCCTGAGGCAGCTGTAAGAGGGGAGGTAAAAGAGGGGCAAGAGGAGAAGGTAGTAAGCATTGTCTTAGGGTTTGATCACCTTTAAGAAAAGACAGGAACACTTTGGATCTTGCTCCTTTACAGGACACAAAAAACTGATAGATGACAATGGAAATAGAAAGAAGAAGCTCATTCAGTTAAGACTGCAAGAGGAACAGATGATGCAGAGGGTTTTGAACACAGGGTCAGATACAAAGGCAAAAGAACCATGCATGAGGGAGACAGTCAGTGAGGAGAGGTGAACAGAGGATTCTTTACACTGAAAGTACTGAAGTTATTATACTTTAAATTCTGCATTTATTGTCTGCCCCAAATGTCTGCTGGTTTCAAGGCAGCAATGTACGATAGAACCTGACCCTAAATGGATGTAGTTGTCAAAGTCAACAATAGGAAGCACAGATAGAAAGAGATTTGATATCTTCTCCACAATCCTGCCTCTGGTGATAGTTACTGCTAGAACTACTCAGAGGAGGGAGGGAATCTGTATTTCTTCCAACCCCTCTGCTAACAGTTCTGTTGTTTTCTAAATTCTAAGAAAGGACCAACTATATAGCTGGGGAGAAATCGCAAAAATTATCACTGATATTCTCCTGGGGTTTTCTGCAACCTTCTAAAGTTTTATCCAACTACACATAAGATCTATGCCCTGAATGCTAATGCAGGCAGTGCCCCCGAGACAGACAGACACTCAGCTCCAGACAGAACTGCTTGGGTGAGGGAAGAGGTCACCTGCCATGGCCTATGTGGCCCCTGACTGACTGATCTGCTAACACCAGATATAGAGATGGCATCTGGAAGACCAACTTATGTCCACAGGCAACTGAAATGAGACCAATTAGCACAAGCAGCCAGACAGGCTGTGGAGATCCTTGTAACTTCCAATTGCTCCTGGCCAGGCTGGAGTTAAACTGACATTACCACTGAAAGGCTACATATCTTGTGGTCTCTTCTCTGAGTTTTGCAAACAGTTCTGTGCATGTTACTGCAAGTCCTTTCACATCAAACTGAGGGCTGCAGCTGCCAGGAGGTCATGCATTGCTCTAAGCATCCAGGTCCAAATCTCTTATATAAAACAATGGCGTTTGGATTGGAAATGCTATTTTGATTCTCCTCTTTTTTTAGTTGCCCCAGCCTTGAGGATGATGGCTTAGAATAGCTGGAATATTTAAAAACTCCGCCAAGCACTGTGCTGACAAAACAGCAATTTGTATGTGCTCAGTACTTCTGGCTAATCTCAGCATAGAGTTCACATGCTGAATGAATCTTTTTTTCTTTCATCGTTCAATGTATTAACTCGAGGTCATGCTCCACTGACACTTGCAAACAGCACCCGTCTCTGTCAGTCACAGCCATGCACAGAAGGAGCTTGAAAGGAATTAACTCCATCTAATAGACATACCCAACTTGCACACAGCCCCTCAGGATGGGAGTGATAGTGTTAGGGACTGATGTGAAATAGTGGGAAGAGGAAATAGGGGTTAGCCTACAGAAATGGCAATGCTCATGTTTGAAATGGTATCACAAATATAAAATGTCATAGATATTTCATTTATGGCTTTTTTTGAGAGATCTACAAAACCCAGTAGTTGCGGCAAGATCTTTTTGTTTTGTACGGTTACAGTTCAAAAAAGACCAAATGACACTTTGCAGTCCTGTGAACTGAAGCACAGTGCTCTGTATCACTTCACGAGAAAGAAGTGGTGACTCGATTGAGTTCAAAGCTGTGAGAAAATGGAGAGAGCAGACCAATAATACCAGCAGTAACAGAGCTTTATTTCTTAAAGGAAAATGAATTCAGCAGCAGTAAATAAGGGTGCTATTCACAAGAAGCCACTCATTGCTGATGTCCAACATCACAAAAATGTGAGGTAACGAAATGTGAGAATTCAGGTCACCTGTGCAACTGATATCTAAGGGCGGATCCATCCTTTCTTCTCCTTTCCTCTTTCTTTCTTTTCTCTTTCATTCCAGAAGCTTCAGGAGACTTCTTCCACTGGTGCAAGACTAATTATTTTGGGATTGGGGGCAATTCCACATCTGATTAGCAGGAACATGTATAAATCAGCAACTTCTAATTCTGCATTTATATTCTCATCCCAGAGTCACCAAGTACTTATTGAAAGTTTGGTAAGGCCTTACTGCATATGTGCTGTAGGGAAATGGTTATTTGTATTTCGTGGTCCAACAAATTGAGGCTGTGGGAGGAGCTGCTGAAGATCACCACAGGCAATATTCTGACCTAGGATAGGAACTTTGTAGTTTTAGCTTTTGTACACTACTCCCTGAATAATACTTTCTCTCACTAATGAGAAAAGCTGCCCAGGGCAGAAAGGTTATGAGTATTCCATCCCAAAGAAGAAAAATTGGATGCTCTGACTCTTGTTTTGCCTCCCTTTATACCAAGAATAGGTTTACTAGGCTGGTTTGAAGGAACTGACTGACTCTTCTGTGTTATTAATGTTACTTATCTGTCCAGAGAATTATCAAGAACTGTCTTAGAAAAATATTAAAGCTGAGTCATATACCAATAAAAGCAAACAAATTTACTCTGGCAGCTGCAATAGTGAATTTAACTTACTCTTGCTGTGTCTAGGCAGAGTGTGGCATATGGTACTATGGTGATTTCATTTCATTTCAGAGTTTCTTTTTGACATATCGTGAAGTCTAATCACATCTCAAATGGAGTTACTGGAAAAGCAAAGGCAACTCTTTCAATATACTATAAACAAGGGCCTCTGTGCATCTTAACTGCCACATGTAAAGCCACCTATGAGCGTCGCTAGAGAAGTGAACAGGTGTTGTAAACGTCTAAATTCAATCTGTGCAAAGACCTCTCCGTCTCTAATGTGTACAGGCAAGCAAGCAGTGTTCTCCAGAGGTTGAAGCAGAGGTTGTGTGTGGATCTCCTCCTGACTCCCTGTTTTGATCAAATGTTTGGAGTGTGAAAAGCACAGGTGCTGCCTCAATTTTCCTATATATTCAGCAAGATACAGCAGGAGATAGGATTGTTTTACTGACTGAAATCACAAGTGAAAAGATTATATTTTCTTTTGAGAAGTACACCAATTTTTAAGGCTATAGACAGCAAAAAGAATGGTGATTTTTACAGGCCAGAATGCAAATTATTGAATGGCACAGTATTACTATGGATCCTGGAAAATGGAGATGTTAGTTGTTTTAATATGAGGGCTGTACTGACTCTGACAGTCATTAAGTGGATATTGCTCAACTGGTGTGTTGTTCACAGTAATCTGGGTCTTGCTCATGTCTGACTCATGTCTCCTGCATTCTCATGAGGGATCTGTACTTCTTACCATTCTGGCTTCCAAGGTACTGAGCCTCCTATATCTTGTCATGTGTGGGAGGTCTGGGATCAAACATCAGTGAGCAGTAGCAGTCACTGTCAGAGCTTCCTGATGTGAAGATGTCAGATAGTGCCCATCTCTTGGGATCCAACATGGACTTTTCCTCTTCCACCAGTTAAAGTGCACTTAAGAGGAGGTGGGGGGAAGCCAGAATGTGAGTCAGAAAGGTGCAAACTTGTAGATAGGGAAGAATGGACTTTTCAGTTCATCTCATTCTTTTGTTTAACAGCCCTGCATCCTATTTTATATCATCATAGGGAAACATCCAGACCCTGTGCTTTAAGGATGACAGAAAGTGGACACCCACGGAAGTGAAGTGAGCAGGCTTTCACTAGACAATGCACTTAGCTGCGATTCAGGGTGAAGAGGGAATTTTTTTTATACCAGAATTGTGTGATAGTTCACAAATGTCTTGTTTGGATAGATTTAGATAGGAATCCAATCAACATCCCCAAGGTCCCCAATGAAGGTGTCCTTCAAACCAAAGAAGGTGTCCTTCAAAAAGCCATGAGTCTCCACAGAGACACAGAGTGAGTGTTGGACAGTCAAGGCTGCCTTGTGGTGTCAGATGAGAATCTCAGAAACTTGCTGCCATCAGTGAGAAGATCCCCTTGCTCACAGCTTTTGCTGATATTAAGGGAAATCTTAGCATTAAGGTAATTCTTTTCAGACATTGGAATAGGCTGCCCAGGGAACTGGTTGAGTCACCATCCCTGGAGGTATTCAAAAAGTGAGTAGACAGGGTACTCCAGAACATGGTTTAGTGGGCATGGTTGATGGTTGGACTCGATGATCTTGAAGGTCTTTCCCAACCTAAATGATTCTATGATTCTATAATTCTGCTGACATTCCTGGAGCCTTTTCTAGAGATGATACTGAAGTATGAGGAGTGGAGCCAGACAAAGAGAGGTCATTTTTCAGGAGGTGAAAGAAAAAATGTGACAGCAGAGCATAGTGGATTAAACAAGTCATTTAGTATGTAACAGTGACCACCATGCATGTAGTGATGGCTTTCTATACTGCTCCACATGGCTGTTACTGCAACTGAACAAAACTGGCCCCGAGTTGCAAATTTTCACAGAATGTGTAAATTTTGAATCCCAAGTCCTCTGGACTTCTTATGATCTTTGCTGTAAGGGGCCCATCTGTACCTCATCAACATCCTCATAAATTTGTTGATACATTTGGAATGGATGACTAGATTATTGCTCTACTTTATCCATATATACTATCAGTAGTTGCCTACTTGTTCTTTTAATGAGGCTAAAATTTGCCAAAGCATATGAAAAATCGCTTATCCCACTGAAAACAGAATTATATTCTGAGAGCTCACAGCCCATTCTTCAACTTTTGCATAAATATTTTTACTGTATGTTTTTATGTTCTGCATTAAAAGTGTGTCCATGGGAATGTGTGCTGGTTGTGAACACTGTGCTTTCCACCAGCACCTGCTTCTTGAGCAGGCTAAATGTGGAAGCATGGTCTAATGGTTGAGCTGTGCAAACAGTTTATTCTCTGTTCTGCAATAGCACGGGTAAAGCAGGAAAATTTGTATCTGGCTGAGTTGACCCAGAGTGAAACCCGACCCAGAGGCTTTAGTTTTGAGTTTCAGTTGTGTGTTGCAGGGACACTTATTTGTTTTAACTTGTGAAAAGTAAGTGTTACTGAATTTGGCCTTGAAAGATCCTGCTGGGATGAGAAATAAAAGGATTTATATTAGAAAATGTCAAAATCAAAAGTAGCAATTTTGCCCTCATTCTTTTCTTTTTTTCTTTTTGCTGGTCATAAATGATTGTCCCAAATGCATTCAGACTTCACTAATAGCCTAGATTATGTCATGACACTGCATTTTTCTGCAAATAAGCTCTTCATCCCAGATTTGTGGCTTGGCTGTAGAGTTAAGGTTTGCTGCAAGGATGACGCTAGAGAAGTACACCACAGACCGGAGGGAGGGGAGCTGTGGAGATCCCATACCAGCAGCAGTGTCGCTACCTGTGTGGTGCTGCAACCCTGCAGGCAAAGGAAAAAGAAATGTCAAACCCTGGTAGCAGTGGGATAAGACCGCTTAGAAACCCTCAGCTATGGGTTGCCTTGTTGCCCAGCTTTTTGTAAAGCAAGCAGGTTTGTCTAATTAGTTAGGAAAAAGTAGGTGAATTGTTTGGACTTAAGTCCTTGGATGATGAATATTGACCTAAGCTTCCAAATGTTTGTGCAACACCTCTCCTTTCTGCAGATGATATACAAAGAAATGCCACATTCTCCCACTTCCAAAAGACTTGCAGGATTTCAGAGTCATGTTTATCCTGACAGAGCCCATGTTGTGAGCATGCTTAGTTTTTGCTGTGGTTAATTCTTTCAAGCCCAGCAAAAAGGCATTGCATAGTTGAAGTTCCCTCTCTCTTGAAAGCCTTGTTATCAGGCAGCACTAGCTCTGAGGAAGACCTGCCTTGGTTGGGAGGCTGCTTGTGTTTGCTAGTGGGGCCATAGGCTGATCGAAGATCCACTGAGGCAGTCATTGATTGACCCAGCACCTCCGCTCCTCAGGAAGATTTCAGAGAAGAAACTTTACTATAAGGGACAAGGTTTGAATAAGCCTTGCTGTAATGACTGCAGAAGTAGGCTAAACTCCCTTTCCCCCAAAAAACTCACTTACTCATTGCATCACTTCACTTTGGATTTTACTGAAGACATTACATCAAACACTGGTATAACCTAGAATATGTTGGAGGCAAGCAGCTTCACTGGTAACAAGTTGTTTTCCTTCTGGGATCTTTCAGAAGTGGTCTCTTTTCCTCAGCTCTTGAACTGGTTAGTTGAACAGGCATATTGGAGTGACCTCTCATGCCACAGATTTTTATTACACTTACTGATTTTAGAAGGATTTTTTTTTTTTGCGCAAAGCTAAAGCAAGGCTTCTGTAAATTGGAGAAGGTCCCATTTGCAAAATCAACGTACTAAAGAATATAAGAAGAGCAATATTGCATGCCTTTATGTTAAATAATATCTGATGGTTATTTTGGTGAATTATGGAGACATGAGTTGATATTGGAGCCTGCGGTGAATCTCTGCTCTAGGCCAAATGTCACAGTTAGTATCACATGCCCAGCAGGGCCCTTGAGAGACACTGTGGAAGCTGATATCTCTTTCTACACAGAGATGGTACAGGATAGCCTCAAACTGTTCCATTTCTCCAGTTCCCTTCTCATAGCAGAATTCCTTCTAGAAGAGAGAAAGATAGTTCATTATCAGTGGTCTGGGGACTGCAAGCAAATTTTATTCATGATAATCTGGACAAACAATAATTTGAATTGATTGAAACCCACCATTTCACATGTTCCTCAATTTATCACAACTGTAAGACTATAAAGAAAACATAAGATCATGTCCCACATAGCTATATGTTCATTACCCACATAGCCATGGGGCAAAATCTTTCATATGTCAGATTTGACATCTTTCATTGTCAGATTGTGTTTTTGTTGGGAGGGAGGCCAGAGTTGCTTCAGTTCTGATGTTGCTTGTTCACAGAAAAATGTATGTTGAATTCTGAAAGAAAAAAGAAAGGAAAAAAAAAAAAGGCATAGGTACTTTAATGGCTGTTCCCAAAACAGCAACAGATATCACCAAACTACAGCATATAGGAGGTAGTTCATACCAAAGGCAAAATTGATCAAATAAGTCACCAAGAACACCTCTTTTGAAAGGGCCATGTCCTCACACCAACCAAGAGCTACCCATCTGAGCTCACTAAATGTGACAGCTTCCCCGTGACAACTAGGTGCGGCTTTGACAACAACTTCTAGAAAAAAATATAATGCATGGGCACTTCAGAGAACAGCAGCATTCAGAGGGCACTCTGGTGGAACAGAAACATTTGGAAAATGCTCCCATCACTACCCATGGTTTCAAGTCTCTGCAGAATCCTCCGTCTCTAGTACGTGAGCTGAAAACATACTTCAAACATACATCAGCGTCTTTCCATTCATTAAGGTATTTATGTAGAGGTAGGATCTGCACTTGAGTCTACCTTGAGGGTGTAATTGTGTGTTGCTAATGTAATGGCTAGAGCTGGTGATCCAAACGGCAGCATATGAAAGGTCAATAAGCAGAATGCAAGGTTGTGTGGAGCAATTGGAGGAAAAATGGAGTCTGATTTAACAGAGTAAGAAGGAAGAGGGAGGGCAAGGGCAGTGAATGAGAGAGTGACAAGATGACTTTTAAGAATAGGCCCTGCAGAGGTGAAAACAAAAACCTTAACTCCACTGATTATATGCAATGAATGTCTTAAAAAGAAAGATAATAGATAAAGCAAGAAGGAAACAAAACCCAGAATCAGAGACAAACATTCAACTGATGTAAGTGGGTGCAGATTTCAGAGGAGCTGTTTCCACATATATCATCGTGGAAACATTATGTGTATATCAACATGATGCCCTTAAAACATCATAGGCAATGGCATGCCTTAAAAGGCAAGTCACGGTATAAAATTCTGATCTCATATACCCTAGTGAACATCCAAAAGTGGTTTCTACCAAGAGTCTGTATAGCACAAATGAAAGCACGACTTAACTCCTAACTTCATGTCATGTTTGCCACCATACTTTGCATTTTCTTATGTGCCACCTGACAAATCAATGTGACTCTCAATTCTACAGACAATCAGAAAATGTCAGAACCCCATGCAGTGTTATTTCAGGGATTTATTTGATTGCCCACATAAATTTAAAATAGTATCATATCATAATGAAGAAAAAAATCAGGCTAATTTTCTTGCCTTGAAACTGTCTAGTGGTAACTTTTGTGCTTCTATCACTGCTTTGAGGTGCTCTAATTCACCTTAATGTAAAATGGCTTGGACACTTGTATAAGGTTCATTTCAGTATCTAACAAAATATTTCAGTCGCTACATAGCTCTCATCCCCATAGCATTTGGATGAGTACATCACTTGTCTAGGTCCAACTCCAGTGGAAGTAAGAATTTAAATATTATTAAATTCGTGCAACCAAAAAAAAAATTGATCTTTAATTTTCTTTGCTGGTTCTTCCCTTGTTTCTCTGTAGATGTAAAAACTATTTAGTTTTTATGATATTTATCATTTTGGAAAAGAAAAACTCTATCCAACAGTATTAACCTGATTACTTATTGTGGATGGGACCATTACAGCTGGTATTGTATACATAGTCACAAGTTAATGTATCGTGTACTACAAATTGACTCAAGTTTTTTATCCTTGTAATGAGATAGAAAGGAGTGCTATGGGTCTATGACAGTGATAATAAAAACCCAAAGGAAATAGGCAGGAAAAAAAGAAAGAGAACTTCGACACTCTCTCCTTGTGCATGCTACTCCTACTGATGTAGATTTTAAACTACAAATGGCTTGAAGACCATGGTACCACACTGACTTCATGGTAACCAGACCTGAAGATCTGGTCTAGTATATTACCGCTCATTTCAATGTTGTCATACTCTGCTGAGGCCACAGAAGGTCTGTCAGGAGATGCTTTTCATGTACATGGAGTTTTGTGAAGTACTCTGAGTTTCTTCAGGTCACAATTTTAAGTACTGCTACATGAACCTGTACCTCAAGAGGGAGGTGATTCCCAGCAATCACATGGAAATCAAGCTAGAGGTACCAAGCTTAATTCTTGGCCTGCTTGTGTTGAATGGAAGCAGTTCTCAGAAAGCCCTTATTCCCTGCACAGTTCTGGACTTTTTGTTGCCTATTAGGAAGTTTGGTCTTGGGGGAGACTGTTGCTACAGCGATCTCCAAGGGGCATTCTAGGAAATACAGGCTGTGGGTGTGTTCAGAGGGATCCTGGGCCAACATGAGCATCCATCGTCCTGGGAGGATGGACCAGTCTGTCCATTCAAAGTCAGAGACCTGATGCTCAGGACAGTCTATTTATTGTATTTGCTGCATGTGCCTCACCTGATGGTAAACCTCAATGAAATCTCAGTTACTGGCCATTCCAAACACTCAGCAAAAGTGCAGATCTGTCATTTCTATTACAAGGTTACATTTTTACATATAAGAACAATTTCTGACTGAAACTGTTCTTTCTCTAGTGTGCCTCAGATCCACTAAGAGCTCTAGTTAACCCTCCTCACTTTTAAATATCTGACAGGGGAAGCTGCCAGAGCAGTGTGTTCAGCTGGGCCTTACAGCTCCTCATTTTCCAGGGATTGTTTCTTGCACACACAGAGATTTTCTTTATGGATCAGAGGAAGCATGAAAAGGGTTTTTCAAAACAGACTAAACAAAATCCGACTGGTCTCTATCCTTTAGCTGGAAGCCATTTCTTCTAAAGGAATCTCATCCAACAAGAGAGTAATCATAGCTGTGGCGCTGAGAGCAAAACAACAAGCAATTTCCTGTACTTTTGTCTTTCCCATTTTCCACAAGTGCAAATAGCTTCAATTACTTCCTCAAAGTTTGATGAGTTCCACAGTGTGGCCAGTGATTAACTGCAAGAGAAATTTTTACTTCCCTCCTTGACTTCTGCTTTTTGGTAACCGTTAAGCCATTCCACAGAAGCATTGAACGTCACTCCTAACTAATCACCTGCACAGAAACACAAGGGGAAAGGAAGAGGCGGTGGCAGAATGGCCTAGCTGAAATGCTGCAGATGAAAGGCTTTCCGTGTGGCTGGCCTCCGAGTGCTGTGTGGTGTGAACAAGTTGAGTCATGCTCTGAACACCAGAGCATGAGTAAGAAATCTCAGCCTCCTCAGACGCTTGGTTTTATTGATGAGCTGACAACATCAGCTCCTGTTGCCAGCCTAGCTCCCCTGAGTCGCTCTCTGCGTGACTTCCTCTGCAATAGTCCTCTCTGCCCAAATAGGTAGTCTCATCCACTTGCAGCCAGGGCCAACTGGAGCCACCTGCCATCATGACTCAATGGCAAATCTCATGAATTTGGCATGACTAAGCATCAGTGGTAATAACACCAGAAAACAGAGCAAGGGAAGAGGCCTGCAGGAGTTCTGCCTCACTTTCTCATACAGCGTTGCCGTAATACATGAGTAAAGGCTGACTTCACAAGCAGTGGGTGAAGAGGAGGTGTAAGTCTTATGTGTGCTGGCCCCAGTTTACATGCTGAACTCCTACTGCTGATTGAGGTCCTATATTTGAGAGGCCAAGTATTGACTGGGAAACAGGTTCAGGTAACTTGGGAATGACCATGATATAAAATATCTTTAGAGCTAGAGTTTTCAAAGGAGGTAGATTCCTGATGAAATACAAAGGGTATTGGGCAGTGGGTGCCCTGACATTCATAGCAGGTTCCAGGTTGGCTGAGGGAGGAGGCAGACCCTGGCCCCAAAGTGTGGACTTTTGTACCAAGCCCTGGGTGATGCTGCTCTGAACCCAGTGGATCTGCCCTTCTGAAAAGTACTAAGAGCACCTACTTATGGAAACCGTATCTTCTAAGCACACTGGAGAAAGCACGCTTTGGCTCATTCGCTAATGTTTCCATCAAGAAGGTGACTTTTTTTAGTCAGAGAGTTAGCATTTCTTCAGTCATTGTAGGAAGAAGACCACCTGTCTAGTCTGTGCTGATTTATACTGCTCTGGTACTCACCATGACTTCTTTGTCAACAAACTCCACTGGGGAAGAATAACAAATGGACCGTGTTCAGTGAGTAGTTTGGCATAACAGTGAGAAGAGATTGCAAGATTCACGAACCAAAAAGAGGGCAGCATTTCCTGAATAGCTTATTCACTTGGGTTTATTTGCTCAGTGAGTTGAGAGCAAATGTAGAGTCAGGGAAAGGTGCTGAGGCCAAATAGAGTGCCAGGGGGATGGCAAGAGGGACTGCAGGCACTCTTCCAGCTCACTTGACAACCCTGAGGCCTTAACAATGGGACCCTGGAGTAAGAACAGTATTGTCTACAGACCATGAAAACTTCTCCATCCATACCACTAGTGTATGGAAGAGTACTTCCTTGTTCTAGAGGTGAATTCTTTCTCAACAGCTCATCTAGCCACTGGCCTTTTTGCCAGCACTGTTGGGCAGCAATTGCTAGCCGGATGATAGGCTTGTGAGACAGGAGTTTGGGCAACGCTGTCTTTGCCTTTCTGTCCCCTTTTGTCAACCCCCTAAGTTAAAAAGTTATTCTAAATGGGAAACTAAGGAGCACATAATGACAGTGCTACCTCTAAACTTCTCCATCCCATCTTCTGTGTGGGCTTACTGAATGGGTGAGGAGAATGATTTAGATGCACTGCTGATTTTCTGTGACCTAATGACCCTCTAGGAACTGTTGCAAGCCTTCAAGCTTCCCTAAGCTGTATGGAATTTGAGGACAACAGAAAAATGGTACAGGGTCTCACCTGTAGCTCTCCCTTCTCCAATGCTCTCATTGCTCCTTGCAACTCTTATATGCCAAGACTGGGGCTAGGACTTTACATGGAATGTCCACCCTTTGGAAGTGCATCAGCACATGGTGCAGATTTCTTCAAAAGAGATTTTATTGCTTCACTCTCAGTTGTCTGGCACAGAAAGGAAATCAGGTGAATATTCACCTGCCCTGCAACACTGCTTATTTAAATGCAGTTTCAGCTGAATACAAAGTTCTTCACTTCTTGGCCAAATTATTCTGCACAGTCACTTGCTCTACAGCTGCTGCATCCTCCTGCTCCTACATGGCAGCAATTCAGCAGTATCTGGAAGGGAAGCGTCTGCCTGTCATAGCATTACACCAAGCTTTGGGATTCTCCCAAGTGGCAGTCATTATATCACTGTACGGTGATATTATTAGCATATTTTCATCCAGCAACAGTCAATGTCAGATTGTTTCACGATGTGTTCAACAGGCATCAATATTTCAAAAAACACCAGACAAATGTCTTTTTACTTGACCTCTTTAATGCAATGTCATAGATCATTTGCGTGTTAAACAGCTCTCAAAACATCGATGTGTGTGTGCTTACAAAATAGATATCTTCTCACTCCTTTTTTTCCTCCTTCAAGTGCCATGAGAAATTATTTAAGGAAGTTTTAATGAAATGCATCTGTCACTTATGAAGATAAATAGCCATAGTATGGCTTTCCATTACTGGAAATGGCAGAATTAAATTAGAAAATTACAATCCTCAGCATCTTCCCTGACTTGTTTTTGCATAATGTGTTAGAAAATATGCCCACATAGGCAGAATGCTGCAATACCAATGGAGCATGTCATAAAACAAGACCTCTTTTTATGGTTGTTTTGTTAGTTTGCATTGGGGAATTTTCTCCCATGGATGATTTTTGGTCCTGTTTCTGGGCAAGGAGGCCCAATTAGTAAAGGGAACCTCACTAGAGTGGCAAATAGATAAAACCCTCCCTCTCTTCCAAAACATAAGTTCTGGACTTTGGTCTATTTTGTTATATGGCTCCCAAGCCAAATGGGAAGACCACGGTAGGACATATGATCCAGACTTTATAATTTCTCATATCCCATCTAGAGGGCATCTCCTTTTCCATTACATGGAATAAAAATAGTGTTACCATTAAAATCCTTGGGACCACACTTTGGACAGTAGGAGTAAATATTGTATTCTGACTCTTAACAGACTAAAAGATGGCCATTAAAGGAGACTTTTAAATGAACAGTGGGATTGTGTGAAATTGTCTTTTCAGATCGAACTGGGGGGGGGGGGGCAGGGAGGTGGTGGTGGTCCTTTTAGTCCCTCATTAGCAAGCTGGTCTTTTTGTCCTCAGAAGTAGATATTTGGTAATTGGTTTTGTCTTGTTAAGTGAAGAGTTAGACTCCTTAGAGTCTGGTCCAGTTAGAGTAAGCCAGAATGTGATTTGCAGCCTTTAGCCCTGCTACTTCTGGAAGCAAAGAGGTAGCAATTGAAATAAGCACACAATAGGAAGTCCCTTGTGTTTCTCACCTGTGCTTCCAGCCGGTAATGGCAGATGCATGCAGAATACTTGTGTCCCTCAGCCCTCATGCCCACTCCACACCAGCAGCGTATGCTCCTGCTCCCCTGCTCCATCAACCTCCAACTCACCCAGCACTCTTTCACTCATTCTCCTGGTGTTTCTCTCTCTTTCCTTTTTTATGGCATGTGAATTTTGCATTTTCTGTTGCACAGGAGATGGCTTCAGCAGAGACAGGAGTATTTTATCCGTGCCTGCCACCCAAACTCAAGTTTCTTTCTAGGCACGTTCCTAATGAATCCTCATCCCTCACTTTCTGAATAAATGCTTTAACTACCGTGCTTTTATTCAAAGCTGGTCACCAATGCTGTAATGCCCCTCACCAGCTGGCGTGTAGCTGTTACGCTACAGTTCACGCTGAGTCCAGCACTGTCTATGCGTGTCAGAAGTGTTCAGCCAGGAGTCCTGCAGAAATGAGAAAGGACTGCCTTGCATCATATCTTGTGGGTAGTCAAATGCAGACGCAAAGGGCGATGTGAGTAGAGAATATTCTGGTAACTAATGAATGTAGCAGGTTAAAAAGGGAAAGAAGAATTTTCCTATCATCTCTTAAAAAATGATGCTTTTTTTTTCCAAATGAAATTGATGTAATTTTTATTGTTCCTGTCCATTCCAACCTGCTAAATTCCTGAAACATTGCAAAGTTCCCTGTGAGGAAAGGAGGGGGAGAGGGGAGGAGGTGGGAGGGGCAATAACTAAAGGTCCCAATATATTGAATACATTTTGGGGAATCCCAGGGCTCGCTGAGAAGAGGAGGCAAGCAGATAAAACGTATGGGGCACAAAGATGGGCTTGTGGAGAGATGAGAGCTTTTAAAGCCCCAGCTGCTTTCCTTTCAGCCTCATCTTAATTGAACTGCTCAGATAACAGCAACCCTGCATGAAGTAAATGCTGGTTATCCTAGCTTTGACCTTCAGTAATCCTCCAGGAGTGTGGATAGGGATGCACATCTTCACTTTTTCTCTGACTATACAAAGGAAGAAATACCCAGATGAACAGGAACAGCATAACTGACGAGCACAGATAGCACCAAGGTCACAGTGAAACAGCATAAGCAGTGGTCAGTGCGGCAAGTGCCTGGTCTCCAGCAGGGTTCAGTATTCAGTTCTTGCAGATGGCAACACACCCCTGTAATGCTCCCAGTCAGTGATGGGATTTTGAGCATTTACATCCCAAGGTTAGCATGTCTTGCTGACCCTGGTAGGAGACAGCTTATCCTAGGAAGCTTTGAAATTTGATTACCTTTAAGTTATCTGGCACCGCTCTGCATGTTATTAATAATCACACAATGATCAAACTCATAAAAATCCAGCCTTAGTATTTAACTCTATGACTTTCTCTGTAGCACATTCTACAGATTAACTGCATCCTGTGCTGAGAAACGTTTCTTTTAATTTTTTTTCTACATGTAATGCCCTTTAATTTCATCAAGTTTCACTTGGTCTCTGTCCCTCCATGCAATCTGGCCAGAGGTGGGATGAGAATCTTCTCTATGCCTCCTGCCATCTGGAGCAGGCTTGTCTGTATTTCCCTGCTTCATTGGCTTTCCATCCCATTTCAAACCTCAGCTGAAAAGTCCTCCCTTCCCCCTTACTTCTGTCTTCCTGCTCTTGTTTATCTCTGAAGCTACAGTACTGGTTTCTGTAAAGCAGTTGAGAGATGGACTTTGCATGACAGACAGAACTCAAAAACTAAATCCTTTAACATTTACTTACTAAGACATGTGTCTGTACTGGAGCCAACAGGCTATGGGTGTAAGCAAACCCTGCAGGATCAAGTGGATCTGCAGACCAAGTGGACTTTCTTCTGGGATACATAAAGGAAAGAGTAAAGAATTTATTTAAAGTGTTCCTAATTGTGCATACATTCCAAAGCACATGGGCTTCATGGGCTACAGGAATACTGTAACAGAGTATGCTGCCCCAGCATGGACCAGGGACCTGGGATCCAGCTGGTCTTGTATCATTAGCAGATCAAGAAGATAAATGACCAGTGAGTGAGCTGTAGGAAGCCACAGACAGGCTGTAGGAGGGAAATGGTCTTTCATGTCAGATCCTGACACAGGTCAGGTTAGAGGGAAGGAGAGGCTGGCAATCCAGAATGGGCAGAAAGGCTAGGATGTTTTCAGAGGGAAAGGCAGGACAGAATTTTGCTGAAGCTTTTTTTAAAACTCTGCCTTGCAAGAAGCTTCAGCATGATGGTACTGGGCTGGAGAATGAGTCCGACTCCCTTATAAAAATGCTGGCAGGTAATGAAAGGAAAATGCTATGGAAAACTAACCCTAAGATATGGACATTGGCTTTGCACTATGTACTTAACAGCTGATCTTGGAGGGGAAATGAATGGTTGACTAATGATGATGCAGAATGATTACTGCCTTGACGAAATGCTGCCTCTTTCCATGTCTCACCATACTGAAACCCCTCAGGATTTTGATTCAGTTTTGAATGCAAGGAGTAGGAAACAGCACGGCACATCATGACATATTGGTTTTTGGCCATAAAACAAAGAACATAAAATGAATGCTGGGTAAGAGGCATGCTTGTAGCAACAGCAACAATACTTTATCACCCTTTGTGTTTCAAAGTGCTGAGATTCAAAGTTAATCCAAGTCTGGAAGGCCTGCATCCTGGTGTGTCACCCTCTGCACTGTGGAACAGCTGCTTGGCCTTACTCCACCAGCCCTTGCCCAATACAGAACACTTTTCACACTCTATCATGAATTTCAGACCGTTGTCAAAGCCTTTCAGCTGCAGCCATCATCTATGACAGAAAGGAATCAAGAGATTGACTTTGTCAATAATATTTTGGATATAATAATATTTAGGATATGTTAGATTAAATTCTCAGGTGGCCTTAGGTGGTGGACAAGTCTATGCCCTTCGGTAAAAAGCCAAACTAGGAGGAAATTACCGACTGGCATCAGATCTGGCAATCAATGGAAACTCAGGTATGTGGACAATAACATAATCAAAGCCACCTGAAAGATTTTAATACTTTGAGGAATGCCTGTGCATCTATCTCTACTTCCTCTCTTCCTCTGTGGCTAATCCCTGATGCTTCAGGGCAAAGGAAAAAAAGGGAGAAAAGCCCAAGAAGCAAAATTATGTATGAAGTGAAAAAAGATTCTTCCTATCCCTGGCAGGTAATCAGTAGAAGCTCCAGAGCATGGAATAAATTTTCTGTAAATATACAGTGTAAGCAACACCTTCAACAAATAGTTCATGAAGTCTTTTTTTTCAAATCTACTTGGTTATTCAAGGACTCATATCACAAGTTTAAATTGAAGTTCTTTGCCCATCACTAGTCTATTTGAAAGGCTATTCCAGAATGTCATTCTTCCGATGGTTGGAAACCTTCCCCCAATTTCCAGTCTAAATTTATTCATGACCAATTTATATCTATTTGATCTTGTTCCAGCATTATCCTTTAGGTTAAATAATTCTTCTCCCTCCCTGATATTTACTCCTTGATGTATCTATAAAGAGTCATTATCTCCCATCTCTAGTCTCGTTTCGCTAGGCCAAACAAGTCAAGCTCTTTTTATCTCTTTTTGTAAGACAGACCTTCTGTTCCTGAACTCATCTTAAAAACCCTTCTCTGCACCCCTTCTAATTTCAGTTTATCTTTTTTCGAACAGAGGTGACAGGAACTGCGGTATCTGAGATGAGGCCTTACAAACACTGTATATGGTATTTCCCTGTCTCCACCAACAAAGCCTGGCCTGATGCACCCTAGAATCAGACTAGCTTTTCACCACTGTATCACACTGACAACTCTTAGGCATCTGGCACTGGGATAGAAGAACAGGTTTTCCACATGGGCAGCATGTTAGGTCTTTGTGATTTGCTTGGATGTCAAAGGATACGTGTATTAGGAAGATGGAAGTTATACTTTTTTCTATGGCAAATTTGTTCTTTTATGCAGAGCGGTTCCCAACAGAAATATTCTAGGGAAAATTCACAGAGTGGAAACTTCCATTCTCCCTTCACATGAATACAACATGCTTTTAAATTGGAGGCCTAACTCCTAAAAGGACCTAGTAAGCTAACACAAAGAGACAAGGCTATTTTAGACCTTGCTTTGCTGAAATGTGGGATTTTCTGACTTGTTTTGTTTTAGTTAAAATAACTTTAGAGAAAGATGAAAAACAAAGACTTGCAAGTCTGAAGTCAATGGAAATAAAACAGTCTCAGAAGTCCTAATCTCCAAGGGCCTTGTCTTGACTTCAGGAGGGGCTGAGCTTACTCTGTACCTCTCTGGATTAGGGCCTGAGGAAAGCAAACAATCTTTCCTGCCAAGGGCAGTGTCTTTATAGGCTCTTTTGTGCCAAGTGCAGAATGCAATAGAAGCTTAAATTACTTTTAAACAAGCAAATATGTAAGACAAGTGTGTGGTCATTTGTTGGGGATAGTAACAGAAATAATTATGTACAGGAGGTTTCCATCTGGGTTTTTTTGTTTTGTTTTTAAGATCATAAAGCAATTGAGAAAGGATACACTCAAATGGTGTAATTCAACACATGATTAAAATATAGTTATCTCTTGTTTCAATAGGTTTTTCTTGTTTTCTTGATTGGATGTCTATCCAAGCATTTAGTAGAGTCAAGCTGAATACTAAATGTGGCAGCTGAGAAATGTTCAAGAACATCACAGCACTTCTAATAAACTGTGTGAGCATTCTGCATGGCCAGAGTCTGCACTGACTTGTGAAAATAAACTTCTTCACACTAGTTGTACTGAAGCTTGATGCAGGTAATGATGACACAGAATTGGATCCCTTCTTTTTGCTAAACATTTGGAAAAGAGAGAACAGATCTCATTCTTCATGAGCTGTACAGAGCAGAGCAGCTGCTCTAACTGTTGTGCTAGTTCAGGGTTGGACACTTTTCTGTTTGAATATTGCACTTGCTGAAAAATGCAGATTTAGGTTAGTCAAAATCTGATTATGAACTCATGTTGATATTAAATTTGTTAGCAACAGACATTTCTGAGTGAAGGCTAAAATTGTTTGGTTGCTGTTTCCCAAAGGGGAATGTTTCATTAAAACATTTACACTTAAGTTTTGAAATAGGACAAACAAAAAAAAAATAAAACCAACTGACATTTTATTTGATTGAAAATGATTGATGGGAGGAAATGGAGGAGGGGAATAAGGGAGTATTTCATGCTGGAAAACTATTCTCCTTTGTTTGCCTGTTTGTTTCAGATCTGAACAAATCAAACCACTTTTTGATGGTTTGGTTTGGCTAGTGCCCTTGATCCTCAGGCCAATAAGTCTCAGATGACCTGCAGAACAGTCTACTGTGATCATACTTACTTGCCCCCAAAGCTGATGTCTAAGCTTTTGGGGGGAAGCCACAACATTCTTTTTAATAGACCTTGACGCATTTTTCTGACACTAATTTTCATCACCCTTTGAATCCAGTTAAGCCTTTTGCTATATGGAAAGCAATCTGCACAAAGTGTTACCTGCATTCAAAAAGCCACTAGACAAATACATGGAGGAAAAAACAAAGCTCCACCCTTGCGAATACCTTTCTTCTTGCCTCAGTGGACTCAGCGTAACTGAGAACCCGGCCCAGCGTCACTCCCAATGTTAGTCTCGCATGACCTCTCACATCTTTGTGAAGTATGATACAAATTAGTACTTGCAACAGTCTCTCAAATATATACCATGTATATGAGAGTGATCTCAGCTCTTTTTCAAGACAGACAATTAAGATCCAGCAAGATTAAATGACTGACCCATTGTTACTTAACAATTCATTTGTGAAGTGTAAATGATTAATTGGAAGCTCTTGTCTTCCTTTCACCTGGCCAGAATGTTTCTATCGCAATGTAGGGAATAGACCATCAACAAACCTCTCCATCAGAAATCTGTAATCCTTTGCTGATGGCTTGCTTGGCAAGCTCTGTAGGTACTCTGGGACATCGTCCAAGAAGGGCCCAAAGAAAATAATAGTCTCTTAGCCTGTTTTGAAATATAGGTCAGCCTTTCATGGCTGTGCTAAAACAAAGACAACCTTAATCATCTAGGACAGCCAATAAAACCTGGAAAAGGTGGAGGTTTTCAGTCTCTGTCACTGAGGATCTTCCAGGTCAAAATAATATCCTGACTGCCCTGGAGGTAGCCTTAACTTAAAAAAAAAAAAAAAAAAAAAAAAAAGACAAATGAACAAGGAAACCAACTATCCTAAAGTCTGGGACCTCTTTTGTTAGTTTCTCCTACGCTTTCAACCTCTTTCTTCCTAGCTGCCTTTCAAATCACAGAGTATGAAGCCAGTTTTTGAAACTGGAAACTGAAGTAGAAATGTTAAGTGACTCAATGAGACAAAATGTAACAGAGTTCAGAAACTCCGGACTGTCTCTCCAACATTTGAATCACCAAATAGCGCCACTCTGGAATGGTTAAATCATCATATGGGGATGATGCAGACAACTTCATTGGGCTGCTATTGGTGTGGTTCTGATGAAACTTGCTCTTTAGTCTGTTATGAGACTATCAATTCTTCTGGCCCCAGTGTGCTGCCTTTGCAGGGGAAGCAAAGTCACCCTGTTGGGACACAGTATTCCTCCACTAAGTTGTTACAGAGCTGGTTGGCAATAGCCTAGAGATATTATCTAGTAGTGGCTTTTCCACCTAGGCCAGTCACATGTGTGAACATGAATGTACATCTGCTTGGCTTATTTGCAGAGCATTTTGTAGTGAATTTTCTTCTTAGAACACATTCTTCATCATATTGGGGAAACAGTGAGTTAATTTTTAACCTTCCCCACTGAGAGACTTGGTAAGTCTTTATCTCCTTGATGCAAATTTGCAGTACCAGTGTCAGAAAAGATGATCATCAGCACTTATTTCCTGGATGACTTCAGAAATATCAAGACAAACTGCACTTATTTAAGGGTACATTTTCTCAATGCTCTCAGGCTTTCCTGCTGTCTTAACACCAGCAGCCATTTAACCACTCTATAAGCTTTCAGTATTTTTCCTAACTTGGTGTAAGCAAATATTGATCGTGACTAAGATAGTAATTGAGTTCATTCATGATAATAGATGGTCCATTGGCCGCACCCATTAAAGCTTCTTTAAAAGCAAGAAACAACTTTAATTGCCTGGAGAGACGTGGGATGATATTGCAGCAGATTGGAACCTATTAATAACAGTAAATTCAAGGTTTACCCTAGCTTGTTTATGCTTGTTAGTATTAGAGCTTCACATGGAATAGAAAGATGAAAAGGGGCATTCCAGACAGAATACTAGCCTGATTATGCAGCTTTTATAAAACATCCTATTTAATCACTAAGAATATCTTCATACAGAGCTGCAGAACTTCCTTGAAAAGAGCCTGTTCTCGATTTTTTTTTCTCCATTACCTGAAAGATCTGGAAATTTAGCATTTGTTTTATGCCCTATCATTTTCTTTGCCATAGGAACAGAGGACCAGAAGGGATCACCAAATTCCTATGAGTTAGTGCAGAGGAAGGATGCGCACAGTTTATAAACTTCTAGTGTCTGTATCCACTTGAAAACCAGAAGCAATTACAAATACGTCTGCATGTCTCCATGAACAATTTGAGGGGCTTTTGTAAGCCAAGACCTTCAAAATATTAACAAAAAGCTGCTTCAGGCTAATCATAGTGGCTGGCAGACGTATCTTAGTACCTCTCAAATTTCAGTAAATGTTGGTACACAAGCAATGAGTTTCATTTTTGTAAATATCCAAGCAGAAAAAAATTGCCAAGAAGAGAGTCATCTAGGAATGAGGGTGGGGTATCTTTTTCATATATTATTCCAGAATTGCATGGTCTTCCTTCAGTCTTCAGCATCACCAGTGTTTCAAGGAAGAGACCTGCTGAGCTTCCTTAGCTTTGCCTTGGAGCTCTGTGACCCTGATAGCAGGGCTCCTCCTTTATATACCACAAAGCACCTGTGAAACAGTACCAAATTAGGACGGTGGGATTTCATAGCCATGCTGCACCAAGAGAAACAGTGAAACAGATCTCTGCTTTCTTCAACCTATTATCTACACTGGATATTATCTGAAACCAACTGCCTCATTACAATTGGCAGGCATGTGAAGAGGACTCTTGAGGACAGTTTCCAATGCACTCTGCAATATAGAGAACTTTGATTTTTTTCTGGATTTACAATGAAATGAAATATTATTTTTATTATGAGGTCATTCCTTTTTTTTTTTTAATTAAAAAACCCTCCTGTGGTTGGCAGTGTGTCTAAAGCTGACATCAGCAACATCTGGGAGCACAGAGTAACACCTCACAGATGCTGAGCAACAATTGCACTGAAGCTAATGGAAAGGCGTTTGTTCATCGCATACGAAAATTAGGCCCCCAGCCAACATTTTTCCATTTAAAGTTAGGCACTGCAATTGCTACTGAGTATCACAAACATGTTCCAAACGTGCTTGCAACAGCATTACATTTTTCAGATATGAAAGAAAGTCTTCTGCAGGTAAGTATTACTGTCCTTTTTATCCAACCTGAAAAGTTTAGAGCAAAGGCAAATGGATATTTGACACATTTGTCACACAGAAAGGTAATATCCCTGCAAATCTCTTCAGGAATTCGTGACACTATTCCCCCTGCTCCCCCCACACCAACAGCTGAGGGAGACCTTACAGCCATCCACTCTTGGGCAGTCGTTGAGTTTGGGGGAAGTATTACTTTAGGAAATTAATGAGGAAAAGCAACCCCTAAGTGCAGAGGGTTCATCTTCATTAAGCAGTTTGCTGATTCTGCTCTCAGCCCTAAATATCAGCTTACGAGCGGACTGAGAAGTCCACTCCCTAAAGTCTCTTGCATATGCACTTACTGTTCATTATTTCTCTTGCAATGCTTGACTCAGCATTAAATTACCCTCACAGACAGAAGGTGAATAGCTGTGACTATTTTTTGCTTTGAAATGGGAAAAATCATGCTTCTGTGATAACACAACAAACATTAAATAAAATGATTGGATGCATACACCTGCCTGAATTTAAGGTCACAGTACACCTCTCAGAAAACGTCATTTTCACTCCATATGCAATAAGATAAAATGTGACCTATGATCCTAACATGACAATCCGAAGAGCCTCAGTGAACTTGCTCCATTTCCAGAGAATGAGATTTAAGACTGTTACTGCCTATAAGGAATTCAGAAATTGTTTCAAAAGCCAATGATGTGCCAAGCCACAAATCTAGAAAGCAGAACTGAAATATTTTATTCACAGCAGTTTTGGGGGGAGTACGTCTGCGTACTAAGGAGGTAGTCTGGCTGATGCTCTGAAACAGCAAAACCACAAATGCTTGGGGTTTATGTGAAATGCATTCCAGTGTAGCTTGGCTACAGTCTGGTGTTCAAAGAGTAGAAAAGTCCCAGACAGGTGATTCAAAAAGACCATGTGTCAGTAGGAGCCTTGAAAGCCATACAGCATGACAGCCTGGACAAAATTCAGAAGAACTTCAGGCACATGAAGTTTGGACAGGAAAGAGGAAGGCAGTATGCACCCCTTAAGAAGGGGACTAGCTGAGGGAGAAGGGTTATAGCTCCACAAGGAAGACAGGTTCTGTGTTTCAGAGGAAAAGCCATGACCTCAAGAGGATTCCTGAGCACCTCAAAAGCCTGACAACCTATGACAGCAGTAAGGGAATGGAGGTAGAGAAATGTACACAATATTTTATTATTTCCTTGCATACATCAGCACTTAGAGTGAAAAGTGATTGTGCTTCTAAATCTTTTCATAAGCATGTCTGTATGTTTTAGCCATATGTTTAACTAAAACCCTGAAGAAGTGAACTGTAAGTCCACAGCACCTACAGAGAAAATCCTTTGAGCTATAAAGCGATTAGCATTAGACCTGGGGACTCAGATAAGCTGAGCTACAGGTTGCTCTTCCTCTGCAAGTTTCAGAGACAGGGAACCTGTGTCCGAAACTTCATTGGTTCTGCAGTCTATTCAGATAAATGTATTTGGGAGAAGGCAAGACCCAACTGACAGCTGCCTACTGAGTACCTGGGCAGCAAGAGCTCCTGCCAGTGTGAAAGCAAACCACATCAACAGCTTTTCAGTGAGGCCTTGTTTCTGGGAACTGTGGTTTGTATCAGTATAAGACCAGGCTTCACACTGGGCATATTACACTATGCTGAAACATTTTTGATTTCCCAACACAGCTCTTTTGAATTAATGTGGTCAACTGAGTCCTCTTGGAGAAACTGCTTCCCACATACAAAGTTCCTCTGCAAGGTCCTTTCGTATCTGTGAAACAGGAATGTTGTAGCTAGCTTGACTGCTTTTGAAATTTCAACCATCACTTCAAATGCCATAAAATTGGCCTTTTCCCTCTTGTGAGCACAATTCACTTGAGGGCACTGAAGCAAGGCAAGTTCATATTTGTGCCTGTATATTGCTCATTCAGGTGATGAGGGAAGAAATCACACTTCATTGGTGATGTGTTTGATCCTACATAGTATGAAAATCACAACACAGAGTGCACAAACATGAAGCTTACCAGCTTCCACCCTGCTCTGTTCTTACCCATATGCTTTATAACCTCTCTTATGCACACCAGCATCCAAAGCGATGTAAACTCTGGTGCACATTTAGAAGCATTTATGCAAGGTGAGGCAAGCAGAATACAGGAAAGGTAATGATGTCAAATGTCCCCATGCTATTTTACATAGTGCTAAAAGTAAGAGGAGACCAGATATCTCTTTTTTTGGAAATAAGAATGGCATTTTCCCCTATTATAAACCCAGTAATCCATCTTACTCCATTTTTGTCCCAAAACCTGCTTTATAGGGCGGTTTTTCCCATTTTATAGCCTGACACATTTTCAGCATTGATTTGTTTGTTTTTCTTAATGGGCAAAACTGTTGTACTGATGCACCTTGGTGCTGGGTGATATTAACAATCAGTGGTTCATGGCTGACACTTGAAAGTGCAGCATTAAGTGATGGATTAAACTTGTCATTCAAAAGCTCCATCCTGCTTTTATCTGTGGCATGCTCTGTCCTTGATAAAGATTCTCACCAAATAAGAAAAAAATGCTTGGACTATTCAATAAGAAAAGAGGAGAGATGAATCTGGATGAAAGTGAGAAAATATTTCATACAAGTGATGACTCATCTATTTTTATTTTCTATGTGTAATTCCAGGGATGTGTAGAAAGCTGTGACTAGGGGATACCCAATGAAAAAGAAGCAGCTTGGCTGGAATTGAGCACCAAATTTGCAATCAGGCTCTTAATTAGAACACAAACACTGTCAAATAGTAACATTATCACCTATAATTGGTCCAACAGAAAGAAACACTAATTGTGACATTAGCAGCCAGAATGCTTTCAGGCAGGATCTCTGTTAAAATGCAAACACACTAATTGACTTGATGAGGAAGATGAAAAAAAGAAGGTAATAAAAGAGGCTATTATGCTTTATCTTGGCAAATGGAAGGCTACTTTAGAAACACTCAATAGCCAAAGAAAGAGCAGGTAGCTTAAGAAAAGCAGTAAATGAAATAATGAGCATTGTTGATTCACTGCCTTTGTCTCAGGGAGCCAGAGTGATTACAAAGTGATGAGCAAAAGCCAGAATCTACTTTCTGCCTCATTAGTGTAAATCCAAAGTAGCTTCACTGAAGTCAGTACGGTTGAGATTTACAGGCTTTCAGACCTGGCCCCTCAATTACAAACTCTGGATCAAAGTCTCGCTCTTCCTGGGACTCTGAGCAGCCAGGCAGAGAGTAAGAAAATCAGCCCATGCCTTTCATAAATCGGATGCAAATTGATCAGCAATTGTTCTGCCTAGCCCTAGTGAGGGAAGATCTACTGAAGTAAAGGTTGGCCTGTCAACTGGATCCCATTGGTCTAACATGCCTGTCAGGCAGTTTAGGTTGGCAGACTTAAGAAGCAAGACCACACTGTGTGGAGGGACTACCGCTGCTTCTCCGTGAAGTCTGCTCTCTTCCTACACAGTCCCAAACAAAATGTACATTGCCATATCTCATTGCCAGTTCCCTCTGTATTCTTCCCGTCAAGCTAACACGTCTATAGAAAATTTTATCTGGGACTAGTCCCCATCCTCAGCTCTCTCTTTGAAATGTTTGTTGTGTACAGACACTTTGCTTTGAGGCCTTGCCACTGTACCTTGGATCTAACATATCCTCAGAGTACAGATAACCAATGACTTGTCTTGGGAACTCAGTGGGAGGGGGAAAACATAAATGGCATCTCTCTTCTGTACACCACCAGGAGTGATTATACTCAGTAGTCGCTATTTCTTCCCAAAATCTAGCTGAAAAATGCTGTTCTTAAAAACCATCTCCTTCTTGATAGCTTGGGTTATTTCCTCAACAATAGTTCTCTCCTTTTGCTTTGCTGACACTCTAACACACCTGTTCAAATTACAATCTCCCCATTTGGCTGTGGTGAAGCCTTCCCAAGGCAGTGTTGTCTAAGGAGCTGACACTGTTTACATTCTCAGCTAAGTTTAAGCAGAAATGCTAAACCAAAGCAATTTCTAATGCTTGCTCAGTCTGTTATATACCCTCACGGTACTCCAGTTCCAATAGTCTTCTGACTGATTTTGAGGCCGCATGATATTGCTCAGTTCTATTACCTCAGCAATACTTCCCATGAAGGTCTGGCAAAAGTTTGCTAGAATGTGCATATGTGAAATTTACTGGGTCTTTTCCAACATCTACACAGTTGCAATTAGAGCCCCAACAGGTAATACAGTTCTCCTGGCACAAATTTTCTAATGTTTGAGGTTTGTGAGTCTTTTATCGGCAGAATGTGCCTTCCAGGGGTCTCACACCCTCTCAGCTCTCGCACACTGCTATGCTGCCACTGAAGTCCCCTGTCTGGAGTGTTCTCTTTCACTTTTTTGCTGGCACTGAAATGCGCACCTACCAATGTGACTTTTTTCCTCCATTGTAAAGGTTAGTACTGTATTTAATCCCCCCCTCTCTCATCCTTTGAGACTTCCTTGGTTTTCCTCTGCTTTTCAAAATTAATTGCCAGTGACAGAGTCAATTCATTAGCTAAATTAAAACCCTGGGAAGCATATTGTCCAGATCTGCTGATCCTAACCTATCACAGAGTTGAACAAAGTATTTCCTTACCTGGCCTTCATTAGTGGCTGTATTGGCCAGGCTTCTATTCCTTCACAAATGTCCATACCACTCTTCCTGTTAAAGACCAATTAAAAAAGGAGATAAAAAGGCAGGCCTGCAACTCAACAGCTGGAGATCCCGCATTGATTTCTTTGCCTCTCTTCATTCATTAATGGGTCCATTTTCACTTTTTCGATGTATTAACAGCTGTTCCTATTTCATTTAAAGCCTATTAATAAAGACACCATTTCAGTTTTCAGCTCTCACCTTCTTGAGTTTCATGGGAATGAAACAAGTTAATTCAGTGGGAAAAGTACACATCTATGTACTTTGATGCACTACCTGATTTCCTTGGGACTGTTAAATAACAGTCTGTTAGCTGCCACGAGTCTCAGAACCCCACTTTTTTTTCCCTAGCACCTGCAGGTTATTTCACTGAGTGCCATGTGTGCTTTAGGAATGCAGGGCTGTATCACCACCCAAATGCAGGCAAAAACGACCTGCCCTTCATCTTGTCCCCAGGCATCTCAGGGCTTTTTCCGTATTGTCCCCAAAGGAACATCCCCCCAAAAGGTGGGAGAGCCACTTGGGTCTGTACAGTGCCCACACTGGTAACACTGACCAGAAACAAATTCCCTTTCTCTTAGGTCAGGCACATCACAAAACCTTGTCCTGCTCAACAGCTTTTTTTGGCAGATGTAGTAGAGAAGGCAGAGGCTGAGACAGAGCGGCTGATTCAACTCCCCGTGACAGCACCCGCAAATACAAATGGGGAGTGTGGGAGAAGGCCGCAGTGTGCCACCACGTTTTTTATCTCATTCTGAGGAGAGATCAGAGAGCAAAGTCTCTAGTCATGCCAGCCTGACTTATCATTGGGCCCAACTCTGATTTCCTGGTTAAGATGAAGGTCAGTGAGACACCTGTACAATTTCCACGATAAAGAGTAAATTTGAGAAGACATGGTCTACCTTAGCAAGATGTTGGGCATAAAGGAAGCACTTAAATTGTTCTGTTCCTAGTACCTGGGCTGAAAATTTGAACTGTGTCCTGGGTCTACCCAGTTACAGTCAATGGGAGACTTACCAAGCACCAAAATGAGCCCAGCATTAGGCTCGAACTGATTGAATCCCAGATGAAAATATTGAGACCTGAAAACTGTAGAAGTCCCACAGCAGTGACTTCATTTGATGGAAATCTGATCTGTACAAGGAGGAAAAAAGCCCACAATAAACTGTTTATAGAGATTTTTGGAACATTTCCTGTGCCCAGCATACCATTTTCTGCAATAATTGTCATTCTTCTCACTAGCATGTGATGCACAGGCAGACTAAGATGATAGTCCAAAATAACATGGTGAAGAGGGCAGGTTTGAGGACGTAGTTCTCAATCCACAATTGCATACGTTAATATGACTATCCACTAGAGTAAAAGAAGAGGCTGAATGAAAAGACGGGTGGCCTGTGATTAATTCAGTCCATTTAACATTTTTTTCCAGTGAGGAATCTGAGCTCAAAGGAATAGAAGCATACAGACCAATCTGAAATACTTCTGTGTTGCATTTTGTTATGGAACACTTGTATGCATTTCAGTATGTTTCCAGTTGTCTTTCTCCTCTAACAAAAGGAAGACCAAGCCCCAAACTATTACTAAAAGTGAAGGATTGGGCAAGTGAATCTAATGTACTGTGAAATAAGAAGAGCTGGGGGAAAATGAGGGTACGTCCAAAGCCCGTTAGTGTCAGTTGGGGAAACACCACCATCTTGGACAGGCTTTGAATTAGCCCACCTCTATAAGGCTGAATAAGGCACAAAAGTGGCTTTTTTGGTATGAAGTATATTATCTAACTAATCCTTCAGTGATTGCCCTGAAGTTCCTTTCTCAACTCTTCTGTATAGAAAAGATCTTGGTTCCCTTTTCTAGCATCACGCCTGCAATTACACTCTTCGGCACTACAATTATGGAGGCATTACACTGTGGTTCTGCTCCACAATATCTGTATATTAACATTAATTTCATATAAGCAGAAGAATAACCGCATGACAGAATAATTGCACTCTAATGATTATATAGTTAAAGTACCTGGATTATAAAAATATACATGCATTAAGTATCAAACTAAAGAGATAATAATAAGTCATTAATTCATATAGGCAACCTCCAGAAATATGAATGAGTTATGATTAGCTATCCTAAGGCACAGAACTAATGTAATTACAGTAATTATATTGTATTTATTAAAGGTAAAAAAGGGGAAAATGTTGCATGAACCTTTCTTAAGGCTCTTGTTTTCCTTCTGAAATGGAAGAATTTTGTTCAGTTTTTTAGAATGACTTATGCTCTAAGATTCCCCCCCCCCCCTTGTCACCTTTTTTTTTCTTCCCCCCCTGCAGAGGAAAGACATCCAGGGTTGTTTTGGGAACGGCAGCCTTTAAGGAGGTCGGGAAGGAAGCCAAGAAGGAAAGGAAAGGAAAGGAAAGGAAAGGAAAGGAAAGGAAAGGAAAGGAAAGGAAAGGAAAGGAAAGGAAAGGAAAGGAAAGGAAAGGAAAGGAAAGGAAAGGAAAGGAAAGGAAAGGAAAGGAAAGGAAAGGAAAGGAAAGGAAAGGAAAGGAAAGGAAAGGAAAGGAAAGGAAAGGAAAGGAAAGGAAAGGAAAGGAAAGGAAAGGAAAGGAAAGGAAAGGAAAGGAAAGGAAAGGAAAGGAAAGGAAAGGAAAGGAAAGGAAAGGAAAGGAAAGGAAAGGAAAGGAAAGGAAAGGAAAGGAAAGGAAAGGAAAGGAAAGGAAAGGAAAGGAAAGGAAAGGAAAGGAAAGGAAAGGAAAGGAAAGGAAAGGAAAGGAAAGGAAAGGAAAGGGAAGGGAAGGGAAGGGAAGGGAAGAAAGGAAGAAAGGAAGAAAGGAAGAAAGGAAGAAAGGAAGAAAGGAAGAAAGGAAGAAAGGAAGAAAGGAAGAAAGGAAGAAAGGGAAGGATGGGAAGGGAGAAAAAGGAAGGATGGGAAGGAAGGGAAAGGAAAGGAAAGGAAGGGAAGGGAAGGGAAGGGAAGGGAAGAAAGGAAGAAAGGGAAGGATGGGAAGGGAGAAAAAGGAAGGATGGGAAGGAAGGGAAAAGAGAGGAAAGGGAAGAAAGAGAGCAAAACGAGCAGCTCTGTCCCTCGTTGCCTGCACAGAGAGGCAGAGAAGAGAGAGGGGAGGCGGGGAACGAGACCCCAGAGCCCCTCACCACACGCGGGTGGCGGCCGGGCTCGGGGACCGGTGCCCGGCCCCGCCGGGCCATGTGGAGGTGCGGCTCCAGCCCGGCCCTTCCCAGAGCGCCGGGCCCCCCCCGCTGCGGGCCGCGGACGGCCGCTCCCCCGGCCCCGTACCTGGGGTCCGTGCATCCCCCGGCCCCGTACCTGGGGACCGCGCATCCCCCCCCCTCCTCCCCGTACCGGGCGGCGGGGCGGCCGGGGGCCGCCGTTCCATTTTTTTTTTTTTCTCAATGAACGCGTCCCCCCCGTCCCCCCCCGCCGCGCGCCCGGTCTCCGCCCGCCCCGCCCCCGGTATATTTGCATAATGACGGCTACCGGAGACGGCATTGGCTGCCGGCGGGCGGGCTCGGGCGTGATGTCAGCGCTCGCTGGGTAATGCCTGCGTTGTGGCGGGTAGTT
The DNA here is from genome assembly GCF_964188355.1 of Buteo buteo. NCBI lineage: Eukaryota > Metazoa > Chordata > Aves > Accipitriformes > Accipitridae > Buteo > Buteo buteo. Next base: position 5,412,704 of record NC_134182.1, on the reverse strand, counting down.
GGAGCCGGCAAAGCCCGCGCAGCGGCGGCTCCGGGCGGACCGGCCCGGCGGCGGCCCCGCGCTCCCCGGGCGGACCGGCCTCCGCAGCGTGCCCGGCCCGGCGTCGCGCTCCCCGGGCGGACCAGCCCGGCGGCAGCGCTCCCCGGCGCCGCTCCGTGGCCGCCGGCCCCGCGGGCGGCAGGACGGGGCGCGGCGCCCCGCGGGGCGGCTGCCGGCCGCCGCGGGCGGGTCATGGCGGGGGGCAGGCTGCCCGCCCGCCTGCTGGCCGCAGCCTGCCTCGCCCTGAGCTTGGCCCCGGGGGCGGCGGGGCCGCGGGAGAGCCCCGGCCTCTCGCGGCTGCAGAGGAGGAGCCTGGCGGTGGACTTCGTCGTGCCCTCGCTGTTTCGCACCTACGTGCGGGAGCTGGTGCTGGGGCCGCCGGGGCGCGCCGCGGCGCGGTGCCGCCTGCGGCTGGACTGCGCGCCTCTGCTTCGCGCCGCCCGCGGGGGGCCGCCGCGGGCCGCGCCGCCCGCCCCCCCCGGCGGGCCCTCCGCGGCCGGGCGGCGGCTGCGGCGCGCCAAGCAGCTGGTGCTGGAGGTGGGCGAGGGCAGCCTGCGGGACGGCTGCGCCGGCGAGCCGCCGCCGGGCTCCGGCGGGGCGCAGCTGGAGTTCAACCTCACCGAGCTCTTCGCCTGGTGGCTCCGCGCCGGCGACGGCCGGCTGCGGGTGCGGCTGATGCCCGAGCGCCGAGGCGCCCTCCCGGGCAGCGAGCGCGGGCTGTCGGCGGCCATCCGCGCCGCCCGCCCCCGCCTCCTCTTCCACGTCTCCGCGGCAGGTGAGCCGTGCGTTGCATGCCGCCTCCCCCCCCCCCCCCCCTCCGCCGGGCAGCGCCCACCGCCAGCTCCCGCCGACCCTTCGCTGCGTGCGTCCCCCGCCGAGCCCCCCCCGCGCCCCCCCCGGGACACGCGTCCGGCCCCTCCGCGCAGCCCCGGTGTGGCCGCCAGCCCGGCGGGTGCGGGAAGCGCAGTCCCCCCCCCATCCCGAGCAGTCGCGGCTTCCCTTAGCGGCTTGTCCTCGAGGGCTGCTCTTTACCGGTGAGAAGCGCATCGAGGGGCTTTTGTAGGGCCGGGAGAGCTATTTGGACAGCGCTGAGGGATTTTTAGGAAATGCCAAGAGTTCGTTTGTGCCAGACAGCTGCAAGCGAGACCCAAAGGTTAAAGTGTCGCTGGTCCAAGGACAGCAGGATCAGCTTCTTTAAAACTTAAAAAATACTGTCCTAGAAAGGGAAGCTTCCTCAAAGTGCTGCAGGTGATTCCAAGGTTATGTGCAGGCAGACATCGGGGAACGGCACAAACATTTCCAAAGCTGGGGCTGACCAGCAAATTTGTACGTTGATGCTATGGTGTTGGTATCAGTATTATTACTCTTCTTTAAACATATAAGGTAGTGGCTTATAACAGACAAACCTGCAAGAAGTAGGTTTTCCTCTGAGTTTCATGTATCTGGAACTGAGTTAATTTCTGTCCCTTTTAAAATCACAGAGGATCCTTAGTGAGCTGCGCTGTATCAGCTACACTAAGGCAAGAAGTTGTACATCTGAGGAGGCTCATGTAGCGCTGGTGCTTCTGTGAAGAGAGAACCTGGCTTAAAATTTTGGTTCTGGATAGCGGTTACCTCCTATCAAGTCTCTGCTTTGGGCCAGTGATCAAGAGATATTTCCATTCTGTGTGTGCGTTGTACCTTTAACACAAGCTCTGATTCAGGCTCTCCCACTAAAAGAATATGATACCTAGAGGACTGTGGGGCCGTATAATTTGTCACAGTGAGTTAAGTTAGCTAGGTTTTATGAAGCTGTGTAGAAGTCAATGGTGTGTCCCTGAGTAGCCACCTACTTAATGGACCACAGAATATACTTAAGTAAATTCACAAAAGGTGAGACAAGTCGGTGCTGGGCTTTGAATACAAAGTTGGAGCGACTGATTTTTGATGCTCGTCTGAAAAGCTGGGCCAGCAATCTGAATAACTACAAACTGAACGCATCTCGTTCCTTGCTGCCTGAAACGAAAATCAAAGCAGACTGTCAGAGCAGGCTGGGTGTGAGTCAGTCTTACACTTGGGGCTGAAGTGAGATACCTGGGCTAGCTGTTCCTGTGTCAGTTCTGGCAGGGATAACGCAGAGGTACTGTCTACCACAAGGTGGCTAGGTGAGGCCAACACACCCCACCTTCCAGCAGGTGTTGCCTTGCTACATTGCAGTAAAAAAAGAATAATTACTAAAAATTAAAGACACTGAAACCCACCGTCTCTTTTTTCTGTCTGGGGAATTTATTGTGAGTAGCAGTTATTTTGCTTTACAGATCTCTCTCTTTGGCAGTGAAGATACAGCCTTAGCTTTTAATGCCATCCTGACCCCGGTGCTTATAGCAATAGGGGAGCTGGGGGGCATGCATTTGTTTTCTTTGAGGATGGAGGTGTGTTTTTAACCTGGGTGAAGGGTATACATGTGAACTAACAGGTGCTCTGATCTTGTGAATGCAACTCGGATGGAGCTTTAACCAAAGTTAGTAAAACCCACAGGCTCTGGATGTCATCTGTTGTCTCACTGTTGAGAAGAAATATATGCTTTTCCAGATAGATAAGTAGTAGTCAGCTATGCCCCTGTAAAATCATGTTGGAAACAAGGCGCTGCTGTTTTTACTGCAACACAGTTGTGCAAAGTCAATCATAGAGGATGTAGGAAAAGGAGGAGCAGAGGGAGGGAATATGGACTGGACCTCATTTACCTATATCACAGTAATAACTTCTAGCAGCTGTTCATAATCTCCTGCAAAAATCCTAGTCTCTTCTTGAATTCTACACCAAGGTTGCTAATGTGTAAATTGTGTCACTATAAGATTGCATCTCTGCTTTTTCAGCAATGATGCCTTAGTGTAGTTACACTGTTACATGGCTTTGCACTGGATTTGTAACACGGGTTTGTTTAAAAACATTAAAGATCCATTCTTTCTGCTTTGCAAAGGTGCTGCCTGTGTGAACACCATGTGTCACTGCCATGCTTAAATTTGTGCCGTGTAGCCGTGCCGACAGCAGGATGTGCTGACACAGTGATAACAGCATGAACAGCATCCACCAGCCCAAGTGTGCAGATTCCAGCAATTATTAACACCATTGCAGCTAATGTGTACGGGGCTTAACTAAAGCCCTTCCTAAGGCAGCTAAGCCTTTCCTTCATTGGTTAAGCTAATTGGAAATGGATTTCAAACAACACAATCCTCCCATCAACAATATAAAGCTGCTTCACTTATGTTGACGTACTTAGCTTTTTCTTTTTCTTTTTTTTTTTTTTTCTCTCCTCTGCTGGAGATGCCCAGGATTGCCATACTTCCCAGGAAAAGATATAATTACCTTGCTAAATTATTTTTGCCAAGTTATCCTCCATGTGAATGGAGAATGAATTATATTTTAGGCTGAGAAAAAATTGCAAGGGGATGAATTCCCATTGACCTTAAGGGTGACAACAGAGTCCTGTAAATAGTGCTGTATTCTCTTTAACTGTTATACTCTCTGATACTGGCTTAAAGATATTTAACTGGAGAGAATCTTCTCCCTTTTTAACAGCATGTTTTCACAAAGCGTAAAGCAATTTGTCTCAGTGTGTTACTGAACAATTAGAAAAGGATGTACTTATTGGACTGCTGTTTAACAGACAAACCATAAGTTCACAGGGAATTCTACAGCGCTCTCCTGCAAATACTCTTAATGCCAGATTTCTCTCATACACTCATCTTCATGGGAGTAGAACATCCTGCAACAAAAAGCTTCCATTTAGAGAAGCTGTGGTCCTCAGCCCATCTACTGTTCCTGTGTCAGCTTGGCTTTTTCAAAATTGGGTAAGAGAGAGTTTTCCTCTCTTGGAAATGCTTTTGGAATTAATATTGGTGGCTTCTTCCCCCAGTGCTTCTCTGGGCCAAAAAGAATCAAAATCATTTCAATCATCTCTTTGGAAAAAACATACAACAAAAAATGCAGATGAAGGGAGGCGAGAGCTCAGAGAGGATCGCAGTGCTGCAGATCTCCCATATTTTAGGCAAACCTCCCAGCTGCCAGGTTGCTGTTGACTTTGCTCTCATTGTCTTTGGTTTTGACTGGGAATTCCACCCTGCCTCCAAGGAAACCTTTCCCAAAAGAGTTTAATCAAACCCAGTACATTGCCATGGGAAACTGAAAGACTAGCGAACCTTTCTGTGAGAAGAGTCCCAGCCAGTTTTAGTTCTGGTCTTAGAGGATTTGCTGTATAGTGTTGAAACACAGTGGGTCTCTGTAGCAGTGCACTCTCTGGACAGGTTATTGAGCTTTCTTGGGAAAAAATCCTAAATTGTCTCTATATAGAGACTGTCAATTAAAGAACTGTCTGAGCATCAGCACTGATTGCCCCTTGCATGACTGATCCTCTGCTGCTGGGCTAAAATTCCTCCCAGGACTTGTAAGATCAGATAGGGTAGCATATGTTGTGCAGAGGTCTTGTGGGGGCCTTCTTGGCAAATCAGTCCCACAGATAATATGGCATGGGTAGGCATGGGATTGGGTTAGTCCAAGGTGAATGCTCTACACTCCCATGGGCTCCATAGTGATCCAGAACCCTTACACCCTAACTATGCATTGGCGTGTGGATTTTTTTCATGTTAGCTTCACAGGTAACCAGTCCACTCACAGTAGAGAACCTGAGCCACAAATGTTGCTAAATAGGTTTCTTGTGAGTTTACTTAGGAAGTTTAATAAGCTGAAATAGCCATAAAATAACTTCCCATGAGAACTAATTGCTACTTATATACGCAAAGGTGGGAAGCGTATGTTAAAAAGGGGCATACAGGGATGAAAATGAGTCATTTCTCCCTCTAAAGGTCAATGTACTTTCATTCATGAAATAGATTTAACATTCCAATTATATTTTTTAAATAGCAATGCATAACTTTTCATCCTCTGGCTAGGCGAAATATTGCTCCTGCGCTGTGGCCTTCATCTAAAATTTTATTAACTTGCCACATGTATTCTCCCTGCAACTGTATGCATTCACTACATACCAATGCTATTATAATGGTGAGGCAATTAAGCTTTACATCTTTAGGGTACTGCTACCATGCACCTGAACTCGTTTGCAGGAGGAACCCTTTGCCTAAAGATTAGAAAGAACTTCAGACTAGATGAAAATGTGGTTTTGAAAGTGGACATTTTGTAAATGAAAATCAGAGCTCCAAGTTGAAATCTGACTGTAGTAAAGTCTGCAGAATTCTTTCCACATATTTTAGAAGTACCAGCATTTAATCAAGGTCTCTTAGTTATATTTTTCTTTTGTTATTTTTTGGTTTTGTTTTTCTGCTTTCAAAGAACTAAGTTTGGAGTTGTGCCATACTGAGCAGAAAACTGGTAAAAGTTACTTACTTTCCTGTCGCTCTCTGTTTTTCTCTCATCCTCAACTGTATGCCACATCTGAGATCTGATCCTGCTCTTCTGATACATCAGTGGCAAAACTTGGTGAATAAGACTGAAGCACTGCAGTAGGGCTTCTGAAAGGTTTTCATTGTAGTGCAAGTGGTTTAGCTCTTTTCTGCTGGGGTTTTGCACTTTGCCTCGGCTATCAGGCCAGCTGTGTGAGTCCAAAGCTTAAGGACAGGCCTGAATTGCACTTGAGTTTACTCTAGACATGAACTACTGCAAATTGACGTTTTCCTTTTCTACCCTTGGGTTGTGATGGGTGCCAGTATGCTGCATGCCAATTACCAGTTGCTAAATCACAGCGAATCCTAAGTGTGCTTAGGAGCATCTCTCCCAGTCCCTCCTGCCCTAAGTATTAGGTCTGTAGCACCTCCCTCTAGACCTCCAGTCACTGGTGCTCCCAGAAACGTGGATTTAGTGAGTCCACAGTGCCTTTTCACGAAATGTAAATGCCCCTTGAAGAGGAAACTGATTGCCTAGTGGTGGGTTTGCCTGGCTTTGTGGGCAGCGTGATCCTTGGTCCTACTGCTGGCCTGCCTGTTCATCATGTCCAAGTCACTTTCCTACTCCATCAGCACCAAGAAAACTCATAGCATATGACTCTCTTGACTGATGGTGCCTTGTTTGTTATTTCTATGCTGACCACAAAAATTTAGGGCTTTGTAAATTTGTTGCCAATTATTTGGCAGATAATGTTAGAAATGATGCTCAGTCTTTGAGTGGTTCACAGAAAACATGCCATGATCACTATTCCACATGGTTTTGCTTGGACCAGAGTTACATGGTGTTGCTGATCTTCAATGGGAGTCAGGATAATGCACAATGTGTTTATGATTTCTAGGTCTGTTTTCTGCAAATTTTGCTTACTTTTAGGCTCGTTGTTCTTATGAATGTTCTTATTCATAAGCGTGTTCAGTAAAATATCCATAAACAAACACCAAAAGGGGCACAAGTATCAGTTTATTTATTTATTTATTTTATTTGAATGAACATCTATGGCACATTTTAAAAAGATGTTTTCTCTAAACTTGCTATGCTTTTATTTCCCCATCCTTAAAAATGGGGAATAAATACCTACAGCAAAGAAGTGCACTGGGAGACTTAAGTGCTTTATTATACAAATGCAGAGACATTCTTCAAAATCAAAGACAGTTTTGCAGTGTCTGATTGAATTGTATCCTGAAGTAATCTGGTCATTTGGTTCACTGCACATCTCACATGAACATTACATGATAGGAAATAAAATCTGTGTTTGTGACAATGTTTGTGAATTGTCCCCAAAAAAGTAGAAAAAGTGAGGGGAGATTGGCAGTATTTAGCACTTACAAAATTCCCAAATAAATGAGCCTCATCATAGTAAAGAAGGTATCACCTTTTCAATATATCAGTGCTAACTCATTTTTGGTGATGGTGTTTTGGGAGTCCAAGTTGTGATTTTCTTCCTAAGCAGCAGCAAATTCTGCATTGTGCCTGGACATTTCCTGTCTTTGATTCTCATACCAAAGCATCTGCTTGGGTTACCCAGAGCTAGAGTACTGAGACTAGGAGATCTACTTTTTCGGCACAAGTCATTTACCTAACAGCAAACAGCAATTTAGGTTGCCTGCTTTCCGAATCTCTTTCTATCCACTAAGCCACAGCATCTGTTTCCTGAGAAGCCACTTTTGAGCTCAGTGGGGCTGCTGAGACCGCAGTGCTGAGCTGAGAAAGGTCCTTTATGAAATGTGCCACATTTGTCTTGCTTCTCTAATTCAGAAAAATTTGGTTGGAGAAAAATGTCATGGAAGCATAAATGCAGATTTGATAAGTCTGACCTTTCTTTTCTTGCGAACAATAAATGTCAGAAAGCTTAAAATGACAAGCTGGAATGGCTGGAGGTTATTTATGTGTTTAAATATTTAGGCAAGAAACACATTTTGAGACTAAAGTCTAATTTACATGAGTATTTTGATTTATGACTGAGGCGGCCGAGTAGCTTCATGGTTGTCACTATTCTGCTTAGCATGGCTACTCAGAAATTCCCTGTGACAGCATAGATAGGACTTAGATATCTCTACTTGCAGAAGCTATAAACTGTGTCAGTTGTAGTGAAGGAGAATCATCTTCACTTGTTACGTCATGTGGGATCTATGACGTGGTTGAAGTGTTCTAGCTGTATCCAGCAGAAAGAGCTGGTGGCTGTCTGCAAACAGACTTCAGACGAGCTTCTAACAGCAGATCTTTTAAAGAAAATGGTAAACTATTGTACAAAGATGGAATCGAGCATGGAAAAATAGGTGCTGAATGTAAAGTGATCCTTGTGGTTTGAAAACGGGGTATCAGTTAATATTTTGCATTTATTTTTCCTTTTGCCAGAGAACTTCAGTAGGTAGCTGCAAAGGTAGCTGTAAGAATTGAGTTCTGCTTTGACTTCCAACTTAATTATCTTGCAGTATTGGGTCTGTTGTCAGTGACTATGGCACAAAGTAAGCAGGGAAGAGGAGAAAATCACAAGAGGAACTGGACTCAGAAGAGGCGTTGTGTATACACAGCTCTTCCATTGACATGTCGTGTGACGCAAAATACTTCCCTTTGTGGCAGACACTTCCTTTGCAAAGCAGGGGTAGTTTTGACTGCTTGTGAACTCCATTGGTAGAAGGTGCTATTTTTTGTGGATTACTAGTGCTTTTACCTTCTATGAACCTCAATAAAGACAATAATGTGCAGTCTGAACTCTCAGATTTCTAAGGGAAAAGCTAAAACAGCCTACCATATTGATTTATTCCCATCTCTGCAGTGCTAATCATAGGACTGCCATTTCCTTCACTTCAGTGATAGCAGACTTCTGAAACTTAAAAATGCCATCAGTTTTGTTTGGTGCTATGAGATTGAGTTTCTGTTTTTTTGAAAAATGGTGAGGCCTGCCTTTGACTATTACAACACTATCTGTCTTGAAGCCAAATGGTCAAATTTAGATTTGCAATTTGACTACTTTGTGAGGCTTTGGCCAGGGTTACCTGTAGCCCCATGAAACATGAGGGAGAGTGGGATAGGCTGTGGTTCCTCTGCCTGTGGCCAGCTGCAGCTGGGCATCATCTCCATTTGCAGTAAGGAGCTGCAGGTGTTGGCTGCTGTTGGCTAGTGGGTGCTGCTGAGCAAACTGAGTGCTGGTTGTCCTGGGAATGGAAAACATCGTGGAAACAGTGGGAGAAGGTTTGTCCTTTATGGTTTCCTACTTAAGGTGTCAGAAATTTAACACAGAATGGGGGATTGGAGATTTTTTTTAAACTTCAGTGGCCTGCCTGTTTCTTCCTGCATTACAGATGGCAAAGTGGAGATACTAGGCAGGAACCTTTCATCTAGATGGTTCTAGAAATGTGGGGCATCCCCTTTATAACTTGTCTCTAGCAACTCTTAAGTTCAGTTTGCAAATTTCAAAAGTCTTTCTGTGGTAGTCTAGTGTTTACATCAAGGCAGAAGAACTACCTTTCCTGCACAAACAAGGGTATATGCTGAATCCATTTCAGACTGGGGTTTCCCCTGTAGCAGTGCACTATGAAGAAAGAGGTGCAGGCTCTTTCTGCTAGCTTCTCTCCATTTTCTTACTGACAAGCAACTCTCTCTGGACTCATATCTTACAAAACCTTGTGATGAAAGAAAACCCTGACTCTATCCCCGAGTTACAAGCTGGGCAAAGGAAGAGAAGATGGTTCTACATGAGGTGAAGAGCAGAGAATGCTTGGTGGTAAGTGTAGGGGGAAAAAGCAGGGATACTGCAGTGGTGAGAGTGGGGGTACAGTGTGATACGGCCGTGTGTGGATTCTTGTGCTATGTATTTCTTGATGTCTGTTAGGAGGAGGTAATACTAGTCTAAGTACATACTGAATGATGTGCATCAGTAGGCATATAGGAAATGGCATTTCTCCATATGTCATACTCTTTCTAGGACTTTTATGTTATTGAAGATTTCTTTCCAGCTCAGTTTTGAAAGCTCGCATGGTACTTCTGAATGCAGTCACTGTCGCACCTGTGACATGCAGCTGTGAGTACCTGTGACTTCACCTACTAGAAATCTGTGGTGATCCTTCAGAGCTCTGCAAGTTGCAGCAGACCTCTACAGCTTGTACATTGGCATTCACCAGCTTTTTCTACTGGCCCATTAAGTAATGGGCTATCTCAGATGCATCAGAATGTCTGGGCTTTTTATAGCCTCTTTCGTGTTAGATTCTCAAAGTACTTTAAGCCTTATCACCCTAGTGACAATGCTTAGCATTATTATATCTATTTTACAGAGAGATCATAGAAGCCAGGAATGGAAAAAGCATTATTTGATTATGTTAGACTGCAAGTGCTGAATACAGTTTTCTCATCTAGAATATACTAAATAGTGATGTCTCTCTCTGCTTCAGCCAAAAGGCCAAGAAAGAACAAGAAATTAGAGTTGAGAGGCTCAGTAACTCACTGGAAATACTGCAGTAGTTATTGGCAAAACCACCTTCAAGTCTTCTCTGCTCCACACTGTGTTTGTGACACTTGTCTTTCAAATAAATCTGGTTTTGTCACATTCCACACTTACAATATTGTTTGCTTTTTGCTTTGGGGAGCATCTGTGATCTGCTGAGCCTCTCTATATCTTCAGACATTGTGCTGTGGCCTTTCTGTTTGTAGGGCAGCGTATATCAGCATTAGAGAGCATGATGCAATGGTTATTTCTGAGGGACATTTCATTATTGATGCTAATTAAACGTGAAACTAATGAGAAAAGATTACTTTTCAGGGCTGGAGTGGAGGCCGGAATAGTTATTATAGGTTAATTATTCTTCTAAAAGACTTGGTTTAAGTAACAATTCATTTTGTCAACTTTTTTTTCTTACATTGTACAAAAGCCTTGTTTGAAGAGGATTCGAAATATAATTGCTGTATTGACCTCATCTAGCTCTCAATCAGTAATCTCCTTCCATCAGCAAAAGGTTAATAAAATCTTTAAGGAAAGGAATTCTGTGCCTTATGTATGTGTAGACGATTCAGAATAGGTCTCCTGCAAGTATTTCCTATTACCCTTCTGCATGATTTCCTCGGCATACTTTTTAGATTTGAAAAATGTCGTATTCCATAAAGCTTCCAAATTTAATGGTTGCTTTGCAAAACAGGTGCACTACAGAAGCAGAGAGCGAATCTAGTCAGGGCTGGCTTGAGAGTTGGCATATAAGTCCCTTTGTTTTTAAAGGACTAGAGCCTGCGGTCAACCTTAAAAATCTCTCCTCACTTTACAGGGCATTGGGGTGTCCATGTGATGATTAGTATTTGCTGAGTAACCAAGGCAAGGAGGAGATGAGGCTCATTTTACATAGGAGCCAAGGTCTCTTTCTCACTGGGAAGCACTATGGCTTTTGGCAGGGAGGACACACACTGGTCCCCTTTGCTCCTTCCCAACTCTCATGTTTCTTCCTCTTGGCTCTTTGTAGAGATGAGTAATGGCTTTGGACTGTTGCAATATGTACTGCAAAAAGGGAAAGGGAGAGCTGGATTAATGATATTGTGAGTGTGGAAAGCTGAATAAAATGTTTGTGGACAGGGAGGATATCAGTCTTTATTAGCTGTAAATGTTAGGGCGGCTTACGTGCTCCATTAACCAGTTGCCTGATGCCTTCTGTCAGGGCACCTGCTTTGCAGATATGGAGCTCTTGTATTAACGTGAGGGCTGTGAAGGCAAAAGTCCATTTTTGAAGGTGATGCTGTGAGCAACAAGGGCTCAATGGATGGTGGGAGATTGCAGCTTAGGAAAGCCCTTCAGTGCTGGGGTGATTTACCTACTAAGTGTGCATTACAATCTGAGGTGCGACATGTCTTAAAAGGGCAGCATTCACCAGTCCTGAGTTCAAGAGAAGAGTTACGTCCTCCATCTGGGCAGTTGTGTCAAGTTCAAAGATAAAACATCCTCTGAGTAATCACTCTTGCCACAGGACTCTGCTTGGGCCAGCTCATAGGATTTTGGATAATATTTGAAGTGCTGAGTCCCTTTTGTGGTTAAGTTTTTAAATCACACAAAGACTGATCAAAAGCTCAATGTTTCCTTCTCTGCCTTGCCAGCCTACTGTCCTGTATCTCCTGAAACAAAGCAGCATTAACTTTTAAGATCTGATTCAATAACATTTTATGGATAATAATTATGACTGATATTAAGCCTTCAGCAACCAGTCTGTATGGAGACGTAAGGTATTGAGGTTTATTACCAGTGTAACCTATCTTTTTACATCGGTTGTAAAGCAGTATCAACTATACTGATAAGAGGAAAAAGAAATATCAATGAACTATTTGGCTCTGCTTCTCTGCAGGGTGTTCATATACTTGGCACTTAATATTGCTAGCACGGTGGGAGTTTGCTGGTGAAGAGTTTTTGTTTACAAAATCTGTTTGTGCAACTGCAGAGTTGTGATGAATGAATGAGTGAATGAGTGAGCTATAGCAATCCTGCGCTGGGAAAAGGAATCCATTAGTGGATAGACCCTGGAGACCAATTGATCATCCTTTCCCTTTTAATACGAAGCGTGTGAATTCAAAGTTTTCGGAGATGCTATTTAGAGACAAGTGCCACAACTTCCTCTGAGGCTTATCCCAATAATGGAAGTTCTTGAATGTATAAAACTTCTTTAGACACCCCATACAGAGACTTTTTTTTTTCCCCCCTAGAAGTTTCCCGGTTTCCCTGATCTTGTTGGGACATAGTTGTGTGTACACGTGTCATAACTGTTTATGGAAATTGTCCCTGAACCAAAGTGAAGACCAGGTTGAGCAGAAGAAAGCTCTGGTAGTTTCTAAGTCCTGAAGTGCTGTGCAGAGTGGTCTAATGTAAATTACAATATGAGAAAGGAAACTCACCTTAGTTTCCATACAGGGTTATTACGGAAAGTTCTTCTACTGTATTGGCACTGAAAAAGTCACCTGAAGGACCCAGGACTGGGTCCTTGCTCAGCTGAACCTTGTGTTGTTCATGCATCATTAACTGTAACTGTACTATATAGTTGCCTTTTTTGCCTTGCTCCTCCTCATAACTTTCTGTATAAGGAAATCTACCTCCCTGGTAAGTTCAAATAAGACGCTGTCTGCTTGTGTCCTTTTTGCCTTTTTGATGGGAAAGCAGAAGGGAATTCTAAAGTGCTCTGGGAGCTACATGGAGGCCTTGCTTTGACATCTCTAAATATGTGAGTAATGGGGTGCTTAGAACTGATTTTACGTGTGATGGATGCTCAACAATAAGGAATCACAAATTGTGGGCAGCAGAGCTTGGAGAGGAGAGCTGCTCAACAAGATTAATGGGAAGGGAGACCTTTAGTATAATGAAAGACACAGTTCAGGCTTGAAAACAGGCAATGACACACTAGATCGAGTCTTGAGGAGTTGGACAGTCAGGTTCCCTCTGCAGGCAGTAATGCTGTGCATTTGTAGAGCCCTTTCCTAGGTAGGAAACGCAGAACAGCTGTGACACAAATGCACTGTAATTCTCACTTCACCCACAAGTGAGTACGCTGGTACACTAAGGGATTGGATTATCTGTCAAGCTGGTGTTAAGGATGTTGAAGGAAACTTAGAAATTTCTTTTTGTTCTAAAAAGTGCAAGCCAATAAGAAAAACAGTATGAGACTGCAGTAGAATATAGCTGGGTCTGAGCACTGTAGGGTTTATTTTGCAACCAAAGTACAGTTCTTTTAAGTATCTTGCTGAGCACTTGGTGTAAGGTTGAGGCTGAAGTCAGTGAGATCCTCCTTGGATCTCATCTGGCCAGATTTTCCTGTGGAGATGAAAACTCATGAGCTTAGACAAATCATGTGAGTGAAATGTAATTAAAAACAAAACAAAAGAAAAACCCAGTTTCCTTTCAATCAGATTGTTAATAAAACTTTAAAGGTGTATTTTATTGCTAGTAGAAATATCAAGTTCAAAAGACAAGTATCTCAGTATTTTTATTGGAAATAATAAAAAAACCCAAAAGTGAAAGTGAAGCTCATCTTTCCTTTCCACTCTTAAGTTGCAAGCTGTTATTAACTCTGAATATCATGACGAAGGGCGTATGAGCAGGGAGCAGAATTAGCAAAATGTTACTGGAGCTGGCTACAGGATCATTGTTATGACTGCAACTGTTACTCTATCTCTGACAAAGATAATAGTGTGTAGAAATGAAGCCAGCAAACATGTAAAATATGTCTAACTATAGAGGACAAACCAGCAAATAATAACTGGACCAGTAATCAGATGTAGAAGGCCTTATCTGTAAGTACAGTGGCTTGAAAGATGGCAGTGCTGGTAGATAAACATTAAGAAGACTATGAAGCTGAGAATAAATAGAGCAATATCCTCTAAACAGTAAAGAGCTGGAGCATAAGACCCTGGAAAGACATTCAGGACTTATTGCTTGAGAAAGATTCCTAAAGCTGTCAAGCAGATGTGCAGCTGGTAAGTAGATGACTCGCTGGGACGTTGACTGAAATGGTAGAAGAAATAAATCAAAGGGGATTGCATTAATGTAACTGAAAGCAGTATATTACTTTGCTTTGAAGTATAGCATCCTGTGGAGAAAGCAATGACTGTCATCCCACAAGAATGATCAAACTCAGTGGAGACAAGTCCCAGATTTAGGCTGTAGCATAGGCAGGGATTTCTCTTCTGTGCAGTCATAATTTCCAGGTTTTCTTGAAGGCCTTGGTCTAGAGTTTGATGGGAGGCATAAGGGGCCGATCCTAAGCCTACTGAAGCCAATGGCATCTTTCCATTGTACATCTACTCCACTCTCCTGCTCTCAGGTATGGCCAGGCTGGGCAATAACCACCTTTGCTGCTCTTTGCTATCAGGCCATCTGCTGTGTGTGCACAGGGAGACACAGCACACCTCGTTTTTTGTGTCAGAAAATAAGAAATAGAAGTTCTTTTCAATCTGGCATTTTTTTTTCAGCACTTAATCTAGATGATAAGCAAAAGAAGACATTGGTGCTAAGTTTAGTGACCAAAACAGTATTGTCTGTGCTGTCCTTATACAGGCCAAATGAGCCCGTGAGATGCTTAGAGCCCTTGTTCTTGAATTCTTATTCTTTTGTAGAAGGGGCTTTTGGGCATAAACTGTTACACTGTAGCATGGGCGTTAGCCATGAAACACCTCTGGCTGTAGCGAACTCTTAGACCTTTGGCATCCTATGTCTGGGTTTTGAGTTGAATGAAAACAAGGGAAGCATCAGCCCAATAAGGGGAATGAAGGAGTAAGAGTATCCTAGTGCAAGCAAAGGGAAAAATGTCAGCTCTCCAAAGTCCAGTGACAGGAGGAAAGCACTTGTCAGGCTTATCAGAATATACCTAAAGAAATGGAAGATTCTGGTAGTCACCTCTTAAAAATTTTATATCCACTGTTTATTAAGCATTGTATCTCTGAAGACATAGTTTCAAATTTTTTACCTTTACTTACAATGAAATTATGTTTGATTTATCCCAAGGTTCTGGACAGCAAAAACAGACCAGATGGGTCTCCTAACTGAGGATAAGCACTCCTCCCCTTTTCCACCCTGCCTGTGCTACCGTGGTCATGCCTTCATGGTAAGGCACTTTTACATGGTATCCCAGACTCAAAATTAAAAAGGTTAACAAATTTGCCCTTTCTGCCCCAAGAAAAAGTGCTCAGTATATGCTACTAACATTATTTCAAATACCCTTTTTGTCACTTAAAAGTTTGAAAATAAGTTATTTTAAAAAATAGGGTAAAAGGATTGGAAGGGGGGGAAATGAGGCAATATACTTTCTGAAAAGAAAAAGTCAACTAGAGATGTCCGTCTGAACAGAGAACACCACTTTTTACTCAAGAAGGGACAGAAAATGCCTTGTTCCTGCCTCTAAAATCTGTTCCAAAGTAGCTGTGATAGTCAAACCCATCTGCAAAGATAAAGAGAAGAAGTATGATCTTGTCTCTTGTCATGTCTTTTTTCATCACTCTCATCCCTTTCCCCAGAAGCACTTAGGGATGGTAGAGTGGGGTCCAGATTTAAAATGCTCAAGGAAAGGAAAAATAATATGAAGGTCAGACTAGATTATATTAAAGTCACATCAACAGAATTATCAGAAGGAAGAGCAGGCAAAGTAACTAAAACATAATGAAAACTCTTATCCAAACTAGTTTACAACTAACATGGAAGTGCCTTTTAATCTTCTGTGTTAGTTCAAGCTAGAATAATTCAGAAATATTTTTTTTCCTAGTCTCTAAACTGGTCCATTGATTGTTCCTTTGGGGTAAGATCCTGTGAAACATCTGGTTTATAGTTTTGATTTCATGGCAAGACCAAGACTTCTCTCTCATGGGTGCACTGTGAGCCATCTTAGTATAAACTTGTGTTCTGCCTCAGGATTTTCATGCTGATCCTCTAAGAAGATAAGCTTTATAAGGTGATTTTTGAGCTGCTCCAGGCACATCCCTAGTCTAGCAATAAAAGCCTGGCTTTCAAAGTAGCTTTGAGAACATGGTTTTCTGTCTAGAGCCTCATCACTGACCTCCCAACCCTGGTCACTGCTTCACTAAAGTCTGTCTCCGGATCCTCATGGACACTTCCATTATTCTGGAATGATCACTGTGTCTCTTGAGAACAGAATCCTGCAAGGTCTGGAAGCAGTTCTGTTTTCTCTGGGTAAAACACAGGTATACATACCTTGTCTCTCTGTAGCATCTGTTGTTGGTACAGATTGCTGGGGTCACGGGGAGTTTCAGCTGTTCCTTTCAGTGCCTGTCCAAGGACAGGGAAGGTGCTTGACTTTCGGAGCTATGATTTCACGAAGGCTCAGTTTTGAAAATCACCTCTGTAAAAAGTTGCAGGTAAAAGGCCTTCTAGATCAGAGCCAAAGCTGGAGCTGGAGCTGCAGGGGGGGCAAGTTCAGCTCTAGTGATCTGAATCTTACCTGCCTTAAATGCAGAGACCAGTTGGGGTTTTTTTTCTGGGCAAACCCATTTGTTTGTCTGTTTTTACCAGAAGCTTCTCTGTTAAAGCCTTTTTTTTTCCTATCTGAGGAAGCTAAATGCTGTGTTATGGTTCTGTACTACAGCAAATGGGAATCCCTTCACAAAATGGCCTCTTCCTCCAACGAATGTGATTGTGGTGGAAGTTGTACCTCGCTGTGATGGACAGTGTCATGACTTGGTCCTACGCAGGTCTGCCTTGATGCGACTTTCTCCACAGGTTCCTTCCCAAGTCCTATTTTTTATATTGCATTTCTTAACAAGTAACTCTTCTCTCAAAGGCATTCTGTAAAAGCAGCGGGCTGCAGTTCCTCCAAGTAGCACTAAATCTGTGACAAACCAAAGGGAGGTTCCACAGCAAGGTGATAAACTACTGGCTTGTCAACTTTTTTGCTGGCTAAATGGAAAATGAGGCAGGCAGCTTTACCCTTTAAAGAGGAGAGAGATAAGGGCAGTTTCTGTATTTCACAATCAGCCGTGATCATCCATAAAATGAAGAGTTACTTGTTTTTTAAACTGATGTCTCAATAGTGAGGGACTCCATTTTTCACCAGTATACATGCTTATTCCTGTGCTATCCAATAACAGATGATATTTACTAATATATTAAACAGCTAAGATTTCACCTGTTAATGAGTTTCCTTGAAATGCAGTTTCAACAAGCATTTATAGTTGGAGCCGTTGAGGAGGTGAAAACAAGTAAGACTGACACCCAAGAAAATGACAAATTGCTAGTGTTGCGAGTGGTGGAAAGTGAAGTTTTGTAGCAGTTCCATAGTCTTTCACGATCCTAATTTTTCAGTAAAATAATGACATCAACAAACCTTGCAATCTTGCTGGAGTGGTAGGGAATAGAAGTGAATTTGGCTTTCTCCTAAGGCGTTATGCTGAATAGGTTGTGCTATAATCTGTGTCATTGGGGAACATCTGTGATACTGCAGAGAAGATAAGAAACTCAGACCTCCTGTTTTCTTTAGTCTTAGAATGCTTCATGTAGTTCACTTTGCTCTTTTCCTCTCTCTTTAGGGTCCGATGTAATTTACCTGTTAGTTCTGATAAATGCATGCCACTACCACGGTTAAAACCAGCAGTGAGTCACAGCCTGGTGCACCTGCCAGGTCAGCACTTGGCGATGGGTGGCATTGCCAGTGGTTCCACTGTAGCCCTATGCTCTGGCAAGTGAGCTTCCCCAGGTCACTAAAGCTCTTGTGCCCCAACTGGAACTGTATGTCTGTAATAAAAGGTGAGCTGAGTGGTACCTGAAGATAAGATAATGGCTTTCCTCTACCTGGATGAGATGTGTGAAGTGCAAACATCTATACCATTACAGTTTGTCTTAGGAGTTGCAGGTCAGTTTCTTGGCACGCCAGAAACTTCAACGAGTTTTGTCTTCACAATTCCTGTACAGGTCCAGAAGTCCCTCCCAACATCAAACATTCTGTGATCTGTGACTCCAGATATCATCAAATAGGATTTGGCCAGGCTTTTTTAGGGCAGCTTGAGCTGTGCTGTGTTACCCTGCGATGCATGTTCTTAACTGTATTATTCTGTCTTTTTGTGAATGCCAGTGATATGAGCATCTTTGCTTGGAATACTGTGCTTAGATTTATGGTACTCTGCATATGTGATTGCTCGCCATGCACATCAGCAGAGTAAAGCAGTGTCTTTTATTAGGAGCGTGACAGATTTTTGACGAGATCATCGAATCCCAAGTCATGCATGAGTTCTCTAACTGTTTTAGGGCACGGCTTGGGTATCCGGGTGTTGCACAGGACTAGTATTTGGCTCACACGGAGACAGCAGGTCAGCCTATTGACACCTGTCCGCTCTGTTAACAGACCAGTGAACCTACTGCTGTTTAATATTTGTGTGATAATACAACACAGTTGAGAACTGAATTATGAAATGCAGGTCACTCGGTAGATGCAGTGATCAGTGAGGGAGCACAAGGTGACAGTGAAACAATTCAGATAAGCAAGCAGGGGCATTGCAGCTGTTTCTGCTCTAATTGCATCTCTCCAGATGTTCCTGTGATGTGTGGTAGAAGCCAAGCAGTCTCTAGACATAACCGTATTTCAGTGTTCAGCTTTCTGAACACTCTTCTGTGGTCTGTAGAGAAGAGAGAATTTAAGGACCTAAGCCATTTCATCTTCTGTGCTGTCAAATAAACTTTGTCATTCTGAAGTAACATTTCCTGGGTATATATATATATTTTTTTTTTTAGATTTCTTTTCACATTAAGATGAGCAAAAGCTCTTTCTGGGAAGCCTGATTAAAAATGCAGTTCCTCCCAGGAAAGAAAAGAAAATAACATTTTCAGCATCAAGAGAGATCACAAAATTATAATGAAAAAATGAAATGAATTTTGAAGATTATGCATTTCAGGAGAGTAGGTAAAAGTGACCTCAGGGCTTTCTGCTGTTTGTAGTTTGTGTGTTTTTTTTTTTTTAATAGACATCTGCTAAGAGTAGAGGTGACAAAGCCTCTTGGAGACAAGAAGTGTCCTGTATTGGGTTTAGCTTCAAGGAATTGATGAAGATAGCTAATTTCTTGTGAAATTTATCCTTGTCTGTATATGTAAAAATTAAAAAAAGCTACCACCAAAAAACCAAACAAAACCCCAATAAAAGCCATAAGAATCTGCTGATTCTTTTCAGCTACATGCTGTTAGCATTGCTGGGAATGCAAACACAGATGGCTTCCAGCTCTGTTGCAGACCTTTGCCTCCTAGGATCAGACTGGGGCATTGGCAAGCCAGGCTGTGGAAGTACAAACACTGCTTTCCTATTTTGCTCTTTTGAGCTGGGTTGCGTTCCTCTGTGGTGGTATAATTAATCATAACTGCCTGCATTCTACTTGGGCCTTAACTCTGTTAAGAAAATAGAGAAAATCTCAGGCAAAGGAGTAATTTCTCCTTTGGCCTTTTTGACATTTTACAAAGGGTATAGAAGAAAGGATTCCAGTGGCTTCAAATGTTACCTTCTATATTGCATACAGCCAAAATCTTTCCAAACAGCATCCTTTTTATAAATATGTTTCCAGTCCAGATCTTTAGAGAAAAATGAATCTGGCAAGATATTCACCATCTCGTTTTGACAGTCTGAATTGTTTGCAAGACCTTAGCATTGAACGCTTCTCCAGCTTTAGTCTAACCTTCATCTGTAACCACCCCCTTTTCTGTTTCCTCCTCAAACGTCCTTTCAGATACGTATACATTTCACGGGAATAGAAAATGTTTATTGTTATTAGCAAAAAATAATGATG
The DNA here is from genome assembly GCF_964188355.1 of Buteo buteo. NCBI lineage: Eukaryota > Metazoa > Chordata > Aves > Accipitriformes > Accipitridae > Buteo > Buteo buteo. The sequence continues at coordinate 5,393,006 of NC_134182.1, read as the reverse complement.
CTTCCCCAAGGCCCATGGTTTATCAATAACTTTTATAAAGTGTGTTTTTTATCCTGAGGTGTGTCTAGCATTTCAGCTTGGAGCAATGCATTGCATACCTGGGAGGCAATGGTGACTGTCTTTCCAGTGTCTTTCATCAATCATTTAAGATGAGTTGTGTAAAATCCAACTGACCCTTCTATAATAACTAGGGGCAAATAGCTTTGAATTGTCATTTTGACAAATTTTGGAGTATTGGCAGTGTTACGGGTTAAGGAGCCAGGCATCCAAGCCTTTCATCTGTCAGTGTCATTGTGAAATACCTTAAAAGAACAGGGGGAATATGTCCTAGCGATTCGATAAATCTTATCTCCATGAATGAGTGGATTTTGCGTCGTTTCATAATCTGCTGAACTCTAATAGCCTATATTCTTTGCTTCAAAAATAGCTGTTAGAACAAGGTGGTTGATGAGTCTGTGTATTGTTTTTCTGCAACCCCTTAGATTTTTTTTTTTTATGTCAATGAATGACTTTCAATGGTGAATGCCGTAGCAATTATTGACCTATGTGGTACACACATGGTTTTAACAATTTATCGTGCGATCAAACCTAATTTTTTACTGGATGGATGCACCATCAGTCTCTTCCCCATGTTTCTCTGTAGGATATCATACCAAAGGCAGGCGGAACACTTTTCACAACAGCATTGCAAGTAAAAATTCAAAACTAGGTGAAATAATTTTTGTTGTATGTGTTACCAAGTAAAATGCTGGTTTTAGCATCCTGTATAATGCCTACCACGTGGTTGGGTCCTATACTGATAATTTAGTGCAATCGAAGGACCTATTGTGTTTTATCATTTTCAGCATTGACTATGTGTCAGTTTTAGCACAAATTAAATGTTGAGTTCATGGCTTCACATGCCATAGTTTAAATGAAACACAGATAACAGTGATACTTGAGATGAAAATAAGCTTCAATGATAAGAAAGGACAGTTCATAGAGGCCCAGTGGCCTTTTTCTACTCACTGTAATGGGATTTCACAGTACTTTGAAAACTAGTCCCACTAAGTAAATGACCACTGATAGGGACCATTTTTCAATTGCTGCAAGATAGATACTTAGCTCTGGTGAGGTCTGACTCTTGCTTTGCCAGCAGATGGGGAAAGGAAGAGTGGAAACAAGAGGAGAGAAGGTAGTGGTGTGGCCTTGCTGTTAATATGTGTTAGACTGTCATGCAAGCTCATTTCCCAGACATGGGTTATTTCTAGCAAAATGGGAATGGATAGTACTGCAAATGCCAAAAACCAAGTTCATGCATAGGAATGCCATATGAAAAGACCCTGGCTTCTAGCTCAATTGTTTATAGGGTATCAGATTAGGAAACAGCCCCTTATTTGAATTATATTAGGTGTATCTAACTCTTACTAGACCATTAACTGTTCTCCACAGTTTCATGTAGGATCATCATGACCACTCTTCAGTACTGAGGCCAGGAGAACAATGTCCTTAGGAGATATTTTGTCCCAAAGAAGTTGCAGGAGTTGGGCAGGGGGCAGTGAACAATGCAGGCATCTGTGTAAAGAGACTTGTGAGCAGACGTGATAGTGCAAGAGTGACCTGCTGGCCTGCCAGGTAGGAATGAGTTTCTATCTTGGTTTTTGTTTCTTTTCTGTTCTGGGGAGATAGTAGAGCCAGGGCTCATTAGTAAGCTTCAGACTTACCGTGCTTGTATTTTATGGCTGTGGTACATGTTCTTGTGCTGTGGATGGCAGAGGTTTGCAGGTGCTGCCTTGTATTTGAGGAAAGATCCTGATTCTCCTGAGCATCTCTATATAGCACTGATGCAACAGGATGAGTATCTTCTACCAAAGATAAGGTTCCCCCATGCTCTGAAAGCGTGGACAAACAGTACTTCCTCGATACATACCTGGACAAAACATCTGGGACAAAAAATAGAATCTTTGCCAGGAAAAAAAAAAGTACAGCACTGTAATTTGAGAGGAGATTAAAGCTGAGTTTAACATAGCTTCATCTTAAGCCAATGTTAATTAATATAAACACAACTATGTATATTTTTTGTGCTAATTCAACTTGTTTTTAACTGACAGCTTAGATTTGTGTGACTGTTTTAAAAAATGAGGCTGCCTAGTTTGATAGTGAATGAGAAGTTCACAGAGTAACTTAGTAGTAAAGAGCAGATTGACCTGTTATTTTGAATACAGTGCAAAAAAGGCTTGACATGAGAGAAATATGAAGAGGCACCAGCAGTATTCTGACAATGCTGATGGATGGCAGGTGGCCACAAGCCTGACTGCTGCTTTTTGGTTGCTGCTAGTGATTCGCAGGCAGGTGGGTGAGAATGTTAAAGGCCTGACATAAATGGAGTGACAGATACCCTTAGTACTTGTGCGTGCAGTGCAATGACATGTCTTAAAATAGAGCCAGCTGCATGCATAATTAAGGAGAAATAATTGCAATGCACTTATGTAAATTATCTCGTGCTTCTTCTCTGCTCCCCCCCCAATGTTTCCATCAGGAAGGTCCCCTAGTCAAAGATTCACCTGATCAGTGAGAAACAGTAGATATGTTTGGAGCAAGAAAAAAAATAGTTGTTGTCTTTAAGAACAACATAATATGAGAGAAGTATGTGGCTCCAAAGTATATAGAGTCAATGTTGGCAATTTGGCAGTTTGTTATAGGAACAAAAATTAATTTTAGAAACCTGCATGTGAATTTAGTGATTCTGTCATTCTCGCTGTCTTGTAACTCACATAAATATCTCATATTTCTGCTAGCTGAAATTCTGCCTACATAAGCTTTTTTCATTCAGCCTGTTAGAATCATTCTGGCAATATATAACTGTGAATTTAACCTCGTTTCTGTTTGTACTAATTATAAGTTATATTGTAGTTTTACTTTCTTTGGGAGGAACACAAAAACTCTATTCCGTATGTCATGGTTTTATATGTCTCCCGGATGACTGTTCTGGATGCATCTGGAGTATTGTTTTCAATAAAATATTCTTTCACTCCCTTTTGCTCATATCCTCCTTTCTTTATCAATTGAACAAAACTCTGTATATAGCTCTAACAAATTACTGTATTTCCAGATCGCTGGTGACTGCATGCATCAAATTCAAAAACAGTAGTCCAGAAGCTGGTGGATAAATGTCACCGCTTGGTTGTTTGTAAAATGTTGGTGTTGGCCTTTCACTCTTCTCAGTGTATGGTTGATCACATAGCACAGAATATAATTTTCAAAAGCTCTGATGCACCTTAAGTTCCTAAATCCTGGACTCCTTTTGAGGAGCTGTAACACAAATGGTGGTATGACCAACTCCTGTCTCTGAGACCTCATTCTTGCTTTCATAGGACTATTTTTAGGAGCAACAAGTAATTGAATCACCCTTAACTCACACAGTCTTTGGACTCCGCTGAGAGTGCAGGCTGTGGTGGTGATGGTCCTGGGGGGAGTGAACAATTGCCCATTATGCTCTTCATTCAACCTAGGGTTAAATATTGAATACGCAACTATCAAAAGTTGATTGTAAGTATCCTTGATCTAGTCTGGATTTAAGCTCCTACCGTGCAGTTTGTTCCCTGTCTGTAAGTACTTTCCTGGAACGTGAGAAATGTGCACGCAGTGCTGCTGTCCAACAAAAGTGAAACACGGCGACTGCACCATCTCCCTGCAGAAATTAATTTTCTTTCCCCTAGGATGCAGTGCAACAGGGCAAGGAACAAGGAAGGCAGCAAAGCAGAAAAAAAGAGCATAAAGCAGGAGATGCACATCTGCTCATTCTGTGCTACATTTTATAATCAAAGCCCTGGAAAAAGTAAAACATCAAGTAATACACGAAGCATGACCATTGATTTCTATTTAATAGTCTCTACCCTTTTCTCACTTAGGGACAGCTGAATTCAAAATATTTATGGTTGGCTGTACAGCAAATGCTGGAATAAGCCGTTCCCTGCTCTTTTTGTGTTGTAGTGTCCTAAAATGCAGAGCTTGTGAAACTTCAGAATGTATTTGAGAAAGATATAAGATCTGGTGCAATCATGTGAAACTCCGAGGTGGGAAGAGTTCCTCTCATGCAGCAATTATCAAGTAAATCTATTCAGTGGTTCATCGACCTCACTTTAAAGTTGATTATCTCTCCTTGGAGCCGTTATTGTTGGTCTGTACATGCAACTGTTTTTGAGTAGTGGGTCCGGGGAAGAACATTTTCCCTTGAAAGCTGGCAATATATTGAAATAATTGAGCCACTGTATAAGTGCACTATATTGTGGATATGGAGTAGTAACTCCTGAATGAATACAGAGCATGGAACTGCTAATACCACGTTTTAATACATGAAATGGTGTAAAACATATCACGTAATAAAAGACATAGTGTAAAAGCTACTGAAAGGATTAATTTAAATGCAGTATTTTGAACAAGCATCTTATAGCACTCTAATATTATAGGAGCCCAGATCACAGTGCCTATAGAAAATGTTGCCCAAAACTTTCCACTTACAACGTTCTTTGATTGCTTGTAATTTTCAGCCTTTAAAGCTTAAGAAAAGAGAATTCTCCATGCTGATCATCTGCCAAAGACTCTTTTTGAGTAATGTTTTAGCTAAGACATCTTATCCTCTCTCAAAAATAAGCATATTAAGGTATTTTATTATGGGAAATCTTGAATTCTAAAGAAATTGATAACCAACTCACTGCACTCTTTTTGAGTTGGGGAAGATGGAGCTAGTGTTGCGATGGAAGGAGTCATGGGCAACGTCAGCAGTAGCAAAGTCTTACTACTTACAAGAGTATAAATAGAACACTAGGAAAATTTTGCCAAAGCCATCCTTTGGACTTCCAAAAGGTTGGCAGCGATTTTAAATCAATGTATTGATTAAAAGGAATTGCTTATTCAATAAGTAAACTCTGCAAAACTCATAGAAACTATATGCCAAATTTCCCCATCACTTGGTGATTGTTAAATCTTTGAACGTAGTTGAGCTGTATCTATTTTAGGAAAATATAATTGAGATGGAGCCAATGAATTTGATGGCATCAATTTAATCAATCCCTAATGTTTGCTTGGTTTTGTGTGTGTGTGTGGTTGGATTTTTTTAAGGTTGGAATGAAGTGAAAGTGCAAAAACATCTCTGTTAAGGACATCTGCAGATACTAATGAGATTAAAATCAATCAAATGGTCTGGTTTAGAAAAAGAAATCGGGCTTCCATCTGATACAATTATCTGAAAATTATACCCTTGAACTGCAGAGACAGAAACAGTTTCTTCAGAAGGGAAGTGATTTTTGTGGTGTGTATGCCTACCTGTCAGTGTGCCCTGCATGTAACTGTGGCAGAAAGTGCTTTTTTTTCCCCTCCGTTTTTGTTGAGCTAGATCTGACATTGTATTTGCCACAAAGTACAAGAATTTGCATGGCTTCTGCTGCATCTAAGAGCAAAGGATCTAAAAGGTCACTGCAGGCATGGACGTTACTTCTTCCTATTTCAGATAATATTAATCTATTTTGGGTATTCAAGACTTCATGAAATGCTTCTCAGGAGCTTTTAGTTTTTAGTTCATAGTTTACCATTTTGAAGTACGACTTATACAGTAGTCTCCATTTTATATAGATAATGTATTTAAACAGCTCTATTAACTGAAACATCTGAAAGTTTATGTCCTCACATGTCCAATTGCCTGTTCATGTACTGAATTTGTCTTTAAGAAAATTGGAGCCCTAAGCTAGATACTAGTAAATTAACCCAGTTTCTAATCTTCCTACGTGCTTTTAAATAATATATTAGTCCAGAAATTATTTGGGCCTAAGTATTAGGCATTAATGTATAAATTCAGTGTATAATTCATTAATCAGATGAATAATTTCTAAAGTATCAACAGAAGTAAAGAAGGTCTTAAGGGATGTGTGTTTATATGCATATGGACATTATAATGTATAAAATTATCATCCTAATATCCTATTGTGACTTGTGTTTGATACAAATACTGCACAGAATGCAACTGAACATTCGCCTCTGCTCTCTGCTGCCTTCTTTTTTTTTTCTTTTTTTTCTTTTTTTCCTATTGAAGTACATATACGTGGCCTAAAATAGGTTGAAGTCTCTAGAGATTGGGATAATCAGCTGTATAAGATAAACTTTTACTGAGCTTCTTGAAGTTAACGCTAAGTCTGTCTCCCAGTAGGAGACACTTCCTTTAGGGTGTCCTTGTTTTCTTTATTTTTATTTATTTATTTAGCCTGGCTTGCATAACTATGGCTGGGTTTTGAATTTTTTTTTGAACTCTCTGAAATTTTCTTTATTCATGAACAAGGGATACATCTTCCTCATTTGATATATATTTGGACATCCTGAAAGTTCTGTGACCTTCTATATGAAGATGGATCATTCTGTATGATCTCTCTTCTTTTTTTTTCCTCTTTCTTTGGTGAAATAACATCTGTCAAATACCACCTTTACCTCTGGAAAAAGATGAACAAGTGCAGCCCCTTGAGCATGTAGGCTGCCTACTTTATTACTCAAACAGCTTCTGCAGAGGCCCCTCATTCTGCATGTGAAAGAGACCTAACCCTACTGCTGGGTAGTTGCATTCTTGAGTCATACACTGAGGTCTTACTGCTCTTCTGGCAACTTGATGATTGTTTTTGAAGGTAAGGCTAAGACAAAAAATATCTCGTCAGGTCTGGTGTTATTGTCTTAAGGAGAGGCTTGTGAGTCTGCAATTGCCCTGTGGTATGCTCTTAAGTAAGCCATCAAAAGGCCCTGTGTCCCATTGTCCTTGGTGGCTATAACATCATAATTTTTTGAAGTGTTCTGAGATTTTTGTCAAGTTAAACAGAATTATTGAAAAAATTGACTCTGTACAGTACACAGTCAAAGGTATTGAGGATTATGTGTGGCTAGCCAGAAGATGGCTGAGAAAATTCCCGCATATGGGGGAAAAGTTCATAGAGATATTCTATGTAACATTTCAACCTGAATAAAAAATTGGAACCCCTAAGCAGTTAGACTGAAAACTGGCTTCTCCCACTCTGCTCTACAGACCATGTATCTTTCTGCATAGTATTTGAAAAGCCATAATCACATTTCTGTGAAAGTCAAAAAACGGCAATGACTTCCTGCTTCGGTATCTACGCTGTGGACCAAGTCTAAATTGGGATTAAGGAGGCATGAAGAACTTGGTTCTATATGCATTTATTAGAAAAATGGCAAATGAAGTTGTGTCAACAAAAGATGTTAAGTGCAACCCAGGCTACCTGTGCATGCAAAGATAAGCAATATATGCAGGTGTTTGAATGTGTGCTCTTGTGTGAGCATTTCAGATTTTGCTTTTTGCAAGCTACTCAGAATGCATTATTTCCTTCCAGTCTCCTGTTTTAGGAAGCTTGACTATCATGTGAGGAACTTAGGCTTTTTCTGAACAGTGAAGTTTCTTTTGATTTTCACTATTTGCATATGACTCAAAATTTAGATTAGGAGCTTACCAGAAAAAGGGATGTACTGAAGTTCTATTTGATATATAGTGGGAATTGAACACATAATTTGCTTCAATGCTTTTACAGTTTTACATCAAAAGCTACTTCTGAAAAGCAATACATAAAACCTGGGATTTGAGTAAGATGGGACTGAATGTACAAAATATTAGGAGGTCATTTTCTGTGCCCAGGCTGACAAAGATTTTGGTAAAAGCAAATTATTAGGGGTCCCAGGAACCATGAAGGGAAAGAATTAACAGTCACATCTGTGTCACAAAAATATGGTGGGTAGTATGTAAACTGTGCAGAAGTTGTCTTCAATCAATTTTTAGTTCAAACAGACTCGTTGTTATCTGTTGAACTAATGTCAGGCCATGGGTAACAAATGGGATTTGAATGTGTCAGAATCTGGTAGCCCAGTGACATTATACATTTCAAATCAGCAGTGAGGTCTTGGTGTTCATCCTCCTTCCCATTCTGAGCATGAAATAACCTTCTGAGGGGTGGTTTCCTTAAATGCATCCAAGTGGTAACCCTTGAGAATAGTATGGTCTTGCAAAAAATAATCTTAAATGGATTCTTCTAGTCTGAAGTATTTAACATCAACAGATGTTACAAAATTTCACTAGAAGTGGCCTAGAATGGGAATGGACCATGTCATTTTCCCCTCTTATTTCATATGGTGTAAAATATGGCTGAAATCAGGTTAAATTGATGCAGTTTCCTTCTGAGATTTGAATACTTACTGGGCTTTTTGTTTTGTTTGTGTCCCACGTTTCGTCATTTTTGAGGCAGTCTGGAATTAGCAGGGTTAAAGTGCTGCAAGGAAAAGTTCCTGCTTTGATTCAAAGATCTCGAAACACTTGAAAAATTAATGAATCCTAATTACAGTTCTATTAGGTAGGTAGATTATATAAGTGTGTAGACTACAGCTAAGTGACTTACCTAGGATTGCCGAGTGTGGCTTTGTAAAGCGGACTTTCCTGTCCATGCTCTTAATTGCACAACCATGCTGTCATCTGATCTCATGGGATCTCCGGTCCTACCAGAATTGGGGCAGCAAGTTCACCAGCGAGGTCCTACTGCACCTTCTGCTGAGAGATGACTGTGGGGAGGTCTGGATGAGAGTCTCTTGGAGCTGGCCTGAAGTGCCAAGCCGTCTGCAGTTCAGACAACACTAGCATTTTCATTATTTAGCAAAAATTCAAAAGGCACAGAATACCCTGGATGTTAAGAAGAAAATGTTGATGTAATTAGAACTAGTACTTTTACATCTGATTTTCTTTTTTTTTTTCCTCCTTTTTTTTTTTTTTCCATGGACTAGGGATTATATCTTGTTATCTCTTCAGGAAGAACGTTTTTTCTCCCTTCACGCACTCTTGTCTTGTCTGATTCTGAAATGCACTAACTAATTGCTCAGATCTCTTACGCTAATTCTCCTGAAAGTTCAAGGGTGTTGTGCTTGGACGTCTGTTAATTAATTAAAGATTATGAGTTGGCTCTTAATCAAGGATTTCTTCTGAAATCAAGAGCCCCAAATACTCTAAGTGTATAATGTTCATGGTTGCAATGGGTAGGTAATGGGACTATCAGCACACTAAAATGGATCTCCATCCATGATCTAATAGATGAAATCTAGTACAACTGTGTACACAATTGCTTATCAGTGTGTAAATCAATGCTTTGTCACGTGGCCTAAACCTGGATACCGTATTGCTTTGTGTGAGCATTCACACAGTCAAACCGTATGGCAACAGGACGCCAAAATAACTGGAGATTACTGGGGGTGATGCTGGACATTGCTGCTCTGGCACACAGTTAATGGCAGTCCAAACACTGCAGCAGACAGCATTATGCATATGGCGGATATACAGTACATGATGTGGAGCTTGCTTTCCTTCCTGAACTAAACTACCTTTACATAAGCGTGTTCATGCCAGCAAAATGACCAGTACTGGGAAAGTACTGGTCCTTTAGTGCTGGCATATTTAGTGAATGAAAAACTCTTTATTACAAATAATGTCTCAGATGTCATAAATTAGACCCCAGATCCATATGCTGAAGGCTGTGGCAGGTTTTTACACGGGCGTCACCAGGAGCAGGGCAGGCACCAAGTAAGGGATATGCTCCAAGAACAGGGAGAGTGTGGGGTTGTGAAAAATTAGGCCTTTCAGATATCCCCCAGGAGCTCACACAACAAAGAACATTTAGTCCTCTGACAGATCAAGGTCTGGACCCACGTACATGAGGTAGTTTGGACATCAGACCTGTATTTATTTTTATCATCTATATATTTTTTCCCCCATTAATTAGGTGCTGAGTTTAAATCACACCTTAGCTGAATCTCCTGTTCCCTCAGTCCCAATTGTTTTTTAATAAAAAAACCCAATTATTTTCAGGTATTATTTATTGCTGCCTCCTCTGAGGACTATATTTTCCCAGTAGTCTAATACTGACTTTTTTTTTCTCCCTTTCTTTTCTCTGATTTTCTTTCTAACATAGGAAATGCATGGCTAGAAATTTGTGAAGGAGCACAGAAGGGGAGTGAGGGGGCAAATTGTCCCCTCTTCTCTCCCATGAGCTGCCCCCTCATCTTGAACGTAAGGTATTCTTCAGCACTGTCTCCTTGTTCCCCTGATCTCTCACTCCACGATTTAACTGTTCAGTCTCTTACTGAAGTATCAGTGATTGGAAACTGGCTCAGAGGATGCTTTTCTGTTTATGTGTCTATTTTTGTCTAGGTGCAGATTATTAATGGGCTTTTCTCAGCTATACTCACTAGTATGTAAATTATTTAAATTAAAAAAAAATATTAAGAGGGGGCATCTAATATTATCTTTAAGCAGAAGTTCAGCCCTGAGGACTGCCACCGCTAAACCAATCCCACTTTCTCCTGACCAGAAATGCCCAGCAGGTAGAGTTTCAGAACATACAGCATAGGTTGCTACATTAAGGTGGCAGATTTCCTCCAGGGAATCAAAACCAAGATCAGACTGCAGATCTGTTTGAATAGGATATTTCATAATGGTATTTCTAATCCGAAGGTAACTGAAGCCAGGTTATGGGAACAGTGCAGTATATGGAAAGGCTTTATAGGAGTGGAGTAAGCATTTGTTTATACAGGTATCAGGCAGCTACACAGATCATTTGGCAGTTAGGGATTAGTCAGTCATGATCACTATTTTCATCCCTACTTTATTATTCCTCAGAAAGTTAAAGTACTTGGTCTCTCCCCCCTTGAGGAATACAAAAAATGTTAGGCCAACCTTTAAAATTGCTTGGTCAGTGGTTCTCAATATCTCACATTTCATCCAGCTGCCGAGACTGTATAATTAGGATATTAAGACATGCTCTTGATTAGATAGATGCATCTAATTGTAATTCAGATTCTACTTTCTAGAAATCTGAATGTGCTCTAGTACCTGCTCTTCTTGTGTGCTGAAATTGAATCGAAGTTGTCCCTGACTAAGCCATAAAACCCCAGGAGTCAACCAACTACATGTCTAAATATATGGCTAAAACATGGTACATTCTCTTAAAAGTTAATACTGGCTAAAACTGATCTCAGCTTTGATCCATAGCTGTCTCACTTTTATCATATAGAGAAACAACTTAATCATAGTATTACTGCCTTTATTTCATGAGAGTGTTGCACTCTTGAAAATTTGGATAGATGGCATGCAAAAAAAAAATTCCTTAGAGTCTTATAGTGTTAAATCACAAATATCATTTATGTGAAGACTAGATCTTCTCCACTCTTGTAATCCATGCAGCTAAAACTTGCTGTGTTCTGGGCTGTTGCAGCACCAGGGATCATGAGCAAAGCTCTACTGATGCCATGTAAGTGCTGTAGATGGTGCCTTGGTTTCAGGCACCAGAACTGGCAGGCACTGGTGCTGCTGGTGAGGCTGGTGTTCTGTCTGTGCTCCCTGGCCCTGCTCCAGCATCCTGGGGTCTGGGTGCTGGGGCATCTGGTCTGTTGGCTTCAAGCTGATGGATGCCACCCATATGTAAATATTCTGCAACTTCACAGAGAATAATAGCTCTTTATAATTACAGCTGCACTTTTGCCAACTCCTGCAATTTTACTGCAAGCCTTACAGTATTTGATATCTTTTCTTAAAAAAACCACAACCAACCCTCTGCTCTTGGAATTGACAGGGAACCATTGATTTTTTGTGAAAAGGCAGTCTCTTCTTTGTGTGGTGAAGGGGAGAAAAGTAAAGTAGAGCAAAACCAGCCTTCAGATTTTGGGTTTAAAATCATGAGCTTTCAAAAAATGTGTGGACATGAATGCTTGCCTGTGAGCATTTGGAGAAGTGAGCTCGCCTGTGGGGTTGGCATCAACTTTGCTATGCCCTCCGTGGTGCATCTCAGCCAGGGATAACAATGCTTGAGTTGGCCTGACCCGGGAGGTTTAGTGCACTGTAGGGGCTGGACTGCAGTAATGAGTGGTGGATCGACTTGCTTCAGTTGAGGTGGCTGTGAGCCACTGTACCAACTTTTCCAGTTCGGAATCATACCTGGTTTAGCCAGATCTTTTTAAAATAATTTTCATTTGCATTTTTGTGTAAGGGAGTAGAAATTTTCCCCATCTCTTCACTCTGCCTGCTTTTTTCAGCAAGCTCCTGTCAAAGGGCAGGGAAGAAAATAGGGAGAGGAGTTGGCCACTACTCAGAATATTTTCTTAAGCGTTAGAGGAAGTAAATACCATTTTGAAGAAGATGCTGCACTCATGTACACACCTGTATACTTTGGTCACATGCTGCCTGGAAATATTGCAGTATATCCTCTGTAACTTGCTAGTATGTCATTAACAGGTTTCAGTATCCGCAATGAGCTGCATATAGTTTTATATTGCAGTTGTTCTATTTTTGTGTCAGTTGTGCTAGCAGCTTAGAGCTTAGCTAATGTACCATTGACAAATGGCCCTCTTTGAAAGGAGGCTGTATATATTACATAAATTCATTTACATTGTATATATTCATTTAGAAATGAAACACAGTAGAGAAAAATCAGTGCTTTTCAAATCAAATATGACAAATTCACTAGCGGAAGATATTTGATTGTCTAGCTTTTAAAAAGCAGACAAGATACTTACCATTCTGATGTATTTTGTTTTAAACTTAAAAAGACTAAAATATGTTCTAGAGCTGAATTTGTCATATTTGATTGGGCAAACTGTTCTTGTGGGCTTTTTTCGTTCTTTCTGGCTTTCAGGTTGAGTTTGAATTTACAAGGCTGTATTTTGAACACCTGAATTGAAATGCTGCAACTTTGATATCCTTTGAGCAGTTCTAACGAGACAGGAAGGATAGAAGTAGCTGAATGGGCAATTAATTACCTTCCATCCCAGAAATGTGAACTTTCTTACATATTATTACGAATTTGTATTGATACATTTTAAAATTTTCTGGGCTCAGATCCACAAAGGTTCCTGTGCACCTGCATTCCACATAAATTCCACTGAGGCAATTTGGTTGAAGACTGAGAACCCCCAAACTGCTGTCTGGTACATTGGGGACCATCCGTGCAGCACCATGCCATGTCATCTCAAGCTATTTGAGGCAGCTCCAAATGAGGTAGTTAGGCACAAGTGGGTGCAGTGCAGGAGAGATGCTTGCAGAGGTCCCAGCCGCAGAGGCTTGCACGCCTCAGATGTGATCACGGCACTTCACGGGCTGTGAGGAGCTGAGGGTGTCAGTGTGCCAGTCCATGTTAACAAGACTTCCTAGTGCCTTTTGCATTGATTGGGAGTTTTATCTGATAACACTCTAATTGTTTGAGTGCAAACTGATAAAATAAATATTGTAAATTCTTTTCTTGAGGCTGTTGCCTGAGGACGATGCAAGATCCTGACTCCACTGGTGTTCAGCATTGGGTAAAGAGAATAGTTCATTCATCCTTGCCATGGAGAAGTCACACTTTAAATTATAGCTCACTCTTCTTCTTTGGCTGTGTCTCTCCAGAATAATTTCTTCGATGAAGAAAGAAATCAATTCTTTCTTGGAACTATTTACAAATTCTGAATATATTAACTTAATAGTTGCAGCTGGAAAAAGTATCAGGAGTTAGATTTATAAAAATGGCCAGTGGTTTTCTTTTGTGTATTTAACCAACTGGTTAGGGCAGTCACCCAGGGTGCAGAAATTCCAGGTTTAATTTCCTTCTCTGCCTGAAGGAGTTTGGACTTGCAACTCCCACATCTCAAGTAAGCACCTCAGCCATCGAGCAGTGCTGCGTTTGGGGGGGGGGGGAGGGCAGGACTCTCTGCATCCCTGTCAGATGCTGCTCAATTTTGTGCAGAGCTCTTGAATATTTGTTTCAGCGAGAGCTAGAGCTCCAGTGTCCCACCTGCCAGGTGAGACATGTCTCCCGAAGGTCACTGCATCATCTTTTCTCCATTGGACTGGCCATGAATGTTCAAGCATTTTGTACAAAAAGGGACAACTCCAGCAGGAGAAACTGAAGGCAACCGACCTTATAAGGTCTTGTAACTTAGAGGTTATAGGGCAGTTTCCTGGGAAGCAGGTCTCAGATGAACTTTAGTCCTGGATAAGAGCAAGGGATATTGGATGCAAAAAGATTGCACCCTCTTTCCCACAGTGACTTCCCCGCTCTGCCACACACATGCTCTCCCAGTTCTGCAGCAGAACTGAGCATTCAATTATTCACATAACACTAATCTGAACAGAGAAGAGATGTGCAAGTTAGGACATGGAGAAGCAGAAAAAAGAATGAGAAGGCAGCAAATCTTTCTGGAAGGAGCAGTTTGGGGGTTTTGTATTGTGGGTTTTTTTTAAGAGCAAACAGCTGAGGTGATAATAGAACAAGTGTATTTAGACTGAATTTTAGCTGTCTGTGATATTAAACGAGGCAATACTATGCCTAGAAACAAGGGGGAAGACACTGTTGGATATTTATAGGTGTTGGTTTTCTATAGCTGTTTTGTTAGACTGAGTGAATGCTACATAGAGTCTTGTCAAGCCTTTCATTCTTTCTCCCCTTTTGTGAAGCCTAGTGCCTTCAAACTCTTTCAGAAAAGAATAACTTTTGAGAATCTCTGAAAGTAAACAAGTTAAAAAAAATCAATAATCTTGGCTGGTAGATATATGGAGTTCATCACTGGATCAAACAAGCAGTGCTAATGCATGTTGGATTTTGTATTGCTAGGAAGCATCCGGCTGGGTTAAAATGAGCAACTAGAGGCCATGCTTAGCTGTGAAGGGTGAAAACCTCAGAATATTATGGCCTGGCACAGAGCAGGCAGCACAGTGCTGGATACACAGCTGCAGACATGCTACTGGGTGGGATTCGGAGACCATGTTTTAATGCGTATTTGTGACAAGCACCGCATCATTAGGAGGTTTGCAAACCCATGCTTTCCAAACCATTACTGAAGAATGCAAACCCTGCTGTTCTAAAGGATAAAACCTTTCTAAGGTAATTAAAAAAAAAAAAAAGTGATTGAAGCCTCCTTGTGATCATCTCAGAAGGCTGCAGCATGGGATTAAACAGTCTTCTGGTGCCTTGTTAAAGTGCCGTTTTGAGCATTGCTGCTCAGCCCAGGGGTGCCTGCAGGGCATTTGCTAGTGCCTATGCAGCTCATCTTGCTCATCAGAGGGTCCCCAGTCAAGCATGTCAGCAGCTGTGTGAGGGATGGTCAAACCAAGTGCAGAGCATGAATTTTTCAGCTTGGCTTTATCTGAGTTCTAAATCTTTAATGGCCAGCACATAGTAGGATATTTAACTTAACAGTTAATGACGAAACATCATAAAAAGAGCTAATGGAAATGAAGGTGAAGAAAGAATTTCTTGGTTATCATCTAGACTGGTATTGGGACCTAGCTTCACCATGTAGATAAAGTATGCTGCTAAGTGGCATGCAACAGCGAGAAGATGGGATCATGCAGTCCCTCGTGTACCTAACCCCAACCTGTGACTAAGCTTGACTTCTTTACTCTGGCAAAACTGCAGCTAATTGCGAGAGCCAGATGTGAGCTGGGAACAGAGGCTTGAGCTTTGCATGCAGCGTAAATGGAGCAGTTCTGTAGTAGACAGGACCAGAAAAGTAATACGCTGATGAAAACTGCATGGGATGAAGGTCTGCTGCTTCCATCTGAATTGTGGTCCAAGGCTGCAAGTGGGTATGTGAGGAGTACAGACGTTGGCATGAAACCTCCAGAGGGTACAAGTGTGCCACTTTTCTGTAGAGCTCTGTTTATCCTGTATTCTCTTGTTTCAGCCCTCTGTGCATCTGAAATGGTCCCATTCCAGCTGTGTACCTGAGCAAGCTGGTCCTCTTAACATCAGTCCATTCACACTAAGCAGAACCCTTTTCTGCCTTTTTTCCCTTTTTTTTTCTTTTCTTTTTACTCTGTTCATGATAGTCTGCCGTAAAGCAATTCATGCTGCTAAGCTAAGGCACAAGGAAGTGGAGGTCTTCTCCAGATCCTCCTCTGAAGCTTGCTGCTTATAGCACTGAGATCTCATTAAGCATCAAGTGGTTCTGTAAAACACCACTTACATCAAAGTGGCATGCTTTTTTAGGTATCTTAATCTTTGTCTCGTGATATACTGCTTGAATGCTTTACTTGTAGGGACAAAATTATTTTGAAGAGACAATTTCTTGAAATAAAAGCATGTTCTTTAGCTTATTGATGTATCTGACCCCGGAAGAAAATTTGAAACACGTGCCAAGAGAGCAAGGGTGGTGGAATGCAAATGGCGCTAATTGGCGCAGAAATTACTGCTCTGATTAATCATAAGATGGCTCAGAGACCATTGTTTGACTGGAGTAGGGTTTTCTCCTGAGATGTGGAACCTATTTTTTCTTGTTCTTTGCACACTCAGAACTTGTTGTTGCTGCTTAAAGCACAGAAAGGGGTTTCATAAACATTTTAATATTGTATGAGGCTTCTGTAAGCCTGAATGATCTTATGAATGCTAAAACCATGACATACAAGCACAAATGAAAGCAAGCAGCAAAGACTGTGTAGTCTTATCATCTGGATGAACTGATAGATAAGCCAGCACACTGGTGGCTTGTCATGTTTTGTTTTCCCTCCTGGGATAATTCAGCCACAAGCCTTAAAAATACTCTGCCTGCCATTATTATTATTTTCAACGTTCCATTAATATTTAACCTCAGCTAGCAGACAAGTTACACACCTTTAGATAGTTATATACTATGACTTAAAAGTTCGTACGTGAATGGGGTCTTTCATCTGGATGAATCTTATTGCACTTTCTGATCTTATTAACTGCACAAGTAACACTGAAGACTTCTTCAGTTGTTCTTGCTGATACAAGATATATAGCTGCAGTAAAAGAACTGAAAATCGAAGTAATACGAATTCAGGAATGAGATAATGTAAAGACTTTGAATAGTAACTGGCTAGGACAACAATTCACAAAGTAGTTGGTGACTCATTATCATTTGCAGTCTTGTAATGACATGCTCCATGTAGTAGCTGTACCATGAGTCTGAGACTCTGACAGAAGTTTGGTGGTGCAGCTCTATAATATTCACTGGTCTTGTGCAATGAGTGAGTGTGATCATCCTTGGTGGCTTCCAAAAATAGTTGACACCATTCAAACATTGAATGATTATACTGGATCAGACCAGGAACCTATGATGTCTGCCAATGGTCGTAGCTTTTTAAAAAAGTTATTTTAAAAAAAGTATAAGAACAGAGCATGTATAAAGTAGTGCATTCTTTGGTATTATTATGTCACAATTTCCAGCAATTTGTAGCAGAGGAGCTTCCTGAGATGGAAATTCCATCAGTATCATCTTGTTTAATAGCTTTTAATGGACCTTTCTTCCAAGAATTTTTCTCATTGCTTTTGGAAACCTTTGTACTCCCATGACATTTTGTGGACCTGAGTGTCACAATTTAATAACTGTATCATTTGAGAAACAATTGTGTTTTAAAAGTTGTCAGATGACTTTACTGTGAACTTCTAGGTTTTGACTTATGAAAAATAATTACCATCTTTCCCCTGCAAGTCATCATCTCATATTCCCTTATTATAAACCACTTTAGTTCTCTTTCCCAGGCTGTAGAATTCTAGCCTATTTAAGTTCTACAGGTCTGCCATTTGGCTGATCAGTTTTGTTGCCTTTTGTTGTCTGAAACTTTTCTAGCTCTTTCATGTCTGTGTTGAGAATGAGGGGAAGAGGTGAGCATCTCAGAGGGGAAAGTGGGACCAGAATTGTAATGAAATGAGGCTTCCTGCTTTTTCTTGATTTCTTTTTTAATATTTTCTGAAGTTGCCTTTTTGACTTCTGTTGAGTCTTGAGGTGATATTTTCAGGGAACTATGAACAAGAAGTCCAAGAACTCTTTACAGAGAAGCACTGGCTAATTTAGTCATTGTTTGATAAATATACTAGGGCTGTTGATCACAATCTAATTAAATTTTGCAGAAGGCAGTGCTAACTCTTAAGCTGTCCTATTCTCCCTAATAAAACCTAGTGTTCGATGTTCTTTGTTGAAGAGGTTAGTGGATATCCTCTGCTTCTTGTCAGTTTTTCTCCTCATTCATCAGCTTGTTCTTCATTGCAGCTGTGACGGGGATACAAGTAGGGACTCTGTGGTTGAAATCTTGTTTATTTCCTGCAATAACTGCCTGAGCAAGCAGGAGTTGGTAGTGGGAGGATGGAAGGTACTAAAGAAAAATATGGATAATTAGGGAAGATTAGTGTGCTTCAATTATCTCAAAGATTTACCTTTTTCATCTCGCTTTTCAACAGAAATTAAGTGGGCTTTGTGTAGATCCTTCAGTTATCTACCAATTATCAAAGCCATGTTAAAAAGGATGACCAACTTTTGTCAATCAAAGTTATTAATATCTTAGCATCTGGATACCTCACAATCTTTTCAGGTACTTATCTTTGCAGTAACCATATAGGGGAGATAGGGAACTAATGGTTGGTATTCCTGTCTTCAAAACCTTAAATAATGTTTAGAAAACTCCAGCCCATACTGTGTGGGTGCCTAGACTCGCAGAGACCAGAGGCCCATCAGATCAGCAAGTGATTCATAACAAGTCCTATGGCAGAGAATTGAACCTTGGTCCCCAAGGATAATACCGTATTTTCCCTTTTCCCAGTGAACAGCATGTGCTTTCTCTGGCTGAATTTTAGCCACAGTACAAAAAAAAAAAAAAAAAAAAGTTTGTCTGGCACTCTAGGGCTCCTACTATCCACAGATCTGTGCACCAGCTTTGTGAGAGCCTCACATGGGCTTCTGGGGACAGCAGGAATTTAAGCAGTCCTAGACCTCCCTCTGTGGACTGTTTGTCCCTGTGCCATCCAGTCCATTGGACTGTGGCTCAGGTAGACATGAGTATTGTCTTTTCTCACTGCTTGGTGTTTTCTAATACATACACTGAATTTGCCTCTTTGCAGCAACTTCTCTAGGACATCTCCTTCCTTCACTGAGTGCCTGAACAGATCTTGGGTAACAACAGATTTCAGCTGCTGCTGTGATTCTCAATGCAAACAGGACTTACCTTTACAGCAGCGGAAGCACTTGGTTTCTGGTTTGCAGTTCTCTTACCAAGGGACTACCGAGCTGCTTTCCACAGCTAAGAGCCATGGGTTCTTTGGCCGTGCAGGCAATTCTCCATAGCCTTTGCTTGCTGTGGAGGTAGTCTCTGTGCCATCTTAGAGTAGTTTCTCCCAATTTATGTCAAGGTAAATAAGAAAAAAAATAAATCTGATTGTTGATGTTTTATGATGATTTAAATACATGCCCAGGGTTAACCTCATGAAATGATGAGAATAACATGTTTGACTGCATTTTCTCCAGCTTTCCCTCCTTCTCTTTCACAACTTAGTACAAAGCTCAAAAGACACTGCCACCTTGTTCACATGAGGCAGGAATGGCAGCACTTGAACAGTAGCGTCTTCCTTTTGCTTGGCTTGCTGTTTGGTTGCATGTGTGTGCTGTTCTGTGCAGGTCCAAGTACATTTACACCAAAACTAGATGCTTTATAAAAGGCCAAAAATAAGGAAAAGTTGTGCAGTGACAGAGTGGCTGTGAGAGTTGAATAATTTTCAGGTGTTTGTTATGTACATGGTGTTTCTCTGGAAGATGTACTTATGTTAAAGGAGGTCTCTTAGTAGAAGTCCCTTGCATCAATTACTCTAGATGCTATTGATTTTCATGTAAATTGAAGGGCTTCAGAACCATCCAAGATCAGACCCCATGTGATAGGATTTCAATTAACCATTGCAGTGGCCAAAGGTAATATTATTAACACTGGACTAACAATCCTCTTGTCTCTCATGACAAATAAAGAGATGCTTTGTACAAAGAATAGGAAGGATTCATTAGTTTGCAGAACTAAGACAAACCTAATGTAGGAGGAATGGTATATACTGGGTCATGATGTTTGCTTCCTCACAGTCTCAGTCATAATCCCATTTAAGATTTAAATAATTCCTTTTAAAAGTAGCTGAGATTCCCTTCCTGCTTCCCATTACTACTGCAGAAAGGTTATTGCTGAACCTTGTTACTCTGCTGTTCAGAAGCTTTGTTTTCATTTCCAGGTGTACTTTCTTAATATCAATTTATATTTGTTTGCTCACATGCCAATAACGCTGTTTGGCTTTAATGACTCTGTTTTTCCCTGCTATTTATCTCCAAACATATTAAAGACAGCGGACCTTTAATACCTTTTCACCTTGTATTTCTATTTGGTATTTGGTCCCCTTCCATTTTTCTGTTCACACTAATGGCCATGTGTGTGATCCAATTCAAACTCATCCTGCTGGAATGCGACAGAGCAGATCTGTACTCAGACTGATGGCTCAGACATGTCTTATGTCTCGTTTTGGCTGATAATTACTGTTAATCAGTAAATGTATGACAATACAGGCACTTTCTCCATAGTCTGGTACTTCTATCCAGGCATCCAATTTTTCATTTCAGGCTTTATGTTCCTCCTCCTCTTCCCAGAAGGGTGAGCTACCGTCATTGTGAATAACACTGAAATAGTCCCTGTTTCTGTGTGCAGGTAACTTCCCCAACACTCCTTACAGCTCTGTAATACATGCTTGTTTCAGTTCAGTCTGGAAATCAGCTGCAGAATTTGTATCCAGCAATATTTGCAGGAATGGTCTGAAGACTTCTTGTGAGTTCCCTTTGTAGGACAGCCGGTTATCACTACTTTGCTTTTAGCTACTCCGTTGTTTTTCCCTCGGCTCCTCCACTAACCTTCAGCTTTCCCAGTCTCATAGATTCTCTCCGTGGTGCTGTCTCATTGTCTGTGCAGGTGGAATATAAGGCACTGCCCATGTTTAGAAAATCAATTACCTTAGCAATTATCTATATTAGATCCACCAGCTTTTGCTAAACCCAAGACGCCTTTCAACCCTTTTTCCGTTCCCCCCCAATCTTCTACACTTCAGAACCTGTTCAGCCTTGAATTCTGCCAGGGTCAGGCTAAGAGGTCTGTATGTCTGGATTGCCCACCTCTTTACTAAATATAGATGCTATATCTCTGGTCATATGGTACCACCTCTGACCTGATAGATTTATTTAAAAAAAAAATCTTTGCTGCCGACTTGCAATTACATGTGCCTTATGGCAGAGAACAAATAGGAACAGGCTGTAGTGAATATAGAGGAGATTCTCAGCAGAGAGCTTGCTGGACAGAAACAAAATTCTGTGCTTCTTTTCCAGTTCAAGACTGAAATAGCCTCTATAATATCTAATGGCGTAATTTAGAGGTTTTGGGAAATTGTATTCTGTTTTTCATAGGAAATCTCAGTGAAGAAAAACAATTCACTTTCATAAGCAAAATAGTACTGAAAATTTTGATTCCATGAAAACCTTGCTTTTTCAGAGGAAAAAACAGAATGCTTTCATTTTTCTGTCCAGAAGCTTGCAATAAATGATGGTGTAGACTTAGGAAGGGATGATGGAAAGACTGGACCACAACTCCACACCTTGGCACTTTACTTCTGATTTTCATTTTAAAAGCTTTGTGGTTTTTCTTTGTTCTGCCTAATTTCTGCCATATTCATGAAGTAGGCAGTAGGAGTAATCCTGGGTTTTGAGGGCAGCTAGATTGCACTAAAGAAAGAAGGCAAAGTAGGAGAGAGAAATGTCATTCAAGATGATCCTAGATGGTATGAGGGCTCTGCACTCTGTTACTAGGTCTGCAATTTGCAGGCTGATATATGCGGACCAACTTGCCTCACCCCTTTGCCTCCTTTGTCTGTAAATTGGGACTGCTGGTAAAACCTACCTTTTTAACTAAAGTACTTCAAAATCCTTTGATGACAAGTAATAAATATTAAAAATACATAAGACTTCAATTCAAGTTTGATGACTCTTCTCACTGCAGGGAATATGCATTTCTTGTACCAGGCTCTTGAAGATGCAATGAAAAGTGTGGGAAGATGCATGGGCTCAGGGTTGGAGAGGGGCAGGAGTATATCCCTGGCTGTTTCTGAGCTATTTCTTATCTCATTGTGGCCTTAATCCTGCAGTACTGGCTCTGTGCTCCTGTACATAACGTATAATGGTGCCTTCAAATCCTGGACTTGGAAGCTCTCTTGGACTTCAGAGGATGTGTAAAAATCAAGTTTTCAGCATAGCAATCCACATCCTGCATATAATAGGGTGGTTTGTATTCCATCTATTGCTGTTCAATGTAAATTTGCTGAGTTTTCACTCTCTAAGAAAGAAATCTTCCTTTATGGCAGGATTGAGGGAGATTCAGTATTTGGGCCACCAGCAACTATTCTGATGTTGGAAGTGTCAGAAGCTGTTTTGACTGTTTCCCCAGGTATTGCACTCCTGTTTAGTGACTGTTTAGCTCTCTCAGCACCCCACTTTTGTTCCCTGTGAACAGAAGACAGAAAGAATAAGGGGGCAAGTAGTTAATAATTTCTGTAACTCCTGGTTGAAGCAGATTATCATTTGGGATAGCTTGACTGTTAAGGCAGTGTTCCCTTATTAATGTCCAGCTCTCCATCTATATAACTTCTGTCTCTGAAGACAAAACATAGCTCTTCTGCCATTCCTTTCCAAATCTGGGGATTTTTTGCATTTTGAGCAGGCAGAGGATAACCCCTAGCATGTTCTTTTGCTTTCATGAGGAGTACATGGATTGCTAGAGCAATAGGATAAAGAAAACGTTTCAGATAAGATTCAGATGATATTTTTATTCACGTGCATGCATGTGCCTAAATACTGAGGCAGCTGGGCACATCAGAGTCTTGTTTCTTTAAGAACATTGTGGGAGAGCTACCTTCTAAATGATGACATTTATATATTTTAATATAATGCATTGTGTTCAGAGAAATGTCCAATACAGTAATTTGGTACTCTATATCAGTTCTCAGCGAGTGCCTAATCCATCAAATTTGTTCAGCACTACAAGTCAGAACAAGATTTTTTCTAACTGCCAATGTGGCTGCTTTTAGAAAAATCAAGTTGTGTTTTTTTTCCATCCCATATATCATCATCTCTGCCCATGGTAAAGAGTTTAGAATCTGGGCTTGACTGACTGGCTATTTTTCTTGGAGTCACATGAAGCAAAGCAGTGCACAGCTTACTCATCCAAACCTATTCAGAGTTTGAAGGTATCCTGTGATAAAAATTTACTGAGCAGATAAGAAAACTTGGAAGGCACAAATGGGGCAGATAAGGACGGCTGCAAAATCCCATGGATTCTTTCAGAATTGGTTTGAGAATTTTTGGTGTTTTGCTTTGTTGTCTTTTTCTGGCATTGGTGCAGTGTGTTTTTGACAAGCCTCAGCAGTTTTAGATAAGCATTCAGAAGTTTTTGATGCTCATCTGAACCAATTCCATCTAATCAGAACAAGAGCTGAATGTTACTATTCACAGGAAGCAATTGTATTCATAGAATTTCATCTTTTCTGATGTCCTCAATTTGTCCTCTGACAGAAGCAACTTTTATTAATCTGTCCTTTCGCTGTTATTGATTGACCGTTTATTATGCCAATGCATCCAGCTTATGTTTACACATAAGCTGTTCAGTGAATCTAGTTGACAGTCGTAATTTGAAACTGTCATAGATTGAATGAAAGCACTGTCATATTCCTGTCACTTGCCGTATTCCAGCTTTCAGGCGTAATGGTACAGACTTCCACTGCAAATGCTTGTGATTTCAAATGTTAGACTTCTTTCAGTTGTCAGAGTATTCTCCTCGCATTGCTGCTTTGGGAAGTCCCCATATTAGTAGACCCAGAAGCCTATTCACAAGAAGAGACCACAGCAAGGACGTGGATCTGCTGTCAAATTGAAGTCATGTAAGAGATTGTATTGTGATGCACGTCAGGACTACAAAAGTCAGCTTTCAGCTAGCTTACCTGCGGCATCATGGAGCTCAGAGCTGGGTTACGCACCTTGCCCTTTAGGCGGGCTTTACGGCATGTGGTGGTTGGATACCAAGTGCTACTTTAAAGCCAGCACAGTATATCTGCATTAGCCTGCAGCCATTGTGGTAACTGCAGATTCCACACACTGTGACTGGGAGTTGACTAATGAATGCTGAAGTACTGAAATATTTACCCAAAGCTCATTAAGGTAGTTCGTTAATGCCAGGCAGGGCTAAAATTGTCAAGTGGTTGGCTTCTTCCTTTCTGCTTGTAGCTGGGCCAGATGTACGAGAACAGTCCTCACAGATATACCATGTGTGTAAATGGCAAAAGGCAACAAGTAAGCAGACATTTCTTTAGCTCATTATTTTTGTTTTGGATCAGCAGCATGATGAAGCATGGAGTTCAGCAGCACTTCACTTGGAACAGACACTGCATGTGGCCTTTGCCTCAGGTCCTCTTTTTCTTCATGAGGAACGTGATTGTGTGCTCCCAGCACAGCAGAATAGCAACTGCGTAACTAATACCCGCAGTAGCTGTCGCACCTTGAATCACCAAGCTTTAAGTAAATGCACTGCCAGTGTAATGGCTGTTTACACAATGTAACGTGGCTTGTCAAAAGTCACTGAAGAGTGCAGCTCTGCTGTGTAAATAGTGCTGCAGTTTTCCCTGCACATCACATCTCGCTGATCTTTGTTGTAACTTCTCTCCTCTTTACTAAGCTCTTGGCCAGCTCTACCTTTGCTCGAGTCGACCCCATTTGGTTTGCTTTTCTCCGCATGGCTTGGCACCAGTGCAGGAGGTGCCTGCCTGTCCCTCTGGAAGCTCATTTATACCTGTTTCCCTCATGTGAAAGAGTACGGAGGGTAATGCCAGGCACTTCTGCATAGATGCAGTGCAGAAATTGTAATTTGAAGGTGGTTGCATTGGTCCTGCTACCAGTGAGCTCTGGTTGTCACCTGGGGAGCTTTCTGATGACTGTGTTGTCTGGTGTAGATAATACAAGCTATCAAGTCCTCCTGTTACTGATGACATATGATTGGAAAGAGCCCTGGGTTTGTGCATGGGTTTGGGAGGTGAAAACAGCAGTTTATCTGAGAATCAAATGTGTAGGTTTGAAATTGGTGAAGAGCAGTGACTGGGGAACCCAGTGGTACCATTCTACAAGCACAGTTTTGTTAGGTTAGAAATCACAATTTATGCGACTTTAGCAAGTGCATCTGAGGCTTTCAAAAAAACTAATGTTATTGTTTTCAAATGAACGTTTTCCCTCTGGTTGTATATTTACTGCACTCTTTCAGTGTGAAAGTAAAAGCTGTTTGATTTCACAGTGGGGTTATCATTTTCCTGTTGAAACTCTAGGTTCTTGAGCATCTTAATATTAAATCCAGCTTTGTCTCTGGGTGGATCCATAACATTTCCTTTTAAATAATTTCTTAGCTATTTTGGGGTGGGCTGGCAGAAGGACACAGTGGTATGCAGATGATATGAGCCCTCATTGCAAAACCTAATAGCTGAAAGAAGGTAAAGGTGCAGCTCGTACCCTGATGCATTACTTGTGTTTGGCTGACAGAGGATTTCCTCTTTGGGAGTTTGTGCTTACAAGGTTGCTTGCTGAAAGGTTACCTGCAGGGCCTGATGGCAGCTCTTGTGAAGGTGATAAATTAATACATTGCACGCTAATCACAGAACAGCTACTTGCAAAGTAAAGCAACTTCTTAGTTGAGGAAGAAAGTAAGACATGCAAGATATTTTCTCCTGTAGCCCCATGAATAATTCTCCATTTTTTGTGGACCAGATTTATTAGCTGGGGTTGGTCCTGCAAGGAAGTGCTAAGTGAGTGCTGAAGGTGACTTATTAATGCCACTCCAGAGAGACTGTTCATTTGAGGGGGGCAGGACATAACGCTCCGCTTGATAAAGTCCTGAGGTGAGGCCGGAGCTCTGGGAGAACCCAAAGCTAATGAGATTGTTTGGGCCAAACCTTGCTCTAGTCTTATATTAGTTGTTTGGGTTTTTTGGTGGTTTGTTGTTGTTGTGGGTTTTGTTTTTTTTTTTTTTTTAATGAAACAAAATTTGGGGAAAACTGAAGAGAGGACAGTGTGGAGGAAAGGAGGCAGGAGAGGGGGTTAGAGTCGCTATATGGAACAGATTTGGAAAATTTGGAAAGCCATGAGACTGTATCATATTTGGGCATTTCTTGAATGTGACGGTGGTTGCAAATAGCCCTACTGTGACATCATCTGTTGGGCTTTATTATCCTTATTTGTTGATGACATTCCTGTTAGTCCTTGAAACATGCTGGGCATTTCTCCATTTCCTTCCTTTTGGTTAGCTCCCCAGCATGCTTTGTCTAAACCCTAATATTATAGCCAGAGCCAGAAGATATGCAGTTACTATTCTGCTTGAAAATACATTTTGAATAATGCTGCATATATTTTACAGATTTTATATCCATTCTGTAATATTCTAACTGCCTCCTTCACTGATATACAGCCTCTAGATTTGGTCCTATAGTAATGGGAAAAAATACTATATTACTTCCTGGCTCTTCTCTCCTCATTCTCCAATTCTCTCTTTCCTTGAAATATGATCTATTTTGTTCTTTCTATTTCTGTTCCAAACATATATTACACATCCTGATCCCCATATGCACTTGCTATTACTGCTTACTACTTAACTCTGGATTATTTGACTTTACTGAAGCTAGCTAGCTACCTTAGCCCTATTTCTGTCCCCCTTCTTTCCCCCTCTTCCTCCCCTTTCCCTCTCTCCCCCCTCCTTTTCTCTTCTTCTATTCATCTGCCCTTCTTTGCCTGCCTATTTTATTTCCATTGTTGACGGAATGCTCTGAAGGTAAAAATAATATATTTATGAAAAAAGCGGTCTTGCAGACTCACTAGAACAACATTGCAAATTATCAGTTGTACAAGTGTTTTGAAAATCTAGTTTCTGTTTTTCAGGGGGAAAAAAAAAGATGCCTTAAAGCATTGTGCTATGTAAGTATAATTACTTTTAACCATCTATTTTGTTTATTACTTCATCATTTATTTCCCCAGTGAAATAAGATAAGTGAGTTTTGCTTTTTTTTTCTTGTCAGTCCTGGTTTGTGCACTGGTACCTTGGTTAGACGCTGAGTTTACAAGTACTGCAGAGAATATTTGATTGCTTTGTTCCTTTTCGTTGGGAAGAGTGATAGGTAAAATGCTAAAAAGGTGAAATTTCAATGTATCCTCTTCTGTGTAGCTCCTTATCTGTCACTGGAAAAGAAGGAATTTTTTAAACAAATATTTGATGGTTCATGTTTCCATTTCAAAGTAAGATTTGGAAGAATCAATGCTAGAAACCATTTCTAGAGACAGAGAGAGATCTGTATTGTTCCTCCACTCTGAGGGTGGGAATGGGCAGGACATTTCCTACACTTTTTTTTTTTTAAATTTGTTAGGAAGTGGGAGGCAACAAAGACAGTATCCAGCCCCATTGCCTGGTAAGAAGCAAGGGCTGGCCTTGTTAGCAGGGTGCTGATCATCTAAAAGGAACTCAGCTGGTCAACCTGTGCCTGGAGGTTGGTCTTATAGGGATCTGTTCACCGTGCAAGTACCTTTCTCTTTTTTCTATCTGTATGGCTGCCCTTGGAGATGATGCTCTTCAGATACTGGTTCTGCAGACACTGACTTTTGTGTAGGTGTAAGTGGACGCTTTCCGAAACAGCTCTTTTAAACCGTGGGCATTTTGTAAAGTCCACCAGCTTTGTTTCTAACCACCCAGAAAATCAGCAGGGAAGCTCTGAGATTTGGTTCTCCTGCAACACCCCAGCCTACGTATCCCATGTCCCTTTTCCAGAAAGTCACTTCTGCCCTTCTTAAGCCTTGAATTCTTCCCCTCAGTGTGACTGCAAAACCTGCAAATGTTTCTTGTAGGGGTCTGAGTGCCTGCAGATAGACATCTTGCATCTCAGACAAATGCTGCCTGCCTGCAAGAGGTCTTTGATAAGCTTTTTAAAAGCAATATCCATTTCCTTCAAAAAGGCTGATCTGTCCCATTTGTGATGTATTTTCACTTCCGTAAAACTTGCTGAAGCAATAATCAGCCTTTTTAAAATTCTACTCTCTGCTCACTTCTAAACCACTTGAATATTTTCCTCTATCCAGGATCTGAGTAGCTCGCTCCTGTGCTTGCTTTCATTTTTTAAAGTAACTGAGAGGTTTGCATGAACAATGAGCTCACGGAAGTGATGAGCAAACAGAACTATTTGGCCAAAAATTCTATCTTTCTATGAACTGACAATATTACAGATTATCTGGTGGGCTATCTGACTGTAATTCAGAGAAATACATGACTTCTCTGGCTTTATTACTGCATCTGGTGTGAGTGAGCTGGTCCTACTCCCTTGCATTTTACAGGCGTTGCTGTTATCCTTGTGTTGACTAATATTTAGTTCTGACAATACAGTGCTTTAGCTCTCTTCTAGAGTGTATTTGATAGCCTTACTGTCTTAAGTAGTGGCTGGAATAAGAATTGTGACTTTCTGGTTCAGAACTTCTGGAATAACCCCGTCTGGACCATTTTGTTCCCATTCAAGAAGTACTTATATATCTCTGACCTGCTGTTACGGATGAGAGGAGAATATAGGCCCATTCTGGTACTTGTTCTCCAAGAGATGTTCTTTAATAGCCAACCTGAGATGGCCAAGACTAAGTCATGCTGACAGGATGTTATCCCATGAATTCTAAGGAGAATGTATTACTCTGACAAGGGTTTTCCATTTAGTCTCTTACCTGCTACCGATCTGAGCCTTCTTATCAACTGGACCCCAGTTTTTCTCTCCACGTGCAATGGTGACAATGACTTGCTGCTTATCTCATGTTGAGATTTACTAATTCATAGTGCTGTAGGAGCTAAACAGGAAAATGGAGAGGATTTATGTAGGAGGAAAAGCTTGTATTGCTGTTTCTTGCATGTTTCCTTTAGTTCCATAGATGTTTATTTCCAGAGAGATCAGTCTTGCTTTATTAATCTGAAGCAGAAATTAAGATGTAATTTGTCAAGCCTATCAAGACAACTGCATAAGGCAAGTGAGACATTAGATTTACTCAGTGGCACGCAGTGGGCCTGATTCTGTGGTCAGCATGCACCTGCACAGCACAGTGCACACCTAAGCGTGGCATAAGAGCCGTTTTAACCTTAAGTAGTCGCTGGTGCAGGTGTTCTCTGACTGAGCAGCAAGCACGGCAGCTTGAAAAGGCGGTGAGCAGTGTTGTCAGTTATATGCCTCCAAATCCAGCCGGCTCCTCTAGGAAACATTTTATTAGTGTTTGGATTCTGCCTCATCTTTCAAGCTGGTCCTACAGAGCTTCCTCTGAATTGCAATGTCTGATGGATTATGAAGGCTGTGATCCAATATCCTGACTTTGTTTGCAATTTGATAGCAGCATGATAACTTCCTCCAAGTAAGTGCATAGGGAGGATGGAAATAAAGCAATCCAAAATGCTGAATAAATATGAACGGTAGAATCCAAAATAGGAAAGTGCATACAGGAAGATTAAGGAAGCTGAATGGCTAAAGCTTTGACTCTGAGTGTCTGCTGTGGCAGGAGTCCACCACAGCTCAGCCACGCATGGAGTCTTCACCACTGCTTTCAGCAGCCTGTGTGTAGCTGCTGCTCCGCAGGTACCAGATACTGCCTTCTTGATTGTGATAGAAAAATCCTAGTGCAACTAAATTGTTCAGGACTGTCAGTCCTGTAAAATGTAACTCAATCAAGTAGTTCCATGGGCCTGAATATACCTATTGGGTAGGGTGGGGCTATCATTTCATAAAAGTCACATCTCTCTAGAATCTCAGCCAAAATCACAGCCTGTTCCTTCTTTGACAGTAGGAGAATCATTCTTCCTTCCACAATACCTTGTAATATTACTATTAACAATAGACGGTCTTACTCCTTTCTTTTGGTACATCCTGACCAAACTGTGGAAAAACTGAACATGGCTACAGAGACAGAAAATAAAGATTTATTACATAGTCTTTTACATAGTGTTATATCAATGCACAAGCAAAGTATAACTCCTAATAGTTCATTCTTATGGCAAAGAAAAAAGGACTTTATATAGTTAAAATGAAAACGGCATTGAATTAACGCATTATTTTGTTGAAGGCCATTGTAAAATCTGGGGCTTGTGGAGGGGAGACAAAATCAATTCATCCTTATTATAATTGCAAGGCTATGATCTTGTTTGCTTAGATGCTATGGTGATAGACTCAAAATTGGCTCTTGGTGAATACAACATACTTTTTGCATAATATTGGTTTAGCTGTTCCAGGAATTTTTCATCTCCGGGTGAAATTGCCTGCTAAAGCAATGTTGAAATTGGCCTTGGGTGTGTGGCTTTTTTTAAGCTTTGCCTGATCATTTCGTAATAGATCACGGTAAATTTGTTTCGTGATCCTATTAAGAACGAACTGAGGAGACTGAGCATTCATCATTATAAAAATTGCCCGTTTGTCTGAAGGTTCATTCACAAGTGCAAATCTGCCTTGTTAATCTTCTGTTTCCTTTACCCCCGCCGGTACCATTGCTCAAATTTTGTGCTAAGTGCAGGTATGCAATTTAGCGAGTGTAGAAAATGAAAGCCCTGAATCAATCAGGTGTCATTAAAAAGTCACTTCTGATCTTCTGACAAGCCTGCTAAGGGGTGAAGGCTTCACTCCATGGTGTCTCTAGTGGCAAAGACAGTTTGTCTTTTCACCATGTCCACTCGTTCCTGCCTTTGTCCTTCTGGCCCTCACCATAGCTGTATCAGCATGCTTACTTGAGGGACTTAACTGGAAGACAAATCAATGAAGCGAGCAGGGCTTTAAAAAGAAATCCTCAAACTACTTAATGCAGTGTGCTGTTCTTTGGGTATGATCCAGTTCAGGCTGCAGCCCTGTGCATGTTTGCAACAACACAAGGTGAGGAAGGTAAGCAGAGAGGATGGGGAAAACACAAAAGGGAGGAATGAGGTGTTCTTGAGGAAAAAGGACAAAATGGTGGCTGGACCAAAGCAGCATGGGATTGCATGCTGGCTTGCTGCTGGGGAGACTAGATCCTGTGAAAAAATTGGTAATCTGGCCTAAGATAGGCCATTGCTGCAGGAGCGTGTGTGCTCTGCTTCATTTTGATTGAAGAGAATAGCTGCTTAGCCAAGAGATGTGATCTCAATTACTAAAATTGTTGGCAGGAAGGAGGGGGGTGAATGTTGGTAAACAGTTTAATCAAAATGAAAAATGAAAGAAAAATTAAAAATGATGACCCATTGTATCTTGCTGTTTAGATTCACAAGATGTAGAAACCAAGGAGCCTTACTTCTCCCTAGTACCAGCTGAGACATTCATCTAGTAGACCCACGTTCAGATCTCTGCTCAAGTCAGGATGGGCGTTTTGCCTCTGAGACACCCTTCCTGCCAGGCTGCAGGGTGTATTTCAATATTCTCTCCCTCCCTCCCTCCTAAAGCAGTTGAATTTAACCTAAAATAATTCTGTATTGATTGAGATGGAGAGCAAATGTAAAGCTGCCCCAGTAGCTGGGTTGTGACATGCCCCTGGGCCTTCCCAGCCCTGCTTTGAGCCAGGCAGAGTGGGGACTGCAGTCCATCTTCACACCAAGTCTGAAAGCCCTCACCAGCAGACTATAAATTACACAGCGGTCAAACTTACTGGGGCAGTCTTTCTCATAGTATACCCATTATTTGACCCCAAACAGATCTTTCCCACCCCTTTGCCCATCTATCGTTTTTCCTTTTTTTTTTCTTTCCTTGCCAAACTATGAAAATACAGATTGAACAGATTCAAATGACATTGCTTTTAAATCGACTCAGTATAAGTTTTAGTCATGGATTCTATAATGTCACAAAGTTACTGTATTGGCCCAGCACAGTTTAAGACATGTTTGAGGCATTTTATTTTATCCAACATGATATGTATGATAAAGCAATATAGGCCGTATTAAGTAAATTAAGCACTTTGAGGTAACAAGTTATTGTACAAAGGGAATGTTTCTACACAGGATTCCCCAGAAACTTCTTGTTACCTAACATTGTTGTATCAGAGATCTGTAGAAATTGTAAAATAATTGCAAAATTTGCAAATGAGACAAAGAGCAAGGTAAGGTAAACAGCAAGCTTAATGCTCCTGATGCATGAACTAGATTCAAGCAGTAGCAAGGTGAGCTCTGTTAAGCAATGTGCATTGTAACACAGCCAGGCATAAAGTCTGCTAAAGAAGCGGGGCCATGTCTCATCATCCCATGTAGGATGAGGATGCAGTATTTTGCAAAGCCATGGCATTGAAAAGGAGATTTCGCCTTCGGGGTCCTATCCTTCGGAGCGCTTCTGCTTTTTATTATTGGTGAGTGCTCAGCACAGCTAAGCCTCAGAGCATTTGTCAAGACCTCGGTGTGGATTGAGTCGTCTGACTTTTCAGTCCTTGACTTTGAACGCTGTGTTTGACTTTTTACTCTAGCGAGGTCGCTGTGATGAGCCAAATGCAAGCAGGGCGTATTGCTGACACTGCTTCTGTGAACAGTAGGAGTTGAGCAAAACATAACATGCATATTTATTTTGCTCATTTAACATGCAACAAATAATTTAAATAAATTAAAATGCTAACACCTTAATGGCAAATCAATGAATCACTTAATGACAATAGATTCTCTTGTACCCTTTGTGTCTGCATTAATGCTGCATTAGATCAAATTACTTTTATTATGATGGATATGAACTGAATTCATTTAGCAACAGGACAACTAGCAATTTCTTACGGTGAGAGTCTTGGTGTTTCTCTCAGGGACCTTGATTCAGTGAAACATGACAGTTCAAGGTAGCACTTGAGTTTCTGTACTTCAAGCTTCTGTGGAAGTACCTTTTAGAAGGACAGCTGAGGTTAGGTATGTGCCCAGTGTGTAGAGGGCTACACAAAACCAGTGAAAATGAATTGCTGAAATCCCACGCAAATTCTTGTTTTTTGAGTATTTTTGCTATCTGGAAAAAAGGCATGGATGAGTTTTGGGTGGTTGTTTTCCCCCCTGTTACCACAAAATTAGCTATTCAATTAACTATGGACAGCTGATTTTACTTGCAAATTGGTCCTCTTCACAGGAAAATGAAACGGTTTATGTGCAAAACTGGCCTGATCTTTGAGTTAACTGGAGATATTTAATCCCTATTTTAAGATTCTGGGCCAGCCCTATGGGATTGATACCCCAGTTTAAGGAAACCAAGGCCCCCACAACTTTTGTTGTTTCTCATTATCCGGAACAAAATTCCAAGGAAATTCCCCCATCAGAAAAGACAGTTTAGCTTAGCTAGATGTTTCCTAGCCCATCTGATTTTTCTGTTACAAACATTATGCTATCGTCATACATGTTATTAGGAGTGATCTTTTGTTTATAATGTACCATGTCGCCATTTGCATGAGATACAGTGTTCATCCAAGAGGCTTAAACCAGGGAGAACAGGACTGCAGAGCCAGACCTTTACATTAGCTACAGATCTCATTCTGGCATGGAGAAGTAGCAGGTTCTTCAAGTTCCTCTGACCAGCTTCTAGAGAGGCATAATCATGTGCACTAGGCTCTGTCTCCTGCATCTGAAACTGATGTTTAGGGTGTATCTGCTGGATGGGTTTAGAAATCCTGGAGCTTCTTCTGCCTGTATTTGGCATGGTCTTTATGCAGCACTGTGACAAATCTGATGTGTCCCATGGACAAGACATCCTCAGAAAGAGTAGGCTATTGCCTCCTGTACAGCCAGGGGAGAGCACAGACATGCACAGTTATTGTGGAGTGGCTAATGCATTGTAAATCCACATGCTAGTTGTATTGGTTTAACCCCAGCCAGCAACTAAGCACCACGCAGCCACTCACTCACTTCCCCCCCCACCCAGTGGGATGGGGGAGAGAATTGGGAGGAAAAAGGTAAAACTTGTGGGTTGAGATATGAATGGTTTAATAGAACAGAAAGGAAGAAAAAAATAATGATAATAAAATGGCAATACTAATAAAAGGATTGGAATATGCAAAACAAGTGATGCACAATGCAATTGCTCGCCACGTGCTGACCGATGCCTAGTTAGTTCCCGAGCAGCAATTTCCCCCCCAGCCAACTCCCCCCAGTTTATATACTGGGCATGATGTCACATGGTATGGAATACCCCTTTGGCCAGTTTGGGTCAGCTGTCCTGGCTGTGTCCCCTTCCAACTCCTTGTGCCTCTCCAGTCTTCTCACTGGCTGGGCATGAGAAGCTGAAGAATCCTTGACTTGGTCTAAACACTACTTAGCAACAACTGAAACCATCAGTGTGTTATCAACATTCTTCTCATACTGAATCCAAAACATAACACTATACCAGCTACTAGAAAGAAAATTAACTCTATCCCAACCAAAACCAGGACATTAGTTTATCTTGCCATAATACATCTGTCTAGCCAGACCCTTAAATTTATTAAGTGAATTTTGGGTAAGAGCTATTGTAGTATGTATAAGAACATTTGACTGTGTTAAATAATCCTGCATGAAATTCAGAGCATAATACCTAACCTAAATTTACAGCAGTGGGACTTTGATGTAACTTTTTATTTGCATCTGAATCCTTACAGAGAGGTGAATTTCTGCTGTGAGATAGGTTGATATTTACTGAACTTGCTTTTCATTTGTCTCTGGCACATTGCAAGCTATTTAAAAGACATCCTTTTTGCATTTCTGAGCACAGGAGCGGGTGCTGCAGCTTCATGCATTATTGAAAAGTGTGGCCTCAGCTCGTACAATATAGCAGGGATCCAAATGATCGGCAGACACAAGCTTTTTATATGCACACAGGCGGGTCAAAAATGAGGTTCCAGAGAGGTAGAAGAGTGAAAGGACTGAAAGCAAATGGAGAACATAAATAAAAACTTGTGCTTATGCAAAAATGAACAAATAATTTTTACCGGAGAGGCAGCAAGTGAAAATACTGGGCTTTAGAAGTCCAGGTGACCTCTAAGACCTTTTTTTGTGATAATCTCAGCTGGCCAAGCACTCTGTCTCTCTCAATTTCTTCTCTAGAAGCTATTTTGCTCTGTGTATAGCTATTGAATATTCTTTGAAGCAGAACCTCGGTAACCCATTTCCTGGTTGAATGCTCTCACCTGAAGGTCATATCTAGTCATCCATTCCCTTCACCTGACCTGTATCATAATGAAGAAAAGCCTGCAAAGTTATTTAATAGCCAAAGGAAATGCTTTAGTGTGAGAATTGAAGTGCTTGGTCCCTTTAGGTGATCACGAAAAGATGAAGGGGTCACTTTGGGAGACTTGCATGTCCTGTTTTTGTCTTTCTGGCAGTACCTATGGATGTTAATCCAACAGAGCGAGGTAGGGAAAGGACCTGTATGTGCAAAGTGACAAATCCCAACTTGGAGCACAGATTTCTATCAAGGGGAGAGGGGATAATGAAGTGTTAAAACAAAGCGTAACAGCAAGTCCTCCCCCTGCCAACACCTTCAGGTCAAGTCTGGATGCCTTTTCTGGAAGATATGTTTTAAACAGAAGGGATGGGGCTTAATAAAGGGGCAACTGGGTGAAACGTAAGGACCATTGGTGCGAAAGAGCTCAGATTAGATCTAAAGCTATGTCAATGAATTTGTGACAAGGCTTACTTCCAGGTGATGGCAGGAATTATTTCATTTCAGGCAAGTGTGTGCATTTGAGGTTCTGGAAGTCTTCTATTTTCCCAAGCAGGACAGCCTGATGGTTTTCAAAATTTTTTTTTTATTTTTCTTTTCCCATTAAATACAAAAAAAAACCCCAAACAAACCCACCCAAAACCAGGAGAACTGACTCTGGTCTACCTCAGCGGTTAGGCCAAGTTCTTTCCTTCTCGAAGATCCTCCAGATGCAAGTTCCCTCGTAAGCTTCCCCCTTCCTGTGCACCAGCTTTAGCACCTGTACAGCCACATCCTTTACTGTCCACTCATTTGCTGGCATATAATGTTCCCTGGGTTTGTGGTAACACAGGGGTCATTGCAATTTTCTTCGTGTCTCCATCTGTTTGTCTTTGCATGTGTTAATGCTAATTGGGCCTGGAAAAATACCATCTACACACATGCTGTTGTATGCCTATAAAATATTCATACTAAGATTGGCAAGTCACTGTGGCTGGGACCTAAGTTAAGCCAGTAATATAATTTTAAGACTCTGGTAAATATACTAGTGGCTTTTGTTATCTGCTTTGTTTTTTCAAGTGTTAGTTCTACATAGATATGAGATGAGTAAGCCAGACTTTTTGTTTAAGAGATGCTAAATTATTTCCATAAATCTTACATTGTTGGCTGTTTAAATTATTATGAGCCAAGGTCCCTGGCACTAAAGGGTACACACTACAATGAAACGTGTTCATATTTTCTGCATTTATGAATTTAAATTATGGCAGGGTACTTTCTTTCTCTTCTATCTCATGCTTTTTCTCCTCTGAGCACTCCACTGTGGATATTCACAGATGGGCTAATAATAATCGCAAGGGTTGCCTATTTGTCACCCTGTCATGGGTTGCCAGAGGTTCTTTATTTGTGCTATTAAAAACACACAAATAAAAACCACCTTTTAGCTGTTCAGTGGTCTTCCTTGAAGGCCTACTTAGTTTCTAGAGAGGAATTGAGAAATCAAGTTTTTAATCCTTAAAAAGAATGAAGAATGACAAAGAAACTTTCCTACTTAATTGTAACTGATCTAGGTCTGCTTTCTTCAGTCCTGCCAACACATACCACTTACACAGTGTATTTTCCTTCTTTATCCAAAGGTAGGATGTAAGGGAAGTTCAGATCATAACCAAGCAATGAAGAACGAGTAACACAATGTGCTACTGGTTTGACAATAACTTTATCTACATCACCTGTGTGTTATAGAATCTTCTCATTTTGAGCTTTTTTAAAGCAAAAATTTTTCCTACTTCTGTCAACCAAGTGGCTTTGTTTTTCTTTCTCACACATTTCCAGCAATTCATTTCCCACCTTCACCCTTGGAACAACCACTTGCAGATCATAATGTAGCAGCTCTTTCCCAGTATAAGAGAACAGCGTACCCAGCCATTGCAAGACAAGGTCTAATGATGCATACGAAATCACAGGTAAAACTTGAGTATGTAGCCCCAGGCACTTGCCCCAAGCAGGACTTACCTGGCAGCCTGTGCTTCACATCCTAGTTTTGTTAAAAATATCCTGAGAGTTTTTCACTGATTAGAAGTTATGAAAACTTTGCTCTCATACCGCTGGTGCTGGTATGTGTAGCACCACAGTCCTTACCCCTATGCTGAACCAGGGTATTAGCTTAGCAAATGTCATCAAAAGTACCTGTGCAGCGGTACCCAGTCCCCTCCCTGCCAATAGGCATCTTCTGTGGCTTTGTTCGGAGCACAAAGAAAGCTTTTGGGGTAGGGAATGTATTTCTCTCTGTGCGCAGACAGCACATAGAAAAATAGAGCTGATCTTGGCTGGAGATGATAGGTCAGGTCACAACAGAAATAGGGAATGCTTATAGTGGCAACCAATGTAATTCTCCTCCCCTGTGGCTGGACTTTATATAAGCTTCAAAGTTTTTCCGTCTTCTAGGATCCTGATAAATTATGTACACTTGCTGGAGTTGGCTATCTGATACTTTCTCTTCTGCTGCTCTCTCTTAGAAAATTACTTCCTCTGGGAGCTTCTAGTAATGGAAGAAATGGCCAAGGTGAAGTGGGAATGAGCTAATTGGTAGATGTAGGCTACCTAAGCATTAAGTAAAGTAATCCTACTTTATACTGTTTTTCTCAGATCCTACTTCCTGTTATCTAAACTTGCTGCTATGTCTCCAGCTGGAAAACAGAGCTTAGCTTAATGGAGATGCACTTTTCCCACGTTTTACAATTGATCACTCATTATAACAAATATATACAGCACATTTTCAGAATTCTGTCCCTGTTACAATCTGCTGTTTGCACTTGCACTAATGTGGCCATTTTGCTTTGGGTTTGCTGTGTGCAAGTGATAAAAGCCATTAATATTTCCCCGGAGTAGCTGATGGGGTCTTTCATAATTTGCATGTCCCTTATTGGCATTGCCTAACTTGAGGTCCAGGACAAGTACTTCTTCAGCCTCTGCAGAGAGGCATAATATTATTTGCTCTGAACAGTGGAGAATTTTGCTAAATGTAATGCCACCAAGGTATCCGAGTTCCTTGGAGTTGAGAATCCACAGAATTATAAAAACTGATCACCAGTTAGGGATATCAACCCTGACAAGTAAAAGAAGTCAAAAGACAGATCAGCACCCTCCATCTTACACGTGAAAGAACAAGCAGGTGAATGTGGAGCGTGGTCTTGTAGACTCAACCCTAAACTGTTTTGCACTGCTGAAAAGCACCACAGCTAATGAGCAGCTGTACTGGCTCTGCTGAGTTCTGCCCCCATACCAGGGGACACCCAGGAGGCTGTGGCTTGTACTGAAATGCTAGACCCTTATGTAGACCTGACAGACCTAAAAAATGAGGTGGCTGGTCCTTTGAGTATCAAAAAACCTATGATTTCTTTTATAACTATTAGCCACAGTTGTTCTGTTGCACATGGTTAGTAAGTTCAGTAATAACAGTAATAACAGACAAACTGCTGGTGAGTCCTGTGGTCATTGTCCTTGGTATATATTTGCTTTTGACATTCAGGAGAATCTTAAGCATGTTTTAAATGTCAGAAGAGGAGGTACCATGAAACGCCAAGACAGTTCATCTCTAGCTTAACTGTTTTATTAATTTCAAGTACTTTCATCCTACTATAATAATCCTTTTCTTTACCTCATCCTGCTTTTCTGTCTATTGGGAACCACCTTTGCTTAGCAATGATTATTTTTATATACTTGAAATTTCAGGTCTTGGCATCGTTTGTGAGCTGCCCTGTGTGGGCACAGTACTGAGTGTGTGTGCACTTGTGTGTGTGCACGTGTCAGCTGCTCTAGCTCGTGGAACGCTCAAATGTGAGTTAACTCAAAGTTAGTCTTGTAGTGAAGGTTGCAGCAGTTTGTACTGGCTGATGCAGGGCTGCTTGTAAGGCTTCCCTAAACCTCAGTTGGGCTAAGGAATCGCTGAAGAGTTACTAATTGCAGTGCAGGATTTACTACCCAGCTAAGTATCAGTGTAATGTGCTTTACTGCTTCTTGGCCTGCTGTTCTTCTCCAGCTTCCTTCTCCATGCTTTCTTGTCTATCTTTTCAAGAAACCTGGGTTTTTATTCTTCCTTGCTGCTCTCCAGCTCCCAAGATACTGTGTGTTTTCCCCCATAAGAGGCCTGGACGCAGGCTGCAATGGGTTTTATGTTTCTACAGAGCCTTGTTTGTGAAAGCCTATGCTGTAAAGATGCATAATCTCTATTGAAGAAATGTGTGTGCTAGGGATATGATTAGTTTCTGTTGTGTGAGCAAGGTTGAGTGCAGTTGAGGTTTACTTTATTAGCAATAAACCAATATTTCTGTAGTTTTCATATTGTATAGTCCGTGATATTAGAAGTTATATCACCCTTTAAGTCCTAAGTTCAAAGGTTTGAGTGCAGAAGATTTTTTGTTTGCTAAAAAGAAACTCCTCACTGTTCTAGATCTAATGGTAAATAGCACTTTTAGCTTTGAGTTGGCAGTGGGGAAGTGTGATGTATTAAGGCCATCACAGTGTTGCAACTGTAAATGACGAGGGCAGCAAACAATGGGAGAATCTCAGGCACCAGCAATATTCCA
This sequence comes from Buteo buteo, assembly GCF_964188355.1. NCBI lineage: Eukaryota > Metazoa > Chordata > Aves > Accipitriformes > Accipitridae > Buteo > Buteo buteo. The sequence continues at coordinate 5,353,411 of NC_134182.1, read as the reverse complement.
GTATCGACAACATTCATCCAGCCATGTGCACATCTCCCCAGGGTGAAAGTGTTGGTGCTGTGCTGGGCGCTATCCTTGCTCTCCCAGGCAGAATGATGGAAGAGAGCTCCTGTCCTCATGAGCTGAATGGGGAACGTGGGGGTCATAGCAGTGTGTAGGGAAGGGAGGATCACGCTTTGGAAGCTAGAGAGAGGGAAGGGTAGTCTCAGCTGTGTTGCAAGCCCCTACCGGCAGCTGGTTCCAGGCCCCCAGTGGGATCAGATTGACTGGAAGCAAAAGAGTGAGAAAGAGAGAAAGAGAATTGCATCTTCCTGCAGCAGCCCAGTCCTACAGACTTAATGGAGTTGTGATATTTGGTGGAGGCACAGTCTAGTACTGGGTGTGAGTCTGATGGTATCAACAAGAAGCAGATGATGTTGTGTTCAACCCGTTAGATAATTTTTTTTTATTGTGGTTCTCATTGTGTGTTCAGAGATATTTGCAAGGGAGAATAGCTTCTTGGTGCATCGTTGCTTTTAAGGTATGCTTCGGTGGGATTGAGACAGAATTTCTAGACTTATTCTACAGAAGTGTGTTTATGGCATAAGAAGTGAAGAAATGCCTGTGAGACACTATTATACTTACCTTCCAGATGATGGATTGGTTATTCCAGCCACAAGGCCCATTGAAGGGAGATCAGAAGATAATTGACTGTCAAGCTTTTGAGCAATGTTAAGGTCAATTGCTGCAGAGGTCAGTTTATTTGAACAATGGGCCCGTTTACAAAGGGTTACAGAATGCTAATAATAATTTTTGCTTTAATGGAAGTTCTCAACATTGTCAAGGGAGAATTAACATTTAAATGTTAAGCTTAAATATCTTTTTGAAATCTGAAGGCTCTTGGACAAAGAGCCCAGCTTCATTTTTTTTTATTGAAATGGATGTGAAAGATTTGAAAAAATTATTCTCTGGAAAATGCCAAAAGTCAATGCTTTGATTGCATGCCAAAATAATTGATTTTTACCTCCAGTCAGCTGAATTGCTAGTGTGAGTGCATGTATATTATGTGCATATATATGTATATTTATGGTTTTTTTCAAATTTCTCAAGGCTTGAGAAAATAACATGGTAGGAGTACATAGAAACATGACTGAGGGAAGTAGCATGACTGGGTTAATACTGGGGGGGGGGAGAAATCCTACTTTGCTAGTCAGCAGAAGAGAAGTTAAACTACCCACATTCCTGAGGCCTCTGTCCTGAATAACCATCGAATCTGAGGCTCAGGAAACTGCTGGTCAGGCTCTGGAAGAGACTGGAACAGCTGTGCTCAGAGTAAAACCTTATTTTTTTCCATGGGGCTTACTGTAGCTTTAAAAAAAAAAAAAAGAAAAAAAAAAGGAAGATCTAATTACTTAACTGATTTATGCCCACCTCATGTACACGTAATTAATGCAAAAGCTGTAAGACTACAGAGAACCAAACTGTTGGCTATTGTATATATTAGATTGTGTACATACTACCTTTCTGTTTTCAAATCAAGCTTAGCATCAATGAGATTTCTGGTCAAAATCAGCAAGACTTCTATGTTGATCCATTTGTTGCATTCAGAGAGTGTTCTTTCTACCACCTGAAGTCACCAGAAAAAGCTCACAGTCCTGCTTCCAGCAAAATGTTGGAAAGTACTGATTTTGGCATCTACATTTGCTGAGCCTCCCTACTTGTCTAGCTAGTGGGAGCCTTTGAAAGGGGGAGGAAAGCACTCTGCCATACGCACACACGGAAATTAGTCTTTGTTTTTAATATCTCTTTATTTTTTGTGTGTATGTAGAATGACACAGTGAAGCAGCATTGATAGGAGTTCCCATGTCTCTCAGCCCTCCTGTTTTGCAAGAGCTCTTTCTTCTTCATCACTTATTAGTATGTTTTGTCAGAGGGCTGTGTTGACCTAACAGGGTTTTCAGGGAGAGCTGCCACCAGGACGTTCCTTGGGTGCATGCAAGCACAATTAGCTCAATTCTAAGGATGCTAGTTTGTTTTGTTATTATGGCAATAGCCTTGAGTAGTCTTTTGGGGCATTAGGGAGCATTGAGCCTGTGTGCTACCATATCTGCTGTAGCCAAAACTGGACCTATATGAAAGGAAGATAGATGCTGAAGGGGTCTGAGGAAAATTGGCAAGCATATTAGAAAAAAAACCAAACCAGGTCTTGTTCCTATGGTGGACAGGGTTGGAAGTCCAACAGAGGTTTGAACAACTTCAGAGGAGTGGCTGCAAGACTGCATCTAGCGTTAGGAAGTACAAGGTTCCTTCAAGCAGATCTGCATGATATTTTGCAGGCAGATGAGAGTGTGTGTGCTGGTGTACTTAACCTGCTGGTGGTTACATGACCACAGGAAAGCTCTGCTCATGCGGAGCCAGTGTGCGCTGCTGAAAGGGGGAATATATTCAGCTGTTTGGCACTGGTAGCTAAGGCTCTGTGTCATCACTTTCTCACCTGACTTAGGGCGGGCAAGGCAAGGTGGGTTGCAGAGCAAGTTCACACCTGCCTGCAAAACACCAGAAGACCAGATCCTTGAATGGATCTTTCTAGTTTGAGAGCGCGAGCTCCCAGGATCCTAGCCATTTTTCACTGCCTTAGGAGTTCAAAGAGGTGGTAAACCACATGAAAATCCCTTTCTTCTAATTAATCACTACACTGTGGGGAATTAGGAGACTGAATTAGTTCCCTAATATGCCTCAGCAAAGGGAACAATCCATATACTTTTGATTTTTGCATTAGTCTTCATTCTTTTCCTGTCCTATACACTTCAGGTGGAACATTCTGGAGCAGTGTTTCAGTTTTATTGCTTTTCCTTCTTTATGATATTTGTGCAAGCTAAACCAAGTTTAGGAAAGTAAAAAGTGCCTCTGTGTAATTGTGTTGCTTTCTGGTTCTCATGTGCTAACATACCCCTGGAATGTTTGTGTTGCGTATTCCTTAAATGAAAACTTACTGCCTGGGTCCCTGTTCAAACAAGTGAGATCCTAAGAAACCTGGAGATTTCCAGAAGAGCTTACCTGCAAAAATGTAATTGCAAGACTGGAGCAAATGTTCAAGTGCTACCCTTATGCCATCTTTGTATGAGGAATCTTGTATAATTGGTTGTGGAAATCTGGTGAGGAGCTGGCTGTGACCCTTTCCATGTGAGTGCCACCCAAATAATGGCAATGAGGAGGGGAATGTGCTAATGGACATAAAGCATATGAGAACTAACTCCATGTTAGTCACGTGCTGAAATAAACATGAGCTACTGGGCTGCTCCAAGTGAATCTGTGTGGGATGTACAAAGCTCACTCTGTTTAGATTCCTCTGAAAAACCGAACTTCAGCTGGAAGAAAAAGCATGACTCATCTATGAGTCCAGTTCTATGTAACATTCCTGGCTAATCTGGACCCAGGGTGCATTGGAGTCCATGCAATGTCTGTGTTTTCCTGTGCAAGGAGAGGTGATCTAGAGAAGGTGGAGGAAGAAACAGCAAGAAAATGCTCCAATGCAAATAATGCTGTGAGTTTAGTTAGAAGCAGTATCAGCAACCTGTATACTGCTATATCTGCTCCAGTTCATCCATCTCTACTTAATAGGCTTGTGTCTGTTAATAGAGTTATAAGATACCTCTTATCTGATGATAGTAAATACCCGATTGTTCTCTGTATGCTTAGATGTTTTCAAATTTTTGGCTATATATTTTGGACATATGCCTGTTAAGTAGTGTAAGAAAAATGTAAAGTTTTAGCATATCCTCTTTAGTTTTTGCAAGCTTAAACGATTAAACGATGGCACAAAATACATGCCAAAAGAGAAACAAGGCTTACATGGTTACGTGATTTGAAGAAAGTCACCACAGGCAGAAACAGAAGTGAAAGACAGAACTTGGAGTACAGTAAGCCCAGGAGTCTTGTTCCCAAGTCCTTAACAAGGTTTGTCTGGGAAGGGATGAGTTTATCTTCCCTATGTTCTAGGTACACATTGGAAGATGGAATAAGCTTCTATCAGATTTGGTTTGGTTTGGTTTGTTTTAAAAATGCGGTTGTTAACAGTTGTTTTACTGTGTCTGTCAGTTTGGTAAACTTTTTATTCACACCCTTAGGAGTAACAGATACTTTGTGTACAGAGATGAACAAGTGATTGTAGCAGTGGCTTCTTAGTTGCAAGGCACTAAAACATTATGATACTCATTTGCAGTGTTGTACAAATAAGTAAGTCTGTTCACCACATTGCCCAATGCTAATGCATTTATATGACTACAAATTCCATTACTTTATGCAACTGAAAGGACAGAGGACTTTGCCAGATAAGGCAGAAATCCCAGAGCTCACTTATTAAGAACCTGATGTCAGTCCAGAAAGGGATGGTATTATCTTGTCTTAAACATTCAACAAACCAAAGCTGAACAAAGGGAAAAATAACGAACTCAAGATGGTTTAAGTTCTGCTTCAGGGCATAGGCAGGTTGCCATAGAAAGGTAGAGGAATAATTGTGTGCTAAGCAGACCTCATCTCTGAAACAGCCATAGCTTCGAAAAGTAATGATACGAAACTCAGACTATTCTTCTTCTACTTGCTGAAGTCTTATATGCTGCAGGAGGTTGTTCTAGATATAGTTTTATTGGAGATTAGCTTTCAATATACTCCCATAAATTATTTTTCAAGACAGTCAAGTGGGGCCTGGAAGTTTCTATGGTAGTCTTCATGTTAAAACATTAACATGAGTGAGCAACATGAAGTCAGGAGGGCTGGAGCAGAGGTAAGGAGCTCTGGAAAGGCAGATTTAGGGATCCTTGGGCAGGCAGTTTGCTGTAAGCAAAGCTGATGCCTCCCAACTTGGTTGCAAGTGTGTGGCTCTCACTGTGCCAGCTAAAGGTCTGAGTTCCCCAGCTTTACTTTTTCCAAGCTCTGCTAAGCACAAGGTGGGACTAGAGAATATGCATGCAGGTATAATATTTTGCAAGTCCTCCAAAAGACTCATGAGCCAGGGTCAGTGTAGTGAGGGGGGAGGGGAAGAGAAAGAGGAAAACAAGTTACAAGGGTAGTTTAGAATTGAGAGGGATTCATATAAGCAAAAATGGGAGTCATGTTTGTTTTTCCTGTATCTCAGCTAGAACACAGTCACAACCTGGGGGAGCTGGAGTTGTCAAAGCCCCTCTGAAAATGCCTCTGGGTGCCCACTGCATCACTAGGTAGTTAGTGACACCCAGTGACACTTTGGCACCTCTGTCTTGCTGCAGATGACATACAGTCACTTTTGAAAAATCCTTTCTTTGTGAATGAAGATAAAGACTGGCAGAGTGTTTTAAATTTGTGTATTTATTTTCCTGGTCGGTAAAGAGAAGCCTTGAAAGAGACTCAAGAGTGAAGTAGAATAATCAAGCAACTCATTGATCTAAAGTTAATCTGCTGCAACTGCCTCAGCAAATGCTAAAAATGGTCTCCTTTCCTCCTTTCTATAACTGAGGAAACTGCTTCTGCCAATATCCCTCTAACACCAGCAGCCCTTGGCGCTTTTGTCAAACACGCTCTGTGTTTGAACAGATCAAATGAAACTCATTTGTTGTTATTGTTTAAGATTAAGCTGTACTTATAGAATTACTGTGGCATTATTAGGCCAGTTTCCTAGAACACAAATAGAATGAAAAACAAAAATAAAAAAGAGTAAATTCTGTTTATTTTTTTGTTTTTCAAGCTCAGTGCTGAGGTTTGAGTCTCTGCTGTTCTCAGTAGTGAATTATACAGTATTGTATTCTGCAAAGAAGAACCATGAAGCTGTCTTAAAAACATAATCATTATACAAAGGTTCTATGTAATATACAAAGCATTCAAAATGTTCCCCAAGTGCTTTGAAGGTGTGTTTTTGGTGCAAAATAGGAGCAAATAATGCCTTTTAGCTTTGGGCTGTGATATGGAATACGTACAAACATGAGCAGATCACTTAAACTGACTATCTGCTGCTCCATCTGCAAAATGAAGCTATTGAGTGCCTCAAAGTACCCGGGGAAGCCAGAAAAATTATCTGTAGGCAACATGTTTTGGTGCTGACCTGCTGGGATTTATGCAAGCTGAATTTTACTTTTGTGCTTTCACTGATAGAAAGCATTCAAAATAGGTTTTCTACCAAGCCATCAGAAGTCATAATTTTCTTAAATGAAAACTCATCAGTCCTCTAAGTCATCTTGAAAATGTGCTATGGCTCACAACAATTGTTTTCATAGAATCTTAGAGCAATTCATGTTGGGAGGGAACACGAGATGTCTCTAGTCCAGCCTCCTGCTCAAAGCAGGGCCAACGATTAATTCAGACCAGGTTGCTCAGGGCTTTGTCCAGCCAGGGCTTGAAAACCTGCACATCCTGTCTTGGTCCCTGTCCCACTGTTGTGTCATTCTTCCAGGGATTTCCACCACCACCACCCCCCCACCTTATGTCCAGTCAGAACCTTGCCAGCTCCAATTTATGCCCATGTCTGTTGTTCTCCCACCACGCATCTCCGCAACAAGCTCAGCTCTACCTCTCAGTCACTTTCCCCTACGTACTGGGTGGCTGCTGTTAGGTCCCCCCCAAGCTGTCCCTTCCCTGGACTGAAGAAGCCCCAGTCCCACAGCCTCTTCTTACAGGGCAAGTGCTCCTGCCCCGACCAGCTCGGTGGCCACCCCGAGCTCCCTCCAATTAGCTGAAGTTTTTCTTGTACTGGGCGTCCCAAACTGGATCCAGTGGTCTAACAATTGCTGAGTAAAGGGGACTAATCGCTTCCCTTAATCTACGTGATACAGCCCGGGATGCTGTTTGCCATCTTTGCAGCCAGGCTGGCTCGTGCCCAGCCTGCTGTGCCCCTGGGTCTTTTCAGCAGAGCTGTTCCCTGGCCAGGCAGTGCCCAGCCTGTATCACTGCAGGGGGTTCCTCCTCCCCAGGTGTGGGGCTTTGCATTTGTCCCTGTTGGATTTCACAAGGTTCCCGTTGGCCCATTTCCCTGTCCTGTCCTTGTCACTCTGGATGGCAGCCCTGCCCTCTGGCATACCAGCTGCATCCCTTGGTTCATTGTCATCCACATACTTGATTTGAAAACAAAACTTAGTCTAAGTAGAAAAATAAATCTAAGCACCAGTGGCCTCTATTCATCTTCCATGCAATTCCACTAATTTTTCTGATTTTAGCAAGAAGTTTCTTTAGGAATGTTTTACAAGGAGAGTTTTCCTTGAGTTTAAGGAAATTCACTGGTCTGCAAACCTTTCCTGTCTTTGTTTTCAGCAGTGAGTGAACTTACCCCTCTAGCTTCTTTAGATCATGTATACCTGCTGGATCACAACTTTCTTCAGTTAAAAACAGAAAAGCAAACAAATATTACATTCCTCCCTACCATCACCATTTCAGGATGAAGTGAAGTTCCAAAGAATATTTGTTCAAAAAAAAAAAAAAAAAGAGCCAAGTCTGGGAAAATCAATACATTGACAGAGGAAACTTTGTTTCTCTGATTCTGCCAGAGGATGCAGGCATTAGGTTGTAGCCCACTCGGTTTTAGGTTTTTTACTAGTTCCGTATTGCCTAGAGCTCAGCCACTAGTAAGATACTGGTAGAGATAATGCTTAAACCACACAGAGGATTGTTTTTGTTTCTTCAGTAAATTATATCCCTGACGTTTAACCAGCGCATGAAAGCTTTATATATTAGCAAAATCTTTGGCTTTTGACCCTACAATAGCTATGGATTGTGCTGGATTTTTGCTTCCACTTCAAACCAACCTCGCAGGCAGGCATTGTAGGATGTTTTGCTCTTGCTGCAAGACTGGAGCATGCTAAAATCGTGAATGCCACAGCATCCTGATGAACTCCCCAAATGAATGTAATTCACTACCAATCTTAAAATGCTATTCTACTCTAGAGAATGACTATTCAAAAAAGGTCCTTATTTAATCAATAGAGTAACTCCCCGTGTGCATTCAGACACATATAAAATCTGTTAGTGACAACATGATGGGTTTTATTGCTTTTTACTTCTATTAGCATTGCAGAACCTATTCAGCTTTGAGCAAGCTGGAATCTCCACCTTCCTACGTTATATCCACCAAAAATAATAGCTGGCACAGCACAGAGGCTCTCAGGCACCTGAGTGCTATCAATAATGGTGCTGTTAACCCAGGTTCTGGTGAGTAACCTACCCTGACCACTGAAAGCACAGGGACTGCACAGGTTTTACTGAGGCCATTATTTCAGTTTACAGTGGTTTTGCTACTATGTACACTGTACAAGGACAGAAGAAACCCAGCTTAACTCTGATGCTAGGTTGTGTTTGCTCGTTAGTAAATTATTGCATTTTTCATTGTCCAGCTGAGTACTGTTGCTGCATTAATATAAAGTCCCTTTATAATATTTTTACACAGCTGATTCCTGTGCAGTAGAGTTATATTAAAAATTGGGAGATGTCATTCAATTTTTAGGAAGCAATCATTTGGATACTGATGTCCAACACCTGCTAAACTGGATGGAAAAAGAGAAGAGAACCCTTGTGCCTGCAGCATTCTGATCTGTTTCCGTGGGTGGTAAAGATACAGCTTGAATCTATATTACCGGAAAAGCAGCATTATCTAGAAGAGAGAGGAACTCAATTAAGGGAAAAAAAAAAAAAAGGAAAAAAAAAGCGCCAAACAGATTATCTTAAAAAGTTTAGACGAAATTCTGAGCAATCTTGCTTATTTCATCCCATATCAATTCTGATTGTCCAGTGTGAAGGTTTCACAAAAATAGACTTAAAAGTAGCAGTTTGGATTTTGATTACAGTGCTGTGATTGACCTGTCGATGGTGACAGGTCTGTGATAAGTCCTTTTTAGACTCAATAGAAGTGGCATCATACTCTGCAGTTACTGCACATGAGATGATACCAATCCCTCCAAGCCAGGGTTCCAGTCTGGATTTTCATTTTGCACACCTCAAAATTTAGGACTGTTTGACTGGAGGGGTTTGACTTATTTTCACTTTTAGTGGATGCTCTGTAGGAAGCTTCCACCTCTAGCTGGTCGTTGTTGAAATGGCAGGTTAGGTGCTGCTGGAGACACAGAGGCCAGTGCCCTGAGAAGCGGGACAGACTGCATTTCGGAATAGGAAACAGAGAGGAAGGAGGGAAGTTCTTGAAGTTCCCACAAGCAGCCCAGATGCAATGGTCAGAAAGCAGAACTACTGGCAGATTAAAACTGAAGAGCGGGGGAAGTGAATTTGCAGCTCAGGCAGTCTGTACAAGGAGATAATGATGTTAATTCCTGTGAGTAGTGAGCTGGATTCTGATCAACCTTGTGCAAGCAGGTGTACTCCAGAGATAGCAAGGAGCAGAAAAACAGGTTAATTGCTATTTTTAGCAATGCAGTAAGGGCAGACTGGACAAGTTAGCACTATTTCCCTGATAAATGTTAGATTGTGGGTGGTCAGGGAGCACAAGCATCTGAGGTGGCAACTACTAATCGAAAACTCTGCGTGAGCTGGACAGAGGCAGGTTTCATCCACAGGAGAACATAGTCCCTCACTGTGAGAATCAGTCTGCTCCTATACCCTGCCCATCCCTTCAGTGTCCTTCAGGTGCTCCTGACCAAGCTTTGCCTTGGTGAGATGCACCTGGCTGCTAAATGCCAGGGGAGACCTCCCCTCAGAGCCAGTGCTGCCTCTGGTATCAGCTCCCAGAGCCAAGAAAGTAGTTCCCTCTCGATGGCATGAGAAATCCTAGGTCTCCTGCACTCAGTCACAGGGCAGGAGCAGGGATATAAAAAATGGCAGGGAGAGAGAGCCTGTCCCTAGTACTTCTCTTGAGTAGAGGAAGGGAGGGGAAGAAATAAAGCAAAACTGAAGCAGATACAGCCAATTCCTGAAGATTGTTTCTAGCAGCCCAGAAGAATGACTATAAGACGTCCATGAGCAGGAGGCCATAATGGCTTAGGGACATGTGAGGCAGAGGTAGATGAGCACTGAGGAGAACCTGGGGGGAAAGAGAGGATGCTCTCGGTATTAAAATATCTTACGGGGGCCCTTGTTATCATCAAGATGTGGAATAAGTGTCCTAGAGAAAACAGGACCCTGACCACCAAACTGTATTGGAATTGCCTTGAGGACCAGGTGGTGAAGTTAGTGATCTGGTAGTAAAAATCCTCTTACCATGTTCTGTTCTTTTACATCATCTGGTCACTTCTGTATAATTCAGAAACTTTATCAAATTATTCATACCCTCTCTTTGCAAGTTGCAATGTGTCCATAAGATGGTGGCCTCTCTCTCTATTACCTGCTCTAGTTGTCCTTACAGACTTAAGATACCCTGCTGAACCAGAGTCTCTCCTGAGATGAAGTTATCATGGGAGAAAAACATGCTCCCTGTTTTTCTTCTTGCCTGGATTTCTTTTAGTAAATGGGATGGAAAGAAGGCTGCTTACCTTCACAAAGTACTTTTTTCTTAGGGGGGAGTACAGATACATGACTCTGAGATCTACAACACATCTTCTGAGTGGGTTGAATCTGGGGCGACTTTTGTCATGTGCAGAGTGGGACAGTTTCAGTTTGTGTCTAGAGCCTATACAGTCATCTCCACAGCACACAGAGTAGAGGGGGGAAGATGCTGATGTAAGACAGCATTGCGGCATGCGCTAATATTTTAATGCAAGATAACTCTCTACAACGGTTTTGAATAACAAGTTAATACAAATACTTATTCTTCATGTAATTTTATGGAGTTTCCCAGAACGTCTCAGACTTTAGTCCTGGGTAATGCATAGTCAGTTCATTAATGAATTCTGGAGGGCTGACTGCTAAGGTGATACTGGCTGCCATTTATTTCTACTTGCTAAGCTGTATGAAAAGAACCTTTAAAATACCCCAAATCCTCACCTGATAGTTTCTGTGATTGCTAATACTGTCATTGACAGAGAGATATTAGGCAGGCCTTGAAAGAAGTTTGTAAAACTGATTGTTTCATAAGACTTCTCCCAGTTCAAAACCAGAAATGATGAAAAGGCTGAATGCTCTTGCCTCCCTGATGGGACGCAAACTTACAGAGTGGATCTCTGCAGCTCCACACATGCCAGTTCAGCTTACTGTGCTCAGTGATGGATCAGCTGCTTGCACTATAAGACAGTTAAAGGTGTGGCTAGGACTACAGGTGTGGGCAGCTTGTAAACAGAAAGGCCAGTTTTTTTTTTCAAAGGAAAGGAAACTGTGTGTTTTTCATTCTGAAACTGCCTACCAGTGCTATCAAGGAAGGGTATGGATATAAGGAGCAGTGGCATCATTCTGGTGGGGATTCAGTCTGTTGTTGTAATTCCCACCGTGTGTTGTGCTGTCTCTGACACACAGCTCCCTCACTGTCAGTAAAAATAAATATCCATCTGAAGTTTATAGCCAATAGAGAATTCTTTCATTTGAATTTTTTATGAGTTTACCATAGCTGTGCTCATTCTATTTTGCTCTCTATTGAATTTTCTAAAAGACCTCGTTGACTCTCCAGGAGTTTTTTTCAGACTGGCCGAGTTGAGTGTCTTCTCGAGTTCAAGGTCCCTGTCAGGGGATTCTCAGAGAGGTGCTCTGGCAGCTGCATAGCAAAGTCATATCTTGTCAGATGCATAAGAATTAGAATTACTTAAGTTGTTTTCTAATGGCAGATTTTCCATCAGGAAATATCATTTTGAAAACTAGAATTCCTATAGGAATATATCAATTTACACAAAATGCCGAGGTCTTTTTCAGTCTGGGAGAAAATAAAAATGAAATGTTTTGACCTTACCACAATGAAGCATTTGCATCATTTACTTCATTTGCAAGTATACTATAGTATACTTTACTGTAAAATTGACATGAAACACTGTAAATTTTAATTCCTTTACACAAAAGCATTTGCTCCCAAGCTGTTTATCTAGATAAGATTGTATTTCCAGGAAACTTCAGATTTATTCTTGTTCATTCCAACATGTGGAATGCAAAGAAAGAGAATTCATGGAGTTTCCTGCAAAGCAGAAATTCAGATTGCTGCTCAGATCCAGCACCTATTCAGTACCATGAGCATTTGAAAGACCAACTGGTGCATAGCTGGAGTACCACACAAAGCAAACAAACAAAAAACCCCAAGGGCTAAAATCTGTTCCCAGTAAATATTTGAGTAATTTCAAAGTATTCATCAACTGTGGTCTGTCCATGAACAATTTGCAGATGGCCAAAAAGTGCCAAATTTCACAAACAAACTTCATTGCAAATAGTTTGCCTCTTCACTGTGACTGAGATATGTGTTACTAAGAAACCAACTGGTCTTAAACAAGCTTTTTACCCTCGCCATAGTAAAAATGGTATGTGAGGAGCAGGACAATAGAGTTTAAGGGAAATTATATTTTGAAAACCTTGCTTAGACATTTCTTCATAAAAATATTTACTGCTTTTTATCCAAGGATACCCAAGCCCAGTAAGCATCATTACTTCCATTTTAGTAGCCGAAAAAACAAGGCAAAAGGAGAAACTACACAATTTTATCTTAGATCCCATTGCAGATAAGAAGACCTGGGAATGGAATTAGCTCTCTAGAGTTACAGTTCACAAAACACTACCTATGGGATGAAAAGTTGGCTTTTATTTATAATGGGTATTAGTGTGGCGCTCATCACAGGAGTTGCTGTATAACTCAAAAAAATTCAACTTACCAGTTTCCATAACAGACTTACAATAGAGGTCTCTATACTCTTCCTTTTCTAGATGCAGAAAATGAGGCATATATTGCAAATTGTTTTGCAGCATTTGGGGCTGGCAGTGCTGTCTCAGCCTTTTCTGGCCTCCTCTCTCTTAATTTGTCGCTCTTATCATCTCTAAATTCACCTTTAGAGCAACTGCCAAAAGTACTTTGATTTCAAGACATGCACGCAGATAAAACGTTCCACACTCGGAGACTAAAGGTAAAACTACCCCCCCAAAAAAAAAGCCCCAACACTGAAGCAGCTCACTGAAGGCAGCTGGTGATGATTCCTCCTTGATTATTGCTTAAGAACCACTATTTGCAAGCACCTTATCCCAGGAGGACTTTCTTGGGAAAAAGCCATGGGAGGAAGTCTTCTTGAAGAGGTGTCATCTGTCATGACAAGTTGCCTGTCCTGATGAGTCTGGTGCTGAGACCACATTATGATGACTGATGAGGCCATCCGGAGCAGTTAACTCAGCCATTTGTAATAATTTCTCTTACAGGCCTTTCAGTAATCACTTTGGGAAATTCTTTTCGAACAGTGCAGGTTCTAGGGGGAAGAGAAGTTATTTCTCTTTTGCAGGAAAGGATTTAGATAGACATAAAGTTGGGGGAAAATGAAAAACAAAAATGGATATAAAATATTTTACTGTTCTTCTAGATATTCCTGCAAGGCTGTTTTGTTTTATTTTTGTGTAGATTAAGGCCCATCCACACACTGTCTCTGTTCCAGATGCACAGAATTTCACAAGATAGACTGAAGTCATTTGGCAGAGGCAGGGCTGGACTATGTTGGGGAGAAGGAAACAGTAATGGTTGTTTTCAAAACTTCGCTACCATTTTGCGATGTGAATTTGAGCAGGTTATTTAATCCCATGGTTTCTTAGTACCCCTATGCATAAGAGTTGCATAATTCTGCAACAAATCCATCATGTCCAATTTTTTCCATGTGGTTCATGTCTTCTACTAGTTGTTTTACAGCTCCTTATGTTTCAGCTCCTTAGGGGCCAGCTTTTCAGCCCAGCCCTTCTCACCAGTTTTGCCACATCTGAGGAAGGCTGTAGCAGTACATAGGAATAAGTAACAGAGGAAACAAAAAGCTCCGCTTTTCTGTGATAGGCAGATGATAATAACCTGCCTCATCCTACGCATCTTGGACTGTGTCTCACTGAGTATCTGGATGGTTGTCTTTATACCAGAAACCAAATATAAGGCCAAGTAGGACTTCACCGCAGCATGGTTTGCAACAGCAGAGATAACCTGGGCCACCCTGTCTTGAGCTGGAGCACCATCTTTTATATCACATAACTGAACCGCTCTGCTGCCATCCAGCAGAGGATAGTGGTGCCTGGTGACATCAGCTGCTTTACAACATCACTCATCTCTCTTATGTGAATGCTGAGGATTAATTAACATTTAAGATCTTTGGAAAGCAGCTATACAGAGCCAAATTGTGCCACAGTGGTTAAAAAAAAAAAACAAACAACAAACCACCAAAAAACCCCCAACAACTAAAAAAAATCAGGGTATCTCCAGAGTTACTGCTTCTCATTTTTCTTTTGCACCTGAAAAACAGAAGTATGAGTAATTTCCCTGTTACAGTCTCTACTCATTGTCAGCTCAGAGGTGTCTATCTGGGTGAAGACGGGAATTTCTCATGCCTCACTCAGGTGCTTTATGGCCTTCGTTTTGGCAGCACTTGCAGAACTTCCTCGAGAAGTACTTTCACATCTAAATACCCCACAGTTGTAGTCAGAGATGCTGTCCTTTACCTTAAGCAAAATTAAACGTTGCAGTGAAAATAGACAATATAAGCACATTGGCATCTTTCCCAGTAAAGGGAATATGAAGTAGTTTTTATTGTTACTGCCAAGACAGCTGTGTTTTAGATTGAAATAGTCATCGCACCCTTTTGCTATTTCTAGAAATAATGCTGCTTGCCTACCAGTAACAAATGTCTAGTATTTTCTCTGGTACCAAAACACCCTGCACATTTGTTGCTATTCTGCAACACTATATCTTAACAGAAATGCCTAATGCAGCAAATAAATGGTTTTAGCCGTACAAATGGCAGGAAATTCGTAACTGTCACTGCTTCACAGTTTGTGTCTCTTGTACATATGTAGGGCTTTGTATAATTCCTCAGAGTGTTCACTTCATGTTTTGATATGGCAGGCATATTTTAAAAGTTTTTTCCTCTAAAATGCCATCTTTGGATTGCAAGGTTTCAGAAGTACTCCATGTATTAAAGCTGGACAAAGCCTCTGGAGCTGCAGTGACCTTTCTAAAGGTGTTCCCTCTGTCTGCGTGGTACAGTCGAGGCACAGTTTCTATGGGAGACCACTTCAGGATTTCTGCCTCTTTTGTATGGGAAATCTCCAGTTTTTACCTGAAGTTCCTGTATTTTATTTCCTTTGCTTGTGGCCTATTTTAAATGTGAATGGGTGGAGATGTCTGATTTAAAAAAAAGCCCCTGGATTTGTATTTCTATATGTGCGACCATTATTGAGCCTTCTGCCAAGATTATCTTTCACATGCGCTTGTGCAATAAGCATAGAATTTCCCTCCTTTCACAGAAGCAATAATAGTAATAATGATAGTAATGAGGAAAAATAAGGCTGACTTATGCCACTGCTGCTGCTTTCTTCCAAATAACCAGTATTTACTGGCCACCATTTGCAGCTGGCATTGTCGAATGGTTCCAGGCAGTGAAACAAGGCTGGCTTGTGCCTGAGGTGGGCTTATGCCAGGTGGTGGATGAGTGACTGTTCTGGACATTGCCCCATTCAAATCTTCAAGGAAGAAGGATGGTGCACATGTCCAAAAAGCTTTTTTTCACAAAGAAAGGGATAAAAGTCGCAGTAGTATGGGATACAGGGAATGTGAGTTCCTGGGGAAACCGGGATAAATCAGCTGGAGTGAAGTAAAGGCACTTCCCAAATGAACTCAGGCTGAACTGGGACCTTTAAACTGCCTCTTGTGCCTGTATTAGGAACCATAGGAAAAAAGTTTGTCCTTCCTTCTGATATGCAGTATGTGTGTGAAAATGAACTTTGTTTCCTCTCCACCCCCTCATCCAAGCTTAATGCTGCAATGCAGTGGAAGAGAGGGTTTTAAATGCTCAGGTCATGTGTGACTGTAGACAGGCTTGAGTTGGGAGGCAGGCATTTAGTTGCTAAATATGAAAGAAAAAAATGTTCCCTAAACTTTGCTACGAGTGTCTCTAGAGCCAGAGGTACTGACACGGCATGAAAGTGTAGGAGGAGAAGTGAGTTACCACCATTTTCATCCCGATCAAAGAAGTACTCTTTAAAATGTGATGCAGGCTGCCTGCTCTAAGGGTGAAAAGCGTCCTGCAGACCACAAAGATTCAGATCTGCACCAAAACCTTCAAATACTCATTCCCCTGACTTTTAAATGTTCAGGGAATTTTTGCCTGTGTCTTTGTCCACTGCCACTTAAGAAATAGGGAGACGAAAATAAATAAGCACTGAATGCCACACCTTGAAAACATGACACACAGATCAGAAGGTGGATGTTGAGAAAAATCTGAGTTTGTATTAAAATTTGCAGGGACTGTGGGCCACTGAGTATCTAAATAGCTGCAGCTCTGTTAGTGTGTTAACTGCTTAGTAGTGTAAGTTCGTATATGCATTCTGATTTAGTACACGGTCAGTGTAGTACAAAAGAGGGTTTTAAGTGTATAAAGAGCAGGAGGTTTTTTCTGGGTTTGTTTCTTTCTTGTTCCTTAATCCCACTACTTAAAATGATACAGGAAGTGTGCAAATCTGATTAGAGACTCCAACTGGGTGTATGTGTTAAATATGGAAGTAGCTATGCAGAAATCCAAGGTAAAGGCACTATATAGTTTGAAGTCAGTATGTGTGATGAATTATTAAAATGCTGTCAAAACAGCTTTTTTTTTTTTTTTTTTTTGCTTGGAAGCCTAGCCACTACGCTCCTAGAGGTTATGTTAACTGGGAAGAGACTAAGAAAAAGTACATGTAGAGGAGTAATCTGAGACATGCAAATAGGTGGACACTGAGAATATGTGGGATTGGGACCCCAGTTGTGACGGATGAGAATCATACTGATATAGCATATATACTGGTATAACAATCATACTGGTATAGTATGGTGTGTATATATAGTATATATACTGGTATAGCAATCCTAGTGGTAAGCAACTGCTCTGAAGTGCTTTGGACAAGGAACACTGTAACAGAGAGAGTCCTTCTAGGGGCCAGTCTAGCAGGCACTGGAAGGGCTCCCTATGACTGCAAATGGAGGAACTCTCTAACGTCGACACACATGGACCAAATGTTAATAGTGCCTCTCCGTTGTTTTGTTGGAGTTTTTTCTAAGCCACAGTAGACAAATACCCCAGACAACAGTGGAAGGTTCACTTTGTTTTTACATGTACAGAAAAAATTCAGAACTTCTGCAACCTGAAGTACTTTAGTGTGCTTTATCAATTCCATGGACTTTATCTTGAGCTTTCCTGCTGCCTGCAGTGTCTGGAGGTCTGTCCGTGCTGCAGTAAACGGCTGGATGTAATGGCTTCTGGTTTTTGCTGCATACCTGGTCAGTAATTCAGATGCATTGGTTATCAGTCCAAAGACAAGGACAAGTATTGCCCTGTGTTGAAATACCACAGCCCCACAAAGTCACCACCCCAACACTCCTTCTCCAGTTGTGATCCTAAAATATCTAAAACGTGACAGAATGTACAAGCATCCAAAATTCAGAACACGTGTTTGTACATGGAGCTTTGCTGCTGAAGGGCTTTCCCCCTTTGTTTAGCAAGGCTTCAGGTTAGACAAGCAGGAGAAGCGCATCCCTTGACACCGTCCTGCCAGCAGCCTCAGCTTTTCAGGGGACAAACCAGAGCTGAGAGCAGTTCAATTACTAACACTCAGTCCTTTGTTTCCTCTGTGTTGCCCACAGAGATGCTTAATTGTGCTGTAGAAGATTATTACGACAAAGATCAGTCTACTGTTGGATTTTTTTAAAGGTTTCTTGTATGCACGCAGATGAGTAACAACTTTAAGCCATTCCTAGTCTGGTCTGTAATTGAGACCCTGAGCTCTTTATCAATGATTCATTGCCGTTTTGTGGTGTCTTACGGGGCAGGTCTTCAGCAGCTGCAGAGCATCTGAGATGCAGTAGTATGCTCTAGATGGCAGTATATTTTTAAACTATATTAGTTGAGCTGGGTAGAGTATAAGCTTGGTCATTTTAATTGGTTTTTTTTAATGCACTTTGCATGCCACATGGTTTCAAAGTAGAAATTAAAAAAACTTCTTAGATTTTACTATATACATGCAAATACTAAGAATTCACAGAAAGCAGCAAAGAAAACAACATTGTTTTCCCCTGCATTTTTAACAGGAAAACGTGGATTTTTATTTTTTTTTCCTGTAATGAGCAGCAACACATGATACTTTGTTAATATTTCCCTGTTGCAATGCCTTGGTGGAATTGTTATTTGGGTGTTCGGTGCTCCTCTTCTTCCAGAGCCAAGGTCTGCTCATCAGACTGCATCTCCCAGACTTAGCACAGACTCTCTTTGCATCAGTAAATGTCTGTGGGATGTGGTAGTTAGAAAAGAATGGGCCTGTGGAGTACCTATTTGGTGATTGAATTAGTTAGTTTTGAGGCATGTGGGTTTTATCAATCAGAAATTAATATTCCCTATGAAAAGGAGATGGGGAAAAAATACATTGCTAACACAAAGGAGTTAACAGAGAAATTTAAATAAGCTTTACAAAGACAAAAAAAAAAAAAGAAAAAGTAGTGAGGGCCAGAAGGATAACACAGTTGTTGAGTTAAATACAGTTTTATTAGTGACACATGCTTCATGTACAGGAAGTGTATGCTATTCCCAAATTTACTCATCAAGCATATGCCAGTCAGCATTGTTGATCACTTCCATGCCTCATGCAGTACGTCTGACTGAATCCACTAACCACAGGTCTGCTACAGCCCACTAAATGCAAATTTCTTCTGTGCAGCAATCCAGCACAGGTTTGGTGACACACATGCTATTGTTTATCTGCTTTCAATATGACATAAAGTCATTGTAACATAATGCATTATTAAATATATTTTCCAACTGAAAAAGATAAACTTGACAGACTGTCAGTGAACATTTTCATACTTTAGAAAAGGTTTGTAAAAGAAACCCTGGAGTGCATCCACCCATTAGTGTATGTAAAGCTCACCAACTATTCAGAGCAAGAAACTGCGTGGAATTAGCTTGCCCTTTGCCTCGTTCTCCAGCTTGACTATAACCAGAATTTGAATTTTGCTTCTGAATGTCATTTAGACAATAATTTGTATAAGCATAGTTGAGTCTATGGACTATTCACAAAGTGTTTACTTGGGCTGTTTGTTGGTTTTCGTGCTGCTTGGTCACCTTGATATAACGTGGGGTTTGTGCTTTCATGGATGACTGAGTACATTTGTAGATGGGAAGAGGGGAAAAATGAAAGTTTCTAAGAGGCTGTATGAGTACTATTAGTGTGATTGTGAGGATCAGTTGTGAATTTGACAGCTTATAGGGAATTCTCAGGCAATCTTTTTCCCCTTGGTTGCATCCTTTTACCCCTCAAAAACTGAAACCAAGAACGTTTGTAGAGACAGGAGCTCAGGAATCCTTTATCAAGGAACTCTGGGCTGTATGCTCTCAGGTAGACAGAGGCAAGCCTGAACATCTTGCTGGTCATAGCCAGCCAGGGCTTCATAAATCCCAGGGTCCTGAGAGCTCTTTTGCAAGGTGGAGATGTTGGGCTTCAGGGCCCCACAGTGTTGGATCTGCCTCTTCCCAGGATGTCCTTGGCCTGCCGCTGGTTCATAGGAGAAGTCTGCAGAGGTTTCCATACCTGGGGCAGTCAGCTGCCTGTAAGACTTCTTTTGTTTTGTTTTAATGAAATGAAGTTGCCTTGGTCCCGAGTAGATTTGGCCTTTTTTTTTTTTTTTAACAGGGAAAAAGATTACTGTGTAATATCCTTTCTGTGGAAAATTGCTACCTTTTACTTAGAACTGGAATAACCTTTTCTGAAATGTCAGGCTTTCCCAGAGATTGGAAAATCCAGATCTTAATGGAGGCTGTTTCTAAACACATCATTGTAATATTTGCTAGGAACTATGCTATTGATTGCTGTTACAAATCAGAGCCACAAATACTACTAATGTTGATTTCTGATTTCCACACAAACAAATATGAATGATTCTGAGATATTTTTCCAGATGTATATGTAGCTGAAAGTACACATTGATCTCAGTTATTAAATTACACATCTGTTGCAACTGTAAAATCTAGAGGACAGGTACATGCAGGTTTGTCACCTCAGATTTACCACTGAGAAACTGGGAATAATACAGCTCAGCAAAGAGAGAAAGCTTATCCATTGAGTAATGAAGCAATATCCAAAGGTAGTAATAACCAATATCCTCTTACATGTAGATGTACTTTTTGGTTAAAAAAGGCATGGGTGTTTTGATAAAAATTCAATTACATTTCTGCACTGCACAGAACTTTAGAAAACTACATATGTTAATTGCTGGGGATATTTCTTCCTTCTTCCAGAAAGGGAAAAAAGAGAGGAATTCCTGTTTGTTTAAAAATGACCGAAATAGAAAGCTTTTCTTGTTGTTCCATTTTTATGTGAACATGAAGGGTTATTCTATTAAAGAGTATTTTTCATTAAAATAATACATAAATATTTTATTTAATGAATTTGTGGCCTTGAGGCTTGACTTCAGTACACATGAGCTATTTTCTATTTTTTTACCAAAACTCTTGGTGAGCTGAACGAATTTCACGTCCCCTAAGGAGATTCCTTTGCACAAGTTTAAAAACAGAAATGTCAAATGTTCTCTTCAGGTGCATGTTTCTAGCTGTGATGAAGTACCTTGGGTCAGGATTTGGCCCTAGATATTCCTTTAGGCAGGAATATCAAAGAAACCTCTGTTGTACCTTGCCATACTTCTGGCTACTAAAAATGGAGCTGTCAGCTTCCAGTTGCTAATCCATTAATTTTTTTTAAAGGTTAGGGTTACTGTTGACAAGTGACAGAGTACCCTGGTACAAACAACCAGAATGGGAGGTTAGCATATTTATAAAGGAGACAAAATTTTCTTAGTGCTTTTTGGCTTCAATATGAATTGTTTTGGAGAGGGGAAAACCCTTTTATTTTGTAAAATGGCTACAGCGTGGTCTACATTTGCATTACCCTTGCTGCACAAGAAGCATTTATTTAGCTGATACAGTCTTCTGTAATTACCTTTCTGGACGTAAAATGCCCTGGAGGTGGAAGAGGAAAGGTCTCTCCTTTTCCTAACCTATAGCTCACTCTGAAATCAAATCATTCCTCACTGTGAAGAGTAGCCTCTTGGCTATACAAAAACCTTTTACCCAGCATCTTTCGCTGAAGATAACTTAATTGGGAAAGATTCATAACTTCTGATACAATCTTCTTGTCTTCAAGTTCAGACCAATAGCCCAAGCAAATCATTTGAGATGAGGTTCCAAAATTAATCCTAAAGAATATGAGAAAAAGGAGTTAGTAGGTTAAATGAATTGAACTGAATCTATTCCATTCTTTAAAAATAAAGAAAAACTTTCAATTTTTATGTTATCTCTTATGCATCTGTTGTTGCTGGTAGAAGGGAGGTTCAGGTGCCTGGACTGTGCTGTCTTTTCTGCTCAGATGTTCAACTTTATTTTTTATCTCAATTTACTGCATATATTGGTGACAGAGGGAACATTTCTACTTAGCTGAGGCTGAAGGTAGGCGTGATTTCTGAAGAATGCAATGTGTAGAGGCATTTTTCTGAAGTTGAGGAGTGCCAGGGAATTTGGGGTACCACAGCTGATCATCGTGTTACTGATTCCCAGGTAAGGGTGGTCAGGGTCGTAGCAGTGATTTGAGTTCTGTGGCGGCAGCATTACAGAGAGAAATGCACCTCAGTGGTTTTCTCTCATATTATTTTGCCATGGGAATAGAGATGGGGAGCAGTTTTTCAGGTTTGTGTGAAGTTTTCACAGGATTGCAACCCCAAGGCTTGGCTCTCTATCAGTACTAAATGCACAACATCTGCATTTGTTTGGGTCTGTTAGGGGTAAAGAGGCCCCAGAGTTCTTGTCTGTGGAAACATGTGATCTGTGTTTAGGGTATTAAATTATTCCCCATTTTGGAGAGTCACTGGATACAGATGTTATATTACAGGAATATTGATACTGGTCAGACATGTCACATCAGGCAAAACACACATTGCTTTTAAAACCAGCTTATTTCAGGAGCTCATTTTTTATTAATATTCTTCTTTTATTTATTATATTATATTAGCATCAAAGTGAAGCATATTTGTAGAAAAAAATCTGCTTTTAGCAACTCTTGTAAGTGTTGTAATGAAACCTGACATTATTTGCAACAACCAGCTGTATCAGGGACTACTGAAAGGCATGTCAGCTATGTCTTGATGTTAGGAAGGAAAAGCCAATATAAAGATTATTCCATAGTTACCTATCACTTCATCACTCACAGCTGAAGGCAGGACACTAGGTTTGATACCCACCCTCATAAATCGCTGGCCTGATCTTCTGTGTCACTACATTCCAGACAACAATAGGGGATATTTAGTTACCATACCGTAACTTAGCATAGAGACCAAGTTTAATTGAGCCATTAGGGATATTAAATTTTTTCCACTTAAGAATGGCTTACAATACAGCATGAAGTCCATTCTTGTCTTGAAGATTATTGCTCTAAGCAATGAGCAAGAGTTACAGCTCTTACATAAGAATGGTTAATTTTCTCCTGGTTTTGCTATTGTTAGTCAGTTACAGGAGTGTGCTAAAAATGAGCTTGCACTGAGAACGAGATGGGGCACAACTAACACTTAGTATTTAAGCTTCTGACAAGTCCCTCTGAAATGTTCGAGTTTTTCTTCAGTGGAAGTGGGAAGCAAGGCTAAGCAGAGCTTTAACAGAATCAGAGCAGTGTTTTCCCCAAGGCTTCAGCAATTTACCTTGTTTACTATTATGCTCTTAAATGTGTCTTTTATTATCCATTACTATTTATCCATTCAAGATTACAGTTCTTCAGCACTCTGAAGTAATTATTACCCTTAGTTAGTTAATTCCTACTGTTACAGAAAGTTTTACCAAACTTTTTATTGAGAGGTATTACCAAATTGTTTTGCTGTTACAGCAAAGCTTAGCATTGCACCTAAACTAAAAAAATTCAAGCAAGCAACTGTAGTATTCTTACTTGGCAAAAATATTATTTAATAGATCAAAAATGTACTTTTTCTTGCTGAACAACAAATTCTTTATGGCTTCTGTGAGAAATCACAACATATCAGCAATCCAGAGGTTTATTTTGTTCCATCAGACAAACCTCCCAAACACAAGTTTTGCCTGCTTGTATTTCTACAAAGTTAAATCCTACCTTTTCCCTGAGGACCTCAAAAAAATGAGATGAGAATACTCAAGATTCTGTTATCTTCAGAAAATCCAACTTAAACATTCACAGGGAAAATCTGTGCTTTCAAAGCTTATAGAGTTCTGCTTTGCTCATTGACCTTGTGTGTTATTTCAGATACTGTTTCTCTTTGCACCTCTAATATTATCATGGTCTTGCAGAGTTAGTGCAGGTTTGTACAGATCCTCACCCGTTCTGGGTCACTGTAGTATTCTAATCCCCAAAAGCATCTTTGAGATGCATTGGGTTGTTTGAACAGAAGCTGGGTACATGTTTGCCTGTTCCATGTACAGGATCTCGTCATGCTAACAAAACTTAAAAAAAAAAAAAGAAAAAAACTGAGGGACTGAAAGGTCAAAAAGAACTTAGAATCAGTGTGAGATTAAACTTGACAGCTTTTCTAGGTGATGATAATTTTGCGATGTAAAGCAATTAATCTCCTGTCTCCCTGTGCACGCACGTATCAGGAAGGAAGAACTGACCAAGAAGTACTTGAATATTGGTGCTTATTGCATGTGGTCTATAAAGCTGTTTAAGATCCTTGCACTTGATGTGTAGCACACAAACAGCTACGTCATACATAATGTTTGTATTTCTTTCTTTGTATTTTGTTTTTTGTTTGTTTTTGTTTTGTTTTGGTTTGGTTTTTTTAATGAAAGGTCTGACCACTTCGGATCTCCCAGCAAGCAGCCCTCCTCTTCCTCCTGGTTACTCTGCTTGGAACTTGACCTGGGTCATGAGAGATACATCCCCTTTCTTCTCCCATAGAGGACGTCACAGTGAGTAGCATTTATATGTTATCCTCAAGAGGCTGTAACCAACTGCCTAAGGATATTGGTATAACACTGGAGCAAAACAACACAAGTCAAACGATTCATGATAATTTTTATGGATATTATCCATACTGTCAGCCCCTGAGGGCACTAATAAGCCTTACTGCCCCTTACCAACTGCCCCTTACCAGCTGCCCCTGGGGTCTTTCCCCACTCTGCCCATGGGCCCAGGAGTCCCATTTCAGCCCAGCCCAACGTGGCCTTGGGCATCGCCATCTCTGCAGAGGTACCCGATGACCTGGGCTGCTCCAGCTTGCCCTGGTCCCTCAAAAACAAGGTCCCAAACTGTAATATTTGAGTGGTACATTGGAATCCAGCAATATTATAAAGAGAGGAGCTGTGTACCGAACTTATTTTTTCTTGCCATCTCCTTTCGTAACTCCCATCCCTTCCAAAAACTGGGAATCTGTTTTTGTCCGTTCTCTGGTGTGACCTATTTACTGACTATCCATAGCCGTTCCACTGTGAAATATGATGGTTGTAGTTAGGACCGGACTGCATAAGGCAATATCTAATATGCAATCCAGAAAGTGACTGAAGTAGAATATATCTACTATATATCTACTACCAGTCTCTATGAGGGGAGATAAGGTGCTGAAAGGCTAATAAGATTTACTCACCCCAAGCCTGTAATTATCTGCTTGAGGGAAAAGTTTGACCTACCTATATGAAGGAGTCCCATATTTCTTCAAATTTATGTTGCAGCCTTTTATGTGTGCAATATATATTCTTTCCACTGGCATACAATATCTGCTCCTAGCTGTTGTATCTGCTGAATGATGAGGACACACCAATTTCATTTTGGAAGGGACAGTAGCACAATCTTTTTCCCCTCACTTGGTTTTCTCAGAAGTTGCAAGAATGATTTTTAATTTATCCTTTATTACTTCTTCCTAAACTCTTTCAGTTTCTCAGTAATACTATTCTAAGGGAAGGCTTTGTTCTTAAAACCTAAAACCATTGATTCCATCTGACAGCATCACATGGAGATAAATGTACTGCATCTAAGCAGAAATGATTTATTATGATTTTAGCTGGTTGCACAAGACCAAATTCCACCATATTCCAACCATCTGTTTTGCAAGGAAAGGCAGGAATTTGATGAGGTGTTACACAAAACACAATCTTCACTCAGGACAAGTCTAAACTGTTTTCTCCCTCAGTAGGTGTAATTCAGGACATGTACCTTGAAACTGCTGGAGAATCTTGAAGAGGGACAGGAGTAATTTGGTTTTTTCTAGCTTTGCACTTTAACATTTCCAAAAGTTGGCAGAACTTCCTTTAAATTAAAGGGGCAGCAGTAGCCCTCAAATTTATGCATTTCAGACTGGGACACCCTTTAGCATTGCTGTGCAGACATACTTCCTGCCACTTCAGATACACAGCGTGCAGAGGGCTAGTGTGGGTACATCGAGTAGAGCCTGTAAGCATAACCCAAGCCTAAGAGGGCAATTTTTAAAACTTCTCTCTATTCCTCTGCATACCTGCAGCTTATATGCACCTGAATGTTTATTAGGAAACTTCCCAGGGATCCAGATTTCTGTCCAGAACTGCTATGAGCATGACGGGGGTGGACAGGGCCTTTCAGCAGCTGATTATTGGCTCTGGATCTAAGCAGCTCTGTGAAGGTCATGCAGGGACTCAGCAGAGCAAGGCAGAAGACAAAGTTAGACCATCCACGCTCTAGGCGAGTAACCTTGTCCCAGGACCACCCCTGCCTTCTGATTAAGTGGTTAATCCAAAATCACACGATAAATCATTAGCAGAAATAAAATCCAGCAGTCCTTTACTACTAGAGTGTTTTCCTCTTCTGTCAGAAGCTTTCCTTGCTGCTCCCAGTGTGACTGTGATTACAGAGTACTCAATAAAACTTCTATCAAAACTCTGTTTGCCTAATCATCTGATGGGACCCATCTAATTAACTGGCTGACATTGCTGGAGTGGGGCAATATTAGTTGTCTTAATTACTTTTTCCCCATGTTCCACTATTGGAGAAATCTCTTTGATTGAAAGGCTGCGTAAATTGAAATGTAGGGTCCCTCTTCCGCTGCCAAACTAAGTTCTCAGCTCCTTCACTCAGCATTAAAAATTCTGACAGACTGCCTCTAGTAGTTCTGGCAAGAACGCTGCTTGATGATATCCTTGAAACTACATGCAGCAATACCAAAAAATAATCACTGGCACAACAGGATACTTGAGAGTGATGCATTCACAAGATTTTTTTTTTTTCTATTTTGTCTAGACGTTTCTAGATTTGTCTCTATCTAAGCATTGATTAATCATCCACCATCTCAGAGATGCAAAATCCACCTGCCTTTCAGAAAATAAAGACTTAAAAAAAGCACATGAAGTCAAAATTATCTAGGAATTCAGCCTGCAGGGCAGGAGGAGTCTTTAAGTCTCCATATTTTTGTGTTTTGTTCTGTTCTTTTTGACATACACTCAGACTATTTCCTGTGGCTAGAACAAACTTTTAATGCATTCTGCATATGTGGACTTACGGTAGCGTATTAATCTCCCATTTGCAGCACTGATGGAACTCTGTCCTGAGGCTTACATGATTAACTGCACCCAGCCACATATTTCATTTCTTGTCCTGGTTGGTTGAATATTAATTTTCTCTTCTGTATAGGTATTGTATAAGAAATCAATTGTCCCCTGCATAAAATCTATTAAGCTTCTGTAACGGGGGTTCCAGACGATGGGTGCCCCTTAAGGCCTAGAAGCCTTCATGCAGTTAATATATCCCTCTCTGCCCCATGCTCCGCATTCCCCTGGGTCAGCTAAAAACACTGAATCTGGAGCACGATCCTGGCATGGTACGGTGGCAACTGTGGAAAGTGCTACCAATTGGAAAAAAAATCAAATGCAATTCAGCCCATCTAAATTCTGTTTTGAAAGAAGAACACATTTCATGAGAATAACAGACATAAGGGTTGCCGTGTTGGACTGTTTGGGAAACAGGAGATGGCTTTTGCTTTTTAACTCTTATTATGCCACTGTACTGTCTTGTGCATCTCTTTGCCAGATCCCCCAGTAGCAGCTGAACTCCTTGGCTGTTCTGAATCAGCTTTGTGCAAAATACAGAAGTGCCTCTCTCAGGCTGTGTCAGGCTTCTGCAATATAGCTTACAGATTTTTTTTGCCCCCCTTAAGTTTAGGAAATAATGGTGCTTTGGATTCCAGAGTTAACTGAGACTAAAACTCAGGGGAAAATAGCAGATTTGGCTACCAAGCGACTAGTGTGCTTAAAAATTTCTGCAAAAGGTGAATTCAGCAGAGGGGGAGCACATACCTTCAAGAGTGCACAATTATTCACAGCTTTGATTTAATAGGTACTAAAAGCATAATCCAAAGGATGGCCTCTATTAACAACTTATTAATAATTTCACTCAGCTCTGTGTCTTCAGAAAACTAATTTGACAGGGTTGCGTGGTGGTTGTTTTTTGGGGGTTTTTTTTCACTTTCTAATGGAATGTCATCTGTGATGAGTTCATGATTTCCTGAACTGGATTTGCTAAAAAAAAAAAAAAAAAAAAAAACACAACAAAAAAATTGGACTAATTTTATTGTGGAATAATTTGGGGTCATTCTCGCTGCGTATTTGATGCTCAGTGGCATAGCAGTTGCTCAGTGAGGTGTCAGATTATTACTTTTTTTTCTCTGGTAGGTCATGTGCAACTTGCTGAATTCAAGTACTCATGTGCATGCATTCAAAATACCATTTCATTCATATGAGTTGGATACCAGATAGATACTGCTGACATGAAACTCAGTGAGTCTGAATGTCAAACAAAAGGGAAGATTGAGAGAAAGAGGGCACCAGCCAGATGAATTCATGTTAGTTAGGTTCCAATGACTACTTGTTTTATGAATTTACAACAAATCAGACTAATACTGACATCTTCAGAATGATAAAGCTATCATGATAGCTATGCTCAGCATGGCATAGTGAGATGCATGGATATGAACTAATTGTTACAACAAATTCCTGTTTGGAAGGTGAGATAAAGTCAGGAGAGGAATGAGGAGAAGAATACTTTGTCCCAGAGGAAAAATGAATCAATGCTTTCTTAGTAAAGATATTGCAACAGTGATGTACTACCTTAATTCAAACACATCCTTTTTGCAATCTTAGAAGTACTCTAACATAGTTTTGGAAATAGTGTTATGAATATAATAGGGTAAGACTTCAGTTAACAGCAGTTATTCATACCAGATTAATAGAATTGCTCCATATAAAATAGCAGATGCTGTGACCCCATATACATATGCAAGAATTCTTGTTTAACAATTAGATGGTATTGTTGCCATGTGCAATGGTGCTGATATCCAGGGGGAGGAAAATCACAGGAAAAGCAGTATCTGCCTGGCTAAACTGAAGGCTGTGCTAAGCAAGAAAGAAGAAAAAATCTTATTAGGGAGAAATTTTTACTTTCTTTCAAGTTATTCTTTTCCTTATATCCTCTTTCATCTGCAGATAATATGCCAATGACAGCTCAACATTTTTTCAATAATAAAATAACATACAGTAAGACAACAAATGTCTTTTCTCCCTGTCTCTCAAGTATTCATTTTCTCTAGAGATCTCTCAGACTTCATGCAAGAGGTCCCTTGTATGAATTGTCAAAATATGACAGTTCATCCAACCACTGTTTTGTACCAACTGGAGCGTGTTTTCTAACAATCTCTGTTAGTCAGTACTTCAGCCTTTTGGCTAGAACTGGCACTAGAAATGCATTTTCATTTATTGTTTTTGCTGCATGCATGGGAGACATGGTGAACAAATATTTCTTGTGTGGAAGATGAACTCTGTCACTTCTTAGAGCAGGAGGAATGAAAATGAGAGCTATTGCAGGTTGTTCTCCCAACACCCCCTCCTTGCACCTCTCTCTGTAGCTGTCTTGAAAGGCTGTGCTTATAATTGATTGATAAAGGAGTCCTGGCCCTCTTCTTTGTAGTTTGATTTCCACTGAACAAAGCAGCTGTCAAAGATTTTGGTGATTCGGTCCCTGGTGCACACTGAGGAGCTGGCTGGATATAAAGTATATGCTGTCATTTTAAAGATTGTCTTAACAAATAAATGAATGGTTGCCTGATTGCCGTTTTCTCTAAGCAGTGGCCCATCCCACTGTGGCTCACCCCCCGGAGGATTAATGTAAATGCTTCTGGCGTGAGGAGAGCCCTGGGCTCCCCGGGGAGGCAGGCGGCTCACCCGGCGCTTGGCCCCCGGACCCGAGCGCTCTTCCTGGGGTGAATCCCTCTTCCACGGAGCAGGTGAAATTATGCCTCCTGTGGGGTACCGCTCCTCTAAAACTGTATTTCTTCAGAACGCAATCAAACTCTAGTAGCCCTTCCTGAGGGAAGACCTCAGGAGGTTTTCCTTTCAAGGCGAGCAGCGAAGGGATGGATGAGCAGCGCTGGTGCAGCCCGCTCTGACCCTGCCCGGCGGGGAGCGCGCCCCTGCCATACCCCCACCGAAAACAAGCCCGGGACGACAGGGAGAAACCGGCCGCGTTGAAATCTTCCTTGCAGGCAAGGCAGCTTTGACGAGGCCTCGTAGGCGCGTACCTGCGAGGGCCGGCCCGCTGCCTCCGGGTCCCATCCTGCCGGCCGGCTTGGCAGGGACAGGGTGCAACCTCAGACTGGCCGGTGAGGTGGAAGGGCTGGGAAGCTTCTACGCAGCGAGGAGGTAGGAAGAGGCCCTGGGCAGCAGCTGGGACAGGACAGGGCGCTGCCTTGAAAGCGTTTGGGGGGGGATGGGTCTTAGGCAAACGGGGTGAGACCCTGGGGGTCTGCCTTCACAGAGCCCCACTAGGACATCTCCCTTCCTCCATACCCCGGTTGGCCGAAAGGCCATGTCCCCGTCCCCCAGGTGGGGGTCTGCCTGCCTTGCCCAGGGCTCTGTGCCTTGCCCAGGGCTCTGTGCCTTGCCCGGCCCGCGGGGTCACAAAATGGCCGCTGGGGTGGCGCGTGGGTGAGGCCTGCGGGGTCACAAAATGGCCGCTGGGGTGGCGCGTGGGTGAGGCCTGCGGGGTCACAAAATGGCCGCTGGGGTGGCGCGTGGGTGAGGCCCGCGGGGTCACAAAATGGCCGCTGGGGTGGCGCGTGGGTGAGGCGGGCTGGGCGTTGTGCTGGGGAGAGAGCGGGGAGAGGCTCATTGCGAACTTCAGCGCCGTGAGGGAACGGCAGCGTTCCTGTCAGTAAACTCAAGGTCGGGGGAGCGTACGTGAAGACCTGCTGGTGCGGAGAAAGGACGCAGAGCATTAAGCTACCTTGCACTAAGTAGCTTTAAATAAAAAGGAGGTCCCTGATGAACACAGGCAGCGTCTCAGGGCAGGGAGGGGGATTGGTGTGCTGCCCAGCTGCTCTCCTCACCGCTTCGCTTGCAGGTGACTGAAGTGCGTCAGGCGGGACGGACCCCAAAGCTGTGCTGAACAGAGCGATGCTGTGGGGCTCCTCGAGTGCCTCCCCTGTCACGCCATGCTGCTGCTCTCGCGTTTGTCAGCTCCCAGAGCGGCAGCCCAAAGACCAGGCAGTTGCTGTCGGTGCAGGCATTTGGTAGGGGTAGTAAGGCCCCTGGCAGGGGTACGTGTGTCATACTGTCCCTTAAAATGTGTCAGTTTGCCCTTTCTCAGTGCTGAGCAATGGAAGGAAATAGGTGAAAATGTCTCCTCTTCCGGCCTGCTTTCTTGGCAGGAACAAGGCAGTTAAACCCTGCAGTTGTTTTTCCTCTTTAATTTATATGACCGCTGACACCTTCTCACTTTCCCCTGGTGCTTTTTTCTGTTCCTTTCCATCCTGTGGTGGATTCGCCCATTTTAAATTACTGCTGTACCTCCAGTTGCACCGTGGAAAGGTGGCACTAGGAATCCATTTGCAAAGTTTCACCCCTTTTTTGTGCCGGCAGGGCAGTGCTGGCTTTGAAGGGCCTGGCCTGTATTTGGTGTCCTTCTGGTTGTTCAGCAGGCTGGTGAGCTGACAGCCAGAGAGCACAGTCTCCTATTTATGCTCCATTTTCAGAGAGAAATACTGCTGCAGGCTTCCTTGTATCACCCCACATGTGTACCCCTGTATTGGTGGATAGAAATTCAGAAGGGCCTGATGAGGCAATCGAAACCCTTAGATTGAATGCCCTTTGCCCTTTTTTGCCCAGAGGGAATAGGGAAGGCTTTAGGAACTGGCTGT
Source organism: Buteo buteo (assembly GCF_964188355.1). Classification (NCBI taxonomy): domain Eukaryota; kingdom Metazoa; phylum Chordata; class Aves; order Accipitriformes; family Accipitridae; genus Buteo; species Buteo buteo. Next base: position 5,322,210 of record NC_134182.1, on the reverse strand, counting down.
GTCCCTAGGATTAATAACTGGAAAATCAATTTGTCATTTCCCTGTCATAAATTAAAAGCTTATAGGCCTTATAACATGAGTATAATAGAGGTTAGTGGGTATTGATAGAGGTCTCAAAGCTCACTCAGCAGAGCACATCTCTACTATACAACTTAAATTATGTCTCCTCCACAAGGAATATCTGTCAATATTTGTATAAAAAAAGACATCCTGTGCAAGAATATTTTATCTGTTTCTACATTGCTGCGATTGTTGCCACTGGAAGAGGTGTGTTCTTGAGGGAGGTTGTGGTCCTGTTTTGGTCGGGGTAAGTGACCTCTACATTGTGCATTTGTGTCTGTAGATGTAGTACGAATTAGTTATGTTTAAGCTGATGAGATGCCGCTTAGGATGTACATCTCTAAGCTGGTCCTTCTGAGAACAGAGAACCTCTACCTGCTCCCTTGTCTGTTGTAGTGAGGTGAGAAAGCAACCACACCTCTTCAAAGGGGTGACCAGCTGAGAGTAATGGCAGAGGAGTGGTTTGTAAGAGCCAGCAGACCAGGAGTGAAAAGGACCCTCTTAAGTCAGACACATGTAGAACTAGAAAGAAGTCTAAGAGGAAATTACCTGCTGGTAAGATTTTTGTGGTTGAAAGGAGATATGGTTTAAAACAAATAAACGTAGTCCGTTGTTGGGCAGCTGAAGGAAGGATAATAACAGTAGTTTCTTAACAAGAACAGGCTTTTTATATCTCTCTTTAAATTAGATTATTTTCGTTCAAAGTAAGGCATGTTTCTGTGATGTGTGGTTACACAAATGATCTAAGATCATCCAACGAGTGAATGATCTGTAGTCTGACCTGCAGCAATGTAAAAAGATACTTCCTGCAGATTACTGTGTTTTGGAGTATTACTTATACTACTATTTAAAGTCATTTGTTTATTAGAAAACCCTAATCAGTTTAATTGAAACAGATGTAGTTGCCAGATATTTTAGCTGTTTGCACAAATTATTGCTGTTAGGTACGTTGATTAAAAATAAATAAATTGAAGCACTTGCAGGACACTAATGTCATCAGACACACACACAGATTCCATTGTCTTTTCAATCAGATAGTAGCTTAATTTACTTTTCAGTCTATCATTGGTATCCTGTATCTTCTTACATACTAGAAATTGAAATGGTTGATATCTACAGCCTTTTTTAAAATAGGTGTTTACCTTAATTTGATTATAAGCATCACTTTTGTTTCCTTTTTAAAGGTGTAATGATGCTGAAATAGATTTCTAATAAATTAGCTGTTCTGTCTCTCTAGCATCCAGTGGTTGCAGATGCAAAAGATTGTTGGACAAGGGGTTGGGGTTTTTTTGCAATATCTTTAAAAAGACACTTTGCAATTTGCTGGAACTTAAATTCCTATAGAGTCTTTAGTATCTATAAAGTTAATGTAGCTGTGACATAAATGCATACACCGGATATATATCTCTGTGACATGTCTTTAAAAAACCCACCAAAAATCACAAAAAAAATTTCCACTTTACTGACTAGGCACACTATTCAAGTCCTAAAGCTCTGTATCCAGTCAATTTATATTGGTAGTAGGTTTAAAAAATAATCACTAAAAGTTGTGTTAGGTGTAATTACCTTTCCTGCAGTGTTTGCTGTTTTTCAGAAAAGGGCAGAATGGCTTTTATTCAGCTTCCAAAGGCAAATGGATACTTCTTTATGTGCTTAGCTGGGCAAGAAAAAAAAACAACTTGGTGTCACATTTAAACATGTTAAGACAAAAGTAAAAAAGGAAGGAGACCTTTTTTTATGCAGAGACATAAAAAATGGCAGGTGATTTGTGGCAGCAATTCAACTATTGTGAAGGTTCTGTATTTGCAAATGTTGTTTATATGGTCTTGTAGCAGCTACCACACCAAGAGCAGCTTATCAGTGAAAAAAAATTATGTATTGTATATAATACCTTTTTAATGAAGTGTATTGCATTGTCAATAGTGAAGGACATCGTCAAAAAAGGAAAGCCTGAGGGTAGGAAGTTAACATTAGGCTTGGAAGACTGGATGCTATTTGCATAGGCTTTGCTGTGTTGCGTCAGATATGATGACAAATAAATGCTTTCTTTGTACTGCATAGGATAATAGCACTGAAATTCATGTCTAATACGAGATTAATTTAAATAAGAGCCTATGAAGAGTGCAGATATTCTGGTAATGTGGAGGGAGTATAAAGTTCTGTAAAAGATGCAAGTATGTTCTCATTAAATCGCTGATGCTCTCAGATGTATGAGCCAAATCGTCTCCTCCTCTTTCAAGGAATAACCTGTTGTAAAGACCATTCAGCTTGACCACAACAAGCATGTCAGATCATGGCCACTTCTCTGTAGGCTATTCATTGCGAGCGAAGGAAATGGTATTGTTACTTGCCTTTCTTCCTTTACTTTCCCCCCTTCAGCCAGAGGCTTTAGTTGTCTGCAGGGGTCATAACACTAAATGTGATGACTGTTATTTAATCACATACCCCAATTAAGTTGTCCCAGTTGTAAGTCAGAGGCCTGCTGTGTTAAGGGCTCCACATCTGATTGATAGCTCTCTTTTGAGGAGGAGGCTCTGGAAAGTGAGACTGAATGGGGGAGCTGAGCTGGTTATCGAGTGCTTCTAGGCACTGTAATCAGAGTGTCAGGGGGTGAGGACTGGAGGAGGAAAATGAGAGCGTCTTGTGGATATCCATGAAGGGTTTCTCTGCTTGGGGGCAAGAGGATAAGAGAGCACAGAGGCTTCTGTTCCCAGCAGCTGGATGGGAGGGGAGTGGCAGCAACAGTGACTGCTGGAAAGCTCATGAAAATATGAGAGACTGATGGGGGAGAGAAGCCCACAAAGAATGAAATAGTTGATTTGAAATGATTGCTCTTGCCACATGTTGTCCTTGGCCTGGGCTTTCCCCTCTGTCATTGTGTGGGTTCCGTCAAAAAAGTTGTATGAGCTGTGTTTCTCCCCCCGCCTTTTTTTTTTTTTTTTGACAGCACCTTAAAGCACATACTACTAAAGGTCTTTTCTGTAACTAAACTATACAGTAATGATGATATATCTTCTGTAACGCATGGCTGAGTGTTTACTTGCCCTTTTGTCCATTTGGGCTTTGATACAAAGTTTAATAGACTCTTAACACTTTATAGGGTTAAAAAAAGTTGGGTTTATTTTTCTTTTTTTTAAAGAACGTCTAAGGGACTAGAAATAAGTGGTCTGAGGTTTGGGTGTGATATTGCAGTAGTAAACTGTATAGCATGAATATATCCTCTGTTCCCTGCTGCCTAAATTGAAGTGTGCTTCATGTATCATGAAATTTATATTGATAACATAGAGACCTGAAGAGGGTAGCAACTTGTGCATTCAAATTTAAGGAAATAGGTATAATCCTTGTTACTGCTGCTTGTGGTGCATATGGATTCCTTACATTATACAGTTTCCATGGTGTAGCGAAGCGTTCAAAATGCTGAGTGAATGATAAAGCACCTGATTAAGAAAATCAAATATAAACTGGAAAAATAGACTCTGTTCCTTCGAGCTTCCTGTTAAAAAGGCAAATTAGCTGGGAAAAGTATAGCAAGAGGGCAACAGCATTAACCTGCAGATTAGAAAATGCTATATGACTAGGAGAATAGGCTGAACTACATAAATCTGTGCACACGAAGAAGAAATTAGATGTTTAATAGAGAATGTAATTGAAGTTTAAAAAAAATTAGTTAATTTGACTAATGTCAATTCAGATTATTTGTTCTACTTGCATAGCCATGGCAGGACAGTAGACAGTCTAGAAAACTCCAAAGAAGAGCTGGATTTTTTTGTTGGGCTTTTTCAAATGGATCTAGCCTTTTCAGAAACATGGATTTAGTTCAGAAATAGTTTCTTTCTGTTACTGAATATTGTGTTGAGTGCTGACTGTGGTGACAAAAGCAAATGTATACGGGTCATTCCAGAAGATTTAGCAATGTTGACTATTAAAAGTAAAATTTGTGCAGGTTGCCACTGCATGTTGCATTAAGCAACTTGAATTATGGTGTGATGGTAAACTGGACACCGGGAAGTGAATTATAGTTGCACCAGTAGGGTAACTGGTTTCTGAAAGAGAAACATCTCAAAAAGAAATGTCTGTGTTGCAGGCAGATGCTGGTTGTACTGCCTGAAGGCTGAAATTCTGTGGCAGCAGATCAAGCTTCTGCTGCTTCTGCTGCCTCAGTGAAGCGTTTAAAACCCAGGAGGTCAGAAGGTTGCTTGGAAAAGTACAGTCCCTATGGCTACCAGCATGTCCCATATGCCCAGGATATATGATTTGCTTTGCAGAGTCCTGTGCTCACTGAGATGGAACGTGACTATGAAGCATGTTAGTAGTCTTTGCACTATAAAGGCCCTGGTTGAATTTGAACCAGCATCCCTGAAGAGATTGGCTTTCTGTCCCATTTTATCAATTGACTAAGCTATTTCCCTTTCAATCTAGATGATGCCTTTCCCTGCTTTAGCCTGTGCTGCCCTTTTATCTGTCCCAAAGGGGAATTACTGGCTCTTGGGCCTTCCTTTTGCTTTGCTGCTGCCTCTCTGTGTGGTCCATTTTGGACACATTTTTTCCTGTCTGTTTATGGACTTCCTCTGTTTCTTTCTACCTCATTATGGAAAAAAGCAAGCCTTAAATTACTAAAGTATAAAATGAGTGTGTATACACATGTACACACACCTTCCAGCACAGAGGAAGCTGGATTTAATTAACTTGGTAATGTTCTATGTCTGTTTTCTTTTTCCAGTATTTGACTGCAATTTTGAATCTCCTTGTGAGCTGGAATATTCCCTTACCTCAAAAGATGAGGAAAACCTCAACAACGCATGGCTCAGACTGAGTGCAGAGGAGATCTCACAGCTAAACATCCCAGATGGGCCAGAGAGAGATCACTCTGAGAATACACCTAAAGGTAAGATGAATACAACTATGTAATGCCTTCAGTGTAGTGGTTAGTTTTAAAAACAAAACACCCTCACTCCCACCCCCCAAAAAATCCCTAAGAAAAAACCCCAAAGCCCCACCCAAACAAACATGTCCTCCTAAAATATTTAAGACAGCTATAATCCTTTTACTGCAGCAGGCAATGAATGCAAACAATGTGACAAACAAAGGAAGTAATTTTGCACTTGAAAGATCTGTTTTTGTCTAAAGGCAATCTGCATCATATATAAGGGAAGCAAAATATCAAATATAGTCTTGTGTAAAACGTGAATCAGGCTGACCCTTTCTGTGGATGGTGTTTGGATGAGAACAGTACTATGGTGCCTGTGTTTTAAGGTCATTCAGTGTTTCCAAGAGATGAATAAAATGGTCTGGTTTTACTGCTGCTCTAGGTCCTGTTTACTGCTTGCTTATTTGCAGACCATTTTAGGCAATATCCTTGTGTCCATGGCTTAGGTTTTCTGTTTGGTAAGAAAACAAAAAATGGGGTTTTCCCTTAATATAAGAAAAAAGTTACTGTCTCTAAAGAGAGCTAGGAAGCCTGAAAGAGGGGAGTGCAACAGACTTTTCTTCTTCCTTGGAAGAAAATTTGGTTTGTTGGAGTTATTTTTCCTGCTCATGATCATATCTGTACTAGGAAAAAATAACGGACAAAGATTCTTTATTCTGTCTGCGATGGTAGGACTTAGAGGTCTATAAAAATGCACATTGAAGAGCAATGGGAAGCAGCTGTGAAATTAGTGGGTGCTGGGTATAGAACAAGCAAGAGGAGGTATTTTTTCATGTAGTGCCTGTATAAACTGTAGTAATAAGATGCATGAATTAATGTTATGGAGGCCAGAAGTATGCATAAGTTTAAAGAAATATCAGATGAATTCTTGCAGAGTACATTTATAACTGGTTATTTAATTCAATAGTCTTTTTACAGTCGCTGACTCAAGAAGCCCCTTATACAGAAGGCTGCAAGTGAAAGGATCCTTTTCTCAGTAGCCAGTGTCAGAGATGGCATTTGACTTTGCAGACCTGCAGTCTGACTGCTTGTAACAGTTCTTATGCTCAGGCAAATACTGAGGAAAAGTTTCAGTGCAGCTCTCATTCATATTCTTTAATTCTGTTTTCTCATCTGTATCAATAGCATAGTACTTTTCCCCAGATAGCCATTATAAATTAACTTTTAAGGCCCATTGCTTGAGCACTGATTCATCAGCAAACTGAGTCATTTTGGTGGGATCTGTCATGTGTAAAGCAGATGGACCACATTTGTCATGCATGCAAATATCTTCTAATTTTCACATCAAAGAACATACATGCGCACACTAAATTTCTTGCTACAAAGATACAGTTAAGCGAAAGTTTGAGGTAAATCAGAGTGTCTGCTGCTGTTCTCCTTTTTCTTAAATTCTAGTGCAAGCCAGATGCTGTTGAAATTTAGGAATTAAAACCTGCTTGTTTTGAATTGATAAGAGTAGCTGTCACTTTCCTGGACTAGGGAAAAAAATGAGGAAAACCGATGAGGAAATAAATATATTGTTCCAGGTGTAGCGCCTGGCCGGGTTGCTGCGGTGCTGCATATTGTCAATGTATATTTCTTTTGGATTCTTTTCAGTAAAGTTATACCTTTGTCTATATTCAGTTTTATATGTCTGTCAAAGCAGAAGAAGGGGAGACTGTTGGCTGGCCCCATAGCCCAAAACCCAAGGGTAGTATTGGTTGATGATTTCCAGTTGCCTATTGGAATAAAATTCCATTTCTAAGCCCAAAGTTTTGGGTTTTTTTTCTTCATCTGGAATATAGGCAACTTAGGCTGAAGCTTGTGTTCTGCTGTTTTCTCCTATTCTGAGGAGCAATGTGACACTCAGTGTCACATTGAGTGGATTAGGTTTGTGGGGTGCCAGGGTGGGTTGTTTGAGGTGTTTTATTTGCTTGGTTTTTGTGGTTTTTTTATGTTGGTTTTGGTTTTTCTTTTTTTTTATCAGGCATGTTGGACATAGTCAGTGGTAATTTTCTCTTAAGCCCCTCAGCAGATCTGTAGGTCTGCAACTCCTAGATGACTTTAACTCTTGTGCATATAAAGACTCATTTGAAAATCAACACTTGGAGCTAGCATCTCTCTATTTTAAATCACTTTAATTACAGCTGCTTGGCACAGATAGTTGTGTGGTCTGTTTCAATCTGAAATAATTAAGCACAGTAATTCCAACCCCCAGTGTTTCCTGCAAATTGTACTTCCAATTATCTCAATCTCATTTCATCTACTTTGCAGACAGTAATGCACAGAGATAAACAGATAGCATAACTAGATTTTGGGATGGTTTAGCTCATCCTTGTCACTTGGCTATCAAGTCATGTCAAGACATTGATACAGACAAATGCCTTGCGTATAATTCATTGTGCTTCGTATAAGTTTCTGTATAAGGTTCAGTAGCAAATCATTGGTAGATCTCCCAAAGAGAGACATTGGAAGAACTTCTGTTTTTTTGCCCCTGTCCCCGCAGCATGATGCAGCTCAGTCTCAAGGAATCAGAACAAATCAGCATGGATCAAGCTGTCTAGAGGAAGAACTACTTTCAGGTGTCTCAGCATTTGGTTACAGTCACATCTGACTGTTCCACTCATTTTGCATGTTCAGCATGCGGTGTCACACAAATCATTGATCTTCTGAATAGGGATAGATGGTGAGGTGGCAAAGTTTGCTATTAAATTATTCAGGGTAAAAGATTGGAGGTCTGGTTTGCAAGGAATTGAAAAAGGATGCTTAACAGAATAGTAGTGTCAGGTGAAATTTATTTGAATTGAGGTGGTGGGAGAAACAATCAGAGTTTGGCATATAGAAGCACAGATTCTGAGCTGGCTATAATCACTGAAGCTGATTTTGGGGTAAGAATAGAGCTGTGAAAACATAAACGCAGTAGCAGTCACAAAGTATATGTCATGTTGGGAATTCCTGGAAAGGTAGTACAAAATAGGAACAATATGCTGTAATATAGGTGTGGGGGTAGCTGTATCTAAAATGCAGCATTCTGTTCTGGTTTCTGGGCATCAAAAATCATTTAGTACAGCTGGGGAAGTTATTAAAAGAATGGAAACAAGGATGATCTAAAGTATGTAATGGCTGTCTTTTAGGAACACTTAAATTAACTAGGGTTACCCTGCCTGCAGGAGACATCTAAAGGAATACATGGCAGAGCTTTATAAAAATCACAGAATTTTATAAAATCCTTATAAAAGATGTATAATGGTTTATAAACTCCCAAGACTGTATAAAGCACCGAAAGGATGAGTACAGAAGGAATATTCATTATTTCTTCTAATACAGAATTGGACAGCATCAGATGAAATTAGTAGATGTCATGTTCAAAACAAAAGGAGATCCTTCAGTATGTAACAAACAGTAAAACTGTGCAACCTTCTTCCACAGGGTATTGTTGGTGGGTCCGCAAATTGACAGAATATGTGCAGGGAAGAAAAATAGTTATAGCTACTAAATTCTCAAGACTACCTTTTCTGGCTCAGAAGGTCCTTGCACAATAGATCCCTGAAGGCCAGTGATGGGGAGGTGCAACTGTTTGCTCTCCCTGATCATATATTCTTTCCTATGTATCTACACCTGTCTGTTTTCAGAGCCAGATGTTTGAAGGTAATGGATCTTTGGTCTGTGCTGGTAGGGCTGGTGTGGTGGTGTGTCCCTCCCTTGCCACCCAGCCCAGTTTTTTCTTCTCTTCGAAAAAGGAGAGAAACGCACTAAGGGTTTTGGACCAATTTGGAGAGTCGGAGAAAAGGTGCTATTTAAACATTTAATATTATTTGCTATTCTCTTAAAGCCTTGTGAATGGTATAGAACCATGCAAAAATATTGGATATTTGGTAGGAAGAACTGCAGGACTGTCTGTCTATAGAAATCTATAGAAGGGAGGCTATCAAGGTATTTTATTTTTGGGGGGAGGGGGGCGGGGGGAATTTTGTGCTAAAATGCTTCACTCTCCTCCATTTCCCTCCATCTTGTAAGTGGAACAGTGGGTGATAGAATCATTAGTGTATCTGCCAGCTAGGCCCTATATGGTATGTGAAGATCTGCTGGAGCTACTAATATTTCCAAGTCAAACTTATGTAACTTTCTGCAGGATCAGAGGTTTAAGGTTAAAATTCCATTGATGTGCTAAAGATTGACAGGAAAATCTCCACTGTTGGAATCTGAATCAGGCCTGTATGTGCTGTAATGAGTAGGCAATCCATTGTGGATTACTAGACTTCTTTTCTCTTAATTCATGAATAAGCAAAAAGATGCTATAAAAAATTCAAGCATTCTGCATCACTGACTGCATTTATTTATTTTGACAAGTGTGATTAATTCTTAATTATTTATGATCCTTCATAATATATTATACCAGCAAATGTACTGCAGTCTATCGTAATGAAATATGAGGAATTGGAGATCTTGCAACTGTGGCAGTATTTCCTAAGGAGGCAGGTTAGACAACCCAGTTTGTGGTTAGAATGATAGAGTTTGTAGACCGAGGAAGTTGCACTTTGCAGCTGTGTAGACATACGTGTTTGTCATGCTCAAGTGAAAGAGTCATTTGCCTCTCTGATAAACTTGAGATAGGTCAAACCAGCCATAAATTCTGTGCCTTTCAACTCTTGATTCAAACCCAGGGTTTTCTGTACTATGGGGGCCTCTAGGATAGAGCTCTGAGGAGCAGGTGGTTTAACATCCATCAGAAAGTGTGCCTTTCCAGAATTCGTCTCTCCTGCTACCTCATTGCAGTGCTTGTATTTTCCTTCCTCCAGAGAGGCACTGGCTGAGCTTCCTGTCAGCAACATTGCATTGCTGTGTTGCCCATGGACTCGTGGAGGGCAGTAATCGTGGTCCCTGATCTGGGAGCACAGTTGTGGCTTTCTTCTGAGTCAAATTTTACAAGGAAAAGGAAGAGAGAAACCACTAGTACAAAGTTAGTCTTGTGTATTTAAGGAGGTAGGACCCGCAGCATCTGGACCCAAAACAAGTACACACAAACTGGATCCAAATCTGTGCTTGACCGAATGTCAGAGTGATCTGTTTCCAACCATAAATGCAGTTTTGAACTTGAAGGATTAGAGGCTTGACCACTCCTGACTATGGTGATGCAAGCAGGTTGCCTGCTCCTCTTTTAAATCTTGTGATGCTAGATAAAGTAAGTGAATTTCGACTTCTGTTATCTGAAGATTTCAGGACCGTGAAAATATGCAGCTACCTGATAAAAATTTCAGATGAAGAGATAAGTTGGGGAGGTATGGCCACTATTTCAAATAAGAATCAAAAAAGTAATAAGCCACCCTGCAAATGTGAACACCAATTGAGACAACTCCTTAATGGAAAATGTAGATTAAACTTTCATGAAGGATAGCAGGGGAATGGGAGATGAATGAGGACAGTGTCCTAACCAGCCACTGATTAGTTGAAAAGCTCTTACGTAAGTTCTGAAACAAGAAGTATCTGCACATTGTGTTAATGTGGTTTTGATTTTTGTAATTATTACTAAAGAAATGGAGCAAGGCTAAGGCACTGAGCATATTAGCAAATGGGAGATAATGAACTGCAGGATTATAAAATGGCTGTTGACTTTAATTTATGATTCCTCAGACAAAGAAGAATGAGGCAGATAATAAAAGATAATAAATAATATTTTGTTTCAGATTATCACTTTATTAACAAAACAGTAGAGTATAAATCAATGTGGGCTTGCAAGAAGTAAGTAGAAGTTATTTTTCATGTAGGAATCTTAAGCAGAAAAAAGACTTGTAACATCTACAATCCCACTAAAAGTTGGGAAAAAAATTATCTCTGAAAAAGATAGCTGTTTACCAGGGGAAAGAATAAAGGGTAAAGAGTAGCTGGGCTCATGCTAGACAGACAAAAGTCTTCCCTTTACGTTAAACCTTAAGACTGGTTTGAGGATATGCCTTGATCTCATAGAATTGATCTCTTATATGTCTTTTAAACAAGATATCAGAGTATTTCTTCTTTTCTTTAGTAAATCATTACATGAAGTTTGAGGTTTTGACAGGGTGGGTCTGAAAAAAACCCAGAATTGTCTTCTCAGGAGAATTTCTATTTTGGAAGAAAAATGTCTTTGAAACTATCGCAAATTTTGACAAAAAAACTTGCAGAGCTGAATGTTTATTGAACCCCTCTTTAATCCTGGAGAAGGATGTGGATCATCCTAGTCTGCAAAGATTCAGTCCAGAGGGTTGGATAGTCCTTAAAAAGATACTGCTGTGGTATGATGCCACCCTAATTTTGTTATTTGTAAGCATTCAGATAAACTACAGGTATCCTGTGAAGATTTGTAAATCTTTGCACTTTTGTGTAGTCAAAGTGGGATTCAGTTTTCTATTAGTTATTTTCCTCTTTAAGATTTAGTCATTGAGTCAGTGGAAATAATTGTTGTGTGTGAGTTGAAAGATCAGCTACATACCACAAGTGAAATAGTAGAAGAATTAAGTGAGATCTGGAAGCAACACATGGACTGAAAATTATTAATCTATCTTACTGCGAATGAGAGATTTATGGATTTGTAGGGATGACTATCAAGTTCTTTGTAAACAGAGAGGGTTTTAAGATAAAAAAATATTATTCACAGTGAATAGTTCTGGCTGTTCTAGTTGCAATTTAAATTTTGATACTCAACTTGGCAACATATACCTATCAAGTGTTACAACAGAGCCCTGTAGGAATTTATGCAATATTAATACACTTAATGCAAACCAAGCTTGCTTCCAGAGTCCATTGGGCTGTGAAGAAAAAAAAAATGCAGCCTTTTTATGATGGTCAGATTCCAGCTCATGCTCTGTCAGTACAAGAAATGGACCAGGTGTTCTTAGCATTTTGCAGCTTGCTCTTCTCATTAGTACTACACTTGTGCTTTGTTATTGCAAAATTATTTCCCTTTAATGAGCCTGCTCTAAAGAGGCAAATTATTGTCTCACTGTAGGACAGTGTGTTTGTTTATAGAGTAGGTACGTATTTATATGGACAAGCATGTGGGTTTGTTGATTTTAGAAATCTTGTTTGTTCATTCCTTAATTCAGTGAAGACTTGCGTGCAACTCCATATGAAGTGTTCTGTTCCCCAAGCTGAAAAAGAAAAATTAATTTTGGTGTGCATCAGATGTTAGTATGCTCTAATGGCTTGCTGCATACCTGTGACTAATGTACTTCAGCAAGTATATCCAGAAAAGGCATAGACAATGAAGAACAAATGGGTTGTAAAATGGTCTCTTTCTCACTCTTAGGGATACTTTCTCCTTGGCAAAATGAGAGGCATATTAAAAGGACAGCTGGAGGGAAGCGTATCCTGCTCTTGGCTGTGTTTGACCTTTTTATAGAAAAAGACTACTGGATTAACACACACTTGTGATTTTTTTCCCTCTGTGATGTAGGGGGAGTGTTCTTTATCCCCAAATGCTTGTGTACGTCCATGCAAATGTTGTGTTTGGGATTCTTTTAATTGAAATTTTCAAGTATAGTAAACTCATATTTGTGCAAAGAATATTCAATGAATTATATAATTGTTATTTTATAGTTCTAATTTCTTTCTAGCCTGCCTGCTACCTCTGTTTTCTATATATTTATTTTTTAACGTGCCACTGCCAGCTCACGCATATGGCTCTGTACATAAAAATACAATGTATGATAAAGGAGTATCAGCAAGACATTGTAAGCCTTGCAGGCACTTGGCTGCATATTGCCACTCCTTACCACCCATAGTCTAATTATATCCATTGCCAATTACTACAGTAACCTGTGCTCCTTTAGCACTTTACCTATGAGGCTCTGAGAATGCTCTACTAAATAAGACACTTCATATGGTTTTAAAGAGTTGGGAGAAGTGTTTCTCCATGTCATCAAAGAGAAACTAAAGCACAGGGTGGTTAAATCAATAGCCCAAGGTGAATTGTGTTCCTAACTGTGGCAAACTTGTATCTCTTGCACCTTAACTAGTACTAACAGCTAGATGCCTGTTGCTCTACAGGATTTTTGTCATGAAGTTGGCTTGGTCCACTTATAATAAATAGACATCATCATGTGGGATTTTCTACAGATGTATTCTGTGAGATTATGTTAAAAGCATCAGTAAATTGACAACTGGAATATTTTCACTATTGTTCTTCACATCAGTGATAATGTGTCTGTTGTGTTGCAGTAGCTATCTTACACACCTATGCTTGAATGAATACATTCAGAGAGCCACAGAACTCTGGAAGCTATGCTATGACTCTTGCCAAGAACAAAGCCCAACTAATTGAACAGAAGTAAAAAAAATTTAATTTGGAACTGTGATTGATAAAATATCATGATTCAGTCAGGATCTTAGGGCAGGCTAATCTAAACCGAAGTGCAGTTTGACCATTTTGCCTAATCTAGAGAGGTAAATTTGGGTAAAGAAAGAGAAAATTGATTTTTAATATTTCTGTCCTTGGTTTTCTGATGAATTTTGAGTTGTTTAGTTGCAAATCTGTAAAGGATATATTGGTACTACTGCTTGCGTAGTATCTCATTTTTGGAAGGACACAATTGCATGTACTACTTCAGAGGTGTTGCAAGGAGTATGCCCCTAGACATGCCTTCAGAGGTTCAATCTTACTCACAGGAATTGTTAATGTTAGAGCTGACAGAAGTAGTTTCGTTTACCTTTATCTTGAAGGGGAGGGGGACCTATGAGCTTAGCTATATAATCCTCATTTTCTCTTACAGATGCTGAAACTAAGCATGGTTATTTTATCCTACTCAAAGTAACCAAAGAAGGTTGCAGTGTTAAAGATAAAATACTGAGTGAGAATTCTGTTTTGTGTCTTTTTAAAAAAAAAAAAAAAAAGTCTTAATACAACTCAATGCCTGTTTAGGTGGTCCCAAGCAACTTGCCTAAATTCTAATAAATAATCATCCATTCAATTATGAGTTAGAAATGATCCCGGAAGTTTTATCTGTTTTCTTTGTTTGCTTGTTTTGAGAGCACAGTGATTAAACAGATGGTATAACGTATGAACACAAGAATGGCCATACTGGAAGAGCAGGAGAGGGAAGCAAACTTATGGCCAGACTTTTCAGAATATTCTCTCACTCTTCAGACATGCATGTGTCAGAGACTGTGTGCTAAGGGGAGCAATAGAATGTAGCCCCCCATGTTATGTTGTAAGTCTGCTGGGATACATACTACAATATCATGTTGTTGATTTGGGATCTCCAATCCTAGACCCCATTCCTATGTTGAGCAACACTGCCTTTCTGTGCAGTGAATTACACTGTGTATCCCTCTCTGTAAAGAAATTGCTTTCTCTAAGTCCCCTTAAGTCCCTTTAGTCTCAATGGCACAGTCTTTCTTGTCTATCAGATGCAAGCAATCTAGAAATGCTTGACCTTTGTCTTTTGCCTTCCATAAATAAACAGAACCTAAAAGAAGATAAACATGAGTGACTGTTGAAATGAAAAAAGTCTATTTTAAAAAAAATCATTTTGACTTGATACTAACGGTTCATATCATTTGCAAACCCAGATGAAAGTCAGCTTTGTTAGCTGAATGCTCCAGTGTCACAACAGAGGTGAGAGAAGCAAGCACCACTTAATTCTAAACTGCATTTCCTTAAGAATTCAATAAATGTAATGGTTGGCTCTTAGCCATTGTTCTGCGTTTTTCCTTCTATCTATTCTATCGCTGTGAGCAGATCTTCCCACTCTTCTGTGAGAGGCTGTCCTTCTAAATTATCTGGTGTAAACACGAGTAAACAAGATGATGAGTAGAATTCTCCAGATTTGAAGAGGTGTTCAAACAGCAGAACCAGAAGGTTTGTTGCTTGCCATTGCCTGTGTTAAAAGAATAAACCTGATTTAGGACAGAACTTCAGTAAGTCGCTTTGTATGTTGCTTTTAGTATGGGTCATCTTGCTGCTTTTGTGTGCTTCCAGTGTGGAAGTGGAAAGGTCAGGCAATGAAGGGAAGCATTTTGCTGTGTACCACAGATAGTCATCTCTGGCAGTCATTTGGAGCCTTGCAAGGCACATAAACAGCATAATAAAGGTTAGATCACAACTCCTTTTCACCTGTCACTGTAACTTTGTTTATCAGAGAAAAGCCCAAGCTACAGAACTCTAGTATTGATTTTGAGCAGCTCAAGATTCAAGGATGTTCTGGTTTCAAGGTGTTTATTCAGAGCGTTGAAGAAATAAAAAGGCCCTGTTATAACAACGTTATGATGCAGGTTTAATTCCACTCTCAGTGTTTTTCCTGAAGATGTGGAAGTATTTGGGGAGGAGGCAGAGGATAGTTTATGTTTAACTGCCCTAAAAAATTACAGCTTTTCAGGCTGCCAACTGTGGATATAGTGGGCTCTGCCTGCCTGCCTGAATTGATCCTGCATGTCAACAAGGTCACTTCATTACAGGTGAAAGTTTACTGTGACATACAGAGCTTGGAATTTTACATCCTGCACTTTCTTAGATCAAGGAAAAGAAAAGATTGTTCTGGTAGCCTCACTACTTACACAGTAGTGCAAAACCATTTTAATTCTATAGTTGTTGGTTTATCTATCCAGCTGGCTAAGGGCAATACATTTAGTGTTATCATGTCATTGTCAAATCAAGATTCTTGAGGAATCAATGGTTTAGATAATTTAATTAATCTCTCTTTTATCATCAGTTAAGGGTTAAAAGCAAGAGCCCTAGAATAAGATACTATAAAATATTATATATCTTAATTCAGAAGATATGGCTTCCACCTAAAGTAATGACCTTTCCAATGACTAACCAAGCCAAAGGGGTATCTGTTAAGCAAGAGTGCATTCTAAAAATGACTACTTAGTAAAGATGCCAAGCCATTTACAATTAGTGGCAACAGCTGAGTGAACAGCAACAATTAACTTTTTTAATACCAGGTTTCTTTAAGGACATTTGTTTAGGTATGAATACGAGTATAGGATAGGTTGTCTTATCCATGCATGGAGAAAGGTGAGTAGAGGTGTAGAAGGAGTTTTAGCTTTACTGAAGGAATACCTAATCAGTAAACAGAAAATCTGGATCCCAGTTACCTGTAAACCTCCTGAAAAAGTAATGATAATTATAATGGCTTTGAGGCAAGGGATGACTAGAATGTACTCCAGGCCTTTTCAAGTTGGTGTTTGACCTGCTGCAGGCATTTCTCTCTGTGGTCAGTGTGCAGAATGAATGGTTAATGGTAGGTGTTTGCTGTCCAATGGACTCAAGCGATTTTTGCCATATGTAAAGCTGAACTGAATATGGACTTCTGGAATATTTGGGGTGCTTGGACTTAGCAGTATTATTCCCGATTGCCTTAAAATCAAGGAAAACTCAAGAACTAAAAGTTAAAATGTTGACTATTTACAAATTGAATTTGGGCTTCCATTAACACTAAACCTGTTCTGTTGTACAGCAGGCATTTGCCAGGACTTGGTGACAGGACTAAGGGGTATTTCACTGCAGATGAAACTTTGGGGATCAGTGTCCAGGTTTTCCTTGTAGTGATGAGAAATCCCATTGCAAAGTCATACGAGAACTAATGTGCTTTCAATAGTATTGGTATTGTGCGTTTGCTTATGTGCTTAGCTGAAATGTGTGGGGAGTTTATGTCATGGATGAGTGCTGTGTGAAGCTGAGCACTTTCTTGCCACTGACTTATGGTGAGAAGGTGTCTCTCTGGACAGGTAAGGGGAACCGTAAAAATGTGCTGGAGTAGGGGCAGCGCTTGAGGGATCGTTGTCTTGTATTTTCATTACAGAGTGAGTGACAAAGTGTAATTGAAATAACTGAGCTCTAGCCAGATGAGGTACCTCACCTGGGTGTAAAGCAACACTTAACTCGGGGGAAGAACTTTTCTGCATGGAGGAATTTGGCTGGGATATCCCTGAATTAAGAGATAGGAATTAACTCTATGTTAAAAATGCATATTACAGACACTCTTCTACTATGGTTTTTTTGCCTCTATGAAATGATACATTTCAGAGTGCTTTGTGAGTGGGCAGGTGAAATGTACTGCATTAGAGCTACAGATTGATTGTGACGTGTGTTATTTAATGTTACATCCATTAACTCTTGGAGAAGGTGGGGCATCAAAGACTGACCCTGAGTGTGAAGCTGTTAATGGCCATTGCACCAAGAATGACCTAAATGACTTGTAAAAATTAGCTAACTTGTTGGTTACTTGATTGGTTACTTGGTATGCTACTTTAATCAGCAAACCAAACTTTTTTTAAATGAAACTAAGTTACTGAACAATTCTTTGTTGCTAAAACAACTATTCATAATACAGACTGCAGAAACTTCAGTGAACTACAGATCACTCTTTCACTCCTGCAATGTAACCAAAGCCTTGGGGTTTTTTTGTTATGTTTTCTGAAAAGCACCTTCCTATTCCCTCCTCCTCCGCTGATCTTTTAACAGGTACTGTCCTCTTGTTCTCCTTTGAAAGCATCTTAGGCTTGCTGGATGAAGGAGTACAGATCACAGGAAGTGGCATTTTGCTAGCCCAGGTGTATTTGCAATGGACCTGTTGGTGAAATTGCTGAAGTAGCTCCCAGTTTCTCATCGTCTGGCTGAAAGAGCATGTTAAGCTGAAGTCTGGGATGTTCCTTAAAGCCTGACACTGTCACAAGGTGATGCAGATGTGCATTGTGTCACTGGCAGCCTTGCTGCGGGTATGACTGCAGACATAGTGACAGCTCTTTTTTAACGCGGGTGCAATGCCTTTCTTACCTTACAAATGCCAGCGGGGGTGGTAGTGTAAGGAAGTAATGTCGTGCCAGTTTTTCCCACCTCCATATACTTGAGGGAAATTAGTGCCTGTTATATATGTGGATGTTCTGCACTTCCTGCATGGGGTGGGGGACAGCAGAAAGGCCAGAGTGAGGTTTGCCTCTGCACAGGGCATTTCTGAGTGTCATCCAGTTAATCATGTGTGATCCCTTACAGAGTTGGTATTAGACCGGCAGCTTAGACCAACAGCAGCTTGACAGCCTGTGCTGCAAGCTTGTGAAACAAGTTCAGGAGGGAAGAAACATTACATTTTGTTAACTCTTTTACAATTGGGAAAATTATATTAAAGGGGAGGGGGACTGACCATTTTATTTCTGTTCAGAAGTAAAACCTAAACCACTGGCATGTAGCTCAGGGAGGAGAAAACTAGGGGAGCAGCAAATGGGGTGTGTCATGTAGAAACAGTAGCATATCTGGTTACTGGAAAAACTCTGCTATAGAGCTTAGTCCTGCCAAGGACCAGTATCTGCTGTGTGACAATAAAATATACAAAGAACTTCTCTGTATTCCTTAGCACTATTCAAATACTTACAGCATGTGCTTAAGGACTTTGTTAAATTGAAATACAAGGCTTGCCTTTTTGCAGTATTGGGTTCACAGAACATGTTACCTGTTTGATAGCCTCTCATCTCTGCTACTGAGATCTGCACTTTTGTCACCACAGAACATATTTATAGGAGAATGACTTGTCACTGGTCCCAACACAATGGCATTTCTACTCTTTTTCAGGTAGAGATAACGATCATAAGGATTTCTCCCATGCACCACCTTCGGTCTATAAAGTACTAGCGCTGAGAACAGGAGATGATTTATCATCTTTTCCATATTACCAAATGTCTTTTTAATTGATGGGAATCTTTTTACAATCACTTAAAAAAAATAATAAAAATTGCTCTTGAGGAATTTTCTCCCAGCTGACAGCAACTTAATGAGGGGTTGTGACTTTGTAATCAATTTTAATTATTGTGTAGTTAGTAGTGCTAAAAATAACAACTTCAACTTTGATATTGGATGATTGATTTGTGAAGCCACTTGTAAATAATTGATCTTTTGTTCCTTGAATGTTTTTCTGTTAATGCTTTTTAAAGTAAAGAAAAAAAAAATCAGGCAAACATTTCAGTAGCTAAAGCACAGATAATATAATGTGTTATAGTAACCACTGCTACCATAGCTGGGTTTCTATAAACTAAGAGCTGTGTGTTTTAATAGTTAAACCAGGAAACTGGAAATCGGTATTTCTAGGTGTTTTTCCCATTCCATCACTGACTCAGTAGGAATATGATCACATACAGCAGCCATTTTGTCCCTCAGTTTGCCAATGAGCAAGACTCTTTAAAATAGTCAGCAGACTCTGTCAAATGTTGTAATGCTAATAAGAATCAGTTCTGGTAAGACTATTTTACAAGGGAAGAGTAGAAAACTGCATCACCCTGTTATTTTAAGAATACATGTGCTCAGTTTACAGATGACAGGATGGCTTTTTTTCTGCACTGGTAACTGTCAATCTGAAAGACCAGTTTCTTCTGGATTTTTCCCTGTTGTCAACAATACTAGAGGGTTTCTGACTAGACTTTTGTGCAGCCTGCTCTTCTGTTGTTGAATCATAACTGAGAATTTCACTTCTAATATTTGAAGTAGAGGAGTACCCTACGTCATTCCCAGAAGCTGTCAGCCTTATGGCATCAGAGATTTAAATGACATGTTAGAACAAGCCTGTTTGCTTGCACATATATTAAATGAGGTGAGAAAGAACAAACCCTTTTTGGATCATCGTCGTTCAGAGTACGACCACATTCTGTATGTTTGCAAAGTACTTTGAGTTCCTTCAGAGGGAAGGTGCTATAAGTTAGTATTACTGTTCTGTGTGTAAGTGATAGTGGGTTGTTGGCAGTAATGGGACAGTGAAAATGGATTATCATTAATGTCAGCAAATACAGTTTTAACAATGTTAAACCCATAACTTTGTGAAGCTAAATGAGATTTCTCCTAACACAGCTACTTATTTGTATTCACTATGCATTGCGCAGACTACCTCACTATTCTTAAAGCAACTACCAATCACCACAAGGAGTCAAGCAGACGCTGCATTCTCCATAATTACAAGCAATTTTCCAATTGAATTATCCCATGATTTAATTCCTTAGCTTGCATCTGGAGAGCATCAGCAATGTGCAGCTGTTTTGGCTTTGAGAATTAATTGTTGCTAAATGCATTAAAAGTGGTCTTGCTGCAGTGATTTCAGAAAAGAGTTAAATCCCAGCTCACTTCTGGATTAAACTTCTACTTATTTCCTGTTTTCTTGACTCAACATCATGATACAGGCCATGGGTTTAGAAGCGTTTGTCTGGGGTAGTTGTGAATCTTAATTCACAGAAAGTATGTTTAGTCACTGAACTGAAATCATATTACAATGAAACACAAAGTTTAATAGAACCATGCCAGAGTCAGTAAAGGCTGGAGGGCTGGAGATTAATGATAAATTATGTTAGTTTATACTGCTGGTATGACTGCATGGCTATGGTTTGCAAAAGAAAGAGACAGTAACTTTGCAAAGTACGAAGTACCTGGTGAAATAGGTATGGCATTTCACATCACAAGGTTCTTTAGGCAGGACAAGTACTTCAAATATAGGAAGAGCGTCTTAGTCATTTGTCCCTGAGGCATTTAGACTGGGAGTAGCATGTGGTTTATTTCTGAAATTAGAAAAAGAAATAGAAGGAATATCAAGAGCTTTGTGAGTCTGAGATTATCATCAGGGCTTTCCAGAGTCTGTTAGATTCCAGTGAGAACAGATTTATTTATTTTTTTTTAATCTAAAGTCCTAAATTATCTTTTTATTTTTTTTTCCCATTAAATATGAAGACTAGACTGTAGCTAGGTGTCTTAAGAATCCTAGAATAGAGTGGTATATTTTCATAACTCCTGCAGGTCAATGAGAACATTCTTGAACTGTACATAGTTAAATAATGATATGAAGAAGATGTGGAACTTGTAAAGCATGCATTAAGTTTCTAGCTTTGACTTGTGTGACCTTTAGATTGGTTATTTAATGTCTAGGATCCTGTTGTAAACATATACTACCTTTTGTGAAGTGTTGTTGATATAAAGTAAGGTTGATGTAAAGTCCTCACTTTAACTGGTTTTGTTGCATTAATTCAGATAGCAAAAAAATGTCTAGATTTTTAGCAAGAAAATGTTACTGTTAAATGAATGTGGCTTAAAAGATATCCATCCCCGATAAGTAGAGGTTATTTATCCAAAGCTCTGGAACATGATTATGTGGCTAAATATAAAAAATTGGCTGGTTTAAGAGTTCTGAGATCCTGCAAGTCCTGTTCATGTGAAATGTGTGATGTGTGTGATAAACTCTGAAAGCTTGGCTGTTTTCATCCAGATATTTGGACAAGTTTGGGCCATCCTTTATACTAAGTCAGATTAGCTTCTGGGTAACATCCTAAACTACCTTAAGGTAAGGTAACATAGCCCTGTTGAAATTCAGTGGTTTTTTCCATTTCTCAAGAGACAGCTCCTGGATTAGTATAGCTGCTTACGAAGAAAATTAATTTCAGGAAATTATTTGCTTAATACCTGCAGGATATTTATCTTACACTATGGTATAAAGCTTCTAATTATATTAACAATGGTGAATTTATATGAACCTGGAAGAGAAAATAAGTTCTGTTTATGTATTGTTTGTATTTTCAATACATTTTAAAGACGCTGGTTTGTAGAAAGTATTACTGTTTCAGAGTGTACACACAGATTATCACAATTCTGGATATGACTCACTTTCTCAAAGGCAATTTGTCTTTGCCCAATGATAAATATTCTATACATTTACTTTGTTGGTTTTTTTTTTTAAGACTGTAGCAACATAATTTCTGTTATGCTGAATCGAATCCACAAATAGATGGAGAGTCCAGTATTTTATCTTTTGTAGCCTTACAATAGAAGAAGGGGGGTGGCAAGCGCCCCACTGTAAACACTGTGCTTTTCAAACACCTTACAATGATAAGGACAAGTAGGTTCTGATTATATTTGAATAATATAAACATGATTGAGTTTGCCTAATGATTATGTCTGGCTCATGATTTCTCCTTCCAATGAGAATCATATTGTCCAGGTTTAACGTAACCAGGACACTAAGGGAACACGCAATTGAATTAGCTGCTTCTTGCAGAAGTTTCCTTTGTTCTTGCCTAGAAAGCAGCTTTCTGTAGGGCTTGTCTGCTAAAGAATTTCACGCTGTTATTTTTATTCCTTAAAGGAAGGATTAATTTGGGAACATGGACAAGTAGCAAATGCCCTGAGTTAACCACTTTCTTCTCTTAAAAACTAAACAAATTTCATCAGTTCATTCTATTCTATGGCTGGAGATGTCTTATCCTGTTCCCATACAAACAAAGCATTCTAGTTGCATTTGGAAAGCCTGTGTGGGCAACTGCGGATTCTTCACAAGCTGAAGAGAGAAACTCCTGAGGGAGGAGCATTGAGAAAGGCACAGGATTGTTGGACCAACTGACACAAGAATTTATGAGTCATTGCCTCTAGACAGTGTAGAGAACACAGAAGCAGTAGGATAAATGTGGTCACATAGGATTGAGAGGCATTGCTAATATAATAGTGGAATAAAGTAAGAAAGAATGTGATGCCTTTAGGACTGGACTCCTGGAGGTAAAAACTGTGGCAGAAAATGAAAAATCTCGTACATGGAGCATAGTAAAAATTTCTGTTCCAAGCAGGGGTTTTATTGGCTGGAAGTGGAATTGCTAAGAGAGACTTCAGAGTTTCTGTTAACTGCCACAGCAGTCAGCTGTGAGACTGGTGAAGATTTTCTGAGAGAATATGCTATTGCCATTGCATAAAACAGTAACAGTACCTAAGGCAGAGTACTGCATACCAGTCTGGTCAGCAATGTTTGAGAAAGGAAATCTAAAATGGGAATAGGTGTAGAAAAGGGTTCCTAGAATGGCGCTTAGGGAGCAGAGATCTTGCCACACCAGGTGAGGTTAAAAAATAGCCCTTTTTAGCCTACTGACCTGAAGAGTAGATATTGATGTTTATAAATATATTTGAAGAAAGAAAGGCAAGTGTTGAATTACAGAAGAGAGCTAGCTGAAGGAGAAGGAAGTGTTGACCAAGGAACATGTGAACAAATACAGGCTACAAATTCATTTAGCACGAAAATGAGAAAAAGATTACAAAGTATCAGAGCTGTGAATTAGCATTCCAGTGAAGGGAGCTCGTAATCTAGCCAGTTTTAACATAGTACTTCATATTGTCCATCAACAGATAAAAGAACTGCCTTTCCGGGTGTTATTATGTGTACTTCTTGCTCTAAAGTACATACTGTGATAACTTCTGAATTGTCCATAAGGCAATTATTAGATCAGGGTTGCTCTTCCCAGCTGTGTACTGGACCAGTCCGTTTGTACAGAACTGTGGAGTGTGAAAACATCTGTAGCTCAGACCATGCAGATCCTGTAATAAGTTCCTAGCCTGCAACTGCACCCTGTCCCACATGGTAGTGTTGTCAATTTTGGCAGCGATACTGTTTCATATAAGTAATCTGGTCTGACTTGCCATTGTTCTCAGGACGCTGGGTTTTCTCTGCTTTTCAAAAATCCTGGTTTTATGGTTTTATTTTTGTGTGGATTTGGATGTCCTGAAATACAGTCAATGTGCTGCATTTCTTTTTACATCACAGAATGAAAGGGCTTCCACCACCCCACAGGAGAACAGGGTGGCAATAAGCCACCAGTGCTGTTTACTTAGCTACCCTGTGAAGAAGTAAAAGTGGGCACTTGGCAGCTGCATTGGTTCCCCCAAGTCTTTCACCAGTCAAGCATTGTGTGCTGCACCATTTACATTTGGTAACTGAGCAGTTAAGGATGTTGTATTCTAATTACCTGGCCAATTATGTGCAGTGCAAAATTCCCTGCTAGTACTGCTGTGATAGCCTGAACTGCAGACAGTCTTGTGATTAAACTGTCCCTCGATGATGAAGTCAATAATTAACAAGATGGCATTTTGCTGAGTAGTGAACAAAGTCAAAGAAAGAACAGAATTGAGTTTTCAGTGCTGTAATATGGTTTTAATGGTGCTGTTCTCAGGGACGAGAATTGTCTCTGACCTCCCCTGAAATTAAAAATGCATATCCATATGCAAAAATGTGGACCTGATTTCTCTACACAGAACATAATCTTGATCAAAGGGCTGGACAACCTACCCTATGAGGAAATACTGAAGGAGTTAGGTCTTTTCTCCCTGGAGAAGAGAAGGCTCAGGGGGATCTCACTGCAATTTTCCAGTATTTAAAGGGCAGCTACAAAGAGGACAGAGGCTCTCCTTTCACAAGGAGCCGCATGGAGAAGACAAGGGGCAACACATACAAGTTGCGCTGGGAGAGGTTTCATCTCGACATAAGAAAGAAGTTTTTTTACAGTAAGAACAATCATTCACTGGAAGAACTTCCCCATCACTGGGCGTTTTCAAAACACAGTTGGACAGGGTGCTAGACAATCTCATCTAGGCTCCCTTTTCCATGAAATGTTGGACCAGATGATCTTTTGAGGTCCCTTCCAACTTGGGCTGTTCTATGGTTCAAATTTTGTATAAACATCCTTTGGCCTCCTAAAAATTAGTTTTGTACATGGAACAAGCCATTTTCCTTAAAAGAAAAAATGTAAGGAAAAGTTTCATTTCAGTCAAAAAATGAAACTTCTGGCAAAGATCTTTCGAAGACAAGAACAAGTTAAATCAAGGGCTTTATGTTCCAGCTAATGTAGTTCATAAAAACAGCAATCATCATTTGGTAAATTAGTGCCTGAAAATGGGTTGTCAAACTTAGAAAGTATAATGCAGTAATTGCACGAGGTCTGTGGGTACCAGGTTATTATGGCATTGAGATTATCAGCTAAATTAAATCTGATTGGTTTTATATGTTTTTTAAATTTTGTGCTTAGATTCTGAAAATGGTCCTCATGATTGAACATAGTACCATCTTCTGTAAAAAAGGAATGTGTCTTCCTCTGTTTTTTGAGCAGTATTTGTCCTTAGAACAAGTACTTTATGAGTTCTCGTATGTAGCAGCTTCTGTTTGGATGTTTTTTTAATGGCCTTAAAGGCACAGAAACTTGCATCTGATCTCTCTGAGGTAAGTCTTACTATATCGTTCATCACCTTGATAAAATTAGTGGAAATAGCAAAAGCAATAGAGAACTTCGACTGCTACAGCAGATACACTGGCAAGCTCAACTTCCCTTTAACCAAAAGCAAATAGAGGTAACTTCCCTTAATATCTTTGATGTTTGTGTATGTCAATCATCCGTATCATACGTGACATTAAAACTAGGCTGGACTTTCAAAAACAAGAGTACTTAAGAAATTTCCACTATCAAATCTGTCTGCAAGTCCTGAATGTGATAATACATTTTTGTTCAATTTCATTTTTGTTCCCTATCTTTAACTTGGGACAGAAACATGTGAATATGAAGTATATTAGCTTAATTTGGTAGGAATTCAGACTTTTCTCTAGAGGTGTGTGAAAATGTGTGGGAGAAATTAGCATTTCTTAAGTTGTAGGAAATTTCTCTCATCCTACAGAATTTCATCAAAGCACAAAAACTCTATAGGCTCTTAGACTTGTTTTTTTGTTTTGGTTGTTGTAAGCATACATGTTTAGGTATCTGTGGATGGTACTGTTAGAGAAGCTTCATAAAATGACTTGTCTGCCCCTGTAAATTGTTAGGAATGAAACCAGAGTCTCCTACAAGTGCTAATTTTGAAGAGGCTGAGAGTTAATGATGACCTGCAGTGAACTAACCCGTGGGGAGGCCCTAATTTGGGAACGACAGGGATAATATTTCTAATTTTGTTTGAGAGTGAAGGTGAGAGCTGTCATGCCATGAAACTAGCATTTCATCACGTCTAAGATACTGTTGCAGACACTAGTACTGTATCATACTCTTTGAAGGACTGGTGCAAGAAGCACTCTAACGTGTAGGTATGGAATAAGCACCTAAAACCAACTTGCAGCCATGTCCAGCAGGGATGAGTTACATTGTCATAACTTAGCATTCGTATCTCCTGAGAGCTGTGGATATTTTTTTTCCTATAAAAAGCTAGTTCTTTCTTTTTTTTTTTCTTTTATTTTTTTTTAAAGCTCTTGGCTTCAATACTTTATTGCAGTGAGTACCAGAAACTAATAGTGTGTTCTATAAAAGGTTTTTCTTTTATCAGTTTTCAAACTGATACATTTCAATGGCTAGACTTTTCTTCATCCTAATGTTAGTAGGGATCTATTTAACATACAGGAAATTATGTTCTTGATTTAAAAAAGAAAAAAAAAAAGGAAGACTATATTTATTGAATTATTTTTAAAAAGCTTTCAGAATCTGACTCTTCTTTATCTCCATGGGATTGAGATACCTGAACACTGTTAGGTACTTAACAGCCTGTAAAAAAATCTGTCTGTAACAGATGTGTGCTATTTATTTGTGCTTTTTCTTTAAGCCTTGCCAGACTATAATTAGAATGTTTTATACAAATGTTTCTTTATCTGGACAAAGCATTTCACTGATTTTGTGGACTTCTTCCATAGTTTGCAAAGTGATTTGTGTTTCCCTTTTGAGTGAGGCTTAGCAAATCTGCTAAAATGCATTATTGTAATAGTTTAATGTGTATGAGTACTTCAGATCTATGGTACTTCAAAAGCTTGCTATTGAAGTAGTGTGGCTTAATTCACTTCTCAGGTAAAATAAAATTACTCTTAGATCACTCTTTATTAACCAGCTTTAAAAGAATGTGGACAAAGACCATTGATTGCTTTTTATCAACAATGTGGTTTTAGCTGGTCACAGTGATTATGTAACTGGCATGTCATTTTATAATTGACAATATATTTCTAACTACTACACAAAACTCAGTTGTAATTGATAAAAAAATCAGAGGCAAATGTAAGGAGTTTTCAAGTTACAAAATTGCCTTGGAGAGCTGGAGCTCCTAGAAAGTTAAACAAGTGTCTTCCCATTATTCTAAATAAAGTGCACTTGGAAGGCACTGATGAGAGGGGCAAGGAACTATATTACAAGGGCTGCTGTTAAATAGCTGTAGGTAGACTCCCACTTGTGCAGTAATTCTGGCTTCACATCTTAAGGGTTTCTCCATGGTTTTACAAAATGGGGAGGTAGGAGGAGGACTGAGAAGATAAGTAGTGATTTTGGTCCGTGTATCTTATTTTGAGCTTAATGATTGAAAGGACATGCAAAACTGTGGAGGGATGGTCCTAAAGCAGAAACCTAGAGCTCTGGTGACATCAAGATACAGGCAAGTCCTGTGCCCAGCACTTAGGTATTCTCTAACTTTTCAGAATATCAGAACTCACAAAACTTGGCATTCAGTTGCTATAATTTTATCTGGTGGTTAAGAGTAGACTCATTACACTGGGACCACAGAGAGGAATGAATCAACATATGAGCCTTGTAAGAGACAAGTAACTAAGTTGCTGGGGAAACTGGGAATTGTTCCTAGTAATCTTGTTTACTGGCAAATGCTGTAGTCTGTAAAAGCAGAAACATTTTCCTCTGCCAATGCAAATTCATTAGTTTGCAATTTACAGTGTAAGTTGATACAAAGCCAAATTTTACAAGACCAAAGTTTATTTGTAAAGAGATTGTGCCATCAGTATGTTAGCTAACTGACTGGAAGTCGTATTCTCTCTTTTCTTGAAATTCTATTTAAAAACATAAATAAATGCCTGTGGGTTTGTAGCTAAATAGTAACCTTCATAAACAGTACAAAGCAGAGAAGGTGGAAACAATTTCTGCACTTCAATGTGAGACCAAGCTGTATTTCTCAAGAGCTGTTCAAGGAAAGGAGGAAGCCTGGAGAGGCAGAGGAGAGAGAGGTTGGTTGGAATCACAAACTGTAGACTGTTGTATCTGGTGCCACAGCATGGAGCAATGTTGTCAGTGGGCTGAGCAGATGTTATGACAGTGAGATTTATTACAGAGGAAATGGCCTTTAGCATAAGAGCTGTGGATTTGCAAAGGTTAGGGCATTGCAAGTGGAAAAGGGGGCAAGCCCTCTCCCTTCAGTGGCATAAAATGAGGGTAGTGGCTGCAGATGAACTCTTGTAACAGCTCCTTCCTGGGAACCTTCACTGGCATAGCTCAGGACACATACAAAGGTGCGCACATTTTAGGCATGCAACTTCGGACAGAAGTCCTTTATATGCCTAAAATGTCTTAGAAAATAAGGGGGGTTTGTTCGTTTGTTTGTTCTTAATGAAACAACATGGCAGGGTTTGGAGTTAGGGTCAGGAGACCCAGAAAACCTTAGATTCTAAAATGTGAAGTAAAATTAGCTTTTCTGGAATCACTGTCTTTTCAGGGAATCAATATGAACAACAATTGACATGAATGACTGAAAGTGCTTAGAGTCTATAGTTAGAACAGAAGTGCTTAAAATCTCTGCCTGTAACTATTCATAGCTTTCATGTCCCTGGTATCTCTTTAAAACAAAAACCCCACATAACTTCTGTGTATGATGTATCATCTTATATGCTACAGAAGGAGAAGGTTTCTAAATGACTTTATATGAAATCAATATAAAAATGGCAGAAAATAAATTCTTTGTTGGAGATGCAAGAAGAGTACAGTCAGTCACATTGATTTATTTTTGATGGAGGGGAAACATGTTTAGGTAGCACAATCTACATCCCACAGACTAGGGTTTTTTTTATTATTCCACAAAATATTCTTGTATTTTCCTTACAGAAATATTCCTTACAGTTTCACAGAAAGAAACCCTTTCCACTGCATTGGGTTTTATAGCAATCGCTGGTGGAAATACCATTCTCTGCTACTTATCGCAGGGCTTGGATTGACTTGTAATTGTTTTTGACTAGAGACATATGTGATTAAACTATCCCAAAAGCAGAGGGGGAAAAAACCATTTCTCCCCTTCTGCTTTTGACTAGCAATCCCATCCCTGATAGGGAGGCCTTCCCAGTGAAACATTTGTCAAATAAGCTTAGGAAGCATCCTGGTTTCAACAAGGTTGCACGTTTTGAATTGTTTCATTGAAGGTGTGTGGATCAGTCCTAATCTGTACTGCCCTGGGGCATCCTGGGCACTCCCAAGCAGTCTCCTGCTCTGTCTCTGCAACCAGTTCTCTTCTGTCTGTAATGCATTCATCATCGTTGGGTTTTTTATGCTTATAATGGCAATGTTCTTGAGTTGAACTGTATTTGCAGCTTAATAAAAATTTATAATGGTCTGTGATAGTTTAGTCAGCTTGATAGTTTTCTGAGAGAAAGGACATTAAAATACTTAAAAAATTGTATCATTTTACAAAAGAGAAGTGGCCTTTTCTTAAAGTATTCTGTATACTTTGCAGAGAAATTGCTATTAAAGGGAATGATTGGACGTGTTTTTATTAATAACTCAGAAGGATATAATCCCACTTCTAATCATAGTCCTGCCTAGCAGATCACAGCGTCAACATTTGCAATTTCATATTTCAGCTCACTGGCCTCAAAATAAGAATATATGTATTGGCATGATTGGGATATTACAGGACTAAACTTGGAAAAACCGCAAAAATCTTTTCATGGACATTGCTTTAAGTAGCAGATAGCTCATGTACTATCAGGGTTTTTTTCCTTAATTTTCTCCATCTTTTCTAAAGATTTCTTTTCAGCCTGGAAGTGGCATACCTGCACTGTCTTTACATTCTTGTAAATGTGGGCAGTACTGCTTCAAAATATTCTTGTCCTGGATGTGGGGATTTACTCCCAAGCTGTTGCCAGGCATGCTTCACAGGGTTGGTGATACTGCATAGCATTTTAAATAAGATTGAGTATTGATTGAGATCTTGGACTCATACCGTGCTGCTGTAGATGTGATCATATAAAGAAATCAAGCCAACGCTGTAGTTTAAAAGCCTTTGGGATGATTATTAGGGTTTTCTTAATGAGTAGGATGTTCTTCAAAGTTCCTTTTAGGGGAGATTGCTTTTTGTGGTGGGTTTGGGTTTTTTTTCCTTCCTCAGAATATAGGTTTAGCAGTCACTTGCCTTTGTAGTCTACCAGTTTCCTGTCTTAGTACGCTAGGAGGTTCATATAGCCGGGGATTGTAGTAGAAGTCTTACTCATTGTTAGGAAGAATACTTGCAGTATGTTCAAGTCAGCCTCCAGAGAGACTGCATTTGCAGACTGTTGTTTTAAGCTTGGGAAAAGCTTTTGAGTGACGTGATTGTCTTGACATTTGATTTAATGTATGAGGTTCTTAAAACTGTTGTAAGTAGTTAAAAGATGATAGATACAATAAAACTAAATGAATACCATCATGTACAGCAGCAGCAGCGTAGTTTATATAGTAACAAAGCATTAAAATGGGTGAATAAGTTCAGACGAAGGGCTAGACCTTGCATATCTTAATCAAAGTTCACATTCTCTTCTCTAAACCTTTTGCTCAATAAGGTACTGTTAGTATAACACAGCAGCCTTCAG
Source organism: Buteo buteo (assembly GCF_964188355.1). Lineage (NCBI taxonomy): Eukaryota > Metazoa > Chordata > Aves > Accipitriformes > Accipitridae > Buteo > Buteo buteo. The sequence goes on along the minus strand of NC_134182.1, from coordinate 5,291,919 downwards.
CCTTCTGGGAAAAGCTGGTAAGTCATGTTGTTAAGATATTATTTCTCATGGCCAATAAGCTACTGTTGAATTGCATGCAGGACAAGCACTTTGCTTTTTTTTGATCTGCCACAGATGATGCTCCAAGGGAGCTAGACCAGTGATCACATTATGAATTGTAAATCCAAGTTCCCATATTAATCATGGGATTAAACTTCTGCACCTTTTTTAGTGCATCTTTAATCTTTTTCCTTTGGACAGCCTCTGCTACGGATATACTGAGAGACTCTGCATTTTTCTAGTTGTTTTTGCCATAGTTTTTCATGTTGGAAAAGACAAAACATTTAAGCCAAGTATCAGTACTGACAGTATGCTTGTCTGGGAGTTCCTTGCAGACATCTAGAACATCGTTCATCTTCTCAGCAGATACTACGTTTATATCTGAATTAATACCTAAACTGAATGGTATCAGTTGAAAATTAACACATTCTAGTAAAAAGCATTTCCCTGCCAAGGTTGCTTCCCCCTGCCCTTTCCTTTTCCAGGAGGGTAGACTGTGAAGACTGTTCTTGAAGTCATGTTTAGTCATCTGTGGAAAACAAATTAGTTAATAGATTTTAAGGCCAAAGGAGACCATTAGATCATCTGACCTCCTGTGTACATAGTGTATAGAAATTGATCTAGTAATCTCTGTATTGATTCCAGTAAGTTATTTATTAAAAATAAACCTTGGTGAAAGATGGCTAGCATTTGCTTAGCTTGCTGTGTTGAGTGGCAGTGTGCAAAGCACACTAAACATTGTCAAAGCCTTGTGTTATTTCAGTTGTTTGAAGAAAGAGGGTGAAAATACCAAGTTTCTGATAATAGCAGTACATTGCACTTGTAATTTATATGGGTATCTCAACAGACTGAAAGATAGGATGAGGGTTTCGGGGGTAGAAGGGTCATGTTCAGATTATCCTTTATACAGCAGTTACCCTGAAAAGTAATTCATTACTCATCTACAAGTGTTTATTTTTGCCTTTATAAAAGAACAGTTTTAAAAGATGCCAAGTTCAGGACCTCTCTGTGTAAAAGGGTTTAGCTGGCTGTAGTCAAACTTCTTCCAGGCTCTGCTTCCTCTCACTGCCTGGCCCAAAACCATGTTGCTGATACTGAGAGCTGTAGTCAGGTACCAGCTCCCCGAAACTTCTACATGACTGTGCTTGAAGCCCACTTCGGTCATGTCAGAGCAACACAGGTTGGGCCTCTTGCCACAGCTGGTGGCAGTGCCTGACTGCAACTGCAAGTTCAGTTGACCGTCCAATGTTATGACCATATCCTTTTCAGTGTCACTGCCAAACCAAGTATCTTCATACAGTCACTATTGCCATGTTTTTCTTCCTGCATGTTATTTGGCACTGAACTTTACTGCAGTATAGGTTGCTTGTACTGACTTTCTTTTTAATCAATGATTTGACCTTTTATTTATGATTTCCCTACCTTTATTCCAGTTGCAGACTTTATTGCCTATTGTATTCTTCTCGATGTATATTATATAGCAGGACCCATTCCCCTCTCTCTTGTAAAAATATGTTTACTTAGTAATTGTCTTTTGTCTATCATGTTGTAAGATGCATCAATCAGTTCTGAAGCCATTTAACCTGTCCTGTGTTGATTCTCTGGTGTTCAGAAAGTCAGGATCACCTCTTCAAAACTTTTAAAAATACTGGCATAATGATGAATTTCTCTTGGAAATTCCCTGTTATTCTAGGAGTTATTAAACATAAACCCTAACATTTTAGAAAACTCCTTTAGCCATGTCTTTCACAATATGCCAGTGTTATCCCAGAGTAGACTGACTGTGTTCAAAAAAAAAAAAAGGGGGGGGGGGGGCAAAAAAAAAAAGCATGAGCTGAATGAACAGTGATTTGCTCAAAACTGTACAAAGTCACAAGTGCTGTCTGAATTTACTACTAAAATACCTATGAATAATAAGAAGCTACTGCTGAAATGTTAAACAGTGGCAAACAATTAGCAAGCAGTCTTTTCATATACTTCATTATCTACTTTGGCACCTTAAAAAAAAAAAAAGCGCTGTAATTGCTCTTGCTAAAAACTACTTCTGAATCAGTACTGAATATGTTGGTTTAACAGAAGTAAAGCTCTGAGAAGGATGGACTGTATCTGAACAGAGCTTTTGGCTCAGCACCATTCGAGTCAGTCAGCTGAACACTGTCTTGGCAAGAGTCTTCCATTTTGAATGTATTCAAGATTATGATCAAGTAGTCCAGCTGCGACAAAGTGAAATGGGATCTGGATCCCTGTCCATTATTTTGAACCAGAAATAGCTCAACTGCTCACCTGAGTTGAATTTATTTTAATAACGTAGTCTGCTTTTAAAATGCATTATGGCAGGTGGTCAGTCTGAACAGGAAAGGTATTTATACAGTGCTCAGCAGAACCTTAGTTGCACACACGCTGATGGATCTTTTCTCATAGCAGAAACTCTGTTTTAAGTGATTGCGTAATGCTTGGATAGACATCAAGAAGGTGGGTCTTCTCTTTAATTTCAGTTTGAGGGCTTTAGAGATTTATACACAGTTGTAGAGTAATTGGTGAGTGTGGATTTTTTTTAAATATTGTGATTATGTTTGTATGAATTTCATGTATGTCCCTAAAAGTAGATTACATTCATTTATACATCACTGAAGCATAAGAGCAGAGCTTTAATATTTTTCAGATATTTTATGCTGTTTCTAGCTTCAATAAAAAATCTGCTTCATAAAATATTAGTGTTAAATTCTTGTAGTATTTGTCTAGGGGTTTCACACACCATACTTAGCAGGTACATTGCTAAGCCAGAGGGTGTTCTTGTATTTATTATGATACAATTCTTCCTTTTTTTTTTTCCTTTCCTTCTCACTTTCTCCTACTGCTTCCAGATCCATGGTGAAGGGGCTGGATAATTCACTATTTCATCTGATGGAGTGAAATGAACACTTTCTGGAAGCTTTCAGCATTTTAATTAAACATGCAGATAGCTGAGGAGCAGTATATATTAAATTTTTTATTAAAAACATGGATAAGGTACGTTAATCAGTGAAAAAGATCTTGCCCTTGCTTTTCTTAATGGATTATATTAGTCATTAGATCATTAGAATGAGTTCAAAGCGCTCCCTCTTCGTCTCATACTGTCACTTTGTTAATACCACTCTCTTATGAGTCACCTTCCCTTTTAGGCAGTAATAAATTTTACCTCTCCTCCTCTCTTCTTTTCTTCCCAGCACCCACTTATTTGATTTGTTGTGTAACTTTCAAGGAAAGGCCATGTTACCTGGCTGAGGAGATTGAGAAAGATGCAACTGAAATGAAACAGCTAGGCAGTGAATTAGCTTTGCTGGTTCATATTCTGCTTTGATTTATATTCTTTCAGATGCTTTTGAGGCACAAAAGATGTGCTGGTCTCTGGAAATGAACACTTAATCTCCATCCCCCACCTCCCCTCAAGGTTGACATTAGCTACTTAAGTGAAATCTGATTTATGCAATTGGCCAAGGCTTCTATTCGACACCTCTATCACTTCCCAAGTGGGGAACTCAAAACAAAATGAAGTGCTTGGAGAAGTGCTCTTTGCTTCCTTGGCAGTGTAGGTGTGTGCTTGGGTGCAGAATGGCAAACTGGTAGGATCAGCTTTCTGTCTTCACAGCAATAAAAATATCGGTAAGACAGGAGATTGGTAATGGGTTTGAGACCTTTTCAAACCTGGGTCACCCGTTCAAAATCAGCCTGTCACCAGGTGCTGGAAGTCATCGCCATCGGCAGGGCATTTGATAGTCAGTGGGAAATGTGTTGAAGAACTCTGTCTTTTCCATCAAAGAACTGTCTACAGGAGCTGTCACTAATTGGCCACCCCTGTTGATAGCTTCAGCAGTGAAGCCAAAGATTCTGAGCTACCCTGTCAGTCAGTCCTTAGAGTGGATTCATACCATGGTAGCAAGGTGGTACATGGGGTCGCTTTCTTAAATTTTGACCTATATACTTGTTCTAAGAAAAGCAATGATTTTCATACTTTTTGCTGGGAGATTGGCTGTGAACACTACATTTATTCCAATCTCTTTCCAAAAAATACAGGACAGCAGTTTTCAAAAACTTTGTATTTTCCTTTGACGCAACTGAAAAATGCACAACCCCAATGCCCATGCAACTGTGAGAGTAACAAAAACTTGTAGCTGCACAGCTGGCTAGTGGGACTAAATCAGTAGTAGATCATGGGGTGCCTCATAGGATAGCATCCTGGTAAGGAGGATTTTTAAGGAAAGCTTGCTGTCCAGGTTCAGATGAATGTTCTGCACCCTGACTGTAGTAAAGGAGAGGTCTCCAGTAATAAGATGACCATCATGTAGCGAGCAGTCTCTTACCTGGAGAATGTAGAATGGAATGCTTTTACAAACATTATCTTAAGCCTGCTGCTTGCTTACCTAAAGATTTCTATTTGAAATAGCTTATTTGTATTGTGGCTCTAATCTCCTCCTGTCTGACTCTTCTTAGGAGTGAGCTGCATCTTTTATATTTCCTTGCTTTGCCTAGAAGTGTTGCGTTCAGTCAGTCCTAGAAAGGAGTGTTACCTCCTAAGAGTTAATACTTACCCAGTCAGAGGGTGCATTTGCATTACAGTGCAAACATAAAAGTTCAAACAGTGAATTAAGAATATTGAATTCTCTAAGACACATACTTCCTAAGCAGTTCAAGAGCAATCTATATTGCACGCAAAACACCCATCAAATAATTTCCAGTACGGAACATGTTTGTAAAAACTTTCTATCTGTTTGCAGATAATTCATGGCTAAATGAATAGAATATTCCTACATTATTCAGTTATGGCAATGTGCACCTTAGAAATGCCTTGATAAGGTGTGTTACAAAGGCCAGCTGTATTTAAAACAGAACAAAACAAGACCGACCAGATCCAGTGATACACCAGAGGTACATTTCATGATTCATATTATTTGTAGTACAGTGGTTTCCAGGATCTATATTCCTGGGGAAGGGAAGTACCAAATTCATTAAAAAACCCACTCCTATTGTAGAAAAAGATTACATGAAAAAGAGTACTTCAAGGCTCCCTGCAACTGATGAGAAGACTACAAAACTCAGATGTTTCAATGGAAACTTTTCCAGTAATTTCAGTGCTCTTTGGATGAGGCCAAGTATTTTTATTTTTTTTTATTATAGGATTGCATTTATTTATTGGGAAATATTTCTGATTGCCTTTCAGTGTTTTCTTGTCATACAAAGTTCTTAAAAGAAGGTCTTATTCTAATTTTTACAAACTAAGTATGGGGGAAAAAATGCTTTTTGAATGCTCATGCTTTTGCCACTGTTGCTGTGATGTCACCACAATCCTGAGCAGATTCTGTAGTAGAGACACCTGCTTGTTCTGGCATGCCAGTAGATTTGCACATGATGAATATCTGTCTGCCAAGCTGCATGGATCAAACGTAGCTGGGGATAAGTGCTCCTTTCTGCCAGGGGAAGAAGGAAGACTGAGGCAATATTGTGGGATCCAAAGTATTTAGAAAAACTTGTAAAAGAAACTGGTCTTCCGAAGGGCTTGGGGCACGTGAGTGGTCAGCTGGCATTAGCAGCCTGATGAAGTGTCGCAAAGACCCAGCATTGTCTTTCACTTTCTCACTCTATTACTGTCAAGTTTCTCATCACTTCCTTTAGGACTCCTGCTTCAGTTGCCTTTAAAAACAAGCAAACAAAAAAGTCTCACCAAAGACCACAAAGTATGTTTCAGAACTGAAACTTGAACTGAATGGTAGTTGTACTTCCTCAAAGGCAGTCTTTGCTGCTGGGTCTGCTGTGCTGGAAGCCAGATCGTGTTTGAGTTACGGCCTTGGCTTCTACACGCGTTATTAGGCATTTATTAGGCTGTCTACCCCTTCTAGCATAGCTTGGTTACAGAGATAAATTTGGGTGGTTGTCAGATATTTCATGATGTTTTCTCCCTTTTTACTTCAGTTTCACTCATTACAGGCAATAGAACATGCAGCTGTGACGAATTTAATCTGATGATAATGTGTATGTCTGGTATCTGATTCATCTTTGATTTCATGGCTGAATCCCAAAGAAGGGAAAGAGAAGGAAACTAGTAGAGGATCATGGTGGCAAGCAGGATTTAGAAGCTGGTAGAGATGATGAAGTATCAGCAAGACGACTTGCAGCAGAGAAGGTAATAGCTAAACAGAAACCAGTGTGCACAGGATGGAAAAAATACCAAAACTGGAGATAAGAAAAATAGAGAAAGAATATCAGTGATTTAAGACTGAGAGTGTGAGACCAGCGAGAAAGCTGCTGAGTGCGAGTAGCTAGAGCAGAGAGAGGGATACATACAAGAAGTGATACTTCTTGTATGTATTTGCACTGTGCAACCAGTCCAGTTGCATCAAGAAAGTTCATTCTGTCACCCCTTCTACCTCTCTTAGACCACTTCACAAAGTACAAATACCTTTGCTGCTGCCATTGCTGAATGCTAAAAAATAAATTAATCCTCTAATAAAATTTAGACATGAAATAAATAGGTCAATCCATTTATTCTCTAACTAGAGTTCAGAAGGATAATGAGGTTTGGCTGGAGGTGGCATGGTGCCCTGAAAGCATATTGCTGTTTAGCCTGTTAATGATCTTGGTATGCTTAATGCTAATTCATTTTGAGTCATTCTTTTGTTTAGGCTTTTAAAAATTAGGATTAAGAAAATACAAATAATATTTTGAGAGACAAACCCGCCAACAGACAAACATCCAATGTCTTGTACTTCTGCTTAGAACAAAAATAAGTTTCTGTGATCTTGGTTCTGTCTTGTTCTGTAGGTACTTGCCTTGCACCCTATCGCCATTGCTTTGCTACCTTTGTAATTTAGCTGTGGAAAGTCCTCAGACAGATTACGTGTTCATGTCTGTGTGCCATGATAGTTACGTGTCTGTTTAGCCAATCCATTAATTTTGTAGGTGGGCACATTTCTGAAGAACATCTGTGTGAGGTGCATTGGCAGTCAGAGTAAAGCTCTCTGAATGACTAAGCACAGTAACATCAGTAACATTTTGTTTTGTTTCCATCTTTCTCCCCAGGGCAAAAGTGTCAGTTTGTAAGCTAGTGTATTATGTACTTGCCATAGTGAGGACATGAGTCAAGGAGGTGGACTGCCTTTAGCAGCAAAATGTAAAGGTATTCCTCCTTTTTGAGGATTTGTAATCTAACACTTAGGAGATTGCAAGAAAGTCTTATTTCTTTTGCCTAAGCAGCAGACAACTGTATTTTGGTAAGAGGCAGTTGCGGATAATAGCTGAGGTCTTGACATGGGGGTATGTTCCTCTAGATCTTACTTAGTTGGATAAGAGCTTCTTCATTTCTTATCCTATTTCGTAGTGTTACTTGACACCATTAAAGGCTTGATGGCCTTTTCTCAAAATGTGATGCTTTTCTGGGCGAGCAGATTAAATCCCTATATGACATTTGCTTACATGAGTTAGGTACTGAGAATTAATATATTATGAATCACATTTTAAGACTCAGATGAAAAGTGCTACAGAAATGCAAAATATTTATTACAGTTTTTATGTACAATTCTCTTGTGATGTATGCATATTCACTGTAATGTATGCATATTCACTTCATATTCATATTGACATTTATTATCCAAAAATTTTCAGACTTTTTTGCTGTTAGTGTTGTAGGATTGATTTCAGTACAGTCTAGTTTTTAAAAGGCTTTCTTTTTTTGAACTGTAATATGCAAATCACAGCAGTAGCAGAATCTCCAACTTCTTTTTCCTTTAATTGAATTTAGCAATTATAAAGCCATGGCACCTATGTGAACTACCATATGTTATTCATCTTTCTTATTGTTCTCAATTAGGTTGTTATCTGGTATGGTTTGGGGTTTTTTTGTCTCCTGCTTCTGCAGTGATTAATATAATAGAGTTATAATCTCACTTATAATCAAACTTTCAGGAAAGCTTATTGGATTTGAGGTGACTTGTATGCAAGCAATTTCCCGACAGCCAAACTGGATGCTTGCAATTTATGGGTTGTCAAACCTTTATCATTTTACGGCCAGATTACTAGTATGTGTAATAGTCAGGTTTCTGGATAGTTGAGTTTTGTTTTTTGGTTTTCTTTTCCATTTTAGGGGCAGTATCTATGCTTCATTAACTACAGTGTAATTTTATAGGAGGCCATTTTTTTTCAGATACTTTATAATTGGCTTGTTATCAAGGTAGCACAAAGCAATCACCTGTCAACTTGAGTGTTCCAGGCACGGTGAGGTAAGGAGAATTGAGTGGAAAAAATGATTTGCTTTAATGAAAAAACAGAGATAGATTTCTTATGACAAGGGGTGATGGTTTTAAACTGAAAGAGGGTAGATTTAGATTAGATGTAAGGAAGAACCTCTTTAGTGTGAGACACTGGAACAGGTTGCCCAGAGAGGCTGTGGCTGCCCCATCCCTGGAAGTGTTCAAGGCCAGGTTGGATGGGGCTTTGAGCAACCTGGTCTAGTGGAAGGTGTCCCTGCCCATGGCAGGGGGTTGGAACTAGATGATCTTTAAGGTCCCTTCCAACCCAAACCATTCTATGATTCTATAATCCTCTCAATGTACTAGGAATATTAAATTTATAGGCATATATATATATTTAGAAGCTACCTTTGCATGGAACAGGAAAAGCAGTACTATGTTATAGGTTGACACAGTACAGAATTGTGTTTATTTCAACTTTTTAAACAAATCCAGGAGATAGATTGAAATGTACCCAAGTAGTGGGACATCAGAATTCTGTCTTTTAAGTATTGTTACCCCATCAACAAGTAGCAGCCTGCTGCTGGAAATTCATCCTTTTGTCCAGTTACACACTGTTGTGGTTTAAACCTAGTCGGCGGCTAAGCACCACATAAGCACTCACTCACTCCCCTCCCACTCCCAGTGGGATAGGGGAGAGAATCAGAAGGGTAAAAGTGAGAAAACTCACAGGTTGAAATAAAGACAGTTTAATAGATAAAGCAAAAGCTGTGTGCACAAACAAAGCAAACCAAGGAATTCATTCACCACCTCCCATCAGCAGGCAGGTGTTCAGCCATCTCCAGGAAAGCAGGGCTCCGTCATGGTTACTTGGGAAGACAAATGCCATAAATCTGAACGTCCCCCTTTTCCTTCTTCCCCCAGCTTTTATTGCTGAGTATGATGTCATATGGTATGGAATATCCCTCGGGTCAGTTGGGGTCAGCTGTCCCAGCTGTGTCCCCTCCCAACTTCTTGTGCACCCCCAGCCTACTTGCTGGTGGGGTGGGGTGAGAAGTAGAAGAGGCCTTGGCTCTGTGTTAGAACTGCTCAGCAGTAACGAAAACATCCCTGTGTTATGGAGACTGTTTTCAGCACAAATCCAAAACATAGCCCCATACAGGGTACTATGAAGAAATTTAACTCTGTCCCAGTCAAAACCAGTACACACATGTTCTCTGTATGTGACCTTCTTCCTTGTTATCTTCTTGCAGTAAGTGCTATGTGCATGTGAGGAGTGGTATAGTTAGTAGGCTTGGTACTTTGTGTGTGAAAGTACATGCTCAAAGAGGGAGAGGGAAAGCATGGAATAGTTCCTTTGCTTATAGAAGATACAGGTTGATTTTATTCAGGACAGAAGTAGGGTAATTTGCTACCTGTAGAAGAATAAAGGTTGGGCTAAATGTGTCTTTGTTTTCTCGCTATATAAAGGTTTTAGTTTCAAGTGGACCCTGATACTAAGGAACTATGATAGGACATTAGTGCTTTTTCCCCTAAACCTGACAATTCTTTTATAATTCAGATCATCTTAAGTCTCACCTGATATGCTGCGTGCTAAGGTGGGGGGATCTTCCTAATCTATCTGAAATAACTGCAAAGTTGAAGAAAGTGTCAGCACCTGTGAGAGGGTGCATCATGAAAGGCAGATATGATTTGATTTTTCTGAAGCAGCTGGCTGGGGAGGAAGGGTACTACATTAAATGTATCTGAATTATAAAGGCCAAAATTTACCAGCTGTGAAGGTTTTAGGATGATCTACATGAAATAAATAGCAGCTGCAACTTGGTTTCCGACTGGGTAAGCATCCACATGACAGAAACCCTCCGTCATAAATTGATAGCCCTGCTGGAAGTCTAGAGGCCAAGGAACAAATTGTCACTGTTATTTCTATAAAGCCAAGATTATTCTGTATGCTATAATGTAGGTGGTGCTGCTTTACCCAGTACTTAAGCTCCCTAGAAAATATGAAATATTTTGATTCTTTTGAGTGCTGTTATATTTCAGAATGGTTTATGTTCCAAGTGTTTATGAACCGTGATCCTTGATCAGCCTTCATCTCCCCCGCAGAAGGTATTACAACCTGCAAACAGCAGGTTGATGTCAAACCCTTGAACACCCTTTAGTATTTCCAGCAATAGCATCAAATTGAGTTTGCTGTATATTGCCCTCTTAATTTGAAGACTGCAGACTGAACTGTATAGGACCATGAAGGTTGTCTTTTATGGCTTTGTATATCATTCCTCATCACCCTATTTGGTATGGTTTGGGTCTTGCATGCTTCGTTTGTTACAAAGTTGATGCATTTACTGTAATACAAGGTGTCATCTGATTTCCATCTAGCTGTACCAGGTTAGTATTTTCTCAAGAGAGCATTTTCTTGGCTTTGTGGGCTGTGTGGTGATATAAAATGGCTACCAAGTTCTAGTTGTCTGCTGTTTCCAAATAAAGGAAGACATTCCTCCATTTAAAGGCATTCTGCAATTTGTATTTGAAACCTTCAAAAGTGGTAAAGCTTGTACAGTGTTTTAAAGAAGAAAAGAGTATGTACAACGTAATTAATAATTAGGCTCTGGGGAGACCTTTATAGCAGCCTTCCAGTACTTAAAGGGGGCCTATGGGAAAGAAGGTGGGGGACTTTATCAGGGAGGGTAGTAATAGGATGAGGGGTAACAGTTTTAAACTGAAAGAGGGTAGATTTAGATTAGATGTTAGGAAGAAATTCTTTACTGTGAGGGTGGTGAGGCACTGGAACAGGTTGCCCAGAGAGGCTGTAGCTGCCCCATCCCTGGCAGTGTTCAAGGCCAGGTTGGATGGGGCTTTGAGCAACCTGGTCTAGTGGAAGGTGTTCCTGCCCATGGCAGGGGGGTTGGAACTAGGTGATCTTTAAGGTTCCTTCCAACCCAAACCATTCTGTGATTCTATGATAATTTGTTTCAGGGTCACCCTGAAAGAGTTTGTGGATTTTTCATTAGGTTCTTTGTAAAATTAGTCAAGTGTACCATGTTGATATTTTTGGAAATAATGCCTCTCACATTCACTAGACAAGTGGTGTACATGAAGCGGTAGTGAAAACTTAGTTTACCATTGTGCTTCAAACTTGATTTCAGAAACTATCCTTAGAGTATCTACAGTGTGTGAAGGCCTTTATCTTTGAAATAGTGTTAGAAAGGGATCCCAGCTAAGAGCCACTGCAAAAAAACCTGTTGGAATCAGCTCATTTTATTTAAACTTCCTAAATATGAAGTCCAGTGCTCATACTGGCCTTAATACTATTTTCTATGCAAATTTTTAAAATGGATGAAGACTCACTGACACATTTGTTAGTGTTCAGTTTGGTTGTGGTCTGGAAGGTGCCGACGTCTGTAGGATAGCAAGAGATGGTCACTGTGAGCCAGGCCTGCCATTTTTGGCTGTCACGTAGGAGTACTTAGTTTCTGGCAGAGGCTTTGAATATCAGGTATCTAAAACCACAAAGGTCCTAAGATTCCCCATCTCATCTGTCTGTGCCTGAATGCTGAATTATAGCCCTGAAGAGAGGATGCTGGTGTCATGCAACTCACGAATGTTCTTCTTGTCTCCATCTCCCTGTGTTCAGAGTTCCCACTCAGTTATTTTCCCACAAGAATGCCAAGAGCTGGAAGTGACTACTGTACCTTTTCTCTTGATGGAAGAGTCATGTTGGGTGGTAGCTATTCAGTGTTGAAGGCCACCGAAAGAAGGCAGCTTTTTTCTGTTTCAGCAGTTCTGTTTGTTTCCTTTTATACATTTGTCCTAAAGGAAACAAACTTATCAACTGTGTCTAGAACAAGGGCTACAGCCATACTGAGACTTAACTAAATTATGTACCTGTCCTGGTTTTGGCTGGGATAGAGTTAATTTTCCTTCTAGTAGCTGGTATAGTGTTGTTTTGGATTCAGTATGAGAAGAATGTTGATAACACTCTGATGTTTTCAGTTGTTGCTAAGTGGTGTTTAGACTAAGTCAAGGATTTTTCAGCTTCTCATGCCCAGCCAGCAGGAAGGTTGGAGGGGCACAAGAAGTTGGGAGGGGACACAGCCAGGACAGCTGACCTGAACTGGCAAAGGGGTATTCCATAGCATGTGACATCATGCCCAGTATATAAACCGGGGGGAATTGGCCGGGAGGGGCCGATGGCTGCTTGAGAACTAACTGGGCATTGGTTGGCAAGTGGTGAGCAATTGCATTGTGCATCACTTCTTTTGTATATTCCAATTCTTTTATTAGTAGTATTATCATTATTATATTCTCCTTTTCTGTCCTGTTGAACTGTCTTTATCTCAACCCACAAGTTTTACTTCTTTTTTCTGATTCTTTACCCCATCCTGCTGGGAGGAGGAGTGAGTGAGCAGCTGCATTGTGCTTAGTTGCTGGCTAGGGTTAAACCACGACAGTACCTTGATAGCTCATCTTCAAAGGTGGAAATGGTTTGAAAGGCTCCTCAGCCTGAAAGTCTCTGCAGTGTTCCCTTCAGGATCAGTTCTGCATTTGTAATGAACAAAAAAGCCATGTTATTCCCTTTTTTTAAAAAACAGTTTAATGAAAAAAAAACATTAAAACCTTGCCAGTTAGGATGAAAAATACTGCCTACAGGAACTGTAAAAGTGCATGCTGTCAAATGCGACATATATGCACAAATACCTATGGGCTTCTTAGTGCCTCCATAGTGATGTGCTGTCAGCAGTGTATTTCTACTGCGTATGACCTTGCAATATTTACTTTTATCTAAAAGGAAAAGGGAGATGGAGAATTATTCAGTGAAGCTTGGGTATCTCCTGTAACCTTTATGGAGTCTCTGCCAACCACATCATAACAGCCTATAGCACATTCGCTCCGTGTAGGACTCAGGTTATTGAAAAGCCATAGCGGTAAATCCTATGCAGCTGGATGTCACAAGAAATAGGAGAACTCTCTGTTTGCGCTTCATTGTTGTATTACAGCTTACATGTCTGCTGCCTCCACTAGCTTATTCCTAGGGGAGTTTATTTTCCATCCGTAAAAGAAGGCTGCCAGACTTATTTAAGGCCAGCAGTGATGCTTTCAAAAAAATATGGGTTTATTGAACCTTGGATCATTTGACAGGTGGTCATAAGGTTTTGTTTGAAGTCAAAGAAGGCAGAATCTTGTCTGTGTTTAAATAATTTATCCCTTGCCACAAGTTTTGGCAGCCTTGTGCTAATGCCTCCAATTAGGAAAGGAAGGCATCATAGTCATGCGAAGAAAACTGACCTGCAGGTGAAACACAAAATGTAGGCAAATTACGTGAATGGTGTAAAAGTGAATTAACAGGTAAGATCTTTCCTCTCTTAATAATATGGTGATTTACAGTGCAGGCTTTTAGAAGCAGCCTTATTAAAACTAATTCCTAAGCATCTTTCCTTGTTGCTCTGTAGAACACCAGTGACCTTTGTGAATTTAAAGACAGCATGGGTGGTTTCCCAGAAGTACCTTAAATTCACTTTGCTTACTTTTGACTTTCATCTATGCCCATATTGCATGAAATACTGCACCAGTTTACCATAATGCATCAGTTTCTGAAATGAGGTGTTTCTACTAGTGCTTCACTAGGAGGTAAGTCATCCATTGTCAGAGTGAAAAGCTGAGCTCAAGGACGGTTGTGTTAAGGTAAGCTGTCCCCACTCATGGGCCAGATCTCTTCGGGCTCCTAAATCACTTCTGTACCTCTTGCACATGCTGTCTGATGTACTTGTTTGTTTCAAAAGTAACATTCACTGTTTTTGCTCCATAGGGATAAGCACTGGGAGGCATTTAGGGCTTAGTGCACATATAATGAGACAGCACTGAGGTCAAAATCCACTGCGTATCTGCAGTACAGGAACCACGCAAGTTACATTTACACCACGTTGCCAAAATGTCTTGCTTGAGTACTGATAATAGTAATGGCTTTGTGATGAGGACTCACTGAAACCATCAGCTGGAATCACTGTGTCAGGCAGAGCCAGCTTCTAAACTCTTGAGTGCTGTCCTGGGCTGTGTAAAATCCCTGTTGTGAGCCACAATCCATTTCCAATTCACCCTGCCATCCAGTCCTTGTTCTGTTATCTCCAGGCTAAAACTTAGAGTAGGGAGATAGTCTTTTAATAAGACAGTATTTCTCTCAGTCTACAGCCAACAGAAAACAAATAGAATGGAATTTCTCGTTTATGCTATATCTTAGGGAAGTGAAAAGAGGATGGAATAATTGTAACCAAGATAGATACACAAGTCATAACCTTCTTAGCATAACTATGCCTGTTTCTAGAAAATTAGAATGTCAGTGAGCTAAAGGTAATTTGTTCAGGATGCCAACAGAATAATAAGTCTGACTATTTTTTTCTCTCATTAGGTAGTTTCAGTAAGACTGATAAGTGAATGTAGATGGTCAGAAGAGCCTTGTACCATTTTACAGATACACCTCCACCCATCTGTCCCCCAACAATAATATGATTTCCTCAGTTTGATTTTGAGGCAGAAATGCTTGGTAGGGCTGTGATGACATTTCAGAGATGTTTAAGTACTCTTTTCTGAGTGTTCCATGAAGATGACGACTCCTATGAATGTATAACAGTTAGTGCTGTTTAATTTAATTTCATGTAAATTTTCTCCATTAGAGCTAGGTTTTGTGCTGTCCAAATTTGATATTTTTTAAGATAAACATTTATCTCTTGAGAAGTAGAATTGATTTAAAAGTCATACTGAAGGTAGGATTACAACATGTGAGATGATTGGCATGCCCTGTTCAGTGGGCAGATCCCCTGTGGCTGTGGGCATTTTTTTTTAGAGCAAAAGAGCTGTACAGTTGTTCATCCATAATGCTCACTGAGAGCTTGAACTTCTACAATTTGTACTCATGTGAAACCCACATTGAAGCCCCATGAGTATTTGCCTGCAAGAAGGCTGGAGGGCTTAGTTGCTTGCACTGGAAAAAGCAGTGTCCTTATTATTTCAGTCAGCTCATTGTATTCAGAGCCCAAAAGTGATAGGCAGTTTGCAGAATAAGTAAAGAAGAAATGGCTCTTCCTCAGCAGAAATGTAATTTCTAAGTGAATCACAGTGCAATCACAGTAGGAATAGCAAACTGAAGAGAAGAGACAAGGCACAGGAATTACGGTTTCGTGTTGTAGCAAAAATATTTTAAGATACATGTGCTTTAACAGTCACTGTTGACAGAACTGAAGCTCCTCTTTGTTTCCTTGTGTGCTGTTGTCACTGTCTGTCCATTCAGAGCTGCCAGCTGTCTTTTCCCTCATTCTCTTGGACTCTTAGGTGCAGTGACTTTCAAAGGTATTCTCTGTAAAGAGGTCTAGCCTTCAGTGAGACTCCTAGGCCCTGTAAAACAAAAAAAGTATTCAAAATGATCCTTTGGTCTTCCTTGTTACACATTAAAGCATTTTTAGAAGGAGATGACAACACAACCTAGTGACAGATGATACTGGGAAAGTGGAAGTACTCAGTGACTTTCTTTTGCATTTACAGGCCAAGACAGCCCCAGACCTTGGCATGTAATAGTATGGTTTCAAGAAAGGGGCAGCCAGGATTGGGAGAGCACAAAGTTAGGAACTACTTAGAGAACCTGAATGCATTCAGATCCCAGGGGCTGGGTACACCCAAAGGTGCTGTATCTAAAATCCATGAGAAATCATTGCAATTGAAGGAGGTCCTTGACAACTGAAAAAGATTAGTAGTATGTTCATTTCTAAGAAGGGCAAGTTGGAAGACTTGGAGAACTATAGGCTGGTCTGCCTCATATCAGTCCTTAGAAAGAACATGGAGCATGTCCTCTTGGACTCTATTCCCAAACATGTGGAGGATAAGAAAATAATTGGGAACACGTAGCATGGATTTACCCATGACAAATCATAATTCACCAGCTTGATGTCCTTCTGTGTCAAATGTGTGAGCAAAGGAGAAATCACGGGTGTATTCATCTTGACTTCAGTAAAGCTTTAGGCACCATCATCCCCAGCATTCTCATGTGGGAGCTGAGGAGGTCTGGGAAACCAGCAGGGCCCAGTGCGGGCTGCCCGAGTCTTCAGGGCCCCACAGCACATACCCCTCAGAGAACTGGAGGGAGCTGGGCTTGGTTAGGCTGGAAAGAAGTGTCTGAGAAATGAGCTAGTGGTGGCCTACAACCACCCCATGGAGAGGTACAAAGAAGGCAGAGCCAAATACTTCTCAACTGTAGCAGATGATACAAGAGGTGGTGGTGACAGTTTGCTGTTTGGGACGTCCAGGTCGGACTTTAGGATAAAGACTTTCACCAGGAGGGGGGTGCAGTACTGGAACAGGTTACCCAGAGAGGCTGTCAAATCTCCATGCCTGGAGGCTTTTGAGACTTGGCCAGACAAAGCTGCAGCTGCCCTCGTCTAGTGTTGGTGATGGTCCTGCTTGGAGCAGGACATGGGATGGAGACCTGTGGAGGGGTCTTCCACATCATGTGGTTCAGTGATCCCATTTTAAAACAGTGACAGCAGTGGGCAGGCCATTTTCTTCCTTCTGGTGGAAGGCCCTCCAGAGGCCAGAACCGAGAGCAGATAGCTGGAGTCCAGTCTGTTGAGATCTGATCTCACTATGACATGTAGCCTTCATCTGAACCACACTCCTTCCTTCACCTGTGCCACTATTTCTAGAATAGAAAGGAGAATCTGTTTTATTTCATGAACAAGGTAGATTAGGTAGAGTTTTAATTAAAGAGCTAACTGCAAGAAGCAGATGAAACCAGTTCTTTCAAATGAATGTTGCCATAATAAATAATATTGTTGGCAGTTGAGCTGTTCAAACTACTAATTCTGTGTGATGGCTGATTTTACTGCAATAAGGAGGCAAGCCCCTCACTTTTGTGCTATCTTTTCCAATTTGAAAAATGGATTTTGAGAGTCCCAAGGTTTAATCACTTCATGTCTGTGCAACGTTTTGAATTTATAAAAGGCTATCTAAATGTGAAGTTTAACTGTGTTGTTGAAGAACACTTTTTGTAAGTGATCTGAAGGCCCAGGGAAAAGTCATTATGTGTAAGCTCCTGGACTTCTGTCCTCTTTCATTGATTGCCATGTCATTTTTCAGCATGTCTGTCAATGTTCAGAGAAGCTCTAATCCATTGTCAGACCTAGGGGAAAAGGCTGTTGTCCCCTCACTTGGCTGCTCCTTTACAAGTGGTGTGTGGGTGAAGGTTGCTTTTTTCCTATACATGAATGTCAAGTGGGTTTTTTGAATCAGCAGAAGGAAAACCAGCAACCAGTGTAGTTTTCACAGGAAAGCAGAGTGGTCCTCAGAAGATTTCTTCCACCTGCATTTCCTTCCATCCTATAATTGGTGTGCCAAGGCACTCTTCTCCCTTTTCGTCCCTGCAGCAATAACTTAGGAAAGCACAGAAAATATGAGGAAGCTCTGGAGCTAAAAGGTGAGTGGAAAGGGGTCTGCCAGACAAAACTGGCATGCAGAATTGACAGTGCAGAACTGATAACTTAGTTACTGAATGGCAGGTTTGGGATGAAAGTGGAGTGGAGGCTAGAGATGGAGGAAGGATGGCAAAGCCTCAGAATGGGCAGGGATTTGGCGACATGCTTTATTGCTGTCGGACATTCAACAAGCTCTTGATAGGATCATCACCTTTCCCAATACTTTTGGGGAAAGTTGGCCAACTAATTGTCTCCTGGTACTGTGTGCATGGATGTACATGTACGTATGTAGAGGAGAGGCTGACAAGGACAGACTAAAATGTATGAGACATTAAAATACACCATCTCCTCAAGATTTATCTTATTTATGTTATCTGTGGACCAATTTCATGATTCTCCGATGGTCTGAGTTACGACGCTTGTGCACTTAAAGCTGACATAATGGCAGCCTCTATGTGATGAATTTAATCCTGGCACAGAATGAAAATGGAGGAGGACTACACCAAATAGATTTAATTATGCGCCTTCTCTTGTGGCTTTTCTAGTTGTTCAGGGGAATAACTCAAAGTAGTTGCTACTTGTTTAATGTGGTCTCTGACATTACTGAACTGTGAGTTGTTGCAGTACCGGTTCTGTTCCAGGCACGCTTCTATTCAGGCACTTGTGCGTCAGAGTATTGTCAAACTTCTTAATTTTTAAGCTTCTAGCCTCCTGAGTGTAATCGAATAAGGACACTCGAGAGCAAAGTAGCAACTAGAGGCACAGCATTAGGCTTCCTTTCACACCCTCCTCTTAACTACTGCTCACACTGTGAAGTACTGAACAGGCGTTCTGCCTCTCTGTTTTTATTGACAGAACCAGCTTCCTCTTAGGTTTCCCTTTAGGTCTGTCTGTTTTGCTCACAATGACAGAAAATTTTCCCATCCTCTATTCTCAGAACAGAGATCTCAAAAGTAACTTGCCATTCGCCTCTGTCAGCAGCAAAAGAGAAGATGCGTATTGGTTAATCAGCTGTGGAAGGCTGAATTATTTAAACACTCTTTTGTGATTCTCTAGGAAAGATTTTAATTTCAGCATTGAATTTTAAGTTTTTAATTAACTAACTACTTTTTTCAGTTCAGTGCTTTTCAGCTGGGAGCAAACACTGCTGAGTCATTTAGGAATTGGGCTGTAACAGCATCTGGCTCTAGCTCCCATTACGGAAGGCAATACCTGGAGCTTTTAATTGTTTTCTTCTTCTTCCTTCTGACTTTCCTTATGAAAAACTGGATATAAAATGGTTTGTGAGAAAAACATCTTTTATTGTTGCCTATCTAAAGTGTAAGTAGTGTGATGGGATTCAGCTTTTCATATGGATATGCTAGGGATTGTTGGAGTTTAAACTGATAAATAATAATAAAGTTTTATAATAGCGTTCCTTTGGACTTCAGCTCACACACTACACCTGAGTTTAGGGAAGCAACAGGGGAAACCTGTGAAAGAGCTGTGTGAAGGTCACTGCTAGGAGATTGCTCCCTCTGTGTGTAAGGCTTCAGTGTTGCCTTTAAGAGAATAGGTAAATTAATAAGGAAAATTTCTGGGACTGGAGTGTGAGAAAAGGGAGGACTCCTGTCTTTCCTGACTTCAAGGTATGTTTCTATAGCACTGCTGCAGTTCCCAAGGATCACAGTGAATACTGGTTGTTTGAGGGAGAAGGTTTTATATGAGTGAAGTCTTCGCATTTAAGAGAAATCATATGGGGCAAATCAAATTTGCCTGATGCCTCAGTGAGAGGACAAAATTTGACTTTATTTTGCTTTGATGGATTATTGGCCTTCCTCTATATTTAGGAAATGAAAAATACTTGAATAGGAGGTAATTTTAAAGACCTTTGACTTGCAGATCTCTGCTCTGATACCAATCTTGGCCACATGTTAGTTGTGGCCAGTTTGCAGTTGTTTAACGTCTGCCTTAACTTGTCCATTTGTGAAATGTATTACATGCCCACGAGAGTTAGTATGAATTCATTAGCATTTCTGAATTGCTCTTGCATCATCTAGAGAAACGTGCTCACATACCTGCTAGGTATTAGAAGTGAAATCCTGGTTCTTTTTAAGCTAATAGTAAGAACTCTTATTGACTTCAAAACAGGTAAGATACCATCCAATTACTGTAATTAGAGTATTAAGAATTGTTCAGCCTCAAATTCTGTAATAATTCAAAGGCTGTTACCTTTATGAATTTTAAGTCAGATGCGAGTATAGTATGTTGCAAATCTTCTGGTGCTTATGCAGTCACATTGCACTCAGCACTGGAGACTATTCACATTTTTAGCATTCAGCACATTTTGGAGCCTTGATGAGGCAATTAGAAAAATCCATAGAAATAAGCCTAGAAAAAGTATAACTATCTTTTCTTAATGTTGTCACTCAGGTAGTGCCCAGTTCCTCCATGGCTTTTACCAACTACTGAGCTCCTGCTATGAGAGTTTTGTTTGAATAGTTAATTTGGAAGTTAAGTGTAAAATGGAGAATCCAAAGGCCAACTCTGTGGGATGTTTTGCGATACCAGTGGAAACATTCTCTCCAGTCAGCATCTCCAAAGACCATAAAACTTGATTTAAATTTTTTTTTTTCTACTGTACAGTCCCCAACAGACATTGACTGTTAATAGTTTTTACAGCTCTAATTTAATCTGGTAGAGTATTGAACTTGTACGTGAAAGGTAATAAAATCCTTTTAGTAGGAAGATGGAGTTTATGTTCAGAATAACAATCTATCAGTTTTGCAAAGGATTGTTAAATTGCTGCTTTATAACTGTGATCAGATTAAGTCAGCCTAGCTGTGTTTTGAGCCTTGCTTTTCAAGAAAGTAAGCTAAAATAACAAAACTATGGCCTTTAGTTATTAGGGAAGAAATCTGCTTGAATTGGCATGGGGACACTTTAATTTGTATCAGGTATCTGGATGCCTGCTCTGTGTGTATTATTGGCTTGGGTGTGTTGCTAAATATTATTTTCAAATAATGAGAACTTCCCTCTTCGTGAATTCTAATGCATACCACTTCTGTAGCTGATTTTGATGTCCCATTGCCCTGTTTGATGTCATGTCTTTAGGATCTTATTTGATTGTGTGATATCAGGTATACAAGAACATCTCATGCTGGAAATTCTAGACCTCAGGTGTAAGCTGAAGAGTTGCCTCTATGTATTTGTCCCAGAACAGCTGGTTGCTATTTTCTGCAGTGAACACTTTCCTGGAGAACCTTGTTTTCCATTGTAACTTCTTGGGCTGCCATCTTTTTGGGCTGCAGCCATCTTTTCTAGACTGCTGCTTCAGAAAGGTCAAAGGATGCAATAGAGTGCACTGACCTCACTGAGCATCATGAGGTTGTTTAGTAGAAGAATCTGACCTGGCTCTGTACTGCATTTAACCTGAGACTGACTAGGAAGGATTTAGGGTATGAGCAGTTAGCAGGGTGCATTTAAAGCTATTGGGTAGCTATCAGATGACCAGCTTTTAAAGAGGCTAGCAGTAGGATACTAGGTTTGCCCAGTTCCTAGGGCCAAGTGATGGCTCTGTCTTTTGACCATCTCTCAGGGTTGCCTCAGCATTCACTGGTATGAGTTTCAGACGTTTTGTGCATCCGTATCAGACAAGGATGTCGAACCAGAGATTGTAGGAATGAGCTTCGTTGCTGGTGTGGTTTTGAATTGTAGTCTTCCCGGTCTATACCTCTTAATTTGAAAACTTTTTTGGGCAGGTGCTTTATTCATAATGTATCTGCACAAGCATAGTATATTAGCATCAGTTTTCTTGTTTACAAATATCTCTGTTACTTCATTAGTCCTGAACAGCGCAACTTGAAGCTGTCTTCATCATCTCAAAAACATCTTGTTACTAAGCTGATAAGCCATCCTTCCCTTTTTGTGACATGAATGTTAAAATGTTGTAAACAAGCTTCCAAAGGATCAACAGCAATTTTTCATTCAGGATATATTAATTTGTCTTGTAATATTCCTTTTATGTCAACTGCAATAATTCCCTGTGCTTAAGCATAAATATCTTTTCATGTGTGTTTGTCTGAAGTGACAGCAAGTTGCCAGAGATGTTATCAGACACAACACTTGAGGGTGAGTAAAACCATTGCCTTATGATTGCAGGTGTTAAAAAAAGTAGGGAAAAATATGATTAGAAGCTGAGTAGTATTGGTAGGTTTCTCCCACAGTTTGTGAGTGTTTAGGGGGAATGTGGAAAATAAAGTATTTGCATTTAGACCAGGAGTTTCTGAAACACCACAGAGCAATATCAGCTAGTAGGGTTTCTGTGATATAATGCAAACACAGGAGTATTTAGTGCAAAATACTGGATGCTGTTCCCTCTGCAACCACATGGTTCTGCATAATGATGATGAATGAGCTCAGGGCCCAGGAAGTGCTAAGTGCTTGGGTCTGTGGCTGTATATCTAGTTACAATGTGATTATTTTAACTGCATCTCTTTAACATCAGCATTGAGCTGTGCAGCCAGAGTCTAATTTAAAACCTGTAGTGGAAGTCTCCTGAAATGACTCATTGGTGAACATCTTTCTGAAAAGCGAATAGACCCTTCAGAGTCCTGAGCAGTAGAACATGACACTGGCAGCTTGTACCGTGAAGGGGCCTTTCATCTCAGCTTATATGCTTTGATATCTAAATAGCAGCAGAAGTTTGTTTGAAGCCACAGTCCTTTTTCTAGCTATTCACCCGGAAAGATCCCAAGAGCCTGATTAGAGCTGTGAGCTAATAGGAGAAAATAAGAGCAAGGAAATAATGGCTGGAACCTTAGAGTCTTACTGGTCTACACAATGATCTCAGAGCGTGCCACAGGGATTCCCTCCCACTGGAGGGAAGTACAAGTGAATATATAGCTTCTAATTTTGCCCATAAGATCCATTGGTGTGAAACAGAATATTGTTCTGTCCACTGGCATGGATAGGAAATTGATCACCATGTGATCTTTTAACTCTTTCTAAGTAGCGGTCTCTAATCTGATCCTGGAAATGATGCTCCTGTTGATTCTATGGGAGGCCATCGTATGAAACAGCAGCAAGCAGTGACTGAGAGACAGTGCCTTTGAGGGAAGGGAGAAGTATAGGGATTTGTGTTCAAAATGTATCATTTCTCAGTTCAGACAAGTTAATTATTCCTTTGTGGGGTCTGATGCTATTGATTTCAGTAGCATAAGTCCTGTCAACTTTAATGAAAGAGGATTTGGGCCACTGTCAGCGGGTGGTTGTCTTTGTGTATGTGTGTGTAAGTATGTGGTTGACTGACAGATATGTCGTGTATGCTTTGGAGACAGCAAATTCATGAAACTGGGTTTGTCTGAATTGGTGTTTTGAGTCTATTGCTTATGTGGAAAAGAGTATGTACGATGTTAATGTACACTATAGGTGTGAGGCCCGGTTACTATAGGAACTCGCAGGTCTGCTCTGTAATCAGCAGATCTAACTTCTAGTGCGTGAACAGGAATCTTCAAATTCTGCTCTGTAACAAAGCCTCTGTGCTTTCTGTGTGGTTTCACAGCAAGTACCACTCATTTCAACTTTGGAAATGGTTCCAATAACACCAGAGCCAAATGCGGCTCAGATAGTTCTTTCCTTAGCACTTATGGACTAGACAGGCAGTAAGAACAAAAAGAGAACACTGCAGCAGACAGGGAAGTCACCCATGAGATGGTTGAGCTTTCAAAAGCAAGAACAAAGTTACTTTTATTCTCCCCCTTTTTTTTAAAATAAAATAAAATGAATTAAAAGATTTTTAAAAAGGTAATCTGTCATAGCTCTAGTATTTGCCCAGGTAGGGGATCTCCCCAAAAGTACGTACTAGGAGGACATTTCTGACAAGACTGGTACCAGTGGTGAGGCCAACACAGTATAATGGTCATGTAATGGCTGTGTCCTTCGGAGTGATTTTCTAGGCACCACTTCACAGCAGCATAGTGCAGGGCTGTTCCTCCTAGCATCCTGGGAGAGTTTCCTGGGGTAGCCCCCACCGTGGCAAAATTGTATTCCTTTTAGTAATATAATTTAGTAGGTAGAACTGACCACGTGATGAGTAATAAGCCATAACTGCAACGTGTGAGCCCTGTAAATAGAGAGTAGAAATATAAAAGCCAAAACAAAGGAGGTTAGTGACTATCTCACAAATTTGCTGTAACAGCTAACCTTGTCTACTACTAGACTTCACTGGTGTTTCAGACCTGGCCCCAAGTCAGGGCATGAGAGGGACTATCCTTGGAAGCTCCCTTTATTTAGAACCACTGCAAGGAAAGAAGGAATGAGAGCTGCCTTTGTTTGTTTGTTATTTTTAAAATCTGGCTCCCTGTTGCAAGGCAGTAAGATGAGCAAATGGCTTTTGCACCTGGCAAGTTACCATGAGCAATTACTGCAACGCTTAGTGTCTTTCTGCCACCAGCGGAAGTCTCTTTGCTCCCTTTCATGTCACAGATTTCAGTGTTCTTATGGGGATGGTACAATTAAAGCCACAAGATTTAGTGCTCTAATTCTCTTTTGTTTGCAACAAAAGGGAAAGACAGGGAAGGATGATACATGTGGCTGGATTTTCCTTTCTATTTAACTGACCAGCAAAAATACTGTGTATATATAACTGTGACAACAACAGAGTTTGTTTAAACTCATCAAACCATTCTGTTAGTAACTGGATTAAAGACTAGTATTTCACATAAAGGAATCTTGTTATTAAAAAAAAAAAATGCTGTGACTACATTTCACTCCTCTCTGTTTACAAACCTCAACATCTGAGCAGGCTGTACCTTATGTATTTCTGTGTGTTTCTTTCAGTACAAATGCTTTCTAGTTTTAGATATGTCATTAATGTGATGCCAATGTCAAGAACACTGGTTTTGACAAGTATGTCAAAAATGCTGCTTGTGATAAATGTGTGTATGGGAGGGAAACATGGTGGTTGACAGGAATCCAGGTTTCATTTTTAGCCCTTCCATTGTTACCCTGTGTGCGACCTGAGATGAATTGCCAAATCAGACTTTTTCAAAGGGGACATCTGTGAGCATGAGTGCAATTCCTGTGTTCTAAACTGGCATCTGACAGTGAGATATTCAAATCTGAGCTCTTGACCCTTGGTTCAGTGGAGAGAAATGGGAACTACCAAGGGACAATTCACCAGATCCATTTTAGGATGAGGTGAACTACCACAGGAACTCAGAATGGCTGGTTTGCACCTTGTGGTCCACAGCTGAGACACCGAGGTGAAGGTGAGCAGGAACCGCACGTTGCTGTTCCACAGGATTTCTTGGACACCCTGGAACTCAGCTGAACCATGCTTAGTGATGTGGAAGGTCATTCCTCTGCAGATTCAACCTTGGTATTTTCTAAAACAAGCTGCTGCTCCTGCTAAAATTCATGCACGCTTAAAAAGAGGTTTAAATTACAGCCCTGTTGAGCCTTAGTTTCTCCTTCTATGAAACTAAACTGTTCATCAGATCTGCATGTTTTAAGTATTAAAGGACGGGCCTTATTACTGGACACTCCAGGAAATGAAATCTCATTGTCTTGATTATCTGACCAGTCTTGCTAGAATCTGTGGGATATCACGATTTTTCTTGCTTCAAGTGTTGGTCCTTTTCATTTACTTAACTGCACCTTTCATTTGCCAACTGTGCACCCCAGTGTGCTTGCTCTGTGGACAAATTGGTAAATTGGTCAGCTGCCAAAAGGGAGTAATTTGACTTACCTGAAATGAGCAACAGTGTGATGAAAATACATTGCCTCAGTCCCATTGGATAAGCCTCAGATTGTATTGAATTAGAATTAGGACAAGGGAGTCAATGTACTGGATAATAATGAAATGTTTAATGTGGATTAGCTGCATATAAAATTAATACATTAGAATGAATTGTGGAAGAAATAAAATTATGTCAGGCCTTTATCCTGACTCTAATGACTTCAAAATGATGCACTCTTCTGTTTATAGAAGAGCGAAAGTAAAGCTATCGAATTTGTGTTCTTCATTTGGGTGAGAAAAATAGATAGTATTATTTAAAATAAAATTATATATATATATATATATATATATCTCTCAGAGCTGTCAAATCAGGATCCCATTGAACCAAGGCCATAATGTTTGGGTCTGGACCATACCTGAGAGGTTACAGAGATGAGGATGAAGTCTAGCAAGAATAGGTACATGAAAGCAAGATTCTAAACCTAAAACTCCTTAATCGCCTGCCTGAGCTTAATTTTGGAAGTCTCTTGGTTGATTGAGTTTTATTGTTACTGTTTGTTATTTTTTCCCTGCCCTTAATATTTATGGCTTTTTCTACTTTATGCCTTTTCTTCTGGGGGTTAAAACTAAATGTAAGCTTTGTTTTGGACTATCCAAAGGTGAGTTGAAATATTGCCTGTCCAGGAAGATCTTAATGGGTTTAATACAAAATGGGCAAACTTTCCAAACAAGTTGGCAAAGGTAATTTTTGACTGGCAGGTATGGAAGGGCTGCAGAGTTTGCTGTGGCATAAAAATTACAAGTATTCATCTGCACTTTGTGAGGCTTTTTGGTTGGTTTTTTTGTTCTTAATGCTTTCTTGTTGCCTCATCTGTTCTAGGTTCATTTCTGTTTCTCAATGCATCAGGGAGGCCAAGCCCCATCATCCTGAGCCCTTGGCTGAGAAGCAGCAGTGACCAATGCATAGTTCAAGTGGCTGTTTATAAGTTTTACCAGCAGAGTGGAGAATATATTGCTCGTGTCCTTCCCATTGACGAAAGCAGAAGTGAAATCTTATCAGTGGAAAGTCCAGAGAAACATGGGTAAGTCTCATCCTCTCATTTGACTCACAGCTTGAGTTGAGAAAAATCACATGATTGTGCAGCAGTACAGCCACAAAATGCGTGCTGCATGTCTAGTAAGGGGAGCAGGACACTACACTGAGTAGATGTTTGTCTTGCATGGGTCTAAAGTATTGTAGAAGCTGGAGATTGGTGCTTATTTTACTATACAAAGCATCAACAAACTACTGGATCCATGTAACAGTGAGTGTCTAAGTCAACATCATCTTTATTCTCAGTGTTTGCAAGTACAGACATAGTGTGGATACTCGTCCTAAGTTTAAAGCTTTTCTATCTAATTTGTTCTATCTGATTTCTTTTTACTACTTCTTTACCCAAGTACACTGTTGGGCTTAGAATATCTACTGAGTCTTTGCAGTTTCATGTGTCTGCATACATTTTAAGTTTTGTCTTGCGTTTGTATTTTTTTTTAAATGCCGTCTCTTGTCAATAAAGCAGTTCAGAGCTACTGCCAGAGGAGGAAAGCTTTTGATCTTTCAAGGGTGCAACTGTTTGAAATGTTTTATCCTCTTTGTGCAATTAATCTTAATTGTTGATGATGTCTTAATTTGTCAGACTTCCTGTGCATTCTTTTAAATTTTGGTTAGCAGCAAAACAGCAGGAGCTGAACACAGTAAATATTTCAAAATGCTATAGTAGTGGAGTAACTTAGAATTGAATTTGGATATACATGAGGCTAATGTTCTACCTGTTCTATATACTGATTTTTTTTTTATTTTTTACTTCTGCTGTGAAATGTGTGTTAAGCAGCATAATTTTTACTAAGCATCTCAGATGTTCTTTGTTTTGATGTGATAGAGAGTTTCTAATAGCAAGTCCTGCTGGCTTGTGCTTGTAACAAGATGTGATTATCTGATTACTGTCTACAGCAAATTCTGTGTTTTCCAGTAGCAAAAGGAGAATGCGCAATAAAGAACCTTATAGGAGATAACCTAACTCATGGAAACAGTTTCAATAGTTGTAATTCCCGTATAACACATGGCCTATAAAAGTGAGGAGGAGAGCTTGTGTGTGGATCTAGCTCATATTTGGTTCCAACAACATCATCCAAATTGTAAATTACTGTTGATGTCTGGGGAAAGGTAATTAGGGGAGCCGCAGCAGCTGTCTTCTTCCTTAGCTCTTTGCAAATGCTGTGCTCTATGTCACAGCTAATAAACATGCTTTGTGCAAAGTGCCTCCTGCATTGGCAATGCCGCTGTTCCTTGGCACTTGCGGGGAGTACTGCTGTGTGTAAAATGTTTTGCTGTGCGGCATGGAGAAGCTCTAGCTTGGATCTGTGGGCAGGCAGAACTCACCAGGAGGACAGGCAAGTGCCAAATGTAAGGAGCCTTGAAGGGAAGGGAAGGATCACTTTTAACTACGATAACAAATGCCTACCTTTGCCATCTGCTGGAGACAATATGGACTACTTAGCTGTGTGTTGCAGATGGAAATTGTCACCACAGTAAAGAGAGTCTGTGCTTTTAAAGAAGGTGGGTTTTGTTATAGCTTGGCTATCCCATACGCTTGCAAGAAGTGTAGCACATATACTCTGTGTGCTATAAAACTTTGCAGTTGGAGCAACTGGCTGGTTCATTTTTCCCCCTCTGGTCTTGTCTCTTCACTGTGAGAGGTAGTAGCTCTTCCCCCAGCTCAGCAATGCAGAAAGGCCCTGATATTGTGCCCACATAAATGTCACAGGGTTAGTTAAGTATCTACCCACAGACTGCAGCCACAGATGATAGGGTAGCAGTTTGTTATCATTTGCCCTGAACCTTCAGTCCAGGATTTATGAGTGCTCCTCTGCCCTTTGTTTGGAGAAATAATATTGATTATCCCAGCTCTGATAATAAAACATGCAAATCTCACTTTTGTAAAAATCTTCTTTTCTTTGAACAGGAATCAAGAATAGCTGATCAGAAGTCAAGAATAGTTCAATAAAGTTCTTAAATGAACTAGCAATCCTACAGTGGAAATCTGTTCTGTTTAATATTTTATTTTGTCTTGGAAATTGCAAAGAATTGTATTGTTTTGTAATGAATTCTTTGACCATGCTATAACCAAATGATCTCTAAAATTTTATAGGGATTTTAGCTCTAGGCACAAGGTAATTGAATTCCTCAGTGATAAGCCAGTGCTAGAAATAAAACCACTTTAAAGTTTCACAGGTGACACTTCTTTGAGCCTATGCACTTTATATATTGTTTTGCAAACAAGAGGTGTAAAGTGTGCGTAGTTCCCTGTGACTTATATGTGCAGTAGTAAGTCCATGCCATTGCTTAAAGTCAAGCTCATAGCAGGATGAGTATGTTTTATTGAAACATGCACCTGAAGGGTGGTGAAGCAATAAATTAATTCCAGGGTGGATTTTCTCATATCTTGAACTATGCACAGTGTCAGTATCTTTTTACCTTTTTTTTTTCTCTTTTCCTTTTTAAACCACATAACCTGAATTACATATATTAATATCTTACAAGGTCTTCATAGTTCACCTACATTTACAAGAGAAAAAAGTAGATGCTGTCAGGTATTACTGTTTCATTCAGGGTGAAACCACGCAAGCAAAGGTTTCGGTTGACAGCACTTGGAGCTGATTTTAAGTAGAATATATGTAAAGCTATGAAGTTTTATTAGTCAGGTAGAGACAGCATAGCACCCAATGTTTATTTGTTACCAGGTGACAACCGTGTTGTCTTTGCGTGCAAAATGCCAGGTGTGATTTCAATGGATACTCAGCACACATAAAGACTCAAAGGCAGAACTAGTGGTGTTCTGTTTGCTCCTCTGGTCTCTCTAGAAAAAAATAGCCCAAACCTGTGGACTGTGGACCAATTCCATAATGAGACATAGTCATTACAGAAATTGTTGTATGGAAGATGCATATTTGTTTTATTTTCTTACTTGACATATTTCTCTGCAGCTGATCTATTGCACGTAGGAAGAAAGCTAGCTAATTTTAAGACGCATTACATAGCAGTAGGATAGGGCAGATGGAACAGACACCAGGAAGAATATGCCAGAAGTGATAGCTGTGAATGGTTCCTGAGTGATGAAATACCAGAGGCTGGCAAAGTAATGCTTGTTTTGTATTATACAGAAACTTTGCCAAATACAATAACAACTCTTCTACATAATATTTGCAACAGTGCTTACCACTCAGAAGATAATTATGTCCTTGTTTATCAGTTCAACAGAATTGTATACCTTTTAATGTTTTTTAAAGAGCAGAAGGATCTTACTCTGTATTTAAGCTATGGATTTTGGAACACCTTTGGTTAGACCTTCTCTGATTTAGTTCCTAAGCAATCAGTAGGACTCCTCTATGGGGAACAACACCTTACTATATTCTGTTAGAATTAGATTTGTTGCATGATAGAGTTTCTAGATGATCTGGCTTTGTGGATGTGTTTTTTATATGGTTAGTCTCTTCTGGCATCTCTTGCAATTCTGTTGTGTTTCACAAGCACCTGCAAATGATACAGGGAGAGAATCAGTGCAGTGTTATCAATCCTTTGTAATGGCAAAAGGGTTGTTAAGATTCCTGCCATGGAGCACAGCACTTGCTGATTTATCCCAAAGGCCACTACATGTGGGTACTGTCTTCTGCTGTTTTTCTGCTCCCGTGGCGCTGTATGCAATCCTTTCTTGTTGCTGTTTAATGGACTTCTTTGTGTTACTGGAGGTGAGGAGGCAGCAAGTATGTTTGTATAACATATTGGTTGTTCAGCAAAGCAGAGTTGCTTCCACAATTTGAATGTTGACTTCTGGGTGCTGGTCCGACTGTCACTGAGGCCACTTTTCATGTCACCTCTTACTAGTTTTCCTATCTGTTAAATTTATAATTATAAAGCTAGTAAGATTGTAAATGTGCTCTGTAGAGTGGGGAAAACAGAAGGAAAACTTGTCAACAAGGTCAGAGTTTGTCATACAGGATTTATTTTTATTTCTTTTGATCTTTGTATTTCAGAGAAGTTAGAGTTGGGCAAGGACAAAAATAGCATTGTTCATTTTAATTATCATTACTATTTACATCTCTACTTGCACTACTAATGGTAAATTGCAGTATTATATACTATATATCAAACCAAACTTTTTAATAAGCCCATAGCAAATGACAGCATAACTTCAATTTGGTCTTTCATTGTTGACTTCCCTCATCACTAATTCCATAATCATGTTCTTGCCCCCCAAAATAATGTAACAAGTGGATCTTAATACTGTTCACATGACTGAAGGTAATTGTGGTCTCCCTGAATAGGGGAGGTGGGGAAGATCCTCAGATGAGCTACTTCAGCAGGAATACCAGGATGCCAGCCTTGTTCAGATGTAGATTGAAAAGATAAGATTTGAACTACTGGATTGAATTAACTTCTGACATCGATCACACATTTCCTGCATGAGCTGGGCACGCCGCCTCTTCTGTCGTGTTGCTGCTTTTTCTCTATAAAAGAGAGCAGGGTAGTTTCTCTTAGATATTCTTCTGTGCCTTTTTAGATTGTAATTGCTTTATGTTAGTTGGTGTCATGGTTTAACCCCAGCCAGCAGCTAAGCACCACGCAGCTGCTCGCTCACTTCCCCCCAGCACAGTAGGATGGGGGGAGAGAATCGGGGAAAAAAAGTAAAACTCGTGGGTTGAGATAAGAACAGTTTAATAGGACAGAAAGGAAAAGAATAATAATGTTGATAATAACAATACTAAAATGACAATAATGATGATAAAAGAATTGGAATATACAGAACAAGTGATGCATAATGCAATTGCTCACCCCTTGCTGACTGATGCCCAGTTAGTTCCCGAGCAGCGATCTGCTCCCCCTGGCCAGCTCCCCCCAGTTTATATAGTGGGCACGATGTCACATGCTATGGAATACCCCTTTGCCAGTTTGGATCAGCTGTCCTGGCTGTGTCCCCTCCCAACTTCTTGTGCCCTCCAGCCTTCCTGCTGGCTGGGCATGAGAAGCTGAAGAATCCTTGACTTGGTCTAAACACTACTTAGCAACAACTGAAAACATCAGTGTGTTATCAACATTCTTCTCATACTGAATCCAAAACACAACACTATACCAGCTACTAGAAGGAAAATTAACTCTATCCCAGCCAAAACCAGGACAGTGGAACTTTGTGTCTTCCTATAAATCCTTGCAACACTTTAGAGGCAGAGGGAGATTGAGGCTGTGGCAGTGTCAGATCAAGATGATCTGTTCTGTCACCCCACACTTAGGGGATGTGGACTGTGGAATCCCTGCATAGAATTGTTGGTAATGAACTATACATCTTTTGACTTAAGCATACCTATACAAAGCACATAAAATTATTAAAATTGCAAGCCATATGTGATTTTTGAGCTGTGAGTAGGACCTCTAGACTAGTCCAAACTTGAGATTCATCTGAAGACTTTTGTCTAAAAATGTGAAGTAAAAGGTGTCTCTTAAATAAAACCTGAGATCTGAATGTGCATGCATGAGCAAGGAAACCATAAAATACTACTACTCTGTATAGCCAGTACTTTAGTAGGTAAATGTATATTTCTGCACAAAGCACTTCTAACAGAGAAAGAGCACCTGTTTTTGAAGGTTACTACAAATCATGATAGGCTATTCCCTTTCTGGCATCTACAACTTCACTTGAGATTGATTGCGTTGATAGATGTCAAGAAAAATATACGAAGGAATCGCTAGCATCTGTCACATTCGACCTTGGGGCTTGAAGTCTGAAGGTTATTTCTTGTATTAGTGTTGTTCTTTTTCTTGTTCTTTCTTTTTTCTTTTTTTTTTTTTTTTCTTGCCAATCGCTTCACTAGTCTGTCTCACAGACCATGGGCTTAGTAGAAGGAATTTACTTTCTTGGAAGCCTTTAACCTTAAAAGTACCTTTCTCAGGTTAGTCGTAATATAAATTTGCTTGGCTTTTTTTGTGGATAGAGGTTTTTTTCCTTCTTCTCCTTGAAAAAACACTTTGTTTTGCAAATGCCTGGATTACGATATAAGAAGAATGAAGACCAAAGTATGTGTATTTGGAATACTTCATATGGGCACTTAAACTCATTTTTAGGAATCAAAATATGTCTCAAAAAATTTACAGCACATTTTACTCTCAGAGAATAGTAAATTAGGAGTTTAAGTCATTCAGTCTAAACCATACATTTGAGAAATTCAGGTAATCCAGGAAAATAATCTGGGTTTATGGATTCATTAGAAACTAAGCTCTCCTGCCTTGGTGGCCAGGCACCACTAATCCTTTTAGAGAAGAAACTTCAATTGTTCCAGACAGAAAATTAGCACTTAAACTTTTCCTGTGCTGTTATCCACTAGGCAACTTTTAGTCCCTTTCAGTCTGTCAAATTAAATGCAAAGAAAGAAAAAGAAAAAAAAAATGTTGATGTCTCTTTTCCCCCTTCCCTTTTCAAAAGATACTGTCCTTGATACCTGTGAAGAATCAGTCCTTTTTTAGCAGTTGATTACAGTCCCAATCAAACTGATTGGAAATGAGTTTGGGGCAGTAGAGGGGGGGAATGCTCTTTCTTGTTTTCTAATACATGTTATCAGACAGTTATTAGGTGGCGGTGCTGCCTCGTATTGACGTTTGCCAGATTCAAATGCAAACAGGAAGGCCAAAGTTGTGTAGTCTACTTCCAGTTACAACTATAAAAAAGGACAGGGGAAAAAAAAAGCCATTTTAAAGTTGAAATAAAAGCATCAAATGAGGAAAATTTTTGTCAAACATATCAAAATTTGGCTTACTACAGAAGCAAATGATTTGATATGTAGAGGATGGAACAGTAGATGAAAAATAAACTTATTTTTCAGGGTAAGAGTTCAGTTTTATGGATACCTAGTGGAGTAGCCTTTTCGGCTGCTTTTAGCATAGTGCTGAACACACTGTGGTGGAGAAGGGCTAAGGTGGTGAGCTGGATGCCCAGTGTGCATTGGCACAAGGATCCTTGTGGCTTCCCAGATAATCATGGCACCTGTTGGTGACCTCCTTGGGCTCTGGGAGCTGCTTCTGTGCATGAAACCCCAGAGGCTGGCACATCTGACCCTGTAGAAATGATGCCAAACTGACCATGGTAACAGAGTTGGGGCACCCTTAATGGTGGCTGGTTTGGCTATTTGTTCTTTTGAAGCTAAAGATTCCTTAATATAAATTATTTCTTACACAGCTGAAACAATTCCTTCAGACCACTCTGAGCAACCTAATCCAACTTTTATACTGTCCAAATCCTGGGCACAAAAATCTGTCATCTTAAACCTTTATACGTTGTGTTCTTCAACATTATTTGCAGGCTCCACTTTTCTGGTTGTTACGCTATTCTCCAAAGTCTGGATTGGTTTTCCACCCCACCCCTTCTTCATTCCTTTGTTTCCCTTGTTTTATAGATCTCATTTGCCTTTCTACCTGAGGTGGCTTCTTCAATTTTTAAGTCATCCCAAACTAATCTTTACAGCCCCATGTTGACGCTAGCCCATGTTGCACTTCCTATCAGTGTAGACGTGCCAGGATGAATTTCAGTTTCCTGAAACCTAAACAAGCAAACAACCCACCACACACAGACACACCACACAGCCTCCTCCTCCCAAGCACACGCACACGCACACACTTCATTTTGTCATCTTTCTTTTCTTCATTTAGGTGTCCCTTCTGCTATACAGAATTGCAAGCAGTCTCTTTAGGATCCTTTGCTACATAGCATCCAAGTATGCTTTCCCACAGCCAAAATGCTTTCAACATTTGTTTCCAGAGACTAGGCAACATGACTCATTCATATTGCCAGCCTTGTTTCTAGTTATTTTTCTGCTCCCCTCAAGCTAAGCTCTCTGTCATTCTGCTGTTGGCAAAGCTTTATAACTAGCCTGTGGTATAATTGCTTTCTGTATCTCCTTCTTATTTTTGACCTTAAAAACCTTCTGAGTTCTCTGCAACCTCCTCCATGGCTGTCCCACCTTGGAGCATGGCTTTGTCATTGTGCGCAATTTCCTTGGGGCTTTCCTTGCTAATGCTTAAGAATCTCCTTCTTATCCAAGGCAAATCTACCGTGCCGTAGTAAGTACTAGAGAAGATTTACAAGGTAGTATTCCTTCCTTCAAATTCAGCAAGAAATTATTAACTATGTGCTGGTAACCTTGCAAGACTTAAAAATCATGTCCTTGACCTGTTCAGCCGCTAAGACTGTTAGTGTAGTGGTAATGCAGTTGATTCTGCATTCTAAGCCAGGTTCTCAGTTATCCCTCTTAAATTATCTCAATTCTGTTTCATGACTTGCACCACAGTGTTCAAGTCTGGTAGGGCAGCTTTGCACCCTCACTTTAAAGAACACTGTCTATATTTGCTGCCTCACCAAAAATGGTGCCTTTTGTTCTCAAGTGCTGGTTAGTCAGGTGTTTTCCACTCCCAAAAGAAGAAAAAGAACTCTGATAAACTTAGCACTAACTTAAAATTTACTTCTGCATATTAAAAAGAAATCAAAGATTTATTCAACAGTAATTTGCAAGTTAATTCTCAATAAATTCCCAATTAGAAAATTGAAGGAAATGAAGGTTAAGAAACTACTTAGATTCTGATGCTTGCTGCGGTGGCAGAGGAGGCGGCTTAGGGTTCTTTTCAGTGATCAAGGAAAGTACTGAACAGGCTTTCTTTCTGCAGGAATACAGTGAGGACTGCGGTGTTTGACACCGGTGTGAAGCACTTTGCAGACCTTTTAAATTATAACTCGTGTGCCATATTTGTTAAGTAATATTGCTAATGCCTGAAAGCATTTTTCTGTCAAATAGCTACTTTTGTTTTGCTTTGCAATTTTGTTGTTTTCTATGGCACATGTCTGGTACAGTAGAAATTATATTCCTGTAATAAAATACTGTCTCAAGGGCTCTTTAGTACTGGCAGTGGCAAATCATTAATGTCAGCGGCTAGTCTGGCAAAACCATGGTTTTGGGTTGACACCAACACCAAAGGCACAGGTTTCAGACAGGGTTGTCAGATCTGCTTTATACGCTGCTTTACACAGCTTATTTCTTGACTTGTGCACTGTGGCAGAAGGCTTTTCCACACACTGTGCTGAATAATGCTTGTTCTTAAAATGAATCCATATAGAGAAGCCATGAACATTCATGGCTTGCATGGTAGCATTGTGGCATCTTATATACAGAAATGAACAGTCCTCACCATCACATTTGAAAGTACTTGCCTTTTCCCTACCTTTTTTGCAAGGGTTGTGTTCATCTTATGGTCCATTCTTTATGGACGTTGAGTTCTCCGAGTCACTGAGTACAGTTGCCAGCTCTTTATAAATGTCAGTCCGTAACCTTATGATACTTGTTGCCTCCTGTATCAGGCTGACTAAATATGATTTTCTACTGGAAGTAGCAGCAGTGAAGTTTGTTTACTGAATGTAATTGGAGCTTTTCCTGATGATCCCTGGCTTGGCGTGCCATTCATGCTGATGGATTGGGGCCACAAAGATGCATAATAAAGTTCCTTTTGACAAGACAAAGTTATTCTAAACTGGGATTTAAACCAGCAGCACCGTCTGCCATCCTTGATGAACTTTGCATGAGGATAAGACTGCAGAAGATCGGTACAAATGTAAATCTTTCACGAAGCAATGAAGTTTTTATGACTCCATCTAGCAAGGAATACAAGCAGTAGAGTAAATGAGACAAAATCGGTTGTCTCTCATATTCAGATCAGTGGCCAATTATTACAATGCTTTTGTAATGGAACAAAATTACACTAAGGGGAAGATTTTATCAAAATATTTATATTGAAATATGTTTTAATCAAGAAGCCAAATAATCTGATTTTCTTCAGCAGAATTAAAACACAAAGTGTAGAAAAACTTTCCCCATGCAGTGTGCTTGCTCAGAGATGTTATGATAACTTTAGTTAGGAGATTGCTATCAGTGCATTAAATATAATGGATGACCTGATCATTTTTAGGATGTTAAACATCCCAAGAGTGTCTAGCTAAATGTACTACCACACCAGAAAATAAAAACGTGAGGTGATCCATCTGGATATTGTCTTAGTTTGAATGGAGACAGTGTTCTCAAATGTAGCAACTGTTTCTTGCATCTCTGCTCCTTTCCTTTCTAAATGCCGGGCTTTCAGGAGGCTGTGGTGTGGAAAGTATAGGCTAATGCATTTGAAAATTCAGATCCATATCAAAACCATGATGATTGCAATTTGTTATTATTTCATGCCAGATGAGCTATTCAGAGGCTGGTTTCTTAGAGGTCTCTAGATAACATCTGACACAAGTTGCTTTCCTTGTTTTTTAAAGCCAGTTGTCTGGGAACTTGGGCTCCTTTCATTCCTTTAGGCAATTTCTCCAGGTCAAGGCTGGGGCATGTATCTGGACTGTTTGAAAGGGAATTGACTGCTCTTACTATTTCTGTTTTAGATAGGGGATTTTGATTGCCAATATCAAGGCAGTTGCAGTTGACAGTGCCTAGTAAAACAGCCCCCCTCAAACAATGAGAGATTCCATCAACTTCAATGTTTATCAACAGACCACTATCAATTTTTTAATTTTTTTTTTTCCCAAGAACATCTTGCTTTTTTTTCCACTTATTGCTTGGCCACGGTATTCTATTACAAAAGGAAAAAAAAATCCTATATAATTTTACTGACTTCTTTCCTTAATAAATTTGAAAACAGGGAGAATGGTGGTGTCTTGGACAACAGAAATTCTGTCCTTCCATCAGCTCTTTTATCTCTTCTCACTTATTCCCAGGGCTCACTTGTTCATTGCTCACTCTATCTCAACATACTCTTTCCTTCTAGTTTTTTCTTCCAGGCTTTCTTCTGAACAGTCTTTCTAGCTCCTGAGCAGGTGTCATTTTCTCTCTCCTTTCATCTTCACTCCCTGTCTCTTGCTCCTGTCCTGCTTGCCTTTGACGCAGGTATATTTCTTCTTCACAGGTTCTGGGTCCAAAGGCTGGGGGAAGCACAGAGTAGCTTATTTTGTGTTCCCAGGTCTGATGCAGTCCAGGATGAGTGCTGGACACTTGTGCAATTCAGCTGCCACTTCTGGAAGAAAATTTCTGCCAAGAGGACACAAACATCAGCTGTTAGAGGCTTGCAAACTGGCCTCATTGAGGTGAATTTTCACAGAAAGGGACACACAAATGAAGCAAGTGATGCTATAGTTCTCCAGTAGCACTTTCATCAACTGACGTGAAGGACTTTTAAAAACATTAAGACTCTGCTGAAGTAGGTGGTACTATACAGATGGACACAATCAAGCATGAAGGAGATATTCTAGCAGATCATTAGTGAGGTTGGTATTCAATAGAAGTGCGGCTGAGTGGCACTGCGTTTATGGCATTATTTTTACTAGAAGAGTAAAAGGTTTTACAGGTTTTAATGGGGAGAAATAATGTTGATGTCTGGGTTTTCAGAGTCAAAGGAACTGATTCCGGCAGAGTTGTTAATGTGTATCTCCTTCACCTCAGGTGAGTGGCCTAGCACTGTTTGGGGAGCAGGCAAACACAGCATACACACAAAATCTAGATTCTGCATTTGTTGCAATGCAGAAACACTTGTAGGGGCAAAGTTAAGAGGAGAAAAAAAAAAACCCTAAGCAATTGTTCATAGGCTAGGAAAATTCTAGCTCTGCATCTGCTCCTGAGTCCTCATTGTGAGCAGCACATGGCAGATATGTTTTTACCCTGCAGGGGACAGGCAATGCACATGCTCTTTCCATATTCTCTTCCTCATGCCCCTCCCAGCTCTCCTTATTGCATTAATACTCCCCACTCCTAAGATACGGATGTCTGAATTGTGTCTAACTGAATTGTGACCATTTCTTTCTCAAATTAATCGCTATCCAATCCCAATTTCATGTGCCTTTGATGCCTGGTTTTAATTGCCTTAAAGTAGAAAGCTTCAATGAGCAGAGAAATTAAAATTGCAAAATCCTGATGGCTTTTTTTAGCTGAGTTGTTTGCCTCCACAGTCAGCTTGAATAGTATGGGTTTTGGTTGGTTGTTTTCTTTTTTTTTTTAAGTGAGTGAATATTTTAGTTTTCCATTTCTGACAGAGCCGCAGGCTTAACTGCAATGGATAGGCTACATTTTAGCTCCAGAACATGGAATGTGTTCTGCATTGCCTACGCTCTGGGAGAGATGTTGCAAGTCAGTGAAACAAGCTCTCCCTTTTGAAGCTGGACTTTACTTAGGAAGGAAACTGCCATTTGGAAAGATTGAAACCCCTAATATATATTGGAGTGTCAGGGATGCCATGGAGGGGGCAAAAGTGGGAATGAAGCGCATTGTATCCAACTGAAAAGCCAGAAGTCATTTCAGACAATCACACAATTTCTTTTATCCAGAAATTGTATATTCCGTGAAATCAGAACTTTTCATGGGAAAAGTGAAGTTTTGATTAAGTGTTTTCCCTTAGGGCGAGCTAGATGAAATATTGGTTTCTTGGACTGACCCCAAATACCTTCTTAGCTATCTGTTCAGGATTACAGTGGATGTCATTCTGCTGCCTTAGTTTGTATGTCCTTTTTGACAGGGATTGTTCTTTATCCCTTTGATGAGACAGCATGTCTTCTCCAGCCACAATGTGGCATAGCGTGGAAGTTGCATGACTTGAGGAGCATCATCGTGAGAGCTGATGGTTAAACTCTACACAAGGAGTAACACCACCATTTGAGTGTCTGTGTATCTTTGTGCCATACAGGAGTATGGCATCATAAGGGAGTGCAATGGAATGATAAATTGACTCTGAGAGAAGTACTGTAGGTCAGCTATATAAAGCAAAGTAAAACATGCTGATAAGTGAATATCCATATTTTGCCTTAAAATGCAACTGTGATGCTACTTTACAAATTGTTTGGGTTTTTTGAACTTAATGAAGTGTAACAGCAAAGGGTCCCATGTTTTCACAGGCTTAAGAGTAAAGTTACTTTGTGGAGAAAAATCACCCTGGTGTAGGATAGGTTTATTAATTATTGAGCGAAAAAGAAGTTGTCTGTCAAATTGCTAGATTTCAAATCTGAAATTTGTTGCCTTTTACCAACTTGTTTTATTTCTAGGACTGATATGACTGCTTTTTCCTAGTATTGACTTTTTCTTAATGATTTCTGCTTGTAGTCTTCTGTAACAATTTATGCCATGATCATGCTCAGTTTTTATCTACTGACTGATAATAGAGTTTGCTTTATAAACAGCATTCACTGTAACGTAACTGTTCAGTACTGGCACAGCAAGCTGCGGTAATAACTTCTGTAGGTTAATGTCATTCATACTCAGCTGTTGCTCGATTATCCATCAGAAAGTATCTTGTTTTCTGTTCCTTGCCTGTGACAGCCCTAGTGAGAGTGGTTTGGGTTTGTGTTTTTTTCAGCATTCAGGTGTAAAATGGATTTTGATGCCTTTTTACCTCAGAAAAGTATTTGAAACATCCTTCTGGAAAGTTCAGGATGTTCTTGAGGGGCAAAGACATAGCCTTTATTGACTGTCTTTTTATACAGTTACCCTTTTTGACTAGAATAGTTATTCAGAGTTGAAGATCCGCGGACTATCTTTGTAAGGGAGAAAAGTTGGCAATGAGGCCAATGGTTTTGGTCATCCTGTTGATTTGAAAGCCTTGTGTTCCTGAAAACTGGAGGCATCAAACACCATAAAAATTTGTTGTTCACAGCTCATGTAGCCCAGAAGCCTCTCTAGTCTTGTTTCTGGGCTGCTCTCAGTACTTACTGAGCTATGTTTGATGTTTGCTCTTTTCTGTGTATGATATTCCTGGTTTTCTTCCTTGTTGTGTCTCTCCCTCACATGTGCATTATACTGTATACAGGAACTGGCCTTTTCTCTCCCATTCCCCCCAAAGTTACTGTTTTCTCTTTCTCTTTCTTTTTGCTTGACTTACATAGAGTGATGGATTTTTTGGTTTGGGGCTGGTCATTGCTTGTGCACATAATTTCTGGGTGTGTGAGAAAGAGACAGACACACGTGCATGTATGCATACTTTTTGCTTTCTGACTGTTTCAACAGTCTGGTATTGTATCTTCTTACTGCCTTTATCCGGGAATGACTGCTGAAGGGTGGCTTTGCTGATGCTTATTCCCTTTTGGAAAGCCATCAGTGTTATGCAAGTCCCATCCATCTGCTAGGGAATGCAATTCTAAAATTATTTTTTAATGGTGTAGAAGAGGCATAAGCTCAATATGTTTTCAACCACAGAAAGAGAAGGGAGGGAGTGTTCCTCCAGCTTGTTTATCAGAATCAGAATGAGAAATGGAAACAGCTTCCTAGTCATTTACTATTTGCTCCAGAGTAAATCTATCTAAATATTAGTGCACTGATGATAGTAAAAAAAGGGGGTTGGCGGGGGAGGCAGGAAGAAAACCTTGTCATTAGCTTGTCACGCTCTGTAGCAAGGTACATGGGAGACCAAAGATATATATACTATGGCATTTCTGTAATGAAAACTTGAGCAATAAAAGTAGTTTCTGCTATGTTCTGGAAAAGGAACTCTCAGAGGAAACACATTAACAGTATTTCACATTACAAATTATTATTGCATATTCAGCTATTGTTTCAAATGAGAATTGTGTGTACTACAGGGCGAGGGAAGAAAGATACAGTTAGTATTTCTTCTGTAAGCAGAATTAAGTTTTTATGCATCTGGCTATATCAGTTCTACCCTATAAATTAGAGTTAATACTTTCATGGAATGACTCAGTTGTCCCTAGGATACTTGATGGAATTACACATGTAGTTTGGGTTACACTAATAGTGGCTGAATATGTGAATCTCTTCAGTTTCACTGTGCTTAAATGGAAGGAGGTATTCCCATGTGAAA
Organism: Buteo buteo; assembly: GCF_964188355.1. Classification (NCBI taxonomy): domain Eukaryota; kingdom Metazoa; phylum Chordata; class Aves; order Accipitriformes; family Accipitridae; genus Buteo; species Buteo buteo. The sequence goes on along the minus strand of NC_134182.1, from coordinate 5,250,576 downwards.
ATGAGACTTGCTGGATATATCTAGTAAAGTGTGGTCTCCCACGTTGGATTTTTAGACCTCATGTTGTAGAAGTTGTATATTACTAACTAACAGTATTTGTGCTCTGAGTGCTAATTACATTTTTCCCACCATGCCTAAAAATTTTGAATTAATTAAATGCTTTGTTTCATCCACTCCCCTCTGTCCACCCAGGAGGGGTGTGTGTTTGGAAAGCTGGTTATTTTCATTACCTTCTTACACTGTAATTAATTTTATGACCTTGCACAGGTTGTCACAGTTGTCTTCACTACGATTTGGAAGACAGTTTAAAATATCATTGAGAGTTTCTATATTAACATCTTGCTAGCAGAAAGCTATTTTTGTCTTGTTATAATGCTGATTTTTCTCCTTCTTCCTCAAGCCTCCTTCCTAGAGGAAGAAGTGTCCCTTCTTCATATACCACCCTCCCTTGACTGGAGAGCCAAGTGATCCACCACTGGGCTTCCTTTATGCTCCCAAGAAACAGCCTCCAGCTCTTCTCTCTGAGCTGTGTTTAGTTGGCTCTGACTGCATACCTCAGTTTCCATTTTCTGATTTCTGGATGAAATTATTGATATATAGTTGCACTTTGGAATTTGGCTTCAAATATGTGTAAAAGTGAGAAAGAGAGAAATTATTTTTCTTACTGTGTTAGTTTCTGGGTGTATAAATTGAGAAGTATTAGAGACAACAGTTGTTCCAAAAGTGGTGTGCCACTGAAGTTCCTAGTTCTTTGTTTGCCACATTAGGCTGCAGAGTCTAGGGGGAACTGGGTCCTATTTCCAATTCTGCATTAGCTTATATAAAAGGCAGGAGGAAGAAATGGTGTTTTATTTTAAGGTTCTTCAGTTTGGCAGACTGTAAGGCTGGCCTAAGATTAGATGGGGCCAAAGTAACATCTTAACACTTTGACTGACAAATCACTCTGAACTTACAGAAGACCTAGGCTGATGTTAGCAGAAATGTAAGAAATGTACCCTAACCCTAACCCTAACCCTTACACGGTAAGATGTTAGCACTGTCTTACCGTGCTCACCTTTGTTGTGGCCTGGCAGAAGGGGATGCTCTACTTAGTTGCCTTGGAGAAGCCTCCAAAGAAGCATTGCGTAAAGCTTGCCTTTTAGATCTTACGGACTGCTCGCATTTGTGCCTTAATGAAGTTGCATCAAGACAGTAGGATGTCTAATCCATATCAGCAACACCATTCCTTCATTTATATTTACATTAAATTTATGTTAACAGTATCATTAACATCTTAGTGATATTGTAGCATAGCCTTACCAGTGCATTCTCAAAATGCTTCTTGTTGAAAGAAATTTGCTAAGTACTTTATTGCTAGCCAGAAATGGTTCTAGCAAACTGGTGAAACGCTCTTTAATTAAATGAAAGTAGTTAATTTTCCTTTTTCTGCCATTGAGGTTATAAGGATATTTGATTATTATAATGATATATGAGTTTATAATGATATTTGCAGGAAACACATATCGACCAGGTACAATCTGAATCAAAAGAAACTGATTTTAAAAGATCAAATAGCTGCTGAAAACATACTTGTTGCTTTCTTCCGTAAATGTTAACCTGTCAAGTATGGGTGCTCTAAGGTTGAATTCAACAATGTGTGTAAAACACACTTAAAGAGGCTGGTAACTGGAATAGTATCATCAGGTGTGCATACCATCAGTTAAGTGGAGCATGAGGGTTTTAATGTTTAGAAAAATGGGTGTCTTATGGTGTATGTCTTCAACAAGGTAGCATCTGGTCTTTTCAGTGCCCATTTCAAGCCCTCTTGATTATGAATCTGTCCATAGAGTTTAGTAGTCCTTCAGTCAAGTCTTAAATCATCAGCCAGGAGTGCAGCCTTGTTTTAGATGTATTTCGCTTTCCTGATATGCTTTGAAATATATAGAATTAAGGGCTGCATCTATGGAGTAGTTTTACATCTTTCTGTTTTAATGTATGCAACATATAGCAGATAAGTTTGCTGAAAGAAATATGTGGAAATATCTCATCTACCTAAATGTCACCCCACCACACCCCACACCCCCTTTTTTTCTTTTAAAGCAAAATGGGGAATTGTGCCCAGATATCCCTTCCAATTTTATATCTTCTAAGTGAAATTTCAGGAAGTAGATTTCAGTACATCAGTTTCAAGCAGTAACAGTCAGACAAGTAAATTGTGGATATAGATATTGATTTTAGGTACTTGGAATGCTGGCTGCTAGCAAACTTTATCCTGGGGTGGGGGGAGATAATGTGAGAAGTTCACTAAGGCAGAAAGACAAACTGCTAGAGGAACAAAGAAGTTATGCTACTATATGACACGGTTTAGCCATATGTAATTTAATGCTTTGCACTTTAGCAACACCTTTCAGGTAAAAATCTGCAGGACTTGATGAAATAATAGGGGGGTTTATGACATCTTTTCTGCTATCTTACAGATAGCTGATTAGAAGACCAGCAATGTTAGGGGACTGTTCACAACTCTGTATTCAGAGCCCAGCAGTCCTGTCTCACAGTTGTGTGTGGTGGTGTTAGAAGTCTTCATTTTTGACCTGTTGTCCTGCCAAACGCTTGCTCTGAACCTTGAAAAGTTTTTGTCATCACGTTGTTTATACTGCTCTTTTTTTTGTTGTTCTCTGTGAGTGCTGTTTCTTAATCACACAGCTATAATCAGGATCCCAAACTTCAGCTCTCCCAGTGCTAAAAGCAAAGTTAGTAACGAGAGATTTTACGGCTTTAGACTGATAAAATAGAGCAACAGATAGAATCACTTCACTGTTCAGGATAAACTGTTGCCCAGAGCAGGTACAATATCTTAAAATATCTTCCAGAGTTCACTGGGAAACAGGAACAGAGACATTTGTCTGCATGAAGTGAAACCTGCCCTAATTCTGAATATTGGGCAAAGCATGACATTTACAGATTCCAAAATGTTTGATTCCTAGAGAGAGAGAGTATAGTACTCTGCACCACCACAACGACCACTGAGGCTGGAGTTGTTTTGTGCCTTCAGACAGACTAGAAGAGGCTGGAAGACACACCTGTGACAATTTTATATTTCATTATTATTATCTGTCTACCTTGCTATAGTGAGTGTAATCCCTTCAACAAACTATCAGTGGTGATGGTGGACTCTTGCCAAGTCTGAATACAGGTTGCCAGCACTAGTCCGTATGGTGACATGGATAGAATATTTTCCTGTTAGTTGAAAACACTCACTTGACCTGCTGGGATATGCCCTTCCTAGAATTGCTCATAACCTCTGCTGTTGCCTTGCATAAAAAGATAGTAGTCTTCAGATGTAAATACCTGATAGTTTTACAGCATAGGGGGGTTAGGTCATACTTGGGACCACTGGCTGGCCCTGTGTCCCTGTTGTTCCCTTTTGTACTCCTCTTTCTCGTAGCACAGAGAATTGGTTTTTTTCCCCATCAGAAAAACAAATAAAACTCAGTAATTAAAATTAAGAGACCAATCCTAAACATTCTGTGCATAATCTCTGCTGCTGTAAAGACTGTGAGACTAACCCAAATCTCTACTCAGTATAACAACTGCTGACATTCATCTCTTTCAGAAGTTGTTGATATAAGTGCCAGATCAATCCAGGTTTCCTTGAGTAGGGCAAGTGGCAGGAAAGCCTGTTCTGGAAAGATAGGCAATACCAGTGGTGCAGAGGTACAGTTGTAAAGAATGAAATTTTGCAGTCTGCTGTGCTCTCTTTCTATTCTTTAGCTCTTTTTCACTCACTTACCATTATCAGCTTCTGCGTTCAGCGTGATACTTAAGCTAAGTTGAATCTTCACGGTGCAGAGTGCTGGCATTGAAAACTTTCATCTCCTTAAGTTACATACAGTTTCTTCAAATCTCAAGTGGTCTTTGGAAATTCATTCATTCATTGCTTCTGACTGAATCAGTGGAGATGTGTCCACCTGTAACCTGCTAAATTAGGTATCCTTCCTTTCTACCATTTACTTTATCGTATCTAGCGTGTAGTATACAGATCTCCCACATGGCATTCAATTGGAAATGCATACAGCAATTTTGGAGGGCATTTAGCCTTCTGTATTACATCCTGAAGGCTGCCAACATCTTGTGACAGATCCAAGCACACAGGTGGTAAGGTTGTGTTGATGTGCAATATGGCTTGCCCTGTTTTCCCATGTGGAATTGGAGAGTTGGCCAAACGTGGGAATTGGCCCAAATGTGAAAGCTGAGATTTGGCTTTGAGAGTTAGCAGGAACACAGGCTAGATCAAATTTTTCTCAGTCTAATATTGTGTTTCCAGGAGTGGAACAGGCTTTTAAAAAAACTTTGCATTAAGTTGATGCTCGATTATCTGCTTTTCTACATCTTAGATTTTATCCTATTTTTTTACTCTAGTATTTTCTATACTTAGAAACTGCTTTAGGCTTTGAAAGAATTAGGTTAGTAAAAGAACATCTTAGGAAAGTTTTTGTTTGTCATGAATTCATTTTTTACCTTTAATTGTTTTACATTGTAACAAAGCCAACACCTTTTCAAGTGTTAGGTGTGTGTTTCCTTGTCAGGCCCTTCTCTTCTGTTCTGCAGAACAGCCTGGGATATATCCTGATGCACACAGTAGACACACAGCCTAGACCACTCGCTTCCCTATAAGTATCAGCCTTGAGATACTGTTCTGTCTGGCTCGTAGCTGGGATTTGTCTATTCTAGTGGTGTTTGGGGTGAGGTGAGTATTGACCCCTCTTTCTGCTAACAGAAATTTCACCATGAAATGAAAAACTTTTTTGATGTAGAAGTATAATTGAGATTGGTATATTTCTATCAAAAGTTTTTTTCTGTTACTTTTTCATTTTCAGTCAAAAGTGTCTTTAGCCAGAAAATTCCCAACAGCATCCTCTTAACAAATTCTTTTTAATAATTTTAACATTAGATGCAATTACAAAGATCTAGTCCTCTTCTGACCAGGTAATTTTAGTGTCATGTATTACAACTGACAGCTTGTTCATTAGCATTACTTGTCTCCCAGCTTGTAATGTTTGGAAGTATGAATAATTGTCATTACTGTGGAAGGAGGCTTTGAGTTGTGACAACTGTTATAGCTGTATGTTGATTTTATGAGGAGTGAGTAAATGTCTGTGCAATTGAGTTAACAGCTTAATCTGCCCCCTTTTTCCCAACGTGACTCACTAAAGCATTTCTGTATGCACTGCTGCCACCTCTCTCCCCAGTTGTTGCTTGATTGACGTTAGTCTGTTTGAGCTCTCCATACATGTGTTACCCTCTCTGTACCATACAACTTTGTCACAATGCTGATGCCGCTGGCTTTCAGATTCTCATGTGAGATTCCTCTGCAAGAGGATCTGACTCACAGACCCCTCCTGAGATCCATTTAACACACTGAATTAAATTCAAGTAGCTCTTGATGCTTGTTAGCATCTTCTGTCTGACTGACTGGGATCTTACTCCTTAGTCTTCAGACTGTTTATAATATTAGATGTGTACATGGTATATCACAGATTTATGCTGCTCCAGGGTCCCAATTGCTTTTTATTTTGGTGGGGGTTTTTTTCCGACTCTGTCTCCATGAAGAGCTGCAGAATATGTGATCTCACTTTACAGTGTGTCCTTAGTATGCAAGTGTTTCTCCACTTGGTTTCTTAGCAATTCATCCTTTTGTAATAATATATTGTGTTCTCAGTTTTGCATACAAGCAATGCATTCCAGTGTCATTGACTGAGCTGGGAAGAGAACGAAGGTCTGTGTCCAGCTTGGCTGTTGACCTGATGGATGATCCTGAGCAAGGCTTTTTGTCTTTATGTCCTCAGTCTTGAGGAACATTAGGACCTTGTTAAAGAATATGTGGTGTCGGACCACCCGAAGTATAAATGTTTGACTGCAGTGTCTCTTGTAATTGTTTGAGCACTCACATTTAGTTTTGAAATGAGGCCCTACTTAGGAGTTACTTTCTTATTTTCACAGAAATCAGTCATGAGGCACTGTAAACCACACCTTTGTATCTGCTAAGTCTGCCTGAATATTTGGTTGGCCATCCAGCAATGCCATTGGGGATTTTCACACCACTTCCATGAGCTCCAAACTCACTGTCCATTGACTGTTTCAAGGGCTTAGATTCCTTACATAGATTCCCCCAAATTAAGTTATATCCTATGCTTGTGTCAGTTCTTGCCTTCAAGTCAAATTATGAACCCAAAATAGTGGGCATTTGTGAAAACTTTGACCTAAGTAATTCATCCAAAATCCTATCAAAGCCCAGCTGGAGATGAATGAGTAGCAAACATGAAAGTTAACAGGAAGATACTCTGATAGTACAAGGAAATTCAGCAGAAGTGTTTGTCCATTGGTAAAAGGCAAAGGCAAAAATAATGGATATTTTTAACTTGAGTCTTCACAAGCAAAGCCTGATCTGAGACCTATGTGCATATTAGTACAGCTTGGAAAGGAGAAGTGCAGCCAAATTCAGAAGAGCAACCAGTCAGGAGCTGCTTATATATAGAAGGTGGATGTATTCAAATCCATGGAGCTGGATGTGCCCAAGGGTCCTGAAAAAGTAGGCTGATGTGTTTGTGGGGCTGGTGTATAATTTCTGTGGCAAATTATGGTAATTGGGAAGGAGGCTGTTAAATTCCTCATGACTGAAAATTACAAGTGTTATACCAGTTTTTTGGAAAGGCAAGAAAGTGGAGGATCTGGAGAATTCATCAACCCCATTCCTGTCCCTGGAAAGGGCATAGTGCACATCACCTTAGAGTCTATTGGACTAGATGACTTCCAACCAACTTTTTAATGATTTTGTTGTCTGAAAATGGAACACTGATCTCTGATTTTCATCTCTTCATTTCAGCTAAAGCTCTGTTTCGTATCCCCAGCTGTGCTCTCCTAAATGTTGTGTATTCATCATGGGCCTCAAATTGATGTTGTTCAGAGTCAAAATTCCTGTGAACTTTCAGAAAAGTTAGGTCAGTTCTGAAGCTACACGTTGCAGCTTAGGTAGTTTGTATTTGGTCTTTATTATCCTTAGCAAATCGATGTTCAAAAGTGAATTTCTTTCTTTCTGTGAGATCATTGAGTTTGGGTTTGTCCAGTGCCTGGGAAGAGAATAAATGCAGGGAATTTAATATCTTGCAGAGGTCAGAAAAGATTGATCTCTTTTCAGTTTATCGTGCTGTAACAATTATTTAATGTGTTACAGCATTGCTGGTTTTTATCTCTTTCCCAAGTATTGTGTAGTGGCTGTATTCTAGAGGCAGACTGTAGAACTAGTGAGATCAATAGTCTGGCACATCTAATGTTCATGTGATACACAACTAGAAAAACACATACTGGACTTCCAGAGTACAATGTAAGCTTGTTTACTACTACTTTAAGTATAAAAATAATAAGTTTAATTTTGCCAGTTCATTTTACAGTTTCATATTGTTATATGTTTCAATGTATACTTAAACGCTAGCAGCTCTGAAATGAGGAGAGGCTTCTCAGTTGAATGAGGACATTTTTATTGCTGTTTGTACACTTTGATTAAATGGTAGATACAGAAATTTAAGTCTGATGATTATATTTTCAGGATAACATAGTTAACAATAATTTGCTCTTTTCCTAACCCAGTGAATACGTTTGAGAGATAATATTTGTGAAATGGCAATATTCTCAATGAAATTAAGACAGTATAATCATGACAAAAAGTGAATTTCACATTCCAGAACTGTTTCCGTTAACACTAAACTACTGCCCTGGCAATCTCACACTGTAGTTCCTGAGGCCTTGTCTCTTACATGCATCTTTTACTGGAGTATGGAATGTCAGGGGACATGACAAGGTTGGGGCTCCTGTCATCTGTGTCGGAGCTAACCAGTCCTGGATAAATCAGCCTGCACGTGAAATGAAAGTAATTAGTACTGTAATGTAGAGATTCACTGGAAAAGTTGGCGCCAAGGCTGATTTTCATTCTTACACTTCACTCCTATGCCCTTTCAAGTGCCTTCTTGGTCTTCTGCTTCAATACAAACCTCAGTACGATGTGAGCAGACGGACAGTCTAGGCTCCCACACTGGTGGCATCTGCCGCTGCGTGCCAGGGCTGCCACTGCTCTGGGCCCGCAGGCCTCAGTCTGGGGCTGAATGCCTTGTAGCCGTGTGGCATGGGATCGAGGCTCACTAGCAAGCCCAACTGAGGCAGCAGGACTTTGCAGCAAAGGCCCGCAAAGGTGTGCAGATGGCACCGAGTAGGAGTTTGCGTCTGCTGTGGCTGCGGCCCAGAGTGGATGAAGCCGTCATGCTATAGTCCACGTCAATGTGTAGACGTGCTCGTTCTCTGAGAGCACAACTCGGACAGGACTCTCGCAGGAGTTACTGTACTAGATCTGTGCCACCTCTTGGCTGGGAATCACCCAAACTGTCCGATTCCAGAAACAAACCTGCTGCAGAAGAGGAAAGGTACTGTTTCCCTGCCTTCTGTGCAACTTCAGTGAGAGAGTGGCTTTACTTTTTGAAAATAAAAAACCCAACAAAACAAAAATCCAAGAAGCTCTGTGCTGTTATTGATCAGCTTCAGCATGATACCACTGCTGCTGGCACTGTATTTATGTTCCCTCCTACTCCACATATTGCAATTCTATCAACAGGAGTGATCTGTGAGGATGGAGACATGGGAGAAAATACCCATAGGGTCAGCATGTCATTGTGGAGGAGAAGGAATCATTGTTGTGTTTTATCAAATCCTCAACAGCTTGGTCTGCTGGGGATAAATGTTTTTCCCTTACCGCTCTCTGGAATCCTAGTATTCTTCATCCAGCATGATCCCATGGTGTGCAATTGAATTGAGATTCATACGGTGTGGATTGCCATCACAAAAGCATATTTGAGGAGAATTGCCTGAAAAACTTGCCGTCTGAGGGGAGACATTCACAGGATAAATGCTTTCTCCAGCCTCAATTACCTTCAAAACTAAGTCAAAAGTTGCCGTATCGAATATACCAAACTCTCTTGGCTAACTACCAGCATACTGGTGATATTGTTGGCCCCGCAGGCAGGACTCTGGCCTCACCAGCCATGACCAGCTGTAAGTTGGAAAGCAATTAGGCTCTTAACTATGAGATGCAGGCATTTGTGATGCTGTGCTTTTTGGTTTTTTTAACAAAGACATGATAAATGCCATTGTTCTTCAGTCAAAACTCAGGGATGATCTGACTTGATTTAGTCATGCTTTTTTCCAAAGAAGCCTTGGGGAAATGCTTAAAGCTACAGGTGCTCCAGGGCTGTAGATCAGTGCCCTTGGCACTGAGTTCTGCTAAAAACATCTTTATGGGGTGGTGACAGAATTTTGGTTTTCTTTCTTGCATCATTACAGAAGTGATCAGAATTGGGACATTAAACGAAATCAAAGTTAATTCTCACACTGTGAATTTTAAAGTAGTATATTATTTTTCACTCACTTCACTAGCACGTGTCAATTTGCAGCTCTGGAAGGAGGGGCAGGAGCTACCCAAGCATCTGTAACTAATGGCTGCTTGTGTTGGAGGTTAATGGTCAGATTGCCTTAAAATATCTGTAATTTATAATGATTATTAATGGAGAATGAGGCTCTGATTTGGGTTTGTATATGTGATTATCTGCTCAAATTCTTTATTTTGTGTACCTACTACTCTTAATTAGACCATGAGCATTATAAAGCTAAAATTCTCTCTTGTTTCTTTTTATTAGTCATATTTCCACTCACTAGTATTCATAAATCATGCATCTGGCTTGAAAATAATACTGTTGCCAAGTTCTGTTAATTTGCCTCAAGCTTTTAAAACCTTACCTCACATTTTTAAACCTTTTTTTCCCCACAGCAATGATGACTAGAAAGTTTTAGGAATAAATAGTTATTTGACATTGAGAAAGACATCAAATATTGCAAGACTTGTGATGAATTCACAAGAGAGAGCAAGGCAGAGTATTTTGAAGACGTAGATGACTATGTACCTATTACATCCACTTTTCTAAATTATTAGTAAGTAGCTGTGTACAGAAAGTGTCACTCAGTAGTTGCTCATTTTCACATTGAAGCATCTGTCTTGCTTATAGCCTGAGGAGTCTGTTTTGGGTACAAATGAGGCTTCCACATTCAAAAGCCTGGGTGAAATCTATCATGCAATCAAGAGCAATATTTTCTCCTTATCATAACAGAAGCCATTCGTACTTAGTGCCAGCACTGTTGCTTGCTCTTTTCTGATGGAAGACCAAATGCATTAAATGATCAGCAAAGTGATGTTCTTATCCTTAAAATGCTAAGTTGACTGCTCCTTGTGGACTGCAGCCCAACATGGTGTTCAAGCATTGTATCAGATGTCATTGCCACAGTGCATGCAGCCCAGTGTTTCATCTCTGCTGCTGTCAACACGACTGCATCTGGAAAGACTAACATGCAGCTTTAACAAAGTGTGCTTCATTTCTGTGTTAGCGCACAAATGGGATTATATGCATATAAACTTAATGAAAGTGTTGAACCTTCTGGATCTCAATCCCAGACGTCCAGGATGATGTGGGAGGAGGAATGCCTTCATACAGTGCTGTGGCTTGTAGGTGCTATGGCAATACAAATACTAATGATTAGGTAATAATTCAAATGTTCAGGAATAAGACTGAGGTTTACAGTCATTTCATGTGCTGTGTAAGGGCGTAGGAATTTAAGGACAACCTGCATTTTGTTTTCCAGTTGTCTGTCCCTTTACGCAGTTCAAAGTTCAAGGAGAAGTTGGAAAGCAATTCGCCTCTAACTGTGAGATGTAGCCATTTGTGATGCTGTTTGTTTGTTTTTTTTTTTAACAAAGACAGGGTAAATGCCATTATTCTTTGATCAAAACTGAGTTAAATTTGTGTTCTATTAACGGCTAAGGAAAGCAAATTTAGGCTCATTCTCTTATTTTTTGCACTTTGCAGCACTTAGAGTGTTTATATATAGTTTCCAACTGTACAGTGTTTTACACTTCCTATATTTAATTTTCACTTTAAAAAAACCCCTTAGCTTCCAGGAAAAAGAAAATTCAGTGTAAATGTCTGTAATCAGGGAGATGTGGCATTAAATGTGATACATGAAATACATCATTCTGATATACTTGTAAGTCTTTGCTTACTGGTTTTAATATGATGTTAGGCTACACTGTCAGCAAAATGTTTGCTTTTTCATTCTGTGCAGTATCTCCTGTCTCACAGTGCAGCCTGGTTCAAGCTGTAATGACTTACATGCTATCTAACAATCTGCTGACTCTGGTTACAAACACAAAAGGTGTGTGACTTAAAACTGCCAGTAAGTGTTTGACTTTCTGTCCCTCCAAATAACCATTGAAATGGTAAGCTTTTTGCCTGGGTACCAAAACAGTATAAAGCTTATAAGCATTTTAGCCACCTTCTGCAGATACCAGAAACCAAGGCACAAAAACCAGAGGGAATTTCCTAAGGCCCCACATGCCTGAATGACAACACCAGAACTGATAGTATTGTTTGTTTTAGCCAGTTCTCCTTTCATAGTTCTCTGCTTATCTTTATCTTTGTTTTACTTAGTTTTCTCTCCAGTAGCAATTTTTTTCTCCTTCAAAAATTGCTGAAGATAGTGATAGGGTCTCAAAATCTTGGATCCAACCACTTGAACACATCAGTATCAGGATATTGAATCCCTCTGAAATCCCCTTTAATGGGCTGAATCTGCCTGTTCGATGTGAACATCTCAAACTCTTTGATTGTATTTCAGTTTGCACTCAGATCAGATTGCCGGCCGTTTGAGTCTGTCTACAGTTAAAGCCGATTTGAAAGAAACATCAAGTGCACATGTCCAATTAAACTGAAGGTATCGTGCAGCATATAAATTGCAATCCATCATTCTTTTCAGCCTTCCTAAAATTCACTGACTGTATTTAATTCAAAGCAGCTATCTTTGTGGTTTAGGAATGTGCCACAGTAGGGCAGAGGAGAAATGAGCACAGCTCTCTGTGGTGCCTAGCTCTAGTGATCTCAAAATGATGGGTCTCAACGAATTTGTGGTCAGCTTAACAGTAGAATAGGCAGCATATCACTTCTTTCCCCTGCTTTCCTGTTGTAACCATGTCCTGTCAGCCTGGGGCCACTTTCTTGGGCTCTGATGGACAGGTCTCTCCTACCTGCATTACGTTCTGCTACCTTTATAGATTGCATTTGTATACATCCCAGGAGCTAAAGCAAAATTGGTACCTAATTGGAAGTGTCATTTCAGCAGCTTCTTTGTGCTGCTTGCTTCTGGTCATGAGTCCCAAGTGGCTTCTCAGATAAGCATTCCAAAAATAGACTTTCATCCTTTTTTTAATAAATGTTTTGTGTGAAAAGAGGATGAAGGGGAGATGATGTGAATCAAGTTATGCTAATGTGAGCAAAGTACCTGGCCTGGAGGGGAGGGCTATGAACTGCTGTGATCCATGCTCCTGATGGAGAATACTAATTCCACCACACTTTCATATTACTTGTTTGTATGCATGTCCCAGATGTCTTTGCCTTCCTGTTTCATTTAATGTAACTGTATCCTATTAATAACGCAAAACTGTACAGATTTCAAAAAAGATCCATCTAACCCAAATTGTTGAAGGCAGAGGCTGGCTACGTAGTCACCTTACAGTTTACTCTGTCACATGTTAAGAGAAGGAGCTTAATTGGATCAAAAAACTAAAAATTTTTCTCCTGGCCTGTTGCTAGCTTTTCCCTGGTGTGCAATGACTGAGTATTTAGCGTGTAGCAAAATTCTCTAAAACACAAGGATTATAGGGCTTGCCTTGAAGAGAACTGTAAGTAGAAACAACTCCCCAGTCTGTAAGTGAAAGGTTCTGGCTCTAGTGGCCTGATTCACTGTAATATTTATAAACAGTAATTTAAGCAAAGGAAAAAATGGAAGGAGGAATTTTAGCCGTCTTTAAATTTTTCACCAGCTTGTTTAAGACAACAAACTGGGGCTGAGAAATATGTAAAACCCCTTCTAATTAAAGTAGTTCAATATACAAAGGCTTCCTGGTGCTGTAACTTTAAGGTACAATATGCATTTAATTATCCCCAAGGCAAAAATGACTTTCAGAGTGGTGTAATTCTCCCCATACACAGAATAATATGGTTTACTGAACTGGACCAAACTTTAACAAGGCCTGCAACAGCAGTAATTTTAGTGGCTCCGTGGAGATTACAGAGTAAACATTTTAAAATATCTCGTTTATAGGAAATGCATTATTATGGTTTTGGTCAAGCCTAATTTATTGTTAACAGGATTATTAAAGTGATGTAAACTGAGGATTGTTCCTGCTGGGTAATACGCACCCTCTGCTCCCAGTAAGGTTGACCAAAATTCAGCAGCATCGTTTCACTACCTTATGCAGATGTATAATACTCTCACGAGAATAACACTTAATTCTTTAACTCTTCCATAACTAAAATGCTTTATTCCCAAAATAGCCCACCTCTTGTTTGTTGTAATTTTTTTTGCCTTAAAATTAAAACTAAACAAGATGTGAAATGTGTAAAACTGCCTAATAGAGTCATTATTTGATTTACTATTATGGCAGCTCTTTTAAAATAATTTGGATTTTTTTCAGTATTTAGCATTTAATAATCACACATCTTAAGATTTTTCAGGAACAGGGTCTAAGTTGCTTCAGAAACTTCAGTGCAGACTTTAGGTTTATTTTTTTGTTTAACTGTCAAAATCCAGGCTTAATATTTGTTCTTTCAATTTCTGTTTGTACTGTTGAAGCATGTCTTTTTTTAGGCAAAGAATCTGAATCTGGTTAAAAGTTGGACTCCCGCTATATATTTCTGGGTTTTGTTCTTCTGTAAAATGACCTACAAAACCTTATTGACTGAAGATGTGCAGAGCCTGGAGCACATACCTTATTTTAAAGTATCTTAGTACGGTCTTAAAATGACCAGTAGATTTATTGAGGGACATCAAAATGTTCCATGTGCTGTATTTCTTATTTACTCTTTTCAATTTAATTAAGGAAGGGGGAAGAAGCAGAGGGAGACATTTCTGAAGCTACGATTCCCCAGAGCTTTGGACAGAGGGGATGTATCGCGGCTGCTGAAGTCACTAACCGATCGAAGTGTTTGGATCCTGTCTCTTCAGGGGTCCTTTATGCCTGGTTGTTCCTGAACTCTGTTAGTATTGTATTTGTTCTTGCCAGCTGAACGTGGGAGAAGTAACTTACCTAGTTACTTCTAGTAAGGTACTAGTTAGGGCTAGTAACATACCTTGCAGTACATTAATAGTAACTGTGTCCTGTCATGGCTGAAGAGGGCCAGACAAGATCAGGTCAGCTGTGACTGAGTAAGAAACCTGAGTGCAAACTCAACCCTCTCTTTTGCAGAAGTTTGGGGGTGGCGACTGACCTTTTTTAAGAGAAAGTGAAGTTTTATTTTGGTGTTTCTGGTTCCTTCTGTGGCCAGGAATTGAAGAACTCTGAGTTGGGTTTGGAACAGCTCTTCAAGAAATTCCCATCTCCATTTTACAAACAGGAGTACTTGAAAAGGTTTACACACTTCTTGGAAGTCTTTGTTTTAAACCTGTAGCTGTGATGTATTTTAAGCTACTGATGTTGTGGTAAATGTTTTGGAGGTCAAGCCAACTGCAGGAAGTTCTGAGCTGTGTGAAATTTTTCAAAGGTGTTTTCTCAAAATGTTTTGCAGTTTGACCACGAGTTCATCTCTGACCATCCTTTGGACATGATTAGTAAAGAACACGTTACATTTGGGTAGTGGTGGTTTCTTTTCTGTCTTGGCTTCCTTCTGAATGTTTGTGTAGCTATTAGGGCACTATCTGTTGCTTAAAAGGAAAAATAGGAATGGAGGTTAATCAAGCTTTTTGCTACTTCTGTTTTCGTTGGCACAAGTTATTATTTTATTACTTTTCCACAGCAATAGAGTTATCTCAGGGGAAGGAATTAGAGGTCCTAGGTGTGAAAACTTGTGCTTTTGTTTGTGGTGTGTTGGTGATGCTTTGGGATAGGGATGGCAGAAGTGCTCAGAACTGAGAAATTCTTTCTTCAGGATTTGTCATTTGAATTCATATAAGACTTTCAAATAGACAACTCCCAGAGCTCACACCTGAGAGCTAGGCCCCCCATCCATTTCTTTGCTCTTACTAACAGGTAACACGCTCAGGAGTTAAACTTTGATGTCTTGAATTCTAGTCTACTGTGATATGTACAAAGCTGCCTGTTTTTTCCCTGGTAGAAGGGAAGGAAAACAGCAACAAGACCCACTTGTGCTCATCCTGGCATTAAATAGATGATAAAATCCTGATACTAAACTGATGATTATTTGCAAATCTGTAGAACAGCTTAGTAAAGTACTTGCCTGTGTTTATGTTCATATTTTAAATTTGAAAAGGATTAATTTTCCAACTCACTGTCTCTTAAATCAGTTAATCATCAACTATGGAAAACTGTCGATAGCTCTTTGACTGTGCCATTGATGTTGTTTTTATATTCTGAGCAGAAAGTTCATCACTCTTTCCTCTTGCATCAGGAGGAATGCGTGAGCCCACAAATACATACAAGCAAAAGTAAGACGTGATTGTGGGTTTGTTTTTTTTTTTTCTTTCTATGAGATGTTCAGAATTACATGGTGTGTCAATATATCAAGGGAGAAAAAAAGCATATGACACCTTTTGTTCACAAGTACTCTGGATACAAATATATAAATAACATACACAATTAACTAAAGTCTCCCTGGGTTTGCATCGATGTACCTGAGTTCTGCATGTCTCAGTGTATTTTGAGATGAGTTCCCTTGTTTTATACAGTGGTTATTAGAACCTCAATGTGGCTGGTAATGCTACTGGTCTGATGAAAACGGGTAAACATGAACCCTGAGAACACAGCAAATGAACTGGTCAGACAAAAAATGAGTCTCCAGTTTTTCATTTCATTTCTGCAGTGACATTTAATTTGAAGCATGTCTTAACACATTTCATTCTCTGATTACCTATACCAGGTATTTACCCCTCTCTGAATTTGCCTTTTCTTTAATTAACTGCAGATATATCTGAAGTTCATTCTTTTGAATGCTCCTTAGCCTGTTCTGAAGGAATGCAAAAGCATCTTGTATGCTGATTTTAGGCTGTTGCTGCCAGCAGGCCTCTAGGTACAATTCCATGTGCAGGCCATTGCAGTTGATGCTCTCCTAAATCGAGGGGCTTCTGTAGCCAAATGTTCAACCTTTGAACCAAGTGCTGTCTCTTCAAACCTCTCAAAGAATGGGTGTAATCCACAGCATACCATTGATGGTTTGGGCACTTCTGGTTCAAGCACTTCTTCAAAAGAAAGCAATAGGGAGTATCTAATGCACACAGAAATAGCCTGCGAGCAGGGTTTCTGAACATGGCTGTCCTTTAAGAAGTAAAGTAGCGCTCTGCCAGGGAATGAAAGAAGACTGTGAACCTGACAGCTCTTTGTCCAGTGCCTGGGAGTCAGTACATCGCTCAGCTCTGCTGCCTCTTCTGCCAGGCAGGGTCCTGCCCTTACCACTGCAAGCTTCAGCAGGGTTTCCCACAGCTGTAGCTCATGAAAAATGGGGGCAGATACATGACTGTTTTGCCTTCTAAGGACTCACAGTCCTCCTTATCTGAGACTAGCCTGCCTTTGTGAGTTACATCATGGTTAAGCCATATCCAACTGATGGGTCAGTTCTGTTTGGCAGGAGTCAGACTTTCTTTTACAAGATCTGAAGGCAACCCCTGCCTCATACCGCTAAATACCTTAATGAACAGGAGAACATAAAATCCTCTTAAACTTTGTCCACTGAAAGAAAGGGATTACTGTGAAGGTTTCATCTTGGTGCATGGGTTTTGGAGAGAGACACAAACATATTCTACAGAGCTAAAAGTTCTAGTTTTTATTAGAGCTGCTCAGAAACTTTTGTACTCCAAGTTTCTGTGAAATACTGGATTTTGACAGAAAAAGAAAAGAGTTTGTGGAAGCTTTCAAAAACCCTGCATACTATTTTTTGACTAGCTGTAGTTTGTATTTAGACTAATACAGTGCATCATTATTAACTTTGGGCCACTTTTTGTAGCCCAAAGCATTTGGGGACATTAAGTGATAAAATTTGGAAAAGCATAGCTAGCAGAGAAAGGACTGTATTTCAAATGTTGTTTGGGTGTAGGGAAGTATCGAGATGTGGCCATATCAGACCTGTTCCAAGTGGCAAGCTCTGCAGTACAGAATGGCTTTTGTACCAGCAGTGATGGGGATAGGAGACATGGTAAATAAATATTTTGTTCGAGTTTGTATTTGAGTGAAGCAAAAGGTATAACATACAGAACTGCAAGAAAACATGTCTGTGAGGTAGACTGGGAGCATATAGAAATGGGTTTTAAAGAATGAGGAGAAATGCCATCATTCTCAAGGTTAGATGTGCTCCCTGCCCTTCTCCCAAGTCTGTAGCAATGTGATTAAGCTCCAAACTCCAGAATTACATTCCAATTAACAAAATTTCCCTCTGTGATTTCAGTTCAGTGTGTACTAATTCAGCCTCCTTACCCAAGAGGAGATGAAGTGATCCACATAGAGTTGGTCCTTAAGGGATTTCTTGGGAGAAACGTGCAATACAAATTCTCAACCACCTTCTTTACCCCTGTGGTTTAGTGCCCTATTTAGAATTGGGTGGACCTTCTGGAGTGAATTCTGGTTGATTTGCTTTCAGGAGGAGGGAACCACACTTAAATCTTACTTGTTTTATGTGGCCATGTGCGAGACAGGAAATGTTGGTTATTTCAGTAACATCTTTCTGGTAAATTTATCCCATCTATTGTATTCTGATGGTCTATAGTCAAGGAACAGAATTGTTACTTTTTTTGCAAATGTGCATCTTGAAAGGGATTGATATTTTAAATTGAGTATGGTGATCCTTTAATAACAAAAGATGGATTTTGCTGGTGGGAGACTTGCTTCACTCTGGTGAGCTTAGCTTGGGCAGCCTGGCAGAACATGAAGGCAATAGCCTAGTGAATCGGGAAGTTCTGTGTCTTTTATAAGTGGAGAAAAGTTTACCTTCAGAGGTTTGATGTAAAAGAGATCATTTTCCTCCTGGTAATTGTCTGGTTGCAGACTTTTTAAGCTGTCAAGCGAGAAACTTAAAACTTAAACTGGAAAACGTGATTTATTTGTTTGTTTGTTTGTTTTACCTGACTCTAAAAAGATATTTCCAAGACAGATGACAAGCTTCCTGCATTGATTCCATTCTTTGCCTTTGTACTGCTTTTTTATTTGGTTGTACCATCTGAAAAGGGTTTTTTCAGGGGATGGGTATTTTGGTTTGCTTTTGGGTTTGCATGTATTTAATTAGATAGCAACACTAGAGCTCTAATCTTCATCTATTAAAATGTATTCAGGCCTTTCCATATTAAAATCCTTAAATCTAAGTCAGCTTTTTACTTCTGGGTCTGCCTTGGCACAGCAAAAGCAGAAAAGGGACATTTCTCTGGTTTTCAGTCATTCACAAGGTAAAAACTGCTTTAATTCAGTTTCAATCTGAGATGGCAACATGCACGAGGCATCCTGCATTTTGACCAAAAACACCATGAGATCTCATGACCTCTCCCCCCTTCATTGTGGTCTTACTTTGCAAACCTTGTAATTAAAAATGAGATTAAAATCTGTATTTTCCTCTGAACATTAGACTCTGACATTATTGTTTATGTTCTTTCCTGCTTACTATAGTCTTAAGTTTATATGCACGTTCAAAGAATATTACTGAAGGATAAAATCAAGCATTTAAAATTTATGAAATGCCAGAATGTTTTCCTGTCCAATCTTAATTCTACCTCTTGTAATTATATTCATTATGGTACAGTCTTTAATTATATGAATCATAGTATTTTTAGTACAAGCTACATACTTGATTCAGCACAGAGGATAGATGATGCTCACATAATGAGTAGCTATGCAATATTTTTTTGCTCTCATTGTTCAGTTAATGCTTCTGTGGTTTATTTACTGAAATGATTCAAGCCTTGCTGAGAAGACAAAGTTGTTCATTTGCTTAGGGGTTTTATTCTTATCACACTCATGACTAGAATTTTGAATACTTCAGATACTGATTTGTTTCTACACCAGCTCAGTCAGGTGGGGAGATTATCTTTATTACGGGGTCATAAATCTGGTCATAAAACCCTTGCATGTTGCCATTTTCCACTGGGTTGCTAAGAAAAAGGGGTCTTCAAAAGTATTCACTGATTTTTAAGAGCCCAATTTGAGACATGTATGAGCAGATTTTTATTATGTGACACGGAATATTCAAAGAGTATCTCCCATGTATTTCACTGAGACAGTGAAAAACTGGCAGAAAGGCAATCATTCTGCACAGTTTCAAGCTTCCTGCCTTTTCAAAAAACCTGCCTCCAAAAAAACCCAAACAACAAAACAGAGAAAATAGATAACCTGGGAATTTATTTTTTCTTGTGCTTGTCTAAGGTAACTATTTATCATGGAAAAACTCAGATTGGATGGGAATCTACCGCCAAGATTCCCCAAAATTGAAATTCACATTTATGAGAGATGTTGGAAAATATTAATAAGTCATTATAGTATCTCTACTCATAGTTATTGTAAACTTTTTGTTAATAGCTGCTGGTGAATACAGGCATTACAGAAGTGCAGTGTATCATTCCTTTCCTCTGCTCTTATCCAATGACTGTCATTCCACAGCTTCATTTTACTGTGTCTTTTTTGTATGGGGAGAAGGGGGATTTCTCCTTCAGAAAACATTCTGCTGGAATCGAAATTTCCCAGCTGAACAGTAGGTTCATAGGAAAAGCTCTCACTTAAACAGAACAGCATTTCTTGAAAAGAAATTAATTCTTAAAAAGATCTTGGCTGGCTGTATTGTAGAATTCATTTGAACAACAGCTCAGTAGGACAGGGCTTGAGGAAGCACCACTGACACCTCTTATGCCTCTATCTTTTTCCTTTTATATTTTAATTGACTGATTGAGATTGCATCCATGAGCTGTTCCACTATAATTTTGGCATTGTAACTCAAGTTTTGATTTTTGAAAATGGCTACTTACCTTTTCCTTCACTGGAAAATTCAAATTGACTGCTGGTATGGTGAGTACTTAATTCTTCGTCCTTATTAGCATGAAAAATGCACTGGCCTGATTGTGATCATTCTGCTTTAAACAAAAGTATCAAAGTCAGTAAATGTCTTGAAAGAAAGGATATTCGGAACTACATGAGATTTTTCTCTGAGGTGATAGCAGTTTTCCCTAGAGCTTTGTGGAAGGAGTTTCTGTTTGTGGTACAGGCTAAACGCTACCGTTTCTGCATAGGCAAAGTACCCACCTAAGCTGCTTGGAATCCCTCCTGGCGTAAACCAGAGTTTTTCTTAAAAAACAGAATGAGGTTTGTCTTGTACTTATCTTAGCTTTCTCACTTAAATGAGGGGGGGAAAAAAAATCTCTTGTTAAATGACAGAGAGAGCAAATCATGTTAATCATTTTAATTCTATTTACATAGTGTTATTTTTCAACTTAGGTGTGCTACATTTTTAAGTACAGCCAATCTGTCATTGCTCTGTATGTTGTTTAACAGGTCTAAACCCAGACTGAATTAGTTAAGTTCATTTGTCCTTTTTTTATGAGAGCATGATTGAAAGCAGAATATGCCATGTTTAATGCATGGTAAGGCCAAAATAGAAGCCTTATTTTAATGTCATAAGATTTCAACAGTGGAAACAGAAGACATGTTAAACTTGAGGTTAGATTTAGATTAGATTAAATCTCTCCCTATACATTTGGGACTGCAAAATTGAGTAATTTTGGAGGTGTCTGTAATTCTTCTTCTGTCAGGACAGGTTTTTTTCATTCTGTGCTGCTACCATCCACTCATACCCTTCCAAACAGGACTTGCCAACATTTTAGCAGTGTTTTAGATCCCAAGCCACGGTTTGCCTAAGGACTGCCAGTGAAATTTGCACATCCTTTCTACCTCAGGTGCGCATATTTGCTGACCCTATATTACTATGAGCTAATTCATACTATTGTAAGTTATGCCATACCCACATTCCTTCATCTAGAATTTTTCTAGACTGACTAACAAAGAAACAGATAGTTTTTAAAAGTTTGAAACAGATCTGCATTAACAAATCCTGCCTCAGTTTTAAAAATGAGTGATAATTCTGACCACCCAAATGTTGATATAAGTGTTATCCTGTGGCCTGTACGTCCTGATCTTTTCAGAACTCTTGGTGGGAGTGGACAACTCTCAGGAGCTTTCCGGAATTCTGGCTTTCTCCGCAAGATCAAATGATTTCTATCAGTAGTAAAAGGCCAATATCAGAGACAGTGCAGTCCACCTCAGTGGAGTGCCTCAGTGTATATAACTGGGTATAAATTTGTCATGTACATGCAAAGGAGCAGGAATTTATGAAGGTGTAACCTGTGGCAGAGGACAGACTACTTTGACATATAACTATAGCAATCCCCTATCCTATATTCCTTGTTGTATTCTTCTGCTTTTTGTTGTACTTCTATTACCACGTGGTAACGTTTGCTTAGTTGGCAACTTAATGATGATACCAAAGAATCCCAGTGTGTTAAGGTATAACACTCCATGTTGGAGAGTCTACCAATTTAGATTTTGCTAGTACATTCAAGGAGAAGGTCAGGTAGTGGTGTAAATCGCACTGGTTTAGACACCCCCTGGACTTTCTTTGTGTTTAGATCAGTTTCTGAATTTCCCTGTGCTGCCCATGGAAACTGTTCTTCCTTATTACTGAAGTTTGTTATGCAAAAGGAGCTTAACTTTAATGATATCCTAAGAGGGACCCATCCATGCCTTCTGTCAGCTGGTTTCTCCTAGACAACATGACACTGTGGTCAAAGCAGCTGAGACACTTCACTTCTGTTTAGGCTAGATGCAGAATCATTTTCTCAGGAGTTTAAAAGTTCAGAAGGAGAATGAAATGAGATCATTTTCCCACTATACTTTACAAAATCCTACAAAGTAGGATAGACCTTTTTGCTCTTGCATCATTATGTACAGAGAAAGGTTGGGCTTTCATTGCAGATTTGCTCAAGGCACATTATGTGAACTCCAGAAGAATGTATGCTTGAAATTGTCCAGCATGATTTTCAGGAGAGAACAGTAAGAGCAACAAGAAAGTAATACAGACTTGAGCAAATGCTGAGATGAGTGTCGTTCTGTGTTTAAAAGCCCTGAAGTGGATTGAAGTCATCAGTCTCTGCTTCGCAGCCCCCATCCATAGTGCCTCCTCGTTTTACTGCATCTGCACAGTGATCCCTGGTACCTGAGGAAAGGACATTAGAAGAGAATGGAGAACTCTGGCAAAATATGTGAAGTATGCTTTTAGGCTGATCCTCTTCAGAGCTACAGAGCTGTAAGTGGATCCAAAAAGAGAAGAAAGCGAGCATTTGGCATCATCTCTGTACCATGCAAATTCAGAGAC
The DNA here is from genome assembly GCF_964188355.1 of Buteo buteo. Classification (NCBI taxonomy): domain Eukaryota; kingdom Metazoa; phylum Chordata; class Aves; order Accipitriformes; family Accipitridae; genus Buteo; species Buteo buteo. The sequence goes on along the minus strand of NC_134182.1, from coordinate 5,228,104 downwards.
GCTACAGGGACAAGCAGTGTGAAGACAAGCTGAGGCTCTCCTGAGAGCTGCTCTCCCTTCCCAGAGCCTCCCTGGGCTTACCTACAGCTCGTGTTGCTGAGCGAGCCTCCCCTCCACCGACCGGTTTGGCAGCAGGCCCTTCTTGTCGCTGCTGTGCTGGCAGGAACTCCTTCCTGATCTCTTCAGCCTCCTCTGCCTTCATTACATGTCACCTCAACAGCACCCAGGGATCGTGGTGGGCACTGAATTAGCTCAGTGTTTTAAAGGTGGTGAGTGCAGAAAACGTTGCTTATGTTCACTACTTTTAAAGGGAATTTCAGTTTCCCACCCTTCCCTCCTGACACTTTCTAAAGGGAGGGATAGGATTGTATTTCTGAGGCAAGAGAAAAGCAAAACCAAACCTTTATTTCTTTATCTTTTGGTCTGGAGAAACCTCCTTATCATAGTTGCCACAGCTGCAGCTTCTTCAGCCTTCAGGTGAATGGCAAGACAGCTTTTGCAAAGTGTTTTTTTTCTAAACCTTGTTTCTCAGGAGTTGAAAATAAACCTTGTGTCTTCCTGACTTAATATTCCCTCAGGGCTGCTTGTACAGCAAGGTTATAGCTTTTGTGGAGTCATAACCTACCACCTAACAAGCCTTCCAGCACAAGGGAAGGCCTGATCTTCTTGTAATGAAAGACAGGCAGGAGAGAAGACGGAAACAAAACAAAACCCCTGAATAAAAACCTTCTGTAGTTTCTGTGTTCCTCACAGAGAGATGAGTCAGTGACCAAACTTTTCTTTTGCTTTCAACTTTTTGGCTGTTGTAAAAAAAGCATGACAAAGGCAATGTCATAATTATCTTTAAAAAAAAAATTTAAAAGTTGGAAGACAATTTTATTGCCCAATCCTGCCAAAGTGCTGATCCACTTCTCTGCTTCCTTACACCATTAACACTGGGGAAAGAGAAGAGGAGGAAGAGGGGGAAAATGCTGAAGAGGAGAAAGACAGAAATAAAAGAACTGCTTCTCAAAACCAGTAGCATTTTCATAAGTTAGGATCTGTGCAGTTTGATGGGGCAAAACTTAACCTGTATTTTAGAGGTCTCACAGCTAATGCCAGTGTGTGTTGGAACTACAGCTGTGATTTCTCCTGGCAGCAGCATCAGTGTGAATAATCAATATTGAACGCTTGCTGAACCAGGGATTGGTGACTTGTAGGTGAATATCCCAATCAACAGAGCCTTTCTCACCCTCTTGCTTGCTTTCTCCTTGCACATAATTGGTACATTGTATAAAGTGAAGCAGGTACCACAGAGGGGTGTGTTTTGCAATGCCCTTATGCTCGTGATTGAGGTGGGATTTTGATTTGACCTTCCAAACTGAAAAAGGGGGTTTCTATTAAAGTCCTCTTCTTTTTAGCCAGATTGTCCTTAGCATTACGAGCAGAGTGTTTCAGAGTTTTGGGCAAGAAAATTTTTTGAGAAAAGCTATCAGCACCTTTGAGACCTCAGGCAGCCTCAGTGTTTTGCATGGAACAGACTCATTGTGGACCACAAATTAGAGTAGCTTTATTCTATGTCTGTGTTGAAAGGGACACGGACAAAATAGTTCCCACCTTCCCCTGCCTCAGTAACAGCACTAATTCATGTTCAAAGTCACTCAAAAACTGGAGTGATGAATTACAGCTATCTGTAATTATTGTTAATTTTGCTTTTCTTCTTACTTCCTGGTTTCTCTAAGACTGAGCTGTTAAGTTCCCAAACAGTAAGTAGAAATACATCTGTTAACATTAATCTAAGGATTTACTTGCAAACTAAGATCTTTTCTTCTAGGGTAAACTCCCTTAGGTATTTAATTTGTACAGCACATTTTTTCCAGCCTTTCCTTGGTAGAACAGAATACCAATTGAGTATTTGGCTTTATGGCTTCTGGCAGGCTTGGGAAAAGTTGGTAAAGATTCAATCCCATCCTCTTGCTCCCAAAATCTAAAAATCCAATAACAACCAATTTTATTCTGCTTTGTTATGTTCTTGCTGCGCTGTGGGAGATTTTGCCATTAAAACCACAGCACATCTTCTACATTGAATTTCTCAGTATTTTCTTTTTCCTGTTGTAAAATGAAACTAAAGGTAACAGTACCTGTTTACTAGAGGGAAAACTGTTTCCCTAGAGGGAAAAATTTATTTTTTTTTTAAAGAATTCTTCGACATATGCCGTTTATGCTGAGGGAAGGAAAGATGTAAAAATTTCATGAAGTAATCGAAACTTGAAAAGAGCAGAGAAGCGTTGTCCAGTCGAAGGCTTCGAGAGCTGTGTTTGCCAGCACATTCATTCACTAACCAAGTTTGACAATGACAGCATCAAATTTCTGGTTTTAGGACACTGCCCTGAGGATTTAAGCAAGGCATAAGTCTTACAGAAAGACATGTTCTAATGCTTTGTAAAGTGACAAAATTTGCTTTCATTCTGTCAAATTGTAGTACTGTGGGCATTAACTAACTGTTGTGGCGCTGGCGTGGATCCATGTGGATCAGAAACCGGGATTATGGTCATGCCCTTTACTGAAACTTTATATGTCTCCCAGAGCTGTGGTTTGCAACATGATACACCAATTACCACCAAAGAGATGGTAATCAGTGCTGATTAACAACAGAAGGCTTTTTGAACACAGAATTGTACAGAGGGAAACATGCCCAGCAGGTGCCCTCTCTGATATTTAATTATAAAAGAATCTGATGGAGAGAGGTGTTTACAGGACTGGCTCTGGATTGCCTACGAGGGGGTTTCTCACAGAAAAGATTTTAAAGAAAGCGCACTAGTGTCAGACAAAGGTTAGGACACTAGCTCAATTAGAGCTAATTAATGTCCTGTGAGTGCTTTGCTTTTTCAGCCAGGCTGCATAACATCACATGTGGTACTTCACTGCACAAGAACTTTTTGCTGTGGGCTGGAAAAGTCTGATTCTTAAGTGCCTTAAATCAAAGAGCTCCAAGATACTGCTACTGTAAGTCATACTTTGCAAATGATCTTTGAGGGATTTAGAAGGTGTCAAGGCTATGACTAATGTTGGTTTTCTGGTGTGCGGGTGGACGCTTAAGTGCCATATAGATGTATGAGGTACTGCAGTTAATGGATTGATGTGGTTGAGCATGGGTGTTTTGGTGAAGTTCAGGATCAGGTGGTGTGCTGTTCCCTGATGAACTAGGTTAAAGTAACTGGAAGTTAAATGAAAAATTGAAATACTGTATTCTTTATGTGAAGAAAATGGGAGGATTTTGAATACTTGATCATTTGTTGCACAGATCAAAAATTATTTTTGTCTAAAGGCTCTTCAGATTGTTCTGAAATGAACTTGGCATAACTCTTAATAAACTCAGGTGGGATTTTCAAAAGTATGAACATTTGTCCGACTCTTATCCCAGTGAAGCAGGTGTGTTCATCCCTGACTTCCTTTAGGGTAAAGTTGAACCACATCTCAGTGCCTGTCTTGGAGAAGGCTACGCTTAGTGCCCAGACCACAGCGATGTCCCTTATACCTGACGTTACTTGGCACTTTTGTTTGCAGTGCGAGTGGTTAGGTCGAGGAATAAAGAGATGCTGGATACCAGCCTGCTTTCTGCTTCCTATAAAAAGCTACTGTTAAGGTCATAGCTGGGTCAGGCTGGTGGGCAATTAGCAAATACTTGTAGTGCTGCCTTTAGTCCATAACTGCTCTGAAGATAACAGCCAGGCTTGTCAGTCCAACACAACCAAGGTGAAGTAGGCTGAGAGTATTGTACCAGAGTTTGTACATAAAGCTTTCTCAAAGTGAAACTTTGTGAATTATTTTCTCCTTTCAAGTAAAAGCTGAGGTAATAGGAGCATCAGTTTGAATAGATTTTCAAATTGAAACAGGGTGGCTGATGAAAACGTGAGAAGTAGCAATGCTAATACATGCTTTCTGATAGTACTGGTCTGTGAGAGAAAGGAGACCCAGAGCCTTTTCTCAGCTCCTCCAAATAGTGCAAGTTTTTTGGGGCAGGTGTATCCTCACTGTGTCTCTTAACATGTTTTCCACACAGAGGTGCCTCAGGCTTGGTTAAAACATCAAGGTATTACCATGCTCTTAATGGAAATGAATTCTTCCCACGCTCTTTTTTCTGTTTCTTTATTTTGAAGACCATTTAAGATGTCTTTTGAGGTAGTTGTAAAATCAGTATCTTTTGCTTGTTGCATGTATTTGACTGGACCCAGACAATGCACTTCCTTCATCTTCCAAATGATATTTTGTTAAATACATATTTAATATTTTTCAAATTTTTTTTCTGCCAGTTTTTGCAAGCTTTAACAATCTAAACCTCATTGCTGTTATTCCCTGAGTTATCAGCCCAGAAGGGTATGGGACAAACACTTAAGACTTGAATTACTGAAATATTTGTGTGTCTATGCAGTGGTCTCAAGACCTGTACATTTTTATGTACAAGGCAAAAAATAAAGCATCTTAAAACAAAGTTTAAGTTATAAGCATTTCAAGATTTTGGTCAATTAAATCATCACTTAAAAATGTAATGAGTATTTAATTTTCACTAGAGAAATATAGGAGGATCTGTGATCCAAAGGTAATTACTTTGAACTCAAACTGCATTTTGCAGTTTGTTTCATTTGTCACCAGATTTGTTCTAGTTTACTGGCTACCTTTGCTGAGCCTATTCTGTTAAAGGTAGAAGTGCACTCGTTTTGAGATAGATATAATTTGTTTTTTTCTGATACTCTTTTAAGCAAACAGAATGAGAATTACCATTTAGAAATCTGATTAACAGTGGGGAAACTCTGAAGCACCTTGAACAACAAGGAACATGTGAGGAGTTACTATGCATCTTGCCTGAGAGGCAGGATGGACCAGGGACAACTTAGGGAGTGATGCTTTTAGCAGCTGCACCTACCTCAGAGCTGTCTTGAGTAGCTTGTGGTGCCAGTAGGCTAATACCTCCTGCTGAGCCCATGCTCAGCACAGGGTGGTTCACCCCTCCGGACGCCTGCTCGCGTATAAAGTCCAACAGCCTGTTGTTTTGACTGCATGCAGTTAGGTACACAAAGGTGAAAGATTGCCCACCAGAGAGTGTGGAAGATGGAACTTTTTTCCTAACCCAGCAGTACGCTCGTACCCAGTGCCTGTTTGGTACAAGCCTTGGTAACTGGATGAAAAGCACCAAACAAATACCATAAAAGGGTATTCGGCAAGCTAGCAAATGATACTGAAGCTTTCCACATCATTTTTTTGTTAAAGGAGAAGTCAGTGATGTGAAGCCTGAATTTATGCTCAGGAAATTGCTTTTCATCTTACAGCATGGGTTCTTGAGCAGAGGTGGGATCAAACATTATGTTGAAAATTATCTTTTCACAGAATTTTGATCAAAGTACAAATGTCCTTGCCTCAGGAAGCAGTTTGTTTTCCCCTGAGAAGCCATGCCGGCAAAATCAAAAGGCGCAAAGTCTGCTTGCTGGCCAAAATTCATCCATGAATAAATTGCATCGCAAAGTTACCAACAACATAACATTTTCAAAGACTATGTCATGCCGTTGCTGTAAGAGAAATGATTTGTAAAACTCGGCATTGTATGGGGACTCTTGCCATAACAATATTATTAGAAACTATTATTGTTTAAAATGCAATAGAGTATAGACATCTAATAATATTTGTTCTGATTTAGCGGAATCCAGACCTGAACCAAGTTTTGCCAGGTTTGTTGTTTGCCTGTTTTGGAAGTTTCATGTACGTTTTCCTGTGAAATTATGTTAAGGCCTTTTGTAAGAACATACCTATATTTAGCCATCTGTTGTTTAGAATGGCAAAAAAAAATTGTAATGACTAGCACACGTTTAGATCCTGAAGGATCCAAAGGAACTATCCAAATAATCCTAAATGCCCACTGATGTCTCATTTTACTTATTTTAATTTTGCTTGTTTGCTACAAAGCTGAGATTCAAGGCTTCTTTTTTGCTCTTTAATACAAATTTTTGGAACCCAGAAATCCTCACATGCCAGGAGCCTCTGAATAGGTGTAAGTCATTGTTCATGACACATAGTTTTTCTTTTCTCTTAGAATTTCCCTTTTACTGAAAATACCTGTTTCTCATTCTGGTATGGAGTGACACAGTTCTAAGTAGAGAAGCTCTGGTGAAAGATGGTTCTGACTGTTTACTAGTTCTTTGTTTGTATCCCAGCATTATTTTCATGTGTTTTCACATGTTTTGGAAGATGGGAATTTCTTCTCCCATCCAGACTCTCTCTGTAAAGGGACATCTGTGCTCCCAGAAGAGTTTCAGGTCAACTTTCTGTTGTCATCCTGTGGAAAGAAGGATGCATCTGCAGCTGAGACTTTACTGTGTTTGGTTGAAAGAGTAAATCCTGTTGGTAATGGTGACTTCATCTCTAATTCCACACAGACTGTAAGGTTGGGTAATACTGTTGAAGTCCTTTCCCCAGTAATTGGCCAGTGGAATCCCTAGTGGGTTAGTAGTAGGCTTGTTTTAAAGGAAAACTTTTCAGATGTGTGTTAAGTTTGGCTGCTGGCAATTTTTGCTCAGTGTTTCAAGTTGTAGTGTCTAGCACAGGCTGGACCCAGCTGCTGTGCATTGTCAGCTTGCACACACTTTCTTAGCAGGCTTAGCTGAAAGAGCATCTAAAAGTGCTGGTTTGGCCACCTGTTGCTTTCATACATTATTCCCACAGAAACCCACCTCTGCGGAATATAAATGATTCAGCTCTAGCTCTATGCAAGTGAAGAGAGATAAAGGAAATGTGCGTAAGAAAAACAACTTAGGAGAAAACTCTGTTACAGCACTCCAAAGGCCCCATCAAGAAATGTCCTTTGGATCGGGGTTAAGGGTAGGTAAATATTCAGATAAGAAAGAAGAATTTAGATAGGAATCTGAACCTTTATGGGAAACTTGCACCAATACATGCCGAGTTTGGCATTACCCCACTTGTGGTGGTTGGTACAATAGAGCATAGCTGGTGGTAATCCTAGATCTGGTCAGAAGCAGAGCCGTGCCCATTTTCATTATTCTTCAGGCGCAACTCTAAAGACTGCAGGCACTTAGTATGCTTCTGGCATTTTTTAACTGTTTTTAATGCATTAAGTGGAACTAGCCTCTTTGAAGACTAAGTGTTCCATTTATTCAGATATGCCTTCCTGCATGCCAGTATGTTTCAACCATAAACTACAGGAATAAATTTTAGTGGCAAGAAACGGATTTAGTCTTCACAGTCTGCACAGACTCCCAGCATGATTTTCAAGAGAATCTCGCCCTGAAATGGGGAAGGAATAGCTAGGGTAAGAATAGGAATCTTCATCTTTTGTACTTCATCAGACATCACATAAATATGAATACAGTGTCCTTGTCTATTGCAGTTAGGTCTGTGTGTGTCACTTGTTCCTGTATCTAGAAATTTTCCTTCTCTGTGTGCCTAACCTGACTTTTTTTAACTGTCACCTCAGCTGCCCTGGTCCTGTACATACCTTTCTGTTGATACCTTGACTTCATTTCTGGTGCATAATCCACATATTGTTATTACCTTTTCTTCAGGATAAAATTTAGAAATGAGGGATTATTGAACTCAAGTGAATTTCGTAGTTCTTTTGCATAAAAATAGGTTTGGTGTGGGTTTTTTGGTTGGTGGGGTTTTTTTTTCATATTTAGCAGGTGTTTTTCAGTAGAATTTAGAGACACAGCTGAAACAGGAAACAGTAGTCCAACATCCAACTCCAGTTTGTCCTCAGAGGGTGAAAACCTGTATCAGGGTTGGTAATCTAGAGACTTGAGAGTTTAAAAAAAAAAAAGAGAGAAAAAGAAATAAAAAAGGAGGGGAGGGGAGAAGGCTTTGACCCTGCTGAACTCTTTGAATCTAAAAAGCTGCTAGAAGCAAACAGCTTTTGATCACCATCAGCTTTTGGCTGAGTTGAAACATATGACTTAAAGTTAGGAACATAAGACTGGGAACAATCACTAGGATTACAAGAGCTGGGGCATTAGTTTGTGCCCTTCTAGTCTCTGCACTGTAATGGAATTTTTTTTTCCTCTCTTCAAATGAACTGAATTTTACTAGTCTCACCCATTTCTACACAGATTGCTTATTTCAGGAGGTTATGTCCTGTCTTTAATCTGCTGTCTTCACCTCGTCCCCATTCTTTTTTCTTTTCCTTTCTCGTGGGTCCCCATCTCCGTCCCCTCATCTCCTAGAAAATGATGATGTTGAAATTCACTATTAAAACTCCTGTTGGTATAGTATTTTTTTCCTCAGGCATTTTTAGATAGGATTTCTGATTCATGCCTTTAAGTTTGTTACATGCTCTTTCTGATATTAACAGATATTTCTGTGAAGGTTCTAAGTACAGGATTATTCATAAAGAGTATCTCAGGAAAAGAACAACAACTGAGGTCTCTCTGGACTGTAATTTGTGCAGCTCGGTTTTCCACCCTAGAAAGATCACTCTACTTTTTTTCAGTAGCTTTCTTCCTGAAGTGTTTCATGGATTGCCTGGTGGCCTTTAGAGAATGCTAAATAGCGCACAGTGTTTCTTTGCTCTTGACTCATGGCTGTACCCTGACATCCTAAGGGCTGAAGGAAAGGGAAGGCAATACAAGGCTAAGGCAGAAGTTTAAATAGAGAAATAGTCAGTCCATGCTGGCCTTCAAATATTTAAATACTCTGTTTTTCTTGCACTAGGCTGTTGTTTTCATCCAGAAGTGTTCAAAGAACGCCTATTTTCCCATCTCATGTGGTCCACAAACTACAACCACAGTGACAACCACTGTGGTCACAGTCTTGGCTGCTGTTGTGGTTTAAGCCCAGCTAGCAACTAGGCACCACGCAACCGCTCACTCACTCCCCCTGCTACCCAGTGGGATGAGGAGGAGAATCAGGAAAAAAAGTAAAACTCCTGTGTGGAGATAAGAATGATTTAATAACTAAAGCAAAATAAAATTTAATACTAGCAGTAATAATAAAAATATAATAATAATAATAATAATAATGATGAAAAGGAATATAATAAAATAACTTAAAAAAAAAAAAAAACAAGCAAAAAAAAGTAATGCACAGTGCCGTTGCTCACCACCCACTGACCGATGCCCAAGCAGCAATCCACCCCTCCCAGCCAACTCCCCCCAGTTTATATACTGAGCATGACATTCTATGGTATGGAATATCCCTTTGCCTAGTTTGGGTCAGCTGTCCTGGCCATGCTCCCTCCCAGCTTCTTATGCACCTGGCAGAGTGTGGGAAGCTGAAAAATCCTTAATTTATGATAAGCACTCCTTAGCAACAACTAAAACATCACTGTGTTATCAACATTATTCTCACACTAAATGCAAAACACACTGTATCAGCTACTAAGAAGAAAATTAACTCTATCCCAGCCGAAACCAGGACAGTTGCCTCTGGGGCATCGTGTCTGAGGGAGGTAGTGCTGTTGCATGTATTTTGGCCATCTTGCTCGTATACATGTGCTAGTCTGTACTCTGCCTGATTCATTGTTTGCCAGTGCTATGGTTCTCCAACTCCCCCTCCATCTTTCTCTCTGGCTCCTGCCCTTTGACTCACTTGCCAACAGATGAACTTTCTGGCCTGGATATGATCTGTCCATGTTCTCCAGTGCCCTGTTTACAAAGATGTGTATACATTTCAGAGTTTTGAATGTTGCCCTTTGCTAACACAAAGTAACAAGAAGAAATAACCTTTTCTCCTTTCTTCCTTCCCCCTCTGTTCATAGGGAATAGTGACTGGAGAAAAAAAGTACAAGGTAAACCAAGCACAGAGCAGAATGTCTAATAGGGTCTGAAGGGTTTCCCTCCGGGGAGCAGGCGCTTGAGACTTGCTAACTTTTACACATTTAACGGGAAAATGGTTCTTTCAGTCTGAAATTAATTTCAGAGGGGAACAAAGTTTGAAACATTTGACAGAAGCTTCATTAATAACTCCTGATGCTTTTCTAGCTCTTTGCATTTTCAAGGCCTACATCAACAGAAGCAAAGCACAGGTTACTTCAATAAGCTGATAATAATAGGCTTTTTCTTATTCATGTATCCTGTTTCAGTGCAAGTAGGTACATCCAACTGAAGCTCTGAGTCTCTAGCTGAAAAAGAAAAATTGAAGATGTGGCTATGATTGCGCCTCCAGTACCGGGAGCACTAGTAATTCAGCATGCTTTGTTAAAGAAGACAGCAGTGAAGACAGAGATCTTTAGCCAGTGGAGCATCTTCTACCTGTGCAGGATAACAGAATGGTTGAGGTTGAAGGGCACCTCTGGAAATCAACTAGTCCAGCCCCCCTGCTCAAAGCAGAGCCAAAGCAGGGTATTTGTACATATTGATAAGATGCTCCTTGAGCCTTCTCTTTTCCAGGCTAAGCAATCCCAACTCTCTTAGCTTCTCCTTGTATGTCAGATGCTCCAGTCCATAGTGTCATTATCTAAGCTATTCATCTAATGTCTACTTATCAAAGTATCTGGAAGCTATTCCTCCTTGTGTGGCTGTAGGGTTGAGAAATCTTTTTTCTACGGCAGAATTCATGACTGAGTTAACTGAAGTGGGATGTTTATGGAGACAGAGTTCAGGGCTTCTAGCAGAAGAGGGCCTGCCTCATTCATCCATGCTATGAGTGTTGCTGCTCAGACAGGTTGCCACATCCACTGCTTTGACCTCAGGCTGCAATTTCTGTGAGCCTTTAGCAGAGTCTTGTGGTGGACTCCTGTGTGTTGCACCTCTGCTTCCCCACTTTCGTAATAAGTGGACATCACGAATCTTTATTTAATAGTATGTTGAGGACTTCAGAGTGCCTTTCCCTGGCATCTCATGTTCAAGCTCAGGGGATTACATTACACTATAGTGCTCTGTTAAAATGCTGACAGGTCTCATTCCAGAAGTAACTACATTATGGTGGTGTATCAGTATGGTCAGAGGAATAAAACTGACTTTTTGTTTAGTCAGAGTTTAGTAAAATTGAATTTAGTTTGTTTGTCCACTCAATTGTGTGTGGTTGAAAAGGAATTCCCTCAGGGGTGGAATCTCTGTGTGTGCTTTTGAGCCAATTCCATTATTTTCTGTATAATCATTGCTGTCTGAGAACTTAGATGTCTGACTAACAGAAGTTATAAGTCAAGTTCTTGAATTTACATGGTTCGCATCAGCAAGCATGTAATGTAATACACAGATTCACCATTTCTCTTGTTGCAGTGGAGCGATGATTTACATGGGACATTACCTGCTTGGAAATGAACTTTTTGCATCCACTAAGTCCTTCAGGATACAAACTTGGCCCTGTGAAAGTAGGAGGGGAGAGGAGAAGGTGCCTAAATCTTTTTGATTCATGAAGTAGAAATTGCAAAATAAACAAACAGCAGGATGGGAATGCTGGAGTTGCTTGTACTTGGCATACACTGAAAGGGGTTTGTTCACATTTGCAAAGCAAAAACAAAAATCTGGAAGGCTGAAACAGAAAATGACCAACTGCAACCAAAGCATTTGCTGCCTGTTTGCTCTGAATGTGCAATTGGCCTTGGTCTTTTAATTATAATCCATAGAGATGGCTCTGTTCCCTAAACACCCTTGGGCTTCCAGGAGCACTGAGTGCTTAGGTCTTGGGCTGCTAATGCTATAATTGAAACAGCTGCTCTGCTCTCTAAGTACTTTATTCATTCACCTTCAAAAATGTTGATGGATCTGTGGCATGTTCTGGGCCTTTTCTGTAGATGTGAATCTCAAACACAGCCACTTGCTAGATAGAACTAATGAAGACAATTTGCTATGGCTTTTAGTGTGTTGTCTCAGTTTTTAAAAGGACAAGAAGGAGGGAGAGGATGAGGGGAAGGCTGCTCTTAGGCCATAATGCTCTTTAGACTAAATTCACTTTACCTACAAGACCAGACATCCTAATTCTCAATTATTCTCAATGACTTAAACTACAAGTGAATGTAAAATACTACTAGGCCAAAAGGTCACTATTTAAGGTCATTATTTTTACATTCTGCACTGATTTTTAAATTAGCGCATACAGAGAAAAGCCTCTTAGAATTGTGCTGCAAATAAGCAGAGCATTGGGAGGGGTCCACACTAATTCATGAAGGCCCCAGGCCAGTGGTTGCTCTGCAGCCCCCATTTCTCTCTTGCCTTGGGTCTGCAGTGAAAGGGCTAAATTGCTGTTGCAGTCCTTGTTAAAGCCTAGAAACTTCAGGTAGTCAACAGAAACTCAAGTATACCAATAGCCTTTCTTGATATACCTTCCTTTACCCGTTGTCTTTCCTTATTCTTGTATTCAGCGCATTTCTGAATCACTGTCCAGAAAAGAATAGTTTGTCATCGTGTCAGATGAATGCATTTAATCAGCAGAAAGTCACCCTAGTGTGGGCTAATGGCAAAGCCGGGATGCGGCTGACAGTGGCTAACATGGATGTATTCAGTAGGGCTGTGGCAGAGATGGAGTTACTGACTAAAACGCAATCACTTGACTGCTCTGATAGAGCTTTAGCATAATGATGTCTTCCTTCCAGCCCATTGCTCAGCTCAGCATATCCTACAGACTCAGGCAGCTTTAACCTCCTTGTGACTAGAGTTCGGTATATCTTGAGGGAGTTTACCCATGCAAAAAGGGTTGTGCAGGACAGTCTGAACTCTTATTTACCCAGGAGCTGGTTCACCCAAGAACAAGCTGAAACAGCATAAAATCTTTGAGCTAGGCAAAGGCAAGGGCTGCTGTGGTCCATAGGCTGGTTTTTATTCAACAGTATTGATTGTTCTTGGCAGATATGGAGCCTGAGAGCTTTGTTATGTTTGTTAGGGAAAATTAGAGGTCATTGTGAGACTTTGAGAGTCAATAAATCTAAATTTTGATGAAAAAGGCAAAATCCTACTCTGAAGCAAGTACTCAGCCCATGTGGGAAAGCAGTGAGGGAGGAAAGAAAGGGCTGGAAATTTTACTCTGTCTTTGCTGTCAGCCTGCAGCACTCAGATTATGGTTGTATTCTGTTCAGGAGAGCAGGAACAGCAAGGAAACAGTCCTAGAAAACAGTACATTGGAAAATCCTCTTGATGTGACATGAAACAGATGATTAATGTCAGGAAATGCAGTCTTGGTGTTGCTACCCAGTTTATCCTGCCTGTAGGTGAGCTGACAATATGTACCCCTATACGGATACTTTGCAATACCTGCAGCCTTTGCTGTCTGAAGTGCTCAAAGGTTATTGCAGGTTCATGTAGAAAAACTCATCCTTGTTCAGAGTTTGACTTATATATTCAAAATAGGGTTTAAGTCAAACTCTAGGAATGGTGACTGGATTAATTTGACCTTTTTCACTGAGTAGGGTATTGTTAACTTCAGAGAGCCTTACAATATTCTCAGGCACCAAGTATACCTTTTTATACCTAAGTTCACAGAAATGTCACAATGTTTCTAAAGTCACCCTGGACTATCATTGCAGGGACCTTTTGTCACATTTCTGCCCTGTGAGGGAATCGTGGAATGGTTTGCTTTCCAGTCTTTGCCTAATACAGGTGAAGTTGCAAATGAGACTTGCTCTTTGAAGCCAGGCTCATGTTTCTGAGCTTTCCAGGATGCTGCACTGCATGGTCTCCTTCCCAGAATGGTGTCTAAAGGCAAGAGCTATCCCAGCAAATTTTACTGAATTGCAATTACTGATGTCATTTAAAAAAAAAAAAAGGACCACTTGAATTTGAAAAACAATTTAATGTGATACTGAGACGAACAGCATTGGCAGGACTGCTGTGTTTTGGGAATGCATGAAAAGGTCTAGGTATTTTCTTTTATCAGTAAACACTAAAGACGGTCATTGTGTTTTCGTGCTGTTTTAAAATCACTGTTCAAAAACACCTTCAATTTCATTGGCAATATTAACCCAAGGAATTGAGCTTCTTGGTTTAGGTACCTTTTTATTTGACTGTGAGGAGCCAGTAAATTATACTAGAACATCTTGTGGAGTCTGTTTTCTATGCATGTTCCTTGTCAAGGCTTTTCTTATTTATGCTCAAAGGAAGTGTGTATGCCAAATGTTGAGACTAACAGGCAAATGTATGCTGAGCTAAATGAAACATCTCTGTGCTCCAAGTTCTGGTGAGTTGAGATCTAGACAGTGGCTTAAACTTGTATTTCCAGGCAGTGGCAGATGTGGTCATCTACTCTTGGCTTCCCTTCTGGATGTTCAACATGGCCTGCTGCGATTCCCTTTCTCAGAAATATCCAATAGTAAATGAGGGAGATTGGATCAGTGGGACAGAAACAGGCTCAGTATATGTGGCAAGAGTTAGACTTTACTGTAGGCAGCATTTCTTCTATTTGGACCTACACAGCAGATGTAATTCTCATATATATTCCAAATGGGGTAAGATAGCAAGGGCATTGTTATCAACTATGATAGCATTGCTGTGACTGCTGCTACGTTGAAAGCTGTGCAAACTTCACTTTCATGGCATTTCTCCCTCTTTAAAGTTGACATTTCAGTTGTTAAGTGGTACAGTCTGTCTGACTCCTGATGTGCCATTTGTTCTGATGGCTACATAGATGCTGGCCTCCCAAGTTCCATTTCTTTGAATACACTGAGGAGGTGATTGTTGTAGTCACTGTCTTTTTTTTTTAACGTCTTTCTCCACTCAAAGTTGAGTCATACAATTCAAAGGCCCCCTTCCCCAGTAGGGTAACTATTAAAATACCCTCTATATAAGCAATAATGGACACAACCTTTCTGCATTCCAAGCCTCATCTTTCCCCATTCAGATCCTTCCTAATGAGTCATTTCTTTTAAAAGTCTGTTTGAAGGAGGCAAATTAAATTGGAAGAGGAAGTTGTTCATCAGGAAATATATCTTTCGTCTTCACCCCTGCAATTTCCTTTCATGCTACCCCTCATGTTGCTTATGTATAGACATCTTCTGTATTGTACAGTTTTATGGGAGGCATTTCACTTCTATTTTGCACCATGTTTTATTTTTATTTACTTATTTATTTGGCACCACATATGGCACACCCTACGCCTGATGCAATCATATGCCTGCCTCTGTGTTGCAGCCAAACAGTGTGAATAGCTCAAGTTACGGGAAAAGTGGCATTTGCTGAGGATTATCTGCCAGCCTTTTCGGTTTCTGGCAATCTTTGAAATCCAGTCAGGCTATTTTTTTTCTAACCAGACAGCTTTTTATGGGGTTTGACCTGATGAATGGGTTTCAGGAGCCTCTTGCAGGAGGCTAGGGACTGTCTTGTAGTGGGTGGGAATGCCTGGAGTAGACATTCTGTAAATCCTTCTGAACCTTACGATCCAAACAGTCCTTCATCTAGTCCTTAATCTTTCTTTGGATATATTGATACCTTATTTTGAAGTCTAGGCTATTAAAGCTGGTAGATAATTGCGACATATCCCTAAAGGATACAGAGTTAAGCACAGCTGTTCTCTTAAGTAAAATCTTCCCTCTCATCCACTCTTTCAGCCTTTGAACCTGAAATCTTTCATGGCTTTTATTCCACCATATAGATGCTGAGCAGACACAATATTCATACTTCCCTTTAGCTGTGTCATGAAAAAGCCATTGCTGAGTGCTGAGGTAAAAATCACAGTTTAATTGGTCTCCCAGACACAGCTATTGAGAACTCAGTTATTTCAGAATATGTTGCCACTACGCTTCTCTTTGAAAAGACATCCTGTCTTTCTGAAGCCTTGACTGTACTTGACTGTAATTAAGATTAGATTATTTTTTACTTTCAATATTTAGATAAAAATGAAAACTACTCTTTGGCACACCTAAGCAGTGCTGTACATTGGGTTGAAAGGATGGAATTTCCTTCTGATCCTCAAAGACAATTAAGTTACTCCCTGAAGCATGAAATTTAATTACCCTCATCAGAAGCAGCATGATGCAGTGGATTAGGACATAGGAATAAGAATTAGAAATTTTTATCTCTCATCCTAGTTCTGCTATCTAGTTATTGACTAAATGAGTCATATAACCTTCCTGTGCCTCCTTTTCACCCACCTGAAAAATGAGGTGTTTGATTTCTTTGCTAAGGGTCTGTGAGGTCTGTATTAGCATCTAAAGATGTAATGGTTTGTATGAATGTTAAGTGTTCCTGGGATTGCCTTGGCTTACATGCTGCCAGCAGTTATTGCAATTTGGTTTCATACAGTGAAATCTCATTTTTTGGCAGTGTTAGTTTCATTAAAGGAAGTGTAATCAAGCTCATACGCAAATAGGGAGAGGACTACAAGAGGAGGTGACACTAAAGAGCCATTGTGTATCAGAAAAGTATGCCGAGCTGTTGTTCTTTTCGCATCGGTTTTGATGCTACATCTCAGATACAATTACTAATTGTAGCATCCCAGGAGTGCCTCCAACTGTGTACTTCTCAAGAGGTGGAAGAAAGTTCCACCATGCATGATTTAATTGGGGAACGGAAAGGAAAGTTCAGTGCTAGATGAACATACTCCTCTGGGCAAGTTATTTAGCTCTACTGTATTTGCAATTGCAGTAGTCACTTACTGGAGTGATTAGTCAAGTCATGTCAGTGGGGAGCTCCCACAGAAAAGTCAGATATTTATTGGATATGATGAAGTGGCTAGTTAAAATAATCTGTTCTGTCATTTAAAACAACAACAATGCTTTCTAATGTCTCAGCCCCACTTGGCCAACAGAGCTTTTGTGTAGATGAGTTTCTTAGCATGCCTGCCTGTAGCATTAAGTTTACATTTCAGAATGGTCAGTAATAAAAATCATCCTATAAGTATTTGGGTTATCTTTCCACAGGCATTTTAAAAAGGAAAACTGAACTAATAATAACCCTGTCATTTAGTAGGTTAGGTTCCAGTGCACAGGTGCCAGATTACACTGTTGGAAAGACATTTGCCCTCTACCATACAGCATAATTTCATTGTCTGTCTTTGAATCCCTCTGTAGTTCCTGTGCTCTGTCTTCCAGGGCCTCTGTCTGTATTAAATGCCATTAAAAGATTCTCATTTGTAATCACAAGAATTAGATTTAATTGTGAGGCTACAGTTCTTCAGTTACTTACCTGATTCAATTCTTTACAGCACTCAAATGTATGTCTTCAAATTTTCAAAGCAGGGAATTTACTTTAACCAGGTTAGTAAAGCAAAATCTTTGTAACAGTGATTTTTCTGAGACACACTCAGGAAAGAGATACAAAAATTAATATTTTTAACTCTATGGAAGTTAACAGGAAAATATATTTTTCTGTAGGTTTTATTTCTGCCATTTTAATAAATTTTCCTGTGTAAAGTAGTTGTGTTGTGGTCTTGTAGCATGCTCTAAATATAGGAGATTTTGTTACCAATGAAACTCTAGTGGCTTAATAGCAAACTTTCATTGTTGTTCAAGAATAAGTATAATATAAAAATATCCTTTATGGCTACTTGTGTCTCACTGAAACCTAAAGCAATCTCTGCTATGTTGTGATATCTCCCTGGTTGTACAATTCTCAGGAGAGCAGCTGTACAAAAGACCCCAGCATTGCAGTCCTAAAAGGAGGGTAGAGTTAGCTTCCTTCCCAGTACAGGTGAGGCAATATCATTGCAGTCTGGAGGCAAAATCTTGTTGGTTTCCTGTTCTAGGCAAGATAATTACACACTGTGTCTGACTCAGCGGTCAAACCTAGCAGAATTATGCAGCATTTTCTTGGGGGAGGGAGGGAGTGGGGTTATTAGTTTTATCTTAAAAGCATTAAAAGAGTAAAAGGAAAGAAAATCATTACGATTATTTAATCTTTTTTATGGCAAAACTTTTGTGAAACCATCTTCTAAAGGCATTTTGAGGGAAGGGCAGGGAAGCATTCTTGGAACCAGTCACAGGATGTTAAAGGTCTGATCCAGTGACACTAATAAAGGTCTTAACTGTATTTAACCTATCACTAACAGTTACGTCTTGCTTATGCAAAAGGCCATAGAAAAGGGTAGAAAGACAACTGGCATTAAATCAATAGAGGAAAATGTATACCTTTTTTCTTTCTCTTATTAAGTAGAATGATCTGTGAGCTGAAGAGTTTGTGCTGCACACTTTCTGCATTGCACATCAGGAATTATCTCCTTTAATGTTAAATAATCTCTTGCATTAGTATACAGTAACTTTATTTATTGCTATTTTAGAAAGTAGATCCTTTTCAAGACTATATCATCATGCATCAAATTCAGGCCCTGATGTCTTTTAAGTAATTTTAAGATCAGTAAACTGAAATTAATTTAAAATTAATAATTAAAAGTAATTACAAGACAGTGTATTGTATTGTTTGATCTAATGAGAAAAGAGTTCATGCACCCTCCTATGGGTCATTTTATTTTTTTCTCCTTCTGTCTCTTAGAATTGTATTGGCATCTTCCTGAAAACATTTTTTAATTTTCTGTTTGCTGCAGCCTGAAAAGGTCTAGTCTGGTTCTTCCTTTGTGCAGTGCCCATTTAATTGCTGAAGCAAAAGAAAGTCTGGACCAGTATGGAGGCAAGATTAAAACCTGTTATAAACTCCTCTATAATTATGGAATAGCATGCAGGATAGAGAAATTTATGTTCTTTCACCAATTCATCTAGTAAAGGGGGAAAATTCTCTTTTGGACTCCTACTGATAATTTTTAATTCTGCCCTTAACAAGGTTTCATTCTCAAAAATCACCTAATTTTTTCAGTACCTTTATCGTGCTGCAGGTGGGTTTTGATGTGAAATACTCTGATGCAGCTGCTGTTATTGCTATTTAATTTTGTAATTCCCGAAAGTTCACTGAACCTTTTACCAAAGAGGTAAAACTAAGTCCTTGGTGAGACACATTGCATTTTCCTCCCAGGCATACCATGATAAGTGTTAGTAACAATAGGAGCATTGTGGATGAGAGAGCCTGGACCTGGAGAAAAAAAATCACACTGTAACTCAACTTAGGTATGAGGAGTCTGTTAAATTCCACAATTTTTTGCTGTGGAGAGTGGAGATGAGAGAGCAAAACACAGCTTGAATTCAGAGAGCTTTTTTCTTAAGGAGAAGGGATAGTTCAAAGTTCTTGTCTTCCCTCAACCTCCTATTAATAGCTCCTGGGAGCACACAAGCTGAATCGTGACCCAGGAGGGGCCATGCAGCTCTTCATTTCCCACACCACAGTTCAAGTGCCTTTAGCCTTCATTTACTATATATATAAGGCAATAGGGTTTAAGGGTCGGTTCTTTGGTTTTTTGCTAATTGTTTCCATATTCTTCTTGTACGTTGAAGACTTCTGCTTTCAAATTGGCCTCTAAAAGTGAGAAAGCAGTGGCTTGATCAGAGCCATGCTGGAATAGTGTTCTGGGTGAAACTTAATTTACGGCTAGAGGCTGGTGCAAACCGACAGTGCACTGTACTGAAGACATAGGTGGCAACACAGGTGTCAGGCTAGGTGATGACACGGACATTAATTCTACCTTCCAGATGTAGATGGATGTCTGGGGATTGGTCACAAAGATGGTTGCTATATGTGGGATGTCAAGACCGAAGTCCCAAAGCTTGCTGGAATCAAGCATTTTGAACCCCCTCTTTAGCAGGATGAAAGAGCACCCAGTGAGTATGTGTGTGTTAATTGGATTCAAAATCATTTATCCATGAAGACAGACAAATGCAGGATTCAAGTGTTCTGGCTTGAGATTTTACTTGAGAGTTCTAGCACTTTTTCTTTTTTTTTTTTTTTTTTCCCAATTCACCTCTAAGAGAGCCTCTAAGAGAGCATCCTGACTTGTACTTGCAATTAATCACTGCTGGCATTACCCAGAGGAGCATGCAAAATGGCATCTAAAGCATTAGTGTATTGATTGGAATTAATCAGGAATGTGTTCCTCCTAAAGCTACATGCTGCGTGAACAACTGAAGAGTGTCTAAATTATAAGTATCTCTTAGAAATTAAGTTTCCATGAAATCTGGTTTATGGCTTCTGAAACTGGGTAACTACATGTGAAATAGAAGTGCGGGAGCAAAAGCTGGTACCTGGCAAACTTGAGTCATGGATGGGAGGTTTAAGAAAGGTTAGCTTACAGAGAAGTACTTTGTCTTGTTTGAGATCTAACATCTAACCCTTGCAGGGCTGTGAGTCCCAAGGTGGTTTCTAGCATACCTTCATGTTAAGGAGTGTGAACGAGTATACAGAAGGTCATTTGAAAATTCAGCCCTTGTACTATGTTCAGGTTCTGTCAGCAGCATTTTCTGTTTAGGAGAGAAGCAATACAGCCTCGTCAGAGAAACTCTGGGTGTTGCCCAGGCTTTCTTTAAGCAACAAATTCTCTCTAGATAATATGTCCTGGTCTGAACTTGTCTAAACTCTGAAAATATTTGGATCTAGGATTTTGACCTACTCTGTCACTGAAGACCACAGTGTTATTAGTTTCTGTCTAAATCTATATATATTGCAGATTCTAGATAACTGAGCCAACTTCTTTCTTAGTCTAACTTCAGTGAAGGTCCTGTTGGGTGGATCTGGCCCGCTGTGTCGAGACACTGAGCAGTGCCTAAACAATACAATATTGTGTGTTGCTTTACAGCATAAAGAATTAAACTAAGATGTTAAACTATGGTCTTTCTTATTGCTTGAGGCAGTATCTAGAGACATCATCGTGGTTATTATGGCCAATGTTGTGGTAAAAATAGGTTTTGTTGTTGAAGGCTGTGCGGAGATGATAGCTATGTGCACCATAACAGATGCCCTTGTCCTTGCAGTTGTCAGCTTACTGGTCTGATTCATCACTCAGTAGAGTGCTTGGAGGTTATGCAGAGGATAACAGGAGCAATCTGTTATCTGCTGTAATTTGCTGTTGGGACCCAAGTTTCACAGAATTGCAGAATGCTTGAGGTTGGAAGGAACCTCTGAGATTGACTAGTCCAACTTCCCTGCTTGATGTAGGGTGAGCTAGAGCAGGTTACCCAGAGCCATATCCAGTCAGGTTTTGAATATCTCCAAGGACGAAGACTCTGTAAGATTTCTGGGCAACTTGTTCTAGTGTTCAATCACCCTTAGAGTAAGCAAGTTTTCTCTTGTGTTTAAATGGAATTTCTTGTCTTTCAATCCAAGCAAATGTGCCTTGTGCTTGCCTGTTGTCCTTTTGTTGGATACCACTGTCTGAGTCTGTCTTCTTTCCATCTTCCCATACCATATAAACATTTGTAAGATCCTTCCTGAACCTTCTCTTCTCCAAGCTGAACAATCCCACTTTTCTTAGCCTCTTTTTGTATGTTGGATGCTCTAGTCCCTTAATCAGCTCTGCGGCTGTTTGCTGGACTCACTTCAGTAAGTCCATGTCTTCCTTGTGCTGGAAAGTCTAGCACTGGATCCAGCACTCCAGATGTGTCACTTCAGTGCTGAATAAAGGGGAAGAATCACCCCTTCGATCTGCTGTTCCCAGTGCAGCCCAGGAAGCTATTGGCCTTCCTTGTCATTGAGGACACGTTGCTAGCTTATGTTGAACATTTTGTCCACCAGGACCCACAAGTCATCTTCTGCAAAGCCTGTGGTGGTGCATGGGGTTGTTCCTCCCCAGAGGCAGCACTTTGCATTTCCATTTGTTGAACTTCTTGAGGTTCCTGTTGGCCTGTCAAGGCCCCTCTCTGGCAGCCCAACCATCCTTTGCATCAACCACTCCTCCCAGTTTGGCTGGAAACTTGCTGATGGTGCAGCCTGTCCCATTATCCAGGTCATTAATGAAGGTAGAAAACACTACTGGCCCAGGGGTATACCACTAGTGACTGGCCTCCAGCTGGACTTTGTACCACTGATGATAACCCCCTAAGCCTGACAGTTCAGTCAGTTTTCAGTCCACCTCACTGTCCACTTACATAGTCTGTACTTCCATCAGTTTGTCAGTGAAGATGGGATGGGAGACAGCATTGAAAACCTTACTAAAGGTAAGCAACATCCTCTGCTTCCCTCATCCACCAAGCTGATCATCTCAGCATAGAAAGCTAATCAGGTTGGTTAAGCATGATTTCAGCACGAAGAGGTTCCACATGTGAAATGTCCCTGTCTCAAAAGATGACCGAAGTAGCTTTTCTGTTACCTTGCTAAAATGCTTTCTAAAATTAGATTTGTAACATATAGGCCACTAATAGAAATTTAATAAAGCTACTACTAATTAACATCTAATGCATATCAGTTATGCTGAAGTAAATCTTGCTGCTGCCAGGCAGCCTGTAGTACAGGATCTGCAAATGAGTATGGGTCTGTTAAATACAAGGTGTTGTATGGAAAGGTCTAGAGATCAGAGTCGCTGTTCTGCCATAGAATGACGGCAGAGTCGAGTCCCATCCAAATTTGCCTGCAGGTCTCTCTACTGACCCAGTAGCTATTTTTAGTGTCCCTGATAAATCCACCAGTTAGTGTCATCTTTAGCTCATTTATTTTCGTGTCTTTGAAGAAGGAGGCTGATACTTGGGATTTCTTTTCACATGAATCTTCTTTGAATCTCAGGCAACCTATTGTAGGAGTTTGTACCACAAAATATTAATATATTTTGTAATGAATCTGGACTTGAGTGAGTCTGCCTTTTCCAGTCTTGCATTGCAGTGATATAAAATACCTGCTTGGCAACAGCTCTGGGAGTTAATAAAGTTTCTGTGGTAAACTATGAGAGGTCTGAGAATTTCAAACTAAAGTTATTGCACCAGTAACTCAGAAAAGCAATTCCTAAAACTTCTGGCACATTTATCCAGAGGCTTAGCAGTAGTACAGAAAGGGAAATCATTGTTGAGAGCCACTGCGTACTTGGAATTAAAATCCATCAGTCTTCTGAAGCTGAGGAGAACGATTTTCATGACATACAGATGCTTCTGTATTTCATAACCCAAATTAAATCTAGGGTGGTTTTTTACTCTATTTGTAGGGAAATTCGTATCCTCTAATCCCTATAATATACCTAACTTGAGATGACATCAAAAAATTATGCACACAGAAGCTAGGCATTTAAAATACTCTCAATGCTTTTATTTTATTTAATTTCAGTAAAAGCAGATTTATCTATTGGGGAGTGGGGGTGGAAAAGGAATGAGGATGCCAACATTCCCTTCTCAAGCAGGAACCTCGAGCACAGAAGTCAGAAAATGAGACGTGGAAATGAAAATAACTGTAAACAAAAGGTGAAACTTAGTCTAGTTTCAATCTTCTTGCTGGAAAAGGAGGGAGGAAGAAACCTAGTAAATCATTAAAAAGCAGCGTTTCCTCTTCTGAGTTGCAATTTGAACTGCGTTAGTTGTCAGCAGGGTCTTTATGCAGCCCTTGCTTAGGACTTTTCTTTAGGTCCTTAACATACCTTTTGGCAGCTTCCTTGCCTGCTGGGATTTTTGTCCAGTTCAGTGGAGCATAATGACACCATTGTGTCCCTGATGAGATAAACAGTGTGTCTGCCTCTGGAGCAAAGAAAAGGCTTCTAGCTGGTAGCAGTACAGGGTCTGCAATTTGGGATTGATCCATGCTTGTAGCAGGCACAAGTGATGGTTGGTTGGTGCCAATGTCATACACATATGTTATATTTCCTTTCAGAAGTGTGTCTTAACTTGATAAGTTCCAAATTTTGGTGTACTTTGGCGAAAGAAGTTCTTGTTATGGATGCCAGATAAACTGTGTAGTTTCTTTTGTTCAGAACATCGGTTCCAGTGGGTTCCCTTCCCCAAGAAACATGTGTTCTTGTGCACAGCCTATGTACAAGCACAAACCCATACACTGGGGGGCGATAGGGGTACCTGATGAGGAAACATTTTTGTAAGAACAATGAAAAATCTCTTTTCCCTGACCCGTTATGTCAACTAGAAATAGTTACAGTCTTCCTCAAAAATGCTTAATATTGGTGTTTGAAAGCAACTTAAGGAAACACAATAAGTTTTTATTCTCGTCTCCTAAAAATTGCAGTTGGAGCTGTAAAGAACATTTCCTAATAGGCTTTATTAGACCCCTGTTGTCTTGTTTGGCTCCAGCTGACCAGTTACAGTATGCTACAAAGAGGTCTTTTTTCCCTTGCTGTTGCATTTTTTCCTGTAACAGAAATGTGAAAAAGTGGATTAGTAGTGATTGAGTGGCTTTACAGAATCTCTCATCTCTGATCATGTTTATGGTTAGCGAGCAGGCACTGAATAAACTGGGGTGAAATAGGTGATGGGCTCTGTATTGCTGCTGAAGCAATACACAGCTCTTGGGAAGCAGCCCTTCGCAAATGTTGTCAACAAGTGGTTTTACTGGAAGCCTGTGCCCAAGGATAAAAGGTGAAATGGGCCAGAGCATGTTACCATGCAAATGTTTTATTCCTTAAAGTTTTCCTTGCAGATCAGAATTCCAGTATATTGGGGAAAAGACAGATACTTACATTTTTACTGCCTACCTTTAGACATGTCTTGCTGGACACCGAACATTTAAAAGTTAAATCAGAGGGTGACGTGTAAGAGCTGAGGGTCTAGGAGTAGTTCTTGTGCTGCCTGGCAAGGTGTTTCAGGTGGAGCAGCAGACCCAGCTGATCAGAGGGGAGAAGGTAGATATTAAAGACAGCCAGGCCTTTATGTCTTCGAGCATCTCAGAGAGTAAAATGAAGCTCATACAGGCTTTTTTCTCTCATTTACTCTTGGCAACAAGCAGGCTAAGTTGAAACACTCTTGGAGCGTGGATGTTAGTCTCCAGGGCTGCTAATCCAGTTCCTTAGTTCTTTGATTTACTTGGTGGGACTTTTTGTTTGTTTATTTGGGAGACAGGGCGGGGAGGAAGTGTGAGGAGGAGAAATGGCATGTTTTAGTTGTAGTGCTTCATGCACGTGTAGACGTTCCAGCTAGCCGCATTTAGAAGCAAAGCGTTACCTCAACCAGCGACGCTGTGCTGGGAATTACAGCTATTGTGCAAACCCTGGAGACTGGCTTATTGCCTGAGTGACTAAGAGACTTAGCCGGTGAGAAGCAGGAGGATTGATATTTAGAGGGGGTGTGCATGTGCACTACAGCTTTCACAGCTTGCTTTGCAAAGAAAGTTAGGCTTCTTTCAAACAGCAGGCAGGCATCTGTGAGAAATCTGGGAACACAGAAGTGTGACAGAAGAGAACAATAAGCTACTATTTAGCTGGGTTTTCCACATCTTAGCTGGGTGGAAATCTTGGTGCTTAGAAGCTTGCTTTTGCAAAATCCATGAGAGGGAAAGGCCCTGACCATGGGGCACCGTGAGGAGAGTGAGGGCTGGAGTAGGAGGCACAGTATGACTAGTCATACATGGAGCTGCTGCTTTGGGGGATTTGGTCCTTGTAAAGTAGCCTTTCTTACCACTCTTCTCCTTTGTTCTCTCCTCTCGCTGTATGATGGGACCAGATGGGTGTTGCTTCAAAGGAGAGTTGGACATCTAGAGAAACCATTTCGGATCTCGCTGGAGTATGTTGCTAATGGGAACAAGAGCGTAGCGGCTGTGGATTCCTTTGCGATGAAGAACTGCAGTACAGGTAACAGAGTATTTTATTGCTTCTAGCTCATAGTCTTTTGATGCCTTTTTAGAGAGGAGCATGATTTGAGACTGTTACAGAAACTTCACAGAATGAAAACTTCTTGTCAAATGAATCATTTAAATAAAAAAAAAAAAAAATAGGGTTCTTTCCAGGGAAGAATTTTTTTACTGTTGCCTTAAAAGTTTTTAACTTCTTGAAGTAAACAAGTTGGGTTTTTTTTTTCCCTTTGGAAAGAATTTCTAGGAAAATTTCATTTTGGGAGAACCAAAGCAGTATTCATCCTGGCTTGCCAGATGCCTATCCTGACAGCTTCACTTTCTGCAGCAAAAAGTAGAACAGATGAGTGGTTCCTAGACAGATAGCTTGCAAACCATCTTTTTAATGTTCCTGGTAACAAATTTCAGGGTTGTTTTTTTAAACAACTGTGGAAAACTTGATTCTAATAAAAATATGTTTTTGGCAATGTTCCAAAGCAGTTATTGCTGAGTAACCCCTAATAGCTCAGTGCAGTGCATGGAATTTTAATAATGGGCAACCTTAATGGGGCTTACTTTTTTAAATACAAGCTCTGTTATCAATTCAAGTATGTAAATTTAGTGCTCCATGCTAGAAGCAGCTGCATTTTAGTTCTACCAGCTTTATGGAGCTTGTGAATCATACTGAAATCTTTAGGTGGCATGTCAGTGAAGAATATTGTTACTTATAGCACTTAACACATTACCTTTTGTCCATTTTATTTATTTGGAGTACTGCTAAGTTGAGCTGCATGTCCTTCTTTTCAGCCTGTCTAGAACAGGGAAATCTGCTGGAGGATATACGTTGTTTTGGTTATTTGCATTGCTCTCAGCAAAGGCCAATTGTATTAAGGGGTTTATTGCACTGTCCGTACATAAAGGTGATCTCTAAGCTCCAACAAGGAACAGCCTGACATTGTGCTGAAAGTGCAAGGCATGTTCAGACAGAAAGCACCTGTTCTGCTGCTGATGTACTGAATGCATCTTGGTATCTCTCTAAGGCTGAAAAGGCAGTATTTCAGCTCCCCAAGACAAAAGTGAACTGGACAGAAGTCATTCAGATCCACAGTGCTTTGGGAATCCATTGCAACAAATTTTATGACAGACTATGGGAGATATTCAGCTCCCATGAAGGTACATGAATTCTCTTGGGAGTGCTTGAAGGAGAGCTGTAGGTGACGAACAGTCAGCTGAGTGAAAAGATAATGTTGGCTGAGTGAGCTCATACCAATACTGGGCACTGTTCTGCAGATGACAAATGTCAGCTGCTGAGGCTATTAAGATATATTGTGAGCAAAAGAAGGAACAAATCTTCCATTTTGTCTACAGATTTGTAGCAACTGGCTACTCCCCTGCTCTGCTTACAGGGCACGGTGTATGAATAACACCACCAGGGAATAAAACCACTTGTTCTTTTTTCAGTTGGTTGAAACTGCTAAGCTCTATGCACACAGCTGAAGATGTGATACTGTGTCCTTTTACAAGAAGGAAGGTGATGATGAGCAGCCGAGAGTGGCACCTTAGGCTTGGAAAAAATAGGGAAAGCAATAAGAAAAGATTAATCTAAATCTAATTCTTCTGCAGCTGTTGGAAGCCTTTGGGCAGCTTAGCTACTTGGATACTTTAATGTCACTGAAGCACCTAAAACATGGGTGAATTTGGGAAAGAAACATCTGAAAAACAGTAACAAGCCTTCGGCCTAATTTTTCTAAGCCTTTTGAAGGCCATATACACAATTTAAAAATAAATTAAGGTGCATAGACAAGCTTAGGAAATTAGGCTACCATTTCCGTAGGTGGGTGCACGTTTGGATCTAAATTAGATGCCAACAGGGGCTTGAAGAAAGTGGAAGTTTGAGCTTGGGATTTGCTTTTAAGCATTGGGAAATCCATTTTTTTAGTTTCTTTAATCATGGAAAAGATGGGATTTTTACTGCATTTGAACTGAACAAATAACAGCCTATTTGGGATTGAATGGGGAATTAAAAAAAAATAAATTCAGATACTGATAAAATTCTCATTTTTTTTAAAAAAAATCTAAATTTAAAAATTCTAGATTCATATCCCATGTAGCTAAAAATTGTTGAGTGGAAGCACAACTCTATCATTGCAATGTCTTAATTGTGCTTCACCTTTCCCTTTTTTCATTCAACAGTGCAGCAGATTGGAAAATCAAAGTGATTTGTCACTTGAAATATCTTCACATTTCCCAATTCCCATCATATAATCAGTCTTGATTGGCTTGGCTTGATAGAAAAAAGGAAAGCCCTTACAGATTGAGGGGTTTCATTTGGGTTTGGGTTGGGGGTGTGTGTGTGTGGTTTGGTTGAGGCTTTTTTTTAAATGCTCAGGATTGGCCAAAACTGTATTTGGTGCATCTCTTATCATTGCTGTAGTTCATCACCACTGTTCTTATGCACTCCATCCTCTGGCTTTAATTCTTCAAGGGCTTTTTAGCACTTGACGTGTGCTAAGTGCTTTTTTTTTTTTTTACAGAAAGTTTTCCTGAACCATAGGATTAAATTCCAGTCAGAAAGCCCCTACAGTCAATAGAAAGGCTGCTTAGATTTCTATAGGTTTTGGATCAGGACAGTTAACAGGTAGCATTGCTCATCATCCTACAGCCAATTGACTTTCAATTGCTGTCTTAAATGTGAAGCAGATTGTGTTTGTCAGTGTGTAAAACCTAAACTATTGATTGTCTAATTTTCTATCTTACAACTTACTATTTAAATAAGTGCAGTATCCAAAGCAAAAAAAACCTACAAATTGCATAGAAGTAATATATTAATTTAATAATGTCATTTAAGAATTTGTTCCTTCTACAAGTAAAGTAATTGGTATGGTGGCATTTTATAGTTGATGGTAATTTCTAGTAATAAAAATAGAGTTCATTTCCTAAGTAATGTATTGACTTATTAATGATATTTAATGGGTTTCTTACTGATTTTTTATTGCAGTTGTAAATTAATTAATTTGCTAACTTATTTCCAAAAGTCTTAATTAAAGTACTTAATAGTAAGCACAAGTAAATGATAAGACATTGTTTTACTTAGCAGTGTTCGATTTACCAATTCTAAGTAACTTTTTAAGTAAGGGGTGTGGAGATCAAATGCTTTTAAAATGTGTTAAAGGTTTAATGATGCTCCGAGGCTGTTAAAAGCAGTTATTTCAGACAGTCAGCCTGTCCAAGTGGAAGCACTTAGCTTTCAAGTTTTCAAGCTCAGTAAGCAACATAAAAAACATTTATTTTGGAGAGTGGAGAGACTGTGTGTTGTTGATTAAGTTAATGCTTCTGTCCACTCAGCAATAACTTTTTTCAGTAGATACTGAAAGTACACAGAAATACACTCACTACCTTCAGAATTGGTAAGTAGTTAGTTCTGTGATGATCTCATGGTTATAATACCTATGCAGATTTCTGAAAGTTGAAGTTAAGGCTGTACTAAAAGCAAAATCTTTGATCCAAAGCAGAGCATCTCTCAAGAAAGGAAAAATTTTGAAGACCTGAAGGTGCTTTTACTGGAAAAAGAGGTAGTGAGGGAAGAGTAAGAATATGGATTTGCAACATGTATGAAGAAATATGAGCAACTGCCAGATAGTATTTTTCATGATTCTGTTTGATAAATAGTCTAGCAACAGATTTATGAATCAACTGCAGGAAATCAATAAGGGCTTTCTCCAAACAGGATTACTTATGTATCTGAATCATTACCAAAATGATGGTTTTGTGTATTCAGACAAAACCTGAATATGTATCATCTCAGTTTTCCCACATATGCTCACTTTCTGCAGTTTGTCTTATAAATTAATTTGCTGACAGGATGTTGTGGTTAACTGAACTTAATGAAATACCAGTGAGCCCCTTTTCAAAATGAGTTCTTGATGCTTCCTACTGGAAAATTGCCTGGAAAAGTTAACCTCTTCCAAACCAAGAACTGAAATAGTATCAGTGTATCTGATAGAATCATAGAACAGCCCAGGTTGGAAGGGACCTCAAAAGATCATCTGGTCCAACCTTTCATGGGAAAGGGAGCCTAGGTGAGATTATCTAGCACCCTGACCAGCTGCATCTTGAAAACCTCCAGTGATGGGGACTCCACCATGTCCCTGGGGAGGTTGTTCCAGTGATTGTTATCACTGTAAAGAATTTAAACAGGGGTTTCTAATTGAAGTCCCACATGACACGCTTACAGCTAATTTAGATGTTAATAATTAATTCACAAAAAATTTTGTATAACTTTTAAGTTTCACTTGAGCAAAATTGCAAGATGTCTACAGAATATTTATGAAGAAACTAACTTAATTGTGTCAATATTTTTTTTATTAATTGTTTGCTTAGTTGTAATTATGGGACAGTGGAGAGAAGACATGAAGTTTCAGTGTAATCAGCCATGCCATCTTACGTGGTCTGGAGATCCATCACTGTCTAGAAATTCAGGGCAACAGGTGAACAGAACAATAAGCACAGTTGGTATTGTGCCATTGTTATAAAACTGAAAAACAGACATGATTTTAAAAAAAAAAAAGAAAAAAAAAGAGTAGTCTTAAATTTCAGAAGTATTTGTCTCTATTTGAGGTTTAGGACCAGGATTTACCATAATACTTGTCCAATCCAGTCATTTTTGTGTAAACGAAGCTGGAGAATTTCCTTTGGCATTAATGCCATGGTTAAGGAGCTTACCAAGCCAGAGGATAGATCCAGAGTTAATTGAAGTCAATGGGAATTATTCAGTATGTTTGGATTAAGTTCTGAGTATCCTTCATTTTAAAAAAAAAAAAAGGAAATTAGGCAGATCGGCTGCATTTTCCTTGGAGTGGCCTATGCTATTTATACAGTTCCACTGAGCTGGTTTTCCCGTGGATCTAATTTCACTAAGTAGGCATTTGGAGAAGCCTTACTATTTTAAGAATATTTGCCTCCAAATGCTTTGGCAACCACCTTCCTCCCCATTCACATCTGCTCCCCTCCTGAGGTATGACTGATTATTCTGACTTCAGATTGTGTGCCAAAAACCATCTCTAACCTGCTAGTGTTTTAATCCTGTAGGGATCTTGTGTTGGAGAAAAAACTGTTTTACAGATGAATGTGGTGGCTGTAGTGAAGTTAAATCATTTTAAGGTAATTCCAAAGTGAAAATTATTTCACTTGTGGTTTGTGCCCATTTAAGTAAAATAAATTTAATGCACTTGTTATGAGGCTTATCTTTGTTTTCATTTTTCATTTTTATCTTTTTAAAATTAAGTTACAGTAATGCTAGGAATAAAAAATTAAGCAAATTTAGTCTTAATATTGTTGCTAGAAAAGGCACAGTAACTCAGTTAGTGGTAGAGTGGCTTCTTACAGTAATGAATTAGTGATTATGCATTTCAGTTGCTGACTGTGAACACCTACTTCTTGTGGAGCCAAATTTAGACAGTGATGGTTATGTTAAATAATCTATTTAGAACATTAGTGTACTCACCAAAGCGGGGGGTGGCGGAATGAACCTGAATATCTAGAGCATTTGGTTTTCATAGGTTTATCATGCCAGTATGTTGGTGAATGGGACCTAGTGTTCTGTTGTTCTATTTGGTAATCAACTGATGGTTGTTTTTTTGAGATATGAGGAGGGAGGTATAAAGAAATGGTTTAGATGGTGTAATAATGCTCATAAACCTGGTTTTTAGAATTGATGTATTCATACAGAAGGTGGAAAGGCTGGAATCTGTCACAGCAGGACCGAATGTGGGTATTTCTTAGACAAAGTTACTGTCTCACCAGGGTAGGCAGGCTCATCTACTGTAATTCAAAAAAGGTTAGGTGATTTGGGTTAAGAAACAGAATTGAGAAATCTCAGCCTTTAAAATCCAAAGCTTTAATAATCACAACAAGGGCCTGCTTGTTAGAGGTACTGGAAACTGCTTGAGAGACACTGGAGATCCCTCAGTTCTCCTGCAAATGTTGGCAGTTGTGGGTCTTAAGTACTTTTTAACACCTTGAAGAATTGGCCAATACATTATCTTTTTAATGCTGTATATGATTTTTATCCTGACCTTCTCCCTTAATTAAGGCTTATTTCAACAGGGGAGCCATTGATTCAGTGAAGGAAAATGAACTCTGTAATCTGCTTTCCCCAAATTGAACTTATTTTTATTACTATTAATTGCTGCCACTTAGTTCTTGTGATGTTTTAACTGCTTGGATTTATTGAAACAATCATAGGATTCACTATTATCACTTGAGAAATGGGGAGGACAATGATGATTTATGGATGACCAAATTATTTTAAACCAGTATTACTCCAGATTCAAAGATTTATGCAAGCTGATTCCATTGTGTAAGTAGATGATAGTCTATCTCTCCCTTTTTCTCTCCATAATAAAGCTGTACATTTTCAAAAGACTGCTACCCTGTAACAAAGGGCATGCAGAACCTTGATTTTGCTAAAACAAAGTCAGGGGTAGTTTGCTCTGAGTTTTGTTTTATAGAGATCCATGAAGTTCCCTGTTAGCTGTAGGAAAGGTTTTTGATTTAAGCAGGGCAGATGTTTGAAGATGTTAAGACCTGGCTATGCAACTTGATTCATGTTTGTGAAGAATTACAGTGGTCTTTGAGAAGAGGTGAGAGACAGCAGGGAAGCTTAGAAAGTCAGAACAGGAAGGGGAGATGATCAAGCAAAAAGGATAGGAGTCAGACTGCGTGAGCAAAAGAATAAATGAGAGAGGGAGAGATGAGGAAAAGAGAGATGGCGATATACCGTGAAGACTGAAAACAAATGACAGGATATCAGGCAGGAATAATTGGTCTAGATAGTGGAAATGATTAAAGAGTTTGACCAGTTAGAAAGTGACTGGAATAAATATTTACAATCCAATTAATTAACTAGAGCAATCAAACTTAATCAGATAGCCACTCAATCAACCAGACTGAACTAACTAGATGGATAATCTGTTGAACCGGAAAAGAAACCAAGTAAGACTGAGGGACATTCAGTGAATTGTGAAAACTGAATGAAATGCGAAAGGATTAATCAATTAACATTTAAAATTATCAAATGCAAAGATAAATATGTGGGATGTTCAGGTGGAAGCTAGTCCCTTTTTCTGGCATGACTCACAAGAGCCTGAGGGGCATTGATGAGCAAAATAATTTTTGGAAATGAAGAACAAGAATGGGAAGATGGGACAAGAAGGAAAGATTTTCTGTGTGTGCTTCCAGGTAGTAGACGACGAAATGATGTCAGCAGCAAGAACCTTATTTTTTTTAAAAGCCTGCATAAGTGTCATACATACCAATGCTGGATTCTGAGGTACCACTGCTCTGTAGTGGTACAAAACATACAAGATTGAGAAAAGGTATAATTCCTCCTCTTTCTTTACCACAGTAGAGAGTTCTTTAGATTTTGGCTCAGGGCACTTCTGTACCTCAGGACTTACCTTCTGAAGTATTCAAGTTTAGCTTGTTTTCTGTGTCTGAGAGGTCTCATTGCAAACCTGCCCCAGTCTTGTTAAAAGACCCTGTTCAGCTCTTCCCTTTTCTTGTCCAAAACATTCCTCTTTCTGCCTCAGGGAGCCCTGCTTGCTTTGTCCTGCTGTTCTGTTTCTGCATGGTCTACTGCAGCCAACTTTCTTAGCAAACCAATTGCTGCACCAAACCACAGACATTGTGTAATAATTCTGCACTGTATCTGGTATGGGAGAGGTGTGGCACGTTGGTGCCAGCAGTGAGGGATACAGTGAAGTAGACGCTCTGCAATAGAACAACTGAAAGCAAAAAGCCTCAGCCTTGTAATTCCAAATCAAATCCATAATACATAAATAGAAATGCCAACCGACTAAACCCGATGCACCAATTTTTTCCTGAAAAATTTAAGAATCTGTAACAGGGGACCAAAGTTTTCTGAAAAGGAGTGCATGCCCTTTCAACAAATTAGACTTCTTTATGCTGTGTTTGGAAACGCACAACCAGTAGCTGCACATCAGAGTCTTGGTCAGGATCATTAAACCTGTATGTTGCGATTCTTTTACTTTGAAGTCATGAAAAACGTGGGGAAAGAGGAACTTTCAAAAGCTGCCAAGTGACTTAGGAGCACAAATTAATAGGAACCTTGCTCCGTAGTCCCCCAGGAGTTTTAAAAAATGCCATCATTGCTGAATTGCACTGAGGCATGCCTTCCACCTGTGAGGATGAGAAAGGACAGACTGTGCGCTGTGCTTCCATGGAGGCAGTTTTCTGGAGTACCTCCGTAAATGAAGCATGCAGGGCTTTTATGAATTGAGCCTTTGAAAGCACTGCTAGTAAGGCATATTGATCCAGAAGTCATACATGGATGGCAAGATCTTAAATTACCAGTCAGGTTTTATTACATGAAAGAAATTTTTAAGAATACTTCCCCCCCCCCCTTCTTTAAATGATTGCCAGCTGAAGTGCTGAAGTTTTGTACAACTGCGAGATTGCAAGCACTTAAATGAGCCAGCTGGATTCCGGGTCCAATTCCAGATTGAAGTCTGTTGTTCATGGGGCATGATTGATGGACTACCAGCAAATTTGTAAGCAAAATAAGAGGTTTGGAAATGTTTTTTAGATCTACAAGGAAATACAATTTAGTCAACTCTTACAGAGAGACTTATCATGTTTGAAAAATAGTATCAGTGGTGGATTTTTCATTTGATGTGAATAGAGATGAACAAAGCAACTATTTTTATACCTAAAAACTTTGAGGGTTGAGAGGCCATCTGTGTGGTTATGTGAGATGATAGGTTGTGGCATACTGGGATCTAAGCTGTTTTGGTTGATTTGTGTGAGCCACAATCTAGAATAAATGATTTTGTGGAGACTACAGCAGTGAATATTCCATGCACTTAAGCCTAAAGTATGTACTGGATTTTTAAGACATCATTTAGAGCTGTAAGCAACAACTGTGTAAATCCAGCATCATGTTACACAGTACAAAAAAAGATGAATATGGAAATGATGAAATTTCAATATTTCTGTAATATTACCAAAGTTGCTATGGATTTATGGAAAGTCACTGTTGACTCTTATAGCACCTCATGGAATGAAGTGTATGTACATGTGTTTATGAACATATATTAATGAAACCATAACAAAAATAAAGCAATCACTCTTAAGATCAGAACCACTAAGTGTAAAGTTTTGACAACAGTATTAACTCATCAGGCACTTTTACTGTACATCAGTAACAAAACAGTAGTAAAGTGACTCACCTGTCTACAAAAATTGCCAAGTGGCTTAGACAGCAAAGTAACGGAGGTATTTACTGCATGTGAGCTATTTCCTGAAGTAAAGGAAGTGAGTAACTATGAAGTTACTTGGGTGGAGCTTCTGTTAGTGAAAGCTGTAAAAAAGCACGCTGCACATCATTCCATTAACTGTTGGAGCTTTGACTACTTGTATCAGCTGAAGATCAGTCACAGTATATTTATCAAAGCTTTTGAAAATGGAGGAGCCTAACAAGGTTTGATAGGAACTTCAAACTTGGACTAGTTTCCTTGTCATTGCTGGGCTCTTCACAGCCAACAGAAGAGTTAGGTTTAAGTTATAGCTGTTCTTTCACTGTAGGTAAAGGAGGTTGGAGCTAACGCTTAGTGTTTGCAGTGGTACATATTACTATAAAGTTACATTGATTTTTTAAAAATTGGATTGCAAAATACATTTTGTACAAAGTATATTTTCTAAAAATATAACTTACAACTGATTAAGACAAGTGAGAAATGCAAAATAACCTTTTCTATCATATGTTGGAAAAAAGTTCTACTCCAAGGGATGTTTGACCTGCTCATCTTTGCACAGAGTGCTTTGCAGGGGTCTTCTATGCTTATGGTGTTTGTCTTCTCTTTTCTTCTAATTTCATCTTTGAAGCACCTCCATCTGCTGCCAAGTGAAATCAGACAATTTCTCTCGTTTGGACAAGCCTGCTCCTCTTTCCCTTTAGTCATAAAACATTCGTGCCTATATCATCTCATCACAAAACCTTTAGGGCGATTATTACTCCATTATAAGTTTATATTGTAGCAAGAAGTCTTAATTGTTGATTTGTAGAATGTGGGCTAATTTGTGACTTCATGTAGCTCCCCTTAAATTATAATAAATGTGCTTCTACTTGCTTCTTCTGTTACTAGCAGTACCAGACATCAGCAGCGTCTGTAATGCATTACAGTTGTCTTTCTCAAGTATAATAGCAGTCAGAGCACCCTCTGGTTCATAATATTTTTTGACTTTTCAGGTAAACAGTGCATTCCTTTCCTGGACAATTAGGGTAATTGCCAAAATGAAACCAAAGTGTCATGACTGGGCAGGATGCCACCAAATGGCAGTCAGTCGTGTAAAATTACTCTTCCTACACTCCAAGCCCACAGTGATACTGTTCTGTAAATACTACAGAGGAGTTTATTACTGTTTCCACTTATTCATATTGCTATACCATATCAGAGTAGTAGTCACAGGTGAGTCTGGTCTGTGCTGTGCACTGAATACAAGCAAAGGACAAAGAAATTAGATTGTGAATTCCGAAGTGGAAATACAAAGGTGAGTGGCAACAGATGGATAAAGATGACCAAAGCCCTTTGGCCAGGCCACAGTGAGTGAGCATTAGATTAGCTGACACCTGGGATGGAATTAGTTGTGAGGAAATGGAAACAATTTTGAATAGCCCTTTCATCGATCCTAGAAATGAGAGAGAAGTAATGAGTGAACAGAATCAGGCCATTTGTGGCAGCAACGATAACCAGCAGTTTACTGGTGCATCTCTAAGAAGTTTAAGTTAAGGGATTTGACTGATGAAACAGGAAAGAGTAGACTTGCTGTCAGCTTTGAGTTTTTAGTTAATGCCTAAGCTGCTACCATGTTGGTATAATTGAGTGCTGTCTTTGGGGACTCCTCTTTAGAAAATTGCACTCATTCCGAAAGTTACTCAGGCACAGAGCTTGGTCATGGCAGAGTTTCGCTGTTTGCCTAAGGAATCTTACTGTACTTGTGGGGGTTTTACTAAGTGCCAAGTGTTCATAAAGAGTGCATAGGAAAGGCATTAGATGAAATGAAGACAGTTTCTTTTCCTGTTTACAAAGCCAAGCAATGGACTTGTCCCTTTCTTCTTATTTCTTTGTCTTAAGAGTGTATAGGAGACCTCTTTTTAATCAAATCTACATTCTGCTGATGTTGGCTGCTTTTTTTAGCATTTGAACAAAGGCCAGAAAATATTTTCAGTGGATAGAAGACAAAAAAAGTATTATCCTGAACTCCAACTTGGAAAGCTAATTCCCAAGCAGTTCGGCACAATTCTCAGTCTAGACCTCAAGTGAACTGTCAGGGAATAAAATCTGTATAATAAACCAGTCATCTAATTCACAACATCATGGGATTCAATCTCCCTAGGCAAGATTTAGTTCAGACATTCAGATGCTTTGTTGTATGAAGTTAGACAAGGTGGTATTCATCTTTTGTGACTTCAGCTATCTGAAAGTTAGGCATCATGTCAAAGCTAGTCTGTAGGGTCCCTCTGTAGTCAACAGAGAGAAAAAGAGGCACTTCAGAGGGCAATTCATTCCACCTTTAGCATCATAGCATCATCAGAGTGTCAGAAAGGGGACAATGCTTTGCTTGAAGAATTGTAGCCTGGAATTTCTAACAGAACTATCCTTTTAAAGGCAGTGGGTGCTTTAATACCTGTAATCTATAAAGTCTGCCCATCAATTCCTCACTTTCGAATGAATAGTGTCATGCAAGGAATCTTTAAGAAATGTATTCTCTATTGAACATCC
The DNA here is from genome assembly GCF_964188355.1 of Buteo buteo. Lineage (NCBI taxonomy): Eukaryota > Metazoa > Chordata > Aves > Accipitriformes > Accipitridae > Buteo > Buteo buteo. The sequence continues at coordinate 5,190,897 of NC_134182.1, read as the reverse complement.
TCAGTGCTCACTGGTTAGCATGCTAGATAAATCATTTTGCAGTAATTATTTTGCAGGAGTTTATTCAGAGTCTGTTAGGATAAACCCTGAAAAAAATTAAATGGCTGTTGAGTGCAAGATTAATAGTGCTATCCAGGAATACTTTACAATACCAGCATTACCAAAAGAAGCTTCATTTGTGCAGCTTTGACAGGATGCTTCCAGTCAGACCTAGAAGCCTCTCTGCACTAAAAACAAAAACTCCAGCTGTTCTGGGAAACCTGTATAAGCTATAAACCAGAAATCAGCCCTGGGTTTTTACCCTCTGTAGATACTTTATGAAAGGATCTAGAAAAGAAGGAGTATTTCCAAGAAAAAAAAAAAAAACAAACCAAAACCTGTTCTTTCACACAGAAGAACATTCAGATACAGAAGTGGTTGTTGGTAGAAGCAGAGCGGCAGCCAAGAGCCTTCTAATGGAGCCCTGTAGATCATATTGCTTCTCTGCATCCTCACAAAATCACTTATATGTAAAAGCTTTGATTATTTTTGTTGTTGTTGTTGACCACATTCCTTTATGGGAGACCTCAAAAAAGGCTTTTTGAAAAATCTACTTAAATTGAGTTGCATTTGAACATTTTGCCCTATGCTACTTTCCAAAGAGTGGTAATAGGAGATCCACATTATTTTTTCAGTTACTTCCTTACTAGTAGGTGCAATTCCCTCTCTTGCATTATCTTGTTTATTTTTATTACCCTTGTGAATGCCTCTGTCACTTCTGTTTAAGCAGAAGCAGTAACTCAATCCCTTAATAAAGCCTTAAACAACATTGCTTCTAAATGAGGTTAAGATCTATATTACATGCAGCATTTGCCTTGAACTTTAATTCATCATACTTCTGCAAGGATATCGGGTTATGTTCAGGAGTTAGTCATTTCAAATCCAGTTCCTGGAGATCATTGAGTTCTAGCCCAAATTTCAACTGACAGGACTTCTTAGGCATGATATACCATTAAGAGTCATGTCAGGGAATTTCTATTCCATTACGTTAGCATAATCAATGTTTCTTCTTTTTTAGGAAAATTTAAACCAAAATTTTTTTCTCAACAGACAATTGTACCTAGTTTTTTTGGTTATATGTGCATTGTGTTTTAATAATTTCAAATACTAATCTGCAAAAAAGCTGCTATGATTTCCCTTACATAAACACATCCTTTTATCTCCATCTTTGATTTAAAGAAAGGTCCCTCTTGTGCAGTTCTAAACTGACACAGAATTTCCTCCAAACTTGAGCGTGCTTGCAGTTGCTTTTTTTTCCATTCTCCTTGTTTTAGAAGCAGACTTGAGCTGAATATCTCAGATAAAGACCAAGCTGTGTTTACAAGTTTTCCCAAAGCTGCAAAGGAAATGGGAGTTAGCAGTCTGATGTTCCACAGTATGCCCCTTTTAAAAAAGGGAAATTCCTTCTTCCATAAATTGCTTTGCATGGAATAGTAAGAATATTATCATGTATCAGAATTATCTCACATATTAGAATGATGGTTTTTAAAGTGACTAGAGCACAGCCACTGAGTTGCTGCTCTACCTTGTAGCACCACTGTATTGCAGCTTTGCTCCTCTAATCTTTAAGCAGGTCACAAGAGTCTGTAAGATGTTTTAATGCAGCCCAGAGAGCAGCTGCCATTTGAAAATGAGAGAGGTTAACATAAAATCCTTGAGTAGGTAAGAACTGTTGTTCTGGTCTTACCTGTGTGACTTTGCCTGAAATAAATTAGGGAGCACTTTGCACATGCTGCTTCATCAGCGGATCAGGAGGGAAAGTGGTCCTGAACAGATGGAGACAATAACCTCTCCTGCCAATGCAGCTGGGGGAGGATGCCTGCCTGCAACCAAAGGGACTTACCTGTACCACAGCTACAAATAACTCCAAGATCTCATTACAGTCCAGTTTAACTCATTAGTGTTGACAATCATGAGCTGAAGTGTTGTTGCTAAGGCTAGAGCCTTGCACTGCCTGGGATTTGTGGAGGGGAATACCTTCACCTTGAGAATTTGTGACTGTATAGTTAAAAATACTTGGGGTCTGTTGACGTATGGAGAGTAACATCCATGGAAAAGCATGAGAGGGACTCTGCCTTGTTTCCAGTAGTTGAGCAAAATACTTAGATCTTGTGGCATTCCTTGCTGCAGCTTCTTCAAGCAGCAGATCTGTATTATATTGAGTATCAGCAGAACTCAGAGACGAGCATCTCTTGAAAGCACCCTTTTTGAGAAATAAATCACATTTCTAAAGCATCTCTCCACCTTCAAATACACTAAGAAGCTTGGGTCCAGACTTGGTGCTGGTAGGTTTCTATTGCTATATGAAAAGCAATTTCCACTTGAATTTTGGAAATCTGAGCAGTTATAGTAGTATCAAGTACTCCAGTGACAAAGTCTGGAAGTAATTTTGGTCAGAAATTGAAAGTCACTGTTCATAATCTCATCCTAAAACTGTAATAGATACTCAGTGCTTCACCTATGGAAAAATTAATAACTTACACAGCATCAAAAATTTGTTTGACACCATATATACATTGCTGAGTGAAGTTAGTGATTTATAACATTGCATGTGAGATGTTAGTATCTAATTTACTGCATTAATCAGTGAATGCCAAATCAGTTTGCAGATTGCATGTAGATCAGTTTAATCTGTCACCTTAATTGTCAGTGAAATTTTTAATGTTGACTTTACATTAACTGTTTTCCATACTGCTGCTCACTGAGAAGGCAATAGCAGTGTAATACCTCTACAGTGCTCATGTGAAACTGTGCAGGCTTCATGGTTGGTTTTAACTACTCTCCAAATCTGAGGTTGCCTCAGTTAAATCTGTGTTTTGCTAATACTTGCATGTTTTAATACATACCAAATGGAGAGAATGTTGTTAGTCCTGTCAGTGCTAACATGGTAAAAAGTTGTCTTTGGTGCACTGTCTAAATGAGTAGATTTCAGGGGACAGGACCAAGCTGAAATGACCCAGGGCTTCCTCAGACAGATGCTGCATTAGCATGTGGTAATGACTAGAGTGATTCTGTCACCCTCCATGCTTGTGATTAGCATTTAGTGATATGCTCAGTATAGCCTTTCACTTGAGACCCTCCATGTGTTACACAAGGGTAAGCAGCATCTCCATTTTCACTCTAGGTTTGTTAAAAATGCAACTTAGTGGGACTAAGCTATTCAAAATTCTGGTCAAAGTTAGTAAGTGTTTTGACAAAAAAAAGTGAGGGAAGAAACTAAATTTTAACACCTTAACCCTGGACTTTATTTTTTTTTTATTTTTTTATTTGAAATGATGTTAAAAGGCATAAAGGAGGGATGATATATCTGAAATGAAACAAATTTTGAACAGTAACAAGTTTCCTGGAGCTAACCAATATTTTATTTCAGAACAAATAAAATCTTTTGGAGTAATGCTGAGCAAACATTTTTCTTCTACAGGGGACATTTTCATTTTAGATAGCTCTTAAAAATGAGATTATTTTTTTCTGTGCAAACAAAAATAAGCTATTCACCTAGTGCTAGTTCTAAACAATAGTGAGGCCACATATCTGCCACAAAGTGTTATTTCTTTCTGTCACAGGCAGCGAGATGGAAGCTTGAAGAAGTGAAGAGACTTATCCAAGGTCACAGCATAAGAGCCAATTTAAAAATCCTGACCGTCAGATTCCTTATTTGATAGGCAGCATTTCTGAAGGTGATTTGCTAGCAATTCAAGGCCCCTGCACACACAAATGGAGCGCTGGTTGAAGTACCTCAAAAAATGATGCTGGGCTCCTGTGTTTTGGCTGGTTTGTGCTTGGTCCTTGATTATTTAATTCTTTCTTCCTTTTATTGGGTATTGGGAAAAGGATGCCAGGCTTTTTATTTCCGAGAATACCCTGGATGAGCTGGTAACTTAGTCATGGTCTACCTGCAAGAGGCCTAGTGACTGCTGTGAGTCTTCTCTCTTCTCTCACTTCTACTTTTTGCTAGCAGAGACGAACAAAGTTGTCCAGAGACCTTCCCAGCAGGATTGTCACTGACCTGAAGAGGAGAGGGAGGTAAAATGGATGCAGGATGGATGAGTTCTTGCAGTGTGGAGAGATCTTGAACTGCTACTGTCTGTGCTGAAACTGCTTCACACACAGGGGGCTGATAATTTGGATTTGCCACCCTGTCTTTGCCAGGGCTTAGTTTGCTTAGCTGTTTTACTGTTCTGCTGAAAATCTTTCAGAGAATGCAGCAGCTGTTGCCCATAAAGGCCTGGTTTCTGTGGGTGCAGAGGCCTCTGAGCTTTCTGACTCTGTTACCGTCTGTGGGACAGTGGATCATTGATTTTATCCATATTAGATGCTAGGGCAAGGCACTTTTATCATCTTTGTGATACCTCATTGACAGACTCCTTTAAAATTATATTGCTCACTAAAAAGCAGTGGCAATTACCTGCAGGACGGAAAGGAGAGGCATGGTCAAAGTAGAGTTGAGAGCCTTTACTGTAACTACTGCCGCATAAGAGTCCTGCTGCTGTTTATCAAGAAGTCCTGGAAAAGGAGGCAAGGCATTTTTCCTGGTTTAAGTACAAATTCCAGGGTGGTTGGTTTTGTTGATAGTATTTCACTAAACTTTCTGAATGTAGATTCCCTGTGCACTACAGATTACATTCCAGGCTTTGAGGCACTGCAGTGATGTGAGTAGCTGGCCAGTGACAGTCATTATAGCTGGTGAACTGCGTCCACATCCCATTAAGTTAAAGGCCCAGGAGGACTGGAAGTCAGGTATTTTAACTGTTCTCTTTGTAAAAATATATAGTGGGTATCTAACACCTTTGCACTTGGTATAACTTAACTATACCATGGAGAGGACCATGGGCAGCTTAAGATGAATAGAACTACAAATACAGAGCAACCAGTGTATCATAGTAAAAAACAGGAAGAGTTTGTGTTCCCTAAGATGGCTGACCTCCCCAAGATGGCCACTGCTGAGAGAGAAGACTTGATGAAATACGTACGAAAATTAATGTTACTCATTATTGGTCTTTTAAATTGATACTTCAAGACCAAGTGTAGACACGTGTAAATGTAAAGTACCTTTAGGTCTCCCCTAGTCCATTTTATGGCCAAAAGAAATTTTGGTGGTTCTTTTTTGTTATTCACTGTGCATGTGTGGTTTGTGCTTTCGAGTGAGTCCTGTTCTGTACAGCTTGTTAACTGTAACCCTCTCTTAAACTGATGGGTTTGTTCCCAACATCGCCTTTGAAACTGCACCACAATCCACTAGATCTTTAGTGAACAGTATACAGAATTTGACTGTTTCCTGAAACTGGTTTATATTTCTCTTTTCTTAGTTCCTTATATGCCTAATTATTTTTTGACTCCAAGTCAGTCAGAATGCTATGCATGTATGCCTGGGTTGGATTCTGTATGTTGTTTCCATGTGCTCTGCTCCTCCTTCTGGACCTTCCCATAATTATTCATGGGTAGCCTTCTGCCCCTGTTTGCCACAAAGTCAGACTAACCCCATTTGCTTTAGAATCATAGAATCATTTAGGTTGGAAAAAGACCTTCAAGATCATCAAGTCCAACCATCAACCATGCCCACTAAACCATGTTCTGGAGTACCCTGTCTACTTGCTTTTTTAATACTTCCAGGGATGGTGACTCAACCACTTCCCTGGGCAGCCTGTTCCAATGTCTGACAACCCTCTCAGTAAAGAAATTTTTCCTGATATCTAACCTAAATCTTCCTTGCCGCAACTTGAGGCCATTTCCTCTCGTCCTACCTCCAGCCACCTGACAAAGAGACCAGCACCCACCTCACTACAACCCCCCTTCAGGTAGTTGTAGAGCAATAAGGTCTCCCCTCAGACTCCTTTTCTCCAGACTAACCAACCCCAGTTCCCTCAGCCGCTCCTCACAGGACTTGTGCTCCAGGCTCCTCACCAACTTGGTTGCCCTTCTCTGGACACGCTCCAGCACCTCCATATCTTTCCTGTAGTGAGGGGCCCAAAACTGAACACAGCACTCGAGGTGCGGCCTCACCAGTGTTGAGTACAGGGGAACAATCACGTCCCTGCTCCTGCTGGCCACACTATTTCTGATGCAGGCCAGGATGCCGTTGGCCTTCTTGCCCACCTGGGCACACTGCTGGATCATATTCAGCCGGCTGTCAACGAGCACCCCCAGGTCTTTCTCTGCCAGGCAGCTTTCCAGCCGCTCTTCCCCAAGCCTGTAGCGCTGCGTGGGGTTGTGACCGAAGTGCAGGACCTGGCACTCGGCCTTGTTGAACTTCATACGATTGGCCTCAGCCCATCAATTCAGCCTGTCCAGATCTCTTTGTAGAGCCTCCCTACCCTCAAGCAGATCAACCCTGCCTCCCAATTTGGTGTCATCTCCAACTTGCTGAGGGTGCACTCAATCCCCTCATCCAAATCATCGATAAAGATATTAAACAGAACAGGGCCCAACACCAAGCCCTGAGGAACACCACTTGTGACCCGCCGCCAACTGGATTTCACCCCATTCACCACAACCCTCTGGGCTCGTCCAGCCAGCCAGTTTTTCACCCAGCGAAGAGTACACTTGTCCAAGCCATGAGATGCCGGCTTCTCAAGGAGTATGCCACGAGAGACAGTGTCAAAGGCCTTGCTGAAGTCGAGGTAGATAACATCCACAGCCTTTCCCTCATCCACTAGGCAGGTCACCTGGTCATAGAAGGAGATCAGGTTGGTCAAGCAGTGGGGCTAGCAGCCCCTGTTTCATATTCTCTTTTTATTACTTGTTTTGTACCCAAATGTTTATGTTTGCTAGGTCTTGATGAAGAAGAACAGTAAACTCTGTGTCCTCCTACTTCTCTATCTTGTATAATGAATTATTTTGCAGTTATAAAGGATTTAGTTATAAAGGATTTGTCTGCCAGGAAGAGGAACATCTGCATTGTATAAATAGATTTATCTAGAGTCAACAAGGTGTTATGCTTTGCTGAAACCTATCCAGCTGGGAGGAGCATTTTACATAATAACAGCAGTAGCACATTTGTGAGAATTTAATACTATTGCTGATGATACTTAAGAGATTAATTAATAGCCAACTGAATCAGTTAGCAAAATGGGGGTAAGAGGGATTGGAAGAACCTTGAAGGGGAGCTTGCGCTCAACAGAGAGCCTGTTGACAAAGTGGATATAAAGGAATATTTTGGGTTGGTATACATTTTATGGTGCCAAATTTGAAGACGAGAGCTGTAAAAGACTGTCAGTTCTGAGTAATTGTGTAAAATCTTCTGAGAGTTTGATTGCACAGTCTACTCACTGAAGGGTAAAGATCTTAGAGAAAATCTAGAGTCACGGAGAGATGTAAGATGTTCTGTCTCCTTGATCTGTCTTTACACATAGCAACTGTTTTATTAAATTCCTATCACAGTATTAAAAATAACTAAAAAGCTATTTTAATATTATTTAACATTTTTCTAACTATTCTACTGTGGCTAGCAACCCACAGGCATCTCATTCTCAGGGCATGGTAATTCTGAGTAATGATATTTGTCAACTCTTAGAATTCTCTCTGTACCTCAGTATATGTTTGGGAAAGAGATCTTGCATAGAAAGCATTAACCAAAGTGTCTTTTAGCATGTCACGAGACAGTAGAGAGACTGCCTGAAACCTGGGTGGTCATGTTGGAATTGTAATGTCATTCCTTCTTATGTCTTTTCCTAATATCTTCAGTATGTACCTTGGCTTATACAGAGCTAATCACTGTGTTCTTTGCTGACATCTGTTTTTTTTCTGTAAGCATTCCCAATTTGTAAGTCTTCTGCATGCTCAAGGGTTAGCAGAGATCCTCCGGCAGAGACACAGACTCCAGGAAGGAGTCACTCTCCAGGCTTTTTTTGATGTTGAGGACCGCTGACCTTCAGCAGCTTTGCTCCTGGGATAATTTCATTCAAGTGTAGCAAGGCCTTGAAGCCCAGCCTCATACACAAGAGCAAAGAACTGCTAACTTCTCCATCCCTTCAGAGCACTGAGATGTAGTCAGTTTTCAGTGCATTCAGCTGGAAGAGTCACCAGTGAGTCATAGCATCCACCAACATACTGATGTTCAGGGATGTGTGGAGGTAGGGTGAAACTGCAGTTTCCTTTTACTTCCCTGAACTGAAAGCTGGATAGCCTCTATCCACATTAAGTCCCTTCCAGTGGCAAACCTGTTATGTGTCACCAATACTATTGCTCTCCCTTGCAGCAAGTGCTCATGTGCAGTTTCATTTTGTTTATGCTTTGAGTTTTTGAGGTATTGTTCATTGCTTGGTTTTTGAACAAAGTGAAAATTAGCTCCTTGATGACAATTTATTGCACTTACATACCTGCAGAGTTTCACAGAGGTTGACACAGTGGAGAGGAGCACAATATGCAACTTTCTTCTCAGCAAGCTTCTGTTCCTACCTGGAACAACTATTGCTCTTCCACTCTGGGGCCACTGCTTTGCACAGTAAAGCATTTGGCTGTGATGTGAGGGTGCATCACTGCACCCTACTCAAAGGGACCACATATGCATGCTTGTGATTGTGCTGATCTGTGATATTCCGCCCATCTACCCCAGCAACTGATCTGCAGTAAGGTCATAAACCTTCATTTAATACTGCTGACAGCTAAAGGAGAGAGACTGCTTTAAACAGGTATAGAAGCAGAATTGCATTTTAGAAATGAAAAATATGATTCCTATCTAAAATGATGTTTGAATGCAATTAAGTGTCATACCTCTATTTGTGTTTTTCATGACAAGGCATACAAATATACCTCTGTTGACTGGTTTGACAGTGCTAAAAGTGCATGACTGAGAGATTACTGAGGATTACTGCAAGATTCAGAGAGCAGTTATATCTGACCCGCATGGAATCAGCTTTCAATGAGCCAAGCAATCTTTTCCAGTCTCTCCTTTCTGTGGCTTTTTTATTGGATCTGCGCAACTTCAGTCTAACTGGTAGAGGTTTGAACAGGAGTCAGAGAGTTAGTCTGGTTGGGCAATTTACAGTCTCATTTAAGTAATTAAAATTGGTTGATGTGTACCTCAGTTTCCTCATCTTTAAAATGTTATTGATGGTTTGGGGGTTTTTTTTGTTGTGGTATTTTTAAGAACCAAGAATTTTTTGAAATCCACTGTGTATATGTGGGACAGTGCAGTGGCAGTGTTGGTTGTGCTTGGAACTGGGGAACCTGAATAGGCAAAGATAAAACTTACTTTAATAGTTGAAAGTGGATTTGAACCAAGCCTTCTAAGAAGCAAAATGTGGAAAATTGCATGTATTTTCTATCTAATCAGCTCTTATAGTTTACCCAAGAGGCACGCATGAAGTTTGGAAGCACTATTTTCATACACTTTCTCCAATAGCCTTGTTTTATTTCATATTCAGTTCCATGCCTGATGTTGAGAGTGGACCCATGTTAAATCTGCTCCTGTTGTCTATAAATAAGCTTAGGGATCTTAACCACCTCATGATTTTGTCAGTGTCCGCTGCATGTGGCAAGCGGCATTCATCTTCCAGTGAGCTAGCAATCAGTCTGGCCAGTGTTTCCCCTGGGTGAGGTTGCTGGCTGATAAGAGCTGGTCTCCAAGCCTATTCAGACCCAGAGAGGTCTGATGGGAATGGCAGAGCTAATAATAGAAGTTAGACCTTTTTTATTTTCCCTCTCCAAGATTTGTATTTTGAAAAATTCACAGAAAATCACAGAAAAGGTGTTTTGGTCTCTTTTTAAGCAGTTGTTTACTGTTACAAATATAGTTATCACTGCTTTTAGACGAGGTATGAAAAATTGGGGGTAGGGTGTGTTTTGTTTTGTTGGTTTTTTTAATCTCACAAAGATGCAAAGGTACCTGAGAGAAAAGGGAATCAAATAGCAAATGTAGTCTGATATTGAAACAGGGGCAACAAACAGCAACCAAAAGAAATGAGGTTTGGGATTTTAACAAAATTACTCTATCCCATTGCATTGTTCTAAGTCAGGATGTTCATATTTAGGGATGAAAACCTTAAAGATCTGCTGTGTGAGATGAAATTTTTTAAAAAAAAGGTCCAATGACTGTGCATACATAATGTTTCATAGGTATTTGGTAATGAGTATTTTCCATCTCTTTTGGCCCTGTTCAATTTTGTAGATACCACAGAATATGTAGGTACTACTGCATGCTGGAAAAATCACACTTCCTTTGTAAAATTCACTGCTGCTGTTTACTTGCTTACTATTAATTTTTGGATGTGCTGTTGGAGCTGCGTATTCATTGGTAAGCAAATCACAGGAGAAAATACATGTTACCATGTACCCTAACAAAAACAAAAAAGCAGCTAGATTTTGTGTAAGATTAATAGGGAAACACATTATCATGTTATTTATTGTGCTCAGCAATTATTTGTTGTCTCAGGAGCTATGAAGATAAATACTAGATCCTCAGTCAACTTCCCTAATTGAAAAATGAGAAAGTGTGAAATATAGCTAACTTTCTTATTCCACATTCTTTTTTCATTATAGTTTTAAGGAAGCTAGCTGTTGCTGTAAATTCAGGAAAGCTACATCACACCAACATCAACATTGGGAAGTAATTCAATCAAAAGGTAGGAAAAGTAGCTAGGCCTGGTCAAAAGCATTTTGAAGAGAACACAGAGGGCCTGGCTAGTCTAAATGCTGTATACCTCTGCAGAAAGTTCATGCTACTGAAACATGGCAGTGAACAAGTGCCAGCTCCTCAGGTGTGCTGTGAAGCTTTCTCTGATGTTAGCAATCATACTGGCATTAGGCAAGGCTGAAGGAGCAGATGTTTTAGAATTTGTTTACTAAGCATAACATTCCTACTTTGAAACAGCAGCAGAGAGGGAGAGCACGTTAGAACTGAGCTGGCTGAATTATTGACATGAGTGAGTTCCAAACCAGTAAGTTTCCACTTGAATTTCCTGCCCAACATGTTATCTTTGTCTGAATTCACATGTTTTCAAATTTCTTGGGTTTATGACAATATTTAGTTATGTGTTGAAACCTCTTAAGTCAGTATTTCCAACCCAGATTTGTTTTGAAACTTTTGCTCTGTGAAAAATTTGAGCATTTTTATTTTGTGGTTAGATACATTTTGAAATGTTGACATTTTCTGTGAAATGAAAATTCTGTTTCTATGTGGCTCTAATGAGCAAGATTTCTCGCCTTGGAGTAGCTCACTGTGGGAATGCTGTGCCCTTAGCATGCAGGGCAAGGGGTGCTCCCTCAGTGGGAATTTATTTACTATCCTCTATCCTGCCTTCATCAAATGTATGGCCCTGTTCATTTTATACTGTAAATTATTCAAAACTGCACTGTGAAAACAGAGTAAATAATTTCCTTACAGGTTTTTTCATGGCTCTGTTATCATAACATCTTAGTTCCTTACAAATGTTAATGAAATGAACATCACAGAGCTCTTGTGATGAGTTTATTCCCATTTTATGTATAGGAAGTGAAATAAGATTAAAGCAAATTTATGTAACTGGAAAAATGGGCAAGCTTTCAGGCATATACAAACATGGGCTGCTTTTTCTGCCTGTATCAGGCAGTCTAATAAAAAGAGATCGCCGCCTCCTACAAATGTGGCTTCACTTGCATCCTTAGGCAGTGACAGCAACAGTAACAGTGCTGTTGCAAAGATTAAAGTCAGAAATTATGAAGTGTTGACTAATTTTGGCTGCCTGGTGTGAGAAACCAGGAGTCTAATCTTTTTTCAAAGCATTTTTTGAGGTCATCATGTTTTCCAAGTATCTCTCTCACTGGTGTCATTTGCAGCTGCGACCGCTTGGCTTCTCTGCAGATCTGAGAACAGGTGTCCTGGGGTGAGTGCCTGGAAAATAAGGGCAGTGTAGCTTGCTGTGAAAGTTTTGATTTATGTGATCTGCCCTGTATCATGTTGGAGTTTAATGGCCATTTGCCAAGGATGGCTTCAGGTGCCTTAAACGTGAACTCGTCTTTCTCTTCTTTCACTTTCCTACCTCCTTTATTTCATACCTTCCAACTTCTGTAATGGTGAAAGCAGGGGTATTAATGACTCGTATCAATAGAAAATTTACTTTATCCTGGAATATGGCTATCCTCAGCACCAAGTGAGCCATCAGCCTTCAAATGGCTGTGCTGTTACTAAGGCTGGAGGGTTGGAGGACGAAGAGTGAGGAAATGACGTGCCCATTAGAAATGGCGAGTCAAAGGTCAATAATTAGAAACTCCCCAGAATTCTCACTATCCTTTTATAGCTAGACAGCAGCTTTCCTTTGTTTCACACAACCTTTAAATCCCCCAGGTACTCTCTTTTTAAATATCTCTGAGTCAAGGCCTTGAACTCAAACCAAAGGAGGAGCAGATGAAATTGAGAAGTTAATGACAAATACTTGTGACAGATAAGCATTGTCAGTGAGGTTGCACAATCCCTGATTTTTAGCGGCATTTAGTGGAGGAACATTAGCCTGCAACACTACCTCATCAGAAATTTTTTTTAAGAGGTGTAATTAAATGGAAGGAAAGTTTCTCTTTTTTGAGACGTAGCACATATGGTGAAATAAGCATGGTGGATTTCCCTGGGTAGGTATTTCTCACTATGTACATGCAATTATAAATTGAAGTTTCCCACCTTGTGTGCATACAGGGTCTTGCCCCAAGAACCTGCGTCCAACCGGGCTTCTCAGGGATAGCCCAGAGAGCAGCTGCTTGTTGGTAAAATGTGCACAAGGGTGCACATTCATCCCAAGTCTTTGCAATTTCTGTTCACCTTTTTTTTTGCAGAGTACAAATGACAAGGTTTTCAAACAATCACCAAGTACTGTCCTATTAAGCTCTCTTGTTTTAATGTGTGCTGAGTGGGAGGGCTTTACCTGACTCTGTTGGTCCCAAAAGCTTTTGGTAGCATTAAAAATTATGGCCTGAGAAGTTGAATGTAACACGTGAAGTTATAATTATGTTCAGCTTGATTAATCCTGCATGTTAATTAGCAGCGTAGCCAGTTTGCAAGATAAGGGATATCTTTGTGAATGCCTCTAAGAATTTTCAGTCTTACGTCCCACCTGGCGAAGTGTGGTGGCAGTAAGTTGAAGGTTCCCATATTGCAGTGATCAAACATCACAGTCTTTCTGGCCACGTTCCTCAGAGACAGATTTGCCAGAGCTTGCCAGTGCATTTTGATTTCTGTGCTGGTTAAGGGAGGAGGAAGGAGAGAAGAGGCAACCCAAGTCAGAGAAAATTTGCTGAGGAGTGAAACACATCCCCTTTGGTCCCACAGTCAGCAGTAAGTTGCTTACCCTGCGTTAGGCTAAGCCACATGATTTTCCCCTTTCCATCCTGCTGTATGGAAACTAAGTCCAAAAGCATGGGCTGTCATTTGAGTCTGGGGTCTGGTACTGGATTTGAACACTGCCAAGACTAGACTGTGTTCAGAAGCAGGACCTGTGAGCTACAAAGTCAGCACTTGTTCCCCAAGGAGTTGTTTGTTTCTCCTTTCAATTTAGAGTCTGAAATGCCATTTGTTTAATGTTGCTGTTTAAATAATGATTTATAAGACTCCAAGCCAGCCGTGGTACAGCTTAATGACTGCTATAATTTATGGATGCCACTGGCTACATAAACACTGCTGTAAATATAAAGGATGTCTCCCACAAATTTTACTTTGATACTTATTTGATACCATCCATTTTCCTTTCCTTACACATCTTCTGTGTGTGAGTTGCAGCCACTTCACTCGGCAATCCAGGTCACTCTGGCTCACCTTGCCAGGAGTGATAGGGGCTGGGAAATGAAAAGATCAAATATCTATTTTTGTTACAAAATATTTTAATTAAAAATTAAGTTTCCTTGAGCTTGGATGCAAACATCTGCATCAAGTGTCCCATTAAAACGGTCATTTGTGTTTAGCTTTTTTTGGTTATCTATTTGTTTTACTAGTTAATCGTCTCCTTTATCCAATTCATTTTGCCATTGTGCACACAGTAAGCAAGCAAACAGGAGACAGGAATAAATAATGCACTGTCACAGAACCCAGCCATTCCCCAGGCTGCAGCTTTGCTATTTGTGTTCTCTAACCTATACAAGGAGCATGTATATATGTGTCTAATGCTAATCTGAGCTAATTCAAGCCCTGTCTTTGCAGAGATGAATGAGCATGCAAATCTGCTGTTTTGTTTTGGAGGGTAAGCTTCTGGAATTGCTTCATGTCCAGTTGCAACTGACATCTTGTAAATACTACAGTCAGTTGACTTCAGGGGATTTGTGCTCCTGGGCTGCAACAAAGACACCTGGGAAGACAGTAGGTGCTCTTGAATGCCTTGGTTCCATATAATTGGTGTTAATGCAGTCATGTACTTGGAAAACTGAGTGCCTTTACAAAGTTACAGTGGATTGAGTAAACAGAACAACTCCATTGCCTACAATAACCCTTCCTCTGAATCTTTGCATATTGTATCCCAGCAGCTGCTGGGATAAAACACGGACGTTGCTGAAAGGACTGCAGGTAGTCTGAGTGGGACATGAGAGTTGGTAATAAACATGGGGTTCAAAACTGTCTGTGGGGTAATTCAGAGAGACAAAAGTACTTCTGAATTTGAGTAGGACTTGAAGAATTTTTAAGAGTGTCATGATGTTACTAACATCATGGAAGTGCTGTGGGCAATGTCTCTTAACTTTTCTTTAGGTGGTACTTCCAGCGACATGGTGCCATACAGGTTCACTGAATACCCCTAGGAAAAGGGATCACCTACTGAGTTACCAGAGTCGCTTCTTACAGCTTTCTAGCATCCATTTGCATACTGACCTGAACCCACTGTGTCTGGCTTGTGACTTGCAAAGAGCTTTGCATCTGACATAGGGAAGGCTCTCAGTGGTGTCTCTAAAGAGTGCATTTTTGCAAGGAGCATGGCAAAGCCAAGGAAGATACCTTCTCATTGCCTTAAACCCTTACCAAGGGGCCTGCAGAAATTGTCAGCAACCAGCTCTGAGTTACTTGGTCTATTCTTTCTGCAAAGCTCTCCTCTCTAGTCAGCCTTGACCCTAACTGAAGTACAAGGGCACCATGGAGCTTGTATGCAGCAAGCCAGAATTGCTCTAAGGCAGTCAAAAAAATCGAGCTGACAATAACACAGAGCACTCTTTTCAGGAGCTGGGGTCCTTTATTAAAAAGGTTTGGCATGTATTCCCCCCACTCCTGAATTGATTTGCACCATAAAATAAGCTTGAAGAGAAATAGTGGTTGTTTTCCTACATGCTTCATTAATTTTTAGTTTTGGCAGGCAATATAAATAAAAGTATCAAGTGCACATCTAACTGAATCACCAGTGATTCCTGACTCCCTGTAGTACCAGAGAACATGATATAGCTGCACTGTGTAGCAAGCACAGGTGAGTTAGGCAAACAATGGTTCACTCTGCCCAGAGACTTTGGTTTAATCTTGAGCATTTATCCATTTAATGTGAGATAGGGCAGGAGTTGTTGCAGTGGGGAATTCACAGCACAGACCTCTTCATACTTCTAGGCTTGCCTTCTAGGAATAGGGAACTGGAAACACATCTCTGCAGAGAGTCAGGAAGGTTTCAGCAAACTGCATCTACACCCAGATTTTTGTGGAGGGGGCTCTTGCACTTCTCAAGCTTGGCCTCCTCCATATATACTGACTGTAGGATGTTACTGAACTAATTCCTGCCTCCTCCAGGTGGCTGATCTAGAGCATGTGTCTCTTAGGACAAGTCCTTTTTTTTCTTTTTTTTTTTAAGTATCTCACTTGGCTACAATCAAAGACCTCCGGGTGAGAGAATTCCTACAGTAAGGAAAATTATACCCATCAGGCTAGATGATCTCTGACTTCTCAGCTGTCAAGGGAATCAAGTTACTACAGAAAAGGATGGTGCTAAGGGACTACTCAAGATCATTTCTGAATGGATGATACTGGCCTCTGATTGTAATGTTCAGTGACCTCATTTCATAAGAGTTGGCTCATTTCCACATTGCTAGCTGCCTTTTGCCACTTAGCATAGGTAAAATGAATTAGTGATTTTTGTATCTTGGTAGATGTATTCTGCTGTGGGCTCTTTGACTCATGGGCTCTCTGACTCAAGGGGAGGGTTGTGCAGGATGCAGGAGCAGGAGTGGTTATAGAAGAGAAAGAAAACTACAAGTACAGATCAGACTGTTTTCTCTCTTGCAGAGAGAATATGACAACGTGATATATCCAAGTCATAGGTAATACATGTCAACAGGAGGGTATGATGAAAACTCATGTTCTTTCCAAACCATGCAGCCATGTTATTCCCGAGCTAGACAGAGAGGATGTCAGTCTTCAGGACTGTCAGTCTAGCAGTAACTTCACATACAATTAAAAATCTATTATGCATATTGTGGTGTTCTTGAGAAGTACCACAGAACAGGCTGCAGGATTTCAACCCTCTTTTCAAGGGTCAAAGATGCCTTGCAAGTTAAAACACCAGAAATACCTGGGGAACTGAAATTCTCTGTTAGGTAGACCATTAGCTATTTGACAAGATTAAACAGGTCAAACAAAATAAAATAATTACTTTATCAAGTAAGTATTGGATTAAGGGGATTTCACAAGGTGTTCTCCCATTCAGTGTTATCCAGGATCCTATGACCTGTTGGTTGAGAGGAAGGCAATTCAATAATCTGAAGTGGTTTTTGTTTTCTTTTTCTCTAGGATCTGGTTCTGGCTCAAAAATGGCTCTGGAGGGTTCCTTCAGCTGCTGGAATGGAACAGCGATCAGGCTGGGGCAGACATGTGACTTCATCAGGGACTGCGCTGAGGGAGAAGATGAGGGAGATATATGCAGTGAGTAAATCCAAACCCCCAGGCTGCATCCTCCTTTTCCAAAAGCATTGATTGTTTTGAATTTTAATGCCTGAGACTTTAGCACAATAGACTAACTCGGTGCTATCAAAAGACCAGTACCCTCTATAACACGTGCAGTTTCTCTGGATGTCTGCCTGGAGCAGAGCATTTGATATGTTCCGGTACTCGTTTGCATTAGTTCTGCAGCAGGTTCTTAAGATGCTCTTAGTGCTTCATCTCTTCCAAAGTCCTGATCAAAAATGCAAAGGAAGTATAGCCTGAATAGCTAGATGCCTTACAGAATTATGAAATGTGTAGTTTGTTAGAGCTTTTAATCAAAATGTAGCACAGCATGTGGCAGAAGGGAGAGAAAGGAAAAAACTTCTAAGATGAAAAATTTGTAGAGCTAGTAGCTTGTCTTTGACTAACTCCTGTGTCTTTGTAATTCCTTTTGTTTTCTATCCTCTCTTGAGCAGTCAGTAGTCTAATAAAATACAGCAGAATACAGGTAGCAGCCTAATTTTTCAGAAAACTTGCTGTGTCTGAATGCTTTTTAATTGTGCTGCATAACCTAGATACTTTAGGACCTTCCTTTAACCATCTTGAAGATGCTCTATCTCTTTTTCTATACCTCTACATGTTCTACCTCCAGCCAGTCTACAGATACTTAGAAGTGGTAGATTGTCAGATGTATGGTTATCCACAGGGCAAATGTATCAAGATAAATAATCATTGAGAGTTCATCATTTACCAATTTAAAGTGTATGCGTCACAGCTGATCTAGCCTATGGACTTTTGTCGACAGAGCTGCATTGATTTGGTATGCAAAAAATGTGTTCCCTGACCAAAATACCAGTCCCAGCAAAAGCCTTTGGAATAGAAGAGACACTTAGTTTAGCTTTCATATGTGACAGCTAGAGCAGGGGAGAATCTGGGTAAAGTAATTCAAACAAGCTGTGTTGATGTAGGTGATGTCTAGACGAACAGACCTGTGTTGCTTCTAGCATAAACTTAACATGAGTGACACACAACTTGTAGCAAATTTCAGTTCTTTGCTGCTAACAAAGAAATAAAGCAACATTTTATTGGTGTGGAGAACAGTGGTTTGACCTGGGATTATCTAGTAAACTAGTTAAAAGCTTGAAATGATATGCTTCTCCATCATGTTAGACATTGTTACAATATGAAATTATATTCCTTAATGACACACACTCAGTGAACATTAAATTCACTTTCATAGGAACAGTGTCATCACTGTGGACTTGCAGCTCCTTAGAACCAATAATGCTTCATATTAGAAGTGTTGAAACCTTTTTGCCTAAGAGCTTTAAAACAGAGCTCTAAGACCTCATAATGGTATTTCTATTTTGTACCATACTTTAATTAAAAAAACTAATTTTTTTTTTAAATTCTGATAATCAGTAGGTTGAATGCATTTTCATTTCATTGAAAGCAGAGAAACATATTATTTACCATCAGCTGTATTTCCAGATACACTGTTGTGTCTGTATAAATGGCTCTGCCTTGTGAGGGTAATCCTGTCTATACCACTGGGAAGAGCAGAGCTCCCAAGGTGGAGTTGCACCAATTGTGGATGCAAACTACATTACCACCATAGGATGGGGCAGGCCTAGAGGAACATGCTTACCTATTATTTTCAAACATTGGATGCACCCTTGGCTGTTGTCTTGTATCAGGAGGCTGGCTCTGCTTCTGCCCCTCGCTGCCACCCTGTATCCCATGGTGAGCCAGTTGGTAAAGTGACCAATCTCTCTGTCACATACATTATCCAGAGAGGTTGGTTTGGTTGCCTTTTTCCCCTCCATGCAGCATTCATCTGTAGCTATTTGCATAAAGCAGTATAGCAGTTACAGTTGTGTCAGCAAAGAATGTACTGAGAATGTAAATGAGAAAATGTAAAAAGCAGAAGATACTTTGCTGCCTGTTTAGCAGAGCATCACTCCCTAGCTTGAGAAGACCACATGGCTTGTATTCAGCCACAGGTACTGGGAATGAGAGTTCCTACTCCTAGCTAAAAGGCCCAAAAAGCACCATCTTCCACCCAAGCAACAAAAAAGACTGGCTTGCCTCAGCAAGAACTTGGGTTGTGGATATGTCTGCTAATCCACTTAAAAGCCTGCTCAGTTCTATGGCTGATTTCCCTGCTTTTGCCTCTTTACTGTGTTGAATATTGTTGGCATAAGACTTCTTACACAAAACAGAAATTATCTAATGTTTTAGATGTCAGTTACAACTGCATGACAGCCTAACACAAAACGTATGTCATCTTTCAGCGTTTTAGTTGTCATTTTACTCCTGAGCAACATGGATGTTTTCATCAGCTTTTTGCAAGCATGGCAAAAAGTGATTCAGATGTATAAAGCAAAGAAGGGGGTTTCCCAAATGCTTCTGCTTACACAAAAGAGCTGTCAGAAAAAGATGTAGCCATGCTGAAAACTGAGGGAAGAGCTTTTAAAGTTACCATTAACCAAAGGCTTCTATCTTTGAGCTTCAAGGAGATGTTGGGTTTTTTTTCCTTTCACAGTCTTCTAACCGTGCGGGTACTGATTTTCTCTCTCTTTTTTTTTTTTTTTAATTCCTATTCATTCGATTTTTGTTCCTTTCTTAGCTGAAAAAAATCTCCCTAAAGTCTGCTGTTTGTTAACATCTCTTTACTTATTAATGGCCAAGGAAATGTCACGGTGCTTGTTCTGCATGCAACCAATTAGTCTGTGTAGAGAGTGTAAAATCAGAGAGGGATGACCCCGAGAGAAAAGCTTGCTGCTGTTTGAGTCATAATCAAATATTCTTGCAGGAGCAAAAGATAGCTTCAAAGAGGCAGATGTGGAATTAGATCCAAACTGTGTTGATTTGGGATCAGACATACAGGTTTAACAGACTGATGGAAGTGCCACACTGGAAACTGCTTTGCAGAAGCATACTTTGCAGACACACATTAAGACTTCAGATAGTGGTGGTCTTATGTCTTTGCTAGTAAATTCATGCTTTTATGGATTATAACTTACTGCAAAAAAAAAAAATTACTTCCTCTTATTGTAGTAATCATATATGTAATATACCTGGTATGGTACAAGAAAGAGACGAAAACTCAAATTATTTACTAATGCAGATTGGCAGAGCTCTGCTTTACAAAAAGGGATAATTTGTTCCAGTAGTTTTGTACTTCTCTTTTTAGTTAACAATATCTTGGATTTTGGTTCAGTAATCTTTTGTTGCAGGGCAGCCAGACTGGGAAAAAATAAAAATTTTACTGAAAAAAAGTGCATATACTTTTGGCTAGTCTAAATTTATTTTACTTTCTGTCTCAAATTCACCAAAAAGATTCAGCCTGGGAAAATATTGGTTCATCAGTGAAAGCATGTTAGGAAAGTAATGTATATATTTAAAAAAATAATAAATTAAAAAGAATGGAGGTGCTGCTAGTATATTTATTATCTAGAGACCGAGAACTTAGAGGATTCACTCAGGATATGACAAACCCAGGACTGATTCTTTCTTCTGCTTAAGTGAATTTGAACCTATATTTCCTATTTCCATGCAGAGTTTCCAAGATTGTGGTCTGGAGTTCTGGTCTAGTTCAGAAGAAAATGGTTACTCAAGTCTCTCCTGGGATTACTCTTCCACATTTTATAAATTTTACCTGGAATAAGGATTGAAAGTAATGTCCTCCATCTTTCAAATAAATCTCATAACCACTGGGTTATAGGGTAATTTTCACTCTTTGCCTCATTTAATATATAAGGATGTTAAACACATTACCAGGTGAGATAAGGAGGACTAGTATCTGATTCATGAAAGGGGTGACTCAGGCTGTGCTATGTGGTTGGAGGAGTGTATGCACACATCTGTCAAAAGACCAGATGGCAGCTAGAATAGGAACCTATAAAGTTTGAATTTGTGGTAACATGAGCAAGTGACCAAAAAAGCATAGATAATTAATTCTACAGGGGCCAGTTTACTTTCCAGGCAAAAATGCATGAAGAAATCACTGGATTAATTTATATCCTAGTGATACATACAGCCCAGCAGAGTCTCCCTTCAAGCAAAATGATGAAGTAGCAACCTGTTGCCATGCTGTGCTCTCTTAAGGTTCCTGTCTTGCATACACTAATCCTTTTGCTTCTTTCTTGATCAAAAGCTGTACTTCCAGCAACAAATTCTAACCTCTGGCAGTTCTGAACTCAGCAAAGCCTTCTGGCATTAAAGGATAACTCTTAGTTGACTGTTGAAAAATATTTTCCTTTTTTATGCTTCATTTCTGGTAGAATTTGGCTGACCAACTTTGCTAGCATAGAAGCAGCCATTGAAGCAAACTCATGTTTGAGATTCATGTGCTTCTTTAAATTGTTTGAGTAGCTGATCTATTTGGCTTCTGAGATTTCCTCCTAAATTTGGTAAAGGTCCATACGTACCAGAGTAGTCTTTTATGCTTGTGTCCTTTATAATACGGGTCTGAAATTTCACCCAAAAGTTTAAACTGTAGTATCTGGTTGATTTACACCTAGTTTTGAATCAAAAGCCTGCTCCATCCACTTAATTAATTATTTCAGTTGCTAATTTTGCTTGCTATTAAAGGATGAAAAATCTGGGCTAAACAAAAAAACCTTGAACTTACTTAGATTTTGCTTGAAAGGTAATTCATTCTGAAGGCTTGAAAATATTTACTTAGGAACAAGTTTAACACTACAGCTTTTGTCTACTTCATCACTCAAATAAAAGCAGAGACTCTCACATTCTCATAGTGCTCCAATCTCACTGGATTACTCTAGTCTCCATCCCATATCCACAAGCTGCCTCTTAAAATTACTAAGGTCTAAATATTTTGATGTTCCTGTCACTAATGTTAATATCCAATATGGCAGGTTTCAATAAGTGTAACTCCTGCCTCCTCATTTACTTGATTTTCTAATAAAGTCAGATTAGCATTCCTTCATCAGTGCAGTATCTGTGCTAATGTGAGTTTGAACTATAAACATTCAAAAACTGAGATGTACGTATCGACAGAAAAGTGCTAGCCAAAGAGGTCTTTGTGGAGTAGCAATAGGTGGAATTGTAGGTGCTGTATGTATTCAAAGCAAGGAAGAGCAGCAGAGAAAATGCATCCAGTGCACAGGACATCTGAAAATTCATTAAAAAATTCATTTGTGGAGGAGGAATGAAATTTTCTGGGAAAGTAATAGCTTCTTATTTATGCCCTTACCTTGTTCATTGACAGTGAGCTTTTTCTGGCCTCCAGGCAGGGATTGCTACTTAGATGACTCCTCCTGCTGCTCTGACTTGTTTACATCATCCTAGATAGTGTATGGCCATGAAATGAATTCAGTTGGACACCCAGCCAAGCTGTTTCAGTAGGAATTCAGGACACATTATAATTTGTCATTTTCTTTGGATCTCAGCCTCAGGCTGTGCAATGAAATATAATCAAGTTCTGTAGAGGGGTAAAACACAAGGAAGCAACTCTCTGCTTAACAGCTTCACATTTAAAGACCAGGCTGAATGAATTTGGAGATTTTTAAAAGGAAAAACTTGAAAAAGCCTTAACTCCATTACAGGTTTTGATCTTTCCATAACAGATTTGGGTACTTGCGGAAAATAACAGTAAAACATGCCTCTTGCCTTCATGTCAGGTTCCAGGTTCAAAATTGGCCCTACTAAAAAGCCACAGATGTAAGATTTGTTTCAGTTTCCTCTGTGAAGCGAGTTGTGATTCACGCTCCTAGAAAATCAAATTTTTCTGGTCTAGATGCTGCAGTTGTGGTGTTCTGCAGCTGTTTTCTAAGGGTAGACCAAGGAGCAGGTTCTTGTGCCACTGAATGAATTGCCTGTTGAGGTGTGTGAGTCAAAACTGAGGCCCTGTGAGCAGGTATTTAATTGACCTGCAATCTCAGCCAGGGGGTTCTGCTGATATTTCAATATCTTAAATGATCTGGATTTTGAATACTGGTGCCTCAGTGTCTGACAGCCACTTTATAGATAGAAGATTTCAGAGCAAAAAATTTTAATAATGACAACAAAATCTGAGTTCAGGGGCCTCCTCTTCTCATAGAGAAGCTATTGAAATTGCCATTGTTAGCTGACTGGCAGATTCTCTTGCTTTAGGAGTTTGTAGTCTATCCTACGTTTTGTAAGTGAAGAAATTTTTACTATGATTTTAACAAGCAGTTGAAAGGCTGATTTCCTGGATATGGGGTTTTATAATGTGTTTGCACATGAAATTTCATTTTTATCTTGCAATTTTAAACAGATTTCTTGTATCATTTTCTTTTCTTTCAAAAAAAAAACCTAAACCAAAAAAAACACATAACAAAAAAAACCCCAAAGGTAGTTCTAGGGAAAGTTTAGGGGAACAGGGAAGGGAGAAACAAATATGGGCTAAACTGGTTTTTAGTACAGATTTGAGTACACAATGGTGTAAAAACTGTGAGAAGTCAGGAATATCATCATCCCTTTTACAGCTACATCTGCTCATCACAGCAGTTTTTCTAGTTTATTGGAAGAAGGACCACCCCCACTCAGCAAACATGTTCAGGGGCTTTGTACTGCCAGTCCCAAGGACTGGTTAGTCTATATAGCAGGGTAAGATGACTGGTGCCTCTTCTTTATTCCTGTTGTGGCATCTTTAATGCCTAATGTAACTCTATATTAAAAGGGCACCTATTTCACCCAAACTAGCTTTGTGCTCTGCCTTTTTCCACATAAAACCCAGTTTGTGCCCTTTTATTAGTGGGAAGCCTTCTGGTACCTGGAAGAGTTGTCAGCTGCACCCTGGGTGCAGAATCTGTATTAAGAATCATTAGTGATTTACTTAAAGGTAAAAACATGTTATAGTGGTAATGATTTTACATGGCATTTTACAAGGTCCAGTTTCTGCCAAGGTTTCTTAATAAGTACAGACTCTGGCCTCATGTTGAAGAGGAGAAATGCAAAGGTAGAACTAGACAGCAGTAGAAATTAGGGAGGAAGCAGTGAGGGTTTATTGAGGATCATGGGAAAAAATATTTCATGAGTTTTGAAGGAAATGGGTGATTCATGGCCAAGTAGACAATGTTCATGTATGGCAATATTAAGTGTATGGCTCAGGGCAAAAGGAGCAGTACTTTGCACCCTTTGTAAGAAGAACTTGCAATGTAGGTAGAGAAGGTGATGGAAGGCATGAAGTTACCTTCTGCTTTGAATGAGATGACTATTACTTTAAAACTGGTTAATTTAAAGGCAAAAAGCTAGTGTATCTTTATTGTTTGGAGCTGGAAACTTGCCTGAAATCCTAAGCCAGTGACAGAATGAGTGGGCTTCAAAGCCTGGAAGTATGGCTTAAAATAAACTATCCTCTTTTCATCCATTCATCTCACCAAACAGATTCACAGGTACAAAAACTGAGGCACAAAAGGATTCAGTGCTTTACCTGAGATCACATCAGTGCTCACAGAGAGAAGAGATCATGTTGCTGATCTGGGCTGACTAGAGACCTAGACTGTAAGGAAGGGGAGTCATGTTAGGAACTTACCCCTCTCCAAGATTCCCTTCTGTGGGGCTGCAGAAGCAGTGGTTAGGAAAGCCATCTCCAAGATGTAACCTTGAGTGCGTTTATACCTGTGAAGCTGTAAAGGCCAGGTATTTAGGAGACCAAATAGTGTACACCAAGATGAGTCCTCTCACTCAGATTTGTCAAAGTAGGGGGGTAGTCGCTTAGTCACAGTCTGGGGGTTGTTTCCCTTGACACCACCTTCCCCACAGTCAGGCACACACATGACTCCACATGAAAGGACTGAGTAGCTGTGGGGGTGCCCACATGCCCTGGGCAAACCGAGTCAGAATAGTCACTGCAGCTTCTCTGTGTGCCCAGGAGTCTCCTCCTCAGTTCACCCGGGTTCTTCTGTATGTGTGTGTGTCTTTCCCTCTTGCAGAAAAGCTTCCCTCTGGCTTTTACTGTTCGTTTGAAGAAGGGGACTGTGGCTGGATGCAGGGGTCCTCTGTGTCCCATCCTTCTCCATGGCGGATTGGAAGCCCGGAGCACAACCGTTTTCCTTCAACAGAAGGTGTGTGAGAGTAAACAGTAAGTGCAGAGAATGAACAGCAGAGAGCAAAAAAGATATGCAAATGGTGGGAAAAGGGAATAAAACACAAGGCACGTTTTCCTGTGTACTTACATATTCAGCCTCCAGTGAAACAAAAGCCATCTTTCTACTCTAACTGCTTTGAGCAAAAGACTATCCTGCTCGCTTCTGGTCTTGAGGGTACAGAGAGGTATCTCAGGTCTCCACGACTGACACCAGATACAAATCATGACCCTTTCCAAGCAACTTCACACCGAGTGTTCATCTGCATGACCCTCCTCCATACCAGTCTGGTTATTTTCTTTCTGATTTTCCTATTTACTTCCTCCATTCCTCTGTACTGCCTCTGTTTTTTTCCCTGCTCACATCCTAATTTTCCTTCTCTTTGTCCTATTGTCCCTTGAGTTCCACTGCTAAATATAATTACCATATACTTGGTTCCCCTACCCAAATCCCAGTAGTTCATTTCTAATTCTTCTTGTACAAACCATTGAAGGTTTATACTTTGGGCACTGAACTACTGCTGGTTAAGTTTTGGCAAACAGGCTACCTGCCAGGATAAGCTTTTTCCTAATGCAATCATGTAAATCATTGGAGGCATTTATTGCTGAGGCATACAGCAGCTAAAGGGATACAATAATAACGGCAGAGTTAATGGTGTATAATCCCAACATTGCTTTAGAAAGTTAGAACCAGAGTTAAACAAGATTCTCTACTTTTGTGTGAACTGGTATAGGCTACAGTGCATTTATTCTGATTTATGCCACCTGATGGTTTAGCCCACAGTATTACAGACCTCAAAGTGGTGGAAGCATAGGTAAATATGAAGGCAAAGCACCAGAAAGAGGGTACTGTGGGGAGCTGGCAAGTGCTGCTGAGTCATGATTTGTCTATGTTGTAGAGGCAGTTTCAATGAAAGCCCAAATAACTGGGCTCCAAGTAGTGGTACCCTCCTGAGCTGGAGGGCAGAGCTGAAATAGTGCAAATACACACCTTTTCATGCAGAGTTGCCAAGGAAAAACCCTAGTGTTACTACTGCCCTTGTTCCTCTTGTTACAACAAATGATTGAAGGAACAAAGAGGCCTCCAGCTGCAGTAATATTACCCTGGTGGTATTTTGCCATAGCTGTGTTTTGTTTTGGTTTTGGCCAAGATAAATATTCTCTTCCAAGTTACTTTTCGTTCATAAAATATACATTTTGTTATTCAGCCTTGCAAAGAGGATGAATCTGAAGTCATGGAGCAACAGAAGATAGCTGTAGGGGGAAGGTGGACAGACTCCTTAAATGTGTTTCCTGAGTATGTTTCTTGGGTAGGTGAAGATGCATCCCTAATAAATTGAAAAAGCCTTCTGCTTTCTGGCATGCTGCTGTAGTAGGAGCCCACTAACATAACTTCTGGGGAGGTTTCACAAACACTGAAACCAGAAGGTGAGTGCTGCTGTTTGACCTTCTTCCTGCTCTTTTATCCAGATTGTGCACTCCTCCTTAACACCAGCAAAGCACCAGCAGTAGCAAACACTGTCATGACCAGCACTGCCTTTCCAGCTCCTTTGAGGAACTCCCCCTGCGAGGCAAGTTGTAATGTTTTCTTTTCTTTTGCATTTTACAGAGCTTTTTTTGTCCATCTGACTCTGGTTTTCAAATATAGGCACTAGGTCGGTAGCACAGCAACCCCTTTCTCTGATGGCTTATCTACAAAATATACTTACTTAATGCCCCTGTGTGCAGGGAAAAGATATGGTTATCTGCTTGAAATGCCACAAAATGTGCTCTGAAAAGCTTTGGCATATCCTGTCCTCGTTGTATGGCCTCACATGATGTATTACAATCCTCATAATTAGGTGTATATGCTGTAAGGGTAGGGCAGCCAGCATTACAAAAAGGAAGAAGCTTCCTGCATGAACAAACATTGTATTTGCAAGATCCGAGAAAGAATAGGCTTCGGGACTGCCCCTGTGCTGCTCAGAAAATACAGTGCATGCTTTCTCTAGCACAGCTGGGATTTGAGCTAGCAGGTCTTCATCATGCTGCACTTCAAACCTACCAATCCTCATGTAGGCCTTGATCATAGGAGCGCTGAAGTAAGCAACAGCAGAGATAAATTCATGTAGAATGGAACCAGGTTCATATTCAAGCAGAAAAGCTATTGACAGTCATAAGACATCAACTTAAGCAAGTATATCAAGGCTTGCCAGGCAACCCTGCACATGGTTGTAATTTCTGAGTCAGTTGTACTTAAACTGCAGCTTACAGGAAGATGACCTGTCTGCATCTTTTTACTCTAGTCCGTAGCTTCACAGATTATATTAACCACTAATAGAATTTATTTATGACTTATGACTTTGAACCATGGCTAGTGACTTAGAGCATTTCATATCTTGAATGGTGACCCTGAAATGTCATATAAGCTCCTGGATCTGAGAGCAGAGGGATTTGTGAAAACTGATCCTAAAAAAGTACAGTTTGTTGGTTGAGCCCTGAACAGACAAAAGAATCAGATTCTCCCTGTTCCAGTGATCTTAAAATACAGAAAAGACAAGAAGGGATGTATTAGGAAGTCCTCTGGAATGAAAGTACATAGAAGATGTTTTTTCTTTGGTTTAAAGTTTGATTTGGTTCACTTCTGTTGGATAACTCAGTTCATATAGGAAAGTGCACCTGTTTTTGCTTTCTTGATATATTCATGTCCTCCTTCTTTAGGAAATAGATACTACCTTGGTTTTCCTCCCTTCTGTGACAAAGGTATATGCAAGTTCTGAATATTTTAAGACCTTGTTCTGCCATGGACCATCAAGAGTGAGTTTTTTTCATAATCCACCTGACACAGGAATCAGAGTGAATGACTTCCAAATATGTGTATATTTTTTTCTTGTATATACAACAGTGCAAATAATTAAACTTGCCGTTGGGGGAGAAGCTGCCATGTATTTCATCTGCTCACATGCCATCCCACCTCCGTCACTCCCCTTGGCACTTAAAAGGCATCCGGACGCATCCAGCATTGCAGCTGTCGGTAATAAAGAGTGAAGGAGTTTGGCAAGGGTTTTGTCTCTTGCCTTTTCATATAGTGTAAAAGCTTCTCTTCTCAATGAGCCCCTGGTGGCTTCAAATTCTATTTTACTGGAACAATCTGTCTGTGAGCAGAATAATTTAATTCCACTTTTCAGCACAACACAAGAGGAGAAAAGAGATATTCCCCCCTACGCACTTATTCCTCCAATAGGTGCCAACAAACTTCCTTATAGTGAAATTATAGTCAGAAAAGAGGTTGTCAAAATACCATAACGCTGTCCTGTATTTATTCACCCTCAATCACTTCTCGATTGAACTGGCTCAAGTTCAGGCACTAAAAGATGAGTTTTCTTCTACCTGTCACTGCTGACAGCTCCACCTGGCATGTCACAACCAGGACAGATTCTCTGGCAACTGGAATCCCACTGACAAAATTCACTTATGATTCATGTGGCAAAGGGATCTCAGCAAGTGTCTGCAAATTAGACCCATTTATTCTTCCACAGTCAGAACGAGCCATAAACCTGCCCTCCCGCTTGTATCTGATCCAGCTCATGTGATACCTGCTTGCTCTCCTTGCGTGTTCACTTACGTAGTGGCTTCTTCTGACAGCTAGTTCCAGTACCCCAGAGAGATTCAACTCAGATTCGCATCCTGCACCAATATATATTAATGATGGAGGCTGTCCTTAAGCCTGTCATTTAACATGCCTCCTCCTCCTTGTATGCCGTGTCTACCCCCATATCAACACGCCCAGCTTGGCTGAACTCCTGGGAATGAGACTGAGTGTGCTGCCCTACCTACTCAGATTGCTCACCTTTCTTGAGTGAGTGGAGCTTACCCCTGTTCTGTGCATGGGACTTTATCAAAGGCCATATGCTGCAAACCCTGAGAGCAACAAGGAGGCCAGCAGACGTCCCCAGTTTGCTGATCTTGACTCCCCTCTCTTCTCTTCCCGCTACATGGAAGCTCTGGGGCACTACTAGACCCACTGTTTACTGAAGCTACTATTTTTCCCCTTATCCCTTAATTTGCTTTTATTTTAGCCAGTCATGTTAGACAATTACACCCGCCATAGCAAATGCTGACACCCTGCTTTTTAGCCTGAGGTCTTCGTAGGAATTAATTACTTCAGTCTCAGCGTGAGGAGCATTACCTGCTGCTGTGCTGTTTACCAGGCTGGAGGATTCTGGTTTTTGGCCAGAATGTCCATGGAACCAGGACTCAATGCTGATAAGGAAACAGTCAAGCAGTCCACAGTGGGTGCCAGCCACAAAGAGTTTGCTAATGCTTCAGGCTTGTTTTTTCTCCCTCAGCCTGACTGTTTATTCTTCCACTGTGATAGTCTGGCAACGGAGATGACTGAACAGTCTGAGAAAATAACTGCTAATACCCTGGAGACTTATGGGGTGGCCTGGTCACAAACACCTTCCCTGCTGAGGTTCTGGGCAGCTGTTTGCAGCAGTGCTGACGCTAGCACTTGGAGACTCCAGAGCCTGGATGATCTTTGGCATATGTATTGCTGCTCAGTGCAGGACAAGCGCGACCCTCCATCTTTGTGCTCTCTCCAGCTTGAGGTTGGTCATCAGGAGCATGCTGGGCTGCTTGCGGGCTGTGCTCCCCTAGCATTTCCCATGCCTTGCTGGAGGCTCCTCATTAACTCAGAAAGGGAAAAAATTAGCCTGACCTACTCTGTACTGCCCCACATGCATCAAAAGATGAGAAGAGAGTAAAAATGCATGCAGGAGATACTGTAATAAACACAGCCTGTACTTTCCCACATGTTTGGGATTGGCCCTTAATGTGCCTTGCACTTTGTGTGTAGCTTTGTATTGCACTTTGCTCCTGTTTGTTTTGAGCAGCTTTATATTTTCATTGTCTTTGTTCTTCAGTGCTTTTGGCAGGTCAGAGCGGTTAGTTTGTGATGCTGCCCTTTGTTCTTGGTTCAGTTAGTTTTTCTCTTTCTTTTTGTTGTTTTATTAAATCTTGGCTAGAGTATCCTGGCTTCAAAGAATCTCTCTTGTTTGCAGTCCAGACAGTCTTTGTTATCTTTTTCATGTTGCACATTCGGTAGAGTCATTTGCCTATTGACCCTATTAACTGTGTGTTTAAAACCCAATTTATATGGAAGACGAAAACTGTGGCACTTCTACTAAATCTTGGGGGGATGCAGGAAGTGGTACGCGTAGTCCATGAAGAGATGTACCATTACCCTGAAGTAGCCAGAAAGGGGAGATGCAAGAAAAAACCTCAGGAAATGGTTCAGGAACCAAACTGACACAATAATTAAGAGTGAAAATCTTTTAACCTACTCGTAAAAGTTCATTGGAAACAAAGCACATGTAACTGAGCATAGGAATACATATAAAGTGCAAAGAATTAATCCAAACAGTGGCCTGATTTAAAGGCAGAATTTATAGAGCTTGAGCAATAAAGCACAGCATTATTTGCCCCTTCTCTTCACACTGTGGTTCCCCTTCTCTGAGTGGGACTCAGTTGGCTTGCACAAGGTCAGCAGGGCAAAGAGGATCGTGGGATGGTTAGGCATTTCCTCATTTTGAAGAAGAAATCTATATGCATGTCATTAGTAGCTGTAATGCTGTCTGGGAATCTGGGAAACCACATTGCAATTAAAGTCCAAGGGAAGTGCTGTCATGTCAGACACCACGATGGCAAAACTAAATTGCTTGGCTGCAGTTGATAGCCCCTAGGTGTGCACAGTTTCCAGACTATAATGGCCACCTACTTCTCACTACTTTGCAAAGATGTCAGAGAGCTGGCACAAGAGTGTTGCAGATGTCCAGGGAGCGCTCGCCTTCATGTGGAAGCTGGAGACTCATTTCTGGCCCCCCACATCTGGACAATGAGGCAATGCCATCTCCCTCAGTTCCAGCGTTGTTGCTGTACAAGTGCAGAGTCATGTACGTTGACTTGCTTTTTATTCCATTTTTCAGAGATGCTCCCTGCTGTCTGCATCCTCAGGCTTTGATGGATGCTGTGGTGCCTGTAGATCATAAAAGTCATACCCATGTCTTCCCAAAGTGTTTGGGCTTCTGTCATAAAAAGATGTAAGACCAGGTCCAGGATTACTGCATTCTGTGAGGGCTTGGTACAGTGTGTACCTGCCTGGGCAGCAGTAGTTATATCTATCCTGCGAGATTTCGTTTTGCGGTGGATTATGACTGTTACTTCTGTTTGAAAGTCACTGCAGAAACATGAACGGTCTGGAGACTGATTTTTAGAAAGGCTGTGCTTTGCTCAGCGCAAGGGAATCTGTGATAGACCTTAGTGCCATATCTGAGAAGTAAAAGCCATGCAAGCAGTTTTGTTGTAGGCTGTAATAGAGAAGGAGAATAACAACAGAGGTGGTGTTGCCTGGATGGTGATGAATTTGAAATTAGCCTTAAATGTTACTGCATGCATCTCCACAAAAAAAGATGACTCTTTGCAAGAGGGACTACATTGTGATTTGGAACCAGATTATTTCACTTTTCTGTTAGATCCTGGGTCAAACATTTTAAAAGATATAGTTGTGCTGAAAAACAATGACAACAGATTCCCATGATAGTAAAAGAGCTTTGTGCTTTTGGCCATGTTTAAAATAATGAAAATCTTTTTCTGATGCTATTTTGACATTTCAGCTAGCTATTTCTTGAAAGCCACCATTATGTTATGTAAGTAAGTACCAAACTGAGCCAGACTTCTTTTAAGCCTGAAATTACTTTTTGAGTGTAGACTTATTCTCTCTAGAAAATAAATATAATATGTTGATGTAAAACAGTATAGTTGAAGTTTGCCCTCTCATTCAGGTTTATAAAGATGTTTTCATCCTCTGTGGTTATTAATTCACTTCTCTTTTCTATGCAGAAGTGTTGTATTTTTTTTAAAGCATGTAAATCAATAATATAAATCATTCCTTGAGTGCATTCTGAGCCCTATGCTGACACCTGCAGAGCATGTCTCTTTTCCTCTATTCCTCCTCTATTCCTTGAGCTTTAAATAACTTTGAAGGGTACATGGTAATAACATTGACTCAGAACATTTATGAGCATGAAAAATGCAACACAGATATGCCTCTAGCACAGCCTTTCATGTGCTTTATTTTGCAGAATGTTGTTAGCATCCTTTTTTTAATTTTAAAGTGTTGGTTTTAAAATCTGTACAGCTTATTCACTGTTATCTGTCTTTATCTTTTCTTGCTTCCTTTGCTACCTGGCTTCTGTGTCATTGAACTGGAGGATCTATAATATCTGAAATTTCTTGAAGGCCTGGTCACTCCACAGTACACTGGCAGCAAAATTATGAACTCTTTCTTTCTCTTTTGTTGTCGTCTTTTTTTTTTTTATGTTTGTTTGTTTCCTGAAATGAAGGTGCTTTTATTAGGTCCTTGATTTTATGAAAGAAAGCATAAGTAAGAAATAATTTGAGAATAAATAGTATGAGAATCTGTTCATATAAAATACAAGCTTCTCTTGCCTGCCTAGATATTTTAAAGCTACATGATCAGATCAGTTAATCATCATTTTATCATTTCCATAAGGTTTTTGCTTGCACATCTGAGTCCTAAGCAAAAGCAGAAGTGCCAGCAGACTACAAGAGAGACTGATCACGCACACTTGTTGATCCGGCCAAAAAAACAGGAACAAGACCTTTTGGTTATCTTCCTTACTCATAAGAGTTCAAGTCTAAATTGCTGAACAGTCCTAATAGATGTCTTTGCTTGTACTGTTTTGTGCAACCATTTCTCATTTCTAGTAAGAAAAACAATATTGCCAATGTGATAAACTTCACGCCTCAAACATAGTTCATATTCATGTACAAAACTTACTGAGACTTGGCAAAGGTGTCTGCAGCTATTGTCTAATTCCGTGTAAACCGTATTCCAACTTGCAGCTTCAGTTTCTATTCAATGATGAGGTGTTTTCCAGGCTTCTTTAATGCCTGACTTACATTTACTGGGTCAGTGCATTCACATCGAAAAACAACTTCTACTGTTTCCAATCCAGTGAAGAAGACCCCAGACAAGAGTTATGTTTTTCAGAAAAATAAATGTCTGTATTTCAAGAATCTGCAGTTCCTGGTCAGGAAGATTTTGAGCAATTCCTTTGACAAGTATTGTAGGTAGGGGCCAAGGATTTGGGGGCATGAGAACTACTAAGTAATGTGCTGTCTCACAAGATGTAAGCCTGTGATGCAGAGTTGGGGTTTGAGTAACAAGATAGCCACCAGTGGGATCCACCTAGTGCAGTTCCTTGGGAGCAGGATGCCTGTAGGCTCATCTCCGTCTTCTTAAAAATACCTTACTCCAAGCCTGGTTTGAAGTATGTTCATCTTTTCCTCTTTCTTTTGTTACTTGTGCTAAAGACTGACAAGTAGCTTTTCCTGCCAGGTAGGACCATAATACTAATAGTGAGGGGCATTGCCACTCAGAAAGGGAGGAAAAAGAAACAATAACTCTCTGGAGTGCCACTGAGGAATGCTTTATTTATGCTACTGTGAGTGTTTGTCATTGGTACTCAGTCAGACGTCTAAGCACTAGTTCATGCTGGAATGTTTCTAGCCATTAAAGTAGACTCACAGGTGTAAGGAGGCTCAAACTTCACCCCAGAAGGTTCTCAGTATTTTATTTCTTTTGTGCATACGGGAGTAAAATGCAAGTCTTGTTTCTCAGGTGGTCTTGAAATTATGCAGGTTGTGCTAGAAAATCTACCCTCCTTGTTTTTCTTCACCTCCTTGTTAAACCTGCCAAGCCCTGTTTATATTGATAAGGATTAGTTTTTTGTTCTTGCTTGGATGAATTGAATCTCCTGTTTGTCGGTTCAGAAATTCCACAAACCTGGAGGCTAAGGGGATTCTCAGAAGGCATCTTTCCAGATGGTGTTTGCACTACAGTGCATGTGGCCATCTGACCCAAGTTTTGCCTCAATATGCTGTGTGTTTACCATGGGCTCTCTCTCCCTTTAATTTTCCCCAAATCAGTTTAGAGCGTTTCATTTACTGAGTCAGTGGGTTTGCATATGAACAGCTAATCACCAGCTATGGTGGGTTCTAAAGCTGGAAAGCAAGGTGCCATTGAGCCAATGTCTACCTGCAATGCTTAATTAATTTCTCAGTGATGTTTCTAGCTTCTGAATGTTTTGCTGCTGGTTTAACACAGAGGGAGATGTTTGATACATAATGTTAGAGGTATGCCACCAACAGCCCAGATTCAGATTTTTCCAAATGTGCCACTGTACTACTTACAGGACGCATCGTGTATGTAGTACCATCTGCCATCATTGATGCCGTATTCTGTAGAATGAATGCCAGCCCCATTCGGAAGTCTTTACTGTGGTATCCAGCTCATCATCTGCTCTGGTTCACTTCAGCAGGTGTGAAAAGACCTGGACTGCCCTGCTGTGAAGCTTAGAAACCGTGGAAATCACAGCCAAAAATGCCCATTTGGACACAGTGCCAGTCGATTCACTCAGAGCCAGTTCATTAGAGTTTGCATATTGCACTTTGCCAACGAACTGATCTCCCACATCCAATGCCAACTACTTCTTTCCTTCAAACAGCTGACATGTGTGCAAAGGCATCCATTCCAATTCATCAATTGCTTCAGCTTTTGCTCTAGT
Organism: Buteo buteo; assembly: GCF_964188355.1. NCBI lineage: Eukaryota > Metazoa > Chordata > Aves > Accipitriformes > Accipitridae > Buteo > Buteo buteo. The sequence goes on along the minus strand of NC_134182.1, from coordinate 5,156,375 downwards.
GTTACGCTAATAACTGTCAAAGGCTCACTCTTTTCTCACTTCTGACCATGTAGATGTTGCCTCTTACTGTCTGGCAGGTGTCCAGAAGAGAGAGGTATCTGAAAGCTCGTGCGTAGTAGGAGCTCCGGGGCTTTCTTTACCTCTCAAATTTTGAACTGTCAAAATGGCACAGTGAAGTTGCTCCAACTTGCCTGTATTAGAAATTTAATGTAGTGCGTTACAGTAGAGTTGGCATTAGAGTCCCTAAAAGCACTTCACATGTGGACTCTCAGTAAAAGGAGTTGCTTTCCCTGCTATAGGTTGAGTGCTTTAAATGTCCACTGGCATTCCAAAGTTATTTGGAAAAAAAAAAAGAAATGTTTAGTCCTGATCAGTTTTCTCAAGGGAAATTACTTAAGTGGCTCTGAAAGTTATTCCAATTATATTTAAGGGACAACAATTTTCACTGTAATTTTAATAGCCTCATTTCGTAGGTACTTGAAAATAGAAAATGCCCAGCAAGTTCTTACATCTTGATTGTCACCTGCCATTAAGACCATGTATGCACTAAGAGTTAGGAGTAGCCATGCAGATACCAAGTTTGAAGGCATCAGCCTCCTACTCCATAAACAGTTGTCAATAACCCCTTCTACCAGTCTTGGTTCTGGTGAACTTGTGGGTATGAACTCAGCCCTCCTCAGCTGCCTCCCTGGCTATCACTTCATGTTGTATCTGAAGCAGTTCCTGACAATCCTGCTCGACTCTGCTTTTTCTCTCTGGTGTCTGCAAGGTGAAAATCCTCACAGTTCATCCTATGGTTTCCACTGTCTGACGTTATGGAAATGGACATGGGACTCCACAAGTCCTTTCCCAAATTTGGGGTGAGAGTGAGCTGGTAGTCAGACTTGAGCAGTGGCTTGTCCCCAGAAGTGCTGTGGTCTAGAAGGCCCCTGTGGTGGTTTGCTGAACCACTCAAAACCTTACACATCAATCTTGAATGTCTGGTCAAAATAATATAACAAAATGGATTCACAGACCCATACCTGCATATCAGTTAGTACATCTTACCAGTGCTTGTGTAATACATGCTAGCGGTACAACAGACCCAGGAGTGATTCCAGGCAAGTGCAGTGATTTTGGGACAGGAGAGAGAGAAGAACCACATCTAGATTTTTCAGTCTCTGACATAGTTTTGCAGTGTAGTCAGAATCACTGCTGTCTTTGTAAATTTGGAGACAGGCGGGTGAACTGCACTGTTTACCCCAGTTCAGTACTGATATTTAATATAATAGGTATCCAGAATTTTGTTCCATCCACCCCGAAACTGTGAGCATAAGCTAGGAATAATAGCAACACTTCTGTCCTTTTGACCCCTAAATCTGACTTGGCTGCTAAGGACAGATGTATACCGTGAGATAGGAACAGCAAGCAAAATCTAGCAGTTGCATTTTATGCTGAGAAATGGATATGAATATTCTGTGCTATCAAAGCAAGAAAGTAAGTAATGTTATCAGGTATTCCTTTGTAAAATACAAATTTAATTCCTAGCCTCCTGACTTAGGTGTTGGCTTTGAAGTGTTAAAAACCAGGGGGCTATTTTTTAACATGCATGGATGCTAGATACTGTGCTGAACACTTTCTAGTATCCAAAACATCTGTCATTAATGTAGCTTTAATAACCTCGTTCCTTCAGCATTCTCACCTCTACTGTTTATTGACATGAGATCCAGCTCCTGCATGTGATATATATGTGTATTTTACTTATGCTCTTTATCAAAAACAAATTAACTCCTCTTCTTCTTCACAAGAAAATTAGATGGCTATATTCATATAATATGTGTTCTGACACAAGCCTGATATGGAAGGGATTGTTCTTCTTTTTATACAATGTAGGAGAGAAAGTCATAAAATGAGAAAACTACATGAAATAATTTTATATACGGGGATAAATGCATAGAAATGGACTCAATTACATTAAACATAACAAAAATGTTAGAAAACCAGTTCCCTAACGTATTTTAATTAATAAAAAACCTAATTATTACTGAACTTGAATTGGAAAGTCTGTAGAAACTTTGAAGGAGGTAAGGAAAAACTGATTTTTGAAAAGAGTATTTGGGCGATGAGGGTGTGATTACTAGTGACGCCTGCTTATTGCAGCTATTCTCCCCGTGTTTTTGCTGCTGCCAGAATATAAAAGTTTATTGCTGAAAAAGTTGTTAGTCTTAACCTGAATCGCACAGGTGGCATCTTAGAGGAGTGGGATCTTTGTACTGCAGATAATGGAGGTATTAGCTTATCCCTTTAAAATTACAGACACATAATGTGAAAGCTAAAACAGAGATGTTTTGGACTCAACTTTACCAAAAAGAAAGGCCAGTAGTTCCAATATTAAATAGCATATGCTAAGTATTACAGGCTTCCACATCTGTGGAGTTTTTCTAAAGGGATTACATGAGCACAGGGGAGGGAGAATTGACTTTTTAGTGATTAGAGAACAAAGAAATTAAAGAAGAGCTGGGAATTTTGTTAACTTTTGGATAATGTTTGTGATGTTTAATCTCGCATGTTCTCTTTCTTCTAGCTACGAATGTCATGGCTCATCCATGGTGTCTTGCTGGGAAATATATCCCTGGTGCTGGTCGAGAACAAGACAGGAAAAGAACAGAGCCGGACATTCTGGTATTCAGATAACAGCGAAGGTTTGGGAATATGGCAGTGGATGATCTTACCTCTCCCAGACATACTGGATAGGTATGAGTCTCCTCATCATTCTCCTTCATGGTGATCAGTCATTTCATTGCTAGCTACCTGGCAACAAAAATGGCCAGCATTGCTCCTGGAAGTTGTTCTGTCAGGGAAAGGAAGCGCTTTGTCCCCGGGAGGTATCTTCTGTTAGAGGTGGGGAATGAGAATAACTGAGTAGTTGGAGCAAAGCACCCAATTTTAGAACTCCTGAGTGGTGGTCTTGGCTCACAAACTGGGTCGATGGGTAGTTTACAGCAAGGTGCTTAAACTTCTGTGTCTCCATTTCATCGACTGGAAGTTATCATTCTCCTCACACACTGTTTCATGTAGCATGTTTGATCCTCTTATGTGGTTTGCTAGAGTTGGATATGAGCTCCATAGTTGTTTTTTTTCTGGGTATCAAAGTCCCAAGTGTTCAATGTGTCTAGATCTGAGGATGAAAGAGATGGGAGAAGAACCTGCTGCAAAATCAGACAAGGGTGCATGTGAACACCTTTGTGTAAGCTGTAGCAGGAGGCTCAGCTTAATAAAGGGCTCTCTGTTATGACTGTATTCTGGCTTTAAGCGTAAAAGGTTTATCTGGTAGCATATGCTTAATCTAGAGGCATATGCTTATTTAGAGTGTTGTTTTAGCTGTTTCTTACAAGTCAGCTTTAAGGGAATACTCTTGTTCATTGTTTACTTTTTGTGTGTGCTCTGGCTTATGCTGTTTATAGAGAAGACAGACATGCTTTACCTCCTGATGCCCTGGCCCTTAGGCTGTAAGATGCATCTACAATCTGTGTCATGAACACTGGTGTCCTTTGTCTTTTTGGAAATCTGTGCCCTAGAAATAATGGATTTCATTAAGGGATAGTTTGCCTCATAAGAAGTTTGAACAAACATTGTATGAATATGTCTTTTATCTTGCTGGCTCTTGGGGATGCACATAGGCTGCAAACACAACAAGGACACTGCCAACGCTTTGGTCCTGAATGTATAATTAATAAGTGTGCGTCAAAGATTTAAAAAATATCAGCATTAGGCTTATTGTTCAGTCACTGCTGAAGCACCATTTGTAAAAACGCCTGGTTGCTTCATTCCCTTCAGCTGTGTTTCCTTTGAAGAATGGTATATTTTGCCATTATTATTTATGTGATTTATTTTCTAATGTTGCCAGGGGAACGTTTTGTACCTGAATTATTCTATACTCTTATACTATTGCCTGCCTTTAAATTCTCTCTGGTTGCACAGTCAGGCAGAGAATACTTTGATCTTAGAAGCCACGCTAGCAGTGGTTCATGTGGAATTACAGATTCAACTGATAACATGGTTCTGACAATATTATGTATAAGGTCCTGACACTCTTACTTCCCCATTACTTACAGAGAAAGACAGCAGGATTCACCGAGAGAAGAAAGTTTGTTGGAGGTTAAGACATAAGCAAGGAAAACTTTTAAGTTTTGGTGCCTGTTGAAAAGTTTTTGTTCTTATTTATTCACAGAAAGTGCACTGTTTTAATGATTTTTTTTCTAAGATTGATTTAGTTGAAACCAGTCCTTCCTGGGAAGGAAGTCTACTGTGAGACATGGAAATACTGCAAGCTTCTTTCTCACCATCGCAAAACTTGTTTCTTAGGAAATCTGGACTGATGTACAAATTAGGAAGGAACTCTACGGAAGTGTACACTGAAGTCGTACTGGGGAGTCTGTAGTATATATACTTTGGACATAAATGACAGTTTTATTGAACCGTAAGAAGTATTTAATTGATGTGAACACAATGCTGGTGCTGCTGAAAGCTTGCTGTGTCTGTCTTTTTCTAATTGATTCCTGTGTCAGTAGCTGTGAGGGTCTGTGTTAGAAGAAGCATGATATTGCAGATATTCCTACAGGAGGAGCTGAAACTTTAAATCGCCTCACAAAAGTAAAGCTCTTGAATAAAGCACACCAGTGTACCAGTTCCACACAAAATCAAAGCATGTTCCATTGTGATTGGGAAGCTGAATAGAAAGTGTTATTAATAACAAGATAATATGCTCTAAAATTGCTCAAAAGCATGCTTGTTCAAAAGCTGCTTAGCCATAATTTCCATGTTTGGCTTATAGCACTTCAAAGAATCATTAGGAAGACTTCCAAGAATTAGGTCAGCTCTATCTTTAGAAACAGACATTTCTTAAATGTTTGATATCCCGCAGGCTGTTGGGGGAAATTATATTTTGACATAAAATCACAGCTAGAACATTTCAGGTGATTTGACAGGAGCAGAAGTAGGGAGGAGTATGTCAAGGAAGCTAAACTGAGACTGAGGGATGTTGGATTTCTAGCACTGCGTTAGCCTGGGCAACCCTGGACACACGCTTCATTTCCAAGAGCGTGATGAGAAGAGGATTGCCTTCTTTCCTCCCATTTGATCCTTAGGAAAGCATCCAGTTGCAATTTCACCCTGTGTGAGGTCTTGCCTTTTCTGTGTGGACTTAAAAGAGGCTGAAGTTCTGGCTTTTTACATCTTCCCGAAGTTAGCAGTCCTTCCTTGTTCTGGAAGGTGCAGGCAAAACAGTCTTGAGAGTCGGCTCATGTGGTGTGTGGGTTAACAGAGCTGTAACGCAATTCCAAATGCTCAGTATCTTCTGTGCTTCGGGGAGGAAGGGCAAAGGGCCTGGTGAGGGATATGTCATCAAAGCAGCTACAGTTAACAAATCCAGTTGTGGGCAAGAGCTCCTTGAACTGTTGGATGAACAGATTGTGCCTACCAGAGGCAAAAGGCAAAGTCTCCAAAGGTGCTGTATTTTAACTTGCCTCTTGAGTACACTCAACATGAACTGACAATCCTTGTTGTGCTTCATTTGGCCCCCCTGGAGCTGTGTACACCTCCCTGAAGGACACATTATCTGCAAATCAGATAATCTGCACAGATTAGTGAAAGCTAGAAAACTGGTCATTTTTACTTACTGGAATTTACACATTAATGCAGTGCTAAAATATTTGGGTTGAGAGTAGTGTAGAGAACTGCGTTATTGTAAAATTGGTTTATTTGATGGAAAATTACTGTTTGTTTTCCAATGATAAGCAATGAGCCTGTTGAGGATTGTTCTTTTTTAACTTCACAGAAATGCAAGTAGGAAACAGAGTCTTGAAAGCTCTGTTGTCGTTGGTAGATTGGGCTTGCTTTTTTTGTACATTTGGTTTTAGTTAGTAAGTAAATGTGAGTTTAAATTTTAATAATGATATAGTCATGGGAATGAGATAGCAAGAGCAAACAGAAGCCTGGTGTAATTGAAGATGAGTGATTTGTGTAGCTAATAATTAGACATTCTGTTAGTTTAACAGTATGGTTAAGGTATATCACATAGATAAAATACAAGCACATGTACAAAGTGATTTGTTGGAGCTTACTGTAGGCTGATGCTTATTATCACCAACCTCCCTAGCAACCGTTTTGCTACACAGTGTAAAAGGTGGAAAAGGATCAGCTCTAATAGGCTGAAGCCTGGCTGGAAAAATAATGCTTTAAGAAACAATTTCTAATTCTCTTCATTTCTGCTCCCTTGGTGAAGCTGAGGCCAGCCATGTGGAGTGGCATGTAGACTAAATGTTCTGTGGGTCTGTCTGTCACCTGGCTGGAGTTGCCTGGAAGTGGACTCCACGTGAGCCAGCCCAGACCAGACTAGCTCTGGTCTTTTAAGGCCTATATTCTCTACTAAACCTGTCCTTTTCTTTAAAGATTTCACTGTAACTTCCGTGAGAGGAACCAAGCAGAAATGGCAAGTATTAGTAGGAACCCGACCAACCTCAGTACAGTCTTCTGATAGAAGATTGTATAGAAATATAAAAGGAATGTAAATGTGTCTACTGGTTAGAAAGGTTTTCTTGGCTTCCTTTCTTCTCAAGTTTATTTTTTTGGCATTGCAAAGTCTAAATTTGTAGCCAGTCTTAAGTAGTAGTGGCGAGATGGGGGAAGGAGGAGTAAGAGGAGAAGTTTATTTGAGGTCCCTAGAAACTAAATTTTCAGTCGTAAGTAGCAGCACCATTTGCCTTGTCACTGATAGCAAGATTAGGCTCTGTGTCCTTTTAATGGGGCAGCACAGTCAGAAAGTAAAAACAATTTTCTTTTTGTCCCATTGTGCTCAGAGAGCTTCAAAATTATTTTCTTGCTGATGACCTTCTCCTGAACATGGACTGAGGAATTTTATTACGTTGGAAGAGAAAAATGTGTCTTACCTGGAAGGCTAGGTATGGATGTGACCTTCCTGAGGAAGAAAGCAACTCTACAGATTTAAGTTACCCCAGAAGGTGATATTCTGTTGCAACAAGTCAAAATTCACATCGAGATGATTGTACTTTCTTTCTTTAAACTGGTTTCTTTACCTATTCCAGTCTTGCTGGCTTGCTGGATTTTTATGAACTACACTGGTGCTCATCAGTTTTTTGTCCACCTGTCAAAGTGGGATTCCCTTTCAGTCCTTGGGAGTGAGGTCCTTTGTTCTGTCTGGCTCCTTCAGCAGCTCATTGAGGTCACCTCAATGACAGGCAGAGCAGCTGGGGAACCTCTCACTCATTGCTGCAGTAAAAAGAAGTTGTCTCATAGTCATACCACTTTACTGTATTTCTGTGAGCTGTGGCTAAGCACTCTTATTGTCTAATAATTTCTTTTTGCATTGCCACTGTCTCTCCCTCACATTCCTTTCTGGGCATCAGGTTTCCCATCAAGGAAGAAAAAGAAAAGGAACATTCTTGGCAACATTTTGTACCGAGAGGCCTGTTTGTCTCCTGTTGTTCCTGAACTTTCTTCCCATTCTGCTATGAAGAAACAGGGACCCTCCGTACAAGCTAGACACATGTCTCCCTACACATTACCACATATATGTTAATTGGTCGCATCTATACCCAAATCTCATTATTCTTTCTTCTTATATCCATCCAACAAGCCTAGCCTGTGTTGCTCTGACGTGGTTCCACATTACTTTGTTAAAAAAAGAGTGAGACTTTAATGCCCATATCGCTGCTCTTCTGCTCTGTAGCATTAACTATGTCTGCTACTGTCCTCCTTCTGAAACAGTTATTCTGCTGATGGCTGTTCTCTTCATCTGAAGAGGGGGGTTTTGGTGACAGTGTGTGCAGAGTACCTGTGAGAGATTTTGTACGTGTATATATTCTGCATGATTGCCTTTAATAACACCTTTTAATCTCAACCTTTATTACTAGCTATTAAGTAACTTCCTGCATGGCAATTCTGTCGCTGTAACTGAGTTTGGTTAACATGCTTATATTTCTCCAAATAATCTCATTCCACCTAAGTATGTCTTTTATCCCAAATAGTAAGTATTCCTTTGTGAAGTGAGCTAACAATGCATCATTTGTAACAGAGAAGTTAATGGGAACCTGAGTGTAATAACGTTAGTGACCTGAAACTTCTCCGTTCCCTAAGTACCTTGGTCTCAAGCAGGTTCAGCTGTAATTATTTTATCTAGGTAGAGAGAGAAATCAGTTCCATCAGAGGCAAAACATTACAAGTTATGAAATAGGATCTGTACGTACAGGCATGCTGTGATTGTGTCACTGCATGGGGGATTGAGTACAGAGGAGATTAACGTTCAATCTTGGTTAATAATCCCTATCTTTATAATAAAAAGAAAAAAAAAATGATTATGAGGCTTTCTAAAGTAATGACATGAAGACAGCTGCCTGAGTCTGGCTAATGGAAACCTGAACTGTCTGTATGAGCCAAGGACAATATTTAGGTGGAATTCAGAGTTGTTACTGAAGGGAGCTGCAGAATTTGCACAAAATCAACTTTCTGAGGTCTTCAATCCAAGGAGAATGTTTTTTATTTCCCTCTGAACAGAAGAGGATATAATACACCCAAAAGCTAACATTTCTGTGCAGTGAAGACCTAAGGATAGGTGACTTAAGCAAAACTGTTTGTCCTTATGGAGGCTATACCAACATAACTATAGATGTGTTTTCATATTTGTAGCTCTATATTTCTCTCTGTAAATAAGCCCCAGATATTTTGGGGGGAACCAGTCTTCTGTTAGGACCAAGAAAAGAAATAAGTAAGCAAAAAGAGACAACTGAACAGAAAACCCAGGATGATGTGATGAAGCTCAAATACTGACCACACTGAAATAAAACCCATGATTCAAAGATCCTGAGGAGTGGGAAGATTACAGCCCAGATCATCTAGTTCCAACCCCCCTGCCATGGGCAGGGACACCTTCCACTAGACCAACTTGCTCAAAGCCCCATCCAACCTGGCCTTGAACACTTCCAGGGATGGGGCATCCACAACCTCTCTGGGCAACCTATGCCAGTGCCTCACCGCCCTCACAGTAAAGAATTTAAAACTTTGATTTTATCCTGTTTCTGTCAGATTTAACTGAGTTGGAATATGCTTGGTCCTACATTTCAAGGAACTGTTCACCTGGATTCAAATTTCACAGGTTAGGCCAAAAAAAGCTTGTTCGTTATGCCCTTGGTGCCATTTCTTATAGGTGACTCTGAAATATTTGATCAGTAGTCACCCTTGAGTGTTTTTTTAATTTATGTAAAACTTGTATCCTTCAGACAGCCGAGCTGATGTTCCCCAAAGGGGAGATTTGAGTTAGGTTTTTTTTGTCCACCTGGTACAGCATTTCCCATCTGCCTCAAACAGATTTTTTTTAAAAAAAAGGCCTTCGTATGAACTGCATTCACAGCTCAGCTGACACTCAACTCTGCAGGATGTAACTTGTACTTCCCAATTGTCATACATCTAAGAAACTTTTTCCTAGCTGTGCTCCTGGAGTCAAGAAGTAGGGCAAAAGAAGAGACAGATAAGAAGTAATTTCCACCAGTCCTCAAGTAATGATTTTTCTAGTATCCAAGCCATTAAAGCCTTTCGTAGCAGCCATATTTTCATTCCTATGAAGAAATCTAGCTTACAAACACAGACTTGCCTGATGAGGGTTTGGATTCCATGTGAGGAAATTGCTGGGATTTATTAAGCAACAAAGTAATGACAAACTTGCCAGCACTAATTTTGCTGCCCCTGTATAATTGCCTTCAGGAATATTCTTTCATGGCCATCCACCACAGGGTCTGTGTTTGCAGTGAATATGTCTACACAGTACTGTGGACCAGTATCTGTGCTGTACAGATGCCATCTGAAGTACTGGATGTGCAGTCAGCATACCCCACTTTGATCTCTGCAAAAATATCAGTGAGACATTGTCACCTCCAGCGTTATACTGAGTCATTGCAATAACATACGCTTCTGGTGTTTCAGTATCAGCTTCCACCAAAGTCAAAGGGAGTTGTTTCATTGATTTCAGGGATGAAACAGAAAGAAAAAAAAGGAGGGGGCAAGGGAACGAGATTGTCTGTGGGCTTTTTTCTGTTTCACTGATGTGTGACATTTCCATCTTCAATTTTGATTAAATTTCCCTTAATTAGCCCATTAAGCTAAAACCACCAAAGCTAATGATTGAAATGTTAGTTAACTGATGATCTTGTTTCAATGGAATTTAAAAGACATCATATTTCTAAATTAATAGCGGCATTAAACTGAAGAAGAGGAAAAGATGAACTATTTGTTGCAGAAATGCTGGTCTCAAGAGAAGGTTTGTACTGAAACTGCATTCATGTGAAAAAAAAATCAGATTAACAGACAACGAGAGCAGCACTGATGGTCTTAACAGTGTTTAACATTCACATGATTTTTGTATTTTGGAGGCATTTCTGTAATTTTTTTTCATCCCTGGTGAACTTCAGGAAACTTCTCAAGTGCTCCCAGGTGAAATCAGCAAGGCTGACTCTTAACTTGAATAAACTGTAAATAAAAGTAAAAAGCAACCTATTGCATTCTTATATGGGCATGTTAGGTGACACTCCCTTCAATGACAGAAATACTGGTTTGTATCATGCCTTCCTGTTCTTAGGGGCTGAATATTTGGTAATTCTCGTAAGAACAACCCTTTATTGTCTGAAGACAGATGACATGAGCAGTGCATCAAAGCATAACATCTTGGGGCATGAAGCTTAGGTTCTGCCAAGGAAATTGCCTGAAGCTATTTAGAAGAAGTATTTAGTTGCCTGGAGGTACAAAGAAGGTACGTAGTGGTCTTTGCAGAAGTACCTGTCTCTTCTTGTATGCAACCTGACCTAAAGTCTGCAGAAGTGGAAGGAAAAGCTGACATGGAGGAACTGCTTATTTGTCTTTGTAATTCATTTCCCAGCCTCAGTTTAGCACCTTACAAACATAAATGCACATCAAAATGTCCACATCTCCAAGTGGCATTTAGTGTGCACCCCCAGCAAAAAGGCCGAAGATCAAATGCATCAGGGATGTTTTAGAAAGTCTCTCCCTATGTCCAATGCATATCTCCAAGGAGCGAGAAATTTCAGTAGTGAAGCATCATTGTTTTGCTTTACCAGAAATAAAGAAGGAGCAACATAGCAACTATATCAACTCTTTTCTCTTGTGAATGGACTGTGCTCTGTTTTAAATCCTTTGCACCTTTCAAGGACTGCCAGGAGTTTTTTCCGTTTGAAGTTTTTGCTTTGGCTGGGTCAGCTTTTCTGTGTCCCCATCTGTAGCTTAGCGAGAACACCAGTTGCAGAAGACGACGATGCTTCAATCTAGCTATCCTCAAAAGGCACATACATCCCTGGGGTCTGTTTTAGTTTGTGCCAAACCTCACTGTCATCTCCGGTAGTGAAAGCTGCGCTGTATTTGAGAACAACACGGAAGTTGGTTACATTTGTTGACAGTCAGGAGGCTGAAACAGTCAAAACCCTCACTGAAAACACAGGAACATGCTATTCCAAAGTAAATATACATTAGAGCGGAGAAGCTTCACTTGAATTTTGCTTTGTGAGGTTAGTTTGCTGGTAAAGGAGAGGTAGATTTTAAAAACAGTAGGAGGCAACTAGACTAACATAAGAATACTGATAGCAGGCAAAAAGCTGAGAGAAAATATTTTAGATCCAGTACTGTGTGTAAAGGTCTAGAGTCTGTGAGAAGAAAAAAAATCTGCTGGTGTTTAGATTCTTGCTGCAGTAAAGGGACAGGATTTCTACAGCCTTTCTAAATAAATAGGCCTGCTCCTCAAAAATACCTTGTTCTGTCATCCCTTTCTCATCTAAACTGGAACATCTGCAAGAATTCACATACCGACTAAATGCTTATGTCTAAAAGATAGAGCAGGAACCATCAGCAATAGATCTACGTTAAAGAGACCCGCGAATGTCTTAGCTTCTGCTGGTGTGAAATGTCAAGGGACAACAGAGAATGAGGTTTAAATAATATTTCCTATTGTCTTGCAGCTTGTTCTACAGCGTATGATAGTTTCATGTTTTTATAGTCATGATGCAACCTCTCAACATTGTATCTGACTTCTGGGCCATGGTTGGCTGCTTTTAGAAATTGTTCTACTTCCTAAGCAGATTATTATGATTTTATGCAGCAGATACGCATCGGGAGAACATGAACTTGCTAAGTTAAGAGAAAACCTAAATCCATGAGTGCACTAAATTAATGTGTGGTCAATATACTATCAGATTTGAAGTATTTGGTTGTGGGTTATTTTTTCTTTTCCTGTTGACTTGTAATATCACTGAGGGTGAATTTACAGGATCTTTCTTCTGGTAACATAGGAGTGGCAGAACTTCCTGGCAAAAGCCATCTGAAAGTGTGGAAGTGATTTGAGGCAAAGCTGCTCAGCTTCTATAAGGAGATAATGAGTTCTGCTCTTCCTGTAGACTACCCAGTGTCAGTTCCTCTCTTTTGTGACTACCAGGACTGTTAGATATCCTTTGCTTCCTAGAGGGTGGATCAACACCAAATACTTTCTAAATTGGTTTCAGTCTCTGGTTGCCAGTTCCTTTTAGAAACTCAAATGATTTCAGGAGCTCCAGCCTACTTATGTTTCTTAACATTTAAGGGTGTAAATCACTTGTAAGATTAAAATCACTTCAGTGTCTCATTTTTTTTGTGCCAGAAGCCAGGGGACTTTATTTTCTGTCCTGATGCCCCCCACACACACATATTTGCACCTGCTTCAGGTTGTATGCTTCTGGAGGGAAGAGGGGCTGTATTGTTTTCTGTCTGCCTGTATTCATGTACAGTTCCCCTCCTCAGATTATCTTTTCTTGTTAAGGTTGAGGGTACTTTCTCTGACAATTTAATATTTTTATATGTGAAAAGAAAAGCTTTTTCCCCCTTTCTAAAACTGCTTTAATTGTGGAGAGCTCTGAGTTTCATCTCTTTAACAGAATTTAATCCCTGTTCTTCCAATCTGTGCAGGTTTTGGTTTCAGATTGTCGCTTCATGGGAAGAAGGATCTGATGCCGTTATTGCTTTTGACAATGTCTCCCTTAGTCTGGACTGTTATTTAACAAGTAAGTTTTCCTTTTATCTGCAAGTGACTCGTCTTTTATTTGCCATGTAATTGAAATTTGGAAAGGGGTTGAAACTGTGGGGAAGGGATTGGGTGTTATCTTCAAGAGACTCCTGAAATGTAAAGGTATGTTTCAGAAATAACTGTTCTTAAGTGGAGGAGACTGTTCAGATGCATACCTTATTAGTAGAGCTGACCAGTGAATGGGTTCCAAGTTTGGCAGTAAATGGGTAGTAAGACATATGGTGTGGGAGAGTCAGCTTCCAGCTGAGACACTAGCATCACCTACCCACCCAGGCTGATGCAGAAGCCAGTCTGTGATTATAGAGTTCCACATGACCTGGTTTGCTGTGTGACAGTTATCAAAATGAATGACAGTTGGACTCTGGCTGGGAAAAGATAGGCATCCTGTGATTGACACTAACTTTGCAATAACATTGGGCACAATACTCAAGTTAAATTAGAACAAGGTTATTTTATTTGGACTGATGCATTTAAGTCTGAATCAGAAACTAGGATCTTCACTCTCTCCTACTCTTGGGAAAAATTTGGATTCTGATCCAGACTTTGTGATTGACTGGCCTCTAGAATATGCCCAGTCTATACCTCTGCTGCCAGATTTCATCCTGTTTAGATTTTTATTGAATGTTTGTGTCTGGCTCATCTTTCATAATCTCATGCATAGTGAACTGCTTAATTTGTAAATGTGTTCAATGATCTGTCACACTGTACCTCAGACCAACAATTTACAGGAGGATTGGAGGACTGCTGCTCTGAAGACATGAAACTTCTACCTTGGGTTGAGCAGTAGAACTTCAGTGTGTTCCTTCATCTCCTAGGCTTGAAGCTACAATCTCTGTAGCCCTGTTCAGACTGAAAACCTCTAAGCCACTTCCTCATCCAACAGCAGTCAGAACATTTCATCTGCTTTGTATTATGTTAATTTGCAGTGACTGGGGTATGAGTCTTTCCATTTATGCAGTAATACCCCCTGTTTTCTGTGCAAAAGTATGATGTACTTCAGGTTCCAGTATTCTAAAGAGGTCTTAAAATTAGTCTGTAATTAAAAAATATTGTACATACTTTTACTGGCTAAAAGAGAAACTTTCTAACAGTTGCTAAAGATTGTATTCTGTATTTCTGCTTTGTGTCTTCATTCACTTGCTGTTTTGCCCACCACTCATTCCTGTTTACTTTTCTTTTGTCACAGTTCCCATAACAGCAATGGAAAGTCAATCTGCCCTTTCCTTTTAATAGTGTTATATCCTGTGACTGCAGGCTCTTATTCTCAGCAGAGGAGCCTGCAGCCCTTAATTTAGCTTCAGTTTTGTATTACATACTGACTCAGCCACCCTCAGTGATAAACCAATCTGTGGCTTCTTGTTTTCTAGTCAGTGGAGAGAAGACACCTCGAGGTACCACTCCAGACTCAAGCAATTTGCTCACCAGTAGAGGTGGCCAGAAGAAGTTTGGATGGGAACAAAAGCTTCTGGGAAATCTCCAGCTCAACACTGCCCCCATTTCTGGTCCAGCAGGTAATTGGTCTGAGAAGCATTTTCAGACAGCAGAGGTTTCCAACTAGTACAGATTTCAGTTAGATGTGGCTAAATGCAATATGGTGGGTTTTGTTTTGGTTGGTTGTTTTTTTTTACAAAAGCCTTTGTTCAGAGCTTTTCCTAAGTCCCTTACAAACACAACAAAACAAAACAAGCTCTAGAAAGCAATTGCCGTTAGCTGTTAACTGTAACTTGGATTTTGATTGCAAGCTGGTGAAAGAACCAACCAGAGGGAGCCTCTTCCTGAAGTAAAAACTGCTTTTAAACTGTAAGACAGGTTTGTTTGGTGTCGTGGTCAGAAAAACAGGCAGGAATCAAAGTGAAGTGTCCAAATTTCCAAATTGACTGAGTCCAGCATGTTGTAACGTGAACACCCATCTCTAGTTAATATAGTCTTGGTTTGAAATAACATAGCTTTGCTTTTTCAGTAATATTTTTGTTGCCTATTTGAAAGAGTACATCATTGGTCTTTGTTTTAAAAACATGATTTTTAGTTAGAAATGTCAGTCTCGTATGGTCAATGTTATTTTGTTTTCCCCGGTCCCCCAGCTCCTCTTTCCAGCTTAACTGTAGTGGCGTGGGCCAAATAGATGCAAGATTTCCCTTCCCCTCACATCACTGTCTCCCAAATGTTTGTCTCTTCCCTCTCCCAGGCTTGCCCACACATTCACAATATCTGTTTTGGGCTCTACGTGTACATTTCTATTTCAGTCTGCTTCCTTCCCTCCTCCTTGCCAGCTTCTCTTCCTGATTTGATACAGGTGGCCACAATTTCCAGCCTACCTGGGGGAGCAGGGCTAACCATGGAAATGAGGGGTAACTACAGGAGAGATGAGCACTTGCTGTAACTGCCACCCTTAGCACTGCATGCAGCTGTTTCTCCTCACTTAGGGCTAGCTAGTTACCTGCCAATTTGAAATACCACCCCTCTTAAGGTAGAGAACAGAAGCGTGGTTGGTATATGCCTCCCTTACTTTGTCAGTAAGCCAGGGATTTGTTCCTGCTGCCTCCTCCTCTCCCACTCCTCTGTCTTAGAAAGACTTCGAGTCTGTTCTATTGTAGGTTATGTTTCACTTTGCTGCCTGCAGTGTACTGCTGAAATACAGGAACTAGTGGTGTTAGCTCTGATACCAACAGCAGTCTGGTCAGTGTGGTCAAAAGCTCCACACAGCCTTCAAAGCCCACCTGTAAAGATGGATGTATTAGCCCACTCCATGCTGCCGCAGCAGGGCAGCTGCTGATACCTGAACTCTCTTGTGAAGCGAGCTCTGGCAGCAGAGGCTGATGGTACAGTCTGTGGTGTAGGCCAAGAGTTGCCATCAAGTGGAGTTTATTGATATTCTATGTACTGAGCACCATACAGCAAGAGAAGTGCAGGAGCACTGACCAAAGTCTCAGGAGAATGAGACAGAGGGAATGAGCCTGTATAAGAGGATGCTGGGCTCTGTGGACCTGTGCTTTAGCTACAAAGATTGTGTCTAGCTCTGTTACAGATGTCGTGTGTGAGCTTGGGCTGGTCACAAAGGTATAATTTCCAAAAAGACCCTTACGGCCTTTTTGAGGATCCTTTGAAGTGTTCCCTTTGATACCTGCCTGTAAGTGGAGCCACCTTTTACTTTTAGGTGCTTTGAGAATTGCTCTTAGGTCAGTGATCTTGTGGTAGGATCTGTACACAGGTGTAGATCATGGGCTTCTGGCTGACTTTCTATAGGAATGTCAATGCTTAGGTGGTGATATAGTTCCCCAAGGCAACTGTACATTTCCTTGCAGGGTACCTACTGTTTTAGTAACTCAAAAGCCATTAGATACCCAGGTTCAGATTGGAGACTGGCCTGAAGTTTGGATGCAAAGTTAAAATAAAGTGGGTGTGTGGGTGTTAGGCTAGAAATCTTGTGGCTGTAGGTTTCTTTGAGGATTTTGTTACTTCCTACTTCTCACTAGACCTGAAATGATGGAACATCTTCTAGCCCTTCTGCTCCCTGTCCTATCTGATGAATGCAATTTAAAGAAATGCTTGGATAGTAGAAGTAATGGGAGTCAGATTGCATGGGGGTAGAACAGAAGGTCACCGAGGTACTTTGAGCAATTCAAATTATTTGTTATGACCTTGGGGTGAAAATTCAAGGCAACTCCTGTGGTATCTAAGCCAGTTTGCCTAATTTCTGGCCTTGATCCTCAGTCCTGTTCATGTTCTGTCTAAAATGGTCTCCAGCCCTTGAGATTTGAAATCACTCTTACAGCAGTTTTCTCGCCTTTGTGCCCTCAGCGTAGACAAGGCAGAAATCAGAGAAGCTAAGCTGCAGCTTCTTGCAGTGGGAAGTCATTGCATTTCTGAGGGTCTCCACAGCACCAAATCACCTTTTTGCTTTGTGTTGCTGAGTCCCTGCTCTCAGCAAACACTGCAGATGCTTGTTTGGTCCCTGGGCTATGCATTTTACCCAGCTTTAATCTTGTTTCTTTCTGCATCCTGTAATGCATTTAAGAAACCTCAGGCTGAGTCTGTCAAGGCCTTTACTTTGATGGCCACGTATTTACTGTTGTGCAAGTGAACCAACAGCATCAGTGCCACCCTGAAGTCCCAAAGACTGCATTGACCAATATGAGCTCAGCCAAAAGTAATTACAGCTAATGTGATCTTTGGCTTGTGTGATGGATCACATGCTATAATATTTCCTTCTTAAGAAATTATATTAAAACAAAGAACTGTGTTCTTATAGCTGAGGAGACAACAGGATAATAAAATGCCCTCCCCAAGTCCCCAAGCCAGCTCAGCCTACACAGCAGGAAGTACAATCTGAAAGACGGGTGCCACTTTGTTAACTTGACAGGAAATCCAAAGAAGCTCCATTGCTTTCAAGGGTATGGGCCTCGATTTGCTCCTTTGTAACTGAGAACAACCTGTTACATGCACCTGCTGGTTTTGCCTGTGCTTGGAAATCCATTTTCAGCAGAAGTGATAGTCATCACCACCAACCTCCCTGGCCCCTCTGTTCTCAGGCCCTGTACCCAGTGAATTACTTCTTCAGCCTTGCCATTGCTTATCGTGGCTTGGCATGCCTCCAGGATACGTACACCAAAGGTTCAAAACACGTAATGCAGCCACGTTGCGAAAGATTCTAAAGTTCCCAGAAGTCTGTTAACTACTGTCATGTGTCACACGTGGGATGATGAATGCGCTGTGCAGAATAAGACCCCAAATTACTACAACTAATGTGGTGGTGTTGTGCTCTCAAGTTTCTTGATGATGACCAGGACCAGCATAGAAAAATTCCTGTAGGTTTCAAGTCACACAGTTACTTGCAGTGCAAGGTGGCCATTAGATAGATGATCACAGAGCAATGCAAATGCTTTCCTTTTCAATTAATTAATGACGTATTTGCTGAAATGCCAGCTTCTTGCTGAAAGGTTGCAGGTGAAAATTGATTCTGGAAGAAGCTTGCAAAAAAGTTGTAAGAAAGCCTGTGCGTACCAGAAGATTGAAGCAACTTCAGTGGAACTAGGATTTTTGATTGAAATGGTTGAGTCTGTACAAAAGGCTATGTGCTGTTTATTTTGATGTAAAACAAGCTTACTTTGGCTTTGTTTTTAAATTGATCAGGTATCAGTTTAAGTAAAACTGAAAGCCACTCATACCGTAGCATCTCTGTACAGTGAGTTTAACTACCAATTAAAAAGCCAATTTATATCAAACCAATGCAATTTCCTTTTATAGACAAGGCTAGAATATGGGAAATTCAGGCATATAAAGATACAGTGAGCAATAATGAGGAACTCTAGGTAAACAAATTACTATCATGGAAACTGGAGGAGACAGAATAGGATTCTCAGTAGGCAAAAGTAGATAACAATACACAGAGCAATCAAGCTTTAATTAAAGATTTCTGGTGCTTCTGAATAGGCTGTAAATACCATGAGGATAGCCTCTCTTTTGATGTTTCAGCTTCTCATCTGTCCCACTGACAACTTACTCGTGTCAGGGCACACAGTACAAAAATGGTGTGTTGGGAAATGTACAAAAATATTAACCTTTTTTCCCCTCAAATCTTGCATTGTTTTGTCCCATCTGATCTGCATATCCACCAGCCATTGTGCGACCATAGTTTCTTGCATGGAAACTGTCATCAAATGATTTTCTCATCCGGACTGGATTACTGTTTTCCTTCAGCTCCAGTCTGTTCCCCACAACACTTAGTGGTTGCACAGATTTTGTCTTTTGCATCAGGGAGAGTCCTCTTACGAGTACTTACATAGCTGTTTCTCGGAAGAACTCTGAGTCACATTAGTTAATCAGATGAAGGAGCTGAAAGGAACAGCGGAACGAGTATTAAGTAAAAGAAAATTACATTTGGTTTCTCTTTGTGTGCAATTATACTAACTGAACTGTTGGCATAATGCAATAAAGGTATCTGCAAAATTGTATTTCTGTATTAAGCATCAATTAACACAGTGAATAACAGCTCAGCGCCCTCCCCCCAACAAAGGTAGCATCCTGAACAGTGGTAGAAAATGCTCAGAGACGGATGGTGGGATCTCAGATTATGTAGGCATGAATTTCTTTATTGCTGCGTTTACACTTGCTTTCTCCGTAGGATTGAAAATAACAAAGGTGCAATACTGAAAATCAACATACAACCAGATCCCAACATAGCAGAGTTGAATTGGTATAACTGCTCTCCACAATTAATCATACAATTGAAATAAACAGGGCAATTAACACATTTTATACCTAAATTTTAAAGCTGCCCGCTCTTAAGAATAGCAGTTTAAATTGTGCAGAAACTGCTATAAATCTCAGGAAAGGTTTTGAAATAATTTTGCCACCTCCACCCAACTTGATTTTTCTTATCTAACATGCATTTCTGCTTACTTTTTAATTATGAACAAATTCCAAAAAGTTAGTAGCATGTCTCACTTAACATGCTTTATGGAAGACTCCTGCTATGTCTTTAAGTGAAACATAAAATAGAAAAGAAATTAGTTTTCTTCATGCTGCTTTGTTAGTTTCTGGGTCCAGAAGGTAGCAGGAAACAAGCTGTTCTCATTGCTGTTCAAAGTCAGCCCTTGCCCTGTCATACTGACCACAGATAATTTCCTACAAGGATGCCCTGGTTGTGTTCCCTTTATATGGACACTTAAGAAAAATATAAAGCATGAATCATGCTTTGAGTATTTCTTTGAAATAATACTCAGGATCAATCTGGCATTCATTTGTCATCACTGCAGATCGTCTTCTTGTTGAACTGAAAACCATGTCCAAATCTTCTATTGCTGCCCTCATTTAGAAAATGGAAAGACAGAGGCAGAAATAGTAACTCCATAAATAGTTGAAAAGCTGGCCTCATCTTAGTCTAGCTGTACCTGTATAACTGGTTCTGGTATTGCTGGCAAGACTCACTAATTCCTATGATCATTTTATATCCCATTAATATCATTGTAGACACATTTAGCAGTTCAGGGACTGTGATTGTGAGCACAACCTAGTTTTGCCATTTACCATCATCTTTCAGACCCCTGCCCCACCCTGTTATTCTCTGGCAAACTTGATCCTGTAAAAGGTAATAATCTCAAATTACTGCACACAGGACATTGTTAAACAACGGAACCCAAAGCAAAATTGAAAGGTTTTTCCTTCCTTACATCACTGAACATATTTCTTATGTACGCTTGTAGTATATTTTGCCTACAGACTTTCAGCACTGACCAACCCTGGAATTACTGGTAATGCATAACTGAGATTTGTTCATGTATTAAGTAAAAGGTATATCCCTCCACTCATATCATGGTGCCAATGGCAGCCAAATGTTAGTGAAGATTAAGATGGGCAGTTTCCTGTGAGCCTCTGATTTCCCATATTGGCCAAATATTCTAAGGGAGCTTGTGAATGTTCTTACAAATAGATGAAGCAAGCGTTCTGCTTGTTCATGGCATCAAGTTTGATGACAACTGCCTTAGAGGAAGAAAATGAACTCCCTGAGGGACAACAAACAGAATTAGTTACCTCCAGAAGTTTAGCCACTGGGGTTCTTATGCCCATGAAGCATGAGACCTTATAGCCCTTATTAATGTTTTTTTCACTCTGTTGCAAGTAGGAATAACCTCTGGGCCTGAATAGAGGTTGTGGCAGCAAGTTCCACGAACTGCCTACACATTGTTTTAAAGCACTGATGCATTTCACTAGTGTGTTACTCTAGGTTCCAAAATAAGCCAAGTAGCGTGGTGCTTCGTTGGTAATTTTCTCAAATCACAGTAAAGTTTAGGTTTGGAATGAGTTGAACCTCGGTTCAAACAAGCTTAATTTAACAAATGCCAGTTAATACGTTTAGGCCCTTGAGGTATAGCTAAAATGCCTATGTCTGTTTTGTGATACAGAGTTTATGTGCTATATGTGCCAGTGAAATTGCTTTCTATGTTAAAAGTACAGATGTGCTTTAGGCTTTGTTCCACTGTTTTCTCTTCATTGTTGCTGGTTGTTATTTGCAGCAGTGCCTGCAGCAGTACTGCCTTGGGCCACAAATAGTATCAGAGCTTCAAATGAATTAGTCATTTTAAGTCTTGTGGGGTTTTGTTCTTTTTGTTTTCCAAGAGCAGGACATCACTTCCCTTTGCTGTGGCTGAAATCTAGTGCCTTGATTGCTGTGCACTTTACGTACCTAGTCAAGCTGTGTGAAAACTAGAATTTCTGCTGTGCAAAAAAAAAAATAAGCATGAGTGACTGCGTGTGTAAATACATCAGTAAATCTAATTTGGAAAGAAAAGTTGGGAAGAAGGAATTTTTTAAAATCTGTTTTAATAGAGCCAAAATGGCATTTCTTGGAAAATGTTGCTGGGACCTTAGCAATGTGTTGGGGAGGTTGAATAGGGCAAGCGTGTGAGTGAACAGGCAGAGAACCAAATGTTTCCTCTGCCACGTTTCTAGTGAAAGTGGGGATTCCGTCAAATGAACTGATGTATAAATTGTTCACTGAAATACAGTACCCCGATTCAGAATTTCAGTGTAATCTTCACTTTTTTCTTTTTCCCACACCTTAAACAGGAATTTCTTGTTGCAAGTTAACACCTTGCAACTACCAATGACAGAATATATAGGGACCCTACACTTAACTACCTGATAGTTTTCACCATGGGAATGCTCAGCTGTTTCTGTAAACTGGGCACCTGTAACTTGTGTGAAGTCGGGCAAACTTCCAAAATTTGCTAGTTGTTTGGGAGGATTTAGACCAGAGAGTCCTGCTTTTTTCCCATCGTGTAAGCGTGAGGTGCTGGCAATGTTAGCCTGTTGCACACTGCAGAAGGAAGAAGAGGTATGCCATGCAGTATGCAACAGACCACAGTTGGGCACCGATGGAAAAAATCTGTGCTTCTCACCTAGCTGCTTAAGAAGTTTTGATTCAGTGCTGCTGCTTTAGTCTTTGGAGATCAAAATAATGTTTCAAATTGAATTACTGTAAACTGCTGTGGCATGAAGCAACTTGTAGAAATGCTTTCTCTGAGCTCATGAGACATGCTGCAGTCATTTCTAGAATCAGGAGAAAGTCAATACTTTACAGGGAGCAAATGGTTATTCTTACTTCAAAAAAAGAAATGGTGGCTTATCTAAGTTAGGCAGTACTCTGTTTTGATACTGGGTTAGTGGTTTAAGCTTTTGGCCTACAGTTACATCTGCAAATTGAGGGTTGGCTTTGTGAAACGTTTCAGAGAGCAGACGGAGGGAAGTGCAAGGTTTTTAGTCTGTATCCAGAATTGTAACTAAGACCCATCTGTCCTAATTGTGTTGAAATGAGGGGTGACTTCTTCCCATGACATATTCTGTCCCATTTAATTCAGCAACAAAGCTGTTACATGTTGGACTGGCTTTCAGTATCAAATATGAAGTGCACATAAACAGGAGGAGGACTGTTTGCAAGTCAGTGCAGCAGTGACAAATGAGGAGATCATGCAACACCTGGCTGTAGATTTTACTGAAATCCTTGCTGGTTCAAATCAGGTGCAGTCTCCCCATGGGCTTCACTTGGGCCAGACTTCTTCCTGCAGTGTTTTGGACAAAGGTCAGTACCCAGCTCTGCTACTTCTGAAACATGTCTTCCCCCATTCCTGTCTACCATCTACCTGAACAGAGCAAGTAAATATGTTTGCTAGCACTGACTGCAGCAGCTGCCAAACCTGGGAGGCTTTACATGTGATCTTGTATATACCACTGTATCGATTGCAACAGGACCACTTTTGAAATCTGAGATAGTACCTCCTGTGCTCAGTCATCTTCAGGTTCTTTACGTCATGCTCCCTGGCACAATATATCTGTGGTTTTTCATTCCCAAAACCTCTCGTACTCTGTTTTAAAAGCCAGAGTATAAGAGCTTAGATATACATTCACTAATCTTAAATTACCAGCACTGTTTGCTCTTACCCTGATACTGGCTCTGCACTGGAAGTGAGCACCCTCTACTTGGTCCAAAAGACAGAAAATACAAAAGTTTTTTCTGGATGCTTCAGTTCAAAGTCTGGAGACATAATGTTTGCAGCAGGAGGGTATTTTTATTCTGTTCCACCAGGGCATTGGGCTTGTAAGGAAACAGAGGGGCATTGAAAAGCATTTTGGAATAAGATGTAGTTCATTGATCCCCTGTCCCTGGAACCCAGTGGGAGTCAAGAGCTGCCAGTTTCAGGTCCAGCTGTGCTGTGTGTTACATGTGTCTAGAGATACTTTTGCCAAGGCCAGGTAAGCAGATACCTGAGGAATGAGATTTATTTGAAGAGAGTAAATCATAAATACAAAGTTTAACCATAGCAGCAGTATCCACATGCTGTGGTCTGTCCTAGGTTTTATCACTTCCAGTGCACCATTTTGATTCTCTCATGTTTTGGACTTATTGTCCCCTTGAAGGTCACCTGCTTCTACCTTTGGGAACATGTTTGATGTTTCACCAGAGACATCTAAATGGCTTCTTATTGTTCCAAACGAAGACACTTACCTGCCTGCTTTACTAAACATATGTTTCAGTGCGGGTGGCTTAGCCTACTGGGATACTGCAGTGTTAAATCACTGTGATAGCTGACAGAATGAGTCTCTCATCTTCCATTTTGTGTGAGATTTTGCTTTGGTTTGGGGGTTTTTTTTGCAAGAATAAACATAAGTAACATCTGGTGCAAGACTGTCGATATCAGAGCTACTGAAGCATTTTGTTTAGGAACTTTTAGACCATGCTTGCTTAGGTGCTTTTCCCCTCTGACCTGTTGTTCTTGGGGTTTTTTTGGCGGGTGCATTAGAGCCAGAGGAGAAGAGGGGAAATCTTCCATTTGCTATCTACTTATTTTAAGACTTTATACTGCCACCCATTGCAGAAGGATTTGAAAAATAAGTAAGATAAGTATGTAATTATCCATATAAAACAAATAACGATAGCAAAATTTCTAGAAGACACTTCCAGGGGAGTTTTGGGGAGAGGTGGTGTAGATTTTGCAGTAAGAAGGAAGAGATTATTCTCTTAGCAGTACTTAGACTAGGACACTTTCCTAAAGTAGTAGTTTTACATTGCTTCTTGGAATAGCCAAGACTCTATTACGAAGGGTTTTCAGAAATACCAGCCACTTTATTTCTTAAAGTCCTGCCAAATTATTTGATCTATTTCATGCATTGAACTTTATTATAAGAAGGAATTTAGCTCAGCTTCAGGATTAGTTTGTGAAAAGGTAATTCAGACCTTGTGCCTGGCTAAACTAATGTGTTTCCTTGTATTTCTGGTGGGTGAACCCCTCCAGTGACAGTAATGGTAAAACTGCTAGCCTCTCTCATCCAGACACATGCAGACCATCATTTCTAGACCAGATCTACTTAGACAATAGCTGCAAATTCCAAGAAGCAGATCAAGTTAATTCTCTGCCTGAGCTAATTACTGCCATCACTGAAAGAGTCTGCATATGTTGTATTGCATTAGTGGAAGCTGGGTGGGAAAATGCTGCCCTTTGAGAAAGCTATAAGGAGGGCTAGCTGGCCCAACATAATTTGTAGAAATAATGTTCTTTAGGTGTATTTCAAGTATTTTGTCTTTAATGGCAGTAGAATTAAATAATGGAGTTTATTGGATTGTGTATATTAGCTTGTTAATAAGTATGAATGATAAATCATGTAATGTACATGAAAACTGCTTAGTCTACTTATTTTCCATCTAGATCTTAGTTTTGATTACATATGAAATATTTCCTGATATACTAGCAAATATGTTAGGGTGGGTTTTACAAGAGCATTGTGGTCTTACAACTGTACTAGCCCTAATAATGAATCTTTAAGGAAAAGGATGGCATTTTCAACATCATGTATTCAAATTAAAAAATCAGATTTTTGAGGCACAAATCAGCAAAGCCTTGTTCTAGAAATCTATTTGTACGGGGCTAGTACTTCATGTTGGTGAAAATGGCTGCAATGGGAATGCATTGATTTACACCCACAGATCTGGCCTAGAACATGCAGAGCTGAATGTTTGTTTTACAGGCCTCAGTTAGGTGTTTTGCCTTCTGAAGCTTAACTTGAATCTCTTGTGAGCAAATAATTATTCAAAATACAATTAGTTTATTGTTATGTTTTAAGCACTGAGATGATGTTGTATTTACAGGGTTTTACCTAATTAACATCTGCTTTCCCATATAAAATAAATTAAATTATCAAATGTCTGTAGAAACTGAAAGGGCTAAAATGCACTAGTCTTGAGGTTATGAGCATGCACTTTAACAGCCCAGAGAGCAGAGCCCAAAACTGGGTGGTCTGTGTTGCATTTTACTCTACTCTGTGATCTTTGCCTTTTTGAGCCTTAGGAAAAGTAAAGCTATGTTCATAGTTGTGATAGCTTTCAGGAGATATAGATGAAAAGCTGTCAAATACTGAGATATACAGCACTATGAGTCTTCTAAAAGAATTCTGTGAGTATCTGTTCTGGCTAAAACTTCAGGGGCCAGGTTCTTCTCTTGGTCCATCGAGAGAGTAAATAAAGAACAGAGCAGCTACTTAATCTTGGGATGTTGGGATCATACTTTGTGTATGTCTTTATTTCAGATCACTGGTTATTCACAACATGTGGTGCCAGTGGACCCTATGGCCCCACACAGAGCCAATGCAACGATGCCTACAGAAACTCCAACCTCAGTGTGATTGTAGGAGCTGAAGGGATTCTCCAAGGCATTCAGATCTGGAGAGTACCAGCAACCAACACATACAGGTAAGAGAACCATCTCCAATTATCATGATGTATCTTTGCGTTCGAAACTTCTCCAAACTGCAGGTACATGCTGGGCATATATGAAGTACCATATTCAGAAGTTTGGCCAGGTCTACGTGGGTTTTACTTCTCCCTGATTCTGTGATTTCCAGTCCTTCCAGTCTCAGACTTCTTGTCTGGAAGATGCAACTTTTTGGTGAAAGACAGAAGAGAGAGAAACAACCACCTGAGGCAGACATATCTTTAGCCTAAATGGTAATGGGTTGGGAGAGCTCTATAAGTAACCAAAAATCGAGTGTTTTGACCTCCCCCGGCCAAGGGGCATATGTATCCCATATGCCATCCATTGAATTCTGGGATCACAATGAGTTTGCTCACTCTCCACCTGGTATAGAAGGCACAACCATATGTGAGCATTTCTTATCAGACAGCTTGCATCAAGCTGTGCTCGGCATCTTGACTGTTTAGAATCTAGGCAAGGTAAGTTGAGCCTGTAAGCCTGGCTCACCGCTGTAGAATTGATTTTGGAACCCAGCCACCTAAATGTTAGGCTCTGTGATACTGAGGGTTCTAATGCTTAAATCCCTCTGTGGAGTTATTTTCAAAGGGAGATGATCAGATACAGTTCAATGCCACTTAATCAGATTTTTACCAATCATTTTTTCTTCTTGCTCTTGCTGGGGAAAAAAGTACAATCAAAGTTTAGTTCACTGTATCTGAATGGTGACATCAAGCCATTACATGCATCAGTTTGTAAGCAGAACTGTCTGTTTGAATCAATGACTGTCTAGTGGTGGTTTTTTATGCAACATTCCGTATTGAAACCAATGATGGTATCATGGATTTCAAAGCAGAACACTCCACTGAAGTCTTAGAACAAATTTCAGTTAAAACTTAGTGGCATCTTCTTTTTTTTCTTTTTATTGAAAAAGAATATTTATATTGAGGATAGATGTCAGTCTCTAACAGAAGTCTACTGCAAAGCAGTTTAGAGAAACTGGCTAGGCTAGGCGCGAGTTCTGCCCGAGTGCCTATTACCACAAGGATTGATGGTAATGAAAAGAACATTAATGATATTTTACTCAGCTATCAAAAATGAGTTGCCTGAGGTGAATAGAATTTTTCAGGACCGGCATTCAGTAAATATGGTTATAAAGTATAGCCCAAAAGAGAAGAGGCAATAAAGTTACAACATTTTCATTTCTTTAATATCACCCCCCAGCCCAAGAAGAGCCAGAATTCCAGTGCAACTGTAGGCAGATTTTTGCTACACAATACAAACCACATGTCCTGCAGGGAGGACCTGTCTATTCAAGTCCTATAAATGACCTAACAGACTTTTAGGTTCTGTATAGATAATAGATGGCTAATGTCATTGGTAACCTATATATAAATGGATGACATTCTCTTCTGCACCTCTTAAGGCTATAGTAGAGAATTCAGAGCCTGGGGAAAGGAGGAGGCAATTGTGGGCTTAAATTAACTTGACATCTTCCTGATTCTGGGCTGCTGAAGGGGCAGCAGTGTCCCCCAGTATAGCATAGCCCTAGGAAAATGTCAAGTTGCAATATCAATTCTAGGGCTTCCCAGTGTCTGGACCCACTGCCTGTATTTAGCTCTCCCCTGCAGGCCTGCTGCACTGTGGGTCCTGTAAGTTAGCCTGATCACCATCTCCAGTATACCTGACCCAGAGATAAAATTATCCAGCTGGCTGTTGGGCTCTTAAGAAAGCTGTTGTTATGCCATATCACTGTGTTTGCACTGTCTAATGTAGAGCAGTGAGTTACATTCCTCATAATTGCATAAGAAGGATACAGATTGTGTGAACATGAGGCAGAATATGCATTATTAAAGTGCAAAGACAGAAAGCTCAACTTTGCACAAAACTACCAGCACAAGTTAACCACAGCCAGAAAACCCCAGCATCTATGAAGGTCTGAGTAGGCTGCCACACACTGTAGGTGGCTTCATTTGAAGACTGGAATCCTACATGCTGATATGGACAAAATCATCTGGTTTGCTCCCATGGGACTGCACATTGTGTAACAATAAAGTTAGGCAATATAAAAGAATATTTTTCTTTTCAGAGATCCTTCTAAGCATTCAGAAGGTCTTGACATCCCATATCTAGGCCTATGATCAAGTATGAGAGAAGTGAACTGTAATAAATTACATGTTACCATCCATTATCCAAATTCTTTCCATTTTTAAAGCAAGAGTCTTTGGTCCATTTTGCTGAGTGCCCCATTTGTTGTCACCTCCACTGTCCTCTCTTTTCTCTGATCCCGTCTTGTAAGGTGCCACAAGAACACAGCACAGTGGAATGCAGGAAGGTGTCCTCCTAAGCTCGCCAGCCTAGGCACTGCATTTTCTCATAGTCTCAAAACTAGCTCCAGTGTTTCCCATGACCTGGCTACCCAGAGGTGGAATTTTTCCTCCAGCCCTGGTTTGCACAGCCAGTGCACTCTGCTCATCCTGATCCTTCCTGAAGATGCAGATTTCTTTTTCAGTTCCTACAAGTATCATAGTAAAAGAAAAGGAGGAAGACAGTGGAAAGTATTCTGTGTTCTGGTTATATTTACTCACGGTGGTCTGAGTCTTTCTTCAGGGCCAATATGGTTAAATGGATTCCTCCTGTAAAAGAAAGTTGTGCCTAAGGAAAGGAATCCTACTAAAGCTTGAAGTCAAGATAATGCATCTGTTTAAATAGTGACACCCATTTTGAATAGGAAATGACTGTCACCTGAATCTACTGGGTTTTGTTTGTCTGCAGCCTTTGAATGAGGCCAAAATGGGATCTCCTGAACTTCCTGACATCATTGCTTGTATGCAAAATCTGTTCATACACAGAAAAATATGGTCCCTAATTGCAGCCGATTAGCCCTGCCAGCTTGCTGTGCCTGATAGTGTATCTCATTAGCCATTACAAAATTCTACAGCAAATCAACTCAGTCTTCAGATTCATGCAGCATCTGTTCAGGGTAGCCCAGTGCTGTGTCCATCACTTTTTCTGCTGGCTCCAGTGCAGCCTTACTGAGGAATGATTGCTTTGGTTATCAGCAGTGGCACGAACATAATCATGTCACATTGCAAGGAGCTAATGTGCTTTATGAGGCACTTGATGCTCCATAGTTGCTTTGACATCAGAACTGCTCCGTGCTGGCTGCCTCAGAGCGGTATCGCAAGGTGAGTTCCTCGCGCAAATCGTTAAGGCAAGTTGCTGGATGAAAGTGAGCTGGCTGCCCAACCTGTTCAGGGTGCTTATGCACAATGGGCACTGCTGGTTTGTTCTGCTTGTAGCCTGTTTGCATGCAGGACTGTGCTGGGCAAAGACCAACCAGGTGCTAGAGGAAAGGAGGAGTTAAAGCAGAGCACCTATACTGTTAACTGGTCAGAAGCTGAGAGGAAGTTTTGTGTTCTCAGCCCTGCAGTCACTGTTTACATGCTCCAGGTTGAATTTTGCTCTCATGGAAATAGCTGCAAAGCTACTAATGTCAGTGGAGAACCACAAGCTTATTTCAGATCAAAATTGAGCTTGCTGTACCACCACTCACTTGCTCAGAAAGTTGAGTAACTCTGGGTTTTGTTGCAGCAGAGATGTATGTTTTATCATGATTTTTATAAAATGCTTTGAAATTCTTTGTTAAAAGCTGCTTCAAGTATGTAAATTGTTTGTGTACTTAGAAAGGGAGAGGGAGGAGCTGAGCAATAAAGTAGTACAGCCAAATCTTTGGGTACATCAACAACAGTAAAGACCTCTGAATCTTGACTGCTTGAAATAAAAGTCCCAGAGCCTTAACTGAGACTGCAGCAGCCTGTGTATGCAACCTAGTCACTCCTGGCTGGAGACAGTGAGACGTTCATGGTGACTGTGAGTTTAGCTGGGGGACTTTTGCCTGCCTTGTTTATTGCAGGCAGTGTCGTGTCCATCTACTCTTCTGTATTCCTCTGGTCCTGGGAATTGGAGAGCTGTTTCCCATCTGGTCCATGCTACCAGGACCAGTTACGCTGTCTGCTTTCTCAGATCTCCCCCTGTCAATCTCCTGCTTAATGTTCTCTTTAGCCATATGTGCTGTACTTACCGGTCCTCCTGCTTCTGTTCTTTCGCTTTATTGCTGCAGACCTCTCAAGGGTATGCCTTCTGGGAAACAAGATGTGTTTCATATATTAAAGTTTGAAACTACAGCAACTTGCTCACTCTGTCCTCAGCAAGTGTTTGCCCAAGAATCAATGTGAAAGAAGCTGTTTTGTAGCTACCCAGGTTCACAGGTCCATGTAGAACAGAGAACCTCAGTCTTCAAGCTTTGGGTTTAGATATATTTAGAGTATCAGGTCTTCAGGGCACAGCCCTGTGACATTGTATACGGTTCAGGTGTGCAAAACAGTGCCCAGAAGTGGTTTGTATTACCTTCTACCTGTCTGGGACAACCTGGGTGCCAGGCTCTTGTTTTCTGTTTCCTGCAGCATCTCAGGCTACGGAGCTGCTGGTGGGAAAGGAGGGAAGAACACCATGGTGCGGTCCCACGGTGTGTCTGTGCTAGGAATTTTTGACCTCCAGAAGGATGATACTTTGTATATCTTGGTGGGACAGCAAGGAGAAGATGCTTGTCCTAGCGTAAGTGCCCTTTCTGTTTTGCCTTAATCCCATCTATAAATACATGGAGTTTTGTCTGTTTACAGAGAAAAACATTGTCATTGAGGGATTTGGGGTTATATGGTTCAAGGGGTAGTAGCTATAGTTTTACTGGTAGGGTGCGAGCATGAAAAGGTGAAGTACCATGTCACTGTGCTCACTTCCTCTTCAACGTTCAGGCCCCATTGATAATACACTACAGGTTCCTGATTGATCTACGTATCTCAGAGTGTCCGTGTAGGTTTTCAGAGGGAAAAGACAACCCTGCCTTCCTTTCCTCTGGAGTTCAGTGTTCAGAGTTGACTTCACAGGGCTTTGTCTTTGCTCTGCAGTTGAGCCCAGCCCTGCCATTATCATAGTACTCTGCAATGCTGGAGACACCCACCTCACAGGGCCTGTTTGGTTATTCTCTTTATGGGAATGGGAGAGACAAGTTAATCACTGCTTGGTCTGTTCTTAGGTTTGTGTTACTAACCAATCATTGCTGCAAATGCCTTGACAGGAAGGCGCAGCTTCCACCATTTGCAGGCACAATAATCTATTCATTTGTTTAGTATTCTTTGGAGGGTGAGGGAATGGGAGATTCTTATGTAGGAAACTAAGCATTATCTGATGAAATTTCACCTACAGATTTGAGCTGGACATTTAAATGCTGTGCATTTCTCAACTGTTAATGGCTGGCATCCAAGAGATGAAAGCTTAGCAGTCTGTTACAGCAGAGAAAGGTTGAAGGATGTAGACAAGAAAGAGGGGTTCTCAAGGCTGGGTGCTGAAGTAAATAATGTTAAAACTGGAACTATACATATCTACAAAGAAACCATTAATATGAAGCCTCTTTGAAATGAGAAATGCCCTAACTCAAACTTCCATCTAACATCTATAACTAGGACATTCCAGCTGAGTGTAATATATGGACTCATTAAATTGCAGGCCACTGTAATCTTAGTGAGAATTTATTGAGTGCTAATGTAATTCTTTCATTGAGGCAAAGAGATTGCATTGACTTGTAGAAGGGACTTTTACTAGATTGGATTGTAATCAGTTATGTCTTTGCCATGAAGGATTATTTTTTTTTTAATTCAATTGTAATCTAGTGGTTCCTTTGGGTCATTGACTTTGTCATTTTATTAATCATCCCCACCCAACTCCAAATCAATTAAGGAGAGGGAAGACTAGGGAAAGGAGGATTGTTTAGTTCCATAGGCAAGTCTGCACACACAAAATGGGTGCCATTCATTCTCTGGCACAACCTAGGACACATTTTGTGGTCAACAGAATAATTTGTAACTTGAGGATGCTTTTATCAGGTTCCTCTTCCAAAAGAAAAGGACATATATGAAAGTAGAAGGAAGCAGAAGGTCAATCCTACTCTAACAACTGTTTGTGCATTTTTCCCTTAAAGTGTTGACTTAGTGAGTTCAGTGTGCATAACAAGATAGTGTTATGGAGATGAAACTGTAAAGTAAAATAAGCTAGAAGCAAAGCTTGCAACTTACAAATACTGACAGCAGAGTCCTGCTTGTCATGCACTTCCGTGCTCCAATTTAAAATCAAAGCGACAGTTACCTCTCTTAAGTCACAGTCCAGAAGTACTTATAAATGATGGTTTAATGTTGTGTTTGAAATCAGTTAGTGAATTCAGTGATTTGCCTAATACAGAAGGTTCACTACATTTGGTGCTAATTGGTGGAGGGGAAAAAATGCTAAGTAGGAAATACGGAGGCTTTTTAGTGATGTATTTTCTTTAACATCAATCAAAGGTGGGATTGCAGCTCTTTTGGTAGGTTTTGAACTAGCTAGCACTGGTAATTATAGTAAAATTGCTGCTACAGCGTAAGTGTCAGATCAACATCAAAACTTGCTTGGAAGTCTAGATAAATATTAGGTGGCTAGTCTATGCTAGGCCCATTGCTACTGTCCATGCTATGACTACCTAGGTTAAAGCTAGCTCTAGTACATCTATGTTAGCCACCAATACACCTTAGCTCTGGATAGATGCATGTTGGCTGCCTGGCCCCAACCAACAGGGCCCTGGAAGAGGAGTAAAGACACTTGGGTTCTCTCTATGTCTCTGCCATTTGGCTGTTGCATGTCATGGGGTAAGTCATATCATCACTGAGTTACTCCCTCCCCCTACTTGTGAAATACAGATAGTTAATGCTGGGAAGTATTTGCAGTAAATTCTGCTACATCTTGTATGTTAAAAGTTTATGGAGCTGTTTACTATTTACATGGTAATAGATATCAGCACTGAGCTTGCTTCAAAGTAATTCAATTAAAATGGCAACAAGTTCTGACAAAGGTTGAAGCAAAAAGCAAGATTCTTCTAGAAGAGCAGTCACTTGCTTCTGCCTATATAGTTTCACTGGAGGACAATTTATTGGTTTGGGATGGTGAAGGGTCCACAAGGCTTGTGTGTGTACAAGGACATGGAGATTTCTTACCAGAATTCAGACCTGGTCTTCTGTTTGCAGACTAATGATGTTATACAGAAAGTCTGCATTGGAGAGAGCAATGTGATTGAAGAAGAGATACGTGTGAACAGAAGTGTCAATGAATGGGCAGGAGGAGGTGGAGGCGGGGGAGGTGCAACTTACATATTTAAGGTATGGAAACGTAGTCCCCGTGCACCTTCAGCACGAACATATCCCACCACTTGCCTCTAGTATCACAGCCTGAAATATCTGAGAACCCTTTATATACCTCTTGAGAGGGTCCACAAAGTGAGCTGTGGTTATCTTTAATTTCAGGTGATAGCTGTAGAGAGCTGAATTGACCCTTCACACTTGTTAGAACTGCTACACAGTTTGGCCACGCTTGCTTCAGTGGCTTGGAGTTTCCTTTGCAGATATAATAGTTTGAATTGGATTTTTTTCAATGCAAGCTGAGATGCTGAAGTGTAATTCTACAGCAAAGGGCAAATTCCACAGGACTTTATTCAAATCTATCATTGTAGAACATTAGACTTGAGCTATGCATTTGGCCTATATGGTGCAATGACAAGAAAAGTTGAGGATAGCCTGTGTGTTTTCTGTTGGCAACCCTATAGCTAGGGACCACTGATCTTTTCTGTCATGTACTAGCTGAGACAGTACTCATTCCAAACACTGTTTTCAGGCATTAACAATATTTTTAGATCACCCAGCTTCTACATAATTCTACATAACTCTGCATGCTCAGACAGTTTCCAGTGTAACAGTCCTTTACCAGTGGAGACACCATATTGCACTATTCAGAGCAGTGCTCCTTAGCTCATCATTTGATGAAAGTCATCACACAGTAACATTACAAGCTTTCTAAAAGCCATCAGTGCTGTAGGTGCAATTCATAGAGCTACTGATTCCACTGTTCTCTATTGCAGAACTTATCATTAATTTTTGGATGTGAGTGTATAAATAATGCAATGGTAATTTGTAGCGCTGAGCAGTCCTAGATGCCTGCTTAGTGCAACATGCAGTAACTAGCATGTGGTTGAACTTCCATTTGTGTGCCTGACTCAGTCTGAACACTGCCTTTATTTCTAAATTTGTTAAGATGGAGAATGGAGAACCGGTCCCCTTGATAATTGCAGCAGGAGGTGGTGGCAGGGCCTACAGGGCCAAAACAGACACATTTCATCCAGAAAGGCTGGAGAATGATTCCTCTGTTCCAGGGTTGAATGGAAATTCAGGAGCTGCAGGTAAGGAAAGTTTATTCTTTTTAAGAAAACACTGTGAATATGTGGTACTCCCAGATTCCTCCTCACAAGGAGGTGAGGCAAAATTCATGAAATGCAGTTCAGAGGGAACCTGGAAGTATAACAGATGCATATAGGATGTACCACAGTGCAGGATACTTGGCCTAAATAAGGGTGTCAGCGATGGTATAGCTGTAGCAATGGCAACATTCTCCCAAAATAATGTAGTACCTCTCATAAGCAAAGTTGTTTGATTTTTGATGTAAGAGTTTGCAGTGCCAATGTGGCCATCCTGCTCCCTGCCCTGTTTTGTGCTGTGTAGACATACTCACAGTTTCCCTGGCTTATGCAGAAAGAGCATAATTGCACCCTGGCTAGAAGTCTCTGTGAAGAGACCTTGGACTGAACAACCAGCAGAGCTGATAGTGAGTCACTGGTGAGTATGTTGTATTTAGAGCGGGGCTGGGACAAGTTTTCACATCCCTTTCACTAAATTCCTTTTGTTCCACTTCAGAACTGGCATAGCGTTTTTTTAAAAGTTTTTTTTGCAAAGAGAAGGGGAAGGCTCTGTAAGCCAGAAACAAGTGGTTGGAGAGTAGGCAGGGATGTCTTTTTACATTTTTCATAGAAAATACTTGTCCTTGTACAGTAGGTGAAAAGAGGTGCAGATGATTAATGTGGTCAAAAGCCTTACAGAAAGGTCACTGTAGAACTGTGTAACAAGCACATCCCCTCTTCTCACCAAGGCATGAGATTCTTACTTTCAGCTGAGGTGCTTTTAAGGAGTGCTTGTTCTGTAGATCCCCGCAGTGTTTTTACACAAAAATAACCCTTACCTGTGCCTTTTCTCTTCTCTTAACTGCAGGTGGTGGAGGTGGCTGGAATGATAACACTTCCTTCCTGTGGTCAGGAAAATCCTTGCTGGAAGGTGCTACTGGAGGAAGATCCTGCCCCCAGGCCATGAAGAAGTGGGGGTGGGAGACAAGAGGGGGTTTCGGAGGGGGTGGAGGGGGGTGCTCCTCAGGTGGAGGAGGCGGAGGATATATAGGTAAAGTGGCTTCGTGTTCAAGGTGTCCCTTCCCCTCCTTTAGTGCTAATGGTCAGCAAAACGCTGATAGATAATTCTCCTGTAGCTAGCATATTTGACTGTTATGTACTAGTATGTCTGTGTGTTGCCTTTTTAGCAATAGATGAACGTATGGCATATAGTCTTCGAGCAAATAGCCAGATGTCAGTCCTTCAGCTGTAATCCTGGCTTTGCACTCTGAAAAATGTGCCATCAAGATCCTGCTGTGATTCTTGAGCCTTCCATTTTGGGGTTATAGTGCTGAAGAAGGAGGAGCCACAGGCTATGTGCTCCCATTGCCAGCACCTGTGTTTTGAGGACATTGGTCCTGGAGACTGGCAGCCAGGCTTTATGCCAGGGGAAAGTTGCAGCTTCTTCTACCCTGCCCTGCTGTGGGTGGGCCTTGGTCCTGCGCAGGTGGTCTCTGGGGGCAGAGGCTCAGGCTGCCAGCCAGGACCCCTCTTAATAACGTTGGTGGTGTTGACTTCAGTCAACAAGGAGCTAATTGCACGTGCTGCGGGTCTCAGGACAGCTGTCAGATGG
The DNA here is from genome assembly GCF_964188355.1 of Buteo buteo. Classification (NCBI taxonomy): domain Eukaryota; kingdom Metazoa; phylum Chordata; class Aves; order Accipitriformes; family Accipitridae; genus Buteo; species Buteo buteo. Next base: position 5,120,610 of record NC_134182.1, on the reverse strand, counting down.
CATTATGTTGATTACAACTGGTGTGGGCCAGATTCAAGATCTCTACTAACCCATAATCTCCTGGGCCACATAGTTTCTTCAGCCATCTGCACTGTGGTGGACTTTTTAACCCCTGGTTCTCCACAGCTTAAATCAAGTGTATGATAGACTAGAAATCCTGAGAAGTAATCAGTTTAAATGATTAAGTGCATGTTTTGTACCAATGTTACTGTGTAATGCTTCTTCTTCCAACAGAATGCTTCACATAATTTTAATTTTGCTGAAGATGGTTAAAGAGGAAAAGCCATTTTGGGGTGGGGTGGAGGAATCTTTGCATGCTTGTAGTACAAAATATATGGCCCATACTGTGCTTCTAATATGTTCTATGTATTGCCCATACTTTCTTCTTGATATGTTCTATATGCCCAAGCACAAATGAGCAACTCATAAATTCCTTCAGTCCCCACTCCTGGTGGACCACCCTGCTTTCAGGGTGCAAAGGAGAGGAAGGATATCGGATTATTCGTTCCCTCTGCTGACACAGTACATACCTTGATCAGCAAGGGTACTGAACTTAGCCCTTGAGTACTGGTGTTTTCCAGTCTCTTGGCTACATTAATTTTAAGAAGGGCTTATATGTTTCACAGCACCCATATAGTTAAAGATGAAGTTTGTGCCTTAGTTTGCACAGTCTGCCTAAAACAGAGCTAAGAAATTGATTGTCACAAGCTGCTGCTATTAAATTGAACTTCTAGAGATAAAAGACCAGTGGTTCATGCCACAACTTGCTAAGTGTTCCCTATATGTCAAATACTTTGATTTATTCTCTTTTCTCATTTGGATGCCTCCCTAAATATGCTGAAGTCATGCATGTTGCAATGCTTATCTGTATTTTAGTGCCAATGAGCCTCAATCTGTTAAGGTGACTTCTGGTTTGATGTAGGTGGCAATGCTGCAGTGGACAATGACCCAGAGATGGATGGGGAGGATGGTGTGTCCTTTATTAATCCAATTGGTACTTTATACACTCCAGCACTTAAAGGTATTCATATTGGTCAGAATTCTTCTAGTGGGCTTATTTCATGTTAAGAATAGTTTGCATCTGTAGGACACTTTACAATCCTTTGGGTACATCATGAACATGAGGAGGCAGAAACATAGCATAACAAAGTCCAATGGAGAATAAACAGAAGTAGCAGGAAGAAAGCAGGTGGAGAGAACATCAAGGCTATTAGAAAACACTTCCCAACATGTAGCGTTCGCTACATATCAAGGTGCCACGCTTAGATCACTGGTCGGCCCGGACCAGGGAAAGAGACAGATAACACACACAGTGTGAGCGCCAACTTCCGCCTTTTATTGCGCAGTTAATTCCTTTTATACTAACAAGGGGAGGCGGGATTACAGGTACATCACAAGGCTGCGACTAACCCTCTAACTTTCCGTGACATTGTGAGATCTTCCGAACACCGAACCCTACACCAACAATATAGTCTACCAGCCTATAGAATAATTTTGGCCAAGAAAAGTGGTAACAGAACCTCATAGTTCAGATAATTCAGGGAAGAAACAGACAAAGCACCTGACTATTCACTAATAAACATGTTCCTTAGAGCATCCCTCAGCAAAGTATTCAGGTTGGACCAGGGTGTTTCTAGAGAAAACAGTGCAGTGCTGCCTAGCAGTGCATGGGAGTGATAAATACTGCCACTCCAGCCTGTGTTTGCCCAGAAGTCAATGTCTTGAATATGTTTGCAATGTGTTCAGAAAATACAAAATATCTTATTTGCTAAAAAAAAAAAAAAAATATTTGCTTTAGAAGTATTTTCAAACAGAGTTGCACTCTGGCCTGATAGATTCAGCCAAAAAGTTTTGAAAGCGTTGCAGTGTTTGATCTCAGAGGGGGTAAAGGTCAGGAAAGAAAAGCGTGAGCCCCACGGACCGCTGAAAGGGCAAGTTTCCCTTAGCCTCAGCAGCAGCCTCATGGCTAACCTGGTAGGGCTATCTGCTCAAAGAGAGCCAGTGCACCTCAACTGCAGTGGGGCTAATTTAGCTGGATGTTATTTTCTACATGAGAAAAGGACAGAACCTATGGAAGGTGGAGAGAAATCAGTTTCTTAGATGGGGTCTAACCTGCCACATCTGGCAATAGTGACCACCCTGTTTCTGTCAGTGCCCAAAGGAATGATATGAATGATCTCTACAGTAATTAACTCAGCTTCTTTCATTCACTCCCTAGTGACAGAGGGGCATGGAGAGGTGGATATTAAGCTGCATCTTAACTGTAGTCACTGTGAGATGGACGAGTGCCGTGTTGATCTTGAGACTCAAAAAGTCATTTGCTTTTGTGAGCCAGGCACAGAGTTGGCTGAGGATGGTGTGTCTTGCATAGGTAAGTAGATGTATGGGGTAGGCTGCTAGTCTGTGAAACAAAAAATGCATGGCAAAAATCTGTAGTTTGGACTGTAAGACATCCTGAAAGTGTTATCTAGTCTTTCTTAAAACTGGCTTCTGTTGAATGTTACCTTCTTTCTCGCTGGTATATGCTGCAGAGTTAGTTTGCTAGGGTATAGACACATGAGTGCTGAGGAGTGGTGCACAGAGAAGCATTGCTGGTTTGATTTACAGTATATGTTTGGCATACTGGGCAGAACTGAGGAGAGTCAAATTTTGCACCTGATTGTGCTGATGCTCACATTCTGCTCTGAAATCATGAAAATTTGCTCACTGAAGGAATTTTCCAGCTAAACTTAAATTCCAGGTCAGTGCTCTTAAGAACTAGAAAAATGTACAAGGTGAAGGAGAATATAATTCCTGTGGATTTGGACATATAAGGTGCAGGTGCAGATTCTATAAGAAATTCTGCATGAGATCTCGCCAACCAAAACTAAAGACAGTGCCTGCACTTGCCTTACTTGAAAAACCAAGTGCTTAGAGCTCCATTACTAGGTTTCCTTCATGTTCTTGCCCAGCAGTTAGAACAAGTGACTCCAGGGTTTCAGAATCCTGCTCTCAGCTTTGTCACTGGATGGGAAAATTATTGTGTATTTTTACCATTCCCATGTGTAAAATGGGCAAAAAGCACGGTCATTTTGCCAGGGTGAAGTAAACCTTAATAGGTGGTCATTGAATGCCTTGTGGTCCCAAGTGAGGATGCAGCTATGGAATACTTTGTACTACACTTAATGTTATCAGTTTTTTCTGCCTGGATTAGATGCATTTAGGAGATGATATATTGCAGTCCTGCTTCTGCTTTTGCTATGATTTGGCATTGATAGCAGCACTTTAACCCTGGCAGTGTAATGTTCTTTCCACCTCCCCAACCTCCTGCCCCTGGGTTTTATAGTCTTGTTTTCATACCCAGAGAATGCACATGTTAATTCACTGATAGCAAACCACCTGTTTTAATGGGTTGATATTAATTGAGGAAAGTGAAACAATGTGGTATTAGAGGTCATAGATCCTGAGAACTGATCATGCCAGAGGTTGCTCCTACACTATAGGAATAGCAGATGAGTAAATGGAAGGAGGAGCAGAAAAATCTGCCTGCAAAAAAGTGACTGCTGGAAGATCATTTCAGACACAAAATTCCTTCTTCTCCTGCTTCTATTACAGCTGAGCCGGTGGTTCATCTCCCTCTCTCCTTGATCTTGTCTGTAGTGACTTCAGCATTGGTGGCTGCTCTAATTTTGGCTTTTTCAGGAATCATGATAGGTGAGTGTTTCTCTGCAAAAGATATTTTCATATGAGGGCTGGATCTGAGCCAGGGATAATTGGTCCCTGGGAGGCAAAAGGATTCAGATTTTTAGCTACTGCTGTATTTAATGACACCTTCCCACACACACGCCTTAACTTCAGATTTCAGTAGTTGTTTCTAACCACAATGACCAATTTGAGGAGGTTTCAGTTACTGACTGCATCTCGAAAGAGACATTATTGCTTGTGTTGTAGTGTAAAGCTGTCAGAACACAGCTGCCACTGGTTTTGTGAGAACTGTTGGTGCTTAATGCATAGAAGCAATCTTTATTTGTGTGCCTATATACAGATTTAGCCTCTTACTGTATGACATTTAAGTTTGAAATTCTTGCACAGGTTCCCCTTTTACAAACTGCTACTTAGTAGGATGTGGGAATTCTTGGCATCTTTATTTGAAATTCTAAAAGGTATTTTTCACCCTTTCATTTTCTTATTTTAAACAATTGCTCACCTGCATTTGATTGCAAGCAGAATAGATTTGAATCAGTGAAAAGCAGCCAGGGATTCAAACCACAGCTCTGCCACCTTTCTTTGTCCACACTGTATATAATCTGGGGGAGGGGAGGGATGTACCCAGAGCCGCAAACGGCAACTATAAATTAGATTTGCGCAGCTGTTTCAGTTTTAAGAATTTCAGGAGTTATCAGTTGCACACACATGGTCCTACATGTATGATTTCTGGCCTGACAGTACCCCTTTAAAATTACTAATTACTTCTCAGGGGGTGGAAGAGTAATCCTCTTTCCATCCAACTAGCCTATCATTGCCATCTCAGGAAAGAGCAGCGATTTAAAAAAATCAAAGCAAAAGCAATGAAGAGGAAAATGGAGGACAGGAAGGGTTTGTGGATAGGTCATTACATCCATCTGCCTTTGTGAGTGCATGTTTACCCCTTAAATTCTTCCCCTGAGCAACATCTGCTGGAGAAGATGCAATAGCTATTACCGTCACAGTCTTTGGGCTCAATCCAGCTCCCACAGAAATCAATAGTAAGGGTAATAGTGATTTAACCTGCTCACGATTGGCATCTTGCTTTGAAAAAAATACTGCAATATCAATTACTATTTCAAGGAACATCCACAGGATGTCTTCTTTCAAGGTGTAATTTCTAATGACATTTCAGAAGTGTTAGTGAAGTGATTCAAAGAATATAACACTACCATAAAATTATTTCAAATTTAGTCCAACTCTGTTTTTTAGAAACAGAGGAAGTTTTGCAAAATGAGCTAGTTTTATATGTTATTCTGAGGTAACAGTTTAGTCTATCCATTTTGAACAATATGATGCAATAATGTATTTCAGATTTTAGTCACTTCTGCGTGATTTAGGAAAGTTGTTTATACCCCAACTCCCTCAAGCTTGGAACTGGACTCATACTTGGGAGGTCCAGTTAAACTAAATAGAGCAAAACAAAAATCTCAGAACTGTGAAATCAGAGATCTCTGCAAGTGAAATTCATTTTACTTCTTCCAAACTGTTCATGAGCAAGCCTGTTTCTTCATAAAATGTGTAAATCAAAGGTTCCTGCATAACTTCAGATTCCATTTTCTGTCTGTAATTATCTGACATACAGAAATATGACAGTGTCACTGTCTGGTTTGATTCACTGAAATTTGGCCACACAGCAAATTCCAGTGAGACATGCTGCACGGCTGCTGTCCTGTTCCAAAGTCAGTCTGTGTCTCTGGTTTACTGTGTTCTCCATATTTAGTATATCGTCGGAAGCACCAGGAGCTACAAGCCATGCAGATGGAGTTACAGAGCCCAGAATATAAACTGAGCAAGCTGCGTACCTCCACTATCATGACAGACTACAATCCCAACTACTGCTTTGCAGGAAAGACCACATCCATTAGTGACCTCAAAGAGGTGCCTCGAAAAAACATCTCCCTCATCCGGTAAATTCATCTTTTCCTTCCCCACGCTTCATACTATACACTCACATATGCTGGCTCTCTTACACAGATGTGATCACTATGTCTTTGTGCAGGCCCATACAAATTCTCATGCACTTCTAGACTTATGCCCCTTTTCATAAGAAAGATGTGAAGCTGCAGTAGTTAGGCTGGGTAGAGGGGACTAGACTTTGGCAGTCTCCTCGACCTTTTACAGGTGCAGTGTTAATCTTCTGGGATTATGAGAGGAACTGAAGAGTCATCACCAGTAATTCAGACACATCTTTTGCAGACTGTGCAATGAATGGCCCATTTCCAGTATCAACTGATGAAATGATGGGAAGGCTGAGGCTTGTAGGAGGCTCTTTTGAAGTCTTTGATGGAATCTTTGGTAAAGACAGACATCCTTAAGTACAATAGCAGGAAAAGCGATGGGTTTGAGACTGCCAGACAGTATTAAAAAGACAGGAATATAAAGCCAGCAGGATAGTCATGTCTAGATCAGAACTTCTGGAAAGTTCGAAATAGTCTCTTAAGAAAAACTGGAAAATTCAGAGTTCTTTCCCACCTTGCTCGACTGCAGGATACAGTGCATGCTACTTGTTAATGTGACATTACCCTGGTACCATGCAGTTTTACACAAAAAGCCAAGAAGTGGAAGCAGGAGAGCTTGGAAGACTAGGGAGCTTACAGTGCTAAAAAAGGTGATGCTCAGAGCGGTCTATGCAGTCTGCAATGTTTTGCTGTCTCTTATCTCATTCCCCCTTACCTGCACATCTTGCTGGACTGCATCTGAAAGTTCCCAGTTTACCCTGTGCTGCTGCTGCCTTTGTCACTTGGGCTCTGAAAGAATTTTTGGAGTGTGGCAAGCTGCAGAGAGCAGAGGATACAGCTGGGAATTGATAAGGGCAGGGAAGGTGGACTTTTTAGGAGGAGGGTGAGTTATGAGCTGTAGAGATCTGTTTTATACCGTCAGTTTGTAATAAGTTGGTCAGGCGTAACCAAGAATAGTGTCTCAAGCTGATACCTACAAAATGTTATTAAAAGAAGTGGTTGAGTCACAGGCAACGCAAGTCCTCACTGTGGTTTCACTGCCTGGACTGGTCTTTAGCATGGCAAAACTACACAGAGCTTATGCAACAAGAGAGGAGATTGCTTTTAGCACCACCTGTCTGAATGGACAGGAGGGCAACAGCCCATGCAAAAACAGACCACTGATAGACCGGAGAACAGAATCAGTGCAGCTCTCAGGCCAGACCTGTCTCTACCAGAAAATTGCATGTTGTAGAAGAGAGCCTTATTGAGAGCCTTTTACCTGGACCAAGATGCAGGAATGTCTCTTAGAGGCTTAGACTACTACTGCGCAATGTGCAGCCCATGTAGGTTTAAGAGGGACTCAGGATCTGGGATGCAGCCTCGTTCTCTGCCAGAGTTCACTATGTCATTATGATATGCCACCTATGTGTTACAGCTGTTGTACCAGTTGACTTAACGTTAGGCAAGTGAAGACTGAATAGACAGGTATGCAAAATCTGTATCACAAGGACATAGGACAAGATCTGTTATGTGATTACTTTAATTCCTTTCTCTTTTTCTTGTACCCTTATTCAAAATAAAACTGTAAATTTCATAATATGATCAGTGCCAGAAACGATTCTCAGCGTGAATTCCTGGAGCCAAGTGCTTTCCAAAGCACTAACATCACCATTTACTGGCTAAGGTACTTACCTAGAATCACAGAATAAATCAGGAAAAGATACTTGGTTTAGAATTCAGGTCCTTTGAGAACCATTGTGCTTCCTAGTTTCTTGTTCAATGTTTTCTTTAATGGTGATGCATAAACATCATGGGAACTGTTAGTGTGTTTGGGGTGTGGGAACACCAAGACTTAAGACCTGTCTTTACTGACCTGTTTCGGAGCGCCCACCACTAGAGCATTGACACCAAAGCCATAGAAGTGTGCTATCTATTACATACTGCAGTGCCAGCAGCTTGATTTCACTGGGGACCGTTGACTTTTGAGGATTGCATTCCCTACCAGTTAAACACATTGTAGGTCCAAGAAAGATCACATCAAGGTCTGGTCCCCCACATAGAGTGAGGCGTGGCATTGTCAGTGTCAATATCCAGTTCTCCCTGTTTCACTACCATGAAAATTGTGAGCCCGTTCTGTGAGCTGTGACCACAGTGTTATAATGTGTGTTCTCTGTAGTAAAACCTTCTTGTCTTCTCTGGTCTGTCCAGGGGTTTGGGCCACGGAGCCTTTGGTGAGGTATATGAAGGTCAGGTGGCAGGGATCCCCAGCGACCCCACTCCCTTGCAGGTGGCTGTGAAAGTAAGTGACAGTGTATGAGTTATCATGACGGTTTCATGCACCTTTCACCCAAGAGTCCCAATGCATTATAAAAATGAAGATGAATTAAGCGTTACTATAGTACTGAAGGATGTGGCTAGAAAGGTTGCTGCTCTGTTGCAACACTTTAATCCATCATAGCAATGGTGCAGCTTGTAGCACATGGGCTTGTGAGACTATTAAAAGAGGTCTGTAAGTAGTAAATAGGCAAAGATTTCCCATACAGCTGCAGTAGACTGCAGGTATGAGAAATAAATCCATCCTCTGTCCATCCTCCACATGCTACACCTGGTGTGGTAATCTGTCCAAAGCCTTTGAGTCAGAGGCCAAAAGTCTTCACAGGGCCAAGAGCAGCTGGCACATACATCAAAGAGCCTGCAGGTAGGAGATGGCTGGCTTTCCAGGAATCTCACCACTCCATTATAGGATGGATATGCACTGGATGTGAAGCTAAATCCTAAGAGACCCTGGTAGGGTCCAGGCCTTCAGCAGCCTAGCTAGCTTGTTTTCTCCTAGAGGTTACATAGCAGCACAGTCCTACTGCTAGTTAGAGTTCATAGTCTTGCTGGGAGGTAAGAGTATTGAACTGTCAGAGAGCTCAGTCACTGTGGTCTCATTCCTCATCCTCTGTACAGCAGAGACCCATATATTGAGCACTGTTACCTGTGCACACTGGGCTATTTCCTTTGCTGGGAGGAGGATGACAGTGGTGTTGATGGGCCATGTGTTCTGATCTTTACCTTTCAACAGGCTTCACAGTCTAGTTTAGTAATGCTCTAGCTATTATCTTAGAGTGAGGTTTCTTTTAGAGAAACAAGGATTGCTGCAATGTTAGTGCTTTTGATTGTGCCAGGTGTTCTACAGAGTTTAAATATCTTCTCCTTGTCAACTTGTTCTTTCTTTTCCAGACATTGCCAGAAGTGTGTTCAGAGCAAGATGAGCTGGACTTCCTCATGGAAGCTCTCATTATTAGGTGTGTATAAATAAGATGAACAGCAGTTTTGTAGGCTTGCAAAGCCCAGCACTGTAAAGAAAAAAGGTGCTTTGAGAGGTGATACCCATGCAACACATCTATACAGTAGTTTTGGCACATGGCTGTCAGTATTTTACAGAGGATAGGATTACCATCCTTTTCTATTCTTCTTACAAATGGGGAGGCACCAGATGATTAAGGGTTAAATTTTCAAGAGGGTCCACACTGGTTTTCATTTCTTTAGGCCCAGTTTTCAGAATTGATAATAGGATCCTTTCATTTCTCTTAGGGATCAGAAAATGAGGTAAAAACAAACCTTAGGAGTTTGGGCTTGACTAGTCAAAATTAACAGATGGCATTGACTTAATGCTGCTGTCATGTCACATGTCAGTGACTGAGTCCTAGAATCCATGGAAATAGTTTCCCATCACATTGAGGTCTGGAGAAATAAGGAAGTGTTAGAGACTAGACCTGGAGGAATATCCCCTACATAAGCAGATCCCTGTGTTACTATGTTATTTGAAACAACTCTGCCCTAGCCCAGCTTCTGCCCCTTGGATAGGGAAATTAGGAGCAGAGTTTTCTCTGTTATCAGACATTCTCTGCTTCCTATGGACCACAAGTCTTGCTGTAGCCCAAAAAGGATGGAGAAAAAGCAGCCAAAAGCCACTCCTTCCCCACCTCTGTTTCTGCACTATGCAGACAAAGAGTGCAGGGGTAGCACTTTAGCTTTATCCAGTTACCCTACCTTTGTGATTTTTTTAATTTCTGGGGGGAAAAAAAAAAATTCCCCGCAGCAAAATATTTTGATTCTTTTCTGCAATTGTGCTTTTTGGATCAAAGTTGCTCCATAATTGAGTCTCCCTGTCTCCACAGCAAGTTCAACCACCAGAATATTGTGCGCTGTATCGGGGTGAGCTTGCAGGCGCTGCCCCGTTTCATCCTGCTAGAGCTCATGGCTGGAGGTGACCTGAAATCATTCCTGAGAGAGACACGGCCTAGACCGGTAAGAAAAGAGAAAATTGAATTTTATTTAGTAAGCTGCTGCCACAAGGCAAATACATAACTATAAAAGAGCTGATCCATGCAGCTACTATTTTCCAGTGTGTTAGAGGGTCAGAGAATTTCTGTTGCTGGAAGACCACAGTGGGGCCAGGACACAGATGTATAGAGTACAGATGCTGCTGGGTTTACGCAAAGGTACCTCATCCCTGGACTTTGCTAGATAGCATTGCAGATACTATCTAAAGAAAAAACAAAATCACAGTTTAGAAAAAAAGGAAGGTAAACTCTACTCTTACCTTCCTCACACCAGCTGTGGGCGGGTTAGGGGGGAAGCATTGACCTAGTAATGATAAATCCATTGTTTAAACTGCTGATCAGGTGCATTTCTGTGGATATCTGTCAGTGCAAGTTTGACATAGGCAAGGAGAGAATCCAGCCTGGAGCTGTTGACTTAATAGCAAATATCTTTAGTCCAGAGTTTTAAAGATTTTCCCACTGAAATCAGCGTCAATAGGAAATGACAGTCTGTTAGAAATGTTGAGAAATAAACTACGACTTCTAGAGAGGAATCAGTATTTCAGAAGAATAAAGTTTGCTCTGAGTCCCTGGATCAGAAGGGCACCCAGATGTTGTTGAAGTGTAGTACCAGGGCCCAGCTTCATACTTTGTCTCTACATTACTTTTACACAGGGGAAAATGCTGGATTTTATCAGTACAAGAGAGACACAAATTGGCTCTAACAGATATAAATAAGATTCTTCCTCGAGGCATCTGGAAACAGATTGACTTTCTGTTTTTTCCTTGCAGTCTGGTTTTCAGACATATAAAACGGTCTGTGTTGCTCAGGAGCACTGCAGACTTGGATAGGTTGCATTAAAGTGGCTGCTGCCTGGATAAGAAGGCTAAACACCCAGAAAGTCAAGATGTTTAAAATATGAGCAAGCAGTCTTTATAAATAGAGGTTGGTTTTCTGTAGCACCTAGAGGTGCTCGTCAGCTCGTACAAATGGGCTGAACTTGATGGTAAGTGAATGGGGAAATTCATGTTTTGCAATGCGGGCTCTGCTCTCACCCGGTGCAGAGCAAAGTGGCATGGGCAAGGTATGCTGCCTAGCAGGTGCTTTGTTCAAAACTGCCAGGACAGGCTGTGCTAGATGTGTGAAGTGGCATGTGAAACAGGATGGTACAGGGCAAGGGTATCCCTCACTTTGCAATGGAAGCATCTTTTTGGCTTGTTAACTTAGAGAAGTCAGCTCAGTAATGATCAGGATCTTGTGAGGAAGCACCAAGAACATCAGTCCTGAACAGCAGGAATTTTTACCTACTTGCAGTAAAATGAGCCAGATGCTTCTGTGGATGAAAAGCCCTTAATCTTTACAGAATGCAGTCATGGGAGCCTTCTGATCTGAGAGGTTTCTTTCTGTTTGCCCCCACCCCAGTCATGAGTTCCTCCTTGCATGCCAGGGCTTCCATTTCTCTTAGTGGTAGCTCTGTGCAACCCCTGTGAAAGCTAATGTCAGAAGAGGTGGATGGTTCAAACCAGGCACAGCATACATTACTTCCTTGGTATTTCTCTTTCTGCCTTCACAGTCTCTCCTTCCTTTTTTCTTCTTTCATTGTCTTTCCTGACATCTTTGGGGTTATCTGAGACTGACCATAACTACTACTACACATAGGGGCTGTTCCCAGCACCTTGAAGATTCTCCCCTATTCCTGCATTTAACTTGCTCCCAGGACTGAAGCAGACCTGGGACTGATGCTGCTGTTTTCTGCTCTGTCCCATGTCTATCACACTTTGGGAAAGCTTGGGGTCAAATGCAGATGGGCAGTTGCAAGCTGGAACTGATGCAGAAAAACAGTTTCCAGTCCCTCTTTAACAGTTGGGTGAATGTGGACAGCCTGACTGTGTGCAGACACAGATCCACACATTTCTGCTCCACTTCTAACACCTTCCTTCCCCTTGCCTTGCCCTGCTTCTGCTGCAATCCCGCGTGGTGGCTGCCTGGCAAGAATGACAGGGTAATTCATTGTCTGGCTGCTGGGGCAGCTTCTGAGGGGCTAATGGCACCTGTGAGTGCTGAGAAATCAGCCTCTGGTGCACAGGTTTGACTGCTGGCTCAGAAACTATGAGGCTAGAAGACTGACTGATGAGAGATGAGATGTGTGCAGGGCGTTGTGCTCTGTGAAGTATGGGATCCAACTGTGCAAGTGGTTTTACCCTCTGCATGTACTTGAGGCATGACAAAGTCTTTGTATGTAAGGTCCGTGGCTTAGTACTGCTGGATGTATCTTTGCACTGCTCTTAATGAACCCTGAGCTGCTTTGTTCCTCCTATTACTCATTCAGGGAAGACAGGCAGAAGGTAGGCATGGCAGACTGGGCATCTAGCTTTCCAGGCACATCAAAGGAAAGGAAAGACAAGGAACAGTGCAGAGTAAACAGGCTTCGATGATCTTTGCTTCCAATAGGAATTAATTAAACACACAAGACGTAGCTGACTGACTCAGTAACAGAGGTGCACTGCTTACTGTGCAGTAAGCACCATATGAATTACTGTTGTCATTTCCCCTTGTTTTTTCCGAGTTTTATATTTTCCAGCTGATTTCCTTACTACCTTGTCTTTCCCACTTAATTCTGCTTTCAGCCTGATTGCAAGAGACATTTACGTGTTCATTCTCTACCTTCATCCCCCAGTTGCTCTCCGTGCTCCCCTGCCAGTAACTTCAAATTCATTTGCCAGTTTCAGTCAAATTTAATAGAGGTGTGAAAGGTGTTAACTTGGCATTAATTCCAAGGCTTCAGGAAAAAGAAAGCACCACAGTAGAGCAACCACTGACCAAAACAGTTGTCTTGTTTGGCTTGCCACTGGCCAGCGAGAACCTGTGTGACTTGGAGCAAGACACACACAGCATGCTGCCGTGCACTCAACCACTGCAAAGCATGGAGGGGAGCAGAGGGAATGGTGGAGGAGAAGGTGAAGCGAGGGAAGGGGGAACTTAAGACATTGCAAGGGAGACGAAATGGGAAGCTAGAGCTACCACAGGAGGTATCAGGGCATGGGATCCAACTTAATGGGAGATCAGGATGCTGCCAGCACAGGTTATTGTACATTGTTCATCTGTGTTCTTCATATAAATAATGAAAGCAATGTTCAGCCAACACGTAATGATTTTGCTGGACTCTAAGCAAGAATGATCATATCTGTAAGCCAAATGTTCATCCAACATCACTGATACAATACCAGTGATTCTTGTGGAATATTGTCGGTTTATGCCAGCCAGGTCTACTTCATAAACCTCAGATTCATACTTCTCCATGGGTCCAGGGTTTACAGCCCTGAAAGGTTTCTGTGTTCCATTTCTAATAAAGTTTCACATCTATTACAAGATTACTCCTTCCCCCTCATCTGGAGAGAGGCAGTCTAGAAGATTCAGAGACACCTGGAATTGGAGCCTTCGCTCATTTATGAGCGTTGCAGAATTGTCTATTCTGGGAAGTTCAGGGCTGATCTTTTTCACACACAGCACAGCAATCAAAGAACAGCTCTGAAGATAAATCGTATATGGATAAATGATTCCCCTCCTTTTGTGTTGTGCAGCCTGTTGCTCAGAGCAGTGATTACACTGAACAATACACAGAATTTCATTCACCTTTAGCAAGATTCAGCCTCGCCCGGGGAGGTGTCACACTAGTGTTTCCAGCATTCCCACTGCTCTGAGCAGTAGTGCCTTGCAGCTGGCATTGTCCATTCATATGGGGAGCAAAAGCTGTAAAGTGAATCCTTTGGTGTCTCAAGGCTGCTCCCCTTGCAAAATGAATCCCAAACCTCCATTTTTCAAACAGATTACATAGCTAAATTGTCCTTGGCTGGGCAGTCACATCTGTTTTAGGACTGTATTTAGCCAAATAAAAGGTAGAAGGAATTCATCCAAGGAAGGGAAGGAAAGGAAAAAAAGGGAAAAAGAAAAAAGCTGTGCCGTTCAAATCATCTTGTGGCTTCAGCCTACTGACTGCCTTGCAGTATAGCTCAGGTCTGGAATCAATTGCATAGTAAAGAATGGGGCTTTCTACTTGGTTTTCACTTCAGGTTTCTGACCCTTGCTCAGAAGACAAGGGTATGGGTAGATCGAGATACTAATTTCCCTTTGATTATGCCCTGAAAGGGAAATAGAAGGCATCTGCATCCTTTCTTACTGTAGACATCTTGTGTAGCTGGTGAGTCACTTCAACTCACAGAGGTAACAAAGATTATTCTCTGCTCCCCACAAAAGGGGGCAGGGGGAGAGGCTTTTTGTTTTCAGGAAATGGTTACTCTACAAGAAGAAAGGTTTAGGTGGAGATGCTGTCTGGTGTTCTGAAGAATCAGTTAAGAATATATATGCAGTGAACTATACTGTGTAAATAATAAAATATAGGCAGGTGATACATAGTCACAAATTATTTTGGTTTATGGCACCACACTGAAAAAAACAGGCTTTGTTCACATAGAGATGCAGCATTTTTCAATTATTTCATTAGTCAAGTATTGAGGCCAGGTTTTTCCTAATCTCTTCAGAAGATGTTAAGATTTTTAGGTTTTACCAGCCAATGCCCACTGTTTAACTACTGGCTGCTGCCTGCTGCAGAGCCTGGACTTATTTCCAGTTCCAGTTAGCAGTGGTTTAGATCAGGTGGGATGGCCAGCACAGCATCGCATCAGTCTGGAGATATGTTTCATCACAACAGACGGGCTAGGAGAGCCAGGAGTGCCTGTCACTGGAGAACCCGTACTGGTTTGTACATCAGTGGGAGAGACCCATGAGCGGGTGTGCCTTTTGGGCACTGGGCAGAACTGGCAGGTGTCGTAAGAGAGAGCTAGAGGGTGGGATAGGCTTGTTTGGTCCAATAACTAAGGCCACAGATAAACACTTAGCTAGCAAATGGCTGCTGAGGAATAAGCAGTTACTGCCACCCAGTTGTTTGTCATCACCCCGCTGGCAGCAGCGATTTCTTCCTCCCCCACAGGACTGGCCACAGGGATCACCGATTCACACCTCAGTGCAGAAGCTGATGGTTTGGCTTCAGAGGCTGGCAAACACAAGCCAGTGCTAAACCTGTTCTTTTCACTAAAGCATCTGGCTCCCGCTGGCAAGGGCTGTAGACTTCATCAGAGGGGCAGGAACAAGGAGTTGGCAGCCTTATCTTCCATAGCCGTTGGCTACACAAACCTGTGTCAGTGCTCTGAGGGGCAAGATAAAACCTACACAGATGTGGAGGAGGGAAAGAGCAAATGTGACTCATGCCATTATACAAAATGTCATTCTCATTGTTCAAGGTGACTTTAGAGAGGAGCTAGCAATAATACAAAGAAACTGAGTGAAGACCAGCTTATGCGACAGATCTCCTCAAAAACCATGCTGAAAATTCAGAAGCATCTCCCATGAGAACTGGGGGAAATTCTTACAGGGGCATCCCAATGGAGCTGGAAAGTCAGATCCAGCTGTTCTGATTCTGTCCCTGGGATTTGTATGATATTGTGCCTGCACATCCTTTGTGTAGTTTGTGGATATGAACTCTCTCTTGTGCATTTTGGTAATCCCTTTGTGTGTTAACACCTGAGCTATGTCACTTGTTGGAGAGTTCTCAGCGCTGTATCCGTGACAAATCACGCCATGTTCTTGCTTTTAACCCACGTTCGTCCCTTGTCTTTTGGTAGAATCAGCCCTCCTCCCTTTCTATGCTGGACTTGCTCCACGTGGCTCGTGACATTGCTTGTGGGTGTCAGTACCTGGAGGAGAACCACTTCATTCACAGGTAGGTGAACACATCTCTGTCAGCACCGGCATGACTTGCATACAGGCCAGCACAGACTCGTAATGCCCTGCTTGGTATGTTTATGTCCTGCTGCACTCTGGTGGCTGGATACCTTTAAACAAGGTAGATAAAATCAGAATAATAGAAGCAATTAACAGAAAAACTGCTGTAAATCAGGTTGCAGAGGTCTGTAGTTTTACCAAAGATCCTGAGCTCTGTCTCGGTGCCTGGACTTGTGCAGCCTGTTTGGCTACTCTGCAAATGGAAACACAATCCCGTGAGAGAATTCTTCAAAGCTGTCCCTGTCATGAATTTTGCTTAGTGCCTTTCTGCTCATTCTGGAACCCTTTTCTTCTCCCTCTCGAAGAACGGCTGTACAAGTACAGCCAGAAGTGCAACACCTTGTGACTATTGTTACTTGATCCTGCAGAACAGGGTGTTTGGCAAGTGTCTAAAATTCTGCCCATTGGGTAGAGATGAGTAGAGAGAGATTGTAGTTCACTCTTCTGAAAGAAGTACCACGACAAGGTATGCCACCATGTTATTCAGATCTCAGGGTTTACTTCAGCACAGCAGAGGTGGAGCTGGAGCTTTACCTGCATACACAGATTCAGGACCGTACCTTCAGTCTTCAGAGCAACACCTGCACATTGTTGTTATTCCTGTCTCTGACAGTATGACACCCATTTGACAATATTTGGACAAGCACACTAGGAACAGGTCAGTGGATCATTCCCCAGACAGCTTGATGTTGGGACTAGTACGTTGCTGAAATCAGCCTCACTGCTTGCAACTCCTTCGAGACTATAAAATAGCTCCTGGGATGAATGGAGGCTCACAGGAGGCCCATCCTTTCAGCTGGAAGATGTTACATGAAGTTTAAAAAGGAAATGTTAAAGACCAGAGAGGCTCCGGCTGTTGGGGTAGGTTGGAATTTGGAACGTCACTAGTTATCCATAAACACTGACTTTTCTGGCTGTTGTGGGCTCTCTGCAGCTTAGGAAAGTAGGTACTGTTCTTTGTTTTCTTTTTGGCTTGCAAAATTGTCAAATGATTAAGTGGTTCTTCTCTTTTCTTCTCTTTCTGTTGCTTTTCTTCCCTTTCCTTGTAGGGATATTGCTGCCAGGAACTGCCTCCTTACCTGTCGAGGGCCTGGGAGAGTGGCTAAAATCGGAGACTTTGGAATGGCCCGGGATATATACAGGTAGCAGAGCTAAGCCCAGGGTATCTGCAAGTGGAAGCTTGCTAAAATGAGGGAGGAGCAGTGTTTGTGCAGGAGAGCAGGCTGGTATGCTGCTGTGCATAATCCTAGCAAGGCAAGAGTGGAGATCCCACCCTGATGAACCCCAGCTAATGCTTTCTTGGTGTTTGCCTTCACCTGTAGTTTAACCGTGCTCTGGAGACTTTTCCCACTCCTGACAGCTTTCTTCTGGGTAATGAAGTCTGATGGTCAAGGAAGGCATTTTTCCTCCCTCTTGTACTCTGTCCTCAGTTTCTTGTCCTTTACTTTCTCCACACTGAATGGCACTGATGTGCCCTTTGTTTTGTGGTCCCAAATCATTCTGAGTTTAATCTCTCTCCTTGCTACTACCCCTGCCCCTTTGGTTTGGTGTCATCAGTAAATCTCCTCAATTTACTGCACATAAAGGAGGAAAGTGCAGAGGAAGGTCAGGAAAATGTAATCACCCAAACTGGAATTCAGCCAGGACACAGGGTTAACTACTCTCCTCTTGCAAGAAGTGCCAGGAAATCTTTAATGACCACGAGCAATGAGGGTTGCAGTTTGATACCTCATCTTCCAGATAGCACCTCCAGAAGTGCAGTGCCACGTCCTGCTGTGGTGAGGAATTGATTTGCCTCTGACTAGGAGGAAGGAATGGCTTGTACTCAGTCACCCACACTGTTTATTCCAGTGCCTTGCCACCTTTTTTTCCTGCTTGGGGATTCTCCTGTGCTATTACTAAGCCAGGCCTGGCTCTGCTTAGCTTGAGATCTGACAGTATCACAGCCTGAGGTGATGCAAACAGAGTGCTACGTTCAAAAACCCAAGTGTATGGGAGCTGCCTTCTTTTTTCTTTTTTCCCCTCCTCTCTCTTCCTTCACAAAGAGCCCCCACTCTGCCCCACTGTCAGATGGGACTCTGCTGGGACAAAGTAGCATCTGTCACACTTACACAATCAGCAGAACCGACTGCCAAGATGAACGCTTTGGTGCTGGGTTTTTGAAGGTGCCTTTGAAGATTGCACATGTTTCTGTGTCCAGGAATATCCTTTGGATGCTCAAGCTGTGTAGTTAGGAACAGTGATACCAGCTTGCATGAGCAGCCTCCTGCAGCTGCCAGCACAGGATTTGGGGCTTGTAGGTTTTATTTTAAATGACGACAACACTAAAGGACTGATGTAATTCCTGTCTCAGGACCACAGGAGGTGGTTTTTGTACTACTGCCCCAGCTCTAATGGCCAAGCATCCTCCTCATCAAGCTCCTCATTCTTATAAAGGGTTTTGGATTTCACTTGCAGTGCTTTAGACTGGGTACATATGGGACAGGCTTTGTTTATTTTTGGTGGGGATGCTCAAGGTGACCACGTGTGAGGTGAGGTGGGGATCTTGCCATGGCTGAAAAGTGGCTCTGCCACCAGCAGTTTACTGTGTGAGTGATTCACTAGGAGTATGCACACAGATAGGGATAACTTGGGTTCACCAGATCAGGCCTAAAGCGAGGTAGATTAGAGCAGTCCTTGAAGGTCTGCCCATTTCCACTATTTTTGTGAGAAGGAACAGGTTTCTTCAGCATTTTCTCTGCCATGCTGTTTCACCTAAATTAGTCTCTCCTCTGGCTTATAATTCTAATATTTGTAATTGTAAAAATCCCAAATTAATGGCATTTTCTGAATTCCTGGCTGACTCTGGGTTTTTTGTTCTTTGCAGAGCCAGCTACTATCGGAAGGGTGGGTGTGCAATGTTGCCTGTCAAATGGATGCCTCCTGAGGCTTTCATGGAAGGGATATTTACATCAAAAACAGACACATGGTGCGCTTCCTTTCCTTCTTTGTCCGGTTGGTCTGTCTGTGTTGTAACCCCTTTCCTAAAGTGTGAATATTTGTAAAAAGCACATGTTCTTGTTCGTTTCTCCTTTACTAAAAAGACAAGCTGGGTCTTTCAGAGCCAGTAATCTTGGAGGAGACAAGGGAACAGAAAGATCAGACCTGTGCAAAGGCGGGTGCTGCTGGGGAGGTGAGCAGGCAGGGAAGGGAGGTTAAGGCAGATGCAGGTGCTGCTTTGCTGCTACAGGGAGGAAAGCCTAAGTTCCATGGGGACTTGCAGGCAGGATCCATCCTGCCACTGAGGGAGAAGGGCATTATGTATTGTGGCTTTTGTCTTTCTCCGGGCCTGCAGCAGCACTGTAAGCTCTTGAGTTGCTGGTGGCCAGAGGAGGGGGAGGGAAATTGGGTGAGCAGGAGGCAAGAGCTCGGGATATGTGTGGAGGGGAGGGGGCTGGTGGTCAGGACACCGCTCCTGAGCAAGCCCCAGCAGAGGGGTAGAGGTACGTTCTGTTATACAGCTGAGCTGCCGCCTGTCTCGGCACCAAGAGGAAGAGTTTCCCATTGCTGCACATAGCTCTTCACAATTTTAATCAAGAAGATTGTGATTTCCGAGCAGCTGACTAGATGAATGCTTTGGAGGGGGTCCTGTCCCAGATGTTGTCCCCAGAGCTTTGCAGGCCACACCACACAGGCCCATGGCTGTGGTGTTTGCTAGGGAATGTTTTTATTGCACTCTGAGCTACAGGTGGGGGCTGTGGGGCTCAGAGCATCAGTGGGGATTCACTGTCAGGTAATTTCACACAGGGCAGTTTATTCAAGAGGAAACGTTTGTCATAAGTGGTCAGGCCACTGCTCCACTCAGTCCTGTCTCCAGCAGCGGCTGATGTCTCACAAATCCATAACCTGACTTTCACATTTGTTACATCTGAGTACAAGGACAAAGCAACCATATTTACCTACCTATATCGTATACTTCACTCACTTGTCAACTACTAGTATTTATTAAATGATTCAAAGTCCACCATTACAACTGTGCAGCTTATTTATGTCTGCACCCTGCAGCAGTGATTTCCACAAGCTGCCTGAGCACAGACTGCAAAAAGCAACGCTGACGGTACTGCGCCTAAGGGCATTGCCCCTTGGTAATGGTCATTCCTGTATCCTTCACTTTGTTTTCCTTCACTTCTGTATTCAGGTCCTTTGGCGTATTGCTGTGGGAGATATTCTCTTTGGGATACATGCCCTACCCTAGCAAAAGTAACCAGGAGGTTCTGGAGTTCGTCACCAACGGAGGAAGGATGGATCCACCTAAAAACTGCCCTGGCCCTGTGTATGAGATTTTAACTTTGACATATTCATGCAAATAAGTTTCTGTTTCACATGCTGTTCTCTAGTCAAAAGTTAATGACTTTTAAGATTGATCTTACTGTGGCTGATCTGCCTTATTGGACTTGAATGCCAGTGACTTCTCTACTATTTAATTTTTCTGTCTGTTTTGGAGAGTAATTCAGGGCCCCTTTGAGAAGTACTGGCCACTGCTTGTTTGGTCAAAGATGGTGCAATATTTCTGTGTCTTAGGTTAGCTGTGAAACTGCAAGTGCATGAGACTGTTCACAGATAGGGAAAACTCGGCTCCATTATCTCTAGCCCTGCCTACCTTTAGTGAATTGTCCAAGGGATTTCGGGTGGGTGAGTTATTTCTCTGATGTGCTGTGGATTTCACCCCACTGGTGGCCGCATTTCAGTGGTTACCAGTACATCAGTTGTCCGACTCTGGGGAAGGCAGAGCACTCTTATTTATTAGAAGTCAGAGGGGTGATGCGTGCTTATGGTGTCTAAGTTGCAGGGACTAGCTGTTATGTACCAACAGGATCTGCCATTTGTGAGCCTCTCCCGTTCTCTTCCAGTTATCGCATTATGACCCAGTGTTGGCAGCACCAGCCTGAAGACCGGCCAAATTTTGCCATAATCCTGGAGAGGATTGAGTACTGCACTCAGGTATTGGTGCTCGTTTGTCTCGAATGAGATGGGGAGAGAGGGTTCTTCCTGAGGAGTGGTCTAGGCAAGCCAGAACATGAGATGAGAAGGCAGCACTGCATTACTGCAGTCAGCAGTCCAGGGAGACTGATGTCAGCCTGGGACATTCACCTCATCTGGAGGTTGATTCTTCTTCTCTTTCACTGCTGAAAGGCACGGGCTTACACAGCTTTACAAACAGCAGACCTGTAGCTCTGCTTCTGCTTATAAAGGCACAGATTCCAACAAGCAAAAGAGCCAAGACAGGACAGCACCCGTACGCAGTTCACGTCAGCCACTCCATCCCAGTGTTCACCCTTACGACATGGTCAGCAGAGCAGAAATGGTCCTGGCTCAGAGCACCCTTTGCAGGTGGCTTCTGCAGCTGTAGGCAATTTTCGGAATCTGACTGCGCTGGAGAAGGCAGGTGGGGACAGCTATGCTAAAGGACTGGGGATTCTGAGGCTAGGAAGGAGGAAGGGACGTGGCTGGCTTTCCAGGCTGAAATCTGATTTGTTTATTTTTTACTACCATTATTAGCTTATAAGGAGTGGAGTAGTTTGGAAAATGTTTTGCTGCTTGCAGCAGCACAGGCTTCTTGCATGGCCTCACACAGTTATTTGCCTCAGTCAGTTTGCTTTCCCTCACTGTTTGGGAGGCTTGGTCTGGTTTTCATGTGTGTTTGGATCCTGGGATTGGGGGCATTGTTTCCTGCTATCTATAGCTTGCTGTGGTATCTAGCAATAATTAAAGGTTGCCCAGATCACCACATTTTCTCTCAGTTTAATTTTCAAAACTGCTTAAATAGCTCAGAACCGCAGTCCCTGTGGATTCGGGCTTCAAGGGGTCTGCCAGTATTGCCTTCTTTCTGCATTCCCATTCCTCCTTTGTTGTGTGGAGGCAATCATTTCATGGCTGAAACTTTCTCAATATTATCTGAGAATGTTATGAACTTTGAGATGATATAGATTCCAAAACAAAGCTCCCACAGGAAATTTGGCTGGACATAAAAAATGTTTTTCATTGGTTTTGTGCCTCTGCTGTTCTGCGGTGAGTTTTAGGGTTTGCTTTTTTTTGAAGAGTTCAATTTTAAGGGTATACCATTGCATCTCATGGCTAACTGCATTTTGTCAGCATCCTCTACACATGGAATGTGGGCTTTGGGTAGTGGGAACGATGCTCTGTGATCATAGCGTGACAGCTGTCAGATGTGTTGGGTCTTTAATCAAGTCCGAGTATGCATGATGGTAGCAGACTTTGAGAAATTCTCATTGTTCTCCCCGGCAGGATCCAGATGTCATCAACACTGCTTTGCCAGTAGAATATGGCCCATCAGCTGAGGAGGAGGAGAAGGTAGCGATGCGCCCTGATGATCCAGAAGGAATTCCTCCTCTCTTGGTCTCCACACACCAAGACAGAAAGGATGACAAGCAAACTCTGCCATCTCCACCACCCCTGCCATCAGCCATCACTGCTGGAAAACCTCTAGGGAAAGTGGGAGCCTTGGAACCACCAGTGCCGGGGAAGGTGCAGTCAGCCTCAGCGGGGGGACATATCAACATGGCCTATGCCCAGTCCAATCCCCCTTCTGAGCTGCACAAAAGCCGGGGCTCCAGAAACAAGCCCACCAACCTCTGGAATCCAACCTACGGTTCCTGGTTTGCGGAGAAGCAGGCCAGCAAAAGCAGTTCTCTGCTGGAGAAGGAGGTGCCCGACAGGGAGAATTTGGGACAGGAAGGAAACTGTACTGTGGGGCCCAACATTGTGACTGGCAGGCTGCCAGGCTCCTCCCTGCTATTAGAGCCATCTTCCCTAACAGCAAGTGTTAAAGAAGTGCCTCTCTTTAGGCTCCGCCACTTCCCCTGTGGGAATGTCAACTATGGATACCAACAGCAGGGCTTACCCTTGGAAGCCTCCACACCACCTTGCGCTAGCAGTTACGAGGACCCCGTCCTTAGAAACAAGAGCCACATAACCCAGCAAGGGCCGTGAGAGCCCTCTACCCTCTTGACTTTTCCCCTTGTGGCCCCTGAGCCTTGAAGAGATGTCCTGTTACCCAGTACACCACGAGCAAGGGATCTGACAGCATTACCTTCCATTTTGTGCCAACTTGCTCCAAAAGTGCCACCCTCGAAGCTGTAATTTCAACTAACCCCGAGAGGCTTCACATCACCGGAGCCCCCATACAGTAAAAGAAACCAGGGGGAGGGAGGATACAGGAAACAGATGTTAACTGCAAGGCCCAGCTGCTGTTGCATCAACTCATACGCATGGTTGTTGTCATGCCCTTCCTGTGAGCTTTTCTCAGTTGTGCGTTCTCTGCTTAAGTGTAAAGCCGCGGCTCACTGCCTTGAGTGTTTCATGTCTGGGGTTTTCTGTGCCAAACTGGTGGTTGCTGTGGAACACCTGGAGATCTCCTGCAGCTGGCAGAGGTTGTGGTGGGTTTGGGGAGAGCATCCTCTATCCAAACCAAAAAAGTATACAACAGCGCTGAACAGTGACGTGATAGCACATTCCCAAGTTGTGTTCCAGCTACAGTCCGGTCTTCGAAAGTCCTTCAAGGCACAGCGGTTATGGGGGTGTTGGCAGGGCAATAGAAAGACGCTGGTCATACTGCATTGCTTGAAAGAGAGAGGAGAAGAAGCATAGAGGATGGGTGTAGATGCTGTGAGGTGTTCTGGGTTGGGAGGGAGTGGTGTTTGATGGGGTTTTTGGTTTGTTTTCTTTTTCCTGTGCTTAAGCACTAAAACTGAGTAAAGCCCTTTAAGATTTCTTCTGTACTACAAAAGTAGAAATGACCTTCATCAGGAACCTGTGCGTGTCAAGTGGAACCCAGGTGAAGTTTTAAAGGACCGTGGTCATGAGGGAAACTTTCACCATGCCCTGAAAATGGACAGCCACCTGCATACCTCACAGGTTTTCAATAGCCTTTGACATACCCTGTACAAACAGCAACATAAAGGCAGAAGACTACATCGTGCCACAATCCGGATGCCAGATACTGTCTGTATTGGAAGGGTTTAGAGCCCTTGTTCCTTTAACAAAATACGTGTATGATAGTGGTCTAAAGACAAACACTGCATTGACTCATTTTGTACACCTTGTGCATGAAAAATATTCCAGTTAAGTGTATTGTCAAAACATAGATGTAGGAAATAATTCATGTGTAAAGATGTGCATTAGTAACTTCAACTTAGGGTTGCAAGGAGCTGTTTTACCATGGACGCTATCCACCAAAGAAGGGGTGCCTATTTCCATAGAAATGGGTGTACTGGAGCATCAGCAAAGGAATGTGAAGGTGTTCTTTAGTCCGAGACTTCATTTCAGTGAAGTGACTCTGAATCTGGCCCTGGATCCAAACACTGAGGTAAGCTTCCTGTCTTCGTAAGGGAACAAACCAGAATCCGCACGCACATACTCCTAACCTTTGAAATGTGCAGACTGAAATCGGAGGGCTTGATTTGGGCCACCACCCTTGTAAAAAAAAAAAAAAAAAAAGATAAGAGGGGGGAGGTAGTGTGCTCTCGTAACCTACCTTTCTGACACATTGAACTAAAACCTTTTTTTAGACGAATGCCAAAATTGCATGTGGTGGTTGGTTAATGGGGCAGTGCTCTTGTGTTGGGAAGTTTGAGTCAGGGGCTGCTAGGAATTTCATGTTCATCTGCTAGGGATCCATCGCACTGCTGCTGCATGGGCTTGGTGGGGCTAACGAGAGTCATGCTTTGGGTGTTCTGCTGCTGCACAAAGGCTTCTTTAGCTTGAACTAAGAGAATATTTGTGATCTCCAAGGTTATTAGGCTCGCAGCTCTTGTCACGTCACTGGGGAGGGATTCTGCCTAGCTTAGGACTGTGTTAAGTGTCACACTGGTCTCTATCTCAGTAAACTCAATGGGGTAGTTTCCTAGAGTCTCATGAAAGCTGATTAATTTAGGAGGTAAGCGCCATCAGAACAGTTTCTTACTCTAGTATAGTATTCACATATAATAGCAATTTTCATTTAAATATTCCAGTTTTTCTTATATTCAGAAGAGTCGAAGCTCCTCATTGTTTTCTTCAGCTCTTCTTTCCATAGGAGCACACTCTGAGTTTTTGTTGCCCTGCCTCTTGCATGTTACTGAGGGCAGAATCTGACCTGTATACTGCTAAGTGTTCTTAAACAATACATCAGAACAAAAAGTTGCAAAGTTAATCATCTTTGATTAGCTGTAATTGTGAATTCTTGGATCTGGGGCAGCAGCTCTGATGCTGCACAAATGCAGAAAAACTGCCAGGTTATGATGTTACGGGTAGCATTCTAAAGAAGCTTTAAAAGCACGAGCAGCAAGAGATAGATTGTAAGTTTGTGGAGGTGAAGGGGGAAAGGCAGGCTTTCCCCAGCCATGGTGATAGCATGATTATTGCTCTGCAGTTATTTTATCATAGAATTTCAACTGAAATACTCTTACAGAATGGGAGTTGTAAAAAATGAAGGAGCTAAACACATTACTGCTGCTTAGCTATGGAATACGTGAGGAGGTAATTCTGGTCGGGGGAAGTGGTGAATTACTACTGAAATTCTCCAGTCTGCTGGGTATGGTGTGTTGAGAGAAATACTGTTCAGCACTAGCAGCTGGTTTTAAGTAAGCTTCCTTCCAGTGTCTCCAGTGTAAAATGCTTTGTTGTGGGGATTTTTTTGTGTTGAGTTTTGTGTTTGGTTTTGTGGTTTTTTTAAATCCCCCCTCTTAACTCTTGGAATTTAGATGAATTCAGAAATCTAGTTTGGGCTTGTTTTTAATGTAAAAAACATAACATCTCTGAGCTCTTCCACAGCAAGCATTTAGTTTGGTACTCCCGTGTGCTGTCCGAGCACACTACCCCAGTGTGCAAAACCTGTTTTGTAAGTACTGATGCTAATCAAATCTTGCCACTCAGAAACAAGGGTTGGGGGATTTGCCTGTCCTCTTTCTTAGAAAACAAATAATACCATCAGTGACAAATTATTTCCATGAATTAATTGCCTGGACCAAAGAGTGCTCTGCTACTTGTGTGCAGGCTGCATCAAAGACAGTTTCCTGGTCATTCTGCAATTGCATTGCTTAACTGTCTGTCCTGTTGCCAAAGCATCGCCAGGATTTCAGTGACAATGCAAGATTTTATTTGTATCACTGGGATGATGTGAAGAAAGCTTTCCTTAATGACACCCGTTTCCTTTGTCACTAAAGTACCAATTTGCACTCCGGTACCAAATTAGCTGAAGGGCTGACAGAAACGATCTAACATTTAACCAGTAAGCCTATGAGAGCTGCAGTTGCTGTGCAGGATTGCCCTGGGTGGAAGAATTACTAGCAGCAGTTTGTTCAGTGAGGTAGGAAAGAAGCTTCTCAAGGGCTTTCCCAGGGACAGTCCAAGGGGGGGCAGAGGGAAACAACAGAAACTGGGGTTTGCGTGCTGGGGTAAAGCTAACAGACTGCAGTTCAGAGGTTATACACTCCGTGTGTGTGCGTGCTTAAAGAGCTGAGTAATTAACACAGTTGTAAGGACACTGTGGCTTAAATTCTGTACAAGAAGGTACTTCATTGAATTTATTCTAGCATTTCTCTTACAACATCTGGAAGCGTTCTGTGTTCATGTTTCTTCTGTTCCATTCTAGCACATTTCCTATAGCTGTACACCATTAGCAAGAGCATTTTGTCCAGTCATGAACTAGGAATTTTTCATTTCTGTGTCTAGAAAGATTCACCTGTTCAGTTCTTAGAGCTGCAGGGAACAGAAGGGGCTTAAGTCACCATGAGCTCACCACACCAAAGTACCCTGGCATGTGTAAATCCCAAATTCCCTTATTAAACCCCTCCACGCTGGGCTTACAGTGTTGTAGAAGAAAAAAAATCCAAGTTATTTTAACCCTCTTACCCATTTTTGTTTATGAATTTTATTTTTTTAAAATGTTGCTTATTGAGACAATGTGAATTTTTTTACGGAACTTGTTTTTAAGACTGTTAATCTTTTTCATTGGCAATATTTACATTCTGGTCTTATGTTTTTTCCTCACTCTACAGTGGAAAAGCGGGAAGCAGTATGATCTACAGGATGTAAAGCACGACTGGGAAAATCCTGTGCTACCACTCTCATGCTCTGAAAATGGCTTATTTCCATGTGGATGTTACCTGTTTCCTATAGATGTTAGGTAGGTTTCCGATTCTGTAAGCTGCTGAGGGTAAACTAAGTTGGGATGCCTGTTTATCTACCTTTCCCGTGGCCCCTTCATCTTCCTTTTTGCTACTGAACCTTGTTTCTCCATCGTGTGCCTGGAAATGAAGAGAGGCAAGAAGTTTGGCTGGTTCTGCTTCCTCGAGGAGCAGTGGAAGGAGTGGTGGCAGCGGGAGAGGGGCTTTGCTGTAGTGAGGGGAGGTACAGGTACGGCAGGCTGAAAGCACGAGGGCCGAGTCAGCCCTTCGCAGCGGTGTAGTATCGCGGGTCCGCCGGCTGCCCTCCCCGTGTTCACCAAAGGACGCAGGCTCAGCGTGAGAGCAGCTGCAGCACCGCTGGGCGCAGTCGTTCATACGCTGCACGATGTAAGAGCCCTGAAATAGGCTATGAAGGGTTTGACTTTGCATGTCTGCTCCTGTTACTGAGCCTATCTTCTGGGTGACGAGAACCTTGACATAGGAATAGCATAAAACAGCCTTTCACAGCAGCAAAGACATCACTGTTTGTCTGTCCCAAAGTTAAACCCATCACAGGAAAATGTCCACATTGTCTGCATCTGGCTTCTTTTAGTAACAAGCTTCATTATAGGAGTGTCTGTCTCATGTACAGCAGTTTATGCAACATTGTTTATAAAGGAAGGGCCTGTGCACTTCAGGGATACTATAAAGAAAAATACTAATATATGGTCATTGAGTATTTTGTATTGACTAGTGTATTTGTATTGTAAACAAGTGTAGTGAACCACAAGGCATGAAGACAAATAAAATGACTGTAGCTGGCTTTCTCTGTCTTGGGCTGTGTAGTGATTGGATCAATGTCAGAGGGAGGTCTCTGGACATCAATTTTTACTTCATAAACTTACAGAAGTAACTTTAAAACATGGACAAACCAACACACAAAGGAGTAGGTGTGATGTTAAACCGAGACAGCCACCCTTCTGGCTAGCAGCAGTGTGTTTAAGACTTGTATGCATTGCAAATGTCGTACCTCCAAGTTTCTTCTTACAGAGAAAGGTGGTGTTCCTCCTACTACAAAGCACTAAGGGTGGCTTTTACCTACAGGAAACTGGCCAGTATAAAAAGAGAACAAAGTATATGGTGGAAAAGAGTATTTGGGTATTTTCATTCCTACATGTTTATATCCTAACACAGCATTTTTCTTTGGGTCTGGACATGGACTTCGAGTAGGTCTAATTATGAGCTGTGTTTTTGTACAGTGGAGTGCCAGTACTGAGTCCTGTGACAAAGATAGGAAGAGGTAGCTCCTGCCCTGAAATGCTCACTTTTCTCCCTTCCCTGTACCGCTCCTATGCCAGAGGTAGCTGCTTTCTCAAGAAATGGTCCTTAAAATTAGAACTGACTTATCTATAAACCTTATTTTCCCTCACTTGTTTATCCACATGCTTATTCTCCTGCAGGACAGTGCTGTGGTTTAGTTAACAAGACTTTTTTCCTGAGCAGGTATCTGGCAGGCACCTCTCCTCTCCCTCCATTTCCCCTACCCTTTGGTTCTTGCCTGTCTTAACTGAAAAGGGAGCTCTCTCCTGTGCTCTTCTAGGAGTAGAGCTAGTCACCAGACAGCCGTCACATAACGGTTTTGATCTGGCACTGGCTGGGAATCTTGGCTATAATTTCCATTTTTTCCAGAATTGTCTGTCTGCAGCGAGGCAGGAAGAAGGATGCAGGTGGGTGCTATGTGGCTTTCATGGACACAGTTTCAGTTTCCACCTGGTGTTAGACAAGGCTTTGCAAAATTTGAACTCTGTAAAAGCCATGACGTAAGTGCTGGACTAGCCCCCTATGCAACATTCTCACAGGTAACAGAGCTAACTTGTCAGAGAAACTAGGTTACGTTTTGCAAATCTGCAGTGCCAATTTTGGATCTTTGTGCCTCAGATCTTGCCGGATAGCGACACTTAAAAAGCACAGGCACCCTGCCCAGAAAGCCATCACCATCAACATCTGCAAAATAATCACTGAATCCAACTGGACTGAACTCCCTAGAAATGAATTCTCCATCCTGGGACACCTCAAGAAAGATTTCCTCCTCCTGTCACACCTGTGACCTCTCCTTTCCAGCCCAGTGTCCAACCAAGCTCAAAAGAGTTCATTGCTGAGAGCACTGACGAAGTACATTTTCTGAAACTGGACCCCAGAGACATACTGTGCAACGAGGACAAGCCTCCAAGTCTGCACAGGCAGCACAGAATTGGTGGGGACCATCTGTTTATTTATTTATAAAACAGATAATATTTTATTTATATGGTTTATAGGGACTTTGAGGATCATTTGTCTTTTTTTCTAACGAGTCTGGGGCTACGATCATACAGACCTCAGCACAGCACCTAATTTCAAACTTCACTGCCAGTTATTTTCAGAATTTTTTTACGACACGAAGCATCCTCCTGCAAGAGTTGGAGAAAAGGATTATGGCAACTTACCTTGGATTTAGGGAAGCGCAAATCCCTTCACATCACCAACTTGAAGACAGCCATCAGTAATCCTTTCTGGAATGGAGGGACTGATTTATTGCTGTTTCAGGCTGCATAAATTTACAGTGCTTCTTGCTTCCTTGCAGAAGATTCAATGCTACCAAAACAGCTCCATAGCGATAACAGTCCTGACTTGCTCCTCTAACCTACACTGCTCTAGCTGATTATAGCCAGAGCTTTCAGGAGAAAGGTGCAGCTAGCTGAAGCCAAAGTTGAAGGGAAAGCACACTACACCACTGCTCAGATAGTATCTGATAGTGCCCTCTCCTCTACCCATCAGACAGGATTCAATGAAGTCCTGCAGTCTTTGTTAGCCCAGGCCACTGAGACCGCACTTACAGCTGAACTGGGGGCAGCTACAGAGCTGTGGAAGGTGCAGCCTGACACCCCTGGAGAAAAAGAGTTACCCATGAATCAGAAAACTCTTGGAAAGAGGTTATTCCTGTATATTCCTTCATCTGTGCAAGATGTGCCACGCAGAAATGGTGTGACTATAACAAACTGCCTGAGCTTGCTGCCTTACCCACGCACTTATTCCCTTGCGTACCTCCTGAAGGACTCCAGCTACATCCATTCCATCTTGTCACGCAGGAAAAACAGCATTTCTGATAATGAGTGTTTCATCACAGAAACTAAACTGCCCACCCAGGAGCGCAAGGCTGGGACAAACCAGTGAAATGTGCTGTACAAACGCTTTGTTTGACAACTGGCAGTTCTGTACCGCATAACTACGAGATACAAAACCTTCTGGTTTATATTCTACAGCTGCTGTTCCATGCTGTATCCTGTTTGCCTAATTTGTACATAAGAACAGAAGTGAGAGGATGTACATTCTGTAACAACCTAATGAAAATTCTTTTTGCCATACCATTCACCGGGGTTTCAATTTTACTAATACCAGCAAGAAACAGCTATTGGACAAAGTAAAGTTCAGTACATCACTGAATATCTGCACCTTCAAATATAAAGCATTAATTTTTTTACATTCAAAATTTACAGCTTTTAAATTCAATTAAAATTTCCCATAAGTTAGAATACAATAGGCATTATTTTAAATACAACTCAGGAAAAATAGCTACAGCAATATTTAAAAGAAAGTAACAGCAGCAAAATTCTGTCTAAAAATAGGATATTATGATGTAATTTAAAGTGTCACTTCTTCAAGTAAGTAAGAGCAAGCAGATCATTTAAGAATAAAATGACTGTTCTGGAACACAAAACCATCCTGATAAGATAATGTCTACATATGCTGAGCAATTAAAATATATTATATGTTTAAAACATGAACAAAATATTAGGTGGTTTTTTAAAAGGCTGATATGCAAATAATGTCACATCAAGGTGTGTAACAATGCTGCACCTAAAACTATCCGTAATCTATCATAAAACTTAGACAAGAAATTTATACTGGAAACTGTTCTGACAGAAACAAAAAGAAACGTATCACAAACAAATCAAATAATGTTAATAGCTTGCTTGAAAACCCTGCATATAATCCATACCACTGGCAGGAATTACCATGCTGTATTTATACAGACTGAATATTTATGATGAGGCTATTATGTATAGTTCCACTCTGGGTTTATTTGCATTTAAAAACTGTGATACTCATAGCCTACAGCACACCAAACAAAAAAAGTCTTTAAAAATGAGGGAAAGCTCTCCAGGAGAGTGCAAAGTGCATTATTTTAAAGAGTGCCTCTTCTACATAGCTCTTTCTACAAATGCATACAACAAAAAGTGCTTTTTACTATACAGACTGACATGCAGCATATTTGTGCTTTTTAAAGGCTTTTTATTTAATTGCTGCTGTTCACTAAGATAACTGCAACTCCTTGTATTTTATCAGCCCTTTTGCGTTCTGGAGGGGAGAATAGGAGGGGGAAAGAAGAGGAAGGATCTGAATGATAAAATGTAAAAATACTTCACAACTGCTTGAAAAAGGGGTCTTTTTTTTTTTTTTTTTTTTTTTGCTTTCTTATTGCTAGCAGCTGGTATTGGAATTGACAAAGTGCCTGGTAACCAGACTAATGTCACTCATTAACCACCTCCTCTGTCAAAAGCAGGCAATGCACAAAGCACTATCAGTTCATTACTACGTAGAGGAAAATCGTTTAAATACGGCATGAATCACAAAGCAACTTCAGAGAACGTTGGAGATGCTCGCATTCTCTAACTGGGACATTATTCAAATAACACAGCATCTCAAACCCAGGATGCTTTTGCAATAACCTTCCCAGGCAAGGGCTGTTTCACTAAGAGAAACAGAATAGTGGTTTTGCTTCTTAATGTAAATGAACTTTTTTTCTCTCTCTCTATTTTTTTATATATATATAAATATATATTATATATACACACATATACATATATACTTATATATATGTAAAATGCAAATGCAGATCTATTAATTAAAAAAAAAAGTTTGCATTCTAGATGGGGTTCTTGTGTGCTTTAAAATACTTATTTCCTATTGTATGAGCACATTCTGGCTCAGCAAATATCATCTACAAGTTTTGCCCCATTAATCCCACGATAGGTTACTCTGCTAGGTCGAACTAAGACCCCGTGGTTCAGCTTACAGGTGAAATAGCGCTTTTCCCCCACAGAGCCGTCATTCTTTCCCTTGGCACTTCTGAGTTCAAGTCCGAGCCATATCCCTGGTGCAAAGTCTGTAGGACCAATGTACCTGATTGTCCCCATTTCATTGGAGCTGGTCAGAAGAACCTGAGAGCCTTCGTGCAGCTTCACTGGTCCCTCAGCGTTAGCTGTAGTGGTATTACTCCAGCTGCGCCGTAACACAGAGCTCTTGGATCTAGTTAGGAAAAAAAAAAGTCTGTTTTTCTACAAAACATCCAGGGTAAATCTGTAATTCAGTGAAGTGCATGGGAAAAAAACTCAAATCCCTTTTTTAAAAAATTTGGTTTGTTTTCATGTCACTAGCAAAACATGTAATAACATTAACAGGCTAGTACATGTGGCAGTCTGAAATACTTGGAAAATCAATTTTCTTTCACCTGATGCTAGGATCTACGATATTTACTGTAGGTGATGATAGCATTGGTAAATTAAGCAGTACAAAGCATTTTATTTGGGGCTTGAAAGAGTTTAGCCAAACCAACTTTTAACGTGCCAGCGCCAGTCAGAATCACCAAGACAAAGTGAAGTCCTATAACAAGACTATCTGAACTTCACCCAGCTGTGTGAAAAAACAAGAATTTGGAGAATATGCAGTAATGAACAACTGGAAAACAATTTTAACGCCAATCTGAATGCAAGAACTACTGGATACCCATGGAAAAATAGTCTACTATTGGTCCATTTTAGAAGGAAAAAAATGAACATGTAAAGGTCTAGATATTACACATGCATAAAGATTTTCTTTTAAACAAGCAACAGCAGAGCTAACAGCCAGCTCACGAAAACATTTTAAACTCAAAACACTCACCTGACAAAGGAGTTTCTTCTGTTTATCTCCTTTTGTGAAGATGCAGAAGTGGTGCTTAGACTGCGTCTAAAACCTAAGTGGAAAGGTTAATAAGCTGTATAAGACTTCTTAAAAAAAAAAACTAACAAACCTTTATGAACTCATATTCTTTGTGTTTTCTTTTATACTGCTTCCACTACATTTGCTACACATTCTCCCCTCCGATTTGGAAATTAAGTGATGAAACTTCTTATGAAAGTAAGTGTTCATAACATGTTCAAATTCACAGAGAGGACAGGAATGAAATTAAACAAACCAAACAAGGGTAATTGGAAGCAGCCTTTTCACAAAAAGCTTGGGTAAGGAAAAAGAAAAATAACTACTTCAAGTATCTCACAGGAGTTTTAGTAATTTCATGTGGACCCCTGCCTACACTGATCCCTTTATCAATGTCAATTTAGATTAAGGGGCAGGTTCAATTTATGGTATAACTCTGATTAGAATGCCATACAGTAATAAGGGAAGAGTGTCAACAGTCTTAACTCTGACATAATTATTGCTGCCCATATAGGGTTAATAACAACATAGTACTCCACAGTTCCTGCTGCAGGCTACATTTTTAGGAAGGGACCAGCCAGACTATTGGCTGGCATTTGGGTTTCTTGAAAATCTGTTGTGCTCTCTGAGAAGTGGGCTTTGTGCAGTAGGTTCTGGTGGTAGAATGGTAGCCTGCAGCAGGCTACCCAAGCCAAATCAGTGTGTCTTATGCTCCTACCTGGAAAAGTGTGATTTATTTTACTCGATGAAGTCTCTGCGAGAGAATCCAGAGAACCTGTTAGCCTGAAAAGCAATAACACAACAAAGAAGTAATTTCAACTCAACTCTGAACAAACGTAAGGCTGGAGTCCTTCCTGTCAAATGTTGATTAAGTGCCGATTCTTTGCCTTCTCCATCCACCCCCAAGAGACACTAACATTTCAGTTGTAATCAGGCTGGTATGCAAGAGGTGCCTGGAGCAAACTAGTTTATTCAAGTTACTTGCCTTTTATTCAGCAAGAGAGCATGTATAATTTTGAGGCAAGTTCTTTAACAGTTTGCCTGAGCTAGCATATTCAGGGAAAGAAAAGCAAGAACATGTCTGGCAGAGTAACTAGATATAAATGCAGGAGGAAAGAGCACAGTACACCTCAGATGTTCTTCCTGAAACCTAATGAAGAGACTACAAAGTGGTGGATGCTTTGGTTCCTCTGTGCAGTTAGCTGGAATGAGAATAGTATTTCCAGTCCTGTCCAAGGACAACTTCCTTATATAACGAAATTTAACCCAGCACATCAGGATTGGGTCATGAAAGTAAGGTTTAATGAACACAGACTGTATCAGAAATGGAGGCCCTGGAATGAAAATACTAGAAGTGGCTGCAAGAGAAATGGGGAGCTGCATTTCCAATTTATAATTTGCTTTCAAAAAGCTGATCTAAAACCCACCAGGTTTTTAATGGATGTTATAAACTTCCATTAGCAGAAGAAAACATTTATTTCTTCCATACCCGCTGTAAAACTTTGTTTCCCACTGGAAATGTATTAAGAAAGCATTTGGCAACACAAATGTTAAAACAGCTTCAGTGCTTACCTCTGTACACGAGATGGTGGTGCAAATATACCGTATCTGGGAAGACAACTGAAGTACTGAACGCCTCCCACGGAACCATCATTCTTCCCGTGAGGCTTGTCCAATTCAATTCCACACCAGAATCCTACATTTCAAAACAGTAAAATCATGGTATTTTGAACAAAACACCACAGGCTTTTCTTCATCTAGACAGCTGGTACAGTTGGCATTCACCCACATCAAGGAAAAGAGTTTCTAGTTAGAAACTGTCTAGATAATATATATATTATAAAATAACTATGTAACTATGCAAAAATTTATATCAGAATAAATATAAAGATAATTATCTCAGCATTTTTATATGCTTTCAATAAAATTATTGACATTTTAATTAATATAGAAAAGGTGAAACCTTTCATATGTATACTAAAGCCAAACGGAACGTTACTGAATGTAACGGTGGCTATTTGACAAAAAGGAGACCGGAAAGAGCAGTGGTGGTTCAAGTTTCCCTCTTTAGATCCTCTGAGTGCATGGTTTATGCCTCATCTGAGATCATCAACAGTAAAATTAAAGTTTTTATATTAATTCATTCCTTCTCTCCATCTAGCAAGTTATAATTAATACAAATTGCAAGGCTCATTGTATGATAGCAAGAGAAGTGTGTAAGAATCGGAATTGGCCAGCAATTTATCTCATACAGAACACTGAATAGGCATCAAGATGTTAATAAGCTTGATCACTCATAACCTGTGATAAATGTGAGCTAATTATGTAAAGGTGCTAAATTTCATACTCCATTAGCGGTCCTTATGCTATCCATCCCCAAAAGATTCAAAATTTAATTCAAGTCACTTGGTACTAAGGCACTGGATAAAATGGTAATTCTAATTATCAGCTCAAGAAACTCAGGAATGACAGCTTATGAATTAGAAGGGCTCAGTACGTCAGAAGTTCTCCCCTTCCTGCTTTTAGAATTAAAGAAAGATCTGCATTGCAGAAAAAGAAATAAAGTTTGGGTAACTTCCAGGGGTTTAGTACATATTAAAATTGAAATACTTAAAAATACATCTGTTACATTTTCTATAAATTACTGGTTTTGCAAATAGTGAAGATCTGTCATCTCTCCATCCTCGCTTCTTGCAATACCATGTTTTTCTCCAAAAAATTTTGTTCCCTACTTTGGAGTGGAGAGGGAGGAGACTTAACACTGTCCAACAGCTTTCTGATTTCACACTTGTCACAGTGTATTTGGAAAACCAGTCCTTTTCTCATGGTTTACTTGTAAGCAACAACATGAAGGTAAGAGTGATCACACTGAAGTGCAGCAGCGTCAGTTAATCGCAGTACCTTAAGCAAGGACTGGCTACAGTGAAATTGGGGAAAGGGGCAAGAATGAAAAAAAGCACATAGCTTGGCTTGTACCACAGTCTTACATTCTGTCATTCTAACATTTTTTTTTTTTAAATATCGATGCCACCAAGTGTCAAGAGAGAGTATTGCCACTTACGTATCAATCAAATGGACCTCACTTAACCAATACTTACCAACTGGTTTTGCATTACTCTTGCAATAAGATTATAGACAAAGACATAAAGAACATAGAATCCGGTTACAAAAAAAAAACAGCATTCAGAAATTGGTTTCCAGAATATAGAACAACTAGCTTCCATTTGAAAACACCTGGCTTCACTACAATGTGGTTTTAGCAAGGGGAAGGGAGGGAGGAGCTGAAAGGGAGAAGGATGAGAAAATGGTGGTAGGGTTTGGGGCTTTCTGAGACGCTTGTAACTTTTCATCTGTCCTGTGACCTAAAGGTTTGTTAGTTAAGATTTAAATGTTCACAATTACCCTCTTAAAGGTGCCAAGAAGATAAGAATGAGACAGGTATATGACATGATAAGAGTACCAGTATCAGAAGAGATGAGCTGCGTCAAAAAGGCTTACTACAGAAAGTAAGGAGTAAAGACATGATCTCAATAAACTATATATCACTTTGGAGATTAAGCTGAGGATTTTCAGAAAGCTTTGTAACAATACCTACAATTTCAACATGAAAATATTTCCCCTAATTAAGCCATGTTAGTGGACAAGTAAAAGTCACATTTTAAACCATTTTTTTTTTCTGGCAGTTGCACTGAAATAAAAAACATTCAATGAAACACAGGAGAAAGAAAGAACTTTGAAACAAACCAGTAAAGTTAGAATTTTTTTTGTAGACAGTGAGGAAAAAGATGGAATTCTTTCAATGTTCATGTGCTCACATGTAAGCTATTCCATATTGATTCTAAACATGCACAAAGAGTATTGCAAATACCTGGTGCAAATTTTGTTGTCCCACAAAATCTAACAGTGCCTGTCCTCTGTCCTACCACCAGTACTCTGTCTCCAACCTGAATTTCTCCTTCATCAAAAGGATTTTTCCTCGTAGCTGGAGAACTATACAACCCTGTTCAACAGAAGAACAAGATCTAAAATTAGTGACGTTACATCTTTAAAATTTAAGAAAGTCTTCAATAGTAAGCCAAACGATTGGTAAATAGAGTATCTAACATTAACATAGTGTACCTTTAACACACGACAACACACCACAAATTTTTCTTAGACAAAGAATTGCTTTGCTTCAGCATGAAAAACTGTGGACTACAGCCTTTTCTCTGCAGTTGAAAGGCACAGTGACCAACTACAAGAACGCTTTTCCTCTTGAAGATGTTCCAAAAAAAATTTTTTTAAAGTTGCCAAGCTTAAGTTTATGGTTAAACTACTTCCCAAGTGCCTGTCTTGAACCATCTCAGATTCTGAAATGGCACAAGTAGTTCTACATAAGCACTCAAAACAGCAGTAAATTCCCACCTGTGAAAATACACCTCAATAAAACAGACTGTACCAGCACTAATTTTAGATGAGGCAGAAGACACTCGAGTCACCGCCTTTTTATTGCTGCTAGTTGAGTTCCGCTTCTTGAAGTAATTCTGTTTGCCTTCCAAGGAGGTAGTAGAAGAGGAAGAGCTGCTATACCCAGGAAAACCTAAAAGACATAAATGGAAATAGTTCTTCAGAGATCGTATTTGGAAAAGGACAGGTTAAGCAGAAGGGAAAGCTTCTGTAAGAAGGAAATTATCTGTTCTCCATGATGGGCAGAATACAAAGTAAAGAGCCAAAATTAGAAGTCGTTAAGCAGCATTTACACAAACACCTGTCAGGAATGACATAGGTACATCTGACCCTGCCTTGGGAATAAGGTGATAGTTGAGTGCTGGAAGAGGAAGCTGCCTCTTCATTACTCTGTGAAAGTTCTTCTAAACAGTCCCAAGCGTATTTATTAAAATATGGGAGCCTTAGTAATAAGAGATCATACCACCACACTTTCAGCATCCAGCCTATTAAAGATTTGATGAAAAGTGGAAGGAAGGTGATATTATGTGAGTGAATTATTGTCTGGATTAAAGCCTACTATATTCCATTACATACTGTATTAATATTAAAATCTGTACTATAAAATAAGAATGGGAAATAAATCACTTTTATCTCCATTTGCAAACCCTGATGTCTAAACTGTCCGACAAGACTTACATTCAGCTTTCCTCCTTCCTTTTCAAGGCTCTCCCAGTTCTCCCCTTTCCTACCACCTTCTGCCCAAAGTGAGGAAGGTACAGCGAGAGAGGCAGGTACAGCAAGACATGTCTATGCCTCAGTTTCTCAGTGTGAAAAATTAAGATAATATTGCTTATCGAACTTTCCAGAATTCTGAGAGGCTTAATTCATTAGTTTTCGCAAAGCACCTTGATATCGACACAGGGTTAGCGTCTTCAATATAATTTAATCCTCCGATTTGGCAAAACAGTAAAGAACTGTAGAAAGGCAAATGCAGCGAGTCAAAGCAAAAGCTTAGGTATCTGGGGACAGAAATCCAAAGACTCTCAGATATTGGCTGCAGCTATACTACAATGAAGAAAATGCAAATTACTAAATAGATGGTGACTAAACAGGCAAACTTCAACTCCAAGTCCAAGGTATAAATTTACGCTTGCATTTGCAAACACATAATGCAAGTCCGTATTTAGAAGTCAGTCCAGTGATGGATTCGCTGGAGGTCAGGCCACCTAGCACTTTCACATGAACACCACCAAAACTGCTGAAACTAAACCAGTCGTTGAGATGCTTCATTTTGTGGGAAATCACGGGGCAGGAGAAGGAAGAGCAGAAGGGACTTCAGCAGGTCCTATAATCCGTTCCTCTTCCATCAGGCAAAACAACTATTTGTTAGATCACTCCTGACAGGTGAGTGTTTGACCTGTTCTTAAAAACCTCCCCTCGGGGAGATCTTCGGACTTCCTCAGCAATGTATTTCACCACATAATTATCTGTACTGCTACAGGGGTTTTTCCCCCTAATACAAACCTAAATTACCACAGTTTTAGCTCAAGATTTCTTACTCTCATTACACATGCAAAATGGGCTATCCTGTTCTTTGTATTTGAAAGCTTCCTGGTTTACCCCTTTAATCTTCTGTCTTTTTAATCACACAACACAAATTCCAACGGTCTTTTCTCCTAAGTCATGTTTTATACCTCCAGTTCTTGTGGTGTCTTCTCGGAATTCTCTCCATGTGATGATTCACATCTTTTTTGAAATGCAGTGTCTAAACTAAATGCAGTGTTTCAGCTGAGGCCTTACTCATGCCGAGTAAAGCATCCGGGTCGCTTCATGTATCTCACGGCTGACACTCCTTTTTATACATTCCAGTATGTTTCCCATCTTGCAACAGTATGACATAGATGACCCATGTTTACCTTGTAAACTCAATATCCCCATGTCCTTTTCTACAAACTATTACCAGGCATGTCACTCTCAGGGTGTATTTATACAGTTGACTGTTTCAGCCTTACTATAAAACTTTGTAGTTGTCCTTACTTTTCTGCATCTTTTTTCATCCCCAAGATCTTTTTTCCAATTTGTCAAGGGTTGGGGGGGGAGTTTATTAAGCCAGTCAACTATCTGCCAGGCATCATCTGCAAATTTCATGAACAGACCCTCTATCCCTAGTGTCAAAAAAAAAAAAAATTACAAGACTCAGCACAAACTCCAGAAAAACCTCAAGCTGAAGTAGCCACCACCTTTGCCAAAGAACCACTGCCAGCTACTTGGATGTTGGATTTTCCTGAAGGTTCTGCACCTGCCTTATAGCAGTATCATCTAAACCACTAAATCCCAAAATGAGGCTTCACTCCGTATCACTTACAGCCTGCAAAGCCTTTGGGGTCCTATTAATTGCAGATATCATATTGTATCCATCAAACTGACACACTGTCTTGCCAAATAATTTCATTGTGTGACCAGAACCTGAAGACCAAGCCGTTAAGTGCCCTCCATGAACAAAATGTTGGAAATCTGTCTACACAAGTTCTTTAGCTCGCCACCGAGAACGTATCATACAGGACAGTGCTTAAATACCTCTTCCCCAAGTGTCTTTCTCAAAACTGTTCACTGACAGAGGATCTAAAAAAATGCTTTTCCTTCAAAGAAGGTATATTCAAATTCCCACTTCAAATTATTTCAAAGAAATACTGCTTTTACGAACACTTAAGAGTATGATTTTATAGACAAAACATCAAAGGAGACCTAATTTTTACAGTTTGTTAAAGACACCCCTGAAAGCAAGGTCCCTTTATGTTTAAAGTTCAGCAAACAAAATACTGATGCAGTAGAAGTCACTATCCAATTCTGAAACTAGATAATTGCAGAGAATGATTCATATGTAAAAGGAACTTTTTTAAAAAGCTAGAGTTTCATTTTTCATATTTGAAGCTTGTTATTATGAGTCTTCCATGATACAATGCCAAGACTGTTAAGTGCTGTTAGATGATAACACTTTATTATACAAGCTTGAACATACAGACAATAAAAATGCCAACAGAATACATGCACAGTTCTTCATCAAAATCTACGCAGTAATGATACAGGGCAAAAGGTCTCCCTCAGAAACCTAAGAAGGTAATTCTGCAGATCCTCTGTAACATCATTTACTAAGGGACAGCTTTTAGCTTTAAGGGCTTGTCTACATTCTTGTCCATGTATTTGGACAGAAGCTGTTACCAAACCAACACAGAATGCCAACCAAATATCCACACAAATTACTCCTACTAAACTAAATGTGTACAGCCTGCTTGGCACTTGAATACAGACAGGCAAGGCAACTTTTTTTACGGTGTAGATACAGGACTGTTACAGATGTAAGGCAGTAATAATACTGCTTCTGCCCTACCCAAAATTTTTCTCAAGGTTTTAGAAAATTAAAAAAAATTACTTACCGTCTTTTGCAGATACAGTTTTTCGCCTGTTAGCAGTCATAAAGTTGGTTTCAGAAACACTGTCTTTTTTTGCCATATGTAGGCCTGTAGAAAGAATATATACAATTAAATATATACATCCTAACAGTGAACAGTAGTTTTACAGGAAAGTCATGTATGAAAACAATTGGACAGATTCGTGAATGCATGGATAAAACTGATAAAACTGTACAATTCCTTAGACTCTTGATAAATGGGTAAAGCAAGACTACAGAACTATTTTGATGGATAAGCACAGATGTTAAACCCCTTAACACATTAAAACAGTCCAATCTTGCCAAACAAATTGTCTGCAAAATAGTAATGTTTATATTGAAGGAGTTCCACTTAAATCTTTCAAACATTTACATCTATTATACACACAACATTCACTTTTATAGTACTTAAGATATACCATTCACTAGTATTAATTTCACAATTTCTGCATTAAAGATTACACAATGAAGTTTTGAGAGGGAGATTTGAGACCAAATCTTCCTTCAGTCTACAAATAATGAAGTACGTATGCCAATACAATCTTTAAGAGCCTCACTCTTAGAACAGCAATGTTGAGATAGGCATGTGAACTAGTACTGCCACCTAAGTTATAATTTGTGAACAGTCATTTTGCATTTCTGACAGTTTCCTACCCTAACTCAATGAAGAACAAGCTTATCTATGATTTATCCCCTCCCTGTCATGAAAGAAAAATCACATCTTTTTTACTTAACTACATCTCTCGGCTTAATTCAGCTACAGGGACTGAACTAGTTTGCCAGTGTACTGTATTTTCCAAAATTTTATGGTTTAGCTATTAAGGCATCAGATCAAAAAAATAGTGTTTGTGACTGATAACACATTTCTCAACTTGATCTTAGTAATCCTTTTCCTAAAAACTTGAAAAAGAGACCTATTATCATCAATCTGATAGGTTATTCAAATCCAGTAGAAACAAATCAAATTTGAAAATCTCTATACAGCATTATATTTTACTTTGCAGCTTATAACCATATCTACAAAAAGCATACTAATTTTTCTTGGATCATTACAGACTACTGTATTGCAGGGATGAAGTTTAAAGGAAAGAAATGTAACCTGGTGATGCACGTAAACACTGCAAAACAAAGTTCTGCCTTTGCAGCTTTATCCTCCCACTCCAGACAGTGAATCAGCCAGGCACATTAATTCTAATGGACCTTTCAACACAAGAACATCTTACAAACGGCAGCTTCCAGATTACTGTTAGTGGATGTAAGCTCTGCTGGGCAGATGATGCATAAATCACTGATTTTTACCTAAAGCAAAGTATCAAATGTGTAAAATTTACAAAGACACAAATGCACCTTTGTGGCAGGAAAGGTGGTTTATGGCTAAACTGTCTGGAACACACCATCTGTGACAAAGGAAACAGTCCTTTCCATTATAGTTTAATGAGTTACAAACAGTTCACAACAAACTAAATCAAACATTGAAAAATATTTAACAGAGAACGTCAGCTTAGATCTGCTCCTGAGCTATACTCCTAACAAAGTGATTATTCTGAGAAGCTTTTTATGCAAGATGTCCATTTATAAATAGCTTAGATCTTGTGCTAATTGTAAACACACATAGTTAAAGCTTACTTCGCTCTCAATCTACATAGAGAAGAGTTACGTAAGTCATCCAAAATGCTGCCAAAATGCACCTCTTCTTCCACCAGCCTGGCACAGTGTTTCTATACCCTGTGTATTACTGGTAAAAGTGTGTAGTGTTTTAGGGTGCTTGAGTAAATTTGATGAGAATGTATGCATATCTTCCATCCCTTAAGCTGTGCCACCTTAGTATGAGTCACCTAAACAGGGTTCAAAAGGCAAAAGAAACGCTAATGTAATATATTTAACGACATTATTATGTAGGCAGCCAGACACAGGGCCAGATTATGCATGGTGGGCACTGCACACAGCAGGGAAGAGTCTGTACTCCAAACACCTTGGAAACTAAACAGACAGAAAAGATGCGTAATTCTTACTTCCCAAGGAGGGAACTTACAGAGAAGGATTAAGTAATTCGAGTAAATTACTAAGAAACTAAACCAGAGTCAGGGACTGAGCCTGTAACTCCAATCAGTAGATTGAGGCCATATTACCAGGACATCCTTTCTCTTCTCATTTGCCTCTGGTTTTACTCAGATAACTTAATTGACAGATAAAATACAATCAGTTAAACAGTTCCTTGATAATTTTGCCAGAATATAAATTAAATTTCTTCAATTTCTGTACATAAAGGTGTATATAGATTAGTTTCTAGATTTTCACTATTTTAGTGAGGTGTTTCAAGTTACCCAAGAAGATCTTAGTAAATGGAATCACATTAAGTTTAGACATTTAACTGGTATCACAGCCAATCAGAAATTACTTTAATGGCTCAAGAATAAATGTTGTGGGGAACTTTTTTTTTCTTTAGAGAGTATGTAAAGACTATAACCTGTCGTAGCACATCAAATCTCTATTATAGCTACACACAACGTCCTTCCAGTACCAGTTTACAGGCTAGCACGTTCTCATCCCAAGTGATGAACTAATTCCGAACAAGTATTTTAATACCAAGATTTACAGGGTTGGTGCTAATTCTTAAAGATTAGTATCTCTCTATCCTTTCTCAACATAGAAGAAAATACTCACCAGAATTCACTTTGGAAGTTATGTGCGTCACATCTATTTTCTTGGATTTGACCAAAGGTGAAGACCGCATGGAAGAACTTCGTACAGAGCTTTTTCTGTGATCAGAAGCCTTACTTATTTTAGAAAGAGGTGCAAAGATACCTGGAGAGAAAATTGTATGTGCCAAAAAAGAATCAGGGGTAATAGTAATGTAACAAAATTTTCAGGCTATTATCTCTTACATCAATTAATTTAGGGTTTTTTCAGCCACAATCATAGCTTACTATGCTGTCAGAGCACTTGTAGGGTAGGAAGGGCTAGCTCAAATGAACAGTGAAACCAAAAGGCTTATCAAGCAATATGAACAGAGTCATTCAGGAAGTCAGTAAAACTATCGATTAGAATCTCCTTTTTGTCCTAACGGTAACATCCAGTCTCTGCTGTTACAAAACACAAGACTTTGTATATCATGACTGTCCATGAAATATCAATTAAAATATCTCAAGCTGAAAGTTAGAAAACAACTACAAGCGTGAATCTCTTAAAAAGGAAGACAAAGCAGGTAAAGAAACATGGCTATTATTGTTACAACACGAACAAATAGTTTCAACAATAGAGATGGAAAAACAGGAAAGATAATGATCTCACACTTTCAAGGAAATAACCAGAAGTTTTGACTGGTTGGTTGTTTCAGTGGTTTTACAAATAGTTGCAGCCAAAACACTAGGAACAGTTAAAAGAATCAGTAAACCAACCAAACAAAGCACTACAAAGAAAAGCAACAGAATTTGTTAGCTGTTTCTATGCTCCCAAAAGGTTCATATCGTGCAATGCTTTTTTTAAAATTCAGGGGTTTAAAAAATTTAAGAAAAAAATTAAAGTTTATACCACGTTTCGGTGCACACTTGAAGTACTGGACTTTTCCAACACTTCCATTGTTCTTTCCTTCTGGTTCATCCAGCTCTACACCAGCCCACTGGCCACTGGCAAATTCCGTTGTGCCACAAAATCTTAACGTACCAACCTAACACAAAGAGCATCAACACAGAATGACTTTGTTAAACAAGTATTGTTCATGAGAATATAGTCTAGATTATGGAGATAGCAAGTCACCTCCAAGCTTTTGATCAAAACAGAGAAATACAAACATAACAATCTTCCTCGACTATTGACATTCCTATCATTCAATGCCAGTCAATGCATTTTCCAAAACGTCTTAGTCCTTCTGTGTATATTTTGTATTAAACAAAAGCAGTGGTTATTGACAGATCTCATAACAGACAAGAATTAGACAGTAAGCACTGCTGTACAA
This sequence comes from Buteo buteo, assembly GCF_964188355.1. Lineage (NCBI taxonomy): Eukaryota > Metazoa > Chordata > Aves > Accipitriformes > Accipitridae > Buteo > Buteo buteo. Next base: position 5,075,805 of record NC_134182.1, on the reverse strand, counting down.
TACAGCTCCAAGTCAGCAAGGTACAGGAGTACATGCCTAACGGGAAGCTTTACTTTCAGTGCCTTTCACAACAGTAGTTCCAGAATCATGGCTAGGTATCTGGCTGAACTGGAGATTCCATGGAAATACTAGATAAAAAATTCTATAAATATATCTGTGTCTGTATAAATATATACATATAAGTATACAAATATAGCAAAGCTTAAAGGGTAAACTTCAGAGCATACTTAATTTTTTTCTTCAGAAAAGATTCATAAGTCTTATTCCCTCCTTATGATTAAACAAAATTTCAAAAGCCAGCCAAATGTTTTAAACATTTTGTTGTCGTTTCAATACATACTATATACTCTGAACAGATAAGTGTATCAAGAATAGCAAGACAGACCAGTCTTGCTGGTGCACCTCAGTCTCCACAAACATACCTTATAAGCTCACACACTTCAACCAAATGGGGGAGGAATAACTAACAGAGATGCATTTAACATTGATTTAAATTCATTTTTTATTTTATTTTTAAATTAGTCTTAGTAATAAAAACCGTTGATCTTTCAGTTGCTCTGTTTTCATTCTCTCATGTGACCATGTGACCTTTAGACTCTTAGTTTATTTTTGACTATGACTTCACTGTCTAATCCAGCCCTCAGAGAGTAAACAGACAGGAAACCATTTTTTTTTCTTTACTATAAAACCTTCCAGCTACTCTTTCTTAATGTTCTGTAAAGAAATAAATGTGACCCAGAGCCTGTTCTTCTTTTACTCTGAAGATCTGCTTTAAACTTGACTGTTATAGGCAGGTACATCACACTAATCTAGACTCAGACTTTTTAGCTACCAACCTAGAGATCAAATTCAGCCATACAGGCACCAGCCAAAGGGCACTTACTGAGCAGAGACCAGCAGGCATCTTAAACTGGAGGTGGAGATGGCAAAACTGAGGCTCCAATTTTGCACAAATCCTAGGACTCGTGCAAACAAGGAGCAGAGGACCTCTTGCACATGAGAAACACGGCAGGAACAGGAGAAAAGAGTTCTCTCCCAGCTGCTGGTTTCCCTGCACTCCCATTTCATTGAGTGTCCATTCAGATAACGTACAATCGAGCACGGCAGGAGCCAATGAAGCTGGGGGACCCCAAGTCATGTACACATAAACACCTGCTTACACAGACAGCTTCCTACCCTGTGAGACAACTAGAATGACAGGTGCAGTAGGAATCAAGAGAGGAATCCATTTTCCCTCTGGCATCTACTGTGTTTGGCTTTCAAGATTCATTAAAGCCGATCTATTCGGAGACTGCAGAAGCAGGAAAGAGAACAGGAATCCATAAACATTGCTCGTAAAAATGCTGCCATTCTAGTGCCCTCATCCCAGCTTCCATATTCTGGAAATGAGAACTGCTCCAAGAGGAGGTTAAGAATTGGCACCATTTCATCATCCTGTTCTCACTTTTGCTCCACCCTGCACACATTTATGAGTATCAAGGGGGAGGGGAAGACAGGGCTGAGATCAACTTCTCCATTCAGACAAACGGAAAAAAGTGGATGGGAAACATTGTGGGAGTAATGCAGAACAGCTCCTCGCACATAAAGAAAGGAACAGAGGAAAGCAGACGTGGAAAAGGAAGACCAAAAAGCACAATCACATTCCTCCTTCCCACCTGCCATATGACAGCTTTGGCTCCCTTAAAAACTAGTTGGAAAGCCCTGCTGGCCTTTGGCAGCAGAAAAACAGCTTCCAACAACTTCTTAAAAAACACTGTAATAGCATACTCGGTTAAAAAAAAAAAAGTAACCAAACCCAGGAAGCTTCATCCATAGACGGTAAGCACATTACAGTACAAACAGTTCTATGGGCCTTACTTGGAAGAAAGATACACAAGACTAGTTTCTTCCCTTTCTTGCTATAAAGCCTCCGTTAACTTGCAGTTACATTATCTCCCCTAGCTTTCACTGTGCTATGGCTTTCTGTAAAAGAAACTTCCATGAACTTCTGTCTTTAACGAACAAGCGGCTTCCTGTACGTCATTTAGTTAAAATGCCTTCTGCGTAGTTCGCAATGCCTTCACTTTTCCTGACCCAATTTCAAGAATACACCAAATGAAAATGCAAAATGGAAGCTGCTTTGCACTCTCAGTGGAGTTCACTTTAGAATGTTTCAGTTGTGACAATTACAAATCTGAAGTCATACTAGAAAAGTTATTAAAGGTAAAGCTACTCAAATATAAAATTTTGCTCACAAATGCCTTCAATATTTACCAGAAAAAACATCTGAAATCTTTAAAAGAGTTCTAGCACTCTTAAATCATTTCAGAGCCCTTGCTATCAGAGCAAATAAAAGGTATGAATACTAACTGCAATGTCAATGTTACATTTTTCAAATACATTTTTTAAAATGTGTCTGGCAAGGTAGCTTCTTAAAAGCTACTCACGTTTGAGCTGGACCAGTACTAGCTGCATTCTTACACTTCCACAGAACCGTGTAACAACCCCATTGGCACAGGACTGCTTCAAAGATTTTAGCTGCATTGCACCAGTGAAACTGGGTTGCTACAGGCTAAGCAGATTTAAAGTTTTCTTTTACTGCCTTCTGGAAACTATCAGGGGTAATTCACAAATGCATAAGCATAACTGAAAGCTGGGCAACCCACAAAGTAATCTGTAAATTTTACCATCATTTTGATGCAACACCAAAAACGTTAATAAAGCTGAGCCATGCTGACGTACTATAGGAGACTGTTAAAAAATTGTTTACAGATATAAAATGCAGACTGTGCCTGTCAAAACAGCTTTTCATAATAGTGACTTTAACACATAACTGTTCAGCTTATTACTTTCTGTAACTAGATCCTTACTGCCATCCAGAGTTCATACCTTTCAGAAAGTGTTATAGACCCTCAAATTTGAGGTATGTCTCCAAAAGGGTATATAAATTGACTGTCCAGAAATTATGAAGGTATTATCAGGTTGCTCATCATACCTTCTGTCCTGCAATAACAACACGATCTCCCAGTTTCAGGCCAAGCGATAAAAGCATGGCCTTGCCTGTGACATGATCATAGTTTGGAATCATGGCTTTCGAGATGTCACAGGAGAGAGGCACTGCATCCAGCAATATCTGCTTGATTTCTTTTGCACTGGCCGCTGCATCTGCCATTTCCAGTGGCATATCTACTGGATCAGGAACCACATCTGCTGGAATCTGCCCTTTGTCATTCTGTAGAAACAAAACATAGAATTTAATGTTGTGACAAGATAAACCTGATCAGGCAAAACCACAGCAGTTTATGAAATTGTTAAACCTCTTCATTAGGTATTTTTCCTAGAATATCAACAACTATGAAAACATCCAAATTTTCAAATAAGGCTGCCAAGACATCCTTAGGTATATAAACTAGCATTTACAGTGTCTTATTTTCAAAAGTGCTAAGTTACCAAAATTTTTAATCCTACGAACATCATTAATACTCAGAACACATGAAAAAAAACACCTGTATATATCTGTGTATCTGAACACAGATTTAGGAAAGTAAGCAAGAATTCTGGTCTGTAACACCAATACTGTAAAGCTAACACCTCCCAAAGAATTTATCTTTACCCAGTATATAGTTTACTCCTTGGTAAGGCTTATTCCGAATTTAAGATAGAATTTAATTAATATATGTTGCATGTATAGAATACACAAAGTTGATGTCTCACATAAATACTTGAATAAATCTGTTCAGCTTTATTTAGATACAAACTATTCCATGAGAGATGAATTAAGGACGGAGTCCTTTCCAAACACGTCCCATTCCCAGAGAGCAGTGACTGTGATACCCTCTGTGTCCCATGTGATACTCGCTCTAGGCCAGAGCTGTTGGAGTACCAGCTCACCTGGAGTTAACCTTAACTCAAGGCCAGGTGATCAGACAGCAAGGACACTGTTGGGCTGTCAGGCTGCTACAATGGCAAGTTCTACCTACGCTTTCTTCAGCAAAGGCATTAGTATGGATCTTCACCTATCTGCCAATTTTCACGAAGTTTGTGGAAACATAATTATCTCAGACTTCCAGATTCGTCTCAACTGAGCCCCTGGACTAAGAAATTACTGGAAGCTCAGAGGGAATGACGCAGAGCGAGACTGTATTTGCTTTTTTTCCTTAAAAAACAGACTAAAAGCTCAACCTTCCCTGAGCTCCCTATAAATCTCCCTGTCTCAGCCCTAGAAAAACTATAATCCTTACTCCGTATTTGTACTCTGCTGTCCTCACAGAGGCAAAATCTACAAAGTCTCTGGTCAGAACTTTATTGTGGGATTGAAGAATTAAACACAGCATTCCTTAAAAATCTACAGTCATTCTGTAAGTAAAAGGTCAGCCCCATTCAAGTCACAGTACCTTAAAAACAGGATATAGCTACATTGAAGTTAAGTGGGGAGTTTGAGTTTTTAGTCATCACATTAGTGATTCTTTTGGTCACATCACTCCTGCAATTCAGCCCATCAGGTGCCCTGGAAAACTTTGTGTCAACACAAGGCAGGGGGCAGAGCAGAGGCAAGAAGGCAGAAGTGGGCACAGTGGCACAGGATTGCTTTTGTCAAGGGCAGAGCCACCTTTTGCCAGTTCAGAATGCTTGTGCAACTACAAAGCAGTATTCCCTGTGTCAACAGACTCTTAAACATACAGCTGCCATAGAATTTGAAACATGTACATGCACACTAAATAATGAGACAAAGAAGAAAAAGAGCGTTTTTAAAGAGATCTAGATTGAACATCGTGAAGAACTGTATGAACAATGATGTTCCAGAAGATTTCACACCATCAGTGATACATAAAATAATGACTTTTGAGTACCCTTAAGACAATTATAATTTCTCATTATAAAAAAAAAAATCCCTGAATTTGAAAACAGAGAACGGAGATACTACCTATGCAAAAAAAAAAAACCAAAAACAAAAACAAACAAACCAAAACCACCCCCAAAAAACATACAAAAAACCCACAAAAAAACCCACAAAACCAATCAAAACCCAAGATTTGTGGCTACATGCATATAGCAGCACTTTACACTATAAGTCAGGCCTTTTGTTTGGTTAATAAGCAGGGCAGTTAATGTTTCTTCATTTTCAGCTACTTATGCTAAGTTTACTGCTAAGCGATACACTGCATTTCTGGAGGTCACAGATTGCACTCCTGTATTTCTGAAAAGATCCACCACTGCCACGACAACTGTTGCAAGACACAAAGGAGTATTAACAAATGAAAGTTCAAGCAACAAATAGAAGAACATCTTGAAAGCTATTTGAACTAATGAACCAGACTGTGACACAAAAACACAAACTTCAACACACAAGTATGACAAAGCATACAAAATCATCCACTATGAGTTATAAATAATTTTTATGAGGCACTATCACTCCATATAACACATTTTTAGCTAACCAAAATCCTGGATAGACTGTTCAAATTTTCCAGGTGCTTTTTTCACCTTTTGGTGAATCTACAACCTAACTCCTTACCCTAAAGGCAGGATTTGCTCCATGTTCCAGTAAACACTTGACAGCTCCTGTACATAGGTTAAATGCAGCAATATGCAAAGCTGTTCCAAAATCAAAATCACTACAGGTGGCATCCACATCTGCAATTAAACATCACATGTGAGGTATGCAAGTCTGTTACGTGAATGTTTCATACTACACAGTCTTTGAGAGGACGTTCATTTTTACAGATTATGTTAACATTTATATAGAGACACCATTATTTATGTACTAAAAGCATATGAGAAGTAATCCTACATAGAACATCAACCTTATCTGCATCTGTTTATACATACCATGAACCAGTCTGGAAGATGAGCATTTACTTTCATTCATTTTATAATACTGATGACTTAACTGCAAAATTGTTGCTATTCGGGATGCCCAATCAAGTGTGCTAAGATTAACAAGTTAGTAACTTGAGGTTCACATGTAAACTAATGTTTCAGAAATATTTATATTTATTGCTTCTAGATGTCAAATGTTAAAAGGAGATGCATCTTCAACAAGTTGTTTTCCTTTGTGAGCAGGTAGGGGGCCAAGGGAAAACTGATTATACCTCTGCTTTACCTTGATTCAATTACTAATGGTCAAGAACAAACTAAGAGCTAGTGATTTTTATAATTTCTTTGGTTTCAAAGAATTGCACTCTGAAGGGTCTTGCACTGATAGTTTGGAAAATAGAGCACTGCATTTGACTAGAAGAGATTTAGCGTAATACATATTTCTGTCAGTTGTTCCCAATACATCTTTCAATCTGCTATGAAGTTATCACTGTTCTAGAAGATTGGAGTTCTAATGTCTATTTAGTCTTTGGCCCCTCTCCTAAACTATAAAAGAGAGATGTCAGTTTGAGTCAATTATGTATATGACTTAATTAAATATGCCAGCTGATTTAATAAAAAAAACAAAAGCCAACATGTTTTAGCAATAATATTCCAATTTGAAATACTGGTGAGGAACATAAAACTTTCTACCTCAGGGCTGTACAGTCTCCCAATATTTTCCAGTATCAGTCTCTGCCCCAAAAACCACTAGCCCCTCTCACAATGTGATAAACAAAGTATATCCCAACTGTATCAACTTCCTTATATAGTTACACTAAACTAGTATTTCAGGGGCAAATAAAACATCAACATAAATAGAAAATATATAAATATGTATGTCTTTGTATAGATACGTCAACTTTATACATAGTGATAAAGATCAAAGGTAACAAATTTGGGATCAAATTTTAAGAGTTTTACAATTGCACTAATATGAATACAAACTTAGCTATTTTAAATTTAATTGGCACATGCATGAAAAAGACTGCATTCACATGACACAATCATAACAGCAGCTATGTATGCAGATGTAACTTTAATTTATCAAATATCAAAAGACCATTACCAGTTTAAAACTGAGTAGAAGCCGTGTAGTTGTATACAACCATTGAAACTTCTATGTTTAATAAGGCTATTGAGTAAGTATTTTCTGCACACACAGGAACCAATTTGCAGAAATACTGATCAGTAACATCAGCTACTGAGTCAGCAACAATTTTAAAAATAGGAGTACATGCAACTGACATGTAGAGTTTTGTTTTGTTTAATTAGACTAGTGTGACTTCCTCAGACTTGCAAGCTTCATGCTTCGAGTATTTAAACACTGTTTTCTTACAGCTTTGTTCTAGGTCTAATTTAGCATAGTACAGGTGACAAAAAGAAACATATATATCAAACGTTACCCAGTAACTACCTCCAAACTACCTAAGAGAAATCAATATGCAGCAATGGTCTGTCATTAGCAAACCATGCAGATTACAGTCATTGTCTAGTGGCACCACACAACATTTCTAATTCTTAAGCCTTTCACAATTTTTATATTTAAAACCTCTAAAAATCTAAGATCAAACTAGCTCTCTGTTCTAACAATTGAGGAGTAAATCTGTATTAAGAATTTAACCGTAGAGTGTCATAAAGTAAATAGTTTAGCAGTAAATCAAAAGGAAAACATCAGTGGTACTGGGTGTTTCACAATGGGTGTCTCAGAGTCAGTATATTACTGTCTTGAAAAGTTATTTATACATTAACAACCGTTTTTCCTCCAGTTCAGTATGGATCCATCCAAGGCATATTTGCCTTCTACGTACATCCTCCCTTCTCTGCATGCTGCCTGATGAAGTATGGAGCTAAGATTATTCTTTCTGTTAATTCAGACCATACGTTGTTTTCATTTCACAGGGCAAATAATTTTATACATTTTCTGAGATAAAAAAAATCATCTGCTTATCCAAGAGTTGCCAACTGCCAAGGCATTTAACCAGAGTGGTTTCCTTGGAAATCTGAGCAAATTCCCACCCCTTCTGTAGGCACTGCACAGGAGGAAATGAGAACACCAAACGCAAACAAGGTCCGAAAGAAGACCTAATCTGCTGATGCAAATTATGGAGACTGGGCTACTGAAATGTGATGTGGACTTAACTATTGTGCAGTCTTATTTTGTCTTTTGTTACAACCTGTACTTGTTACCTCTTAAACGTGTCATACCAATAACAGCCCTGTTCAACAATTACATCCAGGATGAGTCAAGATCTGGTAAGCAAGCCTTGCGTACTCCAAAAACCTATCAGCTTTTTAGAATTTTGAGACAGAGTCTTTAGCTAGAACTAGCTAAAAAAAGAGCATTAATCATTTTGCAAAATGGCACAATCAGAAGATTATTCAATAGAACAAATTAAAATTTGTACAATTTCAGTATTAAAATTGCTTACAGGTTTTGATATCCTGACCAAATTAGGAACAAATGGTTCTGGTGCAGAACCATTTCTATATTTCCATTTGCATTAGTATAAATAGGGCTCTCCAATTACCAATCCTTCATATTATCATTCCAAAAGGTATTATCTATTCATGCCAAACACTAAAGTCAAACTGTTCCTTACACATGACCTTCTAGATAGCTGAGAAGTGGGAAAAATGAGAATGTCAAAGTTGCTTCAGTCACTAGTTCACCACATGCCATTGCCAAATCCCCACTTCTCCTTTACCCTTCTCCCAGCATTTCAGACATAATTCTCAGTGTTTAAGGAATCTTAAAAACCCTAAGAATTTACCAGAATAGTTACATCTTTTGTTTTCTGCGTAGATTCTCTTAGTCCTCAACAACTTGGAATTAATCTCTTTACTTTCCATTCTATTAGATACTTCTCTACCTAATCCTGTACAAAGCTCAAGTTTAAAAGCCAGCAATGGAATCAGTGCTTAAACAAAAAAAAAAAAAAAAAAAAAAAAAAAGTTAAGAGAAAAAATGAACCAATGAGGCTGACTAAAAGAATAAGAAATTAGAAATTATTTATGTATAATAGATAAATAAACCCCACACTTAAAGACAACTACACACCAGCTTAGGGTCAACAGAGTAACAAAATATGGAAAACTGCATGAAACAAAAGTAACAATGCCTACCTTTTGGCTTTGCATTTTTCAAAATAACACTAATAAGTTCTGGAACATCAAAGTAGGCAGCATAATGCAAGGCATTCATATTTGTCCAGCGGCTGCGTAAACTGCTATCAGCACCCAAATCAATAAGCTGCGTCGCAAATTTTACAGCTGTTTCAACATCACCTGCAAGGCAAATTTTGTAAAATATGCATTAAGGATTTATGTGACCTCAAAAAGCATGCACATGCTTATGTGTTACACATAATGTACGTTAAACCCTTAAAGCTCACAGCAGAACAATTACTATGCCTTTCTTTTTAGGATTAGGATGCAGAAATCTTTGCCTTTTATCATAAAGGGCTCAAATCTCTACTACAGTATATAATAACACTACCCATTTATCTCTAATGTAAATAATGTGTCACCCATCAAAACCAGGGATTTTAGTATCTGATAGAAGAAAAAAAAAATTACACACCACAATGCTGAAGTTTATGTTAAAAGATCTGCCAACACCAGAAAAGCTACCCTATGCCAGACCTCACTCAGAAACTTAGTTCAAACTCGGAGGAGAGCTGGGTTAGGGTCAACAAAAAAGTAACATAACATAGAAAAGCTAATATGGGTGTTCAAGCAGAATTAAATATGCTCTTATTTCCAGTACTTATGATCATAATAATGTGAACAAAGATAATTGTTTTCTTCTGACATGATCAAGGTGAAAGGAAAAAAAAAAAAAAAAAAAAGAACAGACAGTCACCTAATGTTCTAGTTTCACCAATGTTAGAAAACCATTGATAGCTTAGTTTGCAGTTTGTATGTCAGTCTGAAACAGCCTTTGCTACATTAAAAATGTGTGGTTAAGCTGGTACTATTATTTGCAATACCTATACCACTAACTCAACTTACTCCCGATTGCCACAGCCATAACTGCGCTACAGTTCTGTATCTTCCTTTCTGATGACCACTAGAAGAGCCAAAACCAAGCATTAAAATAAAAAAAAAAAAATCTACTGCAAGGAAAAATTCTGTAATAGTCAGTGGGATTAGCCTTTGTGAATTAGGTTTTTATATCTATAATGGTGTTTCTTTACTCACCAATACCATGAGCCCCTGATTTGCAAGTGTAATGCAAGAGAGTCATATCAGTCAGTCCATCTCTGTCATTCACATTGCAACCCCTTTTAATGATCTGAGGGAGAAGTGGAAAAGAAGCAGATTTTAGCTCCGGCGTATCTGTGACATCAGTATTATCTGTAAGTTACTTCAGATATATTGACTCCTGGGTTCATTTCAATGGCTAATAACAAAGAAGCCTGCCAGAATAGACTGTAACTGTAGAACTGAACAACATGCACAAATGTAATGAATAGTATTATATGAATACCATTAACCTTCATTGTTTACAGATTTTAAAGCTTCTTTATATTATTACTTCTAACATACATTTCACATGTTGAAAAGTTAACTGCTTAACTGAACAATAGGAAAATGACATCATTTATGAAGTCTCTCCGCTTGCTCTTTGATCTCTCAACAATTCCCCTCCTCCCTGGCAAAAAAAGCCCTCAGTTATACCATGGTAGGAAGAATGTTTACTATAGTTCTCCACCTGTTTAGAAAAGCCTGTAATCCGGAAGAAGAAAAATAAGAAAGTAGGATGGAATTAATAGAAACAAGGTGTCTTCTGAAAGCAGCCTATTGCAGGTTGCAAAGAGATTTCAATTCCTATCTCATTTTGTGCCTTGGAAACATTGCCCTTAAGGTCAGGCTTCACCGTAATTTCATATATTGGAGTTTATGATCACTGCTAAGTAGGAAACTGTAACACCAAGGTGAAGGGTCTCTAAACAACTGCTTTGAAAAGAAACAACATTTCTACTATCTATCCAAATGCACTGACTTTTTATCCCTCATCTTTCTCTTTCCAAATGAAAGCTGACAACACCTGGAATACAAGGCACTGACCATTAACTACTTGTTAAAAGGCAGAAACTGTATCTGCTTTTATGAGTAGTTCTGCTTCTGAATGAACTGGTTTTATTCGTTGTCAAAAGAGTATTTCTTTAACACTGAAAGCATTCAAGGATCTTCATTTATACCTCACCTCATTCCCAATAATATCAATATTCTGCTGGACCTGTGGAACCCACTGCCTTAAGATAGCAAACAATTCAGAAACTGATGTTTTGGGGTCGAAAAGTATTTCTTGGCATGCTGCATCATTGGGATCGAAGAAGGAAAACTCTGTTAAAAAAAAGGAATCATTAGGTATAATTTTAGACTTTAACATGCATCTAGTTTTTCAAACTCAGAGGCAAAGAATAGCAGAAAGAGTCACTTCACCACTAATTACACTGGAAAATCAGAATGTTGAATTAATTGAGAAAATTTTCTTTAAGATCTGGTCCAGTTTTCCTTTAACACTAAGGTCTTGCTTATACTTCTGAAAAAGCTTTGAATCGGCAACCAATACAATGATACTGCAAGACTGATTTTAAGTTTAGGCAAGGATTAACAGAGATGTGCAGTGATTATGCTAATAAGGGTTTAGTCTTGCTTCAAGCTAGCCAAAGACTGCTGATTCTAAGCTGTTCCCAAGCACAGACAAGCCTCTTGATCTCTCAGTGATTAAATGCGTACATGACTTCTCCATATGCTACAAAACGTGTCTTTTCCTTCTTGTTCCATCACAATTTACATAAAACATACCAAAATATAAACACATGCACAAATCAGGAAGGCATTCTATGGCCTCCGTTATTGTCAGATATTTCATGAATGTATCAGTCCCAGCTGGTGGCAGCTGCAGGTAACAAACACCTTTAAAAATTAAGCCACCAAACCAAGATAAAAAAAAAAAGATTATTTTAAAGACTTTAAGCCTCATATTGCTTCAGACAACCCAAAGTATAGGTGTAAAAACCACCTTATTATTAAAGTATGATATTTCACGTTACTTATAGGCATTTGTATGTGCATGTATACACATACCATACTTTAAATTTGTGGAATTTCTTCCAACTGGAAAATTATATGAAAGAATCTGGAGAGCAGTGGCTATTAGGAGATGGAATGGAAGCAGAACCTACTGTCATCAGCAAGTGACTGAATCATGGAAAACACTGAACTTTTACCCCCGCTGCAGCTATCAGGGAGTTGCCTTTTTAAAAGGTTTCAAATAAATGTACAATGTCAGCTTGCATCAATCGCAGATACAAGGCTCTCAGAACGGACATACAGGTTAAGTAAAATAGAGCATCAGCCATCTGGGTGTATGACATGGTATAAACTACCTCTGGATGAATCATCATAACCTTTCCTCAGAAAGAGCATACCGTACTTCTAGATTGGATTAACAGATAAAAGCACATATGGAGCTCACTTCCTGGCTATCTAGAGTTCCTCTCACTGCATTGCCATGATTCAATAAGTGAAAAAGGAGGACAACTTCACTGATATTTAGCATGAATTTGTATTTGCACCTAGCATATAAAAAAAGCAAACCCCTTATCTCCCAGTACTACACAAAGTGTGCTTCTCACCTACATCCTATGCATTGCCACAGATCTGATTTATCTACTAATATTTAACTTCCATATAAACCACAGCTGATCTATTGCTGAAAGCTATGAAGTAAACAGACAACTAGCCAACAAAATTAATGATCTTACACAACATGCATGATTCTTACTCTACCAGGAAGATTTCTAGCTACAAACCTGAACCAAATTATATATCAGAATTCAACTCTAACAGAACGTTACAATCAGCATGCTAGGGTAAAAACCGGAGAATATATTAAGTATTAATAACAACCACCATAAGTGCTTAACAGGGGATCAGCTGTAGTGTTTGCAAACCAAAGAGATGTTACAGAAAATCTGTTAAAACAAAAAGTTCCATGAAAGGATGACAATGGCACCTAGATACATTAAAACATTACTTTCTCCACCTCTATCTTTCCCATGCATTGATTACTGTGCTCAACTGCATTAAGGAAAAATAAATACACTTAATGTAATGAGCAAAAATCTTTGTCTGTTGTGGTTTAACCTTCTTTACCCAGATTCAGTAATATTAGTGTTACACAGGTGACAGCAACCTCCTATAAAAGGAATTTTTTTTATTCAATGAGTAGGCATAGACCGAGTAGGACAGACAGTAGCAATATTGTAGTGTTATTAGAAGATATCACAACACAACAATGTTTAAAGAAGGACAAATGGAAAATTTTTCTAAGGGATAAGAAGGAAGAACAGAATAAACCATGGCACTACTTAAAGAGTAGAATAGGACAGACAAGTTATGATAACAGGGCTAAACCATGTAAAGACAGATGTTCATGTATTAAAATATATCTTATGGACCTGTTAAAATTCCAACTTGTGCTAACTCATCAAATAATTCTCCAGAATGCTGAGTCTGTCAAAGACAGAACATTACATGTATTTATTTTTCCTGAATACAGTTGATTGCTCTAATCAACGCATGGAAAGAACAAGTGGATGCAGTAATTTTTAAGGTATATAGATGCTATTAACACCTTCTGCAATATTCAAAGGCTTTATAATTGTAGCTATCTATGCAGATCCTTACCTACAGTGGCATGTTAATATATTACATATCCTGTTTAAAATATTATAATTTATACAAGCAAAGACAATTCAACATTATTTCAAAAGCTGATCACCAATACTTGCTACAGTTTTCTAACACTCATTTCACAGTCCTTACCACCACAAACACCTACACTTCCAACAGAAGCATCCCCCTATATTGTTTACATACTGAAAGCATGAGAAAGTGTAACTCTAGAGGTTTTAAATGTGATGTATATGCTTAACTACATTTAATTACTGAAATTTTATATCTTAACACAATATCCAGTTCTACACTGAGATGTAAAAAACCTACAAACATCTGACCACACACCCAGAAGAAACAGTAAGAAGGAGAAGATATTATAATTTAAAATGCATGTGATAAGAAAAACAGAAAAAGCACGGGTCTTCATCGTTCATTTCCTTTAAAAAAATAATAGAGAATTCATTTACAAGCAGTAAACTACTTCTGAAAAGGAGGAATAAATTAAGAGTTGACAGCTTTTCTTAAAATTTATTATTCAAATTTATTCTCTGTTGATCACAAATTCATTTTCTGTTAAAAATACATACCACAGTCTGAAGGCATTGGTGCTGCAGCAACAGAAAAAGTAACAGATGTTTCAGAGTTTGAGAATAAGAACCGTTCTCTTTCAATGAGGGAATCTCCTTCTACGGAAGGTTCTGGGAGATCCTCTATGGTCATCTTCTAGAAAGCCACTTTGGGAGGAAAAAAAAAAAAGAATAAATAACTTCATTAGAAATACCTTGGATTAGTTCTATTGTAGTAAGATATAATGTGCAATAAGACTAAAATATCTCCTTTTTGCAAAGATAAACTACCACTACCATTGCATTCTTACAAACTAATAAAGTTAATTAGTAAAAGCTAGTAGAGTATGGTGTCAAGGATAGCCAACTTCCAGTTTTGACTTTGTCACTAAACTTGCATGTTATTAATGGAAAACATTATGTTTCTTCCCAGTTTTCCACTTGAGCAGTAATGAAAATAATAATGCTATACTAGCAACCACATGGTGATGATGAATGGATTAGTATTTTACAGTTTTATGAAAATGTGAAGCATCAAGTACCTGGTCCTCATACTCTGCATTCATATTCCTTTCCTTCACTGTGAGCAAGAACGTGCTACCAGCTACCGCCTTCTCCTCTTTTAAAATTCTCAGCACTTTAATCTTCCCACACAAAGCTGTAGACAATTCATCACTGAGTGATTCACTCCTGGACTCATGATTCCATATCAGCTCCTTTCCCAGCTTCTCCCCTCTATGTTTTAAAATAGCATACTTACCACAGTGTTGTAACCTCCACTCTGGTGTTGTTTCCAGTCAACTTTTCAGGCCTTAGAGCAACCTAGGAGAGAGAAGAAAGATTAAATGGCCGTACAGAGTTATAGTGACATTTTCTAACAACCAGGCCAAGTTACGTTCTAGTTATGGTTCACATGCTAAGATCAGGGGAGAGCTGACTACCGCTTGTAAGACATCTACTCAGCCAAATTCAGTAACAAATAATGAAAAACAACATTCTTAATAGAAACAGGCATTATCACACTATTGGAGACTACATCTCACAGTTGAAAACCTGAAATTCTACACCTTGAATTTTCATGGTTAAATACTCAGGGTAAAAGCAACACTTCTACTAAACAAGCTGAATTTTTATTCTGGAGCTTGCTATACAGTGCTCTTTACTCAGGAATTTTTTTAGCCAATTTGCTTGACAGAAAGAATTCATGGAGTTTCAAAGCATGTTTGGTTTTATTACATTTAATCTATACACATGAGTAAACAGGAAAAATAAAAAAAAAAGTAGTCTGGTTTTTGTATCTTGCACACAAGTAGCTATGTGAATAGATTTATTCTAATATTTCCCCAAATAAACTTGTCACACTATTTGGGAACCTCATATAATCTGCATTCTAATATAAAAGGCATTTTAGCAGTGGATTACAGATGCTGATCTTGAAGTAAATAAAAGAAACCTCCTCTTCTTGCACTCCATGCACAGTTCACCCTGTCCTCAACTCGGAAAAGAGGTCCCCATGAAAAATGCTCATTTTTCTCCAACTAGTTTATTTCTTCAGTCTTATGCAGTTGTACAAATGCATGTGCTGGCACAAAAGGAAGATCAAGAAGGAGGCCACTGGGAAGGGCAAGTCTATTTCTTCCCACAGCATTATTAAATTGCATTGGCTTAAGCATTCTTAGATTCAACAAGGCCAAAAATACCACTAATTTTTTAATTATTATTTTCATCCAGTAAGGAAAAGTTAGAGTTTACAGTTTGAACGGCTTTATAGTCATCATAAACATGACAACAATGGCTTTCTTGTATGAGGGACTAGAGTCTCTTAAGCTGCAAGTCACTAATTAAATCTCTTTTGTAGGGCAACAGTGAAATATTTGTTCAGAGGCTACAGTAAAACAAAACAAAACAAAGCTTTGTAAAACACATGAATCCACAACAGTGTTTCACAGGTAGCACATCAGACACTCTCGTGAAAAGCACAAAGGAACAAGTAATGTGCGTGAGTATAAAGAGATGATAGCTAAACCTGTTAAGTCAGAAAAAGACAGGAAAGGAATTATAAGCTTTTTGCACAGCGCTGCCAGTACAACACTGAGGAAACAAAAGAAACACAATGAGAAGTAGCCAGACCTGACTGAGCAGATGGTAACAGGAAGAGGTGAGATTTGTAAAGTACGATGACAAAAGTTACTGGAATTAGAAATCAACAGAGACATTTGAAAATTAATACAAAAGACGACTGTTTATTGCACACAGAAAAGCAGACCAAACAGAACAGAATCTGTGCATTTGCAAGTATCCAGGGCATCTTTTACTCTGACAGGCCAGAGGGGAGAATACAATCTGTCACAGGAGTGAAAAAATTTCAGCACACAAACTACCAAAGCAAAGCAGGCAGAGAAACAACCCATGTTGTTGGGTAGGCGACATGAAGACCCAGGTGCTACAACACATGCGCCGACCCAACTCCACAAAGAATGGCTTCACATGTTTACACTAGTGCCAACAGCCCCTGACCTAAGCATGCACATCCTTACACCGTGGGATTTTAATCTGGATCTAGAAACTTATTACCATGTCATAGCACGGTACTGAACCATGCAATGTCAAGGCAACAATACGTTCTGCACCCATGACTACCTCCAGAGACTGCTAATTCAGGTGTAAGAACATCACAACCAGTTAACGTCACACACGCGTACCTGGAAAGGCAAAAGGAAAGCAAAAGATTGAAAACTATTTCAAAGAAAGGGAAAGGACAAACAGGCATTGTCCTTGTAATGACTTCTGCTCTAAGCAAAAACTCAACTGCCTGAGGTATTAATATTATCCAAGATATACAGACGCAGGTGGGAAGTCCCGGTGAAATGGAACAGAAGGTCTTCCGGAAGAGCAATGATTTCCCTATATTAGTAAGATCAGTTTAAACAGACAGAAGGAAACAGAGAAATTCAATGAAAGGAAGCACAGAATTTTCCTGTTCACAGCATTGTCAAACTACCACTAAGTGTAGTTTAGCACAGCAGAGAGTATCATACTTATTATTTTTTTAACTTAATTAAATCTGAAAGTGAAAAATAGAAATATCATCGGGAAAAAAAAAAAAAGAAAACTTGAAGGAGTCATCAGATGCGCATGCACTTATGTTGACAAGACTGAAGAGCAACGACAGGTTTCCTGATATCCACACGTTACAGAGAAGTGCACGGTACCTCTGCATATTTAAAAAAAAAAAAAAGTTGTGTAATACAGGATCCAACTTGTTCACGTACTCCAGATTCTGTAATTTGCAATTTGTGTTAAAGCACAAATACAAAGTTTTCCTGCGAGCACTATAAAAAACTTGCCAACGCTAAAGCACTTCAAGTGATGAAATACAATTGTGCTAGGGCTTTGATAGCAGAACTTGTCACGGATGTGATGCTATTTTTGACAACAACCACGCATAATGGACTACTTATCGTGCACTTATATGCGCTCAAGAAGAAAAATTGAGTTCAGAGAACACGACTCTTGCCACATACGCTATCTGCTTGCTCCACAAAATTTACAGCACGAGCGGCGGACATGTTACGTGCATACAGGTACACTCAAGACTGGTTTTTCAACCGGCGTGCGGGGCCCTCTTGCAACACGGCACTTTGTTTTGCGAAGCTGGAAATTTAAGAGAGTTCAGGTTTCAGAGCTGTCCGGGTTGGCTCTGCTCGTTCAAACCTTCCCGCCTCACCTCCCCCACAGCAGAAAGCCCCGGTACCGCTCACGGGACGGTTATGTGGGTGAACCCCCCCCCCCCAGGCACCGGAGTCGGGGAGGGGGGGGTTAGTTCCCAGCCTCGGCGGGCCGGGACACGCAGTAACCCCTCACCGAGCCGCGGCCTCCCCGCGGGACCACCACCGCCGCCGCCCCCCCTCCTCCCCGTTCCTCACACGGTGCTCCCGCCTTCCCTCACCCACGCGACCGCAGCCCGTCGGGCGACCCCAAAGCCCGGTGAAGGGGGGGGGGGGGGGGGACGACAATCGCCGCGCACTGCTGCGCGCCGGGGGCCAGGGCCGGCTGCCCGCTGCCACCCCACCCCCACCCCGCGCGGAGGGAGGGAGGACGGGAGAGTACCGGGAGGCCGCCGGTCCCCGTCCCGCTCCGCTGCGAGACGCGGCTGCCGCCTCCCCCCCCCCCCTCAAGCCCTACCTGCTCTCCGCAGGGAGGGGCGCGGCGGGGCGCTCCCAGGGCCTCCCGCGCCCGCCCGGAGCTGAGGGAGCCGAGCGAGGCCCCGGCCCCGCGCCCGCCCCGCCCCTTCGCGGCCACCGCCCCGCCCCCTCCCCACCCACCGGCCTATGGGCGGCCAGCACCGCCCTCCTCGCCCCGCCCCACCCCGCTCGCTCCGGCGGGCCCGGGCCTGTCGCCGTCCTGTCAGCGGGGCGGCGGGGTTGGCGTTCGGCGAAACGTAGGGCGGGATGAGTCAGGTAATTCCGGAGCACTTCTAAAACGAGCAGCGCTGAGGGATAAAAGGAGGTGCGAGAGAGACGTGACTGGCTGGGGGCGCGGCTGTGGGTTCAGAGTCTTGGGTTGCCGAAAAGAAAAGAGGCAGACAGCTCGCCTCCGCCATCCCGGGAGACATTTCTAACCGTGACCCCCCCCCTTGACGGGTTCGTCCCGGGTGGGGACAGGCCTGGAAACCGGCCAGGGCGGCGCAGAGGACGGATCTGCCCGGCTTAATCCGCTGCACCTGCCCACGGCCACAACAGCACCTGTAATGAACAGGTTAACTTTGTTCATGAAATCGCATGTGGGGGTGGGGACATTCTTCACTTATCTAAAACCTGTAAAGGTGGGGATGTTCTTCACTTATCTAAGACCATAAGTATCCAGCTGAGTAGACAATTACATACTGATGATTAGAATGAATGGGACTTGAGTCACCTAAAGAACAGCTGAGGAAGACTGCGGCCTTCATCCCAACAACCACCACAAGCCAGATTACGACCACCTAACAACTGATGGCACAAGATACCGAAGATACCAGCCAGCCGTCACGTATCAGGGACTAAAAGACTGTATAAATAAAGAGACTCTTCCCCAGTTTCGGCGCGAGCTTGTTGGCGGAGCACTGTCTCCCCGGCCGCCCAGCGCTGTTTTGCTCTTTTATCGCTTGCTAATAAATTCAATCTTTTATTTAATACAAATTGGCTCCTCCAATTTGTCACGAGCGTTTGTAACAGCACCCGCGGCCCAGCGGTGAGGGCCCCGCCAGCCCTCAGAAATAAAGCGAAATTAAAGCTTTAAAGTGCAGATCAGGCAGCTTTGGCCTGTGGAGGAGAGCAGGGAAATAATTCCCGGTGCTCCACACTGCTCGCGCACCTGAAGAAAAACAGGGCTAGGAGGCACGGCCGGGAGGAGAGAGATTGGGGAGCAAAGAGAGACGCGGCGCAGTGCTCCTTAACTGCGGATTTCGGGTGTCAAGTATTCACAAATGCTTAGCGCCATAAAACGTTTAGGCACCGACAGCTGCGTAAAGGGATTTGCTTAAGGTCACACATCATCGCCGGTAGGTTTAAGCACAGAACTCAGAAATCTGGACTTCCCAGTTATTTTAGTAACCAATTGGAGGAACGAAAGTAATAACTTTCAAGAAGGCTTTTCCGGGGGTGCTTATCCAGTGCTGTAAACCTAATAAGGATCTAAATCCAAAGGTTGGTAATCTCTAAGAAACCCATGCAGTGGTAAACCCATTTTCATACAGCTTGAGCCCAGGCTACTTGAGGGGAATTTGACCTGGCTAACAACTCAGACAAGTCCTGCTGTATTTTTATGCGCCATGTGGGTCGCTATCAAGATGTTTATAATCTTTTTGTTGTTGTTTTTCCAGTGATAATATTAACTGGAGGGGGAGGCAGAACAAATAAGGGGAATGACAAGTGGAAATTACCTCAAGTGAAGTACTGGAAAAGGGAAGAGCTGCAAGTGCTCCCACATCCCAGAGACTTCAAAACTGAAAGAAGTGGAACATGGAGTTGCAGTTGTGATAGTAAACATGATACCAGATGGCTAGAGAAAAGCTAAGATAATTCTTCCATTTCTTAGAAACATTCCATACTTCGGAAAAGGCAAATAAAAGTTGCTAGGAAAATGCAGGCCCGCTATTTTCACCTCAAGGGTACTTTAGAAAAAGAGTTTGAAGTATAACCAAACACATGGATGTAAGCGAGATCAAAAGTCACCTTAGTATTGGCAGTTGATGTCTGCCTTTTTTTAGATGCTTGATGTTCTGGGCAAAGCAAATGTTTTATGGCTGATACTGAATGATGGACTTCAGTGCAGTGCCTGAAATGGAAATTATTAGCAATTCTAAAGACAACTAGAATTTAGGAGAACTTCAGTGGAGATAAAGCGCAAGCATAGGGGGAAACGGTTGAGTTGAATGGAAATTACTGGGCTGAGGGAGGTTACCGATGACATCCTGGGTTATCATTCTTGGAACTAATCTTTGTTTCATAGTTTCCTTCAATAATTTTGGCAGAAGAAAACAGCAAACTGATGAGATTAAAAAGAAAAAGGGGGGGCGGGCGGGGAGAACTGCTGTTAAAAAGGAATGAACTAATAAGATTGATGTATGGGATCATCATATGGAAGTGATTGAGGAAGAGAAAGATGCAATTGTAGGTGACAGCTACACAATGAGCATCATTACCAATACGATGCAATGGCATAGAAAGCAAACACTTATTTTAGGATGTGTAACTGGAGAGTTTTGGCAGGAAAGTGTTCATGCCTGCAGGTTCTGCCATCTCCTTCAGAAATTGCATACAGTTCTGACCACCATTCTTCAGTGAGAGGCAGCTAATCTAGCATGTCCACAGGTTATTTGCTAGCAGAGTCAAGGAAAAGAACAGTCTATTTTAGGAGGTTACTAGTGCATAGCTTGTTTAATGCAGCAGAATGAAAGCTGAGACAGAGGGTATGGTTGCCATCTGCCATAAACCATGGAAAACGGTATGTGAATTCAAAGGTAATGTTGAATATGAGGATAAAACTGCATGTATACTTTCATGCTAGAAAATGAAAGCAAGCACCTAGCAAAGCATCTCAGGTTCTAGAACATCCTTCTAATTGGAGCAAACATTTTAGGTCAGAGTGAATCCTGTCACTTAGTGGTGCAACTGCAGAGGAGACTGGACACCATTGCCTGACAAAACCCCTGCCTCTCCTGACTTCCACTCCTGGGCCCTGCAATAGAAATTTAAAAAAAAAAATCTTTAACCTCATTCTGTACCTTTTCACAATACCTTTTTCAGCCACTCCTACGTGCCAGGATATGAGTCCAAATAAAAGTCTGTTCAGCCTATCCTGTCTGACTCATTCGGTGCTGCCATGGGCAGCAAAGTTACTGAGCACATGGAGAACTCAAAACAATGGGCTGCAGCAGCTCTGACCACCTCGGGAGGAAGATGGGGAAACAATGCTTGTGAGCAACAAACCTGTTTTAACTAAAATAGTACTTCACTTCTTGTTTCTCCTTTGGTCAGAAATAGGGCGTTACTAACCAGTTCCTTCATCTTCACAAATCTAGTGTCGGAGGAAAGGGATCATCTAAATGGCTTTGGAAGACATTGCAGCTTCGAGTAGAGCCCCTTTAGAGCGAGGATTAGGGCAGCAGAGAGGTTCTGAAAGTGAGTGCGCTTACATACCATTTTCAGTGCGGCTTCAGGACAGCAAGCATGTTCAAAAGACAGTGGGTACTCCAGGAGCTGCCCTCAGACCTGTGTATCCACCCGCAGTCAGGACATTTCCCTCCTACAAAAAAGGCTACCAGTCATTGTCAGTCTTTCCAGCCCTGCCCGTTATTTCCCAAGGGACTTGCCACCCTTCCTCCCTCCAAGCATCAGCCAGCGCCCCACCGTGTAAACTGCCCTTTCCAGTTTCTTCTAGGAGTGCCAACTCCCGGCTCCTCAGATCACATCCACCGCTTCTGGATCCACGGCCTCGAGTGTAGCAGTTCATCACGAGCCACTCGGCTCCTCTCCGGTTAGTGCCCAGGCAGCAAAAGCAGATCACCTTCACTCCCGAGTAAATTCCTGCTCTACACACACACACGTGTCAGGGCTTGCACCAGGACAGCTGCAGCAGCACACCGTACTGCCAGGCAGCAGCTGCCACGCTCCAGGCTGCCTGTGGGTTTGATGTGGCTTCACGCAGCTATCGGCGCACGCGTTGTGGTTTGAGGCACGCTGTGAGAGGAAGCCGGGAGCAATGCTGTATTTGTCGCAGTTTTCAGGGAAACCCTGAGATGCTTTAGGTGAGGGAACCCACTGAGAACTGGAAGAGGCACGAGGCTAAATAGCTGCACTCTTTTCTATAGCATCTTGGGCTATTTTTCAGGAATACGAATCACCTGGACCTCACTTCTAAATTCCAGATCAACACTACCACTTTCCGCTAGAAATGACAGAAGCCGCTGCCTGCCTGTTAAATTGCCAGTCCCTCACCTGACAGAAACTTGCTTTCCTTGAAATTGCTCCACAACCACAAACCTGCTTCCACTTGTGAGAACTGCTGTAACCATTGCCTAGGCTAATGAGACTGTCCCCTCTTAATTTTCTAGATTTGTATAACTCTGGAAATCTATACTTAAAGCTTTATGCTGTGTCACACAATTCTTGGTCCTAACTCTTACCTTTTGCCAGTCCCTGTCTTAACCATTGAAACCAGCAGTGAATGTATTAGTTACAACAGATAGCAAGCTTTTAAATACACATGGATTTCTTACCAGAGAGGAACTATAAGTGACCAGAATACACATTCCAAAAATAATAGACAAACGTAAATCTCACAAAACTACCGCTGACCTCAAGTGGTCATACAATTTTTCTTGACTCCTTTGGGTCACCTGAGTGTACCAACAGCCCTGTGCAGGCAGACACCCCAAACTGACTCTCTTTAATTTTGTACTTATATTTCTTCTGCTGTTATTTCCTTTATAAAGTATTTTTGCTGGAGAAGGAAACTGGTTTCCTACCTGTTTTTAACAATTGTTTTTTTCTTCTCCTGCTGCTGTTTAAAAAAAAGGGCTCTGATTTTACAAAACAGTTTTTTGAAAGCATTGAGTTCATATTTATTGCCTCATGCAATCCATCTGAAACAATTTACTTAGAAATAAAGAGAAGGCATGAGTTGAGCTTCAGACAGCCTGTTCTGAAAAGTTTATCCTTGACCCAGAATCAAGATGAATTTTGTCTTTCACTTGCACCATCACCACTAATAAAGGCTATGTGTAGACTCACTGGTATCATTTAATTCTTTGCAACTAGATTTACTTCAAACCATGATATTCCTATTCCTTACCATTGTCAACAGGTTTCCACAGGGGAAACAGGATGAAGCTTTGTAAATCTTTCTGTCAGTGATTACAGAAAGGAGAGAATCTATTCCATCTCCCAGAACAGCGTCAGCTCTGCGGGAGAAGCTGACATAAAACCCAGCAATTTCTTATTTATTTAGCAATATCTAGGCCAACAATATGAAGAGCTCCCTGGTTATATTCAAATTGCTGATACAAAAGAAACCTGCTTTTTCTTCTTTCAGAGTAAAATAGCTCTTTAAAGTTGTTGTTATCACTCAAGGTCCCTGTAGTTCCTCAGTGAGCAGAAATTCAGTTTCCCCAGAAGTCGTCCACAAATATAAACCTTAAATTTTTAAGACCCGGTATAAGCATTTATGTGCATTCCACTTTTAAAGCCCACAATGTCTCAAAAGCAGTCCCTCATTATCATTTTTCCTTGTTTCCATAATTTTTAAGCTTATGGTACTAGTTTCACACTGAAATTTCATGTAATTTTTAATCAACTGATTCTTCCTTCATGAGGCCCTAAAATCCATCCCGTGGTTACGGCATTGGTAACACCTCTGGGGTCTGAGTAGCACAGATCTCCGTCCAGGGTCAGGCCTTATTCTTGCCTTTTCTAGGGCACTTCCAGTGCCACTTTCAGACTAGCCTTCGGTTTTCATCATCTGTTGCACCAACTATGTCTGACAGGGTTTGAGCATTTAAGTTCTTCCCTCGAGGAGTGCTACGTGACCAGGCAGCTCCCTCGGAATTAGAATACTGCCAATTTTAACAGTAGGAGGAAAGTATATGAAAGGAAGAGCAGAGGCAATTTACACACAGGCCATATGCAAAGGAAAGTCTCCTTTAATCCTTAATTATCTTACATTTGGTGCTTTCCTAGGGTCTGTTCCTCAAACACAGTTTCGTCTTCATCTGGGGCACTTGTAAAATTGCTTGAGTCAGCAACTACACAGGTAACACACTTGGGGCAGCTACTTGAACATAACCAACTGTTTCCTTTTCAACTTGTGTTCTGCCAACAGTAGCACTGTACACCAAAATACATTACTATAGTAACTGCACTAGGAATGGCATCAACGTATAGCAATCATAAATTACAGATTACAAATTCATCTAACCCCCTTACAATCAAAAATATTTCCTTGTCATTCTCCTCATCAGTATTCTCTTCTACCACTGTTTTTTATCTAAGTTACCCATTTTGTCTTCTCTTTTGTTGCATGACCATGAGACAAAGCATTTTCCTTAGCATTTTCCATGAGGTAAAGCATTTGGGTTTTTCTGAAGTGCCGCAGACATGCAAAGCAATGTATAACTACTTAGTAACAAGAATATTGATGAGGAAAATGGAGTTTCATAAGTGGTTGGAAACAGGCATGTCAAAGTTCCTGCTCTCTCACAGAAGCTCAAAAATTTCACGCAACATTAAACAGTCATATTGTATATACATGCAAACTGCAATTAAAGTTAGGATAAAGCAGATGCCTTGTTAAAACACATTTTCTATGACCCTGGATCACTCTTTAATAATAAATAAATAATAAATTGAATATTGATTTAATATTACTATTTGAAATAATAAATGACTACATAATAAATAATCATAAAACAGGATTTTGCTTTTCTTTAACCATCCATGTATTTCCTGTAAGATGTTAATGCACGGCCTGCAAATAACTAGGAAAAAAAAAAACAAAATAACAAAAGTGACGTGACTATAAAATCAAAGGAAAAAGTGAAGAAAAAGAACTTCCCAAACACAACAAACAACATGCCTGGAGTTAATTGTCAAAATTCCCGGTGTGAACAATGGCACTGTCGGAGCTGCTTTTTGAAGTAAAGTCACAAGACATTTTATAGCACAAATATTAAACAGCTACATAAAGATGTCCCTCAACTCCCACTGTAAACAGAAGAGGTACACCAAGGCTAGTTGCTTGATCTACTGCGTTTTCCTTGCCTTACTGTGGAGGGCTATAGCATTCTGCCCATTAGGATCACTAGGATGAAGCAGCTGCCTAAATCTGCTCCATTTCTCCACTTTGAACACATTAGATATGTGTCTAAAAGGGAATGCAAAAAGAGCTGGGACAGTTGTGTAGAAACCACACCGTGGTGAGACACAGAAGCAGCCAGAGCATGAACTACGTGACTTGCAAGAAGTGGAACCAAGAAGTAGTTACCTGACACCCTCCAGAAAAGCATTGAGGGAAATGACTCTGCCATCATGTATATTAAGTACAATTTCTGTGTTCCAGAAAAATTACTTCAGAGAAAGCATACAGAGTTGTAAAAATTTTCCTGGGAATCACTGTCATGCCTTGTCCCCTGTAAAACAAGGTAATTTTTTCTGCCCCTGTTGAACAGAAAAAGATATTTGAACAATAAGGCTACAGAGAATAATGACTTTCCATGCAGATATTCAGCTATGGCAGTCCAGCAAGGAATGAATCATGTAAGCAGTTCTTTAAAGTCTGAGAATGTTTTATAGGCTTGGCAGCACGCAAAGATTTTTGGGAATCGGACGAGATGCCCATGACCATGCAGTTAGAAATCACATTGCTAAAGAGAACCCATAAGCTTCCAGCCAGCGTTAGAGTTGGCCGCTGCTGTCTGTAACCTTTGCAACACTGAGAAATGGCCACCTTCAGTAGAAAAGCTGCATCTGGAAATTAGAAGACAAATCCATTTAGGCCAGTCTGAGTAATGAAAAGGGAAATTGGGGGTGATTGCTATTATCACCCTCATCCACATACTGCCTTTCGTAAATAAATACTTGGAAAAGATAAGTATCTTCTGCTTCACCCAATTCCTACTTTGGCTCCTCTAACTTCTCTTTCAGAGTGGTATTATTCTGTTCTGACCTCAGAAGTGATTCAAACAACAGGTTGTTTTGGGGTTTTTTTGAGTTTTTTGATTTTATTTTTTTTTCAGAAATGGGTCTATATTTTTAATTTGTTAGCTTTTTTCCTTAGAGTGTTAACCCATAAAGTCTTGGAGTTAAGAGAACTGAGCCTTGGCCAATGAAAAAGAAATAAAGGGAAGCAAGTCACTTCTGTGACTTCAGATT
Source organism: Buteo buteo (assembly GCF_964188355.1). Lineage (NCBI taxonomy): Eukaryota > Metazoa > Chordata > Aves > Accipitriformes > Accipitridae > Buteo > Buteo buteo. The sequence goes on along the minus strand of NC_134182.1, from coordinate 5,049,299 downwards.
TTATCCCAAGACACTCAGAGGAAGGAAAAGGTGAATTTTCATTTAATTTTTTTTTAATCTGAAATTCTACAATTTAGGTCCACTAGATACAGACACAATCTTAACAACACATGCAAAACTTGTTCTACAAATACTGTTATTGTGCAGTTTGGGTTTTCAGGTTGGGAAGCTATCTAGAAGAGAAAAAATACTTTCCAAGGATGGTCACCTGAGGGCAAGAAAAAAAAAATTCAAAATCTTGTTTGGAAGTCTTAGAAGGAAAAAGTAAACAGCTTGTCACTTGCAAGTAGGGGAAAATTTTGAAGACCCTTCAAGCAGAAGTCTAACAGGCATCTCTAACCCATTTGATTTCATGTCTTGTACTCTCCAGTGGGTACGTACTCGGTCAAGGTCACCTTTCTCTCGGTTAAGGAGTATCCAGTGGCATTTCCACACCTGTTCAAATAGTTTCCCTTCAAAAAGGTTTCAAAATACAGTCTCTTCCTTTGGATCTCTGCATTCAATTGTATGTTATGTTTTTGCAACAAGGGAAAAAAGGAGGAACAGGTACGAAGTCCTTTTGCCTCCCAATATAGTGCAGGAAAAAAAAATCTGCCTTTATAAATACAACACGGGTGCTGACTGGCTGGTGCCTGCTTACTCTAATGAGCTTAAAATCTTATTTGTAGTGGACATCTGTCAAGACAGAAGTGAGGCACACAAGTCCTCTTAATCCATTAGCTCTAAATGCAGCAGAGCTTTCACACTCCCTTTTTGAATCAAGGAAGAACACCTGAGTTGGAACGTACCACGGAGCAGGGCACAACTTCAAGAGCAGATCCTAGGCAGTAAGCACGTGAGATTTCAAGGCAAACAACAATGAAAACTGACAACAGAACTGGGATCGTGATGGAAAGCTCATGAGAAAAAGGCCAGTCTGCAGTTCGGGACGAAACAGTGAGTTTAATTCTTTGTTGTGTTTTCCCTAGTTCATCTGGATTTTTAATCAAAAATAAAGCCAAAGACGGAGAAAAGATGGGCTGCACACCTTCTCACAGTGAGATTGCTAATACTATTGCAAGAAGTAGTCTTAAGGCTTTGAATAAACCCAAAAGTATTTTGCGTATTGATCCAGGAGAGAAAGGAATCCCTCTGCTGGTTAAAGGTTCATCTTGCTACTATATTGATGAATTCCACCAATATGAGATCCAGAGGAAAGAAAAGGAGGATAAACTATCAGAGGAGGACAAAAATGATCATTTGCAGTTATATTCCAAGGCTCATTCAGATCCCCTGATTTCCAGGGAAGACAAAAAAATTGAGAGGACAGCCACAGATGCTGAAGTCGTTATGTCCAAACTGATTGAGTCTCAAAAACACATCACTGAGGCCATACAGATCAGAAAGCAAAGCTCCTGTGAATCGGAAGCATCAGCTTTCATTTGGGATGACAAGAATGAAAGCAATGCAAAGCAAATCCCAAAGAAAGGAAAGAAGCAAAAAAATCATAAGCTGGCAAAGCAAGGTCGACCTAGCAAAAGTAAAGAAAAGTCTGTTTTGGCCCCGTGCGAGACAGAGAAAAAGGTAGATTTCCCAGAAGTGCTTGTTAAGGCTCATCAGAGTGCATACGCCTACTTAAATCCCAACCTCTCCAAGTATGAATCTATACTTCACATGGCCAACCAGGCTACCCAAACTCAGCTCTTCCTACAGCAGATGGTAACCTTTTTGGTACTTCGCTTTGATGAAATCAACCAGCTCTTGGAAGAAATTGCCAATGATGGGGAAAATCTTCTCAAAGATGTAGGTGGGAATCTGGCATGGCCAGCAGAAAAAGGTGATTTGAAGGAGCACCCTGATCTCCTGCAACAACTACTGCAGTACACAGTCAATAAAATGCAGTTACTGAGTGGGACGCTGGCCTCCCTCACCTCCGACGCCCTGCAGGAGACATGCAGCTACCTGCAGTCTGCTGCAAGCACCTTGGAAGGAAAACTGAAAGCAAAGCAAAGCTTTGATGAGCGCCTGCTACAGACGGTGAGGCTGCTTGAAGCCTCAACGGTGGGATCCTCCCCGTCCCAAGGCGATGACAGGACTCTGTATTCTGAGGACAGTGGCATTGGCGTGGACAACGAATCCCTCAAAGAGTTCAGTGCTCTCAGCCAGCACGGAGGACAAGCAAGCTGTGATTCCTGTGCACATGGACATCTGTCTCACAAGCACGCCAGAACAGTCGAGCACGTGCCTGATGGGACAGTGTCACCGGGCACAGCTGCATCCCATGGCTGTGCGCTTGAAAGGCATTTTAAAGGTATATTTTATTCATCTGTGCAGAGCAGGGAAGCGACTTCTTGTCAGGGTGGAGTACCAGGGGGCATTTCTACCATGCCCCAATATGCAAGCTTGAGCAAAAGCCATTGCTATAACTCCTTCCAGTCTGACTCTACTCAGGAAGGTGAACATTTCAAAATCTGTGAATCAATAGATTTTCCTTCTGATGATGATGATGACGACGATGAAGGGAGCACCCTGGGGGAGGATGACGACAACACAAGTTTATCAGAAATGGGGAAGGATGTTCTGCCAAGGAGGTCCCTATCTTCACCTGCACTTGCTGATAACACACAAAGGCAGTCCACCAAGAGGACGGAGAACGCAGAGACAGAGGAGATTATTCTGAAGATGAAAGATGCCATCAGCGAAAAAATTAAGTTTGTCCCAGCTAAATCCAGGCGTAAAGAATGGATAGAGGATGAGAGTGGAAGAGCAGTCCTAACAACAAGGCCCAGTACAGCAACGGGCAGCCAGAAAACCTTCAGGAAACAGCAACGGTCCAGGTCAGAGGAGTCCCTCAGGAGCCAGGCAGAGGACCCGACCCTCCTAGAGCTTCAGAGAACTCAAAAAGAGCTCAGCAAAAGGCTGCAAATGTTTTATGGAAAGAAGGATACGGATGTCAACCCAGAGCCTTGGAAATCAAGAACAGCACTCTATCTGCAGGATGAGCAACTTATGTCTATGTCCTCCAGCAAACTGAAGGCGTGCCTCTCAAAAAATTTCAGCATCCTGCCTAACCAGGATAAAGTCCCTTTGTTCACAGTTGATCAAAATCCTGCCCATCAGCTGGATGAAAAAAGAGGCAGGAAGCCTTTAAGAGCTACTGTGCCCACCCAGGAGACATCAGGAGGCAAAGAAAAGGAGCCTCCTGGAGCCCAAACGCTCAGTGGCAGCAGCTGTGCCCCCCGACAGACTGTCAAAAAGCTTATCGAAACGTTCAGTCCTACTGACGACCTTGTAAAAGATGCACCTTTGAGATCTTTAGGACCAATAAAGTGCATCAGAAAATTTGGACTTCCAGTCATCCCACCCACCATTCCCTTTCAGAGAGGCCTAGCACCTTTAAATCTTAAGCATCGTATTTCCCCAGTAGAAGACACAAACCCTTTGAACACCGATGGAGTTTCTTCTGACTTCCCAAATGCCTTTCCTCCTGCACCAGCTACAGAATTAAGCAAGAAGGACACAAAGGAAGAGACTGGTGAAGACATTGAGAGCCTGCCACCACCACCACCTGAAATGTTAATGGACACTTCTTTTGACTTATCTGAGCCTGAAGAAACTGCAAGAATAGAACGAAACTCTTCAGAAGATGCCAAAAAGCCCACCAAAACAGAATTTCATGCTACTAAGAGATCACAAGTTTCCCCAAAAATGAAAGCCTCCCTTCAGTCCATTGACTTATTGCCAAGTAAAAATATCAGCGGCCCCAGTGCAATTGCTAATAAAGGTCTAAGGAATACTGGAGCAGGGGATGAGAAACTGCAGAGGTACTCTCTGGAGCTGAACCCTACCAACGTGCACATCCCTACCCAGGAGGAGATATTGGCAACCCAAAGAAAAGAGGCTGCAGATTTGTACAAGCAAACTCATAAAATTATTCCTCTTCAAAATCCCAGTGGGGTTTCAAAACCACACAGCAACAGCTCAGAGAGCAAAGAGCCCAATTCACCTGCGTCTTCAGTGCAATACCAGAAGCACGGTTCTCCCGATTCGCTCAGGAGAAACGAAAAAGGCTCAGCGTTTGCCAGGAGGGTCTCCCCAGTGAGAACTCCTCCTTCTTCTCCGCCAACTGAGAAACGGCTTTTCAGCCCCCCAACACACCACAGACACTCTCTGCAGGCTTTTAGCAACCCGCAACAGAGCTCACCCACCGCGCAGAGGAAACCCAGTCCCCCCTCCAGCCCCAGGGTGCCCAGCCCACCCTTGCAGAAGAAGCTGCCCTCTCCGCCACCCCAGCGAAAACCACTCAGCCCTCCCGCGGGACACAGGCAAAGCTCGCTGACGCCGCACCGGCTCCCGGGCTCCCCATCCTACCGCCAAGATGCAAGCCCCCCCCCATTCCCCACTGCCCCCTCCCCACCAACTTCCCCATCGCGCTCCTACAAGGGGCCAAGAGCTGGGCTGGATGCTGGGGACGAGCACCAGCTCTCCTCCTCCAAAAGGGGCAGCAATGTCCGTTCGATATTTTGCCCCGCCACCTCTTCCTTATTTGAAGCCAGACCTCCACCGGTACCCACCAAAGCCGCTGCGGAGGCAACCAGCCAGCCTGAAGCTTCACAGATTTCCCAAAAGAGCAGTCTGCTTTTCCGGCAGCCCGGAGACCGGACTAGAAAGCTGTCCCTGAGTGCTGCCAATCCTCAGCCTTTCGTGAGGAGAAGTTTCTCTGACCGCCGACCAGGGGTCCAGTTTCGTCTTCCAGCTCCCGTAACAGCTGGCAGCGAACCTGCGCTTAACCAAGCAAGGTAAGAAACCTTCCACTTTAGGCTGAGAAAGCAGAAGCATAACACTGCATCGGCTTTCTAAACTCCTGATGGGAGTTTAATGTCGTTAGAGATTTCCCAGAAAAGTGGCCTGTTCATGTACAGAACAGATGGCTGGGCAAAGTTAGCACTGTAGTTGAACTAGATGATTCTTGTGGATCCCTTCCAACTGAAATTATTCTCTTGTCTTCTATTATATTGCCCCAGATTTCAGTAGACTACCAGTTTGAGTAAAGGGAAGAGTTAATTTTCCACGGCTTGCTCAAGCCTTAGACTTACACATCTGCTGTGACAGGCACCCCAGGGAAAATTCAGTGTTGGTTTCATGGCACAGAACTCCCCTTATTTGCATGGGGGCTAAAGACATCCACATTCAATTCCTAAAAGATCTGAAGTAACCCTCAGGTTATAAATATCTTTAAATAACCATGAGAAGGTAGGCTTGGACCGAGAGGAAGGGTATCATTCCTAAAATCAGCCTTTAAGCCAGTAAACTGTTCAGCTGAAATCTGTATTAGAATGTTTCTAATCAGCTGGCAAGAATGGCAGACAGATAATGTGTAGGCAAAGATCTGTATGGACGTAATTATAGCTTGAAATTTTGAGCTTCTTGTGTAGGCTTTCAGGTCTGGATGCTGATTTCAGGTCTGACGGGTCCCAGTTTTCAAAGTGGAAAAACCTCCCATGGCTACTGGAGATTCATTGCTCTGAAAAAGTCAGTTTAAATAAATTGAAGCATCAACATACACCAATTCCAAGTCTGCAAAAGCATTGATGGCCATTGTTAAAAAATCTGAGCTTAGCTTTAAATTTTCTCTACCACTTAAAAAAAAAAAAAAGAAATCACAAAACCAGCCAGAAAACAGGAATGGGTATTAGGGAATACACAAAGATCAGTGTAACAGCCTAGAGTTACAAAGTGGTGTTATTCTAGTTTCTTAGCATCTTAGGATGTTTAAGTCTATTAAGCTCTATGCTACGCAAGAGGATTAAGACCCTTCTCAGGTAACCTTTCCTCATGTGAGGAGTACTTTTACTCTTGCCACAGAACAGCTGAAATCACATGAATCATCCCCATGAGTAGGGATTGCAAGACTAATCCTAGCAGGAGTTAAAATCACGCAAGCACTCAATGCATTGCAAGTACAGGGACAGTCGTGGATACTGAAGTCCCCAAAGACAGAATAAGGACCAAGTTTCCCACACTGACAGTAGAGGAATGTGCTGAACAAAACATGCAAAAAACAGTGGGAAATGCAAACCGTTTTGCATTCCCAGTTCTAATATTGCATTATATTCTGACATTTGAAGATTTCCTGAAAGTCCTGTACATTGTTGCTGGGTTTTCTGTTGTTGTTATGTACTGTGTGAAGTCAGCGTTGTCTACTCCAGTGCCTGCTAGCAGAAATAAATGTTTTCAAAAGAGGCTTTATGTCAAACCTTGCAAGACAAAAGCCCTTGGCAGCTTTATGGATCAGTTTTAAAAACAGTCTATTATAAATTGTTAGCTAATTTATGCTTCAATGGGGTGTATTATCTTTCTATTGTAGTCTGTCAGAACATAGAGAGTAATATAAAAAAATAACTGTAAATAAAATCATCCCCTTCATGAAAAAAATTATATATCCTAATGTTATGATATACAGCACTTTGGAAGAACTATATGTATCCTGAGCCAAATTCAGCTTACCATTTATACAAATGGACATCAAAAGTAGTCCTACTGAGTTAGTCCAAATTTATATCAATATAAGCAAAAGGGAAATTTAGCCCATTAATTACCACACACACTGATTTAAGATGCAATACACTACTGTGTGTTTTCTTACGCTTAAAATAAGCTGCCTTCAGTAAATTTTTACAGACATTGCATTGAATGGTCTAATACAAATACCACAGCAAATGTGCCAATGGCCAAAGAAGGACCATTTTAGGAATCAGCACGTGGCCAAAGTTCCAAGAGCCCCTCACATCACTGCTGTTCATCTTCCACTGAGGACCGGAGCGGTCGCCACAGCTGTGAGCACCACATCCCTGTGCACAGATGCTGACCCCTGCTCTCATAGCAGATGCAATAACAGACAAAGCACCACACTCTGATCCATCTTTCCCCTTCAAGTTCATTAAACATCCAGGGCTTCCTCTGCTTTGCAATTCATTTAGCTGACAGAGGGAAATTTCAAAATGTCTCCCTAAACCAGATGTTGTATACCTAAACCTGCTCATTCTGGCCATGTTTGCATCTGGTCTCAAATTCACAAGCTATTCCCACCCAGCTGTCAATCTCCTCTCCTGCATTCCTTCCCTTGCTCTACCTCTCCTCTCCAAATATAACAATGCCTTTTTTTTGTCCGTGTGGGGGTTTTGTGTGTTACTAGCAGCTTCAAACACTAGTTGCAGGAGGGAGGGGAGACAGAGTCAAACCTGCAAAAGCATCACTCTTTTATGGGTAAAACATTTTGAAAATCAGTGAGTTAGCCAGTTTGTCCCATGCTCACAAACTCCAGGATAGATCCCTCCACTTTTTCCATGCCCAATTAAAACATCCATTTGCTGAGAAGCAGATTGCTAAAGATAATCTGGCAGGAGCCTGTACAAGCAACGTGTTCCTCATCAGGCAGCTGAGTCCCCTCTCCCACCCACCCTATTTTAGCAGAAACACACACAAAAAAAGTCAACTTCTAACTCATTTTGCTAGCTAGCATTGCCAGGCATTAAACGTCAGTGCTGTGCACAGATTTGAGTGTCTCCTGCACCGTCACTGCTCCCCTACAAGGCAAAAAGCGCTCCTTTCCCAAGCATGTCTCCTGCCCATCCCATGCTCTAAGAAAGTATCAGGACTTAAAATACCGTTACCCCTAACTAGGGCTGGAGCTAGAGCTTTTCTGTTTAGTCTTAGGGTACCTGGACAAGAGTTTCAGGCTCATGTTTCAGTGCTCAAGTCAGTACAACCGGTTCCCATCTGGACAGCCTGTGGATGGATAGACTGGGCTAAATTTGCTGGTTTCTAAGCTTGGTCATTTGACAGCAATCAGCAGTTATTGGCATCTTATCAAGGCTTAACATGTACAATTGCTCTGCTCACAGAAATCTTGTTAATCTGTAATAGGACTTCTGTGTATACAGTTAAATGAAATAATATTTCATTGAGACTGCTAATCTCCCAAGAGGTAGAGCAGAGATAAAAGATTAAATGCTATCGCCTTTAAGATACTCTTCAAGGAGGGCTCAAGAATGGATTGGGTTGACTGAATCAGGCCCAAAGCAAGTAGCCCAAGTGAGACCTTCTGCAGCTGGGGGTTATTTGAATCTGGATTAGTTTCATGGCTGGCCGTGTATCACAATCCTCTTCATTCGGCAGTTCAAATCATTAAAGTCCTAGCAGTCAGAATAGGAAAGTAACAGCTTGTCTGTGGTTGAAATCTAATTCAGTTTAGCAGTTTATGTACTTAAAATACAGTAATGATTCCCAAATAACTCTGGAATATTTCCCCATATTGAGCTTAAGCCACTCTAATTAGTTACAGCAACACAGGGCACATTTCAGCACGAAGGCCCGTGGCGTGAGATATTGATGACTAGTTCCACTGCTATAATCAGTGTTGATTCATAAAGTCCCTGTGCCCCTAGAGATTGCCAATGCGACCTCAGGAACATCATTTACACTTTCTGTGTCTCAGTTCCCCTGTCTCAAGAGTGGCAGATTTATACCACCAGAATACCCGTCCCACAGTCATTTTGGCATACTCAGAAATCACTGTAGCCACGCTAAGCAGATGCATAACAGAGTTAAGACCTTTTCTCCAGGAGTCTGGAACAAGACTTTTCATTCAAATCTGTCTCTATCTGCAAGTGAACCCAGATTCACACCGATCCCCTGTTAAACATACAAAACACTAGCTTCCCAAGAGAGTTTTGGGAGGGGCAGTACAGTGCATTTGGCATCACAAGAATAAAATCTGGATGGTGCATATAAAGAGCATGTATACAGGAGGAGGCAGGGCGTGACACAGTATTGTGCAGCATTTGCGCTTCGTGGGTTTACGTTGTCTAATCAGCGCTGTTTTTAAAAGTCATGATTCATTAGCCTCTTAACTTAAGCATCTTTCCTTCTGCAGCTTGGAGGAGGGCCCTAGAAAAGCAGGCGACTCTTGGAACAGCCCTTGCGTTCCTGAAATCAAGGAGTCCAACAGATCCGCTTCCCACCCCGAGCTCTACGTTGTGGGCCAGGGGCTGCAGAGGGACTGACAGCAGAAGCACCCACGAAGGCAGAGGCACGAGCAACGCCAGAGGGCCCAGAGGAAGGAAACAGCCTTACCCAAGCCTCCGAAAACACGGCTTCATTTTTTCTCGCAAGGAAACAATATGATGGCATTGCATCTAAAAACCCAAACTGGCCCCAACAATCTAATGAAGTATCAGCAGAGTGGTAGCCACCTGCTTCCCCTTTGGATTGCATTTTATGGTTTAACTCGAAGATCTACGCTGAGCAAAAGAAACACTTTGCAGCTGGGTGAGTCTGAGGCAAATTGGTTTGATAAAGACAGGACCTGTAGCCAAGTCCTTTGTTTCACTGTTTATCTAAAGGGGTTCCAAAACTATCAGAAATTATCATTATTTTACATGTTATTTATTCAGGAGGCATCACAGTTTCAGTTATGTAAAAAATGGCTGTTGTGACATTTCCAGCGGAGGAGGTAAAGTCCTGGACTGGTTGAGTTTTATAGCAAAAACATCAATGCCTTCAGCAAAGCCACGTCTTTACACTAGGTATTTACCAACATGCAGAGAGAGAATAAGGTCAAATACAAGTTAAAGCACGATAACCCCTTTTAAAGGAATAAAATTAGGGATCTTATTCCTTCAAAAAGGCTTTGATCTTCTAAATCACCTTTGATTATCATGTAATCTCATCACCTCTAGTTTCCAGGGTACAAGGCTTAATCCTGATTAGAGTGGTTTTGTAATAGCCCAATCAAACAACATTATAAATCCTGAGGCACCTAAGGACATGTATCTTTTTCTTTTTTTTTTTTTTTCCATAAAAGAAGAGAATGCTACCATTGAGAATCCTGTTCTCCCCAAAACAGGTTTATATTCTTTCTGATTTATGCAGTTTGAGGGAATTTATTGTAATTTCACCGAAAAGTCTAGACAGATTCTTGTTAATAAAAACACAAGTTATTTACAGTTGATTAATGCTAGGCTTTTACAGCACTCACTGGAATACAGTTTCAGAATTTACTGGATCTTGCTCACCTAACTAATTTATCACCACAATTAAGATGCAACTTTTAATTAATGTAACTTTAATTAATTTAATTTTATGTGTTTTCGTATGCAACTTTAGTACAGAACAAGATCCAGAAAAAAAAGCCACTTGCAGTCCTATTTTGATAAGAAAAGTTTTAATTTTTCCTACAGTTTTCATGGTGTTGGTGTCTGGGCACTTCACTTTCACACAGGATTTTTAACCCTTCCTGCCCACCTTCATGATGGGGGAACTGAGGTTCATCTGATGCTGTACAAGGAATACCTTTGGACACTGAACTCCTGAGTTTCAGTCTAGTGCCTTAATCACAACCATCCTTCAATAAGCTCAGTGCCATTTTACACCACAGACACAAGGAAACCTTAATTGTTATGTTTAAGGTGGGGGTTTGAATATAAAGAAGTAACTCGCCGTGAATAGATGCTTTGGATTGTCAGGGGTTTGTGAGCTTGAGGTGGCAGAACAGCCATACCCACAGTGAACAGCCAGGACATGTCAACAGATCCACCCTGTAACCACACAGGCAGATGCACCATCCCCTATCAAGTTCAAAATCACCAGGGAGATACTGCAAAGATCATCAGCAGAGCAAACGCTGCAGGCCAGTCTTCTCTTTCATCGGAAGTGTAGTTCTCTCCCAACTGCATAAAAATACAAATACATTTTTGCATGGATTTGGGGGTTGTCTGTTCTGCTGGCAGTAGCCACCCAGAGCAGAAACAAACCAGAAATATGGCAGCAGAAAACCAGTACTTTGCACACCTAAATGTAGCTTTGAAGGTGAAAACATAACAGCGGGAGGACAGCTACTACAATCATTTTATCTTTTTATGGTTTTATGCTGAAATTTCCCAGCATCCATGATGGGTGATAAGAGAAAGTATTTATTCATACCGCAAGCACCAAATTCTGTGGTGCAAGAGCTGCAGCAGCACATGGAACAACACTTCAGCAATCAAGCTGGAAACCTCCTCACATGTCTGCTAGCTGGACATGGAGTCAGCCAAAGCCTCTTTCCCCAAAAACCAGGCTCCCCTGAAGATGTGGTACATGAGTCGGCATCCTACCACAGCATCTCCCCCAGCTTTGACTAAGGCCGTGGTCTTCAGGAGGCTCATTGCAAACATGACCCCACCTAAGCACTGCTGAAGGACTCTGATGCTGCCCTAAGGATGCTGCAGCAAACTGAGCGTTGTATTCAACAGAGGTTCTCCAGGAGCAAGCTATTAGTTTGTAACATGAACTCATGACGACATATAGCTAACAGATTCTCTTCAGCACAGTTAATGTACAGGACTCTTGCAAATAAGGTGTTTACCCTCAATTGCATTGCAAGAATGAGATTAAGAGTAACTATAGTACGCAGGAAGTGATAGGTTGGTTCACCACTTTTTAAAAGAAAAAAAAATATTTTTTTTTTTACAGGTGTTTTGGACAACGCTTCCATTTTTCATGAATACAACATTTATGGAATACAATTGTTTTATAAGACCATACTCAACATTAAGGTTTATTTTTTACGGATGTAAATAAATCAGAGTTTTTATATGCAGGGTATGAGTTTGATGTCTCTTACATTCTGTATGCAACCAGCTTAAATCTTAGCCCAATGTTATACTATTGATTCCTTCCTTACTGCACAAGCTAGTGCCCTGTGCTATAAAAAGTCTGTTTGCTTCCTTCGTCCCCACCCCAGCACAAGCTTGCCTAGTTTTGTGTTTTACTGGTCTATCAATTAATTTAGGTTGCATTTCCATTAAGCAAATACATCTTTTTTAGGCTACAAGATCAAGCCTGGACACTGACAGACCAGAGCATACGTCAGCTGTGCTTCCACCCCTCCCCTGCCCTGATATAAGCTTGAGCTACCTGGCAATTTTGTACTCGGTTCAGTAGAGCGTCTATGTACAACCACAGCTAACTCAAGCATGGGGTGTTGGGTTTGTCCTAAGGGTTAAAATCAAGCGGAGTCTCATCGCAGAGGGGTTGAGCACAGAGTGAAGCGGTATCAGTTTTCCAGCCAGGGCTTCATAGCTGCCAAAACGGCAGCTAACAGCTCCGTGCTGCACTTGATCTGCAGACCTTTAACAAGCTGGCAGCTGCCCTTGCTTCCAGTGACGCTGCTCAAATCTCAAACCCTTAAGGGACTTGTCATTCCATACCCTCAGCATCTGAAGATGACTAGAACACCAAAGCACTACACACACTCCAGTTGATTTGACTTCAAGAACTACCTCAGATACTGGCATTATGGTTGAGAATGCTATGCAGGTTATCAACAAAACCAGTGTATTACAGTGTTTGCACTGCCTCACCTCTTAACAGCCAAAGCATTTCATAATCATTTACGAAGTTTTATCATTAAGAGGAATATTCTGAGAAGTTATCCCCTTGGCTATAGGAAGGAAAGAAATCACAGCACAGAGATAAAGTAACCTCTTTCTTACTGTCAGGTCTCATCAGTAAGGAACTGCCAACATCTCCTGAAGAGAAATCCTTCTAGATTAGCAAATCATTAATCCTTCCACATCAGATATACTCACTGCCATCATGACTACAGCATGTAGAGATGCATGTTGCAGGTATGAACTTCAAACTGAGATTTTTATCTTCCTGGGCAAGACTCTGAAGGTTTCATAATGTTTGCAGTATGGATTAGGGGCTCACTTCCATGTTGTCCTCAGGTAAATGTGAAGGTTAATACAAACTCATAACTGTATATTGGATCATCTGAAAACTGGGGGCAAAGATCCCAAGTTTACATTTCTTGCCCACCGCCCTTTTTGGATGAATAATGAAAATATTAATGTAAATAAAAAAAAAAAACAAAACAAACCAAAAAAAACCACAAACCAACGTGCAGATACAAACAGTAAATAGCAGGACAAGGTGATCAAGACCCAGAACCGCGTTACCCCTCTGATCCTATTTCTGCTCATCTCACGTATGCCCGCCTTGCACCTGTCTCATTCCACCATCGCTAGCACAGAATTATCTACAGCGCTCCCCACCCCTAATTGCTCTCCACTTTATTGACACTCTGAATTTCAAAATCTGGCCTCTTACCTCTCTTCGTCATATTCTTTTCTAATATACAACTCTGTGACTGCATTAAGTAGCCCTGCGAGGATTTCTGAAGTTAGGCTGTGTAGAGTACACCCTTTATCAAGGTTATTTTAAAGGAGAAAGGGGTGATAAGCCTATCTTACTTCATATGAATCCCTCCTGCTTTAATAAAGTCTTCCTTGAGGCATAGATGAGTTGATTATATAGCAATTAAAGAGAATCTGAAAGCTTTCAATGTGATAGGCTGCCCTTCATTTATTATTACTGCTGCTGAACAACTGGGTCTTTAGTATACGAATGAACCAAAGCTGAAGCCTAAGGATGCTCACAAAGACCCATCCCTCCCCAGAGCAGTAACTGTAATGCTGCAAACAAAACTTTCCAGGCATTCCAGCAGACGCGCAAAGACACGTAGCAAGGCCAAGATGACTCTACAGGTAGAACCTAAACCAACAAATTCACTAGCTGCTTGACTTTTAAATGTGACTCTAAGAAGTCAATCTAATGGGGCAATTTCTGTCTTGCAGCCTTACCCCCTCTTATAAGTAATATCAGTTTAATATCTCTTACATCCAAACTGGAAATTAAACCCATCAGTGCAATACAATGGATTTCTCTTTTTTTTTTATTTTCAAAATGTTTTCCTCCACTTTGAAGCTTTGTGTCTCTTTGCTTGTAAATACAGTTAACGTGGACAATCAGGGCACAAGGCAATGCATCTTTCTGGACTTTTTTGAATATTGAGGTTTTTATCAATAACCCAATGTCCATGCAGATTTTTTCATCTTTATATTTCAGAGAAAACACATGCATATACATACATGCAGTAATTATCATGAGAGACCTGGCATACAAGTAGGTTTCTATAGCACAGTTTTTCATGTGGATAAGCCAGGGAACAGGGAGCATCAGGAATGCCCTGCTGTCACACAGCGCTCTGCAGTTGAGCAGCTAGTAAGACACACGTCTCCTGGTACGCAGTTACCTAATTCTGAGTCTTAGACAAATTTCATATCAGTCCACACTGCATAACAACAACAGGTGGTAACAGGGTATCTCTAAGGTGCAAAACAAAGAAATAATCTAGAAAACACCATGGACAATTAAAAAAAAAACCACAATACTACATTCTTCCCATTGAAAAACTCAGTGCCTCAGAACTACTTATCCTACCAATGGCCAAGAGAGGGAGAAAGCACGTACTGCATCTCTGAGCTCTGCTAGCGCAGGCAAGTCAACGATTTCCCGTTTCCAGCCCCACAGAGTTCCCCTGACAGCCAAATAGCTAGATTAAGCTTTTCCACAGAACAAAAGCCACTGGAAAGACCACAGCACAAGAAGTGCAGTAGGCATTTAGATGCTCAGTGTATTCCCAGCTTCCCTCGGCTGACCAATGTCCCTGCAGCCTGTCTACTCCCAACACACGATGAAGTTTTTTGTAACCTCTTCAGAGGTTGTTTACAAACCAGCAAAAATAGAAAAGTACTTCTTTAAATAAACAGCATACTAATAACTTTAAGATTCCTTTGACAGGTTTAATTTAGACTCATTGCAGCGAAAAGGAGATTAGGACTTGTGTGAGCTTCTCTATTCTTCAGATGATGCTTCCCAGGAGACTGATACACTCCACAAGTACAAGCAACAGCGCTGGGGCTGACCACCTCCCACCCACCCATTTGGGGATGACAAGCCAGTCCTGCAAAAAGGTAAGCAGAAATGAGCACAGGGCCCAATGGATCCAATTATCTCAAGTTTTCTATCTCAAATTTTCTTTCCCTCCTAAATTTGCATAAAACTGAGCCAAGACCCAAGCTATATCTAAATTTAGTTTTGTAAGCCAAGCACTTACCAGTACTCCGAAGCACCACCACGAGGACCATGCATCATCCACATTTGTTTATTACCACATTTGAAGACTAAGAAATGTTCCTGGTATGAAAGAGCAATGACTTTAAGGAGAGAAAAAAATGCCACCCTTGAAACAGTGGGTGTGCAGGTAGGTGTAAAGTTTCACTCCCTTTACTGTGATGTATTAAAAAGATCTGAGAGAATATTGGGGTGGGAAGTGGGGTAAACAGGCAGTTTATTTCCTTAATTTTGTCTCCAAGGAAAACCCAAAAGGACACATTCACTGTGCTGGTAATGACAACCCTACAAGCTCACAGAGTGTTCTTCCCTGCAACGTGCTACCCTGCCTGGGCTTTACTAGGCTAGGATTAGATCCATAGCTAAGCAAACACATGCAGCCACATAAAATAGATTTTTTTCCTTCAGAAAGCCTAATTAACACGTTACACGTGCATTTTCTTCTGTAACATCAGAAACTGGCAACCATGCAGACTTTGCTGTCAAAACATTACAGTTTGCACTGGGCTGTGAAGTGTTTTTCCCTAAGGCAGAGGAATAATGGCAGCTACAAATTAAAATGTAAGTTTAAAAGATTCAAATTATTATGAAATGAAACTGTTAAATAATTTCTTAAAAGGCAGCATTGTCAATGATCACACAGTCCACCAAGAGTCAGAGCTGAACCCAGAAGTGCTTGTTCCAGCTATGCAGGAATTCATTACACTGGCAAGCACTGGCCCACGGCAATAAATTATCACATACCTCTGGGCTGAATGGCACGCCGGCTGGAGTATAAATAGATCTGAGAAACCCTTCTCACCTGTTATTGGCTTCACGGTCAACTCGTCCTTCTGCAAACAAGTTACAAACAACACTACTTGTGTGCTGTCCTGGGTAAATACACATATATATGCTTTTTCAAAAGCAGTGCATGTTTTCCCAATGAAATATGTTTCCTCCTCTTACATAGACAATTGTGATTGAAGATAGCTACGAGCCAGAAATGACTCAGATTGCAAATGTGCAAAGCTTTGGGATTTGGACCAAGTTTTCTTTGTTCAGGTCTATTGTGAGCACAGAATACATTTAGTTAGAAAACTTCATTCTATACAGGACCTTTTGGGTACGTTGTCCCCCAAACATGTAAATAAATGGCACCATTGTAATGCCAAATGATCAACAGCAGCTGGAGATGACACAAAGAAGCCATGGCAAAAGAGGAAGAGGAGAGGCCCAGTGAGGAAAGGATATGGTGGGACAGATCTATTCCTTATTGCAATTGCACAGAGGAAGATTTTAGGCCATCACTTACTGGGACAAGAGCAGTCTGTAAGTTTGAAAAAAAAAAAATAATAGCTTTCTACAGGTGTGAAATGTGAACTACTATCAGCCCTGGGCAGGCCCAGAAGAGAGGTATGGTGTTACCATTACCTTCAAATGGAGTATTTATTGCAGAATCCCTGGGGAATGAATGAGCAGTGACGTCCCACAGCTGCAGAGGTCCAGCCTGCAAGGGCACATCCCAGAGCCAGCGGGCTGATTTAGCTGGAGGGCGGCTGTTCCCTGGGGAAACAGGAGCATGTTTTATTCGCACTGGGTGATGCTGAAAATAAAAACCTGCCAGAATAATACAGCAGTCAAAGCAATAGGGATCCTAGTACTGGCACAATTATATCCATATGAAAGTCGTTTTATTAGTATAGCCAATTTCCCTTCTTGGAATAACACGTACTACTATTCGAATATTTGCAGTGACAGAAATGTGTCAACACTGAGGAGTTTTACAGCCTAATATATTACATACACTGGCAGTATACACAGAGGAGGACTATTGTGCAGAGGAAGCGTCTCCATGCATAGACGAGTGCGTATAGATGTGCATGTGTCCGTAGAGAAAGCTGGAGCAGCAGCAGTCGAATCACAAGGGACATGAAATTTCAGGCTCTGCCTGAGAGCCTGGGCTTAACTGCAGTGCTGGCCACTGGGCACGTACGTCCTTTGCAGGACCCAGCAGCGGGTAGTGACAGACCTGCACATCCTGCAGCCTTCACTGCGGTCTCCAAAGGGGACAGTTTTTCCTTTCTGCTCTCAAACGCAGCAGAACATGCTAAACGGCTGTGAAAGTAGCACAGCCTTCATTTATTTGGGGCACAGCTTTTAACATAGAGAGAGGCTTTACAAGCTCCTTTACCATTGCCAGCTGCATTAAGAAAGTACTGGGGGGCTTTTAAGGATACACAGGGCAGTTTGTTGGCCAAACAAAGTTACTGGTTTTTTCAGCTAAAGATACCAAGGCACAGTAGAGGCTTAAAGGTTCAGGTCAACTCTAATTTTAACTAGAGTGGTTTTCTCACCTCTGCCTGTATCAAAGGCAGTATCACAGTATCAGGATTCAGTGTCAGCTGTCAGAGATTCGGTAGCAATGCAACCACTTTTATTCCCATCATCACTATTTAATAAGGATGAAAATAGCCACCTCAGTGCAGCCCCCCTCCCTCTGCTTGAGAGAGAGACTTCAGCAGCTGGTTCCCAATCCCACCTTTAACCTTGGCAAAAGCAAATTCTACCAGAATCACCTTATTACACTCCATGACCCAGCTGCACCTCTGCAAAAGCAAATTCTACCAGAATCACCTTATTACACTCCATGACCCAGCTGCACCTCTGCAAAAGCAGCTCCCTTCAGGTGCATTCTTCAATTCTCTCCTCCACCTCTCACAGCAGCACCATGAGACAGCATCAACATTACTTACAACAGCAGCCTTCAGCCTCCACGCCACACTTTGGGGCCATCCTTCCTTCCTTGTTCTCCCTCCCCGGCCACCGTCCCTATTTGCCATTCCTTTTTCCATACCATCCCCAAAGTCTTCTTGGCACTGGCAAGTTCATACATTCACATTGCTGCAGGGCTTTGTGGTTGCATTTCCACAGGGAGATTAGGGTCCAGCTAACACATTTGCATGGCACAAGCACTCAGAAGAGCAGGCGAGCCGTGCCACCAGGTACTTGCTTTGACTCTTGCTGAGAAGAAAGTGCCCATTTGAGGAAATGATGAATTTTGCAGACTGGATTCAGAGTGCGTAGCACCAGTCTCTCTATTCACACAACTTCAGAGGTCTAATGCCCCCTTGCACAGGGAGACGGCACAAACTCACTGCCTTCCTACTCTGTAGGGGAAGGTAAGCTTTATTCGCTCCTTTATGGTAGAAGCCATCTTACCTTTTACCCTCCACCTTCCCTTGATGACAACAACTCTTACCTTCAGCAAGCAGGAGGAACCATCTGTGACAGCCAGGGTCTGTCTTGGGGCTCTGGCAGGATGTAGGGTAAGAGTAAGCCAATGTTCAAGATTGCCATAAATTTCTTTTGCTATACTAACCTCTGCGGGTTAGCAGCTGCACTCCACATTAAATGCAATAATTAAATTAATTAAACTGGCCCTGCAAGTGCAGTTTGCAGTCCCCTCTCTGGTGAGACTTCTGTAATCAAGTTATAATAAAAATAAGTTAGAAAAATTAAGTATTTAAATTCTTACCAGTGCCAGAAGAAGATCCAACAGTGCTCTGCCTTCTGTTTGTATCATCCACAAACCTTAGTAGCTCCTTAATAACTTCTGAGATGTGCACCTGTGCAAACATGTGGCAGGAGAGCTCACCTGAGCTGAATCAACCCCTGCCCATTAACCCCTCTGCTTGTCACTGCAGAGAGTCACACTCGCAGCTAAATTTGATCTCGCTGTGGTAGGAGTGCCCCTCTCATGGGGAAACTGTCTCCGCTGGAGAGTTAGAAAAATAAAACACCTAGACAGAAAATAGGTACTGGCAGGCAATGCTTTATTCTCATTGACTGTGGGGAACAGTGCATGAAAGCACCACTTGAGGCCAACAGAGTTAAGAAACCAGTTACATGGGTAACTTTTCAAACCTACTTTTTCAAGTGCTATAACTAAATGCATAAAAAACAGGCTCTGGGAGGCATCATGTGACATGCACAAAAGCTTTTTTTCTCCCAAGTGCAGAAACTTCCCCCCACATTCTCAAGAGCCCAAGCACAGCCGAAAAGCAAGTAAAACCAAAGAGCTTTTACTCAGCCCAGCAAAAGCAGCCTGGGCAGAGCAGCATTTACGGAGCTCCTGAGTGAGAGATCTGGAGAGGAAGGAAACAGCAAGAACAACTATTGAGGTAGAGGAAGCAAAACCAGGAGGCCCTCTAGAGATGCCAACCGCTTAAAAAAAAAAAAAAATTGCCTGTTAAAATAGATCTCGGGAGGTAGCAAACTGCAGGTGCTTAATTACATGACATAGTTCGAGGTCTGCTATTTAAACTCATCCATCCTTTAACACTCTCCAGTGTTTCACCCTTAGCATTGGGTGCACACATATAATCTGCGGAGCCCTGTCACGCCTGCAAAACAAGTGCATGCTACCAGGCTGTTCCTGTTTCTGGTAAGCTATTAGAAAAATTTCTTGAGATGCTAAACTCCAAAATGTTCTAGCGGATCTGCAAGGACTATGGCTTCCAGCAGGCTCTGCAGGATCCCCAGAGACACCAGTGTTTCAGAGCCAGGTCCCTGGGCTAGCTCACATGCCAAGACTTCAGAGATGAGTTCCTGAGTGCTCCCTGCTACTAAAAGTTGGGAGTTAAAAACAAAAAGCAGTAGCAAAAAAAAAAACCCAAACATTTTAGAAGAGTCTACTAAATAACTTTGCCGCTTTAGTACTGTACTAAGAAGAAAAAGAGATTCCTTAAGAGGTGACCCAAGGCAACAATAGCATCTGGCAAGTTGGAATCCTGTATAGATATAGACATACCAAACAATGCAGCAAATAAATGTAAGACCCCAAGACCCCTGGGATGGGCAGATCTCCCTGGACTACTCTTTGGCCACCCAGCTTCGTACAAGGTCCTCGTACGTGTCAAGAACCTGTCAAGGCTCTTTTAACCTTCCATGGGCCCAGTGTGTTTCATGCCATTATTATCCTATTTTTTTTCCTCCCCAAAACTTCCATTTTTCTTTCTTTCAAAACTCTGCCAGTATATTGCAGACTATATGAACATAGATCAGGCTGCTCTGTTTTCATATCTGACTATACAGATGCACCAACATCTGCTGCTTTCAGCCCTTCCTCTCTTCTCTCATCAGTTCTCCCCTTGTGCTTCCAAACCTTTCTATGGTGAAGGTCTGGCACATCCCTTCCTCACTCTGTTTCCTGAAGCTCAGGTTCAGCAGTGCTTTATTGCTCCACATATAAGGCAAACCCTTCACTTCTCAAAAGACAGAAAAAAAGACATTTAAAAAATATATATACTTTAAAAAACTATACCTTGTCCCACAATGCCTGCCCACAGCTTAGGTCTCCCCAGCTTCTGTAGGACACCCTTAGCCCACTCACTGCCCAGCACTCCATGTTCCACCCAGCACCCCCTGCAAGGTGGCACAGCCCCCTGCCCCAAGCCCCTCTCCTGCACCTCCTCAGGTGTGCCCCAAGGTGCTGGGAGGCAGTCGGATGGCACCGGTCACCTCGCCACATCAGTCCATTGCACGGGGGACTACAGACAAGATGCATCCCCTGAAATGGGAAGAAAATTTCAGTGCAGCTGGGGAGATTTCTGCTGTCATGGGACAGGGAGTCTGAGCTTGACCTGGACATCTCAGGTATCTGCCACTGCACCAGCAGCTACCAGAGACTTGTAAAGGGGCCACCCAGTAGCTTGGCACGTATGACATACACTGGCACATACAGTGAGATGCACATCCTCCGATAACCCCATGGCGTATCCTCTGGACTAGCAGGTCCTGGTCTCTCATTGTCTGCTTCCCAAATCAAGCCATCTAATCCTATAACCCCAATGCTTCCAAAGCCCATCTCTTACTTTGTAAGTAAATATATGTATATATATGCACATCTCTTACTTTGTAAGTATGTATATAAATATATTATTTTCCTTTTTACAGTTACAAATTGCATTTACACACAGGTTTTTATTTTTTTGGGTATCTGTGCAAGCATCTTAAGGAACATGACCTCAAGATATAAAATTTTTGAGAATTCCTTTTATTTTTTATTAGTTTTTAAAACCCTACATCAAAATATATAATGTATGTCTGTAACAGTAAACTCTGTAGGGTAAATCCTTTTCTTCAATTACAAAGAATGAAACCAATGCCACCGCCACATCCACCTTTGCCTCCACCTTTCCCATCAGCTTCCTGGAGAACACCAAGCCTTCAATTAACATTCAGGTCCAAAATGTCATAGAGGTTTTTCGCCACACACAGAGACTGCTTGGCGGCATGCTCCTTCAGCCTGGAGCCCATCACTTGGTAGAGGGTATCTGCAAGCTTGGTGACCACAGCCTTGACTTTGCTGCTTCGGGTAGGCAGGACCCTGTTTTCCAGGAAGAACCAGAGCGCGGGCAGAGCGTAGTGCTTGATGACTTGGGGTTTCTGAGGATAAACAGATTCCACAAGTACTGCCAGACAAGAGAGACAAGCTTCTTAAAAACGTTAGTGCAAACAAGTACCTACCTTTATTTTTGGTTCTTGGAAGCCTTTTCTGGCTAATATCAGCAAGCACAAATTGCCCGATGATCCAGAAACAGGCAACAGTCACTGATCATCCACTGAACAGAACAATCAACCTCTGAGGACCTTAATTTCTCCAAATTAGAGGCTTTACATCTGTGATAGACTTAGCAAAGTGAATCATACACATTTTGCAAATCATTTCACTATCCGCTTCTGCATTACAAATGACAAAAATGTCAAATCACTGTTTATTTCCATTAAGAAGTTGTCTAAACCATCTGCTGAAGATTTTGAAACGCAGCTTAGAGAGGTAATTGAAAGATTTCTAATAAAAAGGATGATTACTTTTTTGTGACCTTTGATGAAAAATGCCAGAAGTCTAATTTGGCAGTTCCCTTTGCTCAGTGGCACACAGCGAACAGCAGTATTATACTACACTTCAAAATTC
This sequence comes from Buteo buteo, assembly GCF_964188355.1. Classification (NCBI taxonomy): domain Eukaryota; kingdom Metazoa; phylum Chordata; class Aves; order Accipitriformes; family Accipitridae; genus Buteo; species Buteo buteo. The sequence continues at coordinate 5,027,341 of NC_134182.1, read as the reverse complement.
CAGCCCACAAAAGATGTGTGCTGCTTGACAGTTTTATTAGAAACATCAGTGACTAACTGATGTCTTTGGCAGAATGGTCTAATTTGAGCTTTTTTCGCCTCATACTTGGTGGCTTCTAATGAACAGCTGTTTCAAACTTCAGGACGTCTTAGATAATTACCCAGACCCCATTGCCATGGCATTCGAGCATCTCATGATTTTAATGGGATTTACCCTCACAATGTTTTCTGAAATAGGGGAATAGAGAGAGAAAAATCTTACGCAGGGGGCTGAAATTTAACCAAAAAACAAGCATTCCCTCTCATTCTCTCTGAAGTCTGCTCTCAGCTCATTTTCTGAACTATATTAAATACAAACAAAAATTTACTACCAATAGGCTCCTCGCGTGGCAGATTTTGCTGAGAGATCAAAATCTGAAATGGTCTGGAGATAGAGTTCTTATTTTCTGTTCAGTGGAAATGTTATGCAGTAACCATTTATTATTCTGTAGTGGAAGGACCTCCATTTTCTCTACACCGTTAATCTAGCATCAGTCATCAACATTTAAACAGCTCCTGAAAGCACCTAAAACCAATTCTGGTAAGCAAGAAAAGGGTTATGGTACCTATTTGAAAATGGGAGTTAATGTGAGTTTAAATGCTATTAAACACCGTGGTCACCGTGGAGCTTCAGAAGAGAAAGCGCTATCTGTTCCCTCTAAATCCCAGAGAGAACATCTGCTCTCTCCAAAGTAGTCCCAATTTATTTTCAAATGCTTTATTTTTTCAGGAGATTAAAATAACTGTAAAATTATATTCTATGTTTATGGAGATTTACTCTATTCAAATTATCTTTAAAGGCCCTTTTACATTCGCTGTGGCTAAACATGCCCTTTTGAGATTCATAATGAAGAAGCAAAGTGTATTAAGCCTTGGATTAAAAGATGCTGGCATAATTAGCAGTGGATTTAGCCCTAATTGAAGCAAGGCTATAAATAGTCTTTTCTAGTATATATTGAGATTATAATTTTTTCCATTCCTTGGCTATTGCTGGACATAGCAAGCTACTATTATAAATCAATTATCAGCTTCATTTGTGGTGTGTCGGACACTGCTGATACAGAAATAGACTGTTTGCACATCCTGAAATGCTCAGAGTCCAACGTCATATCTGCAATACAGGCAGGGAGCCTCAGTAGGTTGGGCTGAACTGCCCGCTTCTGCCTCTCTGCCCCCAAATCCTGCCTTGCACAAAATCCTTGCCTGTAATATGTGCGTTGAGTTTTCATCTACGCTATGAGCCCCAGGCTCTGCAGAATTCAGCCTCAAAAGTTTCCAACAGGAAAACAAGAATCCATGATGACAAAACAAACTGATCCTCAGAAACACCTGTTGCCACAATTTTTTCTAAAGGATGGTTGTTCGCTTTAGAAAAGGGACCTCTTACAGACCTCCATGGCCTTTACTGTACTGTCCTTCAAAGAGAGGAGCCAGCCAGGGTATTTTTAGCCCCTCTCTTTCCTGGAGGTGGGTCCCAACATGCCCCAGTGAGATCTCAGCGCTGGAGCCCAAGCACCATCCTCATCTCACACACTGCATGCCTCTGCAGCAGCCAGGCAAACCCCTGCCAAATACACCTATGTGTATTTTGCAGGATGGACAAGCTCAGGACCTTCTAGTGTTTGATGAGCTACTGCACTGTCTATTCAGAGGCATTTCTTCTAAGTATTGCCTCTGAAGGCTTCTTGACTTAGCAGTGGAAATTAGCTGAAGCAAGTGATACCTGAGAGATATTCTGTGACATCCAGCAGAGCTTGGCCACTGAGGAAACGCACTCGCTGGGCCAAGGCTTGCAGCAGCAATGCGTTATCTGAAAGAGAAACATTTCTTTCTACTCACTCTTCTGAGGTTATAAAAAAAAAAAGGGGGGGGGGTAGGGGCGGCAGAGGTAACTGCATTTTTTAAATAAAATTCTGCCATTTTCTCAGTGCTTTTCTTCTTCTTTCCTTCAGGCCTACTTGGGAGGATTTAGAATTCAAAAAGAAAAGCTCTAATTTCACATTTGTAAATACAAAGTTGACTGCTGCACAAGGAACTGTGTTAAACATGTCACATCAGGGCCCTCAAAATTTAAATCACATGTAAGCAGTGAAAAGGTTGTGCGTGCTGGAGCTTTGCAGAAGTGACGTCCTCCCTCCTCTAAGGAAAAGGGTGAGAAGGCTCAAAAGTCCACACATCCATTCACATTTTAAGGATAAACTACTGTTAAATCTTTAAGTTACCTGTTGGAATCTACAGACAAGATTCCAAGTTACTCTTACAAGAGAGAATTACTGCTCATTGCCAACACCATCCACTCTTGGGGGCTCTTGTAACATCTCTGAAATCAGATCTTGGCAGACAGACTGGAAAACGAACTGATTTCCCAATACTTGACAGTCATATGTATTTTAGTTTTTCCTATGCTGTCTGTTGTTGATTTACGGTCTTGTTTTAATTTATAAACTGTTGCCTGGATTGTTCTGCAAGCCTCCAGTCTTACCACTTTGGTAAGTCCAGCAAAGCTTTTCTCGGAGGCAGAATGCACGTGGAATGTGCTACGATACCTCATGATGTCACCAGGAGTGGCACCGATAAAGCAGGCAACGTACTTCTTTGTGAACCACGACAGAGCTAAATCCTGAAGTTGTTTTAAGTAGCACTGTGCTATTAAGTGCTCCTTTTCACATGAGATACAAAAAGGAAGTCCCTAATGATCTTCTTGGAAGTGTGCAGTAAAGAACTGATCCCGCTATCCTAATTAAGCTTCTGCTTTGGTAATTACACTCTTCTCATTCACCTTTTTAAACAGACACTTCACTTTTTGCCTCACACTCTTGCAGTATTGGCAGACCCTGTTTCATACTTGCTGTTCCTCCCCAGAGAGTTAACTTACAGCTGCTGCTTTGAAAAAAACACCCTGAGATCTGGAGATGTTGAAGGAGCACAAAATGTTAATTAATCATTAATATCAGTATCTACACAGATTTTCAGGGGAACACTTGGGGTTTGGGTGGGTGAGGGAGAACTGTTTGTTTGCTTGGTTTTTAGGAATCTAAGTGTATAGGCACTATTCACCTTTCAATCTAAGGGTTTCAAATGCCCTGTGCATTTTGAAACAGTAAAGCTGGAGTCGATAACAAGTTTACCCAAGCATTACTTTAGCTGCCTTGAGAGACCTAAAGACAGAGGAGCTTTTAATGGCTGTTAGAGAAAACAAGGCAGCAGGCAGTTCAATTCTTATTAATTCAGCTTTAATTCTTTGCACTACATATTAGCTGAACCTGTTGGCCACAGGACACACACCCCAGCATTTGCAATACAAGCAAAAGAAGAATCTGCTTCTCTGCGCTCTCATTTGCACTGTGGTCACCTCTTTGCTATGTAAACACCTACAGGGGAAATTTCCCTTCCCCTCTTGCAGAGGGCTGGTTCCTCTGGGAGCTACTCAGGCTGCTGGCCTCACTCCACACCCTAGTGTCAGGCAGTGGCCATCTGAATGGCATTTCTTTCAAGACAGAGGACAGGGTAGGACAGATGTCAGAGGAGAGCAAGATCTATGTCTTGGTCCCATTGCAGTCGGGCTTGATTTGCTGATTTGCCACCATCTACAAGGAGGCTCCCTCGAGTGGGATTAGGGTCCCAGGTCACAGCTAATGAATGTGTGGGGCCTTCAGCTGAGGACGTCCAAGCCAATGTCAGGGTTAAGCTAAATAAATGATTCAGGCATTATTTGGAAGCAAATTAGTTTGTTGGTAGGTAGAATTTTTGTCTTGAGGATGGGGGGGATTTGTTTTGGGCTTGGGGTTTTTTTGTTTTGTTTTTACATCGAGTGATAAAGCAATTTCCTCACCAGCTTACATTTTTGCATGGATCATTAAAGGTGACAGATGAGGAAGTCTCACCTAAAACTCAGAATCTGAGGCATGTCAACACAGAGTCTTGGAGCAATACCTGGGCTCTTAGCTATGAAACTCAGTGGAGCAATGGGGCAAGACATTGTGCTCACTTACTCTAAGCTAGGAGCGTTGCACAATCCTTTAGAGTTCTTGGGGGGGGTTGTCATTTGCCACTTGATTTTAAATTGAAAAGGCAGACAATTTTAAAGCATGTGGGAAGGTTTCGCTCATGCATTTTTCCAGTAGACCCTTCCTTCCCCCACTAAAGCCCTAGGTGTTGAATTTTGAAATATTTGTGATTCAGTTGCCTGTTTGAATTTTTGCAAATGTCCATAAAAATGAGCAGAACCAAAAAAATATATCCCACCCTGTTTGCTTGAACCTGTCTCTGGGTAAAGTCAGTGTGATGAGAGACAGATGTACCTCACTCCTGTTCTGACATCTGCGAGCATGGAATATTTACAGTGATCTTTCAGAACTGGTGAGAGGGGAATGACAGAAAGCTACATACAAACCCCTGAAGGGATCTGTTTGCCACATCCTCTATTAGCAGGATTCCGCAACTTTTCCCCAACCTTCTCCCAGGCACCACAAAAAATGGATAAGGGCCAAGAGCACTACAGGTCTCACACCCTTCTCCCCATTTCATGATCAGGAATAACCCTATACTTGGGACACAGAAAGGCAACAGGTCAGCAAATTCACTGAGTTTGCAAAGCAGCTGATGTGGAGAAAGTTGTTAATTTCCCTCTAAGACCTGCCTCTTCAACACTAAATTTTTCAGGCATATTCACCCAGTGCTGCATTTTCACAGCTGACATAAATCTGTGTGGCAAGGGAATTTACAGCAGACCTTGGCTGTGTAGTTATTTGCTATAGCAATCTTGCCCTATGCAGAACAACATGTGGAACAAGCCATCATTTACAGCTGGATTTATACCTGTTTGTTCTAAAGAAATGAACTTGGCAAATCATAAATTCCCTTTTTAAAAAAGAAGACAAAGAAGAAAGGTGGAAAATAGACAGGACTGGCTAATGCCTATAATGTAGAGCCTTCCAGGAAGCAGTACTGCAGCAGCTCTGATGGGCCAGTGTCCCTTCACACCAATAGCAAAGCAATTCATTTGGGAAGTAAAATCAGGCCCAAACAACCTCCAAAAACCCCTTTGTCCCTGAATTCTAGCAAAGTTGTACTCCAGGATTTATTGTTCAGCTCCTTCTGTACCAAAGCAGACAAGGAGCACAGAGCCAAAGGCTCCTGGGGCTTTGGGGAAATGCTGGTACGTATTCAAGCCTGTCTGGGAACTGGTGCATAAAGACTGCACCACCACGGCTTCTGGTTACCCAGCTCACCAGTGACAGTTGGCAGGAATTCAGGTTCTTTGATATATAGCATAAATGACATGAACGATCTGCAAACCTGGAATCAAACACAGAATCCAAACACTTTATGTGGAACCCGCTTTTCTGTACATTTTAACCAGTGTAAGAAAGTCCTGGTGAACACTTTTATTGATGGCATTCATCTTTCCAAAACCAAGCTCCTTGCATCTATAAGTGCACACACACCAGCTCTCATCTCACATCTCAACAGAAATCAGAGCTGGAGTAAACAGCAGATGAAGAGCCCCAGGGACCAGAAACTTCTGGTCACAGCTGCAGCGATGACAGCAGTAACACAAGTATTGCCAGTGCGCTGCTGAATCTACAGCAGAAGATCAAGAGGGAAATTCAGGACTGGATTCATCTCACCAAACTTTAGACACTTCACTGAGGTTTCAGTGGGTAGATGTAAACACCTACAGCAAGCTACACAGAGCAGCCTGAGTCTCTCTGCCTGATGGAAATGTGTGCAAAAAGAAAACCAGGCAACATTAACACCTCTCCACTAGATCCTTGCCGCTGGATCCTCCAGGGGATCCAGCTGCCTAAAACAAAGTGCATAAGAATAACCTACGAGTCACAGAGAACAACACTTTCCATAGACTTGGGTCTGGTTTTCAACTGTGTCCCCTGGCTGCAACCAACCCTACCAGCCCCTTCTTCACTTAAAGAGCCACCCAGTTGTCTGTCCTTGTACTTATCGTTGTGAATCATTAATATCAACCGTAAAACTAAGGTGAGACAAAAAAAAAACACCTTAGTATTCTATTTTACTCCCATCCTTTTACTTCTGCTTTTCTGACTCCCTTATTTTTAGGTTACTGCCTCCAAATTAAGGCAAATTTAAACCTGTGGCAGGTGAGGGGAAACAAGGAGCTAACTTCAGGACAGTATCTCCATATGCTTTTAAGAAATACATACTACCCACATGCATACAATCAGTTTCTAGAGCAGATCACAAGGAAATTATTCTGAATACACTGACCAAAAAGTAGCTATTAAAAAAAGTTTTGATGAACTGTAAAGACACTGATGCAGACTTCTGTAGCACTACCCATGAAGGAACATGCCACTATATTTGCCAATGCACAGCATGCAAACACAGTTTTTGGACTGCGATAAGGGATGGGCTGGAGATGCACTCTGTGGGGCAGGTGCCTCCAGCCGAAATGAGCCTGAGGATCCCTGAGAGCTTCAGCATGACCCTGGTAGGCAGCAGAACACATGCTGCACAACCTGCAGCAGGCCATATGGTTCAGGACACAGGGCAGATCGGGACCTCACCCTCTCCCTACTGCAGGTGCATATTTTACATCAACAGGCATACTTGCAGCCCCATGCTCAAGCACCTAGAAAAGGGGACAATAATGGGCTCCTTTCCCTTCTGGAAGAAGGAAGCCAAGGCAATTCTAACCCCACACACGTGAGACCTCCAGACTGACTATAGAACAAGCATTTCATCCTTCATCTGATCTCCACTGTGATCTTTCGTAACACAGTATCTTATTAAATTTAAGGTCTCAATCTTTAGATTCATAAGGACATTTTCATTGGGCTTTACATGGCTAAACTACTACCTAAAACTACAAAATGAGTAACTGAGTTCAAAGGTTTTCATATTGTAGTCAGCAAGGGACAGACACATCTGCTCAGGAGAGCTGCCACTGCCAGAGCGTGGAACAAAGCCCAGCGAGAGCAAAGAGCCTCCACCATCCTTCCCACCATGTGTTTCAAGGAAAAGGCACATTCCTTTCATCTTGTTTTAGTGGGTATAAACTTAACAGAACGCACATCTTGGAAATCCAATTCAATAAAAACAAAATGCATGCAGTTTCCCAGGAGGAAGAGGGAAAAACAGTCATGCCAGATGCTAGTCACTTCCCTCATGCTCTTCTGGCAGGAACTTAAAATAATCCCTATAATGTCTTCTCTACTGAATTAATAATCAGACATAAGAGCCAGGTCATAAGCAGCATCCATTCAGCTGCAGATCACAACATGATACAACAGATTGGGATAGAAAGAATGCAGGCAGGACTTCATAAATATCTTGCAGCAGCTGGATATTTCCACGGACGACACCAGCTATCAATAGACTTGGTGTTCACTTGACTCTGAGACATAGAAGCCACAGTTGAGGAAAGTCAGTGTTAGAGGTCAGCCTTACCTAGGTGAGCAATGGATGCTTCCAGCACTTTCACAGCTGCAGCATAAATCCCTGAGCGTTTTGAGTTCAGGTTGTCAGTGACTGCTGCTACCAGAGGGACCAGCACTGGTTGTAAGGCATATTTGAGTATGGGTGTCATCAAAGCCAGCACCTCCAGCGCCTGCTGGTTCACTTTCTTGTTGCAATCCTGAAGTCTCAGGACAAAAATATCAAAAATCTGTTAAGAAAACAAACGACATGAAAGCTGGATTAAAACATCTTTGTTTCAAGAGGGGATGTAGAAACAAGTACCCAGCAATGTAAAAGATGAAGGTAATTGTTTCTGCCAGGTCAGCACTTGCTAGCACAATTTCACTGTTTTCCTGTGGGCTACTCACTGTAGCGGTTGCACAACCTCACGCTGGTGGAAAAGATTTTCATATTTTATTAAGAGGTTTGGGTGGGGACAGGATAGTTCATATGCTGTTCTCTTTACCCACAAATAGTTAAATTAATCCCACATTAATAATGCAAAATAGTATCTTTGGTATAGAGGTATGAAAACAGGTATTTAAGACGGCCATTTTTCCATAAAGTTGTCTCAAGTACTGAGAGTAGTTTTCATTTTGCCAAAACTGTGACTGGATGAGATCCAAGTTTTGTTTTATCTGTCTCAGAACCTCTGTCTGGAGGAGTGCAGGGCTCTGATAAACTCTTCAGGATCCAGGCCATTTGTCTAGCTAACAGGTAGACTTATGAAGTTTAATGTGCTGTGCAGTTCTCATTAGAGCAGGTTCAGTCCCTTGACAGCCACATTATCAGGTGCCATTTTCGGGAAAAGAGGAAAAAAGCAGCTGCTGGGAAGAGAAGGAAGAGAAGATCTGTCTCTAGCCACTTTCCTCCTCTTTCCAAAGAGAAAAAAGGACCCCTGGGAAGTGTGAGAACAGTCTTTCCTAAGCAGGAAGGGGATGAGGATGAAAGTGAATAGGCAGAGCTGTGTCCATGCAAGGCAAGATAAAGTTTACAGGAGCATCCTTGAAAAAATAATTTTTTTTTTTTTTTTTAATCAACCCAGCCTGATACTTCTCTTCCCCATTCCAACACATTCTTCTTCTAAAGAATAATTGCCAAGCTTTCAGTGGCTAGATTTCCTTTATTTCAACCTAACTGGTAGTAGGAGACAGCAGAAGCTACAGCAGCAGTAAACTGTCATGATCTCATGAACAGCACCGATAGGCACCTGCCAGAGAAATACATCTGGACTGAAACTACTTGCCGTGAAGCCTGGAATTGAATTAAATTATTCTGGGTAAGAAGGGACCAGCCTGTCCCAAACAACTAGTATGTAGTGCCAAGACACACTGAGTTAACTTTACTGGTACAGGTTTGGGAAGGGAGCTAATGGGAAAGGAGCAATAGAGATGCCCTGTATACCTGGACAATGTTAGTGGAGACGAAGTGGGGGCTGCTTCTGCAGTGATCTAGGAGGAGGTCCACTCCCTCCATTCGTGTCTGGAACTCCGTGGCTGTCAGGAGCCTGGAAAGCTCCTTGAGCTGTTCAATTTCTTCCGCAGTCCGAAGTGATGTGCGACGGACTGTCTGACAGGGTAAGACGTGTACATCAGAGCCAGACCTCAAGCTGGAAAATAAAAACAAGGCAAGACCTTTTAGTGATAACGTCTTCAGTTAATTGTGAGGAAAACATCTTGAGGAGACTTCCTAATGACGTGATTTCAGCTAGATCCTATCTGAAAAACAACTTGGATCTCATGACAATCATTACCAGAGACAATTTGCAAGTAACATTATTGCTAGTGCTTACTCAGAAAAACCAAGGCACCAAGGATGGGATTCATCTCGCTTATCTTCAGATGTCTTCCCAGGTACTCATCTAGCATCCCTTTGTGGGGAAAAATAGGCACTACTTCAAAGTTTAAATGTCTTTGGGCATTTGAATGGGAGGTGTCTGTATTATAAGGAAATTTCTTACTCTGGAGAAGTGTATCTACAACAGGTACGGGGATCTGGATAAATAGCTCAGATGCATCTGAACAGATGAATCCTACCCAGAGAAATTAAGGGGCATATCTGAAAGAATCCAGATGCTCAGTAATAGAGATAAAAACAGAAGCCAGACATCCCACCACTACACTCACATTATTGCTTCCCTAGGGACTAGATCCACAGCTTAACAAACCTGATGGGAAAAATTCTCTTGAATCAACCTCTCTCTGCCATGAGCATGGGGAGATCCTAACTATGCTAATAAGAAGTGTGGTCACCTTCCTGCCACTACTGAGTACAACAGAGCTAAATAAATCCACTCTGTTATCAGAGAACAGATACAAGTAGCTCTCCCACCAGCATGGGGAGACAGCAAGGACCAAATTCCTATCTTGAATGCTGACTGCAGCACAGGGGAAAAGAACATGCTGTCCATCAGCCAAGCAGTAATGGGTCTGAATGACATGAACAGCTACAGAAAAAGTCCACGTTGAGACATCTGTTGACCAGAACTGCTCAGGAATTGTCTTGCTGGTACTGTTTGAGGGACAGAAAGCCATGATTCAGTGAGGCCAAACCACATGTATCAAAAGTGCTATTTTGGGGAATGGCGTCATGGTTCTAGACTGGGACTTCTCATCAAACCACCCATCTAAAAAAGACTCCACTCAGATAAGAATACCCTGATCGAAATTACTGGTCCAAAGTCAAACAGCAGAGACACGACCCTCTCACAGCCTCCACAACACTGTCCTTGCCACTGAACTGGATCTTCTGAGCTGCAACTGCTCGCTGTCTCTTCCTCTCTCTCAATTTTTCTAGAAAACCCTCCAGAGAACTTGTGTTCAGCATAATGCAGAAATAGACATTTTTTATCATAGAAGATTTGTGGGGCAAGGAAACAATCTCTGGCACAGCTCATCTCCACCAGAAAGATTTTACTGAGGAAGAGACATGTAAAGCTTGTCATGTGCTTTGTCAGATACAACAGAAGTGCTCAGTACCCTCCATCAGAAGGCAAGTTGTCCTGGGACATCTTCAAGCCATGGCTCCTAGACTTCCTGGTGTCCTTGACAGGTGGATATTCACATTTATGATCTTCTGTTCCCTAGATATATATTAAAAAACCATGAATCTATAGAAGATAAAATAGGAAATTACTTGTTTAAAACACAAGTTATAACCAGAATCACTGCTACCAAGAAAGGCTTAGGAAAACATTTCATAACTTAAAGAGGGAGACAGGCCAGAGATTCAGTGATGTCTACTATTTGTTTTCAATAACCCGAAGCAAGTTATAGGTGCTACTATACTGGGCAGCAGTAAAAAATCCTGAATTCATTATTCTTGAGCACAAATGGGAATAATACAAACTGGTAGGGAACAAGCTTTCTTAAAGGGAATAGCAGAAAACTTTTGGACTTTCTGAAGGTCCCATTGTGTTGGGAGTTGATTTGGTTCACACTTAACTCTCCCTATTCCTGCACAAAGGCACATTCCTTTCTAGAATGTAAATTAAGGGGGGGGACACGGACGGACCAAAACCCAAATAAAACAAACCAGGGATGAGTTTCCACTGGATGCTGAATTCACGAAGCTTCTTCCAGCTCCACAGTGCATGACAGCAGGGCAGTATTCCCAGAATACAGACAATATGTGTACTAATTATGGTTGCCTTGCGCATCTTTTGTATATTTGGAAATTTTCTTGGCACTACTACTTCCTTCATCTGTTGCAAAGACTCTATTATCTTCAGAAGCACTATTCTCACTTCATTGCTTAATTGGGGGGGGGGGGGGTAGTGTTGAGGTTTCTTATGCTTAAAGGTAAAACCATTTTCTCCTACTTCCCCTTCCTGTTTGTGGCTGATATTCAAAATACAGCCACTTTATTTCTAACCAAACTAGTTCGTTCACTGCCTGCAGATAAACAGGCTGAGGATCAACAGTTCATTCCCAGGAGCAAAATGATTCAGTGGAAGAAGAATGAGATAAAGAAAGAATAGGTATGTTTAATCTCATACTAGCAATCTCAGTACTTGCATATAGGAGACATTTCTCCTGCCAAGCACTTACTTGCTGCTTAACTGTTGCCATAACATCTTCCAAGTCACGTGAGGGGATAGACTGTTTCAAATACCTATCAAATTTTCGATGATTCATCAATATATTCATCATCTTCCGTCCATAACACCTAACACAGGAAGGAGAGAAATGAATACAGACTACTACTGTTTTTTCTCCCTTGTGAATAAACAAAGGAAGTGTTAATAGAATAAGCTGATATTTTAAACTTATAATGTGCAATACATTCATGAGAAGGTATTACCCATTCAGCAAAGAGAGATATTTACCTCCACTTGTTGTCACTGCACAACACTGCCAGCTGAACACGAGAGGCAAGAAGAGAACACAGGGCAACAGGAAAATACAATTTCACTCTGAAATTGTGGGTATGCTTCTGTGGGATCGAAGGATCCCATGGGACGAGCAATGCATATCTCCTGCTTTGCTGTCATGGCTTATTTGCAGTGCCTTTCTGCTGTTGACAATAATTTACCTTTCTTTAACTGGCAGAGAAGCTAGGACAAATCGCCTCATGCTTAGTATTTGTTTTCTATACTACATGTATGCACACGGGCAGCTAGCTGCTCATGTGTTCTTGGCATCTGTTAATGGGAATTTAAATTAATAATCAAAGTAAGGGGTTTTTTTGTTTGGTTGGTTGGTTTGGTTTTGCTACTATGAAACTACAGCTATCTTCAAGAGAAAATTTGGAGGTCATTCAGCCACAGACAACAACATTATACAATGACTGGGAAGAAAAATTTGTGACTATCTTAGCTATATCTGAAGAAGAGGTTTAGAAAGACTGATTACATTGGTTAAAGACAGCTGGAATTTTTCTAGGACAGTCTTAGCCTTATCAGAAATATATGCTTGGGATCTTTCAGTGATGAACAGTGGCCAACGCTTCAGCTTTGCATTAAGCACATGAGACCAAACAAAATTGTTTGACTGACTAATCTGAGCTCAGTTGATCTGAGTAAAGAATCATTCAAGTCACAGGAATTTGGCAATGGTCATTCTTGCTGGACAACCTCATGTTACCCAGTACTGTCATTTCCCAAGACAACATTATCCACACTGTGAAGTAACTTTCTTAATATTTACTTCACCTTCTATTCTTTTGTGGTTTTATCATTAATAGCCAGACATCAAACAGTTTTCATATTTTAGGAGGTGAAATGAAGATCATCACCTTGTGTCCGGATGACAGTCCTGAGCAAGCTTCACCAGCGTGCTCACCAGTACCTCAGTACTGGCACGCGCGCCCGACAGGAGCTTCTCAGCTCCGATTCGCTCCATCACAGTCACTAGGTGTTTGGCCGCACACCTCCGCACCAGGACGCTGCGGTGCCTGAAACAAGAGAACAAACACTGGGGCAGAGGGAAAAGGAGGGCCAGAAGCACAGTCCTTGGTCACAGCATGCTCCCCATAATGGCTGGGGGAAGGAGGCATGTGTTCTTGCTGCAATTGTAGCCACCTGTAGAAGATTCTGTCCTCAGATAAACACAAAGTTGGCATTGTACAAAGAGACTACCCGCAAGGAAGAGGGAGGAATTTAATCTCCCTGGACTATCTGATACTCCATTTCTTTCCCGAAATTAACTCTGAGAAAGAGCGAAATGAAAGACAATTCATGCTGACTTGGCAGAGGGCTTCCACGACACAGGCAGAGCTGCAGCAGGATTTGGGCTTATTTCACCCGTTTATCTCCAAATCAGCAGACCCTTGAAAAAAAACAAATGGGGGGAAAAGCCCTGTGGGGCACGAAGCCACAGAATATCCAGCAATGCAGCCAGTTTGTTCTTTGGGGCAAGAGGTGCATTTGAATGTTTTACCCTTTTCAAAAGCTGAGGGAAAGGTAGCAGTCATTTTAGCCAGGTTGTCCTTTCTAGAAGGTGCCTATTTGAAACTATCAGGCACAGCACTGATATTTTAAGGCAGCATTTGCTTCAGCTATCCCATGGGAGCCAGCCTGTGAAGGCGCCTGTAAAGTGACTCACCATCTCAATGCTAACATGCAGCTTCAATGTGAATAGAAAGTGGAACTCTAAGGACATGAGAGTCAGAGAGACTCCTCTCAGCAGGAGCTGTACCTGCTGAGCAGGCTGTGCCACACGTAGCGGGTTCTCCCCGACGTGCTCCATGTCCCAGCAATTAGCGTCTTTATTTCTCAAGTTAATGGCATAATGATGATGCATGTTTTTTCCCAGGGCCTCTGTGGTTAGCATGAAATATCAAAGGGCGCTCACTGCTGGAATTGCCATTGTCCCTCTTCCCACAAAGCCAGAAGGCTGTATCACCACCCTTTACAGGGACTTTCACTTCCCCATCATTTACCACATCTAGGCAATGTTGACAGACTGTGAGAACAAATAGGCTGCAGTAGGGCAGAACCAGATAACAAGAGAAAGGGAGTGAGGTTGATCAGAGAATCTAATCACCGAGTTCACAGAGGATGCAGGAGAAATGACCCTTCCCTCCCATCATTCCCCTTCTGCCTCCCATCCCTTCCCCCTATCACACAATTTAAGGTGAAGGATATCACTAAGAGAAGAACGTACTGGACTCCAATAGCCATAAAAGCAGTCATTGCTCGTGCAGGAGTCACGGTCCCCACCATGATCCCCAGGGATCGATCGGCGGCTTTCTGAATGAACTCGTTGGAATCCCCCATCCTCTGGAGCAAGACCTGAGCAACCTCATCCACCTCGTGGTCCATGTGTTTCGTCATGGTCCTGAAGAGCTCTCCAAGAGTGCTGATTGCAAAGCGATACACCTTTGAGCGGCGGTTGTTCACCTGGGGAATTCATGAGGGGAAACGTAAGAATCACCTTGTAAAGAAAATCAGTTCCCCTAGACAAAAGTCCGAGGAAACAACAAGACTTCTTGCTGTGTCCAGGTGGAACATAAGAACATGGTAAGAGCAGAAGACTACAAGAATAAAAACACACTTACTCTGATACCAACTTCTTCTCTGGCCTCAGGCCCACTTATACAATACAATTTTAACGAGGCTGCAGGCTTAAAAATATTGTTTCACCTAGAACAAATTGTGCTACTTAGCCATAATGTACACTGCTTTGATTTTAGGCCCTTTTACTGAAAACAAACAAACAAACAACAAAATTAAAGCAAGGGCTGTTCTTAAACTATAAAGGTGCAATTCATAAAGACAAGATAGAGGAAAAGTAGTAGTTTCCTCCTATCAAAAATTGCAGCACTGGCAGTTTGAGCACTCAACCAGGAAACAGAAGATATGGGCTCAAGTCTACAGACTAATTCACAGCAGGAACTTGAGCCCTTCTGCAGCTTCATCTACTCAGGAGAACCCTAGCAGTTGGACTTAAGGCACTTAAGGATCCTAGAAATCACATGTAATTACAGCTGCAATCGGTGGGGTTTTACAGCATTCAGTGCTGCTCTGGAGTGATCCCTGCTTCCAAAAGGTTCTCCCCACAAGGGTAAGGAAGAAGCATCTCAGAGTCATGTGCTTCATTTGAAAGATACTTTGAAGGACAGACCAGTGATTCTTTCTGCTGGACTTAGTTGTGCCTGTTAATAAAAATGAACCATGTAAATGCTAGAAGTGCTTGTGAAAGCAAAATCTGGGACTGGAATGAAATGAAAGCTGAAAGATGTCTCTGCACATGAATGTGTAGAACAGAGAGGAGGAAATTTCCTCAGAAATACAAAAGTGATATAAGAATCAGATGAGCTAAGCTGAAAGGGCTTCTCCTAACCCAGATATCAGAGTGGGAGAATCTGAGTCCTGCATATCTAAACAGAAAGGTTTGAAGAGTCCAACAACCCAAGGGGCATTCAAGCCTCCAATGTCATTAAATATTAGATAGGGGGACTGATTTTCATGGAAATTAACTAAGTCTTACTGTCTTCTGCCAGCAAAGGAAAATTCAATATATTTGGCAATCATGTAATAAGAGTACAAGGCAGCTGGTTCAGGCCAGAGACAAGTGCCAAGTCAGAAATATAGCCACAGATGTTAAGGAGCTGAGGTTGAGACCTCTCTGTTAACTGAGAGATGAGATAGTGAAGCTGTGTGCGACTGCCCTGCAAACCCCACAGCCAGGCCACTCCAAGCACCCAGTGGTTGCAGTGCAAAATTCCATCGGCGCACGGAGGCAACAGATCAATGGGCAAATTACCAAAACGCACACAGAAAGGAAGAAGGAGAAGCCATCATCAGGAAACACTGGAAAATAAAAACCTGCAGTCAATCCCCCAGGATGCTGGGGAGGAGGAGGAAGTGGGAGGAAGCTGGGAGGCAAAAGCTGCAGTGTTTAATTACAGCTTGGGCAGAGAGTTGGGCTGTGGCAAATCACCTGATTAGCGTCTCAGTTTCTGCATTTGTATATTGCATTATAATGACACCTAGCTCAAAGAGAAGAGATGTCCTACATACCAGTAAATATAGCTATATGTACAGACAGATCATATAGATAGGTGACGTAGCTATTAGAAAAATGAGGTCTAAAAATAGTAATGAAGGCAGACACTGAGCACACATGTAAATGAATAAGCACATATCTACTTTACACCCCATGTACAAGGTACATGGGACACAATTAAACATAATGTTCTTACCTCCTTGGTAACTGCCAAGGAAACATCATGAAGTCTACAGAGAAGGACTTCTGAGTGGCAGATAGCCAGGCGTCTGACACTGAAGAGTCCCTTCATCTTCTGCTCCCTGAAAGGCAATTACCAAAAAGATTGATTTTTCTCACCACCCAAGAACTAGGCAGCACCCTCTGAAATTACCAGGGAGTCAGCTCAAACAAACAAAGGCAGGTGCTTCTCATACAGGACTTACTTAAATCACGGAACTCGTTGCCACAGGATGCTGTGGCAGCCAAAAGCATACATAAATCCAAAAGGCAAATAGATGGTTTCAGAGGGGATGGGTTAATTTGTGGCCATTAAACAAGACAGCCTTTCTGAAATCCCTGGCACACAAAGTCCCTGTGTCACTGCTTCCTAGAAGCTGGGACATTGTGCCATGTTTCTGTTTCTTGCACCCTCTCTGTACCCTGTCTCTGAGACACAGTCCTGCCTGGCTGTTACTGGGCATTTTCCCTCTTTGCCATCCCCAGAGGGCAGTTCAGGAGTGAGAGTCTGCACTGCCACTCCATAGCTGAGTTTGCACTCTGCAATCTAGTCGCCATGTCCACCACCACCCCACTCCACCCCTGCTGCCACAAAAAGCAGTGTGTCCTAAAAGATTCCACACCTGGGCAAGAACAGCCAAAATGCTGGATTTTCCAGAAAAACACTACTTAAAATAACACCCACAACAGCAACATGTTATTTAAAAGTAGTAAAACCACGTCTCTTTCAGCACTTTCTTTGTGAAGGACCTGAGCTACATGAAGGCACATGACGCATCATGGGTTCACCAGGGCTGCAGGGCATGACTAGGGACCCATCCCCACTGGGGTCCCTGAATGTAACCCGGACCCCACGCACCTGCAGCAGCTTTCCGCACCTCACAGGGCACCAGACAGGAGCAGGGAAGAGAAAGGGGAGAGGTGCAAAACAAAGCAATTGCACAAGCAGATGCATCATGGGAGATTTTTCATGGCTATCCCAGTATGAACAGAGCCCTAGTGAGTGTATGCTGACCCAGAAATCAAAAAGACAACCAGTATCACCTGAAATTTGTAGTGTCCTCCTGTCTGCGTCTAATTTCAGGACACACTGTGATTATCAACAAAACATCTTAGGCCCATATTAAGCAGCAAGGAGGAAAAAGTTTAATTCTAAAAGTGCAAGATTCCTAAAGGATTTTTTTTTTTTCCTTATCTTTTGCCATGAGCCCTTCAGGAGAAATGACAGGCTGAGGAACTCTGCACCATGTCTCAGTCTGTTTCTCAGAAATAGGAACTCCCCGTAGGCACTCCTGGGACGTAGGTGCAGTAG
This sequence comes from Buteo buteo, assembly GCF_964188355.1. Taxonomy (NCBI): domain Eukaryota; kingdom Metazoa; phylum Chordata; class Aves; order Accipitriformes; family Accipitridae; genus Buteo; species Buteo buteo. The sequence goes on along the minus strand of NC_134182.1, from coordinate 5,009,885 downwards.
GTCACAGGGACGCCCTGTCTCCTGCTGCCAGCAGCAGGAGCAGAGATAAATCCTTAATCAGTCCCACCTGGGCCAGTGACCTGAGGCCCCCAATCTCTAAACTCAAGACAGCTTCCATCATGCTTCTGGCTTCAGCCAGCAAATCTTGTTCCACAACTTTCTCTCTTCCCTGAAGATTTTGTTTGCAGCTACATGGACCAGAAGACAAAGCTAGGAAACAGCATGGACCTGCTGCGGCTGTAGCACTGCTACAGACCAAGGCAAATAAAAGGCTGCTCTCACATCTTTATATTGTGACTGCTTTGGAGTGGTTTCACTAGTTCCCTGTGGACATCTGGGCTGTCTGGGCCCAGAGGCACTAGAAGTAATTGCTTCTAACTGAGCTTTACATTTAGAGGGAGAAAGACCGAACAGGGGGCTTTCTTACCAGTCATCACTGCTGAGCCATGTGAGTGCATCAAGCAGCCCCTGCTGTGGGTGAGGGAAGGGTCTGGCTTCCTCCGCGATCCCACCCTCTGGCTCATCTTCCTCCTCCAGGACGTCCAGAGCAATGGCTGGCAGCGAGATCGCTGTAAGGAGAGGGTCAGGCACCAGCTTCGCATATCCCCGGGCAAGGCACCCGGCCACCAAGCAGATTGCAACTTAATCTCCCAGCCAAGGTTAAATACGGGTGCAAACTGGCATTGGTTCAGACTTCCCTGCTATCTGGCTCATTGCTTTCCCCAGCACCCAGACACCTCCGAGTCACCCCCAGCTGGGCACCAGCTTCTTGTGTAAACCTGAAAATTGCACACACAGAGCCAGCTCCCAAGTCCCTATAGGTACCACAGCCAGCTTGCAGTTTCCTAGTGCCACCGAGCTCACACACTGGGAGCCAGTGCCACCCAGCGAGACTTGCTACCCCAGGAATGAGCTCCTGAAATATGCACATAACTCCCTGTATCACCTCCCTGTTACCTGGAGCACTGGGGACAGAGGCACCCTGTAACTTTGAGGAAACACCTCCAGCTGCCCCCAGTGAGCACCAAGCCTGAACGACTGAGTCCCGCTGGGCTCGGGTGAATCCCCAGGGAGCAACCACCAGGGAACAGTGATACCTGACCCTCTAAATCTGACAGTGCCTCTGTTTCCATTTACTTCAAATATTCTAGACAGCAGGCAGCTGAGTGCACACACATTTTAGCATACTATTGGGAAAGTAGTAGTTTATGGATTTTGCTATTTTCCAAGCGTTATGAATATTTACTATTTCAGAGGTACTCACTGGCTGTATTTTGAAGATGCTGAGGTGAAATTTATTTGTCATCAAATGTACTTGTTTGCAAACTGTGCAAAGCCTAAGCTTTCTCTTGTGGAAAAAAGCAATTTCTAGTGTAGATAGTTGTGACAAAAAAGCCTTCCAAATGTGAACCGAGAATAAAAATATGTAAATATAGATGCAAATTGTTGGCAAACACACTCTCTTGATGATAAATATACAAGGTATAAAAAAAATCAGATGACAAATGCATTTGTTATGAAACCTATTTGTCATCAAAAGCACTGTAGGTCAAAAATTTCATGTCTTGCACTCAAAAGCTCATTTTCTAAAGTGTAGATGAAAACATCTGAGCTGTCTAAAAGTACTGAGTATAAATATTGCACAGAAACTGGATGAACTGCTATGGACTCTGTAGGGGTTTTATGCTACCTCACGTGTTCTACAAAGTATGGAGGATGGAGGAACTGTAAAATCAAAAAATATTCAGATGGGGACTAATTTGGATGTCACCAATATCACTGTCACTGACATGAGTGATGTCTCTGCATGAGTATGTAGATATACACATCTATATTCAATATGAATGGAGAGCCATGTCAGGCTAGTTCTGGTCAATTTTGAAAATCAGAGTAGCATCACTAGAAAAGAGCATTCAAAGTATCATTCCTAGCTCCCTTTTTCTTAACTCACACTACTCAGGATCATAACACGAGGTAGGCTACCCACAAAGGAGAGATGAGAATCACTATGGACTTGCTATCTGCTGTAGATTTATTGCAGGTAGCAAGCAGCCTGGGAGCACCAGGCAGCCTCTCCTGTATGTCATCTGCTACACACAGCCACTGTGTTTGGGTGGGGTGACAGAAGAGGCACTGCTTGTTCCCAGCTTGCATTGCAGGCGGTGGAATGAGAGAGGCTAGAAACCATTAAGCACTTTTAGGTGCAATAGCGTGATTGTACCAAGTCACTAATTTCCATGCAGAGACAACCCTTGCTGTGATAGCAGAAAAGCTGGCTGGAGAGCCAGACAGCAGCACAGGCAGAGGGCCAAGATGGTGAGTGGCTAATTGGTCATGGTGGTACGCATATGTGTACAGTTAGCACACCCTGCCAGAATTCACCGGAGCTCAGCCCTGCACTTACAGCTGCCTCCCAGCACCAGTGTTATATTTTGGACTATCGGTATGGGCAAAAGCTAGAGCTTAAGGCTTTTACCACTACTTTATTCAGCTAAGCTTTCCAATGGATCTGTAAGCACTAATTGTTCCAGTATCACCAAGCTGGAGTGGATCCAAAGCAAGTTTGCTTTCAGTCCTCAGGACAGGCTTTGGACCCAAGATCCTACCTGTGTTTGAGGAATGAGGCAGTTTGTGCTCATTGTGCAAGGAAAGAGCTGATGTGGGGGCTTCAGCAGAGGGGGCTCACCTGAGGACTTGCGTGGGAAGCTGCCACGCTCTCTGATGACAGGCACGCTGGGCAGTGAGGGCCTGTTGACCCGCTTCCTCAAGGCACTACCAACGCGCTCTCTACGTGCATTGCTCATGCTGGGGGAAATGAAATCTGTCCCATTGACAGGCGGTGGCCCCAAACCTGCAGAGGCTGAAAAGGACCTTGTAAGTGAAGAGTGCTGGACAGGGTGGCTACAGGCTTGGAAAGGGCTAGAAAACTTGCTGGAGCTAGGTAACATCCCTTTGTTGTCCCAGACAACTCCAAGCATAAATAACAGTTGCATTCTAATGTGGGACAGTGATCACAGAATCATAAAACAGTTTGGGTTGGAAGGGACCTTTAAAGGTCGTCTAGTCCAACCCCTCTGCAATGAACAGCGACATCTTCAACTAGAGCAGGTTGCTCAGAGCCCCGTCCAGCCTGACCTTGAACACCTCCAATGATGGGGCATCGACAACTTCTCTGGGCAACCTGTTGCAGTGTTTCACCATCCTGATTGTAAAAAACATCTTCCTTATATCTAACCTAAATCTACCCTCTTTTAGTTTAAAACTGAATGCAGTGATGCTTTCCCTAAGAATGAGGAAAACTCAGTACTGCTTTTCTTTTGCTTTCCTGTTTCAGAGGCTGGATAGAGAAGTTACATTTCTGGGGCTCCCACCTCAGCACTCCTCATCAGCACTTCACAAAATAATAGCAAGAAAAAGAGCAGATAACCTTGTCATTGCCCTTGGGCTGAGTGCTGACTTTTAAGTTCCCTGCCACTGCACTCGTGGTAGCGCATGCAGCAGTACAATCAGAGCCCGTCAGCTGCAATTAAGTCAGTAACACTGCTTGCTCGTGTGGGTAAAACATAAGCACTGGCTAAGGGCTCCAGCATGGCTCTGCAATGCAAGCTCCTCAGCAAGGAGTGGTGTGACCAGGATAATCTGTCCTATCACGTGAGCAAGATCTTTTGTGTTTTAATTAGAAATGGTTTAATTTTGTTTCTTCCAAGTTGCACCTTGGTTGAAAAGCATTCTTTTGGACTCATCCATTAGCTTTTCCTGGAGGCTACTCTCAATTAGAGAGTCTGAAGCCCCAATGTAGTTTGCAAGACAGAATTATCTAGCCTGAAAGACTTTATAGAAGGGGGGAAGGTGGTAATCCGTGACTGACTCAGTGTGGGCCACAGGCAAGACACTTCATACCTCTGTATTTTCCTTTGGAAAATGGAAATAAATTCTCTTCTAATTTCCACTTAGATGCAAGTGTAACAGCCTTCCAGTCTGATTTCATAGACACTTGCACCACTATGCAAATAGCAAGCAAGTGAACAAAAAGGCCTACAACTATAGCAACCACTTACTTTCTTCAGCTGCATCCCCAGGGTCAACACTCTGTGTAGGGAGTTGCAGGGACTTTTCCTTTTCTCTCTCTTTCTCCTTCTCTCTCTCTTTCTCCTTCTCTCTCTCTTTCTCCTTTTCTCTACGCAATAGCTCCAGCTGTTTCATTCGCTTCTGGTCTATTTTCTTCTGAGCTGACTTAGACAAGGTAACACGGATCTAGTTGCAAAGGAAATACACCATGGAGCATAAAGAGAGATACACAAAGCATACACAACACCTCATCAGGAACACAGTGGTATAGTGTCATAGTCTTTAATGAAGCTCCATATACATCCCAATAGTTTCAGAAGAACTCCTCCTTTCCTAACCGTGGCATACAATTACACCAAGTTATGTATAACACTTTACTACTGTAACTTTCCACTGGTCCAAGATACTGTTTCTCAATCTATGTCAGGAAGCCCTGCTCGAACTAAGAGAGTCAGGAATGCTCCAAGATGTAAGAAGAGCTCACATGACCAGCGAACAGGCAGTTCAGTTCCCTCAGGCCAGGGTGGGGGAATAAAAACTATCTGCAATAACCAGCAATGAGAGGTAATTTGCTGCTTCCTAACATTCACGGCCAGTAATTGCAGCTGCTTCTCACTTCCTTGCTTCTGAAGGATTCAGTTGCTCTCTGAAAACACATGAGTCCAAAAAAGGAGTCATGTGAAAACAAGTTGGAGAAACATTGGTCTTAATGAATAGAAAAATTGAGAATGAGAGGGCTGGGAGATACAGCAAGAAAGGTAACCAAGGAAAATTAAGCTCTCCCATTTTATTTTGCAGCCTTGCTTACACTCAATATTATAATCTTTGCTTCTGTGCTTCCAAGCATGCACTTTGCACATGTTCGCTGATGTGTAACTTGCTCTGCCATTCAGATCTGCTCTAAATTGGCCTTCGTACATAAAGAATGCTTCTTGCATAACCTTAGCGCCATCTCCCAACCAGTGACTTCTGTACCAGTGAAAATGCTCAAGCAGTTGCTCTGCAGCTTTCAAATGTATTCCCAAGAGAATCCACTCCCCAAGAGAGGAAGACTATGATTTTCAGTGACATTTTGTGCTAAGCACTGAACGCTCACTGAAAAGGAAGCCTGCTTACCCCTGTCCTTAGCCCTTACCCTTCCATTGCTGTCCTTCAAGTCGTCATCACTCAGAAGGGGAGCGCTCATGAGATGATCCATCTTCTCGGCCTGGCTGGGTGGGAGGCCAGTTAACTGGGGCATGGGTTCACATAAACGTCTGGGAGACTTCATGCCACCAACAGGTAGATGCTTGAGAACAGGCAAGACGGGTTCCAGAGTCTGGAGCTCTAATAAGGCATGGATATAGCTTGTGTATGAGAAAAGCGAGGTACATATGACCTCTCCAAACAGATGGAGTACTACCATACTGCACTGGCAGCAGAAATGACATTACTCTGTTGGCCATCAGACTCAAACCTACTGCATGATAAAGGCCTCAGCCCTTGGCTTCTGGTGAACAGCTAGCTGTGTTTGATAGAGAAGAGCAGAGAGATGGAGATTGCTCTTGCCAAAAAGGTTCTTATCTGTTCCTATCCATTCTGATTTTAGTAAACATCCTCTTCTTCCTAGTTACTAAAAGAACTCCTGCTTTTTAATGGCTATATGCCTTTGTAGAGGTAAGAATCAACATTTCCTCCTCTTCGCTGGAATATTTTAGAGGGCATTTAGAGAAAAGCTTAGGATTGCTAGAGTGTTACCAAAACCAGAATTGTGTTCTTGAGGTTAGAGAATTCATTCTCCCCAAGGAGTTTCATTCTAAATGGCAGCAGATCAGCCCACTTTCTGGGCAGCCTGACTAAAGGCTGATTTTCTTAATGGGAACAGCACAGTGCAGCTCATTCTGCACATCAGAGCTGTTAAAACTCAGAGAACTAATAATTCCTAACATGGCTTCACAGATGATAAAATCATGTGATAGCCAAGCAGTAAAAAAGGAATAACTTTCTTAAATCAGGATTTTTTTCCCTGCAGAATGGTCAGATCAATAATAAAAGAGAGAGATGGTTTAACAATATAGCTCATTTCTAGTCCAGAATGTATCCAGCAAAAATGTCACCTTACTTAACTCAGCAGTACTTCTCCCTAGTTGCATCCAGCATACTAGCTGCATACCAGTAATAAAGGAATCATTCCCATAAGCCTGTTGGGAATGATTATTTGGCGGAACTAACACTGAGCTAAGGGACCAGTGGATCTTATGCCTTCTTCTGCACCAGCAAAATTATTTGTTAAATTCTCATCTCTCCTATCACTACAAACCCACAGATGGCAAAGGGACAGCAATGGTGTCACTGAGGTTTTCAACTTAAAAGTATTGGCTAACACAGATGCACCAGACACCACATTTTGTCTCGCAGAAGTCTTATTACTAGTAATAATGCAAGGTGGGGAGGGGGAGAAGCCAGAAGGCATCTCCTACCCCAGCCTCAGTTTGCAATACTGACATATGCAGATAGAGTAGGGGAAAAGATTTGTAATCATAAAGCTAGCATATGTGGTTTGAAGTAAATGAGTTGCACAGAGGAAACTTCAGTTCATTACTCAGGATTTAGTTTAGGCTTGTGCTTTAAGAGGATGGAAAGCTCAGATCCTGCATAGGCTGGATCCTTTTTTAAGTCTCTTTCTCTGGAAATGGAAAATTCACAAGGACTTCCTATCACACAAGGTTTCACTATTTCTCCCAGTGCAAAAATAAGCAATATTGATGAATCTACTTCAGATCTCAAAGGGTTTGGTTCAGAAACTGCACCAATGGAAGGTTTTCTCCTTCAAGTGTAGGAGGAAGGAGTGGGAACATTTCTCATTTCATGTGAAATGCCTCATCTTTCTCTAATCTTCATGACATTAGAGAGTGTGCAGGGGGATAAAAGGTATGAGCATGAGGTAGAGGAATGTTTTCTTTTCCTACTGTGCATTTCCAGGGCCCCAAGGTACCCCTCCAGCTCCTGTCATTCATAACTCCATGCTGGAGTCATTTTCACTGGATCACCAGAGCACATTTCCCAGTGACTGGGTTCTGGGGGAGCCGTCTGAGCACACCAAGGAATTAAAAAAAGTAACAGGATGGTTTTCAACCAAACTTTCACAATGCCACCCATGGGTCAGGATTCCTATTGTCATTTTAGGACAGCCATGCCTTGTACCTACCTAGAGATTCAAGGGTCTTCTCTTCATTGCTTCTGCCTGATCTTGGCCTTAAGAGAATTGAGGATAAAAGAATATATGAAGAGATAGAAAAAGAAAGGGGGGATAGCATTAAAGGAGGCAAACTTTCTTAGCATGGTCGTTCCAATGAAGGAGCAAATGCAACCCATAAAACCAACAATATGCAAAGTTGATTAATTGCCATTAAACTTTCAGTTGCTGGAGTCACACAGAGCTCATCAAGCTCCAGCTGAAACACAGGAGTCATTCTTCAATTTGGGCCTTAAATATCCAATTTTGCTGTCTCTCCTTTTGGAGATAAGTGGCTCACTGTTACATACATCCTTTCTGAATCAGCAAGAGATGTTAAGCCAGTCATAAGTCTGTATTGTGGGCAGCTACCTTTATACTGCTGCAGAAGCCTAACTTTGCCTGGTCGTGACTTCAACTGATGAGAGTATCTTGGTTACACATGGTAATACCACTGCTGTCTCCTGAGAATAATATTACACCTCCCTGCTCTTTCAAGAAGAAAAAGGGGTTTTTCCAACTCAACTGGTAGGTAAGGATATTCAGATTGCGCTTTAAAAGCCATGCTGAAGCTTTTAAATTGGAACTATATTTCTATGACTCCTTATTTATTGTTATAACTAGGATAAGGTTGACAGCTAGATTTCCCCGTGCATATCCAAGCAAATATCTTTCCATCAGTTACAGCCCTGTAACTGTTCTCTAGCACCTTGCCCCCTTTGATCTTAAAACCATATGTAAATATTAAACATCTATAGGATTATACATCTATAAACTGAGATTTATCTGGGCTCTCATTTCACAGTGAAGGCCCAGACACGACACAGAGAAGTTACGACTGACATTTACAGAAGCAGCATCTGAATTTGCAGACAGCTATACAATAGCCAATATTTGCCTTAACATATTCTTGCAGGTACAGAAATTGGCAGTCAAAGATCACACACAAAACCAGATGCTGTATTCAGATCCATGGAATACAGTTCCCAAATGGCACCACAAAGATTACAGAATGAATCAGTATCAGAGTCCAGCAGAGGACCTGCTTTTAAGGTCCTCTTAAGTCCTGCTTCCTCCACACACCCCCCACCCCTGCCCTTAGAGTGTATGATGTTGGTTTTGACATTGTGCTGGATCATCATATATAAGAAAAAATTGTGAATGCACAGAAGTTTGCGTAAACATATTGGAAAGCTGACTGTGAAAAACAACCTCAAGAGACAAGAAGTGTGAGGTGAATGGCATATTAGAGAGGCGGTCACCTTGGCTTACCTCATCTCCAGACCCTCTTGGAAAACCAGGTGCTGAGAGCTTGGAAGAGGCACTGCAGGACTGCCAGGAGCCCCATCAGATGGTCTTGCTGGCTTGGAGACAGGGGGAATCAAAGCCACTCTCATTGACTTCTTCCCATCTCCACCACTGCAAGGGAAGGGCAGCGGGGAAGCCTGGAAATAGTAGAACACAGCACTCAGCTTGAGCATCCAGCCTTCCCCCTTTGATGTCTCAAAAAGTTTAGCCACGCTTTTAGCTAGGACTTGGCAGGAGAAGAAAAGTAAAACTGGTGGAGCAGCTTGGCCTAGGATGGGCAATGGGAAGAAAAGTGGTGAGGGAGAGACCATGTCCCACACTGTTGCCAGGTCTCTCCCTTCGCTCACCTCTCTGACAGTGGCTGCATTCCCACCTGACATCCGTCTGCTTGGCATAAGGATGTTCTGGGGTGCCATTGCCTCTATTAGCCTTTCTGATGGTATGGGAATGGGTTTAGATCACTATCCTCTCGCTGTCCCTAAAGCGCCTACCAACCATTGCTGAACTCCAGCCAAGTCCCCACAAAGTCATTTTGCACGCTGTCAAAACTCGCTTTTTTCAAGCCCATAATTTTTTCTGCTCCTGCCCTTCCTACAGTCCCCAACCAGCCTTTCGGCCCAGATGCTAATGTGCTCTCAGGATGCTTGGTTCTCTCCAGCTTCCACACAATCCATCATCTCAAGCTCACTGTCATTTATGAAGTTCAGCAGAGCTCCCTACCCTGCTGCTCTGTGTAGGGTCTCCCTGCCTGCCGAAATTACTTCAGGCTCCCCATGCCATGGCTAGGAAGGGGGGTGGAGGGAGCAGGGGCAAACGCATAGCCTTCCTTAGTATCCCTTCATTCTTGTTACAGCTAAAGAGCCAAATCAGGACCTGTTCAAACTCCAGTGAAACCAACAGAGTTAACGTGAGGGATACATTTGGCCCTCTATCTGCAGGGCTGAAATAAAGTACGCTAACCTTATATTAGGTATCCTGTTTACAAAAGCTGTTATTCATCTGCCTTCTCCCCACCATGGCAAAACAAAAACAACTGCAGCTTCTGCCCCTCCTGCAAAGGCAATTGAGTAGATGGGGTCTGGACTCCATTCCCCATGGCCAGAATTGCCAGTTCCCATAACTTACCCCTGGGCAGACCCGTGGGAGAGGATGAAGCTGCACAGAAGCTGCTGAACTCCAGAAATATTATTCAAGATAACTGTGCAGAAGGACATAGCTGTACAACTCAAAAGCTGAGGCAACCTAAACTTTAGTTTGGAGGACTGCCTGCTCCAGCAAACATCTTTTTCCATCTAAAGCAGACAGAGCTGATATAAAAAGCCACCAAGACACTGGTGGGTCTGCAACAGTAACTGCAACGTACAGATGGTTCACAGGTACATGTATTTCACTAACTGTAGAAGGACATGCTTGACCAGATTAGACACATTTAGCTGCTCTGACTGGTTGCTGGTGTTTTTTCAATCATAAAACACAGCGGGAGCCATTAAAGAGCATAGAAACTATTTAAAGACCTCTTCTCCCACTGATAGATGTTGAGGACATGAAGTCTGCAGTACACGTGTTGCAAAGACAGCCTGAAGCATGATGTCCAGCTGAGCTGTTCCTTGGCTCAGCTACTTCCCTGGGCTCACACCACAGGGGAAGAAGATCTCAGAGCTCTGCCTACAGGAAATAAACTGAAGATCCACCACATGTGATATGGCTTGGTTTCCTTACTTTATATCCTTTTCCCTCTGACATCAGCTCCTTGTTATTCCCATCATTGTCATCACAGCCTGTGTCGTTTTCCCCATGCTCCTGCTCTCCGTTGCTCATCCTGGTGGGCTCTGAGAAAGGAAGGCTGTTCTGGATGGGAGACGTGGGCTTGGAGGTTACCAGGAGCCTCTGGGAAGTTGACCTAGAAACTACTGGCTTCAGGGTAACCCCCTCACAGTCACTGCAGTCAGTCAGGCCTGCAAAGTGGAGACACAAAGCGTAATAGAAGCAGCACTACAAACCTAAAGCACCTGAAGCTAGATATTTCATTGGACAGATTTCTTGGAAACTTCTAAATAACTGCACAGGGAAACATGCTCATGCTGGCAGCCACTTGAAGCAGGCCAGTGGACAATACTTTCCCACTTCCACAGAGCCACCAGAGGAACACCCTGGTCCTCCAGGCTCTTGTCAGGCAACAGGGAGCCCACGGACCTGTACTTACACAGAATACGTCTCCTGCACGTACACCCTTCTGCTCCTCTCCCTGCCCCACAGTTGTACACCCTTACAGCAACAGGAGGGCTACACAGGGGACCGAGAGCTGGGCAGGTTATCGCAGGGGGGCACGTGCAGGGGAGAAATGTTCACTGGGAATGTGCGCTACCTCTGTAGGCTGGGGAAAGACCCTTCTTTCCACAAGAGAGCATGCAGGCTCCCACCTTACCTCTCTGTGAGGCTAACAGGTCCTCAGACATCATCCTTGTCTTCAGCTTGTCCTTGATCTGAATGGTTTCCAGGGCAGCACTGCTCACATCCCTCTCTCGGGGGTCCTGGGTCAAGGCTTCGTGAGAAAGGCGGGGGAGAGATCGTCCAGCCCCAGTGCTGAGGTCAAGCATGCTAGCCTTGCTGAACCAGCCAGGCACAGGAGAGATCGCCCTTGGGTGCACAAATTTCCTAACTCCATCTCCATACTGTGAACTAGGCTGCTTCTTCATCTGGGTTGTTAATATGGACTGAAAAGAAGCTGTAGATCAGGTAAAAAGGAACAAGTGAGTTAGCTGACCTCACATATTTACAATCAGCCCATCTAATAAGTGAGACATTCAACTTTTTTTTAATCATTCAGAAGATCAGTTTGGTTTTATTTTTCATAAACTAGCATCAGTTTAATTCTTCTGAACAGCATCGAGCTAGCAAGCCAGGAGAGAGAGGTTGAAGGCCCCACTGGTAAGAGGGAAAAAAAGATTCCCATTTCAGGACTTGGCTTCTGTGAAAGCTACCAATAGACCCACATGGTGCTACTGGTTATTTCTGGAAAGCATAAAGACATGTCAGCAAGTAGGCAGACCTTGCCAGTGTTTCTACAGCACCATCCCATCCCCAAGGTCTGATCTGATGGGCAAGCAGAGGAAGAACTGGGAATTCACCTATTGCAAGACCACATATTGATAGCAACGATAGGAACAGAACTCACATCTCATTCCCATGCCAAATTTATAGCCAGTTGGGCCACAGGCCCTGTCCTGGCTGGCAGTAGTAGTGATTTGGCTACTGTTGATAAAGGAGAAAGCACAATGAACTAGTGACAGAGAGATGTGATGCCATGCATACCACTGGAGGAGGGCAGGATCATCTGCAGAGCTCTGCCAGCCACCTATTCTGACACAGAGCCAGCACATGAGGACTGACCTCCAAGGACCATTTCTCCCTGAAATCGGGGGGGGGGGGGGGATTCCATTTGGCTGAGGCCACCATTGCATATTCAACCCCTTTCCATTCTCACCTTCTTCAGTGATCCAACTACTGCCACAAAACTGCAAGTTCGAATCAATGCTTCCACCTCGCAGAGCTGTGTATCTGGGTTTGAATCTGGGAAAGGTCCCGTAGCACAGAGCAACAGAGGCGTGGTACTTAGCCTTAAAATAAGGACAGTACAAATACTCAAATTTGCAGCATTTGATATAGAGAGGTAAAAACAGACACCCTTTCTCCATAGAAGACTAACACACTGTGCTGGTTTTGGCTGGGATAGAGTTAATTTTCTTCATAGTAGCTAGTATGGGGCTATGTTTTGGATTTGTGCTGAAAACAGCCTCAGTAATACAGGGATGTTTTAGTTACTGCTGAGCAGTGCTTACCCAGAGCCAAGGCCTTTTCTGCTTCTCACCCCACCCCACCAGCGAGGAGCTGGGGGGGCACAAGGAGTTGGGAGAGGACACAGCTGGGACAGCTGACCCCAACTGACCCGAGGGATATCCCAGACCATATGAAGTCATGCTCACCCTATAAAGCTGGGCGATAAAGAAGGAAGGGGGGCGGTGTTTGGAGTGATAGTATTTTGTCTTCCCAAGTAACCACTAGGTATGATAGAGCCCTGCTTTCCTGGAGATGGCTGAACACCTGCCTGCTGATGGGAAGTGGTGAATTAATTCCTTATTTTGCTTTGCTTGCACATGCAGCTTTTGCTTTACCTATTGAACTATAGCTCAACCCATGAATTCTCTCACTTTTACCCTTCCAATTCCCTCCCCCATCTCACCAGGGGCGAGGAAGCAAGCGGCTGTGTGGTTCTTATTTGCCAGCTGGAGTCAAACCAGGATACATACCAGCACTGACCCGCACTCCTGACCGCTACAACTGTCTGTTTGACTGCAGCCTGGTCTGCCTGGGGAGGAACCGCAGTTCCAGCGCTACGGCAACGGAACGTTCTACTAATTCGCATACATTTCCGTTAGTGGCCCAGCCAGGACTTACGGACCTCTTTCCTTTCCTTTCCTTTCAAAGGGCAGGCAAGCCACAACAGTCTTTAGGATTTGGCAATGTCTAGGAAGTAGAAGCTTTCCAAAACTAGTTTGAAAGTCCTTTGTTTCTGTAATTCCCAGTCAATTTGGGGTTGGGGTTTGTTGGTTTTTTTCTTTCTCATCACAATAAAGAAAGTAGGAAGACACAAACAATGACTCACCAGGTGTTATACTAAAAGAAGGTTTGCACTCTGCATTAGATGTCCCCAATATTCAGTGGGCTTATTTGATTACTGTATTTGTATGATGCAAATTGTCCATCCAAAGAGTCTCCTTTTTTCTGCTTCATTATTACACAGGTTTATTCCCTACTTTCTTTACTGCAGAGACACTCAAAACCAACATAAACATGGCCTGCCTCAAAAAAGAATTTCTCATCTTGGCTGTTCCTGAAAATTCAAAATTATACACAGCATGTTTCCCTACCCCTTGTCCTGACCAATATCCTCCCCACTACGCAGCCTCTGAGGCTGGGCTCTCAGCATGAAGATACACTTGTACAGCATGAAGAATAGCTGCTGCACTTGCCAGCATCTCCAGGGTCTCATGATCAGCGCTTTGAATGCAGGTTTTGTACACGCTCTGCCTCCCTGAGCCGAGCAGCATTCCTGGGCAGTGGCACGGCCGCTGTAGGCGAACATCTTCCAGGCAAAGGCTGCAGGAACGGGATTGCAACAAGCCCTGGATGAAGAAGTCTCCGGTCTGCTGCAGCCCTTCACCTGCTGCGAAATCATCTTGTGTTTCCATGGCAGGGGAGGCAAGGGGCTCTTTGCAGATGAGAGTCTACTCGATGTGCCGCTGGTCGCTGGGCCTGATACAACTGCTGGTGAGTTTCCCAGCAGCATCAGGAGCCTATATGGAAAAATAACACTGCTAGTGCAAGTGACAGCCACCGATCCCTGGCATTGCCCCGCATACAGGGGTTCCTGCATATGAAACTGCTCAAGTCAGGTGGTGTTAAAACAGCATAAAAATATATTCAAGCTATGCATTTTCCAAATTCTGTCAAAATCATGGCCACAAAGTCCAAATGCTGGAGGAAGACTGCTGTCGGCATAATGGGGGAGACATAACTCCGCCCCAGCAGCTGTTCTCCCCATGGCTGTATGAGCATGGCAGCAGAGGCAAGGCTCTCACCGCACCCACTGCTGCTGGCCCCAGTGCAGCATGCTGGAGTTGTTCCCACTGAACTCGGCACTGCCGCTGCAGCAGGAGCATCATTTCACACATTTGATAACGAAGAGTTTTAAGGCCACATTGGACTTGCCCCAAGAGCAACCAAAAAAATGGGGGTTAGAATAATTTGCTCCTTTTTAATACAAATGTACCTGGATTTGGGGGGGGAGGGGGGCACCGGGCTAACAATACTGGAGACTGGTGTGTAACCCCTATTCTCTAGCACTTTCCACCCATCTGCAAGATTTTTTTCCATAGAAAGGGATAGGTAAGATTTTATCACACATCCATGGGTAATTCTGAGCCACAATTTAAAACACAAGCCAAATACTGCCAGATCTGCCACCAAGTGGGAAAGGAAGGAGAAAAGCAGTTGATACAACTGCCCTTGTAGCTAAATTGCCTGCATTTATAGTGTTGCTGAGTTACCTATAGCACTTGCAGCACCTCAGAAAGCCTGAGGCTATGGCATAACGCATATTTAGGGATGCCAGCTATCCAGAAACTATATGCCACGCTCACATCAACAAATGCACATCCCACAGGACCAGTGGAGTTGTAGACAGTGTTATAGGGCACAGGTATATGAGAGTAAAGGAAGTTTAGGCTTAGCCCTTCAGGTTAGTACTATAGCAAAACGTGACACTCATCAGCTTCAGTCCCTGCAGTCTGTTTCCTTACCAGTTTGATTTCTTTCACTTCAAAACTCTCTATAGAGATTTCTTTTCACCTTCTGACAGACTTTAGTCACTATACAGGACTTGGGCTTCCTTAAACATATCAGCCCATTTCTTATGGCCTAAGTGAGAGGTAAGAGGGGATTTTGCAGAGCGTGCCTTAGGATCAGAGGTCAGAATGGTAAGCCAGCAGTAAAATTCCTATAAACGTCAGTAAGTACAGAAGGATGCCAGTGTGAACCGCTTTTGAAAATCCACTCACAGGTGCCTCCAAAGCTCTGCAAACAGAGCGACTATCACATGGTAGCTCAGTGCAGCCAGAAGGATCAATCACAGACACAGTTCAGTTAAAGTATTACAGAAGGAAAAATGCCTCTGCACTCAGTGGAAGCAAAGGCAGGTCCCTATTAATTTGTTCTGTAAGCTTAAAACAAATAACAAGGAACGCTGTACAAGGACTTGAGGTACCCTGCTATCAATCAAACTTACAATCAGATAAAATGGCATCCTCAAACAAATTTTAATAGAAATTGTTCGTATTGGAGCAAGGCCCTGTGCTGCTCCACCCCGTGCCCAAAAGATTTAACTCTGCTCAAAAACTATCAAAGCATTCATCTGGAGTAAAACAAGTGATTTCAGAAAGGCTGGAGTTAGCGGAGACAGTTAACCCACTTCTGGCTTTCACTCTTTTTGTTAGTCTAGATAAATTCACAGAGACAGCTTAAGGTCAGTGAATGAAGGTGCTTGGAGAGCTTTTAGAGCCTAATTCCCATTACTTTCAACAAAAGGCAGGCACTAAATACCCTTAAAAATACAAATATAGGTCTATTTGGACTGTACTTTAAAACAAGGGATAGAGGTATCATTGCAAGTGGGACTAGGACATAAAGCAGGGATTAAGGTATATTTTCTTTGGTCTCATTGCATAGGATGAATATCTAAGAAATATGCCAGCAGCAATTTTGCCTGGTTAAGATCACCTCCTAAATGAAGCTGAGCATGTCCCATTGCTTAAGGTATTAAAAATGCCCAAAAGAAAGCAGTAAGTACCAGAAATTAATGTATCCTGTAGCTAAAACAGAGGCTGCCTCTACCACTGACTTAACCCTGTTACACAAAGTCAGGCTCTCCATGCCTCAGTTTTGTTCCTCTGCCAGTCTGTCCTACCTAAATGCTAGCATGCTATAAAGCATAATTAGGAAGGGCATTACTTATGGCACCTCCATGGCCCCCAAAGACTTGATTGCCTAAATTCAGGGCATAGTACCTAATTCAGGCCAGCTACATGATATGGAAAGCCCCAAATGTACAGCTATATAGGGCCACCCCTTTCTCCCTTGCACTGAAACCACTGTAACCCAAATGATAATAGCAGAGCAATTTGCCTGCAGCCTGGGGGAAGCACTGGGTGTGCAGGATCCATCTTTTGCCACTGTTGATAGGAGCATGGAAAACAAGCTGGTGCCATTCTCTGTACAGAGGAGAACAGTAGCAGTGGTTCACTGCTGAGTGAAAAAAAGTGTTAGAAAATGGCTTTCTGAAGAAGAAAAAATGGAACGCAGCTGCATTTGAACAGCTCCAGGCCCTGGTGATGTTTCAATAGACAGTAACTGTACTCCTTGTCATCCTTCTACTGGGTTAATCAAAAGGAAATGCATCCTTTGGGATTTTCAGCTTCTTTGGATCATTAGCACCCAGTAAATGAAAACAGAGATTATTTAATGCTATCATTACTTTCTTTACCAATTAACAAGCTATTTCTCTGGTGGCTTCCCAGCACAGCAAACATACAGTATTGTTATGTGAAACATGCTGATTCCAACAACCCTACAGAGCCTGTCAGGACTGGAGCCACTGTGGAGGTTGAACCCAGTATCTCACCAGCCAGAGGCTAGTTGTGAGGATAAAATGGAATTGGAGTGATGACAGTTGTTTGGGTTTTTTTTGGCCAGAGGATTTCAGCTTGCAGGGCCATAATGCATCTGTAGGATGAAGTTTTTATGCAGAGTAAAAAGCCATCACCCAGTGGACCTGGGCAGTTTCCCCAGGCCTGCAGGAGAATCACAAGGCAGGTCCCTGTGCTACTAATTGCATCTCTCCCCACTTTTCTAAGTTCTTGGTGTCAAAGCCACTTAGGTTAGACACACAGGTCACAAGAAGTGCTCCTGTGTCTTTCTGCACAATGATCCAAGCAAGATAACACAGCCAAAATCTGTTTTCTCTTACCATTTTGAGGAATTTCTGAACCAGCAAACTTGCTTCCTCATATATTTACTGTGCATGGCAAGAAGCACAGACAAAAGATGTAACGTGAAAAGCATCGCCCACGTGATGCTCTTTTTACAAGTTGTGCCCTCAGCATTCATTTGGAAGATCTTAAAAGTTCAATGTCCCTATCAAAAGCTCCTACAATGGCTGCTTCTCAGCAGAGCAGGGCTGCTCAACCATGAAACAAGAGTTACCACAAGCAGCAGCTTACCCAGGGCAGCAAATCAAGAGTTGAGAATAAGCTGATCTGAATGCCAAACCTCATTAGCTCCTTCAAAAAGCACTTGAACAAGCCCTCATTCCAGCTCTAATGAGGTGTTGTGCTGGACACCACGGTTATTTGAGTACTGTACACAAGTTTGCTCCCACTGAGCACTGCAACGGTCTCTGTTAGAGCTGTGGCCCAGAGTGGTTGTTCCCCAAAGGTGGGTGATTGATTGCTCTGTGGGCTCCTGTGGCTGCCAGACACAATGAGATGAGGAGAAGCCAAGTACACTGACACACCTTTGCCTTGAGCATAACCCAGCCTGGACCAAAAGCATTGAAAGATTTCCCCTCCTTATCGAGGCCCTTTGAAGAAGACCCTGAAACTGCGAGATGCTGAGGCCATGCAGGGGTTTGCAGAGCACCTCAGGCAGAGAGGTCCTCGCCCTGAGGGGCCTCCAGCTGCTAATGCCGTATGAACATAAATTAGCTGACAGCAGTAAAGCTGCGGGGCCTAGCGCTAGAAAAAGCAGGCACCGATCAGCTGCTGCCATCTCTTCTGAGAGCAGGTCTTCGCAGCACGTGGGATTTCTGCCATGAAGGACTCTTGGAAAGGCTCTAAATGCCCAACACTCAAGGCTTGGCTACACAAGCAGTCACAATCAGCACCTTGAACTAATATATCCTCAAATTAAGTCCAACCAGTGGCCCATGTCTTGAAATGTTAGGCCAGCTGTTTGTTGGTTCACACTGGTTTCTTGTAAAAGCATTTTCCTTAGAAATACCAGGCTTGTCTGCCTCAGTGCCTTCCTCTCAGCTGCCTCAGGGAGAGCGGTCTCCCACCCCATACTCCTGTGTGAAGCCATCCCAGAGGGCTACTAAGATATGTTCCCTGGCCAGTAGTTTTCTCCTGATAGGGCCCTGCATACTGTTCCACACATCTTTCGTAAAGGCATAAACCAACTCCAAGCAGTCTGACTAGAGCAGGTTTCCACAAACAGCTGCATAAATCCAAGATAACTCCAAGTGAGCATCCTAAGGGCTCTGTCCTGTTCCTGTGTAATCACCAGGCAGGGAAATTCTCAATGATATGAAGCAATTTCATTCAGTTGCAACATGGGATCCGAGTTCTGTATTGAAATTTTTCATTATGAGTAACAAGCATTGGGAGCATGAGGTGCAGGGCTGACATGCAAAAACAGGAGCATATCCTTTAACGAGACCAGTTTAATTGTCCATTTTACTACTCTTATATCTATTCCACTAAAGTCCCAGTACTGTTGTTAGTGCTGTATGAACCTTGAAATATAACAGTTCCCACTGCTTAGAATTTATTCCCTGGTCTTTACAGTATCTAAGCACCTCTGTTTTGTTCAGGGCCTAAGTCTGCTATTCAAGCATCACTGAAATATTTAAAGCCTCCTGTGCTGGTTTTGGCTGGGATAGAGTTAATTTTCTTCACAGTAGCTAGTATGGGGCTATGTTTTGGATTTGTGCTGAAAACGGTGTTGATAACACAGGGATGTT
Organism: Buteo buteo; assembly: GCF_964188355.1. NCBI lineage: Eukaryota > Metazoa > Chordata > Aves > Accipitriformes > Accipitridae > Buteo > Buteo buteo. The sequence continues at coordinate 4,990,941 of NC_134182.1, read as the reverse complement.
TTCATTATCACTGAGCAGTGCTTACCCAGAGCCAAGGCCTTTTCTGCTTCTCACCCCACCCCACCAGCGAGGAGGCTGGGGGGGCACAAGGAGTTGGGAGAGGACACAGCCGGGACAGCTGACCCCAACTGACCCGAGGGATATTCCAGACCATATGACGTCGTGCTCAGCAGACAAAGCTGGGGGATAAAGAAGGAAGGGGGGAATGTTTGGAGTGATGGCATTTGTCTTCTCAAGTAACCGCTACACGTGATGGAGCCCTGCTTTCCTAGAGATGGCTGAATACCTGCCTGCTGATGGGAAGTGTTGTATGGATTCCTTGTTTTGCTTTGCTTGTGTGCATAGCTTTTGCTTTACCTATTAAAATGTCTTTATCTCAGCTCACAAGTTTTTCTCACTTTAACCCTTCTGATTCTCTCCCCCATCCCACTGTGAGGGAGGTGATTGAGCAGCTGTGTGGTGCTTAGTTGCCAGCTGGGGTTAAACCACAACACCTCCATTCACCTAACCTACAAGGTATCACCTAACTCCAAAGGATTTAAATCCCTAGAGTGCCCAAGTGTCCATGGGCTCACGCCTGCTAAACACAGGAGGTGTCTTGCATCTGACCTGCTGCTTAGAGCCCCACACCATGGTGCCCAGAGGCCCCAGTGCAGGATCTTCAGTCAAGGTGGACAAATTACTATTTTTCAACATCTACCAGCTGGCAGCATTGGGTGAGCTGGAGAGGTAAAGGAGTAATAGGCTGTCTCTGCAGCAAACAGCAATGCTTTACAGGGAAGGGGACAAAAAAGAGCTGCCAGATATGAACACGCAACACAGTACTGCTGTCTGATGAAACCTTGCAATGGTTTGGCTCACTGACCTGACAGAAAATACCACGTTTCCAAACTGCCATCACTTCCAACATCCAAAAGTGAACAAAGCCGAAGAACAGCATGAAAAGTGGAAGACTGCAGAAGCAGGCTAGCTCTACTGCTGATTCATTGCCTGGCCTGCAAAGAAATAGAAATATAAATCTCAAGGCCTGAAATACAAATCTTAAGGCCAGAAAAAAGTTAGGAGCGTATAAGCGTGACCTCTGCAGGCCACAGATTTTTTAACAAGTCAACTTTTGCTTCTTACAGGTCAGTATCTCCAACGGAAAAATGCAAATGATGCTTGGAAGCTTTGCAAAGCTCTCAAATGCCCTGGGGTGATGTATATTATGCAAATAGGAGCAGTTACCACTGTCATTACAGCAGCGGTCTCTGTAGCAAAGCCCCAGCTTGCTAAATTGTTAGGGGTGAGGGAGCACAGATATTACCAGGAAGAAAGGGAATGAAAAAACAAGTGAAGCAAAGGCATTATCTCCAGAGAGAGAAGGAGAGAAACGGAGGGAGAAAGTAACCAGCAAACACCTCTGATAATGTGCAGAGTCCCTGTATCTCAATCCTTCAGAGAGTTTGGTTTGTCCTCCCCCTACTGCTGTGGCAGGCCAGCATCTCTGCACCCTAAAAGACATTCAAGATGTGTTAGACCGTGGATCTTTCCTCCTCATCCCCCTACACCTTTCCCAGATTCAATTTTCAGAGCTTCATGCTTTTAGTAAAAAACGCCTTTGAAAACAGAGGCTAACCTGGAGGCAAGTTTGTTCATCAGCGTGATATTGCTTTGGGACTGGGCATTTACGTATCAGAGAGACTGTGAGCTCACTAAAGTTTGCTTCTACTCTCTTTGCTTGCAGGAAAATGCACTTTTCCCCCACATCCTTTGGAGTGAGGTGCCATGCTTAAACTCAGTGAAACGCAGCAATTTAAACCATTGGCAAGAGCAGACTTGATTACCATCCTGCAGGGGTGAACCGTCACCCCCAGGAGCCATATAACACTGACCTAAACCTCAGCAGGGCCCGCTTCAGAAAGTTGATTTGAGTTCGACCTTCCTTGATTCTACCTGGAAAATAACAGTGTGAGCCCAGGAAGGACCAAAGGTGCAGTGTTTGCTTTTTGGCCTCAGTCAGAGCAAGGGGAGTTTGAGCAGGAGCTGAGTGGGGGACTTGCCCATTTGCCCACACACAGCAGCAAAACAAGCCCTGGGAGCCTGAGGGCAGCACCTGAGCCAAGGTGGGAGCTCTCACTCTGCCTCCCGTGGTGAGGCAGAGACCAGGCTGTTGCTCTTCTTATGAAGAGGAGCTTCCCATTTCCCTGTCAACAAACCACTCCATCTGCTCTGCAGCTCCCACCTGTCCTCCTCTCCCCTCCTTCCATCCGCCACCGAAGCGTTGCTGCTCTTCCACACGTCCCAGGACTGTGTCTTTTTTAAATGACACCCAAACTCTCCAGCACATGGCTGGAGTCACCCAGCAGAAGCTTCCCTCATGTGGCTTTAAGACTTCAAAACAACTTTTGAAAAGAGAAAAATAAAAGGAAAAATCATCAAATCTTTCTCCCAGATTTTATTGCCTTCTGGGAGAGACGCTTGCACCCAGCAACCTCCACCAGAGCATAGTAAAAGCAACCCCTCTGCCTGGCTCCTGCCAGCCCCCGCCGGAGCACCACCTTGCTGAGAAAGCAACAGCGCATGAGACAGGGCTATCCACCAACCTCCTTCACAAACTTGCGTGTCCTTCACTGTGGAAATCTAGCTCCACGTTGTTAAGCTTGTATTCCCCCCGGGAGCTGTAAAACCCTGCTGTGGGTTGCCTCCCACAAGGAAACAAGGATTTCTTCTGTTCCAGACCCTGTGTTTCCACGACTGGAAGCAGGGACAGCCATTTGTGAAGCTGGACCCCTTCTCCAGGAGTACAGCAGGCTCCCCTTTCCAGGTGTACGAGCTCAGCAGGCAAACAGTGCCAGACACGAGGAATAAACAAGGCTGCATAGCAACCACTTCTCTGAAGAAATCTTGAGGCGTGAGATGCAAGGAATATCTTTTGCCTGCAGGCCTGGCAGGCAGATCCCTGGGTGCCGCAGCTGCAAACACCTGAGGGACCTCAGCAGCACCCAGACCTTCAGGCAGGGACACACTCTGACCTGCAACACGTTCCCGGTCCCTCCCTGCCTGCTTGCCACCACTGCGTGAGAATCATGCCTAAAGCTGTGCGTAACGCCCAAGCAAACAGCAAAGTATGCATCTGCTGGAAACTGGTAAAAGGGAGGGGAAAGTTTCCACCCCCTTCACTGCAGGATTTGATGACATCTCTGCATGGTAAATTGCTTAGCTAGGCAGTGTGAGCCTGGAGCCCCTCTCAGTTAGATTGGTGTAAATCCATATCAGCCCTACAGAAAGCACCACATTCAGGCAAGGTTAGGAAAAGAGAAGAGCTAATTGCTTCAGCCTGACCCTCTCCAATGTGGCATGTCCACAGTCGCTGCACTCTCCACTAAATGCTGCCAAACTGGAATTCTCCACCAGCCCCATTACAAATTTTTTATACCTCTCCCCTGTGCTGGTGATAATTATGCAATATGCAACACAGAGCAGAAATTTAGTTTTGCTACTGTGTGTGTTTTGTTGTTGTTATGCTCACTCAAAAGCTACTTCCAAATGTGAAAATAATATTTTGTTTGGAAATTTTCCATAACAAGGTCACTGCTGGCTGGTTTTATAAACACCCAGCACACAAAAAGAGAGAGAAATTTTGTGCAGAGGTGCAAGGGTTCACATGAGGTTCTCTGTTAACCATGGGGAATGGCAGCTCAACTTGTCTTTACAATTATTTGGATGGAGAGCGTCCACACAAGTATTATGAGAAAAGGAATTCAGACACTAAGCAGCAAGTCCCGAGCCACTGTATCCAACCTGCAAGCCAACAGATAAGTGGGAAGGGTTTTTTAGCTGTAAAAATGTACAATAATTCAGCTCCTACAGGGGGGAAAAAAAAACCCCCACAGAAAACCATCTGCAGGAGTTAGCAATCCTTCTCCAACAAGCAAAGGCAGCACACGCACCCTGTTGCGATTTGGGGAGATGACTGTCACCTCACTTGGTAAAAGCAGCAGCAAAGCCAAAGGGAAGCATCTTCCTGTTACTGCTGAGCCACCCTGTTGGTACTGGTGCTGTAGGAGTAAAGGATTCAGCCTTACAATGAGTCATCTTAAACCACACAACTCTCTCAGCTTCTTCAAGGCTGAGTAATCAGACATGTGAGAAAATGACAACTCTATATGTCACAGAACGGCAGAAAATGAGCTGACTGCAGCAAATGGGTCCCCAAATGTGACATCTCCTGCATGAAACAGGAGAATTCTCCCAAAAGGCTTCTCCCTTTTGCTACAAACAAGAGGCAGAGGACTACCCTCAGACTCCAGCACTGCTTTAGACCTTAAGAGACACAAGGAAAATTTTGTCTCAGCTGTGTTGGAGGCTTCAGGCAAGACTTAATCTACTCCAGCTCCTGCCTGCAAAGCAAGCATAGCAGAAATGCTGCTTGCTCACCTTTCCCCGTATTTTCTTTTAAGGCAAACCCTTTAAGGTAGGGAATTGTCTCTTCCTACATGTGTGTGCATCATCTAACAGAGCTGGCACAGCCATCAGCTAGGGATGTTACCATAAAATATTGGTGGCAGTAGCTCTTCAAAGGACTTTCCCCAGAACAGTGTTTGGTTGTTCCTTTAATTGAAGGGGCCAGCAATGAGCTACAAGCTCAGCTCTAGTGAAAAAGTTAAGCTCCTGGGTGTCTCAAAATGAGCACTTCTACAGGGAAACAGCATTAGCAGCACTGAAAAGCGTGACCATTGTTAAATCACGCAAAAGTGACAAAAGTAGAGCAAAGGTAGTCAGCTGGTCAGACTAAGGACCACCCAGGAGCATCTAATGTCCAGTCTCTCTCCCCAAACACCTGCTTACACTCTCTTTTCTTTTGGCTCAGTAATACTGAAGCTGATGGGACAGATGCAACCAAAGAGAAACTTGAAAGCCTACATGCTTAGCCTTAAAAACAGCAAGCCAAAGTTTTATTTCATCCTTTCTAAAAGGAAGAAAAAAATTGCAGCCATAATCAGGGAACAGAGTACCTTCCCTCCTGAACCTAACTTGTGTCAGACCCACTTCACCTCCAGCAGCATCATCCACGTGGCCATGCTCTTATGTCACCTGCACACCCTGTAATGATGCATTACGTTACACAAGGAAGGGGCAGTGTCCGTGTGTTCACGTGCATCCTGGAAATGAACCTGGTGATGGCAATCACATCATTCCTTGAGACAGCCATGGGATAAACCTTGCTACGAGATCAAACCCTCTCTCTCATCCATCCATAGCACCCCAAGCACCTCCGCCAGTCCTCCCTGACAGAGCAGTCCAATCATTCCTCACAAGTTAACAAAAATTCCCTTGAAATCCCCTTTCTCTAGACATGAAGCATGGCCTCTCTATTTCAATAAACACATCTTGGACTTATTTGGCTAAACCTCCACACTCTGCTTTGAAGCCTTGGGGCACCGTAGGCAGGAGCACAGGGCTGAGCAGGGCTTCCCCCCGCCATCTGCAGCAGGGACGGAAATCATGCCACCTTACATGCCTGTACCCAGAAACCTGCTCAGCTATTCCTCTCAGCACATTTTCTTTCACATAGTACACTTGCTGAGCAGCACAGCCCTTCGCAGCAGCCTCCTGGCACGCAGGCAGTTTCTTTTTTGTTCGCAGCATTGGGAGCCCTTGGGCTTTCCCCATGGCAACCTCATTTGTGCATTGGGCAAGGGCGATCAATATTGCGTGGCATTCGAGCCTGTGAGGGAAACGGCCCAAGTGCACAAAGCAAATGTTAATTAGAGCCCAGCAGACAGGTCTGGAGCTGGTGAGCTTATACAGACCTTTTTAAAATGTTCATTTTTATCAATCCTGAATTCACAGTGATAGGAAAAGAGAGAAGAAAGATGGACAGACAACAGGAAAAACACAGATACTGCTGTATCTGCCTCTCTCCATCTGCCTCTGTTTTGCCCAGCCCTGGGGAGCATCAAGATCTCTCTGGCTGTTCCTTATTCATTAGACACTGTCCCCTAATCAGCAGGAGCCTGAAGGCTTTGAGAGGGATACCACCTTCTATAACCCTTCCTCCACCAAGTGTTGTCATGAAGAATAAATCAAATTATCCAAAGAGTGACAAGTGAAGTGTGCAGGGCATGCACCTCAATGCCATGGAAGGCAAGCAGAAAAGAGCTGTTAAGATACGAAAACATGCAAGGTAGAAAAACCTGTGGCTTCAACATCTACATTTTCAGAAGTCTCTGTTGCAGTGGAAGACTTCCGCGCTGCTGCATGCTGAGGCCAATGCCTGAAACAAAAATCTCAGAAAAACAGTGCTTTGGTTTCCTTAAAGGAGATGTGTTTTCTGAACAAAGCTTATGAAAGAAAATGGGAAAGGAAATGACAACTTTACACTTTAAAGCATAAACACACAGACGCATAAACACACAGACTCAGAAACACTAAGGTCAGGGAAAATTATGACAGTAATACTTTGGGCTCACAATTACATTGCAAATTCCCTCTAATGAGCCCAGAGCAGTTTGCATTGCCACAAGCGGCACTTAACACCTCTTCATGAGGTGACTCAAGCAGTGTTAAAGTACACTGAGAAACTGAGGCAGCCAAAAGTGCTCCAAACCTCACTTAGGACCTCAGAGTAAATAAACTGCAGTGAGACCAGCAGAACACAGCTTCTCTTGATCCAGTGACAACTGTCTGTGGCAGGGTAACAACTGGGATTGTGTCAGCTGGAAGAGAAAGTGCTGAGGTGTTTCAAAAAGAAGTCTAAAACAACATAGGCTTTAAGAGCTCTACTCTCATTTACAGAGGTACTATATTAAGAGATGCCAGCTAAGCATTATCAGAGCTTTACACGTGGGGACCAGGAGCTTTCAGGTTGATGGATAGAGTATCTTGACTACAGCTTGCAAATTTTTTTGATGGAGAACACAATAATTCCACAAAAATTATGTGATCTGTGAAAAAGTGCTTGTTTCAATTATTTCTGTGAAAAAGTAAGTTCTAGACCTGGACATTTGATATTTTTTCTCAGATTCTTCCATGAAATTATAAAATTATCTCCATTCTGAGTAACCCTAATTCTACACAGTGACAACGTACTTACCACCTACCTCAGACACATTTCCAGATCAGACCTTGATGAGGCAAAAGCCTATTTCCAGTGCTTCTTCAATATAGCAGTGGAATAGAAATTGCTGTATGCCTGGGAAGTCACAGAGAATATTTTAACTTCTGTAAGGATTGAAAAAAGGACTTCAGGATGCTTCTTGTACATTCATGATACAAAGGGATGCAGGCAAATAAGCTCCAAGCTGCAAGTGTGCCCTAGAGGACAAGGATGAGGTGTCCCAGATACTCAAGCACATCACAGCACCAGTCCCCAAAGAGGACCCACAAACTGGAACAGAGACTGGAAACCTCCATGAGGCAGCAGAAAAATAGCCCAATTCAGGATTGCCTAGAACCCCTCTAACACCCTTGGGTGATCCAGGACACTGTACACACACAGTACTTTGCTACCTAATTTATTCAGGATCATGTGGTTCTAAACCAAGGCCACTTGGTTCCCCATGTTGCTAATCTAGTTAACTGCATATTGGCTAATTGCAGGCTTTAACTCTCTGCCAAGCACAGCATCTCACCATCTGTTTGCTCTGGCTACCTGAAGAGTCAGCAGCCACATGAAGCTGCACCTCATCTGGGGACACAGAAACCAGCTGCTAGCGCCTGCTGTCTAGTACAGGTCTGCATTTCATTTTCTTTACATTAACAGAACTGTTGTTGTTATATAACAAGGGGGAAAAAAAAACCAAACCAAGAAACCAATCATCACCTCAAGATGCCCTTTGCAAACACAAAGTCTGGGGGCAGATGGACACAAGAAAAAAAGAAAAAAAAATACCCTGTTTTTTGCACAGGCATGGTAAAAGCAGTACCAGCAAGCCACTTTGCTAACCCAGAGTATGCAAATACACTCCTCATATTCCTGAGAGTTAGAAATGACTCAAAAGACCAAAGCCTTCCCCCAGGTTTACCAGAATTTAGCGCAAATAATTTTGAAAACTGAACCCAGCTGCTATGGTTTTTACCGAACGCCCAGTCTCCTGAACATCAGCATGGGTACCTGTCTGTTGGAGGCAGACCTGGGCTGGTGCACCTCTAAAGGGGTGGGCAAAGTCCATTAGCTCCACCGATGCTGCACCACGGACCACTATTACAGAGCAACACAAAGTGCTAACTGCAGCCCTCCTATACCCACTCTGCTGCCTTGAAGTACAACTGCAGGGGTTACAGGCCCTGATGACTTGCTTTTAAGTGCTTCAGCGAGCTACTGTACACAGTAAGGCAGCTGCACAACATCAAAGCTGCACAAAAAATAAAACACTTTCCCACAACACCACATTAAAGCCAAGGCAAGAACCATGAATTGAGCCCCAGTGATGCAGAGTTCAGTCCTCAGACTTTAAAATCCCTCTGCACCTACTGAAAGATTAGTTGCACTTGTCCCAAGAGCCCCATTTTTCCCCTCAATACCATCCATCTGCCAAGCAGAAAATTTGTCGGCACAGTTTGGAGTGCAGGGCTAAGGCTTTAGGACTGCATTTCTGATACAAACGGCTCATGAAGTTTACAAGCAGAGAACACACAAACTCAAAACCTGTAAAACAACAGGTACTTTCATGGTAACAGACAGACCACCATGGAGATGAAGGATGAAGGTGCAGGGTAGGCATGTTTAGAAGCCCATGTTTTCCCACATGTTTTACCAGGTGGCAGCCACCAAAGCTTGTTTGGGATGCTGGATCTGCTAAGTCATCTCCGTACCCCCAATCTCACAGCATGGGTCAGACAGTGGCCGGCCCTGAATTCACTGGGAGAAAAGTGACACAGAGAATCAGAGCTGTTTCTTTACTGTAAGTCTTACAAACAGCTGGAAAAGATCTTGTTTCATTCATTTCTGAAAGACAAAAAAAGTGTGATCATTTCGATGGAAAAATAAAAATGTTATCAGATGAAAAGACTTGTTTAGGCTATTGAACATCCATGTAATAAAGGTGATGGAGACTTGAACTGGAGATAGAGACAAGAGAAATTAGGCCTGCAACTCATTTTACCTGCCATCAACTTTGAAGAGGTCCTGAAACACACTTTCATCAGTCCCTGATAAGAGCTTGGCAAAGCACATACCACAAGCTGGAGGATACCCAGACTCACAGGCAGGTAACGGCCTGTCTCAAACAGATGGCGATGGAACAGCTTCTTCTTCACTTTCCTGCACTGGAGGACGTCATGACAAAATAAACACGGAGACGAGACACGATGAGGAAGGACCCCATTTCCTTGTTAATGGCTTTCCATTCAAATCCTCTACAGCTCCAGAAATTAGCTGCCTGAGCGCTACAGAAAGGAAAAAATGGGCACAGGCTGGTGGATTTTTCTTTAAAAAAAAAAAACACCAAACAACAACAAAATCTGAGTATTTACAGAGCACAATAAATTCATGGAGGAGACTGCAGTGGTAGATGGATATATTCCCCTTTTCACCTTCACTATTTTAAACAAAACTCTGTGCCTACAGTGGATAAAAACTTTTGTATGGCTACCTTGAATTTAACTTGTGTGAAAGGGGCGGTGGACTTTGGTTTTGCTTGTTTGTTTATATAGGTGCTTTTGAAATACAATTGTATAGGATGCAATCCTGCCTCCTTTTCCCTTCATTGAACCTCCTGGGGCAGGGAAGGGAAATAGTAGGAATTAGAGGACCAAGTCTGACCCTGCTGAAATCAAACAGCTGCCATGCCCAGCCTGTGGACATTTTGAGAAACGGCTCCTCTTCTGAATCGCATTATCCCTGTCAGTCCTGGGCAGAAAATGATTTCCAGTCACTAGCCCACAACAGACGATAATAACAAATGAAAAATAGCCAAGCTATCGTTTACACTAGATGCCAGAAATGAAGTATGGGGGAATTCTGCAGGCACAGCGCATCGGTGGGAGAACCGAGGAGGAATGGCATCACCCCTGCCCGCTCTGAGGCAGTGGCAGCACGGTGGGAACAGCTCATTTAGCAGACAGCTCTTTTTCATCAAGCTGGTAGTTGTGCGCTGAGCCTTTTGTATGAAGCAGAGTTTGCTCACGAAGAGGCAAACAACAAGTGTATTGAAATGCCATAAATCCCATGTTGGCAGAGCTCAAAGCAATTCGAGCCTCCGTGCAAAATTAGGCCTCCGTGACTGCACCTAGAGGCAGGCAGGTAATTGAAACATCAGTACATCTGGAAGAGACTATGTGAGCACCAAAAAAAGGAGAATTTGGGGGCAGGGAGAAAAACTTCACATGGAACTAGTGCCTGGGTAGAGGTGACTGCTAACCAGTTTGTTGATCCCAAGCCAGCTGCTCCTCAAGGCCCTTCAAAGTAGATCCCACGCAGCCTCACCAAGAACAAGGGTCAGCAGCTCAATGGAGTGCAGCGTTTTGCAGTGCACATATACCTTCTCATATCCTCTCTGCTCTCCGGCTGCAACAGTATGTTCTTCTCCACATGTTGTTGATGGTCTTGCCCAGCTACACTGCAAGCTTGCTTTAGGCTAGAGATCCTTTCTGTGTTTTTTTCCTCAGGATCAAGGGAAGTTCATCAGCATGCACTTTGCCTCCACCACACATTTTTCTGCAAGAAACTCTAGGCATTCAGCCACAGATAAGAAAGCATTTTGGTAAACTAGCCAAGTAGGGTTATCCCTTCTTTGCAGATGGGGAAACTGAGGCACAGAACTTGGAAACACAAGTTTTCAGCCTGGACGGCCACTGGTTTCCCATCACTCAGTCCTGAGATACTGTGGATACCACTGTGATAGCTTCAGCTGCTAAGGAAACAAATCTCTCTTCATACACGTTACTCATGCTGTGTCATTCGATTCCTTATCTGAGTGAGAGCGATTATGTCAGTGGTTTCACCATTATCTTAAAGCAAAGCCAGGACTCCACCATCTTTCTTGAACATAAAACTCCATCATCTAGTTAACAACATTTTCTGAGACTTTCAGCGAGGCTTTTTACAAGATATGCTGCCTCTCAAGAAATGAGAGGACTAAAAGGTGAACTTCCTGCAGGGAATAGTTTTGTGCTCTGCTGTGGGGCATCGAGTGCTGCTCCGTATCAATGTGGATAATGCTGAATTTGATGATTTTTGAGCAGTTACTGAAAGACAGTGGAGATTTGTATTGTTTGTACCTAGGAGTGTAAGATAAGTGCCCAAATAAAGAAGTGTCCTTGAAATCTGGGTCTAATGGCAAGTCTAATACTGTGACAGGCTCTGCTGGAGGCTCAGGCAGAGTCATCTTCCTCTCTACAGCTGTCAAAGATCTCTGGGTCTGTGGGGCAAACACTGGCCATGAAATTATAATAAACCCTAGGGCTGATTGATTCTGGCTGCTCAAGTTTTTGGGGTTTGGGTTTGGGTTGGGTTGTTTTTTTCTTTTAACCACAGGAGCCACCGGAAACCATGAGAAGAGATGACAGTTTAGGTCTTATCTCATTTCCATCAGTGCTAATAGCAAACCTGTAATTGATTTTAAATGTCAGGGGAAAACCTTCAGCACACAGACTAAAAGATGGAATAAAGCTTCTTTATGTAGCCTGGAGTCTGTGCATTTTTTTAAAGATGCAATAAAAACCTTCACTGGAAGTATATTCTTCAATAAAAATACATATTTTCTCCAAACACGTAGTTTGGTTGTGGTCTTCTATTTTCCACAGGACGGACAAAAATGATTAAAATAATTTTCAGCCGAACAGTAGTTGAGAGGTTCAGAAACATTTGACAAAGCTGTGCAAACAAAAGCAGCTCATTTTTACATCAAATACTTGCCTTGTTAAGTTCCCACTAAAAAGAATTATATTTTGGCTAATATGCCTAGTGCTTTTGTAGGAAGTTTAAAGTTTTAGAAACTTCTCAGAGAAGCTACAACATCCGAGAGGAAGTTCTCGGCCAGTTTTTTTCCTAAAGCAAAGGAATGTCCCACTGGGATCTCACTGGTCCCCAATGAAGCCCTAAGGAGAGCCCTGGAGGAGCTGTGGAAGGGATGCAGTGCACACAAGACTTGCACATACTCCTGCAATCCAGATGGGCACAGCATTCAGCAATGGAACCTTGCCTGAGATAGACCAAAATGTGCCACCATTTCAGCCAACAAAGGAGTGAACACAGGGGCTGGCTGCAGAGCCTTGAAGCCTGTTACACTGGGCATTTAAGGCAAGCCTAACTGTGTGTGATGAAGGAAAACCACTGACCTGTTCCTCTGAGCTCTAATGCAGTCTGTTTGGACTGAACATCTGCTAAGGCTCACCCCAAAAGCCCTGGTGGACCCCTGTATGGATGGATCCAGGCACCCTCCTCACACCAGCCAAAAGGCCTACCGCTGTCATTTCAGCAGCTGAGTGGCCTTCCCAGTGTGAAGAGACATGCAGCACACTGTTTCTTTGAGGGTCAGTGCCCTGGCTACAGGCTGCTTTTTCAGAAGTGTCAGAATTTTGTGTACCAGCCCTTGCACATAAAACATATCTGCTACAGAGCCGTCGATGCATCACCACAGGAGACAGGGAAGGAGCTAGCATATATTGAATCTGGTTTTCACATGCATATTGCCAGGAATAACAAAGGCTATTATAATCCTGCATTCCCAAATGATCCTTTAAAAAAAATTTTTGAAACTATGACTCAAACACTAACAAGTAAAATCTACTCCCATGCAGCTAGCCAAGGAGTTCAAGTTCCTTTGGCAAAGGGCATTAACCACAAAGCAAATAACATGTTTGCTGCAAGAATGACAAGAAGGGAGACCTACCTTCATCTTTGTTTTTTGTTTACATGCTTCCATTAGTACCCAGGGGAGTTTAACTCTGGGCTGGGGGACATGGCATGGTAAAGTCCTCAGGTTTCAGTACTCCTCTGGCCATCCATCACCCTGCAACTTCTCCTCAGCTATTCAGTCCCGAGGCATTAAGCTGTCACAGCTCACTAAGAAATTAGACTTGATGACACCTAAGCAGATTCATTAATGCATTAAGCAAATGCAATCTGATTGGTTCCTTTTTTTAGGCATTTGGCAAGCAGTGTGCAAATAAACCTGGAGGATGAGGCTCTCAGGGGAGGGCAGGCAGCTTGCCAGTGTTCTTGCTTAAACGGAGAGAAAGAAAGCACCATTTCCATAAAGCCACACTAGAAGAATTTACAACCTACTGCTTGCTTCAAGAGAGTAAAAGACAGAAGGTGGCATCAGTTGCTTCTGCCTTCTGGAAAGATGATGCAGTTTCCATAAGTGTCATTGCACACAGAGCATTTTAACTGTGAAGGCAATGTGACACTGATCATGACCAAAACAAATCTCAAGGGACTAATTGTCCCTTGCACGTGGACTGAATGACACAAATCACCTCTGAATTAATCTTCAGGACTGTACAGGGAACATTCTTGTCATCCGTAACCATGTGGCTGCTGGCTATGCAGCTGCACTGACTTACAACTTTTATTGTTCACTGCTCTTCCATCCTAATAGCACAGCCTAAGCAACGAGGCCACCAAACCAAACCAGCTCAAAGGGAGGCAGTTGCTGGTGTCAGGCACGTATCTTCACTGTTAATTCTGTCACATCCTATAACACGCACCAGCTGGCACAGGTGGTGTGACTCAAACATCTGTCCTTCCCAGAGACTCACATTTCATTACTGATAAATATAGCTACCGGCCCTGTAATTCGGTAGAGTTACAGTTTTGCAAGGTACTTGAATACATTATAATTGGCATATATTTGACTTGTGCAGGCACAGCTTGCCCATAGTGCTTTCACCTTGGGCAATGATCTCATTAGACCTCAAGAATTAAGCAGGACCAGGCTGGAAAGATAGTTGGAGGAGAATACTTAAGTGCAACAGGACACAGGACATGCAATTCCATAAGAAACACATTTCTAGGAGACACTGCTATGTGAAGACATTTTGCCAAGACATTTTGTGCATGACTGCAAAGTACGCCTTCTTTAGGGGGAGGAGAAATCAGTAAAATCCACACCAGTATGGTCTGTACATTAAGTATACCTATACTTATGTATAAGAATATTATCCATGTAATCTGACCATATAGGATGTAGCTATTTGTATTCTGCTCAGCTAAATTTCCCAAGGCATCCACCACATGCATTGCCATTCTTCACTGCAAGGTGACTGTAAAGAACCTATATGGCAGAGGATAATGCAGCAGTTGTTCCCTGCTTAACCTTCTCTCCAAGTTACTTTTATTTATTAGAATTAATGCTTTTGATTATTTTTCTATAATAAACACAAATGCCAGCCTCGTGGTTCTGGACAACCTAGCAAGAGCAAAATAACATACGTGCAGCCCAGTGCTTATTCCTTCCTCCAATATCCAATGAGTCTGCGCAGCCTGACACTGCAACCATCTCACTGTAATAGAGTAATTCCCATTTCTCATCTAGGCTTTGCATTTACAGATCAGTCCTCATGTGCCACTTCTCCAGGAAAAGGCTACCTAGATTGCCACTGAAGGAAGTGAGGCAACCAGACTTCAGAACCCCTACTGATAATTTCCTCATTTTGTTTTTAAAGTCTTTTGTTTCTCTCAACACCTATTTAATTCTACTGCTGAATATTTAAAGAGATAAGATTCTTTGCAAAAGTTTTAACTTAGCTGCTGGTTCAGGTAATGGCTGATAAAGCTCTTGAGTTTTAAAGCAAAACTGTATCTATTGACACAGATATTTTGTTTAGAAAAACAAGCTTTGGTTGAAATGTTTGTGAATAAATTAGCTGACAAATATAGCTCATTTTGCTATCTACAAACCAATACTGACTTTTATGCAGAAAGTGATTATTAGCAAATATTTTCCAAATAGCTCACAGAAGCAACATTCAGCTGAGTAATTATTCTTGGAACAATTCGCCACACTGCTGCCTCTGTGCTCGTGGTATATGCGCAAGTGGGTGCCTAAGCCGTATGGCATCATTTCTGCTTCCTAAGTAATTGAAGTGGGCAAAAACCAGAAACAAAATGAACCCTAAATTACAGCTGCTTTTCAGTTTGAATTTTGAGCAAGCAATTATATGTACTAAAATTCTTGAATCTTTGCAATTTCTGAATATTTCACTGAACAAACCAGTAGCTAGGCAAAAAAGCTCCTGTAACAGTAACCACAATGCAGCTTTTCCCAGAAGATATCACAACATGATCATGCCTTTTATTCACAAAAACATAAACCAACCTTTCTTCAACCTGACCCATTCAGCCTGCTCTATTAGTTTTTCATCATATGACTCTTAGTGAGTCTGAAGTTCTGGACACAGCAGTCATTTGCTGCAAAAGAAGGTATAGTTGTGTCAAAGTGTAAGTTTTTCTGAGTGTGTCCTACTAGACAGATATTTAAGGACTCTACAACTGCTTGGATAACACTGAAAAAGGCATTTCTGTTTCCCATGTGCCCAATGTCCGGAAGGACACAAGACCACACAGTTCCACAGCCCCAAACCTCCGTGAGCTTCCCCTGGCAGCCAGCCCACCCCCTGCTACCTCCACAGGGAAACTCTTCTGCTCATGGCCAAGTCAGGGTACACAAGCCCCAAACAGCTGCATATCTCAGCAGTAGAGCTGAAGGAATAAATCTATGCGGGTCCATTAGCAGCCTAGTCCTTGTTTCACCCAACTGAAGCATCACACTTGCCTCTCCTGAAGGACAGCTATATAAGCGCTAACTGTATGGAACTGGAAAGCAGCTCGAACAACTTTCAGCCCATCATTGCATTATTTGGGTTTTGCTTTGACACAGCAGGAGGGTTACATGAAGATAGACCAGATCCTGAATAGGAGGCAGCATCACCATAAGACTGATCTACTGCATTTTGGGGAAGGGAGTGGGAGAAGAACAACCACCACCAGGCTGCAGTGTGGTTTGCCTGCTCATCACAAAACCTTTCCAACGTCTAATCAGCAGTCTCCTGACCAACAACTGCAAAACCCCTAGACTCCTGCGTAGCACTTAAACAGTTAAATATATTTCAGTGCAAAACCCCCTACGTCCTCTTTACAAGTAGGAGTCAATGTCTTACCCTGTTTCACATCTGGCCATCACTTCATTTTTTTTAAGCTGTGTAATTAAGAGCCTGTATAAAGTTGATTTAAAGAGAGCCTGCACTCTGGATGACTCCACTGAGAGTGAGGTAAAAGAGCCTTGACAGGTCAGGGTTGGGTTCATTTGCTTTGTTTCTTCGAATATCTGAAGTTTCAAGGAGGGGTCCTAGGGAGTGCAAAGGATCTGAACAGAGGTGTGACTGGAAACCAGATCCCTTGGGGATCTTCAGTTCTTGTCTAATTCATAAATTTCCCAACAGCTCACATCAAGCACTCTGAAGCAGAGATCACAGCTGGGTTTATGCCCTCCATTAGGATGAAATACTGTATATGCCCATGGCAGGTCTCTTGCACTTTGCTCTAAAATACAGAGGCCAGGACTGCCAGAGACAGGACTCTTGACAAGACAGGTGATCTAAGCCCCATCCCACCTGTCAATTCACACATTCCTAATTAAGCACACCTTGTCTCTCACCTTTGTGAAACAGTGTGATGGGTTGACCCTGGCTGGATGCCAGGTGCCCACCAAAGCCATTCTATCACTCCCCCATCCTCAGCTGGACAGCGGAGAGAAAAATATAACAAAAGCTTGCGGGTCGAGATAAGGACAGGAGAGATCATTCACTAATTACCGTCACGGGCAAAACAGACTCAGCTTAGGGAAAATAAGCTCAATTTATTACAAATCAACCAGAGTAAGGTAATGAGAAATAAAACGAAATCTCAGAACACCTTCCCCCCCACCCTTCCCTTCTTCCCGGGCACAACTTCACTCCCAGATTTCTCCACCAAGCCCCCCCAGCGGCACAGGGATGGGGTTTACGGTCATCAAACGATATTTTCTGCCGCTTCACCTCCTCAGTGTGAGGGCTCATCACACTCTTCCCCCACTCCAGCGTGGGGTCCCACCCACGGGAGACAGTCCTCCACGAACTTCTCCAACATGGGCCATTCCCATGGGCTGCAGTTCTTCATGAACTGCTCCAGCATGGGTCCTTTCCACGGTGTGCAGTCCTTCAGGAGCACACTGCTCCAGCGTGGGCCCCCCACGGGGTCACAAGTCCTGCCAGAAAACCTGCTCCGTGGGCTTCTCTCTCCACAGATCCGCAGGTCCTGCCAGGAACCTGCTCCAGCTGGGGGTTCCCACGGGGTCACAGCCTCCTTCGGGAACCCACCTGCTCCGGCGTGGGGTCCTCCATGGGCTGCAGGTGGATATCTACTCCACCGTGGACCTCCCTGGGCTGCAGGGGGACAGCCTGCCTCACCAGGGTCTTCACCACGGGCTGCAGGGGAATCTTCGCTCCGGCGCCTGGAGCATCTCCTCCCCCTCCTTCACTGACCTTGGTGTCCGCAGGCTTGTTTCTCTTACATGTTCTCACTCCTCTCTCCAGCGGCTGTTTCTCACTCTCCCAACTTTTTTTCCTTCTTAAAAATGTTATCACAGAGGCGTTACCACTATCACTGATTGGCTCGGCCTTGGCCGGCGGCGGGTCCATCTTAGAGCCGGCTGGTATGGGCTCGCTCTCCCTCGGACACAGGGGAAGCTTCCAGCAGCTCCTTACAGAAGCCACCCCTGTAACCCCCCCGCTACCAAAACCTTGCCACATAAAACCAATACAGTTAAATTAGCTGCAGCTTTATTCCTCTTGCAAACCTCTGCCTAACTTTCAACTAGCTGATTTCACAGCAATTTGCAGCCCTGTAATTAACAGCTTATTTATAAATACCTTCTCAAGCTTCATACGCAGTGCTGGCAGGTGGTCATCACAGCTCCAAAACCAGGTGCCCACTCCAAAGCAGATACACCTTCGTGTCTGCACCAACGTTACACCAAGGCAATTCCAATAATGTGTAGCCAGCGTGTTTCAGAGTTCTCAGCAAAGGTTTGTGGGTTTGGGTGCAAGTGCTAAGCACCCTGCAGAGGCTACTTGAGGGCTAATTAGGAAGAGGGAGTGAGCAGGAAACCACAGAGCAAGGTAAGGGATGAGGACAGCTGTCAAGGAGGCAGTTTCTCATTTTCAGTCAGATCATTGACCCTCAGCTCCAGATCCAGTCCCTATTCTCCTAATACTTTACTCACTATACAAAAGCAGTTTGGTGCTCACCAAGAAAAGGGGAGTTCTTCATCTCAGTCAGCCTGTTACCCAGTCAGGCATCCACACCCCAAACCAGCTGCAGGAACCAGCCCTCTGAAATGAGGCTGGAAACTCTCTGAAGAGCATGATGAAGCAAAACTGAAGCAGTTCCTGAATTTCTTCCGAGTGAGTAGCACTTGTTTAGCACATACTCTTTGGTGAGGTATTGTATGCCCGTGGGGAGGCATTGGGAGTGGGTTTCTGTGGGGCAGTCTCTGTGAGGAGAGGCCGGGGCCAGTCCTGCAGCAGGGCCCTGCCCAGCCCCTCAGACAAAATGGCGGCACCTGGGGGGAAGCGTGCTTAAGGGAGGGCAAAACGCCACAAAGACAGAGAGGACTGAGGAAAAAAACCGAGAGAAACGGCCCTGCGAGCACCAAGATCGGAGAAGGAGGAGGTGCTGCAGGCATCAGAGCAGGGATTGCTCTGCAGACCCCAGGGAGGAGACCATGGTGGAGCAGGTATCCATACTCAGCCCATGGAAGACCCCACACCAGAGGAGGCAGATATTTCCTGAAGAAAGCCGTGGCCTATGGAAAACCTGTTCATCCTGAAGGACTGCAGCCCAGGGAAAGTACCCACACTGGGACAGGGGAAAAGTGTGAGGAAGAGGGAGCGGCAGAGAGGAGCTGTTGTGGACTGACCGCAGCCCCCATCCCCCTGCACCACCCCATCAAGGGGGACACGGGAGGTAGAGGTATCAGGAATGAAGGGGTGAAGTTCAGCCTGGGACAAAGGGGAGGGGAAAGGTGCTGTTTCACTTTTGCCTTTGTTTCTCACCATCCAAACCTCTTTTAACTGGCAATAAATCAAATTAATTTTCCCCAAGTCTGGTCTGTTTTGCCCATGATGGTAATCGGTATGTGATCTCCCCATCTTTATCTCTGCCCATAAGCTTTTTTCCATCTTATTTTCTCCCCCACTGCCCCCTTGAGGAGAGGGAGCAGGAGAGTGGATGGGTGGGCATCTAGCAGCTGGCCAAGGTCAACCCACCACAGATGACATTGCTGCACTGGCACCACAGTGACAAGAGGAGATGAAAAATGTAGGATCTCCATGTAAGCTCCAAGAGAAACATGGGGTGACCAGACTCCACAAAACCCACTCTAATTGCTACAAGACGGCTCAGATACAAAGGCAAGAGGTACCAGTATAAAACACTACACCAACTCCTAGAGGCCCCCTTTGGCAAGGCCTGGAAAGCAAGGGAAGATATCTGCAGCTGTTTTAAGACTTCTCATCCCTTGCAGCTGTATTCATATTTCTAAAAGGAAATTACAGGGCTGCACTTGAGTTCTACCCTCAAGGCACACATCAGAGTTGAACTTGCACAGTCACTCATTTTTGTTTCCCCCCCGCCTCTAATGAACAAGAATTTCTTGCACACATACACCTCCCTTCTGCTCTGTCAGCCTTTCCTCTCTTTACATACTGAGCCGGAATTGTTTCCCATTAAATCATACTTTAAACCCTTTTAGAGTACAGAAATGCAGAATGCTGCAGTTAAGATAGCTGGAGCAGATGAGAGACACACCCCCCCGCGAAGCCTCCCTTCTCTTCAAGATATTACAGTACCATCATACAAAACAGCGTTAAATGCTGTTTTTTTAAACGGCGCTGTTTATTTGGCCCTGGCAAGTGAGAGGTGTTAACCAAAGGAAGGACTGTGAAACAGAGGGATGCTGAGAGGAACAAGAGCAGGCTATCTTAGGAGATGCTAATCCAACAACTGAAAGCATTGAGCTGACTGGGGAGGTTAATGGAAGGAAGATTTGTACAAGAGAATCTACTCTAACCTAATCCTTCAACAGCCATAATGCGATGACACTTGGAGCCTCACTCAGCAAGCCCTATTTTTGACGTTCAGGGCATTTCTTAGCAGATGCAATTAAGTCTCTAATCTTAAATCCTCAGGAGAAAATAAGTCTTTGGCCTCAAAGTTAGAGGCTTTGTCTAATCAGTCATTTCCTCTCCTGAGTGACACAGTGACATCAGCTCCTGTACCTGGCCCCAGCGTTGTATGCTGAACTCCCTCCGGCAGTTCACTAGCTCTCAACAGCCTCAGCAAATGGCACCTACGACTCTCCTGCCCTCCCAGACCTCGGCTACTCTCTCCACCAGTTTAATGTCCCAGCACATCAATAACATCTCAGTATCAGACCCCCTCAAAAGGGCAGCCTCTGCATAACCACATACTTCAGTCTAGAGCAGAAGTTTCAGCTGTGGCAAATGCCACACTGCAACCATCACTGCCTTCAACAGATTTGTGGAGACATTAGAGGGGAAATACGGCCTTTACAGAGGAACTAACGGAGGCATTTATTTAGAATAGTTTTTTTGCAGTCACCCCCTGAGGAACATAACAATGTCCCAGAAATATGGCTATCCCTGCCCTAACTTCAGCATTTTGCTCTGATCCCCTCCCCTTTTCACACTAGCCCCTAGCAGCAGGGAAAGGGCTAAGTGTGGACAACAAAGCAACATTGCCAGGTTTTAGGACTGGCACACCAGCCAGCAAAGAATGGGGACTTGCTATTTCAGACCACCTGCGTATTCAGCCTGTTCACCAATAAATTAGGCTTGGTTCTTTTGGGAGGTGCTTTTTGAAGCCATGGGAACTAAAATTACACTTAAAAATCAATGATAGCTGAGATTCTGCACACACTAGCAAAGCTTCATGCAGCAGAGAAACACACTGTATAAATTAATTTGGACACATAGACCACACTTATTCCCTTTTCTACAGATATCTTCTCACAAGGACCAGATTGGCATCCTTTATGGTCCCTGAGTGCACTTAAGTTCTGTGTATTTCCAAAAGTGCTATCACTGCTTTACGTAAACACTGATTATCAAGTTCTTTCTTTTTTTCTGTCACTCCAACATTTTAAGAATATTGCAACAGCCTTCCCCACAGAGGACACAGACTTATGCAGCACGAGACAGAGAGCCAAAAGTCACGTTCAAAGGGGCACATTCTGAGGCTTGCCTGCGTGATGGATCACAAAGGCAGTGCAGATGGAGGTGGAGTACTACAGCAGTTTTGTTACCTGCATTTTCCCCACCATTTTGCAAAGCAATCACTAGCTTGGAGCTGCAAACTGAAAGACAAGAAAAATCTGCCTTGATAGTGATTTTATCTCTTCCAATCCCCCCAAAATATATACTCTTTCTGAGGGTATTTTAGGTGTTTCACTGCAACAGAAGCAATCTGACATTTGGTCACCTTTCCAAAATAGTTTGGATTACAGCACTGTTATCAACACATCCATTTTTAAATGCTAGACTATGACTAGTCCCAGGAACACCACTGCTTCCCAGAGCAGTTCTGAACAACACGAAGAACTGAGAGCATCTCGCATCTGGTGAGCGGCTCTGGAGCAGGATTTCACTTGCACTGCTGCCCACTGTACTACCCCTCAGTGACGCTCCTTGCCAGGACGGAGTAGGAAACAAAATTTTCAGGCTGAAGTCTGAATTCAAGATGGATGAATTCAATGGACTTGAATTTAAAAACAAAACCAGAAAAAAAAACCACCAACAACAACAAAAGCCACCAAAACCCCAAACTGACATAATTGGGGATTCTTTTATGAGTACCTAAAGGATATTAGATGAAAATACTAAAGTCAGTTTAAAAACAATCAATTCCAAAGAAAAAGTCAGCAGTTCTGTTAGAATACTAAAATAAAATGCTTCAGCCTCTCCTCAATAAAAACAGCCATAAACTGTCAATATTTCTCTTTAATTTTTCCCTCCTTTATCATTCATTTCACCCTCTCCCTTTTTGGTGCATCAAACTATTAGTCTGCTCAAAATTCATTTCTTGTGCAAATGTACCATTTCCAAGTTGAATTGAAATATCATTTCAAACTTCAAGCTTCCAGAAAAGCAAAATATTGAGACACCACTTCTGAGCTAAGTGCAACCTTGTGTCAATAACAAGATACGCTTGTCCTAAAAGACAGACTAAAAGGAGATCATCCACAAAGAACAGTGAGGACCACGGTTCTGACCCGTGGTGTGAAGACAAGGGTGACCTTACCAGGGACACAGGAGAAGGATGTTAATCAGCCCACCAGCGTGTGCAGCGTGGTTTCCTACTTGCAACATTTTGGAAGCACCAACAAGGACCTGGATGCCACCTAGTGCTGTTCCACTCAGGCTTTAATTGTATAGAAATGCAAATGTTAATTTTTCCCATCTTTTACAGGTTCAGCACATCATGCATTAGGCTGGCTTGATCATCATTCCAGTGGGGTGCCTTTGGAAGATCCAGGGATGTGCAGCCAAAGAAGCCTCCT
Organism: Buteo buteo; assembly: GCF_964188355.1. Classification (NCBI taxonomy): domain Eukaryota; kingdom Metazoa; phylum Chordata; class Aves; order Accipitriformes; family Accipitridae; genus Buteo; species Buteo buteo. Next base: position 4,968,394 of record NC_134182.1, on the reverse strand, counting down.
GCGCAGCAGACGGTTGCGGATCTTCTGCTTGCAGTTTCTAGCAGTGGTCATCACGGCACTAACACACGTTAGAAAAATTCATCTAGAATAAGCAAAGATTGGCAAACTAAGTTAGAATTTATGGACCTGGGGAGGGAGCGGGGGGGGGGGGGGAGGATGGGGGAGGCAACAACCCCTGGAAGCAACAACCAAGCTCCAAAATTTTTATCAGACCTCTTCACAAAGCAGCAGCAAATGCAGGTTTCAGTGCCTTACAGAGGGAGTCTTCTGTGGAATTATCTTAGTTAGAGAACAATTTATTTACAGATATGAGGGAAAACCCCTTCCTATAAACATGAAAATATTTCACTGGAAATGAGAAGACTGTAGAAAAGGAATTGTCACTTTAAAACTCCTTTTATTTAAAGTCATTTAGTTTGAAGCATCCACCAGAGTTCATACTTTCCAGAACAACCTTCCCTTCATTCTATTAGTTTCCTCCACTAAATGTACCCCTTTACCAAATCTTTAATTGTATCTACCAACTCTATTTCAGCTACACACCTTGCTTTGAGGAGCCCGAATGCACAATAAAGCTTCAGAGAACCACAGGTTTGGAGAGGACCCAAGCTCCTTCCAACCTACAAGTGCTGGAAGCCAGTCATCTGAAAAAGTGACTACAAGTACCTGTGTTCCTACATTTCCTGAATTCACACCATGAGATTTTTTGCATTGCAGAAATCTCTGAACCAACACAGCGCAACTCCATCAAAAGCAGATTCTACCAACCTTCACTGTCAATCCCCATTCTCAGAAAACCCAGATTCAGCTGGGGGCAGAAAACATTTCTTTGATCTGATTACAGAAACTTCCAACTTGAGGCAGTTGAAAGGGTCATCGGTTCCTGTACCAGACATTCAGTGTGATATCATTTCAATCTGACTTACCTCTACACCACCTTTTTGGGAAGTGTCACAAATGGTCTCACCTGATTCTGAGTGGGAAGATTTTTAATACTTTCATTGATGTGGACATGAAAAAGATTCTTGTTGATGCCAGTTTCCCACAGCAACTGTTGCCGTGGTTATAAATCATTTATTGCCCCCCATCGGCCAACAGCTGAATATAAAGAATGAGTTTACTATGTGCGAGAGAGCATGACAAACGCACAAGCCTGCTCCTTCTGAAATACGCCATCAGGCACCGAAATACTGTTGACTGTTTTATTGCAGGGGCTTTGGGAAGTCACTAAAATAACCAACAGACAAGTGCTCTCTCATGTTGAAAGAAAACAGTCCTCCAATTCACAGATGCAAAGATCGAGGGGGTCCTAAGCTTGTATGTGCAGTAATCATTGTGGGAGGAACCTAGAGACAACCCCCTCCCTGCCAAACCCCCATGGAGCTTAAGGGAAATATTTTCTTCTCAAGGACAAAATGCACCATTAATTCCTTAAGTTATTCCAAAATAACTTAGAGTGCTCATTACTGAGCCAAGGTATTTGAAATAACCTAGTTAACCCCATCTCTGCGATTAGAAGAGCTTTGGATAGGCTCCAGGTCTGACCATGACTTCACTTCCCCTCCTAGATAATGTGAGATTCACTTACACAAATCTTATTTATCTCTCATACCTCCTTGCTGAGCAATTTTGTATCTTGCTGCCAAAACAGAAGCAGACATGAAGGCACTTGGACAAAATTTTCCTCATGCGGAGGCCCAGGCTCTCTTCCAAGCAGGATTTTCTTTATGATCTTCTTGATTTTGTGAGGGCTGGGTATAAGGTAGTTTTGGAGAAAAGATCCAAGACAGAGGCTATGTTTTAGGCAGCAGTTGAGTCAAAAACAATCATGCTGGCAACAACCAAACATGTTTTGGCAAGTTATTTCCTCTGCTTGAGTGCAGTGATTTCCCGCATGTTATTTCTGCAACCACAACAGGAAGAGGATCTCTCTCTCCAGTTCAAAACAAGCCATTATAGATGTTTAAATTAACTGAAAAACACCACAACTGTCACAACGTAAGAGCTGAGGCATCGAGACACCGTAACTTAATATTGCATGCTACCTGCTTTACAAGATCACCTCCAAACCACAGCTCCAGCAGCCCTCCCGGTGACTCCAGGTGCTCTGCACACCCGGTTGGAGAGCTTAGGGACCTACATGCTGGGAGGGAGATGGCAAGACTGACCCCAAACCCAGTCCCTAACTGGAAGGGTATGCCACCTGGTCGCCAGCCAAAGTAGCAGTCACCCACTTTAACAGAATCAAGATGTAGGGATAATTTTTCCTTCCAGGGTTCATCATACCACCTTCTAAAGCAAAACTGAAGTTTTAAGTCGCCCACCATAAATTAACTTGAAAAGCATCTGTCTTTTCTAAAAAACAGGGAAACAAAGAGTCTCCTGGATGGTTCGTCAAGGTCCCACAGCTGTGAGTTTGGACAAACCTGCTCTCACAGCTGTGAGTTTGGACACAACTGCAAGGAAACAGAGTGTTTGCCACAACCATCTCTCTCTAGCCCCCTCCTTCCAGGATGCAGGGAATCAACACCCCAAAGGCCACAGATGAGTTTCTTAGAAGCAAAACTGTGCACAGAATGAGTTTTTCTTATCACCAGACAGTTCCCTCCCACACAAAGAAGGGTGAATACAGTACCAAGCACTTGTTTCATCACAAGACAGCCTAAACTACTACTTGGCTATCAAGCTATATGCCATCTCCATAATTTTCACATGCAGCTTGCAAATATCTACATGCTGATGTTCCCAGTACTCAGGAATTTTCCGAGAACTAGCTGCACATCCTAGATCTTTCCTTCTTTTCTCCCTTTCCACATCCTCCTCTACCCTGCCTCCAACAGCACATTTTGCTTTTGTTTGCTTCTTCTTAACCAATGTCATTGAGATAGTTATTTTGTGACAGAATAGCCATTAGCAAAAGGAATTTAAAGGATGAACAAAAAAAACCAAACGTTTTTTTAAAAAATCAGTTAAATCACTTCCCATAGCATGCAGGGAGACCAAGAGCGAAACATCTATACTCCAAGTCCTTACACAGCAGAACCTTTAACAGACACAGGTGCACATCCCACATAGGCAGATCTTATTCCCCTACTAAACTTCCGAGAATCAGGTGAAACACTGAAATATTTAGCAAGACAGGCAAAAAGCACCTCTTGCACCACATGCTGATGTAGTACTAAGTCCCTTTGGAAGTCAAACCATAACAAGAGGCGAGAATGAAAGCCACGCCGTCTTACAGCAGGATGCATTTAGCAACAATGGGATCATAATATTCTCAAAGGCACAATTCACAGGTTCCTCTTGCCTGGTAAACCAGGCAAAGGAATTTTTGTGGAGCTGGTTTGACACCTCCTGGCCATCTATGGTATTGCTCCTTATCACATTCAAAGTTTATTTACTTTTACAACCTGGAAATAAGGCCATCACCACATGAAAAACAGCAAACAAAAATCCCTTACGCTGCGCAGTGGTGCCTGGACAGATGTGAAATACACACCTATAAATGCGACACAATACTAGTTAGGCAAATAAAAGCTAAAGGACACCTCAGTCTCCACCCCACTGATTTGTTGACTGCTCAAGCGCAGAGGCTTGCTCTGGGCATACCTCAGACTCTTTACACAAACCCTCATCCAACCTCCACTGCTCTGGATGAGCAGCTGGTCTGTCCTTCTTAATCTCTTCATTGCTCCAAAACTACCAGGATTAGGGCTGCAATGGAGGACTTACCCCATTTCCAACCTCTTTCTCCAGACAATGTTGCATCTTTGGAAAATGAAGACGCAGCTTAGTCATCAGCTGGCTGCGACCTTGACTTTGCACATAAATAGTTGAAAGAATTAGAAAGTGCACAGAATTGTCGGTTATCAGCTCTAAGGTGAGGGAGATTTTTGGAACAACCAGCCCAATTGCTTGCAGCTGCCATAGCCAAACAGTTTCACACAGAACAGCTGCTTGAAGATGATGGAGGCAGCGGGCTCAGAAGACAGTGTGACCTGGCTGTCCTAACACCAGAGTAGGAGACCAGAACTCATAGCCCTGCTACCAGCTTGCTGTCTGATACTGAAACAGATTTGCAGAACCTCAATATCGGTGAGACCGAAGAACAAACAAAACGTTCTTGAAATCCCCCTCCTCTTCCTGCTGCCAGGTTCTCCCACAGCTCGACTCCTGGAACAGGTTTCAGGTGCACTGAAACAATGGACACAGGTAATGCCTACCTTACAGGTGCAATGGGGAGTGGTGGCAAGTTTCCAGTGCTACCACTCCCATACCCAAACAGTGCCAACAAGATACTCAACCTGCTCTTTGACCCCAACCCATGGCTCCTGCTTTGACTTCTGGAAATGCTGGGACACAGATACACATAGGACCCTTGCATAACCAAAACACAGGTCCTCCTTGTGTTATTCCACACCCTAAAAGCTCATCAGACCGACACTCTCTTGAGATGCAACAGACCTTCATTCACACCCCTCTTTTGCCCGATTTGAAGCCTGCCTGCATATGGTAACATCAGTACTGGCTGAAAACTTTCACATCAGTTCAGCCTAATTTGGTGGCTTGTGTGAGTAGAGAGCACACAAGTGTTGGCATTTATTTTCACAGCATCTCAGAATTAAAAAAAAAAAAGCCCAGCTTTACAAATTATTAACACACTAATTTACTGTCAGTTAAAACCCTCCAAAGACTGGAAGCCTCCAACTGCTGGCCTTCTACCTCCAGCTCTCCAAAAGACAGAGCTGTCTCTTCCAGCTTTGTCAGTGACACAATCCCCTACACCCCCAGGCAATGCTCCAACCCCGATGCAACCCCCAAGCAGCAGACAAACCAACAGATAGGACTGAAATGGAGGGAGCTAAGAAACTGATAACAATAGATGCTTTGCAGAACACTGTAAAAACCAATAACAGTAGATGCTTTGCAGAACACTGTAACCTTTTATGTTAGCTTCCTCCTCCGCTAGAAATCTGCTTTCTACAACCAGCTTTTCATCCTTAACCACAACCCCTAGCCACCTAAGGTCTCTCTCAACAAACACCACAGGACAGGTATTTGGTAAAGGAGATGTATATTTATTCACTTTACAAAGAGGGTGGTATTTAGTTGCAACAGCTCCATTTATAGACAAATATATTATTGTACAATATAGTGGTGAATGGCTCAAACCTTTACCTTGTTTTGCTCTTAAAAATGTCTGCACCACTTCAGCTTCCATTAGCTGAGCAAATAGCTGTCCTTGTTCTGCCACTGAGAGATTAAAAATCTGTAATAAAGGTATAGCTGTGCGCTACGTATTCACAAGCATTCATCTTCTCATTTCCCTGTGTTACTCCCCTCTCCCCAACCAATTCAACACAGTCTATCCTCTGGGTTAGCATTAAACTTATATACAGCCTCCATTAAAACAAAATTAGGAGCCAGTGATAGTTCTAATGTCCTTTCGAAGCACAAGAAAAGTCATTGATTTGTACATATAAAAGTCTTGAGTTCAAATCTGTTAAAAAAAGAAAAAGCCATTTTTAAGTCAGGTTGTCATTTAGATATTGCCAATGCATGGCTAAACCAATGAAGGATGGGGGGGGAAGAAAAGAATTTCAGTAGAGAATTTAAATATTACAAAAATATCTTTTTTTTTTGGTCTTTTTTCTGTTTCTTTTTTTTTTTTTAAAAATGCAGCAGGATGCCCACTTGCTATTGCTAACTGAAGCATGGAAAGAAGGTATAGACCAGTTGTCTTTGATCCTTGAATATTTGAAACAAATTCAATGTAAAGCTGAACCAAGTTTACCACACAAACAGCGGTGGCAGATTTATTTCACTTGAGATACAAATGCATGTCCACATGACAGCATAATCTGACCATGAGGTGGAAGAAATGTTTCTATAAGTAAGCGCAGGGAAATAGGGCGAGAGAAGGCTGGCATGGTTAAACATTCTGGATTCAGAAATGCACAGTGCCCCAGATGTGCCTCTGCACACAGGCCGTGCATGAGTCTGCACTCCCTATATGCAAATACGGCATCTTTCAGCAAGATGATCCAGAATTAGAGTTTGGTGGCCCACTTGTTTAAACTGTTAAAATTATTCTTTCGTGCTGTTATTCCTCTTCACTTTCATTTTCTGGTTCCAAATCAGAATCACCATTGATTTCCTTTTCAACAGTCATGTCTTGCTCATCAGATTGCTCCTCTTTTTCTTCATCTTCATCCCAGTTTTCCTGGGGAAAAAATAAACAGGAACATTTGAACTTTGACAGTCACATGCAAATGGGAAAAGACCTGATCTAACTCCACTTACATCAGAGTCTTTATCTGCAATCATCTCATCATCCGAGCCTTCCTCCTCCGAGGATTCTGCAAAGAGAAAACAATCCCTCAGTCTGGAGAACAGACTTTAAAATATCACTGTGCAAACAAAGCCCAACCCCACATGTTGCTAAGTCTCCAAACTGTGCTATTTCAATTCCACAACTAACTCTACCTGAAGATTAGGTTGATCAACATGAATTAGGAACAAGTCACTTCTGTTACGATTATACAGTATAAAGTTGCAGTAGAAAAAAAGGCCAAGTTGGAATTGTACATGCACTACCTTGACATTCTGCTGACTCAAATGTAAAAGTGCCTTGACTGTATCTACCTTAGCAGAAGGGCAGCTAACACTAGAAATTTGAGGTGGCCAGTTAAGTTAAGCAGCATACTGAACTTCCAATTAACTGATACCTTAATTTGTGAAAGGGATGGGAGGGAATGAAAGGAAATAAGAGAGGAGGAAGGAAGGAAGAACCAACTACAAGATGCCTGCATTATTAATCACTGACTTTCCTGCCATGGACTTCCCACAGAAACTGTCTACTTGCAGACTGTACACTAACAGATAAGCACAGGAGCACGATGAACTGCCATCAAGTATCAGCCGTCATGTGAATCCAGGAGCTCAGCTACACCTAGCATACAACACTTACCATCCTCATATACCAGCTTTGCAGTCTGATTAACCTCAGTTACATCCTGAACTGCTTCCGATGCTGCAACCTGAAGGGAATTTGCAGATTAGCCTTAGATGCAATCATATACTGCAACCTTAAAAGTCAACAAAACTCGTAACAATGTAAATGAAGTCTACATCAAGTTTAACACACATTAATTAATTTATAGTAGTAGTTTAACAGCCAAACAAGTATGAAGGACAAAGTAAAATTTTAGAGGCATCTGCTCTAAAGTGGCCCAGTACCTCCTATTTATTCTCCTTTAAAAATTTATGGATCAGTAGACACATTTGGCAGGAAAAAATGTGTTACACTTCCAGTGAGCAGGGACTGACTAGATAGTCAATTAAACATTCTGCTTTGAGTGTTATCAGCGTAGCTGTACAGCAGCTGTATTAAGTTCCCGATGACAGGTCCCATCAGATGTAATCACAACAGGAGGTTAAGTTTCCAAATAATACTTCTGCACATCTCATGTTACTTAGTTGGAACTGACCTGGGTGACAAGAATGAAGAGTCTTCCATGCAGACGGGAAAGCTTTTGCAAAGTTTTTACCCTGCTCTCCATTAACTGGTATAGCATTCCCAGTTGAGGAATAAGGTCTGGCAACTTGGGAGGAGAGAAGGATGAAGAAAAATGAAGCTGTTAATGAACACATCACAGATGTCTTATTTTTGAATTTTTAAACTACCTTTGTACATTTGGGGCAAACAATCCTTGCTTACATTATTCTAGACAAAAGGGAAAGCTGAGGGTTCACAGAAACCACCTGCAGCCTGATCAATTAACATTTAGCCACATTCAGAAACATCATCTACTTTCAAAATATGGCAGTTCTTATACTACTTTTCCTTTCCACTGTCACTGCTGTAAACAGATGTCAAAGCACTGTTTGGAAAGCTGTGTAAATGGGAACTGAATATACACCAGCGTACCAATGCAGCATCAGCAACATGTGCAAGTTCTGATGCACAGCAATTCTATAATATATGGAAGAAAGGACTAACAGTGCCAAAATGCCTTTTTCTTAAGCCATTACTTGTAAGGCAAGGCTGGACTTCAATCCAGAAGCTACATTACTTACTATTCTGCCAACTTTGGCACACCTTTACCCTATAAATCTAGCCATGCCCAAGACAGTCTCAAGATGAGCATTACAACAGCAAGGCAAATTTCATTCTGTAAGATTTAGCGACACAGGCTAGATTACTCTTTGACAGTAATTTTGTTCCCTAACTCTCACAGGTATGACATAACTTATCTTGGTTTGACTTTGGGATGACTATAATTATGTCATGAATGACTAAGACAATTTATAACCAATGTGCAGCAATTCGGCAAAAGTGGCAGAAGTATAGCCCTCTGTACATTGATTTGGGCACTGCCATACGTGGAGAGCAGGAGACAGATTCCTGAAGGAAGAACATACATATATTTAAGCATTTAAGTCTAGTTTCAGTTACGTGCATTAGCATTAATGCAAAATACTTACTGTGGAAAGGTAGGATGCATGTAGAGTAAAAACAGACTTCAGCCATCGAACCATTAGTGAGGCACTGGAAAAGAAAAATAAATTATATCAAAGAGATACATTTCACATTCTAGATGCTAAATAGTTCTACAGAAAGTGGTCCTCTTTCATTATATAAAAAGATAAACACAGATGGAAATATAACAGTTTGGCTATCCAGATGAAATACCCATTTAAGTTATTTGTTAGGAAAAGAACAGATATTTAAGTGAGGGGTTAAACTAGACATGTTCAGGGGTCTGTGTTTCTGGTATCTTTTATGGGAGGTTTCCATGAATAGAAGATCAAAGCATGCTACTTTTTTCTCCACCTAGAATTTTTATTTAAAAAACCCCCAACATAATTAAGGACACCTAGTCTCAGCAAAGCTAGCAAGATAACAAGATGGGGCGTCTGGACACGATGATGAAAAGCTGGTTTTGTTATTAAACACAACACCAGGAGATGGCTAAATATATTTGCCATTAATAAATTAAACAGAACAAGCTATACATGTGATAATTACTTTTATTTTACATATTGATCAGGTCTGCAGTGTCAATATTGTAGGAGTTCAGACACATTCACAGGGTTATATGCTTATTTCAGATATCCTTTTCACTTTTTAATTTCACTTCAGCCATCCTGACAAAGCACTGCCTTCATAAAAGTTCCTCTTTGTACCCACAATCAGGTGAGAATTTTTACCTCAAGATGCTGCAGTTTATTTACAGTTACTATGGAAATCAATCACATAGGTGGAGGGAGGGACCATAACACACACTAAAAAAGTTTCAGGTGAATTAAACTGTAGTTGAGTTGTCTCTTACCTGTATGGGTTGCCCTGCAATCTCTTCGTAAGCTAAAAGGACAAAAACAGTCAATAATCAATAACAAACACAATAATAAGTAACAAAACCAACATTACATCCATGTGACAGCCCCAATATTGGAGAAGAAAGATCTCCAGGCATTTGAAGTTTGCTAGGATTAACCATCGCCAGGCTCCAGAATATTACAGTGCTGGGTCTACCATCCTGTACACAGGCTGATAACTTGCAGAAGCTGAGTTTCATTATTACAATAAAACTGGAACTCTTAACAGGCAATATATCCAGGGAAACATAAAGCTGGCAGGAATAAGTAGAAGGAAATCCCTTTGTTTATGTATCTTTAAGTATCTCTGTGTATCTGCTTAGTAGAGCAGCTGTTAGAAGGTGAACAAGTTGGGGAAACAAGTGAAGGTAATATCAGATAAATGCTATTTCAGAGAACAAATTCTCAAGCTCTGCAGAAGACAGTTACATGAAGATCTGTCCATCCACTGAGATTATATAGTCAAACACTTGCACTTAGATTCTCTGACAACGGTCCTAGAGAAAAAACGCTGCACCTCGTTAACATAAGTCTGAGGAGGTGTCACAACACATGCTTAAAGGAAGTCTAAACATTCAAAACCAGGCCATCTGCATAATTCAATTAAGATTAGTAGCACAAGTAAAAATTAAATATTACTTGTGGCCAGCACATTAAAATACAAGATAAATCTAACCATTAACTTACATTACAGAATGTCATTTACATAACAAGAGCAACTAATTGATATTCAGTTTAAACAAAGTAATGTCTAGATAAGGCTAATAATTAAAATATTTCTGTCCAAATACGGATGCAATATCACTGAACAAGCAGTTCAGAAGCCAAATCCCTTTTAAAATTATTACTAAGTTATATCACAAAGCTTAAATATAGCAACTGGGCTTGAGCTATCTTCAAAAGAGGAAAGAAATTGCCCCTCAATTTCCAAGTGTTATCTAAACTCACTGCTCTGAGTACATATTCTGTTTTTCTTTCTCTCACGTGAGTATCTAGCATATTTATGCTCATATAACTTGCTCTAGCTAGCACTGCTACTTTCATGTTTCAAATTATCATCCATTTTAATAAAGAAGATGTAATGGTAACTGCCATGGACTAAACAAGCTTTAGCCTAACCTCTTTTTTTTCCCCCCTCACATAATAATTTAAGATAATATTACACAATCTAATGCTATTCCTAGCTTTGACAGCACTTTGCCCTCTGGTTAAGCTTCAGCCAGAGAAGATGAGAGCGTATCAGAGAGAAATTAAGAACAATTTCTGTCCTGTAAAACTACCAAACCAATTTCATTGGTAAAAATAAAGAGACATATCCTGGGTCTTCCCCAGCTAGAACACAAACCAGATGTGGCTTGTATGACAGTACAAGAAATGCAGTCTCTCTTACCTCATGCAGCAGTGGAATGACAGCATGTATAGGCATTCTGGCTACTGTGTTCTTTATTACATTTTCCTTTCTTGTGTTAAGCACTCTCTGTTAAAATGGAAAAACATGATCAGAGAATCATTCCATTTTAAGATGCATATGAGCAATGAGCACAACCAAAAATTCCTGGCTTTAAATCTCTTTTTTTCTACTCCACTACCTTTGTACACTAAGATGAGGATAACGAGTAAAAGATTTACTATAAAAAGGAGTTCCACTTTTCAAGTTAGCTACGATTAACAAAATAAGACACTTGATTAACCCAACGAAAACAATCTAGCATTGCCTCTAGCCCACCCACCCCATGTTAGAAATGAAGCAGGCACATTAAAATTTCCCTTGCTATTTTCTGTGCTTGACTTCTGTAAATAAAAGCCTTTCACCAGTATTTGTGACAAGTAATTTCTATTCAGCATCAAATTCTTAAGATTCCATTTCCCTGCCCCAAAACTATTATTTCCTCCTAGTTCCAAGTGCAACAGTAAGTTTTTCAAGTGAAACCATTATCATCAATGCATTTTTTCAAACAGTATCCACTTGGAAACTGTACACTCAGGAGACTAAGCACAGATTATGCCCCAGCTCAAGCTAAAGGGAAGATGGCTGCATTAGTAACATCGCTTGTAAAACATCTGAACTGTGACCTAACAAATTTGTCATAAACAGAAGTGCCTCAAAGTTCATGGTCTGACACAGAAACCAAGGTAGATAACAACAAAAAAGTAATACTGCTACTATCATTTATAATACCACTGCCTTGAGCAGCAAAGCAGCAAAAAAGCAGCTGGAATAAACAACAGGTTCTTGACTGTTCAACCTCCCCAGCTTTCAGGAAGGCTCCCCACAAGTCTCAGTGAATAGATTAAACAGCATAAGATGATCTTGTAACACTTACATTTAAGATTTCTGCATCGTTGCTTTCCAAGCCCTGGACCAAAAGTACTGCAAAGCTATCCGTTTGTGGAAGGCCACCTGGAGTTTTTACTTTGCTCACATCAATATCCAATGCCTCTAGGCGCTGTTCAATGCTTTCCTGCAGACAGTAAACAAGGGCAGTACTGTTTCAGTGCAGTTTCTCAGAAACATCTGCTGAAAGCAAGTACCTAACTTACAGGATTTCCTCTGATTCTGCTGGAAAATAACACAAATTTTGCATATTTTTTTAAATGTACTGACACAGAATAGACTGACAAAAGAAAAAAATATGAAGTTTTGACTGAAAAGCAGTAATATACCTTAGCACAGAGAGACAGATACAAAGGTGTGACAAATTTCTGCAGCAACATGGCAAAACTATGGACAAGGCACACAGGCCTTGAATGAGGGAAAGGTTTTGAGCAGAGGGAAGTCTTTCATACAAAAAGATTATATCATTAACCTTGCTTCCACACCAAACAAAGCAAGTTCAAGTTCACCTAAAGAAGTTATAACAATGATTTATGATTCTAGTTTCTCCATTATAGCTCTGTTTAAAAGAGGAAGCACTTTACCTCTGTCTCTCCTGGTTTCCTCTTGTTTTTCTTTTTCTCCTTTCCTGAGGATGGAGTTTTGACAGCCGTACTATGTCCTGGAATGCCAGGCACTAGAACTTTGGTGTCCAAGTTCACAACAGGTGTCTTTACCTAGTAGACGGAGATAACCATACTTGCCTGAATTGCTAGTATCTTGAACTTTCTTCCAATTTAAAATACTGATTTTATTCCGAGACTCTCACATACCCTGTAAATCCAGCCTGCCACAACCCATTTTCTTGACATATATATTAGGCAAATCCTGCATTTTTAAGAACAATTAATAACCTTAAGCAACAGTCAGCTAGTTTTCATAATTAACTAAAGCTATGGCCTCTTTGGAATCACCTGTGAATCATTTTTCTTACACGTTTGTTCCATAACACTCATCGAACTAAGCGTTTGCATCCAGCAACAAATATCTGGATGCTTGCTAGCAATAGATACCACATGTACTAATAGTCAGGCCCATAAACAGCATGCAGATTAATTCAGCTTCCACTGGAAGGTAAGAACTGGTCACAAACAGCAGCACAATGTAAAAGGTAGTTACTATTCACTTCAATCCCACCGATTTTTTTTTCTAAGGATTGCTCAGATGCAGAACTCAGTAGTCTGAATTAGACTATGATCATGATGACGAACTGAGCAACCTCAGGTTATACCAAACAAGCTATGGTATCCATCTTCAATGAATACAAAGTAGATCAAATTTTAAAAGCAATGTATTTAATAACGAAGTGCTCCCCTGACCCACAGAGGATGTAAGGGAGTATGTCACTTCCAGAGTATCAAGAATGCTACCTGCTATTTCCAGAACACTTCTTTAACCACAGCGCTTATGTGCAGGCCTTTTTTTGAAGCACTTGCCCAAACTTCTGTACTTGTGGGAGCCCTGCTGGGTGCCCACTGAAGTAATACAAATATAACCTACTACAGTGAGCAAAGCAACTTCCATATGCTGTGTGTAAAAGTAAAAAATTTGATTTCGTAGCTCAAGAATTTTACTGTAGAACAGCAATAGTGTTAAAATACTACCCCCTTTGCTCACCACAGTAATCACTGACCTTCTTCCCACAAGGCATGCTCAGACAGCCAAGAGAAATGTGTCTTCACTGGAATTCAGCAAAAAGCGAAACCAAGATTGGTATCATCACTGCATGCCAGGGAGTTCCTACAGCTCTCACTGCATTTCAGTTCTGCTACCCACCAGCTCCAGGACTGAGGAATCAACACAAAATCCCACCTGGTTGATGGAACACCCAGTAGGTAACTTGAGGGTTGGAAATGCAGCACTGTCTGCTCACTTCACTGACACTGCAAGCGTTTCAAATCTTCAAGGCCTTGAATATGCACACTGATTAAGAACTTCACAGCCTGCCTCTAAACCCCGAGGGGATCCTTCATGAGAAAATGGTGGCAAATGGCCTCAGTGGACACTGTTGCCATCTAAGTGTCAAGCTCACATTTGCAGGTCCCAAATCCCTGTGAGTAGGAACACATGAAGGCCACCTCGAGAGAGAGCCAAAAGGGCCTTAAGGCTCCATTACATTTTATTTAAACTCTAAAAAAAGAGCCATCCCAACTTCACCCCAAACCATCAGGGTCAGAGAGGCTGTACGAACTGACCAACTCTAGGGGAAGGACTGATCTCAAGCAGAAGAGATACCATCAGCCAGCCCTGTCTACCAGCAGACCTGCTGAGAACAGGACTTGCTATGAGCTACAGGAGGCTCACTGTGTGTGAAAGCATGCTAGGACACACAGCAGCCATGAAGCACCCACACCTGCCTGAGTGCTATGGCCATCTGTAGCTACCACTGCAGCTCTGAGCACTCCATCCAGAAATCCAACCTCATTTTAAGAGAGCAGTGAATTCCACCATTTCCAAAGTAAAACAAGAGGAGCAACAAAACCACATTTCATGCAAAGCTCACCTTTGTTAGAGCAACATCTGTTTTAAGTGACAACACTTTCTGGATGTCCCTTATCAAACATACGTGGGATTCAGTGGTGTTCAAAGACTAGAAGGACAGGAACAAAACCAGTTAACATATGTGAGATTCACTGCTATGATTCATTACGCTACTTAAAGAGAACAAACTCCAGAGGTATAAAGTAGAATGATTTTTTTTTTCCACTTGAGAATAGCAGCTGCTTTGCACATCTGCCTTTTATTACCAGATCTCTATGCTCTCCAAAGAAGCTCACACAAGTAAACTGAAATAGTATTAAAAAGTTTCAGCGGCCTAACTCAGTAACAGCTGAAATGGCAAGAAACAGCCAGCAATATTGTGAAGTTGTATTTTAATTGAAAGAATGGAAGAATACAATAGCCTTTCAAAACAGTTCAGGGGCAACAGTCATACATAGCTCCCAGAGAAGGGGGAAGGAATAAGCTTTGTCTCATTATACAATTGAAAAAAAAAATTCCCTCCACCTGAGAGCAGTATGCAGTCCGTATTACAAAATCCAAAACCTGTCCAGTAAGTTTTACATACCACTTTCTCTATGATGGGCTGTAAGGTGTTTCCATACACAAGCAGCAGAGACTGTTTGTCTGTGCAAAACGCAGCTGCTAGAATAGGGACTGGTTTTGGTGTGGAGTCCCCATCATTTCCAGGCGTTGCTATCTGGATAGTACAGTTTGATGTTAGAGGTTTTTTGCAATAACTAGGGGGGGAAAAAAAAAAAAGAAAGGAATGAAAAAATTCCAAGAGGCTTAGCTTAAACACTTCAATATCTTGCACATCTAAGCACCTTTCATTAACAGGTCCTCAGCAAACTCAGCCAGTTTACACCTTTTGCAGATGGCTAAGATGAGGTACAGACACAAAATCTTAGCTAAAGCAACGCTTAATATCAAAGTGCAGCACAGCCCCAACAATTAAGTTCTCCAAAAATGTGTCCAGTAACCCAAGACAAAGAACAGCTAGAACCTGGTTTGTGAAGAGATACAAGAACTTAAAGGCAGAAGCATGACAAGATCGAACTTTGCCTTACAGTAACCCCAGACCTTTCCCAAAGACACCCTCAGGATGAATACTAACTTACCCATTTAAGATATGTTCAAATAAATGCAACTGCCCATCTCTGCACACAACTGCTAACTTCACAGGCTGAAAGAAGGCACAGTAAAAGATTTTAATTAGATCAAAGGACAAAACTCCCATAAGTACAGGACATCATGAGACAGCTGCATGGCTACTATTTGACTTTTTTCAGTAACTAAATATAAATAAATCCATAAGGAAGATCAAAGACTAATATTTCAGAAACATTTAGTACAATTATTAGTAGACAAAAAGATAACTCATAACCATACTTTACTGTATCACTACTGATATATCCAAATTTGAAAAGTTTGCACAGTAGCAGACACATGTTATCATAAGCAGCAAAGTTCCAAAAATATGGTACCCAACATGTCTAGAGGCACAGGTCTACAAAGGCACGGACACTGTAAATATGGTTAAAGGAAAGAAACTGAGATGAGTACTCTGGAAAATGAAATGACAGGTGTACGTTACAGAATACTCATCTTCAATACATGCAGTAAGAGGGCACAACTGTAAACATTAGAAAACATAGCATGAATTACTGTTTTTAGAAAAGGAATCTAAAGGCAGCAGGAAAAAAATGTTTTAAACAATTACTGAAACAGTTTGTGAACATGTTTCACATGCAGACATTTTTCATAAGACAACTACTTAGAAAGACTTGTACTTGCTGAAATTGAGACCTGGGGAATGCACGCTGCTACTTTAACTCATTAAAGGCTAGTTAATTCAAAATGCAGTTACACTGCCAAAGCCACTTGAGACCAGAAAAAACAGGACCATACCCAAACTGGATTTTCAGAAAAAATCTTTTGTGTGTTTTTTGCTGTTAAGTTCTAGCAACTATTTTGATTACTAACTTGTTCTAAATAGGAGACAACTGACATCCCCACCATCACAAGCAAAATTTCCAAAAACACTGAATTTGCACTTAGTAGCTTTGAAGATGAGTATTTCAAACTATCAGCTTTATAAATGTACCTGTAATAAATATCCTTACACCCATGAACTGGCATTCAGATCTCATCTCTGCGTAACAGAACCCAAATACAAACCAAGCTGCTTTCTTTACACCCCTAAAAGGAAACTGATGTGACAATTGAAAATTGTACGTATTTTGTTACAAACTATTGCTCCTACCTCTTCTTTGACTTCTGATACAGTCAGATCAATAAAAGTTGGTTCATCTGTTACTGTGAAAGACATCACCGCATTCTTCTCTTTCCTATCTGATCTGATCTGCCTGGAAGACACGAACAGTACTCATTATTTACCATAGCACGAACAGCACCCTCTGCACCTGAAAAGCATTATAAAGTCTGTAACTCACCAGCAACTGTGGTAGTACCTACCCCACCCCAAAATACTCATGCTGTAATTTCAGCTTTCAGCTTAGAAAGTGTTCTAAATTCCAAGTGCAAAGTAACTCCCAAGTGAAATTTAGCAGGAAAACTTAGCATAAACCTTACAGTAAGTACAAAGAACAAGGAAACCTATTACACGGTATGTTCTTGACATACACTAGCGATTCAAAGGGCAACTGGAAACATGCTCAGACACAGCCAAGGAAATTCACGTCCTCATTCAACAATCAGTGAGTCGAAACCACCATTTAAGAGATCATCACTGCATTTCTCCAGAGTGCCCCTTCTGCTTAGACTTCTGTTTAAACACAGAGTTCAGAACATACTTGTTGAGTCTATCCTCAACAGTGATCATAAGCAAAGTTACAAATTATGAAAAGCTTACATACCATACACTCAGTAATCGGTCATGTATAGCTCCAGACAAGAAATAAAGCCCTGTAATTCCATCAAAGGACTTATTTTCATTCATAGGTTTTACTGTGGTAAACATTAATGATGACACTGATGTAGCATGGCCTGTGAAATGCTAAGAGAAAAAAAAAGAACCTTTCAATGATTGCCATAAACAGTCATATGGCAAAAATTAAAACATTAGTTAACAAAGAACAGTAGGAAAGATTCAAGTATTACTAAGTCAACAAGAACATTTCAGTGATTTTTTTTTTTTTTTTGACTAGTGATCAGCTTCCTTCCATTTCTGTATTTCAAGGAAACTTTTTCTGACCCTCCAGATATTTATCAGAATTTAAAAGTGAAATGTGGAATCAGAGGCAAATTCACTGGGACTAAGTCCATGCAATAGAAGTCAGATCCACCTGTACTGCTGTTACTGTCAGAAAGCACTTGGGTTTTTTTCCCCTCCACACAACTTTACACTTCAACTTACACAATGAAACTAAACTCACAGTTTCATTCTCAACTGTAAGATTAACACACAGGTCTGCTGACACACGACAACTGTTCAATCCCCCCCATGTCCACCCCACCCCCTCAAAAAACATTGGCTCTTCAATCTACTTTTGTAAATAGTGATTTTGGCCATCATCATAGGATGCAGACATACATGGTAGTTGCCATGTGCCAGCAAGTCCACAGTAATAGCACATGTGTACACACTTACCTGACAGCAAGTACCAGGAGATTCAGAGTCTAGCTGCATCCTATCTGCTAGCAGGCAAGAGAAGATGGCTGCTTTCACAGAACAGCTAAAACATGGCAATTTGCTCATGTCTGAGCCCTGCTCAGGGAACAAGGAGTTTGCTCCTATGCCTTCCAACTGTTTCAACAGTAAAACTGATAATACCACCAGTAACATGAAGTTTAGCAAAGAAACCTTAAGGCTTCAAGGAAGGACTCACGTTAAAAGTCAGGGAGCTCACGCACAAACCCATGCCAGCAGTAACTCATACTGTGGTGAACCAAGTTCTCCTGCTAGGAGGGTATCAGAAAGGGACCCAGTGAAAAAGAACAGCATCCATCTTTCTGCTACAGGCTTGAGAAAGGGTGCTGGTAGCATGCTCAGACACAGCCAAGGAATTTAACGTCCTCATTCAACTCTCAGCAAGTTGAAACCACAGTTGAGGGTATCATCACAGCAACAGCTTCCAGCAATTCCAAAACTGTCAATTGTCTCCTCACACCCAGTGAAATTTTCAGATGTCCTATCAGGAAACACTAGATATGTAATGTCACCAATCAAGAAAGATATTTTTTTGCACCTAGATTAACAAAGTTACTTACTCTGTAGACTTCTTTGGTCTCCAGGTCCCACAGTTTTATTGTTCTACCGGCTGACAGCAGCATTTTCCCATCTGGACTGATGCATAGAGAGGTGACACTGCTATTGTCGCCTTTCCACTTGCTAGAATTTGGATGGAGAATTTTTGTACAAAGGGAGAAAGATAGAGAAATAGAAAAAACAATATTCATTAGCATAATCTCAAAACGCAAATAAACCATGCTGGAAAATTTAAGGCAAAAATTATATTAAAAAAATAATAATTTAAGTAGTAAAAAATGCGGTCAAAGCTATTCTGTTTCTGCTCCTCTCCTCCAAATTAGTTTTCACAAAAATACAGCAACTCAAAAACATAAAGCTATTTAATACTGAACAACCACTGACTTTTTTTTTTTAATATTTGCCTATTCTGTTCTGAATTCCTCTCTCAAAGTTCTCTGCTACTCAACATAGGTTAAGAGGAGCCACACCATTTCAAGACTTCTCTTTGCACCATAATCCAAAAAGCTTAAACCAAGCCATTCAGAAATGCCTTCTCAACATTAAAATTCAGAGTTTCAAGGCCCATTCAGTTCCTGACCCTCCTCCCAAGTCTGTCAATGACACTGACAATAATAAACTTCACCTTAAAGGTCTATGGTTCAAAGCACTATTTAAATAAATAAATAAATAAAAAAGAAAGATGCTGTCATGAAAAGTTTGCATCTGCTTTGAAGGACTTCGGGTACTACACTTTTCTCACAGGACAAAATTGCAAGGAAAGCATTAACACAAACCCTTACAGTTAGTTAGGAAGTAGCCTGCAACCCATCACATTCTGATTGTAAACAGCTGGTCTGGAAATAATTCCAAATAACTTTCACATGCCCAAGCACTCCCTCTCTGTCTTCCAGGACAGAGATCATTTGCTGTATCACTTTTGGTTAGACTTCATAGAAGCTGAAAGTTTTACAGCCTACAAACTTGACAAACAACATTATACCTTATGGAGACTGTGAAAAGATTTTGTATTCTCTTCCAAAGAAAAGGTCAGGACTAAGAATTTCAAACCACTTAATAATCTAAACCCAAGAAGGTATTTTTAAATGTACTAAAAAGACTAGTCTAAACTAGACTGCAGAATATAAAACACAGCAAAAATCTGTTAAGTTTTTGCTTTGGATACTCTTTATATAATTTTAGAGGAAAAAGTTTTAAACAGAATATCATGAAACAAGAAGCTGCATAAGGAGATATACAGAATGCCTCTCAGTATTCAGAGTATTTAACACATGAAAAAGCTACAACCAGAGAAACAAGAAGTCATCCAGAATGTTTTAGACTACACCTCTCCAACACCTTTTCAAAAACTCTCTCCTCCCCAACAGCTTGTCCCTCTGCCAGAGGTTTCAACATGTGCTGCATGGACCTCCTGAAGGGCTTCTATGGACTACTTCTACAGTAATTAAGAAAGTCTAAGGAAAATGTCTAGAGGCCTGCAAATTAAAAGAAGTTGAACACCACCTCTCTACACCAGGAGCAATCATCCTGAATTCTCTGTGGGATACATAAGGATTCATTTCCAGGTCCTGACAAATGTTAAAGAATGCAGGCAATCCCACATGTACGTTGGGCATGAGCAATTATTTCAGATAATTTGTGCCTTCTAGCCTCATCAATTTAGGTAAAATTTTAGAGAATTGTTTTCTTCTACTCTTTCCAATTTCATTTACCTTAGCTATGACTCATAATATCACCAGAGAAAAATTCAGCATGATATTACATTGCTGGTGTACTTTCAATGTATACACTCCAAGAATGATTTTTTTATTGCCATCTTTAAAATTAAAGAATACAATGCCTCTGATTACTTTTTATAACCACAGCCCCCCAAAAAGCAGCGGTATGGGACAGGGGCAGAGGGAAACACACAAGACAAAGCATGACAGGAAAAATTCTCTCATTTCCTGAGAAAGCAGCATGACTGGGACTCATCTCAAGTACTTGTACATGAACACATGCACTATGGGATACAAACAGGGTGAATTAGATATCCATGGGCAGCTTCAGAGCTTTGATCTCACTGGGATCACAGAAAAACAGTGGGGCAGCTTGCAAGACAGGACTGCTGCAATAAATGGACCTTTAGGAAGACATTTCATCAGGGACATGCCAGGAAGGCAAAAAGGAGAAAGGTTTCTCCACACAGAATGATAGCATGAATGCAAGGGGCTTTCCTCTGAAACAGGCAAAGGGCCAGTAGAGAACTTGCAAGTAAGTATGAGAAGAGACCAACAAGAGTGATGTGGTGGGCATCTGCTACAGATTGTCCAATTAAAAAAGAGATACATAAATCTTCATAATTCCATGCCTTGGTTATTCTAAGGGGCTTTAACTACACCAGCAACTGCTGGAAGGGCAGCATAGGAGGGCCAAGCAGTCCCAGAGATGGCTGGCAAGTGCTGAAGACTTTTTCTTGATGCAAGTGATTTACAATGATACTATGAAAGGCAGTTTGCTGGATCAGCTACTCAAAGAAAAAAAGGGGGAAAAGAGGAAAGGGGGGAAAAGAGGAAAGGGGGGAAAAGAGGAAAGGGGGGAAAAGAGGAAAGGGGGGAAAAGAGGAAAGGGGGGAAAAGAGGAAAGGGGGGAAAAGAGGAAAGGGGGGAAAAGAGGAAAGGGGGGAAAAGAGGAAAGGGGGGAAAAGAGGAAAGGGGGGAAAAGAGGAAAGGGGGGAAAAGAGGAAAGGGGGGAAAAGAGGAAAGGGGGGAAAAGAGGAAAGGGGGGAAAAGAGGAAAGGGGGGAAAAGAGGAAAGGGGGGAAAAGAGGAAAGGGGGGAAAAGAGGAAAGGGGGGAAAAGAGGAAAGGGGGGAAAAGAGGAAAGGGGGGAAAAGAGGAAAGGGGGGAAAAGAGGAAAGGGGGGAAAAGAGGAAAGGGGGGAAAAGAGGAAAGGGGGGAAAAGAGGAAAGGGGGGAAAAGAGGAAAGGGGGGAAAAGAGGAAAGGGGGGAAAAGAGGAAAGGGGGGAAAAGAGGAAAGGGGGGAAAAGAGGAAAGGGGGGAAAAGAGGAAAGGGGGGAAAAGAGGAAAGGGGGGAAAAGAGGAAAGGGGGGAAAAGAGGAAAGGGGGGAAAAGAGGAAAGGGGGGAAAAGAGGAAAGGGGGGAAAAGAGGAAAGGGGGGAAAAGAGGAAAGGGGGGAAAAGAGGAAAGGGGGGAAAAGAGGAAAGGGGGGAAAAGAGGAAAGGGGGGAAAAGAGGAAAGAGAGAGGAATCGCAGCAGACTGCAACTTATTCAGAGAACTGATTGGCAGGATCCCACTGGAGGCTGCCCTAGAGGGCAAAGGGGCCCAGGAAAGCTGGTTGCTCTTCTAGGATAACCTCCTCAAAGCAAAATAATGGTCCATTCCGAAGAGCAGAAAATCACCAGCTATTGCAGAAGGCTGGCTTGGCCAGGTGGGTAACTCATGGCTCAACTCAAAAACACAAAAAAGAAGTACAGAGAAGGTGAAAGTGGAGATAGGTTACACAGAGGAATATAAAAATATTGTCCAAGCATGCAGGGACAGAATTAGCCAAAGCTTAGCTGATGTTCAAACCAGCCGGGAATATGAAGACCAACAAAAGGACATCTACATACAGCACATCAAAAGCAGTAAGACAATGACTAAGGAAAGTGTAGACCTGCTGCTGAATGGTATAGGGACCCATTCAGTACACAGAAAAGGCCAAAGCACTGAAGAACAGAGTCTCTCAGGCCTCCTATGTTCCCGAACCTAGTGCCAGAGTCAGAGGGAGCAAAGCACTCCCCATAGTAAAGGGAGATCACAACAGCAAATCCAACACATGCAACTTCTTAAGACTGAATGGGATGCATCCAGAACCGCTAAGGCCAGTGTTACTACAAGACCACGCTACCATTTTGAGTGGCCACGTAGCTCAGGAGGAATTTCTGATGATTGGAAAAGAAAAAAAAAAAGAGACAAAATATATCCACAAGAAGGAGAATCCAGGAAACAACAGGGAAGGTTATACCAATCCACTTGGAAGCCATTTCCAGACACACAAAGGTCAAAAAAGTAACTGGGAACATCCACCATAGATTTACAAATGGCAAATCACGCCTAACCAACCTGATTGCCTTCTTAATGAAACAACTGTCTTGGTTGAGAAGAGAGCCACGTATGCCATTTAACTTAACTTTAGCAATGCTTTTGACAATGTCTCAGATAGTATCCTTGCAGCCAGACTGGAGATATATAGACTGAATGGATGGACTCTAAGGAGGGATAAGATCTGGCTGCGTCACTGGGTTCAAACAGTTGTGATCACCAGTATGAAGCCCAGCTGGTGGCCAGTTACTGGTGTGTCATGGTTTAACCCCAGCCAGCAACTAAGCATCACACAGCCGCTCACTCACTTCCCCCCCACCCAGTGGGATGAGGGAAAGAATCAGGGAAACAAAAGTAAAACTCGTGGGTTGAGATAAGAACAGTTTAATAGAACAGAAAGGAAGAAACTAATAATGGTAATAATAAAATGACAATAATAATAGTAAAAGAATTGGAATATACAAAATAAGCGATGCACAATGCAATTGCTCACCACTCACCAACTGATGCCCAGTTGTTCCCAAGCAGTGATCACCCCCAGCCAACTCCCCCCAGTTTATATACTGGGCATGGTATGGAATATTCCTTTGGTCAGTTGGGGTCAGCACCCCTGGCTGTGTCCCCTCCCAATTTCTTGTGCCCTTCCAGCCTTCTCGCTGGCTGGGCGTGAGAAGCTGAAAAATCCTTGACTAGGTCTAAACCCTACCTAGTAACAACTGAAACCATTAGTGTGTTATCAACATTCTTCTCATACTAAATCCAAAACATAACACTATACCAGCTGCTAGAAAGAAAATTAACTCTATCCCAGCTGAAACCAGGACAAGGTGTCACTCCCTAAGGACATCCCACTACTGTTTAATATCCTCAGTAATTGCCCAGGTCTTCATTAATGACCTCAAAACAGGACAGAATGCACACATAACAAGTTCACATTTGATACCAAATTAGGGAGAGCAGTTCATATGCTGGAGGGCAGGGCTGCTACTCAGGGGCATCTCAGCAGGCTTGAGAAACAGGGTGTCAGAATATGAAAGCTCAAAGGAAAATGTGAAGTCCTGCATGTGGGATGGAAAAAAACCAGTACAGGTTGGGTACAAATGGCTAGAAAGTAGCTTTGCAGAAAAGAAGCTTGCAATCCTCATAGTCAAATTGGACATGAGTAGGCAAGAGTCCTTGTGGCAATGAGGTCAACTGCATACTGATTTCCATTAGCTAGAATGTAGTCAGCAGGTCAAGGAAAGCGATTCCTCTCCTCTGTGCAACACTTTTGAAACTGCACCTGAGCACTATGTCCAGTTTGGGACAGTACAAGAAAGTCACTGACATAGTGGAGTAAATCCAGTGGAGGGTCATGAAGGCAGCTTAGAGACCAGAGCATGTAATGTAAGAGAAAAAGGTGAGGGAACTGGGTGTGTTCAAACCTAAGAGGAGAAGGCTAGAGGGAGATTTTACAGCCATCTTCTGCCACTTTATGCCAGGGTCTCAACTTAATACAACCTAAGGATGCATCTCTTTTCTAGGGAAATCACAGAGGCTATTGACAATGGGCTGTCTGCATTGCCCACACCATCTTTAACAAAACCAATAGAGCTGCAGTAAGAATAACACAACAGTGGGAAATGTTACAAAAAAGAAACAACAGCATAAGAGAAGGGTCAAGGTGCCATCACACACTATGCTTTTATTGAAGTAAGATAACCAGGATTGTTAGTAGAAATCTTGGTCTCTTCTTTGAAGTTTAAAAACAGTTTGACTTCATTACAAAAGTAAATGCCTACACCAGGCACCTTGTTACTCTGCACTAAGCTCTATTTCGCTCAACAGTACTTTAAACAGTAGCAGCCTGCTCAGACAGCCAAGTGGAACTGTCCCCACTGCACATCAGTAGTGAGCGAAACCAAGTGGGTTATCATCACAGCAAGGCCCTTTGAGCAAAGTCGAGTGCATGTAACCAATTTAATTGGGATGAGTTGTTCCAGTATCTGCTCCCCTGTATTTCCAAGGATATTTTCTAAAATTTAGATTTTTCAGCATCACAAAAGTGACCGGAAGCCCATGTCCCACTAAAAGTTAGCATGGAGGGACTCAAATCCCTCTCAGTGCAGTTACTCATTTCATCTAGTCTTTCCAATACACAGAGGAAGAAACATAACTATGAGAATTACTTTCTTATCACTTAATAAAACCACTCCCCAACTCAGAAAAATAATAGCCAACAATTGATTTTGTACAGTGGGCATGAAGTCTGGGTAGCAGAGTGCAGCATTTCCAACAGGGCCTCACTAAAACCTGTGCAGGAGGAAATACACTTCCACAAAACCAGCATCACTTACCACTTTACTTTGCAGGTCTGTGTGTTCCATTCCACAATGTGTTTGTCCTCTGAACAGCTATACAAGCAGCAGTTGTCCTGATGCCATCTCACACAGTTTACTCTATTGTCATGACCACCATCCTACAAAAGGTAAAAGAGGGTCAACTCATTAATAAATGAAGAAGTCTTGACTACCGAGTCTTCTCCACGCCAACAATGTGAACAAACTGCTCTTCCAAGAACTAAATTCAAATCATTGGCAACTTGGAGAGAGAGTGTGGTTTTAAAGACCAATATACATACAGAGTTATACAAGTTAAAGATACTGCATATTTTGATACGTACACGTAAGTATTTGAATTAATTCTTGTTCTAGCACTTCAGAGTCAACAAAAATATTGTCCTGCCAATATTTTTATACACACAGCCAAACAACTGCTGTCTAACAGTATGAAATTTGCACAAAGGAAACACTAGCACAGATGTCTTGCTGACAGTCATCTAAGTGCCTGCTTGCTTAAGAACATTCAGAGATGAGTAGCCTTCTCTTTGTGCTCAGCATTCAAGAGCAAGCCATCATCAGATCAGAAGACCCTACAAAGGGGTATCATTCACCTCTCAACAACCCAAATCTCTGCAGCTCAAATATACCCCTTTAATCATTTATGAAAGTATTTCCTGGGGTTTATAAAATTTCCCTATTTGAATCAGCATCTGCTAGCTCAGACTACTCCCAAAAGTGTCACCGCAAATCAGCTTTGAGCAAGATAAAACACATCACAGCAAGACATTCTGTCCAATAAGAACAGCTAAAAGTGATAGCTTTGATTCTACCAAGAATAACCTTTTAATTTAACCTTTCTGTAAAAACCAAAGTACTTGCCAAATAACATCTGCTATCCTGCTCCTACAGAAGAGCAGCCAGTGTTTTCAAACCAATTGAAACTGTAAATTTTAAGCTGAAACTCCTTTATTTGTTCATAGTTTTCAGGCATATATACAGCTTTTCCATAAAACAGAGCTGATATTTGTTAGCTAGTGTCACTTGCACGTATCATGATTTTAAGAAGTCATTGCTTTCTCTAAATTCATGTACATTTATCACCCTACATACAACTAACAGTTTAGAAGCAAAAGTATGCCCAAGTATCTCAAAGTATTGCAGAGTCATTCATACAGATTTATTTTGCTTGTTATGTAAACCAAGACTAAAACCAAGGTAATTAGGAGTAACAGGGAAGTTACTGATGAGAAAGGCAAACAAAAATCAGCGTATTTCATTCAAGATCATGTGCTGAGAGAGCTCAAAAGCTTCCATAAGGGAGGTAAGTTTACAGAAAAGTCCATCAACATGGCACCTTCCCAAGAGTTGATGACTACTTCAATCCTGCCCTCCTCTCCCACAATACTGTGCAGGAACTGACGGTATGACACTCCCACAGAGGACTTAACTCTCCAGTTAGGCATTTCATCATTACTGTTACTTTTAATGCAAAATAACAAATCCATGCACAATGTTAAGATATTGCATTAACTTCAAAACCAAGATTTTTCAACATGTACATATGTACATACTGCCAACAACAGAAAAAGCACCACTTGAAGATTCCCAAGCACCTAAATTACTGCACTTCTATCCATATACGCAGCTATTAAGAAAATAAAACAAAGATCTGAATAATTAGGTTAGTTTATTCCATTTTTAAGCAGCAGAAAGAACAGCATAAACTGACTGAAACCATCAATATTTGGTAGCAGGTGATGAAGAGTGTATTACTTACTAGCTTGCTCTGTAATTCTCCTTTTACTGTACTGTACAACAAAATGCTACCAACTGCTGTACCAATAGCCAGGACATCTAACTGCTTGTCCGCTTCTGCAACTTCAGACTTCCGTTTTTTCCTTTGGGGGCCATCCTGGAAAATCAAAAAAGAGAAAACGTGAAATAAATTAGTCTGACCAGCTAATCTCACATTAAAGCAAAGGGGAAGAAAAACTTCCGTAAGTTTGAGACCCAGTCAGCCAGTACAAACTCTGCTAAGACACAAGATGAAGACACTGAAGTGCACAGCAACCTAGCGACTCATCTTGTACCTCCTTGTACAAGGTAATGAAGTTGCTATGAGTCACTTGGAAACATTTGGTGGAGGCCATTTTGCTAGCCTAGTGACCACATATATGAGGGGAAAAACCCCACATTTAAGTTTCTCACAGAGTTCGTGTCCCAGAGGCAGAGGTAAAGATTAACACAATCAGCATACTTCATCCACAAAATGGAAATGCCTGATCAAGAACAAGAACTACCAGTTTATTTTTTCTCAAAAGCTATTCAGAAGAGTCTTGCAAATATTAAGTATTCATAATGCCTCTCAGAAGGAAAGTGCACTCAGCAGAGGGAAGCAAAGCTAAGTGCTCTGCCCGACTCCTGTCGTCAGTACCAGAGGTCCTCCTACAATCAGGCAATTCTTCCGTCTTCACTCTCTTGCTCTGCAAGTGCTATCAACCACTTCAAGGAGGGACTTCACTTCATCTCTCTTAACCAAAAACGGGTGAATGCAGCACATCATTGGGAAAGGGAGAAGGAATAAAACTAGCCCTTGAGCATGTGAAACTAAAATAAAGAGGGCAGAAGCAGCCACTATGTTTATTCTCACTGGGTTAATCCCACCTAACTAATCACACATACACAAGAAAAAAGAAAAAACTGTTCAAGTACTTAAGAAATGAAAAAAAAAACCACCAAAAAAACCAAAAAAACCCCACCACAAAACCCCAACCCTAACACTAGTGAGTAGTTTTCAAATTGGACTTTGGTAAGTCTCCTTACATTTGTTACATCACAGCAAAGCATTCTCTCCAATTTAAAAAAAAAAAAAAAAAAAAAAGGTACACAAGCTAATGCTTCCTGAACACAACAGATATATCTGCACTGATGAGCAGCCAGAAGAAGCCAAAGGAGACTCTGGTGAGATGTGAGCAATCAGCTCTGTGCAAGCTCCATGTGGTGTAGCTAATCTGTCATACAACAGACATCACACAGCAAACGTAAATAATTTTTACTCAGATGCAGAGATGTAATGACAATCAGGATTCGGGAATTTTCACCACAACTAAGATTTAAAAGTTTTACAGTGCAGGATAAATACTTTGGTTCTTTGAAGCAGGACTTTCTTTTCCTCTGTATTTAACACAGACAACACCTTCTGCAAGGAAAAGTGTTTCGGTTTAGGCCAATAAATACCAAAAATGCTATATAGATACTTTTATATCAAAAGCGGGCTCTTGAGAAAAGAGATTACATTGGGTTTTTTGCAAGCATTTGTTCAGGCTTCATCTTTCCTGGGGAAAAAAAGTGTTTATAAAATATTACAAAACATATATGCTAAGAAACCATCACAGTTGCAAAGTAGAACCAAGTAAATCAACCAGGTTTTAAGACAATATATGAGAAAAGACTCAACTAGTTAAATTTTTGGCAGCAATGCCAACTAAGCCATCTTGAAATTGCTATCTGACATGCAAATACAAGGGCCACATAGCTAGTGGAGATGCAAGTACAGTTTATGTCTTTTCTGGTTGTATTGGGTCTGGCTGGGATGGAGTTAATTCTCCCCATAGCAGCCCTCCTAGTGCTGTGCTCTGCACTGGTAGCTAGAAAGGTGTTGATAACACACCAGTGTTTTGGCTACTGCTGAGCAGTGCTGGCACAGCATCAAGGCTGTCTCTCCAACATTTTTGCCTCCCCCCCCCCCCCCCCCCCCAATGGCAGGCTGGGGCAGGGCAAGATCTTGGGAGGGGACATAACCAGGACAGCTGACCTAAACTAACCAAACAGATATTCCATACCATATGACATCAGCTCAGATATAAAAGCTAAGTAAAGGGAGATGGAAGGGGGGCATTTTTGTCTTCTGGAGCAACCACTACGTGTACTGAAGCCCTGCTTCCCAGGAAGTGGCTAGACATCACCTGCTGAGGGGAAGTAGAGAATAACATAATTTGTTTTTCTTTGCTTTCACGTGCAACCTTTGCTTTCACTTTATTAAACTGCCCTCATCTTGACCCATGAGCCTTTTTTTATATTTTCTCCCCCCTGTCCAGCTGAGGAGGGGGAGTGATAGAGCAGCTTTGGTGGGCACCTGGCACCCAGCCAGGGTCAACCCACCACACTGGTACTTTTCGATCTCTTTATGTAGTTTTACTAATTACCCCACATACACCCACCGCAAAGCAAAACCACAATTAAGAACAAATTTTGTTCTCTTCCCTTGCATAAATCTTTTACCCAAAATTTTTTCAGCCTCCATTTCAGTTTGTTACGGCCAATTTCCCTTGGAATAACCCAAAGGCACAACAAAATTTCCACTAAAGTTCACAGTTATTTCCAGTGTCAAGAAGAAAGCTAGAAGCAGTGAAGGTTTTTCCAATTATTTATTCACATGTATTTCTTTACTGACCACTCTTTATCAGCATTATTAGTGGGGCATTTTGTCAGAAATTTCTGCATTAAAGAAATGCCAGTGGAAAATTCAGACACCTATTATGTTGGAGACAATTTGAAAAAACACTCTGAGAACTAAAAAAAAAAAAGTTAAAAAATTAAAACAAACAAAAACCAAAAAGCAATTAAACTTCCTTACCCTGCATTAGATTAGTACATAGACAGACTGCCAACTGCAGTAGAGATCCATGTGGGATTCCCTTGTGGATCAGGGTTTTAAATATAAGAGGAATCTGTTTTCATGGATAGGATAGGACAGGACAGGATAGGGGAGCTGAAGTATATCAAGTATCAGTTTCCTTTTGATCCCCTGCCCCCCCCCCAGATTTATGGTAACTCAAGCTTATTTAGAAATCCTTCAACTTTGCCTGAAAAAGCACAGTTTTTTTAATTTGTAGAGATAACTAAAAGAAGTTATTTGAAAAGAGACTGTGCACATATTTTTCCATAATGTTCTTACTTGAGTAGGTCAGCCACTGAAACTTTTTTTTTTTTTAAAACAGAAATCCAACCTCTGCTGCTCACATGTGAAGTAAAGCACTTAAAACACTGAAATGGGGGGAAGCCTAGAGTCTCAAGACTTGAAGATGACAGGGCAGCTGCAGCTTATTAGGAAGAAAGTGGAAGAAGGTATTTTGAAAGTTAGTGGTCCACTTACTCTTGCACAAGGCACCACTTCATGGAGCAGGAGATGGTGAATGCCACAAGCAGGAAGCACTGACACTACGAAAGCACATGTGCAGGGAACATCCCAATAAGCCACCACTGCATCAGCAATTCCAGGGACTGCAGTTCAAAACTTGATTTCTAATATTCCCCTGTAACACGTGGCCCTCATTAACATGGCAGCAGTCCAAAACATACTTAGTTTAGGTGTAACTTGGCCAAACACCATTACTGGTATCTACTGGCACAGTTTTACTCCTGAACACCAGATACTAGTACTACCTAAAGAGATGTCAACTCTCCAGGAATAAAAAAATAAAGACAAAAAAAAGACTAAATAATGTCAGAAAAACCACATTCAATAAAATATATTTGGCAGAACCATCACAACTTCAGTTCTTTGGTTCCGTCTAAGGACAGACCAATGAATTATAAACATTTATGGCATAATTACTGCAAGAAATGGTATGTTTTCCAGCTCCACTTGAAAACGTACCAACTTTCAAGCAGTGGACAGCATTCAAACTACTGGAATAATTAGAAAGCACTGAGAGGTAGCCAAATGCTGTTTGATTAAGCCCATTTTACATACAATCCTAAACCAGATTAAACTGGAGCATCTGTGGGGTTTAGGGATGGGTCTCTAGAAAAGTTTTTAAAAGCCACTCAGAAACCTCCTGTGCTTGACTTCTGGCACCACAGCAGTGCACTATGTTAGCTTAAGTTTTACTTCACACAGGATAGATTAACCTCATTTTCACATGCCAGTTTCAGTTTATTTAAGAGTGAAGAACCACCTACACAGCCCTGCAATCAACGCATGTATCCTTTTTTCTTCAGAGTTACATGACAAATGAACAAGTTAAGGCTGATGTAAAACTAACTCTTTCTGCCACGTTCTTCAAATGTTCTGGGAGTTTTCAAAGTTCAGGGACTAAGCTGCTCAACTGAGAAAAATGAGACAGTATCATCTGCCTTTGGATTGGTAATCTGTGTTAAGCGTTTTGAAACACCTCTTACAGTATTTCAAATACACTAAATTGTTGATATACCAAAATGCATTTTAAACAGCCCTCCCTACCTCTTACGACAGAGAGTGGATTTCACATACTTTATCCAAGCGATACATTTTTTTTCTCAGGAAATGGTATGTTCTAGCTAAGGAAAATAGGATTACTTCAACATAAAGAGGATGAAAAGGTACCTTACTGTA
Organism: Buteo buteo; assembly: GCF_964188355.1. Lineage (NCBI taxonomy): Eukaryota > Metazoa > Chordata > Aves > Accipitriformes > Accipitridae > Buteo > Buteo buteo. The sequence continues at coordinate 4,937,128 of NC_134182.1, read as the reverse complement.
TATACTCCAGATATTTTCAGGTCGAGTGTTCACCGGACGTGAAGTTAAATAAAACAAATTCAAGGCAGAGAACATCTGAGCCCTCTGTTGCATACTCTGAATAAAGATACTGAATACCTTCTCGCAGGATTCCTGAGCTCAGGAAGATGCGTCACGGACAGCGTAGCAGCTTGCACGGAAAGACTTCCAAGGGTAAGGAAGCGTGGAGAGATACTGCCTTTACTAGAACGTGAACTGTACGTGAGCTAAGCAGACGCACAGCAGCCGACCTGCTCTGTAGCATCACCTTTTCGATTAAGGTGAGACGTGCCATGAAGAGACATACCTTGCTCCTTCAAGGGAGGCTTCTTCCGTGCAGGTTATACGAAAGACAAATGATTTTACACAGTCAGCGCTTCTGTTGATAGCCCCTTCTTTTCGTTTAAGGAAAAAAAAAAAAAATAAAGCCTCCAACGCCGCTTCCCCCGCCGACACGTGAAACTTGCCTTGCGAAGAGCAATCCTGCGATGCTCCTCCGAGGGGAGCGGATTCCCACCCCGGGGTGGGGGCACGTCACGCGTGGCGGACACGCCGCTCCCTCCCCACGGGACCCTCATCCCCTTCCCCCTGCACCGGGACGCCGGGTCTCCGCCGCCCGGCCTGCCCGGCCGCGCCGACCCCCCGCCACATGGCGCCGGGAGGGCGGGGTGAAGCCGTGCGAGGCCGCGGCCACGCGTCGAGGCTGCTGCGGGGACCGCCGTCCCCATCCCACCCCCTTCCTTCTCCCTCCGCTGTCGTCCCGCGCCCCCCCTTCCCCTCACACACCGCCCGTACCTTGCTGGGGGGCGGGCGTCCCCCCGGCGGGGCCCAGGCCAGGCAAGTACAGGCAGCGCTGAGGTGGGCGGAGGGCACGTACTCGTGCTGCAAGCGGCTGTTCGCCGTCTCCCACACCCGCAGGCGCCCATCCGAGCCGGAGATGGCGAAGAAACGACGGTCGCGGGGGGAGAAAGCGCAAAGGGCCCGCGTCGCCGCCGCCGCCTCCCCGCCGCACGCTGCCGCCGCCATGGCGCTTCCCTCGCCCGGCCCTCTCGCGCCCGGCGCATGCACGGGCCGCGTGCTCGCCCCCGCGCGCCTGCGCCGCGCGCCCCGGGTGACGCCATCCGCGGCGTCACCCGGGGGGCGACCGTTGCGGAGCCGTCGCCTTCCCGCCTCGGTCCTCATGAGGGTCTGGCGGGGGTTGTGGCGAGCCGTCTCCTCCGGAGATGGGGCCGCCCGCGGCGGGAGGCCTCGGAGGCGGGCGTGGGAGACGTCGCTGTCGCCCCTGGAGCGGGTGAGGCGGCTGCTGCCGCCGGAAGAAGCGGCGGCGGTGGGGCGGTGCGCGGCGGCCCCTCAGGTTCCCCCTGAGGAGAAGGAGGAGGAGGAGGAGGAGGCGGCGACCGCCCCTCAGGTGTCTCTTGAGGTGGCGACCGCCCCTCAGGTGTCTCTTGAGGCGGCGGGAGCCCGGCCCGGCCCTTTCCGCGCCGGGGAGCTGGCGCTGGCGGAGGTACGGAGGAAGCACAACGCGACGTTGAAGCTGTTGTGCCGCTTAGCGGCGGGTTCGGTTCTGGCCAGTCCCAGAGGCTTCCTGCCCCACCGCGACATCATCGGACAGCTGCCCGGGCAGATGCTGCGTACGTCGGCCGGGGCGCCCTTGCTGCTGAGGCGGCCCTCGCTGGAGGAGTACGTGCTCCTGATGCCGCGGGGACCCACCATCGCCTACCCCAAGGTACCGGCCGTTCACCGGGGCTGGCCGGTGGCTGGGAGGTCACTGGCCGAATCTCACCCTTAGTTTCCGAGAGTAGTAACGTGGCGTGTTTCTTCTCACCCGCAGGATATAAGTGCTATTTTAACAATGATGGATATCCACCCGGGAGACACCGTTTTGGAAACTGGCAGCGGGTCTGGCGCTATGAGCTTGTTTCTGTCAAGAGCAGGTGAGAACCTGGTTTTAGAAAACACAGAAGCAGCGCAATGCCCTTATCGCACGTTGCCTTTCTTTTGACCAAATACTTGTGGTCAGTTCTTAAAAGTTTTGCTGCAGTTCATGTGTTCATATATAGTTTGTTGACGTAAAGGAAAATTACATCTGTGCCAGAGCCAATGCAGGGACTGCAAAACGTTTTGAGTGTATTTCAAGGGCCGTAGTGCAAAGCGTTACCGAAGGCCCTGCAGAAAGCTGGGTTTCAGCCATCATTATTGCTGGCTTTGGCTTAACCATACTAGACACCTTCTCCCAATCTCTTGCCTTTTTCAGTTTCCTTTTCCTCATCTTGATGGACCACGTGAATAATCAGATTGCTAGATACCAGTGAAAATGCTTATGTGGACGCACACTGTTATTTTTTCATGTTATAGCTAGCCTGGTTTGATCTAGGTCTCAGTGCTCTAAAAGGTAGAGAGCCTTTGCACTCAGCAATGTGAGTGAGGGCAAAACGTCACCCTTCATCTCATCTGTAGGTATCTTGTTAGTGGACCACATTTCAGAGTAATTTAATTTATGGGCTTCTGATAGAACCACTTCCTTAAGGAAAGAAAAAAACTAAAACAAAACCACCACAATTGTTTGCTGTAATTGCTTTTGTACACACCTGAAAGTAAAGCACCGCTTGAATTTGGTTTTCAGATTGGTTTGTTTTTTTAAAATGTATTTCTGCTATTGCAGAATACTGCCCTTCTCTGCAATATTAAAGGGCTTTGGAGGGTAAAGACAGGAACCTCATCACGGATCATCTTGAACTGGTAGAGCAGAAAAGCACAAGTTGCATATCCTGAAGGCTTATGTTCAAAGACAGGGTATGTGGGCACCCCACCATCAGAGTAACTGGATACCTGAGGGTCCCAGCAGTGGTCACTGAACCTGAGAAGCAGCCCGTATCCTGAGCTTCTGTGAAACCTCAGCACTAACATTTCTTTTTTACTCTTGTCCAGTGTGTGTTATAAAGCATGGTTATAGACTATGCTGTCTTTGTAAAATGTTTACGGCTTGGGCTGCCTTTGTGGCTACACTCTGTGTTATTCAACAGTTCAAGATAGAAGATGTTTTGGTACTCCCACTTGCAGCCAGGCAAGTATCTGTGGGAGGTGGTGCTTCCTCTTAACGCTCTTGTGAGGGATACAAACTGAACAGATAGGCTGCTCTTTTTGTTCAAGTCCGTTAACCTTTGAACTCAAAGGCAGCGAATTAGTTTTCTCTTACTCTCCCATGTAGCAATGCTGTATCTGCTGTCCCTTGGCATGTGCTCCAGGATAACAATACAGGGCTTTTTAGAAGCATGGGTTTTTCTGAGGAATTTTAGTATCCAGCAAGTATGCTACCAGTGTCATTGATCCAACCCTGCTCCTGGATGTCAGGTCATACTGCTGAGGATAACATGAGGAACTAGGAATGGTTACACTTAGTGAATGGTACAAACTAGAGTGCTGAGATCCATCAGGAGCTTAAAATTGGTGAGGGTGTGTAAGCAGCAGCAAAGGGAATCTGGAAGGTCCCCTCCTGAGATGAACAGACTAGTTTGTTCTTCTTAGTCCTTTGTTTTATCTGCAGCAATCTTCACTTGGTGTACTAATTCAGTTGAAAATGCTTATTTTAATGATCAGCCGTTAAGTGCTGCCCCAAGATCACTCAGCTGCAGGTGGTCTTGAAATATGTTGGGCCCAGGTTTTGAGGTCAGCAGTTGCACCTCTGCTCCACCTCCTTCTTTCTGCCTCGTACTGCTATTCCTTAGTTCCTTCCGATCATCTTTCTGCAATAAACTAGGGGTTTTTTTGTCATTATGTGATTGGATTTTGAAGATAGTTTGGAATTATCCTCAAAGAAACCATTGCTGCCATGGGAGCTAGAAGCTGACAAAACAGAAAATGAAAGTCAGCACTTCTGTTTCCAGAGATGCATTTAGAGAGAGGGAAAGTAAGAGTCATTAGCTTTTCCCATCTTGCCCTATAGGCAGACCCTAAATCCAAAGAAAGAGATTGAATACCTGATGTTGGCTAAGGCAAAAGTTAGCTTTTAGCAAATTATCTTCTGACTTGGGTATTCAGGCTGCTGTGGCCATTTCGTACAAACACACCTGGACTTACCAATTCTTCCTCTCCTTTTTCAGTCTTGTTCAATAGGTTCCTTCTGATCACTTTAATTTAGCTGTAACCATGCCAAGTCAGCAAAATCTGTTAACCCTATCCATGGGAAGAAAGCAGTCCTTGTGCGCCAGCTCAGCTCTATCTTGAGGAGAGGGAAAAAGGTATGAGATTGTATTGCTATTTTCAAATTTATGGAACTTAAATCAGCACCAAATATGGACAGTGTTAGTCACAGCTTAATGCAACTTGGCGCTGACCCTGAAATAAATAAGATTTGATTTGCTCTTTCCTGATGGTGGCTAATTTTGCCACCATTTAGTACAGTGACACCTAACAAGAAAAAGAGCTGCTACATAGGTAAATGCTGGAATTTAAATCTAGTGAGCATGTTACCAAGGTCCATGGAAGTATTTAATATCCACAATTCTCATTGATTTAACAGATTTCATTAACTTCCTTTCTTCGTGTTACTCTCGTTTCATGTTTTATTTTCCATTCCTTCTTTAATCTTTCCCAGAAACTACTGACATGCAACAGGACAAAGTTAAGACTGTGTTAAGAATGTGACATTTGCCATGACTTTAAGATCTTTGAGAACGGGAAAACATGATATATGCAAACTTGACATATTGCAGCATCACAATAATGAAGAGTTTTGCCTCACTATTTTAACTAGTTGTCCTTATTTTTCCAGAAGTCAGTTTCAAAATGTAGGAAGTTTTTGGAGTGAGCAGATGAAGGAGTAAGACTGACCCTGGTGTGAACAATTTTATTCTTCCAATAGTTCCAAACTGATAATCTTGAGTGATAAGGAGTTGGTGCTGCAATTCTGCAACTGTTTAAGATGATCAAAGGCAACACTGCTGAGACCCTCCCTCCTTACATGTTGGCTCTGGCCTCTGTCTGATCCTGGGTGAGCTAGATCAGGGGAAGACTGCTGGGAAACCCATCCCCTCTTTTATTCAGTTTTCTGAATGGATTCACAGTGGGATCACAGAGGTGAGGGAAGGAGCCTGGTGACTCTGACCTAAAATGGCTTAAAAAGTCATAGAACCTCACTCGCTGAACTGCTGATTGCTGAAAGCTGCCTTCACCCATTAAAAAGTAGCAAGGAGAAAGAGAAGCTAATGGTGCAATAGGTTTGAGGAATTGGAGTAATACGAGGATAGAATAATACAGCACTGCACATGCTGCTGTCTGTGCCTGGATTTCCTCCTAACACTTCCTTTATGAAGAATTATGTGTTGGACTCGTACGGTTTATGAAGAATTATGTGTTGGACTCGTACGGTACATTTCAGGATAGTAAACTGATACTTAAAACAAGTAATAATATATTACAGTTACAGACCATAACAGGAAAATAACACAAACCTGTGTAAATCAAAGAGTACACTTGGAAACTTGTCTGTGGGGCTGAGATCAGTGAGCAGGTGTGGGGGGTGTTTCTTAGCCTTTCCCCAACCCTATGAAGGGACAGGCAGAGAAAGAACTATGCATGGAGAACAGCAAACCTTTGTAAAAACGAGGACTGTCAAAAAAGATTTAAAACCAGCAGTTCCAATTCTTATCAACAACAGAAGCAGTCACTGTCTGTCAGTTTTGTAGCACCTGTGAGTAGTGACTGATGTTAGAGCTTTCTCAGCTGGTACCCCTGGTAGCTGTATCAGAAGAATTGTAGATGGATAGGACCACAGATGCTCAAGTTTTCTTTTGCTGTAGGAGTTACTTTGGGAGGGCATCTTAAGAATAGTTTGTACTACTGTAACTATGCTTTATTTCACCTGTGGATTGATGGATTTCAGTCTGAAAAAGAACTAACCCAGCACTTTATCTGCATATGTTTGTTCTATATGTAAAGAAAAAACAAATTGTAATTGCTTGTTTCATACGTGATTATTTCCTAAAGTGAAGTTGAGATTTCAAGGTGTACTTCTGTTGTTTACTACACTATTTTTTCTAAACTCTTTATTATGGGGGGAAGAGTAGTAAATCTAGTGTCTTTTGTTTGTTTTCAGTTGGGCCCAAAGGACGTGTTATAAGTTATGAAATCAGATATGATCATCATAATTTAGCTAAGAAGAATTACAGGCACTGGCGTGCTGCATGGGAAATAGGACATATGGAAGAGTGGCCAGATAACGTGGATTTCATTCTTAAAGACATTTCAACAGCTGCTGCAGATATGAAATCTGTAACAGTCGACGCAGTAAGTCCAGAGAATCCCCCCATTTGACACTGATCTTTTCTGCATAAATTAAAACCTCTGGTGCTCACACTCACAATGGGATTCCCATGTCTAGTTTAACATGAGAAAAAACAATCAATCAATGAAAGAAACATTGTGATTCTTTTTTTTTTGTCAGATTACAAGTATTTTCAAGGTTTCAGTTAACAGTTTCCCAAATGAAAGAGCGATATGGCTGTAGTACAGAAATACAATTAATCACTGCTGTCTTATAAGCAAAGACAAACTTACTGTCTTGTATTTTGGAGAAATGGATATTTTTGTATCTGACTAAGGCATATATTTCAAACATTAAATTTAAGAAAAATACATAAGCTTATAGAAAATATAAATATGTAAACACTTTGCTATCAGCTATAGAGAATGCACAACGTGACCAAGGCCTAAGTGAGAGTAAGGAATGCTACTGCTTGCTCTCCTGTCCCACTTTTTATATCTAGATTTTGTAAAGAGAGGCATGCTGGCGAAAACAGCTAGATGTTAACCACTCTTCTGTGTGAAGCAGACAAACTACTTAAATAAACACTTTAAACAAATGACAATTGTGGTAAACAGTTTGAGCAAAGAAATAAAATATATAGCATAAAAATACCATTTTAAAAACTTGAAATGTAACGGTCTACAGGAAGGATCAGGTATTACATATCACATTGTTTTACAGTTTGAATAGTTTTCTAGCAGAAGATGGATAAATTGCCAATGACAGAAGTTTTCCAAATCTTGAAACAAACAGCAAGTTAGACATTGAGACTGTAGTGTGATCTTTTCATGATAAAGATGCACTTGAAAATTTTTTTTAATTTTTTTTTTTACATTTGAAAACTAGATATCCAAAGATGTTAGTAAATGTAGTCTTCTAAAAGTTTTTATTAATGTCAACATTATGGAATTTAATTAGTAGGAGGTTTAATGTTAGCACAGGACTACCGTGTTGGTGAAACGTTACTTGCTGTTTTAACAGAAATTTATTTGGAAGTAGCAAGGACTTTGTTTTGTACATGTGTAGACCTCCGGTTTCTCTATGGCTTTGAGAGGCAGTAATAAAACTGGTTTGGGATTACATACTGCTGTTGTATGCATTTTCCATAGGTAAAGATGTTTTTTTCAAGCATTGTTGTTGTGGAAAAAAATTGATAGATACATATTAATATTTACTGGGAAAACATAGGTATCTGTCTCTTGCAGATAGTTCTGGATATGCTTAACCCTCAGTCTGCTCTGCCTGTTGTACACCCAAGTCTGAAACAGGGTGGTGTGTGCGCTGTGTATTTAGCAAAGTAAGTATTTACTTCTGGCACTTAACATTTATTCAGGCATCACCTAACATTGTTACAAAACCAAACATCTTTTAAAATATACATCCAGCATTAATGAAATGTTTAATGAAATTATTTTTTTGTCACCCCGTGTAATTTTTCTTTTAGGGAGTTGCACTCAGTATAAATTACACTTGGTCAGATCCTTTGGCCTTTACTTTGGGAATGTTCTCGTTACGATCAGTGGAAGTCTTCGCTTAATGACATCCTCAAAATAACTGTACTGTTTTCCAATTCCGTAGTCGGGTTGCTAGCTCCTTCACCCTAAAATTGAAGGACTTGTGTAACCTCAAAGGTAAAGAACGTGACAAAGCCAGTAGAATTGAGACTAACAGTGTATGATTTGAGTTTTCAAAATACTACTTTATCCTTTGCATTTCTTCAAAAGCATCACGCAGGTTATTGACCTTTTAGACAGAATACGGACCTGCAAGCTCCCTTTTTTGTGTGAAAGGATCATTGAGGTAACATATAGAAATTGGTTGGTACTCCCTGCTAAAATCAAGAATTGTAAATCAAGCCAAATGGTGGAAACTCAAGAAAATATTGAAGAAGCACCTCAAAAGGAGTACGAAGAAATCCACATTCAGGATCAAGCAGTTCTTAAAGAAAGTGAATACAATGGTAAGAACATAATTGCTGATGAAATAGGCTGTTATTGCAATTTGATAATCCAAGGATACAATGAAGGCAAAGCTTGTAGGAACAGGCAATGTTTTTTTCTTAGGTCAGCTGAGATTGTTGTAAAGAATAGACAAGCTTTTGGACAGCCCGGACCTTTTCAGGTCTGAAAAAGGATATATGAATCGTTATTTAAGTTTAAATATCTTATTAAAAATCTCAACTAAATAGAAAATAAATTGCAATCTGCAAATAAAGAATGACTGCCCTTCTACTACTGTTTTTAAATTTTTATTTTTTAATAAAATTCAGTCCTCTATACTCATCCTGTAGCTGCTTTAGAGGACCCTGATGGGCTTAAGCATTCCATAGAAGAGACAGTACCAGTATGCTCTGTTTTGTAATCATGCTGTTCTGGCAAATCCAAAAAAGATGCCTCATACTAGTACAGATTTGCAAAATCCATAGTAGAGCAAAGAGGTCTGAACGTACTGATAGGTGACAAAAAAGCACTTTAACAGAAGCAAAAAGAAAATGAAAATAACATCAGGGAAAAAAAATCCATGCACATTAGCAACTCTAGTCTGTGTGTATGTTTTAAACTTGTTAGAAAGAATTAAAAAAATTTACTTCTCACAGAATCCCTTTCTGATGATGCTGAAACAAACTGCTCGATGCCTTATGTTGCTAGACCATCTTATTGGCAGGATGGTCATTCAGGTGAGACACTGGAAAAATGTTTTTTTATCTTAAATGGTTAGTGGTATTTTGTTTTCAAAAATTTTTTTTTTTGTACTAGTATTTGACAAGTTACTATATCATGAAATCATAAAACTTATAATAATAAAATAATCCTTGTATATTGAAATACTGAAGTAGTAACTTGTTTTGTTTTTTAACTAGCATTCCTTACCAAGCTGAGAAAGTTTCGACCACTGCTTTCTTGATGCTGCAGAGATGTTAGCTGCTAACTTGAGTATTGTATCGGAATAAAATAAAATGTTGCAAAGTAGCTGCTACATTTTGCAAGTTGTGTAACTTTTAAGTAATGAGTGCTTTGATTTCTACTTCCTATAAAGTTTGAAATCCCACCTACTATTTAAAGGGAAAAGTTTTAACAGAATCATCAGGTATGGTGGCATGATGCAACACAGATTGTTCCGCAAAGGACAATATCTCTTTCTATCACATTGGGTGTATTTCATTCTTCATAAACCAATCCATGGATTTGTCTTGGTTCAAGGTGCTACCTGGTCTCCTTTTGCTGGACAGGCTCTGACAGTCTACCAGAAATCAGGAGAAAAAAAACTAGTAAGAAAATAATGGATCAGAGTCTGCCCTTTGAAATGCAAGTGAAGTAGCTTCTGACTTCACTGACTACCAAATGGTGGCTTTCAGTTTCTTTAAGAGCAATGTTCATATAGCAGAACTGTAAGAGAAACTGAAATTCACTGAATTTGTTCTCTTGATAAAGCTGTGCTTACTTCAAGAAAAAGACCAGTTGTTGACAAGTAGAGCTTTGGCTCAGTTCCCACACCCATGCTGAAGGTTGCCTGGTTATTTGTGAACTTCATATAAAGCATTCTCAAATGGTCAAAATAAACACAATTTTTTCTGACCTTTGTCCAATATGAAAAGCGAGATCTCTCAAGTAAAAATAGATCTAAAATTCAGTCTTTTAGGGTCTAACATAAGTCTCCACATAAACATCACTACGTGCTTAACACATTAAATTTATTAAATGACATATTGCAGCCAGCTGACTTGTTCTGTATCTCAAGGAAGATTCAAATGCCACATTTTTCAAAGTTGAGGAATCCCTTGAGAATCACAGTTGTACTGAAGCTGTCAAAAGCAGTAACACAATCCTACTATAATAGTGAAAATTTGAATATGAGAACATAATGCAAATAAAAAAATAAAGCTATAAATAACTGTAAACCTGTATTAAATAAGTATGCTAAGAACTCTGCAGTGGTTAAGCACATGAAAGTATCTTTGCAGAACTGATGCCTTATACAGCTCCACCAGAAAGTTTACATCTGAAGCGTGTTCCACTCATAAAAATAAATTAAATGAGCGTTTGCCCCATAACTGCTGTGTGTAATGGAGACTTCTCATACAAAGGCTCAGGATGCTATTTTGAATAGATTAATGTCTAAAGATTCAATTACATAAAACAATTTTCACAATAAATTCTTGTATGGTTTTCTATGCCTACTCCAATCTTGAAATCTTGTGTAAACTCTGTCAACAAATGAGATACGTTAAATCACAATTCACATTTTCCTTTAAGTGTATGTCCAAACTGATGACAGCAACTGAGCCGCCTGCCCTTTCTAAAAACAGTGCTCTCAACAAGAGCACTTCAACTCACATAACACACACTCTTTTAACTCATGTGAACACACCAATATTTTTACTGTTTCCTCTAGCCAATCTATTGGATTCAAAATAGGATTCTCACTTTAATTTATAATGCAAGAATAGTACTAAATGCCTAAATAGACTGGAACGCAACCCAACATCTACTGTAGTTGGTGAAGGTAATTTGAAGAGACTCAGAATATAAAGCAGTTGGTACTTGCAGGAAGTCAAGAGACAAGATGTGAAAATGCAAGTGAAACTATGGCAGTAAAAGCACAGTTCTGCCAAGGTAGCTGCATTTGTAATAGGCCTGTGTGCTCACACAGAGAGATCCTGTCTTGTCATACCAAGAAGGACACAGTAGTCCCTACAGTAGTCTGAAGGGCAAATATGGCCTCAGTTGCCTAAACTAACTGAAAATTAATTGCAATATTAAACCATACCTTGGGCATAAGAAAAAGGAGAGTCAACGAGCATTTTCTCATCTGGAAAGTTGTCCTTCAAATTCTGGGATGAATGTAATTCCGTCATCTCCAAAGTGCCAGTAGATGAGGAGGAAGATGATGATAATCCTAGTCGTACAAATCTTCCCTTCTTACCACAAAGCAGGCAGTCTGTAGGAGTAGCACTAGGTCCACGGGGCAGCTGTACTTGATCATCGTAGTTTCTCACAGCTCCGCTGTGGTGTATAGAACGTTCTCGCTGCCATACGTAATGTGTTGGAGCAATAGCCATCACCTATTGGAACAGCCATTACATCAGAAACAGTAAAAATAACAGGAAAACATAGAGCTGAAAACAAGGGATCCAATTCATGTATGGCAGAGAATTAATACTACATAGCTGAAATGTGTATCATCTATTATCTATCTGCTTCTGTCTCACTAGAAAGTTTGCTACCTTAGGCACAAGTAAGTGAACCAGTTATGAATCAGATATGGAAACACAAAAATTTACAGCCTTGTATATTCATGTGAACCATCACAAATACCAGCTTATGCTTTGTATGTTGGTCTGAAGATGGTGTCTTTTACTAAACTGCTAAACACCAACTAGATGGATCTTCTGGTTCACAATGTCGCTGAACTGATGACTGTTGAAAGCTGGGAGGGTGTGCCAGGAAAAGCATTCTGTACTTGCTTTGTTCCTTGTACTTTTCCCATAAGCACCCAATCCCATCCCCAGAGATTGAATTCTAGACTAAATGAGATTTTCTTTTCCACCAGCTGTAGTAAACATTATGTTCTTAGAACATGACAGGGCTTTTCCAGACAGATACATTCCACATGAAAAGTGAGGAATGTCTTTTTTCCCTCCTAGTATGTTTGTAAAATGTAGGTTGTAACACTGCATTAATAGTAGAGAATGTTAAAAGTGTGTCCTGAGTTGTTTTTTTTTTTTAAATGCAGTGAAAAACCCTTACCTTAAAAAGTCAATTGAAGTTATATTATTAATTTTGAAGGGATTAAAACTTCACCTGAGGTGCTGGGATCTTTATTTGAAAGTTCTACTTGTGTACAAACTTATAATTTGTAGAGCAAATGCACACATACAAAATTATTTCTAAAGTGAATGAAGTGAAACAACTGATGGTAAATTTTAAGTAAAAATACTTGCATAAAGCAGAAAGATTCTAGTCAATAAAAACTTCACTTTTAACACTAATGCAATGTAAATTATTCTAGTTTACCTTAAAAGCACAGTTTCAGAGAATGTATTTTAAATGCAGAAGAAAAAAATTTTCATGGAGGATAAATGGACCATTACATTTTAGCTGCACCTTTTCTTTCCTGTGGCTTGTCTACACACTTTAGAGAAGAAATTATTTGTATAGAGCTAGATTGTTAGCTGGTATTAATTATTGTAGTTTCAGCATCTACAATATTAAAACCCTCCCTACCTCTTCACAGCAGCGTCTGCTTACAATAGCCCTGTAGTCAATTCTACTCCATAGTTGATCTCTTAACTTTAAGAAATCAGGGAAGAGCTTTCTCCAGGCTTTTCCCAAGGCCCATGGGAAAATGTCATACTTTGATTCTTCATCGTCTTCTTCAACTGTATTTGCCAGATACCTTCAAATATATATATATATATATGTGTGTTTGTGTCTGTAAATGTTGTTCAATCTTAAATCACTATATTAGTATGATTTCTAACAATAAAAGACATAATATTGAAGTAGTTCTTTCTCCTAGTATTGTGAGAAAAACAGCTAACAAAATACAGCCTTCTCTCTGGAGTACAGTATTTTCTTAATCAGAAAGTTCCATATGTATCCTTTGGGTAAATAAAATCTTAACTTAAGCTATTATAAAAATTGCTTTACCCTAGAGGCTCCTAAATTAGTAGATATGCAAGAACTAACATATCCTGACAGCTTTATCCAAACTGGCAAGATATCCTAGCACTAAAATGAACAGTTTCTGACTGATTCTCTAAATAATACTTAAAACTATCTTACAAAATGTTAAACTTTACGAGGATTTTAACTGTTCTTGGAAAATTATGTTGCTCACATTAAATTAGCAGCAAACAACTAAATACAGGTCTACTTTCATATATAAATGAAAACCTTAAATTATTGTCTTCATGTCCATATTTCTGCCTTCCTTCACTATGTGCTACTTTTGGTTCTGGGTTGTTTTCTCAGACAACTGCAAAATATTTACTTCCTCTGGATCCACCTGATACTAAACTGCTGTAAATCATACCTGAAAAAATTAAAACTTCTAGTCTCCTCCTGAATTTTCTCACTTGCTCCTAACCCCAATATTCCTGCTGGTCTCAGTCTCGCCAGACCCTTTGTCCCTTTCTAATCCTGTCGCTCTTCTGGCCTGGCTTTTCTCCCTTCGGTATGGGGACAGATGGCCTTCTCCTCCATGCTCTATGGATACTACCCAGAATATCATTTACAGCAGAAGAAACAGCCATCTTTCTCCCCGCATGAGTGTGTGAATCAGAGTACCTGAGAAGTACTATTATGGAAAAAGATAACCCGAGCAATATAACACTATGAAAGAAAATGCTAAATCACTCTGTATGTATAGCCAAATATGGAGAGGCTTGGTAAAGACAGATTACTGATTGCACCTGTTTCAAAGTATAGAAATTTTAGAACTGTTCAAAAAAGTTCTCAAAAATGCTCTAGCAACATTTTTACAGTTGACTTAAATCATGTTGACAGAAACTTTAATTAAAAGTTACTCCCGAGGCGCGTATCATGAGGAAACATTTTGGTACAAATTACTTAAAGGCTGGCAAAGATATAATAAAATAGGGTCTTGTAACAGGAAGTGAGAGCCATGTATATGTTGCCATGTATTGTCCTGCATGCATTACTTGTAATGCTTAAAAAAGTTCACAGATTCAGTTTGGTAGGCAGAATGCTATGCTATATCACTACACCAACACAAACATCCCCTCGCTGCTGCTCCATCTTGTTCCACACTGGTGGTCATCAGAGAAAGAATGTTGGATTTGCACTGTTTATATATAGTATGTACATTACGTTTCTGTATTTCATATAGAACCCAAACAACTACACACTCATTAAAGAAGTCACATCATGTATCATAATTATCAGTGGCATAAAAAATGCAAAGTTTATGCTAATAAAACCAGATAATTTAAAAGTACTTACAGAGCGACAAAGAAATTGATTCTGGTATGCTCATTTACTGTGAAGTTAGCCCTCTTGAAATAAACGAAAGTCATTGCCAAGAGATACTGTTGAAATGTAAAATGCAGTATCAATATATTATTTCAGTATATAATTTCCTAAAATGCTTTGCACATTTCTCTTACACCAAGATATTTTGATCATTTTTATCAATGAGTGTCATGATTTTACCCCAGCCAGCAAATAAGCACCACGCAGCTGCTCACTCACTCCCCCCCTCCCCCCCCAGTGGGATGGGGGAGAAAATTGGGAAAAGAAGTAAAACTCATGGGTTCAGATAATGGTTTAATAGCGCAGAAAAGAAGAAACTAATAATGATAATGATAACACTAATAAAATGACAGCAGTAATAATAAAAGAATTGGAATATACAAATGACGCACAATGCAATTGCTCTCCACCCGCCAATCGATGCTCAGTTAATCCCCGAGTGGCGATTCCCCCCACCCCTACTCCCCCCAGTTTATATACTGGGCATGATGTCACATGGTATGGAATACCCCTTTGGCCAGTTTGGGTCAGCTGTCCTGGCTGTGTCCCCTCCCAACTTCTTGTGCCCCTCCAGCCTTCTCGCTGGCTGAGCATGAGAAGCTGCAAAATCCTTGACTTTAGACTAAACACTACTTAGCAACAACTGAAAACATCAGTGTTATCAACATTCTTCTCATACTGAACTCAAAACATAGCACTGTACCAGCTACTAGGAACACAATCAACTCTATCCCAGCTGAAACTAGGACAATGAGGAAAGCATAAATTGAGTTTCTTGAAGCTTCCATATGAGCACATTAGAAAAAAATTATGGTCTGTATTTGCATTACAGTATCAAGTGATTAAGGGCAGATTTTTGACTCAATATAGGTTCTATTAACTAACAAGGAAATATGCTTACCTTGTCCGCAATTCTACAGCAACAGTCCATCCAAAGGAAGTCTTGGATTAGATCATCATCTGCAACAAAAGAAAGTTGCAGCATTTCAAACACCAAAATTGTTTTTGTTAGAAAGTATTTGTAAATAAATAACAGAAGGTCCTTTTATTAAACGAAATAAAAGGAAGAAGCTAGACCCACCAGTAGAGAACAGAGAAACTGAGGGGAGAAAGAGATTAGGTATGAAAAAAACTTAAGCAGCAAAAGAAGACAAACTACCAGAAAGGCGAGGTGGAAAATTTAGTGACTGCATCTCATTCATTCTCAGTAATAGCAAGTGAAGGTGAAAAATCACCAGTATTTTTTCTATTTATGTAATTTCTTCCTGCAGTAAGTGGCTCCATCTAACAGCATACCTTTATTTCTGATGAACTATAGACTGTTAAGATCTCTGCGCCTTGATTACCTGACAGCCTTTATAAGGCAATACTTGCTTGATTATTTGTGGTCAGTGCATCACTGTCTGTGAACATGCACTATAACAGGATTACCGCAGACTCTCTCTGATTCACTTCTGTAGTCAAGGTTCAAGTGAAAACCAAGTGTAATCTTCCACTATTAGTTAATCTCTTCACTAAATTAAATAAATACAAAACTTTACATGAAAGAGGCAAATGCAAAAGAGATGCTACAACTCCTCAGATTTTCTTTCCATTCCACTTCTCCCCCTAAATGTTTATTCACACAATAAATAACATGTGCATAAGACTGGGAGTCCAGCCTTTTTTAAGCCTTGTGTAAAACAAGATGTACATTGGTTTACATGCATTTGTTGAAATACCAGAGAAAATACAAAGGAAAGAGAAATAATCATAAAAGAAAGTATCATATCACGTTGGTTTCATTTGTAATTTAAAAAGATACTTTTCATCAGTTTGGTAGCCCTTCTTGTATTTTTACCTTAAGCATTAAATATTCATACACTAAAATGTAACAACAAAATACATTTAGACAAAGACATGGCCATTAGTATCCATATAAAAAGCACTCCCAAAATTATTGAGTTTAGAAAACATACTTGCTTAATAGTTTTCTACTGTTCAGTCAATACATTGATATCTGTCATTATTAACCTACCAAATAATTTAAAGAAAGCTGTCATTTCCTGACGCTGAATAACTAGACATGGTCCCTTTGGACATTTATACTTATGACTAGGAACCTTTTTTTCACAATTTTCTTCATAGTCTTTAAAAGTAGGCCGCTTTAGTCTAATAAGGTTTTTTTGCTGATGTGATCTGGATGCACTTGATTTTACATGAACCGTGACAGTAGGAGGTGTCTGACACACCAGATTGTGTCTCATTTTGGTAAGTAAAGGTTCCTGTTAAAAAAGAAGAAGAAATTAACTACAAAAATAGTCAGTTTGAGCAGTAGTTCTCTACATATCTTTTGTTCAAATGAAGCATTTCAGTAGAGCTTGTATGTCAGGCGATACAAAAATTAATTATATCAGTACTAATTAGCCAAGTCTGATGTCCTAAGCCAACTACGTAGCTTTCTTTAATTTAGTCCTAATTTGATAAAGCTCTTTCAGTGGAAGGAGCCTTCAATCTTTCTTTTTTCATTCAAAATTTTAAAAAATGAAAAAATCCTTTCCAGAAAAAGTTGCTGTTTGTCAGATCCTCATAGCCCTACACCCTTACTTAGATCTACCAAAAAAATCTCCATTCCTCCTCTCCAATTTGTGATTGCATATTTTAAAAGAGTATTAGTAGAATTAATGCAACAGAACCATATTTAAGCCATGTAACATTAAAATCAAGGTCTCAAGCTCTTAATTTTTATAACACCTGGTTATAGCCATTGGGAATAAAACATATCCCTCAAGTAGGACATACCCAGAAGGCATAACCAAGGAAACAAACCTGAAGTGTTTGTATCCGTAAAAATCAAGTGGAGTGCAAGAAAAGGTATTTTTAAACGGGTGCAAATGCATTTACTTTGTCAGTAGGTCCCTCGACAGACCGTAGGGCTGTCTGAGGCAGACTCACGGCAGCCTACCTGGCTCTCCAGCTCTTAAACAACAAAAAAGCCCCTCATATGTGGCCGTGATGACGCTATTTTGGTGCCCAGCAGGTAAGCTTAGAGCCCCCAGGCGCCCGGGACGGCCCGTCGCCCCCGGCCCAGACCCCGCTCCCCTCAGCAGCCCTCCACCCGCGCCATAGCCCTCCCGCCGCGCAGCTCGAGATGGCGCCTCTCGCGGCCAATGAGAGCGCGCGAAGCAGCCGCCTCCGCCAATCGGACGGCGGGGCACGCTTACCTCCCCGGGCTGCGCGGGTCCCGCGGAGCCCGCCCAGGGTCCGCCAGCCAATCAGAGAAGGGCACGGCTGTTGCTAGGCGGGCAGGCAGGTGTAACCCTGCCGCTTCAGACGCCCGTTACGGTCAGCGGGAAGAACCGACAAGGCGCGTCCTGAGGTGCGCGGAGCGTGGCACGCTGACTTCGTGGGTCGCGACAGCTCTAAGCTAATGTCGTAACTCCGTGCGATGACGCGACCCTCGTCAGGCACCCGGCGGGTGCCCGCAGAGGGCCGGGCCGCGGGGCCGTCTCATGTCATCGCTTTCCCACGCAAGACGCGGTGAGCCCCGAAACCGGCGTGGCCGGTCCCTCCGGGTGTAGCCGACAGCGGGACACGTCTCTCTTTTTCCCGGTGCCGCTTCACCCTCGTGTCCCGAGGGAGCCTTTAGTGCGAGCGGGTCCGCTGCCGCCGCCGCCCGGGCAGGGGAGGGCGCTGCCGGCCCGGCGTGAGGGGAGAGCGGGGTGGGGGGGGCGGCTGCCGCTGTGGTGGCCGCCGCTCTTTCACCTCACCTGCTCCCGGCGCGATTCGAGTTTAATCTCTCAGCTGCCCAACAACGTTGTAAAAGCTCCCTTAAAACATCTCCCTGGGGTGGGGGGGGAGACGCAGGAGGTGAGGGGGGAAGGCATAGCTAACCTTAAATGTCATTAAAAATACAGGTGCGATATACACCCTGCTGTTACTCTTCCACAGAAGCGATTCATGCGTGTGGTAGTATGCAATTAGTCTAAGGCAGTCTGTTGAAATGTAGTAACAAGAATGAAAAAACTCCCTTCACTAGTGAGATTCAGTGTGAAATCTCACCGTTGTCTTTTGTTACAGAGCTAAAAGATTTACTCTAGGAAGATGGCAAGAAATACATCCGATTTAACTGCTTCCCCCCCCCCGTACAGGCCAATTAAAGTGTAACCGGTCTTATTTGTTATGGTAATGAGAAGAGAGGCCTTTTCACTCCTTCCTCATCTTTTATTAATAATTTGCTAGGTATCTTTATTTAGGTGCTCTGAGTTAGTGAGCATATTCAGGGAAAGATCATATCAAGTTTCTGATCATGTACTCTTCTAGAGAAAGAAAAAACATATCAAGCAATAAATGTACAAACTAACAACATCTCTGTATGGAATAGGCTGAAATCAGGAAACTTGGCAGCAGAGTGGAGATAATACCAAATACATCAGTTGGGCAAAAGTCTGTTTCTTTGAGGTTCTCTCTTCACATACATGTGTTCAGGTTGAGTTACCCTGCACTAAATTGTTCTTTATTTTTGCATAATACTTTTCAGCTAAGGAGCTCAAAGTACTCTTCAATTAATTTCCATTCATTTGATAACTGTGGAAAACAAAGAAAGGATAAGTTACAGAAACTTCTGCATAACCATCTAAACCATTCAGACTAGGAAGCAAGCTTCTGTCATTTTTTTTGCCCTACTGCAAAATATAAAACTACACTGATAATTGTGAAGAGCATGCTTTCTTCTTTACACCTTCACATTTGTATTCCTTGGCTTATCAATAAAAAGTGGCTTACAATGTAGATCTTTACAGAGTGCTTTCCAGGTTGTTTTTTTTTTTCCTGTAACTCTCCCCTTTCTAAAATATTTTTTTGAGCTGGTGGTTCTGCAACAAAATATTAAAATACTTTTTTTTTCTTTTCAGTCTCAAAAATCTCTTACAATCAAGATATTCAACAGGTATTGTGACTCTCTAGTCCCTACTGTACTGTCCCCTACCTCCCAGGACCCAGGGCTCTGCTCTGATACAGACCAGCTGCATAACCTCAGCTCAGACTCCGAGGAAACTGAAGTGGTGAGAAAAAGCTGTGAAAAAGTCTGCAACTTCACCTTTATTTCCTTGCAGGACTCTGCAGCCTGAGGTAGGATTGTTGAGATGGGGGTGGCTCAAGGATTCAACTTGGAAACATCATGGAAAAACATCAACATGGAAAGGTTGATGCCTGAACACAGTTACAATAAGGAAACAGAACTGTACCTGACTCTAAATCCTCTGCATGATATAGTGGACTTAACCGGTTCTCAAAGTTGCTTATTATTAACTACAGATTTTAGAAGGTTGTTGAATAATTAATTAATCCAAGAATATCCGGAAGAATGTAGCATTCTGATTTCCAAGTAATTTGTTGGACATCAGGGGGCACTGTTTCACCACCAGCAATTTAAACTGAGACAATGCAGCATTTGGATAGTATAATACACTGGATTTCGTGTTGTACTTAATTCCTAATCCTTCCTATAGGTGGACATTAAATCAGTGTAGCTACTCGTCATCTTTATATGTTATCACAGTTTGAGCTGATTTTTATATATATATATATATATACACATAAAATGAATAAGACTTGGGTTTGAAAGACCTGGGATTCTTAAAATTCTTAGTTTTGCAAAAAAAAAAAAAAGATTTCCATAAATGCACTGGAACTTAATTATGTGAGATATATAGTTACATAGGTACCCAGTAGCTAGGCCCAAAAAGGCAGGTGCAGAGCAGTTCGCTTCCTTTAAATGAAAACAAACTTAAAAATTTTAGTGACTGAGTTGTTTACAGATAGATTAAGCAGCATCACTGAAGAAAAACACAGGGCTGGTATTTTAATAAATTATATTAAGGATATATGTAATTTTTTTTTAATCTTTTAATATTTGTGAGGTAGGAAAACAAATGCCTTTGGCCTCTGATATCCTTCCCAGTGAACTTTCCAGTGAAAGATAAAGTACCATAGTAAGAACACCTGGTATTTCTTTTCAAACAAAGTCATGAAGAAGCAGCATTGATTCTTTTAAATAGAGATCATTGTTCAAAATAAAATACTTATTTCTCAAGTATAGACTTTCCCTACTTACTGCAGAGTGTGAAATAGAGGATGAAAAAAGTCTCTCTTCCCTGTAGAGATGACTTCTGACCTTTTCGGGGGGAACCCAGCCTCTTGATCAAATATGTTCTAGATGAAATGCATGCAGGCTGAGAGCTCAGTTCCTAAAGACCATAACGAAACTGAAGCATTCATCTAAAAAGCCAACTTTGGACATGTGGTTAACTCAGAATAAAGGGTATAGCAAGTCACACAAGTTTCAGTAAATTAAAAAGGAACAGATAAACCACCTGAAGCCACATCTATCACCAGAAACCTGTTTTTTATGTGGGAAGAGAAAGTAAGGATTTAGATGAGTTGTGTGAAACAAATCATTATGGCATCATGGTGCCTGGGCTAGGACTAAGCATAACAGACTGAATATACCTTACCTGTTTGCTACTTGAGGTAGTAAGTAAGGATACTGGAAGGGTGCCTTACAGCTAAATCCTTGCTTGTGACAAATGTATGATTAGAACTACAAATGGTCCAGTGCCACTTAAGTGTATGTCATTGATGGATGGACAGGAAAATTGTTTTCAGCTTTGTTCACTTCAAAAGAGCTTCTAAGCATACAGCAGAGTTTTCTAAGTCTAAGAACAGCTGTAGTTATTCTCAGGTACTGAGAAATTCAGGACCTAGAAGAAAAAAATCACTTGGAAATTATGTAGTGAACAATAAGTGTACTGACTAGACCAACACAGCAAATGGTAAAAGAATGTCAAGGCTGCCAGCAAACACAGTGCATGCTTAAACTTGCTGCTTCTGCATACTTCAAAACAGCCAAGTGCTCTGCAGCAGCAAATCTCCATAAAGTACTGGGGACATAAGTTTGAACTTGCTGTTCATTTCTACTGTAAATAGACCGATACATCCTGTATGAACTCAACTAATTCAAAGCAGAGAGTGGAAACCTTTAAGATTTATTTTTAAGGATTGGCACTGCTGTGCTGGTTGTAAGTGAAACAAAGTAGTCTTATCTGAAGAGTTCCAATTACTTTGTCAAAATAGACAAGATAGACTACATTAGGTCTTCACCATCATGTGACAAAATGGCAAGTGATGAATGATGTATTTCTCAACATCAGTAACTCAAAACTCTGAATGCATATTTTATGCTAAAGGGAAAGGAGATTAACTGTACAGCACCCCTTTAAGTGTTTTTTTGAAACTTCTGACATCATCCACCATATTCTAACTTTTTAAAGCCACTGGAGATTGTATTTTGCGTTGGCGAGTATTTAATAACCATGGTTATTTTTTACCCAGTTGTGCACACGCTGTTTCTTCACGCTGTATTGTGCAAAGAGCACTAATAAACAGGACTCCTTTATACCACCATGACCCTGGAGTCATTTGTTCCAGCTGCCAAGAGCACCAGGCTTCCCGAGACACAGGTGCAGGAGCAAGGCGCAGGTGTGTGTCAGCCGTGCCCTGGGCGCTGCCGGTGTGTTGCGCATGCGCAGAGTGACTGGATTGTCTATATTCGCATTAAAAAATGCGAACTCTTCAGCTTGTATTTTTCTACTCTTTCCTCACAGAAACAACTAGCAAACCCTAGACTGCAAAAAATCTGCTTGATGAAAATGTAGCTGAACCAATAAAACTTGAAGAATTTTACTTAAAAAACCATTTTGATAAAATCACATTAGCTGAAAATATTCCATTCACACCTAGTGAATAACACAAATGCATAGTGTCACTGATGTAATATATATGCACACATTAGTACACAAAACCGTGAAAGATCTAAGCAACTTACTATGCAGGAAATACATCTATCTTTTTATCTAGGAAGATCAGAAGTAGAAAAACCTTTGCTACTTTCAAAATACTGTCCTAAATTTTTTCCTGAAGGTGAGTTCAGTATTTTTTAAAACAATAGCCATTTGAGTGGATGAAGAATAGGTGACAGCCTTCAAACTCTTAGCTAGCTGACATGATTCTTTAACTGGGCAAAATCTGTAAATTGCATCAAACCTTTCTCACCCTGTTTTCCAATTCCAAAGTTGAGATTTACCTCTTAGTTTACTGGTCACATAATTCAGATAATAGACTCTTTCAAACACAGGGTATCTATTTATTCTCTGTTTTTAACCTGTTGAACACAACTGAATCTTTGTCCTTGACCACAGCCCCTATAATATGAAACAATAGTAGTAATTAAGACAGGACAATTTCTCTATTGTGAAGAGCCTTATTTTCATGGCACAGCATTCAGAAGTCTCACCCCATGAAAGGATTAATCAAGAGTAATGTAGCTATAATTCCTGAAGTAAGGGAAAATTATTTTCATATGCAAATAGTTTGGCTCCAGTCCCCTCATACTGCTAAGAAAGGAACAGCATCGAGTTCAGGAGTGGCAAGGCAGAACAAGGACAGCCCATTGGAGACTAAACACAGGCAAGTTAAAATGTGAGCTCGAAAGTCTGGATTTTTCTTTTTTTTCCACTCCCATCCAATGGTCCAGGCTCCACATGGTTAAACTAAGAGTTGCCACAGTTTGTTAAACATTGAACGCCCCTCCCAAGAATCAATGGGCTCTATAATTACTCCAACAGGTCAAAAAGCTTTCTTTTTTCTCTGAGATCAGTAATCACAAACTGTAAAAGTTCTCTCACTCAGAGGTTGAACCAATAAAATCACCAGTAGAAGGGCTGTAAATTAAAGTGCAAAGAGAAACAGATGAACTCTGGTAACAGCTATTGCTAACTGAAGAAATACGGGAAACTCATGAACTAGGAAAGTAGTCACAACACAAAAGCAATTTATTTCAGCGAGGAGAGGCGGGAAGCATTCTGTGAGCTATGGAACACCTGGCTCCCTTAACCCCACTTTCTGCTGTCCATTGTGTTACACTAAATGGTGTTTGTGGGATGAGATTTTTCTGCCCAGCTCATGGGTGTATTTATTCACCTTTGCTTGGGTTATGGCTACACACGCAAGTAGAGTGAGGCAAGAGTGGGTGGGGATTTCCAGCATGTTAGCTGTACCATGGAAACTGCCTGCGTGCATGCTATGACCCTGTTTTCGTTGAGGAATAAATGTCTTCTGCTTACTGCTAGGTACAGCTGTCTCCATAGGTTGTTACTGTGGGTTACCCTGACATACTGTAAATCCACACCCTAGCTAGCCTTGTAGCAACCTGTACATACAGACAAGTCCGACACAAGCAAATTTAATGGCAGACACCTTCAGGTTGTGAAAAAAGTACGTGACATACCTTCTGATAACACCATACTGAGAGACGGGACAACTATCTGTCTGTATAACCAGCTGCTTGGGTTCTGCCTACAGCGCAGAGGTGTTGTCATGTGATAAAACACGTTAAAAACTCTTTGGGACTCCCTCAAACACTTTTTAACAAGTATTTTGACAAAGTTCCATCTGTATCTTCTTTCACAGAGAATGGCTAAAAGGGCAAAAAAAAAAGGTATCTTAGAGGCCAGAATGGAAACAATTTTAGTGTAAATGGAGCTTCTCTTAGTACAACTTGCGATCACGCGTTTTCGTCTGAGCCCTTTCCAAACCCTGCTAAACCAGTGAGTGTTCTGAGGGATTGGGCACAGTATGAAATTAATAGGCTTGCCTCTCTGCTACAAAGTAGTCTGGATGAAGAGTTATTAAGGTTTTTACATCTAATGCTGCACATTTTAAGCAGCTTTGAACGTTGACAGTAGATGTTCTAAAAAATGCCGTCAGTATAAGAGCCATGGAGATGTATTTTCCAGTAGGTAGACAAGGATGACAAGCCTGTTACTGACCTCACCCACTGGAGTTAAGACTAAGCCACGGCAGAGAGGTGAGGATGCCTCAACGTATCAGACAGGTTGGTTTCTATAATCTTCAAAGACGCAAATAGAACACACACTAATTGCATGAGCATTTCTCTCCTGTGGCTACACCCTGTCTAGTTTTATGAACCCCTGAACCAACAGCCCTTTACCTCTTAGTAGATACTCTTACTTTCAGAGGTCTCCAGCCTGATTGAGAACCAGGCTGTAGGCTTCTGAAGCTGAGGACAGCTTTATGAGTGTTGCCACTGCCTCTGAACTAATTTCCATCTCCAGTGTGCATGACAATTTCAGCAAAATACACAAAAGTAGTTAAGTTTACTAACCGTGTTATTATTCAAAGAAAAAAAGCCATGATCCAGAAACAGGCCAAAAATAAAGAAAATGTGTAAACTAGCTTTTTTATGGTGTTCAGAAGTAGTGAGACACTCAAGTCTAGCAGAAAGACACATGACTGTTCATTTATTTTCTTATTGGCTCTATATTTGACCAGCTCCATATGGTCGAAACATTTCATGACTTCAAATGTTCTCATAATTCCAATCAACATAACAATACTTACCTGTTATATGATGGCTTTCAAACCTGCAGGAAAAATAAAATATGCAGAAGCACCAGTTTTATTACACTTCTTTGAGCAGCAGCTTGTATCGATTTGTGAAGGCACGGAATCTTCAGAAACACATCATGGACAAGATACTGTATATAATTTCTGAATATTGTCCCCTTCCTACAGTCCTTTCAAGGTTTTACTCTATGCAGATGGTGCAGTCTGCAAAAACAGTTGAACACAAACATTCTAAAGCTGTCCTAAAAAAAGTTCCTGAACAAGTCTATAATACAGATAATGTATATACCAATGTCTACTGTCCAAAAAACCTGTTGGCACTTTTGAGCATAAGGCTGTTTCTGGTTGTTTCTAACTTTGTAAGCCTTAACCAGTTAAAAGTCATCATGAATTTTCAAAAGTCATTGATTTTATTGGGAAAACACTAGTAAGACTGTTTTGCAATTTGGTATAATACATGGCCTATTTTCTAGGGACAAGACTTTGGTTATCTTCAGAAGGGTGCACCCAAAACTGATCAGGTTTGCAGCCTCTGAAGAATCTCAGAGCTAGATTGCCAAATACTCCAATGGCCCTGATAATGCTCTCTCCTCCACTCATCGGCCTGATCTGCTGATCACAGTGCATGTCACGGCCCCACCTCGCATCATTTCCTGATACTTCAGGAGTGACTCATACACCCTTGCAACTTTCCCTGAAAGCAGATTCTGCCCCTTTTCTGTGCCTGGGGAGTATCACAAAGCCCCCTTACCTTATTTCTAGGAAAGACTTGGAAATGACCTCGTAAAGACCTAGGCCAGATCCCAGTATCACGCTAATTCTTACCGACTTCAGAAAGAGCTGGATTTATCTCCTCAGATCTGATTCAGCTCACTGAAGTCAACGTCAGTGGTTATTGAGTACTTTAGTGAATTGAACTTTATTCTCCAAACAGATCTGGAGCAGTTGTAGATTATAGAGCAAAAGTTGAAAAATACAGATCACATGAGTTTTTCTAATGTAAGTTTACATATTCTCTAGGGCCTGGTGATCAAAACTTTTCATTTTGCTGTATGATAGACCCAGTAATATGCTCATAGCATTTAAATTATAATTTGTCTGAGCTGTAATTATGCTTTAATAAGTGTAAACCACAACTAGCCTACACTGCACTGCCAAATCAGCATTCAGTTATTTGATAAGAGGAGGTATCTCCAACAGTTGATAAAATTATCCTGTTTATAACCAATAAGCAAGGCCTTACCTTTAGAGTTGTACACTGAGGAAAGTTAATATAGAACAGCTATTGAATTAGGTCACGTATTCCAGCATGAAGAGTTATGTATCACCACAAAAAGTGCAAAAAAGACACTGCCTTCCAACCCCCTAGACACCGAGGTATCTGTGTAATGATACTTTGATACTTGGGCCCTTTTGTCTTCTCCACCACATGCCTGCTTCGCTGGCTTTGATTCCATGGGGAAGCTTCCCTCAAAATAACCTGGAAAGAGGGTAAGATTAACACTATTGTGAATGGTCCCTCATTTCCATTGCTTTGCTGGGGAATGACATTATGTAGAGCAACTCTCTCTGCTTCTACAATACTGGGCAATGTTTAAACACTGATTTCTTCAGATTTGGAAACCTGGGGAAATTATAGATAATGAGCTCTTTATTAGCTCCTGCAAATCAGAGCCAAATTAAATTCTGTACTACAAAAAGCAACATGGTGCACCTATCTTTGCACCACAGTTATGGTATGGCTTTCTATAGGTGATAGCTAACAGTTCAGGGAAAGCATAATGGGTCACACTAAAAAGCCAAAACACACTGTAAGAGGCTTCTTTAGTCCACACAAATACCCTAAGACCATTTGACCCTTAGACACTAAAGGTTATGGCTATTTTTTGTATACTGACAACAAAGACCTGTTAGGTATTTGTTGGTGGCTGAAGAAGCAGTGCTACTTTTGGTAGTAGACACCGTGAGGTTTCAAGACTGCAGACTAAGGATTGGATTTTTAAAACTAGGCACAGAGGTTTACCAACAGAGAACAAGGGCCAGGAGAACAAAGAGGATTAGCATGTACCCAGCTTGTTCTGCTCTTCTACATTTACGTATTAAAAAAAAAAAAAAAAGCAAAAGCCTATCATAAAATTTACTGTTCCTTATTATCAAGGCTTACGTAGTTCAGCTTGGTGATTTGATAACAACAGGGTAACTCTTCTCATCTTGAACAAGCCAGCACATTTACACAGAAAAAGAGCTTTACAATAAGGCAGGCACTTCTGAGCCTATTGATCCTGCTCAACTTTCTGAAGAATGCCATCGTTTGACAGCAGCAATGCGAGAAGTCCATATCTGAGACTTTGAAGTCTTCCCAAGTTTTCACATTGCTAAGATCATGTTCTTATTTTGAGTCTTTGACAGGTGTATCAGAAGAGTATTAAGAAGCCACAAAAAAGCTCAAGAAGAATCAAGATAAATGCTGCAAAAGTCTAGTTTGGGCTGTACCAGGAGCAGACCCAAAACACAGTCATTTAAGCTGGACCCATGTGAGAGCGCACCTACCAGATTTCAGCAAGGCACTGTAGACAACAGTAAATACAAAACCAAAGATGCAACACAAAAACAGCTGTGCACAGAGACAAAACCACAAAGATAGCTAACGTGTACTTACATTTCAGAACATGCAAAGGTTTTAAACAGTTTCGTTAATTGAGGTCTGCACATACAAAAGCAGCAATATGTTTTTATTGTACAGCAAATGTAAACACTGGTAAGAGGAAGTTTCAAGTCTTTGGAAACTGTTGATCTCTCATAAATGCAGGAACAGACTTGGAGGGATGTCGTTCTGGTTTTCTTCTCTGCTAAAATAACTTATTTTTCTAGGACGCCAATATATCTTTCAGAAAGATCTATGCATATTTTTTTAACTGAAGTAATAAACTCAAAAAAAGCTTCAGAATGTATTTTCAGTGTACCATACCCATCTTTTGTCTTCCGTTTTGGCATCACTTTTACACTTTGGAAAGCCATTTTAAAACCTGCAGCAGGCTTTCCTGAGTTTCCTCCTCAGCAACCTGGCAAGGCTCTGACACTACCTACCATTTTGTCCGTTCCCACAAAGCTCTGCTCCTCAGAGACAAAGCACCCAAAGACTACATTTTTCTGAAATAGGAAGCACAGATACTGCAGTATCAGAAGCTACTCTCTTCAGAGCAGTCCTAAGGTGGAGCGATCTAGTGTATACAGATAGGGGTCCTGTCTTTTTCTGAAGTTAACTGAGGGATTATCACGATTTGTTTTAAACACAAAGTCCTTAGGGAGTAGTTCAAAGGGCACTACTGGATGTGAACAAAACTAACTCTTAAGTGTCAGTATTTACTACTGGCTCTCAGCTTGCCGAGAGCGGACTGCAGGAGTGATCCGCTGCCGCTTCCCCTCAGAAGGGAGAGCAGACATGTCCCGCCTCTCTCCTGAGGGAAAGGAGACGCAGGGCTCGGCGGCGGCAAGGCCAGGGCAGAGGCCTCGGGGCCGGCCGCCCTCCCGGGGCTGCCGGCGGGGGAAGAGGCTTGCCCGCGGTCCCGGCCCTGGGGAAGGTCAGCGGCGGCAGCGGGAACCCCCGAGCCGGCAGAGGAGCCGCCTTCGCTCCCCCGGCCCGTGTGTCACCGTGCGGGACGGCCTCCCCGCCCTGCAAAGCAAACAGGCCGGGGAGCTTCCCCCGATGACTAACAGTTTCTCCTCGGCGGCGGGGGCGGCCGTCCCTCGGCTCCCCGACGACGACCCCATCCCACCGCCCCTCCGGCGCGGGCGAGGCGGTTTCACAGCCCCTTTACCGGGACCGACCGCACCTCGGGGCGACCCTCACGCCCTCCCTCCCGCCCCTCAGGGGCCGCTGCTCTCCCTCCCCAGCCCTGCGGAAGAGGCTGTATTCGGGCCGGGCGGGGAGCGGGGAGCCGCCCTGCCCCATCCAGTTTCGCCCAGGTGCAGGGGGAGGGGGCGGCGGTTTAACATCGCTGCCCGGCCGGCCCGGGAGGAGGAGGAGCCGCTGCCACCGCCCCCTGCGCGTCCCAGGTGTAACCGGAGCCGGGAGGGCGCGGCACAGCCACCACCACCTGCGGAACCTGTCGGGCGGCTCCACATCGGTTCTCCGCCGCACACGCATCGCTCCGGTCTCCTCCGCCCGCGACTCGGAGGACTTTGCTTCGGAGGACTTTTCTCGCCCCCGCCGCGGTCTCTCCGCGCCCCGCCGCCGGCCCGAGCCATGAAGCCGCTCTGCGGGGCTGTGCTCCTGCTGCTGCTCTGCGCCGTCGCCTGCGCTCAACTGACCCGTGAGTACCCGCACCCCTCTGTCCGCCCTGCGCACCCCCCCCCACCCACACACCCCCAACCTGGCTCCCCCGCTCCGTGACCCCCTCTTCCCTCACCCTCCGCCGCCCGCCGAGCCGCCCCGCCGGGCGTCCCGCTCCTCACGGCGCCACAAAATGGCGCCCCCTCTCCGCCGGGGGCGCGGGCCCGTTGGCAGGCGGGGAGGGGCCGCCCCGCGGGCGGGAAGGTGAGGAGGGGGCAGGGGCGCCCGCCCGCCCTCCGCGTCCCTTTGTCCGCGGCCGGAGGGGCCCGGCAGCCCCCGGGAAGGGCCCTCGGGGTGCCGGTACGTCGCGGTGGGTGTTCTCGCCTTTCCCTAGGGAAGGGCGGGTGGGGAGGTGGGAAGCGGTGGGGCTGCGGTCGGTGAGGGGCCGCCATTCCATTGTCTCTCCTTCCCGCCCGCGGAGCAGCGTGTGGCGATGCCCCCGGGTGTCCGGCTACCTCCTTGGGGGTATGCGCGCCCACAGCCGCCCTTCTTTTTCAGAGTGCATCTGCAAGACGAACAAGCGTGTCACCAACTGCAGGCTGCTTGAGGGCGTCTGCTGGTGCGACTCGGTCGGCTCCGGCGGGTCTGCGAATGTGAACTGCGACACTTGTGAGTAAAGCACGCGTGTCGGCTGCGCTTGGCCTGGGTCTGCTCTCTGGTAGGCAGCGGCGAGGAAAAGTGTCAACTAAACTCGAGGGAATATGTGAAAATGACCGTGGGGTTCCCGGGGAAGAGTGGTAGCAAGGAAGGAAGGTTTCTTCCTGGTCTTCCAGGTCAACTGGCGATGGAAGATAAGTGTTTAGGATTCCTCCGTGTAACTTGTGTGGATGTGCGTACGCCTGTACTGATGCAGGCTCCCCCATCCTCCTTAATATTCAGTCTCTAATGGTAAGGGTTTCCTCTAGGGTTAATTTTTAGCTTCCTTCTAAGCACATAGCACATCTTCCTACAAATCTAGACGTGAAAGAGCCTTGTATTGGGACCTTACTCTTGGTTTGAGCTCAGCTAAGCTGTAAATGATCCTCTGCCTGAACGAAATTGAAGATGGCTGGACTTCTTGTGCGTTTGGCTTCAGAAGCTGACGTACCACCGTTGTGTTGACTTCCTGCACCACCTATGTGCTAGGCACTTGCTCTTCCTTGTAATGGCTTTAAATCTAGTTGCTTCTGATGTAACCTTGTGTTTTTACAGACCGATAACTCTGTTTTGAACTTGCTGCATAATGTGACTTTCTGGTTATTTTTAGTAACTTCAAAATGCCTGTTGATGAAAGCAGAAATGACAGGCTCAAAATCAGGTCGTCGTGAGAAACCGAAAGATGCATTTGAAGATACTGATGGCCTTTATGATCCTGAGTGTGAAAGTACTGGTGTTTTCAAGGCAAAGCAGTGCAATGGAAGCACCTGTTGGTGTGTGAATACAGCTGGTGTTAGAAGAACTGACAAACATGACGCAGACTTGAAGTGCAGTCAGTTAGTCAGAACGACGTAAGTCTTTCAACAGTGTGTGCTGTGACATGAAAACACTCCTGTATTAGGTTCTGTGTTATAGAGGATTTACATGTATTAATGATGCGCTGGGGATGAATGAGGATGGAGCAATAAATGCTCATTTACTGCTGCTTTTTTTTTTCTTCAGTAACAAGGAGACATTGAAGGGTTTTGGAGGGGGTTTTTTGGTTTTTTTTTCCTCTAACTGCTCTGTTTTTTTCCTTGGGGTTAGATTTTTATGCATTGTTATATATATGTGCTTTAAGAATATTCATTGTACTTGCCTATTACTTCAGGTGGATCATCATTGAAATGAAACATGCTGAAAGAAATACTCCCCTGAACACTGAATCTTTAAAGAAGTAAGTGATGATAGTAAGATGTCATGACAATGTCTGCATGTGCTACTAGATATCTAGTGTACTTCTACACAGTGAAGCGTTTAAACGCATTGTCAAACCTGTGAACTCGTTTATAAGACATCTTACAAGTGACCTACAGATCCTTCATATAATTGCTTTAATTTTTATTGGAAATAAATTAACTGCCAATAAGATCAATTTCCATTTTAAAATGACTGCTACTTTTTTAATCAAGTCAATATACTGAAGGAAATGGAGGTTAACAAGGTGAAACTGCCCAAAAAATAAACTGTCAAAGATGGTGGAGGGACTGCATAGAAGCAGCATGAGAAGAACAACGGTTTAGCTATTTTTTGGCTAAAATAAAATCCTACTTCTGTCAGAGGTCATATAGCAAGAAAAATGTGCTTGTAGATATGAGACACACACCCCCCCCCCCAAACAAACAAATGGTGCTACTTTCTAGCTCCTCATCTGAACTCAAAACTGTTCAAACCCTTCTCTCTAACACTGCACTTACGTATGTATGTATTTTTTAGTAAGTGTGTCTTTGCTGTTAGGATTTCACAGAGCTCTTAGTATAACTTAATAATGAGAGTGTACTGAGTTTGGTTGGGATAGATTTAATTTTCTTGGTAGCAGTCGGTATGGTGCTGTGTTTTAGACTGGTGACCAAAACAGTGTTTGTAAATCACCAATGTTTTAGCTGCTGCTGAACAGTGCTTCTATAGTGTTGAGGCTGCCTCAGACTCTGCTGCCCCAGTGAGTAGGTCGGGGATGGGCAAGCAGTTGTAGGGAGGGGACGCAGCAGAGAGAGCTGACCAGAATTGACCAAAGAGCTACCCGATATTGTATAATGTCATGCTCGGCAATAACTCTGTGGGGAAGTTTTTCCCAAGTAGCCATTGCTCGGAGATTGGCTGGGCATAGGTCTGCTAGTGATGAGTGACTGCTTTTGCATCACTTTCCCCCACCCAACGCTTTCACTTATTAAGCTGTCTTTATCTTGACCCATGAGGTTGGTTGGTTGGTTTTCTTGCTTTTACCCTTCTCATTCTCTTCCCAATCCTGCTAGGGGGAAGTGAGTGAGAGACCAAGTGGGGGTTTAGCTGCCAGCTGGGGTCAACACACCGTAGAGAGACTGCAGGAAAAAAATCCAATTATACTAGCATTCCCTGCTTCTGAAAATAGCTGTGTAAAAATTGTACCGTTTTTAACAGCTGTGGTTTTAATGTCTCTGCAGATTCTTCAAGGAAACAATTACCAATCGTTATATGCTGGATGGACGCTATATAAGTAGTGTTCTGGTAAGAGGCACATAATTTTTAGTAAAGGATCAGAATTTTATTTTGTTGTTAATAACTTTGAAAACTTGTTTGACTAATGCAGTACAGTATGAGTCTTACGGTAAGCTCTCAAAATAGTGTCACTTACTGAGCAGCTAGCAAATAGCTGTATCTGAACTGAAATACTGAGAAATTACATATTGCTCTCCTCAGTCTATAGATGAATTCTTGCTTTGCTTCACTAAAAAAAAGTGGAATTTGAATCATACTGTAAGCAGTTGGCTTGAGAACAAGTACCAGAAACTTGATTCAGGATGTGAGTTCTCAAGTTGGATCATAGTATTTTGCTGTGTATTTGATAGTTGGATTTAAACTATCTCCTTTTTAATACCATACTATATTTTTTGCAGTATGAAGAACCTTACATTACTATTGATTTGAAGCAAAATTCCTCAGAGAAATCTTCTGGAGATGTGGATATAGCTGATGTGGCCTACTACTTCGAAAAAGATGTAAGTGTGTCATGAGTAAAGACTGCCAAAGACTAGATGTGTATATTGTATTGCATTCGGGAGTTTTAAATGTGTACTGGCTAAAGCAAGATGAATTATTGCAGTGCCTAGCTAAACGCCTATTACAGTGTGAACTAGCAATTCTCTTTTTTCCTGTCTGTTCTTAGGTAAAAGGTGACTCCATCTTTCATAACAACAGACTAAATGTCAGCATTGATAATGAAATACTGCATTTTGAGAAGACAGTGGTCTACTATGTTGATGAAATAGCACCGGAGTTTTCCATGAAGTCTCTGACTCCTGGCCTCATTGCTGTCATTGTAGTAGTAATAGTAGCAATAGTTGCTGCAATTGTTGTTCTGGTAAGTTCTAACAAAGCTGCCAAGCAGAATGGGTAACGGTGTAATTTGGGAAATAACAACATACCATGGTAGTTGGACTCTGATAGAAACAGTCTTCCTCTGTAAACTGGCTGCTTTTTTGAGACTTGGGAAGTGGGAAAGAGGTGGTGGACATGAAGGGTGTTGTGTGGAAAACAAAAGTATTACAAAAAACTCATTGAGGTGAAGAAAGTACCTGTCTTGCCTTCTGATTTAAAGTAGTTGAGTGACAGACAGCCTCTTGTGTGTGTATGTTGCTTTGGAAGCATGGGAAAGGGACAGCTTCAAGTTTGGAGTTCTAAAGTCGCAACCAGATAAAGTCAAAACTTAAACTTCACAATTATTCTGTCCTTCTCTTGCAGGTCTTCACAAGGAGGAGGAAAGGGAAGTACGTGAAAGCAGAGGTAATTAATTTCTGTTTATGGTGAATGTGCGGGAAGGAGGTTGGCCAGAATCCAGTAACTCCTGAGTTTGTAGCAGGTTAAAAGCTTGCTTCAGGTGTTTCAGATGTGTTCAAGGAAACTGAAAGTATTCACATTCTGTAACTGGTTTTCATCTCTATGTAGTTCACCATCTTTGTTCTGCACTAGTTTCAAAGGCAACTGGTGATCTGCTGCCTTTCCTGGGGTGGAGGGCAGTGCTGACAGCAAGTACTCTTTTTACGTATCTATAGCAAGGGCTATACAATCCACAGGAAATACTGATAGTCATCTTCTGTCATGAAGACCTTTACTTGAGGTATTTGCATGGAGCTTGCAGTTTCTATTGAACAGTTAGTTTCCAATGGAATAGTAACAAGTGGTGTTAGTGCACATGGTGCTTCACCCCAAGTGTAGAGCCTTTTGTAAAGGAATCCAAAGGGTGTTGTAGCTAAATAGTGAAGTCTGCTCCCTGCACACACCCCAGAGTGCTGTGTTGTTTTTTTTTTAATAATTAAAAAAAAAAAAAGGCCGAAGTGTTACAGCGGTCCTTGCGTGTTTGATTCTGTTAGGGTTACATCAAATCCCTTTGCTAATGAATATCTGGGTTGTTAAGTCCTATTGACTTCTTGGGTTTCATGTTGAGAAGTAGTACAATGTTGATCTCCCTCTACCTCCTCCTCTCCAGGTGAAGGAAATGAATGAAATGCATAGAGGACTGAATGCATAACTAAATCAGCTGAAGATGGAGTAAGATTCAAACAAGAAGACAACAGAAACATTGGAGGCATGGATCTTAACTCTTAAAAGATTCTTCCTGAAAGGGAGACAATTATGCTCGCTTAGTGATTGTTAAAACTCTTAACAGCCAAGACTGGTAACCATGCTACTACTTTTACTATTTGTTGAGAGTTAAATCTTAAATGCCCCATCTTGCTCAAGTTAAACTTAACTATTGCTCCCTGATTTAATTTTTTTGTCATGATGAAATGAGTTGACAACTGCTGTTACTAGGGTTTTGGAGCATATGTGCTTAAACAGTTGTTTTACCCTTGTGGGAGGTTTATTGAAAATAATGATTTTTTTTTTAGCCATGTTGTAATGAGAGTGTCTCCTGTATAACTGAACATGATGTTTTTATGGCTGTTTGTAAATATTTGAAGTTGGTCTTGGTGTTTTTTATGACTTGAGTTAATAAAACTTTGAAACAGGCTTCTAATTCTTCCATGTTGATGATGATCTGCAAGCTACTGTGCTTCAAAATTCAGCAGTGTAGTATTTCCTTAAAGCAAGCAACCTCAGCACAGGTGAAAATATTCTAGAACTCCAAT
This sequence comes from Buteo buteo, assembly GCF_964188355.1. NCBI lineage: Eukaryota > Metazoa > Chordata > Aves > Accipitriformes > Accipitridae > Buteo > Buteo buteo. Next base: position 4,902,235 of record NC_134182.1, on the reverse strand, counting down.
TAACAAAGTTGTATTACCCATCTAATATATCACTACCATGATACTTTTTCTTCTTAAAGCTGTGAGAAGTATGCTTTATCCTATTTTCCACTCTTAATGTGCACCAGGAGTAAAATGATGAAATACAGCTTGTTTGTATAAAACAGAAACATGCTGTGAATGTAGCAATTTCAGGAATGCATAGACTGCTCTTTCAAATGCTATGTAAGTATTTATAATAAAACAAGCCTCTAATCTAGAACATCTCTGGTGTAGGCTTGGGGGTGGGTAGTCTTGGCATCTGGTGGTGGAGCTGGCAAAGAGCTATTACACCATTACCGTGATTTGCATAGCTATCCATTGCAAAGTTGTTGCACAGCTAGAATTTTTTTCTGTTGTTACTAGTGTTTACTGTTGCAGAGGCTGACCAAACTTTATGTGGGCTATCTACCTCCCAGAGCTTTGGATAAAAGAGCTTGCCTTGGCAGTCAGTAATCTGTGTAATGTATAATGGCTAGCAAGTAAACATGTGTAGTCTGTCCAGCATATCTGATTTATAAAGGAAATGCTGTAACTCCTGTTGCCAAAGAAATAATGAGATACAAGATAAGGAACTGAATGACACATCTTATTACTAATGCGGTGTTATTTTTGACCCCCCACACACCTAAAACAGGAAAAGTACAATAAACTACTGAGAGGATATTCTGCATACCATGTTCATAAAATTAAATGTGAAACATACCCCATTAGAGGGCTTGTGTGCTTCTGCTAAATACAATAGGGATGTTGCTGGACTGCGTTGAATGTATGTCTGATGTCATGGGTCACCAGTATACCTGCTGCCTTTGAACACGGTGGTAGCTGACGTGTGTGTTACTGTGTTGGGTGTTGAAATGCAGGCAGCGACTGTTCCTGCGGGTCTTCCAACTTGCGGTGCTATGAACTCAGGGGTGTGTGCTGAGCTGCTGCAGCCCTTGGGTTTTGCTAAATTTCTCTTGAGTCTACAGCACATTTTGGGAAGTGGAGACACGTGCATTTGCTCTGTTGAGTTGCTGCTCCTGCTAAGCACAACAGTCTTGGGGTAGGGAATTTACCGCAGTGCTTTGCAGGCTTTTCAGGTGCTTTTTCAGTGACAGCTTCTGTAGGGCTGTTTCTCCCTCTGCCAAAATATGCCACTCCCTTTCTCACCAGGTATGCAGGCGGTCTGCTGAGATACGATGAGTTTCATATGATTCTGTAAGCTGTTAAAGTCTGGTTTTCAGTAAGCTTACCTTTTGCTGAGTCATGTGAATTACTGTCTTCACCAGTTCTTCACTATCTCCACATCCTATACTTTCTTAAAAGTTTACAATATGGTATCCTTGCCATTCCTTCTCCCCAAGATAATAATGCTATTGTTTCCTCTCCTCCTCTTCCTACCCTCCCCATCTCCATTTCATACCTTGTTTTTGGCCTGTGCGATGGAAAGAGATGTCTGTGCTGTGGCTGGGCGGGAGCTACACATGTGCTGACTCGACAGGCTGGTGTGTACCTGCTGTGTGGCCTGGACCTTGTCCCAGTCAGTTTGTTTGAAAATCATTTTCTCCCTACTTTTCCCACAGTAGAGGAAGGCATTTAGATCCTTTTCAATTTCTTTACCTAATGGAGCTTTCCATGTTAGATACTTGTACGGGCTTACTATCTCTAATACAGCCTTCTTGTCAAATTTGACTGAAACTAGCCAAGGGGTTAGAAAACCACAAAGTTTACAGAAATTAATTAAAAAATAGAAGACAGTTTAACTAAATCCACAACTGAAAGGATTGTACTATAGCTGTCTCTAAACTCAGTTACTATGGTACAAACATGATGCTGCTCAGCTCTCAAAATGGTGGTCAATAATAGGTTTTTCCCTAGTTTCCTTTTCTAAATGGTTTTATTGACCTTTATATTGGCTTTTGGTTCGTTCCATTTACCAAACACTGCACTTGTGCAACAGTGCAGCTGCATAAAAGTGTGTATTTATAGGGAAATGGAAAAGGATGAGGGGGAAAAGAGTTGAGGAACTAGTGTATCAGCATCCTGCAGCTTTATTGTGTTTTGTAGGGGTTTTTTATAGCTACAGGAGACTAATGTGCTGAAATAAAAAAAGCCACTACTAGTGCCAACTCTCCACATACGCATGTGATGTTTCTTCTCATATATAGAGCAGCTTTGAACTGCTGGCAAAAATGATTGCTATTGAAAAATAATATGGTATTAAATAGCAAAATACTAAATGTTCTCTGTTTTAATACTTTGAAAGCATTCAGCAAAGTTAAAAAGTAAGTTTCCTGTAAAAGAAACAAACCAATAGAACTTAATAAAAGAGTATTAGTCACTACATGAATTTTTGACAAGGTAAATATTTTAATGAATCCATCTGCCTAATTCATTAACTTCCTTCCATGAAGGATCATGTTTTTTAAATCTAAAGTTCTACACAAAATTGCGATACCATGTTCCCTCTTTTTTGATGTAATGTCAATGGTGATACAGGATATGAAAGGCAGACTGAAGATTTGTTAAATAATTTGAGACTGAATAAATGAGATCTTTTGTTACAGAGAGGGGGTAGACATAAACTGTACAAGAAACCCTAGTAAAAATATTTATCTTAGTGCCTATGTATAACATGGGAAAATAGTGTTTGTATAGGCAGATGCAAATCTATTACTTCCTTATGAATTATTACACTAGCATATATATATTATTACTGCTGAGCAAAATTAAATAAATGTTTATACAAAGACAATGAGAGACTTTTTAGAAGAGGATATGCAAATAACATATTTGAGAAAGCATGACCAATAAGGTCTATGTAACTTTCTTCCAAAGATCCAAGTAATCCCTAAGCATAGTTTCCACAACTACAAAATAAAAGGTTGATGTTGGGTATGTAGGGTCTATTGACAGTAGCATGCTTATTACCCTCCTGAACAATCATAATTAGTTTGGTAAGAGAAGTAACATTGTTTGTGAACCATGTTTATTTATATCCTCTCCTGCTGGACTTTGATTGCTATAATATACAGTGACTTAGGATTACTGAGACTGCTTGACATAGCCCAGCAAATATTCTTGAAAACTAAAAATGCCAGCAGCTTTCCTGCCCCAACTCTACAACTGCTAGTTACTGAACTCTAGTAGCTCCCAGGAGAGGCTGCAGTCATATTACAAAGGTCTGTCGATGGTCATACAGGCAGTCAGGCATGCTGTAGGGGTAGCTTATATGTTGGGGATAGTTGGGCCCATCCTCACAGAGTTTTATGAACTGTGCTAAAATCTTTGTCCTCTTGTCTTAGCAGTGACATGCAGTGGTAGACTTATGCAAGGGAGAGGGTAGTAGATAAAAAGGAAGTGGTGTGTAATGTTAGCGACAACACTTAATAGGTTACAGTATGTAAAAACTTCATACGTGTAAGAAGTGGTCTTTTTCTCTACTAACCCCTAAATGCACTGCAGAACCTTTGCAGGTTCAGGTGCCTGCAAAGTAGAGGCATGGCTGTGCCAAACTGATCTGCGTGAAGAAAGTGCATGTGAGAAAGTTAAAAGGTCCTTTACAAGGCAACAGCCACATTTTCTGTTTTCAGTTACATTAACTAAATATTCTTATCTTCTTGATATTATCTTAAGTCTCTGCTGCATTATACATACATACCCACCAGTCTAATACAAAATTTTCCAGTAACGTCCCCACCAACTCAAAAGCATTAGATGTCGTTGATCACACACTTGTGTACTAATTAACCTTTCGTGAAAAAGGATATTTTTTTTTTTTCTGTAGAGAGGTTAAAGGACATCCACTTTCCTAACTGAAAAGCCGTTGCAACTTTTCTGTATATGCTAGTTATGCATAAGAAGGCAACAAAATTAATTAAGGTCTAGATTCGTATCCATTTTCCACCTGCCATGTGCGTAACAACTGCAGCCATCTTCTCATTCCTGTTGCTCCTGGTAGGCAAGGGAGAAAGCAAGGAAGCGCTCTGTTAGCAACAGCGCACTGAAGCAGCCAAGACTGGTAACAGGGAGATGGTCCCCGTTCAGAGTTAGACCTGGCAGAGACCAGCCTGTGCACCGAGCTGCCCTGGAAGAACAGATGGGGCAAAGAAAATGGCAGAAGCTCAGAGCAAAGGTGATCGATCCGGTGACGTTTTGTGCAAGAGATGTCACAACAGAAACGTTTTTCATGGACTGTGGTCACCACGCTAAGAGGTTAGCAGCCAGTTTAGGTGGTGACTTTCTGTAAATGGGAGCCTGCAGCTCAGCAGAACTGCCTTGAGCAAACTGCTGAATGAAAAGGTGTAGCCAGCCCAGAGGAGAGAGAAGGAAGGGCTGCAACATGCAGCAATTACAGCTTAACAGACATTATTTTATCTCTTTTGAAGGTGGTAATGATGTCCCTGGAGCCCACCTCCTCTCCAGCTGTTTGTACAGGACACTTTTTTCTTTCTTGTCCTATCTTCTGCCTTATCTGTAGTCATCGATATGTACAAAGACAAGCACTCCCAGCAATTTGGAATGTGTATTTTGGGCTGATCTGGTATTATTACCTCTTGGCAAGGTTGCCTGACATGAGTGCCTTCAGAAGGTTATGTATTTGCTAAATTACAATTATTCAGGATGAATTTTCCTATCTGAGTACTGCCACAAGCAAACACTTTTGGTGGAGGGAAGTATCAGACCAGATAATTTAGCTACTTCTGAAAATAAGGTTAGGAAAAGTACGCTTACTCAAACTGAAAATAAATCCAACTGCCCTGCCAGAGCGATGTCATTTTTACAACTGTTATGGAGATAACAGGAAGATTTTAGGCAACTACAAAACTGTCAAAGCTCTAGTGATCTTATGCTTTGCTTCTTCCTTCCTAAGTCAAATGAAGGCAGATTGGACTTTTTTCCCACAAGAACCGCCTGCGATCCTTCAGTGTGTGCGTTTGCGAAAGGGCTTTGAAGGCCTTTTCTGGAAAAGCTGCATTACCTCAGGGGTACAGGACTGGGGTTTGGGTGGGGAAGGCTGAGGTGGGGACAGGCAGCCCAGGGTGACACTAGGCAGGAACAGGGCAGAGGTGGGGATGCCAAAGCCTTCCCTGTGGAGGGACAGCCAGCACATGGCAACACCTTCAGACTGAGGTATCAGGGTGGCCCCAGTGGTAAAAGGATGGTTTAGTGTGAAAACCTGAAGTGGTCCTCATGTGAGCCTCTGAGGGCCTTTTGAAAAGCATCTATTGACACCAAGAAATATTAAAGATGAGCACAGTGATTCACCAAGTGGAAAGAACAGAGAAGTCAGGTGAGAAATCTAGGGAAAGAGGTCCCAAAAGCATGTCATAGCTAGGACCTGGGGTGGGCCAGGAAGAGGGAGGAAGGGTGGGAGATGAGATAGAAAATGCTGAGGTAACATAGGGTGGAAAGGAGAGAAAAAGAAATGGGGTGCAGACAAGGGGACGTTCTGAAGCAGCCAGATGGACAAACCAGAAGAATGGATAAGCATTTAGACAAGAAATGCTAAGGCATTTCTTCAATTCTAAGATGTGTTTTGACTATTGATGATAAGGTGCAGACAACTGAATTGGGGTACAAGAATCATGATTTGGAACTGACTGGAAAAAGAAAAGTGGTGCAAGACAAAACAAATTAAAAAAAACAATTTGATTTAGCTGATTAAACCCATTCTTCTTAATAATCACTGAACGAAAGATTGTTAGACTATACCTATACTGTTTCTATTCCTTTGTGTCTTTAGATCAAAAGGAAAAAAATTGCATAGGACAGTGCAAGGAAAAGGTAATTTAAAAGCAAAAAAATTAAGAACTTTGGGCCCAGGGACCACACTGTAGCCAGGGCTCAGGATCCCTCCAAGCAGCACGGGTCAGACAGTGCCCTTTCTGTCCCTGATCTGGGTGACCTCAGTGTGTAAATGCAGGTCAGGTCTTCGGGTTTTTTTGGCCATTTGCCACGTTGCTCCTCGCACTGTGTGGCAGGAGCGATCCCCGCCCTGTAAGGAGGGCGAGAGTGGCTTTCTCTTTGCCCAAGGTGGGACACGGAGTCTCTGGACACCATTCCCGCTGTAAGCAGAGGAGGGCCCATTACCTCACAGCCTTCTGCCTCAGGGGCAGTCCTAGCCAGGCTGTGTTACAGCAGTTGCCTTCTGGCAGCCTACGAAGCTCCTCGGCAGGCTGAGCCCCGCGGGCCTTCACACCGCACACCCCCCTCCTCACCGAGTAACCGGAGTGACCACCTCAGCATGGCCGCCCCGGGCCTCCCTTCCTCTTCTGGGCCGAGACCTTTGACGACTGCACGCCTGCGCGAACGAGGCCTAGCCCACTCCGGCGCTGACAGGAGGTCGCCCCCAAACACGAAACCCCGATCGTCGCGTAGGTCTCGGCGACCCTCACCCGCCACCGCCGAGAGGGAGCGGCGGGCCCGGCGGCAGGCAGCGGCCCTTCACCGCCCCGCCGTTGCCATGGCAGCGCGCGGCGCGCGGGCGGGCCCACCCCTCACTCTCCCATAAGGCAGGCGGCCACCCGCCATGCCCCGCTCGGGCGTCCAATAGGGGCGGGGAGGGGCGTGGCGCGCTGCTCAGGCCCCGCAGCGATTGGGTGTCGGCGCACGCCTGCGCCGCGGCGGGGGCGGGGGGTATCGGGGCGCGCGCGCGCGGCGGCCGCCGTTGGCGGGAGGCGGCGGCGGCGGCGGCAGCAGCGGCAGCAGCTCAGCGATGGCGGTGGAGCCGCCGCGGGAGGTGGTGTGGCCGGAGGGCGCGGGGGCCGAGGCGGGCTTCGTGCGCGCCGTCCTGTCGCTGCCCGAGAAGCCCGACACCACCGTGCGGTTCTTCGAGCGCGGCGACTACTACACGGCGCACGGCGCGGACGCGCGGCTGGCCGCCCGCGAGCTCTTCCGCACCCGCGCCGTCATCCGCCAGCTGGCGGGGGCACCGGGTGGGTGCGGGGACGGGACACGCGGGTCTGAGGGGAGGAGGGTCGGACTCGGCCTCCACCTCCCCGCCGGGGCCTCGCTGTGGATGAGCGGCGGGCCCCCGGCCTCGGGTGGCCGAAGGGGAGCGGGGGAAGGAGGGAGCGGGGGTCTCGCTGGGGTCTGACAGGAGCGGTGTGTTCTCCAGGGCGAGGCCTCCCGGGGCTCACTCGGGTCGGGACGCGGCCTCTTTTCGCCTTCGGTCGCGGTATTTCGTGGCTACCTTGGGCTTAAGTTCGCCGTGGCGTCATTTTTTTCAAAGACCGGGGCCTTGTCAGGGCGAGAGAGCGTGAGGCGCTGCTGGTTTTTCCCCGCTCGAGGTCACCGTTAATCGGTGAAGCCTGCAGCACCCGGGGTGTTGCTGAGAGCGAAGGCAGCGCTGCTACCTGCGGCTCTGCTCTGGGTTGGTGAGTGGGAAGGGAGGCATTAAGAGGTCACCGGGTTTTAAGGTCCCCTCTGATTCATTGCAGCTTGGAAGCAGGCATAACTGAATGCAAATCTCTCTTCTTCAGCCTCTCGCAGCTTTGAAGTGATAATTAGTAGCCATTCTGAGTAGGACGTGTGTGACAGCTGTAGGTGTACAAACGTAGGAAGGTATCTACAGCAGAAAGCACGGTTCTCAGTGTGTGCTTCTCGTCACATAAGCTCATACTACAGGGCTGTCAGATGTGGATAGTTAGTTGAACACAACATGTTGCATAGGCTAACGGCAGTTAATAACATTTTTCCAGCGCGTTGGTAGATTTGCATTTGTGAAGATGATCGCGCGGTACGTTCTGTGATAACTGAGGATGGGGCTCGTGCAGTTCTGTGGTGCAGGTGATAGGTAAACAATAGTAATGTCATGCTTGACTAATGATGGCCTGCAGAAGTAAATAACATTTAATAATGTATTGCATGAGATTTTCTCTTCCATCCGCCCCCTGTCACTTTTTATTTGTTATCTCTTGGTATAAGACAGTGGAGCTTGCAAATGTTGGATGTAAGAGCATTGGGATAAACTATCTTGTCAGAGGAGGCAAACCTCAGTATTATTCTTAATCTCGAGGAACATAATGTTGCAAAGTTACTGGTTCATACTTTGCAAAATAAACCTGTTTGTTATGAGTGAATTTTGTGTGTGTGTGTGTGTAATGGCATTAAAAAGAGAATGACATTCTCATGTGTTTCATTTTCTGTTGCAAGTGATGAGCTAATGCATCAAAACCAAAAAAAAACCCCAATGCCTTCCCCAAAACCCCAAGAAAACCTCATGAAAAAACAACTTGTGGAGAAGTTGTAGAGCTTAATGGTTTCAAGTGTAGAATTTGATATGTCTTCCAGACTAGAAACACATGCATGACTGTTATTTTTGTATTTCATTTAAAAGTGATAATTTCACAGATGTAAGCCTGTGGCTGTCAGCTCTGGTTTTAAAACCTTTAAAGCCTTATCTAGCATATCCAACTAAAAGTCAGCATAAAACTACATTTTTTTGCTTTCAGGATGATATAAAAGCACACGCGAGCTTCAGCTGCCTCCTGCTAGTGTATTATGTAGTCTTAGTTGAAAAAAAGAAAAATTGTAATTTGTTGGACAGTTCTGCACTTGGAAGGAGAACCTAATTATGTGGAATTAGTTTTTTACCTGCTTCCAAAAAAAGTCTTACTAGAGATTTGAGGAAAGAAGAGGAAAGAAAATGGAAAAAATCCTATTTAAAATAAACCCATAAGTTCTTATGGGTGTGGAAATTCGCTGTTTAACATCTTTCATGTAAAGGGAGGAAGAGCCTCAAATGCGATGAAGGCATGCTACTGAAAAGAGGGATGTGATAATCCCTATTTATTGCTTGTGCTTACTTTATATGTCATTTAGCTCTCATGTGTCTGGCACCAGTCTGAGTTAATTCCACTTGTTGATGTGGCAGGAAACTTGATATACCCCCCCAAAACCCCAATTTGTTTCATAGTGGAATTATCTTATTCTGTGAGTAGGCTGCTGCCAGAGGTAGCATGGGAGGTGGGGAAGTAGAAGTGGTGTTGCTCCTCTTGGCAGCTGTATGGAATTAAATTTGTTCAACTATCATCTGCCTGCACCCTTATAGGGAGAGAAGCAAGAAGTCTGTCATTTAGGCACTTTGTAAGTTAGGTTTTAATGTAAACTTCTAAACTTCTTTGAGAATGTGTTGTTTTTACAGTATATATTGTGATAAATGGGAAATAGAAATGTCTTGGCATGTGTGTTTCGCTATCTTCTGAGTGCGAACAGGGTGACAGTCTGTCCTGTCAACAGAAGTGGCTTATCCTGGAAAGAAAAGATGTTACCCAGAAGGAAAACCTGTAGCAGGCTTCCACCACTCAGATTAAAATGTGTGAAACATTAATTAGAAAACCAAATCGAGACTATTGTAAGAAGAAGGAAACTGAGAACAGAGCTCCTTGTATATATGTATGTATAGATTTAGTGAAATTTGGAAATGAACATTGTTTTTATTTGGATGGGGAGTATGCTTTCTTCATTCTTAATATTAACCAGTTGAATGTTGTGGGTTTGTGTTGTTTCATGGATTTTACGTGTTTGCTTCTTTGATACTAGAATAGTGTCCATCCTGAAGGCTGTTCTTGGGGATTTTGATTACAGAAAATAAACTTTATGAACAAATTCAGGTATCTCATAATTTTCTTTTTTCCTTTTTTGTAGGAACTCAGAAGCTTGAGAGTGTTGTGCTTAGTAAAATGAACTTTGAATCTTTTGTGAGAGATCTGCTTCTGGTTCGTCATTACAGAGTTGAAGTTTACAAGAACAAAGCAGGGAGTAAATCTATCAAAGAAAATGACTGGTATTTAGCATACAAGGTACAATTTTCAACCTTTATGATTGTGAGATGAAAGAAAAAAAACCTGTAAGTCTTTCTCTGAGCTCCTCAGCTTGGAGGTTTGGGATTTTCAGGGACTGACATTGGTGGTATGATGGTAAATCGTGTAGTCTGTTGTATGTGCCTGTATTTTCTACTGCTCTAAGGCTGGACGAACTTCTGTATCTTTGCCATAGGTTGGGAAATAAAGGAATCCTAAAGTAGCTCACTTTGTGTAGATGATGTGTAAAATTTTAATGGTTAAAAAAAATAGAACAGACGTATGTTTCATATTAATGGATTGTTCAGTACTTAGTTTTATCAGTTGTCGTCCATTTTAAAGGAAAAAAAAGTATGTGTGTATATACACACTCTTTAAAAGTGTATTTCTTTTCTAAATAGGGTTCTCCAGGAAATCTTGCCCAGTTTGAGGAAGTTCTCTTTGCCAACAATGACATGTCAACAGCCATTGGGGTTGTGGGTGTTAAGCTGTCTACTACTGATGGACAAAGAGTGGTAGGCGTGGGGTATGTCGACGCTACGCTGAGAAAATTGAGTGTCTGTGAGTTTCCAGATAATGATCAGTTCTCAAACCTTGAAGCTCTACTGGTTCAACTAGGACCGAAGGAGTGTGTGCTACCAGGAGGAGAGACTGCAGGAGAAATGGGAAAACTACGACAAGTAAGGGAACCACTGTGGCTTACAGCTAGACAAAAGTTTATCTAAAAAGCTGTAGTCTAACCTATTAGCTAGGGTCCATGATTTAGAATCATAGAATCATTTAGGTTGGAAAAGACCTTCAAGATTGAGTCCAACCATCAACCATGCCCACTAAACCATGTCCTGAAGTACCCTGTCTACTCGCTTTTTGAATACTTCCAGGGATGGTGACTCAGCCACTTCCCTGGGCAGCCTATTCCAATGTCTGACAACCCTCTTGGTAAAAAAATTTTTCCTAGTATCCAACCTAAATCTCCCTTGCCACAACTTGAGGCCATTTATGGAAAATGGAGCAGCAATATGTTAACTTGAAGTTTTGACTTACTCATCCAAAATGTATTATTTGTCTGTTGACTTATTTGCATTTTAATCGGCAGAAGTTGTTCTAAGTGTAAAATCTTGTCTGTCATTCTTCTCTCTGCAACCTAGCAGTAAATAAATCTCTCATCAGGGTTTGTTTCTGTCATGAACATCTGTCCCCTGAATATTGAAAGTAGTTGATAACTCTGTGTGTTTATGGACAACAGGTCATTCAGAGGGGAGGAATCTTGATTACAGACAGGAAGAAGGCGGATTTCACAACAAAAGATATTGTTCAGGATCTCAATCGCTTGTTAAAATCAAAAAAAGAAGAACAAATGAATAGCGCAGCATTGCCAGAGATGGAAAAGCAGGTGAGCACAGAGCAAAGCTTAATGTGTTCCTGTTTTTTTAGAAGGAGAGTGGTGTGTGTACCTGTTGTGAGCTGATCTCTGTCCTCACTGGTCCTGTTTTATGCTGGATTCCCATACTTCTGGGAAAGTATATCGTACAACCCGTGGTATATTAAGCTACATTCTTGCTGAAGTGTTTCACAGTTCTGCTCAGCTTGAGTCTGTGTCAAAGTTCGATTCCAGGGGTCCTGGAAAAAAAAATTAGAAAACCCTTCACTTATCTCTAAAGTAGTAAACTCTGGTAAGCAAATAGGCTGTGCACAAGAGGTGTTTCCTATTCATAATCTATCTGGCCTAAGGACAGAAGTACAATACTTCAATTATTTTGCATGACCGGAAAATTAGTATTTGAAAACAGAGTAATGTTTATGATAATATTTTTGTATTTTGTATCATCTTATGGCTCAAGCATATGATTTAGTGCCTGCATGTGAACTGAACATGTTTGTTCTTAGCTGCAAACAAGAGGTAATTTGCTTGAGAGAAACATGTTTTAAAATGCTCTTCACTGCTGATGCTCACTGCAGGTATAAGGTACAGAGTTATTCTCCCTTAATGTGTGATTTCATAACAGGTTAAAATTGTCTGAAGTGTGTTGCAGCTGAACAAGTCAGTCATATTGCTGCCTCTCTTTTGTACTGGCACTAGCGTTTGTAATGTCATGCAGTGAGTCAGATCAGATCCTTGTTCTGGCTGAAAACTAACCCTGAAACCATGTCCTGAGATGATCCATGATACCTCATTTATCTGCAGTAACTTGTTTGTGTTCCTGAGCCAGAAACATCCTGATAACAGCTTTGGAAAGCTGGCAAGGTGTGTACTTCACATTTTGTTTATCAGATTATGCAAATGTCTAGTTCATTGTTCTTGCACCTACCTAGAAAGATGCTGCAGTGCCGTAAAATGTCCCTATGAAAATGAAGTCTTGTCAAACAGGATGAGTCTCTCACAGGCCTGCTGGAATTGACATGGCTCAAAGTCTTTCCTGATAATAACTTTCTAGGGGCTTTTAACAAATACTTCCCATTTCAGGAGTGTTTCTAACTAGAATGTGGTGTGTTGTTTTTTTTTTTTCTTTTCTTTTTTCTTTTTTTTTTAAACTTCAGGTTGCTGTTTCATCTTTGTCGGCCGTTATCAAGTTTTTAGAGTTGCTGTCAGATGAATCTAATTTTGGACAATTTGAACTGACTACTTTTGATCTTAGTCAATATATGGTTCTAGATAATGCAGCTGTTCAAGCCCTCAACCTTTTTCAGGTAAGAAATGCACACTTGAATGGGTAAGTGTTTTGCAATATACTTATTTAGCTGCTTGGTAGGTAGCCTGACTGCCCAATCACAGCTCCCCAGATCCCGATTAATGGTAACTTCTACATTTTTAGCTTTGTTTTCAGCTACTCCTGTACAGTGTATGTTTAAACACTATTAGCCGCTGTTACCACCTTTTTTGGTTTTGTATCTTGTTAGTTTACTTTGAATGTAGAAGAGAAGATTGCCAAGGAGGTAGAAAGTGGCTACAAACAAGTGTCTGTGTAGAATGCAGATATGGGAAGAGCCGTAGAAGTACCTCATGGTTGTAGCTGCTGAGCAGGCTGGCTGAGCAGTGGTGAGAATGCTTTGTCTTTTCTTGGTTATAGTCAGAGAAGTTCACGTCTCCTGTGGCAGGAGCAGACTTGGGGTGTGAGAGGGGAGGAGAGTTCTGGAGTTTTGTGGTACGATAGGAACTCCAAAGCACAGTTGCTTTATACAGTAGTTCTGGTTTGGGGATAGAGAATAGAAGCCTGAATTAGATGGTATTAGGGGAACAGGAAGCATATGGCAGGAGCACTGCTGTTGGTGATGGAAGGGAAGGGCTGGCTGCAGCAGGTAGGGCAATGAACAGGACAGTATGTAAGAACATTCTGAAAGCACTGTGGCATGCTAACTGGCCAGTGTAAATTTAACTTTTACACACATTTTCTACAAATCCAAGCAGGTTACCAGTCTCCTCCATACCTCCTACCATGTGTGGCTTTCTGCTTTGCTGGTTTTTACAGTTGTAGGAAAATGTGGAGTCGAAGTGGTGTGTTGTATCAGCTTTTCTCTCTTGTTTTCATGTTAGTAAATGCTGCTTAGCAATCTTTGTTTGGAGCTAATGTGCTTGAGTTTCAGATTTATAGGAAGAAATCACAAATATAGTCCCCTGTTTACCTTAGAGGGATTTCAGGAGGAAAAAACAGCATATATTCAGCATTTGAGCTGGTTAACCCAGGAGAGAAATGTTTGTGGGTTTTTTTTGTTGTTGTTTTTGTTGTTTTTTTGTTTTCTTTTTCTTTATTTCCTGATGCAGTGCCACTGTCTAGGGAAGGAAGCAAAAACTGTATCTCTTCTCAGGCTTTATGGAGGTGTTCTCAGAAGTTCAACACTGTCTTAGCTACATCCCTTTATAAGTCCTTGCAGGTGTTACCCTTTTTTTTAGGGGCTGTTGTGAGAACAAGGGGTTTGCCATGTAGCAGGAAGCTGTGTTGTTGCCTGTGTGGCAGGCTGTCTGTGGGGAGGTTTTTGGGCAGGCACTGAAGCAAAGGCAAAATATTTTGTAATTTGAGTTACTCTGTGAGGTGTGTAGGTAAAGTTCTTATGGTGCAGCAGATGCAGTTGATTATATGAAACTCTAGCCTTTCAACTTGGATGTGCTGAAGTAGGTTATTTTTGTATATGTACTCTGTGATATGCTTTCTTGGATTCAGAAGTTTTTCATGTGCAATACTGTCCAGAACACTGAAAATAGGCACATCCACTTTGGATATTAGATTTTCCAGGGATTAAATGTGTCAGTATACCTTCTTACTGCATTCATTTCCTGTTGTGGCGATGCTAGTTCTACATCCCAGTTGTTTACTGGCATCCAGACCTGCTCCTGGCTGAATGCTTGCCTGCTGTTTTAATTGCAGGTGTTCTTGGGTAGAGAGGGTTGAGATTTTCATGTCAAAGTTAAGAGTTGAAACAAGCTTGTTGGCTGTTTTTCAATGTTAAACAAAATTTTTTCTTCCTAGTTGTCTGTGCAAAACCCAAACAAAACCCCAGGAAAAATGCCCAAAAGGTTGTCTTGAGTCTAGTTAATATTAAACCTAAATTATAGAAAGTAAACTGTAATCTGAACAGAGTAAGTTTAGAGATGTTTATAGTACTCCGAAGGTGATATGGGGAAGCTTGAGAGAATTTGGATAACTGTGTTCTTTCCCGCTGTCTCATTCTGTTGTGTCCCTGCCCCCCTCCTCCCTATCCCTCCCGGCAGCCCCCAAAGATCTCCAGCCAAAACCCTTTAACCCAAGTCCTGTTTCTTGCTGCCTTTTTTTTTTTTTTGGTGGGCAGGACCCCTATTTTTTGACCTTATGAAGGGCAAACTAGAAAATATCAAGTCCAGTCTTCCTATTCAAAGGGCAAACTGCCCAGTGACTAGGTACATTTCTAACTTCCCTGTTAGTCAGGATTAGTTTCAAAATAGACAAACCTATTTCTTGCTTGCCATGTTCCAGGGACTAGAGTGTAAGTGCTTTAATGCCGTGCTGTTTCATTTGCCCTTTTTGATGGGTGCCAAGTTGAATACAGAAAAAAACACTGATCTGTTCCTAGGTAGCAAAGTTGAGTGCCATTCAGTGGGTGGCAATAAGCTTCATTAACTTTATTTTTTTTCTTCCTTTCCAGAGTTCTGTGGAAAATGCTAATACTGCACAGTCTCTAGCTGGTTTACTAAATAAATGCAGAACCCCTCAAGGACAAAGACTAGTTAATCAGTGGATCAAACAACCGCTTATGGACAAGAATAGAATTGAAGAAAGGTAACAGTATTATGTGTTTGATAGACTTAGACTTATACAAGTTAGTAACTATTTTACAGAAGGCTCTTTCTTTTTAAGCACAAAATACTACAACCAAGAAATAATGATGGTTGGAGGTTTTTGTGTGCTATCCTGTAACACATTGTAGTTAAACAGAGCAGAAGATATTTTTCCCGGAGATGCACGTTGACAGGTTACTGTTAGATTAAATGCTTTTTACAATTATGACATTTTAAAGAGGAGGTGTGATATGTTTAGGTGGTCAAATGATTCATGCTACAGGCTAAGGCAGTATAGCAGCCACTTCCTAACTAATATTCATACTGTAAATGCTCAGTTTGTGTAATAATATTTTGATGTCATGTCCGGTTTACCAATTTAAAAAAACACAAACAACAAAACACCCAAAAGATTAAGCAGTAGTGACCTTTTCCTACTTCCAGAAAGAAACTACCTTTGACAGCAGCGGGTCACTCTTATAATATCTTGCGTAGATATTGTGGCCCAAATATGAGTGGTCTTTCTCTTCCTTGCTCTTTCATAGTGCTGCCTGCCACCATGTGGCTGCCCTACTGGTAGATAGTAGTATCAGTCGATATGAAGCCTTAGAGAATCTGGCAAATCTCTGCTGAGATCATGTTCACCATGCAAACAAAAGTTACACTTTTTTTAAACTCGTGCTAAATATAGCTATATTCTTATAATCTAAAACCAAACTTCATGCAACTCAAGTGATCAGCAGGTTAAAGCATTGCAAAAATCTATGTTAATGTGTGTCTTGACAAAGCAGAGGAGCCCAGAAAACTGAATTTAACTTTGATATCTTCTCTAAGGCTTATATTTCAGATAAGACATTACAGGTATGTCTGTATATGCTGTTGGGCTTTAGCACAGATCACTACTACCAAAAAAGAAATTTTGGCTTAGGCATGCTGATACTTAAAGAAGTTATGCAAAGAGTAGTTTTCTCTCTAGATTTCTGGACACTGACTTATTCTGCTTCTCTACAACAAATTTTTCTACTTTTTCTAATCATTTGGAGAGTGTTGCGTAGTAACTTGATCAGACCCCACTTAGAAATGTTATTAATGTTGACATTGAAATATTTGTCCCTAGGTTTATTGAATGCCGTGTCTTACTCTTGTGTGTGTTACAAGAGCTTTCATTATTAGTTCTTGATTATGTGCCTAGGATCTTCTATTTCTGTCAGTTTTGGATCCTAAGATCTGAGCCAACTTTAATTTTACAGTTACGTTGGTTTTAAGATTTTGAAAGTTATTACTCCCATTTGTAGTTTTCTTATGTCAGGGTAAACATTGGAAATTTTAACTTCTGTATCAGACTTCTTTACTCATTACTGTGCATCAGAAGTCCTGCAAGTTTGTGAGAGAGACGGTGTTTTCTTTATAAAACTGGGGTTAAATTATAGGCAGAATAAGTAACTTGAGCTGTTTTGTGGAGTTATGATCATCTCTGCATTTTGTGTTGTGATTCTGTATGGCTAATATTGACTGCATTTCGGAAAAGCTATATGTAAAGGAGGAGAGTTATGGAATTAAGAGAATGGAATTAAGCTCTTAGTGAAGCTTGTAAAGGTTGGTGTGTCCAAGTGTTAGGAGGTTGAAAGAGGTCTGTTTATAACCTCCCGTATCTTGCCCGGCCACAGAATCATCTGGGCTGCAATTTGTTAAAAGTAGGTTGTTTTAATCTGTACTTATGGACACTGACATACTATAGTCATACTTTTTTAGTTTATTCTGCAGCATAGGTAAGCCTGTCTGAATGCGTATTGCTTTCAGGTACTACTTTGATGAATTTAATTCTTTGGGATAAAAGCAGTGCATTTTACTTGTGCCGTCCTCCCAATCTTAATGCTTTTCAAAGTGTGTAGGACTGTTCTTTTTTTAATCTGAAGGAACAAGCATAATAAGAGAAGCTGTTAGTGGGACTGATGAGATGTATTGACAGATTCAGACATGTTTTGAAAGATATGCAGTCACCAAGTTGTTTTCTAGATGCTTTACAATATATTGTGGCTGTTTTAAGAATTACAAACTATAATTTAGAACATATAGGTGGTTTGAGAAGGAGATATCTGGACTGCTGTTCCTTTATGTTTCCTTTGTTGTCAAGGGAAGTTACTGATTATTTCTTAGCTAGAAGTGTGCCATGTTAAAGGACCCCCTTTAACACTAACCAATGCAAAACTCTTAGCAAACTAGACTGAACTACCCAAGCTGGATTGATGTTAGGTGACAATGTTTTGAAGTAAGCCTGCTGTTTTGCTTATACAGGAGGTATTTTGACTTAACTTTTATTCCAGTGGTGTAGAATTGGATGGCTGAAAGTTTTATTTTAAAGTTAGACTCTTGTAACCCTCTGCTAAGACCTGTAGGTGGTGCAAGTCATCTTTTGGAGCTAAATGGATCAACTTCTTTCAGTAGTTTGTAACCTGCAATGTGTTGTTCACATTTATGGATAAATAGAACACAATGTTACATCACTAGTCCATATTAACCATCGATACAGTAGCAACACAAATTAAGGTACATAGCGCACATGCTTCAGATAAAATACTGTTTGCTGGAACAGCTCTTAATGAGAGCTAAGAAAACAGGGGTTCCTGATGCTTGCTTGTCTTGAAAGACTTGGGGTTCTGCCCATGTCTGGCTGGTTTTCCATGATTAAAAAAATAATTATCAGTCATAAGTACACAAGATACAGCCCTGCTTCTCCCTTGTGGTGTGTTCCGAAGGCAAGTACGCGAGGTTCTTGCTCATTGCCTTATAGTCAGCATATTTCTGAAATTAAAATGTACTTGCAGAGACAGGAAGCGCAAATACGTATATTAATTGCGTAACACGATTGACTGTAATATAGCAAGCAACTTCAGTATGTATTGTTTATTCTTCAGATACTGGAACGTCTGAGAAATGTGGCACAATGTAAAATAATCCTTGATCTGTTTTGCCCCGTGAAGAGAACTTATGCTGAATATGTTTAATTTTTTTCTATTTTGGGGGGAAACTCTATCTGATATTTATACACAGCACAAATATAAGATTCCAGCTCACCATTTTGGTTCTCTATACATACTGTGGCTGAACCTCTTATACATCTATGTCCTGTGATAGAAGAGATGCAGGGGTCTCAGAGGAGTTAAAGGCTGTACTCAAACATCACTTGTTCTGATTCAAGCCTGTTTTGAGCTTTTCTCTTATGTTCCTAAATATCATGCTGCACGGTGGCCACATTGTAGAAACAAGTCCTATCTCTAGCAGAGTCAGAAAGTAATAGATTCAGGAAGCTTGAGGTGAAAAAATGGCTAGCAGGGTAAAATTTTCAAGTTTGTAGAACATGCTCATGAATCAGTCTTGAATGACAAAGTAGCAGCTTGTTTAAAAATGAAAAAAAACCCAACTTGTTGCTAGCTAGTGTAGGCAGGCTTGAATGGCTTTACAGTGCTTTATTTAGCAATAAGTTAACTCACATACACTTTCTCTAGCAGGTAAATGGAGGGACAGACTGGGGTAACGCATATAGGATAGCTCGGAAGCTATGTGACTGGGTGCTCATCTCAGGTGCACACGAATACACAGCGTGGATGAGAAACAGCCAGGTGAAATGAGAAGTCTGTGCATTGCAGGCCTGTGATCTCCCTCGGATTGCAGAAATGTGATCCTGCAAGTGGAGTGCTGTAGTGCGTGCTCTCTACGAGCGGCAGACAGGGAAGATGGAGGTGATGTGTTTCTGCAAAGGTACAGATGGAATGCGCAGAGCTCTGCTGCAGAGAGGGCAGCGGGCCTATCGTGAGTTTATGGGTCAGGATTAGAGAGGGGACAGCAAGGTGAGTGGCATTAATTACAGTGAGCAACTGCAGCACACCTGCCCCATCAAGATGAGGAATTGGACTAAGCCGCCTTGAAACAACAAGAAGAAACGTGATCGTAGGCCGTGGCTCTCTTGGAGGACTTGAGCCACCCCGGCACATGCTGGAGTGAAGCGTGATACTTGCGTTTTTGCACATGCTGGCAGATGAATGGGAGTCAGCAGTGTGCCCTTGCAGCGGCGAAGGGTGACTGTGCGCTGGGCTCCACTAGTATGAGCAAGTTGAGGAACGTGATTGTTCACATCAGCTTGGTAGCTGTGAGGCTGCATCTAGAGTACTGTATCCAGTGTGGGGCTTTGCAGTACAGGTAGATGGACAAACAGGAGTTGGTCCAGCGGAAAGCCACTGAGCAGGATCGTGGGCTGCAGCGTGTGGTGTATGAGGAGAGGCTGAGGGAGCTGGGTTTGTAGCCTGGAGAAGAGAAGGCTAAGGGGCAGACCTCACTGCTGGTTTCAGCTGCCTAGTGGGTGGGAGTCATTGAGAAGGTGAAGCCAGGTGCTTCTCACGAGGGCACAGCAAAAGCACGAAACAAAACAGACACCAACCTCGCCGAAGGACCCTCCAGCGGGATATAAAGAAAAAAATCTTCACTGTGCGGATGGTCAGACCCTGGAATGTATGCTCAGAGAGATGGAGGGATCTGTGTTCTTGTTCAGTGTTCAGCTTGTTTTCAGCAAGGGCTGGAACTAGAGGCCTTGAGTTCCCTTCCAATGTAAATTGTTCTGCATTAGGTTTTTGCTGCTTTTGTGTTCTTTTCTAACCTGCAGCTGTCCCTGCAAAGCATTGCAGGTAGGCTTTGTTGCCTCTGTCATTTGTGGTTAGCAGCTCTGGAAAGACCTTTGGTACTTTTCCGAGTACAGATCAGTACTTCTCCACAGCAACAGACTGATTTCAGGCAGTTAAATTAGTTAGGTGGTGGCCTGCATCCTCAGTGAGGGAGGGGAGAACTTGACCAACTTGGAGGTTTGTCTAAATGGCTTAATTAAAATGCACTTTAAATGCTGGGAGTGCCCCTAATGCCTGTGAAGAAGCTTCTGAAATACAGGTTGAATCTGAACTGGTGGAAGACAGAAATGTGATTTGTTATTGTCGTGGAGATCCTGATGCAATAAATATTTCGCATGAGAGAAGTTGTCATTCCAGTGACATGAAAATGGTGTTGGCTTCCCAGTAAGCCTCTAGAAATGTTAGAAAAATGTCACCTTTGTCATTCCAAAAGTTATCATCTCTAAGTCCCCTAGAGAACTGTTTGGAGCTTGAAGCTCTCAATGCTTCTTCTTTAACCCTCTCCCCTCCCTTCACCTGTGTTTACTATTTTCAAAACTACTAGATCACCTGTATTTTCATTTGGGTTCGCTTGTAAAACTGAGGTTGACAGTGAGTGCTGTCTAGAAATATTAAACAAAAGCTCTACTAGTCTAGCACATGTCAGACAGGCCACGTCACTAGGAAGGAATTTGCATCAAAATCCCAGGCACTTGAAACCTATTAAAAACTTAGATTCTTGTGTTGCAAGGGACTTATTTTTAGTTTTCTCATTTGAGGAGGCAACAGAGGGATGTAACCAAGAGCTGAAAAAAGACTCCTTTCATGACACCTTCAGGTGTAGGAAAGACAGTATTGCCGTTTGAGCTGGAGAAGTGCCTGAGAGCTGTTTGTATTCTGCATGTTATCTAAATCGTTTGTTTTCTAGGTCAAGGATCAGCAATCAGCGTTGCAAATCTGTAAATTATAGGTGGCATTCAGTGGTGCAGCACTGGACCGGGTAGTCATAGTATCTCCTAGTTGATACTTCCAGCTCGCCCACTTCATCCTGACAAGTCCTCACTTGGTGCAAAATAAATAGAAGGATTAAGCTTTTACTGAGTTTCTTTTGCATCTAAATTTTGAGGCTTAAGGGAAATGAAAAATTAAACTAAAATTTGGTTGAAACGTCAAATTGGTTTTCAGATTTGTAAGAAATAATCAAATTGCTATTTATTTAGGGAAATGTGAATCTGTAGCTGCCATACTGTTCTTTTGCGCTCAGCCTGCCAAAAGGAGGTGGATGGTAATTACTGCAGTAGTTAAATTTTACTTAGAATCTGTGTTTAATTATTCAGGATTTTTTTTAAAAATCACAGCCATAAGTTAATGAAGTTTGCAGTTTAAGACTGTGACCATATGAAAACGTTTACTATGTACATGTGCAAAGCTCTCTGGTTTGTCACAGTATCCTTGGTGGTCACTATTTTGAACATTGTGTACAGGAATATGGTATATTCTCCATGAAAGAAGAGTGAACATATTATTGTTTCTGTTATGTTTAATTTATATCCACAAACATTAGAAAGGTGGCATGTCAGGAAACTGCAACGGAAGCTCTTGGCAAGATAATTTTGTCTTGACTTGCAATTTAATTTCGTTTATCATGTGTAAGGGTTGTAGAAGTCTTAAATCTTTTGTTTACATACAGTTTTGAGTTTCTCCTCTGTACAGAATGAATGCAAATGAAGAAATACTTGGTTTTTACGGCAAAGAAATAGAACTTGTTCAGTACACTCTTTGTCTGCACAAGTTTAAGGAAATGCACGGGTTAGCAATTTAAAAGAGTATTAGTGTTGATGGAGTAGTGTAATAACCTTTTAATTTTAATAATGTATGGAAACTTGTAAGGAATAAAACACTTAGAAAAAAATAATAATGGAAATACTTTTCCTCAGCTGTCTCTAGTCTTTGAAGACCATGCAGTAATATTGTTTTATCACTGGATCCCAAAATGCCATATTTAATTAAAAAGGAAGACTGGCACAAAACCTCCACAGTGTAAGGCATTATGCTGACAAGCAGCCTTAGCTGCTTTCCATCTTCAGGTTCTCTGGAAGGTTTTGGGTGGGGCAGTTTCACTGTATGGAGTTTACTAATTTGCTCATGACTGTATAGTACTAGATGCGTTCTTGTTCTGTCATCTTCATTGTTCTTTGTTATCATATAAGAAATGGAGGTTTATTAGTAATTCTTAAAAGATGGGCTTATGTTTTCCAGAAGCCTAAATATTATGTTGATGGAATGGCAATGTTCAAAAAAAATATTGTAAAACTGGTTGTTCTTGTCTTTATTTAAATTAGGATATTTTTGCCTTCATGTCCTTGACACTTGCTCACACTAGCTGTTCTGTATGTAGGATTTCCTTGGTCTTCAGTGGTCAGAATTCAGCGTGAAGGTTTTCTGTTTGTTTTTGACTGTTACGCATCGTGCAGCAACCCGTGACGCTGAGTTGTTTCGTAGTTGGCTGACATTGTCTGTAACCACTTTTGATTTAAAGTTGTAGTCATGCTTCCCTGACTGTGGATTGTTGCCAGTTCCCTTTTTATTGGCACTAGCACTAGTGTTCATGTAGCTGCTTCGTTCAACTTTTGATAGGGAATTTAGCATGCTAAAATAATCAAGGGTGTAATGTCGTATAGCATCTAATCCAGTAAAACTAGGCAGTTGCCAAAGGGGGCAATCCTGGTTCCCTTTTCTGGCCTTCAGCTCCTGCTGCTCCCTTTTTTGGGTCTCATAAGTACAGAATAATTTGATTTGGCCTGTTCACCTGATGAAAACTAATCTATGAAAAAGTGAGGAAAGTTGTCATCTAAAATGAATCCTTTTGCTCCTCTGCAGCTGGTCCATGACCTGCTATCATCATAAACATGAGAAGATTAACATCTTAAATGCAGATCAAGCAGTACCAAAATCCTGTTCTTCAGATTTAATAATCTGACTTGTGTTTGCTTTTTCTTCGTATCTTGATTTTTTTAGAACTTACACTAATTAATTTATATTGTGAGTTGGATTACCAAACTTACTATAGGAGGGTAAATGGGATATCTGCCTATCCTCGAATTGGAAAAGTGTCTGAATCTGTGGAATGGAGCTGTTCGCTACCATTGCTGAATAAACCTGCCTTTCTGACAAATTCACTACAAAGATGCTACTTGAATTTTAGGTCCTACAGAAGACAGACTATGGCAATTTTATGAAAAATAATGTGTGTATGGAAATAATAAATCTAGTCTTCTGTAACACTGGGAAGACAGAAAACATGTCTCTGACGAAGTCTTTGGGAGATACTTGGAGAATGTTGTTTTATGAAATATCCTCTTACCACTTTTGTCTATACAGTTCCTTGAGGGTAAGAGACTGTTTAGTCCAGCAAGACTGTGCTGGGTTTTTGAGGTGGGAGAGGATTTGCTATGTAAAACGTGTTATGTTCAAAATTCAACTTTGCTGATGGATCTTCTGTGTGTTTTTTCTTCTATAAGCATGCATGTTTAAAAGTTTATCATTCTGTGAAGTAGCAGGTTGCTCTAAGGTGAGAATTCTCCCTTTTCACCCTAGCTCCTCTCCTGTGGAGTTGTTTAATTTGTTAAGGGTAATAACTTTGTTATTTCTCAACTGAGAATGGGGAGAAGCGGTGAATCAAATCCAAATAGTGCTGTTACATAACACTCTAGTACTGAATGGCAGCTCTCAGTAATAATTAAAAAATAAACCTACGTCTTATTTGGAAAATATAACTTTTGAGAAATGTAAGTGACGGTTTATTTTACTTTTTGATCACTTGGATAGCTGACTGTTACTGTATGTAACATACCCAGGCCGTGGAATGGGAAATAAAAGACACTTGGCTTTGATTTTAACTGTGACTGGGGTGATCGTAGGTGTAGGTTGGATGCACGGGTGTATGAAAGTTTATTTAGACTATAGACAGGAACAATACTTTTTGCTTTAAATGTTTTAACATTTTCAGGACCCAACTCTTGTAGAGCAGGGCTGGTCTGCCGTGGGAGTGTGGAGTCATCCCAACCGCACAATGAACCATCATGAAGAGCTGGTGAGAGGGAGATGCTGGTAGGCCTCTTTGGGTCCCTGCTGCATGGCGTAGGTGTCCTTCTGTTCTATCTGGAGAGAAATAGTGGGACCCTTGACAAGCTCTGGTCATCACCTGCCTGTAGAAATGTTCCTGAAGATCCCTCTCTCTATTGCTCTGAAACACAGCTTGCAGCCTGCAGCTCTTGGCCCTGCGAAGAGATAGGTGTGTGGTGGTACCATCAGGAGTGCTGCCAGCCTTGCCTTATAAATGAAGAAAAAATGTTTCCTTTCTGTGTCTCTTACTTTTCGTTGGAGGGAATTTGTGTATGTGCCTCAGAGCTCTGCAGTTCTTCGCTTTGACATGCTTTCTGGCTTGAGGAGGCAAAGCAGAACTCTGCTTGTGTGCTGCTGCTTTATTTGCTTATGCTTCAGAACGATGCCAAACACTCCCTTCCCTCAGGGTCTAAAAATATTGCTGTTGCAGCAGCCTGCTTCAGGAGCAAGATCTTAATTGCATCGAGTGGTACCTTGCTGGCAAGAATAAGACCCAAGATTTTATTTTTCTGCTGAAGAATTGTTTTCTTCTTTACCTTGCCTAATCTGCTGAGGTTGGAAAATGTTTAAACACTTGTGCAAAAATAATGAATTATTGGTAACCTATTTCAGAATACGTAAGACTGCAGTAAGTATCTTTGGGGGAAAAAACCCCAATATATTGGACTTAATTGTGCTTTTTCTGATGATCCTGTTTTGTTTTTTATTCTGAGCTCATTAGCTTGCAGCCTCACAGTCAATACATACTGCTTCCAAAGCTTTGCTTGATTGTTATAGACAATAGTTATTTTGTGCTTGGTACCCCTGATGTAATCTTAGGGCTTTAATTTACTATTTTTAGGCTTTGACATAATACTCAAATGGTATATGCAGGGATTCATTTAGGGTGGGAAAGAGTCTGTTGCTTCCCTGATACATATTAATTTTATGTTACATAAATGTAACTGATGTAGAGGAGTGAACTCTGATTATTTGGAAGAAAGTATTTATTGAATTTAAAAATTTATCTGTAAGTGGACTGTTCTGAGGTTACAAATATCCAGTATTGTTTTCATGCTAGAATGCCTTGGGGACTAATTAGGAAAATTAGAAAAGGCAGGAGACTTGTTTGGATTTGGCTTTCTCTTTATGTTGCTCCAGTTGTGGAGCACTTTTGTCTGGCTGTTTAGTAGCACACTTTGTGTATCCAGTGCTCTGAAAGTGTGTGCAATGTGATTTCTGTGGCTCTCTGAGGGTCTAAAGCTGCCCTTCAAACCTTGGACTCTGTATTACAAGGGACTACTTCAATAGAACTGCAAAAAATAGTCAGCATATTCATGGTTGCTTCAAGTTATATGTTTGAGATTAAAAGACAGTAGTAGTGAGTTCAATCCAAAGACTTACCCTTGTCATAGTGGAATGAAGGCCAATTTCTAGTACTAAATACATCCTGAGGACATCAGATACTTGTCTGGAGATCCCTTGATTTAGTTCATTTCTGACTTGAAGGAGAAGGTATGGCAGGGTGGAGAAGAGCAGCAGGTAGTGATACTACCTCACACTTTTTGTGGTATCTACCAGCTTAGAAGTGTTTGTGGGACTGTGGCTTGAGGGCATAATTTCCTAGCCAGCTTAAGCCAACATCAAGATACAATTGGGCTTGTCCACAGCTGGCAGGGCCACCCCAGAGTGAGGTGGTTCAGGGGAGCCTCACTGATGGAAAGCTAACACAGCCACAGCAAATGAAGATACATGTTTAAGGAGGGGACCGCAACTGGGAGCGTCACCTTCAGTGTCAACCTGAGGTGTCTGCAGCTACCTTTACCAGACTACCAGTTTTTCTTCCTCCGTGCTGTGTGGCTTGCCTGTGTAAAGAGCAGGACAGCTTTCAAGCTGTACCGCTGAGCCAGGTCATGTTTGGTCTCTATGACTTTTGTTTCTGCAGAGAAGCTTTGAAACTCTTTGGGTCTAGAACTGTGAATTATCGCAAAATCTTTTAAGAAGCTAGCAAGATCATCAGAGTACAAGGATTGCTATAATCTTACTGGGACGACAGCATTGTCTTTGTAAGAACGCAGACATGACGGGTAAACTGTAAGATGCATCACTGTGGGGCTCTTTGTTCCTGGTGTGCTGTTTCTGTTAATCTGCACTATTATACAATGTCTTTTAATTGCTAGAAGCCTGTAATTTCACACCCCCCACATAAAACAGTAATGCACTTTAAGTTCTGAATTGAGGATGTTTATACACTGTTGTACGCCTTCACTGTTGTCTTGAGAGTTTTGTTATTTAGGCAAGCTGTATCTTTTAGTTTAGTTCTTTTTTTGAGGTTGTAGCAGTGGTTTTCAGGGAGAGTAGCTGTGAAGTCATTTGATATTGCAGAATTATTTATATTGTGTTCTTAACTGAAGAAACAAAACCAACTTTGTGCTAGCATGCTAAGAAGAAACGATAACAGGTTGCACAGTTTGTGCAAGAGCAGGTGGGAAACAAGAAGAACTTGAACCATTTAGTGTGGAGGGGAATACATGTGAAGGTGCAGGCTGCTTTTTGGCAGACAGGGTAGGTAGAAGCCTTGCTTACCTGGGTGCAGGCCTGTTGGAGTTGGCTGGGTTGTCTGCTTCTGAACTACAGGCCCTTATGTACACGTGTATTTGGGAGAGCTGAAAGAGAGCTTACACAGATGAACAACTTGTGACACTCACTCAGACATAAGATGTTGGACCTAAATGATATTGTAGGGCCAAATTATATCAATTTCATTACAATAACAGAAAGATTTTGACCCCTTGCTTGGGATATTCTCTCGTATGTAAGATGTGCTAGAGAGGTATGTACACAACTCACCTAGAGAGCAATGTTCTGAGTTGTTGATGAAAGAAAAACCTGGATTCAAATCTTGTGTCTTCAAAGTACTAGAAGAACTGGTGCTTATGGTGAGTCTGCTGCAAGGCTGCTCCTGCTGCTTGGGTAAATATTGCCACCAGCTGGAGGCTCGTCACCAGAAATCAGAGCAACTTCTGCCTGCGCACAGTGTCCGGTGTGAGTTGAGTGGGGTATTGAGAAAATCAGTGATACTAAGCCTATGGTGTATGAGTAAAACAAAATGGCTTTTGATGGTATTAGTCTCTCTAAAACTGCTGGTTTCTTATTGCTCAGGTTTTGTGTTATTTTTATTTCAATTTGTTTACAAAGATTGCTCCAGTTAGATAACAAAGTCTTCTGTGCATAAGTAAGCACTTCCAAAAGCATGTGTGGGTTGTCTAGATCTTTTGCATTGTTATTTCTTTGTGCTTGTCTGAGAAGTTTTAAATGTTATTTTTATAAATGTGTGTAACAACTCTGATTGTATTGGGCAAAATGACCTAAGATGGTAAGATGTGTGATAAAGTAGTTTTCAATATCAGGCTTTGGATACCTGGTTTAGGCTCCTGTGTGCCCATGTTAGGTATCTGTCTTAATACTTCAAAGGATGTAAAGCATACTGGGGTTCTTTGCCATGAAAAGAGCTTTGCAAATTTAAGGTGATATTTACTGCTTACCTGAGATAGCGACAACTGGACTTTGGCTGATTTTTTAGAGAGAAGCAGTTTGTCTAGGGAACAATTGGGTCACCAGGAAGAAGTTGACAAAGGTTGCTTAGGACATTGCCTCACTTATTACTGGCTGGAAAACACAAATGCTGGTAAACAACTACAGCAACTTGCTCTAGTGTGGACTTCCTCCAGGGTGTTAAAGTTCTAAGTGCTTTGTGTGGAAAAGAAAGCCCAGTTAGAACAGGTAAGATGGTGGCTTGGCTTTGCCCTGCCCTTCTAATAAAGAGGCAGTACCTGAGGCTGTAGTTTATTACATTATTCTGGTAATTTCTATAGGATTAGAAAAGAAGAATTTATCAGTTTTATATGTCTGGGTTAAGCATGACTAGGGAGGGTTTACCTTGGCTACATTGGATTAAGAAGAGATCTGAATTTGAAAGAAACCCCAGGGAAACCGAAATAATGGTACATGAAGTACCACTTCCCTTTATGTAAAGGAAATATGAAATTAAGCTGGTATAACTGTACATATTCTGAAGCTTTTGTGGTGACATGAAAGTCTTAGCGTATCTTAAAGCAGTCCTTAATATGCTGCTTTTGTAAGTGGTGTTTCTCTGTTAAAATTCTCTATAATCAAGTTGAACAGTTGGACAGAAAAGTTGATTTTATTCTACAGTCATAGAAAACCTTTAGTAGGCAGAGAATACAAATGCATGCTCTTCAGAAGACTCAGCTGTTGTATAGCCAGGGGAGTTAAAACCTTTAAGATCTTCCTAAAAGTATGTCAGCTTCCCCTGTAAAAGAGTGCATTCTTAATTTGGTTTCAGTGTTAACACTTTTATCCTTGTGTCATATGGAACTTTTAGTTAGTACAGTTTTTCCCCATGAAAATGTTTACCAGAATTTAGGATTTTAAGTTACTACTCTATAGTAGTAATGAAATATATATATTATTCATTATTAAATACATATGTATTACTGATTATATATGGATCCAAGTTTCATAATATGCTAAAAAACCACAGAGTTCTTTTTCTGACCAGAGGTGCTTAGAGGAAGTGTTCTCCTTCCTGCATGCACGGGGAGGCACAGAGCTGCCCACGGTTTTGCAGGATGTTAGTGGAGGAGAGATTTAAAACCTGGGTGCTTTATAAGTCAGCTTGTTGTACAGCTCACTGGTGTGTTAGTGTTTTTTTTTGTGCTCGCCAATCCTGCTCAGGCATTGAAAAGATTCTCTTTGTTCTAACTCTCGTCTTTTATTTTAACCTGTTAGTTTTAGTTATTATTTCTACAGACAGGATTCTTTTCATCCTTCTATGAAATCTGTATACATGTCAGCCTTAATTAATGTTTTCCCATTGTTGTGGCTTAACTTCATCTGGCAGCTAAGCCCCACAGAGCTGCTCGCTCGCTCCTCCCCTGGTGGGGTGGGGGAGAGAATTGGAAGAGTAAAAGTGAGAAAACTCTGCTGAGATAAAGACAGTTTAATAGGTAAAGCAAAACAAGGAGTCCACTCACCACTTCCCATGGGCAGGCAGGTGTTCAGCCATCTCCAGGAAAGCAGGGCTCCATCATGGGTAATGGTCACTTGGGAAGACAAACGCCATCACTCCGAACATCCTCCCTTCCTTCTTCTTCCCCCAGCTTTATCTGCTGAGCATGACATCGTATAGTCTGGGATATCCCTCGGGTCAGTTGGGGTCAGCTGTCCCCCAGCTGTGTCCCCTCCCAACTCCTTGTGCCCCCCCAGCCTCCTCGCTGGTGGGGTGGGCTGAGAAGCAGAAAAGGCCTTGGCTCTGGGTAAGCACTGCTCAGCAGTAACTAAAACATCTCTGTATTATTGAGACTGTTTTCAGCACAAATCGAAAACATAGCCCCATACTAGCTACTATGAAGAAAATTAACTCTATCTCAGCCAAAATCAGCACACCCGTTAACTTAAACTTTTATATCTAGCTCTGTAAAAGCCTAGAAATATAATTAAAACCTCCTGACAACCTCTGTGTTGTGGCAGTATTGAGTGCAGTAACCTTAAAATCGTGATGAAAAATGCTGCATAGATGTAGCAAAGGAAGAAGCAATCTTTTCTGATGTCAAATGAGGTGTAAGCCTTGATGGAACAGAAGCATTGTGATGAGACTTGGGAAAGTGTGTGCCATTTATTAGATGAAAACCAGGTTTTTCTTATTTTTTTTTGGTGTGGAGTGTTAGTCTTTTGTCTGTTAAGAGGCGTCTTGTGGACATACTATTATCAACAACAAAATACAGGAAAGGATGAAATGCTTTCAGTTGGATTCCAGAATATCCAACAGAAACTTGGAGATAGGTGGGTTTTTTTCTCTCTTTCTCTAGAAGAGCACACTAAGCCTAGTATTTCTTGTTATTGCACAGAATTCAAAGCTGATAAATAGCCATGGTTTTTGAATAGCAGGAAAAAAAAAGGGGGAGTTATGATTTCCAAGTTCAAGAAAAGTACTTGTGCTGG
Source organism: Buteo buteo (assembly GCF_964188355.1). Classification (NCBI taxonomy): domain Eukaryota; kingdom Metazoa; phylum Chordata; class Aves; order Accipitriformes; family Accipitridae; genus Buteo; species Buteo buteo. The sequence goes on along the minus strand of NC_134182.1, from coordinate 4,872,398 downwards.
TTTTCAGTTATATTAGCTGAAATTTTGTTTGCTGTTTTTGTGGTTTAATTTGCAAATTTAAATAACTGTCTTGAAACAAATATTTCATTTATGTTCTACTGTGGTTTCACTAGTTATAGTTGTTTCTGTTATCTTGACTGTATTGCCTTAGATCTGTGGTGGAAAGTTTTGCCTTATTCTCCTTCCCCTTTGGCTGTGTGGCAGAAACAAGTTATCCAATGTTGTCATCTGTTGTTAGATTACACTTCCTTGGATTTTTTTTTTAATTTGTTCCTTTCGTGTTTTCGTTTTTTGTTTCCTCAGTCAAGCTTTATGTTAAAAGCAACCTGTCATTTGATTTCATTATTACTTGGGAGCATTAGGCATGGTTTATAGTTGCATTATCTTAACGTAGCCCTTTCTATTCAGCATCTGTGTATGTATTCTTACCATACAGGAAATTGTTATGCAAAATGTGGCATGAACACAAACCTGTCAGCTTTATGTTTGTGGTTGGCAAATGTAAGAGGGGGAAGATAGAACAGTACTAGGAAGGTCATGAGATGTTAGTCTAATTAGCATGGTTTTGGCAGAGGAAAATTGTATCATGCTGATCTGAGAACTCTTTGAACTTGTCATTGTTGTGGACAAAAGAGAAAAAAAAAAAAAGAATAAATTAGAGCTTTCAAAATGCCTTTGACAAGTTCTTATCCAAGAGGCTGTTGAACAAGCTGAGGGAGTCGTGGGATAAAAGTGAAGGGGTTGTTTATGTAAAAGGTACAAGCAAAAATGTTTTAATCTTGGCAAAGGTAAGCTCAAGAGTCCAGAAGCTGCACTTGAGATATTCTCTAATGATCGGGATAGCAAGCTGGCTAGTGAGGTGGTGACACAATTAAGGACCAAACTTCCAAACTTTTAATGGAAACCAAAATAGGCTGACTGATTGGACAGAACAGGGATGGTTTGGATTTTAATGAGAATAAGTATAAAACAATGTGTATAGGAAGAAGGAATGTAATCTGCCTGTATCTTACAGAGCTTTACATGGATTCAGAAAGGGTGTTGGGCATCTGTGTGTCAGGTTGAAGGCAAGTCTCTGTGCAGTTGGGTTTTAAAGATAAGGTATGGTGGCATTATAGAAACTGTTGCTGCTGGTCTTTTCCAATTGCAAAATTTAGTAAGTTTCAGAAGTGATTCCATGTGTATATATCTGTATGCCAGGATCATTGATTGTGTAAGGACCTCTTTGAAGAGAAACTAAATGCTCTGGCTTTAAACATAAGCTATCAGAGGGCAAGGTGGGATGTAATGTAGAGGATGAATGTGAATTTTGCACATTCTTGCATGTCTGAGAGTGGTCATCAAAACCAGAGAAAATAGTTTTTATGCTGGAAATTTTAATGTGGAAATCATGCAGTAGTCTGTAGCTTAAGCGGGTTGGATAAAACCATCAAACCCTGGTTTCCTACCCCAGGCGAGAGTAGTATTTTTCTAGATTAAAATTCACTTTTATAATTGGAGAAACACTCCAAATGTGTCTTGCTTTCTTCCTACTACTTTCTTTAAGTGAAGAAAGTGTGCTTTAAACCAGAACTTCATGCAGTTTTACAGGTAATAAAACTTGAAGGTATTTTGAAGGTATTTGCAACTTCTGCCTTTTTATGGGCTGATGTGTGGTGATATTTTGGTAATTGAGAAGTAATAAATAGGTTTACAAATCTTGCATATCACCTGGGAAGTGAGAGGACATAATATCAGAACAGTACAACCTCTTGAGTGTTTGCCATGACCATAACTGCTAAAGACCAAGCAAGTTAACAGTAAGAACACGTGGGTATACTTTATGGACAAGTTCTCAGTGAATCCTGTCTTGTTTTTGCCAAAGGAATTGTTTCCAGATTACAGGACTAAAAATGACCAAGTTACTTTGTTCCTGTGAAGAGGAACAAGTTGGCAGATACTGCCCCTAGTTTCAGTAAGCTCTGATGGAGGCAGAAGATACTTTGTGGGGAAGACCTGCAGATGGGATTTCTTCCTTCTGTAATCCCCTGGGGAAGGTAGGCAGACATCTGGTTAGTGGGCTTGTATTTAGGCTGTTAAGCCGTTGTATCAGGTGTCTTTGGGGTTTTTTTTGTTCTTTTTTTAATACTAGAAAAAATCTGGTCTTTACAAAGTATGTTTGGTCACCAGTTGCTGCTGGTGCTTCTGAGAAAACAGTTCGTGATGTAGGTCTTAAGTTAGGTCTGCTAGGTAAATTGTAGGGATTTTTAATAAACACAGCAATGTATCTGCTGTGACAAGATCGCATAATTCTTGTTATTCCTCCAAACCATTTGACAGAAGCCTGAAAGCTAGAAATTGTGCTCAGAAACACCAACAGGGATCAGAATTGGAAATTATTTGGCTATTATGATGTTTCTTATACAAATCTTGTTCTGCATTCCTGCAGTAGGTATCTTAAGAATATTCCTGTCTACTTCTCACAAGCTCTGTATACATGCTGAAACTTAAATGGATATTTTAGAGATTCCACGTTTCCTATCCTTTTTGGAAATAAAGCATCATTATGGGTTAGTAACGTCAATCTTTAAACGTATTTATTAAGGCAGTAGTTGAGTGGATAAATGTAGATGTAGGATTCTTCTCTTATCTTTTTCATCGATTTTGTTCGGTATAATAAGAAGGTTCACTGGAGTGGTGTGGGTAGAACACTTTCTGCAACAGAAGGACATTCCTTTTGAATTTTTTATGTACAGAAATGTACTGCTACCTGTCCAGGGGTGTCTCTCTTGTGTTACCTTAGACAAAGCCTTTGTTTCTTGAGGGACTGTCTTTACTACTTAACTGAGGCAGTGTACCATACAAACCTCTGTGTACTGTTTCCAGTGTCTAGCGCTCTCTGCAGAATGCTGCATGGTGTAACGTAGAGATTACTGCTTTCAAAATGACAAAAAAAATTTAGTCATTTCCAATGCAGTTTGCAAATGCAAATGTTCCTGTTATTGAAACTGATGCATTTTTCTGCCAGTAAGCAAAACAGTAGAAATAATGTGGTGAAAGCTGTCCCTTCTCTGCTTGTGTGTCTCTAAATGAAGTTAACTTTCCTGCTGACGCCAAAATATTGATAGATAGCATGTTAATGTGATTAACCAGAAATGAACAACAGCATATAACATGTGGAGATCTCTGAAGGGGGCAGAGTTCTTCCTTCGTATTCCTAGTATGACCAAAGAACACTGACCTCTCTGGCATTCCAAAATGAACAATATCTGACTACTTTGTTTAACTGCGAATACAAAGTAATGCAAAATATGGAAAGATGGCAATGTTAACTGATGCAAAAAAGAAAGCAAGAAATGTATGAAAGTTCACTTACATTCTGGTGGGGAAAATATAATTTAATGCTCTGTCACTTCTCATTGAGATTTATGCTTACTTTCAGCACTTAAAGAATATTTATTTCACTATTAAAAAAAAAAAACAAAAACAAACAAAAAAACAAAAAAACCAAACCAGAATGTTAGGGAGCAGCAGCAAGGTGAGGCTGGAAGGAAGGCAAGCTGCGAGTCAATGGTGACAAAAAGGCACGTAGAGACAGTACCCTCATTGATAAGGACACAGTCCCCCAATACCTGCAGGAGGCAAATGGTGTATCTGATGACAGTAACCAGGTTCAGCCAGCAATCTGGGTCTGCAGGCAAGTCTATAGTGATGATCTGGGGTGAAGCAAAGAAGTCAAGTCAATGGGTCACAGTCTGGATCAGTGGGGTGCATGGCCAGGCACAGGCACGGCTGCAGTATAGCTCAGGTGAGAACCGAGGACAAGTGCCTTAGCTTGAATGCAGCTTTTGAGTGAAGGTGAGGAGGCCCTAGACAAGGTTTCTCACACCTCTTTATTACACAGCTCTTCACAATGGTCTTCACTGGGAAGATTTGCCTTCAGGAATCCCAAGTATCTGAAACCAGTGGCAAAGCCTGGAGCAAAGTAGACACAACCTTATTAGAGGCGGATCAGATTAGCAAACATTTAAACAAATTGGACACATGCAACTCCATGGGACCCAAGGAATACGCCCACAAGTGCTGAGGTAGCTGGCCAAAGTCATTGTGGGACCAGTCTTGGTTTTCTCAGAAAGGTTATGATAGTTGGAGAAGGCTTCTAAAGATAGGAGTGACATTTACTTTCTTCCAATCCTCAAAAAGGGAAAAGAGGACTATCCAGGGAATTACAGCTTGGTCAGCCTCATCTTCATCCTTGGGAAGGTGATTAAGCAAATAATCCTGTAAAGCATTGCTAAATGTATTAAGGGCAGGGTGGTGACTGGAAGTAGTTGGCATGGATTTATGAAGGGAAATCATGCCTGACCAACCTGACAGCCTTCTACAACAAATTGACTAGGTTGTTGGATAAGGGGAGAGCAGTGAATATTGTTTATCTTGACTTCAGCAGACTTTTGTCACTGTTTCCTGTTGTGTCTGATGAAGTATAGACTAGATGAGTAGACTGTAGTGGACTGAAAACTAGCTGAACTGCCAGGCTCAAAGGATTGTGATGGGGGCATGAAGTCCAGCTGGAAGCCAGTCATTAGTGGTGTATCCCAGGGATTAATACTGGGGCCATCCTTGCAGGTACCCAAAACATGACACAGTCCTGGGTAGCTGGCTCTAGCTGACCCTACTTTGAGCAAAGGGGTTGGAGTGGTTGAAGTCTGAAGTGCCTTCCAACCTCAAGGATTCTCATTCTGTGATCCAGGGTTGCACAGCTGCACAGTGTCAATGTTGGCCTTGACCACAGGCAACTGAACTCTACCAAGAGTGGGGTTTTTTCCTACAGTGTGCGTTTTTCCTACTTAATACCTGTTCTTTTGTAGCCTACTGGATGACTTTTTTTATGGCGCAGGGAAAGGATTAATCTCAAAGTAGATTCTGAGCTTCGACATACCTACAGAACAGATGTTGGCATTTGTGCTTGAAACAGTTTCACTCCAATGCTGTTCATTAGATACCCCAACTGTTAAAAACTACAGAAGCATGACATAGGCTAAATATCCTTGCTTTCTCAGTTCATGCGTTGTCCTAGTTTCATTTGTTCTTCTATCAGGAAAGTTGGCCAATGGATACAGCCATAGAGAAAGGATAGATAGAAACTGCCAGATAAATGTTTTCATTCTAATTAGTGACATAAAGGAATTATAGACCATGCCATGCTAATCATTGTTATGAACTTCTTACTTAGGTTGAATTTGGTTGAAGCTTTTGTGGTGGATCCAGAACTACGTCAGTGCCTTCAAGAAGATCTCTTACGTCGCTTCCCAGATCTTAACCGTCTGGCAAAGAAATTTCAGAGACAAGCAGCAAACTTACAGGACTGTTACCGAATGTATCAGGCTATTAATCAACTGCCTAGTGTTGTAGAAGCACTAGAAAAACATGAAGGTAACACTATCCCTGTCTATTTTCAATGTCTTATAATACACAGATGATACAAAGAGATAGTGTGTAAATTTCCAAAGATTACTTTTTTCCTGTGTACTTTTGTTGCAGGAGGCTAAAGCTTAAAGACATTTGAATTTGAAATGAACTGAAATTCTGAAATGCCAATCAGATACTTAAACATAGCCAAATCTTTACATGAAAAAGAGTTCCAATTAGCGTGTAGCTGAAATACTTGAACTGTTGGGTGATGGTCTGGTAATCTTTGACATTGACTTGTCTCTAAGAATTCTTGACCAATTGCATGTGTATTATAACCTTACAAGATACCATTCATGCAATATTGTTGTGTTCCTTTTGAAGACACTTTGCACTTTGGGTTGTAATTAAACACAAAAAAACCAGTTTAAACATTATCGATGTAATTTGAATGGCCCGCCCCCCGCCTCAAATCGTAATGCTCCTGTATTTAATAAGAGTAACGTGGCAGGATTTCTTCTGATCTTCATTAGCAGGAAGGTCAATGCTATGACAAGCAAGTCTAGAAAATACAAAGGTTGCTCTTTCTTTTCTTTTTCTGTGTGTTACCAAGAAAATGCAGAGTAAGACAGTGTCATTGTAACAGGGGGGGTGATCCAATACAGCAATAGCAATCCTAGCCTGTCAGATAGCATATTTTTGTGGAAGCCCATTAATTTGTTTGAAAATCTCTTTGCATAAAGCAAGCATCAAAGCCTTAAAGAGAAATATTTTTTAAAATGGTATGGTTACAAAAATGTCTTTCCTGTATTTGAGTAGACAGTAATATTCCCAGTATCTTATACTTTTCTGTAATATATTCTTATGACTTCAAGTAATGAGACTTACCTTCTAAAATATTAATCTTAAAATAAATTAATTTTTGGTTGCTGGCTGTGTTATTTCCAAAAGCAGTTAAGATTTAAAACTGGGAAGGAACTGACAGATAATTCCCTTTTTTTTTTTTTTTTTTTTTTTTTTTTGTAAAAAGAGCTGTGCCACGCTTTAGCTGCCTCAGTCATGTCCCTCTGGCTTTTCCAAAGACTCTGCTTGGTTTTGCCTTGGCATGGAGCTCTTGGACTTCCATCTTAAACTGATGTATTAGTTCAAAATGCTCGCTTCCTGCCTTTACTTCTTTTTCTATTAGTTGTCATTTGGCTCAACAGAGTTTCTCTGTCATAACATTGGGGTAGGAAAACAATTCCATTTTTAGAAGTTTTGAGGAGCAAGCTGTGCAAGGCAAACTGCTAAGCTCACCATATGGAAAAATTAATAGACTGCAAAAGGTTCTTGCTGTTTTACACTTGAATCATTCGGCCTTAGTAGGGCATGCATCAGCGGTATATCTAAGATAATTTAAAATAGGTGAAATGCGTTATTTTTATTTTTCTTTGTACTTGTACGCACTTGTTTAAAGTACAAGAATGGTCTGGTAATTTTGAATGTATGTGACTGCTTCAGACTGGATCTGATAATTTTCCTGTTTAAGACTGTACAAAATCTGACTTTCCATTTCTTGATGGTTTAAAAGAAAGATTTTTGACAATTCTGAGTATCTGCCAGTTTCAGAACTTTCTTTTCTTGTGAATGGTTATGAGGAGATAGAGCATGAAGTGATCAGCAGTGATTGCCTTTCAGTATGAAGCATTGCTTTGAGATGCTTGTTTTTATGGATGATGAAAGCTGAGGAGGGGGGTAATGAGTGAAGATGACATTTTTTAGACATAAGAAGCCTGCATAAGATGGGAAAGGACTCTGAGTCATCAAATCATTTTGCTGTTGCTGGCAAAAGGGACCAGTTGTTCATTACTCAAATTGCTGGGGCATAAAATCTAGGTACTTACAAGATGTCTGTCTTCAAGAAGCTACTGAAGCATCTTCCTTCCCATCTCAGACTGACATTCTAGTTTAAGCGTGTAAATATGCAGGATACAGGAATTGTATGCTGGGTTTCAGGTGTATTTTTACCATATTGTATACAGTGGCTGGAATACCCCCTTACTGCTTTTGGAAACGCCTCTTACTGCGTGTTCCATCACAGTTCTTTCCATGACTATTGCACTGGTGTGTTATAACCATGTTGTGATTGAACTTAGCTGTTGCCCATCCTTTGTCACTTCCAGCTGATTATTCCTCTACTCGTAGTGGAAATTTGTTTATCTATCAATGCGTCACCTTGCTTGCTGCTAAATTTTGCTTTGTTTCTATTAGCCCAGTTTTCAAGGTCAGTTAGTTATGTTCCTGATTTATTTTGTTCCAATTTCATCTACTGATATCTTCCACGTTGTATATTTTAGTGAATTTTATAAACAGCCTTCTTTTGTGTGCTAATATTATTAATTCACACATCTTAAAAAGATAAATGCTTGTATGAGCCCTGGAGGAACTGTATTGCTGATGTCCTTCCAGCTTATTCATCTTTTGCAAGTCGGTGATGTCCTCTTTATCTGCCTTCTGATCCTTGTATTAATCATGAATCTTGCATCTTAGCATCCCAAGTGACACTGTATTGAATGCTTTAGAAGAGCCCAGATTAGGTCTACAGATTTCCCTTTGTCTTAGGCATTCAGTTATTTCAGACAGATGTTGCGCTATACAGGTATGATCTGCCTCTAATAAACCCATACTATATTTTATCCCAATTTCTGTTTTGCTCCTTGTTCTTTCCTCATCATTTTTTCTAAGACCTTCTGTACTATCAAAATGGCTGGTTTAAGTGCACTTAGTCATCGAGATTTGTCTGTGAAAACATATAGTGTCCTTGATAGAATAGTGTCAGTTTTCATACTTCTGTAACTGTATAAATGTTTCAAGTTTGAAGATTAGTGCTTGATTTTAATTTCTATACAAAGTTTTAAACCATATTAATAGTAAAGTCTTTAATGCATGTAATAAACACTTATCTGTGTTTCAGTAAGTAAATTATGGTTTAAATTAAAAATTGTACCTGGGAGCAGATAGGCTTTGTGATCAATATGCAGCTCTGCTTTTGACGGTACATAGATCTATTATTCTTTCTCTCAACGGTTAGCTTACATGCTAATAATGTTGAGTAGATGCAAAAGTGTTTTTTTTTTTTTTTCCCTTGCATCTTTTATATGAGTTTATGAATGCAGGTACAAGTTGGAGTCTAATTTAGAATTTTTCAATGGTGTTTCTTGTTCATATTCTTTTAAGGCCAAGCGTTATGCTTTTAAGAAAAGCATACACATAGCACTTGTATAAATCCTCAGTATTCACTGACTCCACTATTTTACTTTTTTCAAGCATTGGATACTGAATATGAAGTTGGATTGAAAGTGTAAATCAATTTTGCAATATATCAGTTTGAACCATATCATAAATATATGTAAATACATTAGTATTTTATTTACTTAATAAATCAGTATTTTCTAATTTCTGAATGTGGTATCTTCCTATGGTGTCTGAAGATGTACTCTTCAAACTTAAATAATGAAATGGTATCATGAAACTTTCCTACTTAGTCATTTCAAGAAAATAAATTGTAATTGCTACTTTAAGTTCAAACACAATCATTTTTCATTAATTCAAGAATACTGAAGATCATTTCTTTGTGTGTGCCATGCTCTCTGTCACCTGGTGCACTGGGAACTGCTAAGTCCACTCTGAAGAAGTCCTCTTTTCTGCTCTTCAGACTCTTCATTCTTTACTACCTCCTTTTATTTTCTAGGTTGGTTGAGATCTGTCTTCTTACAGGAGGGGAAAGAGCAAGCAAGAGATACAGAATAAAAAGCAAGCTGTACTTTATTTCAGATCTCTCTTAGTTTTGAAGATTTTTAGACAGCAGATGACTCCATTTTGACAAGTTCAATAATCTCTCAACAACATGTAATTTTTTTTCTCTATTAATAGGTAGTAATCAGTTAAGAGCTTTAACTTTAAAAGCTTGGGGGAGTGGGGAACTAAAAAGGCACAGGAGGAAAAGGAAACAAACGGAACTTTTTCTTTCTGCTTGAGTTATGGTGCTGAGAGGAAAGAGAGATTCCCTTGGGTAATCATGTCCTCGCTCTGTGACTTCTATAAGTTTGTATGAAAATGTTTCCTAGGAAAGATTAGGACTTTTTCCCTAGTCTGGTAAGAAATTGGGAGGCTCTGGAATAGCCAGAGCTTAATTCTGTGTTTCTCTGTTCGTGCAAAGCCTTGCCTGTAAACATCGGAGGCAAATATCGTAATTCTGTACATAATCCAATGACTGTAAGCTCATAGCATTGGATTCTTTTTGTAGCTTTTTGTGTAAATCATATAGTCAATAATGCTAATCTTTCTGTGATTAAGTTGTATATTGAAGTGGCTGCAAAGATGTAAACATTCATTTACTGACAGAGCGTTTTCACAGCTGGCTGCTGGATAGGTGCTTATTTGTAGGCCTGAAGAAAATACTTCTTTCACAGAATTGGCAATATCCGTGCATGCTAAGTTAACTGTGAACTGCATTTTGCGTTCAAAGCTTACAGTGTTCTGTGGACTGCCAACCAATATGTGTGCTATGCAGTTACACTTGGTGCTACAGAGTATCTGTGCTAACAAAATAAGTTGGAAAAGACTAATTTAATTTTGATGACTTCCTGTTTAGTGGAAAGATGAGTGACTATAAAGATCTGGTTAAAGTAGATGATCTTTTCTTAAGGAAAACAAAACCAAAAACCATACACCTCAATTTGTTATGTTCATCCTACTAAATATTCCCAATTTTTGGTTATTTTGAATTAAGAAAAATTAAAAACTCTCAGTGTGGATGATGATACACTTCATATCTTTAAAACTGGTTGCTGTAGAATACACTTTTTGCTAAAGCCATTTCAACTTTTTACGAGCAAGAATAGGTAATGTACAGACAGCAGGTTTGCTTTCAAACTGTTGTTTGTCTGTAGTTTTACTCATAGTAGAAGGGAATTAGTATCACCAGATATGAACAAAGATGATGGAATAGGTACAAGCTTAATCAGAATATAAGTTGAATAATGCCAATTTTAGAAAAAGCTATGTGTGTGTCAGTGAAATAGTCATAACCAATCTTAATAAAAATTAACCAGCTGTATAGTTGTGCTGTTTATCTTGGATAAGTGAATTCTGGTAAAGTTGTGGGGTTTTGTGAATGATAATTTTTCTTGTTTGTTCTTAACAGGAGCTCACCAGATGTTGTTGTTGGCAGTGTTTATAACACCTCTTAATGATATCTACTCTGACTTCTCAAAGTTTCTGGAGATGATAGAAACAACATTGGACATGGATAAGGTACGGGCTGGTGTGTGGGAGGGGGTTTACTTAGCAATTAAAGTTTCTTACTGAACTTTGCAATCTGCTCTACACTCACTAAATTTAATTGATCATCTATATTAAGTAGCTAGTGATAGTTTAGCTGTGGAATATATGACGGCTGTTATTAGTATAGCATTTCGATATCAAGAGGATATTCACCCCACTGTCTGAAATTATCTAGCCAATGAAAAAACGCTTTAGGTACATGGGTGCTGTGGACCTGAAACTATTTTTTAAAAACATCATCAGTATTAAAAGTGGGAAAGTTTTGTCACTTTTCTGCTTCTTCATATTTTCAGTTACTGTGATATATCTCCAATCTAGAATGTAGCCAGAGTATGTTTATTACATATTTCTCTGCTTCTATAAAGTTCATTAGACTTGGTTCTGTTTGGTGGGATTAAGTCTTCATAACTAACAGTTTGCCTCTGAAAAATGATTGACTTGGGTATAAAGACTGACTTTACTTTCCAGTGTAAAGGTATTTCTCACTAGAGAGAAAGCTACTACAATTATCTTAGCCTTGCATCTACACTTGCTTATAAAATATTACTGATGATAGGACTATTCTTGCAAGAGAAAACTGGCATTCTTTTCAGAGGAAAAATTGGCCAAAAAAAGCTGAAAGGAACATTCCTGTTCCTTAAACCTGTAGTGGAAAGGAGACGGGATGAGCATAAATGACCGATTTGTCATTGTTTAACATTGAACGCTTAGGACACAGGCAAAAACATGAACCATTGCTTAACTTGTTGAAACAATGCCAAGGTTTTAAGTGAGTTTTGTACGTAATTTTTTCCCATTATATTTGTTAGAGAATTGGTGAGACACATTTTGACATGTACATGCTTGGTTAGAAACATATTTAATGTTCCTTTCTCAATAAGATGTTTCAGTCATTTTGGAAAACTTGGGAAGCTTTTAGGATTGTCATAACTGTCAATCTCAGCTGACTGTAGAAATACGAGATCTATCTAACCATGTGCCAGGCATGGTAGTAAGGGCAAGGTGTTGAACTTTTGAAAACTGCAGTGGCTTTAAAATTTTGAGCATGCATATTTTTCTCCAAAGGCAGAAGCACCGCGTTTTGTCTCTTTGTATTGTGTTTGCATTAATCAACTGCGTTTTACAGTTTAAGGAAAGACTATTTGATTGACATGTTGCTGTAATTTGTGATATATGCTAATGAAGAAATTTATAGCTTTATACTAGTTACAGACCATCTGTTGATGCAGTTTGTATGCCCTGGGACTCTGTTTTCTTTAAAACTAACAGCTGTTCTAAGCCTTGGCCCTTCATAGTCCAGCTTTTCAAATTTGTTTCAGCTTCTACTTCAAAAATGTTTTGTTGTCCTTCCAAACAGAATAACAAGTCAGTTATTTTTAATCAAGTCCCATAGAATCTAGTGTGTTGGATTTGGTTTTTTTCTCCTTCAAGATTCAGGAAAATGCCTATAGATAAGCCGATGCTGGTTTTACCACAAGAATAAGCCTTGTCCGTATGAATGTTAAAACTTGAACTTTGACTTGAAATTTCTCTTAGGTTTTTAGGGAGTTCAAACAAAATACCTAGCTCTATTCTGAGTGTGATTGAAGGACAGGTTGTCGTAGCAACTAAATTATGTCAATAATGTATTCTAATGTAAAGAGAAACATCCAAGTTCAAAAAGCGTGGGATGTGGTTATTCATTTACCTAGCTGTAATAAAAGTTGAGAAACTGTCACTTCCATTCCACAGAATCATAAGGGGCCTTTGAAAAACCGTCTTACTCCAACCTCCTCCTCAAGTCAGGGCACCTTCAAAGTTTGTTAGCGCTATTGGTATATAGTATTTTGGTTTTAGTATTAAGAGCACAGCCCGTTACAGAAGGACTTGTTTTTCAGATTAGCTAGCTAGCTTACCATAGTCCCAGAGTCTGCAAATTGTTTGCTGTCACCTCATTCATTTGAGCACTGCTTGGAAATGTGACTCACCTGGGTCTCATTTCATGTAAGTAAACATATGCAGGTATGAAAGTGTTGTCAATGCTGTGACGTTAGTCTGCTGCTTACCACATTAAATTTTGTACTTTGAACAGTCATTTCAGAGTAGCTCTGAGCAAAAACTTACACTAAAAAAAATGCAGTGTGTTTAGTAGAAAAAAAGGGAATGTCTAGCTGCTGCTTATCCATATTGCATTAAGGGATTTGCTTTCATTATAACCCTTTGCACGACTCTTGCCAGTAAAAGTTTATATGTAGAGTGAGGTTATATGTAGAGTGAAAGTGGTAGCAAGAGCGTTCAGACCAATCTGTTGCACGTGTCTGTTGCACTCCTTAATCTCTGAAGCAAATTTAACTTTTGTATTTAATGCAGTACTGAGTTGTAATTTAGACTTAAGTGCATTTCAGTGACCAATATATCAGTGAAATATCACAATGATGATGAGTATTTTCATTCTTTTTTGGGGGAGATGAGAGGGGAGTGAGTTGGGTTTGGTGGTATTTCCTTCAATTTTTCTGGTGAGGTGTAGCCTTAGTGGACCATAGCTGATGATAGATTCATTAGGTACAAAGCACCAAGAACTCAAATACCACATTCCTGTTAATGCTTGTCTTGCCAGATTGTTGGCCATGTTCACACTGAGGGCTGTGGAGGAGAAAAAGCAAAAGTTTGCTTTAAGTGACTTACCTAATTATATCTGAGATACTTCTGTAGGAGGAGCACAGCTTGAGAAGAACGTTAGAGGGGAATATAGTTGTGGGTGCCTGGTGTTTTTATATATTAATTAGTAGCACAAGTTTTTAATATTTTTAGTAAACCATAATCATTTTACTTCCTTAGCAGTTTAGCTGAACTTTTAGTTTAATTTAAAATTGTTTTCTGTTCACTTGATCACACTTGGCTTTCACTTGGAGAGAATGGTCAGATGGAGCAGTTTTGTTTGTCACCTGCTAAGGATTATTTCATGAGGTCTGAACAAGGAAGGAGCTGCCCTATAATAGCTGGGGTGGGTAATGCAACATATTAGAAGCTGTCTTCAAACCTGGATCTTACACATTTTTAAATTCAGATTTTCAGGCTGACGTAATGGGATATAGACTGCTAGCTGTCCTGAAGACTTGATATCTACACCTTGAAAAGCCACCAGGCAATTAACCCTGGGGCTGGAGCGCCTAGTTTGCTGCGAATCAGTTCGTGAACTGCTATAGTCCCTAACCCAAACTATTAATGTAAATGGAAGCTGAAGTAATTCTACTTTAATGCTTCTGTCCCAAAACCTCACAGCAGCTCAGGATTTATTTCTTGCACACTAGCAGCCTCTGGGTTCATTTGTCACCACAGGTCTGTTGGAGCTGTAATGGAATTAGCAACAAGCACATGAAAACTAACTCTGTCCCGGTGACTGCCAGACTGGGCAGGGGGTGAGGCAGTAACCTAGCTTTTTTGCACACTAAGATGTAGCCACATACGGATCTTTGCCTGCAGTGAAATGAAAGCTTGCCTGTAGCGGGGAGGCCCTGAAGGATGGAAGTGCAGGGCATGGCTCCGGTTCCAGTCAGCCTCTCTGATGTGGCAGCCTGGGTAAAGGACAGAACCGAGAGCCAGACTGGGTGCTCTGCTGGGGCTGCCTGCACGTTATGGGTCCTTGGGAAGGTTACCTTCCTTCTCCTGAGGTTATGGGATTTCTGCAGTTTATTCCAGGCTTCAAATAATTCTTTGAAGCTGTGAAACAAAATTACTTATCACTTGACTGTCAGTCTTGGTTGTCTGATGAAGCCAGTCCTGACAAGGGCTGGCATGTGTGGCGTTTGCATCCCAGCCTTTCCAGTTGCTGTTTCAGATCCAGGATCTGCCCTACAAAACCAGGAATGGTCTTTTCTGCCGTATGCTCTGTCATAAACGTTCATTGCTGTTCTTTTAGCGGAATTATTAAGGGAATGGGAGGAGCAGGCCTATCGATAGGGATGTAGCAGGGACTGAATTTGTTCGTACCCCTTTCTTAACATCTCCAGCTTTCAAGATGGTCCTCTCAAATCTCGTAATCCATTATTTTGTGTGGAGTCCACATCTCTGGTTAAGCAACTGGAGAACTTTGCTACTGCAGTGTGTTTGCACACAACACGACTGGAACCAAAACGGCAGGCTGAGTGTAATGCCTTTCAGTGCTGGTAATTGCACAGAGAAAATAAGCACCAACGGTTCAGTTTTCCATGATGCAGCTTCTGTGGAAGACAAAATTATCTGTTGGGAGAAAATCATTCTCAGAATAAAGCAGCAATCCTTTGAATATACAGTATGCTATGTGGTTTCTTCATATGATAATTTACTTGTTCCCCCACTCCTGTGGCTTTCACCTCCAGATTGCATTCCCAGGTCTTTGTTCCAAGTTGCTGCAAAACCTGGGAGTCTCGAGTCTAATGCTTTTACAATTATTTTGATGCACTGCAGATTCTAAGTGCTCCTTGTGCTTAGTAGGACAAGATGTATGTGGTGGTTCTTGTACTTAACAGTTCCTGTTGCTCAGTGCTTTCTGGAGTGATACTTTTATTGTCTGGGAGGGAGTAAACGAACTGTGAACCTCCCTTTTTTCTTCTTCCTCCTCTTGCTAACATATACTTGTGGGTAAAAGTGAAATTGTATGTAAACCACCATCTTTTTTTGGTGTGTTTTGCAAGGTATTTGCAGCTGCTTTGTGTACAACTTTGCAGATAATTCCCAGCTAAGGGAAGCTTCATGAAAGTGTTGTTTTGTTTTGTTTTTTTTAACTTAATTAGATTAAATACATTACTAATATGAAAGCCAATGGTTAGTTTCCATGTTGGACAACAGTGCTAATATTTTGTTGATTGTAAAAGTTTGTGTATTAAAAATTGAGTTTCTTTTATTTAGCAAATAAATTTTTAGTTATAAGCTGTGCTTGCGAATTAAACTTGAGGCTTGTAAGGTCATCAGAAACACACACCTGGCAGTGGAAGCATGGGGGAGAGAGAGGAAAAAAGATTAATACAATTTACTTCATCTGTGACTCTGAAAATATTTAGCTTGGAAGGAAATGTGTATGCTTTTCAACTCAAAATAACTGTTGAAATTGGGTAGGATTTTTGGTGATATTATGTAGGCTCCTTCTGTAACCTCTTGAGTGTGTTTTAAGCAAGAATAACAGTTTCAGAAACTTTCCAAAGACTTCTTGTTTTGAAACGCTCCATCCTTCTACACTCTGTCTTGATTAGCTGCATAAGTCCAGGCTAGCATACAGATTATGTACATAACAATTTCGTTTCCTGTGACTTCCCTTTTTTCCCTGCCTACTGCTCAGTTATTTGTGTGCAAATAAATGTGCAGACAACTCCATTTCAAAGTAAAGGAGTCTGTTAAATTGGTATATTTTGCTTGTATAAAGTATATTACTTGAGAAAACAAGTGTTTGAGATGTATTTGTTTTGTAGTTGAATCAGATACCAATTATCACAAAGAGCATTGCATTGCAAAATTATATATATAAAAATAAATTTAATAAATTATGAAGTAAATCCATTTTACCATGTATGATCAGGGAGGTGATTTTTTTAATATTTTTTTTACTGCCTATGTTCATATGAATTTTTTCTTGTTATTTTTCCCTAGGTGGAGAATCATGAATTTCTTGTCAAGGCTTCTTTTGACCCTAATTTGACAGAATTAAGAGAAAAGATGAATGAACTGGAAGAAAAAATGCAGTCCTTTTTAAAGAGTGCAGCCAAAGAACTAGGTAGGGTATGAAGCTGCCTTTGATTCTTACCTCCTTTGTAAAATGTTTTGAGATGAAGTGATGAAAACTGGTATAGAGGACTTAAGGGATGTTTGTATTATTTTATTATTAGTTTGGGGTGACTTTAGTTGTCACAGTACAATCTGTTGAAAACTGAGTGGCCTTTTTTTTTTTGTAAGTATGCCATTCCAGAATATTTCAGAAATTATCACGTAGGTTGCAAGATACTGCAGAATTCATTTTGTAGGACTGCAACTCATCAAACTCTTGGCAAAGCCTAGTTCTATTTTACATCCTTTGAGGACATGCACTGAAACTTCTCCCCCGCTCCCCCCGCCTCGTGCATTCTCCTAAGTGTCCATTCAGGACATGCTAGTTTTCTTTTGAAGTTCTTTGCAAAATGTAATGTGTAAGCAAATGAGACATTTAAAGAATTTATTCTCTTATGCAAAAAATTCCATGTGCAGCTGATGAATCAGGCATTCAAAGAGCAACTTAAAAAAAACCAACCATTTTTTAATTAAAATATGGCAAGGAAAACCACAACATAGTTATTTTAGGTTACACCTTTAAGGGCTTGCATATTTTTTAATCTTGATTCTTTTTTTTAGCGTAAACAAGATACCTGGATGAAAAGAAGGAAAGACAAGATTGTGTAGGGATGGAATGAGCAATCTCACCATCAAAAGTATGTGTTAGTAAAAGGATCATAAGGCTGCAGGTGCTGTGCTTACAGCAGCAATATAGAATGTCCTTGCAGTGTGCTATGAAAATTTTTCACATTTCTGGAGAATATGTAGCAGTACTATAAACATGAGCCTGATTTGAATATGCAGTTTGAGAGCATATCAAAGTAAGAGCAGAGAATGAATCAGTAAAATTCTGTTAGGTCTGGGTATTTCTCATACCCATACAGAACCAAAGCAAGCATATTTAATAGCGTATGTAAGAGAGGCTACATCATACAAACTGGGGATTAATGAGCAGGAATAGCACAGGCTGCAGGATTTTTGATAGTACATTTGTTTTCTTCTTTCTTTTAATCTAAAAGGTTTGGAAGCTGGCAAAAGTATCAAACTGGAGACAAATTCACAGTTTGGACATCACTTTCGAATAACTTGCAAGGAGGAAAAAGTTCTCCGTAACAATTCAAAATATGGAATAGTTGATACACAGAAGAATGGTGTGAAATTTACTAACAGGTATGAGATCATCTTTGTAGTTTTTCAAGCCTGTTGTGAAAGAGACAAAAATGTTCCTTTCTTTATAATTGTGTTGATAAACTGGTTTCCCTACATCTTGAATGGCTGAATTTTCACCTTTTTAATTGGCTCACAGATTGAGATATTGAGCAAGAATGGCATGAGGGAGGAGTAGTCATACAGTTTCTGTTAAAAGCTGCGTTCCCCCTTTTACTTTGCCAACTGTTAGCTGTTTTGGGTCCTTTGACTTGGGCTAATTTCTCTGTTTTAGCTGCAGCTAGCAGCATAATTGCATTTACTGTGAGTGTTTATACAGACACTTTCATAAGCTGCAATGGGAAAAGAGCTATTTATGTTTATTACCAAATATGACATGCAGCAGTTTTGTTGGTGATTACCTTCTTTTTGTTCCAAATCACACTGTAATTTCTGTTGGTCCTAGTATTGGACTTCCATTCTGTGGCTCTGTAGATGAAGCTATTTAAAAATTTCAGTCTTCAGGCTAATTGCACTGGTGCTGTTTCAGTGTCTCCTTGTCTGGACAGCAGTTCTGTCACAGGTCAGCCAAGCAAGAAGTCTATACTTGTTGAATTTCTAGTTCTTCTGGATCACTTTAGAAGGAGCAAGGCTACCATGATCATCAGATGTCTCTCTCTCTGTACTTCATTATTATTACACAGAACAAAGTAGAAAGTTGCCAGTAATAAGTTGAAGGTGATCTCTTGAGGGTAACTGGTCTAACCCCTCACTCAGAGCAGACCCACCTTAGAAATTAGATCCTATCTCAAAGTTAGGTGAGGTAGCTCAAGGCCTTGCCCAGGTGCCATCGTCCAAGCATCCTTCACAACCTGGTGGGGCACAAGTTCCAGTGCTGAACCACTCTTTGTGACAGCTTTCCTAATCAGATCTAATGAGAATTTTCCTTGCAGAAGCTTGGGGTTTTAGTGTCTCATTCTTATGCTGTGCACCTCCAAGAAGAGTCTGGTGCCTCTTCTTTCCAGGCTGACTTCAGATTTCTCTCAGCCTGGGCATCTCTCAGCCTGTCCTTGTATGCCGTGTGCTCCAGCTGCCAATCTTTGTGGTGGCCATCTGCTCCAAGTTTGATACATCTCTTAGACTGGGAAGACAAAACTGCGAGCCAGCACTGCGGATGTGGTCTCACAAGCGCTGAATAGAGGGGAAGAATTACTTCCTTCGACACGCTGGCTATTCTCTTGCTAGTGCAGCCAGTATGGGCTTGGCCTTCTCTGCCTTAGTGTCACACTGCTGGGTCACGTTCAGCTTCTTGTCCACTGGGTCCCCCAACTCTTTTATGAATAGCTGTTTTACAGCCATTTGGACCCCAGTCTGTACTGTTGCATGGAGTTATTTCATCCCAGGTGCAAGACATTGCATTTGCCTGTGTTAAAATACTTGTCCACCTATTTCTCTAGTCTGCAGATATCCCAATGAATGGCAGCCCCGTGCTCCAGTGTACTGACAGCTCCCCTTAACGTGGTGGTGTTCACAGCCTTGCTGGGAGTGCATTTGAGAGTGCATTCAGTCCCATCATTCAGGTTGTTAATCAAGACATAAATAGTATCAGCCCCAGTATCAACCCTAAGAAATGCTGTTACTAATCAGCCACTAATTGGACTTCAACCTCCTGACAAGTTCTTCCTTGTCTGTAAGTGGCAGGTCCAGGAGAAAACCACTCTAAGTCTCCTTCATGTGTTATATATGGAAGGGTAAAAATAGCAGAGATTAATACATCGTACAGTCTGTTTCAGACAAACCATGCTGCTATCGCTTTATGTGTAACAGTTCCTGCTGGAGTTAGCATCAGAGAAGTGAGTTTATTGAGAGATAGATCTTGATTGATAGACATGTATGAGGAGCACTGCCTACAGGGCAAGGTTGGTTTCAAGCCAGTGCTATTACTAATAGTGACTGTTTCTGTTAATCACTCACTTTCATAGTAATAAATCCTTTGCTTTGAAAAGGAGGGCAAACATATTGGTTCACGCCAACCAATATGTTGGTGTATTTCGCACCAATTTACTTAAATGAACAAAGTGTAAACCTTAATTGCATTTTGTTTTAACATTTACTCGGAGGATATTTTTTCAAAACATCCCTAAAATTTAAAACAGCTTTTTTTGGTTCTAAATATGTTATGAATCTAAATGTAGTGATGAAGTTAGGCTTTTCTGTAACTGAGAAGATGGTACTTAGAACATCTACTGTGTCATCTGTTAATTTCCCATGAGGAAGAAGCCCATGGGTCACTAATAAAACAGACTTCTCTGTGCCTACTTAAGTTATAGTTGCTTCTGTAGATGGTACTAGAAGCACAAGGCTGACTTCTGCTTATAGTGTGGGTGCACTACTTGGGTGTGTTTTATATTCAGTCTTGCAGACTCTCCTCCATGTTCGGAGACAAGCTTGAGAAGAATAAACACTTGCTTAAATGCTCTCTTGATTTCAACTTACCTTATTTTGAAAACTAGAACCTATTCTTAGTGACAGTAGTTCACTGACGTTTTTAATAAATGAAAGAAGTTAATGCCTTCAGCTCTGATAAGCCTGTTGTAGGCCTCTGGGTTAATTACACAGTTGCTTAGCAGCAATTCTCCTCTGTCAGTTCTATAACGTGCCACGTCTCATTGCAAAATGGCCAGAAATTCAGCTTTAAGAGCAAGTCCTTGTCACATAGCATGTCTATAACAAACAACTACTGTAAAGATTTTTAAGAATGATGTGTTCAGAGATGCTAGAATTGCTGGTTTGGCCCTTGTGGGTGATCTTCAGCTTGGGATTTATCTTACTGATATCCTGGTGTGGATGAATTGTGGGTTGCTTTGTGGCCCTTGTGCTGAACCTTGCTGTTAAAACAGGTGGGGTCAGCTGCTATTGACTCCTAGAAGAGGAGGCCAAAAGTTTGGCATTGTAGCAGTGAAGACAGAACATCACAACTTCTAAATATTGTGGTTTTGTTCACAGCAAACTGAGCTCCGTCAATGATGAATATATAAAGAACAGAGAAGAGTATGAAGAGGCTCAGGATGCAATTGTCAAGGAAATCATTAACATTGCTTCAGGTGAATATGTCAATGTTCAGATTGTGACACAATCAACAGATGTGTATCACAGTCTGGAATGGTGGGAGTACTTGCAGTTACTTTATAGGTCCTTTTGTAGAGAAGAACCATAACATTCCCAAAAGAATTAATGTGAAAAATGAGGTTTGACTTTTAGACAGTTCTTGAAAGTTTGAAATATATTGTCTTCTGTGGTCAGACCCTTTCCTGGCATTGCTACAAATGTGCAGTCATGGGGTGTGTGCAAATTTTAATCCCATAAAAGGAACACAAATATGCTTGTAAAGGCCACATCTATCCTCCACCCACCTACCTGACTCTGGGCATCTCCACCCAAATGGTGAATTAAGTAGAGGCAGAAGAGGTAAAGAACAATAGAGAACTGAGGGAGTGGGACCTGAGGTCTGTGAAGGATGGTGAAGAAAGAACATTGGTATGCAGTATAAAATCAAGTTAGCCATCGCTTATATGGTACAATAAAAAATTGTTTTCCTAATTAATTTCCATATATTTTGCTCCAAGTTTGCCTACTTACAGGGCATTCTTTACTATCCTTCACCAAAA
The DNA here is from genome assembly GCF_964188355.1 of Buteo buteo. NCBI lineage: Eukaryota > Metazoa > Chordata > Aves > Accipitriformes > Accipitridae > Buteo > Buteo buteo. Next base: position 4,851,111 of record NC_134182.1, on the reverse strand, counting down.
GAAGAGACATCTGGGAATTTGGGCTTGGAGGATTCTGTAAATACTGCCTCTCCCAAAGGCACTAGTTCCAGCAGAGCAAGTCTTAGTTCTTTGAAAGAGAGAAGTGGAAAGTGAAAGCACTAATGAATATTAAGCTAATGGTAAATGTATTAAAGATGAAAAAAACCCACTTTTTAAGCTGATGTATTAATTTACTTGAGTGTGTATTAAGTTACAGTGGAAATATTCATAAGCTTTGACCTGTTATCATAAGGAATTTGCCAGTATATTGCAAAATCAGTAGCTTGTTAGATTTTTTTTTATCTTGGTAATTTTCAAGTGATTTTTTTTTTTGTGTAGCATACTAAGGTTTGTATATTTATGTAGAAAGCTAGTGGGGTATTATGTAACAGGATTAGCTTCAATATGTAATTTATAAATACCTAGTGAGTTTAATAAAGTCTGTTGCTGCTGCTTAAAGCTTCTGTGGTGTGCAGTCATAGACTTACAAGTGTATATGTGTATTCAAAAAGCATTTTTATTCCCCGAGTGGAGGCAATTTAATGAAAAAGACTGGATTATGTGTGTAATTCTGGAATGAAAGTGACTTAAAGTCCTCTTAATGATCTATACCTAGCTAGTTCAAGAGATGATGTTAGAATGGTAAATGTACTTTGTACAGGTAGGACTTTTTCTGCAGGTCACTGCTTACCTCTTCTGACACATGCATCCCATTTGCAGGTGTTGGATGATTTAACTCTGTAGACTCCTGTCTCTCATCCCTTTCACTGAAAAAAAAACAAATACCAAAACTTAAAAACTGGTACTGAGGATGCTGGGCCCTCTAGTCTTATTGTCTGGTATCACAGGCACTGTATCTTACAGACCTCTCCATACCATCATTCACATAAACAGAAATGGTTGCTGTCTCTGAATTCAGTGCTGTGTCTCTATTGTCTTTGCTTGCATGAGCATCAAAACGCAGCATATTACAGAGGAAGGAAACTTACTGGATTTCCAGCCATCTTGTCATTGTGAGCATTGGCCTTCCTGTACCAAGATAAGCTGTTTCTCATTGTCTAGTGTTAAGGCAAAACAATCAATATGGCCTCACTTCTTCCTTTTCTTGGTCTGAAGAAGTTCCCTTTGTAGTCAGAGCATGGATACTTAAGGATTACATCTTAGACTCTCACAGAAGGTGATGGCTATCTTGAACAAAACTGACTTTTAATGCAGGTGAATTAATTTTATGGGCTCAATATAGGCTTTAAGATATCTTTTCAGCAAGAACAAAAAAATTTCTAACTGTGTTGAATTTACATATCTCTAACGAAAAACAGGTTATGCAGAACCAATACAGACGATGAATGATGTGATAGCTCAATTAGATGCAATCGTCAGTTTTGCTCATGTGTCAAACGGAGCACCAGTGCCGTATGTCCGTCCTGTCATTCTGGAAAAGGGACAAGGAAGGATTGTGCTGAAAGGTGCCAGGCATCCTTGCATTGAAGTGCAAGATGAGGTGGCCTTCATCCCCAATGACGTTACATTTGAGAAGGGCAAGCAGATGTTCCACATTATTACTGGTAAATGTTTCTGTTCTCTTTTTCACTTGCTATTTACGTTTTAAATGTCTAGAGTATTTCCAATAATGATGTCTTTAAAAAACCAAACCAATAACAAGGAAGCAAACAACCAACCCAATAAAACTCTGTCAAAACAATTTCTCTAATCAACAAAGGGTGAGCACCTAGCAAGTTATTCGTCTTTCTGTATGGGGGATAAGATTTAGCTCTGGAAAAGAAGGGAGGGTATTTGTAAGGTGGTGGTGTTTATTATATTAAAAAAAGAAAGCGTCCACAATGTTCTTGTGAAGCGTTTCCTTTGATAGTGGATATTCTCTATGTTTATGCATATACAGATGCATTTCTCATCTTCCAAACTAATAGTCATGGAATTAGTTACGATTGTAGTTATAGTGCACTGTTTGGAGAAAGTGATCCCTAATTTAGATATAGTTATTTGGGAAGAAGAGAGAGGCTGCTAGGACAGTAGGAAATAAGAAATTAGTCCTTCCTTAATATATGTATTCTTTGCCTTAGTGACTGTTAAGTCCACAAGCCAGGAAACCTCAGGAACTGGAGAACCTGAACCTGCTTAAGTGATTTTGAAAATTCCACTAGGCATCAATTGTATTGTAGCCACATAGGCATCTTCTGTAGGCAAGACTTTCAGCAGCCTCTTTGTTAATGTTTTCTTTGTTTAGTATTAAGGTCAATTTTAAATGCAAAACATGTTTCAATGACTGTACCCTTTTTTCCCCTATTCTCTGGTGTAATTAAGATAATTTTACTACACAGGAAAACATTTTTAGTGTTTATAGATTTAATTGAATTTTAATTTCCATCCAGATGTCCTTGACATACATTCTGAGTAGCAAAGATCTGAAGTTAGAGAATGATTAATGAACACTTCTAACATAATCAAAAAGGAAAAACTAAAAATCTGAATAAATGCATGGTAACACCCTTGTTTTTCTGGTTAGCAAAAGCATAAAATTGGTTTTAATGATCAGTTTTCTGGAAAATAATTTTAATTTCATTTGTACTTCGATTAAAAGTAAGTTATTCATTTTGCTGATGCAGACTCCCCTTAGATTGTAATTTAAATCACCCATCAGCTTGTACCCGGTCTGTAACTAAGGTATTTCATTTTTACAGACAAATTGTAATTGTTGTTTGAGGTGAAAGCAAATTATTTTCATTCTTAAGCAGCAGTACTGATGACTTCTAAATTAAAGCTTATTAGTTTTAGGTATGGCCATGAGTTTTAGATGACTGCTTATACTTCTGAAAGGTCCCAAAACTTAAGAAGGCCCCTAATGTTCTCCAATCGCCTTTCTTTTGAAAAAGCAGCATTCAGTAAGGCATACAAGCAAGCTTTATTAGTAGTGGAGCTACTTGTTGCACCTGTTAGACAAGTCTGCTACTCTTTCCTGGCAAGAGAGTAGTAAGTTTAAATGTTCTTTGTTTTAAATTACAGCCTGTTCTCCTTTAAAAGGGCTGTTGAATTGTAAATTATAATTTTTTTTTAATACATTTGCAAAATTTCTTCTTTAGGCCCTAACATGGGGGGGAAATCAACCTACATTCGACAGACAGGGGTGATTATTCTTATGGCCCAAATTGGGTGTTTTGTACCATGCGACTCTGCAGAAATAACCATTGTGGATTGTATCCTGGCTCGGGTGGGAGCTGGAGACAGTCAGCTGAAAGGCGTGTCTACTTTCATGGCTGAAATGTTAGAAACTGCTTCAATCCTTAGGTAAGTCCTGTGCTTATTTGATTTTGTTGGTTGGGGTTGATGAGAAAGGAGGTGCTCTAAGAAAGATGCATTTAAGATTTCCTTTTATGTAGGATCTCAGTGGAGGATCTCCAAGTCCTTTTTAGCAGGCTCATAAGTTCCTGAAGTAGCCTTCTGTTTATTTCGGTGGTCATACAGAGCTGCTACCAGGAGGCCAAAGTCTAAACGGGGTGAAGAAACTAATTTGGAATGATCTGTGTGACACTGTGTGTGCACTTAATTTGTATATTGTTATATAAATAGGAAGTGTCTTTTGCCTCTTTAATGCTATGCCTCTATAACATAACTTGTGGTACTCTGATATCCAGAGTTCATGCTGTTCTCAAATGTTATGAAATGCTCCTGTGTTTTTAGGACGGCATCTGAAAACTCCCTGATAATCATCGATGAGCTGGGAAGAGGAACTTCCACCTATGATGGTTTTGGCTTAGCATGGGCTATTTCAGAATACATTGCTAGCAAAATCTGTGCTTTCTGTATGTTTGCTACACATTTTCATGAACTGACAGCTCTTGCTGACCAAGTGCCAACAGTCAATAACCTACATGTTACTGCTCTGACCAGTGATGACACACTGACAATGCTTTATCGTGTCAAGGAAGGTAAGACTGTGTAAATGGTGAACAGGGTAAGTTTTATTTCATCCTGAGAGAGGAAGAACTCTTGGGGGGCAGGGGTGGAATTTCGTGTCATGCTCCAGGTTTAGGTTTATAATAGACATGCTCCTCTGTCCATAGAGAGAGAGTGTATGGCAGGAGCTCTGTCCATGTGTGAACACAGTTGGTGATGTTGTTGATGATTATTTGTTAAGACTTCTAGGTTATTTCTGCCACTCAGGTCAATGCTTTTGAGGTTGGTTCCTTTTTTGTTTTTTTTAAAGAGCAGAGAGAAGGGTTCCAGAAGATTATTTTCTGTTTTCCTAAATCAGCAATTTTAACCTGCTGCTAGAAAAGACTTATGTTCCTCAAACTGTTCTTTTAAAAGAAATGAACGCAACTTTTCTGTGCTGACAGTTTTTAATAATATCTATTTAATTGTAATAAGCCTTGGTCATTGAAGAAAGATGTTGCCCAATTTATGCAGTAGTTTGATATAGGAAAAATAATATGTTTAGTTTTTAGCAAATGGCGTCATAGTAAAAGAATAAGTAGCCTGTGTTGTTAGTATAAATCAAGTCAGATGTGTTTAATTAAAATCCTTTAGTGGATCCAGTTACTCCTTTTGGTATTAAATTAGACAATTTTTAATTGGGCATAAATTTCATCTGTTAACCACAATAAGTGCTTCCTCCTGCTTCTCTATATTGCCAATCATTTGTTATTGCTCCCTTCAGCAGGAGCCTATATTTATGCTGAATAAAGCAGGGCTGTGTAACTGTGGCTTGCAAGGTGTGGTCATTTATGGCATTCTAATTTAGCTGTAAACTCTACAGTGATTTTGTTGTTCCCATAAGAGCATTTCAGTCAGGTTGCCAACCTCTGGACTGAGATTTTGATTTAAAATGTGAGCAGAGTACTGTTACGTTCTGTTTTCACTTAAAAATACCTATTAATTTTCCCTTTCTGAGTTCCACAATGAAGGAGAGTTAGATGATGCTCAGATGGATAGAACATAGTTACTATAGAACAGTGTGGCTATACTGGATCCAATCAACAACTTACATTGTGGAGTGGTTTTGTCTCAAAAAAGGAATAACTGTTTGGGGAGTTAGGCTATTATCTTTACTAAAACAATTACTAAGCATCATCCATACTTGTTAAGGCTAAAGAGCTAGTCCTTGTCTCCTATCTCAAGTCCTGGAGATAGATGTTTACTTATCTTCTTAGTTTAGGATTAAATCTTACAGGTGCAGGTGCTGAACTTCATTCCTCATTTTAAAAGCTGTTTTGTCATGTTGACACAATACCAAATAACTTGCCTCTGCTTGCCTAGTTCATCCTAATAACACTGCTTTTCATGATCAGTGTATATTCAGTATGTGTTATCCTGGAACTCTCTCCAGTATTTCCTGATATCTTTAGCCAATTTTGGACTTTTCAGCTCATTCCTTCTTGCATATATTGTTCTGAAATGAATCTAATATTTTGTCTAATTATTAAATTTTACTGTTATGCTTTTAAAGATAATTTTTATAATCTTCACAGGCTATCACCATACTATTAAGTATCTTTTAGATAATTGGTAAATGTGTTTTTATTATATCCTGATCTGAGCCTCACTCAAGTGGTACCATGCTTGTTTTACTCCTATGACATTACTAATTGACTATTTCTTACTCATTTCTTCTGGTTTTAAATCCATGAATTTACATTGTTTCTTACCTTTCGATTACTTGTATATAATGACTTCTAATCTTGTATTCCCATATTCCCTTATGGCTATAGTCTTGTGATTAGGTTTCGGGTACTTTTCTGCGAAGTTAGGAGACTGCTCTGAACAAGGGGAATCAAAGCATGACCAGAAATACTTCTCTCCTCTGGCTTTACTGAGAGTCTACTTAAAGCTGGTTAGAATATCTCCAGCTGCCGCAGTCTCGTTTCTTTTAACTCTGTGTTCTTGTCTTTTGAGATCATTATTCCTTAGAAATGGTCTCTGTCCTTCTCTCTGTTCATGCACTTTCCCTAGGCAATGCCCAGGCTTTGCTTCTGAGTATTAGTCCAAAGTGCTGTGGCCCTGGTACCCAGCCTGTTCCAGTGGAAAGGCAGTGTCTATGGTTCTTCCGTAGTTTGCTGTTTCCCATCTTCGCCAGCGCACGTTGAGCTCCTTCCACCAAGTGAAGGTTCAGAGCCCTCCGAATGCCTTGCTCTAATCAATGCTTAAAATATGACTTAGTGTGGCATGGGAACTGAAGACAAGTATAGTCATAAATTGCTGCGAGCATACATTGAAACTATGAGTGTTTTCAGTGCAGTGAGAGCTGGCAGTGTACAGTATCTTCAAACAATCCATCTTTATTTAGGTGCCTTATTTTGAGTACTTAGGTTGGGGAGGGAAGTAATATACACTAAATCTAAACCTTCTACCTTCTAAATCCTTTGGAATAGCAACGCTTATGATAAAAACCCCTAATATTCCCCCAAAGGTTGGGTTAATTCTCTTCCTTCAACCCCCCTTGTTTTTTTTTAACTTGTATTAACTCACCCATTCTGGTCCTGGTGAAAACTCTAGAAGCCAGGTTTCATATTTTTCTTCAATTGGTTTTGCCATTTTTAGTCATACACATATTTTCTTTGTACATGCAGTGTCTTTTCATTCGATCCATTTTCTTGGAAGTGCTATTGAGCATAGAGGCACAATAGTTTGTATCTGTCTACTTAAACCTCTGTCAGATGAGTTAAAACATGAAATCTTCACCTTAAAATACCTGGTCTCAAATTGGATGTCTTTCACAGAAGTTTTTGCATTTAATGTTGTGCTCTTTCCCTTTTGGAAGAGTGATGTTGTTCAGGCAAGGACGTGAGTATAGGCAGCTCGGATACAGCTGTGTTTTGAAACAAATATCAGGTTTCATGTCATTTGAAATGTATAACTAAATCTGAAGTACATGACAAGGAACTTTTATACAGTATTTTCATCCCTGTCTTCATGCTTCAAGAGTGTGACAGAAACACTGGAAGAGGAGACACAGAAAGTACTGCTCTCCAGGCCTCTGCTCAGGATTCTTGGAGCAGACACCTGAGTTAGCTTTGTGTCTGGGGAGGTGTGTGCTCTTAATAGAAAATCAAGATAACTAATTTGTGCTTTAAAATGTTGATTTCCTTTAAGAAACCTGAGAGATTACAAGGTTAATAAAAAAGAAAAAAATGCTAAGTTTTCCTTTACCTATTCTTCAGATACCCAGTTTTTAACAGATGATCAGTTAAGTATCATTTTACACGTGTACTTCATTTATTCCTAAGTCCCTGCTGAAGACCAGAATTAATATTTGTGGGTGGCCAATCGGAATTATGGTAATGTAAATGAATGGAGTTGACAGATTGTATCAGAGGACTTTTGATACTGAAGCGAAAATTATTTTACGTAACTGTGTATAATTGACATATTTTAAGCAATTATGAAAACTTTTCTTTCTCAACTAAATGATATATACAGTGTGTTAATTGAAGTAAGTGTAAAGTTAAAATATGTAATTAAAGACAACTCCAGGAGACTGAGGAGTTAAGTGGTATTGATGCAAAGGAGGAGGAGGAGGAGGATTGAGAATGCAACTTTTAAAATATTTTTTAATATATATGTACACACACATATATATGTATTCATATAAATATAGAAAAATGTGAGATATATATTAAAAGAATAAATTATGCTAATTACTATATTCTACAGACTGTGTTGAAGTACTTTAATAAAAACCATTATTCAATTTCATTCAAGTACTAGTGGGAAATTCTTTCTGCCTGAAGAGTTTTCCCTTTCTTCCTGAAGCACTTTTGGAGCTCTGCAACTGCTGTTCTAAGAGAGCTTAATTAAATAGGAGCATATTCTTTAGTCTGTATTGTCGTGTATAGTCCAAAAGGTAAATTGGAAAATGTTGGGAGAACCAAACAATGTCACACACTTAATTCTTCAGAACAGAGAACTATTACAAGTTTGTTTATATAATGTCTGTGTAGCCATATTATCTCTTGAGAATTCTTTACTGTTTTTTTTCTCTGTATCCAGGTGTTTGTGACCAGAGTTTTGGAATACATGTAGCAGAGTTGGCAGCTTTCCCAAAACATGTGATAGAAAGTGCAAGAGAGAAAGCATTGGAATTGGAGGAATTTCAAAACATTGGCAAGTCCAAGGAATCTGAAGGAGAACCACCAGCCAAGAAATTCTACAGAGAAAGAGAGGTTTGCTATCAGGAATGCTTTTTAAAATTTGTTTAGCTGGAATAGCCCAAGCAAAATAGTTTAAGGATTCAGATTTCCCCAAAGCTTGAGGATAATTAACTATAATCTCATTTTTCCATAACAAAATGTTTTAGCTATGAAGTTTATTAGGAATTGAAGAGATGTTCAAGGGTAGTGGGTTTTGGTTTAGATTCATTTCAAGTTAACATAGGCAAGAATTTTATCTAAAAACGTCGTCACGAGAATGCAACTAATTTTTTTCTTAATAACGATCAGTAGTTAGTATGATTGGCATACATTATTCAACTGGAGTCATACAGGGGACCATGCTTCTAGCTGTTGTGTGGGGTTTTCTTTATGCTGTGAACCAAGCCAGAATTTTCTGTTCATCACTTTTGTTGGCTACTTAGTTTGTATGCAATGTTTCTTGGGACTTAGGTTATAGCTTTTGTTTCAATTGTTGTTTAGATTATTCTTGGCTCTGCAGGTAGGTTGCACCTGATCTTGCTCCCCCTTCTTTGAGGGCTCATTAGTGCCGATTTCTTGAAGCTGAACATTAACATGTTCAGATCTGTTCATGTCAGAAAAAAGCCGAGTACAAAACTTTCTCCTTTGTGCACTTCCATGTCCCATCAGTACTAACACATCTCACAAGCTGATCATATTGAAGGACACAGCAATTTGGACCTCGAATGTCTGACTTACAGATGTCCTAAAGTTCTTCCGGTTTCACATGTGAGAATTTTAGCTTGATTCTTTCTACTCAACAAAGAAGTAAAATGCTCTTGGCTTTGCACAGGCTTCAAGCACAACTCGAGGAAACCCACATCTCTGCTTAGGTCTGATCATGTCTACATTGCATAATACAGTTGTGTAAAGCCATTTGAGTGAGCTGTTTTTTTCTCTTCTCCCTTCACTTTCTCTTAAAAGAAGCTTCATTAGCAGGTAGCGTAAAGGAAAACAGTAGCTCACCGGAAGCTTTTTTCAGAATGGCCTGTGTCATTTTGTTGCTGGATTAAAAGACCTTACAGTAACATCTGCTGCAGCCTCCGAGTAAATCCACGTGCTGCCTTATGACTTGCATTGTTTTTTGCCACTAGTCAGGTCCTCCTTGCTGCGTGCATATACAGATCTTAGTTCTGTGTCCTGGCAGTTGCCCTGAAACTTTACAGCTTTCTAACTCATTCTAACTTCTATGCATCAGTGGCAATCTTGGTAATATTCCAGTATACGGAAGCCTTGAAGTGTTAGTCCATATCCAAAGCACTTTTGACATTTAAAAAGCCTTTGCTCTAGACAGAGTCTGTTACCTCTGTTACCTCTTACTTTATTTTCAGTTTCAGAGGTCTACTGTGTTTGTTCCTGGCTCAGTAAGTGGGTCTGATGTTGTGGATGAACAATCTCCGGTTTGTCCTACCTTTTAGTGCCAGGAGGTTCCCCCTCCAACTACCTCAGTTGCTCCGCTATTACCTTTCCTTCGCCAACTTGCTAGGTATCATGGTGAAGTATTTTTCAGATTAGTTGGATCTGACTGTATGGTCTTAAGTTGGTGTAAATTAAATTGATGTGGCAAACACGTCTGACAAATACAGCATCATGTTTTGTCCTGGATATTTCAGTAACATATAATATTTCATAAACTCTCTAGGCAATAGAATGGCATAGCTTTAGATGTCTCACCCAGGCAATTTGTCTGCCTTCATTAACATCACATTTAGAGGGAAAAGTGTGCTCCAAGTCCTTTGGAGACTTCTGTACTGAAAGCATACTGCATTAGTCTTAAATGATAAAACAAAACAAAGAAAACTGTAGTAGAGTTCTAAAATGCAAAATGGAGAGGACTAGACAAAATTCTGTATTCTGGGCAAGTTGTTTCTAATACAGGGATCCTGAATACTGTTCATTGAAATGTTTGTTCTTGCTATTCAATTCAGACTGTTTAGAAGTTCCACTTTGCCTGTTTGTGTAAAAGCATATGCATAAAGCTTAATTATCATCTGTTCTCCTTGGTGACGGCCACTCTCCAGTTGCTTGGTTACAATTCGTTCTTTCCTTTAGCATATTGAAACATTGGTTTTGATTTACAGTTCCTCCAAAAAGTAACTAGTTTGGGTAGTATGGCCACTCTGATGCTATTATTGCTAGCAATCCTCACCTAATGTGATTGCACACTGAAATTAAGTGTGGAACACATACGGGAGCTCTTAATGTTAGATATTGTATTTCTGCTGATCAACTGGTGCTTTTTGCTCATGGGTTGAAAGGGGAAAGAATGCCTGATACCAGTATAACTGGATTGTTCTGGTGTTGAGAACATGATAGCAAGTGCAGAAATAACCATGTTTTTCGCCTGTAAAAAGTTTCTGGTGATGAATAATACTTTGTATCTTTGGGGAATTTGGAAAAATCCTGCTTGCAATCTAAACATCCTTTGTTTTCTTTTCCTTCTCCCTCAATTTCAGGAAGGTGAAAAGGTAATTCAGGATTTTCTTTGTAAAGTGAAAGCATTGCCCCTGACAGATATGTCAGAAGATGATATCAAAATCAAGCTGAAACAGCTGAGAAATGATGTGTTGGCGAAGAACAACAGTTTTGTGAATGAAATCATTTCCCGAACGAAAGTTACATCATGAAAGATGTGAGAACAGGATTCAGCTCTTGAAGCGTGTTCTACATTGCAAGAGCTATCATTTTCTTGTCTTGTAGTTTTTATGCTTTATGATACTTGTACTGATTTATGTAGGCATTTTTTTCTTGGATTGTAATTATTCTGTAGGAAATTCTGAGCACATTCTGTGCCAGATTCCTGCTTTAGTTGTGATCATTGTGTCCTTTTAGAAGTTTTCAATAAAATGCTTTTTCAGTATTGAGAGAATTATTGACTGTACAAACAAAATGTGTAATACTTTACCGGAAAAGTGTGCTAGAAAGTATAACAATTGAGATGGCATACAACTACCACAGCCTTGAAAAGCAACAGTGGATACACAAAATCTTTGTCCTATACCATGATTCTTTTTTGTATGATTCAATTACATTAATTAATTCAGCAAAGTTTTAGTAACACTATACTAGCGCTCTGTTAGAAAAAAGCATCTAATCCAAGTGATTTGTCATAAGATTTTTGCACGTACCTGCATGGAGCTTGGGGTGAAGGGATTGTTTTGTTTGCTGTGTGGATGTTAATGCTCCAGTCAAATATATTACAGGCCTGCTCTTCATGCCTGAGTGGTGATAACTCTTGCATGTTTTGGTGGTTTTGCAATGTAAGCATAGGCTGGGGTGAAGTTACAGTTGAACTGGAACTTCTGAGTTGGTCATGATTTGTGAGGTCTCTCTACAGAGAAAGAATGCATTGATTTTTATCTAATGTACTTCTCGCACTGAGAGTTTGAAAGCATCCAGATACAAGTTTATATTCTCCTTGAAATTTAGCATTTTAAATGCTAAAGTGTTTAAAGAACACTTTACCTATTTTTAAAACTGTCAGTGTTGAAAGATTAATGGGAAAAGGTGTTTATCGCGTGAGATTATAGGAATAAAATCATGCTGAAGATGCCATGCAAACTCTTGCTGTGTTCAGAGATTGCATCAGTGGGTGTGTGCTGGGGACAGCAGTGCTGCTGTTAGAGCCATGCTATAGCTCTGCGTCAGGGATTAATGTGTTGCAGTGGTCTGTGTTTAAATGTTCCAACAATAGTCATAGAAGAGGTGTGCTGTTCAACTTGCTGTTGGATAACATTTGTTTGTAGCTAGGCTAGAACTTGGACATACTTAGATATACTTCTCAACAGAAGAAATTAAAGGTTTGTTTGAGAGGTTTGGGTTCTGCCTAACACCTTTTTGGTCTTTAAGTTAGAATGCATTCTACTTACAGAGACAAAGATAGGCTTGCATTTACAAACAGCACAGCTGATACATGTATTCAGTAGCTGTGACTGGAAAAGTGTGTGAATGGAAAAATCTGTTACATAAAGTAATGAAAAATATAGCTGTTTTTGCAAATAAAATTGGTTCAAGCACAAGCTGTGCAAAAATACAGGGTTATACATAAAATAGAAAATGAGAATCAATTTAGAGGATGAAATACTGCAATGACACACAATTTGTATTGGATCAAACTGCTTTAACTGTTGCTAGAAAGAGGCAGTTCTTGGAAGGGACTGGAAGGGCTGGTACTTACAGCCTCTTCCTACATATACTGTGGTATCTGTGGTCTGATCAAAGATGCCCCTTGCTCGGTCTCCTGTCCCTAACCGTGGGAACGGGCATAAAACCATCGGTGGTTTTCTTTTCCAGGATCTTCTCTGTTTTCCCCTCGACCCTGTGTGAACTTTCAGTGTCTACAGCACTCTTAGCCAAGGAGTCCCTCGCTGAGCTGCCACCTGCACGAGGGACCACTTCTTAGCTTTGAACCCAATTCCTAGTTCCATTCAATGCCTCTTGTTTTTATTCTTCAAGTGTCCACTTTTTCCACTCTGGATGTGGTGCATCAGCACAGCATGTCTGCAGTACGCTGAGGAAAGGCTGCTTTCATTTTTGTCTTGCAGATGGGGGCTGATAGAGCTGATCCTGTGTAACCAGAGTTACCCATCTCTGAGGGTAAAAGCAATACTTGTGTGCATTATTCCGGAGGGATGGCGTACTCTGACGACCAGCTCCGGGCAGCGCCTTCTCCTCTGCTTCAGAAAGGGAAGTTATGCATCTGCAACAAAAAAGGTGCAGTTTTTCTTATGCCCTTCAACACTCACAAGGAAGAAAGGTGCAAGTTAATGGGATTTTAACTCATCTTTTCAACTGTTTTCCACACTATACTTCCCCCGCCCCGAGTGTACTGCTGCTACTGGATATAGGCAAGAGAGGATCAGGCAGAGTTTAGTCTCCATATGTCAGTGCTGCTTCCAAACTGGGTTACAGGTAGTGTGATTTCATGTGAGCAGGAGGATGGCTATTTTTGCTAGTTCCAATTTAGCTTTTTGTTCAGAAACGTACCTATGAGACAGGAGCAATTCTGGAACTTGTCTGGTTATTACAGAGCTGTGCCAAGGATGCAAAGGTTATCAAAGCTTCAGAACAAAATAATGTAGCTACTGAGGAGCGGTGAGGCCACTTACTGTCAGCCTTGAATAAAGATGCAAGTTTCTCTTTGCTCATTCACTGGAGAAAGCGTGGCACTGAATGCTTACCGCAGGTATGGTCTTTTTAGTCTGTGCTGCACACATTCATCTGGAAGGCTCTTTATGAAGAAAACTGCTTTAAGTGGGGTAAAAGAAAAGAGCAAACATGCTCAAACACTGAAGGAAGTATTTTCCTTTGATCACTTTACTGCCCAACTCTTAGCGATCAGGATTTCAACCTGTTTGTGTGCAGGAGCACCTGGTAGCCAGCCTGATGAGAGAAGATGCTGGGTTTACCTCGTGGGCTGTGGTCAAAAGCAGGTGAGGTGCTTGGGGGTCAGCAGGCTCCAGTAAGTGACTGGGAGTGCTCGTGGACTTAATTTTTCCAGATTTAGGGAAGCCTGTGCGAGAGCTCATTGCTCTGCTGCAGATGCTGCCTTTGCAGCTCAGCTGAGGTCTGGGATTGTGTGAGCAGTTTGATTTGGTGCAAGATTAGGATGACAGTTTAAACTGATTTTCTTGGCATTTAATGAGTTTTCAAATATACGACCAGTACACAGGTTGAGAGATTTCTGGGGCTACAAAACAGTGTGACAATTGGCCTTAATATTCTGCAGCGTGACAGATTTATTTGAAAAAAACAAGGGAGAGCAGTTGCTGCTCTGTATCCAAAGTAGCATGAGGTCATGCATTGAATCCTTTGCATCTTGCTGACCTGGGGACAAGGAAAACAAGTGGCCGTAGGAAGCCTGAAGCCTTAAAAGACAGTGGGAGAGGTTCTGTGATCTCTGAGACGGCTGCAATCCTTGCAGGTAGAACTTGTGTCTTGATGCTGCCTGTTTGCTGAAAAAGCCTTGTTTGCAGTTCTCTGATGTTCTTGTTCCTCTCCTGGCCTTGCAGCCACCTTTCCCAGCCTGTTGCCTTTCCTTTCCCTACTGCTGCCAAGCATCTGCACCGTTCCTATGCACAGGGGAGCACCTTGCATTGCTGCATTTTATGTATGCGTGTCTCTTTTAGCTACCAGCAATGCTTTGTTTCCTTTGCATGGAGTGGGACAGGGGTAGATCTATCCCTGCATGTGCTGCTTTGCCAGTCAAGTTGTGAGGGAGCAACCTCTGCTGTTGAAGAGGGAAGTGACAATTTCTAATCGTTCCCAGTGGCAGCCAGGACTTATCTCTTGACGCGTGTCCCCTGCCACCCAGGCCAGCAGCAGTGGCTGTAGCTAAAGAAAACAATACTGTAAAGCAGATGGCAGATTGTGTTTCTTCCAGCAGCTGGAGCGAGTAGCACTTTTCTAGAGGTGAGAAAGTACACTTGCTTTTTTGCTATCGTGGAAAAAGCTGCCTTGGCACCTGGGTTGAGCTGCTGGATGCTTGTGGCAGTTTCCGTAAGGATGTAATTGTTCTGTCCTTGTGGGGATGGTTGGAAAGCTGAAAACAGCTGTGCTAAACAATGTGAGCCGAGGGAAAAGCTGAGAGTAAATAGCCTGTGCTTATGAGAGCATTGCCCCTGCTGATCTACCTTGTCCTGCTGCATACTGCAAAGTCATTGCTTCTCAGGGCAATGTGCTCACGTGGGGGGTGGCTTCAGTTTGCTCCTTTTTTTTTTTTTTTTTTTTTTTTTTTCCAAAAAGGAGAAAACTCCTCCTATGAGGGTCACTGTGGGCTCTGGCATCGGGCCTGACTGCGATGGCAAACAGCAGACCTTTAGCCTGAGCAGGGAGGGCGGTAGCAGATCCCACTGGCAGTCTGGTCCCATCTCCAACCTGCTGCTGGCCTGTGCAGTGAGGGAGGCAGGAACCTGGGCAGCACTCCTAAAGAGTGTTTGTGCCTGCATGAAGTTGCCGGTTTACACCCTGAGGGACAGGGATTTTTTTTTTCATACTGAGATTTTTGGAATAATATCTTGTCTTCTCCTGTCCTGCATCTTTCTATTTATGCATAGAAATGGTATAAAACTTAAGGAAAATATCCACCACTGTGGGCTTTAGACTGGAGATTGTTGGTCTTTTCAGCATGCCTGCTGGTTCCCCTTGGAGGGAGGCTGTACCTCGTCCCCAGGGATGTGGTTTCAACAGCAAACACTCTCCAAAGGATCAAAAAATGTAGCTGTCGTCATTCCTTGCAAAGCCTGGGACCATGTTGCGACAAGGTGTGTTGCTATAGTGGAAGCTTTGCAGGTTTTAGGTGATCGTTGGAAATGCCCTTTAGAAGCAGTTCTCTTCTCCCCAGCTATTTTCAGTAACTCTTCCTCATGTCTTTCTGCTGTAGGTTGTTGCTGACTTAAACGTCCCTTCCTTGGTTTTCAGGGTCCCAACATAATGGCGAGAGTTTCCTTACACTTTGATGTGCTAATAAAGAAGGTAAAATAAAAATCAAGCTTCATGTCAATGTTCAACATCAAAATTACCAGCAAGATGATTCTGATGCTGATTGTAGTGCAGGTGCTCTGGCTGTACAAAATCTTTTTTTTGCCATGACCTGGGAAGGCAGTGTAGGAGTTTTGGTTTTTATACCCACTGATTGCTCATCTCCTCACCTTGGGCAATAATGGATTTTTCAAGCTCATGTTCTCGTTTGGCTTGCAGTAGGCCATGTCTTGTATTTTCATTCTGCTGTGGCATTTATTATTCAATTCAGGGACACTAGGATGCAGTGTAACAATTCACTCGCACATTAGTAGTGATCAATGACACAAAAAAAAAAAAAGCCTGCTTACTTTGTGCCTGTGTGCTGTATAAAAGGATGTGTATTGAAGTGCAAAAGGCTGGTGATCTAGGTGTGGGAAAACAAGGAGGTGCGTGAGCTGTGTGAGATGCTCCACTCTTTTCAGTATGGCCACACTGAAACTCAAGCAGCCCCCTGGGTTTAAAACCAAAACGAAACCACCTTCCTAACCCGCCAGCTGTGCGTGAACCTGCTGAAGGTATCGTTTTCACACAAGTCCCAACCTTGGCGGCTTTGCAGCTTTGCCCTGAGGGATGCCGGTCTCCCAGGATGCCAGATGTTGCACACATCAGCAAGGGTGTGAGAGGGTTTGGGAGGTGGGTTGGGATTGCAGTAGATATCTCATTACTTTACCTCCAACCAGGAACCACAGCGCCTAGTTCCACCTCCCTCCGTGCAGCAAGCGCGAGAGATGCCAGCGCGGTTACTTAATTTTATGTTGCTTGCTGTGACGGTACCCTGAGCGCTGCAAAACCAAACAACTAGAACAAATCGCATAGCAGGGCTTGGGTGTCAGGCAGCTCTGCGCTTCGCTGGTCTGGCACAAAAGCCCGAGCCTGCCAGAGTGGCTGCAGCAGCTACCCGGGTAGCTCTGGTAGTGCTGACTCCAAGACGTTGCCTCCTTCGGTCCGATTTGGGGGGACCTTGGTCGCTGCTGGAGCCCTGGTCCCCAGCACAGGTTCTCCTTTCTCCAGAAGGGCCCTTGAAGATGCTATTTCAGTGGTCCTTTGGCCACTGGCATTTTGTTCTAATTACTACCTTTAATTTAGACAAAGTCATCCGAGACCAAAACAGCCTGTTTGAGGTTTCTCCAGAAAATGAGTAGCACTTGTTAAGCAGGTGGTGGACCGCCAGCGCTATAAAACGCTTGCACGGCTGGGTAGCTTGCTTAAGATACTCAGTCGTCCGAGGGGCAAGTATGGCCTCCCCAAAACGCTGCCGATGCTGGAGGCACTGGGCGGATGGTGCTCAGCAGCTCCTGCAGGACCCCACCTCGGACCTGCCTGCCCCGGTACAGCGAAGCCAATGTGCAGTTCAGCAAAGCAGCAGCTAGAGTAGAGCAAAACTGGCTCTAGCAGACCTGAGTCTTATTGCTAGTCATCCGACATACATTTTCACCTTTTCCTTTCACGCTTTCATTTTAATGGCTTTTTTTTTTTCTTTTTTTCCCCAGGAAGGAGATCAATTTGCAAAAGGGAAATCTCACAGAGCCCCTCTTTCTGTGCTGGATTTCAAGAATAATATATTATGGTGCAACACTGATTATGAGCAAGCTGTAGTGCTATTTATCTTTCTGCTGTAGAGAGATGCAGGATTAGCTCTCTGTAACCTCTCTTGGAAGAGATGCACTCATCCTGTGTGAATCGGAGGAGCTGCCTGAAGTAAATGTTGGGTTTTTTTTCCTGAGATTAGACTGGCTGTTGTTTTGGCCCATGGATCCATGCTAATGCTATTGTGCGCTTAATAGTTCTTAATGGTTTGATCTCTCTCCCTTGAGTGTAGTTTGTCTGTAGATAAAAGTGTAATTTTCTTACAGGAAAACTTTGAAAGCTGATGAACATCTTACCTGTTACTATTGCAAAGTTCAGTTTTACTGATTTTTTTTTTTTTAAGGGATTCTAGCCATGCAGTGAGAACTGGCCTCAATCAGTGACTAGATGCTCATTTATTCTGTGTGAATGAGAGAAAATAAAACCATCCAAGACTTCACTGCACCTCCTGTGCATCCTGAGGAATGCACTTGTTAGGATCTTTCTTTTCCTGTTTCCCCCATCAAAGGAAATCAGGTAAGGCGTCAGGATGCTTGAAGATGTTTTATGTGAACAAGAAGGGTTTTGGGGGAGTACACTAACCAGTGCAGTAATCTAACATTGGCAGATAATGCCGAAAAACTTGCTCTTGGGCCCTTCCAGGAGGACAAGGTGGCATGTGAGGGGTGCCTGGTACGAACCCCAGAGCTGCTGTGCCTGCCCCGGGAGCTGTGGGCACAGCACCCGGCCAGTCTCCCTCCAGGGAGGATTTTGGCCACCAATATGTGGCAAAGTGACCACCGGGCTGCCGGCAGCTGCTGGCTGGGAGTGTTGACCTGCGGTAGCGACTGCGGGCACTCAGTGCATCACAGGGATGGAGCAAACCACCCACCTGGTAAACAAAGGGAACCAGGAGTAACCGGTGCAGCTGCTGCTTTAGGGAACAGTAGGCTCTCTTGCTTTTATTCTTTTAAATTCAGAGCTCAAAGGCAGCGTGCGGTACTGTCCTTGGAGTCAGCCTGCCATCCGCTTGGCACTTGATCTTCAACCCGACAGAGATTTGGGCACGTCTGTTGGTTCAGGTGTGATGGGGGGCTGTAGGTATGGGAGAACACGACGTGTCTGTGTCAGGGCTGGTCTGAAGCTTCAGCCTGTACCACATGTGCAAACGAAGTGGGGTGCTCTGGGGTGTGTGTGGAAGTAACTTAATTTCAGCCTTCAAAGTTGTCATCCCACAACATTGAACTGCTGTGAACACACAGGAGTTACTCCTAGCTCCTGGCTGTGGTTTGGAGGACCCTTCATGGGAACTGCTATTTGCTCTTGCCTCATTCTTACTCAGCCCATTAAACAAGACCTTGGTTAATTGAGAAGAAGAAAGAAGGAAAGCAGTAATTAAATGACCATATGAAGCGTGCACAGCCATGGGCCTCTTGACTTCTTAAAAAAATCCTCATTGTAATACACTGTAAATGCAGCAATACAACCAAACGGGGCAGAGAGCGAGAGGTTGCTCCTGGTACAGCACTCTCAAGCAGACGTGCATGGAGTGGAGAGCAGGTTTCTCAGCAGCTCCTAATGGAGGCAATGCCGGCACAGACAACCTGAAGCCATCTATCTTAATTAAATTACATATTGATCTCCTATTGGAATATAGCAAATGCCACTGCTTTAGAGCTGTAAGCCAGAAGTGAACACCACAGCAGTGGCTCTGACAAATGTATGGATGATCCAATCCATTGCCCATCCCTTGCTGCTCTTCCCAGGGTCAGAGGAGGCGGCATGTTGTAGCAGTCACATAACCTGGTTACGTGGAAATGAATAACCCCTCGTGTCCTAGGGCTGTGGTGCTTCGTCTAGACGTGTCATGCAAGTGGAACAGACCAGCTACGCATGCTGCAAGATGCAAAGAAACCCCCTCCTTTTGCATTTGTTTCCCCAAATGTAGCAGCTGGTTTTCACCCATCTACCACCTGTATCGGGCTGCATTGCTGGTGGGGGATGACGAACATGGTTTTCTTCTGCCCAGGCTCTGCTCCTCCCTCTGCACCCAGGAGACCGCGCTGCAGCAGAGCTCAGCAGCCGAGGGGTTCGCCAACGCTGGCCATGTTTTCTGCTGTTTCATTGCTTTCCAGCTTGGCTTTGGCTGCTGGCACAGGGTTGCTGTGCTGGGGCTGAGCTGCCCAGAGGAAAGAGAAGTCTTAGCTGCCAATCCAGCTTGGGTCCCTAGGCTCAGCACAGCCAGGGACTGAGCTTGGGAAGGCACCTCCTCGCACCCCTTCAAACCAGCCCAGGATGCTCTCAGAAAGGCGTATTTTCCTTACCTCTGAACATCCATCTCCCTACCACCAAACCCAGGATAACAGCGATCCCTGTTTCCAATCGCTCAGCTGCTGGTCAGGGCCTAGAGCACTGTAAAAATAGAGAAATAGTTCTAGAAATAGCTTTTGTGCTCTGCAAAGGGGAGCTCAGCTCTAGCACAGCTGTTCACCTGCATGACTTTGGGATGGCCAACAGCAAACAGCTGGGGCTCCCCCTGCTGAGATGGTATAAATAGAAATCAGCTGCTTGTGGCTTTGACTGCAGAGTGAAACATACTTGTTAGTGCGGGAGATGGCTGCTCATCTTTTAAATGAGATGTGAGAATGATTTACTGGTCTTCAGGGCTTGTGTGTTTCTGCTTGATGTTCAGTTTGTCAGCGGGGTTGGCTCTATCTGCGGTTCGTTATCCCCCACCTCTCCTAAAAGACAGCTGTCTCCCATTATGAGGTCTGCCTAAATATGATCTTTATCCAAATGGGGGAATTTGGCTGGAAAATGGATCGCAACACTATGTAGGGAACAGGTGACCATTAATGCATTTGACAGGGAGCTAAAAGAAACCTCCGTAACCATCAGAGTGGTTTTGGGAAACCTTTCCATGGCTGTAGGGGCCAAGTGCCTTGCCTAGCTTTGAGATGGGACTTGATACCTTTGGTTGCCAAAGCAAAGGATGCTCTTCTCTGCTTCTCCTGCAGTTAAGCGTATCCCCAAACGCAATGTGCTGCTTTGCACTGTATCAAGTACGTGTGCAAATGGATAACCTAAAGTCCTCTGGTTTCAGCACTGTGGAATCAGAGAGAGAAACAGGGAGGGGAGGATGAGCTCATCCAAGAGGAGCATGTGCTTAAACTGTGATGGTACAAATGGAGACCCTCGGGGTTTTCACTTCAGATACTACATATACCAATTTTACTGCTATTGGAGTGAGCGACAAAACGTGCATCAATTTGAATAGAGCAGGATGAGGTCACTGCGCGCCCGTGTGATGTTTTAATTCTCACTTCCCCGGGTACTGAAAACACAAGCCCTAAAGCCTTTGAGGCTCAGTGGGGTCCTAAACTCAAAGGCTGAGGCTTGGGGGCTGCAGCATCCCCGCCCAGGCTCTTGCTGCGGGGGACTGGTGCGTGGTTGGCACCGAGACCACCACTGAGAGCTTCTCAATTAGCCATCAGTCTTTAATTAGGCACCAGGAAAGCTGCAGGCAAGAGCTCCTGGGTTACCTTTCTCTCGTTATCTTCCGTTCCCCTGTGTGGTGATAGCACAGATGCTGTTTGGGAACGGAGGCTGGTGGTGAGGGCGAGGGGAAGCGGGTGCTGCAGCTGAGCGGGGGCAAACCCTCCCTGGGGAGGTGGGAGAAGGACTGGCTGCCATTTTTGGATGCCCTTCACGTGCTGTTCTAAAAAGACCGAACTATAACAAAAAAAGGCTGTTTGCTCTCAGAAATAGTCCAATTTCTGCTTTTAAAAAAGTGTCTACACTAGCAAAGTCTTTCAATTCCAGCTAACGAGGAAAGTGGCTGCGAAGATTGATGCTCCTGAATGTGTGCAGGCAGAACACCTTCGGGACTTGGAAGGCAGAAAGTTTGATACAATCAGCTTGTGTTGTGCCTGCTGAAAAATTCACCTTTCTAGAACTGCGATCAGGGAAAATTTAGGCTTGAGATAATGTTTAGAATAGGGGACCAGAAGGATGTGTTGATACACAGAGGTTAGACCATTCCTCAGATGCCTTCTCATTCCCTCAATGGGTGGGTTAGAAAGGAAAGCTGGCAGGAAACCCTTGGCATTTTAGACTTGCGTGGCCTGTTAAAATCACTTATAATCACCTGTTAAGATGTAATAGTAATATAACCATGGCAGTATGTCAGGTGCTTATGTAAGCTTTAGTATAAATGCCTCCTCATACTTGGCTTATGTTGGCACTATCTTTATATATATTTAAAATATATAAAAATTAATATACATATTAAAATGTATTAAATTCATGTTTCTAGGGACAGCTTTCTGAAAATAATCTTTTTCCCACTGTTCTGCACCCTCCTGTCAGGCCATGTTAAAAACATACATGGGAGCAGACAAGCTGTGATGAATAAGGATGAGCCCCTATGGCAGAGCGTGAGCTTAGCTGGGGTAAACCCGGCTCTGCTTGTTGTGGTTTCAGAGACACCAGCCAGAAACCAGACTAACAGAAATAACAATTCTCAGCTTCAATGTACCCTGAAAGTCAGCAGTTCCCATTTTAAAATGGACTGAATGGCCAAAAATGATTGCTGGAAAACATATTTACAACGATGTTGGTTTTTATCCAGTTATAGCAGAAAAGTATATGAATCCAAACAGGCATCCGTGTGTCCTGAAAGGAGATGGGGTCTTCCCTCCCCCCTGAAGCAGGACCAGCCACTGCTGTGGGTGACAGCACCTTTAAATAAAACCACTTGGGTGTCACACTCACCTCCATACTCAGCCCCTCTCTGGGGAGAGCACCAGTTATTCTAACCTGTATTTTTAGTAGCTTGCCGCTCTATGCACTCTCCAGATAGAAGTGCCCATCAATAATATATTAGGATGTGAATGACTGAACTTGTTGAGCAGCAGGGGAAGAAAATCCACGTGGGGACCTATCATTTTGCTCTCCCTGGGGCAGCTCTGCAGACCACGCTGCTTAACTGCAGCGGAGAAAACCTTTGTGGTTTGAATTAAACACCACAACACCCAAAAGGTGAATATTGCATACTCAGACTCTCTCCTCACGTCCTCATCATCCGCCTTGCAGGTGCTTTAATAACGTTCACAACAAATTTTCTGCCCACATGAGAAAGCATTGAATGAGGCACGGACAGGCTCTCTGAAGGATGATGCTGACTGGTAGCTCCCAGAATCCCAGAGCTGCAAACGTGGTGTATTAAACATTAACGGAGTACTAGAAAGAGACAGGAGGGTATATGGCTGATGCTAATAATGCCCAGCTGCAGTTTCTGGAGTTTTAAAAGACTTTAGAGGAAAGATGACTGACAACGCTGAATGATGCAGTGGATGCATCCTCTCCTGACTATGTGAGATGCTACCGGTGCTGCCTTGGGCGCATCAAAATTGGCTCCAGCACTGAGAAACCTCCCCCCAGTCCTGGGGATCTGTGGGTACCAGCAGTGGCTTGGAATGATTTGCTTTGTGGAGGTTGTTTCCTTCCCAGCAGGTCATGGAGACCCTCCATGCCATGGCACCAGATTTTCACCCACAGTGGGAGACGTGGGGACGGTGCCTGCTGCTGAGCCAACGGGCTGATGGGCAAAGAGCTGCTGCGAGCAGCAGGGTCACCCCGAACAACTTCTCCAAAACATTTTAATCAAATTGTGTTCTTAAAACAACAGGCTCCCGGGTCTCCTCTGCTGGAGTCGTGATGTGTTTATTTGCTTGAAGGGCAACCAGGAGCGCTTCTTCGGGCACCAGTGCCAAACCATCTTCTGCTTGCAAATGGGATGGATGGATGCGGGTGGGTGGTGGTCTGACTGCTGCCCCGGGGCTGGCGATGGAGCTGAGGTCTCATCGAAGTGACGGGCAGGGAGGGGAGAGATGGCTAAAACACCCCAGCCCATGCGCTGAGACCCCCGTGGCACTCCTGTCCCTCTCTTCTGGGTCTGTGTGGGAACAGCCCGGGGAGAAGGGGCTGCCAAAAGGGACCCTGGAGAGTCCCCAAATCCCCTCACAGGCACCCGGGTCTCCCCACTTTGATTTAAGGGGGTCTAAATACCAGGAGCTGCACTGGCATGTATCTGATGCCCAGGGATGCTTTGGGCATCCCACCGCCGTGCATTGCAATGCCCAGTGAGCGTGTGTTATCCCACAGCTGCGTTACCCGTTACCTCTGCCTGTGTTAAGCCGTATTTTCTGCTGTGGAGGTGCACGGAGTGCGTATGAGCCCTCTCTGACTGTACTTGCTGGCTGCACCAGTCTTCAGCATCTCTGCAGAAAAGCAAGCAAAACCACCCGTGCCATGAGGCAGAATTTCGCACTGGTGATTTTTCCACTCGCTTTGGAAAATAAACCGATGTGCTCTAGCAGGAAAGTGGTTACGATATTTCTGGGGACTTCCAGCAGTGTTTGTCCATAGCCCCAGATTCCTCTGTCATCTCTGCTCTTTTGTAGGTGAAACCAGCCAAAAAAAGAGTGAACGGTCCCTCACAGTTGTCTTCACGTGCACTTTTGAAGTAGTATTTTTACAGCAAAGCAGTGTAGATCAAAATACATTCAGGCTGGGAGGTGATACCATAAAGAAACTTCTAAAAAGTTAGCTCATCAACTTTTCAGTGCTTAGGTACAAAGCAAAAATAAAGTAATTCTTTGGAAAGCTTTTAAAATTGCTGAGAGATGCAGCTGTCTTTTTCACTGGCAGTTTCAAAACCTAGAGCTGTGCTTTTTTTAGACTACTTTGATAAATGGATGTTTTGTTAAAATCCCACTGAGCTGAGCTGCTGACTCCTGCTTCCTAATTCTGATACCTGCGTGATGGAAGGATTCATCCCCATCAGCTTTATACATGGCAACATCTGCTTTCAGCTCTTTCATTTGCCTTTAATAATACTCTCAAGTTTTCGGTGCTGTGGTCTGATGTCCGCTTTTACCAGTTTTGCTTGCACAAGGGAGCCAGTTTGGTGAAAAATTCAGAAAATGCCAAATACTGTCTGTTTCTGTTGGAGCCAAGGTGCTCAAGATTTGTAGGGCTGGGACTCTCATCCTCATCATCTTCAGGAGAAACCACATAGAAAAATGTGCTGCCTACAACGTTGGTCTGGGGCTCAAGGATCTCTGTTAATTCCTGCACGGATGTCCCGTGTTAGGATGGACAAGTCCTTGACTCTCCAGTGTATGAGTTTCTGCATATAGAATCATAGAATCATTTAGGTTGGAAAAGACCCTTAAGATCACTGAGTAATGGATATGAAGTGAGGGTGCCGAAAGCTTCTCATTCAGAGGCTTGAGGTTAAGCCTATGGCTGGACATGAGATGCTTGGAAATCATGGGCAGTAGAAGTACCAGCAAGAGAAGGGAGCAAAGACAGAGTATCTAATTCATCCATGGGCTCCTCGTTATTGATAATGCTCCGAGGAGTTAGGAAAGAGGTGATTGCACTTCAGATGGAAAGCGTCACTAAAAAGTTATTCTTGATGGTTCATTTTTGTCTCTAAAGGGCTGTGGATACAGCCTGTAACTGCCTATAACCCATTTTTAATATAAGGTAATTTCTGCTTAAATGGTCTCACAGCTCTCAAGTATATGCTAACATTTACCATCACCTATTAGATCTATGTAGGAATATTTCATTTCTTCTGTAATAGAACAGCTGATGCTTATGAGGTTGCTTAATTATACCTACATTTTGGAAGATGAAAGATAAAAATAAATATTGGTACAGATCAAGATTTCACTTACAGTCAGGAAGAGCCGAGAGCAAAGATTCAGCATCATTATATGGGTATGAACAATCTCATCCAATGTTGGCTTGTTCCTTTCTAATTCCTGATGGGTTTTACCTGATTTGCAGAGATTTCAGGAGTAAGTGTTTCTCTCCCTGTATAATTCAGATAAATTGGTCTGATTTTGCATTGCCAATCCAGTTGATGTAATGCGACATGGACTGTTGCACCTGCTGGCATGGACACGTCTCTGGCTGGGAGTGCAGGAGAAGACTTCAGACCCTGCCTGACCAGGCTGGGAGTGAGCTGGAGAGAGCCCAAAGCATGTGGATAGAGCGAAGCGACCCCTTCACGTTACCCCAGAGGAGTCCTCCTGGGTTTGGTCCCTCCATTAATTTCATCACTTATTTTGTCACATCATTAAGCTGCTGTAGCGTGTTAGGCTAAACAGTTTTCCTCTCCTGGACAACACAGGTTCGTGGAAATCCCTCATTTGAAGGACACTTACGATCAAATTCCCACATATTTCCTACTGAAAGAGCAGAGGCTTGGAGTCCCTTGTCCCATATGGTTTCCCCAGGAAGGGGTAGGGGTGGCCATCGCAGCTCAGCAAGGAAGGAGGGTTTATCTCTGGTAGCAGACTGAAGATCTGAGGAACAGCACAGAACTTGTGTGCCGGAGGCACTGGCACGTTTTTACTGGTCTATCAGCATCCAAGTGCCTCTAGCACATATGCCTGCTCTCGGTGTAATACGTGATAGGAGAGCAAACCATACCGAAAGCGGAGAGATGCAATTAGATGGCTACTCAACCACAAAAGCAAACCCAACCACATCCATTACAGATGCATTAGATCCACTCCACTGGGTATTTTGTTATTCCTTTCTCTAGTTTACTGGTAGCATAAGAAGGTCAGAATAATTTTCTTGGCCAAGAGAGCCGTACATGTAGTATTTTGCCAACTGATTGACATTTAGGTGGTGGTGGACATATGGACTAAAACTTTGCACAACACGTATCCACCTGCAGTACCTGCAGCTATCGGGGTGAGGGAAGGGGGCTGCCTCTCATGTTTCTGCAAACATGCCCAAAGAGAAAGTATTCCCAATCATTTGCCGTTACTCCAGGGCTGAATCGCTCAGGAAGCCATCTCTCTTGGTGTCAAGATGATCTGTTGTGTTAGAGGCAATCAGAAGTTTTCACATAGGAAATAAGATTTCCCTGCAAGCACATCTCTCTGGGCGGACGCAAATGTGTTGCTTCAGGTTCTGCTCACTTAGTTCACAATTAAAACAGAATAAAACTATGAAGGAAACCGGTTTGAAACTCTGGGGAGGTGAGACTCGTGGCCAAGTCTTCTTGATTTTGATGGCACCTAACATCTTTTTTATAGGGTGTCTCTCACACGTCCACTGGCCATTTGGGGATACAGCAGATGATGGTTTTCCTGGAAAGAGACCTTATGTCTGTGCAAGATCTCATGCAGGAGGACTGGCAGCCTCCAAGTCAATGCAGCGGTATGGCTGTGATTATAGACACTCAAATGTCAATAAATTCCAAAATAAAGGGTTTCATCACAGCATTAAAAACTTCCCACATGAACCATTTTGAATGACTGGAGGGTGACAATCTAAATATAAACTAACTTTTTTAAAAAAACAGATTTCAGGCACATATGTACAGCTTTGGCTGACTTTCAAGAGGAGTCTGTGGGAACACCTGACAGCAAAATTAAGTTCTATGTTTCTTGTGGGAGTTCGTTTCCTACGAAAACTGTAAACGCCTTGTTTCCCTGGCACTCAGATTTTTAAACCTGTAATCCTAACAGGATATGAACTGTTTTTAACTACCCCCAGTGACGGCACTTTGTCTTTTGAAGGAATTGCTTGGGGGGCAGAGGGGAACCGGGAGGTTTAGTGCAAACACGAAGGCGTGATTTATTTTTAGAGCTGGTGTGGTGATCAGCTCAGCCGTGGAGGTTTTGTCACTGATTTCAGCAGGTCACAAGTTCACACACTGCTTTCAAATTAGTTTGGGAGAATAAAGCAGTGGGAAGGAAACGGGATACCTGGAAGCAGGCAGAGGAATAAAGGGGTAAGAGACCAATTAAAATGGATAAAAGCGAAGAGACAAACAGGGAGCACAGTGAGGGCTTTGATGACTTCTACAGCACATTTCAAGAGTATTTCAGGTGAAACCTTTTTTGGCTCGCTCATTTAAATAGCCTAATTTCTACCAAAATAACTGGCTACATCACCAGGGTGAGCCAGATTTTAACCTTTATGTAACCTTCCTGTATAAATGTAATAGTTGCACAAAATGCACTTTCTGGATAGGGTATAGACTTGCGAAGGAGGTGACAGCGTGTTTCTTGGTGTGCGATCAGATGCCCACTGGAGGTGGAAGGGGAATGAAACTTAGACCTAGGAAAATGCAACAGCAGTCATCTTAATCCAATGAAGTTTGCAGCTCGGTGGCTGGAACCACTGGAAAACGTAATATGTCATTAAACCCCAAATCACACTGCACAAGGTCTAATGAATCATCTGTAACTGTCTCATCATGTATGTAATCAGCCCTCGTGCAGGGTTCTATCCAGCGTACTCGATTGTCTCAAAATTAAGTCCACATCTTCTGCCGTGTCTCAGTGAGCTGGGAGCAGGATGGGGGTGTCAAAAATGCACATGTGCCCGTTGCGCGGGCCAGCGCGCACAGCGGTGACGTGCCAGCAGACAGCCCGAACGCTGTACTGGTACGTGTGTGCGATAAGATCCCAGCTTCACATTTGGGCGCTTGAGGTGGCCCCATCACCTCTGTAATGTAAACGCCTTGCAGTGAGCATAATGTAAATGTAAATATAAATATAAATGTAAATATAAATATAAATGCAGCCCTTATGTGAGGGTGGGATCCTGCTGCAAGAAATTGGATTAAGGATTGTTTTTACACTCCTGCCTCTGGAAAGGGTTTGGGGGGGGCTGGACGCAGATGCACGCCCTGGCTGGGGACCGACAGCCTTGTGTCCATTCCTAGGGGGGTCACCGAGGGTCCGAGCGAGCCAGCCCAGGTTTACCGGAGGGCAGCACGGATGAGCTTTCCACCAGCAGCAGAAACAAGGGAAGGTGGCTCCCAGCGAGCCGGTTGTCTTCTCCCACCCCCTGATACGCACCAAGGATGGATGCTTCCACCGTGGCCTTTTGCCAACGCCAGGACGAGCCACTTGAGAGCTCTCAGGAGCAGTTGTGGGAACTGCTGGTGCCGGCCATCCAGGTTAGTTTTCTCTTCCCCTCCTTTGCTTTGCTGCCTTCTTGGAGAGCAGAGCTCAGTATGGTTTTTTTTCCCCATTAGGAAATGAGTTGAGGGAGCTGGTGGTTCCCCAGGAAAGGACATATTTGAAAACCAGGAGGGTATCAGAACAATAACATCAAAATGGAGTGGTGTAGAAAGTGTAATTGTTATTTAAAAAAAAAAAAAAGGTGTTTCTGTAAATATGAATATCTATCAGATTAGTAGCTTACCCCCCATACTCTGTGATGAAGAACTTCATGGCTGGAATTCTGAAGAAGTTGAAATATTCAGAAAATCTTAACTTCTTTGAAGCATGGGAGACCCTGAATAAATCCCAGGGGAATTGGTACTCCTGACATCAGCATCTTTGAGGACACCTAGCATCAGTGGCTTCAGTGCTAAACAGCCAACAGCTTCCCTCTCCCCTCGCTGCCGGGCCCAGCGTAGCTTTTGGTAGCTGCAACTCTTCAGCCCTTACCCTTTCTGCCAGGAAAACAATTTGAGTGAGTTTTGGCAAGCAAGGGCTGTCAAACCAGCCCTCACAGGTTGTGTCTCTGGCTGGGACACCGCAGCAGCGGGTGCCATCCAGAGCATGCACCCAGCACCCCAACACCAGCTCTGGCTGGGGCTTGTTTTAATTAGCTAAGGAGATGGGGACAGCAGTATGGGTTTTGGCTGGGTTTATAAACCAGAAAGGTTTGCACTTTGGGTCCATGTTATCTAGCCAGCTTAGCAAGCCTCCACGTTTGGTGCAGTGACATTTCTCTGTTTGCAGTGTGATTTAAGCGCCTTTCTAGTCAATACCAACATTTCCAGGATTTATCTTAATACCTTGGACAGATGGATCCTATTGATTTGAATGGAAGTTGGGGAGAGGGGATATATAGGGAGTGCCTTACAACTGTTTACTGAGCAAACAGTTTCCATCTGCTCTCTATTTTACTGTAAAGCAAAGGATCAGTCAGCTGCAAACTTCAATACATGACCGTCATGTACATTAGACGCATGTCACACTATTATCCTCCTCGGCTCTGCTCGACCATACACATTTTAGTCAGCATCTGGGGGGTTGTGGGGTCTCTCCCCTTAGGGCTCCGTGGTCTCCAAGCCATTTGTTTCAGAGAGGATCTCTCACCCAGGAGGTGCTTCTGCCTCGCCTCCTGCTCCCCAGCCTCAGAAAAGAAGAGTACTTGCATACACATCCCAGGCAACATTTTTTCTCCCGTTTATTTCAAAAGTCTTTGTAACAGCTTAATTGCAACAATCCAAACGTCACCTGGAATTTGACATCCTCCCAGGTGTACAGAATTCATACTCGGTCATGTATCACAGCATTAAAAACACACAGGAATGTTCCCCGAACACCATCAGCGGGTTCCTCCACGGTCTCATTAAACTCCCAGCTCTACACATCCTCCGCCAACGCCTCTGCGCTGCTTTGCAGTGCGGCTGCGCCTCAGCCACCTCTGCCTCCGAGGTCCATAACCATGCTTCTGTGAATGAAGGGGTGCCAAGCCCAAAATACCCATTTTTGTCTGCAAACTGTATATAACGTACCAGTAGAAATGTGATCTGTATTTAATTGGCTTTGTATATGGCTTTTTGTCCTCTTCATTCAAAGATCTTACAGTGGAAAAATCCTGAGCTGGCATCAAAAATAGGACTGATTTGTTAAAAGCACTCACAATTAGAGTATGTGTTGGAGGCAAAGTTCCTGTCAGCCCAGAATTAAAGCATTTTAAAAAATGCCACTTGTTTAAATAGATTTCAATCTTGAATTTTTTCCATTTTAATGTTTTGCTAGGAAGCATCATCTGAAAGAGAATAAAAATCTGTATTTTCAAATCAATGATTTACAGGAATTTACGCTTCTTCATTTTACCTCTTGACTTGGTAAACACAACTGAAATTGTACTGGAAAAATGCATGCAGCTCCTTTTGACTTCTAGCAGGCATTTAAAAGTCATTATGTCTGTTTCATTAGGCTATTTACTACCTGCAATTCAACTAAGTTACTCCAGATTCAGGCAAGAACAGCATTTGTTTCCTAGCTTATTTAGGTAATTTCTGTATTGTTCAACTCTTTGGGAGTACATTGAGTGATGCCAGACACCGGGACCTGCTGTAGCTGTTTCTAGCCAGAGAAATGTCATTTTTTTCTGACCGACACTCAGCTGAAATTCCCCTTGGTTGTTACAATAGTCCCTGGCTAACACCCATATTCACCCATGTGAGTAAAAAGCTTGTCTAAGACTTGCTGCCATCCTCTGATTTCAGTACAGGTGATGAGAAATGTCCCTAACAGTGTAGAAACAGCTGCAGAAACTTGTTTGGAAAGTGCCATTTTTGGTGCTGCAGCTGTTTGCAGGGCAATGTCCAGCACCCCAAACATCCAGCTGATGCTCTCCTGAACCCAAACTTCTCCCGCTGCTGGGGAAGCAGCTGGCTGCTACGGACAGAGGCAGCTCTGCTCACAGCTTTTGCATGTGGGAGCATTACTGTCTCATTTAGGATTATTTTGCTTTTCTCATATGCTGATATTGGGGGGGGTTGTTTGGTTTTTTTGGTTTTTCTCTTTTTTTTGAATAACCATGACCACTTGAAGGTCAGCCGTCAAATGGATTGAACGACCAGTGCAGGAAAATTGAAAATCATGACATCTTGTGTGTAGGCTGTGAATAATGGGCAACACCCTTTTGATCATTAAAATAGAAAATTATCTCTATATTTTCTGATGTTTTTTAGCCCATTAAGAAGGCAGGGACATGACCGCATTGCTGATGATTTGCACTGCTTTCCTGGCAGTACATTCGCTGCTGCAGAGCAGGGGCTGGCAGTGGTGGGATGGAGCCCACGCCGGGGGAGGCTTGGCCGGAGGAGGCGGCTGCCCGTTGCCGTGACATTCAGCTCCTCTCCAAAACCCACACACACCCCGAGGCAGCTCCATCTTCTGCTGGGGACTGGACCAATATTCATGTCTCTGGGCCACGGGCACACTTAAATTTCAGGATGGAGGCAACTCCGTCCCCGAGTGCTATTCAGAGCAAGGCATCTCCTCAAATACATTTTGCTTTCATACAGAGGAAGAAAATACAAGCCTTGACTACCCTGGTGCTGTCAGAAACTGAGGCTTTCCCTCAAGATGCAGGTGCACTGAGCATTAGGAATGAAGGCTACAGTAATTTTGTGTCGCATGCTGAGCTTTGGGGCCCAACTGTATATTTTAGCACCTTACTTTCTGTTCAGAGCACCACTTCTTTTGTTGCTTCACTGTACTTGTGGGACGGTAAGACAATTTTCCCCTCTTTTACGGATAAAGATCTCTTAGTAAATATAACCAGACTTGGTAACTGATTAATCTTGTAATATTTATGTATGCTGTCATCATACAGAAAGCGTAAACAAATCTTTCCATGTAATGAGGAAAAGTAGGATCACAGCGTTACTGCTTTGCCGGTGCAGAGGCTGAATGTAAAATGAGTTGATAACTGCACCTGGGTCCCAAATGCTCCAGTTTTGGGAACTAACTGGGGTTCAAAGGTGACCAGAAACAGTCTAGCACGGGGTACAGCATTTGCTGTGCTTCTCAGGAGCAGCTCAATATAATGTCAGTTGTCTTTTTTCTCTTTTTCTTCTGCCTTTCTCTGTCTTTTTGTATCTTGACAATTCAGACAGCACAGTTGCCAGCCCCAAGTCAAAGGCAGGGGCAGGCACGTACAACACCGAAAGACAAGGACGGTCCTTGGGAGCCGCAGCGGGCCGGGGGTTTCCTGGTATCACCCCACCAAGCTGCTTCATCCAGCCCGGCGTGAACTCCCAACCACCCAACCGACCTAGAAAATAACACCTTTGGGCATCGAGAGTCAGTAAATGATCTTTGACGCTGTGGTCTTTTTGATAAAAGTGGTTAGTAGCGAGTGGAGCTCTACTGTTTATGTTTCTTTGCCTGAATTAGAATTACATTAGCATGTCCTTAGTTTGCAAGTGCCTCACAGGTGAAAATATTCAAGTTTTGAAGATCTGTACCTGCGATTGTGTTTGCAGCGATCGGGTAGTCTTGATTTTAATCCCTTTAGAAACTCTATTCATAGGAGTGAATGTACAGCGTACAGCACTTTCCAACTGGGATTTACATCCTTCTGACTATCTTTTAAAAATTTTAAACAAATTAGATAAAATGGGCAAATGAAATAGGAAGGTCTTTTTACATAAAACTGGATCTTTAGCATCTTTCACTGAGTTCGTGTCAAGGATTTCTGTAGGTAAGAAAAATATTCAGTCTGCTAATTCCATCATGACATGTAATTTATACTCATAATTGAGATTTTACAAAACAATTTTTTAAAGAAAAACATTCAGAAAAGTGTCTAATTGTGGTGTGTCTGGGAACTTTTGCTGGATAATTTGATGGTGTTAATATTTGAGCTGTTTGCAATCAATGCAAGTGGGGAAGTGATACCAACCAGAAACCAGCACACAGCTGGTTGTTCCTTTTACAGTTCACGCTTCGTGAAATACAGAAGTAAGCAAATACCAAAACCAGTGGAATTAACTGCAGAAGTAAAATTCTTGATGTTTGTAATAGGAGATAATAATGCCAGCTCAGTAAAAGATATCTACCTAGCTATGCCCCTTTAAAAAGAAATAAAATAAACAGGAATACTTTTGAGAAGATATATTGTAATTTAAATTGGCTTGGAATCTGGAACTAATATTTTTGCAAAGAGTATACAACAAGGTAGTATTCTTGTGAGCTAAAAATGTGTGTCTGTATATGTAGAATGATGGCATTTTTAATTTTTGTAAATAAACAATGTCTACACGCACAGACACACACACACAAAAACCCAAACCCCAAACCATTTTTCAGATGTTGTGCTTTCAGGTACTGAAGTTTTACAATAAAATTGGAACTGAATTCTTGCACAGCCTGTACAGCCCATGGATGTTACTATAAACAAAAATTTTCTGGACATAATTTTACTTGCAGGGAATAAAACTGATTCACTAATACAAAAATTAGGAAACTAGAGCCACTGAGAAAATACTTGGCGTTTGAATTGCACCTTGTCAGGAATGTCAGTAATTTTTGTCATGTTGTTTATTGTGTATTATTATAAAAGTATTAATTTTGCATTGACTCACTGGCTTTAAAAAGTAGTCTTAGAGTCTGTGAAGTACAAAGGGATTATGGGGACATCGTTGTATTTCTTAGACGGTCTGATAAAGCACCACCTGCGGGAGAGCCTAATCCTGAACACACTTGGGACAACAATGTTACACAATTCCAAATCCACCTACATCCTCGTACGGAGTCCAGGCTTGGGAGCTGGCTAGGACACACCTGGGCATGACACGGCCCCGGGACTGGGGGGACTGGAGGAATGGGAATCTGCACCTGTGATATACCCAAAATATCGTTCATCGCTCTAAGGGATGAGCGTGGCTGCCCCTCCAGTAGTAGGCTGGGTGATCGTCTTCCCAAAATCAGCCTTTGACAGTGTTCACCGCCTGAATGAAGCGCGGGTGGTCAGTGTAAGCATGCAGTCCCCCCCTCTTCCCCCCGTGTCTCACAAAATACTCCTCTCCATGGTCCAGATGAGGTAGCTGAGCCTGGAACAAGAGCTACTCGGGGCTTTGACAGCATCTCACCATTTTGTGACAGGGCGTAATGCATGTGCGTATGGAGAGCAAAGCACGTCTTTGGTTTTCTGCTGGATTTGCTGGAAAACACTTCTGAGCCTTTCCCTCTCCCCACGCTTTTCATTCATTAATAACAATACACTTGCTGTACCTTGAGAAAACCTTTTTTTTTTTTTCTCATGCTAAATTGCCAGACTATTGGGTACTCTGCTATAAACTGTATCCATATTTACTGTCTCTTTCCTTTTCCAAGGAAGGACTAAACACAATAGACAGGAAGGCAGCAGCTATGCAGCCCCACTTGAAAGCAAATTACACCATTTTGGTTCCTGAGAGTTGCAAGTATCAATTTGATCCTAGACCTCTTTTTAGCTATGCAATATTTAGGGCAATTGCACCTTTTTTCTTTTTTTTTTTTTTTTTTTTTTTTTTGGCGTGGTTTAAAGTTATATTCTAATTAAAGGGTGGATGTTACCCATTTAATAAACAAAGAGTAAGAAAAAAGGCATGTGTCTTTATTGCTAGCTGCATTTGGACTGTGGCCATGTAAACTGAAGTAGTCCTTCCTCTGTGCCATTGCTACACGACAGATTTATCATGCATAATGAACCTAGTGTGCATACACTAATATGCTTAACCTATGCATCAAATTGCAGTGGAATTGGCCATACCTTCCTGCATTTGCTACAGTGTAATGCTTCTGTTTTCCTACCATGAGCATTCACGAAAGCAGAATATGAGCTCAAACACGGACGTAGTCACAAAAAAGAAATTGCACATTGGTTGTACAATGTGCAATGCACACTTCATTAGTTATTTTCTGTGAGTCACGTATTAATGTGCCCTAATTGAATTTATTATGTAACGTAACATGTATTGTATTATGTAAATATAACATTGAAAATGTGCGTTGGTTTGGAAAGGCACATTAGTAATCCAATTAGAGCAGAAGCCATATCCATAGATTTGCTAGCAATCAGCAAAGTATGACTTTGTTTAGATTAACTCTGAACATTCATTGTAATAATTAGTCACCAAATATTTTTCAAGTTAAAGGTTAGAAAAACACAAAAAAGTGAGAACGGTCTCATTGCTACAGTTACTTTTCATAAAATTATAAATTCATCTCACATAGGCAATCAGGTTTATACCGAGCCCGCGTGCCTGGTTGTATGGTCTCCACTGCTGCTAAAGTCCTTTCAGTTGCAAGTCAAGACATGACCGAAATACAGGTAAATGGTTGTAGTATACCCAAATTTTCACCCGCGAAAGCTGGGGAGGAGAAAAGACTAAGCGCCAGGGCTGATGCCGTGCTATGAGACCAAGCGCTGTGCTGACAGGCAGCATGGCAGTGCATCTCTGGGGCCGTCACCGACAGCTTTTGTGTGATTCTTGTACCTCTCCTGTCTTCCACCAGTAACTCCTGCTGCAATCAGAGCTGGCAGTTGGGTGACCAGTTAGTATGTACACGTCAAAGACGCAGAAATATCCTTTGCAACAGACCTTCTTTCCATTTTCAGTTGTGCCTACTGCTGCGTGGCCCCAACCACTGCCTGAAGTACCTTTGTGCGTCTTGCTAGCGGTAATGGGAGTTACTTGTGCAATGCCTCTTCCACAGGGAGACGGGCAAACTACAGCCTCGTCCTTCAGAAACCTCCGTCTGCAACTGAGGTCAATGAGATTACTCCTCTGAACATCTATAGTGCCTGAAGGACATCCTTCACATTGCAAGGAAATTAAAAGCTATCTGAATTTTTTGCACAAAGGGAGAAGTGTGTTTGCAGATGGGAAGAAACCGGAGAGAATCGGATGACATCTCACTGTGGCTCCAAACTTTGTCCAAGACACACGGGGAAGACAAACCCCAAGAA
Organism: Buteo buteo; assembly: GCF_964188355.1. Taxonomy (NCBI): domain Eukaryota; kingdom Metazoa; phylum Chordata; class Aves; order Accipitriformes; family Accipitridae; genus Buteo; species Buteo buteo. Next base: position 4,815,307 of record NC_134182.1, on the reverse strand, counting down.
GTAAATGTAGCGACTTGCCAAACACTACAGGTTTCACAAGAAACTGTTCCTTGTACCCATTTCTGCCCTGAGCTCCAGGGGAAAGGGAAACCATCACTTGAATTTGGTCATTGTCCTTTATTAATTTTCACTTAAATTTTAATTCTCATCTGCAAGGTATTAGTACACGGTACCTCCTCCCTTCTCTCTGGAGGTCCGAGCAGCTCATGCCTGTGCAACCATTGCTCTCACTACGGGCTGGCTCACAGAGAAGACCTAAGTCCTGTAGCTTTTTGCTGCTCCCGAATGCTCTTCTCAGGCTCAGATAGCAAAATACCAATTTGGGGCATGGGGTCTGAGCTCCTGCCTGTGCTGCCTGTACAGCTGCTCAGCAGGCAACTGGGATGTCTGGGTCTGTGCCACCTGGGAGTCACTGGGGCTGTTTTGCAGGGTGGTGCAGAGGGGGTTGTATCAAGGAAGATGAACTTTTAAATCCTAAGTTAATTGCATTCTGTCAAGGCTGTCCAAAAATAAAACCCGAGGAAAAAAAACCTATTTCAAGAATGTAATACAACTTCCAAGTTACCTGAAAAGAAAGTGCAATCTAGTGCAGTGTGCTTTCACTGTCCCACTCTGTTCCTTCAGTTTCCTTCTGATTTCTTGTGCTTCAGCCTGTGTCCGGGTATTGCAGGTATCTGCTTTGTCTGTGAAAATGAAATACCAGGAGGAATTGCACTTGGTGCAACTGGTGCATGTTTAGGGTTTAATTCACAAAAGGAACAGGCTGCCCTGGGGAATCCTGAGTTGGACCATGCACAATAAAAGAGAGGAGTTACATGCCCAAGTCTGGCAAGTTTAAAGAGAAGTTGTGATTAAAAAAAAAAACAAAACCTTAAGAAAGAGCAGGGAGGTCTAGGAGAGACTGATCCCAAATCTCCTCTTGGCTCATGTACTCAAGCAACGGGTGCCCAGGTAGTTCTAGCAGGCAGAAGAGTAGAGATTTGGAGATTGGTTTTCATGCGTCCTTGAAAAATACTTCAGCTACTGAATATGAGGGAACTGTAAGGCCACCCCTTGTCAGATGCTCCCCAGTGAGACCCAGCTCAGTAACCGTGCCCCGAACCGTCTCATAAACTGGCCTTGCTGACTTTGACGGGTTTGGGGATTTTTACAGGGCTTAGATACGAGCCGGGGGTCCCTGTGGTTGAGTTGTGTCAGCTTCGGTGGATACCTGTGCTGCAAGAAATAGGGGCACTGGTAGACAGCTGGGCATGCACTTTATACGCCTCTGAGGCTAACGAGAAGCAGCATGGAGTTTATCAAGGATCTTGGGAGTAAAGAAACATTAGACCTAAGTCCATAGAGTAGCAATCAGATGCCCAAATCCCTTGGGGAACCCAGCTCTAGCAGCCAATCCAACACCCCTGGAGTCAACAGGAACTGCAAAGGGTCCTGCAGTGGCACCACTGTGACCAATGGTACCAAAAAGAGTCGGAAACTTTTAAATCGTATTACAACAGACTGCGTGTCTGCCTTTGACTGGACTCAAAAGAACTACAGAAATAGCTGGGGAGGTATGTACAATTTCGTATTACTTCACTGTATTTCCTAGGCAGGAATAGGTAGTTTGAAAACAATTTACAAACATTTAAACAGGTCCCTAATCATAGTTATACTATTTAACCTTTAAAAACAACTTACTGAAAAAATAAACCCCCTTAATTTGCAAATTTGTTATAAAAAAAATATAGTTCTTGAGCTCACAGAATGTTAATGCATTCGAACATGTTTTTATGAGTAAAATAATAAACCTAAGTAATTCTGCTGTGGCTTGGGGTCCTATCTATTCAAACTCCTAAGTCCTTCGGGACAGAGCCTGTCTGCCTCGATTTATGCAGCACTACACACAGCGGGGTCCGTTCTAATGAGTAATAGTCCCCAGGATGGCAAGTGTACCAAGGTACAACCCTAAGAGAGGTCTAGCTGCAAAAAAAAGATTAGAGCCCCATTCACACTCTTAATAAACAAACACATAAATCATCATAGTTAGAGATGTACCCCTGGGGGTAATCCTGAGGGAAAACAACATGTTTTCATCCTTTTGGTTCCCTGCCTCTGCTGTTTCCACAGATGTCCCCCGAGTCTCTGGAAGGCGCCTTCCTGAGCTGGGTCTCTGCAATCAGTCTGAGTCTTTCCCAGACCATAACCTGCCCCTGCACATCCTGCTCAAATTTATCCTTCAGTGGCCTTCAAATTACGCTCACCGAGCACTCTGACCTCTGCCTGCTTCTTCAAAGGGCCACTCAAACGTAGGATCTGAGACGGAGTGCACAGACAGACAGGCACTCAGACTCATGGACCTTAGGGAGTCTCTCTGCCACCAAGGAAGCTCCTGCCAGACGAATGCCTCTTGAATGCGGTCTCCGTCATGCCACGTACTCTTAAGTATGAGTCTGCATCAGCTAGAAACAGAATACAAACATCATTGCCTGTTTCTGGCCAAATGCAGCTTGATAAAAGCTGTGACTATGTTTATACACATCCATGTGTGATGGTTTATCTGTTGCTCTGCTTCGTTCTCCTTTAGGCAAAAGATACAATCACTGCCATACTTCAGCTGGCAGGTGTGCAAAACCTCAAATTAAAAGTTAGTTTTCCAAGGTTAAATTCCAAAGTGTTTTGCGCTACTACAAATTTAAAGGAAAGCAAAAATGATGGGATACTCCCAACCCATGCAAAATGAAGTAAGTAAACAACAGAGTAAAATATCTATATGAAACTTCATGGAAATATTTTCAAACATTTCTAATATTCCTAGTTTGTTTTCATCAGCTTTTTCAATTTATTCAGCGATCAACGTAGTACTCATGGTCTTGCCTATAATTTCCCAAGCAGTTTTCAAGAGCAGGCCATTGTGGCTTCTCAGACTTTAAGCTTAAGTCTTATTTCTTGCTGGAATCAGCAGAAGCCTTTTTATTACCTTCACGGCATTAAAGGAGTGGCCTAGCACAGAGAATTTAGAGAAACGATCCAGAGCTGTGCATATATTTCTGGAAGAGATTTGCAGCAATTCCTCTGCACCCATTTGTCATGCTAAACTAGACCCTTAGACCAGGTTTGCTTCTGGTTCTTCAGCAGTTTGGGCTAGCACAGGTTCAATATGTCTTAAGACAGCAGCAATTGCCTATGGCCAATTATGACTTAGTACCAATGCTTTGGGGGAAGCCAGCTTCTGGGGGAGCTCCAAAGCAGTGCTCTTCTGTATAACCTACACAATCAGATTTGTGGGGTACAAGTACAGGGTTGGGGCCCCCAAAGAACTGCAAGGAAATAATTTGCATGAATCTCTGCAACAATATTGCAGAAGCAAAAGATGCAAATTTAGGACACCAGAGAGCCTACATTCATTTTAGCTACTTATTTTCATGTAAAAGTAATGAATAAGCATTTCAGTGGTGATGCAAACATTTGACACCAGAGGTGCATACTGGCTTTTCTTGCATTAAATGAAGTCAGTATCAAAGCTGACAATTGCCTGTTTTCAGTTATTCAGTAGGTAGGAACAGTTTTGCACATTTTAACATGGTTCTTGATAATCCCTTGACTTTTAAGAGTTAGGTAGCAGGCAGAGTTTCACACAAGACTGGCTAAAAACCATCATTTGTAGTCAGGGAAATTCAGCCCATTCGATCCTTCACCACTAAAGTCAGTAGGATTATTCAAGTGAAGCACAATCACCCTAAAGCTGGTGTAACTGCAGTCACCTACGTGTATGTTATATACAGGCTTGCCATGAGGAATTGCTGAAGAGCATCGAACACAAAATTCAGGGCCAGATCCAGACTTCAACAAACTGTGAGATACCGGTTTAGCCAAACCTTACCAACCCCAAGTTGGAATCTGGAGCCGAACTTGCCCATTTTATGCATTTTAACAGAGAGTTTGGGTTCAGGCTATGTTCTGAAGAAGAACATGTTGGGTTTGACACCATCCTAACCATACACACCATCCTTCTATAGTTGCATCAGATTCTGCATCAAAGACGTCCAAGTCTCTTCCAAAAACCCCTTTGGGGAAAATCGTAACATTACGGTAAAGATGTTACTGCATATTAGAGAAGACTTATAAAACCCCCAGCAACTAAAATGCTGAACGCCCAATGAATACCAAGGCTGTCTCTGAATTTAAAACTTTCCAGTAACTTACAGTAATAATCCCACCCTAATCGCCATTTTATTTTTATTAAAGAAACAAAAGGAATTTCAAAAACTCTACCTAGAATCACTCGTTTCTGCCAAGCGGTTGTTCATGATGGCTAGAGCACCCACCCCTGCGGAGAAACCATTTTGTCTCGTATTGATACAAACGTTCCTCGGGTAGCCATTGGCCGTCTCGGACAACTGCTTTTGCAAAATGGCCAGGGAGACTTTATTCGATGCCGTGAGATCCCTCATGGAGATCATCTCTCCAGAGAGCCTCCTCCCCTCGGTGTCACTGTCGTACTGTCCATCAGCATCTATTGAGATGTTATGTCGACGCAGGCGGGCTCCTGGGGTGATGGCATTGCGACGTCCGAGGCGGGCACTTGATTTATGGCACTTTGGGCAACATCTGCATTCGAATTTTTTCAACACCCAGTTCAAAACTTGCTTGATTACAATTGAGATGACATTAAAAAGAGAGTATATGCAACATACCCCCATTAATATAAATATGAAGTTTCCGAATCTGTATAATCCCTGATTTTGGTATGCAGCGTTTTGGCTGCTTACCAAATCTCCAAAGCCGATGGTGCTGAAGGTGACAAAGCAATAGTACAAGGAGTCAACGTAGTTCCATCCTTCCACCGCCGTGTACATTGCGGAGGCGCAGCAGGAAAGGGTAATAGCAAAAATTCCCAGAATCAGCATCACGTGGTAAACGGATGGCTTCCACCCCACGAGGCTGCCCACCCCGGACATCGCTGGCCCCCTTCGGAAGTTGGGAGGTAGGAGACCGCTTCTTCGCAGCTGTCTCTCATGGCACGCCTTCATGATAAACGCCAGGAGAGAGATAATGCGCTCCAAGAAGAGGTTGAAGAAAAGGATAGTCCCGGCACACCCAAAAAGGCCATACACGATGAGGAATACTTTTCCAGCCACGGTTGCTGGTGTGGTCATTCCAAAACCTAAGGTGTGAAGATAAATGGCTAACGTTAGTGACATAGTTTTTCATGCATACGCTCAGGACATATGTAACCTAATAAAGGTCCCATCTCACTGCACAAAAGGAGCGCTATCTCCAAGTCAGCTTAGGCCAACAGGAAACTGAGTTTTGTAAAGAATGAAGAAGGCACCAGAAAACTCAACGAGACGACTAAAACTCAAGAGGGAGGAAAAAATCCTCGCAGAGATGAAAGGCAGCGTATTAACAGAGCAACGCCGCTCTGTAAAAGCAGGTGGAAGCATTCCTGAGCCCAAACCTCTTTGAGGTGGGATGAGGTGAGGCCATTTCTCTGCTCCCACGCGTGTGAGCCAGCATGGCCTGATGGAAAAGTTTAAGCTCTCTGTTCACAAGCTGTAACCCAGTGTAATGCTTTTATCAAGGTCTGATTACACCATTCTTGCTGAGAAGTTTTCAGGTTGTATTAACAGGAAAAAAAACCAACCACCTCCCAAGTATCAAAAATTGTTTTAAAAATAACAGCACTTTGAAGTCTTAACCAAATCCCAACTGCGACTACCCCACCTGGTATCGGCACAGAAGGAAGGAAAAGCCATCGGCAAGATACCCACACTGCGGAGCTGCCTGGCAGACTGGGAGCACTAGGATCTTGCAGACTGATAATTACAGCAGTGAAAAACACTGCTGCACAGTTGAATAGAAAAATCAGAGTATACAAACTCTGGAAAGATCCAGCAGCAATATTAATTCACCGCTTCTGTACAAGAATTGTATTTTGACATTACTCCTACACGTAATTTCATATGTAAGCAGTAATGCCTTGTAGCTACAAATGCTTAAGTAACAGCAAAAGTGATCTTAAATTTGCATGCAAATACATACAGTAAGTTTGCTCCACATTATTTGCTGATACCAGTTATTTTATGAAAAAGAGTTACATATATTTCACATATTATCTCAGGGAGATTCTTCTGAAACTCAGTTCTGCAGGTATTGCCCTTGTTCTGCTATTCTTCCCTGTAAAACTGCTCGGTGGTTCAGTCAAAAAGCGTACTGATGGGATTGAGATGAGTGCTCATGTCCCATGAACAAATAACCACATATAATTTAAATGAATGGTTTGTCAAAAATCCACATGCTGAAATTTCTTTATCCTATTGTTCCATGAAAATGCTGAGCAGGTAACATATTCAGGGAGGCTAATATCAACATCAGACCATATCAGTGAAAGGTTGTGAAGAAAAAGGAGCTACTTTTAGCATAGAGCATAATGAAATCATTAAATCCACTTTATTATCATGATGCACCTTTAAACAGCAACAGGAAAATATTTCCTACATATAATGAGTTGAAATTGCTGCTTGAAATCTTGATTTATATTTGTAATGGCTCTATTTTTCTGGGTAATATATTTGTGCCACCTTTGTACTTCGTTGATACAGAATTTCGCATTTGTGGATAAAAGAATGTAAATGCTTCTGACAAGTAAACTTGGAAATACCTTTTCAAATGACATGAAGGTGCATGAGGAAAGAGGTGGTCTACTTTCACAACAGATGTGGCATGCTTGGAAACATCTGTGTGCCAGCAATTCGGACTATACTGCATCATCAGTATCTTCACACTAGAAAAAGTTTTTTCTGTAGAAGACAGTGAAAAACTTGCAGAGTATTATCAGAAAATAACAAATTACCAAAGAGGTCATTACATTTTGTTTCCCGGACCCATCGTCTCTCCATTTTGTTGTGCTACAAGACCGTCTTTGAGCAGATCCCACAAAGCCTGCCCTGGGGTCTCAGCCTTAACACGGGGGAATGGGAAGCTCTTCTCAGTTCCTCCTCCTCCTCTGTGGGATGAAGCTGTATCTGGGTCAGGCTGGCTGCTTGTGGGACCCTTCTCATTTGATGATGAATATCCACTAGTGCCTGGTCCCCAGAAGAAGCCAGGGAGCCTGTTGCAGTTGCCAGCTAGGGATACACGGCCAGCTCGTTACGGAGAAGGCATCTGTTCGCCCATGCCTTGTCAGCGAAGTATTCAAACATGTGCTTCACAGCAAGCATGTGAACATCACCATCAAAATAAATGGGTTTATTGTCACACATATGGCTAGGCACATTTATTAATTAAAAAAAAAAAGAGAGGTAGTGACAGTTTGGATCAAGTTGTAAATGTGCTGAAGCATTTTAGTATTTTCTGGTGATCATTCATGAGAGGTGGTGAAGTTTGATATTTCTGATGCGGTTTGTTTAAGCAAGATTTTCTGAACCATAACGTTACCAAAATTCAGTATGTAACTATGCAAGGTGAAAGGACCCAGCACAGCAAGGAGAGTGCTAAGAAATACATAAAACAGGCAAAAAGTAAGATCAGCCAAACATAGTAACTTCAGGTCAACAGCTAGCAGATAGAAGTGCACTCCTGTACTCTTCCTTCATTAGCCGTGTTTGTCCCTTCGGCACCACCGGGACCACGAGGGGTTAGTCCTGGTATGTTCTGTACAACGCCTCTGAGCTCAGCCCCTGCTCAAGGCTAAGTACATCATGACTCCTAGACGAAACAAATTCACCCAGAACTGCCTGTGCTTCTGAGACAGTACAAGGAAAGAAGCACGACGGTGCTTTGCATTCTTCACGGCCCTGACGCGTATTGTACAGGTACCTTGGGGTTGATTCTGTGTGGCTCAGACACAATATTTCAACGTCCCTCATGCTAATTCTGCCCCACTCTGACCCACCACTTCGGATACAAGATCCCTGGCAGCATTAATTTCAGCTGTTTGATACTTCTTCTCCCCAAACAAACAGGATTAGCAGAGATGAGCTGATAAAAACTCTCAGATAACACTTATCCTTCAGCAGCCTCTCATGGGTAAGTGCTGGCAATTAATGAGTCCTTCATCCTGACTGGCATAATAGGTTTTGTGGTTACTATTCTGCTCACCTGGATTTTTGATTTACTTAAGCTGGTGATGGATTCAAGAGGTAGTGAAACTGGACAAACTTGTGGTATGCTTCCTGTGGCTCTTGCTTTCTATTCTTTTACCCCTTTTCTTATAGGTAAAAGAGATGGTTAATGCCAGAAAACAAAAAGAAATAGCAGTTTTAGTACCTGTGAGCTCTTCTCTCAGGCCAATTGATTTGGCAATTACCTTGTGCTACTGTATTTTGAGATTAAAAGGGGCAACAGTTTTCCAGTAAAGCTTTATTTACCCCAAGATGGAGAAAAGTTTTGGCCACCTCAAAAACTGAACACAAGAAAGTCTTCCAGCCTTTAACACGGCATCGTGTGCCCCTGCCTCTTTCAGCCAGCCCCTCAGCTCTTCTTATGCAAGTGTTCTGCCATGGGATTTGGCTCATACAGCAAGTCAGCACAACTGAGCAATCATTTTAAATACCAGAGTGTAACAGCACTTAGATCATGAGAGTAGTATCAAGTCTATACCATTATATAACTATAATGCAGCTACATTTAAAGGAATCAAAAGAAACTAAAATTGTTGAATATAACTTTTTAAACAAAAGTTTTCTCAGAAATAAACAAAAAAACCTATAACCAGAATGCTGCCTCCAGAGGGAAAGAAGTTCTTGCAACATGAAGTCTAAGCTCTTACAGGACTGGTCCCCAAGAGATGGGGTTTACAGAACAGAGACAGATAAACTAAGAGCAACAAATTTTGTTTCATGTCTGTTCTATACTTGCTTTACTTCACGGCTTTCCAATAGTCTTGGTTGATCTTTATATATTTATGACTAACACGTGTACCATAGCAAGGAACAAAACATCATATTCTGAATTCCCAATCTGGGTTCTGGTGCTCCCGTCAACCCCTTTTCTACCTGTTAGCATTTCATCATTATTGTCCCTGATAGAGTCATACCTGTATATTTCACAACTACCTTTTATTTGTTCTATAGCTCCTCACCACCTAACAACCAGACACAGTTGCCTTGGATACAGGGTCACAGCTCAGAGCCGACAAAACCGCCGCAGATGGAAAACTTCTGCTGCATCCAGTGCTTTTACCCAACAAGTGAGAATACTACGAGGCAGTTCTTCCACCTGACTTTACGTTTTCAGACTACAAATGAAAAACTTACTTTCCCTTTAATATCTTTGTCGGTCTGCTTTATTAAGATACCCCCCTTTGGGCTCAAACAGTAAATTTTTTTAGAGCTTTTCCACTGCCAGAGACTTTAATATAGAAGTTGCTCTGCAATCACATTTGATCTTATTTAGATTACTATCTGGAATCATAGAATCATAGACTGGTTTGGGTTGGAAGGGACCTTAAAGATCATCTAGTTCCAAACACCCCCTGCCATGGGCAGGGACACCTTCCACTAGACCAGCTTGCTCAAAGCCCCATCCAACCTGGCCTTGAACGCTTCCAGGGATGGGGCATCCACAACCTCTCTGGGCAACCTGTTCCAGTGCCTTACCACCCTCACAGTAAAGAATTTCTTCCTAATATCTAATCTAAATCTACCCTCTTTCAGTTTGAAGCCATTACCCCTTGTCCTCTCACTACATGCCCTTGTAAAAAGTCCCTGTTTGGCTTTCTTGTGGGCCCCCTTTAGGTACTGGAAGGCTGCTGTAAGGTCTCCTGGAGCCTTCTCTTCTTCAGGCTGGACAACCCCAACTCTCTCAGCCTGTCTTCATAGAAGAGGTGCTCCAGCCCCCAATCATCTTGGTGTGCCTCGTCTGGACTTGTTCAACAGGTCCATGTCCTTCTTATGTTGGGGGCCCCAGAGCTGGATGCAGTACTGCAGGTGGGGTCTCACCAGAGCAGAGTAGAGGGGAAGAATCACCTCCCTTGACCTTATGGTTACGCGTCTTTTGATGCAGCCCAGGATACGGTTGGCTTTCTGGGCTGCAAATGCACATTGCTGGGTCGTGTTGAGCTTCTCATCAACCAACACCCCCAAGTCCTTCTCGTCAGGGCTGCTCTCAATCCATTCTCCACCAGCCCATATTTGTGCTTGGGATTGCCCTGACCCATGTGCAGGACCTTGCACTTGGCCTTGTTGAACTTCATGAGGTTTGCACAGACCCACCTCTCAAGCCTGTCAAGGTCCCTCTGGATGGCATCCCTTCCCTCCAGCGTGTTGACCGCACCACACAGCTTGGTGTTGTCGGCAAACTTGCTGACGGTGCACTCCATCCCACTGCCCGTGTCGCTGACAAAGATATTAAACCACGAACAGCAGCAGTCTGTCCGCTAATGCACACTGGCTAATGTGTGCGTTATGACACTTTAAGTCAGATCCATGCTATGTCTGAAGACAGGAGATACCACTGCAGTTTTTAGGGCTGGCTAACCTGTATCATACACAAGCTTGCAGTCCTTGGTGACCCATGTACTAGAGCAGATACCCCATGGAGAAAATACTGAGTGACTATGCAGCTAAGGACTGACTCCCATAATCAATCTATCTATCTACCTACCTACCTATGTCTCTTTTTTCCCTAACTCCTATGACTGTTCAGTACATAAAAATGGGCATACATGCACCCAGTCCCCCAGGGACTGTGGGAAAAGATGCCCAATCTATTCTGGGACCTGAAAGAGCACCATGATAAACTCAATGAATGTAGTTAAAAACCATCCAGGTGACCACTATTGCTCCTTGTTACATCTCCCACCACTGAATTACTAGTCAGGTGTTTGAGACAACTGCTACACAAAAGGAGCCACACTGCCAGAACAGAGCCAGGAGATGATTAATTGAACATTAAGGAGTTTCAAGGAGCTGCAGGCAATTATTAAAGGCTTTCCACAGTACCAATTTTATTCTGTTTACACACAACTGTGATCAGGTTATTGGTTATCCAAAGCGCTGCTACACATAACATCAGTGAACACTAGAATCGATCACCCTCAGCATTTCTCTGCTGTCTGTGATTTAAACCACAGCCTAAAAGGTCATGGCCACATTTTCATTCCTCTTTAAAGTACACTGTTTTGTAAAAAAGCTAATAGAATTGTGAGCCTAAAATAGCCTAAGCTTCCTTGAAAAAAAAAGTTATTAAATTGGCAACCGTGACATTAAATAACTAAGAGGCAAAGCTAATAAATAGTTGTTAAGTTACCAGGTGCATGTGAAGGGTATAAAACGAGGCTGAGAGGTAACAATATTTTTCTGTAGAGGTGAATGACAAAGACAAACCTAAAATTATGCCCAACAGCGACTTAGGTGAGGATGAGAGACAGGACTGGGCAGCAGCGCCTTGTGCCCAGGGCTGGGAGGTGGCAGGGCAGCTCCATCAGGGCAGGGATGCCAGGATACCCCAGCTCCTCTGGCAACCTGTGATTTCTGCTCGTGGGCAAGGGGTTTGCACTCGTGGGCATCCCTGGAGAGCAGCAGGATGCTGTGAGGGGCTGCCCCGCGGGAATGGGGTAGGAGGTACCTGCAGCAGGGAGCGGTGTGATGGAGAGGGCTGCGGAGGTTACTGGAGGCACTGGTGGCTGTGATCCTGGGATTGAAGAGGGGACTTGGGTGCTCTGGAGAGGAAATTTTGGAGGGGAGAAGGTGGGGAAGGATGTCCTCTGCTAGGAAGGGGACAGGTCAGATGGTCAGGGGCTAAGAAGTTGCAAGGAAACCTCTGGGTTGTGAAATCCCCTAAAGATGGGAATAGGAAGCCTGACCCAGGAGATGGGGTACTTGCACGTGGAGGTGCTGCTGTGTGTGGCTGGTACCTGGCCACGTCGGGAGGCAGGTGAGGAGGGGACCCATGCCCTATGGAAAAGGCATCCTGGGTGACAGAGCCAGAACAACGTATTTAGGGTGAAGGATATGCTGGACCTGAGAGGAGTAAGGGCGTTATCACCTTGACAGGGGTCTAAGGCATTGGGGTACCCCCTGAGATCCCCCAGGAAAGCCGACAGGAGTAACCTTCTCAAAAGCTGGCTGCTCATGTACGTTTACCTTCTCCTTGCAGCACGTCTCCTGAGTGTGTTTTTCTACGCTGACACCTTCTAGTTGAGCTTTCCAAGAAAGATCTTCAGTTTCTAGTGAGTACTCAGCAGGCACATTTATCAGCTCAAGTGGCCTAACTTTTGTAAATCTGAGTGATAAATGACCTTAAAAAGAGAAACACTAGGGCTTCAGCTTCACCAACGGCAGCGGTACTCTTGCTCTATTCATTTACCAGAAGTTGGCAAGCTTTTTTTCAGAGTTGTACTGCATGTTGCCCTTTCTGTGCACAGCGTGAGAAGAAAGTGCATACCAAAGCCTAACCAAACAAGCCCACCCTTGCTCACTACTAAATGCCATTATCATAAAGACGTATCCCAATAAATACAGAAGGAGGCTAATCATCTGCTCTGGCCAAGCTGCTTTGGCACAGAACCAAGCCGAGGAAGAAGCAGAAGTGTCTCTAAATCAGTTTTATGGTTCGCTTGCTGGGGCTGGCTGTTCCTTTATGCATCTTGTACAAGGAAACAGGGACTGACTTGTGCCAAGCCAGCAGCAGCTCTGGTGCGAGGTCTTGCTAAGCAGCCCCCCCCGAAGAGGGAACACATGGGGAGGGTCATGGGCTTGAGGTTTGAAATCTTTGGCAAGCTTACGTTTGGGTTTTCTATTGCAACAGAATACAGTTTCTAATGAGGGACAGGGGCCCTCTCCTAGAAGGAGATGATGGAGAATGAAGCTCAGAGAAGGAGGAAAATCAGAAAAGTACAAATTCAAACTGAACAGAGAAAAAGAAAGTCAGGACCTACAAGCTGGCATTATCCTTGCTGACTCTCGACTGTAAAGGGATGGGGGTGCCCTGTGGTGTGACAATCTTCCTTCTCTATTAACATATTGTTCATAAATAAACTTTCTTCCAGTGCCTCAGGTTTTATTGCTCTTATAAATAATATAATCTTCTTCTCTGCTAAACTCTTGGGGCCAGACTCTGGTTTACAGTCATAAAAATCAAGACTGAATCTATTTTCTTATGCTACCTTTCTTGGGCAAATCTTAAGCAAGATGATACTAAACCCCCTCTTGTTTTGTCAGTTACTCTGCCCCTTGGCACAGCTGGGGTGCTCTAGTGGCTTGTTAAAACAGAAAGGATACAGGTTAGTGTTGGCTAAATTAGTGCTAAACCACCTCACAAAGGAAGACTTCCAGAAAAAGAAGGGGATGAAAGCAGGATGCTCTTTCTTTTGGTTGCAGCCTGTCTCCTTGTGAATTGATCTAAGCTAGCCCAGAGCTGCTTCTTGTGGCTGCCTCCACACCTGATGACTGCACGGTCCTGTCTCTGGTTTTCTCTCCTTATCCTAACAGCTGGGGAAAACCATTTTGCTATAGTATTTTCTGAAACAGTGGTGGTGTTAATAATGGAAAAGTATAGCCCACATGCTCCTCAGTTGTTTAAGTTATATTACTGTGGAAAAACTCTTCCTTGCATTAGAGGCTAAGGGTCATCAAAATCTTGCGTTAACAGCTGTCGGGGCCGTATCAAACCCCAGCTCACGTTCCAGGTTGTGTGCAGAATCATCTGTCTTGGCTCACCACACTACCAAACCTCAGCTGAAACACAGAGCTTTCTGCGACACTATCAGACAAAGGAAACATCCCTGCATTTAGAGGAATTATTTTCAAAAATCTGCAGAAAACAAAAGCACTGATAACCAAGAAATACACAAAGTCTGTCTCAGTAAACACAGATATACATGAAGGTATAGCTCATGGACCCCAAAAGTGGCCAATTCCTCCTCTCTCTCAAGATGTGCCCAATATCTGAAGCCACACACTGCCATCTCCTCTGACCTTCCTACAGTCTTCATGTAGCTGATGATATGATTCCAGGTGAACATTGTTTTAAAAGTTGATTTCTCTTGCAATATTAATTCTTCATCCTTTAAAGCTGCTTCCATTCTTATTTTCCTATGGTTTTTGTGTGGATAACTGTGTCTCTAAGCAACACCCTAACAGGAAAAAAGCTTATTCTGTGTCATTTCAAAGGGACTGTTCCAAACATTAGCATTCACACCTGCTTTTGCTGTTTATTGAAACTTGCAGTTGCATTTCAGATGCCTGAGTAGACCCAAGATTGTGCAAAATTTTTTTTCTGAAGTGCAAGGAAAAAAGAATAATGGCATCCAAATGTTATATTCTTGAGACATTATGGGCTTCAAAAGAATACTTGCACGTGTACTGCCACTCCAGTGCCAGTACATCTCACAATACTTCTCCTTTCAGGCTAAGAAATAGTATTATCTGAATTTCGCAAGCAATCTTGGGTGTATGTCATATTTCCCCACATGAGAAGTCTGATAAAACAAGATGTCACTCCTGGGCTTTCTAAGCCTTACAGATGGGAAAGGCTGTCAAATGGTTAAATCACCGGCTTATCTTTTGAGTGGGTTAAACAACAGACTTGCAGCATGTTTTTCTTCTGCCTCTGGTGTTTGTGTAGGTAGGTATTTAGAGAACATCTATTTCTTGATAGCTGTTTCAGCTCTTCGGCTCTAAAAAGAGTTAGCCTATAAAGATGGACCTATAGGATAAAAAGACCCTAAACATACAAATGTATTTTCCACTGTTTGGCCAGTTTTTTTCCAAATCTCTGTACAAACTTCTACAGTCACAATTTAATGAAAAAGCTCTGATAAATCTACCTCGACTTCTTAATGGTTTAAATATGCCTTCATGGGTCCCTTATTTCAAAAAGTTCCAGCTGAAAGCAAAGCAGCAAATTCTCAAGTATCTTTTTGGTCGGGCAGCTGTTCTAATTCATTCACGAAGGCACAAAGACCTAATTTTAAGTAACTGTAGTACAAATACAGGGTGACAGGGCTGCTGACTAAGTTACTTCTCAATTTAAAATTTCTGCATTTAACTCTTCCTTCCTTAGTATGCATTTCCCTTGACTACTTTTAAATTTAATGATACTGAACAACTTTGCCACTTTATCAAGATCATTTTGAGCTTTTGATTTTATCTGAGATTTTCCTGGTCCTTGCAGCTCTGCCAGTAGCAGCTTTTGTAAATGGACAAATTATTTTATCAAACAGCTTCTTTCTGCCCCTCTCATTAAAGTCACAATTTAGATTTAAGATCTTTACACCACAGCCATTTCCAGCCCCAAAGGGCTTAAAGTAGACTTGACTCCATACACATTCAGCACAAATGACACTGTATTTTTTATCCTCAGAAGATAAATACATTGCTTGCACAATACTCAGTCTGAGCAAAGAGATGACAGAATATTCAATAATGAATAACCAAAAGGATTTTATGTGGGTTTCTTTTTAATTGAAATTTACTGAATTAGTTTCTCACTCAGTTCTCACGTGGGCAGATTTCCCCTAGTTGCTGTTTCTGCCGTGATTGGATTTGCTTGCATAAGACTTGAGAATGAATGTGAACATTCAGTCCATCATTTCTAAAGGGGAAGAGGCTGCAGTGGTACAAGCTCAGAAAGGTCAAAATTCCTTGAGGAATCACTGTGGGGCTACAACTGTTATCAAGGTATTACTGCTTTTTTCCTTAATGAGTAAGGACACTTACTACGGGTTTTTAAACACGAGCAATAGCAGTGCCTCACCCATATAAGTAATCCCATACGTTAACATCAAACTGTTCAATTTCTTATTTTATTCCACTCCAAAGCTTTAATTACTTGAAAAGGCTGCTAATGCTTTGCCTCATCTAATGCAATTAGATTCAATTTTCATTCTACTTCTCATTTGATTCAAGAGAGACTGCATTGAAACCTTCTGATGTCTACAGCCAGGTATACCACCCATTGCCATCAACAGACCCACCGAGCTCAGGGAGATGTATTACTTAACAGTAATGACAAGTGCTGGCAACATCAGACCTACATTTGTTTTATAAACCTAGTGTGCCAATAAAATAGGCAAGGTGGGATTTCCTAAAGCTCTGTAGACCGGTCTACTATTGACTTCAGCAGAAGCAGGCTATTGGGGAGATATAAAACTAAACATATTTGATTTGTTTGGATTGCTATGCAATTGCCCCTTAGATTATAATTCTGTTTGTTACTTAAGTGTTTCTATTCACAAAAGGTTTTGTTATCACTTCTAAGATTTATTGTGCTCAGGAGGACTTTCACGTTTCAGATGTTCACCAGCATGAACCCTAATCTTTGTCCTTACCCATCTTCTCTCAAAATGCACCCAGATATGCACTTGGTGCTGACACACTATGGAAACTGTCTCTTTTCATAAAGGTAAGCAAGGCTTATATGCATCATGGGTACAGGCTATGTTTCCAATAATATCGAGCTGTCTTCATACTAAAAATTGCAGATGAAATGTTCCAAGTTGGTTTTCTGTTGCTCTAAACCTGATGCTACTATGGCAAGAGGTGAAATTCTCATTGACTTCAACAGCTGCGAAGAGAAGGTGATACTGCATTCATTAAAATAAATTACATCATTGTATTTTCCAGCACACCACCAGGAATGGATATTGTTATGTGAAGTTAATTGCCAACAGATCTATCCTATAATTGTTTTCCTCTTCTCCCCACGATGAAGAGCAATTAAAGTTCACATAAAAGCAAGACGGTGTGCTTGCAAAAATGATCGATCAGTAAAAGTGAGAAAAAATGATAAAGTGTGTATGATCTGTGTCAAACGGAAGACAATCGGAGAAGGAAGAAATAGTTAGACTGAAAAAAGAAATAAGGGCCAGTAACAGGATTAACACTAGGGAAGAGGGACAGGTGTGATGAGGAACAGAAAGAAACTGTAACGCTTTACTTTTTACTTCTTTGGTAGTTATTAACTTGAAAGACTGCAAAGACATCAAACAAATATTCAAAATTTAATCAAGCACACAAATCATCAGTAGAGGAGGGCCTGCTAATTGGGAGGAAGGCAGCAGAAGCTGGAGAAATTAAGAGTGCCTGGGAAAGGCAGGTGACCGTGGAGCATTAGAAAAGCTGTAAGAGAAGGAAAGGGATAATACCCCCAGGAGAGCAAAGGGGGAGAGCAGAGGCTAGGGACTGGCCAGGCGCCATGGGAACACAGCCCGCAGGGTTTCAGGCAGGATTTGGATTTATGAGCCTGCAGAAAACAGGGCAGCTGATAAGCCCAGGAATTATGATCCCTCACTGCTATTACAGGTGCGATAACGGATTTACGGGGAGGATGCTTAGGAATACAGACCGACTGGCTGGAGCCACGTGTGTCACCTCTGCCGATGGAGAGCTGTCAAAGAGGGAATTTGGCCCACCAACGTTTGGTTTTGCAATCACATCTCCAAGCTCTTCTAAATGCACAGGGAACCGAAACACAGGTTATTTGCTGCCCAGCAGGACAATCCCTGAAGACCAGACTGAATGTTGTGCCAAGCGGGAGGTACGTACCCACTAAGGAGACATTGCTGCTTCAACCACCCGAGCGAGAGGGACCCTATCTCACGTGATGCTGGGCAAATTCTTTATTCCCTGATGTTACAGACGGGCTTTGGTTTTTGGGTGACTGCTCTGAGATTCTGTGGTGCTTGACATTCAGTTTGGAGAGCCCAGGTTTCAGTGCTCCAGCGAAGCACCCCAAACTCCACAGCCACACCAAAAAGAAGTGCGATCTGGTTGTCCGCGACTTAACTTCTCCGGCCGTAAAACAACAATTAGATCTCCACTGTACTGATGTTAGTGTTTTGAAACATTTGGTTTCATAGCTAGGGTTTAATATTTAAGAAACCTCTGAAACTCTTAGATTAAGTAATCTGAGCTGATGTGCTCTGTAGAAATCTCTCAGTTTAGATGACCGAAGCACAGCAATAGCTTCATTTTTTGGGTCTGGCATAACCCTACAGGGACAGGTAAACCCTAAGCAGTACTGAGACTGATTAAAATAATATTTTCAGAAAACTTTTTCTCTTTTAAAAAGGGCTGTATTTAAAGTACTGGGGTTTCTCCCTCCTGCCTTCTAGAATAAAAAACCAACAAATTTAGGATCAAAATTATTTCATCACAACCCTTCAGCAGGGACACCTCAAGTCACCCGTGTAATTACATGGATGTACTCCAAGTAGAGCTTCCTATTGCTGCTCTCCACTACAAGAAGGGAAGCTGTGATTTAGATTACTTTTCTGCTCGGAGCACCCAACCTAAGCCCATACATTTAGGAAATGCCTATCAGTGGTACCCAAAGAAGTTAATACTCCCATGCAGCTACCCCAAGTAGAAAACATTGCTATTGTGCCAGGTCTTCACCTGAGGAAGATGACTCTAGGATGACTTCTCTCCACAGAAATATGCTGACCGTTGACCTGCTGACCTCTGAGCCTCTTGCTCTCTGTTCTTTGTCAAGACTACCCAAGTGAGAAAATAACTTTCGGAAATCTACCGGCACATTGATCAAAACATCACACGCGCCTAAGAAATTGGATCTGGCCGCAGCAGGCCAAGCTGAAACACACTCCCATGCTGCCTGCAGACCGCGTACAGGATGGCAAAGACAAATAATCTGACACTGCAGCTTAATAATACTGCTTGCTCCTCCAACTGCTTTCTCGTTTGGGTTTTGTTTGGTTATTTTTTAACTTCGAGAAGGTCAGCTCTGGAGGCAACTGCTCCCTAATTTGAACCCTCTGCAAAAGCTGCCTGTGCAAGCCTCAGAGAATTGCAGAGCCCTTTAGAAAAGCATAACACTGATGCTGATCAGGTGCACACTCTGGTGTGACTGTCGCCTTTTGGTTTGCGTTGGCCGTATGGACAGTGAAACTGCATTCACGGAGAGCAGAGAGCCAGAACCTTCCCCAGCTGCAGCTCAAATTCATATTCTGAAATACAACAATGAAGAAGACAGGACAAATATATTTTCCACTTAAAGCCTTCAGACCATCTTGGCTATTTGTGGAATTTCTTGCCAAATTACCATGTGAAGTGCTTGCTCTCAGGCAGGCTCGCTCCCTGGCTCCTAGCAGTGCAGTCCAACATCTGACCATGCACTTGCCGAGCTGTCCAACAGTCTTTTGCACATCACTTCCATTGAATTACGGCTTTCAGCACACCTGGACCTCCAGATTTTCTCAAAAGACTATGACACAGAGCCAGAGGGTATTTTAGAAGTGAGTGGTTATGGTACCTAGGTTGTGGAGCACCCATGGAGATGATGTGCTGGGTATGGTGGGTCCCTACAGAGGACCCAGGGAGAAGAAGGTCTCACCCAACCAACATTCCAAGCAAGGAGAGAGCAGCTGCCGGGAGCTGGTTAGTTAGCTGGTAGAAAATACCAAATATTATGTCTCTCGTTACGTGGCCTTTCTTCACGCGGTTTCAAAGCCCCACCTCTCATCTCACCGCCTTATCTCTTTGAGATAACCCATCCCTTTGGGTGGAGCTGTCAGTCCACACAAATACTGAATCATTTAACAGGATACCTCGCAGATAAGGAAAGGATGAACGGTCCTGCTCACACCTATACACTGTGCCCTAAACACCTGTAACCCTTGCACAGCTGTACAGAGGGAAGATCTTTGCACCTCTTCTTCCCAGCGGCCCTTCTCGAGCACCTGTAACCCCAACATGTTCCATCCCAAAGCAACGCATCTGCAGTACAGGTGCTTTTTAAAAATATTATGTTGAAAAATGACTTTTACATATTGCAGTACTTCTTTTGACCTTGTTTTTTATGGTATGGATTTCGATAAAGCAATTGTATCACTTGATTTCTAAAACATGTACTTACACATAAGAAGCTTAAAATCCAAATTTAGTAAGTGGATGTCTCAACATGTTTTACTAGATAGGCACATAATGTTTATTCTAACATTTAAGGGAGGAAAAAAATCTGGTTACAGAGTCTAGACTCATGGACTGAGTCAGAAATCCAGAGCTTCAGGCATCCCAGAGCTGCCTGATGCACTAGGCAGAATGAATCTGTGCTACTAGAATATGGGGAAAGCTATGATGGATTATGCTGTACTCTGCAACATTTTAGCAGGAAGAAAACTGGTCTGAGTGATGCTCTGCTTTCAGTCTTTAACAAAGTGCTGGGAACTATTTGTGATTTTCATTTGGGGAAGGAAGGAAAAAACTCGACTGAAAAACAAAGTCTACTGCCAGTTAGACCAATGAGTCAAGAATAAATTTCACCTAACTGCTCTTTAAAGAAATCAGAACAATAATAATAGCGATTGCCTACAAAAGAATACCTTTTGGAGTGCAAAATAATGACTGAATAAATGGTGTAGACTGACAGCAAGCAATCAGAAATTAGACTGAAGGATTTTCTTATATAGCTCTGAAAATCGAGATGTGGCTAATGAGAAATGGACTCAACATTTCATTATGCAACCACAAACAATGCAATAATAAAAAAATGAATGCCCAGAGTGCTATCGAGGGGGTGTTGTAAGCCACTCGCTTTGTGGGCTACTCAGGAAAACGCTTTAAGATTAGACTTAACATTTCATTTTAACTCTCTCTCCCATTTCTTAAAGACCCCACTAACATGTTTCTCACCCAGAGGGTTTGATTACGTCCCTGTGTAATTAGGGAAGCTGCAGAACTGCAGCCAGGGAAGTACAGGACACAAAGCACCTCAGGAAGGCTTGCAGCTCGGCTCTGCAGAAGCCCTGCTCGAGGAAGGTGGATGGAGCAGTTTTCTCCAAACCCCACTGTGCCTAACCCTTGTGTTCACAGAAGGACGAAGAGTCGGAGTCTCCCTCCCTCTGTTCAGCCTACACGAACCCCAGGAAAACTTGCAGCCCTGTCCCTGGGTGACTGTATTTCGATGCCTACCTATGAAGGATTTAGTGGTTTTATTAAAACCAGCAAGAGCACAGCGAGGACTTGAAAAGACCCAGCGAGTTTTCTGTACGTTGGAATCCTCTACAGATTAAAGGCTGAGTAACCCGTGGGTGATTTACCCTCGACAGACATGGCATCTACGTGCTGTTTGTTAAGCAGTAAGAAAGCTTTCCGATGCGTCACTAGGAGAGGAGCGTGTTTTGCTGGAGTAATAAAGTTGCTTTGACACATGTAACTGATGAAGCTGTTGAGGAAGGCGAGCTGTTTTGACTCTAGATGTCTGGTAGTTCTTGGCGAGGTGGAGTCAAGGCAGCATTCTCCTTGTCAATTAAGTGTGACACGAAGGCAAGGGAAGTTGCTCTGAACCAGGATCATATGGTATGGGAGCTGACAGTGGAATCAAAGGTACTCCAGGTACATAAAGGAGCTGACTGGGAGGGAACGAAGGGACCGTGAAGGAACGGCTCTGGAACTGCTCCCCCAGGCGACACGTTGACACCTTCCATTTGGTGCAGCTCGGCACCCCGGGCACCCCGGCACAGCGGCTCTGCCATGGCCTTCGCCGTGCCCCAAGGCACAACTCGGCTTCGCTTCGAGCCACCTTCTCCTGCATCTCCTCGCTCAGAGCAAAACCCTGCTCCACAGCAGGCTCGCTGAACTCACGCAAAGTAGTGCGAGTAATCCAGGAGTAAGTACTAGCAGGTAGTATGCCAAGAGAAGGTACTACTCAGGGGAACGCTTGGCAGAATCCGGCCTTTGCTGCAGCTGGGGAAAAACACTCTTCAGCCTCCATCTCGCATGTGAGAGACGTAGACATTATTGGCTATAAAAAGAGATTGGTGCCTTGGTTGCACTACAGGAGTGTGTGAAAGAGAATTCTGGGTTCAGCCATTTACACCTGTCAAGATTGCCAAAAAAGCCCTGCTGAGTTTCTCATTCCCTCCTCCCAGGTACAAATGACTGCAGACAGGGCAATGGAGTGGAGATGCAAACAAACGCTTGCAAATGAAGGGGAAACATTTTACATTTCAACAACCACGGAGAGGAAAAGCCAGGGCTGGCGGAGGAGTGAACGGATCTGTGTTTACATGTCACCTGAAGATTTTCTCTGTTTGCTACAGCAGGTGTAAGGAAAGAGTGGGTTTGTTAATATACCGACTTTTTTTGTCCATCCATTCAGGTCTGTTGTAATGAACCCTTAAAAATATATGCTCTTGTGATGAAGAAGGCCTAACGCTTAATTAAAATGGTGTTTTAATGACTGGGTTATTGAATGTACTTGAAAAGGGAAAGTTAACTGAATTATTCAATGCAAAAAGTAACAATACTTGACAACATTGCTGTAGTCACCATCACGACTCTATTATACAGATTAGTCACTATTGATAAAACATTTTCTGAACCTAATGAATGTAAGTGCAATAACGAGCGGTGCGCTTCTTCCTCTCTAATAAAGGGAAAGCGTGACACTTATGCTCAGAAGCCCCAAGACAACTGGCTTGTTACAAAAGTTAAAAACTGGCAGAGAGAGAAAATCCGTAAAGATCTTGTGTCCCCAGGGACAGGGCTTCCCAAGCTATACTCCCAGAGCAGCAGATAGCCACGGCTTTACCTCAAGTCAATCTCCCACACGGCAGTTCTTAATGGTATTTGTAGTGCAAAAAAAAATTCGAGTAAAAAAAGTAAGAAATAGTAATTTTAGAGTACAGGAAAAAAAAAAAAAATTCCACCCCCCTAAACTCACCATTTGCTCATAAAGAGCTGCTCTTCCTCAACACCTACCAGAGAGCGAGTCACCGCAGACAGCGGTAGCCAGAGAATGTGCATTTCGGCACAGCTAGAAGACATACGGCTTCGTGGAGCTTCTGCCTTTATTCCCACACGCACCTTAACTTTGCCAGCAGTTAAAACCAGCACCGAGTGCAGCGGTGGGGCACCGCCGAAGCCCGGGCTATCGCCCCAGCACCCTCGGTAGCCCGCTGCCTCTTCCCCCCCCCCCCCCCCCCCGCGCCGCCTCTCCCGGTAACGAGCCGTTCGACCACCGGGGAGGGCTGATGGTGCTCGGCGGGCGATCGGCCCCGCTCCCTCCTTCGGGCCGGCGGAAGCCCAACCGTGCAATCCCTCAACCGGCGGCGGCAAAACTTTGCCGGGGAAGGGACGAAGCTCCCGCCGCGACCGGGTCAGGGGGTCCGGCGGCCCCAGCGGCAACCGGAGCGGAGCCCAGCGCCGGTCCCCGGCACCGGGGCGGGCGGTGAAGGGACAAGGGGACCCGGCCACCCCTACACCCCCCCCACCTCCCCGGCGGCTGCATGAGCCCCGGTTGCCGCAGCAACGCGCCGGCGGCTCTCCCCAAACTTTGGTCGCTATAACGACCGCCCCGCGGCCGCGGCATCCCCCCCGGCCCCGGTCCCGGTCCCGGTCGGGCCGTGGCTCACCTATGGTGGAGACGACGGTGCCCACGAAGTAGAAGGCGCCGGGGAAGTCCCAGCGGGGCCGCAGGGCGTCGACGCGGATGCCCGCGGCCATGGCCGCCTCGTAGCTCCGCAGGAAGGCGCGCAGCTCCGGCAGGCTGATGTTGAAGATGCGGCTGAAGTTGTGGAGGGTCCGGTTCCAGCGGAGCTGCGCCGCCGCCTCCGACGGGCTCTCGAGGGCCGAGAAGACGGTGGCGCCGGCGCTGAGGTACGCCGCGATCAGGGCGGCCAGCAGCAGGAACCGCCCGTTGTCCTCGTTGAGGGGCGCCAGGCGCCGCCGGCGGCAGGAGCCCGCCGCCCCCCGCGGGGGCATCATCCGGGCCGCGGCGCGGCGCCGAGCCCCGGGCGGCGACGGCGGCGGCGGCGGCTTCTTCGCTGCAGGGGCCGCGGCTCTGACTCATCCCCCGGCGGGGCTGCCCGCCCGGCTGGCGGCGGTGGCGGCGGCGGCGGCACCCCGGGGCCGCCGGCCTCGCCCGCCCGCCCTCAGCCCGACGCCCCGCGCCCCCGGGGCCGTGGGCTGCTGCGGCCCCGGCCGGCTGGCTCTGGCCATGCGGGGCGGC
This sequence comes from Buteo buteo, assembly GCF_964188355.1. Taxonomy (NCBI): domain Eukaryota; kingdom Metazoa; phylum Chordata; class Aves; order Accipitriformes; family Accipitridae; genus Buteo; species Buteo buteo. The sequence continues at coordinate 4,791,412 of NC_134182.1, read as the reverse complement.
GGCGGCGGCGGCGGCCCCGCCGCGGGGGAAACCGCCGCGGGGAGGCGGAGGCTCCGAGCGGCGCCCGGTCGACGGCGGGCGGAGGGCGGGAGCGTGCGGCGCGGCCCCACGGGGAACCGCATCCCCGGCGGGAAGGCTCCCCACAAGGCCCCCCAAGATGATGCCGCTGCTGCCGCCCGCCCGCCCCTCCGGCCGGGGCCGGGGCGCCGGTGCCGCGCCCCCGGGGGTGCCGCCGGGCCCGGCCCGGGGGAGGGACGGGGCGGAGCGGCCCTGCCTTGCCCTGCCTTGCCCTGCCCTGCCTTGCCCTGCCTTGTTTTGCCTTGCCCTGCCTTGTTTTGCCTTGCCCTGCCTTGCCCAGCCCGCCCCGGCTACGCCCGGGAATGGGGGGGACACGGCAAAGGCAGGCTGCTCCCCCTTCTCCATCATGGGTGCGATGCGCCTTGCCGTTGCGGAGGGTTGGTTGGTTTGGTTTTGTTTTTTTTTTTTTTTTTTTTGTAGCTTTAAAACCTTCTTCTCCGTGGCCGGCGCCCAGAGAAGTGGCTTGTGAGGGAGCTGGGGGTGGTCGGTGGAGCGCTAATTAATTAATTTCAGGCGTTTCTAAGCGCACCCGTTGGTGTTTCTCATCTGACTCCAGTCTCCGGGCTGCACAAAGTTAGACCCAAGAAAATGATAAATTTTGGGTTCGGTGCCAAATGCCCATTCAATCTTAGCTAGTGTCTGAAAGGTGATTTTTTTTTGTTTTTTTTTTCCCAAGCCGGTGGATTCTTTCTTTGCTGTTTGGCTTGGAACAAACACTATATCCTTTCTTATCCATTAGGCTGCAGCAAGAACTGCAGTCCTTTCCTGTGAAACTTGTAGTAAATAATAACATTCATATTTAAAAAAAAAGAAAAAGAGAGAATCCACACCGATAAAGCCTTGCAAAGAGGATGGGAGTGATGCCAGTCCTGCAAACGTGTGTGCAGGGGATGGTAACACGTGTAGGAAAGATCTGGGCTTGGAAGAGCAAATACTCCCCGCAGTTTGCAACTGCCAGTGCCAGTCTCACGGGAGTTTGTTCCCTGGTTTATGTGGGTTTTTTAACCTAGGTTTTATATTTTTTTGTACAGCAAAATCCTTGCTGCCTCAAGGTAGCTACTTGATGCCTTTTAGCAAATGGATATTTACCATTGCTAGGACTTCTCCATAGCTGTTCTTTGCCCATTTATTTCTTATTTTGGATCTGAGAGATTTTGCTCTGCCCTGAGATTTGATGTTACTGGCAGTTATCTTCTGTCCACATCTGCAGCAGGAGAATTTCCTCCCTTCCTAACAGACTGTTTGTACTCACCAGGTGAAGAAAATGCCTTGGATTTACACCTGTGCTTCCTAGGAAAAGCCCACAGATAAAACACAACAACTCAGTTTACAAAGTACTCAAATATCATGTTTTGATCGCCACTAACATGTTTCAACTTTGCTTTTTGCCAGTATTGCTTTTGTGCTAAAGCATTCTGTTCTGTAGAGGTGGAAGGAAAGTGTCCAGAAGTATCAAAGAAGATTTCCAATCTCCTGTTGTGCTCAAGGCAACCAATACCACGTGCAACCCTTAAGAAAAAAAGTGGCTCCTATTTCAAAGTGTCAGTTGTGTCCCATTATAAATACTAAAACCAAATAAAAATAAAATAATTGAACCAATAAATCACAAACCCAATAGCTGTGGGAAGTAATAGCAGATCTCAAGGACAAAAGAAGCATGAAAAAAAAGGTGGGGGGGAAGTATATCAGACCTAATCAAAAGCCCATCAAAACAAGCGGGAAGTCTCCCATGGATAGTCAAGGGCTTAATATAATAGGTCAGATATGGACCATTTAGTGCCAATGGCTATAGTTAGAAATAATTTCCACTCCGGTAATCCAGGAATGATTACATGCTATCTACTGTATCAGATGCTGTAAATCCAAGCTAATTTACCTGAATACATGGGAATTATGTTGCTGCAGTTGGATATTGGGATTTGGATTCCTGGTATTTTTGTGTTTGCAGGGGAGATAAGACTGTTCCTTTTTTTTTTTTTTTTTTTTCCTGTTGAAAAATTTTTTTTTTAAAAAATGAGGGTCCAGTTCTCTGGAGTTCTCAGCAATTTCACCTACTGTGAAAGGCCAGTGAAGTTTTTGGTGGGAAGATGGTTAGAAAAGTTTGTGTAACTCATATTCTCACCATGCCATGCATTGTCCCCTCTTGGGTGATGGCTTGGACCATAGGAGGAGACTGAAAAATTGGCTATTTCCTTGGGTGACAGGACCGAATCTTTTCCAAGCGGTAGAAGCCGACTGACTCTGGAGCCTGTGCTGACCTTTCTGGAGATGTCCTGCCGATGAAAGGATGACGCTGGTGGGATGCCGATTAGCTTGAAGAAGCACATAATAGATATGAAAGCATACCGGTAACTTTCCACAAAGAAAAAAAGCTAAGCTGAAGCAGCGAGGAACATGGTTTAGCTGCTTCAGCATGGACAAGACAATATTTCAAGCATCACCGAATCATGGTTTCTAAGAATTAGAGCTGTTGACAGATTTTCAAAATGTTTTGACAACTCATTTCACTAAGGTTTTTTTACTTGGAGTCTTGAAAATTTGTCACCATTTTGCAAAAATACTCAATTCTTTGGTTATAAAGCTGGGGGGGGGGGGGGAAGAAATGTCCATCTACATTTTTTCCTGTATAGTCCTTTCCAAAGCAACTAACTCCTAGAAAAACTCCATTAGCTGGATACAAATCCTCCACAGCTACAGGACTTTGGCTTAAAGGAAGGTCACAGGTTTGGTTAATCTGATCCTGACACCAGAGTTTCTTTGAGGAAACGTCCTGAAGCTGCTGCTGCATCTCTGCTTGGGGGAAAATCCTAAAGGCAGTCGTTTGGCTAAATGAATGATGTTTTTATAAATTTGCTTGATTAATTGAATCACATCTCCAGGCATTTGGTGAAAATACCACTGGCTTTAAAACCATTTGCCTAGGATTTTCTTTAAAAGCTGATGGCCAACTGTAAATTGGGTTTTACGCTAAAATTGGACCCCTGCACTGTGGGTGCATTGTATGCAAGGTGCCGGCCATTTTGTTTGCCAGGAGATGGGTGTTTGTGAAAGCGATTATTTTAATAATCAAACAGTGATGTTTACATTATTAGCTTGGTGGTTTAGAGTGAAGCTCGTGCAAAGAAAGGAGATGCATTCATTAAATGTTTAATTAAACCATTGTCTGAAAATTGTTGTAACACTGAACATCACGTCTCATTATTAAAGAATAAAGTTTAATATTAAAACTTAAACAGCCCAGTTATTGTTAGTCCTTTCAAGGGAGTGGTTCTTTTTTTTCTTTTATGGGTAAAATCCTTAAATTCTCAACCATGGTTTGACCATGTGACTTACAAGCCAGTTAGCAAGACCACTTCTTCAGGGATACGAAGACCTCCACAGCTACATTCTTGGTTTCAATACAAGCTTCACTCATACACCTCCCCCTTGGCTTTGCAGCAAATAACTGCTGAGGAAAAAAACTCACAATTATGTAATTTAGGAGCTTTTTACCACTATATTGGCATGGAAATGTCTCAAGTAATTACTTGGAAGTGTCTCTTGCAATTGGATTGTAAACGTGCCATACAGTCCCTGACCTGAAATGTATAGCTGGTTTGGAATAGCTGGATGTATTTTCTACCTTGACAGTGACCAAAGACAAATAGATTTATAACCGTTACTGCAGCTGGGATTAATGTGCAGATGTCTTTGTGCTGCTCTTTATACAGCCCAGTATGGTTTAGTTTTTGATCTGTAATGTGTGCCAGGGAACTTACTTTTCAATGAGTGGCCTTATGGTTAGTCTGGGTGCTCAGGAAACTGCACAGGCAATGAGATGGTTCTCTTCTTCACTTGTACCTCCTACTGCATTTAAGGGTACAGTCTCTGCTTTGGTATTAGTTTGTAGTTAAAAGAAATGGATGAGGTAACTGGTAGTCTATGCAATCAGAGCGTTGGTAGCATTGTAGGCAAGGGCTTCAGTCATAATGCATAACGTAAGTGAATATGCCAGTTTTCTAAGTTAGAAGTCTGGGTACTTTGAGATGGAGGGCAAGTTCTTCCCGGTACCCTACTTAGCGTGATGACACATCGAGACAGCAAAAAGTATACTAACTACAAAGTATTAGGGGAAAAGTATGTGTTTCCACGGAGCCTTAGATGTTACTAATGTCTCCTCATCCTCTCAGAGTGCTTTTGTGGGTTTCAAAGCAAAAGACCAGCTCGGTGACCCAAACAGCCATTTCTACTTTCTTGTCTCCTGTCTCTCTCAGGGTGACCTTTTGGGGAGGGGAGAGAGAAAACAGGCGGGCTTGTAGCTGGGCTTGAAGGCATGAGTTGCCTACTGCAGCCAGCGGGGTTGAAAACCAAGTCGTTTTATGGGTTGGCTAGCAGGTGATCCGTCTTGAGTCTTGGGCTGAAACCCAGGTAGCTGGGCTGTATAAGTAGCACTCGGGTTTTCATGAGAGCAGAGCCGAAGAAGCTGATGAGATAAACCTGGGAATCCTTTGGGAACCCTTTCATGGACTCCCAAGCTCAAAATCAAAAAATCAAGTCAGGGTGAGAGGTAGGAGTCAGCCATGTGCAAGTTTTGACTTGCTAGGTCTAACTGCTGGGGGATGCTAAGCTGTATTGAAACAGGACTACTATTAACTGAAGAGGTGGTTTTACTAGGAGAATATTTCCATGAGTTTAAGAGAAACAGAAGACAATTGCTGTTTAAATCAAGAGATTCCTGCATTCTTCCTGCTAATTTATGAATAGTTATGCAACGGCCTTTTTTTTTTTTTTTTTCCTGAGGCCTGGTGATAATCTAACTATGCTTTCTCACTTTCACTTTTCTCACTGAGAGAGACAGAGAATAATCTAATTAGCTATTCAGCCCTGACAATTACATTCAATTTAAATGTGATGAATAGCCAGTTTCAAAAGGCCTGATCCTGCATAGTGCTGTGAGGATCCTGAGCACATTAACGTGTTCTCACTTGCCGGTAACGTCAATGGAAGCTGAAGGCACCCAATATCTTGTGCAGTTTGTTCTGTATTCAGACGACTTATTTTCATCTAGGTCTTTGGCAGTATGAAACCACATTTTATGGGCAAACCTTCCACTCTGGTGGATTATGTTCTTCCTGCATTGGTTTTGCTAATTTGTTTTCTGTTATTGCTTTGCGCAGGGAAATCTCAGTCAGTGTCTCGGCATGCAAAGGATTTTTAATACATTTTAATAATGGAAAGACAGTATTCTACAACTCAGGGAGAAGCAGCTCTGTAATATTTCCAAGGCCCTACAAAGGATAATTTCTGAATACAAAACCCACCTCCAAGTTCATGTAGACTGTTAGGCAACAAACCAGTCACCACGGATTTTTTTGGATCTCACCTTGTTCAGCACAACCAAGGCCAGGCCTTTCAGAAGAGATCAGCATCCTTCAGCTCTCCAAGCGAACGGCTGGATTTTTGAAAGGACTGAATGGCCAATTAGGCAGCAAAAGTGCTCTGCAGCCTGCCGTTTCTCTTGACAATAATTTGGAGGAAAGAGGAGAAGCTCTTTGTAAATCTCTGTTGAGGTGAGAGAGGTGGCCCGCCCCCGTATTCAAAGAGCGGTTGAGGTTCACAGTGCTGCAGAGGGGAGGGACGGGCGGACAGACGCACGGACGGATGGATGCAGGAACCTGCAGAATGGGATCGGTGCAGGTCCTGAGAAACCTGCATCCTCCAAATCCATGCTTGCCTGCATACCGAAGAGCTGCAGGGAGCTTGCCAGGAAGGGAAGTAATTTTAGAGTGTGATTTGGAAAATGATTCAGTTTAAAAATTGCTATTTTTGAAGGGCTACTTTCAGCTGGGATCCAGTCCCCAGCATGTTCCCAGAAGCACTCGCCTTGCTGCAGCAGAGAGTAGTGAAGGGGGGAGGAGAAGTGTCTGTCTGGGAGCTGGGAGCCCCCAACCTCACGCTGCCACTGAGAAAACAATTCATGGGAACGGGTCCTTCTCCCGTTTCGCGTCCCATCCTGCATTTGGCAGGTGAGTGCTTTAACCTTGCTAGCTTGATGGACACGGCTTGCTGGAAACTCTGCCCACCCTCCCGAGGGGTTCACCGTCCTCAAGGGAAGGAGCAGGCACGTGTATCTGGAAATGGGGCTGCTGGGCAGACAAAGTTTCGAGACGGGAAAGCCTACTTTATCCTGTTAACATAAAAGCCAAGGACAGCTTGAGGAATTTATCAAGCAAAGTTACGAAATGGCAAATAAACTCCTTTTTCATGCCATCTGAAGATGTACGGTATGTATTTTACAGACCTTACGGCTGCGTCTCTCACAAATCTCTCCAGCTAGTGGCATTGAGATGAAACCTGCTAAGCTGACACTCACTCCATCAGGCTGAGGCTTTACAGATGTGCAGAACAGGCAGCACTTGATCACAGCACTGAAGAAAAGGCTGGCAACCCCTTTGCCCTGCCAGATTTGCTTTCTAGGGTGAGGAGCTGCGGATGGCGATCCCGTGCTGATTACACCTGTCAGTTATCAACAAACAGGTTAAAATGTCCCTCCCACTCTGGATATGTCCCTCTTGTTTCATTCAGGTAGGTGCTGGGTGATGGTCCTCTGAGGCCATTTACCCTGCTAAGCTTTTCATAAACAGGTTCCACTTGTGACTAAGCAACTTCATACGGTTTGGTTTGTCGTCGAAGTGTATGGCTGAAGACTATGCTCTGGTTCCCGTGCAGGTATCAGGGCTTCTCGCCAGTGATGGTTTTTGGAAGCCTTAGCGTCTATCACAACGGTGCCTGACCCAAGGCTCCTGGGAATGACGGGCTGGGGGGTTTCCCAGGCAGCGGACCAAGTCCAGCTGAGTCGTGTGTGTGCGTGTGCATCTGTGAGTGCACGCAGATACAAAACAAAGTAATAATTACCCCTGAATGAAGGAAAAAAAGCTGAGCCTACAGTTGGTTGATCCACCCAATGTACGGCAGCGTTGTGTGAAGTGACCAACTTGACACAAGGTCTCATTTCCATCCCCACCTCTCGCTTTTGTCAAACGTTGCTGAGAAGTGGAAGCGTGGATCGTTTTCCGAGTTGCTTCCCTGCTCCCGTTCACCGTCTGAGACGCAGCAGGTGAGTAGCCCGGTGTCAGGCTGTGTGGGAAGGCTCTGAGATCTGGCAAGGAGGTCCCCGAGGCAGCAAAACGGGGGTCAGCCCCTCACCGGCTCACCTTGCAGCTAGCAGAGAGTGTGTCGACTGTTCCACTGTGTTAGTGGGGAAGAAATGGTGGTAAAAGGGGGCAGATCATTGTGCTGCTTAGTTATTATTTCTTTTGGGGGGTAATATTTGTGTGTGAAGAGACACTATGGTATATTCTGTATCTGGGAGGATGAGAAGCGTGTAAGGAAAGCAACATATCATCTTTTGAACACAGGCTAAACTTCCGTTAGGAAGAAGAAGGTGAAGAAAGAATGTGACAGTGAGCAGGGGTCCCTTTTACAGCTGTCCATTCTCGCTTCAAACGTGGTTAGAAAACGAGGGAAAGCATCAAACTTTCAAAAAAAAAAAAAAATCCAGTTTGCTATGTAAAGGGTTTTAAAGGATCTTTCTTTCCAGATTAAGATTTTCCATTATTTTTAGCCACATAAAAGGTGTTTTATGTGTAATACCAATACATTCTTTGTGCCTGTAATGAAAGACAGACAACTGCTGTGCCACTGAGCATGCAAAAATGTGTCGGGGAAAACAGACAAAGCTGCATTCACGACCAGATTCATTTTCATCTCTGGTCTTCCTTAGCCTGGAAATGAACTTCAGCCTCCCCAGTTTTCCTACTTTCAGAGTTGGCCACTGCTCATATTCACCTGGGCACTAGGGGAAAATTGAATGAAGCTGTTTGGCAGCATTTTGCAGTCATTTTACAAATGAGCAGCCAAAGCAGTGGAAAGGAAAAGCGATTAAACATTTTACAGTGGATTTAATCCATTGTAGGTGTACTGTGACCAATGCTGTCACTTTGGTTTTAGAGCACTGGGGTATGATTTAGCCTTTAACAAGCCCTTATCTGGTGAAAATGCATCAGTGGCAACATAAAAAATAAAAACTTACAATGAAGAACACACAATATTGAAACCCAGCTACATGGTATGCCTCAGGTAAGAAAGACTTAGGTAAGGAATGAGGTGAATGCAAAAGAATAGTGGGACAAAAGATGCCTAGAAGTGGACACTTCAGAAATGCAGTAAATAATGGTAACTCTGAGAGATCACCTCTGTTAGCTCTGCATCTGTGAGAAGCGCAGGAGGCAGGAATGGAGAACAGAAAGGGGCACAGACTTTCTTTAAAAGGTTTCTGAAAGCTCCATCAGTCTTACAGTCCTCTTGAAAGATTTCCCCCCAGCTGCACAGTCTCCATGCTAGCCCTTCGGGTTGCTTAACTTCCAGTTAAATGAGATAGCCAGCATGGTCTAGGGCAGATGTTGAAAAGTTTTCAAGCATCGCTTGCCAAACTATATTTTCCCTTTCTACATCAGAGGTTCAGTGGGCTAATAGACAACATTTTGGGGATAGATTTGTCCCTCGTGAAAGCCAGCTGCCGCTGGGCAGCTGAGCGTCGTGCCCCCCGGCAGGCAGGGGCTGCTGCCTCCCCTCGGACTCTCGGCTCCGTCTCCAGACCCAACCGTTCCCGTTTTGCGGTGCCTCTGGGTCAGGATCAGCCCACGTGCCATCCGCTACCTCCGAGCTGTCAGCTACTGACTCCTGCTCTAACAGGCAGGTCCTCCGATTCAGGCTTAGAAAAACACAGGTTTTCTCACCAATTCTGTGCTGATATATTACATCACCTCAATCCAATAATTTCTCTTCCATTGCCTTACTTACCCTTCTGACCTTGGTCCTGTTTCTTTCCTTAGGTTGAGAAATATTCCAGAATAGACTTTCTTTTATTTTAATGCCTTATCACAGCTCCGTTGGAGATGCAATGAAATCATGGCTGGGATTATGGCAAGCTTCCCACAATCCACAAAGAAATAAAGAGCATCCTACTGGTGTGAGAGCCATCGTACTGGGGAGACCTTGTCACGCTGATAATGATATAAGGGTAAAAAAACTCTGCTATGAAAAAGATGTGTGTTCCAGCAAGCAGGCTTTGTTTCTGTCCAAATGCCAGCGTGGCTTATTATTTTCTAATGAAATGAAATATATTCATGCTCTCTGAAGTAGACTGTGTTGATTTAATTGGTGTTTTATGATCAAGATTCTAAATTTTGTGTCTTTTATGTTTTATAAGTAGTGAGCAGGGATTTAGCTGCATGAGACCCATTAATATCAGTACAGGTAACTCCCCATGCACTTCTTTAAAGACTGTTTTATACATGAAAACATGGAATTTCACCTCTCTATATTTCTCTCAGTGTCTGCAGGAAAAACCAGTGATAGCTGATCTGAAGGCAAGCATACTTTTTATTATTGCTCTCAGAGCAATAAGCATTTTTAGTACTCTGAATTTTTCCTGCTGACAAACAACAGGCAATGCATTACATAGAAATCAAATAGCTGCTTTTTTGTGGGCTGGATTGAGGAAAGTAACAGAACAATCTCAGGCAAGAAATCACAGATTATTTATTTTATGTGATTTCAGTGTGCTGCCTTTAGAGTTTTTTGCTTTAGAAAACTGGTATGCTCTAAGTTAGGGAGATAATTCTCCAGTGTGAAATATTACTAGAAAAGGAATGTTCACTTTTCTAGATGAAATTTTCTGGGTTTGCTTCCTTCCTCAAATATGAATAAAAATGATCCAACTACTGTTGAGAATGAGAATAGAGGAAAAAAAAAGACACGTTTTCCAAACAAAATATGTGAATTTTATTCTTTCATTGTCCTTACAAACCACGTATTCTGATTTTCATCTCAACCATTAAATTTGTCTTTCTGTGCCTCCCACTACTAAAAGACAAAACTCCCATCTTAAACACTTGTTCATCTTGTCACTATCCAGGAGAAAGGAACAATCTGGGGACAATCCGGGACAATTTCGAGTATTTTCCAGCAGAAGGAAAGACCTGTCAACATCACCTGAGGACTCTCGGTGGGGCTTGGACATAACAAGATGTGCTTTTTGAGCTCAGCCTGGTGAGAACTCTTGCCAGGACAGGGTCGGGGCTGCGGGCTGAACCTGCAGCACCCTGTGCACTTTGTAGGATGTGACTGTGGGATCACACCTGTATTGTGCTTACCCTCAGGTAAGGGAACATTTGTCAAAGTTTAGACTTCCTAAAATTTAGCTTTCCTGATTCAATTCATGATTCAGATAAACAAAATGCGGGTTATTCTGATGGCACTTCACAAGGGTTGGACTCATGGTGGCCCAGTCACAATTTTCCCTGGTTTGGGATTACAAAACTTTCCTTTTGCTCTGAATTGAAATGAGTACTTCCCATTTGGCAAGTACAGAGTGGCTCCAGACCTGTGCATTTCTGGTTGTGAAGAAGATGGTGCACTACACCAGTCGTTGATGCTGTGTGTTTTAATCCCATGCAGCAAATTCTCCCACCTGTGATCAAGTGCTGAAGTTCAAAGGGTCCAATGCAATACAACAGAACAGAAATCATCACCTTAACTGCAGTATGTAGAAACTTGTGTCATGGGCTCCAGCCTAACAACAAACCAAATCTATAAATGGAGAGGTAATCAGCTAGAAATGACCAAGGAGACAAGTGTCTGGATTTTATCAGCTGAGTATTGAATAATTACGACCTGCCAGTATGGATGCCCAGGTCTCACACACACACACTGGAAGTGTATAGCTAATAGAGATGTAGCTTAGGAGTTCGTTATTTGACAGCTGTGGAAGTTATAAATCACAGGGACTGCCTGACCTTAGGATGCTACTTCTAGGCTGCATCATATTTAAGTAGGTGAGACTGGATCCCTTAGGACTGCTGCCTATATGTGAGTCAGAGGGATGAAGATCTGGGAAAGAAAAGGTACATTTAAGCTAAAGAAGAGAATTGGCCCAAGAGCAAATGAGTGTATATTGCCTATGAATACACTGAGAATGAACGTTTGAAAATGTTCCTAGCTCTTAATCAACTTTCTAAGTAGTTTCCCAATAGGAAGAATGAGAGCGAAAAGCTGGACTGCCTGTAAGGTGGAGTCTGAAGTATATTATATAAAGGGATGTCTGCAACAGCAGGAAACTGAATTTAATGGCTAAAGTGCTTCTAAACATCATCAGATGTTTTAAGGTGGATAACATACAGACCTCAGTCACACGTGGTATTTCTTCCTGATCACTGCTAAAATGGGTGTCCCATTTCTACGCTCTTTTCACTGCCATAAATGTTGACTTTTGGAAGTCAAATAGCTATTGTAGGCTGGCTGGGGAATGCATTTAGGAAGAAAGACTTAGCACGATTTCACTAGAAGATCCTTATCAGTGGAAACAAAAAGTAAAAAGAAATACATCTGTTATGTTTTACCAACACGAAGGCTCCTCATGGTCTCCGCCATTCAGAACCCAGCAGGAGTTTTCCAACTGAGGAGGAGAAAGAGAAATGTTTACTAAAAGACAGATTGCAAACATCAAGCTGCCTGTTCTTTAATTGATCTTTTACATTGGGATATTCAGGAGATCTATACTCATGGTTACACTGTTATTTGGAAAGCCAGTAAAATACATTCTGCTGAGAACTGCTTCATATTAAGCCTGCAACCCGGGGATCTTTTAAAACACAGCAACTGTCTTGAATGTTCATTTCCAGGCAGACACTGCTCTGTACATTTAAAGCAATGATTTTCAGACCTACTGGTTTTTTTTTTCCTGCTTGATTAAGAAGCATAAGAAATAACACAAAGGAGAAAAAATGGATGTTAGATAGGTTTTTGTTAAATGCAACATTCTAGCTCCTTCCTGAACAAAAAAGGCAAAAAAAAAAAAAAAAAAAAAAGCCGGATCTGACACCTCTGTGCTTGGAAGTCAGGGAGGTAAGCACAAATGTTCTCGAGTAGGGAAGCTGACAAATTCAGTCCGTGGGGCTGCACCTAGTTCAGTGAAACACGATGGGAAAGTCCAGAAATGGGGGAATGATGGACACGTGCAATAGCTGTGTGCCGAACAACTGTGTTGCCATTTTTTAGGAGAGGCAATTCCACACTTAGTCATATTGACCTTTAGTTTCTTATTGCTGCAGATTAATCTCCTCTTTTGTGTTCTTTTCCCAGCCTTTTCAATCAGTATCTTCTTGACGAGAAGATGACTAGTAATTAGAAGATTAATTTCTGCTAGGAAGAAGTTTGAGTCTTTATTAGTTACCCTTGGAATTGCTGCTGCTAGGAGATACAGACACAGAAAACAGATTTAATGTTTACTGCTATGCTTCCTATCTGGTAACATGAAACTACGTCCACATCTCCTAGGTTCCTATCTAGTATTTATGCACAAACCTGTCTTCTTCTATGTAGCAGCAAAGCTTGGCTAGAAAAGCAAAGAGGATGAACAGCCCTGTGATGCCTCAGTCCTTCCTCCAGCGCTTGCAGTACCATGCTGCATTCAGCCTGTTCCATCCCTTCTGTAAGTCTTGAATCCTCTGTAATAAAGCACCTTTCACAATCATTTCCCAACAGAGGTATGATAGCTCTAAGCTATCTCCTTGTCTCTGATATTAAATTCCCTGGTACTAATGGATTATGGCCTTCAGCATCGTCGATATTATTAAGAACAATACTGTTACCTTGGAAACTCAATCAACCCTCATCTTTTATATTAATTGTTAAAGGGTTTTTCCCTTGACAGCCCAAAAGGAAGCAAATATCCTGGATCCATGAAAACATCATCTCAGACATAAAAGACACCAAGTAATGATTGTTTTCCCTTCACCCTCAAAGGAAAGCAGATAATTGGAAAAGAAAATGAATAAAGACACTAGTGGAGGAAAAGGGGATATATATATGGTGCCATAGGTCCTTCATAAGAAATTCTGCCTGCTTGCATCTGCATAGCACGCTAGAAGTTCAGCTAGTTCTCAAAGGCAAGTGGGTTGCCTTCACAGCAGTTTTTGATGCATCTTTTGGGGGACCTGGGGCTAAGGATTGTCCAGCTGTGAGGTGTATTTCTGCTTCCCAATGCATTTCTGCCTGTTTCCACGCATGCCATGAAAACTCCTGTATGCTCTTCTTTTTTGAGCACAGCTGGCTAAAGGCAGGGATCCCCAGGGAATGCTAAAGCAAAACCTTGCTCCTGTTTTATGATGACAGTTAACTTTGAATTAAAAAAAAATAAAAAAATTAACTTAACCCAAAATGGTACTGGGTTTTTGGACTAAAATTTGAGAGTTGAATAATTAGAAGTTCAGTATCGTCCTATATGTGTTTATGAAGCAATATTGCCCCAAATGGCTAATGATGCAGTGCTTGCTCAGTCCTGCTGAATGTAGGAATAAATCAATTTTAAGTCAATTCCCAGTAAAAGAGTTTGAAAAGCTACTCTTGCTATTGGCATTGTTTATTTGCAACAGTAGAAGTCTGCCAAATTTCAGGCTTCATCCTGAAAATACCAAGAACTCAGTCCCTTATCCAGCAAAGCCCTTCATCACAGGCTTAATTCTGAAACACATGAACAGTTCCTAGTGACATCTGCAGAATAAGTCACCTTCAACAGCTTTGGTTAAGCACACACGTCCTCCTGGACCAGAATGGGTTTTTTGTATGCTGTTCAGAGCAAAACTCTTTAAAAGAATATTTGTCAAGAGAGGGTGTCTATCGGAGGAGTTGTGGACCGTGGTGAGCAGGGCAGGGGAGGGGGGACCACCTTTAGTGAGCAATGGCATTTAGGAGGGACAGGAGGCTCGTCTTCATGCCTTAAAATTTCTATTCTGCTTCATCCCAAGATTTCGTTTCCTTCGCTGGAAGGTTACCTTGGTCTGGAAGTGGGTTCAGGCCAAACACAACCTCAGGCTCCCACAGGCTTTGGGGGTTTCTGCCTGGTTTCAGGGGAGAGGTGGGTCCGCTGCAGACCTCTGAAACGCTGCGGAGGTGGGAGATGGAATGGCAGAGCATCGCTGAGCCCTCGGAGCTGTAAATGGGTGCTGGTGAAGGAGGGTCCTCTGCTGCAGACTGAAACCTGGCCCAGACATCGCCCTGCTGCGCCGAGTGCTTTTAATCTGAGGGAGCCTTCTTTATTCCAATGGCATCGCTCTTGACTGACATCAGGAGGGAAAACTGATCCCCTTGAATAGAAAAGTTTCCATCCCTAATTATAACTGGATTTTAGTAACCTTCCTCTCTGCTGCTTTGGCCGTGCAATGTTTTTTTTCATTTCTATGCCTGTTTGGGAAGAAAGCCTGGTAGATCATGGCCTGTAGGCATCAATTCTACTGTAGAAAGCAAGAGTTTATGAGGTCAGGTGCACAGAAGACAGATGGATAGTATGTCCTTGCATTGACAGGAACTGTTACTGGCATGGAAGAAGTTTCATTTCAATATCACTATAAAACATGAAGCCAATAGCTTTGTGAATAGGGAAACACATACCAAACGCACTCATCCGATCTTTACTAACATGAAGAGGACTCTGACTCAGATGGGTTGAACGCAGGTCAGGCTGAAACCACCTTGCTCACAGCAAACGAAGCAGTGACTGACAGTGCACAGGTAGGTGGATAGCTAATTTCAGGCCAGTGAACGTGGCGGTGTGCACAAGAAGTCCTCTGGCTGTAGGAATGCAATAGGGGACTGTAGGGTGGAAATCAGCTTGTGCAGCTGAAAGCCTTATCTTTAGGAGTTCAGAATGTGGCTCACCGGGAATGTTCTGTAATAATCTAAAGTATGATGGGGGCTTTTGTTTTGGTTTGGTTTATTCTGTTTCGGTTTATGAAAGCTTACTGCTGCTTTTAGCGGCCCTCCGGAGGTGAGCTTTTAGCTGACTTGGAGTGCGTTCACAGTGCTGGCACTATGAAGTGCTCTCTGATGGAGCAGACTTTCTGCAGTTTCAGTTTCTGCATTTGTCTTGGTTTAAACAAATGGGAAGGAAATAGTGATTAAACTTAACAGATAACGCTGTTTACAGCTACTGAACACATTAAAAATGGTTTTCTATGTATGTGCAGCACCTTTATGCTTCTGAGGATTCTGCTTGTGTCCAGAAATAACCATAATTTTGCTCCCAGCTACAGGCAGTAACACAGGAGTCCTGTGTTTGTCCAAACTCTTGCTTTGAAATCTTACTTCTGTTCTTTCTCAGCATTGCTTTTTCCAAACCAGTGTCATTCAGACTGCAAAGTTATCCTTAACCTGTGTGTATGGAAAGCTTGAAAGCCACAGGTCAAGGTCTGTCAGTTAAATAAACCAATATAATAAACTGAATAATGCCAGGGGAGAATTAGCCGCAAAACCCTACTCAGAATTTTGTGCTGCTTTTGCCATTCAGGAAGTTGGCCACTTCAGCCCCTGATATCTGAAATACCACCTTTGGCTCAAATATTTTTAACGCAGGGTTTTCGCTCCTGCACACTGTGAGGTACTTGTGAACTGTCAGAACAGGCAAGAAACTGTGAAATGCTCCTTCAAATGAAGTCAAAGCAATCGTTTTGAAAAATACATTGCAAAAGAGTTGTTCTAAGATGTTGGGTACACTCTCATAAGGTGTTGAGCATCCTTGTGCTCATTATCATCAGAAGGACAAGAAGAGCTTGATGGGATGTAGGACAGGGCATGGGGCTGGATGTGGAGTTTGCAATTTCCTTCCCCTTTCGACTTCTGACATGAACCAGAAAACTGAGCCTTTGTTTTAAAAATAACTCTGGTGACCATCTGAATCGTTGTCATGGGCATTGAGGCTGATTATTTGCTCTCTTGAACCTTGCCTTGACACCTTCTTTCCAAATCTATGGAGAATATTATTACTGCCATTTGTTCAGGGAAAGGATTGCTCCCAACAGAGAAGAAGAATAGGGAAATTGTTTCATTGAGTTCTAGTGTTCTTTGCCACTACGTGGCAAGCTCAGCTCCTGAATTTTTAGTTTGTAATGAAGTGCAAACTGGAGTGTGATGGTTAAGGAACCATGCCCCATAATACATCTTAAATTGAGGTTTTAACGTGTATAAATTACAGCAGTTTTAATCAGTGCGCTATATATTTTTATTACTATGACTGAGCTCTAGAGACATTATTTATGAGGAATCAACTGAGATATTATGATGGGAACCTTAAAGGGCCTCCTTTCACTTAATTAACTAAAAGCAACTCCACCAAAATCAGTGAAATGATGTCCCAGTAAGCAGGATCAGAGCTTTCTCCCCCATCTTTACTGAGCACATCTGACTTCCTGGACAATCTGGTAGTTGACAGAAGACGAATGGCTGCTGAGTGTCTGCCTGCTAACACCAGGTTTTAAAATATGGTCAGATTTTTATGTTTAACAGAAAACCCAAGGTTTCTCCGTACCTCAGAACACAACATGGAGTCTTACATCGCTACTATTTTTTTGGAAAGAATAACTGAAGTTCTTATCTGCCTGGGAGATATCTGGTCAGCTAAGAATCCCCCCTAGTTTGGGGAATATTTTAAGGACAAAAGACTTGTGTTGACCTTTCAGAAGCAGAATAAACACGTTCCTAATGAATAATGCCTGCTTTAGAGGAAAGAATTTCTTCATAGACATTGATAGTGGAACTGAGCAACTAGATTGGCTTCAGCTGAGTTGTAAACTGACCTGCTTGTACAGAACATGGGAAATAAAACTATGGGAATTTCATTCGACTTAGTTGTAGAGGGGACCAAGAAAATAGACATTACTGAGTGAAAACTGCCTTTTGTGCACTATAAAGATGAGTAAGCCCCAGTGTAAAGAGACGACTATCAAAATGTCATGAAATACAAAGAAAAAGCCTATGTCAGTGATTCTGCAGAAATGGTTTGAGCAACTACAGAATTTCGCTAGAGAATGCTTGCATAATAAACTGGAAACACTTTTCCTAATGACCAATATGCAATATAAAAGTCACATGATCTTCTCTCATCCCAAAGGACTGGAAGTTCAGAATCACAGTTAAAACTTTTTTTCTGATTTAGAGCAGTACTCATGACCCTGAGGAAGACTGATATTCAAACAGAATTTGGACATCTTTGTGAAAGAAGATATACTGCCTGCTATAGGAACCCAGGTCCTAAAAAAGTCAACGTGCAGCTGACAGAAAAAGCAAGAACCCCTCCCCTCCCCCCGACAGTTTAATATAACAATGAAATGTTAAAGTTGTCTTGATGAAAGCTCTGTTCTATCTGACTGTTTTAATTAATGAAGACATTGTCTCTTAGGACCAGAAGGCACAGTCTGACCATCAGGTCAAAGTAGAATTTCATCCCATTATTTTTCTGAGGAGCCCTAGACATTGCGTCTATCTCAAGCACATCTTTTGGAAAGACATCTAGTCTTGATTTCAGTACTTCAGTAAGTTGCAGTGATTAATCACGCTTGAAGTTTAAAAACGTGCATCTAGTTTCTAATTTGGATTTGCCTGGCTCTAGTTTCCAGACATTAGTTCTTGTTTCATACTTGTTATTTGAGTTCTTGTTTAGTACTTACTATTTGTTCTTTGTGAAAGTGTTTATAATCCAGACACTTCTTTGTTTTCTTTTTGAATGTGACAGCATATCTACCCTGGCATTTAGAGTAATCCTCAGCCTCCTTGAGCTAAATGTCACACTGGAGTCCTCCATACTGTGACCTTACATTTGCAGAGTGGAGCTCTTCCCGAGTTCAGTCTAGACCTGTGTCTAAGAAATAAAGAGAGGAAATGGGGTGAAATAAATGAAGAGAGGAAACGGGAGGCACAGGGGGAGATAGCAGAAGCATGAGATCCTTGGTGCTGGCTGATGCCCTGTCCAAACTCTTGCCAGGCTGTCCATGGTAGGGCTGGGGCACAGACGTGGCTTCACACCTCGAACTGGAGCAGAGTTTTTAGAAGGAAGCAGAGGGGCCACCAGGGATTACAGGGGAGACATGGAAAATCTTTAGAAAATCCTCTGTGTGACCCTGTTTTCCAAGCGCAAAGTCACTCCTGTGTTTTGCCCCCTGCCTCCTCTTCAAGAAAGGGAGTGAAAGATGAATTTCAGTATTACAGCATCTGTTTTGCCAGTGATTTGCATCCCGGTTAAAAACCAGCGGTGGGCACAATAATGCATTCTGGCTCTGTCAAATACTGGAAGTAAAAAACCCAGAGAGATATAAATCACATTGCAACACAGAAAAGCCTGTTTTATAGATAAGGAAACAGTGGAGAAGAAGGGAAACTGTTTTGTGCCTTGCTGTCCAATATATAAATTGCTACACGTAAGATACTTAAACTGCAAGAAGGAATAAAAGACGCTGAAAAATGAGGGAGAAAGCCAAGAGACAACCTAAGGACACAGACTGACAAGCTGGTCTCAGCTTACATGGTGACCTGCAGCCATTCAGAAATTAAAAGGAAAATTGTTATTACAGCAACAGCATCTGTCGAGACATACAGCAGCAAAGGTGGCTGTGGACCTTCCCTTGCAGCAGTTTCCCAGAGGGGTTGGTGGGTGGCCCTCTTCCTATTGCATCTGTGATGGTGGTCAAAGACCTGCAGGAGCTTCGTATGCTTGGAAACTCCGTCTCTCTGCCCCCAGACACGTTGTTTTGGGTCGAGGTGGCCATGTGAGGCCTCAGCCCGTATCACCCTGTGGTGCTGCACTGTGCAGGGTGGGTGTAGGAGGTTGGGTTGGGGCTTGGGGGGCCCCTCTGCAGCGCAGTCCATGGTGGGGAGGCACGTCCCTTGCCTGAGGAGCTATTAGTAGGAGCTACTTCTGCCTCCTTGCTGGACAGAATGTGTTCACAGAGCGGTGACTGGCTTTTCGTGGTTCAGAGAAACGTCTCAAGCAGGGGGACAGAAGAAAAATTTGCTGATAGCGCCTTCTCAATTCTGTGGCAGTTTTGTCAAGGTTAAAAAAAAATCATCTGGAAATCAAACTTGGAATCAATTTATTTCAGCCCCTCCTCCTTTCTCTTCTCCTCCCCTTTTTTCTTCTGCCCCATCTTCCCTGCAGAAAAAAAATCACCATGCAGCTCAAGGGGGACAGTCCTGCAGAAGGAGCTGGGAATTAATCTTGTTGCTGAAATGAAGAATGGAAAAGTTCTTCAAAACTTTGCCATCTATTTATAAAATACAAGATTTATGGTTGATTTGTTTTCCCTTCCTGATTAATCTTTGCCATCTTCAGACATTCAAGAAATGTAAGTCAGCCCCCCCCAGATTCATTAAGGGGAATAAAAAGGTTTCCTTTCTCTGCCTTCTTTTTCTGAGCATTGTGGGATTGCATTTTACTGATGTTTCTCTGCAACATAAAAAAATTGAAACATACTTAGAAAACAAAATGGGGCCTTAAGAGGAATATCAGCTTTCACTACATTTGTGATAAAACTGTATGATTGAGCTTCTAGGTATAGTGTAAGAAAAAGGAAGCACATACATCTTTATTTAATGAATGTGTCCTTCAGGAGTAACGAGCCATTGGTAACATTTGCTTTGAACATGCTCACAGAAATTGTCTTCTTGGCCTGCCGGCATACATCTTCATCCAGTGGTCATAGGAGGACATAGGGTCTCATAGCATTGCAATGGCACTCATGTAACTCCAGGATTTGTTGAAGTACTCTTTACATTTCACTCCAAGTTACTGACTGCATGCGTCTCCCAGCCTTGCTCGATGAATGACAGACAGATGGACAGAAAGAGGGAAAGATGACACAGTAGGAGAAGGCTTGGCTGCTATTAGTTGATGGTGAAAACCTACGCACATGATTTCCTCCAGCACAAATGAAGATGAAAAATCTTGTTTCTGTTCCACAAGCCTATGGCTAAGATATGGAGAGCTAGGGTTAAAATGTGCTGGGAGAGTCAGCCATATGTTTTAGAGCCCAAGACGTGGGAATTGCACATCAACAGTTGTCCTGACAGGGGAAAAGCTTCCCAGGCTCCCAGCAGCATGCTGGGATTGTAGATACCTGGGAATGAATTTCTTCCTCTCTTTGAGCATTAACTGAAAAAACAGTTTCTACAGCTTTATTATATGGATGTGATTGTGAAAGTGGGTGCTATATATTTGCATATTACAAATAGTATTAATGTAGGTGTGTTACAGTAAATTTCTAATTCATTTTCCTTTCATCCTCTTGTTTCCCCTCAGCTCCAGTCTAATATGCTTTTGAGGTGGTGCTGCTGAATCACAATTAGAGGGGATGAAGGATTGTTAGGTCTCCCAGGTGCGTTTCTGTTCAGGGCAGTGCTGTCTCTTGCGGCCGTGATGGGTACGATGGACCACTGAGCTCTTGCCAAGGACCTGCGGAGAGCTGAGCCCGTGCTTGCCTTGGAAGTCGCGTGCATTTGAGAAGAGGCTCGGTGCTGTCAGGAGTCTGTGAGAAAGCTATTTGAATTTGTTGTAGTGAGACACAGCCTCTCCAGCTGGAGAGGAAATAAAAATTTAAAAAATTAATGAAAGACGTCAAAAATGTACTGTATGGTGCAGGTAAAGCTATGCTTATACAGACAGAAAGGGTCAGCTGTAACCCTCCACCTGCAGTCCCAGAGCCGTGACCCTCTGCAGTTCCGCTCCCAGTAGATACCTTACCTCATCTGCAAATGGTATTGGATGCTGGAGCCTGAAATTGCTCTGTATCTGCTCATTTCAATATATTCGGAACCGAGTAAGGCCTCAGACCTGGGTATTTCAATGTCAAGAAATCTTCCCAATAGCCAAAGATTTCCTTTCTAAATTTGATCCATTTGTCTCTATCTTTCACCTACTTTCCTTTCTCACCCAAAGCTACCCTGAATAATTCTGCATTTTTAAAGTTTACATCTTAGACAATTTAGAATTATTCGTAAGCAGTTATCATCTTCCCTCTTACACTGCTATTAACTTGCCAAGCTGATGTGTGCACAGTCTTGTGTGGAAAATTTGTGGACAGCATTCCTTCTCCACTATACTTGAAGCTTGGTACAGCTTTCTGCAATTTCTCTCTCTATTTCAGTGAATTTAGGACACCACCACCTCCCCTATATATTTCAGTCTTTACTTGTTTTTGGAATTTTCTTGCTGATCTTTAGCTCAGTGGAGATGATAGGAAGTGGGTCATATAAACCTTTTAATCCCACTGTTACAAATCTGCGTGCTGTAGGTAACTAATACTAACTAGGTATCAGCCTCAAGGTGAAGGTAATAAATCTTGCTTGTCCTTGGGACACTTTGCCAAGTGACTGATTAAAAGCGATCTTCATGGAAATGGCTCTCTCTTCAACTGACCTATAAAAAGACAAGCATATTCTCATTTTCTTAGTTACTCCAGTACCTTTAGTAGAAGAAAGCCCTCAGATCTCTGAGAAGACTTAAATATCCTGTTTTTAAACTTCTAGCACTACTCTTCACTCCTGGCCACTATACTCTGCAGGTATTCAGTTCTGCTGAACACCGGGGCTGCAGAGAAGACCAAGAATTAATAATGACTTTTTCTCAATGTGGTTAGGCTGTAGGTCTCTGTCCACAGACAGTGTTTCTAGAGAAGGTATGTCCTGCCCCAGGAGCAAAGGCTGGAGCAAGGCTGCCAGCAAAAATGCTTCGTGGAGATAGATGGATGGCTGATCGGCAGTGTTGGGGGGCAAGGGGGTATTTGGGGGAGAGAGAAGGTAAGGAAATAGAGAAGAGGCATTAACTGCAAAATTAGAATGGGAATGAGGGAGATAAGATACTGCTTAAAAAATTGGGTGATTTTTAAAAGACATTATTTTGCTGTCAAGTGAATTATAGAGGAGAAAGGGAGATTATTCATTAGATGCATCATAGAGACAGGACATAAACGATTAGAAATGCTGTTTGAGCCATAAAGCTTTCACCAAGCAGGGAAAGAGTAATGATCTTGTTTTTATTGTGCTGTCTTCAGGCTGACAAAGTTCTAATTTTGTTCCAAAAATGAAGTTATGAGCCAAATATAAGGGCTCTTAAATCGTGTGTGTTTGCTTTTGTGATGGTGTTGACTGCGTAAGACAGTTTGATAACTGTCAGAGATGTAGAGAAACCTCGTGCTTTATGGGAGCCCAAACAAACCTCAAAATAAATGCAGATAAAATTTATTCCTATTGATTAGCTTTCTGCCTCTTTTTATTTGCTACCGCAGCATCCGCCATTAGCGTAGGACGAATACCCAGTGACTTGCAAGAAATGGCAGTCTGACCATAGCTTCTTATGGGCAGAGGGCTATGTTTGCTGTGTCTGAACGCGGTCTAGGTCCTTCAGCCCAGGGTCATGACATGCCGCTCCAAAAAGAGTCTCGTCTGCCTCTCACCACCACTCTTCTGAGCCACACGTGTACAAAATCATCCAGTGTCTACCAGCTTCACTGACCCCATCCAGCCAAAAGCATCCAGCTTGCCTTTCACACAAACTGCCAAACCCAGTAAAAACAGATGAAGGACCTGTATCAAGCTGGAAAATTAATGTGACAGAGAAATACCAGGCTCTTCAATTCTATGACTTCATACTTATTATGACTTGGACAGCCCCTTGACTGGCTGTGGGGGCAACTTTAAAAATAAATTCCAGTGCATTTTATTTACCAGAACAGCAAGTACCACTTCTTTACAACACTCAGAACAAGGTAGCTGGTGAGGAATGTAATAAATACATTCAAATCCCTTCTGTAAGCAAAAGTAAAAACTCAGAGGAGTGCTCCTAACCCTCTAAGCTCACAGCAACCAAAAGCATTTTACATTCAGAGCTCATAGGAAGGCAATATTACAATGCAGTGCCCTGCACTTTTTTGAGCCATTCACTCTTTTGAATCACTCTTATGTTATTCACATAGGCTGACTGAAAATGCAGACCTGAGCTGCTAGCTACTCTCTTTTCTTTTTTTTTTTCCTTCTGCCTTTTCCCATTTTTCTTAATTCTCTCCCTTCAGTTACTTAACAGTATATTTATCTCAGTTTCCATATTGAAGTCACAAAGTGAAGGATGTATTAAATACCCAACCAATGTATAAAGGTTGTGACACATGTATGAAGTACCAAAAAGATAATGAGAAATATAACAAAAGTTATTCTGATTTATAAGCCTTGGAGAGTCACATTTTCATACATTCTAAGCAATTTGAAGACTAGAAATATACTTAAAAGAAACTTCACAAAGGTAGCTTATGCTTGTTCATTGATGCTTTCATAATGTTCATGTCTTTCTCTTTTTCATGAGTTCCAGCGGATGATAACTTTAATTAAAGCAGAAAATTTTGTTAACAGTTCCTAAGTGCATTACCTTCCTCTTTGGGCTGCACTGTACAATTAAACTAATTTCTTAGATCGTTTTTCTCAAAATTATCTGTTTCTTCCCATAGCATATTCTGATTCTTGTCAGGCACTGAAGCAAGTTCTTCCTCACCAGGATTTTTTTTTTTTTTTTTTTTGGTGAGCCACAGTGTTGTCCCACAAACGGGCTTCATTTACCCAGTGTGCAAGCAAACACAGAGTTGAGGTATTTTCAAATTTATTTCATTGATGAGCATGAATGAGTGCCTGTCTCAAGACAGCACACCTTTGTCTCAAAAATCCTCACATTTATACACTTAACTAATGACTTAACTAATTGCATAAAAACAAAATATGAAATAAATATTTCTAAGCTTGAGCTATAAGGAACTTTAGTAGGTCCTTTCTCCATCCCGAAAGTTCCTCTTTAGCCCAGTCTGTTAACATTTACTCTTTAAGTAGGTCCCCTCTCTAATAATTAGCCTTACACCGAGCCTCCTTTTCTCTACCTTAACTAATATTTTTTCATGCAGTTCTTCATCAAACACACAAAGATGAGGTGTGTGCATCATGTTTCAGGAAAAAAACCCCAATCTCATCTCTAGGAAAGAGACCACGTTTATCTTTAGTAATTTTATTCTACACTTCAACCCTCTTTCCTTTGTGTCTAGGTTTGTGCTTATCCTTGCATTCCAGCTTTGTTCTCAATCTTTCATGTTGTTAAAGTCCAATTAATTAAATGTCTTTCTCTGTCACTTCTTTCCACGATCTTACATGTGGGTAATCCAGGGAAAGGTCATTAGCTGCGAAGAGGCCTTCAAATGCTCTTTTAAAACAGAATAGAGCCAGCTGTAAAACAAATCCCAGATAAAATCAAACCAAACCTGGAAGGATCGAGCTGAAAAGCAAGATTGTTTGGCTGTGCTTAACATTTGCCTAACAGAGCAACAAAAGTGCTTAGTTTAGTCCTGAAAACAAACCCAAAAGCATTATTGGCAAGGACATGATGAAAGACAAGACTGTTGATAATAATGATCGTACTTGGCACTTTTTTTTCTCCAGAAAATGCTTTACAAACGTTAGCTAATTAACCAAAATACAGTGTATTTCACACCCTGTGCATCTCCTGTAGCACAGTTTTTAAGCTTTGCTGCTGCTGTGGTAGCCAGCCAAAGACCAACCATGGTTGGCGCTCGGTGTTTAGAAGTATAGTCAAGCTTGTTGTGGTGGAGAAATGGACCTGGTTTAGTCTAGTGACTAGTCTTAGTTTATGCTGCTTTATCAAACACCAGTCAACACTTCTTGATGGAGGTGCATTTGTTCTTCTCTAATTGAGCATTAAATAAGGATAAAACATCATATTCACTCATAGTCCTTGGTGGAAGGGTTGGGGAGGTGAAGGCGAGGTGCTGGCAGGGAGCTGCCAGGCCAGGGCACTTCGCACCTTCCTGGCTGGTGAGGCTGCACAGGTTGTAGGTTTGTAGGTAGAAGGTGATAATATCGCATACTTTGCCTTTTTTTTTTTTTTAAATAACATCTCCTTGGGAGCTGTCCCTTGCTGCATATCCATAGAGTCTAGAGGACCCATCTAAGGTCTAACCACTGTTGCAAACCACAACACGAGGACTAGGAGGAGAATTACTGTCTCCGCAGTCTTCGCTCCTTTGTTAAGCAAGTCTCTGCAGTGGTGACTGTGAGATTGGCCTACAGAAGAGTTACATACAGTTCCAGTTACTAATAGTGAATACTAATAATTAAATAACCATTACCTTTGCCTGCAGTGGAACCTGGCATGCATAGCTAAAAGCAGAGGAAATCTCAGTTTTAGTTTCTGTCTCCATCTCTCATATTCACTTTGCAGCACAGCAGCTGTTTGACATGAAAAACAGTGGCCAGTCCTTCTTTACAGTGGATAAAACAACAAGCCTCATAGGATTCAAAATACTTGGTAGCACACAGACTATCCTCATCATGCTCTCATGCATCAGGGATGACTATATTTTTCCACTTTGATCACTGGGTCTATCCTGCACCTCCAGGTTCTCTCTCTTTGCCATTCCCTGAGATTTGAAATGAAAAGAGGGACGTATTTGTAAGTGACAACATCAATTTTCTTTGCACTGATAAGTGAAATCGACCCTTCTTTTCAGCAAGAAGAAAATTGCTCTGCCATTTGTATGTTATTGGCCTGTCTTTTATAAAATGTTATGCCATTCAAAGCTCCAGGAACCTGCTACAAATACAGTTGTAGCACAGTACATTTTACAAAGAGCATGTCATGACAGAAATAAACCCAGCCCTAGCATTAGAAAGAAAAATAATTTGGTGATGATTAGCCATTTACATCTGTGCAAGCTGACCACAAAACGTGGTGGGAGAGGTCACGAGCCATCCCTCTTCACCACGCGGACTTTGTGTCGGTGTCTCCACAGAGCTCAGCACTGCAAGGTACGAGCCGCGTCTCTCGAAGAGCTGTGGGAAAGAGGGTCTCAAAACCTGAGTGGGGCCTTGGCAGCTCCTGCTGTCTCCTTTCCAGTGCGTCAGCACTGGGATGGTCCAGCAGCCCCACCGCAGCATGGTCTTGCCCTGCTGTTGTGCCAGTGTCGTCCCTCAAACGGGGTTCGTTTACCCAGTGCGCAAGCCAATAACACACAGCGTCGAGGTATTTTCAAATTTATTTCATTGATGAGCACAAATGAGTGCCTGTCTCAAGACAGCACACCTTTGTCTCAAAAATCCTCACATTTATACACTTAACTAACACATATTCATTATTGTTTCCCTCAATGATTAGTTCTTTCTTCTTCGCCCCTCATGTAAATTAGTGTGCAGACTCTGTCTTTTTCCTTCATTGTCTTCTTTTGAGTAGGTGGTATCATTTGAGTAGGTGGTCAAGGAGTCGGTGGTCTCAATCTCCCCCTGTCAGAATTGCCTTTCACCTACTTCTTCCCTAATCTTGGCAGTTCCAAGCGGTTCTTCAAGGTTTATTGACCAGACTACAATCCATTATCTTTTCTGACATAAGCATAAAGCCCCATTGTCTAATAGTTAGCTCCTAAACCCTAAATCATGTCTAGTTATTGTTTCCCTATTTTAAATATTAACGGATGTACACAGGACTTTAGCGGGTCCCTGGTTGTTTCAATCATATTACACATATTAATTGATAACAACAGGAGCAGCCTCAGTGGTGGCACTGCCTTGGTGCTGTAGCAGGAGCCACAGCCTCTTTGTTCTTCAAGCATTGAACACCTTGAAAGCCTCTGAAGTCTTGTGTTTTTAATGAAGACTATGAGAAGAGAGAAAGCAAGAATTTTAGCCAGTGCCAGTCTTCTCCACGGCAACTAATTCCTGTTTATTGCATCTTCAGGAGGCTCAGACAAGAGTCATGTTTCAGCATCTTGCAGCTGAGCCTAGTTTGACAGCCCTGCATCATCCTTGCAAAGCAAAAAAAAAAGCTGGAGCAAGGTGTGGGACCTCTGGAGATCTGTGCGACCGAGCCGGCTGGACCAGTGTCACTGAGGGAAGGGAAAAGGAGAAGAAACAAATCCCATTTTGGGTAGAAGTCTGCCCAACTACTAGCTGCAGTCCCAGTGAGTGCATTTGTTTGTCAGACTCTAATAAACCTCATCTGTACACAGAGAGAACCTGAAGTCACTGCCGGATTCCCAACAGCCCTGCCACTAAATTGAGAGTGATTTGGTGAACCAGATGCCTAACCGTGATTTTGGGCGGAGAGGGAGCCTGCAAGAATTGTAGCTGAGAGCTCCTGCCTCTGCCGGTGTGAAGTCCGTGAGGGAATCCAAGCACAAACCATCAGGTGCAGCTGATGGTGTGCCTCGGTTGTCACAACCCATTCATTTTCAAGCGTTTTTTTCTTTAGCATAGTTTATCAGAGGCAGAAGGTGATTAACTCCAGATGGTGTTACTCAGTTTTAAGTGTCCTTTCAAAGGGAAGGGCTGTTCCCCGATGCATGGTTTTCCAAATTCCACTACAACTTAAAATATTGTCAGTAGCATAATAATAAAGCTAGAAAAGGGACGGAGAAGGGCAGCTGAATGATCGAAGATACGTAATGGAGAGATTAAACAGGCTACGGCTCCTCAGCGTCAGTAAGGTCAGTAAGACAGGGAAGGTTTATTTGCTGATCCTCATACAGCAGTGTTATGAGGCACCCCGCGAAATTGCTGGGTGGCAGGCTTAAAATTAAAACAATGAAGTATTACTTCATATGCTTCGTAATTCTGTTGCAAAACTCATTGCCGCTGGCCACCGGAGACCCATCATTCAAATGGCTTCAAGAGAAAATTAGCTCATTCAGGGAAGAGAGGTCTGCCAGGGCCTGTTAACACACAGAGGTTCACACACAGACATGTCCGGGAGCCACAGAGCTGGGGTTTCGGTGGAAGTATTGCCGTACTGCTCCTGGTTCTTATTCCATCCTCTAAAGCACTTGCCACCAACTGCTACCGGAGGGATCTCTGGTCCAATCCAGTGCAGCTATTACTACGTACGAAGTGCTCAGCTGGAGTCAGGAAGGTGACATTAAGCACGACATGTCCCTGTACCAATAATCAGCCTATGTTACATGTGCAGAATAGGGCTGGGTGCTGCAAGAATATGGAAACTGAGATAAAGCACTTAATGAATCTGCCCAAAACTATGCGTCAGCGAAAGAGGGGACCAAGGGCTTCCCTGGTCTCGATCTTTTGATTCAGATGGTGGCAAACGGCTTTTCAAATAACCATGGAGGATGCAGCCTTTCATCAAAGAGGGAAACTAAATACACCAGAAGACTGGTATTTTCAAGATGAGATGTAGATGCCTTAGGTAGGCATCTCGGGGACAGTGCCATCCATCCTTCCCTCTGATGTTCTGACCATACCCCTTAAACAGCATATATCACCAAACCTGGTGATGAATGACGAGCTGTTTTCAGAAGGGAAGACAGATGCCTCCCCATTGGTTTAGAGATGACATGGGGCACTTTCGGCTGTAATGGACAACAGTTTTTTAGGACCCATCACAACCACAGCTGTTGAAAGCAGAAGAACAAGGTTGCTAGAGGGTTTCCAGAACCTTAGGGACTCCTTGCCTTTTGCAATCCAGCATCCTTATTTCAGAAAGGCGGGATGGCTTGGTGGGAGTTTCTGAAGTAAAGCTTTTAACACCTTTCCTCCCTGCAAGAGGCATTTGCATCATGCAAATAATATTATTATGGTTCATCTGAGCACTGCAGTAAGAGCACAGGCAGGACTTCTCCATATAAAAGGAAGGAATGTGAATTTTCTTCTGCTGAGTATGTGCGAACTGTAAAGTAGCAGATTAGGATCCTGATTTTTCTAGTCTTACACATTGCACAGTGTTGTCACTCACAGAGTTGGTGCAAAGTACCTGTATGATGCTAGAAAAGGAAAATAAATTTTATAATGATTACAAATCATAGAGGGGAAAAAAAGTGCCTTTCAATGCAGAATAATAGAAATATATTCAGTATTTATAGTGATCCCTCTAATCTGAGCAGGACCTGAATTTTATATTTTGGAAGAGAGGGAGTGATCAGACATGCTTCCAGTGCAGCTGCAGACAATGCTATTTTGTGGCTGGTTATCCATCCATAATTCAGGACAGTGAATTCTACCTTCCTTTTCAGTTTCATACAGTCTATTTGTTTCCAAACTACTTTGGTTTTCAACAGTCTTTCGAGTGGTAGCAATCACGCCAGAAGGTAATAGCTCTGCAGTCGCACCCAGGTGTATGTTTGGTAGCATCAGTGTCTGCCCCAGGGTACCAGAGCAGTGGTGAGAGCTCCGGCCGAGCGCTGGGAGAGCAGGGTCCAGCTGGCTCCTCAGCCTGCTGCTGAGGTACAGTTCATTTTGGTTATCGAAACCACTCTTGCGTGCAGGAAAAGCAATCCCCAGTTATTACGCTGTAGGGAAAATACCAGCTGGAGAGTCTGTGTAGCCCTGTGGTTTTGATGTTTGGGTTTGGGTTGCCCTGAAAGTGCTGCAGCCTTTGGGTTTAAAAAGAAATTGGTAGCCCCACTGCATTTTTTTTGAGGTGGTAGACCCCTGGGCTACGTCATTTACATATGATTTGCAAATCCTGGGATAGGGGTACACATAGGCTGAGCTACTGAGATTCTTCTCCATGTCCTGGCTGTAGCTGGTAACTAGACCAGCACTAGACATAGTCAGAAGGACCTGCAGCTGCTTTTAATTTATCTCTGCAGAAGAAGTTTTCTAATGATGCCCAAGTCCTGCTGACTCGGCATCTGATTCTCACATATTTTTTCAGAATGAATAACAGCATTTTTCCAACCAGTTGGCCTCATCCTCCCTCCTGGCCTTGAGAATCTAGGAATCTGAAACACAGAAGCTGGAGAAGGATTTCTGCTTGTGTCAGGAAAACCCTTTTATTTTTCAATATTAGTATTACTAATTTAGATTTACAGCTTTCCAAGGTTGGGAGTTTAAAAATCATGTGGAACTGCAACTAGGAACCCTCCTTCCACATATTTGGGGACAGCTGAAATTCAGGATTAACAAGCAGCTATTTATAACTTTTGATTTGCACTTGGAGGAAGAATCATAAATATTCCTCACTTCAGCAGGAAAAAACTTCCAGCAATATAAAAAAGAACCGGAGTTCATAGGAACGGCATAGGATTTGTACTGCATTGATTATGCCATTTTAGTTAAGATTTATCTATTTTACATTTTTGAGACTGGTACAGTCTTATCTTGATTTAAAGATAGCACAGCCCCATGGAGTCAGTTGTTAAGCTTTACATCGTTAACAAACTGGTGTGCAATACATGTTCTGTGAAAACAACTTAATTTCTTGGCTTTATGCTTCTGCATATTCTAGGAAGACACTAGCACCTAAAAATCACTGATGTGAAAATTTGCAATGTATTACTAGCTCTTTGGGGGACATGATAATCATCTGTGTTACCATACCTTTTAACAAGTCACCTGTGATGAGAAGGAGAAGGGCTACAATTGTTCTGTGTGCTTGTTTAAGGATTCTTTCAATATGTAATTGATAAAATACAATACCTCATGGTCATGTGTCATTTTACAGGGTTAAAAAATAATTCTCAGAATATATCTTTCAATAGCTTTTTACAGTTTTTTAGTTTAACATACCTGGGTAGGTGCTTCATATGTGGCTTATTGGTGTAGTCTTTTTGATGGCTCTGAGGGAGATGTGAAAGTGCTCTTCCCTGGTCAGAATTTCTAAATCCATTTATTCGTATAGTGCACCTATTCTCAGTATTTCTATCACATGCAGTTCCAGTGGAAATAAATATTCTCCATTCCAGCCAGCTGAAATGGCAAACAGTATTTTAAATTAGATATAGCCAGTCATTTTTAAGCGATTACTCTTGCCCTTTTTATTAGTGCTGTTAATTTCCTTAAACATCTTCCACGTCAACATGAGGTCACTAAAATGAAGAGCCGTATAACTCAAACAGCCAGAGCTGGGGCTCACAGTGGAAGGGAGAAGTCTGCCAGATGTGGTCCTAAGCATTGCCACTCATGCCTTACATACGTACCCCTCGGGCTGTGTGTAGACCCCCACCAGGCAGGTCTCTGGTCCTGCAGCTCAGTGCCTGCTGCTGCCGAGGCATACCCAGTCCTCCGCGGATCTTGCCTTCGCCTCCAAATATTTGCTTTTGCACTACTCGTTTTCTGCATTGATATACATAGGCTCTATTGCTTTTTATGGATTTCCACCCTGAGCTACGTTGACTGCAAAGGGCTTTGAGACCCCAAACCCATGGAGACATCCCCTCGCCCCAGCATCTGATTCTCCTGAGCCCTGTACCCCAGGGCATAGTTAACTCCTGGTAAATGCGAAACAGCAGCAAGTCAGGATGGGAAGCCTTTGCAGGTTTAAATAAGACCCAAGGCAGCCGAACAAAACTTTTTTTTCTTGCAAATAGTCATAGCAATTATCATATGAAAATCAAAGTTGTGACCTGTCAGTTACGGACTGCATTAGCTCTGCTCTGCCATGAACTTGCTCCTCTTCACCACACAAATCTCCTGAAACTGCCAGGGAACAAACATTTCTCACCAAGCCTGAAAGCCTTCTGCTCTTAATCTGAATATATTTGGTTTTCTCACTGAATCTGCCAACATCCATTAGAGTCACCATTAACGGGCCATGATGGGATTTGAACTAATCATTACAATTTACAAAATCGTTCAAGCACAAAAACTTTTCGGAGCGGCTGGGTGGTGAATGCATACTCGGGGGACAAGGAGTTTTTCTAGCAAACTTGCTGGCGGTGGAGGAGGAAGGCAGCTTGAAAGAGGAGCAATCAGTCTCGCTCGCGCCCTGATTAATAAGAAAGGAACATTTTGGTCTGCGATGAACGAAGGAGCAGCCTGAGGTATTTTGAACCTTCTCAACAAGCAGGAGAGGCAGAGGAAGGTGTAAGGGGAGACAGTCAGCCAGGCATCAGCCCAGCACCCAGAATTGTTGTAATTACTAAGGGGACAGAAGAACTGGGAAGACAGTTCTCTGGTGTGAAGTCAGAGCATGTCAGATTTACCCCTCTTTCCATTTCCCTCTCCAAGTGCTGCCTCAGACTAAGTTATGCTTTGAACACCCACATGCCCACTGATGATTTAGGATTCATATATTTGCATGAAGGAGTTTTAATTAGGGTTCTCTTGCGGCTTCACACACAAATTTACCACTCCTTTACAGACACTACCATCAGCATTGTGTCTTTTTGCTGCAGTAGGATCGTCATACCTCCGGATCAGCTGTAGCGTGCAATGTTAATTCGGTATTTTAGCAACAGCCAGGAGCCCCATTTCAGCTGTCCACGTGCCTCACGTTATTCTGTTCATACTCTTTAAGCTGGGAGAGTCAACCCTTGAGACAGGAGGCTATGGCAGAGCTTCTTGGGCAGCCAGCCCGCCCGAGCACAGGGCTGATGGAGGAGATCACGGAGCTGGTGCATCTGCAGGTAGATCTCTCACCAAATCCCAAGCCCAGGTTTCAAGAACACACCAGTTCCCCGGGTCTCTCAAATGTGCATTCGTTTGGTCTTGAATCCCGAATCGGTATCTAACTATGGCCAAGTCTGACTTTTGGGGTTTTTTTAATCCCATTTCTAGGTATGTGCAGAAGTGAGTTTTGGGTTAAGTCAGTCTGATCTCCTATTGGGAGCAAATTGGAGTGCCACTCGGTACTTGTTTTAAGGAGCTGCTGAAATTAGAAGTTACAAAATAATGTATGCAGCCTACACACATAATTTTGCAATTTTTTCTTACTTAGAAAACTTAGATAGAAATAACCAAAGCTGTGTTGAAGAGAAGTGTAGAGAGTATAAACCCAATGAGAATAAGTGGGTCACAAGGCTGGGTATTTCTGTGTATTTCCTCAGAAGAGGTGAAGCACTTACTTGCCTTGGAAGTTCAGAGCTGGTACAGTAGCTACTGTAGAAATCTTTGTGCTAAAATTAGAAAATTACAAGTAGCTTTCTATCATTTGCTCTTCACCCCAGAGCAAAACTGAATCTTTCAAGGAATTATAGATTGGACGGCTACCTATGAGGCACAGATGTTCCTAGAGATGTTCTTAGGGCAGTGCTGAAGTATTTATTGGAAAGAAAATAATCTCATTCTGGCACATAATGGGCTCAGCTAACCAAATGCTCAGTGCTAATCACACAAGCCAGTTTTACAGTTAGATATACTGGTGATTTTGATGCTGTTTTTCAACTTGACAGCGTAATAGCTCTGCCACGGGCATTTTTAGTGTTTTTACTCAAGATGGTTTAAAAGGTTTAAACACTCGTCAAGGTGAGGTTTGGACACATATGGGTTCCTGTACAAAGCCCTGGAGAGCTGGAAACCTCTCATCCTGCCCATGGAGAGGTCTGTTGGGGTCTCCAGCTGTTTGGAAACCATCTGTGTCTTGCCGCTTCCTAGCTTCAACCCCACAGTGTCCTGGCAGGGACGGTGTGCCTTGGAGGGATCCAGCTGCTTTTCTACTGCTTTGGCACCGCGTCTGCTGGATGCTGTTCCGAGAGCTGTGGCACAGCAGGGACAACCGTCCCATGGGTCTGTAGTGGCTGCCATGGGAGAAGGACAGCTCGCATGAACTAGGGCAAACGAGTGTCAGGCTCAAATTCCACTTTGGGTGATAAGATTCAGGTGAAAACCCAAGGAGGTTTCTCAATGTCCTGAGAGCTGTCTCTGGAAGGAGGATCCGACAGCCTTGAGCTGGCAGCAGAGCACCAAGAAATAGGCAAGGAGGCTGACACAAGTAATTAATAACGAGTGATTCTTCTAACAAAGGCAGGGAGAAGTTTTATCTCTACTGCTTAGGAAGAAAGTGGAGGGAGAGAAAGAGAGAGATGATGTGAAATTTCCCCTAATTCTAAAATAATTCAGAGAAGGACCTCCAAGCCATCCTCATGTATCACGTGCAAAAGTGACACCATGTCCCTAGTAGTGGGCTTTCCCGGAGCGGGGCTGGCCCCTGTGCCTGTGCATCACTTTGGCTGTGGGAGCAGAAGGAGAAAATTAGTAATCTAAGTTTCATTGAGCTGAAACAGTTCCTTATTTGAAGTTGCCCAGCCATGATATTAGCCCAGAAAGCATGTCTGCCTGAAACGGAGGAACCACAAAAGGAATGCAAAAAAATGAATGAGGAGGGAAGGTAACAAGGCAGAAGGTCATTGGTTTCACACCCCATTTAAAAAGAGAGAGAGCAGGGGTTTGTGTCAGCTGTGGGACTAGCTCAGGCAGAAAGCGAACAAAGTCGACGAGAGCTGCTGAAGAAACTTGCTCCCGACGTCAGGTTGCGCAGCACGCTGGTGGAAAGCCTCCTGCCCATCAAAGGGCTCACACGGGCGGTGGCACGGCATGGATCCGCTTTTGAGTAACACGGGGCTATGCAGAAAGAGATAGAGAAGCCCTCTGCTCGTCATGCACGGTGAATTCGCTTTCCCTGTGATGCTGCACTCAGATCCCGAGCCAGGCAGGAGAAAATACTTGTCAGGGTGATAAACATTTTATGCTCAGCCACCTGTACTGTGACAACAGTACATTCTTCTTCAAATGAATTGCCAATCACCTACGTTACTTTGGTGCAAGAAACCCGGTCCTGCAGTCTTTATCTGCATTAATAATCCTTACTTAGGAGGAGCCAGGCTTGGAGCCTCTTCAGGCTCAGGTGCTCCTAGAGCAAGGGTGGAAAACCTGAGACACAGGTCTTGGGGACACAGCCCTACCAAGGATTCCCTTTACTTCTCTGCTTCAAATCGTATGAGGACTAAACCACTGGTTTCCCTGTAAAAGCCCGAGCTAATTCAGCAGTATTCTGTATTAAAAAAGTAAGGGTGGAAGGGAGCTCATTTCTAATATAATTCTAATATAATTCCTTTGAGGTGCTAAAAAAAGGAGAAACAGGGAAAGGTGAATAAGAGATGGTCCTTGTTTTAAGAAAGTGGTTAAATGTGAGGCACTGAAGTATTTATTAAAAAAAATAAATTCATTCCTTGATCACCTAATAATCAACATGAACCTGTCTACGAGCTCTTGTTTGGTGTGTGTTTTAAGACAAGAAAAGTTTCTATTCTTGATAATGTTTTTTTTGCCAAGCCTTAGAGCTGCACAGACAAATCCATTTCTCTTCACCTCGCCAGGATTTATAGCTGCAGTCAGTCTTTCAGGGGAACAGCCATCAAAGCCTTCAGCAGGTGTTCAGTGACCAGGAAATAATACTGCATCAAATCCATAGACAAGAGGTGACATGATGTTTCCCGTGGGATCCTTGTAAAAATGACATGGAAAAGACAGAAACGCTTGCAGATTGCATTGTAAAAGCTGCAGAAAATGTAGCAGCCGAAACAAGAAATAATCTTGGAAATGACAAAGCCTCATTGAAGGTTAATGCTTACAGAGATGTGGGAACTGCTCCCGGTGGTACATTATTAGTCGGGCTGTAATAAATGCGTTTTCCATGAGTGTACATGCCAAAGGCTAGACCGTCAGTGTGGCACTTCTGAATTGTAGGTATACGGTGTCCTGAGCCGTGCTGAAGCTGAGGGAGCCAGCAGCTGTAGACACCCAACAGAGGAGCTGATCCATGGCTGTTAGCTGTGGATCATACCTGCCAGCCAGCTCAGCCCTTCCACTCCACTGAGCCGCCCGAAGCACAGGATTAGCTCAAGAAGCAGGAGAAGGAAAAGCTGTACCATTTAAAAAACTTGTCCAGTGGTGGACTCCAGCTCTCAGTGTTAAGTTCTCCAAAGCAAAATAGATGCAACAAACAAAAGTTATTCATCTGTCAGGACTGAACATATAAGTTGTCTGATTTCTTAATGTGCCATTGGTAATTGCCAGAAGCATCTATTTTTCGAGATATGTGCCTAAATCGCATGTTCCAAATGGATAGTTTAGTCCCTGTGTTGCACAAATACATGTTTTCTCTATTAAAATGTCTTGTTGACTGGTTGGATGCTAAATAGAAGTGGTCTAGAAATGTGTGCTCACCTGAGCCAGCTGATAGTCTGGGTGGTTTCTCTGAACTGGATGCTGTAGGTGGCACTAGTGATGTAGCTGACATTGAATTCAAGCTGCGCTTGTCCCCTCTTGGCTCAAGCGATAGCTTTTTGATTGAGGTAGAGGAATTTGCAACTATCTGTAGGGCTGTCAAATGTTAAGTTGTTCTAGTTTTATTTGTTTTAACTTCATGAATACTCTGCTGTTACCAGAATGCCCTCAAAAAGCTCTTCCCGCAGTCACTAGAAAGCTGTGATTGACACATCTCTTACATCCATGCAACATGCAAAGGTATATTTGATGTATGGGAGCCATCATCTGCACATTCTGTGTCAAGTAAATAGAGCCAAACTGTTAGCTTGAGCTGCACAAATGTCTCACTAAAATCATGAGTTTCAACGGGAAGAAGAGTTGAAGATTATTTTGTAATTTGCTGTGAGCATCAGTCAGTTCCATTGCAATTAAAAAGGCTTGCTGATATGAATAACATTTTGAATTTACTATTGTGATATTACCTGCCTGACTCCTTGGCTGCTGTAAGTCAACACACCACCAGTGACGCTACTGGAAGTATATGAATTAATGCCAGCTGGAGATCTGGCCCATTATTAGACTATAAAATTCTCTTTCCAAAAGTATTTTACGGGCAAGGCAGCCAAATCTATAGATGAGTTTCTTAATTAAAACAGATGGCAAGAGGCCATAAATTTTAGCGATGTATAATGCATACAGGTAACAAGGACACATTTATCAACATTGTTTGTGGTGAGTCACAGGAACCTAAAAAGAAGCTCAGAGAAATGTGTTATCCTATAAAACCAACAGGATGGACTCACAGCTTCATGGCCTTAATGTATGTGATCTTCTCTTCATATACCTGTATCTAAAATCCAATGTTTGCCGCTGCAGCACCAGGTTCAGTGTGGTGGCAGGGCTGTAGAGCAGGCAATAATATGTACAGTGTACCTTAAATGAGTGAGTTTGATCAAGGATGCCTGTTAAATAGCAAGAGAAAGGAAATCTGCCGTGAAATCCAGAGGAATTGAGCTTGAGCTGCTACAAGTAGATTGAGCCTGATTATGTCTCAGCTCCCTTTATTTCCTAGTTCCCCGGCTGGTTGAAGATTGCCAAAGTTAGTAAATGTTTAATCTGACTTCCCGTGTTCAGCTGCATTTCCCAGCACTGTAGGCACAAGCGATCAGTTTGCACAAGAACTCTCTTTGCATATTGTAATCAGTTTGCTAGATAAAATATTAATACTCCTGAATATACCCAAGGCACATGTGAAGGATTTATTTTTGCTTCTGAATTTTAATACATTTAATTTTCAGTACTCAAGGGCCACAACAGACTAGTGGGCTGGGAAGGTCTGATCTTATGCTGATGTCTGGAGCAGGCGTAGCACGGCAGGTAATGGTCCGAGCTTGGCCACCCCACCACTGTAGCACAGCTCTTCCCTGGCACATGGGCAGATGCGGTGGCAGAAGACTAATTTCTCCCAGATATGCCATTCCTCACGCTCTGCTGCGGCAGTCGGTGTCAGCCATGCAAGGGTTTTAGCAGCAGGAATGAACTCAGATTGCTCCAGACGTTTCACAAGGGCTAAGTGTAAGGTGGTAGCACCATTCTGGCAATGGCAAACATCCCCTGAGAAACTAATCAGCCAATCTGCCACGGATCGACACTGTTTCGTAAAAAGGCTGTGTGATACATCTCTTTATTTTATCCTTTTAAAGTGGCAAGTTCAGTGTGTGGTTATGTGAACTATGGAGCTCTGAATGGCAAAGCATTTGAAGTGATTGACATTGTATATAGAATTTTTTTTTTATTTTTTTGTAAGTTTATTTTTTTTTGTTACTGTATAACCATCTTTTTCTGCTGAAAAGTGATTCCCCCCACCCCCTCCTTTTTTCTTTTTTCGTGTGTTAGCCTGCTCTTCTTACTAGCACGACATACAGATTTTCTTATGCATTCCTTGAAGGAAGGGAGGAAGAGGTCTGAAACCTTGAACATGATCTTGGGTTGCTCTCTAGGATCATGTGCTGTCACAGTGTGATGCCCTCAAGCAAAATCATGCCTTTTTTTTTTTTTTATTTTATTCCTTTCAGTTGCAGCTGGCATGCATTGGGATCCCAGTTTCTGTACCTAACAGAAATTCAGACCAAGTCTGGCAGCTCTCCAGCAGACCTTGTTCAGTGCTACTGAAAGCAGAATCCAAATGGCTCCAGCCAAACCGGAGCCAACTGCAAAGAAAAGACAGAAGTTTATTTCCTGGCTTAATATGATGCAATCAATTCAGCGAACTCCTTGTCAAAATAAGATACATGTTGACACCTATGAGCACACATCATCAGCTTTTCATCGTGTCTCATAGCTCATGAAGAAATTGTATGTATTTTTGATGAAGCATAATTACCTTAATTATTTTGCAGAATTCAGACAGTATATCATGACTTCTTTCTTCCTGTTTCTTTCTCCTCATTACTTCTGTCGATGGCTTGCTGCCTAGTCAGTTAACTTTTTAGCAGCTAGTTTTGAAAAGTTGGGTTTGAACTGGTGCTTGATTGCCCTCCTTTGTTTGTGCCAGAGGTGAAAACAGGAGGTTCATGCATCTCCCCTTGGGAAGCTGCTGGGAAAAAAACCCCAAATATTGCTACTGTGAAAAGGTTGTGTTTACCAGCTTCTGAAATGGCACTAAGTCCATTTTTGTACCAGTGCAAAGTGCAGCCGTTAATGGGATTATCCTAGGCATGCTGGGATGGGAGTTGGCAGGAGCAGGGACCGCAGCTTGCTTGTGGTGGTGACCCATCTCGTGTGAGCGTTTCCTCGAGCCACCTCCTGCGCTGACCCCATCCCTTATACTGTGATTTGAAACTCTGCAGGGTGGTGGGCACTTCGTTGTCACCTGCATCCATCAGGCTTCAGGAGACCCCACACTGCGGGAGCTGCAGTAGCGCTGAGCTAGAAGCAACACTGGCGGTCAGGGACCCAGTTCCCTAACTCTTCGGAGTAACTTCAACTTCAGCCTGCTGGATTAAATTCTGTTTTCGGTTAAACCAGTGATATGTGATCAAAGAAAAGAGCCCACAGGGTTTTTATAGAGGGGAGAGACATGGTCCCTTGTTGGAACCCTACAGCCGCAGGAGACAAGGATGTTCTAGATGTTGTCTTAATGGAAAGATCTTTCCTATGTGTAATTAAACATAATATATGCTATTGTAGCTACATAGTTTATATAAGGAGAGAAGAAGATTTTGTATGTTATTTACTAATATGTCCTGAGTGCAAAAATGCTGACAAGAACCTCAGCAGCAATTCAAAGAAGAGCGATGTATCTGTCCTAGCAAAACCAGCAGTGAAACAGCGTGGACAGCGGGGAGGACACTTAGCTCTGATTTTCAGTTCCGATGCTGCAATAAATGTTCAGTGACACCAAATATTATCATACCTCTGGCTGTCTTTAGCTGTGGTTGTGCTGTGGAGCTGCTTTGCTGCCCTGTGGGGCAGGGTCTCATCCTGGCTCGCTTTCTTTTGGAGCCAGGACCGCTCGCTGTGCACATACATCTCTGCAGGCGAACGCAAGCATTTTGTGACCATAAGGTAAGAGAAAATCCATCTTCGCTCAGGCAATAGATTATAACTTAGTCTTTCAATCAGGTGTTGAAAGTAGTGCCAGAAGCCAAATCTGGGATGGCTCAGGATTCCTTTAGAGGTAAAAATTTGGCTCAGGTTCTGTCATCTTGCTGCCCTGACAAAATATAACATTTAGTAGTGTCTCTCTTGTGCATACAAGCTGGTGTCTCTCCTTATTGACTGGGAAAAAAAAAAAAAAAAGAGAGATAAGCAAGTGGTTTCTGATAAAATATGCCTTGGGGCTGAAGCCCTGTTGCGCACTTTGTCCAGCCTCTCACTTTTTGGGAGGAAACCGGGGCAAAGCAGCATGTGGATGCTAATACAGCGGCAGGTAGGAGCATACACTGTCGGCTCCCCCGTTCACTCTCAGGGTGAGCCTGGGAGCTTTTCCTCTTGCGGATCTGATGTCTGTGGGTTTAAGGTTGCAATAGGCTTTCTGTGTATTGTGTAAAAAATGGGGCTCTGAAAGGAATAGGCTCATGCTTTCAAAAAATATTTTCATCTTTTCTTTATTTTGTTCTCTAGTCTATCCATTCATGAGGATTTCTAACAGCTCATATTTGGTTCAAGTCCTTTGTTTGTGAAGCTTACGCTCTGAAAAAATGCTGTGTAACTTATGTGATCAAGCCAAATGAAGCAACACAGCTCAAATTTTGAACACTGAATATTAAGTTTGCAGAGTAACTCGGTCACTGCCAGCAAACACACACAAACCAATGTATCCAAAAGAGCAGTTCAGGAAGGCTGACATCCGAATGGTGGCATGACACTAACAATAAAATGGAAAAAATATCCTAACAAAATCTTTTCTTTTCTATGATTAATTTACTTGCCTCTAATAATGTTAAATGTTATTTTGATGTGAAAATATTCATGTCTGACAGCTTAGGGGTATTATTCAGTTACATTGCTGCTTCTGTACACTGCATATGGAAGAACTGGAAATAAAAGGGGGGCTCAACTGTAGCAGATGCTTTCTTTGCTTGACTGAAGAGTAAAGCAGGACTGTCAGGAAGCAGGTCCAACTTCCATCAAGTTTCTCTGTGCTAAGGAAACCCAACAAGAGTCTGAGTGTGTGACGGACGGGTGTATTTAAAAACTAGCCAGTGCAATTTGTTCTCCCATTCCAGTGTAACTTTAATGGATAACGGTCATATAAGAGTGTTTAACCGTTTGCTATCTCAGTGGGCTAGCTACTGCTGATGAATTAGCCAAGACCTGTTTGCAAAA
This sequence comes from Buteo buteo, assembly GCF_964188355.1. Lineage (NCBI taxonomy): Eukaryota > Metazoa > Chordata > Aves > Accipitriformes > Accipitridae > Buteo > Buteo buteo. The sequence continues at coordinate 4,750,663 of NC_134182.1, read as the reverse complement.
ATGACACTTCTGTGATATTCAAATCTGTCCTGTGATATTTATACACTAAAGAGCTAGAGCTTTTGTGAAGTGCTAATATGCTTCTATATTTATGGAGGGTTTCTCCATTGAGACTGTGAGTCTACATAGCCTTCTGCAGGCAGACAGAAGTGCCCCACACCCATAGGAGGTTCAGCTAAAGCTCAGTACCTTCCCAGAATCTGTGCTGAGAGGTAGGCGATACCAGTGTAGGCTTGGCGTTGCACTAATAGGGCTGCATGGTTTCTGATCTATTCAGAGTGCAGGAAAAACGCATTCACCCTTGGGTGCACACAGCTGGAAAGGTCAACCCTCCCTGGATTCCTCTGCGTAATGGGATGGATGGTCTCATCCCTGGTTTAGCACTTTCTCGAACATATTTGCAAAGTCCTCCCTTCAACTACTTTGGGCATCCTCTTCATCTGCTTGCAAGACTGATGCTGTACCCCAGAGCAGGTTCAGAGAAGATCTGCTAAGACGATGAAGGGAAGTGAAAATGTATTCCACGAGAACAGATAAAAAGCATGGTTTGCTTAGTCTAGCAGAACAGGGACGAGAGGGGATGCGATTGCTGTCTGTAAAGAAACCAGGTAAACAAACATCTCTAGGAGGGCAGAGTGCTTCAGTTTAAAGCGAGTCCAGGCAGAGTCGAGAGTAGAACTTGTGTCTCCAGCTGTGTTTGAGCCCTCATGTGTCACACAACCCACCCTTCCCTGCCACAGGATCTCCAGTCACTGTTTTTCCAGCCAAGCCAAGCCAATAGCATGTTAGTTCCAGAAAACGCAAGTTTAATGCAGAATCCAAACAAATCTCTGTGATTTTTTTCTGGACATTTGTATTATTTACAGACATTCTCCACCTCAAACATATTTGCATCTCTGTGAAAGGAAAGGGTGTTATTTTTAAATCACATCATCCTCCAGAAGAAAGTAATTCCAAGAGTATGTGGCAGAGACATCATCAGCCAGTAGAGATGGAGAAAACTGAGAGGGCACAAACCCCCTTCACTAAGTGTATTTTTTTTCCACTCACTGAAGAGCAGATGGGGGAAAAAAAGTTTGCCAATCAGTTGGAAAAGCCCCAGAACTTTATCGCTCTTGGCTGCAGATTTTATCTCTTGGTGCATTTTAACACTAGAGTTTTGATGCCACTGAGATGAGTGGGACTTTAAATGCAGCAGCTAACTCAACACACACCATTCCCTTTTACAGGGACAAGTCCTGGAGCTCTTTCAGTCCTCAGGACTGCGGCAGATTTTTCTGCATTCCTGCCACGTTCTTGCTGGGAAGCATTTGTCACGTGGAGTCCCACCACCTCCGGTGCAAAGCCAAGTTCCCAAACCCTCCTGGGAGTGAAGTCTGACTTGCGGGCACCACGCGGCTCCGCATCTTTCTGAAGCAGACAGCAGCTTCTAGATGCCCATGGGAGGGACCGGGAACTTCTTGATCCTTGCATGCTTGTCCTAAATACGTGCAATTAGGTAAAGTTGGGTAGGTGTGGGAAGGGTTATCGTCAGGCAAGCTGCTGTGTGGGTGGAATAGGGAACGGACCACGAGCTGGTGCTGCTGAAATGCCTCAGCTGAAACTGCACCCGGCAGTTTGCTGTGTTGCTTATCTTGATATGCTTGTATGAAGGGAAAAATAACATTCCCCAGTAAAACTACTAGCCTGACAAGGTGCAGCACCCTACACTGACAGATGTATCCAAGGGCATTTTCTGTCAGCTCGGTTAGGATGAACTCTGCAATGCCACGTGCCCCATGCAGACTACTGAATAAATTCCTACCGCAGAAACATGAGGCGATTTCCAGGTGACAGTAAGTGTGAATTATGATGGAAGAAGAATGGAATACTTTATCTTTCACTATCATTTGAAAACCCAAAATATTCACTGAAATCCAGCCTTTTCCTAAGAATTCTGCAGCTAAGCCTTGCTCAGAAGGCTTTTAAGGGATATGTTTCTGTGTTTTAAAATTAATTCTATGGCAATAAAGGTGCCCAGGAAAGACATCTGAAGTGATTCCTTAAGAAACATTAAAACTGTAACAGGAAGAAAGCTCAGGATTCATCAGAAAATTCGTAGAACCTTGCAACATCAAGCAAAAATATTCCACTTTCAAACCCTGTCTCCACCCCCCACTCCCCCTGCCAAAATAAAATTAATCTAAGACCACGGTCTTTGTTCCTGGTGGGTAACCAGGAGAGAAAGGGTAAATAAGATAGCACTGCCTAGCATGTGCAAGGTATCTGGGATATTCTTGAATTAAGTACAGTAGTGCTGTCTCCATATTCTGGCTGATTCAAGGTAGGAGTCCTTAAAATCACCTCCCCTTCTCTCCTGGAGCCACGTCCCAGTCCTGCTCAAAGCAGCTGAGGTAGTAACGTAAATGTTAAATGACCTCTGACAGTAGTATCACGATAATAACAACATGGTATTAATGCAGTTTCTTCTGCGTCAATTTGATAGAGATGCTTTGCCTAACTATTAATCAGCTAGCGATGACTGGCAAAAACTTATGACTCAAGACAAATTAACCAAGTTATGGAGGAGAAATTAATGTGTGATTCCTAGTGCTGATAAAATGGTCCAGTGGCAATGCTGTTCGGCTGCAAGGTACTATAGGTTTCAAATTTGCTCTGGCACTTCTGTTGTTTGCCAGGAAGATGATAAAGTATTTCGGTCACATGCTTAATTTTCCGAAGCTGCTAAGTTGAGTGGTACTGCTGCCCTGCTATTTAGCGGCTAATCTACTAGAAAATTATAGTGCTACACCTAGGAGTAAGTGGTGCTTGGAGCGAATCTGTAGCTGTATGAGACGCGGTGCTGGACCTTGTAGGCTCACACGGCACGGAGAAAACCTCACACGTCGCTGGGTGTGTGGGGAGAATGCTGACCTCGTGTTAAGATGGTTCAAGCTGATTTTGAACTAAATTGCTGCAATATTAAGTTTGGCAACTTTTTAGGGTGTTACTCTTCTCAGGCTGTCTAATCAATGATGAAGTATGTAAGGATAAAATATGGGAAGTTAAAACCCATTGTGATAAGAAACAGGAAGATTGTTGGGATGCGGTAGCTGTGTTTCAAGCAAGATTCAAGTCTAGAGGGTGGAAATTTCCTAGCTCAGTTCCTGGGCAGATTTAGCCCACTGCCCTTTCAATATCTACAACACATCTATTCACTTCACTTCGTTATCTCTCCTCAGGGTATACCACAGTAAATGCATTTTGCAGTATTACCCAAATTAACTCTTAATTCAGAGTAATAGCAGGAGAAATTCCAATTCGGTGAGGTCTTACACAAATATGCCTGTCTGTACCAAGGAGATGGCAGCAAGACATACTAGCAATGCAGTTGTTTCTCTAAGGCATCATTGTCACTGACAATTGCATTATGCTAACGAATGAATCATCTCTTCTACAGTTAATAAAATTTAGGATGTAACTATTTACCTTTGCTATATCACTCCAAGAATGGAATGGGTCAGCAAACGTGGCATGACTTTATCTGTTGCCCTTTATTCTTTATATAGAAATTGGGTTGATCAATGTATCTTTCTAAAAAAATTAACAGACATAAACATGTGAATGTAGATATTAAGCTTGTCCTAAGACACGGGCAATTGATGGGTATTGACTATTTAGAAGCTCTGAAAAGGTATTACGGATATTCTGGAAATATTAGCTGTTTATAACCTTTCAAAATTCTTTCTAATCTATTGAATTTATAATTTTTTGACTTAACTATTGTCTGAAAAGAAGGAAGTTTTCAGCTTTTTCCTTTTCACCTATTCATACAAGCCAGGCATGCTCTTCCCACTGTCACAGCCTGCAAACAGATTATTCCCTTTGTGCTACATCATCTCTTTGCTGACTGAAATTTTCACCCAATTTTGACCTTACACCCTTGTGGCTATAACTCCGTTATCTTTTTTAGCATCACTTTTGCTGACAGCAGATACCCAATGGAAATGTTTCTCTTCATTCCGTAATTTTTCTGCCCTCGATGATCTCTGTCTATGGAGGAAATTGGACTTTTATTTCTGTGTTTCTGTGGGAGCTGAGGTGAAGACTAGTTTCAGCAAATCATCCTAACAGCTCATTATTTTTCTTCCTCCTACATGATCTCTCTTCTTATGTAACTTTATAAGGGATGCATTTCAAGCCAGAGCAGTCCGTGTTCCCGACAGAGCCACTTCTCTCCCTCGCCTCGACGTGACCGAGGTGGGGTTGAGCCCTCGAAGGGCTTCGCTGGCGCTGTGGGGTCCATGAACACAAGCACAAAGTGGTTGGGGAGGAAAGTGGGTGGTCCTGGAGGCAGAGGCATGGCAGCACCAGCCTGTTCACCAGCAGCAGAGCCTAAATCAGCCACGAGACCACAGGATTAGAGCCAAGATACCATTACGACTATTGACATTCAATGAATCATCTCATTTTTTTATTTATCCTTTCCTCAGAATGTTTGAAATTACAGGACACAGCATAAACTACTTCTAATATTTCCTCTTTTTCTTTACTAATATTTCCAAAAGATCTTTGATATTGTTCCCATGAAGCCGTGAATATGCTCATAGATACTCAGTAATACAGATGTTGTCCTTTGTGCCTCTGCCTTGGCACTAGCATGACTTTACCATTGTGAGTTGACCTCAACAAGGGCCAACTGCAAGTACAGCCACAGGTAATAACATAGAGGTGAGAAATGATAAGACAAGCTGTAAAATAGATGAATATGCCTGGTAGTGATATCACTAATCACTTCACCTTCTCAATCTTGGAAAGACTCCATCCAAAACACTCGGAGCATTTGTAGCCTTGTAATTCACTGGTATCTTTACTGCATGCGGGTGTTTAGGTGTAAAAACGTAGACTGATCAAAACCAGTGTGTTTTTCTCTCTGCAGCATTCTCGGTTCGTAGCTGGCAGGACTATTTGTCATATGTTGGCAATATCTACCCTCATTGTTTTCAGAACACGCATCTACAGTCAGTAGGGTTTCCCCTCTGTGTTAAACATACGTCTCATCTCAAAGTTGCTTCAATAGTTTCCTCTTACCTCTACTGCATTCTGCGCCGTGCTTCTGAAAGAGCAAAGCCCACATTTCATCCCCTCTACCTAGATTTAGCTTTCACAGAGCTCAGATCTGGTATGTGCATCAGACATGGACCCAGGCTTAGTATGTACTAAAGGGTCCATTTCATCAAAGCATACACCTTCTTAGGAAGAAAGTAACCAATTTCAGGTGGAAAATGCTGTCAAAGGATCAGTTGGTAAGCTGTTAATGAAACTCCAAGCCAGCAAACACAGCCACCAAATAAACTTTGAGAAAGTGGTGGTTTATTTTAGGAATCAGAAATAGTGTATTGCTCAGAGGAAGATGGATTAGACAATCTCATCAGAAAAAAATATAGGAACCTGCACTAAAGAATTGGTAGCAAGAATGGAATTTTTTACCTTATTTTCAATTAATCATGAGAATCTTGGAGGAAAAAAGCCCCCAACATTTTAGCTTCCCTTGAGCTGGGCTTCCTTCATAAAAGATCTTTCAAAAAATGACTAAGAAAGAAAAGAAAGTTGAAAATGAAACTGGCCAGTTGATTAGGATCAATTAAAACATCATGTGTCAGGATGCTAAGAGTGTCCTTGAAATGAAGCAATGAGACTTAAAGTTGTCAAACCAACATACTCAACATGTCTATATTGCAAAGTTATACAATTACAAAATAAAAAAATCACTTAAATTATCTTGGGTAATCAAATATCAGGAATGAATAAAAGAGCTTGGTCAGCTTGAGTAAGCAATGTGGTTTTCCCTTTCAAAGACAATGTCCTTCAGAAAAATGTTCACGCTTTAAGAGTTTCCTCCCATGTTTAAACCAGTTTTGGTTAATGGAGGGTTTTGCAACTCATGAGTAAAGCATTTTGAGTAACTTCATAAAAAGTGAGTAACGCTTCTTTTGCAGTAACTTGAAAATGCCAGGACTACTAGTGCTTTTCGAGGGGAGAACTGAATCAACAAAGCCTGGACTTCTTTCTTCTGCCAGGAGCAGGTACTGAATGTCTTTAGTAGAGATAACACCACCAGCCACTGATACTAGATGTACTGAAGCAGTGATGGTATCTTGTTAAACACGACAGTTGATAGATATGAATGACACACTTTCCAGCGGTATCTTTCATTAGAACAACAGGGTCAAAGCAGAAACCACTGTTAAACATTGCCTTGGTGGAACATTTATTAACAAATCACTGATGTGCAGCTGTTAGCCCAACACTGGCAGCGCTGCCATGAATAATTTGGCAGCTCTGCCAAAGTGCACTCAAACTCCATAGTATCACCCTGGCAGCAGTTAAATTTTTTTCCACCTTGTCCTACCTTTTCCCAAATCCTCCACTTGCTTTCACAAAAAAAAAAAAAAAAAAAGGGACATAATATGCTCCCTGTTGCTGCCCATGCCTGCAGCCCAAATATTTCCTTCCCTGGCGCAGGAAGGAGGAGTGCATGTGGCAGCTCTTTCGAGTACGTGCAGAAGATGTGGGAAGGAAATGCCTCTTCATTCCCTGTTCTGTCTGGGAGAGCAATATAATTCTAATAGTAATAATAGCAATAATAATAGCAATAATATTAGCAATAATAATAGCAATGATAACAGCAATAGTAATAACAGCAATAATAATAGCAATAATGATAATAGTAATAGTAATAAAAAAATCAATAGAAAGTGCACAAGCCTGTATGAGAACACCCCTAGCATTTCTTCAAAACCATAGAAGACAGCTAAACAGAGGATGCAAACATATTGCAGAGCTGCAAAGAAACAGGGGGAGAGAAGCAATAGGAACATTTTCTCATTGTAGCAAATTTCTTGGTGAAAAGAAAGTATGTATATGCAGTGACTGATTTTCTTCCAGAAGTGGAATAAAGGCCAAAAGGACCTCCTGAAATGAAATATATTGAACAAAAATATGCCAATGCTATGTTACACATCACATGACAAATCTCCTTGGTCTCTATAGTAATCTCAAAACATCCCCAAAGATCTGTAATATGTTATTGCCAAAATATCCTGCTCTAAAAAAAGCAAACTGTTTTGTCATCCCTCACTTAAAATGTCTTCTTGAATGCAGGAAACCTTTAGGGTCAGACAGATTCCGTTCACCTTGCTGGCTGTCCAGCTGTCCCTGCTCATTCCCTTGGTTCAGCTCACGTCTACAAAACACAGTATCAGGTAGGACACTTGACCCACACCTGCAAATCTGTTTACTAAAAGGTCAATCGATGCCTCTCCAGAGAGAAACTGCCAAAGTTTCAATCAGAGAAAAAAACCCTTTCCTTCCTCTGCTAAGCAAACACCAGTGAAGAAATCCGGTGGCGACTGCATATCAAATTATTTGTTCCTCAGCAACTTGATAGAGAAGCCAAACGCCACTCCCTAGCCCACCTACAGCCGTACACCCTGGGACCCAGCACAGGCTGGACACCAGCAGGGAGAGGGCTACCACCCACGGCTGATGGGCTACCGAAGGGAAGGCAACGGGTTTTCTTCTCCCGACCTCTCTTCAGAGCTGCTCCCTGTTTGCGTTGCAGTCGGGAGATGTCCTTGAGCAGCAAGCGCTTCCGAAAGAAAAGCTCGCCGAGGTCCCTGGAAAGGGACCTCTCCGGGCAGGTCTTTCCCCTGCAGAATCCAGCAGGAACGCTCTTTCTCAGAGGTACCCCCATCCTCATGCCACCGCAGGGACTATGTGCGTTCACCCCAAAAACCTGAAGACGGCAGGCAGCTGGGTTGGCCTTGCACAACACCTTGCTCCAATGCCTCCTACCGCCCTTCTCACCACTTTTTCAAGAGCATCTAGCAGGTGATGAACAGCCGATCTAAGGAAGAAGGGGCAGTGGCTTAGCTCATTGAGTTGCAGCTACTTTTGGTGGAGGATGCTCAGCTAAACGAGTCAATCTGGTCTGCAGTTTATAAATGTGGGATTCCTTATTTATAGCAAGCTGCCTGGTCATGATGTCTGCAGCAGCATCTCCTACCGCTTCTTGTGGGGTAGGGGATCGGCTCCCGTGCTGATAGACAGCAATTTGTCTGTCATTCATAATACATAACAAAACTAGTATTTCCTCGTGCTTCTGGTAACAGCTCTGTTGACAGATGAAGGCATTTGGAAAAATTTGTATTCAGCCCTGACAGCCAGTGTCTTTTAAATAATCTGGTCTGCTTCCATTCCTTTAAATAAACTTGCATTATTCATAGATATAACACCAATCCCATGACTTAAGTGCTACCATATACTGGAATTAAATCATAATAATTCAGTTCTGGGAGTTTGTGGTTTAGCTGAGGCTTGAAAGGACTTGGTAATGCTTGCCTTTGTCACCTCCCAGCAGCACGAAAATACATCTGGGCATGGAGCCACCAGAGTTAAGAAAATAGCAGCTAGCACAGAATTTTGCTGTATAAGCTACTATGAGTTCCTTATTAAGCTGTCTACTACAGAATATTTTAGATTATCTTCCATATCTTTGAAATCATCAGTGATGCAGCTCTAAACACCTAAAACATCACCTGAGGGATGACCATCGTGCTTGACCACTTCGTTCCTCAGGCACGACGGATCGCTTTTCAGCAAGTACAAAACTCCCTGGTACAGAGTTGAGCATTTCCTTGGAGACTGCTCCGGGGCTGCAGAACAGGTTTGTGCAAAAACTAAGCACCATCTGAAATTCAGTACGCTCTATTCGGAAAGCAAGGCGTTCTTCAAGGTGATTTTTTTCTAATAGAAACACACATCACAGCAAAAAAATATATCTATGCAGTGTATTACCAATGAAAACACTGTGTGTACCTTTTTAAGGAAGGAAATAACTACAAGTGACAATACAGTATTGAAGGGGTTAAGTATTGGTAATTATTGTCAATGGCATAAAAACCCAAAGCAAAACAGAATGGGTAACACCCAAACTTTTCATGTCTGTCCTTGTTTTACTCCTCAGGACTCCTCCGCTGCACAGATGCAAAAAAGGGAATTGCTCTGATGCTTCTCTTCTTTATTCCGTGCATTAGATATGCTGTATTTAATACATACATGATTGACCTTTAGATTTTTTTTACCTACCCAAGTTATGGATGCTGTGGACACTGGGCATGCAGGCAGAGAAATGGGACCCAGACTAAGCAAGCTGGTACTCCCTGGTTGTTGGCGTGCTACACAAAACCTAGCTCGTGCAGAACTTCATTTTTCTGCACAAAAAGTAGCTCATGGTAGTACTGGCATATGCAGTCGTTGGAGGAAGAATAAGAAAACATTTCTTCTATCTCACAGGCCTTCCTAGTGATAATTTTGCAACAGCTTTTGCTGTTTTATTGGAACAGTGAACGTTTTGAAGTAGTTTCACAGCAATAGTCAGCACACTTCTATTACACTGTTGTAATTGTGAAATATTATATAATATTTTTACAACATTGCAAGATAAGGGACTCCTTTTTTTTCTGAATTCATGATTGCTTTCAATGGAAAAGTGCCTCAGCATTATTTAATTTCTCAGCTTTTAAGGATGTTTCTCGCAGAGCTGCACTGCACTTCTCCTGCATTAAAAATAAAAAATGCAAATGGAAGAGACGCACCTTTCAGGGCTTACTCTGACATTAGCAGTCAGGGCAGCAGGCAGATATCCAACATTTCTCTTCAGAAAGGGAAAGTTAGCGTGTTTTTCTAGGCATAACAAGTGAGATACGAATGGGGACCGGAACTTTAACTGCTCTGCTTTGTAAACCAGATTTTGATGTACGCTTAGCCTGTGTCACGGTTGGAAGATTTTTTTTGTGGGTATGGCAAGTTACAAGTGCAAGGAAAAAAAGCAGCAAAATTTTGTTTGAAAAAGAGCTTGTGTGTTTTACTATATTAACTTTGGAGACATTCTTTCACGTTGCCCCTTAATTACATAAAACTTAGGCATGTGATAATTGTAATTATCCTTTGTTAGATAATATCTCATTTAACCGACTATTTCATACTCGCATATTAATATTCTACTGCCTTCTTCTTATCAGCCCACTTTGTTTTAAACAGGAAACATTTCATATGGTGGGGGACTAAAATAATTCCTGAGTGTGAAGATCCTTAACGATTTGGTTGCGTGGCATGAAATGGAAAAAGCATAACATTTCCCTCAGAGTGATTTTCACAGAAAAAAATGGTGATTCAATGGAACCTAGGTATTTGGGGCAAACACATTCATTGCAGCCGGAGCTTTCTGAGGAGTGTGAAAACATTTTCTCCTTGGGTTGCCCAACTCCCCTGCTGCTACAAGGAAAAGCTTGTGGTCGCCCTGGTTTCCTGCAAAGCCCCTGCCTGCCTTTGAATAATTTGGTTATTGAAAGCAGCCCTGTTTCCTTAGAAATCATGCAGGCTGTGTTAATTTTTCCTTGTATTGTACCGTTGCGATAAATATGGATCTGTATGCCATCTTAGGAAGACTTTTTTTATTCTTTCTGCTGCTCTTGCCAATATAAGTAATGCATTAGGCTGAACTATACATGCAGAAGTGAGCTAACAAACAGTATATAATATCTGTTAGCTGGGAACATTATTCTTCGCTCATGTCAGCATCAACAGAACTGCTTGCTTGGAGCGAGCATGTCAGGGAGCTGATGACAAATCTCTGTGGATATGCCTAACCTCAGAATTAAGTTTCCCTCTTGAGGGATATTAAAAAAAAGCACCAACGAATACAGCTATTTAAGAAGGCTGCCAAATGTATGGGAGATAATCAGGTTAGGAAAGTATGTAATATCTGCCGAGGTATTTTAGCAGGAAAACCGACTTTACAGCAACTTTAGAAATAGTTCAGCAATTTAGATAAGAAAAGCATGCACTTTTTGTCCAAAAAATTGGCTTCAAAATTATGAAGCATTTAAGCACAGGGCTAACTTCAAACACATCAATGCTCTCAGGAAACAAGCCTAAAGTGAATCACGTAATTTGGCTGTGTTCGTTGCTTTGCTTTTGGATGTGACACCTATCAATGCAAGACACTGAAATCAAATGCTCCGCTGCATTAAGAGGGCTTTCATTATTGGCAATCCCTCTGAAATAAAGTAGATATAGCAGTGGAGAATGATGCCCAGCACATCAGCGTACAAAATCTTTTTTCCATTAAAACCAACAGTAGCACTGATGTTAATATCAGTGGGGTAAAGATTTCGCCTTCTTTCAAACTGTGACCCCAGCCAGCCAGACCAGGATTCTCCTTCCTTGAATGTGAATTATGCTCTGACTGGCCGTTGTGCAAACCGACTCCCCTTTAATATCAACTTCCCACTTCATCTTAATCAGTTTTTCTTAGCAAGTCCAGTGTTGACTTTTCCCACACTTTATTTGATTTTCTTTAATTAATTTTGTTCATTTATTTATGAAGCAAGGTTTCCCAAAGGCTGAATTCCCTGATGCTGATTTTGACAAGTGAGTGTACGAATGAATGGAAACCTCTCACTTTGTTGTACTTAGGTGCTTGGCACAGCCAGGTCACTCAGTACTGTGTTTTCTTTCATTGTGGATTTATTGGATTTATTCTGTGTGAAGGTGGTGATTTATGCAGTAATAAGAAAAGCCACCACAGAATATTCACATGGTCCAATAATTGACTCTGTGTCAACTCTGTAATGTGAAGGGGCTCAAGCTTTCATTATCCATTTTGACTGCATAATAGTTCTTTTTTTTCTTTTTTTTTTTTTTTAACTGTTGCTATAAAAGCAAAAGGTGCTGAATGAGGGCTGAATTTGCTTATGTTATGACACTGTTGCCTCGGGCCACTTTCAAACCCACAGTTAGATCACTGTGCTGCTGCAGTTTCCACACTGGCTTTAATGAAAAAGAAGGGAACAGCAAGTTGGGCAGAAATTACAGATAACCTTGTGAGAAGAATAGGAAAAACACACAAGAGATTCAAGAGCAGGTATAGTGAGTATTTTAGATTTAGAGAGTCAAAAGAAGACAGACTTGACAATAGTTAAGCGTTGTTGAAAAGATCAGCCTCGTAGATAGTATTAGAAGTTATCCCAGTATCCTAAACAAGCCCCTCTGTCCATAGCTATTTTATAATTGGCTTTTTCAGAAATATTGAGTAGAAGATTAAGTGAGTTATTTTAAAGTTTCGGTGATTATTAGAATAAGGAAAATGGAAAAGCATATTAAAGACATGGAACAGGTATTCCAAAAAGAGCCTTTGGGGTTTTGGATACACCTATTTATGCTGGTTAGAGGAAACTTAAGGCAGAATAGAAAGCCTTGTATCACATTTTTAAGATGGGTGAAGCCAGTTTGACCTTTGGACAGACTAGGAGCTTCATTGCTTTACAGGAAATTTGGAGGAAAACCAGAACCTGCGTGTGACCTCTCAGTAGGTCAGCAAATAAGGATTGGCTTGCTTTGAAAATCAGAGTCAGCTGTTTTTCAGTGAATTTGTGCTCTGAAGTAACAGGTTCTGTAATGACGCTTACTTACAGGAGCGTTAGAAAACAGGGCACAAATCTCCAAGAGGCTCTTTAGCATAACACTGTATGAATGCCCTTACCTTTGTATCCCACAATACACTATTTTTTCCCTCTGATGCCAGCAGACCTTTTTTTAACGTACCTTGCTTGTTTCTTTGTGAGCAAAGAGCAAACACATTCTCCATCTTAACGGAGATCTTCTGAGCTGGGAAGTTGAAGGCAACTACCTCAAGTTAAAACTTTCCCATCTTGCTCTTGTTTGACGAGTGGGTACAGCTTGTCTCTCACAGCTCGATAAACCTCAGGAATGTTAATTGCCGGGTTTGGGGAATTAGAAGGCTTTTATTTGCTCTGTGACAGGTGGCCATTGCACAGAAATTTGAGAAGAAACCATCCAAAAGTAGTTACCTGTTGCTACCAGACTGGCAAAAGGTTTCGTGGGAAGCAGGAAAATGTGGTGGCAGAGGACACAAGCCAAGCCAGGATGCTCTGTCAGTAGGAGAGCAACCAACCTGTTCCTGGAGTTCACAGAGCCGCGTATTTTAGTGATGCTGTTTTCCTTTTCCATCCTACTTGCCGTCCCTATTTACTGTGACTGTGCTATAAATGTCTCTGGGGAGTGAAAGCTGTTTTCAGTCTAAGGTACGTATCCAGGAAAGCTCCTCAAATTCAGATGCGTTTCTTGAGCTGAATGGTCTTCTCACCAGAGGACAAACCTGTAAAGATGACTCTCATCTTTTGAGAGCAAAATCGGTAGAGTTATACATATATTAACCTTGCTTCTGGTTTCACTGACAATGTATGGATCACATATTGCGGTATGATATAGCAGTAATCTCGCTGTCCTGTTCTTCAATGGGCAATATCTGCTTCCCATTGAAGAGATGAAGCCTGGCGTTTTCTAGAAGGTGTTTTTCAGTGCTTTCTAGAAAGGGGGAATGTCCCCACCCATAAACCCGAGGAGGGTTATGCAGGCACAGAGCACAGCTTCAGTCCTTTGACATATCTCCATCTTAAAACATCATCTTTAAAGAACCCCAGAAAATCCTCTCCCGATTGCCGGTACATGAGAACTGTGCATGATGAAGCAAATAAGAAAGCCTGCTTATTGCAGCCTCTACGTAAATATATACAAGGCTGAGGTCTGAATATTTGTAAAGATCTTTTTTACTGCTGCGTTCTACGTGGCTCCCTTTCAGTGTGTGCCTGGCGTGAGTGTGTGCGTGAGTCACAAATGGATTTTAGAAACCAGAAGCCTTAGGGACTCTATACATATTTGCTGACCACAGGTTGTCTGGACTTAGGGAAGTGAGTGTGGTCGTTTTGGCCTGGTGTCTTGGGGTTTATTTTCCAGGACACATCATTCAGCTGAGAAGAATGCGGGTTACAGTAAACTTCTGCCAGTCTGAAACTTTGGGGTCGTCATATTGTTTTGTTCTGCAAGAGCCACGGCGTTAGGAAGGGTTTTGCATCCAAGAGGGACCCAACTCTGCTCTTTCTTTTTCCCTGGGGTTGGTCAAGTCTTGAAGTTAATTTCAGGGGAAATCAGGTCATACACACACACAGAGAGACATATATATATATATATAAAGCATCAGCAGCTCTGTACATTTTGCATATCCATAACTTGCTCAGAATAGGGAAACTGCTGGTGTCAGTTTGAGCCAGTGCCTGCTGATCTTGCTCACCTGTGCAGAATTCAGTTTAAGGTTATTAATAGGGATTGGATATTCATAATTTTAATCCTGTTTTTTAATAATGCCTCATTTTTAATATGTGTCCATTAATAAGGCATTTTTAATAAAGTCCACTCTGAAGACCTAGTTTCAAAAACCAGTGGAAAATATGGGGAAAGGGACTAATTTTGATATTGGAATGTGTCTGCAGTCTCCACTGAACATCCAGACCCAAAAATGCACTGGTGGCCAGGCTGATGTTTAAGGCTGTATCAGAGAAAGCTTCGTCTGTGACATGGTGGGCGTTCTGGGAGCAGTGAGGTGAGTAGGCAGCCCATTATAACAGACCAACCATTCTCTCTGTGGACCGTTTCCTAAGGCTTTCGAGACATCCAACAGAACCGTTCCACCTTCTCCTAATTTTTGACATAGATGCTTTTTACTGGGTATCACTGACCCGGTGGGGAGGACACAAAGGATGTTTTTTGGGGTTGTAGGCAGTCACCATTAGGACCTGAGGTGTCAGCCTCACTCCAGGAGAGACACTGGGAACAGCCAGAGGTAGCAGAGGTTTCCAATGAGAGGGAGAGGAAGGAAAATAGCACCGATGCGGGAACAGGAATGTGCCTGTATGGAAGTCATGGCACAGGAGAGAGGAGAGTGCATGGCCAAGCAGCAAGAAGTGGAAAGTGATGCTCCTGCATGATTTGTTCTGACTTCTTTTGTTCTTTAGACTCTTTACCTGTCTGCCTGCTTCTCCCTGCAGAGGGGAACAGAATGTGCCACGGTGAGTGATGAAAGGAGGAAAATATCTCCTTCAGGAGTAAGTAAATTCAAAGGGAACTCTTTCCTTTGCATTGCTAATCTTGGTGGCATATACAGCTCTTGAATATATAATCCATTTTAATAAACCTGTGGAGTACATGCAATTGCCTTTTTTAATGTGGTCGGATTTCTCAGAGCATCTTTTTAAATTTATTCAGTCCATTTTCCACAATCTTTCTAAATTTATTTCTTAAATAGCCATTTAAGAAGTTATTTACCCTTTCTTACCAGCTCTTAGGTAGGTGGCTCTAGTTTTTCTGAATCTGCTAAGGAAGTTGCTGGAGGACTATTACAAAATGAACTTTCCAGTTAATACAAGTATTCTGTGTTGGTTACTTGTATTAGTCACCAGTCATAGCCTGAACTGATATTGCTTGAGCATACATTAACCTTTTCACTCCTCCTGATGGGGTATTAGGAAGTTACAACAATGTATCTCCAAACAACCATAAAAGGCTTATGCCTTCTGAAGGAACATGAATTACATTACAGTAATCAGCATTTTCTGGAGACTGTTTTTTATCCATTAATGTCATTTCATGAAGTTTGAAGACTAATGAGAACTGTTTGGAGAACAAAACGCTCTCAGTAAGAAAAACCGTACCATTTTTGGAGTTCATTTATGTTCAGGCTGGTTTTGCACAGAAGAATAGAGAGTTGACCTTAAAACAGCTTATTCCTGAAGTCCTCCTTCTCCTAAACAAAGCATAATTACATTTTCATTTATTAGCTTCACCTGCATCTCTTTCTAAAGCACAATTGTCTTATAAACTCCTATTTTCTAGAGATAAATACCATGCCCCCATGAGAATGTGCATCTTTCAGATGGAGGAGGTGTCCTGTTGACTGAGAAGCTGCTTTTGTTAATTATTTACATGTTCGACCAGAAATGTTTCTAGCATTACAATTTCCCATTAGTAGCATATTTGCACCTTGTAACTAAACATTAAATAAACTATGTTAAGGCAGAAATCCCTGCAGAGCAAGGCAGGCTTCTGGGCTCGTTCACCACAGCCCCATGCACTGCATGTCTCACCATCGTTACCTAATGAGCACCGTATGGTGAGGTTGTGGTAAAATTCGGCTTCTCAGAGTTTCGGTGCTGGGACCAAACAAACGGTGGCTCCGAGGTGTGAGGTACAGCCTCCATACGGGATGTGTCCTACCACAATCTGAGACCTCTTGCAGTAACCCCATGCATCCATTTTCCAAATTACAGCATAAAAGAAAGATTTAAAGCAAGATGTGTCAAGAGGCGGTATAAAAACATCTGGGTGCTCAGTGCCTGAATGTATTCTCTTTTATGATGTGAAGTGTTTTCATAGAAGAGAAAAAGAAGCCCCTCTCCTAGAATTACTGTAATTATAGTGATATGTGCATATGTTTCTGAATGATTTATTGTCATTAAAGGGGATGTTCAGGCTAGTCTCCAGACATCATATGAGTGAAATAAAACCAAATGTTTTTGTAAAGACAGAAGTACATTTCTACCACTCTAATTTTATATTCATATATTTTATGGTTTATTAGTTATATTTTTATGACTAGTGTTTAGGATTCTTCTGCAGTGTATCCAATTTTTGTAAAATATTTTTTTATAAAATATGGAACCTTACCAGTCCAGTTAAAAGAAATTGCTTTTATTTTTTGTGTATTTTTAGATATAATTCTCCACTATGAGTTGCAATGGCACAGAAAGCTGCAACTCCTTGTGTCCTTTTTCTTCACTTTCTTCTGGATTTTTGGAGAGAAATGCTAGAACTCCCATTCCTAACCCATAAGAAATACAATTTTCTGATGCAGTCTTAGCTGTTGCTTTGCTGCCGCTTTGCTATAACCCAGGCTAAACCACACTTACTAACCCCAGGGGACTTACAATGGAAGTACTTACGACAGACAAAATGTGAAAGACAAAATGCACATGCAGAGAGAGAAATTAGATTCTTCAGGCCATAAGGCAGATGTAGCAGCAGAGCTGGACCTAGAAATCTGTAGGGCCACATCCTATAGTCCAGTGACTTGCTTGGCTGTAATATACTGTACAGTTTTCCAGGCTTTTGCTTTTGTTTTCTACTGCCATTTCATTCTGTTATGTCATACATAAACAGTCTTTAGTTTTTCTCAGCATGCCTTATTTTCAATAAAAATCCAAGCGGAACATACAGCTTTCTATTAAGAAACATGGATTTCGTATATAAGCTTCAACACAGCACAGTATTTTTCCCATATGGCAGGCAATTGCTTAGTAATAAAATAGTTTTCCCAACATAATAAGGGGTAATAAAGACAAATACTCATGCAGCATGACATCCTGTGTCTTGAGAAACATTATTAGTAATTCACTGTTCGAATGGACACATGGTGTTTGATACAAGTTGCCACAGTGATACCATATCAAAACCTGAACAGGTGCTGACTGCATCCAAGTGAATTACAGAAGAAAATTATAGCAGCAACTGCGAGGGTGATGGGGTGTTTGAAACACCCTAGAAAACCGGTAGATGTACTGCTGAGAGACATCAGTGTTGAAAACAAGTCGCTAACTTCTTCTAAATATGAGATGCTGGGCTGGATTCTTCCTTCCTTTCGACTGTGCTGCATCCTACAGAGATGATGGTAGGAGGTAAGAGCCTGATGGTGCTTCAGCATTTTTAGGATGCTGTATGCTGGGTGGATTCAGCCTCCGGAGGGACTCGGGATTACAAAAAGGTACCAGCTGGGTCGGGGCCATCGCGCAGGTGAGGAGAGCTGGAGGGCAGCAGCCCTCCAAGCACAGCTGTGCAGCGCTGCTTTGCAAAGGACGGTGTAAAGGAGTGTGTCAGAAGCTGAGGACCCAACCAAAAAAGTTCTTTGCCAAGTGGTTTGCGTCCTGGCCGCTTCGCCAGCCCACCTGCGCTGCCCATGTGCTCAAAAACATTGCAGCTTTATTCATGCTTTTGCAAAAAACCCAAGAAAAATCTCAATTAAATAAGCTTTTTATATCAAATGACAGTTTTGTAGCAATTTCATTCAGTGCTGTTCAGCATATAATTGGCACATATTTCCGTAGGCAAAAGGGAAAAAACAAGACTGTAAATTACAGCTCTCACTCAGCATGGGGATCTTGTTTTCCCTATGTTGTAGTGTAGCAAAATGAAGTCCCGATCGTGCTATAAGCTGAGAGCACAAGTCCCTTACACAAATAACACAAATCCTGCGAGAGACTGAACTCATCTACAGTGTCACCCAGTGTAGCTAGGAAGCTCTCTGGAGAGGAATGCGACTACATAACTGGTACCAAAATCTTCATAAAGTGATAGTCTGAAAAATAAGTATATTGACATGAAGTTCCTGAGTCATCTTACCCTAATGATTTCCTGGCTGTGTTTGCTTTGCTTACAAGAGAATGGGGAAATTTTAAATTATAACAGCCTGGTGTCAATCTATTTTCCTCTGGTCCCCAAATTCTGCATTTTTTTGCTGAGAGCGCTTGTAGCAGAATAAAATTAGTTTGTCAGTGCAGGTCTAGATTTTATCGTGCAAAAAGCAGCACAATCAACAATATTTAATGATCTGACTTCCAAGACAGAGCTGTAACAAGTTCTGCAGAAACTCCTTCTTGCCATTAAAACAAGTGGTAACGGGACAACTGGTGTGTACAGTCCTGTCAGAAACAGCCTGTAAAAGACTCCCAATTCTAATGTATGGTAAGGTTTTTAAATATTAAATACAAAGTTAATTTGACAGTAAAGAGAGGAGCTGGTTGACCCCAAAGTGCTGCCCAGGCTGGAAAGTTTTCCTGAAGAGACATGTGGAATCTTAATGGGGAAGAAGCTCCCTTAAATGTTACACCGTTTGGCCAGTAAGTCACTGATCCACAACACTTATTTTAGTCATTTATTATGGGTGACACGGGCCTTTCAAGATAATCCCTCCTACTTGAGGTTTAATATTTCATCCATTTCAAATGGGATAAGGTTAAGACTTTGTTCATGAGATCTCAGCTTAGACAGAATGTAATTCAAAATGTTGAAAATCACTTAAGCCTGTATTTCTTACCTACAGATTTATAGGAAGTTTCTTATTGGGTCTGAACCTCTTTTTTTTTCTCCTAACATGAAGCAAATACAGTTTAATTTTTAAAAAATAGAAAGATTGCATAGAACAGCAAATTTTTCTTTTCCTAAATGACACTGATTTGAATATAAGTCAGCCTGGGCATATAATGCAGTAAAAGATGTTTTCCTAGTGTTCATTTACACACATATTTAGGTGAATATACGGACATACAAACAGATCCATAGTCAAGCCCTGAAAGTGCCTTGTGGACAATCAAAATGTGCAGTTTAAGAACGGCAAATTGTTAACGAGAATTAAACCAGAAAAATATAAAGCATTGGTTAACTTGCCTACAGTCTTCAAATGAGAAGGATGACATGGCGTGTGGCACTCTGGGTAGCTGATAAAAAAATCATTTAACTGGAGACGATATGCTAATTTTCAGCTTTCCTACACTACCAGTATCCTTACCTGTCTGTCCTACAAGCCCACTGCAGCTCAAAGCAAGTGCATGTGTGACATGTGCCCTGATCAGCAAGGTCCAAAGTGCTTCATCTCCGCCTGCCACTTGACATCTGTATATTTGCTCTTGTTAAACCTCCCGTATCAGCACGCTTTTCGTGACCGTGCTGTGCCATACCCCACCGTGCATCAGGGACTCGGTCCCCATGAGCTGCACGGGCACGGCTTTCCCTCCACGGGAAAAAAACCACGCAGGTTGTCCTTTGAGGGCAAGGATGTAGATGTAGGATAGCCGCAAAGGGCTCAAGCGTTTTCTCCCCTGAGCACGTCCTGACTCCCCAGCTGAGATCTGAACCCAGTGCCAGAAGCCACCAGATGGCTTTTTTGCTCTTTATTACCTACAGTGGAATGAGAAAATGGTCCCTCGTGCTGGCCATTTGCTTTCACGTCTCTGCACATTTTCCACAAACTTCCCATGCCTTCCGTGACTCACATGCCTGCCTTGTCAAAGATCTGGAGGATCTGAGCAGCATGATGCTGTTTTTCTTTTGACTTAACAAAAATCTGTGCTGTGCAGGAAGTCATGGAGAATTACAACAAATACATCAGAAAGTGAATGCAAATCATGTTTCCAAATTGTGCTTACGCTAAAAAATACCCCAGGATCCAGTTTTAAAATGAAACCATATATTAGCTTTGGCTGTACAAAATAGGAGATATCTTAGGAAGTACTTTTTTCAATGTTTTCGCTATTCAGTTTGAAAAAGCCTCTATTTGCCTCTATATTTGAAAAAATTCCCACTCTGGAGCTTTTTTTATGCTTTTCTTCATAGCCATGGGGGATATTTAGGGCTGTTACGGAAGCATTATTGAAAATGAAAACATAACTTTGACTGTAAGAGTCAAAATACCTTAGCCTTCAAAATTTACATGCTTTACTGGAAATTGCTAACTCAGTGCTACCTGAAACTCTTGTTTGCTAACTCAGCAAACAGGGAGTTAGTTGTACCTATTACCAGAACAATGACTACACACGGAGATTTACCTATTGAAAATCACTGGCGGGCAAGAGAAAAATGAGGAAGGATGTTAGGACTAATTGCAATGAACTGCCACACTGCAGTTTTATTCCCCAGCCCGAGGGAGGCTGGAGAAATGGTCTTAAAAATTTTGTGCTATGCAGAGAAGAGCAGTTTATTCTTGCGTATTGATGGCAATCGAATCTGTGCTCTTCCAACAAGTAGCATCGTTGAGAGGGGAGAGTGTCAGTCACTCTGACCCAAACATGTAGGCTTTGGAGGGTAAAGCCAGCAACTTGGGGTCCTCCCAAAAAGGAGCAGAAGGCGATGGAGCCTGCTCGGGCACAGTCCTGGGCTGGTCCTGTTGTGAACGACTCCGGGGCCAAGCCCTTGCCATGTACACCGAGGAGTTTCATCCTACAGTGTTTCCCAGACCTGACTGTAGGTCACTTTGCTGGGACGGTGGGGGGACCTGTTGCCAGGAGCAGCCCTGCCCTGCCCGAGTGCTGTGGGATGATGCCCGCGGTGGGGGGGTGAGGGCACTGCCCTGTGCTGGGGTCTCCTCAGCTCCCTGCTCCCCACTCCACTCCCAGCACCTTTGTAGGATTCACATCCAGAGCTTCAGCTTCCTCACCCTAACAAAGGAGGGCTGTTGAAAAGTTGAGCCGTTGGGGTTTTGTTGGTTTTTTAGGTTTTTTTACTTGAAGAGTCAACCTCAGTGAGGTTTGAACTGAGGGTGCTCTTCAACCTACTTATCACCAGTGCCCCAAAATCATTGGAGAACAACACTCCAAAGATTAAACGTCAGCTTTTGTACTGACAGATGAATTGGTACATACTATATCCTGGTGCCAAGTAAAAGCAGGGGTATAGAGAAGACAGAGCCAGACCCTCCTTGGACATGCACAATGAAAGGACATGAGACAATGGACACAAGCTGCAATAAGGACGTCCCTGCTGGAAATAAGAAATCTCTTCGTGAAGAGGCACAGCGCTGGATGCCCAGGATCTCCTTCCTATTTTCAAAATGCACCTGGATTGTGCTGAGCAACCTGCCCTAACGTGGCCAGCAGCCCTGCTTGGAGCAGGGAGCAGGAGATGAGCCACATCCAGCCTGATGGACGCTCGGGACACCTGGGAGAGGATATGTTCCTTCATCCCTCGCTGAGTTCATCTTATGAGTGAGGGGTGCTGTTAAAGAATTTTTAGTCATGGGTTTCTCTAGGTTTGCTTTATTAACAACTCAGAGCTGGGCCACCACTGCAACCTTCCTGAATGGCAACCTTCCAAAAATTTCTCAGTCATATACCTTTTTACCACCCACTATCCCAGTCCAAAGTCTTTGTAATTTTCCAGTTGATCTTGGTTCCCATGTTGT
The DNA here is from genome assembly GCF_964188355.1 of Buteo buteo. Lineage (NCBI taxonomy): Eukaryota > Metazoa > Chordata > Aves > Accipitriformes > Accipitridae > Buteo > Buteo buteo. Next base: position 4,728,759 of record NC_134182.1, on the reverse strand, counting down.
TATCATTCATCATCATCTTATCTCATCCATTCTTCTTTTGTTCCATCCAGTCATCATCCTGTGGGGTTCGAAGTCCGTCTTGGGTCAGTCATCGTCTCATCCCCTTTACTTTGAAGTCTTGTACCTACACAATTCTGAAAAAACCTCTCTGGTTGTTCCATTAACTATTTCACATTTGTCTTTGTAAGTTCTACGTATTTTAATCACTCCCCAGCTACACACCTGTGTCTTGCCGATTTTTCATCTTTTGTTTGATCTGTCTCTACTGATTAGCTTGACTGGGTTTTAATCCCATCCCTGATTGGTGCTATACAGGGGGACAGGCTGAGAACGCTGTTCATGGCCTGTTGAGCAGCTTTGTTGCCATGAATAACCTTAACCCATTCTATATTAATTTCTAACAGTCTTATAGCCCTACATTTTCTGAAATCTTCTACAGTGCTCACCTCTTACAGGCTCAAGATCACAGTAGTCATGACATGAAAAAATAATATAGTGGTTTTTATGAAACCTGCAAGTCACGCAGTGACAGTGTGCATGTTTCTCGTCTGATACCTCAGCACCTTTTCATCTCTCCTCCCTCCCCAAGTGGTGTGTCAGGAGCTAACACTGCCTTCATCTTGACAGCGGGGTGCTGGGGGTGCTGTGGCAGTGATTTAAAGCTACAGCTGTCCCCTTCAGCTGCTCTTGATCTGCTCATGCCTTAGATGCATGGTTTCCAGCCGTACTTGCTGTTCCACAACAGCTTTTAGTGCTCTTCTGGGGACGGTGCTGGGTGGGATAACGGGTAACAAGCTCAGCCTGCAGATACAATTTTCAATGTTCTTGAAGTTCAGTGGAGATTTTTTCCTATATATTCCTCCTTCCCCACCTGAGTCTCTCTGCCTCCCACTCAGTCTGTTTCTAATCACCTTGGCACCATCAGGGCTTGTGTGTCCAGCCACTTCCAAAGGCGCTGAGGGACAGACACTAACACGGCAGCGGTCCCATCCCAGCAGGAATGCAGAGCTAACATGCACGATCATCTGAGCTCGCCACACTGGGATTTAACCACCATCCCTCCTTGTTTTCTGGTGGTGTGTCAGCTCAGAATGAAAGCAGAAAGTGAAGCTGTAGCGCAAGCGCCTTTGATGTGAATGTGCAACCTTAATTAAAACCTCCGTCAAATCACAGATCTGCCTGTGCTCAGACTATTACAATATTATCCATTCCCTATGCTTCTGCTATAGTTCCTTATGGTATTTCAGTTTTCTCATTACATCCAGACCAAATAGCCCCATTTTTTCACATAAATTTTAACAGGTTAGAGGTCTTCTAGTTTTGTCGCAGGCAACTTGTTTGACATGTCTCTCTTACTTTCTAATTATAAAATCCAATTTACTCTACTATCTTAGAGCTTGTTATTAATTTCATTTTAATGCAAAGAAACTTAATTGGAGCTTAAAGGTTGTATATATTCTTACTCCCCAGGAACAGACCATATTATGCTTTGCCTGGCTTGGTCAGTACTAAATACAGGCTGAATTTTCTACTGCTCTGCCCCTTCTATGGCAATATCAAAGTCAGTTACTTTAAATTCAAAGATGTGCTGAAGGTCACAAACATAGTGTGCTTTTCCACAGTTCTCTCTGGCAAGGTCTATTATAGAGGCAGAAAAATCCTTTCCATGCACCAATTGTATTCTCCAAAGAGTACTGCTAGCAACATTATGTAGACCTTTGGTCCACCCTTGAATCAGGATGGAAGACTTGGGGTTTTTTGCCACTAGATGGTTATTTATTTCACAACACAGTACTGTCCTGAGCATGCATGTTAACCTTGTATGCAGGATGGGTGGGATCAGGCTGTGTTCATCCTTGCTCATCTGGACACACTGGATCCCACTCCTTGTAGGGGTTTCTTACGGTCACTGGACACTGTGAAACACCAGATTGCAAAGGATTGGTTAGATTATGAAGTCAAATCCCCCGTACGTGCCTTTGTTTGATCCAAACTATAAAGTCAGCGTCAACATTTTGTTTGTTAGCAAGATCCTCTAAAGGTTTGTATTCCAGTTCAGTTCATTATCTAGCAAAGACTGTAACTTGTTAAATTAAATGGTGCTATTAAAGTGCTAAAAGTTGTTGCCAAACAGAAACTTTATGCTAATGGTTGCTTGCCTGGTTGTGAAAGCTATAGTGCATTTTAAAAAAAACCACCTGTCACATCCATGCAAGATCCAGAAATTCTGAATAAAACCTGGATGTTTGCCAGTTTCCCCTGCTCAGACCCTGGGGAAAGTACTGTATGTGCTGATTATCTGGTAATACAGAGAATTTACAGCTCTTTCTGGAGTTAATGGCCATGGCAGTTCCGTAGCACCTATTCCTGTTGCTGATTTTCCCTGAATTCACTTCAAAAAGATGTTTTTACATTTTTTTATTACCAGATGCTCTAGTGACTACAAGCACGACCTTGAAGGGACAATCTACTAAGCTGTTTTGCTCCTACAAACAGGAAGAAACAGAGAAAGAAGTTACTACCGCCCTTTCACTACTGCGGCAGTAGTCCTAGACACTACGTGCAGGATTTTTATTGATGAATTTCTAGCACTTTTGCAGAAGAAGGGGTTAACTCAGGAGGTGATTCAGCCCAGTCCAAGGTGGTTACAGCACTCCTTGGTTTGTGTCTGGAATTGCTGAGAGTTTTTGTTTCATAGTGCCTATTCCCTGCCCCTCCTGCTCTTTTCTGAAGTCTTTCGACCTTTGGCTATGTTATAATTCAGTGGATGGCAGCAAATTAATTATAAATGATCTAGTTACTTAATTATAAATGAACTTGTACACAGAGCAGATGAAGCTTAACTGTGGCAAAGTCATAGCAGCTGCGCCTGGACTGCTGCCACCATCCTGGCTAAGTCTTGCTTGCAATTAGCTCAGGGCTGTCCGCACTTCACTGCAATCTGCACTACGGATACACCTTCTAGCAGAAATGACTTATTTTTGACAAGAGAGAAAGCAGACAAAAAAAGAACAAAGTCTCTATAAAAGTTTACTAAAGAGCATAAGTTGTATGTGCTGAATCGCTCCAGTGCTGAATATGAAAGGTGGGTTTTTAGTTAGTGCTCGGCGTTAATCCAACACCGTTCCTACCGAATCGATAACTGGCTCAAAGGGCCAAATTTTGGTAGGTGTTGAGCACGTTTAGAAATCGCACAAAAACATCCAGAGTCTCTAGAAATCTAAAGGGGCAGTGCAGGGAGATGAAACGCAGGGACCCCATGAGAAAAACAGTATTGCAGGTCTAACACATCTTGAGACTGGGTTCAGAATAAAACTGTGAGGAAAAAGGAGCTGCAGGAAAAATTTAAATCAGTGCTGAGCATTTCTCTGTGAAAGATCTTTGCTTGGAAAAAAACAGTGATAATTATCATAATATCATTTTTCCCATATTCATATAAATGCTAAGTAGAATTCCCCTGGAGAACATTATTCAGATTAGCACTTCTCACTGCAAGGGGACACAATGTTAATTCAGTCTCTGTTCAGTCTTTATAATAAATTGCTAAGCCACCATCAGACAAAAACAGCTTTGTTTTGGAAAATGACAGTTTTTAGAGCAGTTGTCTCACATAACTTTAATGCCTATTTTTTAAATTGCTCTGTATTTAAATGTCACTTATTATGAAGGTAATTGCACTGCTTAAATATTTTTTGTGAATCAGAAATATTTGCTTTAATTTTATTCAGGACAAGTGGATGTGCTTAGTGCAGCATAATGAAGAAAAGTGTCATACCTATATGAAGTCATGTATCTTCCTCCACTTAAGAGCCTTCATGATTCTTGGAAAGACACAAAAGTTTCCAGAGAGTCTTCTTTTCTGGGGATAAATATTGCACAATTTCCATCAGAACTAACCAAACACTATAAAAACAAATTTTGTTATGTTTCTTTAGTCTTATTCCGATGATTATAACTGTGTCGGTGCTTTCATATGTGCAAATGGGGTTTTGTTTCCCCTGCTGTTTAAGTCATGGCTGATAGTAAAAGCCATATTCCCACTAACAGGGGTGTTTGGCATGACTGCCATCATTTGCCTCTCTCCACTCACCGGTCACTTGTTCCCAAATTTTGGTCAGAAGTGTCACATGGTGAGAAGCCACCCACCAGTCCATGGTTTGGCGATTCTGCCAGGGATTTACGCTGGGTGGGGAAAGAGGGGAAGTGGGATGTAAACATTGGGAATATCATGCACTGGTTTCCCAGGCCAGATACATGGGGAAAGGAATGGTTTCGATGCCAGTTTGTGGTGCTTGACTGCAGTGGGGAGGTTTAATCACTTAAAAATACATTCAGGGAGATGTAACCTACTTTTATCTTATCTTTTGTTTGCCAGCAGCTCTATAATTTGAATGGCTCTATTTGCAATGAAGACTTGCTCTGCCTCTCACATACTCATACCCAGATGTCTGAATTAAAGGGATCAGATAATTCACCGGTTGTGGGCTATTTGGTTTGTTGCGTGGTAATTTTCCCAGCTAACATATCCTTTTATCTGAACTCTTTATTTGACCATTTTTGGTCAGGTGCAAAAGCTCTGATCCTAGAAATCAGTGCTCCCCTGCTAAACAGGATGAAGGCAAGTGTGTTACTGTGCAAATGTCCTGAGAAATCCTGGGAAACCCACTAAAGCCTAATGCATTGGCGTGGAGGGATTGGCTTCTGCATATCTCTCCACATGGGTCTCTGAGGACAAGTTTTACTAATTAGAATTTGAATTTGAATTGTTCATTAGAATTCTTTTTTGTGTGTGCTTTTGCAGTGTATTTCTTCATAAAGTATTCCCCAAACATTGAGAATGACGAACAATTTAAGAGACGTTAATAGATGGTATAAGCATGTTATGGGCACGATCAGTGTATGACATTTTAAGCACACTAGAAGGTATTACAGATGACTCTAAATCACAATTAGAAGTCACCTGCTTTATTCTTTTACATTATGCAGTGATTGGCTACCATTTATTAAAATACTTAAATATCCTTACCCTTGTAAGCTGCTGTAAACGGGTTTATAATATTAAGTAACTAAAATGCAAAATTGAAGTGATTTGAGTACACTTGTTCCTGTTACATCTTGTTATCTTCTGATCATACTTTACTTCTGTCAAGATCATTTTAAGTTCTTACTGCATTTACTCAGTTGCAGTTCCTCCCACAGTCACATCACCTGAAAACTCAATCAGCTAATGCTGATTATCATACAGGTTATTAGTGAAAATATTAAATAATGCCAGGCACTATGCCATCAAAATGACTTCAATTATAGATATTAAATGCTTTTAATAAAGTATTGCTAATTCAAGGCAGCACTTTTCTGGCTGTTACATCAGTTAATCTGTAATTTAGGTTACCGTTATCAGAAATTTTCAGCCATGGGGTATGACGAGATCTGTCAGTGTAAAATTCTCGCTGTGCTCAGTGTGCGAGGAGCAGATGAAGTGCTCGTGCACAGCGCTGAGCCTCTCCTTTAGCCCCGCCACGCTCGGCGCACGTGAGCATTACGGTGGCTCCGTCGCCTGCGCCAGGGAGCAAGGTAATTAGGGACTCATTACGGAGCAGTTTGGAGAAGGAGCTGAGGATGGCGAATTGACGCAATCCCACCTGGATCCTCAGATGTAGATGACTTGCAAAGCTGCTACGCAGCAACTTCACATCGCCCCCCAGGAAAGGGCAGATGAAGGTAGTAGCCTAGACCTGGGGCAGCGGTTAATGCTTTCGGAGCAGGGTTGATGTCCGCCTGGACGGCTTAGCAGGTCCCGGGGAGGACAGACTGGAGGAGAAGGGCACAGTCACAATCACAGAGGGAAAACTCCTTACAAATACAGTTCATTCCCCTGCCCTCTTGGATGCAAACCCACTGAAGTTTGACCAAAGAAGGAATTGTGGGTTATGAATGGTTTGGAATCACTTGTGATTAGTTTACCGCTTATCTTCAGTAAGTGTATTTTCACATGTATGTACACATATCTATGGCATACACGTACAAATTTTTTTCCTCCCCTTTTTCAATGGTTTACAATTCTCTTACATTCAGAATTTCCTGAACTGAAATTCTTGTCTCTGGTTTGTTCTGTACCCTTCACATGATTAACTATGCCATTTTCAGAGTGCAATTCATAAAATACAAACTGTTCAGCAAAGCAGTAAAACAGTTTTTTCCTCTGCAAACATTTGCTGCTGGAACTTAAACAAAAATCCTTTGGGTTCCACTGTGCTGAGAGACTTAATATACCATCACACTTTTTCTTATATTTAAAAATTAATGACTTGTATTTGCAGTCAGTCTTGCATCAGAACATTCTTGCTTGCAATTAATTCCTTGTAGCCTCTCTCAGTGATGCTCCTTGCCCTTATTTCTGATCATGATCCAATTCTCAGACTCCACTGAGACTTCAAGTAATTGAGAATGAGGAGGTTCTTTCATTTTTTACAAGCTGATTTATTCATTTCTACCAAGCATTTGTTCCAGTTGGTATCTCCTGTTCTCTGATATATACATATATATATATATAAAAAACAGATCTATCTATCTATATATACATGCATATATATATATATGCTGCTAATTAAACGTTGCAATATGGGATGACCTTCACAACAAGCTGTTTGATTACTGGGATTCATTCCATTAGACTGAAGTGAATCTAGACCGAGGAAAAAGGTACATACTTCGCTTTGGATAGTGTTATTTTGGCAGCTTCTTTGGAAAGTCTGTTTGTTGTCCTCGCCAATGCCGTCTTCAAAGTAACAGAAGGAAAGGACAGATCAATAAGGCAAGAAAATAAAACTCGTTTGGTCAAACTGTAAAGACATCTAGTGTTGGGGCAAAGTAAATGATATGTCTTGCTTTGACTGAAGCCTAGTCATGCTGTGTAAATTACAATTTCCCAACTCCCTTAATTTATTTCCAATTTTAGCCCACTGAGCTAGATTTCCCACTGCCTTTTCTGATGTGGCAGACTTGAACACTGTTGTTCAAATGCAGGAGTGTCCTGCTTTGCCCTTACTGCAATAACTGCACGAGATACAAAGGTACTGACCCAAATTATTTTTTTAAACATGCTTTATACCAGTGGGTAACTGCACTCAAGAAGATATGCCAGCATGTGCCTAATTTAAGTAATGCAAATCATTCATATAAATATAGTAATTGTTTAACTACCTTCATTAACAGGTTCCTTAGTAAAGAGGCAGTTAGAGGTTTTGTAGCAATGCAAGCACCAGGGAGCTGAAAGGCTGGTTGCAAAAAATAGATAAGCCTTGTACCTCATGGCCAGTAATACTGAGGGAGAAACAAAGATTTCTTTAGACAGCATGAGGAAAAGCTGCGTTTTACTGCAGGATTTAAGATGATAGTTAGCAGACAATAACTTTAAAAAGAATATATGCTACCTAGAGTAAAAATTGCATGCTGAATGAAAGGCCATAAAAACATTACCTTGAAAAGCCAAAGAACAGCAGCATGAATACAGAGAAGGAACGTGTCTGCACCTTCTTTAGCCGGAGCTAAGCAAACTGTAGGGAATAAAACAAACCCAGCTTCCCAGAATCAAGCTCCAGGCTGTCTACATTTCCTTATGAATCAGATTCCCAGATGCAATCTGGTGCAATGCCAGTGCCACCAGTGGTGCCATGAATGGGGTCTCCCATGTCTATGCACATGTACAAGGTCAGCCGGTTAGAAACTCCCCCAGGAATATCCTTCCCACGGAAAATAACAACCCAACAAGATGTTCTGCAGAAATAGGAGGATACCAGCAGAATTACAGGGCAAACTGCACCATGCCTCTGTTTTTACCAACTGGACCTCTCCTTCAGAAACCTGTGAGGTGAGTTGCATCAGGAGACTGGAAGTCCTAAGGACAAAGCCTCCTCAGCATTACGAGCCCCCTCGTGTAAGGTCACCAGCTCTAGAGCAGTCCTGGTGATGCAGGTGCTCAGGAGACAGGGTACCCCGCACTGCCCAGCTGCCAGCCCCCTGCTCTGTTCAGGGTCTCAGGCTCACCAAGGCTGCAGGCTTCTTCCACCAGCTCCTCTGGTCCGCACACAAGTTTGACCTCTCATCATCACCCACAGGTGTCTTGTTTCACTCAGCATTTATCTGCACTTGGAGGACCTCATTCATTGCCAGCACTGGTATTTCCCAAATTAATTTATTCTATTTTGGCAGGAAATTCTAGAAGCTCATTCTGATTTCCTTTGTGAAAATTGAATTTTTCAGCTTTCTCATTCTGTAGATTTCTTTACAGGGGCATGCAGTCTGAAAATGAGCTGGAGCTCCTCGTGTCACTGAACTGAAGTCACTTGCAACCCATGGTTTGCCTTCACTTGCCTGGAGTCCTTCCAGTTACGTTGGTGCTATACCAGCAGAGATGAACTGGGACTGATGAGATATCTCATGTCTTTGCCCTGTGTCCTATGGTCCCTTCTAACATTTGTGCTTCACCAAGTCACCTGCGGGGCACAGTCCTTGCTTTTGGGGGGAGGCTGTGGACAGAGCAGTGCAGTACAGGGGACGGGAGGTCAGGTAGATGTGGGTTGGGCTGTCAGCCTTGTTGAGATGATTTTTGAGGGACTGGGGACGAAGCCAGTGCCGCTTGTCACACCCATAACAACTGGAAGGACAGGGTTCAAGGTAGTTTTACTGTCTTCCTGTCCAGCCGGTTAGCCAACACCCATTAAATATACACATGTACACCAACTCTGTCAATAGTTTTTTAGGGTGTGCTGAGGAAGGATGAGTATCAAGCCCACACACATGTAAATATAAATGTATAGAGTGTAATCAGCACAAACTTTAGGAAAAGTGCTGTTTATCCTTTTTTTCTGCTTCCAAGACCAGAATTTTAAAGGACTAATTTGGCTAATAAACTTGTAAAGAAATTGAATATGCTGGAAAACTACTTTCGAAAGGTTAATCTTTGAAGAACTATTTTTGGGTCTTTGAACACTGGTGGGAACATAAAGTAGGAGAAGTTAGTCACATCACCACCATTTTCTAAATCACCATTTCCTTGGCAATCTTTTAAAGTTTATCTCCTGTTCATAAAGTGATTTGAAACATCCCTGTTACTTTCATAAAGATGTTCGTAGCTTTCTGAAACTACCTGACCACAAGCTCTATAAAAATAAGCATAAGCGTTTTTCTAAAGTTAAATTACCCTGACCTGCACAAAAATGCCTAAAAACTGACTGCAGCCTATCTTGGTAAGCAGTTATGTTCCCGTCTGCATTGCTGCCTAGGCTTCAGCATCTCATGAACACCTGAGGGAGAGAAATAGAAAGACACTATCAATTACTGGTTTAAGAATCATGGTTCTTCAGATTTTGGAATACCCTGGATTGCTTAAAGGCTGTCAATACAAGCAATGTATGTCTAAACTTTGCTGTTGTGTGCCCCCTGATGCTCAAAAATTCAAGGCAAATCTTAGCATCCTCGCCCTTCAAACACTGCTTTTTGAAATGAGTTTTCTGAAGGATATGATTTCTGTAATGGTTTGCTGCCCAGCTTGGCCCTGCAAGAGTAATTCTTTCTTGGGGAGCAGAGACAGGCTTTGTTATCAGTGGATTTGGAACAGCATGGGTCATTTCATTTTACTTTTTTTCCCCTTCTAGCAGTATAACAAGAAGATTGAAAACCCCAATTGAACATTTCTTTAAATACTGCCATTTTCAGGGAGCTTTTGGGCTTCACTTTTGTTTTACCTGAGTGATAAAACACTGGCACACGTACAAAACATAAATATAAAAGCTTGGCCAGCACCTGTTCTGAATAGTGAAGGTCAGAAAATTCTTTTGCAAGGTATTTACAAATGCAAAATCTATATTTAAAAAAAAGCTGTACATGATACCTTCTTCATACATTAGAAGAGGTTTTTTTGTTTAATACACACAGTCTTTTCCAGAGGAAAACAATTATATCTGTAACTGTCTTCTGGCATGGACTACAAATATACTCCCTTGTCCCTTGTTACTGTCAGCTGCCATATATCGCCTCCTTCTTCATGTGGATTATTTTTTCAGGCATAAGAAATAGCACTTTAGGGACACTCAGTTTTAAAATCTTAGTTCTGATTTACGAGAGGTTGTACAAACCTGATGCTGGAACAGCCACAAAGGAGTTCACAGACAGACCTATTAGTTCCTTGGCTGCAGGTGAGTAAATGATTAGTACTAGCTGGCATGGAAGGCCAGAGTCCAGCAGTTCTGCTAATTGCTTCGCAGAGGTGCTTTATCAGTAGCAGTCTTGAAAGCAGGATTTGAAACCCCAAGAAGGAATGGGTAAGCCAAGTAGGAAACATCCAATTTCCCTCGGTGCTGCAAAGGTTTTCTAGTGCCTGTGCTCTTAGTCCATCGGGCTGGCAACGTGATGCACAGAGCATGCTGCTGTGGTACCCTTAACAGGACCCTCAGATGGGGTATAAGCACCAGACGGAGCGTGACTCGCCCTGTGAACGCTGTCGCTGGGAGAGAGCTCCTCTGCAGTCCTTAGCTGTCCGGTGAATGGGGTGGTCGGTGCCTAGTACTGAGTCCACTAAGTGAGGAAGCAGCCCAAAAGAAAATCATGTTTCTAAGTCACCTGAAAAGTCAGTGAAATGGTGATGATCAAAAATAGGAAGCACAGGGTCTTGGCTCAGCAAGACAGAGGACCCATTTCTACATCTGCAGCGTGGCATTAGGAACATGGGAATGGAGTTGCAGGAGGCCAGAGGTGTAAGGAATTCAGACTAGTTGCTTGTTCCTGCAGCTGATGGAGAAATGTGTCTCTGGTGTGAACTGGCAAGGGGGAAGATGCAGACCACAGGTCCGCGGGTGAGTACAAAATAAGCAGCTGGAGGACATCCTTGCAGGGCAAAAGCATCTGGAGAATAGTGCTGGAGCAATTTGTAGTATAGGTCTGCCCAAATGTCCCTCTCCATGCTATGCTTTTCTCTCTCAGTCAGTGTACCAGCAAGTTCATGGTCCTTCTGTGCACAGGCTAGTATTGGCTACGGAGAATGAGGTCAGACTTGTAGTATAATTTTTAGGGGGGCATGCACCTGCAGCTGGGTTTGATCTTAGCAGAATAAGACAGCTTAATAAAGTTTCTTCTAAATTTAATACATGCTGGAAAATACAGTTGACCTTGTTGGTGCCACCGAACAGGCTTACTACATCTTGAAGCTAACTTTCTGGAACATTTAAATATGGAAAAGCAGTGCCTGAGACAGCTTCATTGCAAGGCTGGCTATATTTAATCCTAAAGCCTCAGGAAAATGTCAAAGATGGCATTGCAGCAGGAAATCCTATTTTTCTCAAGAACTGTATGTGGCCTAAGCAGACACATTGTTTTCTTCTGGAACACTAGATGCTGTGGAAAATGTCATTTTAGAAGGTAGACCTTGCAGTCTGATAATACAGCATTTATATAGATTCACAAGCCTGTAAAACGGATCATTACTTGCACAAAAATCCATACCATCTTCTTGGCTTAATATAGTAGTGAAAGAAATATTCCCAAGATTTCACCGGAGGAACAGATTGGAGATCATGACAAAGAATGAGCATGTAGTGTAATTTATAGCTTGCTTGAATTAGACTTCTCATGTCTGATCTGCAGTTAAAACTGGATATAGTAGGCTTAAGTTGGCTTCGTCAGCTAATGAAGAACTTATATCAGGATAGTGGCTGTTCATTTAGCCTGGCTGTGTTCTGCGATCCGGTCTCTGCAGCTGTTTCCTGATCTTGTTGATGTGTTTAAAGAACACACATTTGGTACTCCATGCTTCTGGAGGTGGCATATCTTCACACTTCCTGCGAAGACTTAGCACTATACTTTACCGAGTAGTAGAAACAAAAGCCCATAACATAAACAATCAAAATTCTTTGGGGAGAGGGATCCTATTTCAAAGCAGAGTCTCGAAGTTCAGCCCCACAAAAAGGCTCATGGCCAGTTCTGCCATAGCTCAAAACTAAGATCCAAAGCATGCATGCCAGATCTTGCTCTACCTTAAGCTAGTTTGTCAGGGTAAATATTTACATATTTTGAAATATAAAATAGGTATCAAAACCAAACTTCTGCCATAGTAACAGACAAAAAAATCCAACATGTAACGTTTACTTGAAAGATTTACATATGGATGTGGAAGTTTGTGTAGGAGACCAAGACACACCCACACGCTATCATAAGCAGTAATAATAAGCTATTGGATATTTGACTTGAAGGACAGACTAACACCATATATATTTATATATAACCTGTTTGTTAAATGAATGTACACTATAAAAGAGGAACCACCTAATTGTCCGTTAGAAATACTGTCTTGCTTCTTTCCCGGATCTAATGCCCTTTTACTTCCTGGGCTATTGAAAAAGCTAAAAATAACAATAAGGGGAGGTGTAAACCTTTTTCAGGCAGCTGTTTTGTTCCTACTCAAAGTGGTTGCTGCCTCTCCGTGTTGTCTGTGGCACTGAAATCATGAGGTGTCCTCATCCTCGTAGCTGCTGCCAGCGTAAGATGAAGTACCCTTCGAAGATGGGTTAGATGTCATCACTCTCAAATGGAAGTGAAGCCTATCCACCCCCAGGGAAAGGTGGTACCCCTTAGGGGTATGTCTGGATTGGGACTGAAATGCAGCGTTGTCGTGGGAAAATATTGGCAAGGAGGATTGTAAACACACTCAAGTGACTTGCGGCTGGAGTGTAGAAAACCACATATATAATAATATAACTAATAATTGTTTAGTCTTGTGTGTTTGACAAGTAGAACATCTGTATTTAGATAACACAGGCTTGTGATAGACTTCAAGGCACCCTATTGAACATGCTCGAGACTCCTGCTCTGCTGTGGGAAAGAGCAAAGCACAGTGGTAAACTACACCTGTGTGAATCCCTGATATACAGGTGAAAACAGCAGGTTTGGTGATCAATCCTCTAGCATGGAGCAAGCTCTGTGATGCCTGCGTTCCTGCTTGCATGCCTCTGCCTGGGTGCTGCATTGGGGATCCCCCGGCTGGCAAGGTAACGAAAACAAATTTACTCTTTGCATTTCCTCTGTGGTTTTGTGGTTGTTCCTGTGTCCTTCCTGTGCCGGCTCACGCAGGTGTAGAGCAGGAAGATACTTCTGAGCTGCTTTAACTAGAGGGCCATGGCAGCCTCGTGGTGGTTACTACAACTTGCAAGCCTTGGAGACCTCTTGAAGGATACTTTGGTTTCTAGACAATCTTGTGCCCCGTGCCACTAAAGCTGAAGGGCTATGGGTACCTGAAGCAGCCTGAATATGTCTCTGCAGTGCAGTTAATGCTCGGGGACAAGCGTGACAGGGAGCCAGGGGACACATGAGTGTGTGGGCAAAACCAGTGGGCACCAGGGAGGTGCTGAGCGAAGAAGGGAAGGGCCACAGAGCCAAAAAAAACCAAAAAGGAAATGGCAAGATCCAGACTGGAAAGATGTGTGAGGACATATGGCATGGCAGAAATATAGTATACAACAGGAGGGTAGTGCAAGGGAAGCAAGTGGAGTATAGAGGCAGATGGGGGACAGGAGTGTGCGTATAGAAAGCGTGGAGCGGGATGTGACTAGGGCAGCAGCTTCTCCCATCTCAAGGGAAAGTTACAGGGAAGGAGGGAGCACTGGAGCGGCTCTTGCCTAGGTTTTCTCTGAAAGACGATGGCAACAGTAATGAAAAAACAGTGTTGAATTTGCAATAAAGAAAAAAAGGCAATTCGGGAATCATGAGCTGAAATGATTTAAACTCATGGGATTAGTAAAGCTGTAGCACAGTTGCAGTGGTCTTGTGTATGGAAAGAAAAACTGGGCTCTGAACAGACTGTGTCTTTGAAATGGGTGCGGCAGCTCTGAATTGAGTACAGTTCAGCACCTGATAAGAAGTGGTGAAAGGATAAATAGCATGGCAAGGTTTCATTTTCTAGAGATGTGAGAGGGAAAAAACCTCTTTCTCTAAGCAAGGATTAGATGGCTTCCACTTAGCACTAACCTTCAGATTCCCAAAGTTAAATCAGTATTCAAAATACACTGGCATCCCTCTTGTTCCTGAAAGCGGTTGTAGAAGTGGCACTTTCAAGCTTTCCAATTGTAAAAATAATTTTCTATTGTATGAGTGCAGGGGCAGGATGTGTGTAAAGGAGCTAAATTAAAGGGTTCACTAAGATGAGATATTTCACTTAAAAATTTTACCTTCCAAAGAAGCTTTTTCAAAACCCTATTGCCATCACATTGTTTAACTTGCTTTATTGTTGACCAATTACACTGAAAGGGGAAAGTTACTTTTCTTATTTTGGGTGTATGCTACACCTGTTTTTTCTGCACTGTTAAATCCACAGCCTTCACGTTCTCTAGAAACCCTTACGGCTTCTGGATGCCCATGCTACCAGGAATTAAATATTTTCCATTTCCATCTGAAACTGATTTAAAATGGTGTAATATAAATTTACATCACAGATTAATACCATAATTATAACCTGGAAAAAAAGCCACATATGCTAACCTAGCAAATGTTCTTGTGCTATGGCAATATAGCTTGTTCACAAGTGGCCTTTCTGCTCTCTCTTTTGTTAGGATATTGTCACGTGGACACATTGGCACAGTTCCAGAAAAAAGAGATGCGTTTATCTGGAATGAGTTTCTTTTTCTATAGCAAAAGTGTGAGATACAAGAGCACTCAGTGTGTTGCATGCAAGCCTTTATCTTCATTCTATACATATACTTGCCCGTAGAGAGAGCACTTTCTAACAATGGTGGCTCTTTCAATAATTTTTTTTGTTAACCTAACTGTAACTTCCTTTAACAGAGTATCCAGAAATTATTTCTACAATTGTGTATTGCGGACAATGCAGAAACAGTTAAGCGCAAAATGTAATGAGCACAAAAGTACAATGGAGGGACCATTTGTGCCTGTTCTCACCAGACAATATCCACACTGCACTTAGGCACATCTCTATAGGTGTGTCTCAGATGCAGAGACTGGAACGACATCAGCCCTAACGGGAGCGAGAAATGGGAATTGCTCAGCTAAACTTGTATGTTAGCCTCCTTGTTCCTGTTTTTCTTGTGCTTTGAACACAATAAACCCTGGAAGAAGCATGCGATCCATGCTGAGGACAAAAAAAAGTCTCAAATAATCTGGCAAAATACTGGTTACTGCTGTGGTGCTATAAAAATACACCTACTAACTGGGGAAAGTTTGTCTGGATGTGAAAATAATGTCAAAAAAAGAAGCAAATTGAAGTGTCTGTCAGGTAAGGGAATGATTTGTCTAGTATATGATGAGAAGAAATATAGATATGGAAAACTTGTCCACCAGGGTTCAGTTTGCTGGGGATCTAGTCAGCAAAAATTCTTCCAATACAAGGGAAATCTGATGAGACAAGCCAGGCATAAGATAAATTGCTATGATGTCAGAGAAACAATATCATCAATGTCTGCAACTGCCGGAGTGCTCACCGTTGAAAAACTAAACATGGTATTATAGCAAGGATGTCAGAAGAAACAAAAAGAATTTCTGCATCATTTTGGTCCAAAATAGACAGCCATGGATCCTGTTCTCCCACAACTTTAAGATTACTAGCACTGCAAATTTAATTCCTCTTACCAACAGATCCTATTTCTTACCGTGTTCATTAAAGACTTTCTTCCCCTGCTTCTACGAAGAATGCAGGAAACTGGTTGGTGACCCTTGCACACTGCTGCTGCCTGTTCGTGGCATTTCCATGATGCAGGCCAACATGGAGACATCTGGTAGGGAAACAAGATGTTTTCACATGAGATTTTATTTTGAAATCTGTTTTTTGAGCAAATGTGGCATTCACAGTCAGCACCAACGATGGGAAAAAACATCTTTTCTAAGGCTTTCCAAAAGCTCTGTCTAGTTGATAGTGCGGCAGCTATTGCTTAATAATGCAGGTGTCCAAGTCAGTACCATCAACAAGCCACAGAAATTCCCTTTGAGCAGAGTTGAGATCAGAATTTGCATTCATGTGTTGACCCTAATCTTCCAACTTTCTGGAAGGTAACGTACTTTTCTGGCCATGGCTCCCAGTGAAAATTAGCTTCCACTAAAATAATGAAACTGTCTACCCAGGGGAGGGAGCAAAAGTGCACGGGACAGAATTGCCCTGGGAAATAAATTTGGATAATGGCACTTATTTTACAATATATCAAAGTGACCCCAGTTCTCACCATGCTCAAACCTCCTTTGAATTAGTTTTTCCTTAAAAATGCATCCTGATATACAGCCTTATACACAGACATAATTCTTTATAAAAGTGCTTAAGCAGTTTCTTCCCTGCACTTTGGGGGAAGTGGGATAGGAGAGTCTCAGTGACTTGACTACCTTGAGCTACTTAAAGCAGCCTAATTCTACAACTCTGAGGCCGCACAGCAGCTCTTAATGGCTGTAAAGTTTCACATGGTCTTATTATACAAAGATAAATTGCTTTGCTCCCATCCTAAATTGCCTGTTCTACGGAGCCTTGCCTGTAAATTAATAACAAATGTAAGAGAATCGGTAGAATTGTATTTCTGCAAGAGAAATTAATCTGTTAACATTTAAATTCTTTGCCACGGGCTTTAGTAAATCTTTTAGTTGAAGGTAAAACTAAATTCTTCCCCATGGTTCCTACACCTT
Organism: Buteo buteo; assembly: GCF_964188355.1. Lineage (NCBI taxonomy): Eukaryota > Metazoa > Chordata > Aves > Accipitriformes > Accipitridae > Buteo > Buteo buteo. The sequence continues at coordinate 4,712,094 of NC_134182.1, read as the reverse complement.
GGCTTGTACTGTTTTTAAAGATGCATGAAGGATAGAAATCCTTGTCTTTCAGCTTTTTGATCAGATCACTTTCATTTGGCCAAATGCTATCATGGCCATAAATTTCAAAGCTAAAAATAGAGCTGACTTTTTTTCCCCTTACCCCTTAATTCTCTCAAATAGATAATGATTCAATGCTACCTTGTGACCTTTCAAGTCTAGCTCACTGCATGTTAAGTGAACATACTGATTTGGAGAGCAGAAGTCTTATATTTTAAGGTTTTTAACAAAGGAGTCAGAATTTCCTATCTTTTATTAAAAGCAGTAGGTAAGAGCAAGGTGACTTTATTCCTTTACTGCAGGACATACACGTGCCAACTCTGGAGCCTAAAAGCCTGATCCTGGTTTTTCACTTCAAATAATTCTATCACAAAATCTTTACTTTTTACAAGACTGCTTCATAATATGTAAAGCCATTAAAACATTAGATCCTGCTTTCACTTGTACTGCCATAAATCTTGAGTAATTGATTAAGGAAAACCGACACCAGATTTGTGCCATCATAGAAAGGAACAAAGAACGATTGTCAGTTCTTGTCTATATCACTGCAATATTAATTGCTACAAAGGGACTTTGTTAGCATCTTGGTTTAAAACAAATGTTATGACAGAAATGGCTTTTTTGAAAGAATAAACTGTATCAGAATATTTCTGTTTAAATATTTAAGATGAAATCCAGTAGCACAGCATTGAAACTTGAAAGATCAAGCAAGACACATTAATTCATCAGGAGTTCAATCTCTGTGGAGGATGCCCCCCAACACCAGATTTTCTGCCAGTTTGCCTAGCATGTCCTTGTGGGCTAATTCCCAAAATGTCTTGGCAGCCTCAGACAGCTGGTATTCCACACCACTGACACAATGCAGTTATCCAGAAGGTGCTTTTAGGAAGCTAGGGAATTCAAGATTGTAACTGTCTCACTGGTTTATTCTCCCTTTATGTGCAAGAAGGAAAAATTTGGTTCTGGTCAAAGGCTTCGCATAAACGCTACACTAGATGAAACAGGAGCACATGGAAGTTTTGCAATGATGGAAGGAATCACGGTCTGAATTTGCTTCTTGGTAGTGCGAAGGGTATCACAACAGCAGTGTAAGCGTGATGTAATTCATGACTGGTCTAAATCATTTTAGTCAGGGATGCCAACAAGGAAAGGAGTGTGCTGGTTGTATTTTGCTGATTGTTTTATGTGTGTGTACTCTTTCTGGTGATACTGGTTGTGCAAAAGTAAAGAAGTTGAGCCTTCTCTTTAATTAACTCTAGCACTGATATCACTGCCGCATGGTCTATCTGCACTGTCTAGGCTGGGCAGGACATCCAAAATGGCAAAATTCTTGATTGCAGCATGGGTTGCCCATTACTTTCCTACCTTCCTCGGACTGTGAATTAACCCACTGTTAATGGAAGGGCAACTCTGTTCCTATGACTTCACAGGAGTTTTATGAAGGCATGTTGACTCCTTACAAAGCATTGGATACAGTTACGGTAAATACTATGAGGAGACCAAGAGGAGATTATTCATCTGAGTATGAATGAAATACTGATATTAAAATGAGCACTGAATAAAGCCGAGGTCTGGGGGTGGGGAGGGATGTAGAGGGAATGAGTTTGTAAGAGAAGGCAGCTATGGCAGCAAGGACGCATGCAAAGGAACTGCGCTGAACTAAGTGCATTGAACTCCGATCTTACCTTACTTCTGTGATAGGGTATTGCTGTTGAAAATGTCTATTCCCCAACTCATGTACTCATAAAACAAGGAAGAATAAAACCAAAGAAAACATAAAAATTAGTTTCTATCACACGGGAAGCTTGATGTTTTCAGGATGTTCCTCCAACAGGTGTTGGATTGGAACAAACAGCTTGAATAGGTGATTTGTATGCCATTTGTTACATCTGGCAAATGTAGTTAGTAATGGTCTTCTGGGGGAGCTGTCAGTCATTCCCAGCAGGCACACTGCTAATCTCCATAATTACACAAGCCATTATGATGTAATGCATGCTCAAATAATTTTGCATCTTCCATTTTCTGTATCGTCCACCTCCTTTGCCTTTAAACTCTTCATGGTGAGGAGCATCTCAGTATTTGTAGTTCGATACAGCATGTGCACGCTTCTTGCTTTGTTTTTGATGATTAATGAATTGACTTTGCTTTTTAAATGGTGAAAGTTGTAACTAAAGCATGACATCAAAACAAGAATAATGTCTGGAATTTCTAGGTCAGTTCACTGATACACACAATTCAGAGAAATCAGTGAAGTCTTCCCAGCATTGGTTTTGTTTAGTTGAGTATCAGTTGATACAGTAAATGTAGTCCTGCTAAAACTGTTCTGGTCACCATCTCTTAGCAAAACTTGAAAAGCATCTCCTTCTGCATAAAGGCTAATCTCAGTGAACTCATAATCTTTTCTGTATGGTAGAAACTACCTCAAAATAATGTCTAAGCAACTCAGAAATGAACAGTCTTGGCAACACCTGTAGGGAAAAGCAGTAACCTTTCCCTTTTAAGTATGAGATAGTCTGTCTTTACCACATCACACAGAAAGTCTGTTACAAAACAAGATCATGAACCTGCATTGCAAAACTGTTTGCTCTCAGAAGAAGAGTTCAGTAAATGCCAAATTCATAAGCAAACCTAAAAAAATAAACAAAGGAGCCCAATTCTGTTACCATCCCTCATGGGACCCGGGGCTATATATATCTATTTGATTTTGGCCCTAAAATTAAACTACCAGCTTCTTTGGTGCATTGTTTGCTGATTAGTGTATTGCAGTTGTGGGAAAACACAGTCACTACAATGTGTGCGCTGGATGAAAACTTGTTTGCACAACAGCTGTGTTTGTCTTAGTTGCCTGCCTTGTGTGTCTCCACCTCTTAGCTGCATGAGAGTTATAGTCAATGATGTAACTCCTACAGTATGGAAAAAATACAGTTTTGAGAGCCACTTCTAAAAGGTTGGATATAGCAGTGTCTCATTTACTGAGGAATGCAGTCAAGCAAAGAAACAAAGAAATCAAACCAAAAATGCTTGAAATATCACATGCGTCTTTTCAGAGCTCTGTGTTTCATATGTCAGTGCCATTTTCCCCAAAGTGACGTACCTAATTCTCAACTTGGCCCAAAGGAATTTAGGACATCCGCGGTCAAAGTGAAAAAGCAGGAGGTTCTTCAGAGGCAGGCATCAATAGCTCATTCTCCCAGCTGGCTCCTTTCCAGCTCACCAGTATCACAGGGTGCTGTCAAAGATCACTCCTGCTTTGAGATGTAGTCCCTAGGCAATGTGTAGAGAAAACTGTATCACTGAAGGATTTCTGTTTGGAGCAATCCACCAACAAACTAAATGAAAAAGATGCCAACTCTATCCCGCACCTTTGCTCTGTATTACTCCTTTTCCCTTACTCCTCTAAGCAGCCACCCACCCTCACTGATATTTAATCTGTTTTTTTCAAGGGACAGAGATCTGCGCTGGGGAGTAACCATTGAACTCTAATTGTGGCTCAAGGTATTACCAGTGGCATCTCGCATATCTCATTTTAAGAAAAGGATATGCATTCCAGGAACATAAACTTAAATTATCTATTTAGAAGAATATTCAGATTACAAAACCTCAGAGACAGGAAGTGTTGGAATCAGTGCCACCTAGGCAAGTAGCACTTTTTAAATTCAGGCATAAACTACTGAAAACTTTTTTTTTTTCTCCCCAGACAATTTATCTTAATTACAGATGTCTGTCCCGGCAGCTTCTCTTGCAGCAAAATTGAATTGAAAATCCATGCAGGGAAGAATTCCAGTTCAAATCCCTTTTATTTTTATTTGTTGTTTTACATATCCATTTTTAGGCCTCAACTCTTTTTTCTTGAGCCATGCACTTCTGGAATGTGTTGTTTTAAATTTTACAGCTGGATAAAGTGAGAGCTAGTCACCCTCTATCCAGAGCACAGCTAATTGGAATCTCACAGGAGGCGTCTCAGGAGAAGAAGTTTAAGAGATTTGCCCAAGCCATGAGGCTTGTAGGAAGTCAGGGCAGAACTTTTGCTCAAGAGGTAACTAAAGCAGATGACATGGCCTCCTGGAACAGGGATTAGCTCACTGTAAAAGGAGGGGGCTGGAAAATAAAGAAGAAGATACACAGAGCATTTCTGACTCCTAGAAGCAATTAGATGAGTGGGTACTGCAGCAGCACCCCTCTTTCTCAGACTGAAATCTTCTGTCCAAGAGAAATTGTTGGGAAAGAGATGCATTTAGCACTGCTGCTATGAGAGAAAATAACTTGGCTGACAGACATCCATTTCTAACACAGTAAGCATGAACCGGGGCGCGATGTCTCCTGCCAGCCTTCATGCTGGAGATCCTGCACTAATGGTCAGAGAGCTGCAAGAAAAAAAGTGCCCCAAGCTCTGCATTTCTGGAATCAAAGCCATCGCTCATTATGCCATGTGCACCTAGGCTACCACTTTTGATCCCCGAATTGTTACAGGAGATAAGTGGAGCATGCTTCCATCAGAGTAGGATGCTTCCAGGATTAGCCTCATTATAAGAAACCTTTTAAGTCTTATTATTGATAAATTATACTGCTTTGTTGCTGGCACTTTTCAAGCCAATGGAGTTACTGGCTAGATGACCCATCCTCAAGATGAAATGAAAAACAGGAGCAAATTTGCAGGTGGGAGAGTTCAAGGTCCTGTTTCTGAAAGATGGTAGATGCCTCTTAATTTTATTTATTGTCATAGAAACACATAAAATTTTCAGCATTCCTTGTGACCTGGCCCTACATAGTCAAGTATTTGGATAAAATTAAGTTACGTTTACAAAACTGCTATTACTGTCAGCTGAAATAAGCTGAAATAAGCACTACTGGCAGTCAAGAGACCTTTTAGAAAAATAACAACTTTTTATGTGACATGAAGAGAGACTTCTTAACTAACTCTGTTGTCTGTACTTGGTGCTTTCGTTACTTGTTCCTGAAAATACATCTTTACTGTTCTGGAAAATGGTTGTAAAAATGACCCCTTTTTTCTATAAGCTTTCCTACTGAAGTATTTATAAAATACTGTGCATTACAACATTTACAGAGCAATAGTGAAACGAAATAAATCCCTTCCCTGCTCCAAGCAAAAAATTCTAATAAAACCCTAAAGGTCATTATCTTCAAAATACGAAGAGCGCAGGACTTCAGTTTAAAAACATGGAAACGAAACCCGGTTACAAAAGCTATAGTTATTTGTGGCCTAACTACACTCAGCTGTGGAATAATTGCAGCACATCATAGCCTCCTGCCCCACCACTTTGTCCTTGAAAGATTTTGGATTAGCCAGTTTGTCATGACCTGATTTAAAAAAACCCCAAGTAGGCAGGCAGGAAGCGGGCTCCGTGCAAACTCTGCGTGGTACTGCCAAAATAAACATGCCTGGTTGCTGCAAGGTTTCTGCCAAAAAACGAGGATAGGACTCGACTGGAGGCAAAGGGAAAGAAACAGAGAAGAAATAACAGTTTGGCATCGAGGAAGGGACAGTGCATAGGACTCTTCAAAGCGAATGGTCATTGCAGTAGGACCCTTCCCTGCAACTCAGCCAAGAGCCGAGCGGCACCTTGTAGGGCATCCTCAAGCATGGGAACACAGAGACTTTGCTGACACCAGCAGCTTCGTCTGGTTCCAGCAAGTGCCTCAGAAAGACCTGCATCCACCCATAAACATCTCTAGCTTTAACCTTCAGCCCTGGGGCGCTCAGTCAGGGCTCAAGGACAAATATCTGGCACTCAGCAGCCTGCTGGTGGGTGAGTCTGGACCCTGCTTTTTGCATATGGAAATCTGTCAGAGATACCAAACCATACGCATTTTTCCTCTTCCCCCTCTCCTTTTCAGGAGTTGGATTTGATGATCCTTATGGGTGCCTTCCAACTTGAGATATTCTATGATCCTGTGATTCCCTGACCTATTTTGCCTAACCACTTACGTGACTCGAACTTCCAACTTTGCCGCCTGACGTTTTCCAGAGCTCCGCTGATTCTCTTTGATTTGCCTGTTTCTCCAGATACGACATCAAACTGTGAAATAGGTGAGATTACAGCAATCAAAGTGAAAGCTGAGGAAGGAAGTGAACTCCACCAAAGCTTTGGGCATAGAGAAAGAAGTATTATCTGAGGGCACCTTCACCCATCACCTGTTCCGGCTGTATGGCGTGGACTTGCTGTTAGCTACCTTTGACAAATGGGAGGCTGTAAGCAGTGCGTTAACTGGCTTGCAAATAACATTTCCACTCCTCCTAAGCCCACGATCAGTTCCAGTGGTGATGGCACATGCAGGCAGAGAGCACAATTTCTTAACAATCTGTGCTCTGCAGCAAAAAAGCAGGTTAATATTGGGAAAGAGGTACATCGCCTCCCATTAAGACTGAGCTCAATAAAGGAGAAGATGTAAGATCTGAATGGAGACTTGGGATACTTGATCCCATGCTGAGACAGTTTCAGCAAAGGGGTATGCTTCTATAAGCCAGGGACAAACATGCCTTCTGGAGGGGTTTTGGGTAGAGCACAAGTGTTGCATACCATTGCATTTTGACAAAGATAGCTTCATCACAAGGCAAGGTATGTCTGGAATACCCTCCCTGAACCTACCTCTCCACGTTAGTAACCTGTCCACAGATTTGCAGGAATTGGCATCCAGGAAAACATGACATTGTAAAATGGAAGCAAATCCAAATCTTGCAGGTTGTCAAAACAGTCTTCCCAGTACAACTAATAAAAGACTAAAGGAAGAACACAATACAAGTGGGGGTTGATACAAACAAGCAGAGAACAGTGAAAAAGTAGCAAGTACTTTCCTGATAAACTCAGGGAACATCTGTACTGGTAGACAAAAACAATGCTAGCAGCAGCACATGATGGATGTTACAGAAAATGTAGTTAACATCTCTGTACGCAGTCCAGGAGCCAATGTTGTAGCACTAAAGCTATGGGAATTTTGGCAAGGAAAATCCAATCCACAAATATAAGGATTACAGATTATTAGAAAGGATTCATTGCTTTTTCTGCAGGTCATCTTTATTGCAGCCTGCTTCTGGGTCTTTGTTTAATATGCAAATCTAAAATTAGGAAGATCCACTCAGGGAGATTTAATCCCAGGAAGGTTCATGGCAGCTACTGACTCAGCAGTAGGAAGTCACAGCTTAATAGTTTAATCGTTTAGATATTAGCCAAGGACTGCAAAGGACACACACATTTCATTCAGCTCTGAAACACTCTTAAGCTGCCTCTAGCATGGATTTGATGAAGAAACGGGGGAAGCATACTGCAGCCCTGGCTGGGGGAAGGTCAGTAAGGCACTTATGACTTGTCTTACAATTCAAGATATGAAGCATCCTAATAGAAAGAGTCTCTTGGGCACAGGAAAGCAACACTAATGCACTGAAAGCCTAGCAGAACAAAAAAAGTAATGAAACAAACTCTGTCCTAAGCCTGCAAGTGCTAAATAGACTGAGGGACTGGGTACTTCCTCACCCCCCGAAGCCCATCTGTTTCTCCCCACTTGGCCTTCTTTGTCTGTGCTAGCTCAGGAGCCATCAGAGCCCTCAGCCAGTCTCAGTGTGGAATTCCAGGTACAAGCTGGAAAATCAAGATTTCAGGGAATTATCCCTAAATATGAGGTTTTCATGCAAGAGGTAAAAAAATCGTACTCCACTGTCTAATCATGCAGCAGAATGGGTAAATAAAGAACAATGCGATACAGATGTGACACTGGCAGTTGTGTGCGGAACTGCTGTATGCAAATTATGACTCTGTGAATACAGAAAGAAAATAAAGGCAAATGTAAAAGAAGAAAGGCAGATACACAAAATCAAGAGCAGAGATTATGTCAAAGAAATGCTAATAAGGATACTACCTATTTTGACACTGTTTTGCCTTATCTAAGTTCCATGACTGTATTTCAAGAAGAGTTTGGAAATTTGTGGGCAGAAAGTTCTGCATTAGCACCGTTCAGGGTCAGAGGGGTAAAATCAGAGTGCCAGGCCTCTCTTTCATTATCCAACTCAAGGCTATGAAGTAGCTCAAACTGTAGAAGGCATTTGGATTAGGATTGTAACATCTCAATTTAAGTAAAATATATGCTTGTCAGCTGGTTGACACTCAGGTTGTTTTTTCTACCCTTCTGCACATGGAAGCCTCAGCTCTCTGTCTTGTTCCTCTGATATTTTCTGATCCCATATCTGCCAACCGGCCTAACTAAAATTGACCTGAGCTGCCTATAATGGTAACTTCTATATGCTAAACTACAGATGAGCTAAACTACACCATAAATAAACTATATGCTTATATTCTATCATTAAACACCTCCTGCATTTCTTGAACTCAATCCAACACCCAGGTGTCGTGAAAGAGCTGGGATGAAAACAGAACTACCCCAGGAGAGCCCCTTTGCCTCAGGCTGCCTGACCCAGCCAGTTGTGTCCCTCAGCCCAGCCTGGGAATGAGCTTGAGTATGTGGTGGAAGGAAGGGAAAAATCAAAGCCACGTTTGGGCTGTGCAGCCTGGACGCACCATACTCACCCTACTTTTCTTTGCAGTGGGAACATGGGAGGATGGATGATATTTGGGCACAGGACCGGAGTGTGAGGAAGAAGATGTGGCACTTTGACATCTCCCGCTTTCTTCTCTTCCTCCCCTCCCTCTTTCTTGCCCCCAGCCTTCCTACCTTTTCGCTGCCATTACTGTCTGCTCAGCCTGCTGCGTAGGCAGCAGCGGCAGCAGGAATTACAGAAGTTCTGGAGTATTTGCCTCCTCTCAGTACCCCTCACCTGGGTGCAGGGTGCATATGTTTCTTGCTCTGCCCTGGCTATGACCCGACCATTTGTCCGCCCAGGGGAAAGCAGTAGGAATACCTGCGCAGGAGATGAACGCCCAGAAGGGATCTGGCCCAGGGTGCAAGAAACACGTCGGGTTCCCCTTGCTGGCAGGAGCAGTGTAAGCTGTCCCACTGGTAAGCTCTGTCTGATTCAGGTTCAAGAAGTGCTTGAAAAACTGTCAACCTGCCATTGAGACAGCATGATGCATTTCCCTGTAGTAGGGCTTTAGCAGACAAGCAGAATCAGCCTGAAAGCAGAAACCACGGTCCCAGACCAATAGCCAGCATATATTAGGATCTCACTAAGAATGAAGTTGGCAGGGCCAGAGGGACATATTGCTAAAAATACATTTGGCAGTTAGCAGGAGAGAAGCAAGACAAAAATCTGCTTCACTCAGCGCTCTTTGGCCACATATCCTTAAAAGAGCAGGAGGTCCCACAGCAGGCATTCGCTGAAATCATCCTCTGTGGGTCCAAATAGTAAACCTGTATCAGTGGATTCAATACTGAATCCTGTTCAGTCCTGGAAAAAAATGGGGAAGGAGAAAGTATAACCATTCTTTCCAAGGAAAAGATCAAGTGTTAAAGCAAATACATGCAGATTAGGAGTGAGACAACTAGTAGGTGCATCACACTGAACTCAGCTTCTATCCCAGAAACTCATCAGAAGGAGAAAGCTGATGAAATGAAACTCCACTTTATCTTTTTACTCCACTTTCTTTTTTTAAAGTATTTTCTCAGTGCCTGTGATGCATAAGGTTTCTTTGGAAAGAAATGTTTCTTGGGAAAGAGAATTTATTAGCTAAGTGCCGGGTCCTGCACTTGGGTCACAACAACCCTATGGAATGCTACAGGCTTGGGGAAGAGTGGCTGGAAAGCTGCCTGGTGGAAAAGGACCTGGGGGTGTTGGTCGACAGTCAGCTGAATATGAGCCAGCAGTGTGCCCAGGTGGCCAAGAAGGCCAACAGCATCCTGGCCTGTATCAGAAATAGTGTGGCCAGCAGGAGCAGGGAGGTGATCGTCCCCCTGTACTGGGCACTGGTGAGGCCGCACCTCGAGTCCTGTGTTCAGTTTTGGGGCCCTCACTACAAAAAAGACATTGAGGTGCTGGAGCATGTTCAGAGGAGGGCAACCAAGTTGGTGAAGGGTCTAGAGCACAAGTCTTGTGAGGAGCGGCTGAGGGAGCTGGGGTTGGTTAGTCTGGAGAAAAGGAGGCTGAGGGGAGACCTTACTACTCTACAAGTACCCGAAAGGAGGTTGTAGGGAGGTGGGGATCCGTCTCTTCTCCCAACAAGCAACAGGACAAGAGGAAATGGCCTCAAGTTGCGCCAGGGCAGGTTTTAGGATATTAGGAAAAATTTCTTCACTGAAAGGGTTGTCAAGCACTGGAACAGGCTGCCCAGGGAAGTGGTTGAGTCAAGTATGTCCTGGTCGAGGAGCGCTGGGGAAGATATCAGTCAATGGAGTACTATGTTGCAATTGCATTTTAACTGTCAAAGTTATTTTTCAAAACTTCCTAAAAGGTGTAATTTTGTCCTCATTGCCTTCAGTTTCATTGTGAACGCACTGAAGTAGGTCAGCTTATATAAGACATGGGCTTTGGGGTTTTATGAGGAAAGGAAAAAAAAAAATCATCATCAACAGGAAAGCTAGAAAGGAAGAGAACTCAGAATAGGAGAGCAGATATGGAGGAGGAGCTGAGGGGGAGGGCATTTGTATTTACTGTCAGGGACAATATTGTCTCCTAGAAGAGGAAAAGCACACAATACTTGCAGAGCTTCTGCTGCTCTAAGTTTGTGTACGCTGCCTCTTACTAACTAATGTGTGTCACCTCCGCGGTATGGTAAACCACTTGACCTCCTTTTGACATTCCCTTTTAGTGAATATCATCCGATGGTAAATGAAGAGTGTCTGGAAGGCACAGCAGGGCTTCTTGCAAACACTTTTAAGAAATTATCACACTTCTTGCCAGATTTCTGCATCCTGGATGCTTCCATGAGGGCAGAGCTCCTGTAGGGGTTTGGGGAAGATGAGTCACACCATTGCAGTGGCAATAACGCATGTGGATGAACCTCTTTTCACCCTTTCTAAAGCATCATTTGCCGTGTCTACCTAGGTGACTTTTGACTCTTCAGGTGGTAGGCGTGGTAAAGCAAACCCAGCATCGTAGTATCTTTTTCTCTTGGTTGTTCCAAGTCCTCCACCTTGCAGGCCTCCACCTTGGTCTGGTAACCAGAGTGGGAAGGTAAGTAAAATTTGCTTCTGGCAGCAGAATAGGAGGAGAGGATGTGCTGCCTCATGCCTTGCAAAGTACAACAGTGTTTCTGTAAGTGCAGGGGTGTCCATAAGAGACTGCTGATAATCGTCTCCAAGCCACATGCTCTGCTGGAGGCAAAGACACTCTCCAGTTTATGAAAAACAGCAAAGTACCTGGCAATCCTGAATAAGTGTCACATAACCTTTTTGTGGTTAGGCTATGTGGGTTTTACTTTTCACAAATACAAGTGGCAAGAAAGAAGCATGCAGGGACGTAAGTCTCTTCACATGACTCAGAACTTTAAATCTGTCTTCTTGCTTAAGCCAAGTGTTGTGATCGCAGCAGAAGCACTTTGCTGGCACTGCATAGTTCTGCTAAAAGCAAGCTGCTTCCCATGGGCAGTTCCGTGCAGAGGAAATCTCCTTGGAGAGTTTCCTAAAAGGTTCCTACAAGAGATCCCCCACTAACTTCTACTTCTCAATATAAGCCCATGTTACCTGCCATCCAAATAATTCCTGGGAGTCAATGTTTCACTTCAGCAAAATTTAGTAGCAAACTGTAGCAAACTGAAAGTCTTGCATAAAATTGCACCTGATAAGCAAATTCTTGTATGACTTCTTGGTCAAAAAAAATTTGTACAATCAAAGTCTAGATTTTCATCCAAAACCAATCTGTACCTCACCTTGTGTGTCAAGGAGTTTACACAAGTTTGGGATTGGTATATGCTGCATTTGCATATACGAGAAGCAGCATAATTTAGCCCATCCAGCTATTTATTTTGATAATTATGCCTCTTATAACATGTTTTCATTGTAGCTGTTGTGACACCATGGATGGCAAAGATCTTCAAACTGGAATAGTGGAATTGGACTGAGAAAACCTCAGGACTTCAACTGATGTTTTTTAACTCTTCTGTAAGGTACCGCAGACACCTATTGCCTCATATACTCATTGCTGCTTTTCATCACAGATGGTCAATTTTACATTGTAAAAATGTGTAAAAACCCTGTAGTATATTAATTCCATTTTTCTCAAGTGCTCAAAAATTCTGAATAGTCTGCTTCAAAATGTCCTGTATTTTGCCTGTAGTAGTTTAAATTCCTAGCTACAGTACGCTGATCTCAATCTGAAATGAGACAGTAACCCTGCAAACAGAAGTGCTGCAGTTCTCTGCCTATCATTAGTACACGTCAACGCTTCATTAAACTGTCCAGAGCCTGCAAGCGTAAGACAAATGGACTTGATTTTGAAAAGAGGCAGAAGGAAAAATAATAATTTTTCATCCTGTGTGTTTTGTTGATTAATGGACATACATTCAATTGACAGGGGTAAAAATTTGAATGGACAAAAAAGGCATCATATTCCTATAGTTGAAAGTCAGGTGTCTGCAAGCCATTACCCTTGTTAAGGTTGAAAGACTGATGGTTCCTAGCATGGGCCATCAGATAGTCTCCTCTAGATACCCTGGGAAAATCAGAAGTTATCATGCAGTCCATTAGCTGCAAATTCCAATCTGTAAGGTCAGGGCTGAGGCACAATGGATATGAGAGTGCATGATATATTTAAATCGGTGTTGCACCTCTTTTGTAGACAAAAATCTTCAGTTTCCAGTGATACTTGTCTTGCTGAAAGCCATTCTGTATCTCGGAGAGTTCATGATTTTTAAATGTAAAGGTTTGAAGCCACTGAAGTGCAGTCGTACATTATGTATAGGCAGAGAGACCAAGCTATTCTAAGAAAAAACACCGGCCTCAGAGGCGAGGAGAGAATAAAGGCAAAAGAAATAAAGCAGCAAAATGGGTACATTTATGAACATAATTTAAAAAATATAAAGGTAAAATAAAGTTTTGTAAAAATAATTTATTGCACACATTAAGTATGCTTTTATCAGGCTAACTTTAAAAAACAGAGGCAAGTTATATATAAGGAGTGTGCTTATTTTTAGTCTATAGGAGGAAGAAAATCAGGCAAAGAGGACAGAAGCATGGGGAAATGATATCAGGTAATAAGCGAGTGAACATTAAGGAGTAAAAAGGATAATAACCATCCTGCAGTGAAAAATGAACATTTGGGATGACACGGGCTAATTTGTCAGGATTGCTCAAAGCCTCTCATGGTGTTTAAATTCATGAGTGACCAAAACCATAGCTGGTTTCAAGTCATCGTAAATTCTCAATGGGGAAACCTAAAGTCTATGTCTATCTGACAAAACATATTTTTTCTCCTTATCACCCTTGGTGCTTCTCTTAGACTAACAGTACCACTAGTAGTATTTTAAAACACTTGGTGCTGAAAAAAACTGAAATAATCAGAGTGAGAAATGCAAGAAAGAACATTGAAAATCAGGGAAAAAAATGTAGCTTTACTCTGTGACAGTTTACATGGAAAGAAATTAATTGGGTGAAATGAAACTATATTTCCCTGAAAATCACAAGATTTATTGTAACAAGATAAAAACTGTTTGGAAGAATGGTAACCGTTACCGGTGCACATTGTGCAACTGTGAGATCCCAGAATCCTGCAGAGCTCCTGGGTCCAGCCATGTCCCTACTCCACACTAGGGCATGACACAGGTATCCACCATTCTCCTGAGAACAGAAAGCTGGGTGAATGTGCAGGATTTGCACATCTAAGTAGTTTTGCTGTTTTCTGAAAGAATGAAATCCTTTTATTTTATGTGCTATGTCCAAAGGGCTTTGCACCATCTCATACTGTATTTCAGAATTGATTTTCTCCTGCTCTGCTTGCACAAGTTCCAGCTCTAACACTGCAAATGTTATAAACAAAGGCTGAGGGAGGAAAATCATGGTTATAGCTCCCTGCTCAGTTTTCATAATGTAGATCTTGATACTTCAGAAAATGGGGGCTTTTTTCCCAGTGCCTCTGGAAATTTATTTGCCCCTGAATCTCAGTCTATTTACAGATTGGAAAAAGACCCAGCTGGGCAAGGCGAGCAAATGTAGCACTGATAATCACGAAATTACAATAGATATTCCTGACCATTGCACAGGTTTCAGAGAGGGAAGAGCTTCCCACTGCCAGAAATTATATTTCTGTTTTGGCAAGAGCGAGACTAACCCTAATAAGTTACTTAAGAACTCAGACTTATTAGAACTCATGTGGCAGCTATCTGAGAATCTGAGAAGGTATAGCGAGCTCCTAAACAACTGATTTAATTAAATGCAATTAAGGACTAAGAGGTATCAGATGCTTGCAATCATTTTCTCTTGATCTAGCAATTCATATTAATAACTCTCAGAGAGCATTTTCAAATTTGGTGTGTGTGTGTGTGTATCCAAACAGCAAATTCTGCTATATTATGATATTCAAATTCTGTCTGGGGAATATGAGCCAGGCCTAGCAAATTCAAACACCGAGGTGTTCTCTGTCCAGTGGAAGCCACCTGAAGACTACAAATACTACCTCCAAAAATTCCCTGTGAGTATAAACCGCAATCCTGAAAGAACATATTTGGACTCACTGGGTGAGTAATTTTTATGTGTTAACTACATTTATGTGCTTTGTCTGACACACAGATTGGCTACCAACTCTGTCTCTAAATTATTTTTGCAGAAGTAGAGCAGCACCCTTACAAAAAGCATAGCTTGAACCATATTATGAATTAAACTAATAAAAGGCCTAGCCAGTAATTCCTTCTTAGCAGATAACAAAATAGAAAAAAGTATCAGAGATTTACTGTAGAGGGAAATTATTATTTCAAGGCTGATTCTATAAATGTAAAGTATTAAGAGAATTAGACCTGTTCTGTTCTGTAAAATATTAAACGAAATTACTTTTCCCACCCATATAATTGATATTTCTTTTTTTAGGTGATGAATAGTCTACATTGTGGTTGATATATTAGCCCTTACAAGTTCTTTAACCCACATCCCAGAAATAATTAACCTGAAATTACTCTGTGCAATGCAATGTAAAGTAAAGATAATAGTTTAAGAATCTGAACACCAGTTTTGGCGAAGTCAAACTGTCAGCACTCATTAATACCAGGTTTGAATCTGAAAGAACTAGAGAGTCCTTCCACTTAAAAAAAATTAAAATACACTTTTGGTGGGTGCTTCCTTGATGTGGGATAGCATTTGTCATCATCATGCAAAAACAAAGGAGAGTGAATATTGTATTCCTAGAAACATTTGATATCTTTATTCACCGAACATGCCAGGCAGCTTGAACTCCTGACGCCGGTGGGCATGTGCCGAATGCCATCCAGGCAATCAAAGTCTCCATAGGTAAACTGCAAAGAAAGGCTTGGGTCTTCTATAACGGCATGACTTTTTTTTCTTCTCAGTGTTCTCACAGAGCAGGGAAGGGAACCTGGTAGGCCATTGTCCTAAGGAACGTCCCCTGTGAAGAGGGGACCATCCCATGGCTGCCAGCCTGGGGTTCCTTCAACTGAAATGCTTCAGAAGCATCCGAGCTGGCACAGAGCGATGCACAAGGGAGAATTTAGCCAGTTTTGTAATCCCTGTATGGTTTAAATGACTTACAATAATGTTAGCTCTTGCGCTAGTAGCGCTGTTCCTGTGTAGGAACATTTAGGGAATACTGTAAATCCTTCAGTAATTTTACGGCCAAGGCGGTATAATACAGTTATTTTGGGCTTCAGCTCACAGTGCCATACGATTACATCAGCATCTTCATTTTCATAAAAAAGAAATGGCAAGCTTCTTGCCCTTACAGAAAGCTTTAAAGGAAGAAGAAAAGCTTTAAAACATGAAATTGATGCAATGTCATCTGCCTGAGGGCCTAACGCAAGAGCTCTAAAGAGACTGATGCAATGTGAAATGCTTGAGAGCCTGAAATGTGCTCTAAAGAACAAAAACTCCACTACACATCTTCATTTCCTATTTATCCCTGAATCCATGGTCCCAGCGAAGATTGTGACAACCACCCTTGCAAAGAGCAGTGAAAAGGCAAGAACAGATATCTGTGGTAAGCCCTGCCTACTAACTAAGTCACGTGCCCTGAAAATTAATGTCGATATTATAGGTTACTCTGCTGCTCTTGCTTCCTCTCTTACAAAAATAAAAGGTTTCTATTTTTCACTGCTACTTTCAGTAGTTAAGTAGGACTATGGCAGAAGGCTACAGAGTATGGAGCCATGGAAGGCTTGTTGGCAGTACATACGGGCTCTGAATTATCTTATTCCAGCCACCACGTATTGGGAATGTCATTTAATAAGAGGATGTAATATGTGGATGTAATGCGAAGTAATGTTGAAAGTTCATGAATGTTGCATAGCTTGGTAACCTATTATTTTTCTGTGTAAAGAGCCCTGGAAGTACACATGGGGATAAGGGAAAGAGCTGAATCTGTCAGGAAACTGTGTTGAACAATTATGCAGTTACGGCTAGAAGCAGAAAAAAGCTGGGACTCTGTAGAAAACTAGAATTAATGAAGCCCATTCTTTCCTTTGAGCCATAATGTTATCAGCCTGCTTTACTCTCGGTTTATAGAATTGGCTCATCTCCATTTTTTTAAACTCACTTATGTGGTATAACTGGAGGCATCATCTGGCCTTTTGGTATTTGTTACTATTTTCATCTATTAAATCATTTAAGTATTTTTGTAATTAATAAAGGCTTGTAAGTGTTTGTTTTTTTTTTTTCTTTGGGCAAAGCCATTTTAATTGCTTGGCTGCTAATCAGCTAACAGTAGTTGGTTTGAATATTTGTGATCTGACAGTGTATTCTCAAGAGACTAAAAATATGTACATTTCTGATTTACTAGAAGTAACTGTAACATTTAACTGACTGAGGTCTCTATCCCACAGTGAACTTAATATAACCTTTGGTATACTATTGGCTTGCAGAATAAAGACAACCTTAACAGCGAGTTAAAAGAAAATAGGACTGAAGAAAGAAGTCACGGTAAAGCATCTGGCATACAAATAGGAACAGAAATATATCTGCATGTATATGTATTTCTACTTATTTTTACTTCTCTCTCATTAGCCCCATTTCTGTGGCTACATTTCTGAAGAAAATAAGCTGAAAGAAAGAGAAAGATGTTCAGAACGTTTTTTTAAGTAACGAGGGATATAAATTGACAAGCAATAAAAGCAGAAAGAAGGGAAACAGCAGCGTAGGCCATAGCCAGATTTGCTGCTGTGGCTCCAGCTGGGTAAGAGGTTACTGCTGAAGCTGCTCATCGCCACCTCCCCCTCGATGTTACTGCCTCTCCAAGATCTGCAGGCGTAACTGAACATGCAGATTTGAGCTGTGTTATCTGACTTTTGGGAGTCATTCAATGTGCAACCCTGCCAACAGCTTCAAAGTCACTACTTCTGCAGGGGCAGTAGCATCCATCCAAGGGTCTACCTGGTGATAGGAACCCCAATAACTCAGCTCAACCGCCAGGAGAGCACTTCTGACCAGCTAAATTTGTGTCAATCCAACAACACCAGATTTTTACTACTGTAATTAAGAGCAGAATGTGATGCATAAAAACTGCAAACAGGTTGGGAGCGAAAGTGCATCACTTTGGAGGAATAGGAAATGAAGAAGTTAAGAGAAAAAAAAAACCAAAAATGAGGTAGAATCTGGCTCAGATGTATAAACCATCTGTACTGTGTATCAGTGGAGCAACAAAGATCGACAGCAATACAAGCTTTGAGGCCATGTGTAAGGGGAAGAGACTGCAAAATGCAGTTGTTTGCTTATAACCAAGGACCTGTTCCAGAGGAGTCTTTGGCAGTGATCTGTGCTGCGTGGACTGCTAGTGAGTCTCCAGGTGCTACTCAGGTGTAGGATTTTGTTTTTTGGTTTTTTTGTTGTTTTTTTTTTTACTTTTAAAGCTATAAGAAGCACTTTACTCCTTTTGCCAGATCAATACTTCCACCCCAAGATGTAGCTTGATTCTGCAAAGCATTCCTGGCTTTTGTCTGCCTGAGTGTGGATCTCGCAGCTTTGTCAATAAACCGTGAAATCCCTCATTTCACTCAGCACAGAGGAGTGTGAATGGAGGTGCTGGGGTGAGACATTGAGATATCGCTTGAGTAGGAAGTCTTACAGTTGTGATGTTCTCAGAGATATCTGTTTTGGTGGGGAAAACAACCAGTGACTGTTCTCTCAACAGCCAGTTGAATTGTGGGAGGGTGCTTAGCATCGAGCCAGTCCTCAGCACAGTAATCCTATAAATCCAAAGAAGTTAATGGAATAAAGAGCTTTTTTTTATGACTTGGGAGCCCCCCGTGGCTGCAGATTTGGCAGCAGTGTCTGGCTTCATGTTCCAGAAATCTCACAAAAAGCTTTATGGTGAAAAAGCGAGGCATATTAGATCTCTAAGCCTTTGACACATATTTCTCATCATAAACCCTGGTATTTTTTGTCCTTTTCTACAGGCTTGTGGATTAGTTTTGGATGTCTCACTCACATAAAGACTCTGCAGCTTAGTTTTCCATATTATTGTGCCCTCAATGCATACTTGCTTTTATCTCCTACAGGCAGTATTGGCACCCTATAGGCAGTCAAAGCATCTGACGTTGTGGGATGACTTTTACACCAAAAAGGCAGGTGTCTTGTGCCAGCCCAATCCCTTTCCACTGCAGTTACTCATCGTTATTTATTAAGGAATCAGTACTTTTCAAATTGGCTTCCACAGTTATAAGCCTTTCCAGCACAATACAGCTTTGAGCTATCATTTGGACAGGGCTGGTGACTCAGATAGGAGTGTGTCTTCCCTAATTCTGTTTATTCTGTGTTTAAAAAAGTACCACAGAAAGGACTGCCACTGTCTCCGAGCAGGGACTTCTGAGAAGAGACAGAAAGATTCACCTTTTATAGTGAAAATTAACATGATCAGACTACTCACTGTCATTCCACGACTTATACAATCTCAGTAAAAAGCTTGTTCTCACCCCTATAAAATAAAGGCAACATGAGAAAAACTTTAGACTGTACCCAGCTCCCACATGGGAACCCTGTGAAGGTAAGCAATTACCAACTCTATTCTCCTCCCTACTTGTAAAACCTCTTAGTCTGGAACCGAACCCACTCTGTGCTGGGGTGGTGGCCCTACTAAGCTCCCTTTAGTACTGTAGGAATTGAACAGCCCATACTTTTCTGAAAATTAGGCATATAAGAATAGAAAAACAACCCTGCTGGGTCCAACTGCTGGACGATCCAGACCAAATGCTTTGTCTCCAGCACTGGCAGTAGCAGAGGTTGTGTAAGGAGAGCACCTGAGCCTGGGCACTTTCTGCAGCGCGGTCCCTCAGTATCCACAACTGTTGAACTGGGGATGTTAGAGGGTATGTCCCTTTAGTGTCTGCTGGTGGAGCTGAAGACAGTTTGCCTGTGCCTTTTTTGAGCTTTCTGAGAACATCAGAACCACAATGTCCTAGGGCAGCAAGTTCCATAAGTTCGGACCTTGCTATCTAGAGCAGTACAGCTTTCATCTCTTTTAAACTCATCTCCTACTAGTTTCATTGAGTGACCCTCAGCTCTCACACTGCAAGACTTGGTGAACAACAGTTCCCCATTCAGCTTGCAGTGACTTTGTAAATCTCAGTTATATCCCGCTCCGCCTTCTCCTCTCCCCACCAAACAGTCCCAGTCTTTTTGGCCTTTCCATGCAAGGCGACGGCTCCATCCTTTAAAAATTTCATTGCCACGTCTAACGTCTCCCTGCCCGTGTTGAGGTGCACAGGACCAGATCTGCCTGCATGCAGGGCACAAGCTGTGGCTTTGCCGCAGCGGTGGCCCCGAGATGCCGTCTGTCTCGTTGCCAGGACCCTTTCTGATGATGCCCCGATGGTGTTTTGTTGCTTTTCCAGCTGCTCCTGTGCACTGAGCCGGTGATTTCAGTGACCTGCCGGTGAGGGCTGCAGGAGCCCTTTCTTGAGTGCTCTAACTGCCTGTTTTGAGCTCAGTATGGTGTAAGTGTGACTTAGATATGCCAACTATACTTCTATCTGCACCGAAGCCTTTTTTGACTCCTCACTCAGGTCCCCATCGTCAGTGCACCGTTTGACTGCTAGTGTCCATAAACTTGGGGATTTTGCTGTCTGCCGCCCTCTCCAGGTCACTGATGAAGATGTTGAGTGAAACCAGCCTCACGTCCAGTCCCTGAGAGACACTACTGTTGACCCCTCTCTGCGCTGAACAGTGACAGTTTTGCCTTTCCTTTTGCTTCTTAGCCTGTCATCAGATTTCAGACTATGAAAGCACCTTTCTTCCAATCCCATAGAAATTTAATTTCTTTAATAGCTTTTCATGAGGAGTCTTGTCAAAGGCTTTTTGAAAATCCAAGCGTTATTATGTCCACTAGCAATCTTTTCCATAATTCACAAAATCCTCCTTGTCCTTGTAAATCATCAACATATAGAGTTACCACATGAGAACTAAGTGCACTTATCATTTGGCTTCAGAATTAGAAGCACCTTTAAGTCGTATGCTTTTATTCCTCAATTGCATTGTGCAAGGAATAGTCAAGGTTCCCCTCCTATGTGATGTACGTGCTAGCAGCAGGTAAGTGATAGAGCCTAATTCAAGTTGCATTTTGTATATTGGTAGCTCAGAGCATTCTCTAAAATGAAATCTGAAGAAAGAAATATATTCTTTATTTAAATATAGAAGCTGAACACATATGTGATTTTTAAAAGCTGGTTGTTTAAGGTCTACTCAAAAGAAAAGTCTGGGGTTTCATCCTGATCAAAATAGAAAGTAACAATGATTGCTAGGTCAAACTAAATAGTTTTAAAATCCAATATTATTATTTCATTAGATTGTAATATACTTTCACGCCATGTTAAATAGTTAGCTCAATTTTGAAATAAAACATTATTTTAAAATGAAAAAGTGTCACACTTCATTATAAAATATTATATTAAACAAACTGTTTCACATTTTAGGGGGTTTTCTGTATTTGTTGGCTGAAGCTTACAAGCCAAATTCTGGTATGAATTTGCAAGTAGTTCCAGTTGATCCAAAACAGCATTATCAGCAAAAGAATTTTTTGTATTAAAAATTTCAGCTACCTTTATATACAAATCTCTCAACTTGCAATTGTAAACAAAATATATACTACAGTATCATATGTTCTATTACTTGACTGAATATCAAAGTAGAATGTAATGAATGCACAGAGAAGTCTAATTTGAGAGTAACTCACATGTCTTCCTCTTTAAACTGCATAAAGTCAGACTTTCAAACTGCTTGTCTTGCATGCTTACTGACATATCGCTCATATGGTTTCCATACTATTAAACTGAACTAAACTAGAGTCTAACTTGGTAATTTGTGGTAATTCTCGTTTAGAGAATCAATCCTCTTAAAAGCAGAATTGTTTTGTGCCATACCTTTTCTCCTGTCCTTGCATCTGAAAATGCCTAAGGTGTCACCTCTGAATATGCCTCATATTACATCCATCTTTTGATAATTTTTACTTATAACCTCTGAGGTGTCTAAGTTACAAAAGGTTATTGTCAACATGCAGACCAAAAGGTCAGTCAGAAGGGGGGTTTGCACAGGGTGTAAATTTGGTATGAAATCATGATCAACTATGTATGAATCACTCTTTCAAAAGACAAATGCAGGTACTTGGTGATCTAACCACATGCCTCAGGGAAATTTACATGCCGGTGATGTAGTCTTCAGAATTTAATAATGCATATGCATTGTTAATGTGCTACTTAGCAAACCTAGGGAATATCATTTATCAGTCAGGCAGAATTTCTCCTAGCTTCATTTTTTCCCTGTTACTTTGCTCTACAATTCAAAATGAATAATCATCTAACATTTTACTTAATAAAAATGTATTTTAAAAAGATCTTTGGTGTTGGTAGGGGAGCTTTTGTTTATCACACAGGATTTGGGAGATAATGTTAAACAGTACAAATATTAATGGGCCTGCCTTTTAGCAAGAGCAATAAGACTAGGGAAAGTGGGGACAAAAGGTTAAGGGTGTCAAAAAGTGTAAGCAGGGAAAAAGACAATTTCAGCGTAGCAAAAATGAAAAACATTTATAAGAACCCGTTACTGACTGTACTTACTGGCAGGATTTGAAAACACTACCAACTACAACAGAGATGCCCCCCCTACATATTTCTTTACAATACTACGTAAACTTCGAATTTTCCTAAAAAGTGATCTCGTATTAGAGCTTTGTTCAATATTACAAATGACCCCAAAGGTTACAAAATCTGCAATATTAATGGATTTTTTGTTTTTTTTAACTTAACAAAAGCTCTGGAAGAGGGGAAATAACAGGCAATCAGGCTAAGCAGATTCCATAGTCTCAGTGTATTATGTAGGGGTATAACAAAGTACAATTTATAAAATCATGTAAAGGATCTCAAAATTGTTCACACCTTTCTAGCAGTAATTTATTGTAAAAGTTATGTTCAACATATAGCTAGTAACTATTTCTAAATGATAACAATGTCATCAGAATATAAACAAACTCACTACATCCTGAATCTGCAGTGTGACTCCCAGTGACTTAAGCTTTTTGTTTACATATCTGATATACCACCTAGGATACAGTTACAATGTGTTGTTTTCATTTAAATTTTAAAAACCAATAATTTTCTCTTCCCTTTGAAAGTAAAATAAGCAACCTGGGTCCAGTTTATCTAACTTTCAAGCATAAAAACCAGAAAGTTGAAGTAATCTGAACTCAATTATACTTTTAATGTTAGGAAAATATACTTCCTCCATCCCTTTGATATTGAAACAAATTAGTCCATACTATGCGTTAAGCAAAAGTGAAAATTAAACAGCAATGACATAAAAGATTATAAAAGCAACATAGAAAAATTAGAAAGTCTTGAAGCACTAACATTCTGCAACCTGTTTTTGAAAGATGCTTATTTCCAGGCAATAAAAACAAACTCTAGCAAAACCACTCCAAGTACAATTTAAAAACATGTGAGTGACATGTAAGCCTAATCCGACTTCCAGAAGCAAGTGGGTAGCCTTAACAGAAGTCCTTTAAGAAACATATATACAGATAGGAGAAAGCACCATTTGATCTTCATGTTTGTATTCTTTAATCTTTAAATGCCTTTAGAAGTCTGGCTCCTTACCATTAAAAAAAAAACCCCAAAAACCAAACCAAACCTTTTCCCTGAAAATCTTAGCAGGTAACTATGTTAAACTTTATCTGCTCTGTCTGTTGTAACAAAACCATGATTAATATTGTATTAACCTGTCACAGTTGCATTCAAAGACAATAATGCCCAGTCATGATGCTAAACCTTTAGCACCTGGAGTTAGGAATTATTTTTCTAATTAGGTTATTTCTTTCAATTTATCTTACTGCATGAAGCACATGGAGGTATCCAGTGTCCTAACATGCAGAACATCATATTACTGGAATATAAGAGATTAACAGAAAAATTGCTATCATAAAACCAATACAAAGCATGTTATGTACTCTTGCAATTACACCTTTTTCTTTAGAGCTTTGGTCATTGCAGCAGACATGCATATTTAGGTAAACACAACATTGCTGGGAAGTAGTTGAAAAATGTATCTAACCTGTCAGTTGAGGCAAAGTGACCCACAACCATCTAGCAGAAGAAACACTTTTGGGTGGGGTTCTGTGTACGGACTTTCCTCTTTGATTATGTTTCTTACTGGGACAGCTCTGATTTTGTATTGGTTAAACATATCGGTCCTTTGTAGTGATGGAGGAGGCCTGAGCGTTCAATACACGTGTTTCTTTCTGTAGATCATTTTCTAGCCAAGCAAGTGTGAGTTCACTTGGCTGACAGATGTTCACTGAGGAGCAAGGTAAGTGCAATGTACTTATATTATCAATTATGGATGGTGATGATGTGGCTCCCTCTACTGCAGTATCCTAGATGGTGTTGCTAGTCCCTGTCAGGGTTCTCTGGCTTGGCTATGAGAAAAAAGAAACAGTCCTTTTAAATAAAAACCAACCAACCAACTCACCCCAAAGATCACATTAATAAATTTGGCTCACTAAGAAATAGCTTTACGATTGTCTAGAGTAAGTCACGAAGATATACCTCATTTCAGATAGTAGAGCTGGCAGAAAGACAAAACACCAAAAGAGATTCAGGTGCAGCTGGAGCCTTATAGCTCCTTTTAAAGCAGGGAGGTGCCTTAAGGAGGTGGGGTGTTCCTCCAGAAGGGGCCAGATACAGTCTCATGTCTCTTAAGGTTCCTTTTCCTCCTGCTTCCATTGATTACTATTCCCCTTTTTCAAGTATTTTTCTTTTTCTTTCCTGTGCCCCGATCCTTGTTATCCCTTTTGCTTTTTTTCCCCCTTATTGTTCTGGGCTTATTTTCCCTTTTTGATCTTCTTTGTGTCACCACTTCTTTATAAGGCAAAATACTTGGAAAGAGTTGTTGTCTTTTCTGACAATAGCGTTGGCCATTGTCACAAAATCCTTAAAGTGAAATAAAATGCACTGGCAGCCCAAAAAGCAACTGGTTCGGAGTCCTGATGCTGCAGTTACTACACTGCACCAACACCACGAAAACTAAGCGTTAACCACCTTCCGCCACCCACGCAATCACGGAGGAAGTATGCTGGGGACCACGGGGCACATCTACATTTCTACATGTGCCCCGTCTCAGTGTGGTATGACAACAGTGTGACCTGTCAACCCCGTGCTACACAAAGCTGGTCTGCTCTCAATTAATCAAGTAGAAACAAATTGCTGAGGACTGGGGAATCATTTAGAACTGATGTGGAAAATGGTTTGCACTTATTCTAAGCAGAAATCAAGCAAATCACTTATTTGAAATCAAGATGTAAATTTACATCTACTTTGCAGACACCTGGAATGACAGTGGTGCTTGTGCAGGAGGTCACTACCTGGTCTCTCAGCAGCAGAGTAACATCTGTAAATGTTACTCCTTTGTATCTTTGCAATATCAGTGAACATCTGTGTTTTGAGCTCATGTCTAATTTTGCAGTGGAATTAATTGGCACTGAAGTTTCCACATGGTTGCCTCCATCTGAAGCAGATGCAGAAGGTAATGTCCAGCTGGTAGACGACTGCGAGTACCTTGTGCCATTTTCAACCACTCCAGCTAGGTCTATTAAAAGATGTACGGCTACCCTCTTAGAGTCTCCCTGCCTACTGACAGGTACTTTCTCCTTCTCAGTGGACAGTTCATGAAAATGAACTACCCTTCCTACACTACTGGAAAGATGATCACTTGAAGAAAGACAATTTTCTGAATTTAGCACCACATGTCTACGTGCATGTGCATACCCATACCCATGGGCACACACACTAGATGCACTCTAGTGAGGGTGCAGAACTGCCCTCTTGAGTACCATCAGGTGCACAGTTGCAGGTCCCAGGGTTTTTTTCCATGAAATCCACAACATGCAATACCTTTTGTGAAATGCCAATTTCCAAATCTCCAGGTTTACATGAGAATTTAAGTTTTTATTTGAAAGGAAGACAGGTTCTTAGCTTTCATCCTTCCAGATAAATATTTGAAAATTAGACCACTTGGAACTTGAAAAATCACAAGACAAATTTTAAAGTTCATTACATTCTAAAAACTTGTTATTTTTTAATGCTTGAAGCTGGCAATATAGCATAAGTCCTATCCTGCTGTCATCTCATAGATTTTACTTAAATTAGATACTAAAGGAGTTCAGCAGTCCTCACCAAAAAAATATGGGGCCATCTGTTTCCAAGAGTTTCTTCTAAAATTATGAATCCCCGTTGCAAGTACTGCCCAGCTGTAATTGGCTGAGAGGTAAGCAAGCCACCACCTGAGGGGAGAGGAAAAGACAGCAAACAGAAACTTTACCCAGAAAATTAATTAACAAATTATACTTCAACTATCTAGTAATTTTTTTCAATACAAAAGTGTTTCAAACTAATGAAGTGCATTTTCCATTCACAGAAAAATAAATATGTTTAAAAAGTGCACCAATTCGATGAGCTAGTTTAACTATGAAGCAGGGTTTTCTTTGAGAGACCCTGTGTTAAGATTTAAGGAAGAATGTGGGAGGACATAGCAGATGCTCCAAGACAAGTGAAAATTATTTAGGTGTATTTCTATTAGTACAAAAGCTGCACTGTATTATTACTTTGAACGCAGGATATTCAAGACACACGGTAATAGACAAGTCAAGCTGTGATGTGGGAGTCTTCCTGCTGAAGTTACCTTCCTGAAACTATGAAGAAAAGAGAACGTGTCAAACACAAGACCATTAAATGTGAAACAAAAAAACAGTAATGAAAATGTAGTGCGTAAAAGGAGACCTTGTCTCCTGGTAACCCTGTGGAAAAGTCAAATTTAGTGATAGAGATTATACCTTAAATTATGCATGAATGAATGTCACAGCTAGAGGCTTTGACTTCTGAAGTTCAGGCAGCACTGATAGCAGACTTGCCGTGCAACTAGTCTAACCCCTCAACTGCTCAGTGTCAAATGTGTGAAAATGCCAGTGCCTACAGAATGAGCAATACAGATATTTTCTGTCTGGCACAGGCACATCAGCTCACATTTCTGATGAAAATTGCTGTTCGCAGGTTATAGAGTCACATAGGCAAGATACTTATCATTCATGGCTACAGCAGTTCTGCTCAGAGATGGGTAATTAACCCACTACAATTTGGCAAAAACCTCTAAAACTGTGCACTTTGTCAGTGTCCTTTTAAAATCAGGACCATTTACTTCATATGTTTTTGACACCTGTGTTACACGTATAATGAATATAGGTGGTGTCCATCATTTTTTAAGACCCATCAATGTTCTAACGTAAGGGTTAGTTGGATTTGGTTCTGCAGAGCAACGTGGGAAGCCCATAGGCAACATAAGAAGCCCTTGGATAAGGAAGAGTACCACCAGGGTCATCCAGTATTTGAGGGGGGGGACCAGCTACGGCCCCCCTGTGTGTGCTCTGGATCACACAAAGGGGGTGACAATGTCAGCCTCACGACGAGCACGCGAGGGCTGGCTGCACAACCTTCCCATAACTCCGTGCAGCAGGCTGCCCGCTCCGTCCTGGCAAAAAGCCTTACGCACATCTCTTCCAAATTCTCCACAGGAAAACAGAGAAGGAAAAATTGCAGTGATCCTAAAAACGAAGCTTTAAATAACGTTCTTGGTCAGTGCAGACCACCAGGGTTGCATCAAGTCCCACCGCAATCGGCGGTGCAGGACTGCGTGGTTCCATGGCAATACGATTGTCACTGGATCATGACTGAATGGTTGGCTTTAGCAGGCAATTAAAGGAAGGGGTGGAGAAGGACATCTTTATATAGTAGCCTATTTTAGATATCAATAAATCTTAGGGGTTTAAAAATTAAAATAGAAACTTACTTGAGAAAGGAAATAATTTCTAGACCCTGATCTATGGAAAGAATTAATGTATTTGGCACTATCTCTAATTTGTGAAGATATACCTTTGTCCCTACCTGAAATGCATTTAGTTTTAAAGCCCCTGCCTCTCCAAGGTATGAATGCCAGCTGCACAAATATATCTGATAATTCTGTACTGTAGGCAAATTGCCCCTATATCACTCCTTGCCTCACTGGTTTCCCAGCCTGCTTAATTGCCATACTGTATCATGAAATAGCATGCCATCCAGATACATTTAATGTATTTTTATTTTCTTTTAACAATTACAATAGATTACTAAACTGATTGCAGGTTATAATATAACTTATCAGCAAATAAACTGTGTACCAAAACAATTATACTAGCAACTGATCTCAATGATAACTATTAGGTACCCACTAGAAGACCAGTACCAGTTGTATTATTTGATGCTTTGACAATATTTTGTCCTAAATTTAAAGCAGTATAAAAAAATAATGAGCTGGACTTTATACCCAAACATGGTGGTATTTGTCTGCAGGGTTTGCTGCTGTTTCTGTTCAGCCATGGTGGTCAAAACTTTGTAAAAACTAGGAAGAGAATGAGGACAGATTGATAACCGCCTACAGATCAACACCTTACAGCATAACATTGCCCTCACGTATGTCAGTTTTGAACAGCAGCTTGGTGGAGCATATAATATTAGCACTCTGCATGGGTTCCTTCTCAAAGAGAAAGAAAAGAAAAACAGCACCAAGTGGAGCTCTTGGCAGGGATTGGAGATGCCTGTAAAGAAAAGAAAGGCTTATGGAAAAAAAAAAAAAAAAAAGAACGGGAAACATTGTGTCCCCAGCATGTGAAGAGAGATATGGCACACACAGCAAAAAAAGGAGATAACAGAGAGGGTCCTGGGCTTGTGAGGGATGGCAAAAATGGTATGGAGAGGAGCAAGTGAGGTGACACACAGAGCCACTGTCATGTACGGGGAAGGGGAACAGCGTGGCACAGAGAGTGTTTGCCATCATGGGGGTGAGCAGGGTGAGAGTCCTGGTAACTCCATCGAGAGCTCTCAACCTCCCTGTTTCCCCAGGTTTATATTCCACCACACAGGCCAGGGAGCGATCCCTGCTCTACCCTGGGCCAAGCACGAGTTGTTTCTCCGAGTTTAAGGAGAGGTCATTACTGCCATCTCAGAGATCGCAAGCCCCTGTCTCCCTGGAAGCTTCATGTTATGTGGCTCCCAAGTCTGGCTGCTGAAATATAAAGTGATAGTGAAAACCAAGCTACATTAAAAAAGCAGCGTTCTAAAACTGAAGCATTTTACAGCGGGAACTACGAGGTTAGAGAAATGTGTATTGAACCAGCTCTCTAGTGCAGCCAGAAGCACATAGGCAGTGATTTTCAAGAAAATGAACTTTTGTTAAACATTTGAATTCATGTTCTGAGTCCCTCAGACCTTTTGCCCTTTGTACTACTTTACAAGCACTAACCTGGCTGTCATGGGGAAAATTAATTTCTAGACTCACTTCAATCAATAAACTGTTGACTGTCACAAACTCAGTGTATACTTACTTTAAAAATAAATCCACATAAATATAAAGCTGCTAACAAAACAGAAACTTCAGGAAAGAGACCTCTCAGAGCATCTGCATTAAGAAGTCTGCAAAAAAGGGCTCAGAGTAGTAGTTCTAATAAACCATTAATTCCCAGTAAGCTGACTGGTTATTATTTCCTAGTAAAGGCATACACAGTCAGCAAAGGTTCATAGTTAAACTACATCTCTCTTGCTATGAAAACCAGTTGGCAGCTGAGGTCTGAGTCAGGGGATGGATCCAGCGTGGACAGGGCTCAGTGGGCACAACACTCCTCCGGTGTGAAACTCAAAGCATCGTGTCGTTGTCGTAGCAGAACAGACCACCTTGCCCCATGTCACCTCATCCTTGTCCCAATCTGCACTTTCATCAGAGAAACAACTTTTGGAAGACATTTCCCAGATTTACTGCCAATGTCACTTGGCAGGAGATTAGCTCCCCATAAGGAACAAAGTTATAGATTTAAGAAGGATATCAAGAAGCCTCTTCTTTTTTTCCCCTGCATTTTAATTAGTAGGAACCAATCTTCCTTTGGCTCTCCGAGCAGTATCTGGCAGGGATGCAGAACTGAAACATTTAATTCTCCAAGCAGTGACCGTACTTGTTCGTCATCACCAGGCTGCTTTCCCTTTGCCTCTCTCACCTATCATCAATGTTGACAGGTGACATCTCTGAAGTAAGAGAACATCAGTCATGCAAAATACAAATACTTTCTTTTTGCAAGACCAATTTGCTAATTCAGTGCTGGGAAAAAAATGTGGAACTTGCTTAACCCTATCCATCCAGCTCAAATTTATGTTCCGTGCCTCAACAGCTGCAAATATCTCATCGTACTTAATTAACAGACCATTATTATGGTCTGTCTTTGCAAACCTTTAAATCAAATCTGCTTGTTTTCCACAAGAGATTATCTGATTTAAACGGGGATTGATTCAGGGAAATCCAATGCCCTGCGTTATGCAGGTCAGACTGTTTGATTACAGTTGTTTTATTCTGGATTTATGAGTAATTTTTTCTTTGCAAATTGAAATTATTAAACTGTATCATCAAAAAACCCACAAGCGCTCATACTATTAATAGAAGCACAATAAAACAGAAGGCAGGAAGCAGGATAACTGTGGGTGGCTACTACACTTTCAAAAAGCAGGAGCATCTTGAACCCAACAAAATCAGCAGATGAATACTCCTGCTCTGTGGGAGCCGGATGGAACCATGTAGAAGAGTTTGATGGTCTTCAGCCCTGGCCCATTTTTCTTTTGTTTCATGCTTTTTTTTAATTTCTATTTTTTTTAAGACTTACTATTGTTATGCACGGATCTGTACTGTATCACATGAGAAACACCTGAATTGGAGATGCAGTCTGTCTGCGGTTTGGTTGCGAATCAATTTCATGGGTTATGTTTAGACTTTTCTTGATTTTTGAACTCTCGTTTCTGGTAGCTCTGCTACATGCCATTCCAGCAGCTCTCATCTCACTTCAGACCTGCATCTAAAAGAAGGCACATTGTAAACAAAACATCCTAAAATGTCATTTATTCAGAAATCTTACAGTTTCTTCTTTTTGCTGCTTTGTCATGTAAGAAAAACAGTAAAAAGGTTTTAGTCATAGACTGTGTAATTAAAGGGACCCTAAATAAACATGCATTTCTTGCTTCATTTCTTGCTGCTATACAAGTTCCTCTAAAACTGGTACAAGGAAGCTGCATGTCTGCAGACATGCAAAAAGCAAGCAAAAAGGAAATTAATTATCTTCTGTTGCTAAAATAAAGGTGGTTTCTCAACCCAATTACAGAACAATGAGCTACTGAATAAACAGCCTCTAACTTATTTTCATACTCATGCTTAGCCCTTTAAGTATGCTGGATGCTGAGGAGGAAACTGAGAAGTAGTAAACTTTGCACTGGGGAAAAAATGCCTTTTAAACACACTTTTACAACACCCTTACATATTCATTTTTCCAAGCCTGCACAAAATTAGTATATTAGGATATCTGATACTTACCAGCCTACCAGATCAATTATATTTAGGTCAGAATGACCTCAGTACTCACTAACATTTTGTCATGATCGTGTTTTTCTTAAAACTTAACCTTTCACTGGTTACCTTATTTACAGCACCTATCTCATGCTTAAATTCTCCTTCGGGGGAATTTCTGAGAAAGGTCAACATTGTCTTCAGTCCTGTCTATATTAGCATGATGAAAATGTTTCTGTAAATCGTTCCACCTCACAATCTAAGGTTGGTCTGGCACCCTTTGTCACCAAGGTAAGGCCCATAAAGCATTTAGCACTGCTTTAAGGTTACTTCTGATCATCTCACCTCTATGGGTATAAAAGCAGCTCAAGTCAATCTCAGAGAAAGGACACACATTAATTGAATGAAGCAGTGGACTCTTCTTTCCACTCCCCATTAAGCTATTTGATTTCACTTGGTTTTGACAGAGTTACTGGGTATTTGCAGCAGCCCTATAAAAAACAGTTAAGACTCACAATCTTCCTCCATAGTCATGTTTTGTGCCAAAAAATGAAAATAAAAGATATTAAAAAAAATTTTCAGAAAAATGTTCATACTAAAGGGGAAAAGTGAAAATTGTTACATTTGTCCCAGTGGGATAACTGCAGAATATTGGAATGAGAAAATCTTACAGTTTTGTTCAAAATGAAAAAATCCTACCTATAATAGCCAGGGGTTTTTTTCTCACTTTAAGAGCTTTCTGTTAGCTCTGGTAGACAAATTTGTTGCTTTGCTCAGAAGGCACACAAAGAGGGCTAGTGCACATACCTTGTACTTCAAACACCCACCAAAGCAAACTTTCCTAGCCTGCTCTTGACATTAACTATTGCAGATACAGCTCTTTTGCTAACGGTTTAGCAAATTTTGCCTGAAGACCTTTCAAAAGTTTGTTATCAACAATTTGTTTGCCCTGGGCACCCGGCCCCTGCCTGAGCAATGCTGGCTGCAGGTGTGCCTGCCTGCAGCCCTGCCTTCTGCACGGACCCTGGATCTGATCCCCCCCCTTGCCTTGTCTGGGGCTGTTGGTGTTATCAGTACCCTGCTCTGCCCGCACAATTCAACATCCAAGTGGAAACCAGTAATGAGCGCTGTCCCTCAAGGGTCTGGACTGGGACCAGTAGTGTTTAATGTCTTCATCAATGACACAGACAGTGGGATTGAGTGCACCCTCAGCAAATTTGCAGACACCACCAAGCTGAGCGGTGCGGCTGACACGCCTGAGGGACGGGATGCCATCAGAGGGACCTGGGCAGGCTTGATGAGTGAGACCATGAGAATCTCATGAGGTTCAACAAGGCCAAGAGCAAGGTCCTGCATCTGGGTCAGGGCAACCCCCGGTATCAATACAGGCTGGGGGATGAAGGGATTGAGAGCAACCCTGCGGAGAAGGACCTGGGGGTACTGGCGGACAAAAAATTGGGCATGAGCCAGCAATGTGCGTTTGCAGCCCGGAAAGCCAATTGTATCCTGGGCTGCAGAAAAAGCAGCATGGCCAGCATCTCGAGGTGATTCTCCTTCTCTACTCTGCTCTGCTGAGACCCCACCTGCAGTACTACGTCCAGCTCTGGGGGCCCCACCATAAGAAGGACATGGACCTGTTGGAGCAGGTCCAGAGGAGGGCCACAAAAACGATCAGAGGGCTGGAACACCCCTCCTGTGAAGAAAGGCTGAGAGAGTTGGGGTTGTTCAGCCTGGAGAAGAGAAGGCTACGGGGAGACCTTATTGAGGCCTTTCAATATATTTAGGTGGCTTATAAGATGGAGAGAAACTTTTTACCAGGATCTGTAGTGACAGGACAAGGGGCAACAGTTTTAAACTGAAAGAGGGTACATTTAGATTGGACATAAGGAAGGAATTTTTTACTATGGTGCTGGTGAGACACTGGAACAGATTGCCCTGAGAAGTTGTGGATGCTCCATCATTGGAAGCATGCAAGGCTAGATGGGGCTTTGAGCAACCTGATTTAGCGGAACATGTCCCTGCCCACGGCAGGGTGGTTGGACTAGCTGATCTTTAAAGGTCCCTTCCAACTCAAACTATTCTGTGATTCTAGGATTCTATGATTCAGATGCTGTGTGTCTGCATCATGGTCAGCGAGGGCACTGCCTGTTCCAGGAGCACCCTTGCTCCTGCTGCATCCTAAGCCTCAGCAGTTTGCTCTTGGCTGTACCTGGCAACTTCAAGAACAAGATCGCTCACCTGAGGAATGACCCTTCCTTCCTGTCAAATGTTTGTTCCAAAGAATATCAGAGATAGCAAACACTACAGAAGATAAACAACCAGGCACCTGGCCTCAAGTGTACTTTGCTTTTCTGTTGTGGTTATTGTTGTAGGTATCCTTCTTGATTTACATTACTTCATTTTTCCAGAAAGATCTCAAAATTACCTGGTTAGCATTTTCCTTATTCCAGCATCTAACAAGATAGAAATGATTAATTCCTAACTCCAGAGGAAAGCCAAGGTATAGCAGAGGGTCACTGCACTGCAAGCTAGGTCTTGGATCCTGCCCCACTATTAACAACAGTCCATCATCCTTTTCTGTATCAGCTGTAGAGAAGGTACTGTGTAATCTAGTAAAGCAAGGTATATCCAAAGTTGTTTCAGTTTCAAAAGTGTTGAGGTATTATCTTGAAAAAAGCCAAATCCTTGCCATTTCCAATGTTCCTAAAATGGAAATTGTTCAGAACCACTTAGGGAGCTAAAAAGCACAGTTGAAGGCTGTGTGGGAGTATTTGCGTATGCATTGGCAGGGGGAGAGGGAGGAAAAGAATTAAGATAAATACAGCACTTTTCAGTGTTCCGCTGAGCTTGGTGTAAAGTCTGCACTACAGCAACTTAACAATTCCCTATGGTTTTCTCTTCAAAGCAGAATATTCAAAAAAAAGGGGGAAGGACAGAGTTGTTTGTAACGTTTTCAGTAATGTCACCTTTTACAGCCTCCTATGAAACAACTTCAAAGACTTTCCTGTTTTAATTATTCTATAGCCTACCCTGCTAAGACTGGTAGAAAAACAAGTAGAATTACGTATTTTACTAGAGAGAAACTGAAAACCATGTCATAAAAGCCCCCTCTGTGTGAGTTTGTGTGAATGGCTCTACAGGTGTGTGTGTGGATGGAGAAATAGGTACCAGAAAACAGCAGGCTGAAGAGAGGGAAAGCATGTGCCAAGCGGTAGCATGCGAAAGTCTGCCAAGCACTGATAAACTCCAGAGACTAGCAGTCCTGCTGAATCCACAAAACCTGACAAACTCTGAACAGAGACTCTGCCAAATCTGTCCAAATCCACTAGCATCAACCACAGGTTATACAACCCAGGCTACATCCAAGAAGGCTGCTATCTGCAAAACGACAAGATTACCTATCTATCTGTGTATATAACACACACACATAGATATACGATGAAACAAATCATCTGGAGGGACTTCCTGAACACCCACCTCAAAGCCCCTGGCACATCAAGACATGCCTCTGCTTTTAAGTACACAGCTGGGGTTGGTCTCCCAACTCTTGCTCCACTTGGGTACCAGTTAGTGTGCATGTTTGTGAACTGTGTGAGGGAATAAGCGGATGCAGTGTACGATGAGTCCCTTGTGATTAATAACAGCATAATAAAACACTATCTGATAAGTACTGGTGTGATCTATGTTTCCCCCAGCCTGATCCCACCAGAGGAAAGGGGATGTACAATAATCCAGTACTGCAAAGTTTACCTCCTACATTTTTGTGGATACCAAAGTGTGGAGCTACCCCACCTTGGGGAGGGCACCTGACATTGGATCCAGCCTTTCAAAAATACAGACTTAGGTATGTTTCCAATGTGGCATTTCTTAAGTGGCTGTCACCCTAAATGGACGAATGCCCAGACCCAGACATGGGGACACCACAGACCAGGAGAACTGGTATCATTGCAAGGGACAAACTAAAAAGCCACAAAACAAAGTGTTAATCTTCTCAGAGGTGTGTCGTGGTTTAACCCCAGCCAGCAACTAAGCACTACGCAGCCGCTCACTCACTCTCCCTCTACCCAGTGGGATGGGGGAGAAAATCGGTAAAAGAAGTAAAACTCGTGGGTTGAGATAACAAAGGTTTAATAGAACAGAGAAGAAGAAACTAATAATGATAATGATAACACTAATAAAATGACAACAGTAATAATAAAAGGATTGGAATGTACAAATGATGTGCAGTGCAATTGCTCACCACCTGCCGATCGACACCCAGTTAGTCCCCCAGCGGTGATCCCCCGCCCCCACTCCCCCCAGTTCCTATACTAGATGTGATGTCCCATGGTATGGAATACCCCGTTGGCCAGTTTGGGTCAGGTGCCCCGGCTCTGTCCTGTGCCAACTTCTTGCGCCCCTCCAGCTTTCTCGCTGTCTGGGCATGAGAAGCTGAAAAATCCTTGACTTTAGACTAAACACTACTTAGCAACAACTGAAAACATCAGTGTTATCAACATTCTTCTCATACTGAACTCAAAACATAGCACTGTACCAGCTGCTAGGAAGACAATTAACTCTATCCCAGCTGAAACCAGGACAGGTGCATACTCCAGGCCCCTCGGTCAAGCTTCTGGACCACGTGGTCTGTAAATTCCAAGGACCATGGTCTCTTCTCGAGACCTCCATAGTTGTACCAAATTGGCAGCTTGTCCCTCTTCTAGCAGAGCCACCAGCAGGACTGACTCACGTGCTCCTGCCATTCTGGAGAAATCCCAGGGCTACCAAAACCGACCCCAACATCACACTGACTTCTGTGGTGCTCATACCATGCTGGCTCAGGAGGCCACCAAATTCAGGTGACCTTTCATGTTTTTCTGTCATCTCCATTCCTCATATGAACTGACAACAGTCATCACCAGGGAGAAGCTACCAGGATCTATCAGGAGTCTGCTCAAAACAGGCTTCATCTTTAAAAACTTGCTTTCAGCATTTTCCCAAGTTTTTCCCCTCCCTGCCTCAGCCCATCTCCCTGCTTCTACCTGCCAGGTGGATATCGGAGTGTAATTTTCCAGACAGTAACAAATTTAAATAGGGTGGCCTATTTCCTGTAAACAATTGACAAAAAATGTGCTACCTAAACATCTCTGCAGGTACCAGTCCTGGCGAGCGTTTTTGATAGGAACAGCAATATCTGCCGAGGGGTTTGTCCTGCAGCGTGCTCCACTTCCAAACATTTCACAGTCCATGTGCTTTGGAATCCCCTGGACTATTCTCAGGAAACTAAATGCAGTTGTTTTTCTATTTCAGTTTGAGGTGTGTGTAGTTGAGGACACATCAGATTGTTTATGAAAGCAATTAGTTGAAACGGAAATTATGTTTTGAAATTAAACAGAAATAATTCTTTTAGAAGGAACACGCGTTTAAAATCCTTCAGTATCGTTTGGGTTTGCGTGACCTCTTGTGGTCACATCCCTACCTTGCAGTTCCACTTTTTTACTCGCGGTGGGAGCGCTCCTGTGACATTTCTGGCTATTGTGCTGAGCAGTAGGAGAAGTTTTGGCTCGCAGTATTAAACGGCAATTTTAATGACAGAAAAACCTATGCTAACAGACATCTGGTGACAGTAAATAACTTTTCTCTGAACTTATGCTGATAAAAATAAGTTCTTGGTTTCACTCTGTAATACTGTAGCTTAAGCACAATAGTTAAGAACCGTGAAATGGACTGTATTCTAATGCATCAGAAAGTTGCTTTTTAAGGACATAGCCTCACCTGTGAATATGAAAAAAACACGTAGGAAGAGCAGAGAAAAAGATCGTATTATTTTAGCTGCCATTTCTTAGGCCTCTTGTGCATCTGCTGGTAAAGCCAGCCGAGAAGTACCACTTTGCAGCCTGGCAGTGGGACGGGCAGCTGTGCAAGCTTCTCCTCTGGCCACGTACCAGCTTCTCGTCTTCCCACCGCACTGCTGCTCTTGCCCTCTACTGCAGGGGCGGGAAAGAAGTTCTCCACTGCAGATGCCACAGCTTCTCCTTCCCTGAGGAGGATTTTTTTGTGGGAAGGCCCCAGCTCATCCCATTACTCCTACCAACATTAATCGTAACAACCGCTGTGGCCTCCCTGCAGACGAGAGGCAGGGTTTGAAGGGCTGTTAGTTAACAAGGACAGACCTTGCCGTGAGCTGCTCAACTCGGGCGACGCCGGCCTGGGAGACCACGGCGCTGCAGGCGGTAGGCCCCGAGGCGCCCCAGGCCCTCTGCCAGCGGCGGGGAGAGGGAAAGCGGGGCATAACACGGAGACCCCGGCAGGGAGAGCCCGAGGAGCACCTCCGGGAACCGGGGTTCAGGCTGCCAGGGCGGGCGCGGGCGGCGGAGCGGACCGAAGACCCCGGCCGGGCGGAATCACCTCAAGGCCTCCACAGCGGTTCCCGCGCACGGCGGGCGGGGAGGGGGCGGGGCGCGGATCGGCCACGCCCCCCCCCACACCCCCGGGCGGGGCGGGCGGCGGGTTTGGCGCGCGCGCTGGCGGCGGGCCGCGCTTCCCGCCGGCGACCATGTCTCGGCAGAGCACCCTGCTCCGCTTCTTCCCCAAGGCCTCCCCGGCACCGCCTCGGCCGGCTGCACCGCCACCCGCACCGGCACCCGCACCCGCTCCCGTCCCTCCGCAGGCCGGCGCCGGGACCCGCCGCCGCGTTTCAGGGGAGCAGAATGGCCGCCAGGCCACCGCCACCAGCCCCACCGCCGCGGCGAGCAACGGTGCACCGGGCGGAGCGGCGGCCCGGCGTAAGGAGGCGGGGGAGAAGGGCGGAGGGGACGGCGCCGCCGCCAAGGCCCCCAGGTAAGCGGCGGCGGGGAGAGGAGGCCGCGGGAGGGCGGCCTGCGGGGGGGGGGGGGGGGATGCAGCGCGCGCGGACCGTTGCGGGGGGGGGCGCGTGCTGTCGCCGGTGGCCGTTGGAGCGGGACCCCTCGGGGCGCGGAGGCGCCGGTGTCCGTCTGTGTGTCCGTGTCCGTCCGTCCCCTTCACCCACCCGGGAGACGGCGGCTGCTTGGGCCCACCGGGGCCTTCCCGGCACGGGAGGGAGGGAGCGGTTTTCAGCGAGCCCCCCGGGCTTTTGGCCGCCGCCTCAGGGTGTGGGGGGTGGCGGGAGCCGTGTGGGGAGTGTGTGGGGAGTGTGTGTGCGTGGGGGGGTGCGGGCCTGCGGCGCCTTGGGGCGGGGGAGGCGCTGCCGGCAGCGGCGTGGGGTGCTGGGAGGCCGGCGGCCTTCTGCCTCAGCCGGGGTTTGGGGGTAACGCCGGCATCCACCCGCAGGGGAATCTTATTTTTTGTTTTTTTCCCTGGTGCCTCAGTTGCCTTTCTGTTCCGCGTCTTGGTGGTTTAAGTGTCTCGGCTGGCTGATGGTTTGGCTATAGCCTGCGGGGATACCCCCCGCCCCCCCGGCCCCCGGTCATCAGCGGCTGGGTTGAAATCTTGGGGGAGAAGGAGAGAGCGAACGAAAGCCGCATCAGGTGCTTTGCGGTGGAGACGGGGTTTTTATTTATTGCTTTAGTTTTTATAGCTTGAGGGTTTTTTGAAGTCTTACTCGTTTCCTTCAGGTGCCCTGTTGAGAATTAGTCTCTACAGGAAAACTCATCTTGGTTACGTAGGTTGCAATTCATAATAGGTAGTCTGCAACCTTTTTCTTTAAGCTACTGTGACTGTTGGACCCAGTTACTCTCTCCCCCTCCCTTAAGAAATCCGCTAAGAGTCTGGTTACACATGGCTCTACGTGGCCCTGCTTGAGCAGGGGCGTTGGACAAGATGAGCTCCAGAGGTCCCTCCCGACCTCAGCCCATCTTCTGCAGCTATAAAGCTCTATCTCTGGAGGGATCCAGTAGAACTTGGAGGAGCAAATCCAAAAAGTCGTTGAAGAGAAGTATTGGCGGTAGTGTAGAAGGACTGTATAATCTGGGTTGCACCACCTGGGTGCCACCCAAGACCTTCAGTGGGCAAGCTGCTCAGAAGCAGCGTGCAGTTACGTTTATGAAGGGAGCTCTTTTAAATGTTTATGCTCCTTAAATTACGCATCTGTTGTCTTTGCAGTGTCTCCTGTGAGTATTCACCTGGTGACTTGGTCTGGGCCAAGATGGAAGGTTATCCTTGGTGGCCGTGTCTCATATACAACCATCCGACTGAAAGAACAATAGTCAGAGGAAAAGGGAAATCCACTCGTGTCCACGTACAGTTTTTTGATGACAGCCCTACAAGGGGCTGGGTCAGTATTAAATATCTGAGGCCATATAAAGGTAAGAGATGCAAATAAAACTTTTTGAAATGGAAATATGCCACTTTTTGTTTTTGAAAAATAGGCATGTAATGTAGGGTATGGTAATCTCCATAGAGAAAAGAGCAGCAAAACCAAGATCAGTATTGAGTGGGAAAGCATGTTTTGTACTTTGTAAGTTAGACATAGCAAGTTTTTGAGGGTTACAGGTGCGTTTATGGTTATATGGTTCTTTAAATGTAAACCACTAAGCCCTCTTGTTTATTAGATTAGAATGCAAACTTGCAGCTTGCTTATGTTTTGAAGTTTTTTCCTTTGTTTCTCCCATCAATATAAAAGAAGATCTAAAAGATAAGTCCACTATTTCAATTTCTAGCCCTGAAATCCTTAAAATATTACGAATGCCAAACCCAGTTTTTATTAGCTATTTGGGAACTGCAGTTTGTCCAGCATCAAAAGACTAGCCACAGGATGTTAGGGAACTAAAATTAATTCTACTGTGGTGTTATTTCAACATTTTGTGTAATAAAACTCACATTAGTAATCATGATCTGTTTTCCCCTGGTTTTATAATTTTACTGTTGCCGAAAACTGTAAATCATTGGCTGTAAACAGTCATGTGTAAATCATGTTGCTGTAAACTGTCCTGTTGTTAGTCAAACAAGTACTTTGGGTATAATACAGTATTTTTGATACACTGTAGAATTCACTTATGATGTCAGTGAAACAACTGAATTTAAACAGTTTCTTACTTTTTACAAGTCAGAGTTCCATCTCCTGTGATTTTTTGGGGCTTGTTTATACTTAAATGTACTACATTTAAGCCATAGGTAGTTTTAAATTACAACGGTAATGTTATTACTGTAAATGTTAGCATAATTTAAGGCAAGTGAATTGGTTGATCCTTTATATGTATCTTTCCTGAAGATATTTTAAAAAATCAAATATATTTTAACAGCTTGCAGTTGCATTTAGAAGCAAATACAGGTAAGCAGAATTGATCTGTGTACCAAAACTGCAGGAAAGTAAGACGTGTTCAAAATGTTTAAACATAGAAACACTGGTCTATCTACAAGAAATGTAGTTAATACAGAACAGAGTGAAAATATTTAAAATACATGCTTTGCTTTTAAATTCAGACAGAAAGCATCTCTGTATACAAAGTAAGAGTGTTGGAATTTTTGGGTAAGAAAATGGAGAAGTTTCTTATGTTGTGGTGTTGCTTGTAAATACAGACATGACAGGGCTAGGCTTCTAACAGTTGGGCATGCAAGAAGTGGAGTTACATACAAGCTGGTTAAGTGAATATGCAGGTGTTGCACACTTGAGTATGCAGTTAAATTATGTGATGAGATTTTTCTCCTGCCATTGTTAAATTGTCAACATTAAACGCAAAATATTTTTGGATTGTCTCACTGCATTTGCAAAATTAAAATGGAGATCTGGTTTGTTAATGTGTTGCGTTGTGCTGTAGAAGCAGCTACTTGTAACTCCATCCTTTGCTACTGCAAGCTCAAAGAAATGAATGTGAGAAAGAATTCCATTTGTCTTATTTCTGAGATAGTTGGCCTCCTACAACTCAGCTGCCTTTTTTCTACCATTGACTTAGAGCTGAAGCTTCAGTTAATAGCAGCATATGAAGGGATTCACAAGAGTGGGTGAATCTAAACTTCTAGGAACAGAAGGAAATTGGAATTGCCCTTTCCCATCTATAGTGTACTCTTATGTCCCCCTTCTTTCTTTCCGCAAGTTGAATACATAATATGTTACATACATGATTCATTTCTTGAGCATGGCATCAAGATGAATCTCAGCATCTTTGGGGACCCTTTCTAGAAATCAGTCTGTAGATTGGCTGGGCTTTGTGTTTATGTACAGATAGTGAAAGGAGGAACTGTGGTGCTCATGGGATATGAAAGAGGAAGACGGATGGTGCAGTTATTAATAGTAGGCTTTGCTTGATACCCTGCAGTGTCAGGGTGAATTGCCACCATGATTGATGATCAGCTAATCTGGCTAATACGTTGGTGTTGGGTCTGGCTGCCTTGCTGCACTTATGGGAGCAGTTTGAACGACCAGCAGAGCTTTAGCCAAGAAATCCATGTCATAGATGACTGATGCCCATAACTTGAAAATAACTTTATGATTGAACTTACCTATCGTTGCTAAAGTAGCCATGTGGTCTCAGTCAGGTCTGCTGTACTGCTAATATGAAGTGTTGCTTTTCAGTAGTAACTATAGTTAGCGTGAGGGTGTTTAGAGCTTAGCTTAGAAGTGTTCAGATGTGGTAATGAGTTACAGAAATAGAAGCAATTCTTCAAGTGTTCATGTACTAGGTAGGCATTTCATTTGTGAGTGTTTAGACTTTCTCTAGGGATAGTTTATCAGGCTGAATGAGTGACAGGTTGCTATATTTAAGATGTGGTGGGAATGACTGGTAACAAAACAATGTTAGATAATTATACTAGTTGTCTGAATACATTTAAAAGTGAAGTGTGAACACTAACTAAATGACTGGCTAAATGCTAGACTAACTTCAGTTTCTGATTAATTATATGTGGTTTTAAAGGTTCATCAGATGGGGAGACACAGAAGGGAGGTATGTTTTATAGTACAAAGCCTGAAATTAAGAGAGCAATGGTGCTAGCGGACGATGCAATGAGTAAAGATAAAACTAAGCGGCTTGAACTGGCAGTATGCAGTGAACCTTCAGACACAGAGGAGGAGGAGGAGGAAGAGGAGGAAATGGAGGTAAAATTTTTCTTACTTGCTGTCGTTTTCAGAAATAGTGCTAGAACTTAGAAGCTGTCTCTTGGAACTAAGCGTGGACTATCCTGCAATTCTCTAGTACCATAATAGCAGCTTAATCTGCTCTTTAATCATGCATGCATATATATCCATATGTCTTTTTTTGCACTGCTTCTGTGTTGTCAGGCCATACACCGGTCTCTCACCTTTTGTGGTTGGAAAGACAAGTCTAATACCTCTTCTTGGTGTTCTGTACGGTAAAGACTGACCTCAGAAGTTACTTAACTTCTCTAACTCTTTATTGATCACTCCCTGGGTAACGCAGGTGACCCACTTTCTCACTCGTAAAGAACCTTTTTTCTAATGCATCTTCTTATCTTCTCTATCTGCTAGTCATGTTCCAAGTTCCCCTAAGTTTGATCTGAAGTTTTAATTTGTCGTAATGTAGAAATTTCTAACTTCTTGAGTATTCATTGTAAAGCCTTAAATTGGATTTTTGGAGCCTGCTCTCATGTTGTAGAGTAGCGCTAAAGTACAAATTCTTGTACTGTTAACACCAATCTGTTGGTGGGGTAACTAAAAAGAGATCTTTTCTTGTATTGTATTCAAGTTGTATTGTGAATGATTCAAATATTATTTCAGTACCACCATATGTGTTGGAATAAATCTCTTTGGAAAGGAATGGTACAAGGAAACTGTCAATGGGATAGTGGTTTTCTGTACCTCCTCTGTCAGCATGGCCCATCTACTCTTTTTCCTGTGTGACATTGCCCCGAGGGACAGATGCCACTCCAAGCATTGTGTTATGATTGTGGCAACAGTGTGGTGGGCGCTGGCACTTGGTACTTATTACAGTCCCTCCACTGCTGTTTTTCTCCAGCACTGGCGCTGGAGTTCTTAAAGTTTCAGGCTGAAAAGGCAAATAATGGAGCTTCTTTTCTTTCTCCTAGACATGCACAATCTTCTTGAAGGTTACTACTATAAGGTAGTATGTTTGTAGGTGGAAATAGGTAGTTAACGCAAAAAAAAAAAAAAAAAAAAAGAAAACAAAACGCCAACCCAAAACAAACACAAAAACCACAAAAAAACCAAAACCCAAAACCACATGGGCAAAAGTCACATAGGCCAGTACTGAAAGGCTGCAAAACCCAGTGACATTTCTGACATAGGTTGGTAGGAAAAAATTACAGCACAGAGTTAGCTTATGGAGGCATTTCTCCTTTGTGCTGAATTTCATATACCATATGCCTTCTGTCCAGTTTAAATATTTTGTTCATCAGCATCACTTATGCAAAGAATGAGGATGTAAAGAATGCAAAGAGGAGTAATTATGCCACTGGTCGGTAGCAGTTCGTTATTCAGAAAAAAATTTAATTCTGTGAAGGTAAATGGAATTGGCTGTGGCTCTGCTGTTTCTTGCTTGAAGTAGTATAGCTACTGCATTATTGCACGTTTTTGTGCTTCTTTTTGCAGCAGTGATACTTTACTTTGTAGCCAGAATTTTCTGGAGGTAAAATAATTTATTTTTCCAGCAGATGAGTGAAAGTGCATCAGGCAACAGTGATGACTGCAATAGTGAGGAGGATGTGAAGAGTAATAAGCGAGTAATGAGCAGGGAAAGTGCCATAAAAGCCAAAAGAAGAAGAGTGTTGGATTCTGACAGTGATCATGATGGTTCTGACGTAGAGTTCAAGCCTGATGTGAAAGAAGTGGCAAGCAGCGAGGAAGGTAGTAGTGGGGTGGATGAAAATGAATCTACTGACACAGAGACAGATGCAGAGAGTGTCGCAGAAAGCCCCATAAAAGTCCCTTCTAAACGAAAGAGAAGAGAGATAAACAGGCCTGCTAAAAGGAGTAGCTTAGAAAATGAACGTTCTGAAACGCCCAAAAGAGCAGCAACGGTTTCTTTAGAAGCCAAGTCTAAGCTGACATCATTT
This sequence comes from Buteo buteo, assembly GCF_964188355.1. Classification (NCBI taxonomy): domain Eukaryota; kingdom Metazoa; phylum Chordata; class Aves; order Accipitriformes; family Accipitridae; genus Buteo; species Buteo buteo. Next base: position 4,668,189 of record NC_134182.1, on the reverse strand, counting down.
GCAGCACCTGAAACTTTTGAATCTCAAGCAAATGCTTGCAGTGGAGGCACCAGTGGCTTTGCAGTATGGGAACATGAAAAGCTTGATTGGCTGGAGGAAGGGAAAAAGAAAGATGCGCACAGGAGACGGCAGAGTGACCCTGGTTATGACCCATGTACTCTGTATGTACCTGAGGACTATCTCAACAAGTGTACGCCAGGAATGCGGAGGTGGTGGCAGCTGAAAAGTCAAAACTTCGATGCTGTGATTTTCTACAAAGTTGGAAAATTCTATGAGTTGTATCATATGGATGCAGTCACTGGTGTAAATGAGTTGGGCCTGATCTTTATGAAAGGTACTTGGGCCCATTCAGGTTTTCCAGAAACTGCATTTGGCAGATTCTCTGATGTTCTAGTGCAGAAAGGCTACAAGGTAGCCCGTGTTGAGCAAACAGAAACTCCTGAAATGATGGAAACGCGCTACAAGTCAATGGCCCACCCAACAAAATTTGACAAGGTTGTACGCCGAGAAATATGCAGAATCATCACTAAAGGAACTCAGACTTACAGCGTTCTGGACTGTGATCCCTCCGAGAACCATAACAAATATCTTCTGTGCGTTAAGGAAAAAGAAGACTCCTCTGGACAACGTGTTTATGGGGTCTGCTTTGTTGACACGTCGGTGGGGAAGTTTTATGTAGGCCAGTTCTCAGATGACCGGCACTGTTCGAGGTTTAGGACTTTAGTAGCGCATTACACTCCCGTGCAGGTACTGTATGAGAAGGGGAACCTGTCTGTGGACACGCAAAAGATACTGAAGGGCTCACTTGTTTCTTGCATTCAGGAAGGGCTGATTTCTGGTTCCCAGTTCTGGAATGCCTCTAAAACACTAAAAGTCCTTCTTGAAGAAGGATATTTCAAGGAGAAACAGAGCTCTGAAAATGGATGTTCTCTGCCCCCTGTAATCAAATCTTTGACTTCAGAGAGCGACTCGCTGGGATTGACTCCTGGTGAAAACAGTGAATTAGCTTTGTCAGCTCTTGGGGGATGTGTCTTCTATCTCAAAAAATGCTTGATTGATCAGGAGCTGTTATCGCTGGCAAACTTTGAGGAGTACGTCCCCGTGGATATTGATACTGCAAAAACTACGAGCCCAAGTAGTTTCTTTGCCAAAACTGACCAGCGGATGGTGCTGGATGGAGTCACCCTGATGAACTTGGAAGTCCTGCAGAATGGAACCAACGGAACCACAGAAGGTACTTTGTTGGAAAGGATTGATTCTTGTTGTACGCCATTTGGGAAGCGACTCCTGAAACAGTGGCTCTGTGCTCCGCTTTGTAATCCTAAATCCATCAATGATCGATTAGATGCTGTTGAGGACCTTCTGGCAGTACCAGATAAAATGTCTGAAGTTAGCGAGCACCTGAAGAAACTGCCTGACCTTGAAAGGCTGCTCAGCAAAATTCACAGTATTGGATCGCCACTTAAAAGTCAGAACCATCCTGACAGCAGGGCCATCTTTTATGAAGAAATCAAATACAGCAAAAAAAAAATTGCTGACTTTTTGTCTGCACTGGAGGGGTTTAAAGTAATGAATGAAATTGTTGATGTCATGGAAGAAATTGCCAGCGACTTCAAATCTAAAATCCTTAAGCAGCTGGTCACCCGCAAAGCCAAAAATCCAGATGGCCGCTTCCCAGACTTGAGTGCAGAGCTTAGAAGATGGGATACTGCTTTTGATCATAACCAAGCTCGAAAGACAGGAGTGATTACTCCAAAGGCAGGTTTTGACCCTGACTACGATAAAGCACTACAGGATATTAAAGCTGTCGAGGAAGATCTTCACAAGTACCTGGATAAGCAACGCAAACTGCTTGGATTCAAATCCATGCTCTACTGGGGGGCAGGCAAAAACCGATACCAAATGGAAATACCGGAAAGTGTAGTATCACGTAATTTACCTGAGGAATACGAGTTGAAGTCAACCAGGAAGGGATATAAGCGTTACTGGACCAAGGAGATAGAGAAGATGCTGGCTGCCATGGTTAATGCTGAAGAGCGCAGAGATGCAGCACTAAAAGACTGTATGAGGCGTTTGTTTTACAACTTTGATAAAAATAGCAAAGACTGGCAGACAGCTGTGGAATGCATTGCTGTGTTAGGTAAGAGATTTTCTTCATTTTTACGTATAGAAAAAATACTCTTCTATAGTAAATGGTGAAATCTGATCTGGATAAGCAAAAAAGGCTTGTTGCCAGCTCTTAATTTGTAGTTTAAAAACTCTGATTGTGATAACAGGGTTGATAATTAACAGTGATCGCCTATTTCCTTCCTGTCAGTATATGGCAGAACAGTTGTTGGGTCCTGATGTTTGCAAGCTCTTTCTTCGTTCCTGTTGTGTGATTGTAGGTATGCAGCTGAGTATTTCTCGCTGTTCAGCATAGCCTGGTGGGTCTCTCGCTGCTTCTAGGATTCTCGTGTATGGATTAGTTGCTTCTTATTAAATGAAGGCAGTGATGCTGATGGAGGTATAAAAATTTAACCTGCTAGTCATCTTTCCGCCTGAGCAGGCTGCTTTCTCAGCAGCCTTCAAAAATAAAAAAAGTGGTCATTGTCACTGCTTCGAAGAAGGTAGTCTAGTAGGAAGACTTCCCCAAATCTTCCTTAAATTTCTAGGGTAGAACAGTCTCCTGCATTCCCTTCTTGGGACTGGCGTACTCTTGTACTGTGAATTTTCTGCTAGCTTGAGGCACTCTGGGATGTCTTTGTTCCAGGAAAAAATGAAAGCACTCTCTGAATGCCACTGGGGCAGAAAGGGGAGGACAGGCAGGCAGCGAGCGTTGTCTAGGAACGGATTCTCTGAGCGGGCTAGAGAGCTGGGAAGCAGTCACATTAGCTACGCTGCAGTACCAGGGCAAGTACTGAATTGATTATCAGTAGAAAGGGAGACAGCTTTCAGGCTCAGCTGTAATATGTGTACATAAAGTCTCTAATATCACGTAACATGGTCTCATTTTGTAGGTAATCAGCTTTCAGAACCTTAGAGCTAGGCTAATTGAGGGGGGTTGTGCTGCTGCTTTCTGCTAGGCCAACAGAATTTTAGTGTTTATATAAATTTATTCTGGCAACTTTCAAGCAGCATTATGATTCTTAACAAAGTAATTCACTGTCACAGAAGCTGATTTCCTCTTTACTTACCCTGTTCCAAATTAAAAACCAATACAAGAAAATAATATTTTATACATGTACATTTAAAAAGTAGCTTTTGAAGTGAAATGATGTGGATTTTAAAGACTTAAACTAAAAACTAGAGGGGAGGATTTTTAATCTGGCATCGGTAGAAACCTGGAAGGAATGAGGGAAGACATTGTGAACATTCCCATCTTTTACTTGTTCTTCTGGAGGACTTCTTGGGTGTTTTCCTTAACAGGAAAATGGAATGGAAATGGAAAATTGTGTTTACAAAAATGCTATTCAGTGAGTAAATGCATTCCAGTGAATGAATAAAGAAAGGTTGAAAGCGTGACTTACTGGAATTTCTCTTAATCTTATAGATGTCTTGATGTCCCTTGCTAACTACAGTCAAGATGGTGGTGGACCACTGTGCCGACCTGTAATTCTACTGCCTGTGGATAGTGCTCCTCCCTTCCTGGAACTTAAAAATTCACGCCATCCGTGTATTACAAAAACTTTCTTTGGGGATGATTTTATTCCTAATGACATTGTGATAGGCAGCAAAGATGAAGATAGCAGTAGTGAAGCTTCCTGTGTGTTAGTAACTGGCCCGAATATGGGTGGCAAATCTACGCTCATGAGACAGGTGATTGACTATCTGCATAAGACTGAATGTTCCAGCGTACCTCTATGTTTTGCATAATTACATGACTGTTATAAATGTCAAAGGAGGTCCCAGGAGTGGTCTTCAGGGTGTGCAGCACAGTACAGCAATTACACTGTAAAGACAAAATATAATCTGGTAGAAAATGCCCATGTTTAGATAGTATATTTTCTACTTTTGCTTACTTTAGTGAGGAATAAGTTTTCTCTTATGAGAGATGGTTGGGAAAAATCTTTTTCAGGTGGCCTTATCCAGTATTTGGCATCATCTGGTAAAAGATGCTTCTGCAGGTCAAACAAGATGAAAATAGACTTCAGCGGCCACTGGGAAAGCAACAGGGAGTTGCTTTATTAACACTGCTTGCGGTGATAACTTTTATGTTTTGAAGGCTTTCAGAGTACTTTAGTCCTACTTGAGATTATGATGCTGCAGCCTGGAGCTGTTAAAACAGTGGGAAGCTTTATGCACTTTAGTCTTTGTTTTAGGGGAAATACAGTTTCATTCCCTCGTTCTCTGTGTGGAACTGAAGCTCCAAGCACATAGTAAAAATTAAAATGTTTTAATGTTTGTTCTGCAGGCTGGTCTCCTGGTTATAATGGCTCAGCTGGGATGCTACGTACCTGCTGAAGTCTGCAGGCTTACACCGATTGACAGAGTATTTACGAGGCTTGGCGCCTCAGACAGAATTATGGCAGGTGAGTTTCTGAAATCCAAAGTGCTTTTGCCACCGAGTGAGTTTCTTTTGCTTTGAGTGGCAAGTTGGAAAGGGATAGTCTGTTGATTTTGGGGGGAGAGCTGGGTGACTCGTTGTCTCTCGTCATTCAGAGTAGAAACAGGATTGTAGTTATGCTTGATTTGGTTGATATGCTTGTCCTCCATTATTTTTGACAGACACATAGAATCACTTTTTAATGAATTTTAATATTAAAAGCCTGCCTTCCAGCTGGATGCAAGTCTGAGGAATATCTTTTTGGATATGGTACAGCTGATTGTGTTCTACTTACATCGGTATCTTTTTTTCTAAGTGTTCTGGCATAGGACAGTGATGTTCAGGTAGCTGTGGCAGAGGAGTTGTTTTTTACCTTCTTGCAAGGCCTACCTAGAGGTCCCTTGTTTCAGTCAGAATGCCTGCCTTATGTCTGAAATCCGATTTCTTCAGACAATGAAGAGAGAGGCAGGGTTCCTTCCTGGAAGCGGTAGTTGACAGTTCTTGGGAATATTTTGTTTCTTCCTGTGGAGAGGAAGACGGAAGTGGAGGATGACCCAACAACTGGAATGGGAAAGTCTGCCTGTGGTGGTAGGCAAAGTGTCACGGGGCTGGAAGAACAAAGTATTTTTTGTGGTAAGAAGAGTAGTATCACAACTCATTTAAGAAGGGTGCAGATTTTCTGTGATCTTTCTGCTGAAAAATGTGGGTCAGTGAATATGAAAGGAATTAAGCCTACTGAACTTGTTGCACATAAGGAATTTGGAAATGAATCAGTCTGAGTTCTTAATTAAAAAAATATTTACCCTTCCCCAAATCAAGGCTTTTCCTTGCAGCTAGGGAATTTTATTAAGGGTTTCTTTGCCCAGCTATTTTCCATTTTGTTTAATTTCAGTACAAAAAGAAATTGTAAGAATGGAAGAAAACTTAAAGGCTTATGGTAGAAATAAAAACTGCCCCTTCTGCAAGAGAGAGGTAGTCTAGAAAAATGTAACATTTTCAACTTATTTTTCTGTCAACTGAGAGCTAATTCTTTTCCAAATACATGCACAAATGTTTTTTCACATCACGAGGCTGAATGCTGTGCAGCGGAACTAGCTTTGAAATCTGTTCTTGTCGCATTAGTTTCCACACTGTGTAGAAATGAAAGCACAGTGAAAGTTGTCCCATGGCAGTCATTTTGTAATGGATGTCAACAGGACTTTTATGAAGTAAATTTTAAGTAGTATCATTTAAAAATTGCCTGTGTAATTTTAGGGTTTTATTTTCTACAGCAAATAAATGGTTCTTCCTAAACATTGTTAAAACCATATTAAATCCTGGAAATTTCTTTAAATAAATGGAGAATATAAGGATTGCTGGACACTGCTTAATAATTCATGTTGAAAAACTTACGTTGGAGCACAGCAGTGCTCATGCGGCATGAGTACAGGAAGTAAATACTTGCCTGCTCTGAAATTACATTAATTGCTGCTGCATGTGATTATTCGGAATGAACCCTGCAAAGAACTAGTAAATCTGAGACTTTATACGTGTGGATTTACCATGTACAAGGGTCTGAATGATTGTGTACTTCTGCTTGTAATCTGCTAAAATACAACTTCAGCTCTAAATTTCAGGCCTTGTATTATCTGGGTTGTTAGAACTCCTGTAAGATGTTCAGTCCTTAGCAGCAGTGTATTTCTTTTGTCATATCTCACTCAAGTAGAGTACATATGAATACAGCCTTAATTATCTGAATAATTCATTACCTTATGACATCAACAACCAAACCAGTAAGGCTAGTCTCTTAAGTCTTTTTTAAGATTTTCTGCTTGCTTTTTTTACACTGAAAAGCCACACACCTTAGGCCTGCCTCTTGCATTTAAGAGCAAGAAGGGGCAAAAGATTCTCCCCATCTTGTATCCTTTGTGCCCCTCTTTTTGTCCAGCTGGCAAACCTGACCCGTGCTATTAAAAGTAGACAGATAAGGTGGCCTAAAACTTACTCAATTAACTGTACTTGTGCCCATGCCTGTACTCTTAAGGAGCCAAACCCTGCTTTTTCTGGCAAATGGAGATCTACCATTTTCATGCTGGAAAAAAAGCTTTATGTTTTTGTTCATCTTCAGTTTGCTGTCAAGTTTCATTTTAGCTTGACCAAGACTCTAGTGCAGATTAAATGGGGGTTTAGTTGTGGTTTTCAGATCTTTGACTACTTCATGGCTTTTTTTTTTGGTCATTCTTTTAAAGGTGAAAGTACCTTCTTCGTTGAATTGAGTGAGACTTCCAGCATTCTCCAGCATGCAACAGAGCACTCCCTTGTCCTTGTGGATGAACTGGGTAATTAGTCTACTTAGTAATAGATGGAAATTAAATCTAAGATTGAAGACTAGCTGTAAGGTTGTTGGGCTGTTTAAATCGCAACCAAGTACACATGGGCAGTTTCATCATAATGCTCCTGATGTTTTAACTGGTCAGCATCTAGGCAAGTCTCACTTAAAACATGTACTTCTTAGGTGCCCTGGGAACTAATACAACACCTCCCACCCCCCAATCGTTACCAGCCTGTTTCTAGCCGAGTTTTCCTGCTTTCCTTTGCATGATTACTTGCAGCAAACCTTGAGCAAGCCGGTAGCGAGGCTCAAGAGAGCAGAAGTGTCTTTTTCTGCAGTGCAGAAGAGAGTGGGATTGTTACGGGACAAATACTTGGGTCACTACTTGCTGCTGTTTGTCAATCTTCCACACAGTGAAGAGGGAGAAAAACAAACAATATGAATTGATACATGGCAAAAAATGCATTGCATTTGCCTTTAGAAAAGCATCTTTGCAATTAAAGGTGGGTGGTCTATCCTCAGTAGCAAGTAAACTATGGATTGAATTTACTTTGCCACTTTTTTTCCATTTCTTCTCCAGGCAGAGGCACAGCTACTTTTGATGGAACAGCTATAGCGAGTGCAGTTGTGAAAGAACTTGCAGAGAAAATCAAGTGTCGGACGCTGTTCTCCACACACTACCATTCGCTGGTAGAGGATCATTCACACAACACGGCTGTGCGGCTTGGCCACATGGTATGTGTAAGTGTAATGCACAAGTTGTGAGCACTGAAGTATGGCATTTTTCCTTCTGGCTGATAGATCTCATGCTGTGTGTGCTTTTCTGCACTCTTCCACCCAGAGTCATAGATGTGTCCTGAGAAAAGGATGTGATGTCTCATGTGTTTATTAGTCTGTAGGTAAGTAAGTATTACACTGACTTGTAACACTCTTTCTAGGCATGTATGGTTGAAAATGAGAGTGAGGATCCAAGCCAGGAAACAATTACGTTCCTGTATAAGTTCATCGAAGGAGCATGTCCGAAGAGCTATGGCTTCAATGCAGCAAGACTTGCTAATATTCCAGAGGAAGTTATTCAGAAGGGGCATAGAAAAGCAAAAGAGTTTGAAAAAATGACCCTTTCACTGAGAGTATTTAGGTAAGGCCTTGTTTTCCCTTTCTAAGTTGCACATTGCTTGGTAGGCATCCATTTTAAAAATTGGGCAGTGGCTTTTGCTCATAGTCTCACAGCGAGGGGGGGGTGGGGTGTGGGCAGTTAAAACTATTTTTGTGACTATCAACTGTACCTCACAAGCAGTGAGGGAGGGAAGTACTAAAACCTGACTACAAGAGGGCAGATACAATGAGTAATGCAGTATTTTAAGCCTTGGGTCACCCTGCTAGTCTCTAGGGCTAAGAGCTTAATTTCCATAGAGGTGCAGGGCTGGCTGTGAGCCGAGCCAAACCGAAGGAATGCCTGAACCAGCCCGGCACTGACGGCTGCTGCGCAGTGCTGGGGGGCGCACTGGGCGCTGTTACAGTAGTACTGGGAGCTGCTGGCAGCCTTTATACCAGGCACGAAATGGCATCTCTCTCTTCTAAAACTGTGCAAGTAAGAGGAAGCTGAGGTTCTGTGTCCATGCTGGGTAAAGCTGATTTCATTATTTCCCTTAGGTATCTCTGCCTGGTGGTGGATGGTGCAACAAGCGATGCAAATGCTGTTCAGAAACTTACCGCTATGATCAATCATCTTTAAGAACACAAGTGTTTTTGGTAGTGGTGGTTTCTCAAAAAGGTGGTATCAGACAACGTTATGATCTAATAAACTTTATTTTTTAAAAATGACCATTTTTCCATTGTCTTTCCTAGGAAATTAAACCCTTTAATTCTTACCTACCCTCTACATAATGGTTATTGAGTACTCCACAATATATTAAGTCTAGATGTTATGGTACATGCATACACTTTCAGGCTGTTGATTACCCACTGTCACCAATACACATAAATGGAAAAAAGCTATGAAACTGTATAGGGCTGTATATATACTTGTCTCAGCTTCATTAGAGCAGGAAATTACTGTGACTTCCAGCAGGTTATGTAAGTAATGTCCAGACTGTTCAAAAAAAACTATGAACAGAGTAAAGTACAAGACTGTTTTGAGGAGACTTTCTACTGTGTACTTTAAAACATAGTAAAATTTCTTTCACAAAACTTAGTTACATGGGTACTTTGTTTTATAGTGCATTATAGTCTAGGAAGTCTCATTAAAACACTCGCTTTTTTTGTTAGGGTGGTTTGAGTACAGACTATTGCTGGGGCAGGGAAGGAGATTATTCTAACTTCAGAGGACACCAGAAAAATTGCTGGATATAATTTAAGATTAGTGTTTTCTCTTTCATAGAAAGAACGTACATACTGGGACATGAGTACAGTTACAGCAAGTCTAGGTGTGCTAACAAAACAGGACACATTCAAGTACAATAAGATTTTTTTGCTTGAAATTAGAAACAAACTACATGAGATTAAAGCATTAAAATCATATTTCTCAATCTGAATAAATGTTAAAAAATCAAAAGAAATGCAGAAGTGCTAGCTCACATTTTTTACCATGTTACAAAAGCAATTGGTACCCATGTCCATAAAGGCAGCAACAAAGAATGCTGCTTGTCTACAGAATAGTACTACTGCAAATTGGACTGCGTTTCAATGCTACTTGTAAAAACACCAGCTTTCAGAAGTTGGTATCTGTACAAAATTGCAGCTTATTTTTCTTCACTTCTGTCCCTTCAAAGTCTTTGTTTACACAGTAATGCTAAAACGCCCAGTTCTGTTATCCTGAGTCAACATATTGCCACTTTCTTTTTTGGTAGGTTGAGCTCCATAGTGTCAACACCTCACACATCCGCTTTAATACAGTCTCTTTCTGCAGAAATGGGCAAGTATAACTTCCTCCAAAAAAAAAGTTTTAACAGTTATGATATTAGAATGGCAGGACTTTCTTTCTGAAAGGAATTCAGTTGTGCTGCAATGTATTAGATTCTATAGGTGGAGCAGAGTCATATAGTGTATCTGTATCATGTGTAGGCTCTCCAGCAAGCGTACAGGGATTAGACAGTGTTCCAGCACCACAGTCACAGAAAAACCTACAAAGAAAGAGAGCTCTTTAGTTTCTACTTTACTCACATTGTCGTAATTGCTCAACATACTTGTTTGAAACATACCTATCATGTCTAATGAATTCTACGTCATGTCCTTGATGGCACTTCTTAATGCAGTTCACACATATGGCATTACGGTCTGTGGTGTTACAGGTGTGACATCTGAAGTAAAATACATCATGTTAGGCAGGAACCAAAAACTGATGAGCTGAGTAAAGGGCTGGGGGAGGGCGTAGGGGCAGAACAGCACTAAAAGGTTGTGCATTGGACTAAAACCTGAGAATTTTACATGAGCTTGGATTTCGTGGCATACTTCTGTTGCTTGTTTTGAAAAAGCAGTTCTGCTGTTTAATCCCTTAGGCTCAGGTTCACAGCAACAGTAAATTCAGTAGCAGTAAATTCAAGACAATGGGAACTTGTTTAATCCTCTTCTGTTACAGTTGAGGAAGCGTACACATTTGTGTGTTAACAGATGGCAACTGTTTTAGGGGTCTCGCTAGAAGAGAAATTGCGTTTATTTGAAAACCTTACTGTAGGTGACAGAAAACCCGTTACCTGTAGAAGTCATGCATCGGATAGCTGGTGTAACTTGAAATCTTATATAGACACTGGCCTCTACTGACCGCTTTTTCTATGGCATCTTGATTGTTCATTATTTTGTTATCTGTTGTGGGGGGGGACAAAAAAGCCGAGAACTAATCACACCTGGATCAATGACTTTTTTTTTTCTTGAGGTGTTAAATCAGAGCCCCCTCCCCCTTAAGAGCTAAATCCATTAGGAACTGTTAGTTCTATGCCTGCATTTTAGTCTTGGCATTCACGCCTATCAAATCTCAATGCCAGATGATGAAGGCAGATGCCCAGACAGTGCAGTGCACTCCTCAGACCAGAAAGACTGTTCCTCTTTGCGTGCACACGTACCTGATAAACCCTCATTTAAATACTCTTTGTGAACTGCTTTGTGAATAAATGGTTAGAGAAACAAGCCTTGGTATCAGGCTTAAGTTTTCTGTTGAGAAGTCTGAAACCCAAATGTTGGAAAGCCTCTTGTCTACCACAAGGGCTTTTACCCAGCCCTTAGAAAGCAGAAAAGCATGGCTTTTCCCCCAGGGGAGTTTACAAATAAGGCACTTTCCACCACAATGGAAGTGGGAATTAGGTCTGCCCACCTCCAGCATTTAAAAGATGTGTCCAAGGCACAGTGAATTTGATAATCCTCTCTTGTTACTCAGCTACTACATTTTCTGTCAAGTCCCAAAGTGCACCTCAAACTAGTCCTGTCCGTTCTCAGTAGCATCACAGCACAGACTGATGCAGTCAGTAAGCCCAGGAGCTGTGAAGCAGGGAGCCAGAGCTTGTGTTTTAAGTGGTGTAAAGAATATACAGGAAAAGCCATAACAAGTAGAGCCAAGCAGGTAAAAACTCTGCAAACTGAACCTTTTTCTTCTAAAATAACCTCCTGTGGAGCTGTCTGGCATTCAAACCATCACTCCAATCTCCTCCAAGAGGATCTTGTCTCATGCGCACTTCCCCACTATACATGGGAATTTTATATATGTAAACTGTTCCTAATTTCTGAAAAAAGTGATTTGGGATTATGAATATTCATACTTTTAGATCCTCCAAGCCACATGAGGCATGTTTCTTTACTGAACACTTGTTTTCAGATATGTGACAGAAGACTTTCCACTATACTAACTTAGAACTGGAATTTGAGGTGGGCCAAAGACCAGTAACCAGTTTGGAAACAATTTTGACACAGAAGAGCTAATAACAGAGTTTTAATATGATAGGAAAACCTTAAGTTACCTTTGAAAGTGTCTGGCTGTCTAAAAATCTAAGATAGCTTAGCTTGGCTTATTACCTTCAGCTGAAACTCTTCATTACAACTCAGCCTAAGGCAATACCAAATCTGAGCCAAAAATGGAAAAAATGGTACGATAAACCCAAAAGCCAGCACCAAATAAAAAACACAAAAGTGAACAAACAACCAACGAGGGCTCAGGCTCACCTTTCATCGTGACGTTGACACCAGACGCTAGAAATAAACCTCCAAAGCGGTTGTTGAAAATCTGATTGCCTTCTAATGTTGCAGTTGCATGATTTGTTATTTCAATACCTTTATTGGGTCAGGGGAACAAAGAAGAGAAAAGAAAGTGGGAAAGTTAAAGCCTTAGTGACTGTGCATTTGTACCTCTCTCACGATCCATAGTTTGTTCATTCTTTTTAAACCATCATAAACTCGGGGAAAAAAAGGAAAATGACACAGCTAGAAATTGCACTGTAATTTGCTATAAAACTGAGGTTCAAATACTTCTGTTGAATCCTTTCAAAGAGCTACAGCTGACATGCATGGCTTCTGGTAGTAACAATACACTACTAGTTTATCTGGTAATAAAATGGTGCTATGATCCTATATTTTCAGGGGGGATATGATTTTTGGGTGCTTAAAGCTGTCATCTTCACATATATTTGGAAGTTCTTGTGCACATACCTTACCCTTTTTAAAATAGCTTTTTAAAAAAGTTCTCAAGATGGGCACCTAAAATTCATTTCTTTAAATCTTAGCTTTTATCAGTAACCCGTGTCTTCAAAGTCATTTGTCCAGGACTGCTCTTGACAGCAACCTATCCTTCCCCCCCACCACACTGAAACAACACCTTTAGAGGCTCTTCTCAGAAAACTTGCTTCTTCTGAAAGAAAGATGGGAGAAAACTCAAGAATGTAATTTTAGTTGAAATGGAATGGAATGCAAGACGTATGGAACTGTGATCATTAAAACAGTAAGTTGCACAAAAATCACTAGCAATCATTCTTCATCTCTTCTGGAGTAGGAAACGCTCATTTTAGTAATTTTTCAAGTTTGTTCAACTTGAGATGCAATAGAAACCTCTTTAAAGTATACATTTGCTCTGTTTTCTAGGTTTTAAAGCAGTGATAAAATATTCAAACCAGCATCCAGCAGATAACTATAAATATGTCCTACACAACTTTATCAATTACTTCTAAAATAATGAAAAAGTATTTCACAGAAAAATGAGAAGGCAGAATGTGTTGTTTCTCAATACATATCTTTGATTCCAGAGACTGCTGTAAAGATAATTCTGGCTACAATTCTGAATTCTCAAATGATTTCTAGAATATACTGAAGGATATCCCAATCTCTGTTAAAATGTCTAAATACCGTGGGGTAAAGAAGCTCAAGAGTTAGCTTTGTGAAGAGCTTACTCTAAGCTCCAACACTTCAAAATTTGATTTTTGTTTTGATTTAAACACCACAAACCTGCAGCAAATCCATCGAATATTCTATTTTTCCTTAGCACAGGGTGGCTATTGGTGCTGATAAGAACACCGGCTTGAGCATTCCTGAAGATATCGTTCTCTTCCAGAAGACCTATGACAGACCAACAAACATGACATTTGAGCTTGTTAACATTTCCTTACCTGTAACCATTCTGTGAAATATTTTCAAAACATCTCACGTATCATCATCCTGCTAATACCCTTCATTTGAGGAATACCCACCAATAGCATTTAAGTTAGTGATAAAAGTTTAAAGTAATTCTCAGTATATAATCATGTAAGTGTATTTTTTTCAGTGTACAGAATAGAATTTGGGATCGCATACACCATTACAGAAAACTCCATTTTATTTTTGAGGAAACGCTAAGTCTTTTCACTTTCCAAATTTTTCTTCAATTTTCCTAACATCTTTATATTCTTGTCTTCTAAAACCAGCAGCCTGCCAAAGCAAAGCTTAACTTGCATTTTTGTTATTGCAGGACAGGATTACTTTAAAATGCTTAACTTAAAATTAAAGCTCATTCACTGCAAGTGATTATCTACAAAATATCAGAAGCTGATACCGGGACACAGAACAGTCAGGGGATTTCAGAGGAGGACCACTTCTAAATTTACAAGTATACCAGAGATTCCTTAAAGATCTGTCACTTTTTCCTCCTAAACCTTTGACACAAGCAGAACCTGAACTGTTTAGATGCATGATTTTGGCTCCATGACTGGAATTCAATACCATCTTTCAGTCAAATGGCAAAGCTTACAAAAGCCGATGGGATAAAAGGACTGTCTTAAGCAGCAATCTAACAGTCATCTTGGATGAGATTAATAACCTCTCTGCCTCCCACGGATTTCAGTATTACTGATGTAATTAAGGCTAAAAAGCATCACTGTACATTCGTTATAACTATTTTATTACTTCAGAAGACAAGAGCTAGGTTTCTAAAGAGCACTTTAAAAAGGACACTGCTTAATCTGAAATTAAACTCTTATCCAGAATATTCAGTATATGCCAGTAAGGGAAAAAACTACCTCTTCCCCCATTAAATATACAGATGCCTCCATCTCTTCCATCATGGATTTTATTTCTTCTTAGTGTAGGATTACTGTCTGTTTTAATCCATACACCAGCCATTGCATTATCAAAAATTTCATTGTCTTCTATAAATCCAAGCCCTAAAATTGAAGGAAGGGTGGAAAAAAATAAAATCAAAAAGGATAATAAATGGGAAGAGATAATATTGCAGAATATAAACAATTCTGGATAAATGTTAAAAGCAAACCTACCAGAATTATAGACAAGAATACCACCATTCTGACCACCCCAGATCTTGTTGCGTCTAATTTTGGGGTTGCTTCCAGTTCTAGAGAGAAAAGCAAGCAAAGAAGTAATTTAAAACATTTTACTATCTCCCAAGGCCAAACGCTTAAAACACCTCTGCAGAAGCACCCCACAGATCTCCCTGCTTAAGAATCTTACATTTCCAAACATGCAAACATATTTTAGCTTTACAGACTTCTAGTCAATATCCAGGCTATATTGGTAATAACTTACTCTTGTAAGTTGAAGCAGAGGATATTCAGACATACTGGATTTCAAAAAAAGTTATTTTTAGAAAAAAATTTACAAGAGCAGTTAAAAAGACACAAAAGAGCACAAACCAAGCTACCTCTGTTTTGACATAAAATGAGAATATGTTTTACCTTATTTGAACCCCTGAGTACATGTGATTATAGATGTCATTGTCTTCTAACACGCCATGTCCATTGTCATAAAAATAAACTCCAACCTAACACATCAAGAATTAAATAATTAGTTCCAAAGTAATGAAGTATAAAACCACAGAACTTTTAACTCTACGGCCCTCTTGTAACTACAGAGCAAAACTCACCTGTTTCCCACTGTGTATTCTGTTTCTCCTCAAGACTGGAGTGCTCCCTGTTGTCACCCAGACTCCAGCCAAGGTATTGCTGTAAACTTCATTTTCCTCAATCACACCTTGTCCTTTTTCATGCTAAATGCAAGACAATTTAAGAGTTGAGAAAACCTGCTAACTGCCAATACTGTTCTTCTGGCTGTACCCATCCCTCCCCAACATGGCTTCTTTACTGTAGCAAAGTAATTCTTTTCTATTTGAGTACATGTTTTCACTTTTTTTTTTCCTCCAAATAACAGTACATCATGATTCTGAATGTTTGCCAGGAAATGAAGAACACTCTGCATGCAAATCGTTATATTTCAAGGCTCTGCAGTAGTATTTGCAAATGTCTGCTAGCTGTAGGTAGAAAAGGTACCTCCCCAGTGCCATGCAATCAGATGAAAGTTGTGGTACCTGGCACTTAAACCTACACCCACAGCCCTGTCCACCAGACTGACAAAAAATTGGCATGTCTCTTAAGATAACTATCTTTACCAAGTGTTTGGGCTTGAAAGTAAAGCAACAGTATTCTTGGTCAAGGTAAGCTGTTCTGGTTGCATTTACAGAATAAGTAGATGAAGCTGCACACTTGCAGCATTAGCTGAACCTTAAGTAACTTTTGGCAGAAAAAATACACAAATATTTCTCAAAGTCTGGTATTGCTTAAGGGAACCTGACAGCTCTTTCAGTTCAATTAGCAGAGCCCTTGCATACGCTGGAAATTGCGCTTTATTCCTCACTTTTACAATACACGACCGTACAGCAATTGCAATGTATATCATCCTGAAGGCAAAAAAAAAAAAAATATTTTCTGAGGTTAGTGGTAAACACATTACACTCAAAAAAAGCTGAACAGACTTCTAGTTTGTTTTTTTTTTTTTTAAATAATGACAAACTACTATGAAAACTAAGCCTTTAAAAAGCTTTTAACCAAGAAACGGTGAAATTCTGTCATCTATCCCATTTTAAATTTTTTATTCTGTAATAGAAATAATTTAGTGACATTCGTAAGAGCCCTTATCTTTCAAATAACAGCACCAGGTTCAGTCTATTACAATTAACCTAGTTTATAACATAAGAAATTCAGTCATTTCAAGTACAATCAAACATTTTGCAGAGTACCCTTTTCCAACGTTTGTAAGAACAGAAAACAAGTCTGTACGCCTGTTTGTAGCTAATACTTACTACATAAATTCCACCATGTTGACCATCATGGATCTTATTGTGTCGAACTATGGGACAGCTGTTTGTTCGAATCTGTATTCCTGCTAATGCGTTACCTGTTAACAAAAAATGTTATTTAATACAACCTACATACTCATTTTTCTCAGAATTCAAGATGCAACAAGCAAATTAACTTACCATAAATGTCATTTCCTTCAATAAGGCCTCTTCCATCACCAAAGATATAAACACCACCTTGATTCCCATTAAAAATTGCATTGCCCCTAAGAAACAAAAATATCCATCCACATTATGAAATTATTATAATACACTGTACAATACTATACATGTATGTAGTGTCTAGGACTGTACAATATTTAGATTTAAAATAGTGAATTTATGTTCTGTCACTTTGAGAAACACATACTTCCAAGTATACATGCAAGTTAAAAATGCAGTTCAACCGAACACAGACAGCAATTTCATTTTTACATATACAGGAGTATTTACAGTTCATCATAAATAAATGAAATAAAATTGCAATTTTGCTATCCCCCTCAAAACTCTTCTTCTAAGTAGTAAAACATCAATGAGGAAAACGATACCTTATTGTTGGGTCGCTGTTTGAGGTAATCCAAACACCTGCAAAATTGTTTGCATAGATTTTGTTCTCTATGAATTGTCCTCTTCCTTTTTCATGAACATAGATTCCACCAGTCTGGCCGTGATGGATTTCACACCGAACTACTGTAGGATTGGCATATGCTTTCACTTCAAAACCTGCTATCCTGTTTCTATGTATGTTGCAGCTTTCAAAGTAACCCTTAAGACACAAAACATGCAGTTTCCTGTAAGAGTCCTTTTTAAGATGAAGGCTATTCCTTACCCTCCCACCCCTCTAAAGACAATCCTCATTTAAATGGAAACGGTACCAAAATTGACAATATGTAAGTACTTACATAGTTAAATTAAAACAGCTATTGCCACTATATAATTTTTTTCCCCCAAATAAAATACTGTTTCAAAGACACTGTGTTTGCATTGAGAATTTATTACTGCCCATGAAATGCCAAGAAAAAATGGCAACTCTGGGTATAGCAGCTCAAAGAGGACTGAAAATCAGGTTTCCTGAGCAGCAACTAAGGCTCAGACTCCTTTCAAAACCATGAAGGTGACAGGTCTAATATAAAAAGGACAACGCTATGGAGAAGACTACCTACTTATTTTGAGACCCAGAACCATATATATTTGGTAAGAATATGATTTATTTCGGAAGAAGCGTCCTAAATTTCTTTGAAATAAGTGGGCAGAATAAATACATATGGATGTGGGAGATGAGTAATTTTTCCAGGGCTGGATTGGTCTGAGTGGCCAAGTGGTAAACTTTTTCCCCCTCCCCTTTTTTTAAATGGTGTACACTTCCATTCAGACACACCAATAGTAGTAGCAGGCCTACAACAAAACTGTATTTAAACAAATGCTTTATAAGCAGCATAGCTATGGGAAAAAAAAAAAAAAAAGAAGAAAAAAAGACACCAGACATTCCACAAAGCCATCCCAGGTATGCTCCTGCTGTGCCAACAAGCACTCGTGTAGCAGCACAACGAACTGGTCCATCTGAAAATTCATCTGGCAAAATGGTTGTTTTCAGCCCAATGACTTCTCTGATTCTAGTTCATTCCAGGGCCATGCAAAGTAACTGTGTCAGTACTTTCAGAGCATTTTTTAGAACATTTCGATACTAAAATTCAACCTATTCCTTGAGGTGAACTTTAATGGTATTATATGCCCATTTTGCCCAACTAAAAGAACAGAAACAAAAGAACTGAAACGGAGGAAGCATCTCTTATTGGAGATGGTAGATAATCGCCCAGTGATTTGTTTGTGGATGGCTTGGATGCAAGCTCTTGAAAGCTCAAGACTATCTCCAGCGGGCAGCTGCGGAGGGCAAGACTAAAACCAGAGCACATGACATTCAGAGCAGTACTCTGCTGCTGACAAACAACCAAAATTGCACTGTCCATTACAGCCAAGAACACATGGTCGAAAGATAACGTGAACCAATCTTAGTTCTGTCTTTTCTCCTAGATGTCTGTGTCCCTCTGCTCTGCAAAGCCATCAATAGTATAAACAATCTGTATGATTCCAGCTATGGTTTTAGCAGTATCAGTCCTCATCATGCAAATGTTTACCTCTTTAATGAACCGATAACATGTATATAGGTAAAACATCTGACCCAAAAGGAAAGAGGCCGGACCTTCGCTGATCTTTGTCACTGTCACAGGCACCTCATCCAAATACTGTTTTTCCTGTAGCCATTTAAGTCTCACTAACCGTGAGACTTGTCTGACTTGTGAATGACAAGAAAGCACAATTCCTCCTACTGCTCAGTGTAACTGGATTCCAGTGTTTGTACTCACATGACCTACTACCACGAGCACCTCAGTCCTAGAGTTTCTACTACCTGCCACATGGAAATTACTCAAGTTACTGCCAACCTATGTAGAAAGCACTCTGCTTCACTGTTGTATTACTTATGTGCTATGAATTGCTAAGGGACTTCATCAAACATATTTTGAGTACAAAAAAGTAGAAATACATATGGTTCAACAAGGAACTCAAGACAGCATGCACTTCTCCCTAGTTTGACGACTGCAGCCAGGAAAGGCACTGCATTGATTAAACATCTCCAAAAAAGTACTATCAGTGTGCACAGCTTGGCTCCCCAGGCCCCTCTGGGTGACAATTAAGTCAAATGGAAAAATCCTACTTTCTGACAATATTCAGAATATATTTTTTTCAAGGATTTAGAATTGGATTTCTTCAGAGTGAGCCAAGATGTTTTCAGAGTTCTCAAGGAAGCTACACACTAACAGACAGGGAAATCTAAAGGAGATCTCCTCAGAAATACACTTTCATGCCAACAGGCAGTCTTTGGGACTTCTTATCCCCAAAGGAACCACCTTTTTCCCTCATTTTCACTTAAAATGAAGCCCTCAGAGAAACTTAAATAAGATGATGATTTGGTATAAAGTAAAACTTAATCCTCTTAACGGAATACATAATTTCAATTTAAATATTACTATACATGTTTTGGTATCTTATTTACTTCACACATCATCTTCCCGTTGAGTGCCAAATATGTTGCGACTACAGCAAGATGAAGGAAAAGAGGTATTTCAGAGGCGCTTCATCGCAGCCATTTCAGATGCCAGTAGTTCAGAAGTTGCAAACAAGCAGAGCCTTTATGTGGTCAGCAATATCTTTGCGAGCTTCAGCAAGCACTGTTATTTAATAGTAAGGCAATTCTGGTACAAATACTTTTAATTCTTGAAAACAGTACCATATACTGTGTAACTTTTAAACTTGCTTGGAAATGAAGTGAGAGAAGGCTCCTTCACTTCTGCTCGTGTCCCAGTGTATCTACATAATATGCAACTTCAGAGAGGAACAGAAGAGGTACCTGTAGATTAATTGTACTGTGCCTACTATGTCCTAGAATACCATAACATCACTTGACAGCAGAGTAGAAGTGTAATTTCTTCAAAAAGTAGAAAATGGAGCCTTCAAAATGATTGCTCTTCTACCTTCTTGAAAAAAGTAGGACCGATGATTCAGAAGAAACTAAGATTTTGCTGTAAGCCAATGTGAGGGAAGTGCTCCCTCAAAACGGGGAGAAGAAAAAAAAAATCTGTATCTCAGATTCCTTTATAAGGATGACTGCTAGGTCAGAAAGTCAAGACTTTCTGCTAGGTTAGATCCTCTATCATTCAATATTTATAAAGAGAAACTGTATTAAAAAGCCCAGTATACCTCAAGCAGAGTTAGCTTAAGCTGAACTGCTGACTTTGAGCCAATGCAGTTAAACCCAGTGTATTTTCTGCACTTGTTGAGACTGTGTCTGAACACCACCTGTGTGCACAATTATTAAACTGAATTCAGTTAAATCAACAGAATTGCTGTTTGTCAGAAACACGTGTTCTTCCACAGTCCTGAGCAACCACCTCATTCCCAAACTCCCCATTTTCTATGCGGTTCTCTGTTGAAACCAACAACTTCTTTGGCCCAAATTCACCCCCTAGGGAGAAGGGCTAAACTCCTCTCAAGTCTTTAAGATGGCCCCAGGCAATCCTTTCTATCTTTTCCAGCTACCACAGCCGCTCCCCTTCAAAAGGCATTGTTGTGCCTTTGAATTATATCCTCTCAAAGACGCCTTCCCTTTTATTTTTTTTTAATTTTTTTTTTAAAACTTATGAACTTCTGGATCCCAAGAAATGACATATGGGATCAGACAACATTTTCCTCTTGGGAAGTTAACAAATATTTTGTTAACAAGGAAACAGATCATTTAACTCCATACTTAGAAATGCTATTATGCATAGGGCCCACTAACACTGTTTGCAAACCCAAAGCTTACTGCCAGCTCCGTGTATAACCAGTAATACCATTAGAAACAGCCTGCTCCTTTCTTACCACTTCTGTCTAACAGCACACACGGGCTGCCCAACCTGCAGCTCTTAAGCTCCGTCCAGCTGTCGGGCAGCTCAAGCCCCAGATCCTTTACGGAGACTCTGCCAGGCGGCTATTAAGGTCAGGAAGGTCAATACTCCTCCTCCGCATAGAGGGATTGCAAGCATTATATTGCCTCCGCCTCCTTCTAAGAATGATTTTCAAGTGTGCTCAGTATTTTATGTGTGTTTTGTGATGGTTTCTGGTTGTAATTCATTGACTAGCAGTAGAAGAACCTGGAGGATGCAGCACCTGGCAGTGCCAGGATTGCTTAGGAAGAAAGAGGCCCCTGTGATTAGTAAGGAAGAAGGAATAAAGGATGCATGTGGAAAAAAATATTAAAATCTTACACAAAAATACGAAGTGTAAGGAGACTCAAAATACCTTAGCAGTAGCTTTCTGCTTGAAAAATCCTAACTATTAAAAAGCAGCTCTGTACACCAAATTTATTTAAAATACCATGCAAAACATTATCTGTGGGCACAAGATGACAGCTACAGTGACAGAAAGCATGGGCAAGAACACACCGCTGCAGCCTGTTAAGATCTGAGCAGAGAAGGTTATCACAGACAGACAGACACCACAGTAATGGTAACGTTGATGTTTCCACATGCTACTTAGTGTACAGAAAAAGTTGATGTGATGACAAAGAAGGGTTCCTGTGCAGCTGGACAAGCTCAGATGACTTTTTACATCAAGAATAACTCAGTAATTGAACTTGGATTGTTTTTGTTTTCTGCATTTTATGTAGTCTAACAAATACTGCTTTGAAATGCATTAGAGTTAAAACTTGTAACTGAGGGGATTTTGCTCACTGCTTTTCTTCTCAGAGGAATTTTTTCCCCAGGTATTTCTAAAATGGCCTTTTTTCTTTCTCTGTCTCAAAGATCACAATATTACAGAAACGCAGAGGTATTTCATGTTATTGTTTAACTGTGCAAGTTTTAACACTTCCTAAATATTTACTGACACTTGTATTCCCAACAGGGTAAAAAAACCCAAACCAAACCAAAACAAACCCAAACAACCCAGGAGACCAAGATAGAAAGAAACAATCTGCTAAAGAGTATCTGACTCTATCAACTTAATTAAATAGCAATAATAAGTGTGACTGATGGCATAATAAATACGTTTATGAAAATTTGCCTCCCGAAGCCTGGAATGGTCTTTATTTGAGAGTTGGTGGATTTTATAAAAATCCAAATGCAGCATAAAGAAAACCACATTCAAGATGCAAAACAAACCCTTTATTTTTAGTGCATAGGAAAAATTTGCTATTGCAGCAAAAGGCCAACTGAGTTTTTATGTAGTCTGTATAGAAACTGGCATAAGTTTAATTTATATTTTTTTGGACTTTATATACACATTTCTTCAAAATTATCCAATTTGTGTATTTAAAAGACTGAGCTGCCAACTAGTCACAATCACCCAAATTAGATACACAGTACTATGCTCTTCTTCCATCAAAAAGAAAAAAACAAGCAATAGTGCTAAGTTTCTCATTTGGGAGCAATGAAAATGAAGACTGTTATGCCTAGATCTCAGCTTTAAATGATAAAATTATGCTTATTCTTACAGTAAATCAGAACTTCTCTGTTGTTTGCATACAACTACTAAATATAATTTATGACAAATGTCTGGTAATTCATCTCAGGCAACTGGCAAGAGAGGTCAGCGTAAGGCACTGAGGGCTGCCAATGCCATGCTGCATTTTTAATGCCAGCTTGTTAAACATTTGGCACAAGCACTAAGGCAAGCATCTGAATATTGCCAGTTTAAAAATAAGAGGTTAAGTTTCTACAAGTATCAAAACACAAAGAACAGTCTGAGAGCATGAAACTAAAAAACAAAGCACTCTTGAACCTTTCAGAGCCAGTACTCCAGCACAGAAACCCACGGGAAAAGAATGTGTAGGGTAGGAATTCAGGACTGGAATGTACTTATCCCACTTCAGTCACAAGCAATTAAGAAAAAAAAACCCAACCAAACAAACAAAAAAAAACCCCACACCCAAAAACAACAGAAGGGAAGCAAGAAGTTAACATAGCAAATCCATTAATTTGTTTAGATATGTAGGATTTGTATCTGAAAGATACCATGTCACTAAAAGAATATGTAAATATTGCCAATGCTGTCATTTCATCAACTCTATCACTAGCATGATACAGAAAAGAGGACTTTGAGATGGGGGGGACATCTTTAAAAGGAGTTTATGACTAAGAAAGATTTCAATAATATTTGCAGCTGAGATAAATATTATTCAAGTTCTCTTTAATGTGCTAGTGTTTCCTTTAAACAAACAAACAAATTATTTCTATTCCATTTTGCTTGTGATATCACACTGATCACAGCACTGGAACAAGCACTCTGCTGGTAAGAAAACAGATCAAATACATTTTTATTTAACATGAATCAAGTGAATTCAGTCTGGCTTTTTAATTTTTTAAATATTTCAATACTAATATATTTAATATTTATACTTCAGTACCTAAACAAAAAGCAGCTCCTAGCCAGACTTTCCAATTAACCCTCAAGCCTACATACAGACATCTCCCCTCCAGGAGTTACTGAAGCACTCTCCTTTACCAGCTTTTCTATAGCTGAAATCACTTTATTACGGGTTTCCAAGCCTGTTTAAGTCGTGAAGGGATATATGGATATATGTATTCACTGAGGTGGATTAGGAGTGCTTATACAACATGTTAATACAGCTTAAAGGAGGCAGTGGCAGCATCCAAACAATGAGATAATATAAAACAAAGACATAACATCTTAAGTTTGCCACCACTCTTTGCAAAATGGCCAAAAAACCTACATCTCTAGAGAATATAAAATGATGTAAAGAAATCTGTCAGAAGGCTGCCAGAAGGGCATTCTTCTGGGCTGGTATAATCTTGCTCAACACAGAACAAATATGCTCCTTAGGATGTAACTAAGAGTGGAGAAGAGGCACCTAACAGCAGAATCCCACCACGTTTGACCTTCCACTGGCAAGAAGATTTTATGCCAGCAGCAAAAATAAAAGCACTCTGTGACCTGTTTACCTTCCACTGAGACCAGGAAGCTGCAACTCAAACAGCTACAACTAGTACTACATTGCTCCTTTACCCCTACCTCCCCAGCAACTCGGGTGGAAAGGAGAAAGGCCTCCCTCATTTCTATCCACAGTGTATTTTCTGCTAATACTATTTCCAGACTGCCAACACTCATCAAGAACCTGACCAGATCTGGGTTAGAACTAAAGCAATAAGCAATAAGTACTTACAAGGGAAGGAAGATACCCTAACAAAGGGAAAAGAGATCCACAATTCAGTGAGCCTAAAAACACCCAGTCAGAGATCAAAATATCAATTTTCAAAAACCAGCTGCTTCTCTTCTTCCTCTTACCCATGATAAAACTACATGGGTTTTTTCTCTGAAAGCTTGCTATGTTATGTATTAGCTATAATTGCATTAATCATTCATCAAAATTATGGAAATTTATTTCCCCAAAGAAATGTCATATTACAAGAGATTATTATTTTATTCAATAGGCATCTGATACCTAGCCAACAGTCCCCCAACACATAACACACAGTGAAGAAAATCCTCACGTAGAACTTCAGTAGCAAAGCTAAAGCAATTTAGTACCTGAATTGATAAACATTTTATTTAGGAATAAGATTATTTTTAAATGGTGGACTATAGTTTCCTTCAAGCAAGCATCGAATGAGTCAAAGTTAAAAATGAACGTCTACTGTAGTTAGATCTCTGAACATACTCAATTGGGGGGGGAAGGGGGAAGGTGACAGCAAGGTGAAACACATGAGGGATACAGAAGGAACAGTGGATCCAAAGGTCAGAAGATAAAGTGAGAAAATTGAAATGAAATAACAGAGGTCCAGTCTACACCCAAGCAATGTCTGCAAAGGTGTGACTTGGGACTCATCTTTCTCAGCTAGTCAAAGCCATTAGTGTCTAACGCTTGCATTTTTACAAGTCTTTTTTACAAGTATTATTTGTCTTTCTCTGGGACTAAGTAAGATCTACCAGCAAAACTACTACTTAGGTAATAAAAGACATTTACTTATGAAGAACATCGTGGATATAACATACCAGGTCTAATTATGGTTTCTTGCCAAAGAACAGGCCTAGCATATATTTAGCCATAGGTAGGCAAGAAGTGTGCCAGGTAGTAAGGCTAGGAACAAAACGTATGGAGGGGAATATGCACTAGTATCCCAGAGCATGTGAAACGTGCACTAGTTTGGCTGACCTCATTCTTCAGCAGCATTCTGAAATCAAGCCTGTTACAGTGAGGTTTTCATTACAGCAGCAGCACAGCACCACAGAAGAGGTTCCTATTTATCTACAGCACCTTTAAAAATGCAACCCCCAAAGCAACTGACTATATAGTTTATTAATCCCTGTCACCAAAGTTATAGGCAATCCACATGTCAGCAACCTCCATCTGGACACTGAGCCATGAACCACTACCCTCTGGATACGACCATCCAGCCAATTCCTTATCCACCAAACAGTCCACCCATTGAATCCGCATCTCTTCAGTTTAGAGAGAAGGGTGTTGTGGGGAACCATGTCAAAGGCATTACAGAAGTCCAGACACATGCCATCCATAGCTCTTCCCTTGTCCACTGACATAGTCACTCCAACATAGAAGGCCACTAGGCTGGCCAGGCAGGACTTGCCATTGGTGAAGCCGTGCTGGCTGTCTCGAATCACCTCCCCGTCCTCCACGTGCCTTAGCATAGCTTCTAGGAGGATCCGTTCCATGATCTTCCCAGGCACAGAGGTGAGGCTGACAGGTTGGTGGCTCCCAGGGTCCTCCTTTCTACCTTTTTAAAAATGGGTGCAATGTCTCCCTTCCTCCAGTCACCAGGGACTTCACCCGAGTGCCATGACTTTTCACGTATCATGGAGAGCGGCTTGACAACTACATCAGCCGATTCCCTCAGGGCTCTGGGATGCACCTTGTCAGGTCCCATAGACTTCTGTATGTACAGGTGCCTCAGGTGGTCATGAACCCGATCTTCTCTTACAGTGGGAGGGACTTTGCTCTTCCAGTCCCTGTCTTGCCAGCCATCCACTCGAGAGGTATGGGAAGAGAGACTGACTGCCAGTGAAGACTGAGGCAAAAAACTGGAGTACCTCAGCCTTCTCCTCATCTGCTGTTAGCAGTTTGCCAGTCTTGCTCACTGGGGGAGTACACTTTCTTTGACCTTCCCTTTCCAGCTGACATACCTGTAGAAGCCCTTCTTACTATTCTTTGCATCCCTTGCCAAGTTCAGCTCCATCTGCGCCTTGGCCTTCCTGACCCCATCCCTACAGAACTAGGCAGTGTCCCGACACTCTTCCCAGGATACCTGTCCCTCCTTCCACTGCCTGTGCATTTCCTTCTTGCCCTTCAGTTTGACCAGCAGGTCTCAACTCAGCCATGCCGGTCTCTTGGCTTCCTTTCCTGATTTCTTACACCTGGGGATTGAGAGCTCCTGCACTGTGGAAAGCATCCTTAAAGACCTGCCATTTTAAAAGTGACTAGAAGAAAAGTGCTCGTTTTGCCAGCTGGGTGGGGGGAATTGGGACTTCGTCATTCAAGCAGGAAAAACAATGATGTGGAACTGTTTGGAAGACATGCAGAATATTTTTGCTAAAACAAATCAGCAAATAATCATCTTTTATTTCAGTGGCAAAAATCCATTCTGTTTATTTCAAGGGCTATGCAAGCTCATTACTTGCTACTTTACACATACATGGAAGTTACCACCTTCATCCAAAGAAACAAACATTTTTATGAAAGAAGGCCTGAATTCTGAAATTAAATTCTGTGTTAAAAATCCACAACTAACTCCATGCTAGAAAAGTCCTCTTCCTAGAGAAGCTGGATGTACCCTGTTTCAGAGTTTTAACATTAAAATAAGACTGATTAGGTCTCCACAGAGCATTTTATTTCATTTTTACACCTTCCAGCACCTTATTTTTTTGTTCTGTTTCAAAGGAAAAAGAACGATGTGATAGCGTAAATGTAAGCCTACCATTTACATCCTATTTCAAGAGGTATTTTGTCACTGCAACATAATTCAATATAACAGGCTGCCAATCAACTGTAAAAAGCTTGCTTAAACCTCTTTCAGCTAAAATTGTCTCTAATGCGAAGTTGCCCACGAAAGGGCAAGAGAAGAACAGTAGGCATATTTTAAGATACCTGTTCACATGTAAAAGCATGGGTTTTTTTAAACATTTCTTCAATGGTAGGCAAAATTTGAAGACTTCAGCTTTACAACATCTATTTTTCTTTCTTCAAAAGAAAACATATACGTTACCATGCCATGGTCAAAAGTGAAAACGCCAACATCACGTCCATGGTGAATGTGATTCCGTCTGATAATGGGATTTCCATGGTTTTTAACCCAAATCCCTGCTAACGCATTATTGGAGATCTCATTGTCCTCATATATTCCCTGGTAAATAAAAATGTAAATTAAGACAGGAATCAAGAACAGCAAAAAATTTTATCAAAGTAAAGAAATTGATATCGAAAAATACCTGTGCATGGTCTGTAATATAAAGTCCAACATTTTCACAGTCGCTGATGTTACAGTGTTTAATAGTAGGACAAGCTCCCTGGCCACTAACACATACTGCAGAGCCAACTGGAAGAAAACAGTACAGTTACCATAGCTTCAAAGCAGAGAGTATTTATAAATAGTCTGGCAGTGCTTTTGCAAGAAAAGTTAGCATGAACTGATATTTAAAAAAGATCTGGCGTGCACAGTGCCAAAGCACTGCAAGCCACAGGCAGAAAAACACTAATGTCATCATTTTGCAGATGCAAAAAACTGAGGTAGGAGTTGCTTTAAAAATCACTCTGCCAAGGTTACGCAGCTGCATATGATTGCCAGAATAGACAATAGTTTATATAATAATTCATGCTTATGAAAGTTCTCACTCATTTATTTTCCTATGTTAGGCCGACTGTATATTGACTGTTTATAACAAAGGACAACAGAAATATAATAAAATTCTATGTTAATTACTGCCTTATTTTACTCCCCTTTAAACTTTCATAACCCAGTACTTCAAAGAGCCCAAACAAATAATAATTTTGTAGCATACCAAGACACACGTCTAACTAAAGATGAGCAGGAGACAAACAGCACAATCTCAAGTACAGAACTACACATCAGAAACCAACAGGTCTCTTCCCAGCTGAATTACAAAGCTCCCTGCCACAGCTCCTTGGATGATTTCAGCTACCATGCCATTACCCAAACCCCAAACTCTTCTCAGGCAACTAGGACTCAAACTGCTCAGGACTTTGTTAAATCAGCTCAATTCCCTGAACTCCATAAAGTATGAAAACATGAAATTCTGCGGCCACTAAAAATCAATGGCAGATTCACAGTGATTTCAGAAAGGTAAGACCTCATCTCAGGGTATCTGGCCTACGTAATGCACACCTTCCCTGCAATTAAACACCACTAAATAAGCAAGCCCGTACATGCTCTGCAAGTACTCATATTAGCTTCTAGCAGAGTACCACAAAGGCTATACTTTAATAATTCACAGACTCATTTACAGAGCCTTTTTTTTTTAAAAAATCCTAAAGAAATTATTTTGATTGTCTAGTCTGACCTTATGAATAATACAGGCTATAATAATTCCCTGAATTAATTCCTGCTTCAATTCTAGTAGCAGGAACTTCAGCACATATCTTTTAGAAACACATTTAATTTTGATTTGAATATTTCAAACAACTGAGAAGCCACAGGCAGCTTGTTAGCTGGTTACAGAGTTGTTACCCTGTTAATTTACACTTTAATTGCTCATCTGAATTCCTCCAGCTTTAGCACCCAGTTACTGGTGCTCTTTATACCAGTGTATGCCATACCCAACGCATCCACGTATTTAGCGCAAGCAATTGATTCCTTCAGCCTTCTCCTTGATAAAGCAACGAGTTGCAGTCAGTATGTTTTTCACCACAACTGAATTTTTCTGCTTTATCTTTTAGGACTTTTCACTGAACTGTTTCTAAATTTTCAACACGTTGCTATGGACACCAGGAAAGAGCACTTTATTCTGAAGCAGGACTAAGCAGAGGCATAATACAGTTTCTCTACTTCTGCTCAATATTCCCACAGGTGTAACGAAGGATCACATCAGTTCTTTTGGCCACTCAACTACAGGAGGGCTCATATTTAGCTGTTTACCTACAATGACTCTTTAAGCTTTTCCCAGCAATCAAGCTTCCCAGGAGAGAGGTTTAATCACTTCAAACTAGGAACAAAAACAAGTTGTGTGTATAAATTCATACTTGTCCACCCTATATGAATGTTGTTCGAAAGCCTACCTTCCAAAAAGGACAGAGCAACCCATCCTCCTCGTTATTTATAATACCTTAAGTCTGTCATCTACAAGTCTCATCTATATGCATTTAATTTCTTCTCTGCAAGTCATTGATAAAGTGGCTTAAAGTCAAGAAGTCATCTTTGAAATAGCCACAGAAAAAGCCATTTATAATTACCCTGAAAGTTATTTTTCATCTATTTAGTGTATGCACTGGTGATTCTGTAAAATTCTAATCTTTTAAGGCACTACATGTTGAAGTCAAATATTTTTCAAGGATCTGTGTAATTATACTGGGACTGCTACCTTCCTTTTGTCAAAGAAAGTCATCAAAAATGCTAACAGTGTGATGCAACCATTATAACTTTCTGTAAATACACATTAATTTGCTTCAACCATAAATTTTAAATTCTTGATTGACCCTGCATTTACTATCTCATTATTCTACCCAGGATCAATAGGCATTACTACTTGCTATACTTCATCCTGTTTAGTCTCCCCAGTGCTGCGCCCCCGCCCCCCCAGGGACATATACCATCTCACCCAGGTTTCAAGTTACTGTTGATACATAATAGGAGCCCAGAAGATTTCTTGGCCAGTTCTTTTTAAACTCCTACATGATTTTAGAATGTCTATTTTTACAGCTGTTTAACCTCATCCACAGTTACCGTCAAGAGTGGAATGTATTTCATTATCCCTTTAGGGTATGAGCACATTTATCATTCTTGCCTATTCTCATTAAATATGGAACAAAAATTACACAACATTTTGCTATTCAAATTCTTCCATTCTATGATGGATCAGCATCACTGCTAAAACTCCTTTTGCTCCCCAAGTTAAGACACAAGCACTGTCTCTTCCAGACAGGTGTTGTATCTTGTCTTGTTTATCAAGTTCTTTTGGGGAGGTAGGGGGCTATTTTCTTGGGGTGTTTGTATTTTGGAAAGGGGTCCCCCACAGTATCCTGTAATTTCTAGTTTCCTATTTATATTAATTGCCAATAACTTCTCAGTTCTTGTATTTCATAATTGCTTTCACTTCCCTTCCCTCTACCTCTTTTGGTGACACTGAGGAACTGTGGATTTTTGGGAACCCAGCGTGATGTTCTAAAAGCATACCTCTATCACATTTTGCTTATTTAAATGAAAGCAGTCTTTATTCTGACTCACTTCACTGGACTTCATTATTGATTGTGTGAAATTGGTCCTTTTAGAGTACCAAGCCCATGTATCACTGGTTTAGGCTTTATTTTGTTTATTCAGAATATAATGATTACACACACTTAAGCAATACTTAAAAAAAGGCACAATGCCATCCACTACTTTTATCTATCAAGGTGAGGACTAATACAGATTTCCTCTACAATGAATGCAATAGAACCTCTAGACTCAGGATCTTGCCACTCATTTAAGCTTTATTTAAAAATATTTCAAAGATGCTTTGGACTGGCAGCAAAATACCTCCAGCTTAAATCACTCGCACTTACATAGCTCCCATCTTTACATATTACATACATTAAGAACTTTACACATGACATAATGTAGAAATATGCTTTAATGCAATTAGGAGACCTACAGAAAGGGTATCAAGCATGTGCTAGGAAAGATTTTGAATGCTTATGGATCAATATTTCAGAGATGTCACTGACTTGGAAACACTAAATGCCTTTTCTGGCAGACTGCCATTCTTCCTCCCTTTTTACACACACTCAGTGCTTCCTGAGTAGGTTATAGTTATAGCAAGGCTTGGTAGGATTAAAAAAGTGAATAAAAAAATTAATAATCAGTAACTGATGGTAGTACAGCCTACACACAGCCTCCAAAATT
The DNA here is from genome assembly GCF_964188355.1 of Buteo buteo. Taxonomy (NCBI): domain Eukaryota; kingdom Metazoa; phylum Chordata; class Aves; order Accipitriformes; family Accipitridae; genus Buteo; species Buteo buteo. Next base: position 4,637,158 of record NC_134182.1, on the reverse strand, counting down.
CACCAGAAATTTTAACTTTAGAGAAGAGAAGCGACAATTCAATGCAGCAAACATTCAGAAATCCAGGGTATTGAAGAGGGCAAGAGTCCAAAATTCTCAGAAATAGTCTTCCATAATGAAAACTGGTCATGAAAAAAAATTAACAAAGCTTAATTTTAATACACAAATTTTCACAACAACATCAAGACCTACTAGCCTATCTATAAGCACAGGTTTCAACATGAAGCCATGCAGCTCTTCAAACTACTTTTATAACCAAGCTGAGTGTGGTCCAAGAAACAAATCTAATTCCTCTCATTTGTTATAAGGGTCCAGAACAAATTTTCTTCGTATACTTCAATTTCCTAGTATTTAGCATTAAACAAAGAAATCAAGATACTGAGAGCAGCTAGCTGTCCTTTGTTCCTCTTTTTTTCATTTTTAACACTTCCACATATTAGCTGATATGTCTCCAATAAAACAGATGGTGATGCGAAGCATTGAGCTGCCTTGACCAAAAGTGAGGTAGTGTTTTACAGCCTGAAACCTCCAAGAAAGAGCATATCTTCCTTTACAAGGCACAGACAAGGAACCCTTCCACTGTTCTTATTACAGTTCCCTGCAGAATTCCCTCCTCCATAGTTCGTACCAGAAAAACGTAGTTTTTATATCTAGTTGAAGATCTCCTTGTTTCCTTGCCTTTATTTTGAGCTAGGCAACCTTTATGCACAGCCTGCTGTGTAGATCCATTCTATTTCACTAGCTGAGCTTAGGTATATAAAGTTCATATTGCCATTTCCATGCAAAGACTCTGTATCTTAATTCTCCTGTACCATTTCTGACACTCTAATTCATCTGTGTTCGAACACATTAAACTTGCCATTTCTTGTGTCTAGTGATTGCAAACTGCCATGTCCTCCTGCCCATGACTGTGAACTGCCATCCAGCCTGCCTCTCACTTCCACTGCCTCTGACCCTTTCTTTCCTGAGTCTAGACTACCAATGTTTCCCAAATCAGGCAGTATAAATTCCTCATTAACTCTGATGGTGAAATGAGTCTAACTTTCCACACTATGTGTTTCTCCTGCCTGTATAGCTAGGAACTCATACATTGAGTATGTCAAATCATTCCACTCTTGACAGGAAAGTGAACTTAGCTTAGCAGTTACAGCTCGTGACTGTTTTAATGCCAATCCCAATACTGCATGTTGCAACGAACCTAATGTAAAAATCCCACGTGTGCCCCCTTCAAATGCCATCTCCTGCCAGCTACAACTATATATACCAAACCCAGTTAAGTTTATATAAAGTACCACTTTTCAGGTTTTAAACTAACTGCCCCGAGAATTCAAACTAATTCAAATGGAGGACCAAGTATACATTATCACAAAGGTCTTGGACACAAAGAAGTCCCTGTAATAATGCCATTTCAAGGTAAATAAGGCTTGCAGACCTGTATTAAACACCTGCATCAGAAATTGAAATATGCCAATAGCGATCATCATCAATTTGTGTGCTGGCTGCTTCCATGTGCCCTGGTTAGTTTAGTAACTTTAAACACAGGTTTAATTTCAAACAATAAAAAGCCCACTAACCCGTACAAGTACTTCGAATAATACAGTGATCTATAATTGGACTGCAGTTCACGGTAATCTCTAAGCAGTGGTGTGCATTGTGGTGCTGAGCAGATTTGTCATCAGGGTTGAACTGAAAAAGGAAGACAACACAGAAATGTATTTATTTAATTGCTCAGGCATTAAAATGCAATTATTAAAAGCTCTGCTGAAGTTTGAGATTCTTACCCTGATTGTCATATATCCAACATAGGCATCTTCAGAACCCTCCATAAAAACGAAGGTGGAATCTCTAGTGTTTTCTATTATAACTTTATCTGCTACTTTTCCAGGTGCTGTAAAGAAGACATTTATTAAGTCTTAGTTTATGCTACTGAAAAAAAAAACCATCCTCAGAAAACTTACAGAATTCTATTCAAAGCAACAAAGGAAAAGGAACACCATTCTTGGCACACAGTCTTCATGTCAGAAGAATCTTAAAACAGAAAGTTTCAAAGACAACAAAGAAGCTAGTCTTTAACCAAGACAATCTTGCACCAATTTAATATCTAGTACCATAAGAAAAATGTTCTCTTGTACAGAGCTAGTTTTTGACTACTACTTATTACGAACTGAATTAACAGTTTAAACATGGATACCAGTCCAGAGGCACTGTAATTCTGTTACTAAGTACCATTTATTTTGGTATTCTAAACCCTTTTATTAAAGGTAAATACATACATTCCATCACTAATTTGAACCAATTTAAATGACTACTTAGTAATCTGCTCACGACCTATGAGTGACCTCCCCACACTTCTCAAGTGTAAGATTCAGTTTTGAATTGCTACCTTCATCATTCTTTAGAAGAAAATTTTATAAAATTAGATTGAACTATACTTCTGAAAGTATGTACAGAAGGTTTCAAAATGGTTCATTTGCAAGTTCCGATAATCTGCAATTTGATTTCCTGTGTTAACAGCAAGGCTAGCTCTACTCTTTATCCTTAATCCAAAGGAAGGAAATGTTTACATGGGTATGGCAACAGCCAGCAGAGGGAGCACAAGTTAACAACAGTCTTACACTGGTATAAATTCAATGATACTCATTCACAAGCAAAATAGTTTGATTCAAAACTGCACATTAAATATGCAAGCCAAAAGAAGCCTTCCTCAATACACAAAATGTAAATGTGGAAGTTTCACATATTATAGCAGGTAACTTATCTGATAGCAATTTCAAACCATTCCCAATTTGAGACACACAAAGGCGACCAGATATTTGCCCTAAATTCTGTATTTTATTGAAGAGCCTACGCCCAGGATTTCTCACGAGCGGATCTTTTTCTGTTGTCTGTTGACACTAGTACAGACAAGTGGTATGTCTTGTTCTTTATCACTCAGGCAGAAAGGTGCCAGGCAGAATGAAGCAACATTTACATCATTATCCAGCTTGTTCTCACTATCTAAAAGCTAGATCTCTGCTTTCATTACTGCAGAGGTGCAAATATTTTAAGGTAGTCTAGCTTTTCTTCATACCATTATCCACTTAGTACTAGATAACAAGTAAGAGAGGCTTTGATGAGGATTTGTGTTGTCATACAAAATATCTTTCTGTGGCCTGGTAACATTTCTATACGTTCACCATGGTGCAAATGCACTGGCATATACACATCAGTATACTTCAGCATCTGAGAAAGAATGGCAGCATCTGAAAAAGTATTGCAGGTGAACCAAAGCCAGAAAATAAATGGAGCCCTTAAAAGAAAATAAGAGAGCCATAAATTATTAACAGAATTGTGTTCCCTCTTAGGGGGGCAAGGAAAAATGGCACTTTACATTGGATGCTCTTAAACACTGTCAAACAAAGCCGACAGATTTGTGGAACTGTGCTTGGAGGCGTTTGCCATGCACCTGGATGATGTTCTCTACAGACAAGTCCTTCCTCTTAGCACGAGTTACTTTACAGGTCTCTGAGTTTCAGAGGTCCCAGAACGCCCATTATGGAACATGCCAATTAGTAAGACCACTGCATTTAGATCCCCCCCAGGAAAAGGCTGAAGAGGGAAGGGGACTTGCTCAAGCACTGGCTTAATTCTAAATGCATCAAAGAAATTCTCTGCAACATTCTACTGAATTTTTGCAAAAGAATTATTCAGAGAAATATCTACATTGCAGCTTTTGGCTTAGACCACTTTAGAAGAGGGGAACCAGTATAAGAAAGGGAAAAGAAAGAAAAGGGCCACTAATTTCATAATCAAGCAAAACCTAACTCCCAAGAAGTCTATTTGCTGAAGTCTAAGGGAGTCATGTTCCAGGGGATCAGAATTCACACTCAGTGTAAGGACCAAGATGAAACCATTGAGAAATAATTTAACAGAAAGCCTACGATAAGGGACTGCCTAAAGAATTAAAAATTAACTGAATGTTGCCTCAGAACTCTTTTATTCTTCAAAAGGAATAAAACAATTTCACTTTTCAGTGCATTATTAGAAAAATAACTAGATCCTGCAGGAAATAACTGTGACCCTGTTCAACTGTATCAGGCAAAAAATGCAGAGGTCCTTTTAGATCTTGCAGTCTGTAAAATCTACAGCAAAGAAAACAGCTCTAAACTAGTCTAAAATATAATTTTCAATTCAAAGATGCAGAACAGGTATTTAAAGAAGAATTCAGGCATGTGAAGGTTCTCTTGCACTCAAAAGTAAAAAAAATACCTTATTATGACAGTCTTAACCATTTTAGATTTTTCTACTTATTGTTTTTACTAATTTTCTTCTTGATTGGAAAAATCCTTTGATAATCCTTTTTTCACTTTCTTGCACATTATTTAAGTCAAATGGAAAATAAAGGGAAAAAACAAAAGCTGTATCTCCTAAAATACAGAAAACACACATATTCAGTGAAGATTCTCAGGTCAGGACACATGTCTGTACAACTGCTGAAACTCAGCTATTAAGATGAGAAACTTTGTGTCTTGAGTAAGATGAGCACTCCACGGAAGGCTTGCATTCCTGCAGTCATCTGACACCTCCTCCCCAACCCTTGGAAAATAGAATTCTTTTAAGAAATTCATAGGTATTTCTGTCCACTGAACCAGATGCATCAATCTCCTTACAGGACCTCTACTCTTACTTCTTACTTGACAGTTCAGATAATCCACAGTACTAGTAATACCTCCGAAAGCTTCCTTCTGAACCCAACTCCTTTCCCTAGATTTAAGGAAATAAATAACCCCAAAATTAAACAGAACAACAAATCTAGAATACCAGGCATTATTCTGTAAGAACATTTTGCTTATATGAGAAAGCAGAAGCTTCTTGAAAGCTCGAGGTATGTAAAACTGCCTTTCTAATAATGTTGTGCTTCTTCAGAAGTCAGCAGAAGAAACCATTAAAGAAATTTGAGTAGAACTGCGGAGAGATTTGGTGCTGCCTTAATCCTACCATTCTGAAAAGCATGCCAGACTGAACAGAGAAGAGGTAGTTCTCCAAGGCTTAGTGGTTCACTTTAATTTGTTTTCTTTTCCAGACAAATGAAAACTGACTCCCTCTACAATGTCACTCACCATTCAGTGGAGAAAGTCTGAGGAAGTGAAGAGTCAGCAGTGCCAGAAACTGAAATATAAATACATCTAGCATTTCTGGATTCCTCTTGGAGGTTTTGTTCCCCAAGACAGCTATTCTGTTACAAAAATACACAATGCAGATCCCTTGCTTTTAAAGAACTGTAGTTAAGATAACTGTTTTTCTGAATAACTTGGGTTCATTCCAGTGGAAGGGAACGCAGAGGGCCTTTCAAAACTTAAAAGGAGCCAGAGAACATGCAGAAGTTTAACCAGATATCAAAGATGTCGTTTCAAGTTTCATGAAGTAATTGAGAAATTTCATATCTTAGGACAGTGCTGATCCAGTTTCTTCTGGATTTTAAACACTTCACGAATATGACTTGCCCTATTTGTACTGGCATTTATTACTGTCATCCCATATCTGAAACAGAAGCCGGGGGTATTTTGTTATTTGTCTAAGGCCACGTCTGCATTAACAAGCACTGCAGCATAAGAGTGGCACTAGAGTGAAATAGTGCTGAGGATCAGACATCCACACCACATGCGTTGCAGGACAGGGAGTGCAGAAGAGACTGTGACTTTGGACTAGTCCTAGCGTGGTCCCTCTGACTGAATGTACACTGACTACTAGAGTGCAATAACAGTATTCCAGGAACATGTCTCTTAGATTAGTCTCATCCAAAAGGAATCTAGTTTGCACTCCAAAACCTCTCCACAACACAAACCAAAGCACTGTAAGAGGGGATGTTCAGGACATTAGCTTCAGAAGTGTACTCAGGAACTGACAAACTAACATACTAACACAGCTGCATCTCACAGATCTGCAGGGACAAGTTTTAAGACTAACACTGGAACAATCTAACTGCATTGTTCGAAACTGTTCTCACTGCCAGGGCTGCAAAACTCAGGCAAGAAGTGCCAGAATAGGCTCACTCTAGAACAAAAAGGTTGGTATGCAGAACCCCCCCCCTGAAAAGAGGGGACTTTTCAAAACAAACAAAACCCAAACAACAACCACCCACCCCCTACCCCCCAAAACAAAACCATACAACAACAATAAACACCATAGCAACAAACAAAAACCCCCAAACAGACACCACCCCCAGAATCCCCCACACACCCCCAAAAGACTACCCCAAAAAACCCAACCAACCAAGAAAAACAACAACCCAGACAGATGGAATCTTAGAAGCAGGCAATTCACTTCTGTGTCACCACAGGAGCAAGAGGCCCAAGACCTCTTAACCAAGATCTCTACCAGCCATTAAGACAGTCTGAATTCTTACTACGCTATCATGTTGCTGGGGATTAGCACGCTCACAGTAGGGACAGGAAAAGCAAATAGCTCCACAAGCACCACACTTTGCAGCTAGGTGTATTATATTAACTACCTAAACCTATCCTATTCTGAAAGTCTTATATCCTTCTCCATAGAAGTTCTCTTTTAGAGGTACAGTTGGGAGACGAACAGAGAAAGAACCTCCAGTCTCAGAATCTTTCTGTTTGAATGCTCTCATTTCCTTCCTTGAGATGGAATTACAATGCTGAAGAAAATGGGACAGATACTAATTTGGGCTTGCTCCCACTGCTGGATTCTACTCTGGAGATAAGTTATATATAAACAAATTTCATAAGAACCACCTGAAAATTTCAACTACAGTAATATAACTGAGTATACTTTCTGAAAAATTCAATTTTTTAATCCTAATGAAATAAAAAGATAAGTTATTCCAAGAACTAACAAGCAGACAACGGTACTTCAGTCTGAAGCATCAGCTACTTTTTAGTTAGTGACACTTGTACAGAAAATACTTATTTACTGGGCTGATGAAGAAAGACAGGCATTTATAGTGGATATTTAATACACCAGAATATCTTTGTAATTAAGGTGGTAATTAACACAAGTCATACTTTGAGACAAAGATGCTCTCAGTTTAAATACCTGCACCGATCATGGTGATTGGAGATTCTATATATATCCATTCATCAGTATATATACCAGAGTGAACAAATATAAGTCCATCAAAATGAGCTTCTTGAACTCCACCAAGAGCATCCTCAATGGTATCATAATACTAGAAGAAAAGGGACAAGTTTAGAGAGAAATATCCATGCAAAGATATATAAATATTCTTAAAAACTGCTTTAGAAACATACCAACATATTTTCTCTTCCCTTGTATCTTGCAGGATTACTGTAGAAGTGTTCAGCAAAACCCGGCTTTACATGTGCTCCTTTGTACTAAAACAAGGAAAATAGCTTATAATAAGCTTGCAGATAGGTGGATATGAATGCACAGACAAGAGATCTACTAATCCCCTAATTAACGAGCCATTTACTGATATCAGTTTGTTCTGGGAACTAAGGATCATATTCTGACCTCCCATAACAGGCACCCAGTTTGAAATGGCAACCCCAAAAAAGTCTGAGCCTAAGAAAGTGACCAACTAAGCCAAGAAGCTAACCTACTTACACAGCCAAAAGCCTCTAAAGTGACTGAAAAATCTTTGTGTACCTTATCCACTCCACAACAGATGTTCTTATTTCCATCTTTTGATCTTTCTAGCAGCTTGCCACAAAACAAACTGCATTTATATGGTGAGGAAAAAAGAATCCTATACCTTCACTTTTGATTGAGTACTGAACAAAAGAAGCCCAGTGAAGTATTTGTCCTCAACAAGCTTCAGAGTTTCATTCACCAATTACACATAGCATTGTATAATACACTCACCTTGATACTTATTTCCCTTACTTATGTTTTTCAAATATCATGCCCAGCCATTCTTACAATACCTTTGACACTTTGGATTAGAGGTTCAATCACATGGCTTAAAGGTTAACTTGTTTAGCTCCAGTCATGTCAGCTGTAAATCACTATTAAAGCCCAAGTGATATTATCAATATACTGTTTGGTTTACTAGAGAAAGATGCATGTGAATCTGATAACCAGCATGCACGCTGGTTTAATATGACAACAATACACTTGAAGTTTATTGCAAGCCACAGACCATGAGAATCTCTTGCACGGAATTTCAGTGATACAAAACATGAGGAAAACCCAAGATAGAAAAGCTGGATGCTCAAGCGCTCCACTTTATCATGATGTGTCTCCCTAAAGTGTGCCTCAAAAGAGGAAATAACTTCAGATATCCCCCTACTGCATAATGCAATACAAGGATCTCTCCCCACCTGCTCAGTCCCATCATCTCATTTAAAGTCTAAAACCAAAATAATTACTATTGTCAGCCACATTTCAGAAGTTGGGGTTTTTACTTTTATAAACCATCTTTAAATTGGAATATAAATGAATACTACTGTTACCAGTTGCTGAAAGCTTTCTTTCCAGGGATTTGGATGTTCATATTCTTCTGGATTAATCTGATAAAATTTACCAGGTTCAGGATGCATCATTGGACGAGTGTACTCAAATACTTCCATATACAATCTTTTCCTGAGCGAATTGTCAAGCAGAAAAGGAAATTAATGTATTTCTGATTACTCTTCCATTTTAATGTAACACACCAAATGTTAAAACCTGTTTTTCTTCCAACAGCATTTGCCAGTCTGTGACAGTGAATTTGACCAAGATCAGTATCAACTCCTTTAAAAGACTTCCAAAACAATTTTTCTGTTGGACTGACTTCTGTGTTTTTCTAAGAAGAATTTTGACATGCATTTCATGATCCAAGTGAAACAGTTCTCAACATGTAATTTCCATGAAGAAATTTAGGCAGTTAGTTACACTGTTTGTGGAATCAGAGTCTAATTGTATATTAACTACACCATTGCTTTAACACTTATGAAAGCTAGTAGCACAAGAATAACAGGAACTTCAGATGAAGTGTGCCACCACCTCTTCCTCACCTTGCCAAAAAAAAAAAAAAAAGTTGAAAAAAATGCATTCACAGAGAACAAATGATGCACTGTATTTCAAAAAGAGTTCATCAGTAGACAGATTACAATGGCTTAAGACGAAGAAAATAGCACACAACAATTGGATTCTTTTGATTAGTGCCAGAATACAAATAATTGCAGCGTCTGAGCCTGCTGATATTAAGCCCAGACTTACAGGATGACACTGAATCTCAGAAGTTGTAATTCATCTGACAAGACATCCCCAAAACAGTCTTTAGCACAGAAGTGGGGGAGGAAGGGAAGAAGAGCATTTTTGTGATGTTACACTCAAACTTTATTATTTTTCTTTTAGTCTTAAGCTGTTTTTTTAATGTAAAGATTAAGAAACATATATAATTTTTTTCCTTACAAAACAATTAAAAATTTAGATCCCATTTATTCAAGCTCTCAATAACCCAGGGGCAGGGTGGATTCATACAGGGAAAAACAGCCTGAGTATCCAACCACTGAACAGAAATCAAACCAAATGAAATAAAACCAAAAAACCTGGAGTAACACTAGACAAAACTTGCATCTAACATTAAGAAATGTGTTGTTTCTTTTGTGCCAAGTAACACAATCCCCACAGAAGCCTGTAAAAGGTTAAAGAGGGGAAGAAGGAAAGGAGTGGCTACTGAAGGAATATGTCACTGATTTTTTAAAACAGCCATTATTTAACTAGTATCTACACTACTAGCGAATCAAGTTTTACTGCTTAACACATATAATCAGATATTCATAAGTAACAAATAATGCTTAAGTAAACCAGACATATTAAAATAAAATTCATTTTAATTCAACTAATTGCAACAAACATTTCAATTTTTCTATTGTACTGGCATCTCGTGCAGCACATCTAATATTTCTCAAGATAATGAGGAATAGCTTTTCACTTACCACAAAATTGGATCATTAGCCAGCTCACTGAAGCGTTTACACACACAAGCTGCTCTACAGAGATCCTGCTCCAGCAGGTAGGAGAAGATCTTTAGAACCACTTCATCTGGCAACTTCTCCTGAAGATACTGTTCTGCAGGTGCTGCTATTAAACAGTAATCTATATAAGATTATTGACATATTTAACCAGCCCAAATTCTGACCAAAATAGATCACCAATTTGCCATTTGAAAGATTCCCATTTAAAATGCCAATGATCTCAAATTAGTTTGGGTTTTTTTGGGTTGGGGTTTTAAGTTCATTTCATCTAAATCTAAAGGCAAAAAAAAGAGGTAAATGATTGACTCTGGAATCAGGTAGAAGTTATAGACTTCAAGACCTCTTTCAAAACTTTTTAGTTCACCTCTTCTATTGGAGGAATCAATCTGCATACAATTGCAGGCATTAAGTAGGCTACTGTGCACGTTCCAGATATACTGGCTCCTCACTGCTATTAGCTTCATTGAGGTTCAATTAACCCACATTATCTATATAATAATAATAATCTGGTCCCAAAGTCAAAATCTCTGCAAATGTTTTCAAACACAGAAGAATTTACTCAGAATTAGTCACTGTCTGGAAAAACTACTAGTAAAACTTCCATGTTCTCCCACAACAATCACACTAGGAAAAAGAACGTCTGGGATGCAGGAAACCAGTAGCCACCAATAATTCCAAAGTCTCCTCCTTCCACTTACTCCCATATATGCTTTTTCTTTTAAAATGAAAAATCTAAGCCAGAAGAAGTGTTACCCTTGCCAGATGTTGTATTTCTTCAGAGGTTTGCGAAAGTGGCATTCCTGTATCTCTGTGGAGACGTGAATGCACTTCATTAAAACCCCTGCTCTTGGGCAGGCGTGCACTCTACATACGACAGTTCATGTAGGAAAGCCCCATCTGTAGTTTGCTTTCTCACAAGACCCTTCTGTGGCAGGTATCCTCATAGCAGGGGCGTTCTGTTTGCACAGGTCACTTGTTCGGTTATTGTCTTTAGGATCCCTTCTCAGGCAGAACCGTACACAGCAGCTTCCAAGAGGATTTGTATGCAAGGCATTAAAAGCTCCTGCTACATTCATAATGCAATTACATCCATGTAATGCCCCTTGCATTATTCATTTTTTTCTAGAGCATCTGAACCTAGGGAGCAATAGGATCGTGATTCTGGCTACTACAGGAAGACCGCTACAGTGACCCTCAGAAACGCAACCTGCTAAATTTGATGGAATAACATTCTGAAAAATGGTTTCCATGTGAAATTACACACACACACAAAAAAAGAAAAAAAGAAAGAAAGAAAGATAAGCCCCAAGACTTCCCTGGGTAAAGCAGCACAAATAATTACATTATTTCCAGCTAGAAGAGAGAGAAGACATGAACTGCAAGGACCAGAACTGTGCCTTTTACAAAGAAGCTAAACTGTCGTCTACAGACCACATCACCAGAACTTGTGTACTATGAGAGAACTGATTAAAACTGTTTTTCCAAGGTGTCGTGCTTACATCTGTGGTCAGACCAGTTAGTAGAAATTATGAACTATTACTGACTTTGCAGTGACTTTCCCTGAACCTGTTCCTTGTTGCACCATTGTATTAATGTCACCTTGGTGATTCACAAATACCGATTTCCTCTAAGATGCTACGAGGGCACTTATCCAATCGACTGATGGCTGCTCTCAACAGTAACACAGCATACAGTCATCAGCTATAGGTACATGCCACTTTAATCCAACAAAAATCTATGCTGTACAAAAGGGATAAGTCTCACCATTCCACATGCCCATAGCTATTTGCTCCCAAAGTATCCTTTAGGTTGGTACTACAGATCATGGACAGAATAAACCAGAATTTTTTTCCTCACCTTTACACATCCTCCTCCAAACTAATTTTTTTATGGATCAGCTCCTTGTTATAGTTCATTGCAAGCTACAGAAGTGCTAGCATGGCCACAAGGAAGGAGACAGGAATGCATGTCCAGAAACTGGCCAAGACTGTTCCCTTCAGCATCAGTATTATTAATGCCAGATTAAAAAGTTCTTTTTATTCAAAAAAACAAAACAAAAAAACCAACCACAAACAAACAAAAAACCCCAACTTAAGAGCCAGGCTGAAGCCAGTAAGTTAGCAAAACTAATAAAAAGCAAGTAGTCTGGAAAGGACTTATGCTCAAGAGGCACTTGAGGAGCCCAAAGTCTGGGAAGCACGTACCAGCAGTCCATAAGGTTGGGCACCACCAAAAAACATTACATGCACAATCACTGCTAGTTTTTAAAGAGGTCTTTTTCCACTGGAGATATAAAGGTTCTTTCCTGTGTCAAACAGGCAGCAGCAATTCATTGTACGGTCCTAATCACCCTTGAAATGCATCACAGGACATTGTTTCTGAATTCATCTTTTTCTGGTAGGTTTCCAGTTAGATGTGGAGATAGAGTCTTCTGCTGTCTTACAAGCTGAAATGCAATGTTGTGAATGCAAGGCAGTAAATCCTCACATGCCTTCCACGACCTGTGTTCTCCTTTTAACACACAAATCCCTAAGGCATACAATTTAATCTTCTTCCCAAGACAATCAGTTACTTCCCTAAACAACATGCAGAATTTTTTCTTCCTTTAAGTTTATGTATGTTAGGACCTTGATTAATTCTTTACTAAACAGGGAAGTTCACTAGTGTAGTGCCCTCCATTGCTCAACAGCTCACACTCCCATTTTCCTCCCTAGGCCCTATCTCAAAATGAAAATTGAAATCCAGATGCATTTCCTTACTGCAAGGGGCAGGGACCAACTTTGAAAGTGTCAAAAAAGCTTCTTGCAATAAAAACAAACAAACAAACAATAAAAAAGCCACAATACCCCCCTCCCCCCCTCAATTTCTCAAGTTTTATTTACTTGGAAACTTAGGCACTGACTGCAAAATGAAGATGATGATTTTACCCACCTTTATCCAAAATCCTGTAAAAGTGAGAGATTTAGTTTAAATTGCCCTTCTGCTCAATTAAGAAGAAGGGGTTGATCTAAGATTTCTTCACTCAAATCACTAATATACTGATTACTAGGTGAAATTCTCCAGTACAATTTGAAAAAAGCTAATTTACTTCTTGATGTGAAGACTTAAATATCCTCAGGGTCCAAAAGACAACTCCATGCTTATGTTTTATAAATTCATGCTTCACATTTTGGGGATCTTTTAGTAATCTGTCAAAGCAAGGATGCATTCAACATGTTCTTCCTCCCAGTTTACAAAAATAAGCCAATACAGTTTAAAAATTTGTCTGGCCACCCAATCAGAAACATTCATGTGCTGCTACTCCTGACAGTTTTATGCCTATTGACAAAGTGAAGGTTAAGTACGAAATGCATACTCTTAAAATAAATTTTAGAAAAAGATAGTTTTCCAAATAAGTGTTAAAAGTACACAAGAAGAAAAATAAAAACAAAGTACAAGAGGTCATCACCAATCTTCATCTTTGCCCTAACATAAGTTGACAGTTGAACTATTTACGATTTTAATAAAGTGTTAATAAAGTGATAAGACATTAGACAACTGAAAATTAGAAACACAGCTGGTTATGTCATTCTGTTTCCACAGGATATGCATGAAGCTATTTCAGTTTCAGTTCTGATCATTTAGTAGATAGAAACTAGTACAGTAATACCAAGACAAAAGACAGGGAAAGCTGCCTGAAAGTGAATTACCTTCTTTGTACAAAGACAAAGAATGCCATCCCATGAATCCTGAATTGTAAATTGTGTGTCTTGTATGGATACCTTCTTTGTCCATTTTAGCGGAGAAGATGGAGACAAATAGCTTTTATTCCAAAATGAGGCATTTAGTAAAAATATTTTCTTGCTAAGAAGAAATATGGCAGAAAACACAGCATGCAGTGTTCTTGGAAAAATTTCTTATAAATAAATAGGAAAAATAAAAAATACATTTTAAAAGGCAGTAAGTTCTGCAAACTATGAGCTATACGTGTACCTAATGCATGGAACAATCAATGAGTGCTCCAGTAACCCAGAGTCTCAATATCTACTACAACTCTGTAGTTCAGTGAAAAGAAAGAGATTACTAGTCTGTGAATTGAAGTCTTCCAAAGATGGTTAAAAGTCAGCAAGAACTGCCCAGTATAAAATGGATATGCAAATGCTCTTAAAGCAAGAGAGGAGAAAACCTACGCAGTAATAAACAGAAAGGAAGAGTATGGCAAATGATTAAAACCCTGGATTTAAATGACACGACAAGACAAGTGATACTGAAGACTGTGAAATATCCCAGTAAGCAGAGGCATACATTTACAGTTGAGGTAACAGAAAGAAACAGTCAGAATACACTGAATTTAAATCTTTCTGTAAATCAAGAAATATTATATTCACATATGATACAAATATTTGGATCAATGAGATCTAAAAGCTGTAAGTGCTTTCTACAGATGTCAAACAAATGCTGAATTTGTAGGTTCACCAGTCATTTGTGATGTAAGAAGCACAGCTCCACCATACCTTTTTCTTATCTAAATTTTTGGTTTCTTCATTTTTTGTATTCTACTTAAAGAGTTTAAGTGAAAAATTATTTACATATTTTCTATAATGTGTTGCTTTCTCTTCAAGATTCTTGTATATTCATTAATCTTTCTGTCTCAGGATTGAAGAACTCATTGTCAGCTGCAGAGACCACTGGAGGACAGGGTTGCAAATAATAAACAACCCCCATGTCAATATTTCAAAATTCTAATGTGTTCTTCTTGACAGTATCTGAGACTGACTTTTTTTTTTTCTCTCCTTACAATTTGAAATAGCAAGTGTCTTTCAGCAGCACTAATTCTGAAATTAGTATTAAAATAAGGAATAGTCTTCTGTTTTTCCAACTGCTGGCTCCACTCCAGTTGGAAGCTCTAATTGACTGGCATTTCTCTTTTCATCTCTGCCAAATTTTCCTCAGCTCAGAGTCCATACAAGAAGGAATGGTTCTCCACCAAGACATCTTCCTATATTTCTAGTCCCACGCGTTCATCTACAGTTCTAAAATAAACAGCTATATGTTCCAGATGACAATATACAGTCTCCACTGATGGCAATCCAGAGAGTCTCATGCTTACAACTCAGTCACAACAGCTATCATTACCTATGATAGCAAAAAAATGGGGGGGGAAGGGGAGCAATTCTCACTGCAATCAATACTTGTACAAATTTAGAGGAATATCTCAAAAACTCAATGGGGAAAATATAAAAAAGTAACCATCATCCATACTAGGAAAGAGATTAATAGAAAACGGGTTGAGAAGGACACTCCTTTGTTAGATTGTAACTGGTCTGAATACAATCTTAAAAGTACAATTATAAAAATCATTGTTTACAATTCTTCTGGTAATTCCATGTTGGAGAAGCCTCCACAACCCTGGTACTTTCCCCACATGAGCTCAAGAATGTAACAAAAGGAATGTGCAGCAAAAGTGTGGAGAATTCCTTTGGAAATTAGTGTCATTCATGCTGTAATTTGTACCACAGGACTCAAATAAAGTTACATACCTTCACTAAAGCAAGAAGATGAGTAAAAGCATAATGAAGAACACATCAGAAGTCAATGAGCTTGAGGAAAAACTAAGAACTGGCAAGAGAAACCAAGTCTATGACAAGATGACTTTGTACAAGGCTTCAGATACCAAATCAGGAAATGAAACTGAAGTAGAATAACACAGGTTGATGTTCAGTTGGTTCTGGCTATTTCAAGGATATAAATCTTGAGGTTAAATGATTCTTAACCAGCTACTGAAATTAAAAGTTAAGGGGGGAGGAGGGGTGGCAGCAATAATACAGAGGCAGAAAGAGACAGAGAAAGATAAAATCTACACCATGGAGAAGGTGAGAAGCCAGAAAGAGCAGACTTCAACAGAAGCAATGAAAATGGACCAAAGCCTTGTGCCAGCTGCTCAGTTTTAATTCACAGTGTTAAGGGAGACATGGACAAAAAAAACAAAAACAAAAACAAAACAAAAAAACAACAAGAAAAGCAACAGAAACCACATCAATGGGAGTTGGCAAGCACT
Organism: Buteo buteo; assembly: GCF_964188355.1. NCBI lineage: Eukaryota > Metazoa > Chordata > Aves > Accipitriformes > Accipitridae > Buteo > Buteo buteo. The sequence continues at coordinate 4,621,192 of NC_134182.1, read as the reverse complement.
GATGTTGATTTTCCAGGGAAAAGTGACAGCAGATCTCCTGGAACTAAAGAGTGTGTCAGGAGACAAAAAGGGGTAGAAGGAGAGAGACTGAAAAATGACGTAGAAAAAAGAACAAGTAGGATATATGTGCCTACATATGTGTGTGCAAACAAATAAAAAATACACACACATACACACACAATTTATTACATTCACATGTATGTGTTTATTATACAATGTACATATATTGTATAAGTATGTGAAATATATGTACATATACTGTACATATATGTATGTAGGTATATGTGTATTTTTATTTATAAACACATGCAAACTCTCTCCCTCTCTCCACAATGAAATGCTATAATGACATACCCAAACTACCTTTAAATAATATACTGGAACAATACATCAATATGAGAAATGGTAAATAAACCTAGTCAGAGTGCTGCACCATTGCAGCACTACTGCTTCTAACAGTAGCTTGGATACAGCTACACAGCACTTTGAAGAGAATAAAAAACAAACCAAAACAAAAAAACCCCAAACCAACATGCCTGCAGTGAAGCAGGCAGACTGAAGGACCAGATTCTGAAAATCAGATTAAAATCATGCTTCCAAATTTGAAGTTCAGAACAAGTTTGTAGCTGTTTTTTCACTGCAGTTTCTTAGTTGGAGAACAGACAGGAAAAGTAAGTTTAGAGGTGGTGGTGGTGTGGGTGTGCGTGTGTGTGGGTGTGCGTGTGGGTGTGAAGTCAAAATGTCTCCACCCCTTCTCCCCCACCCCCTTTTTTGTACAAAAAGTTATTACCTGATAAATCCTGGGATTTTCCAGATACTCTAGCACGTTTAGCTCGGTGACCAAAGTTTTCAGTAGCTGAAGTGGAGGCACCCTTTAATGAAATAAACAAGAATTAGTTCAGTCATTAGGTAACTTATGAAAAGTACTAATTAGCTTCCTATTCTCGAAACAGTAAGATTTACTTTAGAATTAAAAACAAACAGAAGTTACCTCCATACTGCTCTTTGTAGGGCAAGCTGTTCTTTTAGGTAGAAGAGTTTTTCTGCGAAGTTGGTATGGACTATTTTGTGCACCAGGACCTGATTCTTCTGCAACCATATCTGCAGGTACATCATCATCTGTCAAGAAAAGAAGAAAATTTGCTAATTAGAATTGTAGTTTTGTTTTATACCAGAAAAACACTACAGCAGTTTTCAAATACATCCAGTCAGGAAGGTGGGGAGGAAATGCTAGAGCACACAGAATTTTTAGTGAAAAAAATCAGAATATACGCAGCATACATAAAATTACATGAGAAAGTACAAAGAATTAACTTATGTTCTCCATATGTACACAGCAGCTATACCAAAAGCTGCTTAAAAAAAACAAAAACAAAACCCCCCAAAACCCACCACAAAAAAAAAAAAGCCTAGTTTTTTGCTTTCTCTTCAAGCATATAATTCACTGTGCTAATTCCATCACCTCATTACCTCAAATTTTTCACCTAACACTATCAGCATAATGAGGAACATTGGAGTTTCAATTATTAACCAGATGTTATCAAGAAATCCTTTAGTAAACATGGCATTTAGTACAAAACTCAAGGCAGAATTTTCCCCAAATGTTTCAGGAATAGCCCAGGCCAGCATAGAAATCTTTCTATAAAATGGAGGTAGTTTTAAATACATACATTCTGTTTGCCTAAATTATACTTTAAAAAGTAAGTGTATATTTTCTCCCTGCCCTTTAAAAAAGAGTGCAGAAAGTGCCATGAGTACAATTTTTAAAGTTTTTGATTCATTAGTTTCAGTTTTCCATGTTCGTATATTTATGGAACATACTCGAAAGAAGCAAGGAATAATTACTTATCACTGCATGCCCTACAAGTAGCATCATTTAATAAAGTTACAAGAATTTTAAAAAGGCCAGAACAAAAACTGTCTAGAAAATAAATTAAAGCCCAGCTCCACATAAGTAAAAGGTATACTTTCTGCAGATGCTTAACTGTGAGAAAAGAATTTTGGACTTCCTTTTCATTTTAACTGCTTTTTTGTTTTAAACTGGGTAAAACATGATGTAAAAGTGATAGCCAGAAAAGCAAGACTGTAGAGTAAGCAGTTTTCCTGAATACGTTAGGGTGAAGAGAGACTGATGTCAACCCCCCCTCCCACCATAAACACCCCCGCGCCCCTCAAATATTAAACCAGTCTGTTTAAAACACAAAGAAAACCAATTTTAAAAGTTCTAAAAATTGCCTTATATTTCAAGATCTTAATCTCATGATTTTCCTACGGGTTACTTGCTTTGGGGGGGAAGGTTTGACATAAATTACAAAACATTGAATTTATATAGGATTATGCATGCCATCATAGCCCAAGATGCTACATCAGCGACAGCTAACCAATAAAATTCTGAAGAAAAAGCTATTTCAGTGTCCTCCTGCTCTTTTCTGGTCCTGATTTTTCCTCTACCGTAGCAGATTATTTATAAACTGCAAACCTTGCCACGTATCATAAACAGATCACAGCACTGCCAGGACATCTAAATAGAGGACAGAAGCTGGTAAAAAGATGAAGTTAGCTGGTGGTACGTGTGCAACTTCACACAGTCAGCTCAGGGCAGTCTAAGAGAGTGTCATCGGCTCATTAACCCACCTGAAAACTAACCCTGCAAGAAGCACCTCCAGGATGAGCCTTAGGCCAGCCCAGAAGCTGCTCCAGCTCAGCCCAGCCCCAAAGACGGGACAAGACCACACGACTGGGAAGAACCACCACCCCTTTTGCAGCAACAGCACAGGTTTTTAAGGACAGAAGCGAACTTCTACCAAAACCCTACCACTTTCAAAAACAACAGGGTAACCTCCATAACTCAGCTAGAAGCTAGCTCACTCTCCTTGTCTGCTACTCACATGACACACCTCACTAGCATCTGAGCACTTCTCTACCTGCAAAGGCTAAGTATTTATGCATTATGCAAAAAACTTAAGGACACTGAGAGATGAACTGCAGTGCATTTTCCTGGGAAGGAGCGTCCGGCCCAGTGTTAGCATCGCGCACCTGCGGCAGGTTACTGACCCCAGAGCGGACCCATTGCCTACTCACAACTCAGTCACCTGATTTTACCCGTTTCTTTTCCTCTCTGATCAAAAATACCCTACCAATTTAACAAGATATCAGCGAGCGAAAGAGAGAAGCTGCTACAGGAGAGTTCCCAGCCTTCCCTGGCACCCCAGAGCAGAAGAGGAGCTGTGGGTCTGAAGCGGGCCCTGCCAGGAGGATTTGGGCAGCCACCACCAGCGGCCGGGCTCTCTCATAGTGAAGACACCCAAACGTGCTCAAACACTGCAGCACCCATCTACTTTGCACCCCTTGATTCTATTTAAGATCTGATACAGTAATCATAATATCTGTTGCTAATATCCCCCAGAAGCATGCTACTCAGGGATTTTGAGTGTCTTGCCTTAAGCCTGTTCCCCTGTTTTGCACTGAAGACACAAAATGACTGTCAGAATGGCTAAATTTTTCCCCCTGTTCTGGTTGGTCAGTACAATAGCACAAAATTGCCACATGAAACACAGCAAAAGCATAATAAGCAAAGAAAATGGGGGAAAAAATAAAAATAAAAATCAAAGCACAGAATTTTGATCTCTCTGTAGGTGACGAAAAGGGCAGAGACAAACCCCAATCAGGTCCTTAGAAGTAAACCCGTGGAGGCCACTAAGGACAAAACATATTACTGCTGGAAAGGGAAGGCAGAAGCCTGTGGGGAAAAATGGAAGTAAAGGTCAGTTTGGCTGAAACACTGAAGGACTGGCTAAGCAGAAAAGAAATGTATTCATTTTCTTGCAGTGGATTTAGGAGGATGGCAGGAGTCCTGCTCAAAGATCGCTTTCCTAGCACAGATGACATTAAGGGATATGCACACATTCACTCAGATTCACAGCAGGTTATCGGAGGAATTAAAACCTTCCTTTTTTCCATCCGAGCGGCAAGGAAGATGAGAGAAGGGCACCAGGGGAAAGCACGAACCCGCGGGAAGCAGAGGGGTGCCCAGGGCACACGCACGCCAAGGTGCCCGTCACTGCTGAGCACCGCCGGCCTGGAGGCACCAGTCCACCCGGCAGCACACATGGAACCTATTGTGACAGCACCGGCGACGGACGTATTGCGAGAGCTGCTCACGGGGAGGAACGCTTCAGGGACCGAGAGCCTCCGGCCTGGCCCTGCAGTGAACCTGCTAATTGCGTGCAGGTAATTTGCTGGCTATAGAAGGATAACGAGAGTCAGGTGAGCTAGATGACTTCTTTCTCGCCAGCAGTTTTTGTCACACTTCTGAGGGGCTGACCAGCTTCTGCATAGATTTCTAACATTTCAGGAACAATAACAACTGATAATACTTCTCAAAATGCAGCCTGTGTAGTTACCGTCAAGTGAAACACTATCAGGAAACCTGAAAGTCTTAAGTGTTCTGTTACAGAAGTAGCCTCGGTGCTTGTTTTTAGCCTTCCAAATGCTCCACGGTAAGCTCTGAACAGACTAAACCAGCTACAGTGCTAGCTTTCAGATTAATTCTTCTCAGAAAGTAGTATTTCCTGAAGACTGCACATTACCCTTCCCTGAGCAAGCAACATGACAACGCTCATAATGCAGACTAGAGAACTCCAAGAGCTGTATTTTGAAAGTCCTTCTCTAAGAAACACACTCACATAACAGACATATGCCTGCTTTAAAGCAGAAAAATCAATTTTAAAATACAGAACCTCAGTGCCTCCAAAATATTTTGAAAAACCCTATTTTAAAGCGTAATAGTATTAGCTACTGCATCTAATAATGTAAATAAAAGGCACTATAATCACCTTTGTTGATGGTTGAAGTATAAAAGTCAATAAACAAATTTGGGGGAGTGTGTAATATTAATACCCTCAGTACAAACACCTGCTGAAATGACTGCCAGATGCTGTCACAGTTTTAAGCAAGTCAATACATTTGCAGTTTTTATGAGGTTAAATTAAGCTGAGTCTGCTCTCAAATAAATATTTACCTGAATATTTTGCACCAATTATATTGTATATAAAAGAAAATAATTTCAAACAAAATCATGTTTATTGAAAATTAAAAATTTAGTGACACTGACAAGTCAAAACCTGAATTTAAATTAAGAAGTATCTTATCTGATAGTTCAAAAGAGCTCATGAAACCTGAACCATAACACTACAAGCTTTAACACCCACAAAAGACCAGTGCAAGCACAAATACTTTCCAGTGGGAAAGAAAAATAAAATTAATCTGCCACTCTGTCAACTGCTATAATCAGTCGAGACTGTCTTGCATTTCCACAAATGCTATGGAGGTGTATACTTTTAAGTGTGTACGTTAAAGAGTACATAATTAACTTTTGTTTCATTAGGACATTGTAAAAAACATTGTCAAAACAATTTTTAAAAAAATAAAAATATACAGATCACTTATTGAGAAAGTTCATCATATCCACGCCATCGTCTTTACAAAAACATGTGCATGTGGTTTTACTTCTACCTTACACGTGGTCAGATAATATTTCCAAGAGTCATCTTAAATATTAACAAGTGTCATGAAGACAGTAAGGCTGATAAAAGCTTTAAAAAAAAAATTATTTAAACCCCCCCAAATACACTCTTATCAGAAAAAAAGAAAAAAGAGGGCGGTTCAAGGGAGAAAGCTCACGCACCAATATGTAGGGTTTAATCATTTAGTTTTAACACTGCAAATTCACTTCTTTGTGCTGTTTTTCCGTATCTTCCCAAAACAGGGCGGGGGGGAACAAAACAGATTTGTAGTCAAGAGGGGCAAAATGCTGGGGGTGGCAGGTATTCCCCAACAGACACAGCATTTAAATTGTTCCTGCAGAGTGGGGGAAGAAAATGGTGAGAAAAACGTAACCAATTAGTTTTAAACAGAAATCCATATCAAATTGGGAGTAGGTCCTAGAAGAACACTTCTGAAAAATAAAGTTAACCCATATTGAACCTATTTGAATGAAGTGATGATTCAATCTTGCCTATCAAGCAAATTTTAACAGTAACAAGAATTCATCGTACAGTGTCTTATGTAAAACTGGTGCAATTTTGGAATGAAATAATGAACTATTAAGACAAAAAAATCCCAATGCTGTCCATCTTCATAATTAGAAGAAAATCTGAGAAAGGCAACTAAAACGTGAACTGATACAGCTCAGTTGCTTTGGGCAGAGTGAATCTTGCCATATATTTAGCAAAATGTGGGTAATGCGTACTACCAACCTGTGAGATGACAGCTCCAACTACCTCACTGCTGGATTAGGCTAAAATTGCAACAGAGAAGAAAAGACGACACAAGTTCAAGGGAGTATAAAAGTACACGCAAAAGAGATAGCAACAGAGACAAAATAACTTACAGAACAGAAATATAAGACAGGAGTTCTGTATTTGCACATAAAATACCTGCAAAAACATGAACATCTCCGTAACAAATTGTCAACCCAAAAACCAAGGAGAACACACCCATCCACCATTCTTCTTTAAGCAGCAAAATCTCTGGGAATTAGCTGTTAAATAAATGTATGTATCAACAGTGTGACTGACACTCATCCTATGTCCTTGCAAACATTCCTAACAAGTGGCTGACACTTAAAAGCAGATACAGTACTAAAACCTGAAAGATACCGAGTACAGAACTGGTACATTCTACTCTATCTCAGAGCAAAATTTTCTCACACCAGTAGAAGCTTTTCCATTGATTCAAGGCAGCATTTAAGGATTAGTTTAAATTATGGCTGGCCAGTTGCTTTTGAAATGGAGACCATTTTCTTTTGAGAGCTATCTGAATATCTCTCTGAAGAGAAAGCCACTAGCTAGGAATACCACCACAAAAAAACCAAACCAAACCAAAAAACACCCCCCCCCAAACCAAACAAAAAAGAACACCCATAAAAAAAACAAAGAAAAAAACAACTCAAAAACTAAGATGAACTGCAAAGTACACTGAGCCCAGATCCAACATGTCCTAAAGGCAAGAGCATTTTGGTGGTCTTTCACTGTCAAGTTCCACTTCCCCAAAGTGGACTTCAAAAAAACAAAGAACAACCCACAAAAGAAACAGGAGGATGTATACAGCAACTCCCTTCATTTTATGTTTAATGTTAAAAAAACATTGATACTAAAGTAGGAATTAGCTGCAAATTCATCCACTAACACAAAAGAGACTTTAATAAATACTGTAATATATTTTAATTATCATTATGGAAAGAAACCCTGCAGTATTTTCCAAACAATATCCAAAGCAGCTTGACTCACATAAAGATAAAATCTAAAAGGTGGTATTTTTGTAAGGTTCCGATGGCACAGGTCAACAAGAAGGATTAATCTCTGACAAGAGTCAAGGCTGTTTGGAACTGGAAGAGACCCAGCACAAAAAAGATTCTGAGACAGATCTCCACTCAGAGTAGCAGGCTTTCGTTTTGGAAAAGGGACAGACCTAACATTAAAAATGTATGCTTTCTTAAAGGCCACAGAAAGATCAGACTTACTGAACACCATGCGGAATAAAGAGATTCTGCCTTCTGGGAACCAACAACTAGACACAATAACCATTACTGACTACTAGAATATTTTAAATATACATACAATTTCTTACTGATACTAAACAAAAGACACATTATGTAACAATACACAAGCTTATTGTAATTTGTAACAGTTTATTTGATAAACAAAAAGTATGTGCAATACCTAGAATTTTTCCTGTACAGAAATTATTTCTTAAATTGAGAGAGGGGAGGGAAAAAAAATAATTATGCTTTAAGCTAGAAGTCTTGGTACTTGTATAGAGCAAAATAAAAACATGCATCACACCACCCCCAACCCCAGGAATCAAACCGCACCTTTTTGGACTTTACATTTTAAGCTTTTAAACATCGATACTCAAATGAGACAGCTTATTACTCTTTGGAAATAGGTCGTGCAGTCATGATGGCCTAAAAAGAGTAAGAATAGATCAGACTCAACTCTACCCATATTTGCTCAAAAGCTCACATTAGTTTTATAACACATTTAAATGTATCTTCTACAAGGAAAAAGTAACTACCTACTTCTATCTACATAGAGAGTTTCTTAACACTCACATTATTTCTGGTGTTATTCTTAAGATCTAATGGAAATTAACTTTTATCTAAGAATCTGATCTTTTCTCCTCGACGCATTGTGTGGCCCAATACAGCAGTCCTGACATAGGTCGCTCAAATCAGACAGGAGAGAAAACACTCCCTCAGAGGTCTGTTAGGTAACTAGCACCCTCAAAATGCTGCATATTAAAATACAGCTTATATACACAAGGCAAAAACATAAGTTCTTAGAGCTCACACAAAGCAGACAAAGTGAAAGGAGACAACTGAGAAAGATAAACTGGCTGCAAGCCCAAAACTTGTCCCCAACTATATTTTGTTAAAAATTATCAACCATCATAAACAGTTACTCACATCTCTGAACCTCATTCACCAGGGAGTTTGTAGTCTAAAACCATCTAGCATAAAACCCATGTGTGAACACTAGTTTAAAAACCCCTCCAGGTGCTATGAAGAATATTTTCCTTTCAAAAAGCCAGGAGCAGAATGTGCTAACTAGGATTTGATGAAAAATTCTAGTTTCTTTCCACAAGCACCACACCCCCAAAAGAGGTATTTAACTCCAGGTTAAAGACTGAATTTCTTTAATAAATAAATTTTTACATTAACATGGACATTTTTATTAGACATACAGAATAATTGTGCAAGTACCTGCATTCTTGGGCTACTTGTTAGATAACTCATTTTAGAGAGGGAAGAAAAAAAAATCTTTTTCTTAGAACAAGCAGCTCTAATAATCAGCACTAGCATGTTTCAAACAATAGTACCAACAAACCAGAATAAAGAGATAAGATTTTTCCTTTGGTATTTTTCTTTAAATTATCCTGTTTTCCCACACTGATAACCATATTACAGCATCGTCTATAACATTTAGCAAACTAATAAACAAATCTCCAGGTGGCTGCTTTGCAAGTATTTTATTAAGACAACTTCCCTTCCTGCTTAATAGGCAGCTTGACTCCTGCTCTGACAAGCTTTCATTGAGAAGGGACAAGGATCCCTTTTTGGGTGCATTCCTCATTAATAAAGCAATACTTTCAAAGCTGTAGCCTTGCTGCATGGTTCCTTGATGCTACAGTGAAAATGCTGACCAAGTAGATTTTAAAGCTTCAGGAATATACAGTGTTTAAGAGCCTTTCTTATGTAGTCCTTAAGAGCCTTTCCTCATTACATTTCTGAGTGATACTAAGGAAAATAGACTTTATTACTACAAGCTTATTTTTTCCTTCTGTCTATTCCGACTACTGACTCAAGTTTCCAACTAGGACCAATTTAATTAAAATTTCTACGTGGTCATACCACTTCATTTGTTAGAGCAGTCAAGTTACCAGTCTCGAAGGTCATCCCCCTCTTTGGCTGAAATACAGCCACTTTCATCTCATTAGAAAAGCATAGCCAGTGACAACAATAAAAACACACTAAAAGACATTCAAGTACTCCCATTTTATTCTGCAACACAATTGACCAGAAAGATATGTCTGATCAACCACCATACTTCAACATCAGGCAGTACTTCAAGGTGCCTGAACAGAGGCAAGAATGCAACTTTGTGACCACACCCTTGGAGCTACTGTGATGGGAAATATCACCAAACAAAAAAAACCCCAAACACACACAAACCCCTTCTTCCTCTTCCTCCCTACAAAAATCCCACCTTACCAGGAGACGGTATCTTAGACAGGAAGAAATGAATATTCTCCAATAGCAACACCAAAGTGACCAGAACACGTGTACTTTGGTGGCACAGAGGAATAGTTGAACTAAGTAGTCACTGGCACTTCAAAAAAAAAATAAACAACAAAAAACAAAAAACAACAAACACCACACACAGAGAACTCGCTTCCCTCAACTTTGCTGTTAGTAAAATGGCTGGACATTGATAGGATGAAAACCAGGCTCCAAAATTTATGTATTGGGAAGAGGGCAGACTCTGGCTGGGGTCAGCTGGGACAATTAAGGAAATTAGTTTTATGGAATGGCCATTAAGGCAAACTAGTATTTACATCTTGTCTGACAGCCTAGCTCAGGCTAGATAATTTTTTTTTGAGAAACATGTCATAGCTAGCATATGTAAAATAAGTACAATATATTTGTGAGGATAGATTATTTCTAATAAGCTCAGAGCAGCTGAGCTATGAAGCAGCAACCTTACGTTCTCTAATTGGAGTAAGTCAGGATATTCTTGATACCCATAAACTCCAAACAGAATGAATCAGAAGTTTGTAAATTCCTGGTTTTATTAACTTCTGGTGGCAATTATTTCCAGCCTAATCTCATCCTGCATGAGTAACTGCCTTTAGCAGTGCTGGAACTAAAGAATGAGCATGACACTATTAATTTTTTTCTCCCTTTGAGTTTCAGGTATCTTCGAAAAAAAAGTGGGGGGAAACCCACAGTATAGGAATGAGTAAAGTCAGTGAGAATGCAGAGGTTTCACTAAATGCATCTACAGTTTACACTTTGTATTTTCTATGGCCCATAACTGATCCATGTGCAGAGATTTTCTGTGATGCATGGGAAGCTAAGAAAAACCTTGCTCAGAGAAACATAGCTCCCCTTGAAAGGACAGGAAAGTTTATGTGTAATAAAACAATCCACATGCTACAAGTCTCATTATGACTAAACACTATCGCAACTATTCAAGCATAAGTCCCATAAAACAATCTCGGGGCACAATCACTTCACCAAATTTTCAGGAAATGAAAGCCTCCCACAGATTTCTCTGCCATAACAACAGTGCTCTGCAGATGTGGCTAAGACAGGCAAAAAAAAAAAAAAAAAAAAAAGGTATCTCCTGCTAGTAGTAAGAGTAGTAGCAGATTTGGAGATACTTGCCATGCAAAGCCATCTGCCTTACATGGACTCTACATCAGAAGTGACTGACATCTATCAATACATTGGCCCAGCTGGAACCTAGTTATGTCAGGGAGCAGTTTTGATATACTAAACTAGGATTTCCTACGGTTCTTCAGAATTAGAAAGAGTTTCTGAAATGCCTATCACAACAAGGAAAGGCAGTCATGGATCTGTCTTGCAGTGGCAAAAAAACTAAGCAAAAAAAGGCAACCAAGATGAAAGGCCAGACAGTCCTTTCTCTGTGCTGGGTGGTGAGGGGGGTACAGCGAGTATTATTTCCTCCAAGAAAGAAGCAAGAGGAGGAAGTAGTACATTAATAGTACTTTAATAGTACTTTAAAGCTTGCTGGGCTTGGCTGTCATTCTTCCCTTTCTGTATCTTACTATTATGTTACATCAGAGGAAGAAAAAAAATAATAATCAAGAACCAGGAACCATCAACTTAAGCACTTTATGATTTAATGTAACTAGGAAAACAGAGGGTCACCACGAAAATCCTAGTTTGATTCTTGAGTTTTTATAGATCCCAGATAACACTTTGACACAGCCTTCAGAAACAATACAAGCCAACAGATTACGAAGCTTAGTTTTCTGCAAAAATCCCTACTGGTATAGATAGGCAAACACAATACCAAGCAAAGTTTCCAAGCCATGTTCAGCTGCGGTGGCAATTTACACCAGCCATCAGTCCATAAAGAAGCAGAGGAACACCAAACGGTCCAGAGGCAAAAACCTGGACCTTGTAACTTTTGACAGGCAGCTGGGAGGAAAAAAACACCTTGAGCTAATAATACTCACAATTTTGGATATCCTTGCATGTCACTAGAAAAAGATAACTGTGTGAACTGCAAAAGGTAAAATATGAATTCAACTACCTATTTTGGCTCTTTCCCCTAACTTACTGTTACAATGATATTAAACATACATGCTACTTTCTCCTCCTGCCCAAGTATTAGAACCAACACTTACACAAGTATTTCAAATGTTACAGCCGAAATGTAAACAAACAAACAAAACCCCAAACCCAAAAAACCTCATGAAATGCCACCATATGAACAATATGACTCGCAACAGTATACTGAAAACTTAAATACACTACAGACTGGGGAGGAAAAAAAAAAAAATTACATCCCTCCAAATCGTTGTTTTATTCACCAAAAAAGACAGACCCCCTATTACAGTACATAGTTGTTTTGAACCTCTCAACAAGGCTATTCAATGATAATTATGCCAGAAACAAGCACATACAAAAAAGAGAGCAAGCATTTATTATCCTTGGATGAGCCAAAAGTATGTTGTATCTAATGCACTTTGTAATAAGGCTGAATTTTACAAGACTAACTGTGGCAAGGTTTGCATGCACCAAGTCAGACTTACCTGATCATTACTTATTCTGAAAACTTTTCTAAAGGACTGTTCCTATTATTCTATTACTGGAATTACAAACTCAAAAGTGCCTGACAAGAGCAGGAAAGCACGGCTCAGTTTAGCTTCAGGGAAATGACTGTGAGAAAACCGAGTATGGAACTATAGTAAAACCAAGCATCATCAGGGTGCAGGAAGAAAATGCTTTGTTACTCATTAGTTATTTGCCAGCATATATGTTATTAAGATGGGTTAAGAAAACTTCATCCAACTATAAAACACCAGTGCAGTAGGCAACTTCTGATTCAAATCTAAAATTTGTTAAGAGCTACAGTAAAAATAAAAAACTGCTATCGACCCCATATACCATAGTACTAAGGGCCAACAGCCTACCTAAACCCAAGCTGCCCTGAAAGGAAAGTAAACCCTATACAAAGAACAACTATCCACATTCAAACCTTCTGCTCTGGGAGATAAGACTGAATAGGTTTTCTACAAAGTTTTACAATATTAATACATTATATAAATACAAATTGGAAGAACATGACTGACTGTTTTCCATTGCCAAAATGTGTTGCAAAACAAACATCAGGAAAGCTGGAAACACTGTTTTGTATTATATGTTCAAGGAAATTGCAGCACAAGGAGGACACTCTGTTCTTCCTTGCCCTGTAGAGTAAGGATCTCCTAAGCACCCCAATCCAGCAGTTACTGCTCTTGGACATCTGGAGGGGGGAAAAAAAAAATTTACATCCTGATTTTTATTAGAAAACCAAATGGCATAGTTTTGATACATTGATTCAAGTTTCTACCTTTGTTGTTTGTTTTCTCTCCTGAACAGAACTTTTTTAAAACCATGTTTATTTTTAAAGACACATACTTCTTTTTTTAAACCTAAACACTGTGTAAATTCTATCTATACACATTAGTTTACCCAACACATTCCACAGCACTTCATAACCAACCAGTCTACAACGCTCACCTAGTTTTAACTTTCCCCCATTTTCAACTGCAATGGAAACATCCTGTCAGATGCAGACTGATCATGTATTTTTACCATGAAAAGCAGTGTCATGCATGAAATGCTGCATCAATGAACTTCTAAAAGCTTTTTCTAAGTAGCTATTAAATTTCCATTAGTATTTTCTATTAACACCGTCATCTCACGTCATGAGTAGGTCTTCACACATGGGTTATGTATATATTTAAGTGTATTTGAATATCAGAAAAAAATACATTTCTTTATACATAATACAACCAATTTTGATACAGGAACTCAGTTTTCAGTAAAACTTGAGAGACTAAAACACCAGCAGCTGCAACTGCTAAGGTGGGGGGGAGGAAGAGGGTAGAGGGCAAAAATCAGTGTATTTGGCTGTTAATTATGTCTTTTGGCAACTAATTACACTAATTGCAGATACTTTTTTTTTCCTGAGAAATTGTGAAGTAAAATGTAATGACAGCTTAATTTAAGAGTTTCCAAATTGAGATGTGTTTGCAGTGAATGCTCTCAAGTTTAAAACTCTGCAGATGATGCCCTGTATCTTGATGAACTATTTTCAACTACTGACAATTTCATAAAAAAAACCCCAAAAAAGAAAAAAAAAAAAAAAGAAAAGAAAAAAAAAACCAAACCACCCAACTAGCTTCTTTTCTCAGCATCTCTCAACAGTTTTTCTCATGGTCCCAATTTGGCTAAAGCTCTGTTACACTAAATACAGAAACATTATCTAAAAAAAAAAGTCTTAGATTTTTTTTTTTTCCAAATAAAGATGCTTCCTCTTTGCATTTCAAGTTTACTCTTAACAACATTAAGAGACAATAAAGTTCAAGCAGGCAGTGTAAGCTTGGTTACCTGAGAGCAAGCATAAGGCACAAAACAGAGATGAACTACTATTTTTTCATATTGTTTAAAATATCCAGAAGTGCTGAAAGTTCTCAGCAGGGTTGTTTTTCTTCCCTCCGCTGCCTTTTATGTCCAGTCTTTCTGTACACCTACAGCAGGAATCTGGAACTTCTCCTTTTCTTAAACAGGTCCTCCTTCTCACACACCTAAACTCCCATTTTGTTTAGTTTCTGTAGTTCTGGATACTCACCCATTTTAAGACCAGATAGAATGGCTCTTTGTCATTTATTCCATAACCATTTTGAAGTCCTGACCCACCACACTTCCTACAAGATTTCCCATGGCAGCTGCCCCATAGGGAAGTTCCCCTCCATCCCATGACTAGTGCTGACTCCCCCTCTATCCCCATACTCTCAACAAGCCTATGCAGTTTGATCTGGTCCCTTTTAGTACTTCTTAGAGTTGATGAAAAGCAAAACAAATACATACAGAATAGAAATGCAGCTGTTTGCATATGAATAGCTGTTGAGGCATTCTTCTGCAGACAATTTTGATATATATACAAAAATAGGTAGTAAGAGAGGAGTCACAGGTGTGCAGCCCTGGAACAGTTCCAAACACACTGATCCACCAGAAAAGATAAACACCTCTCATCCAGCCAAACTAATTTTACTTAGTACATCAACAGACTAGGTCAGTCGCAATACCTCGGTTGGGGAGGTCTGCCACTTCATAGTATTAATTTATTGTGGTTTTTAGGTCATCTGACTATATCCTTAAAAGGCTGCAGGAATAAAGAGTATTAACATTAAGAAGGAACATCATATTACAAACAAGACAGATGGCTAACAAACCTTCAAATAAGTTCTGTATGACAAATAATCTTATAGATAATTATCTCTTCTGGAGGACAAACTGCTCAAATATTACTTAAAATAAAAACAAAGACTTCTTTGGCCCAAAGAACTGTGAAAGTTCACTTAGCTTACAGCTCTACACAAATAAGGTGAGAAAGCATTTAAGCACTGGAGGGACATTATAAAAAAAAAATCCATCTGAACATAAGGAGACTTTTTTTTTCTTTTTTTCTTCACTGTGGGGGTGACTGAGCACTGGCACAGGTTGCCTGGAGAGTTTGCAGAGTCCCCAAATTCTGTGAGCCTTTTCCAAGGCAGCCATGGCTTTGCTAATATGGTTTATTTTAGCTAAAACAACATAATAAGCAAAAGATCAGCTCAAAAGGCTGTTCCATCCTTTTTTGAAGGATGACCTAAGTTAGGAGCCCAGACTCCTCACATAGTCAGCAAAGGCAGAAGGTGCCAACAGAGAACAATTCATTTATTGCTTCACTCCGGCATTCTCATCAGGCAGGTAACAGCTCTCCCACTCCTGCTGAACATGTCAAGACTTTAAGTATTTACCCTCTAGATTTCCTATTACATGGCCTCACTACGACACCAAAGCTCCAACCCAACTGCTTTTACCCAAGGAATGCTTTGTTATAAAACATAAATTTTTAGTACGTTAGCATCGGAAAAACCTGAGCTTATTTTCACTCTTCTGAGTACTCCACACATCCAAAAATCCCAGACATCATGACATTAGAATAGGAAGACAGACCATAGTATTTTCAACCATACATACGTAAAACTACACAGTTTTACATAGCTTACACTGCTACGTAAACATGGATATTTTCTACACTGGCAAGTGTTAACACTTATGTTAACACTATGTTAAGCAATCAAAGAATCTGCATCAAAATACATTTTGTCAACAAGAAACCTATTATGAAGGCATAAAAAGAATATTTTAGGTTAAAACAAAACATCTCAGCATAGCCTTTTAAAGATCTGATTAAAAGTACTAAAATGTAAGTTGTTAAAGCGTTCTGCAGTTAGAGAAACTCCCTTCTTCTCTTAGATTTCCATAACACATACATTACCTCATTCCTTCCCAACTGTTAGAC
Source organism: Buteo buteo (assembly GCF_964188355.1). Taxonomy (NCBI): domain Eukaryota; kingdom Metazoa; phylum Chordata; class Aves; order Accipitriformes; family Accipitridae; genus Buteo; species Buteo buteo. The sequence goes on along the minus strand of NC_134182.1, from coordinate 4,605,044 downwards.
TCTGTTTCATTTCATCATCTTCCTAGTCCAGAGGTTTGAGGGGAAAAAACAGCATTACCAAGCATTTTGACCAGGAGTTACATTGTAAAACATCATAGGGTACTTCTACACACTTGACCAGGCAAGTGAACCATCACCAAGCCTTTCCAAACAGGCTACCTTTATAAGGAACAGCTAAAGGGCTAGCAACTGATTAGGTATTTGTAACAAATAGCTATTTTAGAGTAATAGCAACCTTTGTACAAAACTGAATGCTGATGAGTAACTGATCAAAACATCACTTTCAATTTCTTTAAGTGCATCTACAGAAAAAAAAATAATAGAAGAGGTCAATCTCAAAGGTGATCTGCAGAAGTTTTAAACAGGAGGCCTCAAGCTGCTTCCCTCATCTTTCCACACTAAAGACTTTCCAAAAGGTAAGGAGATATTTCTGTTTACCCTGGAAGGTGAGCATGAAGAGTGCCATGCAGAAATAAACAAACTGCTGCCTGACCAGGTGATCTCATTTACACTGCTCAAACTTGATTATAACAAAAATAAAAGCTTTGATTACAGAGGTATAGGAAAAGATGTATCCCACACCGCTAGAGTTGAGAAAGAAAGAGAGACAAAGTCCAAGACATCCAACAGATCCTCCTTAAGAGAATTAAGTTTTCAAAATTAAGCACTGAGGTGGGAAACTTGCACCAGGATGGATGACATACTTGACTTACAAGTACCACCTACTTAAGGGTGATCTTCAAAGTAGTGTCTTTTTCTCCCCCTTGTATCCTTCATCTAGAATGAAATACTTAACACCACTAGTGTACACCATCTTTGTACAAATCTGTAAATATCCTCCTGGTACAAAAAGAGGTGATTCATTCTTTTTCCATATTATTGTTTTAGGCTCTCAGTGTTAAAAAAAAATAAATTCAAGAAGTGCTGCTGTGCCAATTCATGGTTTCAAGGATCTTCACAACTGTAAATTGAAGTATGCTAGAACACATGTTGGCTGAACACACTGAAAAACTCACCTGCTAGACAAGATCACACCAGCTAGAAAACCAAAGTAATAATATATTCAACCTCCCACACCTTCACTCTAAATTACAGTCAATTTGCTAAATGTGAAGCCATACGCAATCACTCTCCCTTACAAAGTATGTTCTCAAACTAATGAATCTACAGGCTGCACTAAGATGGTTATATAACATCAGCAAATTGAATTTATTTTCCTGGCCCTATTTTCTGTCAGTCTTTGTAATCATCATCTTAGTTTCAGTTTCCTTCATCAAGTCATCCTGTCACAGTTTCACCTGTTCTGAACTTACCAATCTGACACACCTGTAAACTACTCAGTTGTTCCACTGTTATTAATTTACAGTAGCACCTGGAGACACAGCCAAGTTAGTCACTTCAAACACTTAAAGCAGGGGGGAAAAACCCAAACTTACTCTGAAGAGCTTGTGAACATGGCTGCAAGCAAGACTAGAACAGGAGAAAGTAAGACACGAAAAGTAATCACGTTAAGTTTGTTTTCACACAGGTTTATACTTCCATATTGACTGTGCAGTGTTTTGGGGTTATGTGAACAATGTTCAGATCTCTCTGTCCCTGGGGCTTGCTTATGGCCACCTCTTCTACTTGATCATCTGGGATGATGGCCACATCGTTTAAGAGCTCTGCCCTCAAAGACTTGCTTGAAACTGATGGAGCCAATTCAGAACTGGCTGCTGCCATCTCAAGATACTCTACCCAATTCATGAGCACATAAATGATTAATGTCTTCTAAAAGTAGGCGGGGAGGGTTTAAAAGACATTGCTGCTTATACGCTTTCAGCTGCTGCTTCTTTCAGTCATCACTGCTATACAGCAGGGGTAGAATAAGTATTTTCTATGAATTCCTTTGAATTTAAATGTCACTGACTGGTGACAATAAAGGAGTATCTAGTGAACTACAGTTTCCAATGTTTGATCTGAATTACTTTACCTTGTGCTAATGTTTAGGAGAAATATTCAGTACCAAAAGTCCTTAATTTCATTAACCACATTTATCCTGCATTTTTCTTTACTGAACTTGCAAACTATACAGTCATGCACATTACTGTGCAATTGAAATTTTCATAGAATGGCCACCTTCACCCCAAAGATAACAAAAGCATCCTGATGCCATACAAGCATGCATATGTTTCAGAAACCTACCACCCACAACAGGTCTTTGGGTAGCAGTTAAACTTGTGAAGAAAACATACAGCCCGTGGCTTCTCTATGCTCCCAAGTAAGGGCTGGACAAGTGGGCATTATTCAAACCCTGTGAAACCTGAGGTTTCCAGCCAGCAAGGCTAGAAGGCAGGCTACCTTGAAATACAGATTACACCTTGAAGAACCCTGTCATTGTACAGTAACTGACTGACTTTTTCTTCCCCTAGATGTCATAGCATACGCCACCATTGATGACTAACAAGTAAGGAGCACAAAGAAATTTTCGTGCATCAGTCAAACCATGATTGAAAAACTATGAAGCCTGACATGAAATCAGGCTGCTATCTTTTAAGTGTAATACTTAACAGTCAGTGAATTATTTCATGTCAGTGCTGTGTGGATTTCTGATACTGGCACAAGAAGAGAAACAGGCCAGAGCCTGAACTACGATGGAATTAATCTTTATTTCCAGTTGATAGGCACAGTGGACACTAGTAGCAGACAGATGCACTGCACTATCTGCAGTGGTACTATGGGAAAGCATTATGGTAGTTGGAAGTGTCCAGTTATAACCAGAAATGAACAAGTAAACAAAACTGAGACATCACCATAGAGATTTATTTCCATTAACAGACACCTCTCAGATATGTTTTCAAAGTTTAAAAAAATATTTCCAGAAACATTTCCAGAGAAAAAACATTCCACTTTGTATCTCAGATTCTCAAAGGATTTACAGGAGATTCTGTCTTTGGTGGAGGAGAGTTCAAGACCTCTGTCACAAAATAAGAGCTACGCATGTGTGCATACAGATACTAGATAATAAAAAAGAAAGAATCTTAAATACTGAGAGGAGTCAAGCCTGCTTCATTCTGCTCCTGTCCTTTCACCTTGACACTAGATAATAAAACAGAATCTTAAATACTGAGAAGAGTCAGAGCCTGCTTCATTCTGCTCCTGTCCTTTCACCTTTCCTGCATAATTGGAACCTGGAGAACTGCAGTGCTTCAGGGAACACTGGTCAATGCCAACAATTCAGCCCCAATCCAGTATTAACCATCTTTTCTAGAGACAACAGGTTTGTATTGACCACCTAACATCTTTACCTCAAAGAGAGCTTCTCTAGAGTGTCTAAGACTTCTAGAAGAAAACCTTGCATGCAAAGCATCTACAGACTGATGGTATTATCTTCTACACAGCCACTCCATATGCCACATCCACCTTCTTGGCAGACCAACGCCTATCATAGGATAGTGAGACTATAGAGCGCAACCTCAGTACAATGGATCACAGTAAGTTTCAAGTCCTATGCATGCAGAATGTATAGGACACTGTCCTTTTGGAAGCATAAAAAGCACCCATTACACAACTACATTCATCCAGTCTGTTATATCTGAAGTACAAGCATACCCGCAAGCTGATTCAGTATCACTAAATACTCAAAAGAAAATCCTTCATGAATTGTTCTTAAATCATGAACATTCAAAACATTTTTAGCAAGTAAAATATAATTTGTGCACTCAAAGTATGCCACGGGTCATGAATACAGTTAAATCCAGCCTACTGAACAAGTGGATGTTTTACTCCACTGAACTAAAATATACAATACTTGTCAACTATTAATTATGCTCCATCCAGAACAGCATCCTTAGCTCTCTGTTCATTGTTTGCTTTACCACTGGCAAAACTGAGATATTCTAAGTGCTCTAATATGTATCAAGGATATTTTACAAGTGCATTGAGCTTTGCTGCGTTTCCCCCTGTACCTTGGTTAACCACATGGAATATTAGCCATCTTTGTTACATTCATGCTCAACACAGCCACAAGAATTGTCTTAAGATGTATTCTAAACATCTGTCAGATTGAATTCTTGAAATGCTTATTCTCAAACTATGGCCAATTTAAAAACCAAACTGTTCATATTCTATAGACTGAACAAATTAACACTTTATATTAAAAATACCAGTATATTTATTGAAGTAATTTGTTCACACCTCGTATCTACGACTACTTTACACAGAATACAGATTTTAAGAATAATTCTTTAAAATATTAACTTTTAGCATGCATCATGTCTCACCATTCTGAAGATAATCCATAAGTTTTCTACAGCAACCTTTGCTCTTTTACCTCTACATGTATCAATATCCATCCTATATCTAGATGCTATAAATATACCACTTGTGTTAGCTTTCTGGGGCTTAGCTGATTACTGGATTTTTGTTCCCGACTTCAAAAACTAGTATATTGGTAAGAACAAGTATTTCTTCTAAGAACTTTCTACCTCTGTTAAGGAGGGAAGGCTAGTATTAATTTACTGAGAACCATAAATCCCTTACCAGAAGGCTCTTCTTTTTTTGCAACATGAAAAACAAAGAATTCCACCACCATCTCACCTCTTCATCTTTTGCTTACTTTTGCTCACATACCCTAACAGAAAGCTGGGAGAAGCAACCTGTCTTTTGTTTCAGAAATCTGAAATATTTTTTCCATCTGATCTTTAAATAATGTACCAGTACAAATTTATTAATATAGATAAGATAAGGTAATGCAAAGCTTTTGTAAAATTTGAGATTTCAGTGTTTTGCACTACAAATTTCAGTTGCAGAAAAAGCCACAGAAAGCAGCAAAGGCGGATTCCAAACCTATGAATCCGTACACAAAGTGACCAGCCACAGTGGCTGTGGCTGGTTCCCAAATATTTCAGGAAGTTTAAGGCATAAAGCATGAATAAGAGATGAAGCCTTCACAGCACAATTCTCCAGTATATGCTACCTCTTTAAACATTGACTAAATGATTATAAAAACAAGTGAAGAAAACACACTCCAGAATACATCCACCCATTTCTAAGATTCTCTCCGTTCAATTCCTTCTCATGGAAGCTTGATACATTTAGCCTTCACCCACGTATCAGTAACAACAATATAAAACACTGCTAAGATCTTCTCTGCCTTTTCATCAATTTTGTTTGCATCTCTGTCCCCCACTAGGATGCACCCAACCACTGAGTTACCTCTACTTTTTGACCACAAACCAGACTTCTCCAAGTGAAGCTGAGATTCCTACATTTGGTCGTTTAGTTTTAAGGACTAAAAGAGGCTGCAGGACAAGACAACTGCCCTGAGTCAGGACACCTACCTGTACTTAGTTCTCCTCTACTCCTACAAAACTTAACTGCAAAATTATACACCTCTCCCTCCTTGCAGTCACTGACTTGTCTCTGTAGACACAACTGGAAATAGATACCATAAGTCTTTTTTCAGCAAAAAAATCACCTGCCTCGCTTGCATGCACCATTCAAAGTTTTGAGTTTCCAAATATCCTCATCCACCTACTTTTTATCATCTGAGTGTACACATATGGTACATTAAAAATAAGAGAGCTATAACAATAAAGACAACAAAACCAAATACAATAGCATGGGGGGAAATATGAAACAGGAGGGACACCAACCAAGTAAGCAACCCAACACAGTCAAGGGAATCCAGCATCAATACAAGTGCTATGGCATTTCTTCTCCTACAGAGGAGGAAGTGAGACCTAAATTCTTGTGCAAGACTAATAACAGACATAAGTTGGAAATGGAAAAGAAAGAAAACCTAACAGTAACCATTTGGAGTTTAAGTTATAATAAAGAATTACGTTGGGCCTCTACACCTATTGCAATTAAAAATAAAGTTCTGTAAGGAAGAAAAAAAAATAGTCACTTTTCTTTGTTCAGTACTCCCTCCAATTCTCCTGAATGGGAGGTGGAAGAAGAATTACTCAAGACAAACTTATAAATTCCTATTTTCTAGTAACTTCTCCTGTAGTTTCAGCTGAAGAAACTACTATTCATACCTTCATCCCCACACCAACCCTCCTAACCTCAGAGAAGAGTTCTGCTCATGCTAGCTAACAGCTGTATGTCATACCGGTATCTTAACTGAGAAGTGGGCAATACAGCAGCCCATACTATTCAATAAGAAAAAGTACATATGTAGGCACCATGTATGAGAAACAGTCCGCAAGCAGCTCTAGGCCTGGCATACAGGCAAGAGGCTGACAGCTCCTTTTACTTAATTAAACATATAGAGAAGCAAGTCACATATATTGGGGCTCCCATCTGGTAATAAGCAAAGTGTACAGCAATAACATATTAAATACTTTCTGGATCAAGTGCACTAGTCAAATGCAGTTACCAGAATGAAAAAAATTAAACATTAAACATTTATAACAACCTAGACTGGGAGAGTAAAAGTCATATTTGGAACTCAGACTAGATTTACTGCCAGGCAGTAAACTGTTGAATACATATAATTAAGCATACACAAAACAGTATTATGCTAACAAGACTTTAAGAGCAGCAGTTAGGTAAAAGAGTAAAACCATCTTTCACTGCAACACTCTTCTACATTCCAAGGGTAAGAACCATTTACGCTATACATGGTGCCATCTATTAGTCAGAAAATGTCAGCATTCCTGGAAAGTGAAGAGCTCTGAGATAACGTAACAGGTTTTGAAAAATTTGTTAACCATGTTTCACACTTGAGAGCTAGTGCCCTGAAACTCAAGAAGTAAAATAAAAGTAGTCACATGCATTTCAAAAGACAAAATCCAGTTTGGCTACTTCAGCTTAGATTTTTAGGCAAAAGAAAAAAGCCTTATTAAAATATCTTTTGTGTTCTTCAGAAAACACATGGGAAAGGACAGAAGCTTTCCTTTAATGAAAAGTAATGGATTGTGCCCGAAGATCCGCAAACCTTCAGCTATGACAGTGTTGGGAATGGAAGAACATCACACAGAGGGAAAACTCCCAAGACCAAAAAAGATCCGGTTTGGTGCCCTTAGTGGACAAATACAGAGCTGCAGACATCTTGAGTAAACCAAAGTTCAAAATGAATTTTCTTCTTCTATAAAGCCAAACCTCACTGTGAACTAGTTGCTCACTGTAAATACAGAAGAGTTCTGGATTTCCAAAGAGACTTGAGAAAAAAAGAAGAGGAGGAGAAAGTCATACCACCACCACATTCTCCCAACTCATCACCACAAATGACACTGGAGACAGAAGACCAATGTGTATTAAAACCAAAGTTAAAAACCATTAAAAAAAATAAATAATACCAGGACTCCACAGTCTCTCCCCCCCACAATGGGACAGTCTCAGACAAGACAGCATGGTTGCCAACATAAAGCTGTCTCTAATGTATCTATTAGGAAGCATGGTGCCAAAGTAAAGACCAAAATCAAGGCAACTAAGTCATGGACTTGAACATCTCAAAATTCAGATGATATCAGGCAAATCCTTTATCAGAAATAAGTTCAATAGTTTGTCAGTGCCCTTTCTGGTACTTAAAATTGTAACTTTTTATTCCAAGTCATTATTTATTTTTTTTTTAAATCAACTATATTTTTCAGATTGAGAAGTACAGAGAACTAAATAAAATTTCCTGGAAATCTGAAGCAATTATTAAAGACAAATGCTTCCACCACATCGGAAAGAAAAAAAGTTTCCCATCAAAAATTTACTTTCATCTAACCAGTGACATAATTTAGTAGGACAGCTCTACAGAAAATTTTAATTCCAGACTGTTCTCTGAGCTACATGTAGCAACAAGGAGATACTTCAGACATGTCCTACTGCATGTTCATAAGACTCCAACCTTAACAGCCTGGGGGCCTGGCCAATTCTTTCTGGACATTGGAAAGGGACAATCAACACTGAGACAGATTCTGGGACCAAACCAGTGTCCCTTACCAGCACAAAGTCAATAAATGCATGTTGCACATACTCCCTTTAATGGTCTCTGGTCTACTGGATGTGCTAGAAAAGTGGGGAGAAGTGGACAGAGCACATACATGCCAGCTATCGTCATCTTTATACAGGTCCTTTTAGAGCAGCCAGCAGCTGGTTTAAATTAGAGCAGAGTATCATCTGCACCAGTCCAGATTATGACTGAGGACTAAGAATCCATTACTAAAGTTATACTGTTTCCTACCCTCTACCCCCAGATGAACAAGTAATAGTAGTTAAGACTTATGCAAGAGCCAATGTAAAATGCTATCCTGGGCTCCCTGAGACTTCCCCAAATGAGTAAGCTATCAACTCATTCCTGGTTTTGAAGAAACAAACCCCAAAAAGCCAACCAACCAAACAAAAAGAGAGGGAACAGCACCCCCTCTTCCGATAAAAATACTCAAAGCATTTCAAATTAAAAGCCATATATTGTTTGACTGCCAACTGCAGTGTTTTCTCCAACTACTTGTTTTCCCAACAATTACCTTTCATAAACCCATGTAGCCTTCCTCAGATAAAATGATGTTATTAGGTTTTTTTTCTCTATCTGTTCACAGCAATGTGTCCATATGATCAATACCATTAAGAGTTCCCACATCCTTACTCAGGAGCCTGTAAGATAAAGTTTCTGGAGAACTAGTGCAAAATCTAAATGTTTGAATCTTCCACACAATCCTTTCTGTAGGTTGTCTCTCAGCATAATTCCTTCAGTATTTGTGCTTTCACAATATAACATTGCATTTTAGTAAGAATGTATGATTTTCTTGTGCTGTATGTACGGTTCAGTGCACCCACAGGTACACCTATGGCTTCACAACTGTCACATTATTGTTATATCTCAAACCCGCAAGAAATAGTCTATAAGGACACAGAACGCAAGTTATACGAACATAATTTATTCTCACAGAAATGCCCACTGTTCCTCTTGGGATTTTTTAAGTTAATTGCACAAACAATTAAGGCAACCCCTACTCTCTTCCTTATCCACAAATAAGGGTTCTGACAGACACACAGTGGCAAATTAAAAAAAAAAAATTGCCAGCTGAAGCAAGTCTCAACCCTGCCAGCTGCCCCTTAGAATACAAGTTGTTGCCCCAATGACAGATGGCTGTACAGCTCACGTGGCAATTCAAAAGCGGCTCCAGTTTTCAGCCTAGCATAATTAAGCCAGCCAACTGCAATTCTCGTTTACCTTAGTATGTTGCCCTGAAAGATTAAAGCACCATCGCAACCATATTTTGAGCCATTCGGTGATCCTTGCCTTGAACAGGGACCAGCTGGGAGCACCGGACAAATGACAACCGAGAGCAACAACTCCCAGTTCAACCATCCAGTTTTTATCCTGGGACAAGCTGAGCACTAAAGTAAGTCCAGAAAGATGACAGGTATTGTACCAAGAGAGACTGTATAGTTTAAAACTAGACTACCAACCACAGGAACCCAAGAGCATCATGTTCAATTCTATGCTTTGCCACAGATGTGGTTCCATGATAAAGTTAAACCAATTTAAGAGTGTAATACTGCCAGAAAGGAGAGTACAGACCTTTTTCCACCAGCTACCTCACACAATGGCCAGTGACTGTACAGGTGCACTGTCACTAAAACCAACAGAAGGAAGAAGTAAAGCACCACCAAGAAAATCCCTTTTGGTGGCCACCTGCAATTCCACTGCTTAAACCAATGGTGAAACCATGCCTACAAACTTCCCTGGTGACTTTGGGCAAGTTACGTCATTTCTTTACGCTTTCATTTCCCACTGCTGAAGTCAGAACAATGGTACTTCACTACATCCCAGCTGTGCTATGAGGATAGCTACAGACATGACTGAAAGCCTACATGACAAGAGTACTGCAAGACAAATATCCAAATTAGTAAAATAAAGGGGATCCTTTACCAGTACCTGAAACTAGGCCATTGCTAGAATCACTGCAAGAAATAGTGGGATTAAGAGACATTTCCCCACGTTTAGCGCAACCCTGACGCAAGACCTTCAGGCAGAAGGGAAGGATTGAAGTTGAGTGCACTGATTAGTATCTTTTTATATCACTGCATGCTTGAACAGCTCTTTCCCAAGTAAACTCTTAGCATATACAAAAATAAGGATTTTTGTGAAGAGATCAGTAAGTCAGTAACCTTCTGGACTAGAAACTGCTCCTTAGCGTCACTCCACCCACTATGTTACTGTTACTAGAAATACTGAAGGAGGAAACAAAGAACCACTGAATTACTCCTCTCACTTTAAAGAAAAAAAGTTAAATATGCACACATATGTATGAGTCTATTCTTAAAAAAAAGTCACTGAAGAAGTGGTTTCTTATTTAATTTAAACCCCCAAGATCATTTAAACTTTTACAGAGACTCTCACTAGCAGAAATTTTATCTGCTAAAATAAAAGGTGGGGAGACTTTGCCAGCTAAGTTTGGAGAAAGGGACACTTAAGAATTTTGTCTCCACATACATGAAAAATATCGGGGGCGGAGGGGGGGAAAGAGGCCCTTATCTGTATTAATAAAAAAGGAGCAGGTTGATTTTTATTTTTTTTTAAACTAATCTACAAAACCAACACAAGCAGGATTTGTGGATACCAAGTTCTCAAACCTTGCTATTCTGATCTATACCTCTTTGCCCCTTTCTCAAACCATATTTTAATTTCACAAACTAGAGGAATTAAAATTCATTTTCTGTAATACATTTGGCCACTTCTGCAGTACTAAAGAATTTGTGGGAAATACAAAATATATATCCCAGAAATCTTACAAAAGAAACCTTAACCAGGCTCAAGCAGTTCCCCCAGCCACCATAATGCGCACACAGTATTTATATTACTGAAAAATATCACCTTTCTGCCAACAGGACCCTACACGTAAATATTGAGAAAAATCATAGCGAATGTTTAACACACAGCATATACACACAATTTTAGTGACTAGATCGGCATCAAAACAACACAAAGATACTAAAACAGCCCACTTCTTCAGTTTTTCTTACTATTTAAAACTTGCTCATTAAACTTACTCATTGTGAAAGTGGTAATTATTTCCACCACTCAAGTGACAGAAACAGTTGAAAATTTTTGCCTTCCCTAGCCATTACAGTACTACTCAACAGACTCTACCTGTTTGCCAACAGTGGTAGTCCAGAGGAATGCTGGAGGTCCGACCTTGCTGTTAAGGAAGAAACGTTGGTGTGGCACCCAAAGTATATTTAGTCAGAAAATCACTGTGCCCAACTCACTAGGATTTCAGCATGCTCAGTGTTTCAGCTACAGTTCTTGTTTTCACATGATTGTATAACATCTAGAAATCTTACACACACACACAAAAAATACACTGGCAGCTCATAGCACTCTTTGTCATTAAGACAAGTGAAATAAATGAAACAAACTATGCAGTCAGTCTGCTGGGATTTACCCAAGAACTTGATAATGAATCCACTTAGAGCACCAGTAGATGGCAGGTATTGCTTGGTAGGCCTTTCAAATAGAGAAGTTAAAAATCATGATTTTTCCATACACTACCTATTTTTAACTTCCACTGTATTAATCAGCATAAGAGCAACCCACAGCAGACTGCACGCTCAGATCTTCAGTTTCTTGAAAAAGTTATCCAGAAAAACATAGGCTGAAAAATTCATGAAGTAAATGTGAAAACTGATCTTAAACTGGACTACCACATAGTATCAATATTGAAAATTTCAATTAAAATTTTGTTTAAAATTAGTTTTCCATTCTTCTTTTTCGCCACATTATCCACATTTTTACAAATAAGTTAACACTTCCCTTATCCTCACTTTTTATTTTCAGCCCAATTATGGCAACTATAGCTAACAGCTATACTAATGCAAGCAGCCCCTAAAAGATAAAGTGCTTATTTCAACATTAGCATGACCAACATATTTTACTTTAAAATTACATATTATTTTGTCTATAACTGAAAATCAGAATAATTTCACCTCCCCTTCTTTTTTGGCATTTAAAAAAATAGATGTAGATGAGACAGAGCTCTCAGAAAGCATTGTTTCCTGTTAACACTTTTTAACATTAACAAGCTCAGACGTTCAAATGTTACTTAGACAAAATGGGAAAGCCAGCATCACATCACATGTACTATGACAACTTTATCTTCAGAACAGAGCTTCATTAGATACCCACTGAACCTACTCAGGTACGCCTTTTTCAGTTACTTAAACCTTTTACATTATGATAAAACTTGACAATGGCAAGCATCCATACTGATACTGTCAAGTGTATCAGCAGATTATTGATCACAAGCTGCTGATCAATGAGCAGCTGCAGCTGAGAAATTTGGCAAGATACAAAAGGGTCTAAACTCATTATCAAAGGCCACCTGAAGTCATTCAGATACCACCCATTATCACAATCACACACATTCTTCTTCTAATCATCCAGACAGCAACAGTAGCCCAAAGCATTTATCTCCTGCCTTTCCACTGAGGCTTGGCTAGACAGACAACTGCACAACTTGTGTTGAAGGAGGTTCTCCCAACAAAGATCTGAAGCATATGCCTTAGAGGCTCAATTACGAGGTAGCTTTGCAGATAGTTAAAAATGGAGCCAGAGAGGAAGCTCCAAATGGATCTGAATAAAATGGTTCTTCTGCGATGGAAAACCCGCTACTCATTTTCATATACTGCAACCACCCTAGACCTTCAGTCTTGCAACTTCCAAGGTCATAAATGATGGGATGCTCAGCTACCTCCTGTCCCTGTGCATGATCTCGACTTGGGCAGTTGCAGTCAATACAGGTCAAAACAGAGCAAGTGAAATTCCAGAGTAAACTCTAGTTTATTTTGAGTAACTGGTCTTCAATGACTGTTGAAGAAGGTGAAGGGGCAGAACCTTTCTTCCAAAAAAAGATGGTCACAGATCCTACCATCTTCAGAGAAAGGTGAAGTGTGACATCTTGCCGAAGACTAACATAACAACCATCTAAACAAAGTTGCCATCCTTCCTCCTTCAAGACAGCAACAACTTAAGGAAATAGCAAACATTAATTTGAACAGCTACTACACACAATTTAAATTAATGACCCAACAGTATTTGGGTCATCTTTCTGGTCTCTTGCTTTCCCAACAGCCAGGAAAGGCTTATTTAGCCAAAAAGCATCCATTTTGTCCTCAGCTCTTAGAAAAATGATTACAATGGGAAGTTTTCCTGTGTTTCTGCACGGTAAAGTCTTCTCTAAAGGTATGCTGACAAACTTTCACAACTATTTATTTATCAGAGGACTACAGCAAGTCTGCACCAAGACCTATGTCTTAAGGAGACTGAATTCCAAGTAAAGTAAAAAAGTCACACTTTTCCACCCACTTTCCCAAGTACAAGCAGCTTGGGAACTGTAAATTTTACCAAATACCTCCTAAAAAAACCCCTCTCATTGGCCAAATAAGAATGAAAAATTGGGAGGAAGCTTTATTTATTTGTCATATACACATAGGAGCAGTAGTGCACTAATTAACTAACCAGATTTATCTGCAGGAAAGGGGGGAAATGAGTTAGATTCAAGAGGCAGTTCCGAGTTTCTCTTTGGGAGCCTTAGAAATTCAGTAAGGCAGCAAGACAGGATGGCAAGATCTGACTACTGAAAAGTATTTTGCCACATGCATTTAAGTAGTATTTTAGATTTTTAATAATTATTGATGAACCAGATTGGATAGCTATGTATTTACTGTTGCAAAATCAAATTTCAACTAAAAACTAAGCACTAAAAAGAAAATCAGTTGTTTTACCTTTCATGTCGTTTCAGATCAAATTCAAGCACCATTTGTGGTCAATGGGAACCTTTCAGCTAGCCAGGATTTCAGTGGGCTTTGGAATCAGAACATCCAAAACCATTACTGCAGTGTTAGAATTATTTCAATTACCAAGCACCTTCTGAAAGAACTCGAAGTAAAACCTACTTCTTCAAAAACAAGAAGTAAGTATACCAAGATACTGCAAAATAAATGACTTATTTGTGGTGTTTTAAAATGCACTAATAAAGCTTTCATAAGTTTTGCTAAAGAAAAACGCACCTGGTAATTACAGCATCTGACTGATTTTCAGGGTAGCATCTTTGTAGTATTCACTCCTTCAGCAAGGTATGGTCTCAAAACAGCAATACAGGAAACTGTGGTGAAGTCCTCATCTTACTGTTGTATAGATACACCCAAATTAGCTTGGGGACAGAAACTGCATTATTGTTTTAGCCAAGGCACTCCAGCAGGTCTAACAATCCACGTGGAGAAGGGAGTGCCTTGAAAGAGTGTAATGAAAGAGGGTCAAGCTAACTCAAATTACCTTCCATTTGCCACAGGCTAAGAGCATACACATGAACAATTACTGTGAATCAGATACCACAGATCAGCTGACATATGGTAACCTGTCATCCCACAATAACCTGCCCAAATACAAAGATAGCTTGAAATTCAGACTGGCTATAGAGCTACAACTCACCCCTATTCAGAAAGCAAGAGGCTAAACCCTTGAACCTTTGCTTCTAGATGTGCAAGCTGAAAACAAGCAACAGAAGAGAACCCACAAATCAGAGCCCTTAAGGCAAACAGGCTGTTTCCAAACACTACAAACTGGGATTACCAAAAGGAAATAGTTACTGTAACATGACCTATTCATGCTAACCAGCCCTTTGGTATAAAAGCATGCACACAGCATGATGACCATGAGACTGCAAATTCAGCTCTTCTGCTGGTCTGGACAGTGGTTATTTAAAACAAGTGTAATAATTCCAAGTATAGTTGTTAATTTTGCCTTGTAATGGCAATTCACAGTAGCACAAACCCCAAGCTTTTGCTTCCCAACCTCATTCTCAGGACTGCTTGTTTCTCTATGCTGTGTTCAGGAGCTAGGAACTGAAGAGTTCTCTGAAACATACGAAGGACTACCCTTCCAGTGGCCTACAGCTGGAATAACCCATGTGTACTCTTACTGTTCACCCCCAGTACTTTCCCAAGCCAAGAGCAATGTCTGCTAAGAGGTTTAGTTCATTTTTTAAATCAGTTTTCACTCATAATTGCAAAAACCATCACCAAACAACTAACCCTAATCTAAACACCTACCAAATCAAGCAGGACAGAAAAACTGAGGAAAAACTCTCTATATACTGTATCAACACTAGACTGGCACTCACATGGTAGAGCTATATAGCTGAATCAATTTTTTTGGAACACAGAACCAGTTGCCCAAGAAGATAAACATCACTATTATTTCAATATTGGAATACCAGTAATATATGGTATGTATTGGAATGATATTGCTATATACTTTTGCTGAATAAACTAAGTAGAATCAAGAAAATACAGCTGTTTATCAGAAACAAACCTAGGAGCCTCAGCACCAATGCTTCTGAGCAGAAAACAACTATGCAGCAGTTCAACCTCCTAGAACAAAGCAGTGCCTGAACTCTCACATTTAAGACATCAGGAGGGACCCGACAAACCTGGCAATGGAGTGAAAACTGCAGGTTTCCATTACAACGAACAGTAGATCTCATTGTGTGTATCGTAGCACGTATGGTAGAACAGAGCCACAGCAGCATTTTGACAGCTCCTCTCAAATGGACAGGACCATCGCCAGTCACTGTGCAAGGCTCTGGTCTCACACGACAGCTAAACTGATCGGAGGGTTAGCCGTGAGGACGAGGGGCAGTCCCACTTCATTCCTCCCACTCCCAACCACAAACCTGAGGACCGCTTCTCTTACACACTCACCAAACTCTGCAGTTAGTTCAAAGAGCTAAACCAGCAGATAACTAATTTTAGAGCCTGGTTGCTAGAGGAGAAGGGGTCATCCCGTTATTCCTGCTTCTAGCCCTGTGTTCTTATCTCCTGCCCCCAAAACACCCTGAATAGTTAATTATCTTGTCAAAACGCAACTACAGGAAGTATCTCAGAGAAGAGCATAAAAAGTAGTTCCTAGAAGCCTGCTAGAAGAACTGTATGTTTTACAAGTGTTCATTTGTTGCTTGTCTGTGTCCTCCCAGCTTCTATGTATGGACGAACAACAACATTTTAAGAACAGGCAGCAGTATAACCAGCAAAACTTAGTTATTGAGAAAAACCACAATAACCACTATGCAAGTTAACTTTTAAGAAGTATTCCAGATTCAGAGATTTTAATCACCTCAAAAAAAGTTCACTAAACTTTCTAGGAGGAAGTACACTTTAAATGATAGGAGATTCCTCTAAACTGTCTTCTTCACTTAAGACTCTACATCTAGAACTTGCTCTCCCTCTTTTACAAGAATTTAGAAGTCTTTTTTTAAAGTAGCATTATATTATAAAAAGCAGAATTTTGATAGGTGTTCTGTAATTGCACTGTATGTTTTAGTTTGCTTTCTTCCCCCCTGCCATTTCATCAAGAACTGAAGAACTCAGACTAAAATCCTAGGCTATATTCAGATACTACATTTTAGTACCACGAACAATAACAAAAATCACCAAGTACGCTTCCCCCCCTATTCAAGTGCTGAACAGAGAAACACCACATAAGCAAGAAACAAACAGAAGTACTTAACAACCAGAAAACATGAGAGGATTAGGTAATGACAAAGTCAACTGAACAAACCTTTAATTTTCTCAATTCCTGTTAGTTCAGTCATGTTTTCCTCTCTTTGCTTTTATTGTCCACACATTACACAGTTCTGATTTACTTTTCCCACACCATCTGTTATAATATATAAGGCTAAATATATTTAATCTAATTTAATGTGGAAATTTTAGAGAAGCACCCTACCTCCTCTTCCTAGCAGACCAAACAGTTTACAGCCACGAGCTGTAAGGGGAAGTTTCAGCACTGCCACAGGTGACCCACGTTACAATACACCTGGTGCATACTCACTCCCTTTACAGAAGTGACCCTAGACCGGAGGGGGGCGGGGGGGTCAAACAAGTTGTCTTCCCTGCAGTGGCAGCCCCCTCTGGCTGCCACCTGGCCTCCCCAATGATACCACTGTGCATGTGCAAAGTGTGCTTAACGTGCCGAATAAACACACACGCACAGCAGACAGTCTGCACAGGCACTGCAAATTCAGCACTTGCTAGGCACACCAGATTTACCACGCTGGTGAGGAAACTGCCGATGTAGAGCAAGCTGCAAGCCTGACATTCCCAGGCAGCTGCTGGGCTGACAAAGCACTCACAGTGCTCCAGTTGTATGCATATACGTTAAATCCTCCATGTTCAGTCCACATAATGTTTATTATGCTTAATGCCCTGCACACCTGCAGTAAAAGCCTGACACACGTTGGACAGCTTTGGTCTACTCCATAACTGTGATTCTCCCAGGAAGCACCAGAGCAGGAGTCGGGCACAGGCCATAACCTTCCCCCAAAGCAGAAACATATCAACCAGACTGACGTAGGAGATTTCATTACTTCTTTACAAAAACTTTGAGCTCAATGGTTTAGGCAAGACAGAAACTAAATAGAAAAAGATTTGGTATTTCTGGGAAACTATAACAGATATTAATAGCATTATGAATGACCAAAATATACCAAAGCTCTGGGCAACGAACATTACTGTGTATACCAAGAACAACTGCACTTGATTTTGATCTCTCCAAATCAGATAGAAAGCTTTAGCATAAATTTAGGCACTTGTCCTACATAAAGGACAACAGAGGTACCCAGACACTCCTTTGTACGCATGGTGCAGAATCAGGCTTTGGGAAACAGAAGCTGTACTTGAATTACCAAGTTCATAGATTCTAAACTTTTATCTGTAAGGCAGACCTTGGAAACTTTTCATTGCAGAAACAAGGATTACATATCCACATACAAATGTATCTTTTCCTGGCCTAGGACTCTCTTCTAAGGAATATGGAAAAGCCCGAATTAGATTTCTCTCCACCTGGAGCAACTGATGCCTGACTTCTTGACTTCTTGCCATAAGGGATGATCCTACAAAAACTGAAACCAATTTAGTTATTTTGATGCAAGTCTGGGCATTTGCTTCAGAATAAGAGTCATTTAATTCAGTTACTGTTACAACCCAGCACACACCAACATAAGCCTTTTGGTGCATATATTATATTAAAAAAAAAGTAAAAAAAAAAAATCACGCGCATGCTTACACACATGCACTTGAAATAGGGCCAGATAAAGACTCCTTAACTTTCCTGAGATATTTATCTCAACATTACAAAATTCAAGCTTTGTGAGCAAGAAACCTACTGGAGCTTAGTTTCTACATGTTTGTGTCTTACACAGCCTAACCTACTCTTTCTCCCAGTAGTACTTCAAGCCCTCATGTCCCCTGTACAGACAAATGAGTAATTCAATTACCTTGTGTGCTGACAGGCCAGCTGGTTGCTGCTTCTCGGCAAGGGTAGAGAGGGTAAGTTATAAATGTTTTTCCCTCATTGTCTTCTTCCTCTGCCCAGCCAATAATTTCCACAAAACTTAAGAACTTCACACCCCATTGACAAATCTGGATGAAATGAGCTAACGAGTTCAGAAGTTGCAGAGTGACAGACAGACAGACTGTACGGGTGTATAAGTCTTGTTTTCTTTGGAAAATAGACTGGTGGGAGGGAGAGCAGCAAACTTGCAAGGTAGGTTTACAGGCTGTATGTATTAAACATGCCCCAACTCCAGAAGTATTGATCCAGCTTAACCCAATCTAAATCGGAGCTGCCACAGTCCCACCACACCCACAGGCATTCAGTGCTATCCCTTCCCTTGTACCAGCACTTGTGCCAAAAATCAACCTGGGGAAAAAAAAAAAAAAAAAAAAAAGGCAGTTAGCGTTTGGCGCAGGCAGCTCCAGAGCCAGCTCACTGCCTTGTCACATGGACACCGCTACCACGTAAAAGGAACGCGCAGGATTGTGGCAGACGCAGCTGCCATGGTGCTACACATTTGGTCCTTAACAGTATACAGGATCCAATCCTAAAAGCACTTCATACTGGACATAAAGCTCAGAACCTCATTAGTACCATATCCAGTATTGTGCTGACGTTATAATGAAGCACACATGGACTAATATAGTTATTATTTTGAGAAGAACAGAAACAAGAAAAAAAAATATTCACGTGATAGCTCTGAGCTTGACAGTTTTAGCTGCATACTGGAGAAGATTTTTTTATTTTTATAAAAATAAGTGTCTAACCTTGCCTTCTTCCTAAAACTGTAGCCAAACCTATACCCTGAAGGGGGGGGGAAAAAAAAAAACGAACAAAAAAAGCACTATAAGCGAACACAGGAATATTTAAACATAGACATCACCCAGTCCAGATTTCCTTTGGGGTAGACCATTGTCCTAAAGAAAATGAAAGGGCCCATCTATTCTGTATCTATCATGCAGAATTCCAAACCCACAGAATAAGCCACTGGCAACCCCACTGGTGACTGGGGAGAGATCAGGAGGGAGAAGGTAAAACAGAAGTAGCATAGTGTAGCCAGAGTGGCTAATTTAGATGGAGGGAGGTGTGAACAGCAGAACATAAGGGAAAACATCTTGGGAAGTATATCCTGATGACATCTTATCTTGGCTGTACAACACAGTGAGTTTGGGGAGAAAAATTTTTTATCTGCAACCATTTATGATCTCCCTTCCCCACTAATCACAATACAGGTACACAAACACTGTTTATCAATGTATAATAAAGATAGCATGATTATGCATTCATTAGATCTATTCATACTACATCTATAAAATACATTAAACCAAGAATTGCTTCACAGTATAAAACACAGCTTTGTATGATTTTTAAACCCTTACAAGGAACCTTTGATGGAGGGTTTTTATAAAACCATTTTTTTCCTAGTGATCTATTTATTAATAACAGGAGTCATAACTTGATTTTTACTCAGTGGTGAAAATGTAACAGCTGTTACACAGTTGCAAAACACTGCCTACTTACGCAGCATTAAATAATAAATAAAGCTCAAGACCTGAAACACGTTTTACTAAGCAATCTACTTTAATGATATGAAGCAACAAGAAGTTCCAAAGATTAACTGTGCTACGTTATCAACTCTGTTCCATGATATTTGTAGTATTAAGTACTGTGCTGTAATATGAAGGAGGAAATTAATAATAACAAATAATAATTTTCATTTAATCACAGCTGCACTCACGTTATCTACTACCAATTTTTTTAAACGAATTTAAATCTGAGTTTAACAGAAACCCTTTCCTAATAACTTACACTGCTTCTTTTGTACAGCCTTTTTTAAGATGACCTACATTGCTTGGGAATAAAGGTGAAAAAAGTCACCACTGCTGTGTGCGGTATGGTCTAACCCTAGTACATTGGCTTATAATTTAGTAGCATTATTCATCATCCTTTAAAGTAACAGCTCTGCACAAAGCGATCAAAGTCACAGGTAAAACTGGCATTAGCTTCCAGAGATAGTGGATCAGACCTTGCAAGTTCTGAGACAGGAACAGGAACTGCACTAGAGACACCCCAAATGTAGATATAACACTAACAACAAAAGACCCTAATGCTGCTGATACATTTTTGGGCAAGTCAGACCTAGCGCAACTGACCTTCAAAAACGCAAGGAAAAAGCTAGCAGTGATCCATATGGAACAGTAATTTCGGCAAACTGTGGAACTTGATTTTATTACAATTTTATCATCACAGAGTGGAAAACGGCAACGAACAATGTAAAAAAACCCCACCAAAATTAGGTGAATGTAGAGTTCCACAAAACATCAGAGTAATACAAATAAATTGCAGCCTCATATTTTAACAGAAAAAGTTTCTGCCTGTATCTTTAGCAAATTAATAACATATGAACAGTTTGAGACTGGCAGTCCAATGTAAAACTGAATAATCACAGCGTTTAATCCATAAGCACACCTTTCCGGATGCCTTTTAGAAGTTGCATTTTCATCTGTTTAAAAGAAAAAGTAAACCGTGGGGTTGAAAAAATTCTATATTCTGTATATGGAACATCGATGATGAAAATCCTCAGTGCATGTCATTGAAAGGAGGAAGTTCTCGTTATTTTTTGGGTTTGGGTTTTGCGTTGTTTTTTTTTTTTCTTTAAATGTCAGTATACCAGAGAAGTCATTTTAATTATATAATTACTGAAGATTTTGGAAGGTTTACACAAGACCCATAATTGGGCATAAGACATCACATCCTCTGGTTATATACACAGCAATCTGGTCTGGGTAACATTCTTTGCTCTGACCAATGTGTGCGAGGGGGGGCGGGGGAAGGAAGGGGAGGGAGGGGAGGGGGGAGGAATGGAGAATTAAAAATACTTCCTCAGATTAAATTTTCTTTACTTCATTTGCTTAAAACGTTTTGATTGCACAAAACGCACTAAAGTATTTATCACGATGCATCTCCGTAGTTAAAATACCTCGTTCTCGATGTGATATCCTAGATACTCAAACAAAAGACATTCAGATGACAATGAAGGCTTTTTTTTTATTTTTAAAAAGACATTTGTACATCTAAAACTGCACCACCGATCAGCCTCCTTTATCATGCCAGAGTTGTGACAGCCAATGCATAAAAAATTAAAATCCAATCCACCAGATAAGACATGCAAAATGTCTCCTCCAATCCCACCCCCATCTCGCCTTCAAAAAAAAAAAAAAAAAAAAAAAAACCACCACCACCAGCCCTGCACATACGGAGCACACGCACACTCGCACCCCCAAGAGCCATCCCTGGGGCGACAGTGCCAGGGCTGAGGGACCGCCACCCCCCCTCGCCCCCGCACCCCGGCACTGGCCACCCCGCTCCGGGCTCCATTAAGGGGAGGAATCCCACCTCGCCGCTTCCTCATCCCCCCTCAGACAATGGTGCTTTTCCCCCATTAGCTCCAAATTGTCAACATTTTTACGCTAGGCCCCGGCCCCACCGGCGCGGGCGGACCCGCCGGGCAGGGCTGAGGCGCTGAGGTGGGGGGGGGGCTGGCCGGAGCCCCCCGTTCCGTTCCGGCCGGTTCGGGGCCGACGGCTGCCGCGGCGGCTGGGGGGGGTGGGGGGGCGGTGTGGCTGAGGTAAATAAATGGCCGATCGGCCGCGGCCCGCGCCCCCCCGCCGGGCGCTGTAACCGAAGCCCGGGCTCCGAACTGCGCAGCAAACATTGCGCGGCGCGGCGGGCCGCGGAGGCTCTCGCCGCCGAGACCCGGGCCGCCGCCCCCCCCCTCCCCGACACCATTTCGCCGACGGCGGCGGGGAAGGTGTCGGCGCAAGTTGCCCGGCACCAGAGCCCCCCCCTGCCGCCTCTCCCCCCCACCCCCGGCCCCGCAGCCCCCCGCCTCCCCACCCCGGGCGCCGCTTCCCCCCCCCACCCGCGTCACCTCTCCCCTCCGCCGGCCCGGGGGGCCCAGCCCGCCGCTCCCCCGGGGGGGGAGGCACCGGCTCCGCCGGCTCGCCTTCCCGCAGCCCCCGGGGACGGGGCGGGGGGGCTTCGCCGCGTTCCGTCCCTTAGGGCCGGCGGCGATCGGCTCCCCCCCCCCCTCCCCAGCGGGCGTGGGAGAGCGGCCGGGGAAGGGGCCGAGCCCCCGCCTCCCTCCCGCTCGGCGGCAGGGCCCAGCGGCCCCGAGTCGGGGCAGAGCCCAAGCCAAACAAAGCGCGGCCTGAGCGGGAGCCAAGGGTGAAGCAGCCTGGGCTTTTCCTGCCGGTGCCCGGCCGGGCGCGGCGGGGCCCGGCGCCGCCGGCGAACCCCACGCAAGGCCGGTCCCCCCCCCCCCCCCACACACACACACTCCCCCCCCCCCAAGCTCGGCGCGGCGGCGCCTGGCTTACCCCGATCCCCGGCGGCGGCGGCGGCGGCGTTGTTCCTCTCCTGCTGCTGCTGCACCGGGCGCGGCCTGGACACTCGCCTGGGTCTCCTGTTGGCGGCTCGGACCGAGTTCATTTGCCGACTCGTGTGGGTGGCGGGAGGGGAGGGGGGGAATCCTCCGGCAACCGGTGCCTCGTTGGGGAGGGGGGGGGAAAGGAGGGAGCCCCGGGGCGGCCGCCTCGCAGCAGCGGGCAGCAGGGAAGGAGAGGGGAGGGGGGGGGGAGTTCTCCAGGCGGGGGTCCCGCCGCCGCTGCCGCCTCCTCGCCGGCTCAGCTCGAGAGGCAGAGGAGCCGCCGGCCGCTAGGCTCTTCCCGAGCGCTGGCTGTGGGGGACGTTCGCGCCGCGGCCCCCCTCCCCGGCCCCCCCCGAAAATCCCTCTCTTAAAGGAGCCCCGCGGTCCTGCCCGTCTCAAGCCCGTCGCTGCTCCGTGGCAGGAGGAGCCATTGACACTGCCAGAGACACACTCGCGGGGAGGCAGTCGCTGGCGGCCGCGCTCCGGCCAATCAACGCTTCCCACACAGCCGGCCGGCGGCGGCGCGGCCAATCCCCGCGCCGCTTCTATGGGGAGCGGGGTGGGGAGGGGCGGGCGAGCGAGCGGCGCGGCGCGGGGTGGGGTGGGGTGGCGGAGCAGGATATAAGGGTCGGGGCCGGGCCCCGCGCGCGGGGGGGGTGTGGTGGCCGCGCGGGGGCCGGGCCGCGCGGTAATGGCGGCCGCCGCCATCGCCGTCTTCCTGAGGTAGAGGGTGCGGGAGCCGGCCGCAGGCGCGGGGCCTGGCAGGCCCGCGTCTGCGCCGACCGGCCCGTTCCGTCCTACCGGATCCGCCTGAAGGCCGGTGGGCCAGGGTAGAGTGGGCGGGCGGGCCGGTGGGAGAGCGGGCCGTGCTGTGAGGGCAGCCCGTGCCGTGAGGGCAGCCCCGGGTGTCTTGTCACCGGCCGGCCCGCACCCACGGGTGGCCGCCGGGCCCTCCGCGGAGCCTGCCCGCGGGTGAGGCAGCGGGAGGGGGAGTGCGGAGGGGCCGGAGCGCCCTCCGCTGAGGCCGTGGGTGACAGGGGAGGGAGGGAGGCTGCCGCCGAGTGTGCCTTGTTGTGTGTGCTGTGTGTCTTGGTAACCCTGCCTTGGGTGTGGGCTCAGCCGCGGTGCGGCTTGGGCTGGGGGTGCCGTCTGGTTTCGGTTTCCACGGACCGGCTTGCTTCTTTCCTGACTGGTTGTTAACATCTTTTTCACGGGGGGGGAATAGATCTGTTCCTTGGTCAGCGTGGACACCCGCGTTTGCATTGCCTTCTGCTAATACAACAGTATGCTGTTTATCTTGGGCTGGCAGTTTAGACAGCGTGTGAGGCTTCTCCTGCTTTATCATATTGGTCATGTTGGTGCTCAGCCCGTGGCCTGAGAGGAGAAAAAAAAAAGAAATTAGTTGTGCTTTTTTTTTTTTCTTTTCAGAAATCATTTAATAAAATGGATGGCAAAATCCAAGCAGTAAGGAAGATATCTTCTCTTTGCAGGGTCGCTCAGGAGTCTGCTTCTAATGCTGCAAAGGTGGGTTTGTGTGTAGTCCTACTTAAACTAAGCACTTGGAGTCTGCGGAACCAGGGCCCTTGTCAGTGCCTGAAAAACAAAAGTGTGTTATCTGGTATAAAATGTAAATAAATGGTTGTAATTAAAACCTCATTAGGCAGGAGCTTGTTCAAAGCTGACAAATGAAGGTATAAAGTAACTTTAGGAAATGACAGCTTTAAAAAAAAAAGCTTTAAAAATATTTATACTTGTGCTTCTAAAGTAAAGTGAAAATTGTACTTTTAAGTTCGTATCAGACCAGAAATCTTGCCGTAGCTGTTAAGGAGCATTTCTTAGACTTAGCATTTTGTTGCCTTGAGGAATGACTGGAGAAGCAGTGAAGGATTGTTTTCCGTGCCTGAAAAAAGTAATTCTTGCCACCTTCCCTAGTAGTAGGGGAAGAAATAATAAAGTTAAGCTCTTGTGGAAAGAACTTAATAGGGAAAGA
The DNA here is from genome assembly GCF_964188355.1 of Buteo buteo. Lineage (NCBI taxonomy): Eukaryota > Metazoa > Chordata > Aves > Accipitriformes > Accipitridae > Buteo > Buteo buteo. Next base: position 4,580,309 of record NC_134182.1, on the reverse strand, counting down.
GAATAAATGTTTCTGTCATAACTATTACCAGGCTAGTGTACTAAACATTCAGTAGAGCTACACAATTACATGTACGTTTCATAAAAAATATTTTTTCTTCTGATGGCAGCATTGTGAAAATGTGCTTTAACTTTTGAATGGGAAGAATGGCTGTACCCAAGAACTGTGCCGAGCTTGCTGTGACATGATTAAAGATTTTCACGTCATTAAAAACCTATAATCTTTAAAATGCAGTATTGTAGTAGTTTAACTGCATTTCTGTTCAACTGTTCTAGTTGTGCTCTCTTCACCAAGACCTAGCCAGTGAATTTTTAGTGTTGCAGGGTTACCTGAAATGGCTCAATATTGGTGTACTCCAAACTTCTAGTACTCTAAATCTTTGAAAACCTGTTCAAGGGCCAAGATGGACGACAAACTAGTTTTCACCTAAAGCATATAAGAATCTAAAGCTTCTGATATTAGAATAAAACTTTATCAAAAACTTGAATCAGAGCAGGCTTTAGACTTTCTTAAAAAGTCTTGAATTAGATTGAAAACAAATGATCTCTTGGCTTAAAACCCACTTTTTGTAATTGGCTTCTTAAGGTGGTAACTTGTGTTAGGGATGTGATGGTGGGAGTCTGGCAAAACTTAGTGTAAATAGGAAGAATGTGAGTCTGTGTATAAGCAGTTCCAATATGTGGTCTCACTGACTTAACCAAAATGCACTGAGAGCAGCCTATAGAAGGTTACGCAGAAGCTCATGAAAAATGCTCTGAGTTGATAGAATGAGAACCTCATGTACTGAGTAAGAGAAACTTGATGAAGTTACTAAATAAATTACTGGTGCAAAAAGTGATACTTGTAAGCATTAATTGGTAGCCTACAAGGCATGGAGTAGAGAAATAGTTAACAGTGCTCCTGTCTGATACTCTAGGCTGTGCTTTAGAAGACCAGACATTAGAAAACCTGAGAACTCATCAAAACAGTTTTGACTAGAGCTCTGTATCTCTTCTCATAACAAAATTAAATCTATCGCGTCTGATTGGTGACAACTGGGACTTGGTCATGATAACTTCGGTTTTGTAGGTCAATCTTTGAAATGTTATACTTGGCCATCCTGTGTCTCCATTGTTGCTGTATAGCCTCTGAGAGAAAAAACACTCTTCTGTGCCAATAAAAGATGAAAATGCCATTGAAAGTCCAAAGTAATATTAAGGCTTCATTGTATTGACCGCTGTGGAGGTGCTTTAAGCCATCCTGTGTGATGTGCTAATAAACCATTCCTGAATGTGGGTGCAATTTATACTGGCAAGATAATTTTGCCTCTGTCAAGGCAGCTCTTTCTTTATTTAAATTGGGAAGAGAGGGAATGAAAAGTGGAACTAAACTATACTGTGATTTTTTTCATAATTGTCTATGATATAAATGCTTGCTAGACTGGTTATGTTGGCCACAAATCACCTTTTGGTGACCCACGAACAACTTCACACTATGAAGAGAAAGGCATAGGACCGGGGTGAAGAGTTTACTTGGACGGTTTACAGCATAAGTAATTTGGGCAGAGTTGTCAAGTGCTAGCTCATCATATGAGACTATCGTCTGAGCTGCACTGAATTTCCAATGTATATGTATTTAAACATTAATGATATTTGGTTCTCTGTATGTACATGAAGAGTTGGTTGCTGCTTTGAAGAGATCACCTTCCTTCCTGTATGGAGGAAGGCATGCCACAGAGTGCTTAGTAATAATAACAGTAACTTGTTTATTATGTGTTAACATAGAATAGTTAGAGCTTTGTAGCTAATGAGGCAGCTTAATAGAAAGAAGTAGTGCAAGTTGTAGTGAAGGAAATACTGATAAAGGGCTTCCTATTTGTTAGGATGATGTGCAGAGACAGAAGAGCAACTTTGATTCAGCTGACTTGCTCAAAAGTGAACATGGCAGTTAAAACAACTTGAAGATCTGACCAAGATAATAGAACAGTTAAGTATTTCTTTTCTAGAATCTCAGTAGAGGATAGATGAGAGACTAGAGATGGTGGGGCCACAGAATAAGCAGGATTGGGAAATGGGTGTGGGGCAGTGTAAACTGGTTAAGTCAGCAAGGCTGATTCAGCCCAGGGTGATCTGCAGGAATCACCACTATTTTATTCCCTTTAATGTACACATCTACTAGCAACCTGAAAAACCTTGCTTCAGAGACTGTTAGAAATGCTTTGAATGTGGGACAAATTCATGTAAGTCGCTACAGTCCTCACTTGCCCTGAGGATGTGAGTATTGCTTTAACAGTTGATCAAAACAAGCCTAGGATAGTAGATTTCAGTGAATGGTGATCTGTGGATTACTTCTAAGGGGTTCACAAAAGATAAGTAAGAACAGCCTTCAACTTGTATATGATGGCCTAAAGCTCTGTTTAAAAATTGTTCAGAAGCTGCAAATTGAAGAAAAAACACTGAATTCCTGGCTTGCAATTAAGTGGAAAATGCACGGTATTCTCACTAGCTTTTGCTTTGTAATATTTGTGAGAGAACAGGAAATATTTTGAGAGCACTATTGCAGTTTGGTACACAAAGCTCACTGCAGCGCCTTTAGCTACAGCTTGTGGATTTGAACAAGAAATACAAGTCAGTTTTTATCATGCTTTTTAATTGCTTCAAGTGGCTTTGCAAAGGAGCCACATGTCTCTTCTTCTCCTTACAGATGAAAGTGAAGCAAAAAGGGCTGAAAGGACTTGCCCAGGAGCATTTATAGGCTATTAACAGGGCCAGGAATAGAACCCAGGGTACAGGAGTCCTTATCTAAGGCTTTCTCCACAGTGTCACATTACTGCTTTCAGAAGCATAAGACTTTTGCCTATTATTTCTAACCATCTCATAAGCTGTTAATATATCCCTGGACTAAAAATACTGCATTGAAGATTTGGGACTGACCCAGTGTGGACTACTGACTTTAAATTCTTTAAACCTAGAGGGTTGTTTCTCATAAGCTTGGAAGAAGTGAGCCTTTCAGAAATAGTTAGCAATACCTAGAACTGGTTGAACCTGCTTGCTCTGCAGTTCAAAAATACTAATGCCATTTTGTTGCAATTTCTCTGACCCTTAGTTCTTCCTAGTTGTGTTTTACATCCCACCTAATGCAGCTAAATCTTCCCACTCTACAGAAAAAGACTCTTAAATCTCCACTTCATTTACCTGGAATCCACGTCTCCTGAAATCTAGCTTGATGTTGGCTGACTTTAGTGGGTTGCCTTCTGGGTGAATGTCTGTGGCTGGGATGTTTTCTGTTGCTGTACCAACCTGGTTTCTGCAGAAAGAATAATGACCTCGGGGTGGGGAGATGTGTGTTGTTTCCTATAAGCTTACATGACTGTTTCAACATGTTTATCTAACACGTTAATTTCGATTCTGCCCTAACAAAACCTCTCTAGAAGCCTGAATGGTACTTCAGTTCTCATTAATTTTTTTTAATAAAAATAACTGCTGAAAAAAAGTCCTGGAGGGATGGTGTCTGAATTTTAAAGCATTATCGGCTCTCCTGGTAGAAATCTCATAACCAGGTAGATACGTACATGTCACCTGCCTGCTGGATTTTTTGGGAGTATTTTCAGGGGAGGGAGGGGGAGTATGAAGCTCTTTCATCTGAGGGGTGCCAGCTGATGGGAAAAGCACCGAGTTTTATATCGTTAGGTCACTAGCGAGGAGGGAGGCATGGAGGGGGGGGTGGTCCTGTGGGCTGCTACCACAGAGCTCTGGGTGCTGGCCTCTGTCAGGGCTGTCAGACAGAGACTGACGCATTGGCCCCTGAGAGTCAGGAGCAGGCTTGCAGTGGGGCTCAGTACCATGCTTGCTTGTGCAGCTTGATGCGCTGTATATGGGAGCGTGTGGGAAATGGGGTCAATAGCTACCTTTGTGTCAATGAAATATTGAGAAAATGGTATGTTCAATCCCGGCTATAAATCAGGAGTGTAAAAGGTCTGGAGCTCAGAGTGAAAGGAGCAACAGCTTCTACTAGAGATGAAACCTGAATGACAATTTTAAGGTAGCATTGGGGCAGAGATGTCACTGTGCAGACAAGCTTACAGTCAATGACAGGAACTTATGCTGAGGAGGTAGAGTGGATGACATCTGTTGCATGTGAAGGTGGAACTGTCTTGAGCATCCAATCTATGTTTTCAGCCTTGTTTTCCCAGTGACACCCACTGCCCTCCACTGAAGTTCCCAAGCTTGGTCCTCTGGATTGTACCGAATTCGGATGTTTCAGATAGTCTGAACTGCTACAAAGGTTCATTGCTAAAATAAAGATACATTGGGTATAAATCACATAATTTTATGGGTGACCTGTCAAAATAGCATGATTCTCCTGAATGATCTGTATAGACACCATATAATAGTGAGACAGATAATATTTTGACTCGGTGGTTGTCATTCATTCAAGGTGTGCTTCTCGCTACTCCTTTTCAAACATACATGTACAGAGGTAAAAAAGCATGGGCTACACCATATACTTGTAGTTCCTCTCAAGTTAGTGGCTTAGCTTGAAGCAATTTCCCTAGATCTTGGAGTTAGTTTCTAGTTTCAGATTTGTCTTGGACTTGCTTTTATTTCTTGGAGTCTACTTTTGTTTTGCTTATTGCATCAACAGCGTGTCCATATGACAAGTTTTGTCTTTAGAGCTGGGGTTTCCTGCCCCCAAATATGGCCAGTATATCTGTTGTTTATATTGCCTTGGAGAGGATACAGACTGAACAACTCTTTCAGCATAATGAATTGAGTCAGAGTCAGGCCCCAAACAAGAAAGGGTCACAAGAAGTACCTCCAATACCAGAACTGGAAAAATCAATCATTTTATACCAAGAGGCTGGAGTTGTATGAGGGCCTGCCTCCAGATTTAGACCTACCAAAGAAAAAATTAGCTGCTTTAGGGAAGATTTTGCTAGTTTGGGGGATAGTTCTTCCCCCCCCAGATCTCTCAGTGGCATTCTCAGCTCCCCATTTTTACAAAGCACTTGTGCTCCCTGGTGCTTATCCAAGACAGGCCTAGAGTGGCAGGAGCAGTTAAGGACACTTTGCTTCACCTCCGTTATGAGCAGCTAAATCTGAAATGAGTACCAGAAATTCCAGTCTTTGTTTTCAATGTGTCAAACTGTTGGTGGCGTTGTAGAGCATCCAAAGGCTGCTTCTTGAATGGGATTCAGTATCTCCATGCAGAGGAGGCTCAGCAGTGAGAAGTGGTACTTTTCAGTCCTGGAGACAAGAAACTGAAAGTGTCTGTAGTCTTGCCGTAAGCACGGGAATACATGTGGTACAATTAACCTTCACTTCAAATCTTAAGAGCAGGTGGGTGTGGGTGCTGTTGCTGTTATCTGACAATTTTACCCTACCAACAACTGATCTTGTTTACTGGTAGGAACAAGTTCTTCATGCTAAAGAGGGAGAATATGAGGAGGTTTTTCACTTTGCTGCCTGGTAGACCAATGCCATTTTAAATGTCTTGCTCCAAAACCATCCTTTTCTACAGAGGTGTTCTTCAAATATAGAAAGGTTGTGAAATTAATTCCCATTAACCCAACCAGGGAGGGGAGCGGGGGGAAAAGGTGTAGCATGTCAGATGTGTATGTCTTGCCAGTTTGCTCCTTGTCCTGGTTTTGGCTGGGATAGAGTTAATTTTCTTCCTAGTAGCTGGTACAGTGTTACATTTTAGGTTTAGTATGACAATAATGTTGATAATGCCAATGTTTTCAGTTGTTGCTAAGTAGTGTTTATACTAAGTCAAGGATTTTTCTGCTTCTCATGTCAAGGCAGCAGGAAGGCTGGAGGGGCACAAGAAGTTGGGGGGGGACGCAGCCAGGACAGCTGACCCAAACTGGCCAAAGGGGTATTCCATACCATGTGACATCGTGCCCAGTATATAAACTGGGGGGAGTTGGCTGGGGGGCGACGGATTGCTGCTCAGGAGCTAAGTAAGCATCGGTCGGTGAGCGGTGAGCAATTGCATTGTACATCACTTGTTTTGTGTATTCCAATCCTTTATTAGTATTGTCATTTCATTATTGTTATAATCATTATTATTGTCTTCCTTTCTGTCCTATTAAACTGTTCTTATCTCAATCATGAGGTTTACTTTTTTTTTTGTGATTCTCTCCCCCATCCCATGGGGTGTGGGGGAAGTGAGCAAGTGGCTGCGCGGTGCTTAGTTGCTGGCTGGCTGGGGTTAAACCATGATACTCTTTCTCTGTGTCGGGCAGCTAGAAAAGAGGAGTCTAGGTCCTTTTTATCCATCTCGCAGTCTCATTGGGTCTCTTTCATGGCTTGTCTGATGAGTGGGGGTAAAAGGTTTAGTTATCCTTGTGACCGAAAGATATTTCTCCAGAAAGGGTTTTTGAATGTCCTGAAGAGCGTTTTGCAGTTAGGGTCTAAAGTGTCATTGCCATTAAGAAGCAATCGTGCTCTTCACAGGCATCTTTTTGCTGCCCCTACCCTGTCCCCTGTTCTGTCAACTAGCATTTATGCAGCAGCAGCACGGCTAGGCAGATCAAGGAGGTAATCTGAGTGAAAACTAGTCCAGCTGAAAGCACAGCTATTTTTCAGGCACATGTGCAAATGTTAGTGCAGAGAAGTGGTGGGAAAGGATGGCCCCTATGTGGTGAGGGAAGCTTGCATACAGATTGGCTTACTGTGATCCTGGAAGCATGCCTTTAGCATTTCCCTGGGCCTTTGGGTGAATGTCATCTTTAATTAGATATGTTTTACTGGAACGCTCTCAGACATAGCTGCTCTGCTGTAGGATCTGTTTGGGCTGCTGATGAAGCACCACATTATGTTTCTTGATTGAGCTATCCATTTAAGCAGGTGGCAGCATGGACTTAAAAGATGACCAACTTGGGACCACACAGTGAGTATAGCCTTTAAGCTACATAATGACTTTAAGCAGTTCATTTCTCTTCATTGCCACGTGGTGGTGATGTTGGTGGTTGCCTTCCAGGAGTTTTGGACTTTCGCTGCTGAGGGCAAGTAGCAGATAAGTTGGCAAGGAATGTCTTACAGGTCAATACCTACAGATGACTTTCTCCAGTGCTGCATGGCTTTTCCAGTTACCCACATGGTGGGGACATTTTTCCTCCTATTTGTACTCCATTTTACATGTAAACATTCCTACACCTAAGCAGGGTCAGCTAATCAACAACATAAAGTATTTTGCTAAGGATAACTGACAAAATACAATAGATTTTCAGGGTACCATGCTGCAAGTATCTCCTTTGAATCATTGCTTAGCTGTCATCCTAGGTTATTCTAGATCTAGAAGGTTTTCCTACCCCATCTTTATCACATCAGTTAAAGCCTTGGTTGTAATCTTTTTTGTATCCCCAGTGACCCTGTTTCTCTGGTAAGATCTGAACTCTGTCCTCTTGTCCTCAGTAGGTCAGCTCTCACCTTCTCCAGACATACCATTCTTGATGCCTTTCACTGCGGCATTGCTGGCTGAAGCATAGTGTTTTAATCTCTGTCCCTCTTGAGACTCCAGGACTTTGAGTAAAGGCTGTTTTGTGTGGAATATTGATCTGTTTCACTTTCAGGGTGACAATCTTTGTAACGAGTCTTGAATGTTTATTTGCCACTAACTAGCTAATCTGGAGATGATGGGTGTTTATGCTTGCCAGGGTGAGTGGTGGAGTGGTAGGTCGCATCTCTGGAAGACTCCAGGATTTTGCAGTGGAAGGGAACTTAGTGCTTGCATTGCTTCTTTAGCAGTGTGTGTGGTATATGCCTTATAGGTGTGTATTCTCTAGTCTTGACTATATATCACCCAGCACGTGAACATAAATACCAAAAGATACGTGACCTTTTTATTATGCAAAGGACATAAAAACAGGAATTCACCAAAATTAACTGATAAAGAATAACTGTGCTGTATATGGAAGATGCTCTGTCTCGGTTGCCTGTAACTAATGTCTCAGGATTTCATCAATTTTATGCTGACAAGCAGAGATGGAGAAGAGGTCATCCCTTCAGAAGAATGTGTGTGTAAATGAGATAAATAGCAGTGTAAAATCCTCTCCACTGACTACTGGTGATGAGCATCAGTGTGATCTAGGCCTTGAAGAAATTTATACAGTGTAGGTAAATGCATATTCACTGTAAGGACAGCTTACAAAACAGCTAGTTTAAGTATGTTAAAGTCTCTTTTTCCTCAGCTTGTCTGTGTCCAGTACTACAAACTCAGATGTACAACTTTCAGGGACACAGTAAATCTTCTCATTCCTCAGCTTAAGTTTTTATTGTTTTCTTCACAGCAAAGCAGAAGAGGAAAATGGAAAATCAAGATTATCATGTATTTTCAAGTCTCAGTTAGCCAAGATGAGACAGAAAACTTGAGTAAGACAAGACTAGTCTAATATTTTAGAGAATTTTCCTGTTAGGAATGGGATAAAGGGAAGTGATGTGTTTATGCTGCTTTGTGTATACAGGTTATTGACAGTCACTGCAAGTGCATGTTCAAGATAGGTAGAGTAGCTGTTGCTCTAGAAGTTTATAAATGTTTGACCTTTATTGTTTGTTTTGTAATCTTAATTTCTTAACAGCTGATCTTTGTCTTCCTTTTTTACTGAACTGGTGATCTTACTACTGTCTGTGATTAAATGGATGACTTTGTCTTGTAACGTTACTTGGCAAACCCAGGCACGTTTTGATGTGAGTTGGTTTTTTTTAGGTTTACGTCTGTGTAGATAGCATTACTTCTGTGAACCACATTCAGTATGGACTAGCATAATATTTGTTCACAACAAAAAATGGAGTTGGGCATTTTACTTCATTTTTTTCAGTGATATGTGATGCAGAAAACAACTAAAAGAAAAGCATCAAATACAATTTTCTATATATAAACTCTGTTCCAACATGACATTAGTAGCAGTAGTCGAATGTTGGGCAGTGCTGGGCTGTGGCAGCCCACTGCTCACATTTTGCATAGCTCTGAACGTGTTTGGGTGGATAGGGGAGGTCCAGCTGTCACAATCATAGAGTTTACACAGCCTGCATGAGCATCTTGACAGCTAACTACATTCTGTTGCAAGACACTGTGTTGGACTATGTGTACGTAATATTTCCATACTCAGCCTGTGAAGTGTGGGAGAAAGAAGGTAGCAGTCTGATTTATGAGGCAAATTTTTTGGAGGTGTGGAATAGTAGTCAGTGAAGGAACGTAAAAAGATGAAGATTGGGGAATGGAATGTTTGGCATTGGTTTAATTAGAATCATCCTGTTCATCACTCGTATTGTGAGATAAAAGGGGGAAAATATTCATTACTATAGCACACTCAAAGAGGAAGTATTTGTGTTATTGTTAGCAAGCAATTCTAATTGACCTGCCACATACATCTGGATTTAAATACAGACTTTTTCCAACAGTATTTTCCTTATTGTAGTGTATGAGAGATATACAACTGGCATATTTATCCCTAATCTGTCTGCAATCTAATGACTTTTGTCTAAAATTCATGCTGCTATTAATTCAGTATTAAACTTAGCAATTACTCTGTCAGCCAAAAAATTAATAAAGCCCACTTAAGAAACCTTTCTTTCATGAACACAAGCCTTCTTGTGCCTCTCCCCTTAAAAAGGTAAAAAGACGTCGCTCGTATTGTGTCCTGGAAGAGCAACTGTTGTCACCAGGGAAGGAAGTCGATCAATGACTTTGAGAGCTCAGAGCTGAAGGTTCTCCTGGGTTTTGGGGGACTTTGTTCTTGCCAAGGAAGAACGAGCCATTGAACTTCTCTGCTCATCTTCTCCTAGGTGTGGTGCTGTGACATGATGAGAGAGGTATGTGCTACCCATGACTGCAGCTAGTCAGGTAGTTACCTATGCTCTGATCTCCCTTCCAGCAGTGCAAACCAACTGCAGTGACCGATGCTGTTACTTCACATGTTACTGTAAATTAGATTAGAATCTGCTGCTCCTGGATTTGTTTAATTAGCTGGCTGTATATTTAAAATACTTTCTAGAGCGTTTGGACTGTGGTGTGAAACACCCATCATATTTAAGGCTTAAACTTCACTAAATGAAGTGAAACAATCTGAGATCCTCCCACATGTCAAGGGGAAAAGTTTAAGAGGTTCAAATTCAGATAGTTCTACATTTTAAAAGTTAATAAATATCAGGATAAGTGGGTACAAGTAACCCTTTCACCCCCCAGTTGATACAAAAGACTTTTCTGACTTTACATGAATGTCTCTATGTAGACTGTAGCTTCCTCTGAACCAGTTTTTTTTGGCTTCTGGCTAAAAAACATGCAAAGAGATGTTCCAGGGTAAGTACTTTGAATTACTATCAAGCTGCCAGATGTCTTACCTAAAAATAATGGTAGAGAAAAGAAAACTCTTAATCAATTGTTTTCCTTTTCTAAAATACACAGTAAGGTGGTTTTGAAATTTTCATTCAGGTCATCAAATTCATAGAAGTTACTGTACTACAATGTAAGACATTTTAAAGAATGAAAAGTGCAGGAAGTTTGAATGATGTGTGAACACAAATTTACTCATCTTTTATATAATGCCTTCTCGAGGTGGTGACGTTTTCAGTACATTAATTGTTCATAATGAATACTCTTGCATAAAACATTTCAAAAGTAATTTTCTGAGGCCAAAGAATGACTAAAAAGTTACTCACTGAAGAGCAGTCAATAATCTGTATCCAAAAGGAGACTTACAGGATGTGAAATAAACTGACGTAACAGGCAAGAAGTTTGCTTATATAAAAGAATCTGCCCCTTTACAGCTTTGATGCCCGAAAACAGAAGCCACAGAAGTGGTGTTGGTTGGTACAGAGGTAAAATCATTATGTTCTAATCATGTGCCATTGAAGGAAAGGAAAAAAAAACAGCTTTGGGCAAAATATCCATACCTCTTAGGTAATATCCAATCACTTTTGTGCTATATACTTCAGGGTGGATAATACTAATCAGTGAAGATAAGATATGTTTAAAGAATATACTTAAATAAGGAAAATAAGTTAGTTGATCTATCAGGCTGCTTCCAGGCAGTAGATTTTAAACAGCTTGTCAAGTGTTTCTTGGCTGTTACAGCCTCGCATAAGAGCTTTTCCTCATTCATAAAGAAAATTAATGTGAAATCAATAATGGTGTTTAAAAATTCACCAAACATTTCCCATTCAGAGAAGGTCTCATGTCAGAGTGCCACTAATGCAACAGGCAGAGTGGGAAAAACACACAGACTTGACTTTAATGGTAAACAAAAGAGTGCAGACGGAAAGTGCAGTAAAGAAAGATGCTTTCAGAAGCAACTAGGAGGAAGACCTGCCTGCTCCCCCACAAGAGCAAACCTCTGAACAGAGCCACTGTGGCCATCACCTTGCAAAAGTCCTTTGCTTGAAGATGTAGAGTCTAGATGCTATGCTGACTTCTCACTGAAGGATACAAACTGGCGTGAACAGCAATAAAAAATTCATGTAATGGTGAAAACACCAACAGAAACACTGTAAAATAAGTTTCCTATAGCATATTATAACCATATGACCTGCCAGACTTCAGACAATGAAGAGGAAATGTTTGCTACTTCAGGTTGCTTCATTCTACTATCCCAGAAAACCTGGGATCATTGTGGAAATGGGAAGAAACAAGCCACGTAATTAGATTTGTTTGTTAGTTTATATTTTTAATAGAAGCACAAAGAGGAGTAATACAGTAGTACCTGGTGATCTCGCGGCTGTATATGCATTTAGGCTACTTCCCTGCTGAAGAAGATGCATTGTAGTTACAAGTTGTACGAGTTAATACGACTGTAATTACCTGCAGTTGCCACATTTGATCTGTGAAAATAAATAGGATTTGTCAGTATCCCCTCTCCTCCCCCTTCCTCCCCAAAGCAATGCAGAACTGTTTTCCAACCTCTTGCACGGGGTTGTTCGGAAATAGCAGAAAGCAGCGGTAGAAGAGCAAGCCTGTAGAATTTGGGTGCGGTGGTCTTTCCTGAAGGGCTGATTTCCTGATTCGCCGCACCCAAGAGTGAGGTTCAGAGAGTTTGCTCAGCATTGTCATCTCCAGTCACCCATGCCCACGGTCTCTCAGTGGCATTCAGATTTTAAAATATGCTACTTTATTACTCATTCTAGTAATTTCTAGTTTGGGGGGTTCATGTGTCTCACACTTCACCAAGCTTTTTCTCTGAACTTCAGAGTTAGAAAGTAATTTTTCTTTTTGGGTTAAAATTCAGATTCACATGGAAGCACTTGACTCCAGAAGCTGCGGCTTCAACCAGCAGATAGATAGAAGATTCATGATAAAATTGGCAGAATTATACTGCTCTAAGCACTTTCGGAGACATATGCTGCTTTTCCTACTCCTGGAAGTAGTCCCACAGATGTCTCATGATTATTCACTTGAGTCGTGGTTGCAGAATTGAGTTTTCGGTGTTTTGGATTCCCAGATTCCTACACTGCTTATTTACGATGTTTAAAGTGCAAATTCTAATAGACGACCTGCCTGTTTTAAAACATAGAGGATACGTTTTACCAGAATGCAGTGTTTTGAACTTCAACTGAAGTGCCTCTTGACTTACAACAATATTTGGTCAAAATGAGACATCTCCAAGGACAGAGAGACAACAAATGTAAAAAGAAACTGGACATGGCACACTACTATTAAAAGTTTGGTATTTTTCTTCCTCTTGCGGTTTTCAGCAGTGATATTATTGTGGTATTAGTCACTAGATGGTGCTCTCCTACATGGTCTTCTGCATTCCTGTTCCCAGGACTCCCAGGGTGTGAGTGGCCTAGGCTGCAAGTTTTCTGCTGGAGTTTCTTTTGGAAGGGAAGTGTGGGAGTTACAAAGCTAGACAGCAACATCTCTCGTCCGTTTGGACTGGAGTGAATTTTTAGACTAAAATTGCTCTAGGGAGACTGGGTATTATTTTTTGGGCAGAGATTCCTGAAATGAGAGATTGCCTGTGTGCCATTTATGGCTATCTTGGCTCCCAGGTTAAGATACCCTGTAAGAAACTTGGTAGCGCTAAGCCTGTAGTTACAAGCAGTTTAACTCTGTGCTGCAAGGCTTTAATATCTAATGTATCAACAGAATAATAGTTTTTTTCCCAGGTGTGCTTTTACTGTTAAACAACTGAATTATTATATTGATTGGTATATTCTGTACCATGAACAGATGTTAGGCAACCTGAGAAAACTTACATAGTTTTCCTTCATTTGCTTTGTCTTTTTAAAATTGCATTTCAGATTCATTCCATGAGTTGGTTTTTTTTTTAATAGAAAAGGAAAACAAATTCTGTCTGCAACAGTCTTTTACAGAGTTCAGAATCTTAAGTATGTCCTGAGAAGAGAGATTTAAAGATTCATTGAATCCTAGAGATGGTCTGAAAATGCTAAACATTTCTCCATGCTTTCTCTAAATTTTCCACAAAGCTTCTGGAACATTTGAATTAACTGACTCTAAGTCAGCTCGGTTTTCAGGCAAGGAAAGTTGTTTTCTTTTTCCTCGCTTATAGTATTTTTACGAGAAGCGAGGACAAGATCAGGCAGATGGAAGGAAGAAAAAGTGTGAAGGAATTGCAACATCAAAATCTTTAAAACTGCATTATTGGTTTGAAAAATGAAAACATAATTGTGTAGCTTCTGCATCTAAATTTCAGGAAGTTTTAAAAATACCATTTTAGTTTTTTAAAAATGCTGCATTTATTCAAAGAGAGCTGAGAGTGAAAAATATTGATAAGCTCTACTAAGCGTTTTCATATGGAATCTATTTTCAGCCACATACCAGAAAATGTCTTTGTTATTTTTTTGAATGAGACCCTAATCTTGGAATGACTTTTCATTTATCAGAGCCTTTTAAGTCTGCTATTGTGTTTCCAGTCAGATCCTTTCCACTCACTTCTTTTTTCCTGTGTCAGCCTCTTGCAAACTCACCATAGGGCAAAGTTCACAGTTGTTTTCCACAGGCACAAGGATTTCCCCTCTCAGGGGTGCACTTGGGCTTTAGGTAGTGGAAGCTAAGCACAAATTAATGCCAGCTCTAATCGTCTGTGATAAAGTTTCTTGTGGTATATTATATTTAAAGGCGAAACCTACAATTTGTGATTTAACTTGTTAGCAATTCAAAGGCCTTTGTTTCTTGGGCTGTTTAGTCAGATGAAATGGCTTAGTGGTTTTTTGCATCACCAGCGTTGGCATTTGTCTCAGTGTTGGTGTTTTTACTAGGCTTCTCACTTTAACAATAATTCAATAATGTTAAAATACTGCTTTCTAGGAAAAAAGTAAGTTCTGGTATCTGCACTTGAGAAGTTGGAAAACATGAGTGCAGTGTGCCAAAAAAAAAACAAAGAAAAAGAATTGACTTCTCTTAAAATTTAGTGATTTTTCTGGTTTGGGGGATTAAAAATATTGTAACATTTAGATTCTCTGAAATATATCTATTTTAACTTGTTTCAGGGTGTTCAGGTTTATGTCCATGTATTTTATAGGCAAGAAACAGCCTAAATTCTCTCAAGAGATTAAAAAAAAAAAAAAGAAAAAGGCACAAAACCTGTTTGTTATCCCCTGATTCACTATTACAGATTTTATGACTCTTGGTAGGAACAAGGATTTGCATTCGTATCCTTGACCGAAATTTCCACCTCCCCATCCTTCTGCAGTGAGGATGTGCCAGTTGTCAGCCTGGCTGCCATCTCCCAGCCTCCTGCAACTGAGTGGAGCTTTTAATCGGTCTTGGAAAGTGCTCTGTGATCCCTTCAGATAAGAGGCTGATGTTCAGACTGTAGTTGTTCTTATCAAACGTGCTTTTGTATTTCTCACTGGACATTCATTGCCTTCAGCTGGAGCAGAGGAGACCAACAGTTGTTTGCCTGTGTCAAATAACAAGCTATAACAGGAGAGAACCGAGGATGCATGGATCAAAAAAGCGACAAAGCTATTCTGGTTAACTGTACCCTGGGCTCAAATTTTGCTCAGTAATGTTTTACCAGATACCAGTGTAAAAACTTAATCAATCAGGTTGTTTAGGTAACCTACGCTACCTATTAGAGGCCAATAAACATCTGCATCACAAAATGAAAGCGTGGGCAAGAAATCCGGGGATTTTGTGCAAGTTTTGTTTTGAAAGAGCCAGCCTCATCAGTGGAAAAGTATCACCAAGGTACCAGCACAAATCAACCGGGGCTCGAGAGGCTGCTGCTAGCACAGGCTGGTGCTGGCAATCATCCAGCCCAGCGCCTCATTTTGCTTTTCCTTCTGACATTGAGATGTGACCTTTGGCTGATTCCCTTCCCTTCTCTCTGCGCTCTGGTCTCCTCCTACCATTTGATTGCTTTGTCTTTTTAGACTTGAGCTCCCGGGCAGGGCGAGGCTGCAAGCTCCATCTCATTAGGTGTTTGCAAAGTACATAGCACAATAGGGCTGATCTGGGTTAAGATCTCTAGGTACTACTGCACTACCAGTAATTGTTACTATTAATAACAAAAACAGCTAGTTGTAATAAGTGTGGAAAGGGGAATAGCTTGGCATTATTAATGTCAAGTTTAAAGGGTAAAAGCTGCATTTGTGTTATTACCTGTCATCCTCTGGAGAATGGTAAGCATCTCCCTGAACAGGGATCCAGTTTCTGCCCTTACCCTATATAACCTCATCAGTTTCAAAACAAGATTTAATGTCATTAGAGCAAATTGGCATGAAGTCAAGGGATTTTGTCCAAGGAATTCAGGTTGTCTTTAATTATTTTTGTAAGCACGTGGCATCAGATGTATCATTGAGAAACTTACCCATACCAGCTTTTCTTCCAGTTATCTTGGGTCCGGCTTGTATCACCAGCCCTTTTGCCTGTGTTGCTTTCCATTCTAAGTGGCAAACATCCTGCAAACGTTTTAGCATCCTTCAGGGTATTTTGTATTCCTCTTGCTCTCATCCAGGCACAAGGGATAACTGTGTGGTCTGGTCATTATCTGGGAACTTGGTCAGGTCTCCTCATATTCTCAAGATTGGTTACAGAGTAATAATCCCCTCTGGTGTCACTGTGGGTTAATTATCGTAACTCATCAATGGACTAATGTATATGACTAGCATTTAGTTTTATGCATTCCTCTTCCTTTTCTGCAACATTTTTCTTTCCTGCTGTTTTGTGCGAGAGTACCTCCTTCCATGATAGTTTGTGTCTGGAAGTCCTGAAGTAGTGATTTAGGCTAGCCTACTATTGTTGTCTTTGCTTGTGCTTTAGAAATCCCTTTGCACTTTGAAATTTCTGCATTTCAAGAAAAGGAAGAAAATTCCCTCCAATGTGGAACTGCTTAGATTTCTCTGGTAGCCTTTTAGTGTCTCAGTCAGTGCTTTGTTTCCTGGTAGGTACAACTCCTCTATAAATGTCTCTCTAAAATCCTTCAGGGTACCTCCTAAAAGAACATGGAGTCAATATGGCTTGCAAATTGTTTTAAGTGATTTGTTTATTGGACAGCCTGCGCGTAGTTTGCTCTCCTTGACAAAATGCAATCAATTGCTTTGCATCATTCCTCATAAGCTACAGTTAGAATCTGTTGTTTTTCCAGAGAAGGATCTGAACCCTGACCCCACCACTGCTTTGAAGTCTTCCCTGATAGGCAAAGATGAAGCTTGAGGTATCAAAATGTCCTGGGAGGGATGTGACCCTGAAGTGAACGAGGACCTGATGGGGTGCGTTTGTTGCACAGAGCTAGAGATGGCAAGGAATGTGACTCTGCATGGAAGCGTGGCTGCTCTGGAGCCACTATAATTGCAAAATGTAGCTAAAAGCTGGAGAGAAGCCAGGAGGCTGTGCTGGGCAGCGTATGATTTCCTGGTGTCATTGCAGGTGATTAAGAAACATGCTTTAATGAGGAAAGGGGGTTTAATAATTGGAAATTGATGCCCACGTGGATCTTGGATCTAAAAGAGGATGAGTTGGAGATTTCCACTATGGTATTTTGATTCTAAAAGAGACAATGGCCTTGATAAGCAGTAAAGAAACAAGACTTACCATGATTCTCAAGGAAATTCTTTCAGCAGAAGAAATAGAAAGTATGGAAGAGCAAATTAGAGGATGTAGTGTAAGAGAGGATTAATTCAGATCACATAGCAGATAAGGGTATTCCTGAAGTATGAGATACTCCTTTAGGAACATCCCCACGTAAAAAGAAAGTGTCGGATGCCTTACCAAACTAAATCAATCTCCGTGACATGACATGTCTGTGGGCATTTAACCTCCTTGCTGTAGCACCTCTGTAACTGCACTCTACTGTCGTATAGATGTGTTCCAGGCGTAGAAGTTGAAGACATAAACTTTCCATCTTTTTTGAAGCATAGGCTGTATGAAAGATGTTACAGACAACCCTGGGGCTTTTTTTTCAGAGGGCCAGAATGCATGAGATAATGTCAGGTGTAAAGAAAAATTCTGAAATTTGCAATGAGAATATTTCAAGTGAAATGTTTCCTTCTGAGCCTGAGACGGAGAGAGACAGGAGAATGATAACAGCTGATTTTTTGTCATAGATCAGCTGTCAGAATGAGCAGATAATAATACTTACTCAATGGCATCCAAAATAGAGATCCTCCAGATCAATCTGCACAGCCCCTGTAAAAATAATGAAAACAAAAAATTTTAAAATTTGGGGTAATTAAGTATTTGAGAGGGTATACAGTGGCAAAATGCAAGATAAAAGAAAGCTTTTGGGGATTAACTAGTATGGAACAGTTATTTTGCCTTTTCTCTGATCATTTTCCTTCCACTCTGCTGCTTCTTTCTTTCATTTTTTTCTAATATGTATGCCAAGAACTATGTTTCCAGTAAGCCAGTTCAGACAGGTTGAGCAGATATCTAAGGGAGCAGCCTTTGGTAAATCAAGTAGGATCCTATAGGTAGAACTAGAAATTAGTGGTGCAGGCTGAACATCCCTTTGTAACTGAAAGGCTTTACTTATTCAGTCCCACAGATGCAGCATGGCAACAGGGATGTGACATATTGCTTATTTAGGGGGATGTGCCAGAAATTGTGAAGTGCAGATCAAGTCTTGTGAAGGAAAATCAGACCAATTGGAATCTTGTCTAATGTTTTTAATTAACTTAAAACTCAATTTCTTCTAGAAAGGAGTGCTTGAGGGAACAGAGGCACTTGGATACAAAACCATCTTCCAAACCATTTGGAATTCACTCCGATAAGAGTGATTTTTGACTGAGCTTTATTTCCAGCTAAATTTTAAAGCAAGATGCCAGGTAATACAAACCCGTATGAACTGAAGAGAAAGAGGAAAATCCTACTGATTTCTGATAGCTATATATTGTACCAGTCAGTCCAGTTACTACAATATCTGAGCCTCTCAGTCTTTAATGTGTGTAGCTTCAAAACTTCTATACAACTAAAATTGTTTTTAAAGGTCAAAATCAACTTCTTAAAAACTGCTCAGAATGCGAGAACCCGTTCCTAAGAAGAGTTTGCCTACATATAACAGGTGAAGATGTATTGCAATATGCTGGGTTTTTTCTGATTTTTTTTTATTTATAAAATATATCTTTTCCAGGCATACAACCAGCACAACCCCAAATATAAAATTCACATAATAAGCTGATAAAAAGCAGAACATCTTCTGTGACCCTTCAATCTGCTGGTTCTTATATTTTTCACCCACTTATGCTGTTCTCAATACATCTTTTTGCCTAGGGAAAAATGCAGGATTTATAATGTACCAAGAGAGCAAAAATTCTCAATCCTTGCCACACTAAGGTGAAAGTTTCAAGTAAAAGGATCATCTCCCAACACATCCTCGTCTGTGTTTATTTTAGCCTATTCTACTCAGATTTTATATATTTTTAGATTATCTTCATCATCACAGTATTTGAGCATTACCTCCTACAGCCCACATATGGAAAGAAATAGTCTTGTATATGGCTGGTAGATATTCAGGAACAAATGGGAGTCCAAGAGGAATAAGCCTGAATGGCTAATGACAACTTTAACACCTGCAAACATTTGCTCAAGATGCATCAAGTTCTGATCTTGCATTAGTAAGGTCCACACCTTAAGCCTGAGTGCTGCTGAATGATAAATAAGGAGCAAAATGCACACACGTTTTCAGTTCCCTTAAAGCTATAGTGGAAACTTCTAGCTGATCTTACATGCTGTCATGGGATGACTGTGGGTAGAGTCAAGGAGGAAGAAGGGCAGATTACGTGATACAAACCCCATTCACTTATGTATTTAATAAAGTAAGCACAAGGAGCATCTGTGCCTTGGCTGCAGAAATGCCTGTGAAGCAGCTATGAGGATGCTCAGCAGCAGGGGAGGGACTCTGCTCAGTCCCACTCACAGAATGGGTTCCATGGAAAAGTTATGTCCAGTTAGGATGAGGGGAAGAGATGTAAAATACAAATCCATAGGAACTTCCATTGTTCATGGAATAATTTTTAGGCCTTTCATGTTGTTGGCATGCAAATACTGGAGTGAAAGTATCCTGCCTTTTTAATAGGCTGCACAGGTCTGTGAAAGAAGCAGCCCTATCCAGTCATTTGCTTAATGAAACCTGAAAAAAAAATGGTTGGGCTCTGTAATGCCATGCTGACAAGCGTTATAATATTCTTATTCATCTTTTAATCCTCCTCTTTTAGGTGTCTAATTTGGTGCTTCCCATATTAACTTTCTCATTTCTTTCTGTGCCATACATCAGAGGCCACTGTAACTCTTGTCATAATATTTCCAGTTTATAAGAGGGCAGAGGGAGCAGAAAGTAACTACAAGATGGTTCTGAATCTTTCATCTTCATTTCTAAATCCTGTAATTTCTTCAAAGTACATATTCTCTTTCTTTCTTGCCACCAGAAACAAGAACTTATTTGAATGTCAAACAGGGCCTTAATGAATCCCACAAGATAATCATAGCAGCAGCTGTCCAAGTTAGTTTCTCTAAATAATTCTGTATGATCTTTACTTAAGTTTTTAAGTGCTAACTTGAGAGTCTGCCTTTTTCTTCCTCTCACGCACCCGTTTGAAAACAGGGATGTTAATTTACTAGTTAAGGCCTTTTAAGTGCTTCACCTGAGGCTCAGATTGTGATACTGAACACTGAGCTCCTGAAATGTGCCAACTGAAATGAAGCACGTAACCTTGAGGAGTGAAGCACTCATGAGTAGCCAATATTGCAATCACGATATTGTTGATATAAATATTTAGAAATGTCTTCAAATAACATTAATTACCGTTCAGCAAAGGTTGGCATCTCTAGAATGGTGATTACTAAATAATCTTATGCTTTACTAATTTGGTTCAACAGAGCATGTGTCTTAACGGTTTATTACCTTCCTCTAAAGAAGCACTGAGCACGTACAGTGTTTTTCCTGTACTCTACCCTTTAAAAGTCTCTCATATGAAGAAGGGCAAATGGCAATAAATTGAAGTTTTGTTGACTTGTCTTCTAACATCTGTGTGCTCTATGCATCACTAGCAGATGCTTATGCTTTGCTTTTGGGCTTAAAAAATGTCTGAGGATATTCTAAATTTGAATCGTTTT
This sequence comes from Buteo buteo, assembly GCF_964188355.1. Taxonomy (NCBI): domain Eukaryota; kingdom Metazoa; phylum Chordata; class Aves; order Accipitriformes; family Accipitridae; genus Buteo; species Buteo buteo. The sequence continues at coordinate 4,559,816 of NC_134182.1, read as the reverse complement.
ATTCGCACGTATATATCAGTCCCAAAATGAGGATGTGCAGCCAACATGCAAGGCAGTTCCTTCATGTAGGAATCCTAGACCAACATCTCTGTCTGGTTCCCAAGGGACAACTGTTAACACCAGAATTGATTTAACAAGAGGCAAGGCAGACAGCCAATTTTGAGGCTGTTCACATTGCCTCCTCCTCTTCTGAGTCTGCCAAGGTACAAAGTCCTTGCATAACCTGAAGACTGAACAGCAAGATAGCAGGTCTCTCTAAGAGATGAAAACCTGCTCGTGTACTGTAAAGGTAACATTAGAAGATTTTGTAGTGATGCTACCTGGTGATGCTTCCCATAACAATATGCCTGCTTATCTGTTAACAGAAAAGGTAACTGCAAAGCTTTAGAGCTTCACTTTTGACTAGCATTTCTGCAGTTGGGTTCTTATCCAAATTATTTGTGCCTGCAAAACAAAGATAGAAATCAGCTTTCTCATGGTACATGGATACTGTTTCCATTTATCTTTAAAAAGTTCTCAGTGTGTTTAGTGACAGGCTTGTTCTCAACAATTTTCATTCTCAGCCTGTTCAGTTACACAAATGGAGACATTTTTACTTTGTGAACCTCATTTTTCTTCCCTCAATTACTGTAGCTTCATGCTGACGTTTTGTAGGGCATCCCTCAAGAGTACTGTGTTTCACACATGCTTTTTTCGGAAGAAATGTAGGATTTTTATTTTTTTTTTTAGCTCAGAGCTGGCTGCCTCTAGTTCTACTGCACCTTTATCCTTCAATTGTTTCAGATTTGCAAGTAAGATGCCACTAGTAACATAGGAAGGCTGCAGTCACTCCCAGCCTGTTCTCAGCGCTGCCTACAGACTGATGCAAATTGGCACATTTAAAGCCCAGGCAGACAGCAGCTGTGTAATCCAGTGGCATTTCCTTCTAAAATTTTCTGCACAGCAGAGGAGCTTGAAAAGAACATGAAATGAAGTAACAATTTGGGGAGAAATCCAATTCCAATCCCAGAGGCAATACTACACTAAGCAATAAATCTTCTTGTCTGTATCTACAGAAAGACTAAGACACTCCTGACTTGCTAGCTCTGTCTCTACAGCTGGGCAGGTGCCTGCAGACCCGCTGCCCCCCTCATCTATATCAGGGACCTATTTGACCATGCTGCAATTCCCTTTTAGCATATGCTTCAGGTTTTCTTTTCCATGGAAACCAGGACACTGCTGAAGAAGGAGGATGGGAGAGATGCTGTGTACCTTATTTCAACCTGACATGTCTTTAGGACATAAGCAGAAAACAACACCAGAGCCAGATACAGCTCTTTTTTTTTTTTTTTTTTTTTTAACTTCCTAGATATCCAATAGTTTCAGGCAGTCAGACAGTGTCTGGTGTGAAAAACAAGCTCAAAAAATCTGGAAACATCTAATTCATACAGAAAAGTACCTACTAAACTGGGGGGAAATAGAGGCTTAAAACTAGTCGCTGTTGCAAAGTCACAGACAGTTATATAGCTTCAAGGTAGTGATGCCTCCCATCTAATTCCAGCACAATCTGTCACTTGGCTTTGAAAAAGGCAGAATGAACAATAGTCATTCAGTAGCAGAAAACATTGCTATCTATTGTGCCGGCACATCAGTATTGGAAGGATGATTTCTGCGTGATTTCATTCCTGAGATCCCAGTGGGGTTGGTTTTTGGGGTGTTTTTTGGTTTGGTGGGGTTTTTTTGTTTGGTTTTTTTGTTGGGTTTTTTTTTTTTTTTGACTATTCCTTTTCAGCAAGAATAGGCCTGCTTCTAAATTTCCCATTAAAACAGTGTTTTTGATCCCAAATGCAGTTTCTGCCACATGAACGACTCTGATACACTAACAAGTCTTTCACTGGGAGATGTAAAAAAATGGCTTGCTTTTAGGGTTGCCTAACCTAAGTTTACTTTAGTGCATTGAGCTAACCCAAAAGGTTGAAGGCTGAGTAGCTTCCCTGCAAGACCAGTGGGGAACTGCCCCCCCTCGCCTCCAGCTTCCCTGGCCCAACTACTGCTCCAACAGCAAAATGTGCTTTTCTGGCTGGGCTGAGGCAAGGAGATTGCTGTAGGTGGTGTGTGGCAGTGACATTTTAGGAGGAGTCCAATGCAGGAGGCCAGACCAGAGAGGAAACACAGAAACCCAAGCTGCAGCTCTCAGGGAACACGGTTTCCCTGTGCAGCGAGATGTAATTTAGCTTTGAGCTGTCTCAAAATAAAAGGCTGAAAGATTTTTCTCTCCCACCTCCCTTTTACATCACATCGGTATTCTTCTCTATACCAGTATCTTTAGGCTTTCAGTTCCTCTACCCAGCTACAGTCTGTTCTGCTTCTGGGAAAATTTGGGGAAAGGAATTGCAAATGGGAAATACGTCCCCTTGTTTCCATCCACCTCTTCCCCCACGCACTTTGGTTTAAAAAAAAAAAAAATGCAGATCTTGTATCTCCTTTTCTTTAAGCCCAGATTGCTTCCCTTAATGCTTTCTCTAGTGATTTCAGCTATGCTTTTTTGTTCAAGAAGAAAGAAACCACTTCACATTTAAAAGCCACAAATTGTTGCTTCCATTTTGTCACAAAGGCTGGGCTCCTTCCAGGTTTAGAAATACGCTAAAATCTGCCAAGTTTTGTCAAACATTACCTTCCTTTAACAAGAAATATTCATATTTTTGGGTTAAAGAGAAAGAGGGAAAGCAACCATTCAAATGCCTTCTATAAGAGGGAAGGTTCTGTATTTTCTTGGGTGCAGACATGGGGGAGGAGGAATATGGAAAGGCAGAATAAAAAATAAAAAAGCAGACAGAAATACCCAGCTGAGGGCCAATCTGAGTTTATAATTGGTATCAGCTTCTGCCAGTCTTACTCATGTAGTGCAATCCCTATTGATTTCTGGAGGTTCCTCACAGGGTAAGCTAATGTTTAACATAAATAATCATAGAATCACAGAATGGTTTGGGTTGGAAGGGAACTTAAAGGTCATCTAGTTCCAACCCCCTTGCCATGGGCAGGGACACCTTCCACTAGACCAGCTTGCTCAAAGCCCCATCCAACCTGGCCTTGAACAATTCCAGGGATGGGGCACCCACAGCCTCTCTGGGCAACCTGTTCCAGTGCCTTACCACCCTCACAATAAAGAATTTCTTCCTTATATCTAATCTAAATCTACCCTCTTTCAGTTTAAAACCATTACCCCTTGTCCTGTCACTACATGCCCTTGTAAAAAGTCCCTGTTTGGCTTTCCTGTAGGCCCCCTTTAGGTACTGGAAGGCTGCTATAAGGTCTTCTGGAGCCTTCTCCTCTCCAGGCTGGTCAACCTCAACTCTCTCAGCCTGTCCTCATAGGAGAGGTGCTCCAACCCTCTGATCATCTTTGTGTCCCTCCTCTGGACCCGCTCCAGCAGGTCCGTGTCTTTCCTGTGCTGAGGACCCCAGAGCTGAACGCAGTACTGCAGGTGGGGTCTCACCAGAGCGGAGCAGAGGGGGAGAATCACCTCCCTCAACCTGCTGGCCACGCTGCTTTTGATGCAGCCCAGGATACAGTTGGCTTTCTGGGCTGCAAATGCACATTGCCAAGTCACGTTAAGCTTCTTGTCAACCAACACCCCCAAGTCCTCCTCAGGGCTGCTCTCAATCTGTTCTCCGCCCAGCCCGTATTTGTGCTTGGGATTGCCCTGACCCATGTGCAGGACCTTGCACTTGGCCTTGTTGAACTTCATGAGGTTTGCACAGACCCACCTCTCAAGCCTGTCAAGGTCCCTCTGGATGTTACCGAATAAGGGTTACCGAGTGTTGTCCTTGAGAAGTAGGGGTCAGGAAGCTGTTATCAATTCAACTGCTGTATTCCTGACCGGCAAGCCTGCTTGATTCAGGGTTAATTAACTGATTCCTTAGAGTGGAAGTGTTGTTGAGGAGCATGATCATTATCATTTATATTCATTCTAATATGATGTATTCCAACTCCCCCTCCATCATGTCTTACAGAGAGTGATCTGGTGAAGGAGGATGACAAGTCTTTGCAAAATCATCTCAAGTTCTGCCAGATACTCATAGTTTAAATTGTATAGCAGTGCAAGATCAGATACAGTGTGAAAGGCAATAATGCACACATTTTTTATTCCAGACTGTTTTCTAAGCTTGCATGATACAAAACCCCATCATTACTGGGCAGCTCGGTCACTTTTCCTGTCAACCTTTGCTACCTATCCCACTCCAATGTGTGGGAAAGAAATGTTGCAGAGAGGGACTGCAGCTGTGGCTCTGAAGGGACCTGGCTACTCTATCTACGTATTCTTTCCCTGTGTCTCGCAGTGCTTGAAGATGCTAATTTGTTCACATTTTCTTCTGTTCATTAATGTATTCTGTCCTTAAAAATTCAGCTTTTTAAAATAGTAATGTGTATTACCTATCTGAAAGATTAATCACAAGAAAGTGCTTGAGGTGGGAAGGCTTTTCTGGAGAGGTTCCACATGTTGTCAGCTAGTCACTCTGAATGGCAGTTTCCAGTTAGGTCCCTTAGCTTTTGGAAGTGACATTTATTCTGACATGTGCCAGCCGTGAAACCTACCTAGCCCTGCAAAGTTCAAATATTAACATAATGCATATTAAAATACTGTGTGTTAGCTCTTTAACTGAAGTAAAGAGTGGATGTTCCAGCACAGGCAAGCAAATAGCATTGATTTACACTGGCTTGAGGATTTGGCCTGTTATTGCTTCTTTATACACTTTTTAGAGGAGCTGCAAACTAGATGAGGCTTTTCCTGGAACATGGCAACTAATCGTAAGTTTAGGCTGACTAGTAGTAAAGTTGGGGAATATTTCTCAGAAATTGTTCTGCTGGATATCTGATTCCTCAGGTAAGACCTACTTATTTAGTTCAATCCTCCATCCTAGCCCTGCCCCTCAGGTACATCTTCCTTCTCAGCTCTCTCATCTGAGTGGATTTTGAAGAACAGCTCTGATGATCCAGGATATCTGTGTGTCTGGCAAGCCTGTCTTTCGAAAGAGGTGCTGGACCAGCTGCATCCGTGCTGTGCAAAGCAGAGCCCCCACCAGCAGCCCTGCACCTCACTCCCAGCGTGCCTGGATGGAAAAGGTACAAAAGTCACTCCAGTAGTTTCTGAAAAGCTCTGGTGTTACTGCACAAGTGCAAAGCAATGGCAACACCGATGCTGCCAGAAAATGTCAAGCTTCCTGCTCAAAGTTGACGTACCTGCTCTGCGCCTGCAGTGCGCTGGGGTGAGGGCCAGGTGCTGAGCACCCTGTGTGCTGTGGTTGTCCCAGCAGCTCCCAAGTGGCTCCTGCAGCACTGCTGATGGTATCATTCTGGTGATTCTATTTGTTTAAAAAGCTGATTTTGTTTATAGCATAATTTAATCGCAGTTTTCTTGGGCGTTTTTGCCTCTCTAGTAAGTATGCTGTAAGTACATCTGCAAGCATTCCTATGTTGAGATAAAATTACTGGTGGTGCTCATCTCCCCCTGTGCTATTGCTGCTACCTCCAGTAAATGCTCGTGTGCCTGCATGCCCGTGTACAGACACAGATGTGTGCGCGTAGCACCTGATCCTGCTTCTTAATTATTTTTAGCCCAGTTCCCTGAGTTGTTCTGCTTCCTGCGGATGAATGGAAAACTGCAGCAGTGCTGTTTCATTTCACCAGCCTCTCAAGTGTAGAAATTATGGTAAATTTGAGAACAAGTGAGATTAGATTGATAGTTACACCTCCTTCTTTAATTAGCCAACCACAGGATCTGTGGAGAGAAGGGGGGGGAATAAGATTTTACCATGGCAAGAGTGCTGGAGGTTCTTTCTTGTCTATTCTTTCTTGTCTGTCTGTTCTCAGTGAGAGTGAACCCTTTCTTGATGTGTGTTTTATTTACAACTGCCCTGACAATGCTACATCAATGGTTTCCCTGACCTTGGCTCAATGATTATGCAACAGAGCGTTGTAAATTATCTTGTCACCAGAATCTCCATTTAGGCAAGTATAATCACTTCCTTGTAAGAACCCAGGCCTGGTGTACAGAAACAAAAAATCTACTGCATAATAATGAGTGCAGCGCATTATTAGGGATGAAAAAGCCCCTCTGCCATATGGAAAACTACCGCATACGGTGCTTGGAACCTGAACGTCATTAATTTGTGCAAAGTGCTTAGCAATCTTTGGCAAAAAGGTGATAAAGTGTAAAATATTATTTTTAGCTGCATTATGAAATGCAGCATGCCCCGTCCTTTATTTAACGCAGTATTGAGTCTCTCTGTGCCTCGCTGCAGTGACACTTGGCAGCGCTGCAATCACTACTTGGCAATGCTTCTGCAGGCTCCATATTGCAGGGAGCGTTCTTCGCCTTATTGGCTCTCTGATCAATGTGACTTGCAGTCTAGTCTTTTTACACCCATGGTAATAAAACATATAATGCTAGTCCTTTCCAATGCATCAGAGGAGTGAAGTGGAGCGATTGCATTTTGCTTGCTACAAGCAAATCATATTAAGGAGATGAGGAATCAAATGGCCATGTGTCTGCAGGTGTGTATGTGCACACATGTGCATACTGATCCCTTCAAGGATATGTATCCTTGCTTGGCTTTGCTAGCTGGGCTGCAGGAGATGTGAAGGGGGTTGGCTATGATAGCCACGGTTGTGTCCAGTGAGCTAGAATCAGTTTAAGATGTAGCCTATTTGCTAATGCCAAATCTGTTCTCATGTTTGTTTCACTTCAGCTGAGATTACGCTTACCCTTCTTCTATCTCAGAATGACGGAGAATGTCCCTGCCATAAAACAATCATTTGATATGTCTCTAGACCAACTCATCAGCAACTTTTCATTTCTCTCTCCAGAACCTTGAATGTAAAACCTTGGGCTGCTACATAATTATTACTGTATATGAGGAAATCACACTATCTTGTTCTTACTCCAGAGATTTTACAATTAGTCCTCAAGCACAGTACTTTCTCCTCTCCCTCTCCATAGTAACAGGGGAACTGTTATTTTGGTATATTTGTTAGGAATGTAGTTAGTATTCACTGAATAAACTCAGAAAGCAATATTTCACATAGAATAAATATGAATATGTATTTACATGAATAAGCTGTTGATTTTGCATGAATTCTGCACACTGTTTCTTAGGCAAGTATGCTAATGATTGATGTGTGAAAATTTACTTTATTTTGGGCTTGTCAGACTAACTAACATAGTGATCCAAATCCAGAAAATTATTTCCTTACGCCTAAAGAACCGTAACAATTATAGGAATATTCCAGGGAAGTTGATTACTAATACATCAAACCCTTCCCCATGGATATGATGACTCTGCAGCAATATTTTCAAACAAAATTTTTTTTGCCGTTGTCTCTTGGCATTGGTATTCAATCAAGTCCTCATAGCTATATTAGCTGTACCAGGAAACCAATTTCATTAGGATCCTTTCACGTGGTCTCTATGGCGAACACTGTGGACAACACTATGGGCAATGATGCCAATGGACAGTGAAATGGGCAGTGCCAGTGGGCAATGGCTATCTCAGCAGGGAATGGAGAGCAGTGGACGTCGTTTACCTGAATTTTAACAAGGCTTTTGACAGTCTCCAGTAGTATCCTGGGTGCTAAGCTGGATATGTGAGGACTGATCAGGAGAATGACAAGATGAATGGAAAATTGACTGGACCACAGGGCTCAAGGAATAGCATGCAGCAGATCAAAGTCGAACTAGTGAATGGTTACTAGTGGTGTTCCTCAGGGGTGACTACTGGATCTGATACTATTTAATGTCTTCATTAAACCTGGACAATGGAATAGGATGGACCTCCACCAAGTTCACTGATGACCCAAAATGGGGCAACAATCAATACACTGAAGGGCAGGGCATTGAAGAGGGATCTCAACAGGCTGGAGAAATGGGTTGACAGAAGCTTCATGAGGTTCAACAAAGGTAAAAGCAAAGTCCTGCACCTACTAAGGAATAATGCCCTGCAACCACACAGGCTGGGGTCCAGCTGGCTAGAAAGCAGCTTTGAAGGGAAGACCCAGGGGTCCTGGTAGACAACAAGTTGAACAGAAGTCAGCAGTGTGGCCTCATGGTCAAGAAGGCCAGCAATATACTGGCTTGCTTAGCAAGAGCATTCAGGGGAAGTGATTACTCTCCCTTACTCAGCACAGGCATGGTAATGCCATGTCTGCAGGGCTGTGGCCAGTTTTGGGCTCCCCACTACAAGGAAGACATGGACATTTTTACTGTGAGGGTGGTGAGACACCAGAACAGGTTGCCCAGAGAGGCTGTGGATGCCCCATCCCTGGAAGTATTCAAGGCCAGGTTGGATGGGGCTTTGAGCAACCTGGTCTAGAGGAGGGTGTCTCTGGCCATGACAGGGGGGTTGGAACTAGATGATCTTTAAGGTCCCTTCCAACCCAAACCATTCTATGATTCTGTGATTCTATACTGGAACAAGTTCAGCAACAGCCACCAGGATGCTCAGGCAGTTGGAGCACATGTTGGAAAAGGACAGGTTGAGAAAGCTGGTTGTTCTTCCTGGAGGAGGAGAAATGGCTAAAGGGGTATCCTATTGTTCTCTGTAACTACCTAACAAGTGGTTATAGAGAAGACAGAGCCAGACTCTTCTTGGGGGTGCACAGCAAAAGAGCAAGTGGCAGTGAAAACCAGCTGCAGCAAGATAAATCCCCATTAGATATGAGAAGAGCTTCACAGTAAAGATGATCAAGCACTAGAACAGGTGCTCAAAGAGGTTGTAGACTCTCCGTGCTTGAATATATTCAAAACCTACCTGGATAAGGCCCTGAGTAACCTCATCTCACTTCAAAGCCGACCCTATTTTGAGCAGGGATATGGACCAGAGACATGAAAGCTCCCTTCCAGCTTATTTTATGTTGAGTTTATAGCGAACACTTGTAGTGAATTTTGCACTTGGAAAAGTACTCCTTTTATCTGTATTTTGGATATCTTTCATGTCACAGTAAATTCTACCAGAAAGGCATCCAAAGAATGGGAGTTTTGCCAAAGAAATGAGTGCTGAGACTAATTTGTATCATGGCAGTCTGGCTATGAATTTATAATTGTATCACTCTAAAAACTGACTGGTTCCATACCTACAGATCTCTGTAGCTGAACATTAATCACCTGCTTCTAGGGATGAAAACCTTCTGGTGCTTTAATCTACAAGTTGCGGTGGATGCAACCTCTGCCCTTCACTGGCCAGCCACACATGCTGGCTCTGTGTTTCCAGCCTACCTGACTGCACCAAGTAGGCTACGCAACCCCACGTATGTATGAAGACATGTGACTGCTCTTCAACACAACTGTCAAAGAGCCAAACATACAACCTAAGTGTCTCCCACGTCACTCGCATATGGAGAAGTATGCAGAGAAGTTCCAAGCTGACCTGAGTTTGAGTCAATGGGAGTTATGCTGCTGGTATCAGTGACAGCAAGATTTCACAGCTCCCCTCCCTTAAATGTGTGCATACAAATCCTAAAGGTAATTCACAAGTTTAAAGGCAATGTTTAATGCAAGAATAAACCGGGTAAGCAGATTTACACAAAAATGCTAATTGTTCACAAGTTTTGCCTTTTTTCTTTTTTGAAATGTGAATGGGAGGTTGCTTGCAAACTCAATTTAATAGTTCATTCTTGATGATGAACCAGAAACAACCATTTTGAGGTCAGTTTGTGTGTGGAGGAGTATGCTTTGCACTTTGCTTGGGCATTTCAGTGGCAGGGCATCTATTCTTCTAATTCTGTGGCTGATGTGCTCAATGAGGCATGCATAGAAAAGTCCTCCAAACTGTTTAAGAAGCTTTCTTAAGCCCCCAAAGAGTATTTTAATTTCTGTGTGTATGGAAAATAGATGTGTAAGAAGAATTAAACTTGGGGGTAGCTACATGGTGCAAGATTTTTCAGCATTGCTCTACTAATGTAACTGATTGAGTACAAGATGTGTTGCTTGCCATTTCCCAGAATAAAAAAATGAGCTGTTGAGTCTTAATGCGCTATTCCAATTATGGTTATAAAATACTGAATCAAGTCTTTCTTTAAAAAAAAAACACAACACTTGGAATTAAACAGTTCAACAGAATTAATAATGATTCCAGATGGGCCTGTATTTGGCACTAAGAAGTGTGTGAAAGGAAATATTTTCAGCCAGAAGTTTGAATGATTTATAGAAGTCCTTGAAAGATTTTTCACTAGTAAAGATGCCCTTTCAACCTCTGCACATTTGGAGCTAACAAAGGAAGTGACACTCACCGAGTGAAAATTTTGGCATTGGTGAAAAACACACATATGTTCACAAGCAGAAGTGCCTGAAATAGTGCAATTAAAAGCCCTAGCAAAGCCAGCTTCTCAACACACTCTCTGTGCCTTATTTCCCTATTAGTAAAAGAGGAAGAGTAGCAGTTCCTCACCTTGAAAAGGTACTGAAAATAGGAAATCTTTTGTGATTGTGGGGTAGATAGATATCATGGTACGGATACTTATAGCAATATGTTGAGAATAAAAGCAGCTTCTGCTTGCAAGTTAATCCTTTCCTTAGGTCTGGGAGAGACAAGATGCTGGGCCAAAAAGAGAGAGGTCTATGTTTGACAACAATTATTTTAGTATCTAATGTTGGGCAGACTTGGAACTAGTGGAAATAGCAGAAGGCAGAGTTATAATCTCTTATCCAAGAGTGAACTTTATCTTACTCCACTGACTAATTGTCTCCCTTTTCCACAGCATCCCTGTTAAAACCACAAAGTATTTAGTAGACATTTAGCTTTCTTAAATGCAAGTCAGCAGCTGGAGTTAGGAAAAGAGTTAGCATCATGTGGTCAATCAACCTCTTTACTGGTCACCAATGATTCATGGATTATATTAAACGGAGGAACAAGGAAACAGATTTCACACACTTCATGTGTTACATTAAATCAATTATTAATAGACAGCTGGGCATCCAACTGCCTTGTACTCTGTTATGAACTTGTGAGAATGATGAACAGCAAAGCAGAAGCTAATAGACTGCCCCAAACCACTTTTTTACCAATTATGGTTTTAGCCTAGTGTCAGTTAATGGAAATTACTGAATTTTGCATCCTGACTCTTCTGTGATTTACAACCCATTCCTTGATCAAGACTTTAGGGAGGATGTCTTTTGCAGGGGGAGTGGAAATGACAACATATGGCTTCTGTCTCATATTACATCCATTTGTAACCTGCAGATTTAGCTTCTTTTTTTCCTACAAAGCCCGAGAGACACCCCAGTGCAGCTAGCTCCCAAATGCCACAGAACCTTTCTCCTTGCCAAATTCCCCCCTTTTATTCCAACGTCCCTTTCCTTTATTCCACCACCTTAACACTTTCTGCATGCTAATGTCACAGTGTTTCTTTGCTCATAAGACTGCCCAATTATTTGTAATTTCTGGGCCCAGGTTCAACAAGTCTGTTTGGAGATGATAGTTGTTCTGCACACACAACTTCCTTTCATATCAGTGGTCCTGAGGCTTATATCAGGCTCCCAAGAGCTCATCCTTTTTAATGAACAAATAGCATTCTTATTTACCTGTTTTAAAATGTTAACAAATGGCTCCACAGGCAAGTAATTGGATTCCAATACTTCCTAGAGCCGACACGTGCTGACAATTGCATGGCTTTATCCTATAAGTGTCATGATCCTTGTTATAATTTAAAGGCAGATGCAGCATGATTAGGAATTGCATTCATTAATTCTAATTATTGAAAATAACCACAGGTGAGCCTTTAATGTTTCATTTTTAATTCCATCTTAGTATATAAGCAGTATATCTCTACCTTCTATTAATTGTTAAATTTAAGAAACATCAAAACTGCTTCCTTTTACTTTCTGAATTTTCCAGGCCTTCAGTTCTTTCCCCTTTGCTGCTGCATGACCTTGGAAGAAAAAAACCCCACAACCTTGCAGCCTGCATGTTGGATCTACGAGGGCTTCTTTTTTGTCCATGTACACTGAGGCAGGTTCTGACACCCTGCAGACCCCACAGCACTGTGCTCTTCAGGTTGTGCTCGCTGCTCTCTTCTGCCTGGGAACCTGTGGCCACAGACTTCCCCGCTTCCCCTTCACCCTCACCGTGAAGTTGTCCCCTTTAAAAGGGTTTACAAGGTTGCTCTGTCGCTTCTTGCTCTTGCTTGGTTTGTGCTCTTTTGCTAAAAAAGATTGGGAGCGAATCTGATCACGTGCTTTTTCTTCTCTCTGCTGTCTTCAGTAGCCTCCGTGAAGTGTATCATGTTGTTCGTAGCTTTGTAACTTTTCCATTTGTTCAGCGTGTTCAGATGAATCTGGCTTTCTAGCGTTTAAACCAAAATTCATCCAAGTGAATGGAAAAACTCCTAATTCCCTCAGTTTCTGGGCCTCATAAACTTGGCTTGTTTCTCCAAAGCTTTGCGCCTTTTGTATAATTATTTATAGCTTTGCAAAGTTGGGGTGGGGGGTAGGAGGGAGTTTTTGTAAATGTTGCTCAAATGGAAGATCAGGGATTCACACCCCCTCTGCATAGCTGTAAATGAGCTAGAAACCCCAGAAAATCTGTTTGCTGAATAAAATAATACTAATGATTTGGAGTTCATGTTGGGCTTAGGCAGGCAGAGCAAAGAACCAGCAACTCTGCCTAGGAAATGTAGGGAGAAAAGCCAAACCTCATAAACATTTCCTTTCAAGGAAAATAGGTTTTGAAACAATGTAAATAAAGACATTACCAAAAACATGTTTTTCTTCTAGGAAAGGACCATTCAGGATGGAGGTTTTTTTCCATTTAGGAAATAAAGAAGCCTGTGAAATGCTATCAAAATCTATCAGAAGCAAAGCAATCTGGACAAAAATAGGAACAATCAAATGAAAATGAACCCTTTTTTTGTAGGATTGTAGGAGCTGTCTGTGAATTATTTTGTGTTTTAAAGGTCTCATTTTCTGACAAAAGATCAGTTTCAACAGAATTTTCAACCTATGCTTTTTTACATGCTTCTGCAAAATAGCAGATGCTAACGCTAACATTTATTTACAAAAATAACCCTTGATGCGAATGAACCACTTGGAAAAATACAACCTTGCTGTTCTCCCTTGCTAAGAAACACAGCCTTCCTGCTTCCCTCCTGACTGAGCCTGTGATAAAGGTTTGAGTGGAGACTTGAATCCTGCAAGACCCTATGGCAGGCTGGATTGTTTTTCGCTTACTAACAGCTGTGTTGCAGGGTTATAACACAAGCTTCAGGTCTGTGTATGCACAGTGTTATTTCATTTTCAGGATATATCCTTTGCAACACCTTTCAGTCTTGAGCGAGAGGCTTTTAGCTGTTCCCCACTGACTGGGATAGGAAAGGGCAGTTCCCAGCCTGTTCCTTGGCTATGGTCTCTATCAAATCCTTGCTGCCGCAACAGCGGAATCCCAGGGAGTAGGAACTAAAATGAGGAGAGAGGCTGTACTTCTGATGCAGATCCTGCACCATTAAATATCTACCTGGGCATGTAGGCACATGCTGCCTGGGTTAAAGGAAAAGCTACAAGCCCAAACTGATTGTTTATTGATACAATTTTTCTTCTTATAAATGCAAATTTGCAGCAGGACCACGTGTATTTCTGATGTGCCGGAAAAAGGCGTTTGAATGAACTGGCAGATTATAAAACCCACTAGAAAGTGAAGCTCACTTCTGCTTTCCCAGTTGCCTAGGTGATTAACATGAGATGACTACAGTTCCTCCTATGTCTAGTCTTAAATCTTTAAGACAAAGACTTTTTTGACTTTGTGTTGCAAGACGTGAAGGTGTTTCAACAGCCACATTTCACAAGAGCTGGGCCCTCCTCCTTTCCCTTTGCTTGTATTGCGTTTCTGCTCTGAAGGTCACCTTATAGTCACTAGCTGAGTGCCCTCCAAACTGTCTTAGGGCCGGGAGCAGGGGGACTGTCCCTGGGGGTGACCGAGTTCAGTGGGGTGTATGCCTATATGTAAAGCGCCCACTAGTTAAAAATACCAAGTCATATATAATTATCTTTAGCGCCGTTAACACCCCCTAAGCATTAGAACAGCAGAAGGTGGTTGTCCATGAGAAGGAGCAGATTGCTGGGCTGGAAATCTGAATACCAGGCTTCTGCCTCTGGCGGCGTCACCGAACTGTACAACCCTGAGCTAGTCAACTCATTTCTAATCCCCCCCCCCATTTTTCCTCCGTCGTCTCTATTTGGAGAGTAAGTCCTCTGGGGCAGGGATCGTCTCTCGTGTGTGTTTGTGCAGTGCACGACACAATAGGCCGCGATCTCTGTTGATGACTCCCAAATACAGAACCTTCAGATGAGACTTCTGATACAGCAATTGTCACGTGTGATGGCTTCAGAAAACCCAGTTCTGCTGCCTGTTCGTAAGTGAGCATCAACACAAGACAGGGAAATGCTGTTGCCCTTCTTTGAGAGACCAGTAAAGAGAAGTACAAAAATGTGGAATGGGTTTCTCCAGCTTACATAGCAAATAGTCTTTTTTTCCCCCTCTGTCGCTTCCCCAACTCAGTAATACAAGGAGACAAAACATTTTCAAAAACAAAAAATTCCCAGCGTATCTTCAAGGTTTTACCTCCTGCTTTCTCTCTCTCCCTCTTCCCAGGCTGGCAGAAGCCGCCACGTCTGCAAGTATGTGCTTCCTTTAATGTCTTCACTTTCCTCCATGATTCTCTGCTCAGCTCTGGAAACTCTACAGGGATTACTGGAGCAAGTCTTAGCCAGGCAAAAAGGTCCCTTCTTTACAGAGGCAGCCACTGAACATGTGTTATACCTAATCCATGCAGAGGTTATAAACACCTGCATCCACCTAGCCCTTTTTACTCAGAAATAGGCATTTTTTGGTGAGACTTGAACATCCGCACATCGATAATCTGATTTTTTTTATTTATTTTGCATGTTTTTAACTGAGAAGCAAAAGGAACACCATCACCCTTCATTTAACCTTGCAGCTCCATGTTGGAGGAGGCAAATTGGAATAGCATGTATTTTAAAGACAAGCAAATCGAGGTAAGGGATTACAGTACAATTTGTCTGGCTCCTATAGAATTCAGAGGTGACGTTGGAGGGATGGAGCTGGTGGTGCCTGGACCAGAGCAGCCCATCACCCGAGCGCTGTCTGGGAGGGGAAACTGTTCTCCTTCGGGCCAAAACTTTCCCATTACCCCGCACAGCAAAACGGAGAGCTGCCTTTTCCATTTTGTGCATTGTACATGAACTTGGAGCTGCTTCAAAAAGGAAGTGTAAAAAAAAAAAGAAGAAGAAGAAGAAGAAGTTATTTCAGCCATGTTTCCTGGGTTGTTGTTTGTTTTTGAAATTTTCAGCCAAATGGCAGGAAGCAAATGCAGCCCTGGCTGCAGCGTGCTGTTTCGCTGGCTGGCAGGGACACCTAGTGGGTAGGGCAATGTGTGCCGGTGAAGGCAGGGGAAAACACGCTCTTGACTTCCCACCAAGGGCAATATTTCATCTTCTGAGTCATGCTTGTGCCAAACTGACACTCATGTTATCCTTTGGAATGAACGCGGAGTTGGGAGGAGTTCACAGCCAAACCTCCTTCAAGGAACAGTGATTGTAATGTGAGAAGGTGATCTGAGCAGCATTACCTAAAGTACTGCTAATGGGAAAAGCTGCCAGCCTGGCTTTTGTGTGATTTATTCTTTTGAAGCCTGTTACAGTCATAATAACACCTACACTGGCTATATGTGAGGGCTGACTCGCTGGTGGCATGATTCATCTCTGTCTGCAGTTACGCATTTTGTGGGGTATTGCATTGGGGCCACTTTTATTGTATTGCAGACACCTACAAAATGACATTTACCCCTGCTCTTAGTGGGATGGCTTCAGCAGGAAAAAGCAGCAGGAAGCTTAAAAAGAAGAGGAAGGCAGTGTCACCATCCGCCCCCCAAAACCAGCAGAGCTGTTTGGCGTCAGGGCCGGACCCAAATCCATCCTGCCACCTTATTGCTCGCAGCACAAGCTGGGTTTTGCTGGCCCTGTCCCTCAAGCTGTTGCCTAGATTGGCTCCTTGATTGCCTTCCCTCAATGGAGGTTTTTATGGGAAGAGGTTTTTGACTAATTTCTTTGTTTCCATCGTGGGGCTACAGACAACTTTTTTCCTGGCCTCTTCCCAAGCACCTGTCTGAGAGGGCTGGCATGCAGATGCTACGTTCCAGATCGACGGCGTCCCTAAAATCCTCCAGCCCATGCCAGAAACGGAGACGTTACATGTGAGATATCTCATGCAGGGAAAAACCAAGCCCTTTTATAAGCACGCTAATTTTTTAGGATACTTTTCCTCTGCAAACTACGAAATCCAGAGGCTGGGAAGGAGCATCCTCCAGCTGCCACTCTGGGGACATAGGCCCCAAAGAAGTTCTTACACTTAAAAATATAAGATAAACTGCAGCTTCTGAATCAGAAACAGATCACCGAAATAGCAGGAAGCGCTTATGCTCTGGACATTTTGAAATCATCTTCTTCTGATCTAATTACGTGCTAGCAGTAAAACTGACACAGTTATGGTTATTAAGTCCTTTTCTTTTTTTCACTTTTTACCAGGAATTCTATCTTAGGATTAATAGGCTCTTGCATCATTTCTGACCTATGTGCTATATTAAGGAGCATCTACATCATCAGCAAATATTTTTGTTGTGCCGATGCTGCACAGAAAGTTAAACACAAAGGTATAGAGCTTCCCCCCACCCCTGACTCTCAACATAAATTGAGTGGCCTAGTCCTCATCAGTTCCTTCATTAAAGAAGGAGACTTAATTCTCATTTAATGAAATGAATACATTTGAAGGAGGGAGTAAAAATTGCTCCTTTCTGACATAGCTGCATTGACACAGTTTTGTAGCAGGACATAAATATCTGTATTCTAAATAGTAATGATGGGAAGAAACAGTAGGCAATATATTTAAGAAGCCTTTTGGCACTACTAACCTGAATTCTTACACATAAGCTAGTAAAATGCAGTTTATGCAAAATTATGATTATCAGTGTGTATACAAATAAATGAAAAAACTCTCAAAGTATTATTGCCAATGACTCAATGTCAAACTGGAAGTAAATTTCAAGAGAGTATTCTGAGCAGATGTGCAGAGATCTTCAGGACTGATTTTAGTCAATATTTTTATTAGTGATTTGGAGGATAAATATAGAGTACACTTATAAAATTTGTTCAGTCTGGCAGGCAGGATCAGAATGCAAAATGATAAATTGAATAAATGGTCTCAGATCAACAAGATGAAGTTCACTAATGATAAGCATGAAGCGCTACACTGCAGAGGGAGATATCAAATGCATAAATACGAAATGGGAAATAATCAGCTCAGCGTCAATATGAGAAAATGATCTTGTGTGTATAGTGGTTCATAAATTAAATATGACTCAACAATGTGATTATGCTGCAAAAATTGCTAATCCCACCTGGAGTTCTGTTAATAGAATTGTTGTGTGTGGAAGAGGAGAGACTGTGCAGGCATCATCAGGCTGGATGCCTGCAGCTCCTTAATTACAATCTGGGCACCCAAGTAGATCACGCTGCCCATCACCTTCCAGACTTTCCCTTTCCCCTCTCTCCAGGCCCTTTCCCCAGTCACAGCCAGTCTGTGCTGACTTCCTCCGTGAAGGATCCTTGACCTCTTCTTTTCAGAACATCGCCCATACTCCTGCTGCCTCGCATCATTCCTTCTCATGGAAATAAATGACTGGTGACGCCAGGGGAGGTCTCCATATGGATCCTATAGGCAGACAAGATCCCGTATAGGCAACATGCCCTGCTGAGAGGAAGCTCAGAGGGACTCTGCTGAGGAGGAGGAGGAGGACACGTGCTTCTTCAGGTGCGCTGGCTCCTGGCAGCTTTGGTCTGAACGAAGGGAGTACCATACAAACTCAGTGCAAGTATGTCACTTGCAGATGCAGCTCAGTTCAAAGGGGAAATGAATACTTGAAAGAAAGAAAGGAAGGAGGCAATCCCCTGAGAATTACCACTGTCCCAGGCAAGAGAAGAACATGGAGGGAAATCATTGCATTTCATTGCCTCGTTTTTTTTATCACAGTGACCTTTTTTTGAAGTCTGGGGGGGAAGTTCTTTGGGAGTTTGGGTTTTTTTCTTAAAATCACCCAGGATTTAATACTACACAGAACCATCCCCATCGCACTGTGTGAGCTGTGCCACTGACCAGGCCCCGGAGCTGTAACCACCAACCCGACCCCAGCAGAAACGTACCGAGATTAAAACTCCTCCTGTCGTCACTTTTACAGACGTGAGGGCAGGAAGCGTCAGCCAGCGCTAACAAAAAAAATGAATATATATTTCAGAAGTCATAAACAGATCACCCGAAGACTGGGGGGGGGGGGGGGTGGTTGTGCCCAAAAGCCCGAGGCTTACCACTAGATGGCAAACTTTAATTTTTAAAATCTGGAGCTGCCCACCCGGAGCCTTGTCCCACCAGGGCTGCGGGCCCAGGCCCAGGCCCATGGCCGTGGCCCCCGCCACAGGCCGCTCGGGCCGCCATGAGCTTCCCAGCTGTCCCCCTTCTTCTCGGACACCGACCACCCCACAATTTCTGCGGGAGCGTATCGCTCACACACATGAAATAGCCACGAGATGCTTCCCTGGGTGCCACTTCACTTTCCCCAAAGCAGGGAAATGGTCGCTCTCCTGCGTTTTTCCTCTGTGTGGAGGCTCCTGGTGATGCCTCGAGCAACGACATGGAGGACGGAGACCCAGGCAGTTGTTCAGTCAGACTCGGGGGACGAAGGGATGGGGACGGGGCTCTGCCGGGGAGGGCTCACTGGCGTCTGGACACTCTCCGAAAAACCACCACCCGTTCTCCTCCAGCCCTGGTTTTTCTCCCTCTCTTGGCCAGGGGCCGGGGTTGGGTGCGCTGGAGAACAGAGGTGCTTTTCAAGGCGCGGGACATTGTATAGGGTGGGAAAAAGTCTTTTCTGCTGTTCTTTCCCTGACGGTTATCTCAGAAAGCATTAAGAGGTAAGCTAAGAAAGCAACTCTACCGAACGTGGTCTTCTCCAGATCTTTATCGGTCCCCAAGGAACTGGGCACAAACTGCAAATCAGAGTGGTGCCAGCATCGCAAGCAACCTCAGGTCTTGCCAGTCCTTGCCGTGTTGTGAGAAGTACATAAAGCACATAAAGTTTTACATATATTTTAGGAAACTCTAATTAATATTGCCTAAATCAATCTTCATTTTCTTATGAACTTAACGAAATTATTCATCTTCCCCGTCAGCCATGCATGTTGCCTTATTTTAATCAGTTAATTTATCTCAGTGTGAAGAGATATCTTGGTGGATACTGGGAAATTCAACCCCAAGTCTGAGATACATGGTCCCCTGTATAGAAAAAAACCATTAGGTCATGTTTCTCATACCACAGGTCTTAGACCAAGAGCTGACCTTATGAGCAACGCTGCTTCTAACATGATGACTGCAAGATGCTTCAATGGGATAAATCACATTTCCTTCACAAATATAGTTAACTGTCCTGTGTAGCACTACCAGGAGGAGCGTTTCTTCACCACAGCAGATGTTTTTGTGGCACAGCATGGTGGTTAACACGGCAACTTCTGCAAACCCTCATAGGGTTTTCTTTGCATTTGCCATTCATGGCAGTCCTTTTAGGTCTTGTAAAAGTCTTACTAAGTCATTCAATACCCAGCAGTTGTCCTCTACACACTAAAACTCTTGCAGAATTTTGCAATGTGTTATGCAAAACAGTGCCTTCTTTTACTGATTTGTTTTCTTTTAAATTACATGGCGTGAACGCCATGTGAGATGCATTCTTCATCTTCTATATTTTAATACTTTTTCAGTTGTCTGGTCCTACATCCAGTGTCATTAGCTGAAAACAAAATCGGAGACATTCCTTCCAGCTGATGAAGAGCTGGCTCCTCACCATGGTCTTTGGAGTCTCCATTTTTAAGCCCAAACTTCCCAAAGTGAGCAAGGATGTCCCCTGGCTCCACACCACAGGGTTAATCACCTCCTTTCAAAGTAGTCTCCTGAAACAACCAACAGGTTCTTTACCAACAAAAGCAATATTTTCTGACTAGAATTTAGGTGTTGCAGGAAGGTGAGATGTTCAAAATACCCATGGGCTGAATAAAGGACTTCTGCCTCCAGACGTCTTGGTGAAGCCCTTCCCCTGAGGCATGGGCTGGTGCAGCACGTTCAGGAGAAGGCCCCTGCCTCCTATTTGCTTTCTATGGAATTGGGATACAGGGTTCCTCTAGCTGTTTCTGCAAATGGCTGCCCAGACTCATGTTTCACAGGGTTTGATTTAAATGTCAGATCACCGATAGCAGAGACAAACTAAGTCCAGATACCTCCTTTTTCCTCCCTCATCTTGGGAACCGCAAGCTCCATCCTGGTTTTTTTTCTCTCTTCTCCCAGCATTTTTTCAGGACTGGACAGAGATGCGTGATACCAGTGATACTTCTCATTAAGATGGAAATTTGGTTTTAAATAACGCACTCAAAGCTAAGGCAAATAACAAAGCATTTTCTAAAATTTTCTTTCCCTGGTGGACTTTTGCATTGATACCTTGTAGTAACAAGAATCACAGGGAGGTAAAAAGGCCCATTTAGGGTCAAACAACAAATATGTAATGCATTTTTATTTATTCCTTCCTACAGGCATAAGCTGAAAACTGCAAAGAAGGATTTGGTATCGAAATGTATATTCATTTTTTAACAGAGGAGGGCTGGCTTGGGAAAGGGTGAGGCTATATATCCTTTGTTTTCAGTGTGAGGAAAGCATCAGGTAATTGCACAAGGGCAGAGATTTGGTTTGTTTCATTTTAACGCAGTCTCATTCAGTGCACTTACCTATAGTCAGGATGAGCACGAAGGAGTCACACTAGCTACCTGCAGTAACCCAGGCAGGACCTGTAGCAGCCTGGGACACAATGCCCATGTACTTGAACACTGGGGGAAAAAAAAATCTTTGGGGTGTTGTTAGCACATCTCTAAATTCAAAAAAGCGTTCACTGTGTGAATGAGGAAGTCTCGTGTAAGGGGCGAGCCTTCCCACCCACTCAGTCGGGGTCTTGCCACCACAATGGACATGCCCTGTGGCTCTGAGTGGTCAAAAATATCAGGAGGGAGAAACATTTCAGACTGTCTTCTTAAATACAAGGAAGGAAAAAAGATCACAAGCCAGTTTTGAAAATATCCTTTCCTTTCCAAGTTAACTATAATCACCTGTGCAAGAAGACAGCTGAAATGTAATCTGCCTGTTAGAAACTGCAACCTTAAAGAGTGTAGCTCGAGCAATGAAAAAGTATCCAGGGAAGGACTGGACCATGTCGTATAAGCAGCTGGATATCTGACAGCTCATTCATTATTGCTGAAAGGTGCTAGTTGTGGGGGACAGAGTGGCTCATGGGGTTGGCTATGCTGCCCGGACCAGCGGTCAGGGAAAGTCACTGCTGTTTCTCTGTGATTTCATAGCTTTCGTGAAGTGTACTAGTCACAAACTACTTCCCAATGGCTAAATGGCTGGGAGGCAAAATCTGCCACCAACGGCACCGAGTGATGTGTTAGCCAAGGGCAGGCATGGCCCAGATTATTCCGTTTTTCCCCAGTAATGCTTGTTCCACCATCTTAAGGCTGAGGCTCTCTGGAAAAATGCATTCAGTCTGTGCAAGGAGCACCCAGGATCCTTCATGGGGTGATCCCTGGAGGTACACGTTGGGACACTCAGTGACAATCCAGTTCACTTTGCCCTGTTTAACCGTAGGGTTGGGGGGATGACTTTGTCTTTCTTTTGTCTCATATTTCTAACAATACCGCTTGCACCAGGGAGCTGGTATGCAGCGAGGCCCCTGAGTGCTGGAGCAATGTAATCAGTCATACGGCACCTCCAGTTAAAGCACGCTGCCAGCTTGCTGTACACGGCGCACGCCTCTGTTCATGCTGCCCACCAAATGTTTTGGCATACCTGCTTGTTATGTGTCATATTAGATCCAGGCCCCCAGCCAAACTTTGCAGCTCAGACCCACTTCTCGCTGAACTTGACAGGGGGTAAAGAATTGTTGAAAACAAGACTGGCATTCCCCCGACTTGGCCTCCGTAAGCATTTTTAATTAACAGCTATCAACTCTTGTGTATTTGGGGCCATTAACAACATTGACTGAACGAATCCATTGAACCTTTAGGTAAGGCTGTCCAGATCCTTCATTTCTTAATTAACTTCTACGGTTGACCTCAGCAGGTATCATTTAGTAGTGCTCAATTGAACATTTGCAGTTGTAGCTTGAGAGAAGTTTTGAGTTCAAAATTATATTGTTTATTACTTTTTCTCAGGTTGCTAAGTAAGAACAATTTTATTTTATGTTATGCTACAGTCTGGTTGCCTGTTGCCCTACATATTATGCAAACAAATACCTAGGGTAATATAAACCCAGACATATTAAAAAAAAAAAAATTGAGTGCTGGATGGAGCAAAGGGGAATAATTCTTTGAATTTTTCAAATGTTTTTGGTTTTTTTGTCCTTACTCAGAACAAAGCTTGCAAAATTTTTCATGAACGGGATTTCATTTTTCCATGTATTCTTCCTGACACATCTTAGAGATGTTTTGATTTTCATTATCTATTTAATATCAGATTCCTGAGGTGGTGGGGAAAAAAAAAAGAAATCAAACCAGTAATATTGGTAATTGTCTTTCAAAGGGCTGTGTTAGCATTCCAACCATTCCCTTTATGCAGCTGGGTAGCAAATAAAATGAATGAAGAGCTGGTTCTATGAAAACCATTAATTGCTGATGCAAAAGGTACATGGGATTTAGGCTTAGCCAGGAAGGCAACAAAATCCTTTACAATAAATTTTTAATTTTTAACTTTATACTTCCCCATCATGAATCTGTAAAAATGCAACATCCTTAATTGTTTTTCCATGTCATGTGTTAAGTACAATGTATTGCATTAAAAAAAAAGGGCTTTTTCTTTTTTCAATAATTCTGTTTAATCCCCACCCCCCCTGCCGTTAATAGTCATATGTAGAGCATGGAACAGGGAGGATCTGATTTTGATCTCAGACTGGTATAAACTGGGAGTTAATCCATGGAATCAGTTGTGTGACAATGTGAGAAAATGGTTGGGAGACCAGAATTAAGGCTTCTGTTTCTAGGAAGACTCATTGAAGAACATATAGTTAGCTATTTTCCTGGAGAGATGCTTCAGAGCCTTTCACGTGCTTATTTCGATCATTCTTTAAAAATACACTGAAGTGAAAAAAAAGTTGAAAAAAAGATGTTTCTAATTCTAGTTGTTTCAAGCGGTATCTCAAGGTTGAGTACAAAACAAACCATACATAAATAGTAGAAAACAGTCCGCATCTTGTTGCCATGACAATGCCCTACTTATAGCACATTAAGCTGATTCATGTCTTTTCTCACCTCACTGTTAATAAATTATGGTGGCTGATGAGAATTAAGCCAGCTGGAAGAGCTAGTGAATGTAAGCAGCAAATTAATTTGCCACTTAATCGTGGTGTCCTTCAGGGGAATTACCCTCTACATAGCAAATAGTATCTTACTGTATGTAAAATGGTAGGAATAGGTTGAAATAGCTGATCTTTGTTTTCTTTGTAATATTGATGTATCACAGCTTATTGCTGTACCAGCAAGAGCTGGCGCAGCCCTACTTCTGCTGTAGGCAGCAGCACCAACTTCAGTTGGTGGTGGACGAGTGTTGCATAGGCTCCTCCACTCCATCAGTGAAGATTACAGGAATAAAGCTTTAAAACACTGATTCCTCAAATTTGAGTCATGTTTTGTCGTTTAAAGTGTAGGACATTTGGCCCACAGCTGCTGAAGCCTGTCACCTGCAATCCAGCACCTTTATGTTAAACTGATGCACCATGCCTACATGTGCAGAGTTACAATAGGGACTGTCATTACTCAGCTGATATATCAGTAGGGTTTATGCAGGTCACAGTGCAAGAGTTCGGGTGAAAGTGGGCATTCGTCAACGGTGATCAGAATTTAGGCTTCTTAGTTAACATATATTCACGGTGGAAAAAGATTTTCTCCCTTTTCTGTAGGGTCAGATTCTACAATGGTAATGGTAGAACTGAATAAACACTATAGCTCATAATAGCAGCCTTTAACAGAAACCAGCCATACTTCATTCAAACCTTTGTCTCTATACTCACTTGAAGTCAATAAACTCTAACAGCTGGAGCTGGAGATCTGTATTGGAGGACTTTCTGAGTCACAAGTGTAAGGCCGTTGAAAAATAGTAAATGCTTGCTCTTGGGACCTGAAATCTGAGGCATGCTAAGTGAAT
Organism: Buteo buteo; assembly: GCF_964188355.1. Classification (NCBI taxonomy): domain Eukaryota; kingdom Metazoa; phylum Chordata; class Aves; order Accipitriformes; family Accipitridae; genus Buteo; species Buteo buteo. The sequence goes on along the minus strand of NC_134182.1, from coordinate 4,535,496 downwards.
TCTGCTTATAAATATTCTGTGATCTTCAAGCATTTGCTCAAGTCTGGGAGTTTGATTGCTTTCCCTATATTTTTTCTCTGCTGACTTTTTGCATTCTTCTTGAATGGTTTCACTTTTCTCTCTACTGTAAATCAAATGCAAATTTTCTTTGGCATTGCACTTTGGTTTGAGTTAACTAAAGAAACATTACCTGATAAGAATAACCTGAGGAAGCCAAATTAAACAGTTGCTCAGTATAGCTTGGCTAAGCTAAGCCCTCCTCCTTTTGATTCCTAATTTCATCCATTTCTTTCAATGACATGAAAAATCACTGTAGCCTGGTACCCGCTCAGCTATCAAAATGCTGTTCAAATAGACTTCCATTTTGTTAGAAAAGTTTCCAACACGCAATGGCGTATTGTTCTGAATTTGAGGATGTTTACAGACTTTCCAACAATTCTCATTGCATTGGAGAGGTCTTCAGTAACAGCTGATTAATATGATGATAATGAACAAGCTCTGCACATCCAGACTTAACAGCAACTCAACAGATCTATGATTCGCCTTGGTTATGAGAGCTGCAACACCCATTTTCCTTCTCATTAGAGAAGGTGTACCAGCTATAAACACTGGCTAGATGTTACAGCTGCATGTTTTTTTTATCAAATGTATGTCATAAAGAAATTTTTAAAATTGCTTTCGGGCTTGAAACTCTTAAGAGCATTATTGCCTTACGCTAGTGACACCGAAAAGGAACTGAGTAAAGCCTGAGTAAAGTCATCAGTCCTTTCTAGTGGTCTGGAAAATGCAAGCAACTTTCTCAGATTCTCCTGAAGCCACTCTCGGAGGTGTCTTGTGCATGGCATTGTCATCTCAAGTAAGCTGAATTGGCTGACTACAACATTCTCACTGGGTATAAAATGTTTGTGATCTTCAACATGCAACTGTAATGAACTTGTTGTTTAATGGCTTTCTCTGAAAACAGTCTACAGGGTTATTGTAGAGTTGCCCTGGTGTTTGCCTTTTAATGCTCCCACAAATGTAGACTTATCTCCAAGTGGCACTGTTTTGCTCTTCCACAAGAGCAATAGTTTGTGAAGATGCCCTTTGCCCTCAGGTGAGGTATCAGGCTCAGTTCCTGTCTTTATTGCTGGCCATTTCTTTTCTGCAGAGGAAGGTGAGGGGACACAGAGCAGAAATTCTTCCTGCAGGAAGGAGCCCTGGTCTGGAATCCCTCATCCTCCGTACCCAGTGTCCATGTGAGAGGGCCACCACTGTGTATTCCACTTTTCCTGCTCCTTGTGAGTCCCTTCAGGTTTTGCAGTCTTCCTTAGCAAGGCTCAGCCAAGAGGAGGCCAAACATACCTACTCCTGGCACCTCGCCCACTACATTAATTCAGACTGGGAGAGGAAAGAGGGCTACTCCAGCCCTAGCTCTTCTCAGTGAAATGATGCTTCGGGTGCACATGTTTTTTCCCCCCAATGCTCAGAAGCAGAATCTCCGCTGCCTTATATGTGCCTACACGTATATGCAAACTGGGACATGATTAAATGTTACTTAATCTTTTTATTTTTCATCCATAATTTTCTGAATATGCTCTCTGAGATACTTTTGGAGAAGATCCACAGGATTATGCTAGGGACCTGAAGAGGTGATTCCCCCCCCAATATTTAGTTTTCAGCATCATATAATAGCTCTGCTTTGTCTTGGGTAGGAGCATTGGCAGTCTGCTACTGCGCAGCACAGCTGGAGAGCCGGAGCATGCAGCTGCAGTGCTCTATAGAGCTGACGGCTCCATGGGGATAGATCCTGCTAGCATCAATAGGCTTGGCCTCTTAGTGTCTAGACACTCCTACCCATCCTTTCACAGCAGGAAAATAGCCTAAATGATTATATGGATTTAGCAATGCAAAAGCGTGTCTGCGCGCCTCATCCAAAGGCTTTTGAGCTGTGAGGAAGATGTGTGCACACATTGGGAACTCTTGCTTTATTCTGCATGCAATCCTAAACTCTATCTTCTTCAATTTCTGTAATGCTCCTGTGCCTGTCAGCTCTGTAGCAGCATTAACATTTCTTTCCTTTTACTCCACACCAGCAGATTGGATCCTGGTGAAGAGGATGGACTGTTCTAAAATGCCTTTTTTATATCTTTATTGGACAAGATCTGGCGACAGCTGAGAGCTCTTGGCTGATGGATCAAGAAGTATCAGCAGCTTTAAGTCCACAAAGCTGAAATTCCTAGACTTCTTATAATTTCAAGGCACAATACAAAATTTTATACTGAAGATTTTTACCCAAGGTGAATTTATTGCCAATTATTCCGGTTGCCTACTCTGAATCATGGAAAAATTAACACATGTGAGTGCTGCAGGAATATTGCATTGAGATGTGCTTAAGAGTTTCTGAAAATTGCAATAACTGATGTGAAGCTAATTTCCAGCCTCCCAAACATGGCCTTGCAGTGGGCATTTGGGAAACTACGAATTAATCTGTACCCTAATTTTACTCTTCCCTTTCCTGTTTTGCCTTATGGCACAAGTATTAATGATCCAAAATGGCATCACGCATGAAACCAAACCCCATATCTCAAGGAAGACAAGCGAGTGCCACCTCCTCTCCCCTACTACCACTATCCACCCTACCCTACCAGAGCATCAGCTGCTGAGCATTGGCTTAAAATCTCTCTCCTCCAGTGCAGCTGAGCAGATTTATATCAGCAGACTGACCCTTCTGTGCAGCTTGCTGTGTGTGGCAGCCTATGGATTTCAAGGGCTGGACCAAAAGAGAGGTGGCAAGCTGTTTCCATGTCTCCTTTTGATTGTTTTCCCTACTCACAAATGTAAGTGAGAGGAGATTTTGTTACTTCTAAAGCAGGTACTGGGCAGCTACTGAGAAAGAGGATGGGCCAGCAAATGTCTATGCAGCTTCTGCTGGGGTCTTCTTATGGTGAGGTGGAAGAAGCAATGGCTGAGAGGGCTTTATAACGTGAATGGTTGTGTTTCAGAGCAGGTATTTCCTTCTGCATGTGCTGAAAAAAACCCCAAACCCAACCCAACCCATGTGTTTAAAGGATCACAGCCTCTAAAATCTGCCATTACCTTCCTCCCCTCACCAGGAATGTTGTTGGTTTGCATGAAGAAATGCCCCACTTAATGTGTCTTGGATGTCTGGGAAGTTTTTCCTACTCTCCTGCAAGCTCTTGTCTGCATATGTCTCTGAAAGAGGGAGGCACTGGGCTTAGAGTCTTTATATATCAGTTTGCATTCTTCTCTGTTTCATTAAGTAGTAGATGGAAATCATGAAAGGGAAAGCAAAAAATCAATGCATTCAGTTGAATGACACAACACAAGGATTTCTGACTTATCATAGAGGCTCATTCCAAAAAACATCTTATAGATAAAAGCTTATTTTCCCCCTCCCTGGGTTATTCTAGTTCATCTTCATGAAAATGATTCTTTCCTTCAGTTTCCATTTTAGGTATTGCTATTTTAAATTAAAATGAAACAATTTTGTACTTTAAGATTGCAGAATCAGATTTACAGCTGCTGTATTTTGGCTTTTCCTCATTTCCTCCAATACAGCTATGTACAGTGATATCAGCTTGGGGTCTGACTTCTCATGTAGTTTTCTTAGAGGAAATTACATTTAAAACCCCACAAAACTGTAAGTCTAAACACAGCAGCAAATTGTTCATTAGGGGCTTTGTAGACAGGTAACCTGCAACACCCTGTGCTATTAACACAACTTAAAATTGCCTCTGAGTGGTTGTGTTGTCAAAATAATGCAGAAGGAAAACCAGTTTCCAGCCAACTTTTCATCTGCAGAAACAACTGAGCTCAAAATTACCAAACCGAAGTGTTTTAACTCAATACAAGCAGTGACTATCTGAACGTGCCAATATTATGCACTAGTGTCAGGATACAAATAGTACTCATACTCACTAATTTTAAAAGTATTAGTGCTTCTGATGACTTTTTGTTTCCTGAGGTACAGTATTGGAGGGGTTCAGTAGCTATTTTTTCAGGTATAAGCAGTCTGGTCGAAGCTGATTACTTCAGCACTTAGAACAAATGGTCTTAACATTGCCCTAATTTTGTGTGCGTCTCGTGTCAGAGGAAGATGTTGCTGATGATCGACTGATAGCGCAGCCACAATATCAACAAGTGTCTGATCTTTCTTCCCAAGACATAAGTGGACAACTTTTTTTCAGTGGTTAGAAGCAACCCCAAATCTTCTGCTTTCCCACACTTTGATGTCTTGTTCTTTATGTGTGGTGGAGAATGTCTTACCAGTACAATTCACAGTCTCCTTAGAATTTCTTAGCCTTCATTCTTGCTTATTTACAGTCACATCTCATATATGTGGCAATTACAGCCATGGCTTACTTTGTAGAAAGTATGCTAGGGAAGTGCGTCATTTCTGACACTGTAAATATGGAAAGAACCATTACCAGATGATGATCAGCTCCTTGAAGATTATGAACCACCACAGAGTTCAAGAATTTCAGATCTGTGGTGCTTTGAAATGTTTTTGCCTGGAGACTGTATGGCAGTCCTTTCATCTTTAAAGATTTTTACACTAAAGGTAGTTGCATCAAGATAGAGGGTCTGGAGAATGTCAAAAGCTGTGCAGAGTGAACTATGGCTTCACTTTTTCTTATTCTTCCTCTTTTTTTGGGGGGTGGTGGTGTCTTTCATCCTGAAGAGCAGGGGAAACATAACACAAGGCAGAATCCAGGGAGAAAGGCATAGCTAGAATAACTAACTAATATCAAGCCTGGCATTTGGCCTCCGGTGAAAAACCCCATTCCTCGAGCCTCTTAAGGCAGACCCTGCCTGTTGGTGAACCAACAGCAGGACTTGGACCCGAAAGAGAGGGTGTACAGCTGGTGACAGCGCTGTATATCGGCAGCTTCTTGGCTCTGTTCATTACTGCTTGTCTCGCCGGAGTTCCCAAATGGGTCAACCCCAGCGCTGGGCTTGATTTCAATAGCACTGTTACCTAGAAACTAAGTCTCTTCCTTCCACTGCTTACTGACTAAAGGCTTAAGGGTGAAAGTTTTGCATGTATTTAAAAAAAAAAAAAAAGACAGAGAACTGGAAGGAACCCAGCTTAGTTCGCATTTCCAGATCACTGATAGTGCTGTCAAATGGTCTGCAACCCAAAAGGGGCCCCCAAATCTCCACTTGAGCAAATATGGGCACTGCAAGACACTGATAGCTAGCATTTTACAGTCAGCACTCCCTAGTGTGTACTGCTTGTCCTCTCTTGCAATAAAACGCATACTGAAAGAGGAGACCTAAAGGTCTCCTTCCCTGATCTGAATCAGTGGCAGAATACTGTCATTGACTCGCTCCTGTGACAAAATCTGCACAGCCACGCAACCAAATGCTATTTGCCTTTTTGTTGTTGTCAGCAGTGTTAACTCTTAATGAACACAAAAATGCATATATTCTTTCAGTACGCACATACCTGTATCTTACTGCTGTGGGGTGAGACAGTATCTCCGTAATTGGTACCTATTGCTCTGAACAATCCTGGCTGTGCTTCAGCTGTTTTCATTAAGAAAGTCAGGATATTATCTGTTGTCTGGCAGGCAGGTTTAGCTAACAGTTGCCCAGCTGCTTAGCATTAAGCATGAAGCTTAAACAGAATTTTGAGTAACTAAAAGGATGCGCTGGCTGCAGGTCAGCAGCAAAATCTTTACCAGGATTTTTTCTTACAGACCTTAGGTGTTTGCTGCACTTCTTTCATCTTACAGGTAGATTGGTAACAGTAGTGATTATGATTAAACAATGCCATTTCTAGGTCTGGTCTGGGGAAGGAGGGACAGTCTTGGTAACTCAAGCACACTTTTCACTGCAACACTGCTACACTGCTGTTCAGAAACAACCTATCTCTTAGAATATACCCTCATGGATGGTACTCTGCTGGTCCAACACATCTTGTGCTTTATAAAGTTACAGGGATGGGCTCCCAGTGGTTAACATGGATTGGTAAGTATTTTCCACGCTGTACTTGAGCCGCTGTGGGCCGTCATCGTGCCCATCTTCCCTGGACTCCCACCGTTGCACCGTCCCCCGGTCTGACCATTTCCACCAGCCATCGATGAAGTGTGGGATAATGCTGATGGTCTTTTGGTGTGTCGCAAGTGGGTGGTTTTGCTTAACTTGGGAATCTGCTGCCAGTTATTGGAAGCTCCGCTGTTCCAGGAGCCGCTTCAGGCCAGCCAGCGGTGGCTGTCTCTGCAGTGCGTCAGTGACAGCGCTGCTACTTGCACCCTACGGTGTACGTGCTGACGCTTCATACACATGTTGCGTGAAAAGCAGAAGACACAGAAGGTGCGGTAGTTATATTTTTAGCAGTCTAGCTCAGTCTTGGGACAAGAGGAAGAGTCACAGTTTGTCTTTTAACAGCAGTCTGACTTTGTAAGGTGGGATGGGATCACATGAATGTTTACAAATTGCTGTTTACTGCATCCTGTGGTACAAGGTGTGTGTATGAGGGGAAGAGCCCTATTTCTAATAACCATGTTACTTTATATGTGCGTTTTGAACAGCTTGATGTGCTGGGCACAGTTTAACGTGGCTTAATTCAGTCTATAACTGGTCTGTTCAGTTTTTCCTGATACTACAAAATCTCAGCAAATTCTTTTCTTCTCTATGGCAATGCCTCTTTTACAGGTCCTAAGTTATCCAGAAATCATCTGAGAAATCTGAATTCAGAGAAACAGTTTGAGATCTGTGTGCTCGAAGCCCTGTGGCTTCTGTAGAGACACTTAGAATCTATGGAAAATCTATTATGGTCAATACATATTCTTCTAATTATATGATCAGGAGCTTATGCTATGTAGAAGTTCCCTGTCTGGTTCAGTCAGAGATGCTTTTTCTATTTTTAATTTTTTACCTTGCTGCTATTAAATTTTCTGTTTATTTTCTCCCAGTTGGACTCCTGTTTTCCTTCTTCTGTCCCTTTTCATGTCAGCTTGCTTCCCGATATGCCCATCTTTTATTCCTTTCCCAGTTACAAGAGGCTTTGTCCTGCAAGCCTTACACTGAGGCTGTGCTTTGATTCTGCCATGTGCTCAGCAGCAGCATTGGCTTAAGGTGTTGCTGCTCTTGCTGGTGCTTACAGCCCACGTCAATGTCCCCAGCCCCGGGACAGTACAGGGTCTTCCTCTCCTGAGCTGTTCCTGTGCTGGCCTGGAGCACTGACCTGCCTTAAAAATTGTGTATTGTTTTCTTGGGTTCATTTCTCCTTTTTTTCAGTTGACTCGATCGTGATGGGGTCATGAACAAAGTTAAAGGCTGCAGCTCTAGAAGATGTTACTTTTTTTTTTTCTTTTTTTTTTTCTTCTGTGCTTTGGGTCTCATGCCTGACAACAGAATTGAAAAAAGTGAAGTGTTATAAATTTTGATAAGCCCCGACAGTATCTTGAGAGTAGCTCAGAAATCATGAGACTGTTTCTAAGAGATTAAAGCTCTTTTTATTTTGTCTGGGTTTTTAAGAAGTCCTTTGGGTACATTTGGGTCACATTCTCAAGCTTTGTTCTGCAACCATAAGGGCTAAAAACTTATCTTTTAGAATAAAATTGGAATTTTTGGGTCTTCACTTCAAACTACCAAATACTGCAAGACACATAATTGTGAGAGATGCCAGTTCTGGTATTCTCCCACAGTGCGTTTGTACAGCGACCCCCCCCCCGCCCCGAATTGGAGGTTTCTGTTTTTTGATTTATTCAAGACAATCTTTTTTTATTTATTTTCATCTGTTGCTTTTGAACACAGCACATATGTGCAACCCGTGACAACTGTAAATTTCATAAGGAATTAGGAATAAATATTTCCATACTTAGCAAGAACTGTTTGTTTTATCGACACCTCACCTCCTTTCCCTGGGGCTATACGATCTCTCCCAAATCCTCACCGCATGCGGCTCATCCAAATGCTATGTAATCCTTTTGACGCAGTTTGGTTCATTTTGAATCGGCAAAGCATTTTGTGTGCTTTTAACCTCCATACTGCACACCACACCTGTAGGGGGGCTGCTAATCTAATTTTGATTCACAGTGGTGGCAACAAGCAGGTCACTTACAGAGTTAATGTCAGCTGCTCCACTAATTACTGTAGGAAAGTGATCCCATCATCCCGGATGAAAATGTCTAACTCCAGCCTACAAAGCACTTTCAGCACACTAATTCTGTTAATGCTCCATTACTGCTTCATTTGAGCTGTGTAGTCCATCTCCCAAAGTGAGGTAGTAAATCCCCAACCAGTTCCACAGCTGGGAAACTGTACAGACAAAACCATTATTGACTACATTATTGGGCATTGTTTTCTGTTGGGCTTGGTTTGTTTCCTGAAGTTTATTTAGACAGATCTGCCTTGGTAACCCTTAGCTTATAGTAGCCTTAATCTTCCACTCCACCTTGGAGGGAGTTATATGCCAAAAAAAAACCCCTGTGGACATGGATCTGACCTCTCTGCTCCTTAGATACTGAAATATGAAATGAGAATATAAAGCTACAGTATTGCAATACCTGAAAAATTATCAGAGTCTCGAAAAACATGGTAGTGGCAGGCTATACCCTCAAACACAGAAGGAGAGGAACATCTTGAAACATCTGGGTAGGTATCCTTGGGCCTGAGAGCTTGTGATCTTCTCTTTGCATGAAAAGCTCCACAACAGCCTCAGCCCAGGAGAAATGACCTGAGTGCAACCGAGCGCTGTACAACAGTAAATGTCATGGGAATAACAGAGACGTAATTCTATGCTGTCTTCCACCCAAAGTTCTCCACTAAAGTCATAGGTATGTGCAAAGTGTCTTATCTTCCTAGGTTTGGAAGGCTTTAATTTTCTTCCCATTGAAGTAAGCGAGGATCCTCACACTGGTGTCTTTAGAGTTTCCTCAGGCTTCTTCCAATCATCCTGACTGTCATTTCTCCTGAAGCCCACATATATGCCTCCTTTAAGATATACAAATGATTTCAGAATTTATTGACGAGGAAGATGCTTTTGAAGAGCAGGAGGAACTGTGTAGTGTTGGGAGTTGCTGGCTGGCTTGGTTTGGAAGGGAGCGGTGCGCTCTGTTCACAATGACAGATTAATAAATATGTTGAGATGTCTGAGCTTCCTCTAGGCATTCCCTGTTCACTTCTCAGCTGAACTGCAAAGACTTGAAAAACTTCATAGAACTTATACATGAAAGGCAATGTGAAATCTGTTGAGCAGTGACCCTCTCAGCGATAGCACCAGCAGTGCTGAGGCTGTCAGGCAGCGGAAGCTCGTTGTAGCTGGTGGGACACCAAGGGCTGGATGATGGTGGCTTTTGCAGGAGCATCCAGTGATTTTTACTCCAGGCACTGCTCGCCTGGTACTCCCTCCGTGCCCCATCCCTGGGATCTCTGTTAGCCACAATTCCCTTGTACTGAATCTTAAGGAGTTTGTGCCTAAATATTCACTCCAGGCTGCTTTTATATTTCTGTTCCTTTTGTTTTAAATATATGAACTTTATAAAAGTATAATAAATCATGAAATCATGATTTAACCATATTGCATATCCTACAGTGAGCAGAACCTATTGCGTAGAGCACACTTATTCTGTGTATATATAGCAATGTTTCTTCAGACTTTTTTGCTGAACTTAAAAAATCGCTCTTACTTCTGAAAAGAGGTTAAATGTAACAAATTGCTGTCTGAGTGGAACTATTTTGTCAATGCTTAGGAACCAGCAAAGTGAATGGTTATAGATGAGGCTGGAATGTAGCCTTAATAATAGGACATGCTGCCGGTATACACTGTCATACTATGAAACGGGTATATTTATACAGATATAGTTAAAACATCTCATGTGAGAAGGTGAGTTAGTGTCAGAACAAATACTGTGATATGGTCTGAAGGCACGAATACATCTTGTTTTGCAATACCTGATTATATATAAACACAAGGTGTTTACTGTCTCCCGTAACAGAGACTGTGATTAATGCGTATCTAGAAAACTGCATCTCCGTTTCCCATGTGGAATGATCACCGTGACAGATACATCTGTACGAGCCCAGCCGATCACATACCTTCAAAGAGCCGGGGCTAACATTTAGAGCACGGCAAGAAGCTGTGCCCCCTCCGGACGGACAAGAGCTCGTACCTTTATTTCCCACTGTTTCACAAGGCTGCCTTGGCTCAGCTCTGCTTGCTCTCTCTGCCGGGCTGCCTTCTGGCAGATGGCTGATTACCATAAAGAGGAGCCAGCCTGTTGTGGCTGCTGTGTGCATATTCCGGCGTAACCAAGCACAAGCGCAGCTGTAGCTAAGCACGTGAAAGCCACATTCGTCTTCCCGCCGACGCCGGGTTTGACCTTTCGAAAGGAAAACTGGTGGTGTCGCTTGGAGCAGATGGTGAACAGGAGCTTGGTAAAACAGCTGTGATGTTGTTTTTAAAAAGTCCCGTCGGGCTCTTCGTGGCACCAGGCTATCGCCAGTTCTCCTCGTTCAAATGATGAGCTGCCGCTAAGGGCAGCGTACACCAGATATGGGGTGGAAAATGCGACCCTGCTTCCACTGAAGTAATTGTCAGCATTGATTTGTGATGTCCTGAGCTTAACGAATAATAGAGGTGAAATACAAACTATCATCTTCCATATCACAGTGTGCACTTTGGCATTGTACGTGGCCGAATTATCCAGCAAAAAAGGAAATGTTCAAAGCACAGTGGTCACGGGGGTCCTTTGGGTGTACTCAGGCAAGATGCTGTGCATGTGGATTACTCACTGACCGCGGCACAACTGCAAATGAGAGTCTGACAAACTCACACTTGTCAGGAGTTCAGTCATTCTCATGAGCCTCTTAAATCCATTGCGTTGTATTTAACACTGTATTTAACTAATTCAACCTGACTGAAGAAGCAAATGTGTTCTTCTACTTCATTTCCCAGAGGTAGGAGGTGAAGATGTTTAAACAGAAAATGGGTGTTGCTCTAGGATGAGTTGGGGAATCTGGCCGTACGACTCCTGCCAGGGTATGAACCATTGCTAGGAAAATTGCTGGATCAACCGCTGTCACCTGTACCTATCCATGGACATTTCTGTGCACAGCTGAGGTGGGTCCTGGCTGCATTGTGGCTTGGAAGGATAAACAGTGGCAGGGCTGATTTGGGCAGGTGCGGGAGCATAATCATGGACTCAACAACAGATCAATGTGATCATAGTTGAAGACCCTTTACTAGAGCATCAGACATCATTTTTATACGTTGGTTACATCCATACATGCATTTAGCTATTTTACTATTGGTTACGCACACTATTCACATGCTGTCCATGCGCCTAGTTACACTTAATGATTGGTTATATCAACACTGTACACGCGCATAAGCATAAGACATAATTGGTTATACTAACTAAAACATGCAAAACTTGTCTCAGTCTAATTGGTCAAGATAAAGTGCCGAATTGAGGTTGTTTGTGCCAAGTTCCCTTTATCGTGGAATGCCCACCAGTGTTCTTCTAATTGGCATCTTTCTTTTTTTTGTCTTCTTGTTTATTCTGTTCAAGGCCTTCTGAAGGTGTCTGGAATGCTCTTGTGACCGTTAGCTAAATATGTGTCCACAGGCAGGGGATGGGACTTTGTCTACTCTGAAGGGAAGGGGCTGGGAGAGACAAGGGAAACTTAGAGCAACAGAAGTGACAAGAGGAGTGTTTAGACGGCTTTTGGGGGAAGGCTGAAACCGGTGGGAAGTTTTCATCAGTGCAGAGGGTCTCGTGTTGCTGGGGGGACTAAGCCAGGTGACAGAAAACAAGCTGTGTGCTAATGGCCACCCTGCTCAACGTCCCTGGACCCTGTGAAAGACCAGGGACAGCATGGCCTTGCGTTTAGGAAGTTCGTACTTCTGCTAGCGCTTCTCTGAGCTTGCGTTGGTTTTCCAGTTGTGTGATCAGGTTTGTATGTTCGTTTGCACCTAACGTACCACTCCTGAAGTGTCAAGTCTCTTTCACCCACCTCAGATCTTTGGATTATTATTTCTACCAGTGATCTTACATCCTCCAACTTTTCCTGGAAATCTGCTGAGTTCCTGGAAATCTTGACTCCTAAAACAAGGGTGCCTCTTCATTTTGTGTGTGGTGAGCCCGGCATGCCCGGGATGTGCACACTTAACATCAGTCTGTATGCACGCAGCATGTGCAATGCCTTCTAGATGTACTAGGCTCTCTGTGTACGTGCAGTGGGGTGCTGCTTTTCTGTCTGCAAATTTTAACAGGTATGCCTTAGGTGAGTGGCTGGAAGAGACCCCATTTCAGCTGCAGAGAGGACTTTGGGACTGGACTATCTCTAGCTGAGGAACGTGGTGACAGACAGGCTTGTCACCAAGAAGCGTCCTGACAGGAACAGTGTTGGCAAGAGCAGTTATTCCTCCCAGCAAACCATGTGAGAGGCTGAGGAGGAGTCAACAAAAAGCACGAGGTAGCTGTTGTCACCCCTAACCGTTAGCTGGTTGTTTTATTTCTCAAGGAGTGTAACAGGGCCATATGATACCTGTGGTATCTACGCAGCACCTCTGTGTGTTTCACTGTGGCAACCTAAAGTGACATAGGGATGTCCCTCTTTCTCCCTTCCCCTGGACACAAAGGGCCATCAAAGATGGCAAAGGGGTCCCAGCCACCTAACAGGTATTCCCTCCCTTCGGTGGCTCCTTGGCACTGGCCCATATCAAATAAATATACACATGGTTGTAAAAATATGAATGAAAAGAAATGTTAACAGCTCATGGTGACAGTAACTCACTCAAACGCTGAATTACCTTCATGAAGAGTAGGATAACAGATGATTGACTGTTTTGGGTACAGCACCAGTCGTCTGCAGCAGTGGGAGTGGGATTGCTATGGAGTTAATTCATGGACTGAATTACACATCCCTAAAGACATAGGTGGATCCATTCTGACGGATGGCATGAGCATCCATGACAATTTATTTGCTCCAGAGTCTCTGAGCCTTGCTCCCATAGCAAAAGCACCTTCCCTGTGCATGATGATGCTTGTGCCGGCTTCTTTAGCGGGGGACGGTTCGGGTGCCCCAAGAAGCAGCAAGGTGTGCCAGGGACTTTGCCTCCCCCATGCCTTGCACGCCTCCGAGCCTGCACCCAAATTGCCGTGTTCCCCTCGCAGCACCCGTCTGCCCCATATTTGCTGTTCTCTGCTCCATCTAGCACCACTTGGCTCCTTCACAATAGTGGGATGTCTGGCCCTTAAAACTGGGAACATTAAAAAACCACTGGAACAGTTAAAACACAGCACCAGAACACCATGCTCACCAGACCCACTTTCGCCTATTTAGCTCTCCGTCACCAGTTCCGTTGCGTGCATTTAGGAAAGACGTGTTTGTGTCTTCAGCATTAATTGTGGCTGTTAATCGCCATTCTTATGTTACTCAATTAGCTCGACAAATTCTTGTCCTTAAAATGAGTTGGCTGTAGCAAGGTCTGCTGGAGTGCAAACCCGCCAGCAACAGGCACCTCTAGGAACTGCTGCTGCTCGAAGCGATGTAGGTCGTCAGCTCTATGTGCGATACTTGGAAGCGATCGGTTTTGCTAATCAAATATAAGGCATTCAGGCTAATTGTTAGGTTTCACCTGATCACAAGGCAGGCTGTTATTAATCCCTTATCAATGTAGTGCTTTTGATTGAAATCTGTCTCTTTTTTTCTCCTTCCCCCCCCCCCCCTTTTCTCGCTGGACATAAAAGACAATGGAAGGGATAGGGCCAAACTGCTCTTCTGCAGACAAGAAGCTAATTGTCTAAAAACAACGTGTCATTCAAGACCATGGGAGACTGAGGACAGTGGCAGGAGCATGAATATACAAAAGTGTCTACTGTTAAGGCCACAGCTTTAAGTGTTTAAATTCAAATCACATTCCCATTTGAGGTTCAAATTTATAGCAAGAACGTACACACAAGGGTTTCAGTGTTTTATATAAATTTCATCAGACTTCTCAGGGTATTCCTGATGGCAGCACATCAGAGCTGAGTGCAAGGGAGACTCGCTTTCCTTGCTGCATAAAGCAAAAATATTGAAGTAGGTTATTTTGGTTTGGTTTGGTTTTATGTGCTCTGTGTTAGTAAATAGAGCAGCCTGTCATATCTAGGCTCTGGTTTTCTGATTGTGAGCTTAGTCCTTGGCTCGAAACGTTATTGTTCTTGGACCTTTGCCTTGAGCTGAAGAGCTCATATGTGGGGAGGAAGAGGAGGAACCAAGCTAAAAATAAAGTGAAACAAAATGCTGTTTATTGCTATGGAGTAGATAATGCTTTCCTAGATGTCTCGGCAGCCCTGTACTTGCAAGCAGTGTGGACTGGCACAGTTTGCTTTCACGTGCAAGAGGTGAATATCTGTATCCCCTACCACCTTCCTAATACTTTGGTGTTTGCTCATGCCAGTCACAGCAACAGTGAGAGAAACAGGCTCCACTTTCCATTACGTGTCAAGCAAAGAACATTTGTATGGCAGATGTAAGAGGCAGGTCAAGTTCCTTTGCTCCTTCATGTCCCTCAGCGCAACCCTGCGGTGCCTGCTCCTGCCGTGGCCCTGTACCGATGGGAGATGCCGAGAGCCACGTGGGCTTCTTGGTCGACTGCGGCACACGATACCTGTGCATACATGTGAGTTCTCTGCCCAGAACAATACCTGGACTGAAAGCACTCTCTGTCTCCCTTTATTTACCCATCTCCACAATCCCGTGAAGCACCGAAGGCTGCAGATGTAAGGTGATGAGGGAGGTATTTCTGCACCAAGGGCTGCAGCACTCGCCGCGACAGGACTTTGTGCACGCAGGAGCTGAGCAGATGTTAGATTGCTTATGGGAACAATGTGAATATCCCCAATTACATCAGATGAGCTGTAAACTAGACGTGAGGCAACTGCCATTAGTCAGGATTTAGAAGAAAGCTTCTTTTGGACAGGACATTCCCTCCTTATCCATTTTTCAGGCTTTCAGTACGTGCCACTAAACCCTCTGCTATGAAACCCTGTCGGTGCTGGGTACTAGGCTAAAAGTGTAGGATTGACTCAGTGCACAAATTACCCTGTTTTGAATATAGATGTCACAGAGGCAGGTAAAATATTCAAATGTTCAAGTGTTTTCCATGAAAATGCCTCAGCTGAGGTTATCTTTGACCAGTATATCAACATCCACCATCACAGAGTTAATAGTGGTGAAGGAAAGATCACAGAGGCCGCATCCTCTGCCTCTCCAGCCATGCTCCTCTTGCACTGATAAAATATTCCTACAGCTTTACAAATTCAAAGAAACAGAAAAAGAGTTTTTGTTAGTGAAGTGGTTTTAGATTGTTTTGAGTAGTTTATGCGCGGTATCAAGAGCATGAGGTGCTAAAATTTCTGAAATATTTGAACAAGCAGAATATCAGAACCACTTAATGTTTGGGTTTAGCGTCTCAGTAACGAGGCACAGTGCATTTTTAGACATTTTAGAGACTTATTAATAATAATATTCCTCTGCGTGAGTAAAACACAGAGCACTGATGATGCCTCTGAGGTCCTTTCCCAACACGTACTGCTTGTGCTCATGAAGTGGGCCAGTTGCTGTCTCCTGAGGAGCCAACAGCGTATCTGCATGGAAAATTCCCAGGTCCGGCATTTGAGTTTGGGTATATTATTAGCACAATCTGTTTCTTCTTTTAGGGCAGTTAAATGAGAAGCTGCGGCAAAGCTGTCTTTTTCCGAATCCCTAAAACCTTGGAGGTCCCTTTCCCTTTGCAGGAGTAATTGATAACGTGCAGTCAGATTGCCTCTGAGAGCGGTGCGTTATTAAAAAGCAGGCACCTGAGTACTGGTTTTGTGAGCTGGAGGGCTGTTAAAGGGCAGACAGGCAAGTCCTTCGCGCAGAAACCTCAGGCTGGGCATAACTGCCCTGTTGCCAAATGCAGCCTTTTTGCGTTTGTGGGTCTGCTTCAAATATCTTACTCCTCATGACTAGGAAAAGGGCTTGTGCACCCCAAGGGGTGGATAATTTTCTTCCTGTGTGGGCGGTTGCTTTAATAAAAGATACAATCTCTTCTTACAAACTTTGTCTCTTTTAGTGGAGAAAAGGCAACAGTAGTTTTCCTGTCATGCGGGTGGGTAAAGTGCAGGAATTGTCCATCTGCATCCCAGTCCTGTGTCTGCGCCTTACCTCTCTAGGAAATGGGTGGTGGAAAAAAAAGACCCCTGAAGCAACTCCTACCACCAGTTTTTTCAACAATTAAGGCATTTTGTTTCTTTCTTCCTAGTGCATTTGGTGCCTCACTGATTACTAAACCTTAAACCGCTTTCCTTCCCTTGGCTACCGTGCGTTTCATCTGTGCTGGTAGCAGCAAAGAGCTGCTGGCCAGGTGGGGTTCCCACGTCGGCTCCTTCCCCGCAGCTGCTGGAAATGCAGGTCGTGGGGACGGTGTCGTTTGCACGTGACCTGGGACAACTCTCCAAAGACTTATCTGGACTCAGGATGAAGACGTAGCTCATGCACTGGCCTTCCTCCCCACAGCCGTCAAATTGCAGTGACTCACTCCTCCACCCCACCGCTACAAGAGAAGTGGGTTTTGGTTAGTCCTAACCTTGTCATTTGAGGGTTTTGGAAAAAAATACAAGAAAACAGCAGCAAGCCAGCCTGGCAGTGCTGTCTGTGCTGAAGGTTTGCCACCCCTCGCTGGCTGGGATCTGCGCTACAATCTGCAGCCACCAATCCAGCTCCAATCTGCTGGAGAAGCTTATGAGCTCCGGCTTCAATATTAAGGGGAGCAAATTACTATTGGAAGGCAAAATCCTGTATCAAACCAACCTGAAAACCAAACCAGGAATGAGGGTGGCACCTGGAAGCGCATGCTGAGCCTGGGGGAGCTGGACACGAGACATTCAAGCTGAACAGGTGGAATTGGCAGCGCTGCCTTGCTTGTGTGTCCTGGTTTTGGCTGAGATGCAGTTAACAATCAGCTGAGGGTCTTGCCTTATCTCCAAAAAATGCAAGGACAGATCCATCTAGCTCAAAGCCTGTAAGATGCGACTCTTGAAAAATAAAGGCAGCGGGCTTTGTTCCTTCCGTGAAGTAGCTCAGTGGCTTCATTGCGCCTCTGGAGGTACAGCATGGGTGAAGTTGGCTCCTTTGTTTAAAGTCTTCACCTTACCATCAAGACTATTATAAATCCCAGTGTCAAATTAAATGTTGTGATACTCTTACCCCGATTCTGTCTCCTCCAAGTGGCTGTTCATTTAAAAAAAAAAAATCAATTCTGTCATAATTCTCCTTGCTTGCCTTTCTCACAGATAATCAAATCCAACTCCTTCCTCTGGTTTTATTACTGAGTGCTGCTACAGAAGGTGATTAAGGGTTTTTTAACTGGCAGCTACAGAAGTATCGCTTTCATTGCACAAAACGCGTGATGGACATCGAGAACACTTTCAACCAGTTGTTTGCCTTGTTTGATTTGTGTGGCACAACTAATGTAATAACATCTTTGCAAATTACATTAATTATGACTTTCCCTTGTGTTATAGAAACAGAAAGAAGAGCTTTTTTAGAATACAACAGCAGCAATTCCTCATGTCCCATACTTTGCAATGTTCAAACCAATTATCACGTCAGTAAAAACATGAAAAACAGTTTCACTGTTACGGGCGTTACTGAGAATACACGGTTGTAGTTGTTGAAAATGTGCTATCTACATTAACACACATCTTAGCGAATGCCAAAAGAATTTACTTAAAAGGATCTTGTATTTTTCAAGCAACCGCGGTGTTAGTAATAACCACTGCAGTGATAAACAAGTGCACTTGCTTCTGTGGTCATGACTTAAATTCTGCTTTCAAGATGAATATCTGAATTGGCTCCTGTTGATTGATACAGATTTAAAATCTGTATTGTCATAAATGTGAGTAAGGTTTGGCTTAGCAGCTAGGAAAACATATTTAAAGCTGGGGAGAAATTAATATGAATAAGCGGGTGTGTGAGGAGCTGTTTAATACTGCTGGAAGCAGAAAGATCAGGTTTCTTCAGTTAATACAAACAGTACATTTGCATCCACATCTTAAGACAGGGACCGAGGATTGACTAAAGGCTACTGTATAGATGTTTTTGTTGGTAGGATTCTGTCAGCAAAGACTGCAGTAGAAAGCGAGCCTGTAATGATAAAACTAATCTTCTTCCTAGAAAGCTAAAATCCCCCAATCAATGTAACTAATACAGTAAAAAACTCTACTGCTGCTGTGAGTTGTGCATGTGTTGGGGGCTATTTTGCCAGCGTTGCTCCACCAGTAGGAGAGCATTTTTCTTGTCCTTGTAGCTCATGGCAGAAGCCTGGCACTGGCATCTGCTCAATCACACTGAGACCAGGGTGGATTTGGGTGGGCAGAGGCAAACAGCAAAGTGCTCGTGGCGAGGGCGCCGAGTGGCGTGTTAGACCGTGGGGCTGTTTGCCCTTGGTGTGATTGCTGGGGCAGGTTCTAGCCTTTTGGCCTGCAGCTCTGCCTAGTAACAAGAAAGACAAGCTCTCGGTCTGCAGTGTCACCAATACTGTAATCCGGCATCATCTGCCCCCAAGAACGGCGGTCCCGCTGCCCTGCCGCCTCTGCGCTCTTCTAACCCCTGTCTTTCACAGCGGTTGCGTGTTCAAGTCTGCATGGGGCCCCATCTAGATCAAAGACGATGACTTGCTCTCAGCCTTTCGTTAGGC
Source organism: Buteo buteo (assembly GCF_964188355.1). NCBI lineage: Eukaryota > Metazoa > Chordata > Aves > Accipitriformes > Accipitridae > Buteo > Buteo buteo. The sequence goes on along the minus strand of NC_134182.1, from coordinate 4,516,811 downwards.
TGTTTCCCATCGAGCTCTTTGCTGTGCTAAATTTATCCGAAGAAACTTCAAAACGGGGAAAGCTCCTCCGAGCAGGCTCCCGCCAAGCCCTGTTGTCCAGCGCACACGCTCCACCAAAGGTTGGTTTCCAACTGTGGCTTTGACCATGGATGGAAATCTCCACCTGAGCAGCCTGAGGGTGGCTGGGTGGAGCGGCTGTACGGTCACGGAACTGGGAGGAAAATTTGGCTGCCTGAAGTCTGCAACATTACTTTAAATGCGATTAAGTGTTAAGCCTTGTTTTAGTTATAAAACTTAATGAAACACTGCTATAGAGGTGTTTCAGGAGTCCTGCTGGCCTCCCTTGTACTTTGTAAAGTTCCTGAACGATTCTCTGCCTTGTTTTGGTTTAATTCTCACGGGAAAAGCTTAACCTTTCAGTAAACACTGACAGCCGGCACAATGTTGTACAAGACATGGGAAAAGAGAGCAGGAAAATTCAGAAGAAACATAAGAGGGGATGTCCCCGCCCTGGTGACCAGAAAGCAGCTCTAAGTGGCAAAATCACAGGACTTAACATCAACCTGATGTTTTCTGGATAACAAAATGAAGCTGATTTACACCGACGACTAAATTGTGTTTCTACTGAGTCCAACTGTAAAGTTGCCGCTTGCCATCAAATTCAGCGTCTTGGATTCGTACGTGCAATATCCCCTGAAGACAGGGGACCCAGCTAACTCACAGCAAGGTCAGCCTTATTTTTCTTTATGAACCAGCCTGTCGTTTCACGGTCACACTTACAGCGGTGCTGATACGGGTGAGGTTGTGCTGGCACAGTGATGCTGTCATCCTCCGCTGTGCTGTCACTTGAAAGCAGGCCTGATACACGTCGATAGTGTTGACGTTGCGCCTGATTTGTCACATGCCAGTAACTCTGCCCTGCCCATCCTCACATCGAAACGGTCTCTCGGAGTGACGTTTCTGGACTCTTTTATTTAATTTTCTCATCCATGGAAGGAGTCAGTAAAGGAAGCTGGGAGACAGATGTGCAACTGATACAAACACAAATCATCCTAACGAGCTGAACTAGTTACAACAGCAGAAAAAATTTACCTCTCTTCCCAGGTCAGAAATTGAGACCTGCAGCCTGACTCGCCTGTACCCGGCCTGAGTGCTGTCATTTGCTTCCAGAAATGCAATTTCTGTATTTTCAGAAAGGGACGGTGAAGGTGCTTGGCCCAAGGGAAGAGCTGGGGGTTCTTCGGCTGCCCAGCAGATGGGATCTCGAGTACCAAAGAGAGGGAGGATGTTCATTACCCACCTTGCTGGCTGCTGGGTTTCTTCCTGGGCATCTGGGTGGCCCAGGGTGGCAGAGCACGAGGCGCTGACCTGGTCTCCCTGCGTAGGGCAAGGATGCGCGTTGGTGATGCTGGGAGGTGACGTGCCCCAAAACCAAGCGCTGCTGCATGCTGGCGTGTGCAGACGTGGCACGGTATCAGCCAGCAAAAGCCTGGATAGGTGTAATCCCTTGCATTTCATCTGCCCTCTTCTTAGCAGTCACTTTGCTTTTTTATTATATGGGGTAATAAATAAACTTATATTTTTATATAGTCAGCAACAACATAGCTTGAGGGACTTCCCAAGAATCTGAAATCTGATTGTAAAAACAGACAAAACACTCCAGTGGTTAAAAACTCAGGGCTGTTCCTTGAACTTTCACCTCATTTTTTAAACAAAGTCGTCAGCCGTGATTGCATCCAGTTTGAGATCATTGCCATAATTAATTTTAATTAAAATATATTTAATTTAAACTTTGAAAAGTTTTTTTAATGTTGCTGCATAGTGCCAGTATTCATGTATGACAGAACATTACTCACATGCAATTTTGGAGTTCAGTGTTGACTCATACAACACCCGCTAGCTTAGCCATGCTTTGAAAATTCAAAATACGCTCTTGCAAGTAGGTTGCAGCGAATGCCAATACAATGATTACATAAGACAGAGGAATCTGCTGTCATGCATAGCTGCAATTTTGTGAAATAACACATCACACGTGTCCTCGCACATGCCAATAGGTTTTTATGGCATACTGTGGATTGATTTTTCTGTGCCCTTATCGGTCTATTCCCTGATCTTCTCAGTTTGAGGTGGTGATACAGGGTGGACAGGGCTTTGATCCACACTTCTGAAATCTCTGTAACACTGGCCATTTGACTGGCAGATTTATCTCCTCCTTCCCCAAACTGGAGCCATCCTTTAGCAGTCGCTGGCTCCCAGCAACTTCCAGCCCTGACTGCTGCGGCGTTCGCTTTTGGGAAGCTGTGAAAAACAATGAATACAGCTACAGCTGACTTGAGAGTCAGAAACATCTGGTATGGTGATAAAAATGTTCCTGGCAGACCAGTAGAGGCCAGCTTAATAGCTAATTGGCTTTATTCTCACTGAGCGGTATCTATACGTTTCTTTGGAAAATGGCTGTGGGGTCCAAGCAAGTGATATTATTCCCTTCCCGCCTCATATAAAGCTGACACAGAAATCAGAAAGGAAGCAAGTGTAGAAAGGTGTGATGCTATTGATTAGCTTATGAAAATACCATTTGGATTTAGTAGAAAATGAAACAGAAGTATTTCTTTTATATATTTGAAACAATCAAACAATTCTGTAGACAAAGCAAATTATTTACTCTACAAATCTCTGTATAAGCATGTCACCGTGTCTAGGTAAGGCTGCGAATAACATTAATTGAAAAACGTATTGCTTCTCTTCCTGAAATTTACTGCCACCTTGAATTAGTATTCCTCATGGTAACCGCTTGTCAAGCACACGGCCAATAAATAGCACGGGTGGTATAAACACAGTTATGTGATCGGGAAGTTAAAAAAGCTTTGGCAATGCCTTTTGGGGGGTCTTTCTGTTTCTCAGATGAAGAGTTTTTCCTACCCACAAAACTCTAAGTTATCTGTATAAGCCCATGTTGGCTCAGCCAACAGTTCACCTCTGTTCTGCGGATTTTAGCCACATGAATCATTTCCAGTTCCGCTTTCCTATTGCACTGATTTTCAAAAGGGAGCAAGCGCGATCAAGAATATCCAGCGTTACTATTGTTATTGCTAAACCAAATGAGAATAAAGTTGAAAAAGCTCTTGAATGGCCTCCTGGAAGCCAGTGTTTAACTCCTGGTGTTGGGATGAGAAATGCAGATTTTTCTACACCCTGGGAAGCATCCAATACTAGTCTGCATCAGAACTGCTGAACAGACTGGACTTTGAGATCGAGCCAGAAGATTAATTCCTACTTTCCTGTCACAGCCTCCTTCCTCCTGGAACTGGAAAATGAGCCAAAACCCCCTAAGCAGTGTGTCTGGCCTTTGCTGTTGGCTGCCAGGGCCCTGGGTGCATCCGCTGCCTTGCTCCCGGGACCCCCTTGCACCCCATTCCCATCCCTGGCTGCTCCTCACTTGCTGGCCCGATATCCCCATCTGGTCATGGACCCAAGTTGCATGGCCACCTCTCCCATCACTAAGCTGCTTCCTGGCACGGCCACCCGCCTTCATCTCTTGGGCAATTCATCCTGGCTTCCCTTTGATAAAAAGCAAAAGTTTGGTTCGGATCATTCAGAGTACTTTATTTTCAGTATAATTGGGGAACAGGCTAGCATTTGTCACGTAGGTACAAAGAAAGGTGTTGGAACTTTGTATGGTGAACAGGGTGACCTTTACTCAAACGCTACCAAATTACACGTAGGTAAACAAGTAAACCAGGTTCAAGACAAAAGGAGGTGGTGCTCCGTGAAAGAAGTGGTGGACTTTAGGAAGTTTTTCCCAAAGGGTACTGTTTGGATGTAAGATGTTTTTATGAGTTCAAAAGGAAGGTGGGAAAGTGCTTGGAGGAGAGACCCTTTGGTTACCAAAAGATGAAGTGCACCAGGCTAAGGAAGCCCCAGAGCTGAACGTAAGCAGAGGGTGGGAGAATATTAGGGAGCAGAAGGATCACATACGCTTATGCTGTGCCTGTCCTCCCCTCTCTGGGCACAGAATGATGGGCCAGAGGGATCCTTGGTTGAAGCTCACGTGGCTGCCTTGTCACCTCATGGGTGGCTTTCGGGAGCGAGACATAGCCTCTGGATGGTGGTTCACAGGCTGAAGTTATCCCTTGCTGAAGTCCTGCCTCTGCAGAGGACAAGTTAGTGCATTTCCATGCTTAATGATTTAGTCTTCAAAACAGTAAGGTCTGGGGCAACACTGCTGCCCTTCTCCTGTGGAACCTGGGCAACATGAAGCAGTTTGTTGGTGATTGATTTGGATGGATTGCCTTATTGGTGCCTCAATCTTTGGGTATAGGAACAGTGAATAATAGCAAAAATAATTTTTAACTTTATTTGACTGACTCTTTGCTTAAACATTAAGTAAATTCATCATCTTAGTTAATTAGAAGTGATCTTTCAAAGCTAACAGAGCAAAATGACCTTTTGTTGGTGGGTCTACTTGTAGATCTATGAATAAAGATCTACACAAAGGCCTAATCCTACTTCCATTGTAATTTTACTCATTTGCGATGTTTCTTTAGCTTAGAAGTTATACAAAATAAACTTGTTTTGTCTAACTTATCTTTCATGATTTTGCAGAATGATCCAATGAACCCTTAAGTAAGGGATCACAGTTCCTATGCTTCATCCCAATCCATTGGAACTCCAAAATCCAAGCTGCAGTAGAGAGAGGAAAAACAACAGCATGGTTTCACACTGCCTCAGAGATGCCTGTGGAATAACCTTCATTTTATCCACTTGATGATCTCGTTCCATGTTTCCAGATCAAATCTGATTTGAGCAAGACATCAGTTCAGAGAGAATTAAATACATTTTTTTTTCATCATGATAATTAATTAAGACTTGTATTTCTCTCAGCCAGCTGAGTTTGTCTCAGGTTTTTCTCTCTGGTGCACCAAGGGGGTCAGAGCCAGAACTGATGTCAAGTATACCAATATAGCACAAAATGTTAACAATGATTTGCATTTTATTTTGTTTCTCGTCAGGTTTCTGTCTCCCCAGTGCCTCTCTCAGGATGAGGGTGTGCTCTCCATGTGGGCTGGAGGCTTTCCTCCACCCCCAGGTTTTGGCCAAGGCAGCTGCTATGGCTGGAGGCCCCGGGCTCTCTGGAGGAAGGTGAACAATGCAATTTTTTAATGCAACATCTTTTATGTATGTATTAAACAGAAGTAGATTGGTCCTCAGCTATGGAAGAGGCTATCCCCATGCGGATGCCAGAATGTATGAGTCCTCTGGACAGCTAGATTCAGGTCCAGGCAGTGATCCCTGCCAGCTGTTGCACAGATGTGCCTGTTGGAAGCATTTATAGTTTGGGAAGGTAACAAGTACCATACAAGAAAGTCCTCCTCTCTTTGCCCAGGGCACAGCCCTCCAGTGGGCTGTAGTACCAAACACTGCTGATTTCTAACTAACTCTCCAAATAATATAAATCTAAAAGATTTATGGCGATAAAGTGTAATGATCTATGGAGGCGAATAGCTGGTGCATGCCTCAGAGCCTGATTTTGATGTAAGTTACGCTGCTGTAAATCTGGAGTGACTTTGAAAATGCTGAGGGATACGACAGAGAAGGGACGTGGAAAGGAATGCACCGAACAGGCAGAGCATGCAGGTTTGCCATCAGGATTGCTCGTAAGAGTGGGGTCACCATGCTGGTTGCTTCTCTGCAGATGAGTTACGATAGGTTTTATAGCAATTGTTCCTGTGCTGGGGACAAAAGACCTCTAAAAGTTTCTCCGGTAACCATCCTGGGAGCCCAGGCTCAGGCTGACTGGGAGAAAAGGTGCTGGAGCCTGAACAACCCTCTGGTCCCTTCTGCCTCCTTGGAAGGGGCAGAGAAAGCCCCCCAGGTTGCGCTGGCAGAGGCAGTCCCTATCGCACAGGGGGAATAGGTGTGCAGAAGGCGCTTTTGACTTTGTGCGCCCAACCGGAGATGTTCGCACAGACTCCAGAAAAGAAAGAAATTACTCTGGGGCAAATTCTGTCATCCTAAACCAAGCAAGATGCCCAGCAAAATCCTGGAAAGTTTACTCAAATGAGGATTACTGTGACTGAGCCCAGCCATTTCTCAGTACTCTTCATCTTGCTGTACCTCCAGATACTCTAACCTGAACATAGCCCCCTCTTTTGCTGGACTCCATGCACACCTATAACAAAGTAGATTTATATCCAATATTTAGATATAATCTTACACTTAAGTTATAGATATAAAAAATATACATATATATTCACATATAAAGTATGTGTGTACACACTGTATATAAGTATATATATACACAGACATATAATAATCTAAACTTTAAAAGACAAAAAAAATTTAGGGGTGGAATACAGTCAGTAACTCATAGTGTTTCTGAAAGACCTATATGAGGATACCCCTGAATATGTAGGACAGTCCAGCTCAGAAACCTCAACTTTGATATTTTGAGTGGCATATAGAGAAAATCTCTTGCAGTGGTTAAAGAGTTGTAAACTGCTGCCGAGTGGTAACCAATGCTACATGCAAATGTGGAAATGGCTTGTTAAGTGTAATGTTCAGTGATAAGTGTTTTGATTACAGTCGTTTTAGGGCAGTCTGATATATGGCAGCAGCGAGATCGAAGGAATGTTAATGCCACCTTGGATCATCTCAAACCTTGGGTCTGGTGGGAGATAGAGAAAACCTTTTTCTCCTGGATAGCTTTCAGTTTTAGACAACTCTGAATTATTTGGGTTTTTACAGGTGAAAGAAAGGTCAGGACAACAAGGTTATTAAAGCCTGTGAAAGCTGGAGGGCAGAACCACCCCACCGGCAGACACAGGCACAAAGGACCCACCACCAGCTCTCCAAAACTCGGTGGGCAGCCTCATTGGCTGAACTCTAGTCTTACACTAGAAAAAGCAGATGAAATCCTGGTTGTAAAAAATTACTTTTTCCCCAAGGATGTAGATGCAACATTTGTTGTGAAACTATTTTTTCTGAAGACACTGGAAGTGAGACGGGAAGAAATGGCACGCTGTTGGGTCTTCCTCCTCGGCACCAACTCTGTGCAAACTGGCCTCTTAAAAGTCACTTTGCCTACAGATTGTGCACTGGAGGAAAGCCTATGTCTTATCCCACCTTGTCCCCTCTCCCACACTGGATTTGGGCTTTGGGGGCCCTTGCCAGGCATATCCCAGTTATCAGATGTATTTGCAGTAATGATCTCTGATTCAGTCCTCTTCCCCCCGCCCCGCCCTGGATTCATACAAGGATGAAACACTTCATTTTTTTAAAAGTACAAATGTAAAGTAAGTATCAGAATGTCAGAACGTGGGCAATATACATCACTAATTTCTGATGTTTTAATGAAGTCTGTGGTCTCATCCCTGCACTGAGCAGCTGCAGTCAAAGCAGCCAGCTCAGAGCAATGTCAGGCTCATGACTGAATCTCGTACAGTTTTTTCTGCTGATTCTCTCCATTGCGTGTTCAACACAGACTGTGCTCAGTGAACAGAACAAGTGGTTTAAGGACTATCTTTGACTGCTCACCAACATTTTGTCTGCCCAGAAAGAGAGCCGTCAATAACAACCTGGGGAAGGACAGGGAGAAGGACTATGTGAAATTGTCCGAAATTGTCCCCATGTGGCTGAACGGGGAAGAGGGCTGAAGAAGCAGCTGCAGGAGGGAAGATGGATGGAGGACAAGAGGCTGGAGCTGTAGAAGCAGCAAGGGCAGATGGAGGGAGGATGGACCATCAGGAGGGAGGATGAGGAGTGAGATGCACAACAGCAGCATGCATGGCACAGCTGGAGCCAAAGCCAAGCCTGGCTTTGACATTCAGGGTTCCAAAGAACCTCTCTTTCAAAGTGTCACTGCTGTGGCTCAAACTCTGAAGTCTCTCTTTTGTTATCAGCGTTTCCAGTTGAACTAAACGTGCAAAGTGAAATTCGGTAACATTATTTTGCTCCTATTCTTCAGTTCCTGACTAAAACCAGCCTTAGATGGGGATCAGGACATTTTCTAGACCTATGTGCACAAAGGCATGTGATCCTGCACGGAATTGCTTTCTGTCCTTTCCATGTTCAGCCCATCCACTATTTTAGCTGGTTTCTAACAGTTTGTAAATTCCCATTCACATCTGGAAACATCCCTGGGGAGCTTCCATCTGCCACTCACACTGGGATGCCGTGGTGATCTGTGTCTAAGAGGTGCTGTGCTGCACGCTGCTCTGCTGCACAGGGACCCGCCAGCTCTGCTCGAGCTGCTTCAGGTGCCAAGACTACCCAGCTGAAGAGTTGGAGATGCCGCTTGAGCATCGCAAGGACCATTCCCCAACAGGATATATTAGCCTGCGTAGAGGTCTACACCACCGGTCCCAAAGAACATCATTATTAGCATGACTACCCCAGATACCCAGCAGCTCCGTGATCAACAGGTTTAGTGTTGGCAGGTCAGCTGTTGGCGCTTTGATAGTGAAGTGGATTAAAACCTTGATAATCCATGAGCGATGGGCATTGTGAATGTGCCTAAAAGAACTGGCTTTGAGAGAAAAGGCTTCCTGCACTCAACCAGGACCATTAGTGGCATACGGTTTGCTGGCCGCAATGAGTACATGAATATATCAACCAAACAAAATGCTGCATGATCATTATGCTGCCCTTAATCAACTGGAAGGCACCTTCCTGAATGCCACAGAGAAATGCACCAGCTGGTGTTGAATAGGCTTTCTTCTCTCCAAATAAGACCGTAATCGACAGGACATCTGAGTCCAGCTTATTTTCCAAGGCCTCATCCATCTCCTGCTCTGACTCATGAGATTATACCCAGTGTCAGTGCACTGAAGAGAACAAATTTTATTCCATAGCTGGGAGTTTCAACACAGTTGATCCTTCAGGCCAGCACAGCCTGCCCAGGCAATGAAAGGGTGAAAGAGTATGTTTTGTCTACAGAATAAAGGCGGCCATTTCAATCACCCTCCTCTCCCATGCCTTTTATAGTCTGAGTGATAGCAAGGTCACAGGTTGATACTTTTATCTACTTGGTATGCCTTCATTTCATTTCTACACATCAGCCACGCAGAAACAGCTAGCAGGAGCCATGCCAGCTCCCAGACACATGGCGATAAGGATTTCAGTGTTCATTAGCTGAAAAAGAAAGTTTAGCGAAAATGTGGGTTTGGCTCTCGGAGGCAGTGCAGCAACAAGACACAAGGTCTTTGACCATTATCTTTCTAATATTTCCAGCCAGGGAGCCTGTTTGAAATCCTTGGCTGGAACGGGCTGTGAGTGTTCCAGCTTGGTGCTGGAATACCATCCACATGGGAGTGGCTTTTCTTAGCTTGCTTGAAAAGTTCATTGAGAATTGTTTTGCAGGTACCAAACCAGCCATTGCTATTTGCTTCGTACAAGGACCGCGTATCTTGAGTTTCTCTTGTATGAAGAGATTATCAAGCAACTTCATTCAGGAATGGATGTTCAGCGAGCACCTCCTAAAGCTGTCCTCCCAGCAACAGCCTTGGAAAGCTTGTGCATTCTTCTTGCTGTTGGGCTGAACATTAGGATGGCATCACCTCAGGCTCACTGGCCTCTGTAAGGCAAGTCCAAAAACATCCGACAGCAGAGCCACAGCATTTCTGCGCTGTTCCTAATTCAGCCAAAAACATGATGGCAGGATGAAAGCAGGGATTAATAATAATCCCTCTTCAGGGATTATTTCAGAGTTGCTGAACCCCAGCCCACCACGGTGCATTGATGAGATGCTGTTCACCCCTCAGTCCCTCCCTGTATCAACCCACCTATCTGTTAGAGGGGAATATAATAACCAGCTGCCTCAGACGGTATTTTGAAGCTAAGTATTTGCAAATGCTTGAAGATATTTGGATTAAAGATAGGCTAAATAAAAGCTGATATGAGAAGTAAAGCTTATAATGTGCAGTAAGACCAGGGGCTAGATTTCAGGTTTTTCACTGGACTTTAAACCATACCTTTTCTTTTGAATAATAATGTAAAACCATAAAACCTTTGTTACTGAGAGGCACCATAATAAGCATTTTGCATGGAAATCAAAATAGTTTCTTTTAAAAATCCTCAAGATCTCTTTAAACTAAAAAGTCATTAATCAGATATTTAACCCCAGATTGGAACTTGAACTATTGCCATTTGCCTTAAAATTTTAAGCATCGGTATAAAAATAAACCACAAATAAATTAATTTCGAGTGCTGCAGAATACACGGACACAACAAGTTGAAAGCCAATTGTTAAACAAGCAAGTACTCTCCTAATCATAACAAAAAGAGAGCGCCATAACACAAGGTGAAAATAACCAGAAAGCAAACAGAACACACCATTGATTGAGTCCTTCATTATCTAGGATAGCTTTTAATGGAGGATCCTGTGTGTGTGTCATTGCTCTTATCTCTCCGAAGGCAGTATGCACACACTGTAAAAATCAGTCTCTTCATTTTCTGCTTGAAAAGATCATTGTAAAAAAAAAGTGTCAGGGAGTGGAGGTCATGCTGATTTATTGGCAATTAAACCTGCAGGATTTCTGCACTCCTTTCAAAACAAAGTATCTCTGGGTAATTCAGCCTGGCGGATTACATAGTAGGCTATCTACTAAAAGGCATGAATCTTTTTGTTTGTGCACAACAGAAACAATTGACTTGGTCTTATTTAGGAAATTGCTACTATTTTCTGTAAGGTATTTGTATCACCCATGAAGAGAAGGAGGTAAGTTATCTCTTAAAAATGCAAGATTCTTTCCAATAGTAAAAATGCTGGTTTTATTCCTCATCCATTGTTGAGGATAGCAAGTCTACAGATAAACTTCCTCCTGCTTAAGAGTGACTAGGTGATGGTGCTAAATTTATAATCCAAATGCATTGCTAAGGAAGATCACATTTGCTTTACTCCGTGGTTGATTTATCCATTCTTGAGTAGGTACTTCTGCAGGAGCTTTCAAACCAGGCTGAATCGGCCTGGTCTCTTTGTGATGATATTCCAGCTGTATCATTTAGAAGTCTGACAAAAAGTCACCCTCGAGTGACATAGCTAAACTGGCAAAATGTTCACTATTCTGTTTTGGCAGAACCATCTCACGCAGGTTTGGGGCTTTTATTATTTACTGAGCTAGCATAAGCTATACCAAACAACCAGATGCAAGTATGATCCATATTCCCACCCAAAAATCTCAAGCTCTTTCTAACACAGATACCTTCTTACCTTTGCAAACATTTTTGGATATCCGATATCATGGAGTCTTAATGTTTCGATGGTGATTCAATGCGTATTTCTGGTTTTGGACAGGCAACACGCAGCGTGGGAGGAATACTGCAACCAGCACTGAACATCTTCCCCATCAGTGCAGTGACTTTGGTTGGGAAAGCACCTAATTATTAATTTCACTGGATAATATTGCTCCTAAGACTTACTTTATAGTTACCTGCTTGTCTGATCTCTGAATCTATACTGCAGAGATAGTCAGTGGGGAAGAGTGGGTCTCAGGCGATGTTCACAGACCCTCAATCTTAGGAGGAGCTGTTAAGGGGGAAAGAAAAAAGCAGAGAGCATATTCAGCATATGAGGGACTTTGGACCTGTGTGTATATAGCTACAACCAGATCTGAACAAGAACTTCAGCACCGGGTCCCATTCAGGACGTAGCGAGAGATGACAGAGAAAGAAAATGTGGCAGGCAGCAGGATGGTGGGAGAAGAAATGCTACGAGTCCTGCACTGCACCGAATCCCTCGTGGCTTTGCCTAGGGCGAGGGAAGAGATCAAATGCTAGACGAGGCCGGTGGTAGGAGAGAGCAAAGCGGGAGACATTCCCAGACAGAAACCGCAAGCAGAAAGTTATGGTGTGGGAGCTGAGTAAGCAGACACACCAACCTGGAGAAATAGGAAGTCCCTTTGAAGTTATTACTTCAAACAAGCTGCCAATGCAAATCGGGGAATGCTGCTTGCAACAAGAAGTCCTAGAAGAAGCAGGTGTCCAACCAGTGCCGGACCGGCATTTCTCTCACGGCGTTCCTGGGCAGAAACAAAGGTTAGCCAGAGCCTGCCAACAGCACCCTGCTTCGCTCCTCCGGAGGAGACGCCGCCGTTCCTGCCTGGATTAACCTGACCAACTCTTCTTATGCCAGCTTTCCGCAGGGTGATAGACCGGCGGTAGGTCACTGGAATCGAAGTGCCTGCAGTTTCACGATGCGAAGTGCTGAGGCACTGTGAAGCCCGGCCGACCGCTCACACACGTGGCAGAAATCCCAGTGCAGTAACTGGGGCTCGCTGGCTCTCGTGTCACACGTCCATGCCACTGGACCCCCAGCACTTGCCCTTCTGCTTTTTTAGCAGTTCTTTTCTTGGCCTTGCCAGCTCTCCATGCTCTGAGGTCACACCTAAGAGCACCGATCACGCGTTGTGTTTCGGATGACAGGGTGGGTGAGGGGCTTGGGTGAGGAGGTGCTTTCGTGGCGCTGGGTGGCGTGGGTCGGGTCCGGCTGATGTGGCCCTCGGAGAGTCCCTGCCGTGTCCTCTCCTCTCGGGAGAGGCAGACTGCAGCTGCTGGGAGGCAAGTTTCATCTTCCCAGTGCGTTTGTCCTCCACGTACCGGGTCTGGATGACCATCCTCTCTGCCTGGGGAAAGCCTTATCCCACCATGCATGTATAAATGCCACCTGCCATCAACACCTCGGGTCGAAATAAGAGAGAAAGTCTGAGGATTTTGACCCTAACACAGGGGAGGTAGAAGGGCCTATTTTCTGCCCAGAGCAGGAAAAAAAACCCAAACCACTTCTTCTTTTTTTTTTTTTTTTTTGCTTGCACTTCACCACCTGTGGTGAGCACAAGACAAGCAGAGCCGTGACTGTGCCCTGAAGGGGAGAGGGCAGCCAGCCTCTGGCAGAAACCCTGCAGGAGCTGGGGAGGAGAGCTGCCGCGATGAGAGCGGCTTTGGCAAAGCGGGCACGGCGTGCCCTCGAGTGGGCAGTACCTTCAAGGAGAGCCCTGGAGCCGGGCCAGGAGGCACCAGCAGCCTCTGCCGAGTCCGTCCTGGCTCTGAGCAGGAGGTGATAAGGGTAGGGTGGAAGGCATCTCCTGCCTCCGCCTCTGCAGCCTGCCTTCCCCACGCTTCCCACCTTGGGGGGCTGCAGGAGATGCTGCACGGACACCCCGGGGAGCCCTGCGGAGACCCACGGTGTAGCGCCGTGACTACCATCTCCCACCCCTTTTAAAGGTCTGTGCTGGGAAACGGCACCACGTCCTTGTGGTGTTTATTGGATGAGTTCTGCTTTGCTTGGTTGCCGTGTTGCCGTAGGTTTCCCTTCAGTAGCTCTGGTGCTTGTCCTGCGTGCGGTAGAAAGCCGAGATGGAGCAAGAGGGAGACCAAAGCGGCGTGTGGGCTTGGACTGCCAGCAGCCTCAGGCCTCCGTCGTGGGACAGGGTAAATTGCAGGAAACAATGGTTTAATGCCTTCAGGCTGAAATTTGGGGAGCAAGCAGCTTTCAGGGATTTTGCAGAAAGCAGCCTGGCAGGGCATCCTCCACGCCGTGGCTCTCCAGCTTCTCAGGGGCGAGCAAACGCGTGGCAGGACGACACGGGCGGCATTGGCTCCGTCCGATACCGTTGCCCCCAGCCCTCCACCACCTCCTCCCTCTTGCTCTCACAGTTCCCATGCAGGATTTAGCAGGCAAAGTGGATGATGGTAAGGAAGCAGGGACCAAACTCGGTGCAGACACCGGAGGACTGAGACAAACACAGGTTCCTCCATCATCCGGCAGCTGCCTGGGCGCTAAGGGAAGGCATCCTCGTGCTGGCTGAGGTCGCTAGTTGGGAGTCAGCACAGGCAGAGCAAGAAAACGCCAGAAGAGGTGTCAGTGCCCTCATGATGACCCAAAAAGGCCGACGGTGGAGGACCGTCCCCGCCTGTTCATGCAGGGCACGTGCCCTTCTCTCCAGCTGTATGTTTGGTGGGGACCAGGAGAGCCTCGACCCCTGGCGTGCCCCGGCTCCTGCGTGAACTCCAGGCGCAGATCCTTGCGGCAGGGTGGAAATGCCCCAGGATGCAAAGGGTGCTCCGGCAGGAACGCGCTGGGTTTGGTAGGGCTGCTCCTGGGGGCTGTGGTTGGTGGGAAAGCCAACACCCTTGAGAAGCGACCCTCCCACCGTCGCTGTAACGCTAGGGATGCTGAATCGCGTATCTGCGGCACGTGCCTGTCCTGAACCTCGTACCTGACCTGGCAATGCCCGCTCAAAATGCTCCGTACTCCACCTGAGCTGGGTCAGCTCCGGGTCCTCCAACACTGCACAGACGAGCTGCTGCAGAATTGCAACTGTGCGTGCACCTCTAGAAGACATAATTCTGCCTATGGCATGTTGCTGAGATGAGTGTGATACGAGGCAGAAAGCTGCAGCCTTTCTAGGGATTGTGCTGGGCTTTCTTTGGCCTCCCCCGACCCCCTTCCCCAAATCCACTGCTGCAGCCACCGGGCACTTCACAGGCAGCAGAAGAGCGAAGGCAAATCTGGTTGGTGTTGGAGGTAAGGGCCTGACGCAGAACGTGCTCCAGAAAGCTTCAACTCTTGGTTACTGCCTTTATTGATACAGAGTTGCTGGATTTTTAACAACGTAGTAGGGTTTAAAGCCAAAAAACCCTACCCTGGGCATTTTGAGTAGTAGAGAGGACCAAGGAAGATAAATGTGACAACATTTTTCAGGAGGTGTAGAAACTTTTTATTTCTTTTGCTATGCCCTAGTTTAAATAAAATGCCGGTTCAAAGGCCAAGTTTTATTTTTTGTTCCCGTGAGGGGGTGGTGACTTTGGGGCACTTTCAGCTTTTATCTTTTTAGGTTTTGGTTGGTTGGTTTGTTGTTTTTTTTTTTTTTCCTTCCACTAAAACATAAAGGGTAAGAGGGAGTAAATTCCTGCTGAACTCAGCTTGTGTTTTTAAAGGGTAAATGGGAAAAACCTGCGAGCGGCTCTGCTTTAAAGGCCAGGGTGTAAACGCAATCAAGGGCTGAGAACAGGTACCACCCTCAGCGGCCCACACCGAGCTTTTCACGGAATAAATTGAAGCCGAAGGGCTCCCGGATTCAAACTTGCTCTCTTTCAGGTTGCCGCCCAGCCGGGCAAAAAGCAAAGCAACACACTCTGATTCCGACAGGCAAACAACGCTCTGCTCGGGCCCCCGCTTGCCCCCCCGCCTCCGAAGCGGCTGAGGTGCGGTAGCTATCGAGGCGAGCTGCAGCCGGCCGAGGGATGGGAATTTAGGCAAAAGAGCCTGTTACGGGCCAAGCGTTGCTGGTACCAGCAGCGCTAAGTCTGGTTTTAATGGTTTAGGAATGGAGGGTGCTTTCAGCTTTAGTAATACATAATTAATATAAGTGCACTTCTGTTGTCCGCCAAAGGGTAGGAAGGGCCTGGGGTAACCTCTGAAGCCGTAAAAAGAAAAGGTTGAATGAATCGTAATGTATTCAATCAGTGGAAGTGAGGTAGGAGCGAAATGAAAGTTGCAGAGGACAATTTATTTTGGTCAAAACTGTGCGGTTGGACTCCGTTTCTGAAGCCGGTGGTGCTTTACGGCGCAGCGGCGGGAGCCTGTACGTGCTGGGCTGAGCCTCCCGGCCGCTGGATTTGATCCCCTGCCCTTGGGAGAATATTCCGCCTGCTATAACCCTGGGCCTGATTCATGCTCGCTCTTAAAAAAAAAAAAAAAGAGAGGTTGTTCTCTGAAATTATTTCAAATTAAAAAAAACAAAACAAAAACCCAACAACTGGTTCCTGCTAACATGGGGTGGGGGAATTTCCTTGAAACCTGTTCCCAGCCTCCCTTATAAATAAAATTACTGCAATGCATCACGAGGCAGGCGAAAGCCGAGCGTCCTTCAGAAGGCAAGGAAACCTTGGAAGGGCGCGCCAACTTTTTTTGCAGCGGCAGAGCGGCTGCAACCCCAAATTTCCCCCTGCGAGCGACTTCCCCGGGCGCTCTTTATTATGTTGTAAACCCGCAAAGCGTACGCGGGACTGTAAAACCGCCGCTTCAGCAAACAGCAAAAAGTTCTCGCCCTGAAAAGCTTAAAAGCCGAAAAGGCACGAGTTGGGAGCACAACGCGCGACAAGGCAGAGCGAACACGGCGGCGGCTTCATCTTTGTTAGGAGGACAGAAAAAAAAAAAAATAAGAAGAAGGTTTAATGTCATGGGAGAAATGAGGAAAAAAACGTGTGGGGGAAAAAAAAAGCGCGGGGCGAGGGACCGGGCAAAAGTACACCGGCGGGGGGGAGAGGAAAGGGAAGTGAAACTAAAAGGAGGATTTAGGTTTGAAATGTGAGGGGGGGGGGTGGAAACTTTTCCCGAGGATGCTCAGGGATGGGGGGGCTGGTCGGTCCCGGGAGGGGGGGGGGGGGGAGGCGGCGGTGCCTTCGGCACCGCCGCCCCCCCCCCCCCCCTCCCGGGACCGACGGGGCGGTCCCGGGAGGCGGTCCCGGTGCTGGGGGTGGTGACTGGGAAGAAGGGGGGGGTTGTTCCCGTTGCCATGGGGAGGCGGGGAGGGCGGTGCCGCCGCCGCTGCGCAGGGAGCAGCTGCTCCCTGACACATCCCCCCGCTGCCATATTGTGTCCGCGCTGCCGGCCGCACGGCTTCATGACCGCGGTGAGTATTAAAAAAAAAAAAAAAAAAACCGCCCCCCCCCTCCTTGCTTTCCCCACGCCTGGTTTGGTCGCTTTTTCTTCTCGGGGGGGGGGGGTTTAGTTGTTGGGTTTTGCGGGGGTGGGGGGGGTGGGTTTTTTTTGTTTTTCACGCTGGGGGGGGGGGGGAATGGGAAAGCGCGGGGAGCGGGGGCCGCTGGTGCCCCCCCCCGCCCCGGGGAATGCTGCTGCGCCCCACGCGTGGAGGCGGAGAAGCGACCCCCCACCACCACCTTTTCCCCCCCGCGTGGGAACAACGCGCGGCGGCCGCGCTTCCTCTTCAACCGGTCTCGATGACGATGCGTGGGGATGGGGGTGGGCACGGGGCGTGGGGACACCCCACCACCACCACCCCCCCCCCCCCCCCCACGCCGTGGCGGTGCCGCCACCCCCCCCGCCCCGCAGCTCCTCCTCCCGGCGCGGCTCCGCGAAGCTTCCGTCTGTCCGTCCGTCCGTCCGTCTGTCCCTGCGCGGGTTTTACGCGGGTGAGCTCCCACGGCAGCGCAGGCCCGCGCTTCTTCCGCGCTTCCAACGCGGATGGGGACCGCCCGGGGCAGGGACCCGACAGCGTGGGCCCCGCCGTGCCCCCCCCCCCCCGCTAATTAAACCCTCAAGCGATTTATTTAACTAAACAAACACCTTTTTGGGGGTTATTCGGGTGCGCCCCCTTGGCCCTCAAAACGACGGGAAGCCCCCACGGGTGTGCAAAGGGTCTGTGGTTTGCAGAGGTGAGGGGAGGGAGGCGGGAGATGGCGTCACGGGGGGGGGGGGGTCCCGCATTTTGGGGTAAACCACGGGGAAACTCGAGGCGAGGCTGGGATCCGCACGTGGCCCTTCGGAGTTTTCCGGCTTTTTCGGGGGTTTTTGGTGGAGTTGGGCGGTGGCGGCGGAGGAGCAGCATCTCGTTGCCCGCCTGGCTTACTGCTGCTGGGGGCACACGCGTATTCCTGATTTCCCAGTTTATATGGGAGCGGAAACCGGCTTTTGTTCGGAAAGGTTTGGGTTTTGACAAGGCCCAAACAAAGAGTAAAGAGGACAAAGAGTTAAACCAGAAAATAAGGAGTAACCTTGAGCGAGGCCCAATGAACTCACCGCCCTGCCTTGGTGCCCGCCGAGGGATGGTCGTTCTATGCAAAATGTAAAGTTAAAAATGCTGAATTACGTTGGACTTGAATGCTCTGAAGGTAACTTGATTAGGTTTGCGGCCAACCTGTGAAATCAAGATAATTTTATATATAATATACTACATATATATGTACACACACACACGCTCCGGATCTCGTTATTGGTGGAGTTGCATTGAGATGGACTTTGGTAACGGTTGGGTTGTAATATGTTGACACGTGAATCATTTAACTTCTGTTGTGTTTCTTGGTTTGGCGTCTTTTTACCCTCCTAGAAGTCTGGTGCAACGCTACCTCTATGCAAGAAAAATTAAGCTGGCATTATCTTATGTCAGAAAACTTGAACTAGTTTGCAGTTGTGGCTTGTCTTTTTTTTTTTTTTTTTTTTTTTCCTTGGCAGGTGCCAACTCACTTTTCCCAAGTACTTGAAGAAGGGAAGTTCTTCCCAAGAACTTCCCTTCTACAGAAGGCAGTTGGACACATCAACTCTGAACTGAAAGCTATATAGTAGCAATTAACACGGCACAGAGCTTGAGCTAATGAACTTAGCCGAGTGCCAGGGTATGTTATTTCTGAGCTCGGCCGCGTGCTGCCGCAGCGGTTCGGCTTCTGCTGGGGCCTCCCTTAGTGTCCAGCTGCATGCCTTGAGTTTTGTAGAAAGAGGGAGGAGACGGTAATTCTCACTTTGTACGTTTGAGTTGCCTAAAATATGGACGGGACTTTTTTGTGCTCTTAGCTTTTTTTTCTTTTTAAATGCGCCCGTAAACAGAGCGGTGCCGCTGTACCCGGTGGTGGAGATGCTGTTGGCTGTAGCTGCGGCGCTGCCCGTCGTGCCCCTTCAGTCGTGCGGCCCTGCGTGCTCTCGGGGGTCTTGCCGGAATAAAACCGGGGTGATGTCTTTGTTGGCAGTGTCTTGACCAGAGGATGAAGTTGTGACCCCCTTTGGGTGCTGCTGCCAAAGCTGTGCTGGAGGAGCTCCGCAGGGATTGATTGCTCAGCCCAGAAGTAAGATTTTTTTTATTTATTTTTTTTTAAATCCAAAAGGGACACCAACCAAGGAGCGTGCTGCCTCAACAGCTCCAACCGCCACAGGTTTTCTGCTTGAGGAGCCTTCCCGTGTCCTCTGGGGAGCTCGGGATGGAAGGCACCAGCATTGCCAGCAGCTCTCTCAGTGTCAGGATGTGCCAGTCCAGTAAGTAATGGAGCAGATACAGGGACGTGTAATGGTGCCGTTGAACGAGAAAAAGGACTGCTTGGCGAGCAAGTGTAGTGCCTGGGAAAGAAGACAGAGGCTTAGGGGCAGGTCAAGCTGATTTTTACCATCTTTATTAACCACAGGCTCTGTCCGCCCAGTGCAGCAGACTTGAAAACCTGACATGTTGAGCAAAGGCAAACTCAGGGAGCGAGATAGTGTGGCACCTGAGGATCCTGTGTATGGATTTAGTTTAAACTGGTGAGAAAGCGATACAGTTCTTGTGTGGAAATGTTGGTTCCCATAAGAACAGCAAAAGTTTGTGCTGGCTTCACTGGGGTTGTAATCCCACCTTCCTCCCCCATCATCGCTCCTTGGCTACTCATTGCTGGGGTTAAAAGGAGCTGGTATTTATGAGAGAAAATACCACAGGCACTCAGAAGACTTTTTCCAAATGCGGGTTCACGTTACCTTATCGGAACGAGCCGGACAGTGGGATTATAGCCAGCGAGGTGACGGAAAGTAGGGGTGCTGGGAGGAGTGACGGTGTGCCCACAGCCACCCCTGCTGTGCGTCTCTTCTGCCGTTCCCTTCAGTGGGGTAGCCATACCGCACCGCCGCGGTGCGGAACGACCTGGGTGAAACACAGCTTTTCTTCCCTGGCTGTAAATCAATGAAAAGCAGCCTTTAGTCCCCGTAAGCAAAGGCTGTCAGCGATACAGGTGCGTACTCACTCCTTCTTAGCACAGGTGTAAGTTCTGTCCGTTTTATTCCATTTGGCTCCTTGACTTTTCTTTTTATGGCTGTCACTCTTCCTCCCCCTCCCGTTAATGAGGTGTATTGTGTATAAGCTCGCGTATAGGATGTCAGCGCATCGATGGTAACTTTTTCTGAGGGAGGTAGATGGAGGCGGCGAGCGCCTCATCCCAGCGCGTGTGCCTCGCCGCTCGACAACCGAAATGGTGTTGGGCAACTTCCTGCGCCGAGGCGCTGCTGTCGGCGGCACTCGGTGACTCACGCCAGCGCCCGGCTTCGTCTCTCGACAAGCGCGGGCTTGCAGGCTGCAAACCCCGTCCGCATCCCAGCGCCGCAGCGGAGAGGGACGGTTTGGGTGCGTGTGGCGTGTCTCTTCCCAGATCCAGCGGCTTCCTTGTCTCCCAGAGGAGACACCCACAAGTAAACCAAGAAAACCCTGAGATGCTGCTTCGCTTTTTTTGCTGGCTGGTCCTTGGCGTGTGACGCGTGTTTATTCGTTCCCTGTCGTATCACACGTGCCTTCTGACTTAGTGCAGGCTGCGTGGTGATGAATTCTCCATCCCATCCTCTTCTTGCTGGGTAAAAGCACGCAGCGATGCGCCGGGACACTTGCAAAATACCATTTCAGTCAGCAAGCAAGAGACAGCTCGCCCGTGCTTTGGTCATAAATTACATCGTACAGAAGAAGTGCTGTCCGATGCCAGCCAGCATCTTATGACCCCTGGTACTCTGCCTCCTCCGTGTAAAACGTTCCGGCTGCGGAAGCGCGAGGGTTGGGTCACGTTCAGGTTTAGGGGGTGCTGCTGGGTGCTCCTTAGTGCCCAGAGGTCTGCGTGGTTGGCAACCGGGAAGACTAGCCGTTGTGTCTGGGGTGGGAATACCCGTGTTACGGACCGGTTGCTCATGTACCAGGACTATTTTAAGAGAAGCCTGGAATTTGTGCAAATAAGAAGATTTATACCGAAAGTCAATGATGTGGATTTTGACCTTTTTTGTTTTTCCTAGCGTGTTCAAATTTTTTTCTGGTATGTTCAAACTAGACTTAGAGCTCCCTACTTTTTCCTCGAAGGTTAGGGTATGTTAGGGACTCCATTAAATTGGCTACTGCTGCTGCAGAAATTGCCCCCCACCCCTGCGCTTCTGCACCCTCTGTAATGATTAGATTATAAATTGGGAATGTTTTCACCCATTTCCCACTGGCAGAAAATCCTAATACGATTTACTCGGGCCAGCGGTACCCGTGTACGTTGGCTGCCTTGTAGGACGGCAGTCGTGGTCTGAGGTGGCTGACGCCGCTTCTCTGAGCGTGCTGATGGGATGGGTTTGAAATGCAGGGCTGGGTTTGAAATGCAGGGCTGGGCTGAAATCAGGTCTACAGCCTCCAGCTGCGGCAATTACGGGGCCTTCCCCCGCGGCCGGTGACAAACCTGGTCTCTGCATTACAGCCACAGACCCGCGTGCCTCGATGTGCCTTTGAACGGCATCATTGGGTACCTTCGACTTTATCGGCGTGACCGCGTTTTCTGTCTATTAAGTGCTGGATGGGCGGTCTGCGGGTGATGCTGCTCAACCCTCGTGTTATTTTACTTACGCATCTGGGTGTCCCACCGTGCCATCGTGTTTTTATTGTGGTCTTCGTGATGTGTGGCTGGATGTATTCCCAAAGCCCATCTCCTGGAGCAGCTTATCTTGATACCAGGCTCAGGCTTCGTTTCTTCTCTCGGATTATTTTCAGTGCATTCCTACTTTGCAGTTTGTAGCTACTTTCAGTTTCCCGGTTCACGTGCGGTCCCCTGCTTGCTTCCTTTTTAACGCTCTCACTGGATTGCATTGTGCTTAGATTTGGGGCGAGCGTGTGGTTGCCTAAAAGCCAATTACTGGACGCGGAGAGAGCTCGGCGCCTGGAAAACTTGCACAAAGTAGAGCTGAGTGAGTGGGAGCTGGGAAGCTTGCTGCCAAGCAGCAGCAGCGATCACTCACCTCTCATCCCCTGGTCTGTGAGGACCATCACCAGTTTGGTTTGGTTTAGGGATGCTGAGTCGTCAAAAGTAGGAGCTACTATGCTTTTGGGCTTTTGACCGTGCCGTACGAGAAATGTCAGACGGCATCTAGTACTTTGACGGTCTAGTTTTGCTAGCGAGGTTGCCTTTCTTCTGTGTTTAGAGAAAATTCTATCTTCTGAAGCCTTCCGTCTGAAGGTGTACCTCAACATACAGACCCTGTATGATTAAACTGGGCCATTTTTCCATACAACAAACCTGCTTGGTCCAGTTGTTCCAGTGTGGAGTCGCCGTGTAGAAGAAAGGATAATTTTATGCCACAACCATTATGAGCAGAGGGATTATTCTGATATAAAGTAATTTTGAAACAAAAAGCCAAGTTCAACAGCAGTGGAGTAAAATTGAGAGCAAGTTGGCCAGGGAGGTGAGCGCAGTGAAGAGCATCGCTTTGCCGTGCCTGTGGCTCTGGAGGAAAACTCGCGCTTTGGGAGCAGGAGCTGGGAAACGGCAACCAGTGACAGCTTCACCATCACAAAGTTGTACCTGTAACGTGGCGGTGGCTTTGTGTTACGGCTCCGATGATGCTTTTAAATGAAATCTTGCAGGAGGGTCACTTGGGGCGAAGCTTCAAATTGTTGGTTTTCAGCTGAAAATTGGGAGTTCTGGTACTTTAAGGCTGGAGAAGGCAGAAAAGCTGGATGGAAAATATAGCATTATGTTTTCTAGTGTTGGTAAATTGGTACTGACACCAGCTGAAATGTAGCTATATTCATTTCTATTTCCAGAGGATGGTAGAGAAACACGTGGAAGGGTTACCCTGGAAAGGGAATTAGCATCAGAATTATTTTGCAAGGCATTTGCTCAAATGGCTCACTTGTGAACGTATCAATGGCTTACATTTTTTTTGCATTTTAGTCCATTTAGCAAGCAATGTACTGAATTTAAGGAACATGACCCGAAGGCTTCTTTTGAAAAGCTACTATTGGCAGTAAAGCATTTTTCTTAAAAGCACTTCTTTTTTTTTTTTTCCCCCCCCCCCTTTCTGTGACACCAGGGGTTTTTCTTAATAGTTTAGATTTCACTGCTGGTTTTTTTTTTCTTTTTTTTTTCTTTTTTTTTTTCCCACTTCCCAATTTCTCTGTTAGACTGTTTCCATGAGCATGTTTTAAATCTGAGGCACAGGGAACTGGGTCCAACAGTGACTGCAGCCTTTGGAAAGGCTTCACAATTGCAAAGTCTCTGCAGGCAGCACTGGAATAAATGTCCCAGAGGCTCTGGGCCATGCACAGGGTCTGGACTGGGGTCTGGGCATGTCTGAGTTTACATATCATTTTTGTTTCAGATACTTATTTCAATCACAAAGCCGCTTGTGTGTGTGTATATGTGTACTTAATAAAAAAAGGAAAACTTGTTTCAGTACAAGTTAGATCTTGGATGAAATCTCTTTCTCTCACTCCCTGCCTTCCCCCGGGCTATGATAAGGGTTTAATCCCTTCCCTTTTTAAATTTTGCAGCATTTCTTAACTTTTCCTAATATTGGACCTTTTCACTGGGTTTCGTTACCCGCCCCGCTGCCTTTAATGATATCACAGGGTGCAGGAGAATATTGACATTAAAGGGGTGTTAAACTGAGAGAGGCTTGGAAGTATTTCAGCAAATACCTGGAAAACCCGTCTTCTCCTTTGAGCCCACTGATGCCGAGGTTAAAAAGAAACCCCTGAGCTTATGGCTTGTCCAGTCCTTCATTTTTTTTTTGTTTTCAGGCTGGCTTCAGGAAGCCTCTAACCACCTTTTTAATGGGTTTTTAAACAATTATTTTGAATTTCCCCCCCTTTACAAGCCAAGAGGAGTGGGAAGGGCCCCGCCTGCCATTGTTGCTGAAAAACTCGGAATAAAGAACTTATCAACACCAATTTAGTGTAGATAAGCAGAGACTTCTTTATTGACGGCCGGGTGGGCGGGTGAGTCCTCTCACGAACCACGCACACCTGAACACCAAAATCATACACCTTATATTAAACTTATTCATACATATTCATTAGATTTCTGAGAAATGTTATGCATATTCATTAGATTTCTGGGAAGTTTTTAGCATATGTTAATGTCCTTTACGCAGGCGCAGTGAAGGTTTCTGGTGGTCTTCAGAAGCCCTCTGGTGGTCTTCCATAGTCTTCCTCACTTTGTCCGATAGTTGACCTCTCTTATGTGATTCTGCGCAGTACGATTTTCGCCATCAGGTATTAGATTAACATAAAAGTACATTCAATGTTAATTCTTGAATTTAACATTTCTAGTGATTGGCCCGCAGTCACACCACCTTATCAATATTCTTATACTAAAACAATCATTGGTTAATCTCACTTAACTCTACTGATTGGAATCCTCGATAATTAGATCGAGGTGGGAAGGGTAAGGGGTTTCCAGGCAGGAAACTGGTGTCCATAACGGTTTCCTTAGTTTCCTAAAACAAAACACTACAAACCAACAAATCTTTGTCAAAGTTTCTGTGGTTAACTGATTTCAGACAATACTTGAATTCTTATAGTTACACGTGGTACATTTTCTGAAGTTCCTAGGTTCCTGTAACTACATTTCAAACTTAACACTCCCATACCTATGCTTCACAATTTTCTACTTTTTAATCAAACCAAACTCTTTTATATAATTAGATTTTAATTTCTTTATCAAAATATTTGCAACAATATGCTTGTTATCTAAGTTCTAAATGTTCCTACTAGATGATTTTAGCCAATTTCTCTGGCCTTGATACAGGGCTATACAGGGGATTTCACAGCAGCTGTTTGTTGTTAGTTAAATGTGTAAAATGCAATATATATATAATTTTGCTAAAATATTTCTTATAATTCTATATTCCTATTAAAATTGAATATGATTAATTCTAACTAATAACAAATATCAATAACATGGGCATGTCTGAGTTTACATATCATTTTTGTTTCAGATACTTATTTCAATCACAAAGCCGCTTGTGTGTGTGTATATGTGTACTTAATAAAAAAAGGAAAACTTGTTTCAGTACAAGTTAGATCTTGGATGAAATCTCTTTCTCTCACTCCCTGCCTTCCCCCGGGCTATGATAAGGGTTTAATCCCTTCCCTTTTTAAATTTTGCAGCATTTCTTAACTTTTCCTAATATTGGACCTTTTCACTGGGTTTCGTTACCCGCCCCGCTGCCTTTAATGATATCACAGGGTGCAGGAGAATATTGACATTAAAGGGGTGTTAAACTGAGAGAGGCTTGGAAGTATTTCAGCAAATACCTGGAAAACCCGTCTTCTCCTTTGAGCCCACTGATGCCGAGGTTAAAAAGAAACCCCTGAGCTTATGGCTTGTCCAGTCCTTCATTTTTTTTTTGTTTTCAGGCTGGCTTCAGGAAGCCTCTAACCACCTTTTTAATGGGTTTTTAAACAATTATTTTGAATTTCCCCCCCTTTACAAGCCAAGAGGAGTGGGAAGGGCCCCGCCTGCCATGGGTGCTGCCCTGGGGGAGCATCTCTGGGTGCCTTTTGTCACCCGGGGGGTGCAGCTGCCCCCTCTTCTCCTCTGCAGACAACGGGTCCCGGCTTGCCGAAATCTATGGCCGAGAGGCGGTTTTGTCCTCGGGAGACCGTAATGCCTTTAGTTGTCTTGGATACGTGACATCATATAGTGTTGTAATCAAATATAGGCCTTTCGCAGGGCCCGGGGGGGGGGATTTCAGCTGACCTCCAGCCTGCTGTGTGAGGTGGGCAGGGGATGGAGGGGGGCAGCCCCAGACAAAGGAGATGAGTGGGGGCGGAAGGTTAAATTAATGGGGGGGAAAAATGGTCTGGTGTCATGCTTTTAATGCTCCCGGTCAAGCGGATGTGGTACTCTTTATCGATGGGTTTTCACTAGTTGTGCCAAGATTTTTTTTTGGTTGCCCTTCCCTCTAAACGTGCAAAAACTTACAGCTGGTCCTGTGCTGTGTGTGCGCTGGGTTGGAAGTTTATCCCAAACTTGCGTAGGTGAGCAGCGACAGTCATTTATTTGTGTAATTCTTGGGCTGTTCTAACAACGCAATACATACATCGAGGTATTTAAGTTAGGACAAGCCCTGGTGTCGATATGCTTCCCATAAATGCAAGAGAATATGAAAAATCAATAGAAGAGTTTGCTATTGGTGTAGTTGCTTGCATGCAAAAGCACGTACCCATCTTTTAAAATACTCTAGCAGAGCCTGTTTTAGTCAGTACCAAAGTTGCGTATGGAGTATGCCAATGCCCCGGCTCTGTAACTAAGGCTGCATGCCCTGAGCTTGTTGCAGAGCTGCTCTACATTAAATGTAAGTGTGATATGGCTAAGAATCTCTTCTCCTGGGTTAAAATTGTATTCTACGCCTCAGACAATGCATGGTAAGATTTTCTTTTTTTAATTTTATTTTTTAAATCTGGAGGGGAAATTACTGCACTGTCAGCAGGTTTCAGGTCTTCCCACTAGTAGCAGAGGTGACGTAGTTGCTCGGCTGGTCCTACAGAAATAAATAGGTACGTTTAGTTGTGGAGAAGGTTGTTCTAACCTGGGTCACTGGTGTTGTGCATGTGCCAAATGGCACCTTTCATCTAACACCACTGGAGAGTAGAGAAGGGTCAAGCAGCAGCTCTGCTCACACGCTAACTTGGCACGGACAGGGCTGGGGCATGTTCTAACGAAAAGGCTGAATTCTTTCCTGCCAGGTCGGTGAGTCCAGGCACGGTGGCCATAGTACTAAAATGACATCTGTCCACTTTTATCCGCAACACTGCTGGTTTTGGAGAAGGTCACCTTTGGTGGGATGGAGCTGTCTGCTACGGCTTTGTCTCTTGGACCTGGGCTCTGCTAGAGCTGAGACTTCTTCGAGCAGACCTGCTGCAAAAAAAAAAAAGCGTGCTTCCCTGCTTGCCTGAGGACATGCCCAAGTGGACTTCCAGGATTGCTAAATAGTTGGCCTACGTTAAAGCAGCTTTATTTTCACAAAATGCTCACGCATCAAAGCATTCGCTTCTGTGGCAGAACACAGCGGTGCTCAAGGTCTTCCATCAAAACGAAGTTGTAGCTGGGATGTATATGGGAGCGTGCAAACCTGGTTTAACCCCAGGTGTGTTCTGCTAGGCTGAGGACCTTCCAGTCCCCATAACGTTTCCCAAACTTAGCTCTTCCATGAGTTTGAAAGAAGGTTGCAAAAAATATCATCTTGTCTTGCGACATTGAATCTCCTCCAATCTGTTAGGGCTTCTCTGAACCTGGCTGCTACCTGAATACACCTGCAGCCTTCATCAGCCCCTTTGGACCTGGGCTGTGCTGTTTGGGTCACGGGTGGCCTGGAAGAGCAGGATTTCACCGGCTTCGGGTGCTGGACTGGCATTTATTAGCAGGGAGGTCCTCTCCTGGCTTTTATGTGTGTTCTTGAGAGGTGCCCAAAATCACAAGACTGCTGGAAGGACAGTTGTCTCTCTCACTTCTTTTCTGATGCACCCTAACTTTTATTTGAGCAACCTTGGTTGACTTGGCAGCATTTTAATCTTCTTGCCCTAGAATCATAGTCCTTTGTCTATAATTACCATGCAAAATAATGTGTTCCTCCACTGCAATACTTTGTATTTGAGGAGTGGATGTTTTGTTGGCTTTTCTTTTGAAGGCTCTTACCAAAGGTAGACACTCGAGTTCCCTAGGGTTTAGATGGGTGATGCTCCGCATTCAGTTGCAAGCGTTAATACTAATTAACAGCAGCGTGCTGTGTTACTGTGTACTTATTGGCAGGGCAAAGCACACCGGACAGAACATAAACTGTTGCACCTTTTCCAGAGGTGTGCCTAAAGCGCGTTTTTTCTGCATTTGCGTGGCTGGAGGTTGCTTTCCAGCTCTGCCGGCGGGGCTGGGGCTGTCCCCGGGGGAATTGCAGCCAGTCTCCGGGCGTTCAACGCGCCAGCCGGAGAGCTCGGCTAAATGGTTGCCATCTGCCATCCTCCTTCGGTGAGAATTGGCGCCGGGGGAGCGGGAGGAGAGGGACGGGGAGCGTGTGGTTTGGAGATGGTTTTCTTGCAAGGCTTTTGCTGCCGCTGGAGGAGCCGAAGAGGCAGGGAAGGTGGCAGGGAGGGGATAAAGGAGGGGAAGATAAATTTCACTAAGTGGCCTTGCAATGCTCGTGTGCGCTCTTAACCTTGCCTTTCTGCTAGGTTTCCCTCCCCTCTCCCTCCCTGTTTCACGTCGGTGCTGCTAATTCAGCTTGGGTGGGAGCCCTGTGGAGAGCTAGTGGCCACCTCCAACCTTGTTTGCATCAACCTTTCTAGCCGGTAACAGTGAGAAACGTTATTAAGAAATCTGAGGGTCCAAGTGTATACTTTTTAACCTGATGTCTGCATTAGTGAGGTTCTACTATGCTCTCATCTTCTCACGGTCTGCTCTTCTTGCTCTTACTGTGGGTTTCCCGCTGAGTCATCCCTGTCCGCAAGCCCCTGCTAGCTTATAGCAGAGACGGCGTTGGTGAATCGCATAACCCTTATGTAGAATATTAAACCCCCGATACTGGAAGTGATCATCTTGAAAACGATAGCTTGGAAGCTGTGTTCTCACAGTCCCATCTGCTTATGGCCAAGCAGAACAGACAGGCAGAAAAAGAAGTCGTGAATTACGGATGTCATTAAGGGTCTCCATGAATGAAGAGGGGCTCTGGAAAGCACGTGTCTATTAAGTGGACCGCTTGTGTGTGCCTTCAGATGCGCTCCGGTGGCGTTGCTGTCCCTCCCTACCAGGCTGCTAGAAGCAGAAAGCACTGCTGTCTCAGCTAAATAGTTAGAGATGGTCCTATGGACCACGTGGTCCTTGGGTGCTTGAGAAGTGAGGAGGTCTTGGGGTCTGCATGGCTCTTTGGTGCTGGAGAGGTGAGGAGGTCCTATGGACCACGTGGTCCTTGGGTGCTGCAGAGGTGAGGAGGTCTTGGGGTCTGGCTGGCTCTTTGGTGCTGGAGAGGAGAGGAGGAGGTCCTATGGACCACATGGTCCTTGGGTGCTGGAGAGGTGAGGAGGTCTTGGGGTCTGGCTGGCTCTTTGGTGCTGGAGAGGAGAGGAGGAGGTCCTATGGACCACATGGTCCTTGGGTGCTGGAGAGGTGAGGAGGTCTTGGGGTCTGGCTGGCTCTTTGGTGCTGGAGAGGAGAGGAGGAGGTCCTATGGACCATGTGGTCCTTGGGTGCTGGAGAGGTGAGGAGGTCTTGGGGTCTGCATGGGTCTGGTGTTGGAGAGGTGAGGAGGTCCTATGGACCACATGGTCCTTGGGTGCTGGAGAGGTGGGGAGGTCCTATGGACCATGTGGTCCTTGGGTGCTTGAGAAGTGAGGAGGTCTTGGGGTCTGCATGGCTCTTTGGTGCTGGAGAGGAGAGGAGGAGGTCCTATGGACCACATGGTCCTTGGGTGCTGGAGAGGTGGGGAGGTCCTATGGACCACATGGTCCTTGGGTGCTGGAGAGGTGGGGAAGTCTTGGGATCCGCATGGCTCTTCAGTGCTGGAGAAGTGAGGAGGTCCTATGGACCACGTGGTCCTTGGGTGCTCGAGTGCCGAGACAGACGTTACCAGGTCTGCGAAGGAGCCCATCTGTGGGGTACGCCTTGGAGCAGCCGTGGTTGATCTGTGTCTAGGGGAAGGGCGAGCTTTTGATGGTTTTGCAGTCCCTTTGCAGTAGGAAGGCTGCCAACGTTGGTTTCTTCTTCAGACTGATGAAACTGCAGGGCAGAGAGAACTGGACAGAATTAGAGATTACAATATTCTGACACCAAGTGAAGTAAGGGTAGGTTAGCGTGGTATAAAGCATGTTGTGTCGTTGGGGCTGAGGTGATGCTGGCTAGGAACAGTGGCTCTCTCCAGCAAGGCAGCGCCAAAATTATCAGTTGATGGTCCTTGGTGTTACCAGTCACGTTACTGCCATCGCAATGGAGTTAAGTATTACTTCTTTAAAATAACTTTTCCTGTTGCATACTCTGCTGTTTCTATATTTAAACTACCCTTGATGCAGCATTCAGTTTAGACCTCTGGAGAATACCTTTTGAAAACTGCAGCAGTTACAGAACTGTGATTTTTTTTTTCTTATTTATTAGACGATACGAGTCTAATAATGGCCTTTATAGCTTTCTAGAAAAAAATATTTTAAATTTCTGCTGGTGTGTTCATGTAGAAGATGTGTGAGGTGGTGAACTAGGCACTAAGAAGGTAATGCGAGACATGGATTTTTGTAACGCATCTACTAAGAGAAACGTGGCACTGGCCTATATTTACTGTAAGTATATTGCTTGCAAATTATTTTTTTTTAAGTAGGGTATTAATTATTCTAATGATTCTCGTCTAACACATAATAGCATGCAAACACATAGCGCATTGACACCACAAAGCCAGCTGATTTTAAGAGCCAGTTTAATAAGTTAGTATGCTTTTTTTTTCCTTCTGTATTTTTGAGAAGACTGTGAGCGTGCCCAGGTCATATTTGTGTTGTAAAACAGACGTTAGTGCCCCATTTCACCAAAGGAATAAATATAGTGACCTAAAACTTGCACGTGTATGTGTGCATGTGCACGTTCTTGATCTGCTGGGCTGACTGAAGGTTTGCAAAGGGATATTTCATGCAACATGAACCAAGTGCTAAAATTACTAATACATGGCTGAGAGGTGTAAGCTAGTACGTAGCTGCCTAAAGAGGCGCTGAACAAGGAGCTAAAGTTACTTGTTATAAGGAAAACGGTGCAACTCACGTTGCAGCAGAATTGGGTTTTGTCTCACTGTATGAATTTTATCAGTAGCTCTTTGTTTGTTTTTTAATTTAGGGAAGGATTGAAAAAGTGACATAAGCATATGTATATATTGCTGTGTTTAAAGCCAGCAAGCACTGACTGCCAATATAAATCTGCTCTGATGGCTTGGGGGAGAAGTAAATTGTAGGGAGAGCAAAGCTATTTTTGACCAGCTATTTGAGGAGTTCGCTTTGCGCTTTGCTTTAATTTTTTTTTTTTTTTTTTTTTTTTTTAAATGACTGAACTGGTAGTTAATCACGCCTGTCCCTGCACTTAAATAGAAAATTTGGGGACGGTTTCCAGCACTAGTACTGGTAAGCATAGGTGCAGGTGTTACTGTCA
Source organism: Buteo buteo (assembly GCF_964188355.1). Classification (NCBI taxonomy): domain Eukaryota; kingdom Metazoa; phylum Chordata; class Aves; order Accipitriformes; family Accipitridae; genus Buteo; species Buteo buteo. The sequence continues at coordinate 4,485,941 of NC_134182.1, read as the reverse complement.
AAACAGCTTTGCAATAGCTGGTGCAAAAGCGTATGAGCAGCTGAAGAGAGGAGAAGAAATTGCTGGTGGGAAACCTGGTGCCTTTTCTGGGGGAGGCACAAATTCCGCACCCTATGCCTGCCCGGCACCAGGCAGGGGCTGGCAGGGCTCTGGCTCCTGTTGGGGAGCATAAAATGGATGTATCCTGTTGCCTTTCTCTGTCACCACGTCACGCCTCCGTCACGCACGTGGCTGCCCTCCTCCAAAATAAGGAGGCTGAGCAAATCCATCTCCGGGCGGGTTGGGCAGTGTAATTGCATGGACGCGGATGGGACAGCCAGACCGTGCACGCAAGCTGGCCCACTCCTTGCCTCCGCTTTGTAGGAGAAGGTCCAAGTGCACGAAGCCACGTGCTTACTAAAAAGCGTCAGAAAACATCCAGTAACTGCATAGAACTGTCTGGTGAGATATGATATGGAGACTCTCCTAGTCTTGCAATTGAGCTCTGGCAGTAGGAGCTAGAGCATGACACCAGAACGATAGCGTGTACTGGGATAGGGAACTGGGCTGGGGCTTTTTGGGAGGGGGAGTTCGGGGGTTTTTTACAGTTAATATGAACCTCAGCTTTGCTGGTAAACTGTATCCGTAATTGGAGTGTCTTAGGTTTGTAGCAGGCTGGTAAAGCCCCTGTGTGTATATATATGTGTGTGTGTGTGTGTATATATATATATATACACACACACACACCCCATCTGTAGAGTGGTTTTGTTGGTCTGTACTTCTGGTACAGCTATGTTGGCCAAAGCTGTAGGTGCAATGAAGCTTTAACATGGTCATGTCAGCAAGAAAAAACAGCTGTTGCCATAACATAGTTTGCTAGATGGTGCCTTTTAAAACTCTACTAGCAAGAAGATGTTGTTTTTTTAGCGTAATGCCTCTATAGCATGGGTAGTCCATTAGACTGTGCGTTACGAGTGACATTTTTTATAGATAATAGTTTTATGGTTGGGTTTTGGGTTTTGTTTTTTTTCATCTAGGGGAAAAATGCAAAGCAAGTGGTGTCGTGGTTTAACCCCAGCCAGCAACTAAGCACCACATAGCTGCTCACTCACTCTGCCCCCCCTCCAGGTGGGATGGGAAGGAGAATCAGGGGGAAAAAAAAAAGTAAAGCTCGTGGGTTAAGAACAGTTTAATAAATAAAATATAATAATTACAATAATAAAAAATATAATAACAGTAATAATAATTGTAATGAAAAGGAATACAGCAAAAAGAGAGAAATGAGACCCAAGAAAAAAACAAGTAATGCACAATGCAGTTGCTCATCACCCACTGACCGATGCCCGAGCAGCAATCCACCCTTCCTGGTCAACTCCCCGCATTTTATATACTGTGCATGACGTTCTATGGTATGGAATATCCTTTTGGCCAGTTCGGGTCAGCTGTCCTGGCCATGCTCCCTCCCAGCTTCTTGCGCACCTGGCAGAGCATGGGAGACTGAAAAATCCTTAACTTAGGATAAGCGCTCCTTAGCAACAACTAAAACATCACTGTGTTATCAACATTGTTCTCACACTAAATCCAAAACACACTGTACCGGCTACTAGGAAGAAAATCAACTCTATCCCAGCCGAAACCAGGACAAGTGGTCGGCTGTTATTTCTGCGACAGGTCTGAGCTGCCGCCCCAGCGGACGGTCCCCTCCGCAGGGGAGCCCAGGTTAGAGCAGCAAGCCCTTGCAGGAGGGGGAAAAAGAAGGTCTTTTGGACCTGGGCAGCTCTGTGGGACCCAGCTGATAAACTGGTAGGCTGGCCAGATCTTCCCCTGGTAGAATTGGGAGGCAATACTTGGGAATGATTGTGACTTGTAGGGTAAAGACTTCGTTTGCGCTGAGACCACAAATTCACTTTATGCCGATTTAAGTTTTGCAACTTTTTTTTTTTTTTTTTTTTTTTACTCTTTGGGCACCAAAGGCAAACGCTTCGAAATAGGGTCCATTTACGATATAGTGAGTATAACTAAAGAGTTAATGTGAGAGCTGAATGGATTAGATCCTACCTGTTAAGGCCATTTTCAGATTTCAGATGCTGACATCAAAGTAGCTATTATTTCTGTGTCCAAATTGGCATTTCAAGATAGATACAGCAGTTTCCAAGTGCTTACTATAAGTTCTGGTTATAAATGAGGGGAATTATCAAATGCTCGTGAGATTATTGGGGGGTTCGTGTTGGACCCTGGCTGTCATCAGCGGCTGCCGTATTCTTGCACGGCGTGGGGACGGTGCAGCCTTGCGTTTGGGTTTGGTGGGCTGCCACTGAACGTGATTTTGAAGGTTTGCATCGGTTTCTGACCATCTCCTTTGTTGCAGACCAATAAAGCTAAATGGGTCCAGTCACTGGAATGACTCCGGATAAGAAAGCTGAAACGCCAGGAGCAGAAAAAGCTGCAGGACTACGGCAGTGTCACGGGATGGGAAGCTTGCCCGACGCGGGCGATGCCGGCAGGCCGAAGGCCACCGTGGTGGACAGAGATTCGGCAGACGACGAGCTCACAAATTTGAACTGGCTGCACGAAAGTACTAACCTTCTAACAAACTTCAGCCTCGGAAGTGAGGGTCTTCCGATCGTTAGCCCCTTATATGATATTGAGGGCGACAGTGTGCCATCCTTCTCGCCATCCTGCTACCAGAACCCCGAAAAAAAATCCTCCACTTCCAAACCCCCTTACTCTTTCAGCCTTCTCATCTACATGGCGATCGAGCATTCCCCCAACAAGAGCTTGCCAGTCAAAGAAATCTACAGCTGGATCCTGGAGCGCTTCCCTTACTTCGCCACAGCACCCACCGGCTGGAAGAACTCGGTCCGACACAACCTCTCTTTGAACAAGTGTTTCCGAAAGGTGGAGAGAAGCCATGGCAAGGTGAGACCTGGCGGGAGGGAGGTGGATCAAGTTTGAAATTCAGGGGGAAATGGAGAAGGCTCTGTTGTTCTCAAGGACTTTTTGGTTTTTGTGGTTTTGGGTTTGTTTTTTTTTTCCCCCTCTGTGTCCTCTACACTTTATTTGCAGCCGGAGATGGTTTGGAAATGCCACTTCTGACAAATCACAGGATGACAAAAGTCACTTGGTTTTGTTAGTTAGCGCTGACCTGGGCAGAGCTAGCTGTGGTGCATCCTTTGGAAAGCTGGCTAACATGCTATTGCAAAGGACCCTGTTTCCACTTACTTACAGTTTTGTTAGCCTACAATACCCAGCCTGAAATTTGAGACATCTGTCTTAGGATATCTTTTTGCTGAAGCTTCTTAATCTGGTGCACTCTCTGTTCTCCAATGCTGAAATTTCAGGGTGTGTTCCTCCTTCCCTGCTTTTCCAGCACGGCCATGGCTACGATCGCACCGGGAGGCAGCAGAGATCGCGGGATGCCAAGCAGCTTCCCCGCTTGGCTAGCACAGGTGTTTCCCATTCGGGTGCAGATGTGGTCTTCTGCAAGGCACCCTTGCTTGCAGGCATGCTGTACGTACGTGGCCGAGTGTTTCTCAGTCTGAAAGTGACTCTTTTGCTTGTGATCTTCTTTTACACTTAGCAGAGCTCTAGCTTTCCAGTAACAATCTTAATTCCTGCATTTAATGTACTGTATTGCTTTAACCTCTGTCATAACCTAACAGTGTGTGTCTCTGCGTGGTGCAGGCACAAGCTTCACTTCTCAAAGTCGAGGATACTCTTTTCGGTACAAATTCTTTCTTCTTCTGAATTGCGTGATTTTACTAGTGACTTCCTTCCTCCCTCTCTCATTTCCCATCCCATTCCTCAAAGAGCCGTCTCTGACTTAAATAAACCAACAAACCACATACCAAAAGTCAACAAACAAATCCCGGACCCGTATGCGTGGAGGTCAGCCTAAGTGGTAACAGGCTTGTTATCAGACGTGCATGCAATGCCTGGCGTGCTTGACAGCCTCTCGCTGTCGCTAGAGGTCCTGGAGCCGAGTGGGCATCGGGAAGGACTGCCTTGTACCGGTAGGACTGAAAGTCACCGCTTCTCAACACGCCTGCTTTTACATTAAATTGTTAGGGTGTTGTTTTCCCAAGCAGCAGCTTTGCTCTGGAAAAAAAAAAAAAAACCCAGACTTTTTGCTGCTGTGTGGGGGGAAAAAAAAAAAAAAAAGACATTTTGCTGCTGTGTGGCAATCCAGTAACTTCCCCCATAGCTGAGTCCTGCCGAGTGTTAGGACGGGCTTTTACTGTGGCTCCAGGTGCTGTAACGGAGGAACTGAGATGCTGCAAGCTGTGCCTACGTGAAGGACGTGGATCTGAGCAGCAACCGCGGGTGGCAAAGGTGCCCTTAAAGTACTGGGTGGCTCTGTCCAGGAAGGGAGACGCGAATTTTGGAAGAATTAGGGCAGGGAAGGGAAATGTCCTAAATCAGTGTTTGAGTTCCTGCTGTCTGTGCATCTGCCCTTTAAAGCTCAGCTGTTTCCAGCCTGGAAACCCTCACGGTTTAGGAGTTACTAGTCAAACCTCATGTCTTGGCATTTGGGCGACGGGAGCTTGAGACTGTCTGGTCCTCTGCTTACCCTGGCAACTCGACCAATATTGCTGGGCTCGGCGGATGGCTCGCTGCTAGACGTGACATCTCTAGCAGGAAAAACATAACGCATAATAGCTACCACCAGTGCCAATAAGGTGATGCTGATGTGCTCTGTCAGCATTTTCGCAGGGCTCCAGAGACTGCACAGCTCTCTAATTCTTAAGAACAGAAACTGCATTTACCAAAAAAACCCGCCCCCCAAAAAGCCCCTCCTGAAACTTTGTCGAAGCTTCCCCATTTCCAACAAACATAGTTAAATCTTTACCCTCTGCCCTGCTTAGAAAAGGACCCGATGAGTGTACTGCTCCAAATTCTTCCTGCAAAATAAGTCCGTGGTGCACAGTGGGAGTTGATCTGGGATGATGGGAACGCTGCAGACCCCTTCGGCTGAGCTCCTCAGGTATCACTTCTTGGAGCAAGCAGCGGTAGCTTACAAGCTCATTTTGCTGATCGTGTTGCCTGTAACCATGTGCTAGCCACGTCTCTCGGCGCTTCTCTGAGAAGGCAAGATAATTTTGTATTTTCTTCCATTTTTTCGTTGTTAACGGCATCTTAATTGTGTCTCGAAGGGAGCACGTAGCCAGCTCTCGTCTATCCCAAGTGCCTGTGGAAGCAGAGAGGCCCATGGCACGTTGCATCAGAGGAGCATGGTTTATTTTGTAACGTCAGGGTAAGAAGGGTTTTAAAGCCTTTCAAATGAATCTGGGCTCTTGTATTGGAAGAGTGTAAATGTCTGACGGGAGGGGAGGGTCTGTGTCCCCGCATCCCGGGGCAGGCTGCTTTCTGACACCTCCTGGGCTATTGCCATCGGCTGTCAGCTACAAAATCATCGCCTGGAGCTCTGGCAGCAAAATTAGGAAGAGTGTCCTCACGTTTGCCATAATGCTGGTATTTTGATTTGGACTGGGAGCGCACTTCAGAGTGAATCTTCTGATTTTTTTCCCCACTTACCCCACATGAGCTGGCACTGCAGGGCAGTTTTGGGACCCGTGAGCTGCATTTGTTTTGGCTGGTGCTAACCTGGAAGAGGTGCTGCAGGAGTGTGCTTGCTGTGCCCTGATTGCTCCTGGACATTGTCCCCAAGACCCTGCTAGAGCAGATCCGAGTAAAACATCCAAGGCACGTGTGGGTGACCCCTCAGCACCAACTTTCTCACTCCACAGAGCTGTTTCTACCGAGCTGCACCACATCTTATTGCAGATGTAGCTGTGGATGGTCATTCTGTTTGCATGTATATTTTTATCAGCCAGCTAAATACCTTTACCCTGCCTGTCACAGCAGGCTGTGGCTGTTTGGGGGTCTAGGACAGCATTCAGCAGAGTTTGGGGGAAGGCCGTCCTTGCTTGGATCGCTGAAAAATATTGTATGTTATGGTTTTCTTTTAATGAGTTGAAGGGCACTGAAGGGAAAGTAACTGCCTTGAGATGCCTTATAAGCCAGCACTGCAGTCAAGAGGAGGAACTTCTCCTGCCATGGAAACAGGATGTATGTACGTCACATCTCTGCTAAAATATACATTACCCTTTCTGTATGCATATATTGTGATGCTGCTGTTATCTAAGTGCTTTGTCGAGGTTTACCCCAGGTGATAGACTTACGAGCTGAAATACTCTTTCTTATTACAGTTGCAGTTGAGCTCATGTCTGTGGTCATCCAGACAGACGAGATTTCTATGATTCTATTTCCAGTGGTTCTCTGGTAATGGTGGTTGGGAACTGGAGCTGATGAACAGCAAGGGGATGATGCTGGAGCCCGTCCCTGGGACACCTTGCTGTGGCCCTGCTGCCCCTGAAGATGTGGAGGTGTGATTGTGGGCCAGCGATCCTCAGAAGATACAGCTAATGCTCTTTGCATCTTAAGCACTGTCACGCAGCCTTGGGGTTGGGGGGAAAGAGGTCTGTAGTGGGAAATTGCTTTTTTTTGAGGGGGCAGTGTCTGACATACAGCACAGGAGGACCCGAAATGAAAAGCGGTTTGGAGTTGGAAGCCCTGAAGGGTCTCCCTGCTCTTTGTTAGACTTTTTTTTTTTTACAATCGTGGGTTTGGGGATTTTTTTTATTAATCGATACCACTGGGGAGAAAAGATGCGAGGAGGCAGGAGCAGCATCCACGTCAAGCATCAGTTTGGCAGGCCACTGCTTCCTCCGGAGGTTGAGGGGGGACGGGGCTTGATATCTTCAACAGATCTCCCTTTCTTCTTGGTAGATATGTGTTTTAGGGGTTTTTTTTCTTCTTTTAGTGTTTGTCTTTTTTTTTGACAAGAGATGTTGGTAAACAATTTGTGTGGCTGTTCAAATATTCAGGCAAAGAGCAGGTCCCATCTATAAAGCTGTAAAGATAGGAGAGAGATGTCTATTATCTGATAAACCTCTTGGTGAATATACAATATACCTCCATGCACACCCACAGTGTTTTCCAGCGGTTCCCCTAGCTGAAGTGGAAGCAGCTGGTGAGAACTGCCCATACCCGACGGAGCTGGGGCTGCTGCCCGGGGCTGACGCTCACGGAGGGCTTTCTGCTGTGCAGGGATGGGTGCTTCAAAATGCAGGAATTATTTTCCTTCATTTGCCTAGATAAAATCCTACAAGTCAAATTAGAAATGTTAGAAAGATGCAGAAAAGATGATAGACCAAAAAATAATCTCAGAACAATATAACTGCCCTGCTCATTTTGAGATGGAGAATCAAAACGGTCTGGTGGCTGCTCTGTGCTGACTCTGGAGGGATGTTCCCCTAGATGTTAAATAAAAGTTACACCTATATTTCAGCTAGCACATCAACAGTTGCCCCACTGTTGATGAGAAATAGTAACCTCCAAAGGCAGTTTAGCATTTTAGATCATCTTAGGCTTAGTCTTTGCTAGGAGAAATGGCACAGTCTTTTTTTTGTTGCCTGTGGTTAGACCGCTGGTTTATTTTAAAGCTGGATGCATCTGCGTTCTATAGGATTTCCAGCTCCAGTTGTGCGTGGCTTTTCCCCTAAAGCACGACACTAACTTCAGACCTGTGTTGGATTTCCACTGCGTGTCTTTGCCAAGCAGCAGATGTGAGCGGAACGGTGCACAGGAGCAGCCTCGTGGGCATCAGTCTCTTTTGCTGGATGTCTGCTTTTAGTAGAAATAATGGTGGGTGGAAGCGTGGTTTCACATTACATCTAACCCAATCTAACCACCCAGAGAAGTCGTCACCCTGTTTATTGCCTCTTGCCTTGGACAGAGTGTCTGTACGGCTTCAGGCTGTGCCCCAGTTGGGCTTGATGTTGCAATCCTTGTGTTGGGTTGTCAGGGCAGCAAGCTGGTGGGAATACATGGCTGGGAAGGTGAAAGAGGGAAACTAGCCCCATTCTGGCCGCAGGCCCCAGCTGAACCGAATTAGGTGTCAAGTGGAAGTCCTGGCCTAAAGTAGCAGTTAAAACGGTGTAAAGCGGTGGTTTGCTGGTCAAGGGAGTTCTTGCTGCTCCCTGAGGGCACAGCCTCAAAACTGCCAAAGGGAGAACAAAATTTAAAAAAAAGCCAGACTTAGGCAGGGTTGGGATGCTGGGGAAAGGGTCTGGATCCGGGAGAGGTGCAGGAAAGGGATCAGGGTGTCGGTCTGTCACTGAGATGAGGGATGAAGCCAGTTGGGAGGATAACCCCTGGTAGTACCTAGCTGGCTAAATCATCCTGCCAGCCACCATGGCTGTTTAATTAAAGGTAAGCTTCTTGATGGGTATCTTACAGAATGTCCTCAGTTTTAGCATGAAAAGATGAGTATAAGAAAGATTCAGGTTAAAAAAACCAAACAAACTCTGAGAGATGCTGCAGCTCGGAGATCTTTATGAAAGGCAGTGGCTTCAACTAAAATGATGGAGCCGCATCTCTTTCTCAGCTGGACCTCTCCCTGATTTTGAATTCTCACTATTGATAGCAAAATATTTCCTCTTTTCGGGAAATGCCCCAATCCTCTAGAAAGATCTTTCTGTTCAGGTGTAGAGCTGCCCCGTCCTTCTCCCATGTGCATGACCGCTCCTGTAGCATCTGTTTTACCCCCCAAAACCTGTCGCCGCTACCTGTAGAGCTGTCAGCTGACCTATCAGGTCAGTGATTAGAGAATTGTTTTAACTTTTCCTATTTAATTTTCTTCTTTATGTTGCAAGAATTAGCAGGCTCAAAACCCAGTTGTTTTCTTTATTTAGTAAATATGTGAAGAAACACTTGAGAGGAGCAGGATGTGCTTCATCTTGCTTAACTTTCAGCATATCAAATTTAATATCAAGAATGACTGTCACAGTGGTGCTTACATTGTTAGGTGCATCAAAAATACATTGATTAGGTTTTCAGGTTTTTGTGGCTGTGCATCCGGCAAGATGCTTTTACAGGATGGTGTAAAGTCAAATGAGTACGTGGCCATATCTAAGCGAAGGGAAAAGTGCTTTGGTTTCTTAGAAACCTGTTAATCAAAAGACTGCTAATCAATTCACTGATGCCTGGGCAGATCCTTAAACTCACAGCTGTATTTACCAAGTGTTAAAATAAGGTTTACAGCTTTCAGTGGACAAATGTGAATGGAAATGGGACTTTAGAGAAGGGGCTTCAGAGATGCTATCCCAAGCTGCCAGATGGGTGCTTCCATCCCGTATAACGAGGGTCTCAGGACCATACGCTCAGCTTGGGAGCATCTGCTTTCCACGCAGGCGATGGAACTGCCTGAGGAGGATGTACATCGGCTGTGCAGTGATGGATGCCTACGTCATTGTGCTGTGCTGCTTCCCTGGGAATATTAAATTAGAAATGACTGTAACAGCCTGGCCCTTGGATTTTCTAATTTGCAGTACTTCTTTCTTGCAGGTGAACGGAAAAGGTTCGTTATGGTGCGTTGACCCAGAATATAAACCTAATCTTGTCCAAGCACTGAAAAAGCAGCCTTTTCCCTCAGCACTTGCATTTTATACTCCGCCAGCATCACCACCAAGGTAGGTGAATTTTCTCATCCACGTAGGGCGTGAAGTTACGTTACTCCACCTAGCCAAGGAAATGCCCACGCAGATGTTGATGTGTTGTTACCGGCTGCCACCTAAGAGAAGAATTTGAGTGGGTCTGACGAGGCGGGGAAGCGTAATGAGCTCAGGCTTCCCAGACAGCAGATCTGGGGTTCATGTCCAAGTTGTCTTCGTAACTGTGGGAGAGTTTAGAAGAAGAAGGTTGGGGCTGTGCTGGGTGCTTGTGGGTGAGCCCAATTTCTCTGGGGGGCAGGCAGTCCCGGGAACCGGAGCAAAATCTTCCTTCAAGCACAGCTCACCAGGACTGATATAGGGTGCCTGGTGCTGCTAGCTTGTAAGGAGGTGTGTGTCTTCTCCTCTAAGTCACTTGTCTGGATATAAAATGTATATATTCTATGCTCTTGTCAAAAACAATCAACTTTTCTACAATCTGAAGTGCTTAGAGGGGCTTGTCTAAGAGACAGGTGGTTTTCTCTGAGGCTGTTAAAAGCATTTTGCAGCAGGGATTGGAAGAACAGCCTTTACCATAAACATACTCTGAGGTGGAGCATGCAAGACTGCTGAAATCAGGGCTTCCTCATCTGACACAGTTTAAGATTAGGCAATAGATTTTGGAGAATGTGAAGTCAACGTCATGTGGTCTCAGTAGAGGAAGAGGAACGGCAGCTGGGTCAGCCTATAGAGGTGGGACGGAGAGGAGGAGGAGGACAGAAAGCAGAGGAACACGTTGGTGAGCTCAGTTCTTAGGTAGGCACGTGGCCGGTTTATCTAGTTCAGCAAAGAATTTGGGTGAGATAAGAGATAACCAAGGTCTCCCTACATTGCCCTATGCCTTAACCTTACTGCGAGGAGTTTCCTTAACAAACAGGAGGAACTGGGATTACTGGAGCAGGATGTAAAACTGATAACATTGAGCAGACGTTCCTAAGGGTCCAACGGGACATTGACCCTGGGAGCTGGCACCCCCGTGCCAGCTTTAGCTGTCTGGCAGCGGCTGAAGATTTTGTGGCATGGGCCACTTTTCCAGTTGGGCTGGTAACCTACAGCATGTAACAGTGGTCTCTGACCGTCCAGCCGTCTTGGGCTGTAAAGGGTCATCTTGGGTTTGAACAAGCCGGGCAAAAGTGTCCTGTTTTCCAGCTTTCTGCTGGAACAGAAGCATTAGTAAAGTAACCCTGGAAGTGTTTAAATATGAAGGAATAGTCAAATTGGAAAGGATGGGATGGCTGGTGGTATCGTCAGGCTTTGTTTTATGGGAACAAAGATTACTGAAACTACTGTAACCAGACTCTAGATGATGCTTTTACAGGCTTTAATGTTTCTACATAAGGGCATGGACTTCTGTTTTTTGGTACAACTCGAGTGAAGGTTTGGTCCTTGAAAGCTTTGTTAACACCGTGTCTACGTTAACGTGGTCAAACTTTAAAATTAGAATAATACAGATGGGAAGGCACCTCTGGATGTTGTCTAGCCAGCGAGAGGAACAGAGGATCAAGACAGACTCAGCCTAGGGCAGGTGGTTCAGAGCCTTGACCAGTTAAGCTTTTAGCATCTCCAAAGTCTTCAAGATTAGTCCGACGATACAAGCATTGAAATATGATTTACCTAGCTTGTATAAATACAATGTACTGATATTGGGTGTAGGGAAGGAGAGATTTTATCTGAATGCTGAAGTACTTGCAAGATCAGGATTTTAATTTGAAGTTGTTGTTTTTGGTAACCTTTTTTCCTTCACTGAAGGACTAGCCACACTTGCCAACAATCACAATTACAAGGAAATTCTGGTCCTAATGAAGCCACATGGCAAAATTCCCACTGACTTCAATATGTGAAGGGTTTTACAGTGCTTATATTTATAAGGACAACAAAACAAAAGCAACATTTTAAGATCCTAAACTTCTCCCTAATGAAAGCTGGTTTGTTTTCCTTTAATAATAAAAAACATTTGTATGACTTTCAGTCATGCACAGAAAAACAGATCTGTCTTTTTACCCCTCCACATTTAAAAATTCTTGGATTAGATTTAAATTCTGGCCTAATTTTGGGGAATGGCCCTGAAGGGGCTGCCTTGTGTGTGGAAAGAAAGAGAAAGCCCAGAGGTACAGCTGGAGAGAGGCTGGCAGGACCATCCAAATTTAACTACAGGGTGATGCTAGAATTCTGCTGCAAGAGTCTCTGAATTTTTCTGTGGGAGGGCTAGTGTTCGTAATTATTTTACAGTGTGTTCGCGGGGAATATAGCTATCATTCAGCAGGATTTTAAAATAAAATTTAAGGTGTTAGTTGGAGCAGAAGCTTTCCAAAACTGTAATCTGCGTCTAGGTACACTGAATTTGCTATTATCATAGATGATTAGCGTCACTGGTGCATTTTATTTCTGCACAGCTTGTTCAACAAGTCAGTGCAAGGCCCCTAGCTGCATTCTGTTTCTAGTACTACATGTATTATATCCCTGGGCTCTGGGGATGGCCAGGGTCCTCATCTTGCAAATACCTTATGCATATGCATAGCTCATAGCTTGTCTTAATCAATACTAAGCATTAATTTGCTCTAGGAAAGCTCTATGTGGATATGATTCTTGAAGGATCTGAGCTCAGACCAAAGGATGAAGGTGTTTGGCATCTCTTTGTACAATTTACCTGCAGACTGCAGAGCCAACCATGTTGGGGTGGGTCCACTGCTTTCCTTATGATGTTTGTTTTTTATAATTATTTTTAAATTTTCCCCCCCCCAGTTTTGAATCTGTTCCCTTTGCACTGCACCACCCTTACAAGAAAACATACTAGACAGTGAACTCGAGTTTTGCACATGTTCATGTTCAGCTGCGCTGGATCTTTTTCCCTTTGGTTACCGTATTGGGAGATGCTTAAATATTACTCTCCTTGTCAGTAGCTTTGGTTACCTGTGCCAGGCAGGCTGCAGTGCTGCAAAAGCTCCTTACGTAGCTTGGATGATGCATTTCAAGCCACCTTGCTTCAATTTTTTTCCTCCTGCACTGTACCAACCTTTGGAGCTGTTACCAATGGCCAGCCGAGTTTGGAAAAGATGATGGCAAGTTGGAGCAGTGAGAGTATTAAACGGGCATCCCTCATTAACAGCTGTGCAAAGTAGCTGATCTCAGCGTTGTCGAGATGTGTGCAGCCACAGCACCGGCCAGTAACCAGTGAAAAATATTTTCTTCAAAATTCAACTTAAAAGAATGAAGATTTTAGTTTTAAAAAGGTATTTTAAAAACTGAAGTCATTGTTTGGGTTTTAATGAATGATCTAGACAAGTAATTAAAAAAATGTTAAGTACTTAGCAGCTTTGTGATTTTGGGGGGATTTGTGGCTGTACTTTATTTTGGAAAATAGAGCTGCCTAAATGTGATAAATATAAAAGGTAAACACACCTCAATGATAGGAATCACCCTATTAATCCCATGAGGTTGCTGTTACAGGTTGCGCTTGAAAAGTCTGCTCATCACTCTTCGAATTCTTCCAGTGATACTATAAAAGATGCATGTTGCTATGTTTCATGCTATTTTAACAGTGGTGTACTATTTCTGTTGTATTTATTTCTAACTGTTTGCTAGTATATTTATAATGAACTGAATATTTAGGACGGGGAGTGTAGCAGAAAACCATATGAAAACTCTAACTTGCCCTTTATTCTGTAAGGTATTAAGTGGTACTATGTCAGGTGCAAAGCTGGTCTGATAACACAAAAAAGCAGACAGCATCACCAAAACATCCCAGCTTCAGCTAACTTTAAAAGCAGCAGATATCTTGGTTTGGGCTTTTTGTTCTTCCGCAGCTTTTTGCACAACACCACCTTTTGTTATTGTTAAACTCCAACCACTGTTTTGAAGAGCAGACGAACACAACTGGTCCTTACCTATTCTGTTGCTCCTGGGCTCTTAAGCATCCCTGTATAAGCTAATGTTTTGCTCACATATAGGTTTTACTTACTAAAAATACGTATCTTTATTTAAAATCCGGCCTTTAGGCAGTGTCCTGGTATTGGCTGGGGTAGAGTTAATTTTCTTTCTAGTAGCTGGTATAGTGTTATGTTCTGGGTTCAGTATGAGAAGAACGTTGATAACACACTGATGGTTTCAGTTGTTGCTAAGTAGTGTTTTATAGGAAGTCAAGGATTTTTCAGCTTCTCATGCCCAGCCAGTGAGAAGGCTGGAGGGGCACAAGAAGTTGGGAGGGGACACAGCCAGGACAGCTGATCCAAACTGGCCAAAGGGGTATTCCATACCATGCCCAGTATATAAACTGGGGGGAGTTGCCCTGGGAGGGATCGCTGCTTGGGAATTAGCTGGGCATCGGTCAGCAGGTGGTGAGCAATTGCATTGTGCATCACTTGTTTTGTATATTCCAATTCTTCTATTATTATAATTATTATTTTCTTCCTTTCTGTTCTATTAAACTGTCTTTATCTCAACCCACGAGTTTTACTTTTTTTTTCCCCGATTCTCTCCCCCATCCCACTGTGTGTGGGGAAAGTGAGCGCGCGGCTGTGTGGTGCTTAGCTGCTGGCTGGGGTTAAACCACGACAGGCAGCTACATAAAATCTGTAGAAGTTAGTCTCACTTGACAACAAGACTTTTGCTTGGTGCGTGTGTTTGGAGGTGTTTTCCAAGTGCTGATGATGGCTTATGGTGCTACATAAACCATCAACCAATGTGTCAAGCCTTTTACTGAGGTCAATAGAAATTGCTTGCCCACCAAACTGTGGTGATTGGGTTGGGTTTGTTTTTACTTTTCTATGATCATTGTATTGTGTCTACTATACTTTGTACAAATCCTTTGGCTAATTAGGGCTTCGCTTTGACCTGTTGAATTTCTTTTCAGTAGGTCAGCGTCCCCTCACTACCTAACTTCAGTCCTTCAGCAGAATCATGGCCGATCTCTCAAAGGTAAACGTTAAATTTTCTTTCGCTCTGCTCCCCTGGTTTTAGTTGCAAGCATGTACTGAAGCCCAGCTGATGTTGTGTATGGACCTGGTCTGAAGGGTCTGCTAGATTATGAAAAAAAAAAGATGTAGTAGAACGCATGTGTATTAGCCGCTTGTGTATTAAATTTAAATCCATAAGATGAATTTCAAGATGTAATAGGGGCCATCTTGTTCTGCCAGCAAGGTATTTAGCAGACACATCACTCCCAAGTATGACCTACTTTAAGAAAGAACAGTTAAGTAGGAAACAAATCTGAAAGCTACGTATCTCTACACTAGTTTTATTGCTTACCAGGAGCTGAGAACAAAAGGCAGCAAATTTTAATGTATAAAGCTTGTGGGATGTGGCCACAGAAGTCCCTTAAAGTTGGTTCTTTGATACAGGTGGGTGGGAGATCGTGACAGGATTTGCAGGGCAACGTGGAATGACGAGTATCCCTCAGATGAGTATTTCACAGCTGTGTGGTACTTTTCACTCACTTGCCAAAAAGTTGGGCGCAAGCTGGTGTTGTTGCCAGTGGAGTTATGCAGGAAGACCTAAGTTCTGGATATTAACCCAGAATAGCCTCCTGATGTCTGTTTAGTTTAAGGTTCTCGCCTTAAAAATTGCAAAATGTTGATTTTAACTCTTGGGAGAGGGGAATAGGTTGGGTTTAATACATGGACTCTGAATACAGGCCTTGATACTGTAGGCTGCAGTGCTGCTCCTCAACCACGTTTATATCCCTCTGTGTTTCCTACACTAGCAATGAAGTAGGCACAGGAGAAAACAAATCACGTCCACAGCCAAAAGCTTTTATGTTGTATAAATATTATTTTAACAACAGTCACCAAAACTTGGTGGAGAAAGATTGGATCGGACCGACTTGTGCTCAAGATAGTACTGTGGATGAGTGATCTCTTCTAGCCATGCAGGAACTCAGCAGCACGACACATTTCCCTGTCTAACAAGTCAAACACAGTTGTCTGTAGATGATGTTTCAGAAGGTGCCCGTCCCTCCTGGCTGTCCCTGCGGTGGCTGGCAGTGCTGTTAGGGCAGTTGTTTGGCATTGCTACTGAGAAAAAATGCAGGTTTTGTTTGTTGGGTTTTGTTTTTTTTTTTTCCCCCTGTTTATTTTCAGGGAATCCTTGCTGAAGTGCAGCTTTGCTTGTCTTGCTGGTGTCCCCTTCCTCAGCCCCCTGGGATCTACCTACTCTTACAGGTTTTAACAAGCGTTAGAGTAACAAGGACTTTGCCATAGTTCTGTCCTAGGGATTTCTACTTTTGCTTTCCACAAGGGAATATAGCCAGCCAGGTTCAGATTTAAAAAAAAAAACACCAAACAACAAAAAACCCAACACCTGAATTTAAGATGGAAATCTGTTTTTTATCGACAGTCAAATGCAAATAGAAGTAGCAACAGCTGTTGAACAGAAGATGGTTACTTCCTTTTCCCATATGTACTTTTTTAGAAGTTTTCTTCATTTTAAAACATTTTAGTGGGCCTTGGTACCAGGAGGGAGCTAGACAGCATGCTGGGTATTGCAGCATTTCTTTTGAAGAAGCCTGTTGAGCACAGGTCTTGCACCTCACTACTAAAACTTAATACATTGAAGGCTTGTCCTTGTCAAAAATAATAATTTTTTTTTTTTTAAAGTGCTGAAAAGTGACTTGTGCTCAATTTTTAAAAGGCTGATTCCAAGAAAAAGTGAGCACGTGTTAATTTGTTGTAAAGGCGTGTTGTTAAAGCTCTTTCAAAAGGATAATGAAAGGCCACCGACAAAGTAGGACTTGAGCACCATAGCAGACATCCAGCGCTCTGGTTTTGCTAGCACGGTAGGCTTTGAGGTGAGAAGGTTGCTTTTAGTTTTTGGCCACAAACCAGAAACATCGGTTAGGCAGCAAAGCCAAGGTTTTTTAGAGACCAAGCAGCTGCCTGGTCCACAGACGATAATTGCCATGCATCCAGACAGACGTTTTATGGTGGTACCTGGGTGGCGAGGAAGCGTCCTTGGGTGGCTGCTGCAGGGCTGCTAGATCGGGGATTCTCAGGGCTTATTAGAGAATACACGAAATCCCCCTTCTCTTAATGATTTTTCTGGTGTGTCCTGTGACAGGTTTGGAGTTTGTCAGTCTGATGGTAACTATTCCAATTTGCTACACTGGAGGTGCCAAAATGATGACGTACGTCTCCTCTCATTTAATTTCTGCATCTTGGTGAACCTGCTCAGCATCTCCCTGGCATTAGAGACAACCCGTTAATGTTCCCGGGATTGCACAGGGCAGCTGTTGTGCATATGAAAGCATTCCTTGTAATAACGTGCTTCCTCAGCCATTCTGCTGGGGAAGTATAAATTTGGGAAATACTCCTCTGCCGAGGAGAGCAATCACAAATGAAGCCAAAGCACATTAGCGGTGACACAGAGTTCTGCGAAGAAGTCGCTGCAGAGGCGTCTCTCCTCTTTCTTTAGGGGTACTAAGATGCAGAAATGCTCTTTGCAGGTAGTAATTCTCTGTTGCATTAATGCCTCTGCTTGTCAGTTCAACAAGGCAGTGCTTATATACCAACATCAGATGTTAAAATAAAATGTCTGTGATAGCAAGCACAGAATGGGAATATTTCACTTTCTGATTATGGTAATGGAGGAAAGTAACTCTTCATGCCTTTTTTTATTTCTTTTTGTCAGTTGGATACATATGACTTGTAAATTCAGGGGCTCTATTGCTGCCAAAGAAAGACAAAACAGAATAATAAAAAATAATCTCATGAGTGCAATGGGATAGACCTTAAAGTATGCTGGTTTTAAAATGAGACAGTGAAAACAAGGGGGGAATGTGTATGTTTTATAACCTGTGTTGGAAACAGCAGCTCAGTCCCCTTCCCATGTTGGTCCAACATTCCCAAGGTGTCACGTTATTCAAATTTCTCCTTGACCAGGGACGAAGTTAGGGACAATTATTTAAGATAAGGAAGCCAAACTGACAATTCTGCACTCCCCCTCCCAATACTAACCCTCCCCTCAAATTCAGTAATATAGGTAAAGCATGTAATGGGGTGGGGGGAGAAACAAATGCCATCAAAAATTGCTGATGTTTCACTTCAACAGTTCCCACCCCAGTTCCAGTTCAGCAGGACTGAGAGCCCGTTCTGCTCGCTGCCGGTACCTTCCAGCACGTTGTCTTCCAGCCCTGCTTCTCCACTCACTGCTCATGTGTACATACATACATACATACATATGTACACTTTGGATGTGGTCTTTTGCTCTGAGACACCAAGGCTCTTGTGAGAGCTGACTGTCTCTTTGCTCCTCTTTTGCCTGGTTAGTCCACCATATCTATTTCTTATATATTTCTCTCCTGTATAAGGAGTATTCATCATCCATAGCTGAAGTGAGCAAAGGAAGACCTGGGATTCTTTTTTTTTTCTTTTTTTTTTTTTTTTAAAAGTGCATGAGCTTGTTCTGAAATGAGTGGGAAAGGTGTGCTTGTTTCTTTTCTTTATCACCTGATTCTGGTTAGAGATGTCACTCTTTGCCATAATATCCTTAAGGTGCCCTTTTTGAGATGTAAGCAATCCACTCTGGCCAGTGAAGGATGGCATTTTACAGCAGCGCTTGTCACCGTAGCTAAAAGCACCACGGTTTACCTAAACCTTTTTAAGTGCCTATTTATTATTTAGATCCCCATGCTTTCTAGATCGAGCAGTTCAGTGCCCTTTCCCCCCTCGTCTTCTCAATGTCTTCCGTTTGACTTGTTGTTAGTGTGAGAAATACTGCTGGAGGAGAGAGGTGTGCTGAATTAGTGCTGCGTTAACGGGCACGTTCGTTCTCAGCCTTGCATATTCACATAACCAGGGTATGAAGCTGCTGAGATGCTTTGCTGTGCCATATGCATCATCTTTCTTAACCGGTACAAACAAAAGCCACTTGTTGATAAGTATAGCAACAGCATCGTCATATTGAATGTCTAATTAATGTCACTGATTCTTGGCTTCAGCTTTGGTAAGTGCAATGTGAGAATTCAACTTTTATATCATAGTTAATGTATGAGACTGTTCTATAACCGTACTGCACTGTACAAGAGTCATGCTGTGTCTGAATTTGTACATTTCCTCCCCTCCCCTGCTCTTTGTTGTAGGCCAATATATGCAGATATATATTCTCTGTATGTTCTAGGGACCTCATTTTATCAGGCTTACCCGAGATCTAATGTTTTGCTGCTTCTCCTTCACAGAATCCGATATTGATGCTGCTACTGCAATGATGCTGTTAAATAATTCCATTCAACAAGGGATGTTGGACTGTAAGCATAAGCCATTTTACCCTGTTTTTCTTCTCTACCCAGTAGCTAAATGTTTTCTCCATAAAGTTTCAGGAAACGAGTATGGTCTAGTTTCCAGATAGTAAAAGCAGTCAAGAAGAAATTCTATTTTGATTATTCTTTCTGCTAGCATTACAGAGTTTTATAGAACCACCTTCTTTTTTTTCCCCAGTTAATTTTGTTTTTTCTGCAAAGTCCTTCCCCTGCCCTCTTTGTGCTAGATGGTAAGAAGAGTTTCTTAGCTACTTCTCTGTTTCTCCAGCTCTTAGTTGTGATTAGTTGAAGACTGTTGTCCTCTGTGGGTGACGGTAAATGTGCACAAGATATTACAACTCTTAAATCCTCACATTCAGCTTACTTTACAGTCAACCAGCCATAGTGTGCTCGTTTTGCAGGTGATCTCGTCGGAGTATTTGCTTACTGACAAATCTCATTTTTAATAGGTGAGAAACCTCAGCCTCTGAAGACACCTAAGAAGAGGAGTTACGGCAGTGCGTTCAATCCTCCCAGTTCCATAAATTTGCAGGAAAGCGATTCCGCGGCCACCAATATCGATCCGAAGGAGGATCACAACTACAGTGCCAGCAGCATGGGTTCCCAGCGCTGCGCGTCTAGGTCCAGCGTGTCTTCCTTGTCCTCCCTTGACGAGGTGTACGAATTTATCTCCAAGACCAGCCATGACGGAAGCGATGGCAGCGAAGGATTTCACAGTGAAGTGGATACAGACGTTGACTATGAAGATGATCCTCTTGGAGACAGTGGCTATGCATCACAACCTTGTGTAGATACCTCTGAGGAAAGTCAGCCTAGCAACAAAGCACTCAAGGAGTTATGTCAAGAAATCGATGAGGAGTTGAAAGAAGCAGCGGGGTCTCTGCTCCACCTCGCTGGCATCCAAACGTGCTTGAGTTCCTTAATAAGTACTGCAAAGACCCACTGTCACAAGCAAAGGAAAAAATAGTATGTTTGTCAGTGTTGAATATATACATATATTTTTTTTAATTGTGGCAATACTCTTCTACTTTTACCCTTCACAAGGGAGATCAAAGCCATAAGAGGACTCATTGCTTTTTTATTTTTGGCGCTAACTATAATTTAGCCATTTATTTTTAAATCACTGCCTAAAAAGAAAAAAAAATATTTAATCTTCTCAAATTAGAAGAGATGCATGACTTGTGAAAACCTGAAAGCATACTTCTTAATGATCACTTTTTAATTTTTTTTTTCCTTTTTAATAGTTGATTATTTGTCTTTTCCAGAGATATGTTTGTTCAGATGCACATTGTGGATCATATTTACATCTCTGCTGGCCCCATCTGCAGAGGTGAATTTTGCCCTAAGGGCTCTGACTTCCATGTAAAGGATTAAAAAGGAGGACAAAAAAAAAAAAAAAAAAAGGCAGGGGCGGGGGAAGGTCCTGGCCTCAGTTGCCTCCTCCCACTCGTCCTCTCTTCCCTCTTCTGAGACAGGTCCCAGTGGAAACGCTGGGGAAGTGACTCCGAGTGGCTGCAGTTTTCAGCCCATCTGACACAGTGGCTGAAAACCCGTAGCGCTCCAGGAGCTGCTTTCAGCAAGATGCCAAGAATCTCCTGGAATAGTGGGGATAAGGGGGAGCTGAGGTGGGTACCACCCACAGGTTTGGGGTTTTTTTGGGTTGGTTTTTTTTTTTTTTTCCTCCTTCCCCTAAATCTGCTGTGTGCAGGTCAGATACCTGAAGGCAAACAGGTTGGGTTTTTTTTCATCTTAAGACAAATTGTCTCTTTTTTTTGTGGGGGAGTGTGTCCTTTTCATGCAGATGCGTGCACACATACATACGCGCACCTTGGACGTAGCCAACAGTGAAAGCTGCCGCTTGCCAAGTTTGATGTTGTCCTCGTGTTATCACCGCTGTTGAATATGTAGTAGCTGCGTAGTCTTACAACATCTACCCTTCTGCTCCCCTGTACCAATTCGGGGGGAAAAAAGAGCCCAACAGTTGATGGTGGTGACAACGTGGACGAGGTGGAGGCTTTAGGTGGCGAACGGCTGCTGGAAAGGGAACATCTTACCCCCTAAACTGAGACAAAATAGAATAGCTGCCTTTTGGATCGGTGAACCCTGAATTGTTTTGGGGGTTTTTGCCCCTTCCCCTCAATGTTCATTGTTTTTGTCACATGGGCTGTCCTTACCTTTTGTTTCCCAGATCACTGTGCCTTGTGCTGTGTGAACCCTATCAGCCTGCTGCCGCGTATGGGGCATCTAACGGCGTTAGCCTTTGGATGTACATCATAGCTCAGGAGGACCTCTCTGTTTCGGGAAGAAATTCCTCCACAATTCATTTTTGCAATAAGAGAATCTCTTTATAGTTCCCAGACATCCTTCAGCCAAAAATGTTTTAGTGGTATGGTGAACTTTTTTCCTCTTTTTTTCTTTTTCTTTCTTTTAAAATCAGTGGTGATTGCTTATATCTTCCTGTAGATGATGGCTTTTTTTTTTTTTTTTTAAATTTTCTGTTCAAAAATGGGTAAGCAGTTCTGTTGGAGTGGGCTTTAACAGTACTGTATGTATAAGGATGCCTTAAGTCTGTTGCAGAATTGTATACAACTATCAAAGGTCATATTTCCTGTTTCTGAAAGGTAGCGTGATGTGCCGTAAATGTTCTCGCTAACACGGGAAGCTATTGCTTCCAGCCGGTGTTGGGCAAGCTGGATGAAAATTAGGAGCAGAGCTACCTAGGAAGCCAGTGTCCACTGTTTTGGTTGTTGAAAACAGTCCTGGATTCAGCCAAAAGTTAACCTTTCCCTAACGGGGTATTTTTCTGGCTATTTGGAGGCCTTTCTTAGATCAGTGTGGTTGGGGGTTTTTGGTTTTTGTTTCTTTTTTCTTATTTGTCAGTCTCTTCGTGAATACTGCCATAAACTCTACTTTAAATACGAACACAGCCATGCTGCTGAAGGTCTGTTGCTCTGAGGGCCTCTTCCAGTGCCTCTTGAAGACAACGGTGGTGCTCCCGCTGACTCAATGGCTGTTGGATCAAGCCTGAAATATTTGAGGTTCTTTGTGTTTTGGAATTTAAAGCCAATTATGTTTTTTTGTAAAGCACAAACACTAGGAAAAAAAAGTGGTTTGGGTTTTTTTTCCCCAGTTTTTTTCCAGTACTTCAGTTTTTAAGAATATTTTTCTTCCCTTTCAAGAAATAAATCACTCCGCTGCATTCCTGCTTTGTGTAAACACCCGTTAGCCTACACCCGTAACAGGGCAACATGTGTGCAGATGTGTATGTCTTCTGGATATCACAAGTGGTGCATTAGCCAATTAGATCTGATATCGTATGTGTTACTGATGGATAGTAGGGGTAAAACTCGCTATTTAAAGGAAAATTAAGTACCAATGCAGTGGTTCTTAGGATTTTGAGATGTGGAGATGTGAATGCTCAGTGAAACCGCTTTTTGCTTGCGGGTTGCTTTTGTACCTTGGTGGAAAACTGCAAAGAAAACTGCAGAGTTTGCGTCCATGTGAAAATGAGGATTCAGCTACACAGAAGTTGTTGTTAGCAGTCTGGGATTTTGCTCAGTGCCATGATTTCAGTTGCACGCTGTTAAGAGGGGTGCTGCCTGGCTCTCGCTGATGGTGGTTGCAGCCTTTCTGTAGCTTCCAGTGGAAGCTGGATCAAGGTCCAAGTATTCTGGAAACTGCGGTCATAGTCGGCTCCGTGGTTTGGTTTGGTTCTGAATTGTTTTTTTGCCTCAGATAAAATTTGAGAAGGTTAATTCTTACTAGGAGTGTGGCTGTGCCGCTGTTAACCCTGAAGTTGGTGATAATGACTTCAGCATTTCTGAAGGGACGGGGTTGGGATGCTAACAACGCGTTTAATTACCATGTGCAACGAGCAATAAACCATACTAATCAGAAGTTAGCGGTGAAAGCTGCATCCATCCTTACAGCTTTCAGCCTGGGAGAACTGGAATTGTGGGAAGGGGGAAGCGACTGCAGCCTTTCCCCAGGACGCAGAGTGGTGCGGCAGGGCCACGCTCGTCAAGCTTTGCTGGCTTCCCTCTCTCCTTCCGAAGGAGAAGGCAGCCGGTCCAGGCCCCTGACCTATTCCACCACGTTGTTCCACGCCTCTGCCCGCGTATTTTGGCAGGTAAAGGCCGCCAGCTCAGTTGCGGAGCACCCCTCTTGGTAGCGGGAGAATAGCTGCCCTTCCTTTCGCTTACTTATCTAGCATTGGGTTTGGGTTTGTTTGCCACCTCAGTTAGAGACCCTGGTGTATATAGTATAAATGGAATATAATTAAAAGTTATTTTGATTGTTGGTTTGGTTTTTTTTTTTCTTTGTGACATATGTAAAATGTTCATGCCAATGGTTGACTCGGATATATTTTGGCAAGAAAAGTATTAATGAACCACATTCAATTCTTTAAATACAGTGAATAAGTGTATGAGACTCATGTACAAGGGAGGCTGCTCTGTTCAGGATAAATCTAATGTGAATACTGTAAGAACCTGTATTGGCCTTTCAGGTTCCAATACTAAATTACTGCTTTTGCAAAAGTCACACACATCAAACATTTTTCAAATCCGACTGTAAAATGGAAGTTGTATGGTTTGCAACTTTTCATCAGCCTGAAAAGTAAGTAGAAGCTTTGGTTTAAAGCAAAGTACACTCATACACGTTAGTAATGGTGTAGTCAAAATATTTATTGAAAAGAAAAGGTAGAATATTTTAAATGTTGCACCTGCCATTATATCTTAAAGCACATTCTTCACACCTAACTGCCAGTGCCATTATCAAAGTCTGTTTTATAAATGTACATTTCTTCAAACTAAAAAGTGCATAATTAAAAGTATTATGTTACTGCCATATAGTGATATAAAACATTTTATAATTGCCAATTCATTGTAACTATTATTTATTTAAAAGTGAATTGTAAGAATGCTTTCTGATCAAATGAACCAGAGTTGTTTTTAAACCGTTCCCATTAGCTTGTTTCTAATGTAGCATAAGCAATGTCCTTGGGTTTGTTTAGAATAATTTTGCCAGTAGGTGACCAACTCTAACCCTTTTTCCTCCAGTTTAGTCCTTTACCCGTTTTAAAGACGATTTACAGAAGTTTAGTTTTTTGTATGCTAATCTCTGTTAATTAAAACGTTTATAAAGTTTATTTTTACCAAAGAGATGCAATTCATTATGACAAAATATTGCAGAATAAACTTTGTTTTATAACATTTGTGACTTTTCTGCCCACATTTTTCATTCAGATGATCAAAGGGGCTTTTCTAAAATAAACAGCATTGCAAACAGAAAGCGCTGTGTTCTCTCTTTATCTACAGACCCTGGTTCTGGTCTCAGATGGTGCTCCAAGTGCCCCACCTTCCCACGTAAACCCCTTCCATGAGACGGGACTGGTGTGAAAAGCCAAATGTGTAATTCATTGTAGGTTGGTTAACGCGGTTGCGTGCATGAGGAAGTCACCTGTAAAATACTCTATCAATCCACAGAAGGATTTGCTTACAGTTAGTTTCATCCGTAGCTGGCCCATAATATTTGAAGAGCATCTTATTAAGGCCAAGACTTCACCCTTTAACTTGGAACTCAAGGAATGTTTTGACATCTTGGAAACTGCTGAAATACTACTGCATACCTTTCGCCCTCCTGTGCAAAGCATTTGTTTAAATAGAAGTAATTCACGTCTTTTTCTGATGAAACATCTGTGGTTATTTACAGTTCTGTATCCATATCGCTGCGGCCAAGTTGCTTGTACGATATTCAAAGATCAACAGCGTAACACAAGACAGGTAATTTAAAAAACGTGTCCCTGGATAAAGCTGCATAGGTCTTGTTTGGTGGTTTTTTTAGTGTTTACTTTCCTTAGGTATGATTTACAGTTCTGTTGGGTCTTTATACAGAAGGCCGTATGGAAGGTGGGACCAACCCCCTCTTCACTGGTGGGAACGAAATACTCCCCATCCCACTTTCTCCTTGCCTCGGCTTGCTGCTCCCGGGCCAGCTTTCCCCTCCAGTGCACACACACACGTGCGCCCTTCCAGTGCCCGGGAGGGAGAAGTACCACAGGAGGGAAATAAGATCTGACATGATGCTTATCTCTCTTAAAAGCAGACATTGGTCCATCTCTTCTATTTTTGTTTTTTTAACCTACTAGTAGCACTGAGTTAAGTTCCCTCTGTAGGAGCTGATGTAAATACAACAGTTCCTTTTGCAATACTTGAAGTGATACGGTAGTTTTTAACAAAGACTTGCCTTTATCACCGTATCAAATAAAATTTAAATCACAAATTACAGAATATATATGCACTATTAATATCTTTGATTTAGTGTTCATCCTAATATTACTGATAACAACTGCTCTAATTAGTTTGGACAAAATCACAGCTATGTATCATATGTTAATGATATCTTTCTAATTGTTATTCACTATATTATGCTAAGAGAGCCTTAAGTTCGTTGTTAAATTTCCCAAGAGTGTTTTCCTCTGTTACGATTTTGCTGGAAATTACCCTCTGTATGGAGCCACAACTCTCGAAATAAAGCATTAACTGAAGCAATTACCCACTTATACCAGCTGTATTTTAAGGACATTTGTTGAGGAAATGCTTAATAGATTAGATTTACTTTGAAAAACTGGCTCTCTAAATTTGACACACAATAGGGTTATACTTTCACAGATCTTGAGCTTCCAGATACCTGTAAGTGTTCTTAGTTTGAGTAGTCTGAGTAAATACATGTAGCTCTGAACATCTGGTGTGCTTAGAGGTAATCGCATAGGAGTATTAGTCCAGCAATGTTATTGTGAACTTTCCCAGCATATTTGGACATAGAAACTCTCTTCCCCGTTTATACCCACGAGAGTTGTTCTTGCACCTGAGATGGCAAAGCAATATTGCCTTTGCTTGAATTTTCAGTCTTCGGATCAGTTGGGTTTCTTATTCTCCCTTTTTTCCCAGCAGGCTCTCCTGAAAGCTGCCTGCTCTTACAGTTATAAACTGCTTACAGCTAACATAAGATTATTAACTACCCTCTGCCAGTGTTAGTTTAAACAGCTCTTCGTTAAACATCAGTGTTTATTTTCCTATTGCATCAGTACAAGAGCAATCATTTCCCTCCTTAGGCTCTTGACTTATTAAACAAACCAAGACTATTTGGTTTCCGTTTGGAAGACATGATCTTCATTCCACTTAACCACTTCTCTGTACACCAGTTCCAGTCTGAATTCAACATGCTGGCACATGCGTGAGAAGAGCTACTGACACTCTTCTAGAGTGCTGGTGCTTTTTGTAACCTGGCCTTAATATTTCCCTGACTTTGCAGCACCAGTCTTGCCTGCTACGTCCTAGGCTTGCCATGGCCTTGACCAGTCACATACAGTCATCTAATCCTGTTATCAACTAATATGTCCATGTCTTTGTTCTCCTCCATCAAACAGTGAGGCCCCAGTCGGCAGAAAAAGTTGGTAGTTCGTGACCTGGAACATGATTTAATGAGATCTGTTCTGATCCTGAGTCTTCATGATCTCTCCTGGTAGCCTTCCTGCTCACCAGGAACTCCTTTTTGGTGCAGCCCATTGCAATAAAGGAGAGACAAGATTTTTCAGCCATGATATGTATTTCATCAATGCATGTTGCCATTCAGCTCGTTTTGCAGTTATCTACAGGGCTGGGGTTTTTTGTTTAAAACAGTAGGGACAGATCAAAGGTGTCTTTGCCTCATGTCTTAATAGGAGATGCAACATCTGCCATTGTCACACTTCATTTGAGTCATTGGAACGACTACCCTCAATCAAGTACTTGCCTGTGCTCTTTCGGCGTTCAGAGAAGGACATCCAGTTTCTTAAAACTAGGTATGTCTACCTGAGTGTTGCTTTTATGCTGGTTGCCATAATCTACATTTCCACGGTATCTTGACTTTCCAAGCCCTAATGGGCAGCATACTAGATTGGACTGAATACCTAATTTCTGTACCCATTCCAAAGATGGCGGTAGCAGTTAAGCACTTGGGTATTTTCCTGCCTAGAAATGCAGGTTGGTCCCTATCGCACCAACCTCAGAAGCTGATGTGCTTCTGTGCTTTGCAGTTGGCAGGCAGGTGTTCAGAAAAATCTCTGTAGGTGCCTCTATCAACCTTCACACAGCATCACTTTTAAAAATAGATTTCATGCCTCAAAGGCTCCTTTTGATTTAATTAACTTGGTATCCTGGTTTCTTACTAAGATCCAGTAGGTTCCCAGTTGTTTTAGATGCTAAAATTAGCTCAGCAAACTGAATTATCAGTTAGTTTCGGTAAGGGTACATTTTATTCTCTCTCATAAGCTTTGTGCATGTTTTCAGAACTGCTGGTGGAGGTTTGCATGCTCTGAATACACAGCCAGACCTCCACAAATTACAGGCATTCTGCTTTTCTTTTGGCTCTGAGTAATTTGAAAAGATTAAAAATCCACCTGTGGAGTTTGACTACGGTGTGCTGGCTGAAATGACCTGCTGTTTCGCGCAGACTCTGCGAGCCCTTCTGCGGGGCTGGTAAGGTGTAGGCAGAGCTGAGCCATTTCAAAAGACAAGATGTTTCCTTAAATCTCTGAGCGGTTACACAAATCTGGGTATTAACTCGAGTGTGATCGTGTTGTATGCTACCTTAAAAAAATGATGCTGCCGTGCTGCATGATGTCACCTTGACCCAATCATAACCCATTTTCAGTGAGCATAATGTTAACTCCCCAGAGAAGCATCCGCTGAGTGACAGCAGCATCCCATGCAGCCGTTGCTAAGCGACAAGATTCGGCTTTCAGCAGGATCTAATTTTAAAGTATTTAACCCTAGATCTGTCAAGGTTCATTATTTCCGATGTGGTTGTTAATTCCTACTTGTTGGTGCCCACCTTCACAAATACCGTGGTCCTGGTAGTGTTGCTGTTTTACTTATATATAGTGGCTCATAACGAAGAGAAGCGTAAGCGCCCTGGGTAGATCTTGATACCAAATTTCATTTTAGTGCTGATCTATACACAGAAATAGGGGATGCAATCAGAGGTGGAAAACAGTGCATTGTCATTCTGTGAATCTTCCTTTCTTTGGTGGCTTGCGCAAGTGGCTTGCGCCCGCTTTCCTTCTAAGGAATGCTGGTTTTCAAATGAATGAGTGCCTGTGGATGGGTAGCTGGCAATAACAATTAAACTTCAAGTTTTAGTAATATTATGTGTCCTCTTACTTCTAGATGAATTTCCTCTAGGTTAAGCAGCTTGTCTTCTTATCTAAAACCATTCCAAAAAAGCTGCTGCCATTTTGATATTTAGGGTTTTTTTAATCCTGGAAAACTTTAACTCTTAAATCATTACATAGAATATTTACAGATCATGTTGAAGTTCTGCAGAGGTTGGGGTTTTTTTTTGTAGATATTTTTCTGTATTTTATTTCTTTCTAAAGAGTAGAGGCCTGGAAACCTACTCCCATATTTTAAAAAAAAAAAAAAAAATATTTCTGACTGTGTCATTCTTTGATTAATTATTACACACATCCCTGTAAGTGCACTCACGTTCACTGCTAGCTTCTTAAAGGTATGTGGTAAGCAGCTGAAATAATGCTGCTTTTACTGGTCAGTATCATAACCATAAAAAAAAAAAAAAAACAAACACTGAGAACTGCACCACACCCCACCCCCCCCCAAAATGTAGTAAAAGACAAGGAACAAAAAATTAGATGGTTCACATTTTTTAAAACTGCTAATACAGTTCATCTCAGCCTCGTAACCCCCCCCTAAGATTCTTCCTCCTCCCATTGTTAGGATTCAAACCCAAGACTGTGTTGCTCCTCACGCTGTTTCTCCTTTCCAGTTCATACTAATTCGCAAAGACAAACCTGTGTCCGCCAAGGCACTTTTTCCAGCAGTCAATTTGATCGTAACACTCCCCTGCTGCCTTTCGATTCTCCTGGGGCATCCCCCCTTCCACTGCTTCAAGTTCACGTTTCCCATCGCTGGGCTTGCGATGTACAAACAACTGTTCATCGCATTCTCCTTCTACATAGTGTGTTGTGTCTTCTCCCCCTGCTCTGGAAGTGATGAACCCTGCCCCATGTCTCCTCCATCCCTCTTCTTTTTCCATGACAGTCTTTATGCATGAAAGACCTGGCTTTAGCTCATTCCAAAAGTCCAATTTATTTTTGGAGGTGCCACAATCTTTTTAAAAATAAAAAATAATTTCAAAAAAATCTTCATTAACAGGAACAATTCTGATTCAAATGTTTCCAAAACTACTGGTAAACCTTCCAGATCTCTGTCCTTTCTCTTCTCATGTGTCTGTCTCTGGAGATTTGAGAAAATTAAGACAAACCCATGCCATCTTTGCTGCAGGTAACAGCTCCTGGTTGTCGATGTTGTTCACATGGGCGAATCGGGACTTCTTTCAAAGGCTTGCAGGTCTGTGTCCACAACTGGTGTATGTGAAAGGGCATCTATGGCTCACTGTACAAGCTTCATAACGCTCCTTCTCAATTCAGTCTTTTATCTTTCTCTATGAAATTGGACAATTTGTTTCTTGGGCTTTAAAGTACATTGCTTTTATTTTTCTTTCTCCAGCAAACGTGCAGGACTGTAGAATCTGAGTGCAGGCAGTCTTAGCTGGGCCAACGTTTCTCAGCTATGGCCCCTGCAAGCGTGAAGAGAAGAAAAGCAGGAAATGAGGCTGTAGAAGATGTGCAGACCTTCAACAAAAGACGGCAGAGCTAGGGAAGAGGTTTCATTTTCCTGGAAGAGGGGGAATTCTGCATTTGAAAAAAAAGGAAGAAACAAAAACTTCTTCAGCTGTTACTAAGTTCTGTGGGTTTATGGAGCAAGTATCAGTAAGGATTTGCTGTGAAGATACAGAAGTTGCTGCTGTTGCACGAAGGGCTGGTATGTGTTTTACCCGAGTGGAACGTGAGCTGCAGAGTGAACTCTGAATTATCACAGGCAGCTGCCTGCTCAGTTTTTCCATCTTCTTGTTCTCAGCAATTTCTTTTTACACAAAGGCACCACTCCCCTGGCCATGCACACACCCTATAGATGACTCAAGCTATTTATCCTATGGGCTGGGAAGGGACGCGAGAGACAGGCTTGTTTTCATTTCTATTTTTAAATGCTACAGCAACACTGAAAATATGATAATGAAGACTAGAAATAATTAAAAGAAACTGTTCTGTGAAGTGCATATCTGTACATGCATATACTTTTTTTTTTTGAGTACTTGCCTTTTTTTTTGTTTTATCAGAACAATCAGATTTAGAAAGAGGTGAAAGGTTATATATAACAAACGGTTTGTTACAGAGTCACCATGAGAAATAACGAGCGCATATCGTGAGCACATATCCTGCTGTTCATACTTGCCGTTGCTAAGATAACAGAAACAAAACACCAGTTTAGGGTGTTTGCAGCTTCCGAGGATGTGGTTTATGCATTGCTTGTGATAGTCTGATGACTGAAGATGGCTCCCTTCCAATCATTTTTGAATTTTTTCCGGATCTTAGAAACCCTTTTGTTGTGAGTACTTGTAAGCATATAAGTGATGACAATGAATTTTATTTTCCCAAAGTACAGAAAACATCCTGGATGATTCAAAATATATTCTTTGTTTATTTCTCTACCTGCACCTATTCACAGGGTATGTGAGTACAAGTTCTGACTAATTGGACAGAGGGGAAGGCACTGTTTGAGCAGAGAAGGGAGGATAAACGTTCTCTTGAAAATAGAACATATGGAAACAATCGCTGTAATTCTTAAATAAATTATTTGCCTTGAGACAGCATCTAAAATTCAACACCCATTATACTAGCTGCTGAGCACAGACATCAGAAAAGGATAGCCTCTGTTCCACTGTGTATCCTTTGCTCTCCATTCTCCCCCATGAAAGCCAACAAGACAAGCAAAAATGCTGTGACCCTTGTAGGGGATTTCGTTGCTCAACACGTCATGTTTTAGCTTGCATTAAGTTCTGCTGCCGTAACGTGTACTTATGTTCATGTGGGTGGATTTGCAGAAGGTAGTATTTTTGGGGGTCCTGTGGCAACCACCCCACGCTGCTTGGCATTCCACTCACTTGACCTCTCTCGCTCTGAACGCCCAATGACAGGATCAGTCCTTTGCAATTACACACTGAGTCACTGACAAGGAAGCATTACGACACCATGCTGCAGCAACACGCATTGTGCGTCTCTCCGGTGCAGTGGTTGGACAACCTTGCTCTCTAGGGAGAGAGGAGTGTTAAGAAAGTGCTTGCGAGGAAACAGCACAATAAAGACATTTTTTCACAGCTGAAAGTAGGGGAAGTAGCACTGTGGCTGCAATGACAAATCAAAAGGATGAATCTGAGAATTTCCTATGAAAAAGTAAAAAAAAAACCCACCAAAACAAAACCCAAGCCACATAACTTTTGTTACCTGTATATTTGGGGAACTTTGACTCAAGCTGTTCACCAAGTACCACCATGGAATGGCGATAAATTACAACATTATACGTTCCTAACATTATAGGGACTCCAAGATCCATGAGAAACTGGGTAAAAGACAGGACCACTTTAAGAGGCTGGCCTGATGCTTAAAATACACTGAAGTAGAGCTGTTCTGATGAGCCTAAAAATCGTGCAGTCAGCTCTCAGCCTTACAGCCTTTAAGCAGTAAAAGCACCCATCTTTTGATTCACTCCGTCCCCTTGTGTTTTAAGAAACTGGCATTACCTCTCATGATAAATGCCCTATAAAATGTACATTTGGATCTTGCCATTCTGGATGGATGCAGGCAAATAAATCCTGTGTTCCTCCACCCTGAATGCTAGCTGCCCAGTCAGAAACACTGTTGTTGTCAGTGGGAAAGCAATTCATTCTGCTACAACTAGGCACTGTAATTCCCTCAGCTCCCTTTCCCTGCTTTCAGCTGTGAAACCTCTCTGCCAGCATTCACTGCACCAGATACAAGAAGAAAATTTTATCACAAAAGCATCTTTGAATGCAGCGCAAACCGGGAGTTCTGTGTTTTGCAAAGTATGTTCAAAGCATTTAAATCTAACATTTCATGAAAGACATATCCTAGAAAATGGAAACCTAAAAATGGAGGCTTAGAATCAATTGTAAATGCTTTTAACAATTTCCCAGTATAAAATTTACTGCACTGACATGTGAGGACATACCATGTTGCTGTTAACCCTGATGTGCTGAACAGCATTTGCAAACTCTCTTTACTTCGTTAAGAACTTCTGTAAGGAATACAAAATGGAGTGGAAGTAGTTGTCTAGCATGGCTCTAATGCTAAAAACTACAGCTTCCTTATTTCTTATTCAAGTACTACTATTTAAGCTCTTCTGGTCACGCAGAAGAGCAGCAAGATCATTTGGATGAATAGTGACAATATGTGTTTTGCTTTTTTCCCCTTTTAGACTTCCTAAAAATGTGCAGTCGCTGTTCTTGGCAATATGGATCAGCGACATGTCCTCCAACATTAAGACTTCCTGTGGAGATACAAACATATTTACTAATCTGGCCACCATATCATATTTAGTGCTTGCCAACTCCACTACTGTGCTAAGCAAAAGAATAGCACGCACCACCAAAGCCTCAAGACTACGGAAAAGGATTAGCTTCTATTACAGGCACCCGCTATCTATGCTTACTTAAGGGAAACAAAGAGAAAAGGAGGTAAGAAAATGATGATTTAGCATCTCTAGCACTACTCACTACTGAGGAGAGGCCATGAAGACACCATGCTGAAATCAAGTGGAAAAAAATGATACCATGGAAACTGAACAAAAATAATAATTTGCTGTTACATCTCTATCCTAGACCAGGAAGCCCTTAACCTGCAAATCACCAGATGCTCAGCATATACTGGTGAAGTATCATCACATTTTTTCCCTCGCTATTCTTTTCCTTACACATCTGTTTCTAGTAATTTTCAGAAAGAAAATCCTGCATTGGCTGGATATCTGGCAGGACCAAATACACCTATTATGATGTCTTCAGATTCTGCTTAAAGAGTGCTGATGATACGCATTTAAATGTTTGGTAAATCTGAGGATAAAGAAAAAGAAAATAGGAGATAATTAGCACAGTCTAAGCAATCTCTGAAGGAGGGTGGCTGAATGGTGGAGAAGCTGAAAGAAGGCTCTAAAACAAAGGGACCTGCAGGCTGGAGGCAGCAGAGAAGGATCCCCTCTGGGGAACCACAGCGTGCAGACACTCAAAATGACCCTGAAACTGCCGGCACTGAGGGAACAGACGATTTACCCGCGTTCCCCTTCATTAGGATATACTGAAGGTTGAACGCAGGAGTAGGAAGCACCCAGCGCTGGCATCGACTAATCCCACCCCTGGCACTCGCTTGTGGCGAGCCGTGAGAAATTACTGATCTGCCTTTCGTTTCACGTTTTCACCTGCGGCCCTGCAGAAGATGTGTTTGCCTCAGTTTCTGCGGGTATTCCGCGTTTTATGTTAAGACAACCGCTGCAGCGCGCTCCCAAGGAGCCGCGCACGACGCTCTCCGCTGCAGGCCGCCTTCACGGGTCCCACGCCTGCCCCTCTCCCCCGGCAACGCAGCCCGAGCTCGGGCTCCGCCTGAGGAACAAGCCCCTCAAACAACGCGCCCTCCGACGGCGCCTGGGACCGGCGGGGCCTCCGCGGCCTGCGGTAACCCGCTCCCCCCCGCCCCGGCGGCCGCCGCCGCGCATCCCGGCACCGCAGTCCCCGGGCTCCCCCTAGCGACAGCCTTGCCTCGGGCGGGCAGTACGCGGGACCGGCCCCGGCTCTCTGCCCGAGAAGGGGCCGGCGCCGGGGCACCGTCCGCCGCTGGCCCGCCTTCGCCATTCGCCGACATGACCCCGCCGGGCGGGCGCCGCTGCCGCCGGGCGCGGCCGGTGCTTTTTGGGCGGGGTGGGGCCCCGTAGCCTCCAGGCCGCGCGGGGCCCCCGCCGCCGCCTGTTACTATGGCAACAGAGGCGGCCACGCGCGCCTCACTGGTGTCACGTGGCCCGGCCCGTTTCCCCCCCCCCCCACCTCCTCCCTTACGGCCCCGCCCTCCTCCCTGCCGCCATCTTGGATGTTGGGTCAAGATGGCGGCGCCGGCCACTTAAGCTCCGCCCCCGCCCCGCCGCCCGGCACGTGGAGGGGGTGGCGCGGTGACGTCGCCGCGCCGCCGCCGTCCCGAACCCGGAAGTGCGTCTTCCCTTTCGCGGGCGTGAGGGGCCGGCGGCGGCGGCGGGGAGATGGCGGCCGCCGCGGAGCTGCAGGGGAAATACCAGAAGCTGGCTCAGGAGTACTCCAAGGTATCAGGCGCCAGAGCCCGTCCCCGACGCTCCGTGAGCGGCCGGTGCCTCCCCTCCCGCCGGCCGCTCCCTGCGCGTTACCCGCCTCACGGCCGCCTCTCTGAGGGGAGGGGGCCTTCCCCGATCGGCCCGCGGGGCTGCCCGTGCCTTCGCTGAGCCTGCTCTGCCCCGGTGCCACCGTGGGGCGGTGGGGCCGTGAGCTCTCTCCCGCCCGGCTTGGCTGCCTTCGGCGCTGTGCTCCAGCCGGAGCCGGGGGAGGGGCTGGTCAGGACTGAAACGCTGATTTTTGTGGCGGCGTGAGGTGTTTGGGGCTCGAAGGTCGCTTTTCCTTGAGGAGGAGGTGAAGGCAAGCTTCGGGAGGTGTGAGTTTGCAGGTGCCGAGGGAATTACAGTATTGCCCAGTGCCGGCTGGGCAAGCTGGTGTGAGGGACAAAGTGGCCCTGTCTGCAAAGGATCTAGTGGGACAACTAATGGGTTCAGCCACGCCAGGGAAGTGAAACTAGCAGCGCTTTCCCTTGCGTTTCTATTTCCCAGTCAGGCATAAGGCTTACTTATCTTCTTGGGTGTGAACATTTGTTGAGGTCTTGGTCCTGTGTATTACCCATGGACTCTTGAGTTTGCTTTGGCTGGTGGATGTGGGAGTTCAGTGGTGTTAGTAGTGCTTGCAGTTGTGTTGCAGTGTCTTGGAAGTGAGGGCACTTGATTCCACACTTGCCTCATGTCTGTTCCCATTCTTCTGCAGCTGCCCTAGGTGACTCTGCCTCCTGTTTCTGGTGCTGCTTAACAGAGTATTTGCAAAGACTTCTGGCCCATAGCAGAGAATGCCTTTCCAAGATGCTCGAGATGATTTCTTAAATGGTGGAGCCTTGCTTAATATAGAACTCTTCATTCTTGTTTCTTCACTAAAAGGAAGAGGACACCGTTGGTCTTGAATGGCATAGTTCTTCAATGGCCTTGGGAAAGAAAGCCAGCACTTTGGTTTTGTGTAGCCCAGCATCAGAGTGTTTGGCACACAGCACTTGACTGTATTTGACACCTTTCCCTATGTTACAGAACGATGTTTTCTTTAAATACTATTCGACTTGGAACTGCTATAAAAAAACCCTATACAGAATCTAAATTGTTCAGAGATACTTTTTTTTAATGCTTCCACAAAATCATTTTAAGAAAACTGAATTCACTTTGGGGCTTTGTAGATCAGAGTTCATATTTCTTGTTGCTTTCTACAGTGGCTCTGCTGTAACTTGGAGATTAAAAATGGTTCGGGACAAATTAATTGAGGGATTTTGCTGCTTGATTCCCAAATGAAGCTTTGAAATGTGGACTTTTGACTATAGCTTCTGAAAGTTCCAGCTGCTGGATCCTCTTTCTTTTAGTATCATGGTGTCCAAAAGCTTTCTTTGAACTTCATCTTGCAACTTTCAGCCTGTGATGTTTCATGGGTTCTTTATGGGAACTACTTTTTAGTCTCTTCCCACTTCTTGTGCAACAATTCCAGGGCATTGTGGGATCCCCTTTGCAGGAACTATTCGTTTTGTGCAAATGGTCAGTTTTTCAACTGGCTGTTTATTGTGTGCAGGTGGAAATGGAGAGTAGACTGGGAAGCTATTTGCCTGTTCACTTAATCATGTTGTGGAAGCTAAGGGGAGAGGTAGACAAGAGCTTGATATACTCAAGGAGTGCCAAGGGAAGTACCTGCCAAAGAATTGCTTTCCCTCTCAGTTCACACAGCAGTCCAGAAGAAGGATGTGTATTTTCAGAGTCTCTTCTTTGCCTTGAGCTGCAGCTTCTGGCTCTCTCACACAACCCGGATGGAAGTAGTAGTCAAAAAGCTCTTTCAACTTGTCACAGCCTTTGGTGGATCACACTTCAGCTTGGGTATCTCAATGCAGCATGATTGAGCTAGTTTATTCACTGCACCTGACATGTTCCTGCATTAGTAGCTGTGGCAGAAAAAAGGCATAGAAAACTACTGCACTGCTTTTTCTTGCTAGGGAAACCCTGTGCTTGGAAGTCTTTCTGTGATGCTCTTGCAGTTTTCTTCTCTTGCCTTTGTGATGCCTGAACAGCACAGTGGGAATACTGCAGGGCAAAAGCCTGTGCTTAGCAATGTCAGCTGACTTCTGACCTTCCAAATATATTCAGTCATCAGACTGAAAAGATTAGCCATTGCTGTTTTACATTGAATCTTGCCTTTTATGCATCTGCCAGAGGTATTCCCAAACACTATACAAACCCTTTTAATTTATATCTGCAACAGCTGGACTCAGACATGTCAAATGAATACAAACTGCCATTGAAGAAACCAGGATTCAAGCAATTATCAAGGAATGGGAAGATGGAACTCTCAGTATCCTCATTGCTGCAGGGTAGAGGTACTCTGTGAAGTGACGGGGCAATAGATTTCTTGAGTATCACTTTTCACCGCAGTGATTCTTAGCTCAGATTTGTGAACGATATAAGTAAGTCTCGGAGGACTTTTTCTTCTATGCTGTTTATGCATTTTTCTGAAGTGTTTGTCAGGTTGTTCTCTCTGGGTCACCTGCTGCTACCAGTAATAAGTATTTTCGCATTAGAGTATAGTTGAGCTCTTCTTGAATCAATACAGGTTTTGACTTTATTATGAACCCTGCTTATGTTCCAGAACCCGTCATGAACAGTTTTGGGGAGAAGCGGGGAGAGGCAGAAATAGTACTGAATATGAGCAAGAACTTGATTAGTCAAGGAAGAAGTTGCAGCTTTTCCATATTTGTTCACTGTTCTTCAAACCTTAACTATATTTAAGTAACTAATTTTCCAAGGTACTTACTGAGTAAGAATTATGTTCTATTTGACCAAAATATTCAAGATGGTAAAGTTAACTTCTTGTTTCTTGGCAATTCAGGATATGAATTAGATCCTTTTTTCAACCTCATACCACTACTGTCTACCTGAACAGAATACTTTAAAAAGCATGCACATCTGGTGTTCTCATGAGAGAATACGATGCTTTATGCACATTGTAATGAATGGCTTTTATTTATTCCTTTGTCTTGCATAGTTATTGGCATCTCTTATTTTTCAGCTTCGAGCTCAGAACCAAGTACTGAAAAAAGGGGTTGTAGATGAGCAAGCAAACTCTGCCTCTCTGAAGGTAATCTAAAAACTGCTCGTGTCAGATGTATTAAGCTGTGACAAGATGTGTAAACGGGAATACTTTTTACTCAAAGTATTGTGATTAAAAGAATAAAGGAGGAACTTGATTTAGTAAAAGAATTTCTGTTCTGCAACTAGTTTTCATTGTTCTCTGTAGGTGCTGACTTTGTAAAAGTGGAAGGTTGCTTCTTGGTGATTAAGTTGTAGAATAAAGTACCTACTTGGAGTGTCATCTGTGGGCAGCTCAAGGAAGTGAAATCTGGTTTTAAGTTTAAAAGCAATACTTTTTGCCTCTTCAGTGTTCAAATAGTGAAGAAAGCAATTTTTTAATGTGTTAGTTTTTTAATGTGATGCTTCTTGTTGAAAGCATGTGTGAGAGTAGGTGTGAAAGTTTTAAAATTAAACTTTTTGGTCATTCAGGAGCAACTGAAGATGAAGGATCAATCACTGAGAAAACTGCAACAAGAAATGGACAGCTTGACCTTTCGAAATCAGCAGCTTGCCAAGCGGGTGGAGTTACTTCAAGATGAACTTGCATTAAGTGAAGCTAGGGGCAAGAAGAACAAGGTATGTGCTAAAGGCAAAAAACTTGCTTAGCAGATGTCTGCTCCTACGTGTCAATGTCTTATCCTGATTTCTAGCAGTAGTTGCTTTGTGTCAAGGGTTGAGCTGAATGTTTTTGTCAGAACTTGTGTTATAACAGATGTGAGTGAAAATACCCACAAAGCAGGTATTGATACATATATTATGTGCTAAGCAGTTCTGCACTTTTCATTCTAGTGCATTAGCTAACTGATACTGAATTGCTATCTCCCTTTCCAGATATTTATTAAGTGTTCAAACAGCTGGGAAAGATCTTGGAGCTCTGTGATTAATCAACTACTCTGAAGGAAACTGATCACCCCTCATTTCCTATCCCCACCTCCTTGCTTTGTAATTTTGATGTGGATAGTTAACTCTTCAGCCTATGATTGTAGCTTTTCTAGTTGTCTCTTCTGTGACTCTTGTCAAATCCTCTGAAATCTAAATTTTTAGCTAGTATTCCGTATGTTTTTTCAAAATTACAGAATAATTTCAGTACTGCAATGTTTCTCTGCCAAAATGCTTGCTGATTAAACCTGGTTATATCATGTTCTGTCTAAGATCAGCCATGTCTTCTGTAGGTAACATCAGAATGCCAGGGGTGGTGTGTCTGGACTTAAATAATTCTCAAGCATCCTT
The DNA here is from genome assembly GCF_964188355.1 of Buteo buteo. NCBI lineage: Eukaryota > Metazoa > Chordata > Aves > Accipitriformes > Accipitridae > Buteo > Buteo buteo. The sequence goes on along the minus strand of NC_134182.1, from coordinate 4,447,533 downwards.
TGCTACCTTCCTTTTATGAGGAAACGCCTCTTAATTACTGACATCTTTTCTTTTTTATTAGCTCCCAAAATGCTGTAGCTATCAAGACTGACATTAAAGAAATCATTCAACTGATAGTAATATGATAATCTTCCCTACTTTTTCCCTAAACTCTTTTGCATTTATTTTTTTCTGCTATCCAGTTCCTTGGCAGCATAGTACCTCTGACTTACATTATTCATGCACCATAGTAGATCATTCTTCAAAATGCAGTTTGACACTTCTGTTCTTTTATTTCATGTTATATAACTTACTGCTGCACTAGACATGTTTCCAAATTTTGAAGGACCTCAGCCTGGCTTGAGTAGCTTTGCAAACCATTGCCACTGACTTTCTTTCCTGTTCAGCTGTAAGAATGCACAGTTCTGTATTTCTTGGGTTTTTTGTTGTTTTTTTCTTTTTTTAAGAAGTGTTTGTACTACCTTTTAAGTATGTTCCCTTTAGTTTTATCTATAGGGCCTCACTGAGTACGTACATTGTATTGAACACCCCTCCACTAAGTTCCGTGTCACCCTTACTTCAGATACTTACCATTGGGACACTGTGTAAATCACATCTAAGACTATTTAGATTAAAATTCGGATAGATGATCTGTGTCAGACTGCAATCCTTTTAGAAGGAGGAGAACATATGACTGTATAACAGTCTTCATTTTTTTTGGTGATGGTACTACCTTTGTTTAGCAGTGTGGTAGAGCAGAGAAGCAGTGTGGGATTCACTGGTGGTCCCTGAGTCTTTTGAACAAAATGGGTGAAAAATGAGGAAACAGTTGGCAGAGAGATGTCTATATTCTAAGGGTAGCTGGTGGACAGTGAAGACCCTGTGTTTTCCAGTGCTACCTTGTGCTACAGCCTGCCATGGGATAGTGCACTTTCAGTGATTATTCCTGGTGCCTGCTGAGACCAGACCAGCTTACACCTGGACACTTGGTGGGGGCAGGTGCGCCTTACATGTAGCTACCAAACCAAATAAGCCCACCTGTGTAGGGTTTCATATCACTGACTGTATGGAATCATGCAAGATTCAAATGATGTCGAATGGGCTCCTGCCCATACAAGCAATTTGGTGTGTGTGTGAATGTGATGCCTGAGTAGAGGCTTTCCCGAGTCCTTATCGAGTTAGCATTCTACTGTTATACAGCAACAACAATGTGAAGGAAAAAGTGCTGCTTTTAGGTTCATGCTGTGTGCAATATGTGTACCTATCGATATATTAGGCAATGTAAGTAAGGTACGTACTCGTGTGCCTCTATTGAGAATTAGTGATGGGAGGTGTTTTCATATACTTGGGGATGGGCTTTGGGATACCTCCAGAGGCTTGGAGGTAATGAATGCATTTTCTTTCTTTTAGAAAAGTGCAGAATCCTCATCTCAGTTGAGTCAAGAGCAGAAAAGTGTTTTCAATGAAGATCTTCAGAAGAAGATAGAAGAGAATGAACGACTACATATACTCGTGAGTGAAATTCTTTTTATCCTTTCTTTTTAGTTCAGAAAACTGGTCACACAAAGATAGAGAAAATAAAATACCATCTGAAAAACTAGTGAGTTTGAAGGCTTAGTTGTATGCGAAACAGTAGATTAGATCGGATAGCTTGATTATGAAGATGTTTACTGGGCAAATGAGAAAAAATTTCTACTTCAGATTAAGACAGTATGTGGAATAACTCATGTAATACGTGTTTTCTCATTTAGATTTTTAACTTTTGGTGACACTTAGCTACTCTACTGAAAATAGCCGTATAGTTGGTACTGGGTGGAAACTTCTTTTTAGTTCACTAACTGTTTCAGAATTGCCTTAAAATTCTGCAAGTTGCCATGATGAACTCAGGAATTACTTTACCCAAATGGAATGCATTTCACTTTGGTTTAGAAAACTTGAAAAACCTTATGGCTCAAGTTTAATTTTTCAGGTGTGTACTATTAATCAGAAATATATTTAAGGAATGCTTGGTACTACCAAACTTTAATAAACACAAAGTACTCGTTCCTGAATCTTTTTCTCTGTAAATGTCATCATAAAATTTCTATTTGTCTGAGAACTAGTACTTGTTATTAACGTGGACTGGCTAATTAAATTGGTGTAACTCATAGGACTAGATTCCATAGTAAAATGAAGCTTTCATATGAGCTCTGCTTTTCTTCTTTTAGTTCTTTGAAGCAGATGAGCAGCACAAACGTTTGGAAACGGAGCTGAGAACTAGACTTGAGGTTTTGGAAACTGATGCTGCCCAGCATCAAGCTGTGGTGGACAGTTTAACGAGGAAATACATGGATACCATAGAAAAGCTGCAGAATGATAAAGCCAAATTAGAAGTAAGGAGTTTTCTCTTACTTGCAAGTTTGAAAAGTTTTGAAATGAAATGTCTTGCTGTGTCAGTACTTACATTGTGAGATTATCTTCTTGCATAAAGATCAAGTCTCAGACACTAGAAAGAGAAGCTAAGGACTGTAGGCTTCGAACCGAAGAATGGTAAGTGTTTTTATTTAATATAATGAAAAATTGATTTAAAGAACTAACTGCTGTAAAAGATTAACCAGATTATTTTTAGAGAATCATACTTTAAAAAAAAGACACACACACACATACCCCCACCCTCCCACCCCCGACTTTGATAAAACTTAAAATATTGGGCAACAGCACATTAACATCAAGACTGTGCAGGTCAGCCCCCTGTTTCTTCTGCTGAGTATGTAACTAGACAATTAATTCCACAGATTCAGCTTTCAGTAAGACCAGTTTTGTTGCCAAGCTATTTTAAGTAGCTGTGAAGTTGATGAAAGCTTGAAGAATTTATTTGTAATGGAATGCTATAAAAAAGTAAAGAAACTACTGAACTTGTATGAAACAAAGACATGCAAGCCTTTACAAACTGCTTCTAAAAACAAAGCTTGGGTAGGTATGCTGAGACAACTGACTGAAAAGAGTTTCGAAGATCCCCCTCCACCCCAAAAGCTTCTTGAACAATCACTTTTGCTTCAGGTGTAATGTGCTCAGCTAGAATATTTGAAAGTTTTTGTTAAAGGATTGTATTGTTAGTTTTGTAATACCTTCATTGTCTTGAAGACAAGTTGTAGAAAATTGGCATAATTTGAGGACTGTGGGCCAAATCAAATTAGGGTGCACTTCTCTGAAGTTCGCTATTAAGGTGCCTTTTATAGATCTTTAATGTAATGGATAAAATGCATAGTGAATGATCAGATGTAGAGTTCCTTCTTTCAAATGGTAACCTTGCAGTATATATTTTAATTATTTTGATAGATGCAAAGATACTTGAATTCCAATAACTCTCCTCTAGGGATGACTTGCAAAAGAGGATGAAAGCTGTGTTTTGCTGCCATTTGCTTTTTTTGTTGTGTTTGAAAAACAGTGTAGTCTTAATCTGCTGCTATTCAGTTCAGAGCTTGTCTGTTGTATTCTGTGATGACTGAGTAATTAATGTCATTGTATGAAATTGTCCCTACCATTTAAGAAGGGAGGCTTTTTGAAAATAATAAAGTATGACACTTAAGTATTTTAAACACTGAAATCAGTATCTAATGAACACATGACAGAAGATGTCTTTGAGAGTACTGCTCTTTTTTTCCCCACTCTTTTTTCCCCACCCTTTCAGGGGAAGGGATCCATTTGCCTCTGACACCCATGCTTTATTCAGTAAAGCCAGGGGATGCATGACTTGATAGCCAGCATGCCTTGAAAATTAAAGGACGATGTAAACCAAAACATAACAAACTACTTGTTTGCCATTCCTTTATAGTACAAAAAGAAAACATCCATACTTTTGCAGTTTGTCTTTGAGTTTAGTTTCTATCATGCCCAGTGCTACTGCAGTCCATGTTGTACAGTTTCTGTGCAATTTTGGAGCTGCTCTTCAAGAGAAATATTTGTTAATGTGTGTGAGCTACTTATTGGCTAGTTTCTTCATACCTTGCTTGTCTATTTTGGATTCTTTTTCCTTGTTAGTCCTGATAAATTTCCATGTGTCAAATGTTTTTGTAAAAAAAGGAAAAAACCTGTCACTTTGACACCTTCCCCCCACCTTCCACTATATGTGCAGGAGTTCTAGATGTCAAATGGGAAGCAAAACAGTGAAGAATTTGGGGGCCTAAGTTGGGTAAGGTGTGGAATTTGGTCTGAATCAATATGCGTTAATCTTTGTTGACATATGTATATAATGCTGGAATTTGTTACTGCTCATCTTAAGAATCTATACTGAAAATACTAGTAATCTTAAGAACTTATGTTCACATCTATATACAGAATCAAATGCAAGTGAAGCAGATCTAGTGAAAAATTGCTTGAGAATGCATCAGAAACATAATTGCCGAGTCTTGTGGGAGTGGGCCATATCATAGCAGTGTTTAAATATGGGGCTTTGAAAAGCTTGTGAGGTATTTCTAATAGTGATATGACAGTTAACGGAATTACCCACAACTCACTACTTGCCTATTGGAATACTGCATCGGATATATAGTAACTAATTTAAAGGCCCTTTTGTATTGCCATTCAAATTCCAGTAGAAAAGAATACCTTCATATAGCTTATACAATAATTGCAGAATTGGAGAATAATGTAAAGATTAACTCTGAAGTAAGTTGAGCTTCTCGAGAATGGAACTTAGGATTTACAACAATTTATTGCATCTTTCACTGCTTTTGTTAGGGATTAAAATACAATGTCATGTATCAAATATGACATAAAGGGGGAAAAATGATTCCTACTGTCTTTCTTCAGTCTAACTTCTAGAAAGAGACAAATACCTGTACACTCAAGGGATGCTTATGGTGAGCTGTGGTGTTGGTGATACAGATAAAATTTTAAAGGTTTACTATGTGTGTGTGTGTGGTTTTTTGTTTGTCTTTTTGTTATTTAGCCAGCAACAGTTAAAGAATCTTCAAGCAGCTTTGGGCAGTAGACTGGAAGAATCTCTGTGCATAATCAATGAAAAAGTACCTTTCAATGACACAAGTACGTATTGCCCTGGTCTGGGTTTTGTGTTTAATTTTGGGTATCCATCTGGAGGAAGTATTCCTTATGAATTAAAATGTATTAGCTGTAAGAAACGTTGGACATCTCAACAGACACTTCGAGGTAACTGTAATAACTATTCATAATACACATCATAATCTTGTTTAGTAATCTTAAAATATTGAGGTTTGATTTTTTTTTTTTAATATATCTAATGGAAACTAAAACTTTTGAAGGCTTTTGAGTAACTTGCCACTTGTCTTGCTTGGTGTTGGCAGAATATTGTAAAAGATGAAGGAACACTGTCAATTTACTGGTTTCTCCACAAAGACTACTTTACTCATCTTGAGGGGTATTATTTTTGGCAGGGTATATTTAAGAGTTGGAGGGATAAACTCTTGATAAGGGGGTAAACTAGTGACTGCAGAGATGTTGGCTTAATGAGGCATTTTATCAGTAGTGGTCTACACTTGGTATTAGTGGAGAGTCTGTCAGAGTGTCGCAGGTCTGATCAGAGAACATCCAGACTAGCTCTTATCCATGGCTTTTCTCAGACTCATGTTCATTTTTGCAGGGAAAAAAACCCTTTGAATTTTGGGACTGTTACCAGAAGCAACCTCCTTTCCTGTTCCTTTCCAGCTGCTACTAGATAAACTGAAGTGCAGAGGATACCGTGAAGTTAGGAGTGCTCAGCCTTTGCATTGCTTTGGTACAAGAATTGGTCAGTATGTGCCCGATCAGTGCCATGTACTGGGTGCTTTTGTAAACAGCTTGAACATGAGGTTGTACTTGGGCAAGCACCAGTCCGTACTCTTCTGGCAGTGAGGCTAGGAGGACCTAGAATAGTGAAAAAGCTGAAAGTAGTGGAGAAGGAGCAGAGAAGTGAAAACAGGCTGTTGAATTTCTGGTAGGTGTGATTGGTAGCTTTTGCATTTTTCATTCAGTTTAAAACTTCATGACAATGCTTCAAATAGCCTTAGGTTCTCTAAAAGCTGATATGGCAGGGTGCTGCAGGGGTAAGCCTTCCAAGTTCTCCACTGGGTTGGCAATCCAGTGAGTCTTGGCTTAGAAACACGAGATCATCGTCTCTTTAGGAAATGTTGACTCTCACACAGCATGTTATGGTTAGGTGTTGGTGCCTTGAGTTGATACGCTTTTCACTTCTTTCCTCTCACAAAGATTACTTTACCTGGCATCTGCTGCCTATTTCTGCTTCTCTGGCTTCTTTCGCTGATTTTTTTTCTTTTACAGTTTGTTATCATCATAGTGAGAAATTTGATGCAAATAATTTATTTGCTTATCTGCTCACTTAGCTGCCATAGCATAATGTTTTTGCTTGTGTATGAAACTGCAAATAGTGGACAGATCTTTAGTGATAGAAGAATGAGAGAATGTCAGGAAGTGCTTGCCTGCTATGGATTCCAACTGGCTTGCTCTAGGTGCTGTAGTTGGTTTTAAGTGTTAACTAGCCGCTGGCTTCAGTTTCAGTAGCAATCAAATGACTTGTTGACTGCTAAGCGTGATTTTGAGAATAGAAAGATAAAGTTTTCTGAAGGATTTATTTATGAGTAAGATTTGGTAATTTTGGACAGTTTTTTGTTCTGAATACAACTACCTCTTCCCATGTATTAATTGCTAAATGTGAATGATACAAAAGGAGTAAGAAGCTGGAAATTTCCTTTGTGTGCAAATTTTAAACTAAAGTGGTTATTAGTCCATTTAATTGAGGATGGATGTGATCCGTTTTAAATCTATAAGACTTTCTAAGCTGTTCTCTAGGTACAAATATCCCTCTACCTTTTTAAAAATTGTGCCTGCTTGTAATTAAATAATTCGAGTTGCTCTGTAACTGGAACAGAATGCTGAAATATGTGGAGAGTACATCTTATTCTAAATCATCAACAAATCAAGTACCTACAGGAGCTTTTTTTAAACATGCAAACTATTAAAAAATGCATTCATCTTATTTGACAGTCCCTGGAATGTAATTGAAATGTGAAGTTAATCTTGAATTCTTTAAGGGTTTTTTTTAAAGACTTTCACTCTTTTTCGTGATGAATACTATTCTTTTGGGCTAGAGGATTCTGCTCTTACCTATCAAATTCAGGGTGTTCAGGTGGTTAAATTTGATTTACAAGCTGAGGCAAGTATGGAAGTGCTTTCTCTCCACCTAGTCACAGTAACAGTTCTTAAGTGAGGATGTTTAGGCCTGCTTTATTGAAGCCAATTCTTTGTGTCCTTTTAGTTAATATTACTTACATGAGCTGTATTATTACTGCAATGAAATTTTGTATTAAAAAACAACCAAACTCCACTATTTACCAATAAGTGTCTCTTTTAAAAAACATGATTTAATAAGTGCATGTAACTCAATTTTTGTCCTGTAGGATCTAATCAATACAATGCTCTGAATGTACCGTTACACAACAGAAGAAATCAGGTAAGCACTTTTTCTGGCTTCATATGTAAAGGTGCAACTTTCTACACAGATACTGAATAAAACCAGTCATTTTAGTGACCTGAAATGGCAGAAGATATAGGCTATCTTACTACTATTGTGATATTCCAAGGGAATTTCTGTCCACAGAACCTCTGCACTTTTCAAAAGGTAGTCTATACTGTTCTTGTGTCGAGGAGTCAAGTTGTCTGCTCACCTCACTTCACTAGATCTAATCCATTGACTACTGGCTGATGATCACTGTAGGTATTAGGCATGCCTTTCTAAAAAGAATGGCAAAAAGGTTTAATGTCTCCTGTTAAAGTTATAGGAAATACTCTTTTACTATGCTAACCTGCAGTAAGTTAGAACTTGAACATTTCACTTTTAAAGTTGATTAAAATTATGTTAGTTTAGGGGTCTTAAGCTTTTTGTTGAAAAAAAGTAGTTTTGGTATCTTGAATTCCTTTTCCCTCAAACTGAGCTGCTTCTGTCACATCACTTGAGTCCCAAAGAATGTTTGCATTTCTAAACTATACATTAGTGTGTAGACTAGAATGGCATATCAGTTGATATTACTTGTCACTAGTCATAATCCTTTTAAGGAATAAATCATCTGTCTTTGAGAACTCTGCATGGTTCATTTACATTTTATAGGATACTTCTTGCCAAAACACCTCTTACTTGCAGCCAAATCACCCTTATTAATGTAAGTATTACTTAAAAAGAAAAGAAACCGTTTCTGTTCATTACTGTAACTTCATCAATTTCTTCGGGAGTGTGTTTTACTCGGTATTCAAAAGTGCACGTTAGTTTTCTGTGAACAGCTAATTATATTAAGGCTTTTTACAGTAGTAAATTGGATACCTTGATGCAGTCAAAATTTTCCTGTTTTGCTGCCACTGAGGATGGGCTCCACACAGCACTCTGTTTTTTCTCTTTGCTTGTATGATATGTCTCAAACTTGAAGTTAGTGCATTCAGATGCCACTGTAGAAAGATTTCAAATAGCTGCTTTCTCCTTTCTTCAGAAGTGCCTATAAAGAGACCTTGTTCCTAATGTGTCTGCTGTGAGATCAGGTGACCTGCTGTCCAGTTTTGTGATGGAAGTAGCCTTAAGTCAACCTGTTGCTGAGTTCTAAGAAAAATCTGAATAACTGCATGGAGAGTGTCTTCCTTTACTATTTTCTGCTAGCACTATGCCAGCCAGCCTCATGCTTCAAGATGTGCAGTCTTGAAAATGTTCCAGGACAGATTTTTATGACTGGCTTTGCCAGTGGAGGCAAAATGCTAGTGTATTAGCACAGGCTGCAGTGTAAAGGACAGCAAAACTGTAATATTGTCTGTTTTCCTTCCTTACATAGCTAATTAACATACACAAACTGAGTATGACTGCATTAATTACTCACCACCATCCCTGGTCCATAATCAAGATTCACTTGATTTAACACTCCATTGAAGCATTAGGAATACATCTCTGAAGGATAAGTCATTCTTGGCTGAAGTGTCACTTTAACCTTGTTCTCTCCTCCATAAATCACAACAGAGTGTGGTTTTCTTCTCTGTTGCATTTGCTTTTTCAGAATGTTTTTTGGATTAATTTCTTGGATACCTTCCTACTGCATTAAAGCTACAGAACAGCCTTGTTCATGAGCAGCAGCTCAGTTCTGTCCAGGTGGGAGAGTAAGAATTGAGTGTTACTGGTTAGAGAAGCAGACACCTTTTATTCTGGGAGAAGACCTCATTGGGTTTTACTAATTAAGTTAGGTTTCCTTACAACCAGGTGTTACAAATTTCTCACTATCACCATGCTTAAAGAACTGAGCTGTTGTCAGCAATTAGTCTATTGGTCTTCAGAAATCTTAATTTCAAAAATGATCTCTGTAATTGTACTAACCTTTAAGTGTTCTTGTGGTCTATAGTTTGAGAAATGCAGCAGAGGCAAAGTATCACCTGTTGTATGAAAAGGAAACCTACTTTGTTGTCATAGAAAAACATGCCCTTCTGTGTGGCATTGTAATTTATGAATAAACTTTAAGTTAAAGGTGATTGCTGCTGTGTATTTTAGGTTGAACTACTAACAAGAAAGAAATCATTGATAGCTGTTTTTTCTGTTCAACCATAACGGGTTTTTTCCATATTTAAATAGCTACATGTCAAATATAATCACTTTGTAACTGTCTTTACAGCTGAAGTTGCGAGACCTTGCGGGCCAGGCACTGGCTTTTGTTCAAGAACTTGTAACAGCTCTTTTGAACTTCCATACATACACTGAGCAGAAGGTACAGATCTTTCCCGTTGATTCTGCAACAGATGCTATATCACCATTAAATCAGAAGGTAAAGCTTACAGATTTCATCTACAAGTATATTCAATGATGTAGACTTTCATGAGTGAATTATCTGTCATGCAAACTTCTGCCACCTTTACTGGAGTGCTATAAGTGTGTTCCTGAGAGGCAGCCTCTCCTGCATGAGAAGTCTTTTCTATTGGGTGAATTCTCTGAGTGTAGGCGAAGGTGTAGCTGCAGAGAATCCTTTTCCCCTGTGCCTCTGCTACAAGAGCAATATGATAGTCGAATCAAGGCTTTGCTTTTTAAGTGCTAAACTAAAGTGCCTTTGTCAAAATTTCAGCTGACTTTATTTTAAAATACACAATATTCACTGCTAAATAGATGCTTGTCTTAGTTAATGTACTGGGGCATGGGAGATGTTGAGACAGAAGGTCTTGTGTTTAACTGTAATGTGAAATAAACTGGATTTAAGGTAGGCTTATGAAGGAGAGAACTTTGACTCTGTTCCCTTGTCAAAACCCAACTTTATAGTCTGATTTTGGGCTATTTGTGAAAAGACTTTTCCTGTAAGCGTTCTGAAGCTTCAAGTCTGTAAAGCACGTTGAAATTGTTACGAGAAACCTGACCTCTTTCTGTGCAACTCCATGGGAAGACTTTTCTGAGAGTATCATTCAGAGCTGTTAAGCTGCGTCTTTTGACTTTCTCTTTCTATGCCATGAAGCATGGAAAAGAACTTCGTGCATAAGAATTAGTGTGGGGATGCATATATATATATATGCTTTGAAATAGAATTGTTTTAACATCAGAGTTGTTGACTTCATAGTGCAAGTGGACCTATGTGCATTTAAGTTGCTGGATGCCAGTGTTTTCAGATTCAGACTATAACTTCAGTTTAGTAGTTTGTAGGGCTTAGACTTAAACTACTGAGATGGACGTGATTTGCCTTCATCAAATGGCTACAATGCACGTAGTGGCGATGTTAACTATCACAAAACTTTTCTGTTCTTGGGAGGACCTCTTTTAATCTCTTTGCAAGCAACAAATATGCTTGAGAAGGTGTTTATCCACTAGAGAAGTCCCACTCTATTTACCTTCTCAGTTGTTTCAACTATTTGAATCAAGAATACACTTTCACAGGGAATCAGCATAGATCTTAGTTTGAGAACAACAATTTCTTGCTTTTGCCACCAAACGTGCTCAAAATGGCATATCCTTCTTGTGAAAACTATGTGGCTTTGTCATCTTCCAAATTCTCTGGGGCAAGAACTGTGTCTCCTTGCTTATGTGGCCTAGTGTGGTGATTGGATTCTACAGGCACTACTGCAGTTTACACTAAGGGAATAAAATCAGGTTTCTTAGACATCACTTCTCATGCATTTTTTTCTTAATGTCCTAGCTAACACTTCTTTGCTTTTCATCAGAGAAGTGCTTTCACACAGATGAAACATGCAACCTAATCAGAACTGTAATTTGATTCTCCTTTTCTGATAATTGACTCTGATTCAGTAGTTCAGGCTTTGTTTGTTTTCATAATTATGTCTCTTGTAGTCTGCCCCGTTGTGTATTCATGACCTAATTGCCTCAGTGCATGCTACCTCTTGGGCTTTTGCCATGACTTTCCAGTGATGAAGCATCTTTTATCACTCACTGAAGCTGCTGTTGCTCCTGTATTTTTGATTGATTTATCTATTTGCTTGGCAAGTGTTCTCAGTGTGATCTTAGCTCCTCCACTGAGTGGTTCAAAAACTTCCCTTTAAACTAGTAGAGAAAATGAGACAAGTGTCAGGGAGTGGCTTAGCACACTTGCACTGATTTATTTTTCCCCAACTCCAGGTCTTGTCTGGCGCTTTCGAGCTATTTTCCCCACCAAACACTCAAAGTAGATGTGGACAATTCCCTTCCAGGTTCAAGTATTCCTTTTCTCTTTAAGTATTGGATTGCTGGGTTCTGCTGGGTCTTCAGCATTGTGCCAGATAACTCCAGTCCTTTCTCTTGCAACACAAGTCAGGAGCATTCTGCATGTGTTATTTCTTCCTCCTTAGATTTAGGAATTTTCCCTAATTCCATCCAGATTTGTGCATGCATGAATGAGAGCTTGGCATCTCTCTTTTCTTGTTAACGCTGTGTTACTGCACTGTAATAATACAAGAAATAATTAAAATTTCTCATACCCTATTTGCCTGGGATCTTTAGCTACTATTGTGATATAAATATTCAAAGGTGAAGGTATCTTTCTGTGGGGTAAAATACAAACCAAGATCACTTTTGACTACCGATGTCAGTCTGTGGAAGAAGCTTTTTGTAATACTGTGGTATCAAAATCAAAAGCTGATGGTGCTGTTACGTTTTGACTGTGTGTAAGAGTGAGCGCCTTTGTTGTCAGGTATACTTTTTTGAAGGCGAAATTAGCCATAGAATTTTTAGCAAATTTTAGCAAAGTCAGGCGGTTCTGTGAGGCCAAAGTTTCATAATTGCCCAAACCTCTCGTAGTTCTTGCAAGTAAGAATTCTCCCTTTGATTAGTTACAGCTCCATCCTTTGCATTGGCATAAGCATGCTTTGACCCATGTTGAAAATGGGACTGGTTACAGATAAAGATTAAAATCTATCTCTTGCTTTTAGTTTTAACTTGGTTTGGTTCTTCAATACTTTGCACAGCATAGCTGTGCAAATGTTTGTGCTGATGCACAGGACAAGGGCTGAGAGGCAAACAACACCTGGGAGGAAGGTAGGATAGTTTATTCTGGTGGCTTAATGGTGCATGGATCTAGCCTTAATTTGATGGAGTTGAGCAAGGAGTGCAAGAATGCTTAAACTTTAAAAAGCAGGGGTTTGGCGTGCTGTGCATGGTAGTTAAAATGAGATAGGGTGCTGTGGCAAAGCCTTAGGTGGGGTTTTGCCTGGACTTAATTGCAGTCTTCACTATTTCTCACTTTCCCTCAAGGTGTGTGTGTGTCCTGTAGCAGAGGTTGCTGTACATCACTTCACTGTTACATCTTATTATTGATGTCCTGGGGATCATTTAAGATGACAGGTGCTTTGCTAAAGTGGACCGTTTAATTGTTAACTTGAAACAGTTTGCAAGAGCCTTCAGCAAGCACCATTTTAAAATCTCTCTGTACTCAGTTCTCACAGTACCTTCATGAAAATGCTTCGTATGTTCGCCCTCTGGAGGAAGGAATGCTTCACTTGTTTGAGAGTATTACGGAAGATACTGTCACAGTCCTGGTAAGATTTCTTATTTTTAGTATTGAAAAAGATTTTTGCAGAGCAAAAATAGTTATGTGTTGTTTTTTCCTTCCAGGAAACAGCTGTGAAATTGAAGGCCTTCTCAGAACATTTAGCTTCCTACTTATGCTTTTTAAGAAAGATTCTTCCTTATCAGTTAAAAAGGTACTTTTGATTTGATAGATCAAATTAAGGGGGCACTGAGTGTCAGGCATGCAGCATTGTTAACATCTACAACTCAAATATTAAGCCAACCCTCAAAGCACTCTGGCTTAAAAGACAGAACTTTTTTTTTTTTTTTTGACTGCTGGTTTTTAAGCCTTTAGGTTATGTGTGGTTTTTTTCAGCTGTGCATTAGAGCTAAGCCCATGTATTTTAAAGCTTCCCCCCCCCACAGGTGAGACTTTAATGAAAGCTGCACAGATTTTTCATGTTTCTTAAGTTATTCAATAGTGTTGATACTATTCAAGTACGATACACTGAAACTGTTAATTTCTTGATCCTGTCTGAAGATTATTTATCATGCAATAAATACAGCAATATAGGAAAACTTGCCAGATGCACATCCCTTCTGCAGTGAAAGTCTTTGTTCCCGAGTGGGTCAAAGGGAGGTGAATTGCTAGTGCAAAGGACTGCTTAAAAAGAGGTTTTGGATTAAGAAAGAAGGAAAAGCTTGTTTTATGCCTTCTTTGTACCTGTTCTCCTGCTCCTTAGGAAGCAAATATTATATGTAGTAGAGGAAAAAGTCTTTAAACTGATGCAATGAGTTTTTTGCCTTGAGTGTAAACTGTTCCTGGCTTGTGACTGAAGCTCCTAAGAGCGAGGATAGTACATGCACACAGTGATTTCCATGTATTGCTAAGTTACTCTCTGATATGTTAACCTTTCTAAAATAAATTCCGAGTCTATTGTTGCTTTGGACTGGGGCTGTAGAGAACGCTAGTTATCTACTCCAAAACTCATTAACTTGTTTTTTAAGATAATTGCTCACTTTTAAAAAAAATAATTCATATATTCCTAGTTTGGAAGAAGAGTGTGAGTCTTCTCTTTGCACAGCTGCTTTAAGAGCTAGAAATATGGAGCTACACAGAGACATGAAAAGGTTGACTGCAGTCTTTGAGAAGCTACATACATACGTTAGTCTTCTTGCGTTACCAAGTAAGTGCCAGGTTTGGCTCAGTTTTCCTTTTGGACCAGTGTTGGAGTTTTTTTGTTTGGTTGGTTTTTTTTGTTTGGTTGCTTTTGTTGGTTTTTTTTTTTAAACCATACACACGCACACACAAAATGCCACTTCTATGATAGAGGAAAACGCTACTCTTCAGGTACAGTCTAAACTATGGGGAAATGAGTTTTGCAGTATGCTCTGCCATGCTGCACCATCTTTTATCCAGGCTGGGAGACTGAGTGTGTTGTAGAGTGTGTCTTTAATGCTCCACACTCTTCCTTTTGGATAGACATAGGCATGGTGCAGGCCTGGAAATTACCAAGCAGTCACACGTACCACATTTTAGATAGTCATAGTTAACTGTAGAGGAGAAGAAATGACTGTAGATTTTTATAGTATGATTGACAGTATGTCTTCTGTAATCTCTAAATCATGAAATTTTTAATAAACTACATTTTATTACTAATTATCACTTCCAGCTCCTCCTGTTCATAGGATTATTAAACTATGACTCTCATGGTCATGACTAAATAAAATTAGGTAAAAATGTTTGTGTGTGTGTGTGAGGAAACTATCCCCAAATGCATACTGTAAATAATAAGAGGAAACAGTTATTGTATACCTTCAGGTTATTTCAGTCTTCACTCTTTAGAAGGACCCAGACGGTCATTCCTACAGCAGTGAGCATGTAAATCTTTCTGCATGCATAATTGCTTTTTGAGACCAAAACAACTGATACTTGTCAAATCTGAATGAAATTTAGGAAACTTGGAAGTCTTTTACCTGCCTAATTTGGCAAAATTTGGTATATATACATTTGATATTGAAGGGAAAATTTAAGTAAATGAATCTGTTACGATTTTCATGCTCCATGCAAATGTTTCTAGTAGGTGGAAATTGGATTATTTTTTAAAGCTAACTCTTTTCATTCATGGTCCAATCTTAGTGGAGTTTTGTGGTTTGTGTGTGGTTTTTTTTTTTTTATCTTTTCCTTTCTATGTGGCACTCTTAGGTACAAAACCAGAAGGACTTCTTAGGACAAATTACAACTTGGTGTTTACAAACATTGCTGGAAGTCTTCATGGGTTTCATGACATTTTAAAAGGTGAGGGTACTGGAATATTATGTTTCAGCTCTGCTTCTTTCTGTTTAACATAGCACACGTGTACTCTCTCTGTAACTATGTTGAATGTGTCATGTGATAAATCTGGTTTGTTTTGCCTTTACAAACTAAGATAAGAAACTAAACCTACTAACTACTTGTTTTGGATGTGCATGCATGTTTTTCACTCCTCCATTCTTGTTCTTCTAAGTTGCTGGAATACTTAATTGTGGTGCTCTAGATCTTCCTGAGCAGTATCACTTTACTTTCTGAACTTCATTTCTCTAGTGGAACTAGCATACAGAATGGAATGCTATTAAATGTACATATTTTCCCCTCCTTATGTACTGTTGACCTAGTACCTGCCCTCAGAGTGGAATTTTTCCTTACAGTTTTTAGGTTGATCACTGTTTTTAACATGAATATATAACCTTAGCTTACGAAGAAATCTGCATTCTTTTTGAAGCTTAGCTTCTTCCTTGAAAATGGCTTACCTTTTATCAGAAGAACGTGGATATGTTACATTTTCAGTGAAGTGATGTTCGGGTAAAACTCTTGAGTTTTAAAACACTCATGTTTCTGTATATCCTAGAATTTCTGTGCCATATAGCTGTTCCCAGGGAGAAAATAATCTGTGTAGGCAAATTGCTTTAATACTAGTCAGCTGTTTAAACATTAAGATTTTATAATTTTAAGCAAAATTGGGGTTTTTTTTGTTTCATTTAGTAACATCGATAGCATAGCCCCATTTTGCAGAGTCCCTGTTTTAAAAAAAGAAGATTATATTAGCGATTGTACCTCAAACAAAATGAGACACTAAACCAGGAGTTTTGTAGCATAGATAAGTTTATTGATAAATACCTTCTACCTCTTAATATAGTTACTACAATGTAAAATCAACCCAACTTATACTTTAACAAAGGAAATAAAGAAAATAGAAGTACTGAAGAAAACTGTCAGTAGAATTCATTAGCTAGCAACAGAAATGTTGTTCTTAACATCTCATGCTCCCATACTCCAGAATGCTTGATTTGTCACTTCTCTCCTCCCTTCCTTCCCAACCCAAACTGATTTCCAATTGCTTAAGCCTGCCTCAATTACAACTTCTGGTGGTGGTGACCTGGGATTTCTCCATTCGGTAGCAATAGTACTTTATTGTAAAATGGGTGCAAAATGTTCACTTGTCAAATAATTACTTATTTTTAATTAGGCCAAGTTGAGAATGTTTGTTCTTACATGATAAATACTTCAGTTTTTTTTAAACTTTGGTGCTGTTGAAAATAATTAGTATATTTAAACTAAGATGTTTTTGTGAATGACTTTCAAAAAGTTCTGTGTTGTGTTTTTTTGTGGTTGTGGTTTCTTTTTGTTTTATTTTTTTTCCTCTTCTCTGAAGAGTGTTCTGTTAGTTTTCACTGAAAGAATTTTAGAACACAGGAAGTAGCATTCTAAACTTCCGGTAGTCTTTTAGATTTGTTCTGACAGAATTAAAATACTTTTCCCTTAAGTCATGTGAGCTTAACACTCAGATATTGAACATGACTAAAAATTATTCTAAGTGTCCTGATGTAAACATATGGAAATGGAAAGTATACTTGTGAAGTAAAGGGCTAGTTCAATGTGAGCTTAGATCCCCTATATAGCTATGATTTTGGGGATACAGAGTACACTTAAATATATGCCTTTATTCTGCCTTGTGTAACAGGCATAATGTCTATTCCTTATGGTCACGAAGGGTTGTCTAAGGCAGTATACTGGAGAACTAAGAGTATCCGGACTAAACTTTTATACAATTTAGTTAGAGGTGAGAAGTATTTGAAGGCTG
Source organism: Buteo buteo (assembly GCF_964188355.1). Lineage (NCBI taxonomy): Eukaryota > Metazoa > Chordata > Aves > Accipitriformes > Accipitridae > Buteo > Buteo buteo. Next base: position 4,430,481 of record NC_134182.1, on the reverse strand, counting down.
AGGTCATAAGCTGAATTTGAAAATGGTTGCTGAAATAAAAAAAAAAAATCGTAATTCGACATAAATGTCTTTTTTCCTTTTCTAGATATTTCCAAGCACTACAGTCAGAAAGCTACTTTAGAACAAGATGTTCCAACTGCTACACAGAAACTCATAACTACAAATGACTGTATTTTATCCTCTGTTGTGGCTTTAACAAATGGAGTGGGCAAGGTAATGGATATTTTTGTTTCAATATAATGTCCTAACTTATAGAGGTTTTAAAAAAAATAAAATCTTAGCTGATTGATTTGGAAAATCTACATGTGGCTCTGATGATAATCTATAGTATCAGGTTTGTTCCAAGGTATTTTCAGGCTACAACTTAAAAACAACTGAATGGGTGATGAAGTAGATACTGTGAGGAGGATGCTTTGCGTTAGTAAGGTCTAAGTTATGTGGAAGAGCCTGTAGGTTGTTTGAAATTCTTGTTGTGAAGTCCAGTTTCACTAAATACTTGTCTTTCTCTTGAAAGAGTAATTGTTCTGGTGAATCTTTCTGGTCAACTTAATTCAAAATGTGACTTTTCTTGATATGTCTAGATTGCCTCATTCTTTAGCAACAACTTGGATCACTTCACTACTTCGCTGAGCTATGGGCCTAAAGGAGGAACAGAGTTCATCAGCCCTCTTTCAGCTGAGTGTATGCTGCAGTACAAGAAAAAGGCGGTTGCTTACATGAAGTCTTTGAAGAAGGTTTGTTCAGCTAGCATGCTTGCACAGAGAAAGCACAGTTCTGTTGATAGCTGGTTATGCCAAAGAGAATACAAACTAAGGATTTTCAGTTTTGGAATGGATGAGATTCTCTGAATGAGAATCTTTGGTTGAGGAAATGAAACCCTTAGAGCAATAATGCTACTGAAAAATTTAGACAGCATAGTTGCCCTCACAACTGAGGGTATGTGTCAATTCTGCTGTTGCCTAATTCCAGTAATTATTTCTGTGCCAAGACTGCAAAGAGTAGAGGGTAGCTGCTTATTTACTATACTTCCAGTGAATACTGGAAGACAGTGCAGAGCAACAGGAGGAAAAAAAAAAAGGCAGCTGAAAAGGGGGTATGCTGGAGAAAATGTGCTGAACCAAAGGGTTGAACACTACCAGATCTCCTGTTGTCTCCATTAAAATTAACAATTAAGTGATGGTGTACTTAACAGTTGTTATTAAATCACTTTACTGCAATGTCTGTAAAGTGGACCTTAAAATGCATTTGATAATTAACACTTGGAGTTTTCTGAGCACTTTTTAATCAGGTGTCCATTTGGGGGCAGTATTTTTTGTGAGCTCAAACCATTTTTTCTACTGGCTGGTAAACACTTGGAAAGTGTTTGTCTTCCCTTTACTAAAGTAAGGAGGGCAATAAGAAAATAAAGGTAGAATACATATTCTGATGTACTGTGAAACATGTTTTGAGGTTTCTTTTATCCTTCTGCAGCCTTGTGGAGATTCAGTGCCTTATGAAGAGGCTTTAGCCAATCGCAGAGTTCTTCTGAGTTCCACAGAAAGTAGAGAAGGTCTTGCACAACAGGTATTCTGGTATAAATCTTACTCACATATAGGATAGTGTATTTTATGAAGGTAAAGTAGTATCAAATAGTTTCCACAAAATCAAGTGTGGTGTTGTTTGTACATATATATGCATATACTGAAGCTTAAAATCAGACTGTAGATGTCTTAATTTGTAGAGTTCTGAAAATAAAACTTGCCGTTCTCAGGCTGGGTTATCCAAGACTTGTTTGCCTGTACCTGCAGAATGTATGTGTAATTATAAGAGACAGGGTTATGCCATTGATATCTTCATTTATAAACACAAGAAGTCAGGCAATCTTTAATAATTCAAATAAATGCAAAATAAAGGATAAGGCATACTGAAGTATTAATTTCTGTTGTTATGTAGTGTTTTGAGTGCTTTTTTGGACTATGCAGGATTTATTAGCACTGGTTAAGAACGATGATTTTTCTTTTCAGTTAGAGTCTAGTAATAGATTACAGTTCATCATTCTTGCAGTGTCCATATGTATTGTTTTCTGGAAGGTTAGGCAGAGGGGGGTTAAATGGTATTTAAAAGGTCTATACAGTTTGCCCATTGCACATGAATGAGACTGATTAATACTAAAACTTCTGTATGAGCTTGAATGCTCAGAGTGCATTGAACTTTTACAGCCCAAGAAGACTTAAGTGGTGTGGGTTTTTTTGGTTTTTTTGTAGTGGCCAATATTCAAAGTGTATTAGTAGTGATGACATGAATTTCAACAGAAATGTGTGGAGTGATATGATGTATACGGTTCCATAGTTGATTTCTTATCTGGACAAGCAAGTTATTCTGTCTGTGTGAGGTGGGGCAGCTAGGAGGGGAGAGGTTGGTTGTCTTTCTAGCGTAGAACAAGACAATGCTAGTGCCAGGCACATATCTTTCAAATTTTCATAAAATTCTTCCCTCCTTTGATTTCCCCCCCCTCCCCCCCACCTAATATGATGTTGCCAGTTCTGTGAGTGGTAACTTTGTGATGCATGTTTTAGACTAATTAAATAACATCGTCTTTTTTGACACATGACCACAGTTAAGAGTACAGCTCGGATCAGTAGTTGTTTACCTGCTGCAGTATTCATTAGCTTGCTTATGTAATAGTTTAAAATAATACTGTCTTCAAGTATTTCCTGTGTGTGGCTTTTTCCCCCTTGTGTTCAATAACCTGGACTGTAAACTTTCCCTCCTAAAGGTCCAGCAGAGTTTGGAGAAAATTGCAAAACTTGAACAAGAAAAAGAACACTGGATGTTGGAGGCCCAGCTAGCTAAAATAAAGCTGGAGAAAGAAAACCAAAAACTGAAGAACTCTCTTAGTGGACACTTAACTGAAACTATACAAGAGCATTCTGTTTTGTCAAATGTAGCTGAACAAAAGAAGGAAACCGCAGAAAAAAGTCTGAGGGAACCTATTAAGAGTACTAGTCTGGTAAGTGACCTTTTTCCTTCAATAGAGGAAAACCCACTTTCTTTAGTAGTAGTACTGTTTGATCAGTGGAACACTAATAATGAAAGTTTTTTGACTGTGTTGTAATGCATTCGCGCTTGGGCTCCTTGTGTTTGTAAAGCTGCTTGCTAATACTTTCTGCAGAGTTTGGAACTTCCTGGATTTTGAGACTGTTCACTGTCTTTAGTATCATGGATGTATTTCTGTTGTTCTGTACTTGCACGACTGAGGGGGAAGTAATAGGTGTTTAACTTCTAGATTTTCCTTGCAAGCTTCCTAACTACAGAGTAAGTAGTATATATCTCAGGTCAGCTCTGAGTTTCCAATACTTTTTTCATATCTAGGTATGCTAAAGCAAATGGAAGTAGGTAATTAGTATTTTTAAATGGGTTATAAAGCATATTACAAGTCAGTTTACTATAGCTTAATTTTAACTTGAAGCTATTCAAGCTTTCAGCGTTCTCTGGAGCACAAATTTTTACGTAACCTTCATAGGTGCACGCAACTTGGGTTCGACAACTGGTTTTGGATATGGCATGCATTCTGTCCTTGCTCTTCTATGTTGGGAAATGGCTTTTTCCTGTTTATTACTAGTATTTAAAAGGGGTTGGCCTTTCCTCTGAATTACCACTTCTGAAGTGGTATTAACAGGGATGTCATCTGTAAGAAATAATAAATCTACTCAGCTCAGCACTCAATAGAATTCTTCATTATTTTTTTTTTCCCTACTTTCCTGTTCCAGGAGAATAATGACCAGTGGATTGTTTTGAAATCCCCAGTTCTGAAGTAAAATGGCTTCTCTAAGTTTTTGATCCTGTATTTGATCTATTAGGAGTTTGAGGAGATTGGCTTTTTCTAGCCACAATTATGTGTAATTAATATAACTCACAGGTTAACATATTGTATAAATATTTCCCATAACCCCAAATCTCTACTCTGCTAGAGTTCTGTCAGTGCTTCACACTGAACCGTCAATGTAACTTGCAGCTATCGTATCTGTATTTGCAGTTCTCACCTAAGTGTATTTTCTTCCTTGTTCTAGATTGGAATGTTGACTATAACTACTGATAATGAAAAGGTAATCTGTTTTAAACATTATCAAGCTACATCTGGTAAATACTTCAATTCTGATTCTGTTAAACTTATTCCAAAGGTCTAATTACCAAGAATACTGTAGTATAATGCCATCAGTCACCCATGTGTTCAAGTTTCTGAAATCCATGTATTTCTTAATTTTCTTCTTCTGTTTAGTGAACTGTTCTCTCTTATTCATGTAAGCGGTTTGGAGCAGTGGTCCTGGTCTCTTCTGTGATTTGAGGAAAGCGTTGGTCTGTCTGTACTTCAGTAACCCTAGCTGCGTTCCAAGCCTCAATTCTTAACTCTTGAGGAAGGGCTCAAGTTGCAAAAAAGTCACTGACTGTAGTGCCTGGTGTTTTAACACTTAAGTACAGGTTATCCTAAACCAGAGGTCACACTGAAAGAAACTTTGAACCAGCTGTCAGACTAAATGTTAACTCTTTATTTAGCACTGCTACAGTGCAACGCTTGCCCCAGCAGGAACTTAGCAGAATAAGATTCAGTGTTTTCCCTTTTCTGATACTGCAGGGAACTGATGTGTATTTCAGTTTACTCCTCTGTTTCTTCTGAAGGTGTGATTAAAAAGGGAGTGGGAGCAGAGTGAGAGCCAGATAATAATTGATATAAGTTCTTAAAAGCTACTGCATAGTGCTGAACTTGAAAGTAATGACAAGTCTGTCTCCAGTGGGTTACTCTGTAACTTAGAGTAAACTGGCAAGTTGTGGGGTTTGTTTTTTTGTTTTTTTTTAAAGTTCAAATGTCTAAAGAAACTTCTGGAACATGAAACATTAGAAATAGTTCTGACTGTTGTGAACTTCTGAAACTTAGTTATGCAAAGGAATTCTTCCTTGTTGGGAAAAGCCAGTAAGTTTCTGTGTAGGTAAAAGCAGTCCACTTCTGCAGTGGATTTTCATTTGCATTGGAGACTTGATACGTTAAATCAAGCAAACTTCTTACATCTTCAGTCAGCTCTTTGTCCTTTAAGGAAGTCTGACATTAAGAGTCACCATCAGAGTGACAAATTGCAGAGTGACTTGCTGTAATTTTTCTGTTGTGTTTGAGGAATTTGATGCTTTTGGGTAGAGCACCCAGGCCTCAAGAGGGAAGAAGAGAAGTTAGTATAGAGGACAATGTTGTGATGCAAGTATTCAGTCTACTTTCTAAGCATAAGTATCTCTCTGCTTAATTTTTGCTTTGCCAGGCTCCAGATGTTGAGTCTCGTGAAGACCTGATAAAAAACCACTACATGGCAAGGATAGCAGAACTTACATCTCATCTGCAGCTTGCTGACAGCAAATCAGTACACTTTCATGCTGAGGTGAGCATGCAGGCAGTGTCTATACTGAAAACAGTAAATCCCTTTTTGAACTTTCCACAGGCAAGTGTTATGACAGCGAGTTTAAATATATGGAACATAATGCTTCATAAAAATCTGTTCCTGGAATATGTTTTTTTGGCTGTGGTCTAGTATGCATAAAAATGGATACTGTAGAAAGACTTTTTTTTTAAATAAATCCTGTGGTGGCCTTGTCTTGGGTGTATTAAGAAGTATAATGTGTATGATGTATAAGTTTGTTCATATAAGCTGCTTTAGTTACCAAGCTAGTTTTGACTTAATTATGACTTAAGTGATGCTGATGTCATTCAGAAATATTTGAGTGTATCATGAAGTGATGAAAACGGCTCTCCTCTGAGAAATTGGTTCTTAGGCATAAGTTATACTTAATTTCAAGAATTAACAAAACGATTCATTGTATCTGTGGTTTCCTGTTTTCATTTCAAATCATGAGGTAATTTTTCTTGAAAGTAGTGGCCAGTTCTATTTGTGTAATTAACTGATGTGGAATATACCAAAGTTCCGAGTTGACTGAGCAAATTCTCTTAAATATTTTTTTAATGGTAGATGACGTAGTATGGAGAAACCATCTTTCTCTGATATTTGAGCAATGGATGAAGCGAGTTGTTTGTGTTGCTTTTTACTTGTGAAATATTTCCTAGTAATTCTGTGGAAAAAAAACTGTAGAGGATTTGCAATATGGTAATTCTGTAAAATGAAAGAAAAATTTAATGTTAACTATTACATTACCTTTGCATTTGAAAATGTGCACAAGCTCTGACTAAGTTTCTTGAAATCTAAGGATTACAGAAAGATGGAAACATCCAAAGCAATCAGTTAAACATGGCAAAAGGCAGTACTCTGGAACTAACTTTCCTCCCTTCTACCCTCCCTATCCTGTTCTGATTGACAGTGTCGAGCACTTGCCAAAAGACTGTCTTTAGCAGAGAAGTCCAAGGAATCACTCACAGAAGAGTTGAAACTAGCTAGTCAAAACATCAGTAGATTACAGGCAAGTGAAATGTTACCTAATGTAATAAATGCATTTCATAATTGCGTGTAAGGGGAAGTTGGAGGAGAAAAATTACAACCATCGAGCATGGTCATGCCTTTACTAGGTCCTTAGTTGGTGATGTAAAATCTCTAATGATATGTAGAGAAGAGACTTCAAATCCCAGGTATAAAGTTGAAGTGGAACATGCTTGCAAGGAAAAGGTTATAGTAACCAAGCCTGTGTTTTAGCACATTTCATGTCAAGTCTTTCTATGAAAATGTTTTGGGTTGTTTTTTGTTTGTTTTTTTTTGTTTGGTTTGTTTTTTTGTTTTTTTTTTTGTCAAAAGGTGTGATTGTGTGACTGATTTCAGATGATACACTGAATTCTTAATCCTTTCTAGCACCTGGGACTGAAAGTCTTAGAAATGCCAGGGTGTTTTTTTGAGATGGATAGCTTAATATTAAGCAAAAATAACTTTGTGGTGATGTTTAAGAAGCCATTGTTAAAAAAAGATAATAAAATCTTATGCCAGATGTCCTTTGAATGTCCTGTCCCTTTGTCCTTCCCCTCCACATGCTGAGAAAGGAGTCAATAGTAAAATAAAGTATATAGAAATATTCAGTTCATAAATGCATAATATTGAATCATACAATTGTTTAGGTTGGAAGGGTTCTCTGAAGGTAATTTGGTCCCCTCCTTTGGTCAGAGCAGAGAGAGCTCAGATCAAGCTGTTGAATCGGGAGTTTCCTGTACAGCCCTGCTGGCCTTCTGCCACAATTGCTCCACTTCCTAAGCACTGGGCTGTTCTTTGCTCTGTCCTTGATCATTCAGCTTTCCTGGGCCCCTTTAACTTCCAGGACAGTTGTTCTTGCCAAGCAGACCTTGAAAAAGCCAAAGTCTACTCTTCTTAAATCTAGGGTGGCTGTAATTCTACTATTCATCTTGCCTGCTTCCCTCAGGATCTTAAATTCCACTAACTCGTGGTTGCTGCAGCCAAGGCTACCATTGGCTTTCACATGCCTGACCAGCTTTTCCTTATTTGTAACAGGTCCAGCAGAGAGCATCTCTTAGGCCTGTTGATCACTGGTATCAAGAAGTTCCTTACCACACTCAAGAGAACTCCTGAATTGCTTGTGTACCACCTTGTTGCTCTTCCAGGAGATGTCAGAGTAGTTAAAATCCCTCATGAGGATCAGGGTCTGGGGTTGAGAGATTTTTATCTGCTTGTGGCAGATGCCCACCATATTACCCTTGTTGTTTGCCTCTGATCCCTACCTATGAGATCGTAATCATCTTCAAACCACTCCTTCACATAAAGCATGATTTCTCCCCTTCTATCCTGTCCTTCCTAAAGTGTCTGTATCCCTTCGTGGCTGCGTTCTAGTCACGCACACTATCCCACCATGTCTCTCTAATCCTTCAGCTTTGTATGCCACGTATGTTCATGTACAGGCCGTGCTCTAACCCTATAAACTTCACTTGTTTCTTGGCTGGAAGCAATGTTGGAAAACTTAGCTGTTAGTCTCTTATGTAAGCCATAAAAAGTGGGGGAAAAATTATGAAGGAAACAGAGGAAAAAATAAGGGGAACAGACCATGCATGAGACTTCAGGTAAAAGACAAATAGCTATTGACTTTCTTTCATAAAGTGATTTTTTTTTCAATGGTTTAGCTTAATTGCACACATTCAGCATCAAAAGTGTAGCTTACTAAGTGGCGATAGAAGTTGGCTACTTTGCCAGTTGCTACTAATATTAATCAAAGGCTTCTGGTTTTTTTTCCCCACTTTAGGATGAATTGATGACGACAAAGAGAAGTTATGAGGATCAGTTAAGTATGATGAGTGACCATCTCTGCAGTATGAATGAAACCTTAACTAAACAAAGGGAAGAAATTGATACACTAAAGATGACTAGTAAGGTAAGTTGCCAGGTGTTGACATTAGGCACTGGCTGCCATTTGGAGGTCTATAGGTTGCATTTAGCATTCCTGCAGTACTACCCTTCAACAAACCAATTCACAAACTATAGTTCTTATTCTTGGCCAATTGGAAAGAAAACTCCAAACCTGGTCTTGCACATTTCAGTGAACAACAAATTCTTGCAAAACATACATGTGGGAAAGAACAAACACTGCATGCCACTGCTTCAAAGTAGACTTTCAAAGTGTACCCTCTGATGGAAGATCAGCACCTTTTTTTTTGTTTATATGTGGTGGAAATGGAACTATTTGCAAATCCAGCTAGTGATACTGGGTGTTTATGATTGACTTATTGGTAGGAGTGTCCTTTCTGCACTTTTCTTTCAGTTGCAGCATACTCAGTTCTTGGCAGCTATTCTTTTTCTCTGTTTTATTTCTGTATTCTAGCTTGTCTGTGTCTCATATGTAGGAATGAAAAAGTTGCCACTTATATTCTTCTGTGATCTTAAAATGCACACTTAAATTCTTTTCCAAGCAAGGAGTCTACCCGTTTATCAGAAACAAGTTTTTGACTTGACTTAATGTTAATGATGAAAAATACAGAAGTCTGCTGTTTCAAACATTGATTAAACCGTAGTATATCTTATTCTGATGGTTCTAGGGAGGAACAGATGTTGTGAAGGCCTATTATACCCTGCACTTGTCTGGCTGTGAAACTAATAAACTAGCATTATTCTCCTTAATTGTGGAGTGCATGGAAGCTGGTTTCCCTGAAGGGTTAAAAAATGTTTTAAAAAAACCCCATGTTTTGATTAAAGGTCCTATGATAGCAGTTTTTATTTTTTTAGAGTAAACTTTTCCCACCATGTATAGAACTGTTTTTCTTCAGATGTCTGAGTGTTTTGACTTGGCATTGTAATCTTTAAAATTACTTTTTGGTGTATAAGCTCTTGTGTTTTTAGAAGGAAGTGCTTGGCTGCATACTGACCATAGCACTTCATGTTTTTATAAAATGGTTTCTGGAATTTTTCACTTGTCATATTTTCAAGACTTGAAGTGGTACTCTGTCTGTAAGGAGGTAGTTCAGAATCTCACAACAGTAGACACAGATTTTTCAAATGTCGCCAAATGTAGAAGGTGATTGGCTTTAACCGCATCATTTTGACTTCAACCCATTATCACTTGGAGTGAGTTGTTGGTTAGATTAAAAACAAATGTTATCTCAAGAAAATAGAAAGACAGAGAATTGCCAGCAAGTAACTATTACACAAAAGTTTATTTTAAGCTACATGTTTGCTTTGTGGAGTTGTTGCAGCTCAAATGTGAGTTGGTTAGCTGTAGAACAAATTATTTTCTAAACTAGGAATATTCTATATAGACCAAGTTAAAGTTAAATTTGTTTTGGAACAAAATGATAGGGTGGGGGATTGATTTTAATTTGAGGCAATCATCCTATAAGGTTTATATTTGAAATATTACTTGAGCGTGAATTATGATTTGACTTGCCTTCCCTGCCCTTGCAATATTAGTGGTGTTAATACAATCAAGTGTCTTGGGACATAACTCAAAAGTCTTTTTTCCACAGGTTTCAACTGAAGTAAGGTACTGTTGTGCTTATTTGGAATATGTGGTACTTTTCCCTGTTATGCCTGTAAAGATAGAGCGATTTTCAGAGCAAACAGTTACAGGCTTACATGATTAGAAGCCTATGGACTGTTTATTTTCAGTTTGACTGTACTTCTTTTTGTTGTAGGTATAAATTATCAGACATCAGGTTTTATATGTTATCTGTCTAGATTTTCTTATCTGAATTATATGTTCTGTTCACTTGTTTCTCGTTGCAGGGAAATTCTAAAAAGAACAAAAATCGATAGCTTACAGCTAATCAACTGTTGTCGGAAGCTGCTGCTGCATAGGATGCAGATAGTGAATGCTCATTGTCCAGCTCCTGTTTGTTCCAGGAAGCAGAGGGTGGTATTGGGTCTAGTAAAAACCAATTTGGTGCTGTAAATGGCTTTAAAATATTTAGAACTTGTAACAGATAAAACAGAACTTAATGTTGGCTCTAAACCAGGAAATACACACTCTGTGGATAATTTATATAGTAATTACCTTCGGTTTTTACTGTGCACTTTTTAAAACCAGGTTTTAATTTCATGTAATAACTTCAGATTTTGTATATTTTCAAATATGATTATGCATTAACAAATTTGGATCAGTGCAGTAGTTGTCTATTTTTGAGTTATGCGCTAAATTGTCAAGATGTGTACATTCCTTTACTTGTTAATAACAGTTTAAAAATGAGTTTTGAGACTTTTTTTGGCCATGCAAGCTGTGCAGTTACTGTAAATGTATTATTCCTGTTCTCAGCCCTTTTGAATTAATTGGAATTGTGGCTTTAAATGATTTCTATAAATTCACACGAGTAAATGGGATCATTATTTTATTTTAGACTGCAATAGTGGAAACTTTTGCTGCTTGTATTTGGCACTTTGGATTTTGAAGTAAAGAGCACAAATAGTTGAATTGGGATACTTCTATGAAATTGCTTTAAGCCCTTACTTAGGCATTTTGTTTACACATATATGTACATATATTGGTTGAAATAGCTGTTTAAAGCTAGAGGAGATTGTGGTTGTAATTTGCCCCAAAAGAGTGAAACAATGTGTGTAGAATAGATCAGCTTACTGGGCTCTCTTACAGTAAAGAAGAATATGAAATATGTAGAAGATCTAAACACTGAATTTGCAAAAAGTCTTCATGGAATTAAGTCCTGATGGATTCACTGGGGGGATGCACATGGCTTTTCCTGTGTTTTGGGAAGTTTGTGGACTTTAGGCCTCTCCTAAGATTTTTTTTTTTTAAGTGAAGTCTAATACCACGAGTTTTCACAGCATTGATTTTTTTTTTATGTTTTTTTTAATCAGAAGCTGTGCTGCTCCACAGTTTACACTGATCTTCTGTTCCATAATTTGCATTATGGCACTTATTTGTCCCATAAGGGTTTACTCTGATATCAGCTGTGTCAATATGTATTATTAGTATGTAATAATAAAATCAGCTACATGAAACCAGCTTGACTTTTTGTCTTAATTCTGGTTATACCCAGGTTGCACCGTGTGGTATTGTGGTGAGATGTTAACAGCTGTTCCCAGTGAGGTGAGCTTAAGTAATTAGACCAGTCTAGTTACTGTTAGTAGTGCTTCTCTTTGTTTGACCCAAGCTGCGTTTCTGTACCTAATGCTGCAGTGTGCAAAGTACACCGAGTCCACGTCAGCATTTCTCACCTTCTTGTCTGCGTGAGGGCAAACAAGCATCTGATCTGTATTGCTGGCAACTGTGGAACTGTTCTGATACATTTTTTCCTTTTAATGACAAAATGGATGTGGTCATGAAACTGGAGAGGAGGTAGAGGAGATGGGGAGAGCCTGCATGATTTCTTACTAGCATCGTGTTGAATTAAAAACTACATGATGCTGCTAATGAGGGTTGGGAATTGTTTACTTTTAACCATTTTATTGAAGCAGATACAGCTTCAACTGTTTCAGTTAGGGTTGGAAGCTAATTGTTTTCTTCCAATTCTTTTGATGCTGCCTTTTCTGAGGGCTTTCATCTTGCAGTGAAGGTACTAATTCAGTTATTTTAATTCTCTGAATCAAATTGCTGAACTTGTTACTGATGTTACTTCTCATAGGTGGCTGCATTCAGGAAAAGTTTTTGCTTATGCCATTTTTGACAGGCCTAAGTAAAAATATAGTTTGAAGATTGAGTGTTTAAAAATGTGCATAAAAATGCTAAGCGTATCTTATCTCAAAAGTGTTTTTACAACAGAGTATATGCCCAACATCAAAACTGGAATTAATATAGAATGTGTAGGCATATAGGTACAATTCCAACGTACATTGCATTTTTCCCTGCTGTGCCTATTTGGAAATGTTACTTGGTTGTCCTGCTCATCAGTCAGTGGTAAACATGCTCAGGAAGAGACAATTCTGATCACTCAGGCCACCTTCAGTTTTTAAAGGAAACGTTTACAAGTAAGTTCCAGACAATCGTAAACTATCAATACACAAAAACAGAATATTGGAAAAAAAATGTGAACCAGTATTTTGGATACTGTAGTAGTAATGCTGTGAAGGGGCATAGTACATTACATTAACTCAGTGGCATTAGAAACTGGAACAAGTGGAAATGCCCAACTAGCTTGTGCTTATCTGCTAACCAGGTGGTTCTGAATCGGTTAATATCTCAAATGTTCTTAAATATCTAAATCGTTATTAAACAATGCTATGCTATTAAAAAAGCTGAAGGCTGTCTTCAACACTGCACTGAAGAAGTCAATGGTTTTAATAACTGGATCTTCAATATTTTTTTCTGAACTCTGTTTTAAATGTATACTAACACTTTCAAAGATTTCAAAATGTTTAGCTATCCTAGATTTCTGAGAATACATTCCCAGTAACTATTCTGTGTGTGCAAAATAAATATTTGCTATAACCAGGAATGAATTCCACTTCAAGATTGCTCTCTTAAGCACTGCTGCTTCATAAGTTTTGAAAGTACCCAAGAAGCACCATATACATTGGCTATTTTAAAAGGCCTTAAGCTCTTACAGATCAGCAGTTTAATTTCTAAAACAGGTGTCTTAGGCTGACATAGTCATAAGCTGTGCAGAGGTGTTATCTCATTACTTTTCAAATCGTGATGTGATTATTTTAAATTGTTACATACATAACTATGCATATGTGATTTAAATACTGATCATCTTAAGTGTTGATTTAAAAATGGTGGTGTTTGTAATGTCTTTTGCTAATTCCTTCAGATTCATCCTTAACCAGCTCAACATTTCAATAGTGGTGGTGTTGGAGTCTTCACACTTCATGCGATCTAGTAGCACTCCAAGCAGCATCAGTATCAAGACTGAAACACTTTGCTTTCCCGTCTTTGTTGAAATGCATTGGCTATTTGTACAGGGTATTCGCCCTTTTTACCAAGCCAACTTCATTTCTAATTTGTACTTGTATTCCTGTTGCTCTTTCTACTCTACCTTCCATCACTGACAGATGAGTTGAATTTTTGGTGGGGGAAGGTCTCTGGCCCAGCATGTTTCTTTGATGCTGACTTTGGGCACAGCAGGGGCCTGTCACTGTTCAGCAGTGCTCACTATTAACTCCCGAGAACAGACTTGCTCAGACATCCAAGGCATCAGTTGCAAACAGGAAAGGAAATAAACTTTTTATCCACGTATCACCTATCGTGAGACCAGGGGAGCTATTTACTAGCTTGGTTGAGCAATGTGAATGCTGTATTTTTTTTAAATATATATAAATCCCATGATATATTAAACTTTGGAGCACCATCTGGCCCTGTAAAGTGGGCAAACCTGTTGTTCTTTAATACAGTATGTATGTAAGGTAATTTAAGAGCACTGTCTTAGCAACAGCAGGGTCATAATAAAAATAAAGCTTAGTGCAGTAAAAAATTGTAATTGCTACCAGAGGTCTGATTACTTCCTCCCAAAAAGGCTAGATGCCGCTCTATTAAGAATGCTTGTTCTGTCTTATTTTGCATTTTCTGCTTCTGTTACTACTTGCAGTATTACTCAGCAGTGAATTAAAACCATGTTTGTTTAGAAGAGGCCATATTTGCCCTAATTCCTGAGTATTTCTTTTGATGGGAGAGTTAGAAACTTGCTTTCACTGTAATTGTGTCTGCAGAACTGCTAGCTTGGTTACAGATGGGGACAGAGAAGAGCTTTTGGGGACTTTTATAAACCAAGGCCTGACTGGGGCTATGAAATCCACGGCATGGAAACTTGCCTGGGGGCAGTTCTCATTGTCTGCCTCTGCTGTGTGTGTAGGCAGCTTTAGACATGTCAATGCTAATCCAGAATTACTCAGCTTCTTACAGAAGCTTCAAGTGCAAACACTTGCATCGCTGGAATACCGAGGTGATGGAGCTGAGCCGCAAAATAAGCGTATGATTCTCGTTGGGCTTAATTTGCATGGCAAGCTACCATGCTAACAGTCCTGTTCAGTTTTAATCTTTTTATATGTGAAATTGCAGAGATAACAGTAGAAATCATACTTTGTCTGTACTGGTTTTAATTCTAATTCACCCTGCAAGTCCAAAACTTTATAAACTGGTGAGGTCTTAACTAATGAAGTATACTGCCTTTGAAATCCAGGCCTGGTATCAAAACTGTATTTATGGTCTCCTGTAAACAGCACAGCTTGGTCCTGAGAAGAGTTAAGACTACAAAATTAAAAAGTCCAGGTAATTTCCAGTCGCTTCAAGCACTATGGATTCTTTTACGAATTGACTTGGAAGCTACTCTGTGGTGGCATGTAGCTTCTTGCAAACTTTCTCCGTATAAAGTTCGTTGCTTCTGAAATAAGTACGGGGGGACCTTAAATCTCCACTCCCACTCCCTTTTCTACTACAAAAAAAGTCTTCATCCTCGTCTGCCCTCCCACTAAAGCTGCGCCTTGCCTTCCTCTCGGACTTAGAAGGCTTCTATTTGTGCTTGAATAGTAAATGCAGAACACTTTATTCCAGAAATATTATTTTAATGAAGTTATGAGCTTGAAAAGAATCTGAACTGAGCACTTCACTGCAGTTTCGTTTAACTGCAACCTTTGGCATAAGGAACAGCTGTAATACTGGAATTGGTGCTGCACCCCTTACGTGCCTTCTACCTGGTGACTTTCAAATTGCATATAGCATATGCAAAGTTGGATGCAGCAAATATTCGCCTTGGGAGGGGGTTACCAAAAGTTTCTTTTGAGATCTGGAAAGCCTGGTTTATTTTGAGTCCAAACAAGTTTCTCTTAGAGAATCAATTTAGCCCAGGAGGTCAAAAGCATTTGAAGCCAACAAGCAATCAATCTCTCACAAAAAGAACAAGAGTATGCTAAAAATCTGTGTAGTGAATATGCAGTACTTAAATAATGAATATACTGAACTTGTGAGGGTTTTTTAATAGCAATAGTACTAAGTGAAAAATGAATTTATTGAGTGAGAGGGAGAGAAGAATTTTACTCTTTCTTTTGCATTTTGGTTTGAATTCTCAGTTAAGATGGACTTTAGCAGAAATTTGTTGCTAAAATAGAAGGCAAAGTAGTAGAGCAAAGAGTTTAAAATAAGGCTGCAAACGAGTGCTCTTCTGTCTCCAATTAAGAATATTTAGTTCTAGCAAGATATGAACTGACAGGTTTCACTTTTGACAAAATAGTCATAAACAGTAAATCTTTTATAAAAAGGGTAATATACTGCAAGTCACGTTAAGATCAACATAAATATAGTCAGTAATGTAAACTGACTTTGTTAGCACTGTAAAATGTTGAATGAGTTTAATAACTGCCTGTAGCAATATATGTAATACTGTACCTTTATGTGAAATACTCTTCAAACTGTATTTACAGTAGAAATAATTTTAATAGTTCTAATTTGTTCTGCATTTGCCATTTATTAAATTCAAATTATATTAAGGAATTTTAAGTCTCAGTATCAGTTACACTTTTTTTTTCCTCTGCTGCTTGAGTTTATATTGCACTGAATTGTTTTGGAGGAAGAGAAAATGACAGCAGAATTTACTGGAGAAGAGCAGTCTTGTCTTGAAAACATACACTTGTCTCAGCAAAGGAAAAATCTGATCTAGTTTTAGCCAAATGCTGACCTTGATATGGAGACATGAGAAATTAATACCCTTCCCCCTTGAAAAACATTAGAAAGGGCTAATGTGGAAGCTAACAGGCAAAAAAAAAATTTTGAATGTTCTCAGGAGTACATGAGAGTCTGAAGGACTCATTTTGGAGTATGTAGAAAATATTAGAAATCAGGAAGTATTTCTCATGTCCTAGCGTTTTGGCGAAACAGGAGGTACTGCTCCTCTGGTTCCCTCTGCCAAGAGGTTGGGTGTGTCCTGGGAGAAGGCAGAAGACTCACTGGGATGGAATTCCAGAGGGAAGAGGTTGGGATCAGGTTCTGGTGCTGGGATGAGGGTGGCACGCGGAGCTACCTAACCCCATGCTTGCCAGGGCTGCGGCTTTCCGATCTGAGCCTGGTGGCCTCGGGCTGGCAGTACTGAAGAAACACATTTAAAGACAGAAAAAAGTGAACGTAACGGTTCACTGGCTTGCAAGTTACGGATTAAATTATGCTATATATTATAAAAAATTCCAGGTTCTCAGAAGAAAAGACCACTACCCTTTCTTTCCCCTTCTCCTGTCTAGGTAGGAGATCCTCAGATCCTTCCTCTGTGAACCGTTGCTGTCCCTTATGCAATACTGGGATGGAAGTGTGAACAACAGCAAGATGCTGTCAGAAGCTGGTAGGTAGCAAGCCCTCAGGTGAAATTATGTATTATCAATGTAAAATTCATTGGGAGCTTAATTTTAACAACCAGTATCTTACCTGGTTGGAAATGACAAACACTCATGAACAAAGACCTGGCTAACTATATTGGGCACTGGATTTTTAATTTTTTTTTAAATTAAGATCTTAAAAATGGATTTTTTTTTTAAAACCAAGAATGGACAATGTTTTTCCTAGTGCAATTTTTGTAAAGATATTAAGCTTACAGAAGAATATATTTGTAGGGAAAACTGTATTGAACACTTCTATTGCAAATGCAGGCAGCCAGAGCCTGAATAATATTTCCCATACATACAGCAAAGAAGTAGAATTGCTTAATTTTCGCAGGAAACATAAGAAAACTTTCAGAGAAGGTAAGTAGGACAGATGAAAGCAATTTACAAAAGCACATCCTCCTTATTCTCTTTAAAACACAAGGGAAAGTTCAACAACGCTGGAAAGCAGTGGAGCTAAAATGGATGGGTGATGCTTTGTAAAGAATTCTGGGTGCATTACACGAGAAACCGGCGCTCACCGCTGTGAGCGAGCTATCGCTGCGATTGATAACTTTTCACGTGGGCAATTTGAGTATCTGCAGTCCCAGACAGCTCTGCTCCATGCCCCTGGGATCGCTCTGGGGGGTTTTATAGGTGGTTTCCCCCTCTTCCTCCTACCCATTCTATCTCTGTGTTCTGTCCTTTTGGGAGCAGACTTCCCACGTGGTACCTTGTCACCTCTGGTAGGTGCACTCTAGAGACACATAAGAAGGCATTTCTTTTACTTCAGATAATGACTGTATTATCCCGGTGGTAACGAAGCCCTCTTCCAAGCCTTGTGCTATATGTCTTTGGAGGAACTCCTACCTCCAGAGGAACTTTGGGGGATGAGGTAACCTGTCCTCTCTTGGAGCTGGGAGGTGTTTGCGGCACGAACATTTGGACACCAGGAAATCCCTTGCCCTTTTTTTGACACTGTTTGCCTTTTTGGAGGTAGGAAGATTGACACCGTAGAGAAAGAAATGACTATTCTTACACAACTTAGAAAATCACCCTGGCTTAAGGTCTTCTTCAGCAATTTATGTATCCGATATAAGCTGAACAGCTGCGAAGATCTACCCAGGCTTTCCAGCTAGCACAGTGCTACCAGAGAGATGCTCGGGAAGGGGGCGCAACCGGAGAGACTGATCCTGGAGTCCTTGTCCTCCTTAGAGGCGTGAGATTCCTCCAGAGGAAACTCTTTTGGAGGAGAAGTCAGCTTAGGAAGGAAAGAATTGAAGGAAAGTGGTGTCCTTTGGGCCATCAAAGACGTCGTCTATCCCTGCCCTTGTCCGTCTTCATTTCTTCTCCTCTTGGCTAGTTGAAGGATGAGTTTGGCCCTTTCGTGACTTCAGCAAAGGACTGTTGATCCCCTACGGACAGAGTTACAACCAAATGCACATGCAAAGTGGCCTTAACTATACTTCATAGAATCGTTGAGCTTGGAGAAGACCTTTAAGTTCATCGAGTCCAACCGTCAACCCAACACCGCCGTGTCCTGAAGTACCACGTCGACGTGTTTTTGGAACACGTCCAGGGATGGTGACTCCGCCGCTTTCCTTACTTGCTAGTAAGAAACTAGCTGTGGCTCGCGTGACCACCGAAATCTTAGAAATCTTGGCTTCGTCGGAGGGTTTTCTTCCCGGCTTTCCGCATTCCGTAGGCTTCGTGGCTGCTCGGACAACTTCCTCGCTTCGTGCTTGGGGGCAAATTGAATGAATACAGCCGAAAAACGACGAAAGAATTGGGGAGGGGGGGTGTCACTGATGCTCCCCCCCCCCCCCGGGAGGCGCGCGGGGCGGGGGGGGCGGCGGCGGGGCGGGGCGGCGGGGCGGGGCTAAGCCCCGCCCCGCCGCCCCGCCCCGCCGCCGCCCCCCCCCGCCCCGCCGGTGCCTCTCCCGGTGGCGGACGGTCCCCCCATGGCGGCACCGAGGCGGGTAAGGAGCGGAGCGGACGGTCGGGGGGGTCTGTCCCGGGACGGAGGGGTTGTTCCCGGGGAGGGGGTGAAGTTGGTGTCCCCCCACCCCGCGGGGCGCGGAGGGGGCTCCGTCAAAAGTGGAATTTTCCCGGTTGGTGGAGGCGCAGCAC
The DNA here is from genome assembly GCF_964188355.1 of Buteo buteo. Taxonomy (NCBI): domain Eukaryota; kingdom Metazoa; phylum Chordata; class Aves; order Accipitriformes; family Accipitridae; genus Buteo; species Buteo buteo. The sequence goes on along the minus strand of NC_134182.1, from coordinate 4,411,669 downwards.
AAGTCCTGGCTTGAAACGGGCCGGTGGATGGGGCTGCTTTGTTTTGGTTGAAGAACAGGATTTAAAAAAAAAAAGAAAAAAAAAAAGAGGCTTCTTTTGCTTCTTTTTCTTCTCTTTTTCTTTTTTCCTTTCTTTTTCTTCTTTTTTCTTTTTTTCTTTTTTCTTTTTCTTCTTTCTTCTTTTTCTTCTTTCTTCTTTTCCTTCTTTCTTCTTTTTCTTCTTTCTTCTTTTTTCTTTTCTTCTTTTCCTTCTTTTTTCTTTTTTCTTTTCTTCTTTTTTCTTTTCTTCTTTTTTCTTTTTTCTTCCTTTTTCTTCTCATTCTTCTTTCTTTCTTTTTTCTTTCTTTTTTCTTTTTTCTTTTTCTTCTTTTTTCTTTTCTCTCTTTTTTGTTTTCTTTTTTCTTTTTTGCTCTTTTTCTTTTTTTCTTTTCCTGTTTTTTTCTTTTTCAACTTTCATTTTTTTCTTTTCCTTTTTCTTTATTTCCCCTTTTTCTTTTCTTTTTTCCTTTTCTTTTTTTTTTCCTTTTCTTTAAAGCAGAAGTGATGAAAAGGGGAAGGCTTTGTGTGGGGTACCCAGAGCTTTGAACCGCTGCGGAAATCAGTGGGGTTTGGGTGACGGGCATCCCACAGGATCAAGTTCCCATGACTTTTGCCTTGTTAGGGAGGAGACTGGGGCGATCGAGAAGGTTTTTTATGTAATACTTGAAATGAAACAAATTCCTGGAGCCTTTCTCATATTTTCTAGTGGTTCAGCTGATGATGCTAAACTATGTGTGTATGCTCCCGGTGTTTGAAATCGTTGCTGCAGAAATCTCTCCCGTACATACAGTGGGGTGTAGGGCTTTGGGAAAATAACCAGAGCGGATGCAGAAGGATGTGCCGCACGGGGCTGAAATGATTAGCCTGCACTTACCATATACACCCTTAGTGCAAACTCTAGAGATGGTATTTCAAGCATACTGTAGATGAGAAAGAATATAGCAAATTTTCACTTTCTGGCTTTAAATAAGTACTCGCTGAAGGGGGACTTTTTAGGAAGCTTTTTTTTTAAAGATGTAGGTGTTCTGATACTTGTGGCAAAGAAGAGCACTTCTGAAATGTGCTAGGAAAAATGCGAACTAAGGTATTTAATGGGAGCCCAGTGAAAGTTACGTTACAGAAGTCTACACTTACTTTCCCCAATGTTTTTTCTCTGAGGTGGAGCGCCCTAGAAACCCTCACTGATTTCTCTGCAAACAGGACTTAGCTTTCTTTGGGAGAGCAGTAATGACTGTCTGGGGAGGAGGGAGGAGGGAACAGAAGTTTTGGAGCCTGAGGCTCTTAAATATGAACTGTTCATTTTGCTGTTAACTCACTTTTCCCTATCTGGAGGCTGAGACTCTGCTACATCTGTAAGAGAAGAAGAAAAAAAGGTAGCTGAAGACAAAACCTTGCATTGCCTGGCTTGGTGGTGCCTGAAAATACACCCACCCCAAGAAAATTTTATGAAAAAAGATTAGCTGCTTTCTTGACTATATGTATGGGTAGCCACATAGAGAGGAGAACTTAGCACTGTACTCTGTAACTCGCTGTAGTTGAGCACAGAAGTAGTTTGTACAATGGTGAGGATGGCTGGAGTTGTAAATCACACCACTGGGCAGCTCTGCCTGAAGGCAGGTACGAGGTCCTTGTTTCGTGCTCAGATTCGGTTATCCTCTTTCTCCCCATCTGCTTCTGCACAGAGAAAGAAATGTTATTTTCTATCACTTTAAAAATTACTGGCATTTGTAAGCTGAATGGCCCAGCTTTTTGATATCGCTGCCCAAATCCAGATCTCTAAATAGCAAATTAATGTAAACTTCTAAGTTTTTCTGTGTGTGAATGTTAACTCCAGCAGAAGTACACCCAGTTACATGAATAGAGATGCACTGTCGTGGACAGTGTTTTACTCCATGTTTTGGTAAACAAGATTCCTCTGGTCCACCACTCCTTTTCTTGTGTTTTTGGTCAGTATAAATATGAGCTGAAGTCTTTTGCTTCAGGAAGCCAGACTACCCACACGTCTATCTTAAAAAACTTCTGGAGAGGAACCCAGATGAGGGTTTTTTGGGTGACTGCATTATGAATTATACTTCCTGACATGACTGTCATCAGTAGCTATTAAAAATACCTCTGTCCAAATAAACAAAGAAGAATTTAATTGTGACCCTCCTCCTCATTAGTGCTAGTATTCTTATAAGGCTTTAAGGCAGGGAGAAGGGGAGTGTCCTGCAGTTTAGGAGAGAGTTGATCTGTCAGAAAATATTCCTAATAGCTGTCAGGCAGTACTTTTTCAGTTTAGAAGAGCTCTGCAAACATTATGTCGTGTGTTAGTCTCCAGGAAGGTATTAGCGCTTGTTTCTTGGGCACTAAAGCATTACATAGTTTTAAATGTGGATAAAAAAAAACCACAACAGGAAAATGTATGATGTTGTTCAGTGAATATGCTAATTATAGTATTTCTATTAGCTTCCCTACTTTTTATTATTCACTGCTGAGATTAATGGCAAGAGTTTTTGAAGTGTATTTTTTTGTCGTGTATTCTTTGTGGCATTTCATCCATCGCTTCCCTTGGACACTGCAAACACTAGCACTAGCAGAGGACCAGGTTTAAATTTTTTTCTGACCGTGACCAGTTTAATATTTGATGTGATCCGTGTGCCAAAGCGTTCAGGCCTTTTTTTTTTTTTTTTTTTCTTCATCCACAGGGCTGCTTAATCCTATAAAAAAAGAAAAGGCTGTTGACTTTACAGAAGCAGGACAGCCACCCATAACTGCATTTCTGCTGCTTGGTAGCATATTATAAATCTTTGCCTCTGCTCAGGGGGAGGGGAGGGGAAAGGGAGGGGTTTGTGATGTTAAACTACTTGCCAGAGCCCTCTGCAGCGCTGCCGTGACCAGAGTACTTTTGTGGGATGTTTGTGCATTCCTAATAATAACATGTTTCCTAAACACAGTTAAAAATTGCTTCAGTAGGTGCAGTAATGTTCCATTAACTTAGTGACCTGCAGAAGCACTGTAAATAAAAATAGGTTCATTTTCCTGTCTCTTCCAGGCCAGAGCACTATGCTGAGGGTTTGGTGTTTTGTTTTGTTTTGTTCTGTTTTTTTTAATTAAAACAAATCCCAACCTTCTGTACAGTAAAGTGTCAGCTTGTGTCAATAAGCAGTTTACATGAGACTTTTCCGCAGCTGTCCATTGGCTCTCCGAAATCTGCCTACGGAGGGTAAGTTATGCAGTCACTATGGTGATGCTGAAGAGGAGCGCGATTCAGAGAGGATAAAGCAGGACTGGCTGAGTAAACTGAATGGGAGTGGGAACAGAAGCACCTTTCAGGGGTGCACCCACGCTGCTCCATGCAGCTCGACAGCCCAGCAACCTCAGCCTCTTCTCCCCCGTCCATCTTCTAATTGGGGGGGTTCGTCTGTAGGAAGAAGAAAGGGCCTGTGGAGAGGTGTGTTGGATACACGAGAGAAACGTGCGTATGCACGGTGAAGTGAATTAAAAATGATTTACATATCTTGTCTAACCAGATAATAGGAAGAAATTCAGTGCAACAGCATGGAGAAGTCAACGAAAAGCCAATCTCCAGCTACAAACCACTTAAGGATCACGGGCTTGCAACCAGCGCTTTCTAACATCAGAAAAAGTTTTTCCCAAGCCACAGCTACATGTAACTATTTTGTTTTGAGAAGATGCTATCACATCTCGCACACAAGTGATGTGTCTTAGAAGGCCCTGTGCTATCCAGGAAGGAAGGGAATAAAAACATGGAGTAGTTAATATTGATTTGATCATGCTTTTTATTATTTCTTCTAGGAAAAGAGAGTTTTCTTCTGTTAAAGATGTTCAGTGTAAAAGTATAACATTTTGTGGTTTAATTCGAGCTAGTGGTAATGCTCCTACTGCCTTTGATAGCAGATTGTGTCCTCCTGAGGTTTTTCCTGACCATCCCATTTGCCAGCAAAGGGGGCACGAGTGTGGGTGCCCCCCGTCCTGCCTTCTCAGTTACCAGCCTGGAGTCCAACGATGCCCACACACGTGTTACCAGGCATATGTTCCTTAGACCTGGCACAGTCAGTCTGTCACCTCCCGAGACAGGAATCCACCCTGTGAACAGGAAAATGCTGGAAATCTGAGCTGGGACTCTTTTCTGAGTGTCTTCCGAAGGAAGTGGCTGAGAAGTTAGAACTGATGGCCCTGAGAAAGATGCTTAGACTTGTGTTGTGTACTGGTGTTTGCCATTCTTGTGGTTCGACCTGATGATACACCAGAGATAAGTGCCTTTATTGCCACTTTTGTTACATTTAAAAAAAAAAATAACAGGTTACAAAGTGTACCTGTTTCTGGCTCTTTCTTATGCACCAGAATTATCCAGAGTTGGTGGTGTGTGATGCAAGATGTGATTGCATCTTCTTGAAACAACATAGTGATATGTAGCTATGCATTGGGAAATTCATTTTATTTTATTTTATTTTTAAGTTAGAAAGTGCTCGTTGCGAGCACTGTGATCCTTGAACATTTCGTAGCTGGAGATTGGCTTTTGATTGACTTCTCTGTGCTGTTGCATTCATTGATTCATGCGTTTTGTAATGTGTCTGCATACTGGTTAAGTCATGGCAAGCAGTGTTGGAATTGTTGCAAGTAACTTTATAGTTCCCTTCAGGTCAGCGAGGTGGTCTTTAGGGTAAAAGGACTCCTACTGTTTTTTGCAGCTCAGTGCTTGGCTGCATGCACTGATGGAGAAACTCTTGAGTGACTTGCAAGAGCAGCTTCAGGTCTCCGTTCCGGTATCTTTCCTAATGATACTTAAATTAGATTTCTACTTTAGTTTATTTCATTTAGTTTATTTATTTTTAGTTTATTCTATTTAGGTTTTTTTAGCCCATTCTGAAAGTTACGTTTGTGATAACAAATTCTGCAAAAAAGCCTCGAGAGGAATGGTGCTGCAGATCCCAGGTGACTGTGTTGCAGTGATTTATGAAAAGCTCTCTGTTCCTGTAGAAAGCATCTTTGGCATGTCCCCATAAACTCCTATGAGCACTTCCAGTAAAACATTGTTTCTAGGCTTTCCTGCCTTGATTTTTATTCCCAACTAAGAAAATACTGAAGGAGAAAGCTGGTCTGACTCACCCGTGGTGGTGTGACTGCTGGAGCAGGGCGAGGGGGGGTGTGGGAATCGGGGCTTACAGTATGTGGGGAGACTGGTTGCAGCCGATCGTGTTACACACAAGACCAATCATGCATGCTGTTTTGTTGTCTTTTTGAGGCAGCTTTGAAATGACTTCACATCTGAGTGTTAGGGAAGGTCTCCTAGAATGGATCTAGATATGAAAAGGAGTTTATTTACAGTGCACAGCAGCTGAGGTTTGGGTGATTATTTCCTGGCAAAAATGGGAATTGTTTTGAATAGCTATGCTAAATTTTCATATAAACTAGGAGGTCCTCACCATCTAACCTCCTGTTGTGAGCAAGAGGAAGAGCTACTTCTTTGGGGAGGACCCACTTCAACCACAGCTGAACAGGCTAGAACAGTTAGCAGAGGTGTGAATCTGGCAGCACTGCTGCTTTTCCTTCATTTTTCATTTGAGAGCTTCCCATAGGTTTTCTCTCCCGTGTGAATCTCGTATCTGCTTACAGCCTTTAAAGCATGAGATGTGACTGAGAGGCAGAGGAGCCGGCATTTCTTCGGGCCTCCTTTGTCCGGTGCCTCTGCGTAGCATCCCTCCCGACCGCTGGATGCTCTCCTGGCACACAGAGAGTGTCGCTGCTGTAGCTGTCAGTACTTGCTTTTGTGGTGGTGAGTCCCCCATGTCCCAATCCGGGTGATGCCGTCCTCGCTAGAGGCCGATTCAGCCTCTGTGATATCCTTTTCCCCAGCGAGGAAAGTAGGTATTATCTCCGCTTGGGAACATACTGTGACGTGTTGTGTTGATGCCCTTAAAAATGTTAATTTTTTCATGCTTGCACGTGCAAGCACCAACCGCCTTATTTGTAAACTCCCCTTTGACTCAAGGCAGAAACAAGGAATAGCGAGAGGCGTTTGCAAGAGTTACGCCTGCCTTTGCTCTGGGGACATGCGCACTGTCAAAAGCTGAAAGCTTTAATTCCTCAAGCTCTTGGGGCCAAGAGTAAGGAATTCCAAATTAAACAGATTAGCTGTGAGCTCCGAACTTCTCCCAGCTGTGCCTGTGCCCCAGAGAGCGAGCAATGTAAATATAAGTTCACATTACACTTTGAAGTCAGTGTATATTTTTGACTGTTACACCAGTTCCCTGTTTTCTAAGAGTAATGAGTAATGCAGTGGGAGACTTAATCCATGTATGTATCCCAAATACAAGCAAAAGCCAAGAAATTCCTATTTCCCGTCAGTAGTGCCTTTTGCTTATATTTATTTCAGGGGTATAGGTTGGAGAACTTTTTTGTGTGTGTGTGTCTAGGAGAGGTAGAGCAGAGTTAAATAAAAGTGCAGCCATATGTAGTCTCAAAATAAAATTTGAGGCAAATCAACATAAATCAAGCAGTATTTTACGTAGACTGTATGCTTCAGGTTTTTGCATAGTTAAGTAATAAACAAAACGGTGATACAAAGAATATGCTGTAAAATACAGAGATAAATCTGCCATATTTTACTAGGATATCACAAGGGCTTACAAACGTTTAGGGTATTTTGTATACCATATGTGCTTTATTGCTTAAACTGCCGAGAATTTCTACTTTCCTGTGAGACTATTACACTTTATGGCAAAACGCTTGAGGAATTGTCTACATATTTGTACAAGAAACGGTAACAACTCATATGGTATCGTTATGGGACAGCTTCACCACAGCGTGCACAGTATGCAGAGTTTTGCATTAAATTTCTATATAGCCTATGTGCAACGGACGACGTTGTTCCTGGAAATATAGTTGTCGTGTGGTAGTGTATGGGGTCTATAGTCGTTTTGGAAGGCTGGAAATACAACGACCAGGCGTTGTCCACAAACACAGTAGCTCGTGCGAAGAGCTCAGCTTATTTTGAAGGGATTATTTAACTGTTTTGTCACACTGTGTGTAGGGAAGTCTGCTTTTTTTGAGCTTGAAACAATTCACGAGGTTGATATTTGCCCAATAAGACCCCACCATGCAAGCGGCACGTGTAAGGTACATGCTCAGGTGTTGCAAAGAGAATTTATTTAGAGGATGTATAGCTGAACAGTTTTGAAGCCACAATGGCCTCTGGAGCTAGAGAGGCAATAAGGAATGTATTTATAAAATTATGCTTTTCTGTGTGTTTTGGAATGTCAGTACCATCTACTAAACATTGCATTTTCTTGCTTTGTGCTTTGCAGAAGGGAGGTGTTTCCCTGCCATTCCCCATTAGCTGACCCCATGCTCCTCCACTATGTGAAAAAAGGACCTTTGTGTTTAAATCCAGAGGGATGTGCTGGAGGGTTTTAACTGGTGCCAAACGTTAGGGAAGACCTTGGGAGTGAGATGCTCAGGGGGTTCAGTCGTGCACCGTGCTGGTGCAGATGCTGCTGCTTCCCTGCCACAGAGGCTGGATGGCAATTCAGCATCCTCAGGTAGGTGAGGACCAAGCCGTACCTGGATTAAAAGTACCAAAGTCAATACCTTGAATTACACCTTGGAGCGAGTAGGAAGGTGTTATTTCTGTTTTGCTGTAGGAAGTGGTAACGGTATCCCCCAGCAAGGCACAAAAGCTGAGCAGTATTTTTGCTGCAGATTTGATCTGGGATTTTTGAAGCAACAAAGGACCCAGTAATAGCTGCAGCCTATAAAATCTCCCAATAATAGGATAGGATTTCTCTTCCTTACATCCTCGAGGTATTAAAATGAAGAAATTAAGCCGCAACTACTGTTCATTAAGCGCTGAGGGACTGAGTTAATCTGATAAATGGGAAGATTGTTTTCAGGCAGGAGAGGATGAACGGAGATGAGTTGCAGCTTTTGGGTTCACTGGAATTGATGCATTTAGGATCAACTGTTATTTCAGCCAGCTTCTTTGTTTGCCATTTCAATATTCTAAAAATGGTATTTCCTGTCGCATATCTGAACGAGATACCACACATGCTTGTAATTTAAATGTTATGGGCCGCATAACATGTGGTAATGGAGATCAATGGCATCTTGTATCGTTTTCCTCTTACCCAAAACATTTGGGTTATGTTTACGTGGGTCCCATGGGAGCCTTCTGGAGGCAAAACACATCTATCCCGAAGCCTGAGTTTACTGCAATTTTGAGGAAGAACATCCTAATTCTTAAGAAGGAATTTGGAGCACTTTTTAGAACAAAAAAGAACTTGAGAGAAAGGATTACTTTATTGTGTTGTGTAGATGTAAAAGCATCAGAGAACAAGCTACGTAAAGTAGCATAAGGCTAATTTTTTTTTTTTTTAATACCAGATGAATGGTGCTGCCCATAACACACGAGAGGGTGCATTTCCTTTTATTAGCATGGCTTTATACAAACAGCTTTTAAAGATCCATTTGGATTTTTTTCTCCATTCCTAGTAGTCAGTTTTGGGGAACTGCTATCTATTTCAATGCTTACTTCTTGCATGTGTGTTTTTGTTAACATCAGTATCTTTTTTTTCTAAAACACATATCTGGAACAGTAATAAAAGGTGAAACCTACAGCCTCTGACAGGTACATTGAGGGTATTGTAACTGCAGATGAAAGCTCCATCTGTGAAAGCGGTTTTCTTCATAGACATTTATTGACTTAAGTTAAATATTTGGCAGGTGAATTTCAAACACCTTTATGTTTTGTAACAGGAAAAAAACCTGCCAAATAATCTGTAACATCACATTTTAGAAAGTGAATAGTAACAGACATTGGGGGAAAAAAAAAAATCAACATCTGGAAATAATGAAGGACGCTGAAAAACTTCATTTCTAACAGGAAAGGGAAACAGGCTGCAAAATGTGTTCTTTACTGTAAACAACATTTGTATTTACTTACAGTCCCATTTTATGTTTTCTTTTTCACTGGCGCATCTCGGTGTTTTGTGATTTGTCCCTTCAGCGTGGCTGCGGCCGTACCGAATCGCCGCGCCTCGTCCGGCTGCCGAACTGGCCGTCGTTTCCGCGGAGCTTCACGCCGTACCCCTGCGCCATCCCCAGAGCCCCTCCGGAGAGAAAGGCTTTCTCTCCCCTCGCTCAGTGTGGTTTTTTCTCTTGCTGGCGGTCGCTTATCTCTTCTAAATGCCGGAGGAGTTTTTAATGGCAGGCTTTGAGGCTGCTTCCTAATGCTCTCCATTTACCAGCGTGCCCCACGGTCCCGGCTGTTGCAGAAAAAAGACACGCTCCGAGTTAGCATCATGTAAGCTGTCGTTAACAAACGAGGCTTGCCGAGATGAAGCAAGGTCTGAAAACTTTGAAACTTCCCGATCTAGAAATAACCACTATATACTGCTGAAGGAGCAGTGCCGTCAACTGGAGGGCAGGGAGGAGTAGGGTGTGGAACGGGAGGAAAAAATGATGACCAAGTCAGTGAACAAATAGCTGTGATTTTTCTTTCCACTGCTACACTTTATTTTGATGAAGTGATTGTGTGGGTGAAGGGTACACTGGTAGTTGTGTGTGTCTGAGCTATGATAGGGATTTGTAACTTGTTTGCTCCTTCTCTCTCTCTCTCTGTGAGTGGAGAGGAGAGTGCTTATAAAATAACTAGCATAGTGCAAATATTTTTACTGAACAAAAAGGTCGAGAGTTCAAAAATTAATGAAGGACCAGAGTCCTTCTCCATTGCAAGCTCTTGTTTGCCTGGCTGCAGACTGAGTGGGCTGTGCCACAGTTTATGGTACTTTCTTAGCAGCTATAAACTGGCTGAAAAATAGTGGGGAAATGGTAAAAATAATGACTCGTAGCATAAGATTTCACTTGGCTGAACTTTGGCATCTCTAGAAACGAACTGTTCTCCAAATGCTACAGATAAAGAATGGCTTTTGTGGTTACGTGATTATATGCTGTAGCGCCCTGCAATTAATAAACAGCCTAACTATGGCTGTCTGTGCACGAAGGGGAATAGCTTTAAGTCATCGTTATCTAACCTTAATTGACAGAGTAACGTATGTGCAGGTGCTTTTTTCTGTATGAACTTTGCCTTGTGCTTTCAGGCAAACGCGAATATGTTCTGACATAACAAGAATAACTTTTTATCAAATGAACAATGTTTATGTGTGCCCTGTGGTGCTTCATTGTACTGGATTCCTCCTCAGTCATTAGCGATTTATTGCTCGCTTCTTCATCAGTCAGGAGCAGTGGGGAGGAAGAACTTTGGGGACGACATACCCTGCATAAGGATACAGTCAGCATTTACATTTCAGTGCGTGATTTAAAACCACGAAGGCAAGATTAATTATTTACTGGTTGCAGTCCTGCTCCGAGGACATCTAGCCGAGCCCTTTACCAAAGATACTTTTTTTGATGAAGTGTAGTTTATTAATTGCTTTAAAGACCTGTACTTTTCCCAGGCCGCCAGCCAATTCAGTGCTTAGCAGATGCATATGTTGTTACTTGGCCTTGACTTGTGTCTCACCACCATTTTATCTCCAGTGGATGCTTGTAGTCTACCCTTCAACAGGGATGTATCGCTCATCCTTAGGGCTAACTTTCTTGTTTATAAGTCTAATGCTTTTCCACCACTCCGCCTCAATGTGTCCAGTCTCTAAGAGCGTAAGTCAGGGTTGAAGGAACTGAAGTGAAGCGATTCCTGCCCAGGTCTGGAAGGCATCTGGGACCAGTCTACGCATGCTGCTCCTGGCAGGAGGCACTTCAGATAGCAGGATGGAGCGGGTGATGAGTGGCAGCCCAGTTCTGGTGGCCACAACCCGCTCCCCGCTGCCTCTGATCTGGGGATGCTCATGTAACCGCCCCATTGCCTCTGTCCATTGCAGGAGGAGAACATCTGCCTTGGAGGGACGTCAGGAACTGGCTGCTCATTGCGTGTTATCTTGGTGGGCTGCTTTTGCCCTGATGGCTGTGGTATGTGTACCTTTGCCACCAGCACTGAGTTGCTACAGCTTTTCAACAACAAAATCCTCTCTCACCCTCCTAATTTTGTTTTTGGAAACAGCTGCGCCAATCTTAGTAAAATGCCATTTTGTTTAATGGGGGGAAGGAGGGGAAACCTCACCTGGAGCAGATGCCTAGAATGGAAAATCTCTGTCCGTATTCCAAGCTACACGTAAGCCGTATAGTAGGAAGTGTTATTATGCAAGCGGTCCTGTACCGCTATGGGACTTTCTGCTCTCTCTGATCTGGAGGCTGCATACAACAGATGCTCTGAACAGCCCATAAAGCTTAGATCTCCCTTTGATCCCCAACCTGGGAGAGCAGTGGGGATTCATGGGCAGTTTATCTGTTTCTACGTGGCTATCTCAGATTATACATGTAAAACACAAAGTACGCTGGATTTGTGAATGGCATGCAAATTTTGAGCCTTGTGTGGTTTGAATTTTATAAGGGTTGGGTTCGTTTTGTCTTTCAAGAGAATTTATTTCTGCTCATGTCTGTTTCTTCATAGATGGTTTGTGGGTGATACGTGTGCAAGTGCCTCAAGTTTCTCCACAAGATGTGTTCCACAAATCCAGCAAACTGGGTCACCTTTGATGACGAGCCGCTCTTCCAGTCACCTCAGAAATCAGTTGATAATCAGAGTAGCTGTAAAGCAAATGGCCTTAAACTCAATCTGTCTAGTGTGCATGAGTCTTCAAGTAGGTCATCTTCTACAGGCAGCACTCCGCTCTCGTCTCCTGTAGTTGACTTCTACCTAAGTCCTGGCCCCCCCAGCAACTCTCCACTTACTACACCTACCAGAGACTACCCAGCAAGTCCATGCATCCCAAAGCCTGGGATTCACATCCTTTATCCCATCCCTGAATGGCCATCCAACGTTAACCTTCTTCCATCACCCGGGACTTGCTCATCCCTAACCTCGCAGAAACAGAGCAGCCTTCCTTTGAACACCTTGCCTAATGACCATCCCGTTAAGACTTCGGTCTCCAAATTGACAGAGGAAGGAAGCCCTAATCCGCCAGGAAGCTGCGAGGAGTTAGGAGAGTCGTCCTCAGCACCGGGGCGCTTCCCGTACTTCCAGAGCGACTGTGCTTTTTCCAGTCCTTTTTGGAAGGAAGGATGCTCCCTCAGCGCATCGCCAGCTCATGTTAGCACACACAGAAAGGACAAAACGCTCGACAGGAGCGCCTGTCATCCTAAAGACAAAGAAACTTGCCATGATCAGAAAAGCCTTAACCAGGGCTCCTTCAGCTACATCTGTGAGCGGCTTGAACACCTGCAAGCTGATAGCTCCGACGCTGCGGGAAGCCCCCCCGTCTCCAGCGCTCACGCGTGGCACAAGCTCTCCCCCGCTGTCCCACGGAGCCTCTTCAGGAGCCGAAAAGTGGATGGGTGGCCATTCATGCTGAGGATTCCTGAAAAGAAGAACATGATGTCGTCTCGGCAATGGGGCCCTATTTACCTTAGCGTCCTAGCCGGAGGTGTATTGCAGATGTATTATGAAAAAGGCCTGGAGAAACCTTTCAAGGAATTCCAGCTGCAGCTACACTGTAAGCTGTCCGAACCCAAATTAGAGAGCTATAATGTCTCAGGAAAAATCCATACTGTGAAGATTGAGTGCGTGTCTTACACAGAGAAAAGGAGGTATCATCCCAAAGTAGAAGTGATCCATGAGCCGGAGGTTGAGCAGATGTTGAAGCTGGGCACCACAGATTATAACGACTTCACCGATTTCCTCGTAACGGTCGAGGAAGAGCTTATGAAACTTCCTACTGTTTCTAGACAAAAGAGGAATTATGAAGAGCAAGAAATGACTCTGGAAATAGTGGATAACTTTTGGGGGAAAGTCACTAAGGCAGAAGGAAAACTCGTAGAAAGTGCCGTCATCACGCACATTTACTGCTTGTGTTTTGTGAACGGAAGCGCCGACTGCTTTCTAACCCTGAATGACCTGGAGCTCCAGAAGAGAGACGAGCGTTACTTCGAGAAGGAGGAGGAGAAGAAATGGATTGATATTCTTGATTGCCATTTCCATAACTGCGTCAAAGCGCAGGAATTCGAGCAATCGCGAATTATTAAGTTTACGCCCCCCGATGCCTGTAGGCTGGAACTGATGCGTTTCATGACACGGTATAATGGGCAAGACCTTCCCTTTTCCGTGAAGGCTGCGGTAGTGGTTCAGGGGGCATACGTTGAACTTCAGGCTTTTATAAACATGTCTTCAACTGCTCTGATCCCAACGCGTTTACCCTATGTGAAATACTGTGAAAATGTTATGATACGCTTTCCTGTTCCCACGCAGTGGGTCAAAGCACTTTGGACCATGAACCTCCAAAGGCAGAAGTCCCTAAAAGCAAAAATGAATAGGAGAGCATGCCTTGGCGCTTTACACGAGGTTGAATCTGATCCCGTGATACAAGTCTCGGTTGGAACAGCAAAATACGAGAGTGCCTACCGGGCTGTTGTGTGGAAGATAGACAGGCTTCCAGATAAAAACTCAAGTAAATAATTTGTGCTATAAAATGATGGGCTTGGGTGCACTGTTTTATGCTTGTGTACCTCCATCAGCTTCCGTAGTTTGGGTCTTTATCTGTGCGGTGGTATTGGTAAAAGCTGGAGTAACCTTTTAGGAAAAAGGGAATATAGCCTTTTTTTTTTTTTTTTTTTTAAAGGACATTTTCCTAATTTATTCGATGGAGGCAGGTGTATTATTGTCAGTAATTATAAGTGTGCAATATCATGGAAGTGGATCTCAGCATTCTGAGTAAACCTCAAGTCTGTAGTAAGAAAGAGGGAAGGGTTTATGCTTCACATATACCAGCTGAGCAATGGTGGGATGGGAAGAAAATGCTGGTAGGTAAAATGATTTGCCCACCCAATATCACAGAGTTAATAGAAAAGGTGGTATTGTAACTGTTGGGTCTTGGCTTTCTAGCATCATTTAAGAAACGGTAGGTATGATACATCACTAGAAGGTACTGTGGTCACACTTGCTGTAGGAAGTTGACTGTGCTTTTGCAAAGGCTAATATCCATTACCTCTTTTATGGGTTTGTGCATTACGATTGTACGTTCATGGCAATAACTGCACTGACAAAAAATGCCTCCCACTTTATTCCCATTTCTCTCTGATGGTGGTACCTCACTAAAAACTTGCAGCAATAAAACCAGCTAAGTTTATAGTTGTGCGCATGGAAGTTGTTAATTTCCCACTAAGTAAAATAGTTAATTTACCTTAATCTAATGGAGAAAATATGACTTTTTGGGGAAGGAAAATACAAACATATGGGTTTAAAATTCCAGTTTTTAGTCACATTACCAGATTAATAGCCCTATATAGTATTTTTCTAAAGGCATAAAAATTCTTGAGGCATACAGTGTTCTGCTTCAAGTTCTGTAGAGTGAAGGCATTTGATCCTTTGCTTGGATATGCATTATGTGTATTTGAGGCTTTGGGAATCTGTGTAAGACAAGGGCATCTGTTAAAGCATTTTGCCTAAAATATCTCTAAAATCTGTACTTTTGAGAAGGGGATAAGTGTGTAGAATTAACAAATGGATTGGCCTAGTCTCGTAGTATCCTAACTATCTGGACTAACTACCTCTTTAAAATGTCCAGAAAAGATTTAATCTTAAGTCCTGGTTTCAGGTATGCTAGTACTAAGTTGACATATCCATTCCCAGGTTCTGACAGCTAGATGTGTGTGCAGGTGAGAGTTAACATTCAGGACTATTAAAAAAGAAGAAAAAAAAAAAAGTAAAAGCAAAAAAATTCCTGAGGATTTTTTTTGCTCATTTTTAACTAATTGTAAGTTATATTTGAGCTGACCTGTTGTTTAGGTAATTATGACTTTATTTTGTTTTTTTTTTTTTTTACGGTTTGATATTTGATATTTTAATTGTGATTGATATTTCAGTTGCAGAAGTAACAGATCGACAGAAAAACTGGGGCAGGAGCAAATGAAAAGGGAATATTATCCTGAGCTTATATATGAACTGGATTGCTTTTGGTATTAAAACTGCATTTGAAAGCATCCTACGTCAACTTGCTAATGTGGCAGTTGTGAGAGTATGAATTACTGCACGGCTACTGGCAGACGAGAGCTAGTATTTTTCCTAATGATGCTGCATGGAAATACTGGTCCCTTTTGTGTGCAGACTGGGTCTTGCTTAGGCGATGAGGTCTCTCAAACCTTGAGCAGTTGTGCCTTTCAATTCCTACTGATGCGCACCGCGGGGGGAACAGCACAAACGCAACTGTGGTCAGATTCGGAAACGACGTCGCGTTAACGCCATCTCTGTTTTTTCCCTTCTTTTCCTTTGGAAAAAGCTCTGGTCGGCTTGGACGTGTGGCTAATGCCATATAGTTCCTCCCGAATTGGCTGAGCCCTCCCTTTTACACGCTGCTTGTTCCTCGGGTATCTCACACTCTGCTCGGAGAGGATGCCGGTGGCTGCCAAGCGATGGGCAGCGGGAGAGCAGAGGAGCCGCAGCATCGGCAGACGGGCTGACACAAGGCAGGGAGCCCAGCCAGAATTAATGGGGGGGGAAGAAAGGACAGAGAGAGGCAAGATAAGGGGAGGCAGTAAGGGAAGGGTTGAGGAGACTGGAAAATGGACTGGGAGGGCAGAGGAGTTGATGGAGAGATGGAGGAGGACTAGTAGGCAGAAGAAAATTCTTCAGGTCTTCAAAATCTGTAGATATGGGTGTCTTGTACTCCAGGCTTCAAGGATTTGCACCGTCCTGCTGTGACCCATGTGTTTTCCCAAGGCTTATGGGACTGACTGTCTGGGTAGCTTTTAATATTCTTTGCTATTTAACATGAGTTTGCTTCTGCAAAATCAAGTCAGCAATTTAGTCAGGCAATTTTAAAGAAGATTATAAGTCTTCCAAAGTCTTTAATTCCCTGCAGTTCATTTACCTTAAGATTTGATGTGCACAATTAACTTCAGTTTTATATTATTTGAAAGTAAGAACTGTTTTTTGTGGCATTCTACAGCTTTACATTATTTTCTACCAGTAGCTTAAACTTTTGACATTTGAATAATTCCTCTGGCTGAGATCTGCAAAATCATTTGTATCCTTGCAGTGTGTATGCATTTGAAAAAACATTTTGGTAGTAATACTGCCCAGTCAAATTTTAAACCTCTCTATCAAGTTTTCTGCATGCAGTTAAAAGTTTAAAAATAGAGTTGTCCCAAGGCGTGCCAAAAATCTGGAGGCAGTCAAACTAATAGAGATATGTAAACTTTCATAATACGTTTACTGCAGGGAGAAAAATATGCCGAGGCTTTTGCTTTCAAAAAGCTTTTGTCCAAGCCTTCTTAAAAAGAAAGGTCGCCTACAGTTATATTGTGACTCTGTTTACAGACATCAAAATATGTTAGTGTCCACTGGATTCTACTAAAGTGCTTCCTTGGAAGAGTGCTGGCCAAGCGAAGTCGATGTGAGCTGCGATATACCCCAGATTTTTAAAAGCTGCCTATGCTTATTCAGATATATAAATGGAGAGTTTGGAGCCAGAGTGTTAGCATTACTTAAAGAAAGAAAAAAAGTTAAAAAGCCATAGACTTCAAAGGGTTGATCCAATGAAATTTCTGCAAATTGAGTCTATATTTGTGAAATTGGAGCATTGTATAAGGAAATGTAGAACATGTTAGGATTTCAGGACAGTACTGGGGCCAGTCTTTGCACTGGAGAAGCTGTATGCACTTGTGTCACCCAGGGAGCTGGAGAGAGACTAGACTTTGAAACGCTGTGTTTTAATCCCTTGCTGTGTAAGTTTGTGCCCTGTGGTATTTCCTGCTAGGACACCTCCATCCTTGGGCAGCTGTGTAAAGCAACAGTTCTTCAGCTGATTATTTCTCCTTTTCTTCATCGTGGAGCCACACTGAGGAAGCAATGATTAAGCAACACAGAGAAATGGAGCCAGGGGAGCTTGTGGCTGCTTGGCAGCCTTTTAGCATCTGAGCAGGGGCTCCGGTGTGGGAGGTAATGTGGTTACCAGCAACCTTCAGCTGCTGCTTTTCTTATTTTCTAAACTGCCTAGGTGGAAATTCCAAGCCATGACTTTGTCAGGTGGGCTCCATCCCTGCCCAGCCACCTCCTTCTGGCACCAGCACCATTGCAAACTGCTCCTTGGTGGCGGTACCTTCTCACTCCCCTATTTCCTATGCATTTCTCCTGGAAGGTTGGATAAATGCGCCCATTTAGACATAGCTGCAGGAGTTGTTAACTTCTAACAATCCTAATGGAAATCTGTTCTTAGTAATTGTTGATGTTTTCATGTTGAAAATAAGACTTTTAGAACTGGACCTATTTTGGCAAAAATAGAATGACTACTACTAAAATACTAAAAACTAAAATAACCATCACATTTTTTTTTGGCCTAAATTGCTTGGCTTCACGAGTCTTTCTCAGATCAAGGTTGCCTGAACACTACTCATACAGGTGAATAAGGGCTACATAGTGTGAGTAGATGCAGCAAAGTTAGATGTTTAATTGTTTGTGAAGTGCTATATGAATGCTAAATGGCAATTTGAATCTAGTTTCATAGTTTTACTGATCTTTGTTTGTTTGTTTTGGCTTTCTTGTTGTTATTCTTCAGAGGAAGAGAGCAAGAATTTGGAACATTTTTAGGAACTAAGAGCCAGATTTTCAGATGTAAACCAGGAGAGACTTAGATCTCTCAATTCACAAAAGTCTTAACAAGTTGCCTAGACACGTAAACCACAGGGTTTCTGTCTCCTAAGTTAGCTAGTAAAAGCTCAGTTATCTCCCCAAATTATCCGGTTGCTTTTCATCAGTCTAGATGGTCATGTCTCCACGATGTCTGATGGGCCACATTTTGGATGGCTGGGCTTGCATCTGAATATCTTGTCTTAGCTTGGTGTACAAACTTACACTGTGTCTAGTCCACATCACTTGTCTTTCCACACCACTACCTTTTCTCTGTTTCTGGCCAACATCTTGCTTTTCCAGCATTACAGTTTCTTTTGCAAAAGAATCTTTTTTGTACATGCAGGCTCTTTTTCTTCTTCTAACTCCAGTGTAATACAAGGCCTGGGAAGCAATAGTTTCATGGAGCAGAGATGACAAGGACTGGCCAGTTTTAGGTGAAAACTAAGGCAATGCTCACAGTCCTCCAAAGTGTTGGTCGATCACTTTTTTGTCTGACAGCTGATGGGAAGAAGTTGCTCCATGCTCCTAGCACAGCCCAGCGGTGGGCAGAAGAACTTCTCCGCAAGTGAAGTGGTGAGTACCTCCTTCTGACATTGACGTTGGTACAGGAGATGGATGGACTGGGGGGAACCCTGTGTTTTGGGAGTAGGCAAAAAGGTCCAGTGGAGGCTGCTCCAGAGGACCCAGGGCAGTAGCCTTACCCAGATTCCAAAACCGCCGTCTCTGCCTTTGCAGGTTGCCACCCAGGGGAAAGAAAGGACCCCAGAATTCACTGGATCCCGACACTGAGACTACCTCATGGGAGTGGGTTAGCTGGAATATACGCCTAGGGATTTTTTTTTAAGGACTCTGTGGTGCTGAATCACAACTGTGCCATGTCTAACAGAGCAGCCTTTAGCAGCAGACCATGAGAAACGTCCCATTTATGCCTGGGCTCAAGTGGACATCTATCATCCAACATTTACCATCAGATACCTGCCCAGGAAAATTCCAAGCAGTGGTTATTTCTGGATTCCCTTTCTCAGAAGACAAAATAATTTTCCAGACAATTCCCATTGCTACTTGTTTCTTCATAGGCCTCCCTCCCACAACAAGAAGATGCTGAATTTGATCTCCAAAAGCCCTTAGATCTACACCATTTTCCTACTACCACAAATGGACTCCAAGCAAGATGTTACTGCTCTTCAACAAACCCTTTCTCCTCAGATCCTTGGTCAACCATAGCCCCAGAGGCAGAGAGTGCTGCTTTCCTGACCAAGGCATGATGTGCCATCTTAGTGTTGCAATCCCTGCTATTTTCTTCAGGACACTTCACTTGTGGATGATGTTGTGCAGTCTGCACATCCCAACCCAGCTAACAGCACAAAGACCAAGGTCAAGTAAGTGTGTTGCCAAGCTGTATCCTGGCACCACCACGGAAGAGTGGAGCAGGTCCTGGGAGCCAAGAGGAGCACAGCTCAGTTGGGTTGTGGTGCCACAGATGGGGATGACATCTCACCGTTTGGCTCTGGAATGGGGTCCTTCTTATGGCCTCCTTCACCGCTGGTGCTGCTGTCACTACAGCTGTTGCTGGGACGGTGGCAGATTCAAGGATGGAGAATCCCACCTCAACAGGGGCTCATTCCACCATGTCCAGGCAGTCTGGAAGAGGGACTGTGGACCAAGGGAGTGTTAGTGCAGGAGAAATGGGCTTGGACACAGCAAGAGATGACCAGCAGCAGATCGTGGACAAGGCCCATATCACAGAGGCATACAGATCCGCCTGTCCCTGTGTACATGAGTGATGAAGCACCATCTCCTCCTCACGCTCGTTTAGTGCACCAACTTCATTCTCAAGGGGTTGGCAGGTGGCCGTAACTCTTGTTTCTGACGTTGTTCCCTCCTCTATTTCAGTAATAAAGTCCCTAATGCTATCGTTTTACCTGTCTCTGTGTATTGTCTTACTGTCCTAAGACTTTAGCCACACGCTGCGTGCCCCTGGCATTGCACTCCTTTACCTACGACCTTTGTGGGCTTGCAAACTGGGTTTCTTTGTGCTTTAGTGCCTTGAAGGACCCTGTCCTCTAGTGTGCTCAGAGGCATGAGTAATGTCTCGCACACACCGGGAGCACTGATTTAGCACAAATCACAGTCAGTACCTCCTGCTCCACCCCCATACCAGCCTTGCCGTATAGCTGCGTGGGTGACTGAGCCCGATTCATGTGCAAGTGAACTGAGCGGTAGGTTATTACATAAAAAGGAGGTGACAGTGCTGCTTCTTTTGCTCACGGGCCATGGTTTGGGTGGTGGCTGTCATTTTTTAAGTGCGTGGGCTTGTAAAGTGTTGTGCCTTGACTGGTGCGCCAGGTGGGTTGTAAAGTCTGCAAGGAGGGGTGAAGTTTTTCCATTCGATCTCTCCAGCCTGTCCTGCTCGGTTTGGTTTCTCTCCCTCTGCGCTGGCTTTGGTGATGGCCATTGCTGGGCACCTGCTTCTCGCCAGTCACCTTAAAGCTGCTATTGTACTGGACATATTTAGGGGAGCTTCATTCCCAAAACTCAGGACCTACACATTTTTTGTTGCAGTGATCCCCTACCAGTCCCTTTTATGGATATGCCCTTGCATTTATGAGTGCAAGTTGTATTACCTCTTCCTACAATTTCTGTAACCAGTTCATTATGAACATGTATTAGAGCCGTGCTTTGGTAGAAAGAAGTAGCTGGTGCCATGTGGGGAGCAGTTGCTGGCTCTCCATTGTGATACACGTTTCTTTAAAGATGCCTGGGACACTTCACGGCCAGTGTTTGATACTCTTCCATGGTGCAGGATTCTAGCTGGTGTGTATATAGCACTATTTTCTGAAATCCAGTTCAGGTTTTCTTTGAACATTACAAGTAGTTATGTAAAGAAGCAGCATTTAGGACAAGGCTTGAATGTGATGTACTGCTGGAAGCAAGCCTGCAGGGGATGCTTGTAAATCAGCCAGGTACAGAGTCCAGGTGGTGAAGGATTGCAGTTGTCCAGTGACATGCCCCTTGTCCGAAGTGAGGGCTGTAAATGCTGCTGTGTTTCTGTGTGCGTGCCTTTGGGGTCAACCAAACAGGGAGAGGAACACTTTTGCAGTCAGCAAACAGCTTTTTAAGCTACTGATTATTGTTGTTGTTATTAAACGTGGAAAAAAGAAGCGGGGAGAAAAAGAGTTGGAGACCTCCCCACCTGAAGTTCAGGGGCTGATAATCCAGAGGATGCTTCCTATTCCTTTCTCCCCTTCCCTCACCTTTTCTTCCAGGCAGTCAAGTTTTAACTGTGCTGTTGAGTGTAACAGCAAGGAAGAGGGAGGGAATTATTCATTATACTAATTATATAATTAGTCAAAAGGAAAACAAAATGTTAAGTATTTCAGTGAGCATGATTAAGACAAGGATGAATTTCATGCTCTTTAAACCTTGATTTTTGGGGACCCATTGACTTTATGCCGGACTTGGAATGAAATCTGGAGGACAGTTTATTGAATTAGACTTTGCTCTGGTGAAGTCAGAGACACGTGTGACAGAACTCTGCCCATCAAACTGCTCAGACGTAAATTACCTCCTATAACCAGAACTGGCTCGGGCAGGCTGTGGGGCAGGTTGCAGGGAAAACCTGCAGCACAGACCAGAGGATGCACCCAGCCCAAGGCTCCCAGGAGCAAAGGAGGTGTCGCTTTTTTCGTTCATTTTTGCCTTACGAAATGCCCGTGAG
This sequence comes from Buteo buteo, assembly GCF_964188355.1. Taxonomy (NCBI): domain Eukaryota; kingdom Metazoa; phylum Chordata; class Aves; order Accipitriformes; family Accipitridae; genus Buteo; species Buteo buteo. The sequence continues at coordinate 4,390,233 of NC_134182.1, read as the reverse complement.
CCTGTGGATGTGGAGTGTTATAGCGATTTTTCCCACGGGATGGATAAAGCTCAGTGTATGTTAACTCCATCTTCAGTATTTCCTTCATTCTGATACAAAATTGATTCCTGCCACAGGAGGAAGCCAGTGCATAAAGAATGGGATATTTGCCTGAACTTCGGGATGCCGTTCAGTGTAATGGATGAGAACCAAATATATGCTGTCAGGCTTGCCTTTGACAAAATACAGCCAATCCTCTCTCTGCTTTTTTTTCTGCCTGCAGCCAAATGGTAGTTAGTTGTTTATGCTGATGCTTAAAATCCTGGAGAGGATGAGAAATGCAGAATTACTACTTTTTGCCCTGAAGAATTTGTAGAGGCAGCTGCAATATAAAGGATTCTTTTCATTATCTATTATATTATATTCTATTATATTGCTTTCATGCACATAGTGAGCCTGCTGACCTCGGATTCTTTGGAAAGCAGGCTGTTCACCCTGGTGTTCCTGTGTGCCAGGAGAAGGAGAAATGCTTTCCCTTACCATTGCCATATATAAGGAACGCTAAAGCAAGTGATCCCTAGGATCTAAGGCTGGTTTAAAGTGATTTAGAATATGCTGCCCTACTTGGGCAGTCCTTCATGACTCTGCTTTATAACATGACAGTTACTTTAGCAATACTTTTGTCTGGAAGAAATGGGGTATGTTCTTTTCCCAATAACAAACCAAGCTAGCAAGGCAGTCCAGGTAGCCCTTATCCTGGCAGCTGGGATATATCTTGTTTGAGCAGCACCCTGAGCTGCACCTTTATCTTCCTGCCATAGACATACTGTAATAAATGATGTTACACAAGATAGCTGTAGTACTTGAAATAAATGTGCCAGTAAAATTCCTACAGCGGAGTGCACTGGAAAGGGTGGTTGTTGGACACAGGGCAGCATCGCTGCCCTGGCTAAGCTGGGGCCTTCCAGTTTTTATTTTTCTACAAGAAGTGTATTTTTAAGGGAAAACTGAGATTCTTGCCTAACAGTCTGAATTTAGCAACCAACCCCTACGTTTGTAATACTCTTATGTCAATCAGAAGCTGGAAGGATCTGGTAAATCTTGTGTAAATTAATTTGTAAAACTGCAATGATTGTGAAAAGTGTGCTGAAGCAGACAAAAAATTAGTAAGAGGCCACCTTATGCCCAAGTAGGAAAAGATTATAGATAGAAAAATCTTATACCATAACAGCTTTGCTTTAATAAAAGATAGAGCTGTGCTCTCTTGCTAGCAGATTAACCTTGCAGTGTAAACAGAGAAAAGATAATTAACTGATGGTGTGTTATGTTTTTTTTTTTTCTTTTCCAAGGTTCAGATCATCCACACAGCCTGTCTTACAAACTGGAACTCGGATCAGACCAGGAAATACCTTCTGACTGGTATCCATTTGCTACTGTCCAGTTTGTTGTCCATGATACCTGTGCCTCAGGAACAGAAGTCAAGTCACTGGGCATAGAGAGCGATCTGCAACCCCAGAAACACATAGTCCAGAAAGCTTTTTACAATTGCCAGGTATTTTCAGGGCTATGTTTTCAGTGTTTTCCTCCTCTTCTCCCTCCCCACTCCCCCATACAGTATTTGCAAAGCAGATGTGCTTTGTATTCTAAACATATCTTACATGTATTTGTGATAATGACTTTGAGCAAAAGAATCATTAAAAAATAATTCCTTGTCTGATCAAAGATGATGCTGAAAAACAGAACTGCTAATGCAGCGTTGTTTTTCCTCAGTTGAGCTATTTTTGGGAGTAGTGGTTTTGAAATCTGTTGGGTCTGGAAATGTTTTGATTCTGTGTCAAAGCTTTTATTCATGCTGTTGTTGTAGTTCACACTTTCAAGGCCCAATTATTTGCTAATTCTACCTGGTTTTTTTTGTTTATTTGCTTTCTAACTACAGGTTGAAATTGAAAAGAAGTGGATTAGGCTTGATGGAGAAGATCCAGATAAGGCTGGCAACTGCCTAATGCAGTAAAAGAGGACAGGAGGCACCGTCATAGGGTATTAGTAGGAATCAATTTACATAGGAAATTCTATTGTTAGAAGAAGCGCAGTGACCTAGTTTAGGATAAACATGGTCATTGATTTTTGTTCTTTTTTTTTTAGTGCTCTTGGGTTTGGTGCCACAAATCAGTACTCGTTTGACTGGCCTGCGTTCAAGAAAACTTCCTGTCATGGGAATACTGGTATGAGTAAGGTCTCCTTGTAAAGAGTTGCAGGATGTGAGCACTTAATTGACTGATTGTAATATATTATTTTCCTGTTGTGTATCTATAACTTGGGAATGATCTCATACTCCATATTGAAACCTAATGGTTCTACTCAAAGAGTTCATGTCACTTGGACATATAATATTCAGCAATAAAAACTGCCAGAGTGCTTATGTGCAGACCAGCATCTGTGTAAGATCCAGCAGGACCTTTTTTTAATGGTGTTTGAAAAGTGAAGTCCCTCATGTTTCTGCTCCCCTTGATATATGTGAACAGAACAAGTCGTAATATTATTCTCGACAAGAGCCTCAATTAATGAGGTGGAAACTGGGTGATTTCATTGGTAAAATGGGAAAAGTTCCTCTGCAATAATATTCTTCATTTTTCTGTGGCTGCGAGTGTTTCCCCCCCAGCACTTTATAAGTTCACTCAAAGTAATCTCTTGGGCAAAAAAAACATATGGCAGATGTGATTGAAATTTCTGTGCCAGCATTAGACAAATCTTTTTCACTACTGCAGCAAGTGAGACAAGGGGTGGATCCTCAGCAAGCATAAATCAGTCCAGGCCCATTTCATTTGATGAAGCTGTGAGAATTTACACCAGTGGAGGATTTCCCCCACAAACTGAAGAAAGGGCTGGTTGCTGCTGTTTGCTCTAGGTCTCCTTTAGGATGCAAATTCCAGATGTTGGTTTGGAAACTGCAGGAGCTGTTGCTTTGAGTAACTTTTAAGACAGTCTTTCCATGCATGGGAAGGGAGATGGTTTCATGCTACTGACTCTAAAGGCATTTTCTGTGGGGAAACAATGCAGGAATGGACAATTGCAAGGGAAGTGAAGCTGTGATGCTTCAGCAGGCAGCTTGAGCTATTAATCCTGTATCAATGTGTTAAGTGTATTTTAAACAAACTATTGGCATAGGGAAAGGTTTTAATGCTTCCCCTCAGCCATTATCCCCTTTGTCATTTTCTGTGGCTGTAATTCCAGGTCTGAAAAAGTCTGAGAAATTAAAAAAATGGTCCTGATACTTTTTTTTTTTCCCCTGCAGTTTTCCTAAAATTATTCTCACTTCAAATTGAAATTAGTGGAGAACAAAAATATAGTAATGCACTAAGTCTCACTTTATATTTTGTCACAGCTTGTAACTGTTTATATGAACACTGTGTAAAAATACAGATAAATGTTATTCCCCCAAAGTAGAAATATGTGGGATATGCACTGAGAAAATTACCAGTCTGAGCAAACAGAAGGCCATAATATGAACCTAGTTCATCACAATAAACTTTTCCCCCCATTTAGAAGCTGAGAATGAAATGGGTAATAGATTCCATAGTAAGTCCTGAGGGCAGGTTCTTTATGGGTATTGCATTGCCAAAGCCCCAAATAGACTATTATGGTATTTTGGCTTCTCTAGATATCCCTTTTTATTAGCAGATTATATTATTATAAATCTAAGCAAGCATTTGAATGTAGTAGTGATCCAAATACGTCTCAGCTGTTGCATCCTCCATCAGTGTTTTGACTTGAGAAGCCATTAGGACCTTCAAGTTGTTTGGTTTGTTTTGTTTGTATTTAATTTTGGTTTATATACTTCTCAGCTGAACTAAGGGGCACAGCGTGCGCTAGGGCAAAGTGTTTACGCTTAGCATCACAGCAGTGCTCTACAGCTTGCTGAAGTCCATGGTTATACTAGACCCACAATATCTATTAACCTCTTTGCTTGGTAAGGTAGAGGAAGCAAAATATGTGTTGCAGATACCTGCACTAACCTTTGTCTGAGGCTGACTTGTTTTGATTGGCATTAATACAGCTAATTCAGTAAATCTGTTAGCAGTGGTTATTGTCCACGCCTGCCTTGCCCAGCTGGCCCGTATTTTTCTGTTTTTAAGAAGGAGGGACAGCCAGGCTGTTCTGGAACTCTTCCACCGCAGGATCCCCATTTGCAACACTCATCTCCTGAGCATTCGGTACCTGGTGGTGGTACGAGTCGTGCAGAAGCAACGGCTGCTTTTCTTCTGTCAGGTGTCTGCTGTATCTCGGGATGTATTTAAGAAGCCCATGTAGTGTTGACCCCTCAAGATATAAGCTATTGTCTTGAATGGCCTAAGTGATGAACAGCCACATTACAAGTCATCTTTCCAGCTAGTGTGTCTGTATTATATCTGGTATGGTGCAAATGATCATTCAGCCTTACTGAACTCATTAACATAAAAGGGTCAAGCTACAGCTTTATATTGCAGACTCTTGGATTTCCATCCGAGGCCTGCAAGACTTGCTATTAACTTTAATCGGAATTGGATCAGGATCACAGGGAATTAATTCCACAGAAATATTGCCACACTGAAAGAAAGTTACCCTGTTTAATGCATGGTTTTCAGTTTAAACCTGACAATTAGTGCAGCCTAAGGCTGAGTAATTACCCTGTACAGTCTCAAACTGATGTTTGTATGCCTTGCTGTCAGAATATTTAAAAACAGGCTATAGTTTAGTGAAAGAAAGTTTGGGTTGTCTAACTCCCCCCCCCCCCCCCCCCCCCCCCATCAAATTCTAGCCTCCTGTTCTATTGCAACATGCCAAAGCAGAAGCACTCTGGCTTCCCCTTTCTTCTGCATTGTCTGACGTCCTTGAGTATAACCTACTGAACAAATATTCTCAATATTTAAGACCTTTTGCTAACATTTTCTACGAGCGCTACAGCAGGTGACAGTGAGTAAACATACTGGCTTTGATTCTTTAGAAATCTGGGCTATAAGTAGTCTAACTGCAATTTTGGGAGGGGAACGGAGATGAGGACCAGTTGCTTTAAGCTGTTGTGATGCTCAGTGTCCAGCTAGCGGAAGGACTGGAGTTTTAAATAACCCATGAGGTACATTGGCATCGTGCGAGCAACCAGGTTTCACATGTATCTGATCTCTGCTTCCCACAGCTAGCACCTGCAGTCACTGAAATGCTTCCAACTGTTTGGGTCACTTAAGATGCTGACACTTCGTTAACATTTACTACAGGGCAGTATTTAGGTAGTATCTGTGTTTCCTTCACAAAGGACCAGCAGGGTTTGGGATATTTTATAATTTAAACTGAAATAAATGAGAACAGCTATTTTTATAGTGTGTTTGCCTTATTTACAAAGTGTTGTATTTGCTGAAACCAACAAACTTTATCTTTGCATTCATCTTTCTCATACTAATTGTATTACTGTAGGTAAATGGTACTTGATGTGATTTTGGATTCAAACACCCATTGAACTCAATGGAAGTCTTTTAACTGACAAAATGGGATCTGCATCAAAGTCTCTAAGAATAAACGAGAGGCAAAAAAAAAACCAAAAAGGAATGAATAGTGGTAATGGGCAGAAAAAAACCACTATAGAAGATTCTTGATGCTAGCAAGTAAGCAACCTGCAATGCTTGCTTATTCCAACCAGAAAAGAGCACAAAAGAGAGGAAAAGAGGTGTTACTGGGTGTCAAAGCTGAAGCTTTGCAGCGATTGGGAACAATGCTCTGGCTGCCCCTGTGTAGCAGCTCTCGAGAAATGAGGATGATGGTGCACTCCATTGAACATGATGCCAAGCCTCTGTCATCCTTACGCTCCTTGCTTTTTTTCCCCAGATTCCGTATTAATTGTTCAAAAGTACTTTACATCTGAAAACGTGTTTTCACATGTTGCTTTTAGTTGCATTTATTTTACTTGATGGACTTCTTAGCTGCAGTATTGGTACCCACACCTCTATTTTACATTTATTTGTCTTTTTGTTGACTAAACACAGTGACTAACTGCTGCTGTTAGTAGTTCTTAGCTATAATTTTGATAACTCTGAAGCAGTGCTGTTATTTTTAATGGAAAATATAATTTTGTTTGGTTCTTTCATCAGTATAAGTATAAACAGATCATGCTGATAATCTTGTAATAACATTTTGTAGATTGCATATTGATTAAAAAAATAAAGTTGTATTTCAAATTAGCAGTTTCTTGTCCCCTCACTAGAAATTTATCAAGCTTGTTTTACATTTACTATAATTAACTGGTTGATCTTGTATCATCAGGTATTGCAGTTTATTAGAAAGGGCAGTTCTAGTCTGTGTGTGAGTGGGGGACATCACCCCTTGTCTGAGATAAAGCTAGTTGCAGAAAGCTGAACAATGTACTATATTCCATTAATGATCATTTATGGCAGGCCCTTTTCCTGGCTTATTTGCATAACAATAGTAAGCCAAAGAATACCATGTTTTTTCCTGTTGAGTGCTTCCTCTGATCTCTCTGGGATATTTGAATATAATGTAGCAACAACTGTTTAAGACTTTCACAAATTTCAAAGCCTGTTCTTGAAATGAGCTGTTACTAGGGAAATAGTGAAACCTCTGCGGGGAAATAGGGGAATAAGGCAGGGTTTTGTGGGGCAGCATCCAAAGAATGGGCTTAAAGTATAAAATAACCATGCCACTTGTCCTATGCTGCTGCCTCTGTAACAAACCCGTCAGCTATTCTGGGATACACTGGGAAATACAGTTAACATCCATTTTCACTTCACTGGAGTTCTGTCCTTCAGTAAGCACCTGCATGTGGAAAGCAGTTGTCTAGTAGAAGTACAGACCCCTTCCAGAGCTTAAACAGTTTGCAATGTTTAAAAGTATCAGTGAACAATCTGATTCAGGTACATGAAAAAGTAAGATGGTAAATTTCTAGATTACAAGTAAAAACATGAAAACATTTATTTTTGAGACCGTTTCCTAGTATGTGCTATGCCTAGTCTGTGCTATTTTATAGCCCTGTTCCTTCTTTAGTAAAAACAACCTGTAATTTTTTACAATAACGATCATAACGTGTAAGTGATGTTCACACTCCCTGCTGAAGCCTTACCGGTAGAAATAAAAGAAAAAGCATTGGCTCAAATTCTGCTTTGCCATCCCACAAAAGCCACAGAGATTAGGTATTGCTGGTTGTGGGTAGGTACAGTCTAGCATTACATTGCATTGTGATGGTCTTTTCTGTTTAATATAGAATAACTTTCACTTCCATTTCCATAGTCAACAATAGAAGTCTGGGGGGAAAAAATCAGAAGCGGGGATGTGCTGGGAGTGGAAGAGACCCACAATGAGTGACTGGCAGTGGAGGTAAGAGGGAAGAGGCAGGGAGTGAGTTGGCAGAAGGAAAGGGCAGCAGGCAGAGCTTGTTTGCAAGGGCTCAGGAGAACTGCTGCCTCTCTAAGTCAAGGTGAAAAGTTTCCCTATAAAAGGGACTGAAATAGAAAAAGGGTGCGGAACCCATGCAGAGAAGTGCCTTCAAGGGAAGGTATTGAGAACAAAGCTGCAAGTAGCCGCAGGGGGGAAAAATGAACCGCATGATCTCCCGGGGTGGGGAGGAGGAGGAGGAAGAGTCGGGAGCAGCTGAAGAAGGGGGGACATGGGCAGAGCCACCAGAGACACAGGAAGGTGGCTGTGAGACTGATGGGGCACAGTCAGAGGTGCCCTACCTGAACAAGCCAAGCTGGTGCCTGCTTGTGGCATGCCACAGCTCAGGGCAGCACCGTGCTGTCCAGCTGGCCCTGCTTTCGTAGAGTACCTGCTGCCATTGCACGCCAAGCAGAAGAACTTGCTCCATCTGCCTTGAGCATCCCTGCAACACATCTGTACAGCTGTCCGTAATGGTAACCTATCTTCCCAGACAGGAAGGTCTTGCTCATGCAAGGGACCAATGACACAGTCATGCTGTAAGAGACGCAATAAAAATATCAAATACAAACCCAGCAGTGGAACAGGGAGGATTTAAAGCAAGAACTTGGGCATTAGTCTGATGATACCCAGAGGTAAGCTACCACTGTAAACTTGTTGGACTGCTCTCTAGGGAGGGACCTTCATCTGTCAAGTCATCTGTAATGTTGAGTAGATTTTACTGTCTAAATGTAAGTACTGACACCAGGATTTAGATGACTGTTCATCTGAAATGGAGGGAGCCATCCACTGCCTGGAGAGAAAAGGTGAAAGGCTGTTTTAGCCCCCTTCATGGAAAGCCATTACTGAATATCATTGCTGCTAATTGTGTGGTTATAATGTCAAAAGGGATGTGCAGAAGATCTACTTCAGGTAGATCTACACAAAAGTAGAGGTGGGGGTGGGGGACAAGGAGGAAGAAGAGTGAAAAGTTGAATTGTTGTCAAGTATTAGGACAGCCAGAGCCCAACCACGTTTGCTCAGAAAGGGAAGCTCAGGAAGATGACCTTGAGCAAATATTGAGATCCTCCCATAAATGCTTCCAAGACCCAATATGGCAATGCAGGTTAGTCTCCATACATCTGAGTTATTCTTTAGTAGACCTAAACTGGTATCAATTAGGCAGTAAAAAGGAGAATCTGACTGCTAAGCTGTGCTTCAACCTGTCTCTCAAAGTCACTCGCTGGATGATTTTGGTGGTACAGTTGGTGCTGCAAAACTGACTGCTGGTGAAAGGGGTTACTGTGGTCGCTCAGCTTTATTCCTCTCCAAATTACCAAATGCAAACTTAGAGCAAATTGGCCTTGACCAAAACATGCTGCTCTGCTCTTATTTAACTTTGCACTAAACCTGCTGGACTTCTGCAATCATCTGCTCAACTATGAACTTCCAGCAGCTAATTCAAATAAGGAGAAATGATGTTTCTGGCATTTACGCTCCCACTCTGTGTGGTTCTGCATGCCCCTGTAACTAGTCCCTCCCCACGGGACCCAGGGAGCCCAGGAGCAGGTAAGTGGCAATTACAGACAGGTGAGGAGGGAGTGGGATTTCAACCACTGATGAAGGAGGGATAAAACACCATGGCAGGGAAGGGACTGGGAGAGTGATGAAGACAGAGACAGCAGACAAAAGAGGAGGTAGCTGGACTGGGGCTCTTCTTGGGGACACGGGGCAGGAGGTTGGGGTCTCTCTGGGGAAAGAGGGTGCTATAAACATCTGTACGTCATACCCAGGGAAAAAAAGGCAGACAGCAAAGGTGAGGGAACAGGAGATGAGCGCTGAGCTGGGCACCAGCAGGAGTGTGGTAGAAAGCAGGGCAAGAATAAGGACAGTGAAGTGGCTCGTGGGTGCTGTTTTCCTTTGAGGTTTTCTCTCCACATAAGGCATATGTATTAGGGTGAGTATTTAGGAGAGGCTAGGCTTATTTCATCCTTAATTAGGCTTACTCATACTACACAAGTCTCCTGGCTTATCAAGGAGCTGAGATACACAGTACTGTTCAGTATATTCAATCCATCAGGACTGCCATTTTTATATAGCAGTTTGTACAGGTCAGAGCCCTTCTTATGCCACCCAAAGTCCTGAAAATTTGTCATTAAATTGAATTAAGGGACAGCTCTTTCTATGGTTCCTCTGATAAAGTGGTTTAAATCAGGTAAAAAAGGAAAGGCCTTTGAAGAACCAGGAGTCACACATGATAAATGAAAGAGGAACAAATCACAGGTTCCAGTGTTACCTGTCTCAGAACTCTGACAGAAATGATGGTGCTTATAACAAAATCATGCTGTTAATAAAATTGGTTATGAGACTAGAGTGCAGTATATCTATGAGTCAACAGCTGAAAATAAAGGGAGCATGTTAGAGAATATCTTTAAAATGAAATTACAGTTCTGCCCGTGTCAAGGCATCTCCATGAGGACTACCTGGATTCTGCAACCAGTTCCTCCTAAGAATGATTGCTTTTACTTAGAAAGAAAGGCAAGATGGTATTTGTAAAATATGCCTTGAGAAAGAATTCTGCAGTGCTGCGGTTGAGTAGCCATGTTCCTCTACAGCAGCAATACTAGATTTAAACAGAAGAGGGCATTCATTACCAAGCATCTGAGTTTGCTGAGGGCTCTCCGTTTCTAGAAAGAAGGCATTTGAAAACGTTTTTTTTTTTTTAAATGATTAATAAAGGTTCATCATCCAAAAATAAATCTTCTCTAGACATCATGTACCAAGAGGAGTATAAATAATTACAAATTAAAACCTGTCCAGTAAACGAATGTTTGAGGTGCCCTTAAGCAGCACTATCCCAAATGCTGACAAAAACCCTGAAAAATCAGAAGGGTTTGAACAGCATGCTAATCTTTTCGATAGCCTGACTTCTAAAACTCCTGTGAGCTGTTAAAGAGATCGCAATGGGAAGAGCTGGATTGGAAGTTGAACCAAGACTGTTGAAACCTGGATGCTGTTCCCAATTGCCATTTGTGAGCTTGGGCAAGGTATTTGGTGTGTCTGTGCCTCAGTTTCTTCTCTTAAAAGATGGATTAAAAATTAACAAAATCCATAAGCATGAAAATCACTACAGGGTTGCACTTTATACTGCGGGACACCAATACTAGGTTAAGATGACCAATATCAAAGCTAGCCAGTCAGCATGATTAATGCTATTCACAGATACTTTAATATTTTTTTCTTGCTCAGAGAAGACTGATTTTTTTCAGTGTATAGCAGACTTTCTCATGCTGTTCAGTTGACAGTGCTCACAGTGCTTGGATGAAAAGACACGTTCTCTAGGAATTTGTAAAAGAAATTATATAAAGTGCGTTGCTTGCTATTCCTCAGATGAAAGCTTAAGCGCCTTGGTTAGCAGGAAGCACCCTCTGCAACCTCCCTGTGCGGTTTGGAAAGTTATATTCCCATTCCCAGTTTTTACTTTCTCCTCAGAGATAGCTGTGTACGATCAGTAGGCTTAATCTGCTGTCCCTTGCATGAAGGGAGCTGACACATTGACCTTGGTGACAGGAGCTTTGGTATTCCCTGGCAATACAAAGGGTATAATTTACAACACATGAGGTGTGCCCACAGTGCCTTGTGCTGGTGGGATATGCTAGGTATATGCAAATACAGAGACATGCTGTCAACCTGAAGTGCAGGTGAAGCTCATTTGCTTTGGTCTGCAAATTTTCATGTGGACATAGCTGAAGTAACCCGAACTCTATCTGAGACAGCTGAGAAGTCCTTTGGTATGAAGCTCCTCAACCTCTCTTTCTCTTTGTAGCTGGGCATACAAGTTGTTCCAATTTCAAGGCACTTTGTAATCCCCAGCTAAACAAAGGGTGGTAGAAAGCAGGGAACTCATTTATAAATCTTCTTTCTGCACTTCCACCTTTCTAAAACTGCTGTATGGTATGCTGGCAGGTAGATGGCTCTGCATCAGGTTTATCTGTCTGAAGACTAAGTCGCAGCCAGCTGCAGGATCACCATCTGCAACTTTCAGGGCCCAGTGAGATCCTAAAGGCTGCAACTTCTTCCCGCTATCTCCGCTAACACGACAGGACTAACCAGACAGGAGAAGAATAATGATGCCTTTGGTATGCACTATCCCAGACAGTTTCAAATGAGCACTGTGCTTTAAAAAAATGGGTTTTATTATTTCAATTATTCTGTAAGAAAAGCAATATGGCTTGCCTTTTCCTCATGGTGATGCAGGGCATACAGAACAGCTGAATATGCAACTGCTGTTTAATTCAAGACCCAGACAGTGTCATTAAACATATTTTGTTGCAGAGCAAAATAACTTCAACAGCAAATTGCATTTGTCTCACTCGTGAAAATGCAACTTACAATATTATTATGGATGCTGCTGCCTTTTTTTTTTTTTTTGGTAGGTGTTAGTCTAGTTATATAATTAAGGGTCTGGCAGTATTTTCATTAAAATCCTTTCATTTTTCAGGATATGTAAGTCAGCCTTAAAAATTAAAGCTTAACGGGCGAGTCTCCTCTTCACAAGCCAAATAGCACTGTAACTACATAGCTACCTAAAAATAGAAGAAGACAGGAAAAAGAAAGGAAAAAGAGAAGATGATGTTTCTAGGTTCTCGCAATCATCACTGATCCATGTATGGACGGAAGGTGTATAAAGACCGAAGTGTATATTCTCCTACGTATATGAGACTAATGAACATTTTTCCAGATGAGTAACTGCTAAATTGGTAAATCTCTGTATTAACATATGAACAGATTGCTGCAAATGTAAGCAATAATTTGAATAGTTGTACCAGATTGCTGCTACTTAACTGGTAGCTTCAGCTATCTCCCTGTTCATGAGGTAATAACGACTTCAGAGTTTATTAGAGCAAAAGAATATGCTTTTGTAGCCAGCCTTCCTGGGAATATTTTCGCACGGCGGGGCAGCTGCGGTTCTCCACACAAAACCTCCTTTCCACAGGGAGGAAAACAGGGAGCCAGGCAGAGGAGGGCCCGGTCGGGGCCGGCGGCGGGTAGGCCGCGTCCCCATGGCAACGGCGCCTTAAGGCGGTTGGGCGGGCTGATGGCGGCCGCCGCCATGGCTCACGCTAACCCCGTGGTGAGGGGCGGCGGCGAGGCCGGGCCGGGTTGGGCTGGGCTGGGCTGGAGCTCCGGCCCTGGGGGCTGCGAACGGCCCGGCGAGGTTCGGGGGAGAGGATTGGGCCGGGCGAGGGCCGGGGAAATGGCTTCCCCCTCCGCCCCGGGAGGTTCCCCGGGAGCCGCCGGCCATTCCCTGGAGAGGGGAGCCTAGGGGTGACCTCGAAAGCCGGTTTTTTCTTTTTTTTTTTCTTTTGGTCTGTGCGTTAAAAACGTTTTGTGAGCAAAAGCATCGTGTGAGGGCATGGTGTGAGGTGGGGGGTAGCTGCGGGGTGCGGAGGGAGGCTGTGCAAGCTTAGTGGTGCCAGGGAGGACTGTGGCGGCCTTTACTCCCCTCCGGGTTTCATCTGCTGCTGCCTCTCCTTAGGTGGGACTTCAGATAGTCCTTGAGGTGACAGTAATCCCGGGGAAGCCTTGGAGGCTTCACTTTAAAACTTGCTTTTGGCTTTGCTGGGCTGGGGTGTTGGTAAGGCCCTCCCTGCCAGCCCGGTGTACGCAGAGAAAATTGGGGTTTGTTCGCGTCTGGTGCTGGCAGTTCCCAACAGGGATGGCCTGGTTCTGGCAAAGGAGTGCCTGTGTGTAAAGGGATAAAGCTGGAGTACAGTAATGTCTGCACTGTAACAGTTTTTCTCTAATTTGGAAGCATGTAGTGTTTGAATTTTACAGTTGCCATGTACAGTTTTTATATAGCATAATAAATATTTGTACTTATTACAGCTTGGCAGTCCTGGGGAGAGGAATAGGCTTGTTGAAAGATTTAAATTTGGTTTCTCTTCTGCATTAACAATGAAGGCAAAGCATTTGACGTACGGGCTAGTTGACGTCTTTTAGTGTGGTACAAGAGTAATTTTTTTTTTTTTCCCCCTCTTCATCTTCCTAGTATCCTGAAATGTGCTGGGAGAGTTCTTGGAGATCTCTAACCTCCCATAAGAAATCATACATAAGTGTGGTTATTTTAAAGTAGTGCTGTGTTGTGCTGATAGCTTTTTGCAAAATTCTAACTTGTTACTTTTTAATAACTTCTAGGTTTTTTTAAAACAAATTGTTTATCCTCTGCAGTTTAGAACAACTTTAGAGCAGTAAAATACTAATGTGATGTTAAGTTTGAAAAATGTAAATTAATATCCCAGAATCTTGACTTCTAAGGTTTCCTAAAAATCTCAGCTTCATCTTTCACCTTGTGTAGGCTATTCTGGTGGTAATGATAGTCAAGATTAATAAGCTTTAAATTGCTAACAGTTTATTATCTTACATTTGCATCTGAGTGGATGAATCTTGAAACTTGTGTGTGTCTGTTGTCCAGGTCTGACTGGAGGATTAGGATTTAATCACCAACATGAGCAGAAGAAGGAATAAAATGTTGTGTTGGAATCCTATTGTACTATAAGATGGATGATACATATTGGTAACTGTAGTGTTAAAAATTCCACAGCTAAACTACTATACAGCATCAGACTATTGCCACAAAGAAAAAAAAAAAAGTCTCTGATTTCTTGCAGGTTACTTACATTATGCTTCTGATAGAATTGGCACATCTCATTTTTAGTAGCTTGTATTGTTGGTTGGTCTTTAAGTTAGGGGCGATGACACTAGAATGATAGATACTAAGTGGTAAATGTCAGTTTTAAACTGACCTTTTAGGCATGCTTGTTTGAAAATACAGCACAGCAATAGTTTTTGTAATGTTTCTAGGATTTTCTTAAGCATTTCTGGAGCCTGCAGAAACCAATAATTTGAGGCTTGAATCCAGTATTTTTCCAGGGATGTCTGTTCCCAGGGATGTCAGTGTTAAAAGAATGAGTGGACTTGCAGACCTTTGCACTTGACAGAGTATTCAGTTTATTACAGTGATGTCTTCATACTGTTCAGTTTGTAACAGTAGTGTATGCAGCTGAGATTAGACTTTGTGCTGTCATTTCAAATGATTTAATGTTCATCTTAACTTGAAAGTATGTTGTTTTTTTTTTTAATGTAGCCTAAACTCTATAAATCCATTATTGAAGATGTGATTGAAGGTGTACGGGAACTCTTTGCAGAAGAAGGTTTAGAGGAACAGGTTCTGAAAGACTTGAAGCAGGTTTGTTGGGTTCCCCTGCATAAATTGAAGCTGTATATTTTTTTTATTTTGAGAAAAACCCGTCCCTTTCTTTGCTGTCCAAAACATGCAAACTTTTGCCCTAACTTAGAATTATAAATATCCTGCGAATGATGGGTTGGGCTGCTGGAAGTTGAAATTCAGTAGTGATTGTTACCATGTTTATTGGATAGAATCAGTCAATTTACTCTTGGAAAAACTAGGAATATCTGATTATTGGTTTAGATGTGGTTTGTTTTTAAAGCTAGTATCTGTTGACCTTAATAATAATCTTTCTGCAGCTTTGGGAAACCAAGGTGATGCAGTCTAGAGCAACAGAAGGCTTCTTCAGATATAGCCACCATTCTCCACAGTTTACCCTGCAGTTGCCGCACAATTTTCACCGTGTTCTGCAGGCTTCAGCAGGTCAGATGTTTAACACAACAGATGCAATTTAAGAATAGCTCAGTGATTCAAGAATCTTTCTGGAAGACTTGAAGGTGCTGCACTAATCTTGGTTTGCAATGTTTATGTATATATCTAGCATGATGGGGAATAGTAATTATTTAAAAGCAGAATTTGACTAATAAAGGATGAATTAAACTTTTATAAACTAATGCAGTTATGTCTACAGAGTCTTGATCTGCTGCTTATTTCCAGTAGTAAAACATGAAGAGAATTTTAGCCTTCTTGTGTGCAGTCCAGAAGTGTAGCCCTTCAATTGCAAATTTACCAGTAGTGTTAAGCTTTCACTTCCCCTTTTAATGTGTGGCATGATGTGTGCAGAGGTTATATAGCATGTTTGTGCCATGCAACTCTGCTGTCACATTGGAGTTTAATCTGGTTCTGCACTTGTTAAAATGTAATCCCTTGGTCAAACAGAAGAGTGGGAGTTTTGGGGGAGTTTTTTTGTTTGTCTGGCAGTTAGTTTTCCTAAAAGCAGTATTCCCATTGGAGAGAAGTACTTGACTTTCACACAGCCTCTGACATCAGGACATATTCTTCTCAATTAAGTCTAGCTGACCACTGTGATAATGTTATGGTAGAGTGTAATGCTCAGCTGAGGCTTCTCCGAATGGGAGAGGCCATTAGGACCTTTTCCCATAAAGGACAAAAAACATATGAGATAATTTAATGAAAGTCTGTGTCGTAGTACACTTTGGGGTTGGGCAGGCACTCTTCATCTGTTTTTTGTGGTGGTTTTTTTTTTTTTTTTACAGTCTTCATAGTTGAATGGTATAGTTTTAGAGCCAGATGCTTTATTTATTCCATGTGGTTAAAGGGAATATACTTTTGGGTTTGTTTGCTGTTGGAGGCTTTATATTTAATGAGCTTTACCTTGTTACTCCTAAGTTTTGGAAGGGCAATACGAAGGCAAAACGATCTGTTGAAGCCAATGAACTTTTTTTTTTTTTTTTTTTTTTTTTAAAAATGGGGTTTGAGTTGTCCTATGGCTAGAGATTTTCAAAGTAGTTAGGGCTACCTAAGTTGTTTGCTTCCTGAAGACTGGGAAAGTTTTTCCTTTGGCTTATCTTCTCTCACTGAAGTCAGTATTGAGTGCTTTTGAAAATCCCACCCTAGTGTTCCTACTGTTAGCACCATTGGATTTGCTGTGGTGCAGAAAAATACTTTCACGTTTTCCTTATGTTGACAAGGCAATACATTTTACGTGTATGTTCGTGGTTGCATTAAAATGGTAGTATTGCACATTTGTCCTAATTGATGTACTAAATAGAAATGGCATGCTTGATTTTTACAGTGCAACTTAAACGGATCAAATAATTAAATAGAAATATTTTTAAAACAAACAAACATCTCCAAGACTGGCTTTTAACAAAATGTAAGTTTTATAAATTTGGGGTATAACCTCTCCCCACTGAGTACAGCATAAGCTTGAAGCAACATAAAGAGAAGTGTATTCAAGAGCCTTATCTAGATGTGCTCACTTGTTTGTTGATCTAATGAGTATGAACTGAAGTTAGATTGCTTTAGTTTCAGCAGTGCTTGCTGTAAATTACTGAAAGATCAACTGTGTCCAAGAAATTAATGTCTTTTGTAAAGTGGCTTTTTTTTTTATAGCTTCTCTAGTCATCCCAACTGGCAGAAGTTTTCAGCACTTCACAGCAGCAGACCTGGTATGTAGCTGTAGTGACATTTTATTTCAATTTTGATTATTCTGAATTCTAAATGATTAAGTTTGTCAGTTGTTAATAGGCTTAAGGGGAGACAAGTATTAAATATTTTCTATGTGTAGATGCTTTAGGACAGCATTTAGGGACTGAAAAAATAGCATTTCTTTTGACAGTTTCATCTGTCCAATATAGTATAGTAGGCAAGGGAGCAGGAGTCCTGCTGAGAGAGAATCAAGAAACTCTGTTGTTACTTCTAGCCCCTTTTTTTTCATTTTTTTTCCTGAAAATCTTACAAAAATTAAGTCTGCAGAGGGACAGCTGTAACTCTGCTGCTTCTGTTTGAGCAGTGAAAAAGATAGAGATCTACCAGTTGGTTTTGCAAGCAGTACAGCCAGAAGTGTGTTGGAAGACATGGCTGCATGTATTCAGCCCATAGGATGGAAGTGTAGAAATGCCCAGCTACAGATCTGTTTTTTTCTTTTTTTATTACTGGGTGTTAAAATAATGCATGGTTGGAAAATGCTAGCACTAGTGAAGCTGGGAGCACCATTATCTGTGAGGCATAGAAATAATCTGGAAGAAAATGAGTGTTTTTAGAGTTGACAGGTTCTAAACTCTGGGTGTGGCAAAATTTGTTTGGGGAGGGGCTATTAATTGTCAGAGCTTGATGAACTTATTGAGTGCCTCCTGAGCCTCAAGCTAACTAGCTTGCTAAGCTGAAATATAATATTGGGAAGATGTTTGTGTAACATGCAAGTTTCCTGATGTAAAATTTTGATTTCTCTGGAACAGTTAGTTTCAAAGGGAGCTGCATATCCAACTCTTTGCTTTCCAGGAGAAAAAGAGAATGTGGAGGGACTTCATAGGTCTAGGCAAGGAGTCTGCTGTGTGGAGTAATGCATAAGCTTAGCTAAAAGTGGCTCCGAGTGGAAAAATACCTTTCTGGATGGTGTGTACATTGAGGGGGTACAGAAAAGTGTTCTGTTAACAAAAAGGGAATGTGATAATGGGAAAATAGGAAACACTTCAGGCAAGTCATTATCCTGTCAATGGAAAATATTCTTTGTCTGTCTAAATCTCAGAAGTATGAAGCAACTCTTCAGTAAAGATGATTGCAAAAAAGCCCTCGTTCATGTTTCAGCTGGATATGTTATGTGTGACATTTAGGGCCCTTGGAGATAAAGTATGCACTATTTATTAATAAAGCTCTTGTGTATCTAGGGTGCTTCACGAGCGGGTGCAACTCTTACTCTTTCTTCGGGTGTTGCTTATCCTATACATGTACCAGCTGGAATGACACTACAGACAGCATCTGGTAAGACTAAAGAGGAGATGTAAAATGCTACAGTGCATTGACTGAATGTGGATATTGAAAGATGGTCCCGAGTACAGTAGATAAAACATGTGAAGTTAAAGTATAGGTGGGTAGAGCCAGGTATCCTCCTCTTCCTTTGTAGTTTGTGTTTGTAATTGCTTCATGGGGGAAGTAATTACATTGAGTAGTTAGTGTGTCAGTTGTGTACACTTGCAAGATCAGTTAACATGGGCTTCCAGGTGATGCCATTTTTTTGTTTTACAATGTTTGCAAATGTGTTTCTATGTCAGTCCAGACATAGGTATCTCCTTCTCGCATACGAGGCACAATCTTCCATGTTTTAAAAAAGTGAAGACTTTCTGGTGCTTCAGAATCAAATTGATTTCTTATTCAAATAAAATCCAACCATCTGTTAACCTTTTTGCTCGCACTCTTTTGCTGATAAAACTGTTGCCTGTACTGCTTGTACAAAAATGTGCTTGTACTGCTTAGGGTGTGATGAGTGGAAGGCTTATTTCAGTCATGGATTGACTCTTTCCTCCAACAGCTGTTCTTTGATGAGAACTAATGTCACTAGGTATCTGTTTCAGGTATAACTCCTAAGGTTTTGAGATCTAAAGGCTAGTACCAGTGACTCTGTGTGTGTAAGCATGTGTATGGGGGAAAAGAATAATTAAATGAAATTGGGAACTTAGCTCTGGCATCTTAATTCTAACACTGATAATAATAACCTTAAGGATTCAGTATGTGGACTGGTTCTCATACAATGAGAGGATAGATAAACTAGGAGTCTTTTTTTTTTTTTTTTTTTAACTAAACTAGGCATTTTTTTCAGAGGAGATACCTAAAGTTCCTTAAAAGGAGTGAACTGTCCCTGTAGATATGGAATAGTTTACTGCTTCATTTTGTATTCCTTAGTTTCTGAAATGACATGGAAACAAATTCAAGCCAGGATTTTTTTAATTTTTTTTTTTTTTTAAATCCAGTATGTAATTAAATTATTGAACTTACTGGCACAAGGCATTGTGGAGGCTAAACCCCAAAAGGGGTATTAAACATGATGGTCTGGGTGGAAGCTCTGACTCCAAAAGCCTCTGAAAGCTCAATTTTCAAAGGCTGAAATTGTGCTTGGGAAAGTACTGCTTCGTAAACATCCTGTTTCTTGTAGTTTGCCTGAGTGTTTGCTATTGGTTCTTAGTGGTAATAGGACAGTGGCCTGGATGAACCTGTAGTTTAACCTGCTGAAGCAGTTTTTAACTCTTCTCTTTGTAGGGCATCTTTATAAAGTAAATGTGCCTGTTATGGTTACGCAGGGCTCGGGAGATGCAAGTGTTCTACATCATCCTGTTCAGCAGATATTTCAGCCCCTTGGTCAACCTTCAGTTCTGCAAGCCAGCGTTGCTGGTGTTGCACAGGTGAATGCATCTTCTGCCCAGGCAGCTGCTGAAACATTGCAACCCCAGGAGACTGCTGTCCAACAGACCATGGTATTTCAACCAAATGTCGTCGAAAAAACCCACCTGGAGAACTCTGCCAATAGTACATTGGTCCAGCAGCCTTCTGTGAGTCAGCAGCAGCTTGCAACTAATGCAGTGTTGAATCAGTGTGCAGACTCAACAGAAAAATTGCAGCACAGCAGTCTTCACACAGCTGTGTTTACTCCAGAATCCTCTGAAGGGTTTTCTCTCGCTGAATCCTTGGCAAACAGCTCGAGCAGTGTTCTGCTGGATGTGGAGGGGCCGTTAAACATTGAGCCTCAGGAGTTGGTGCAACAGCAGGTGTCTGATGATATCATTGACCTGATTATCATGGGCAAAAGTTTGGATGATAACGCTGTTCTGAAAGATCAGGACAGCGTTGCTTCCTCTGACAAGGTAAGACCTTTTATTTCTCAGCTGGTGAAAATACATCTGTTGATTGTTTGAACTGTCATAAGAGATGTGATCAAAGACATCCGTAAGTGACGAGTAGCACCTCAATTATAATAATAAAAATTATTATAATTTCTGAGTTCATTCTTGAGCTTGTTTTGAATAGCAGTAGCTGACTGCTTATTTTTACATTAAGAATTTGTCACAAATATTGCTGAAATGCTGGGATTGAAGAGAATGTCAATCTAAAAAATGCTAAGAGAGTAATGGGTAGATATTAGACTTGGTGACTATGTTTGGGGATAATAGTTTTCTTTTTTTTTTGCAACTGAGCAGACATGAATGACCCTTTGAGAAACTTCCATGTCATTCTGACTCTGAATCTGCATGTGGGTACTGGCCAGTTGTGGGCAAATTGCTTTTGCAGTGTCAGCTGGGATTAGTTTTAACTTGTAATGTGGGAAGAGCATTTAACTTGCATTGAGAATGCATAGTGAGTATGAACGCATATTGAGTATGAACAGTCAGATTGGATAAGTGAAAATCTGCTGCAAGGAAATGTATTTCCTTAGGAAAAAATCCCGAATAAACTAGAATTCAGCTAGAGCTGTGTGGGAAACTTGAATGATTTTAATTATCAGGCCCCTTTCTTGACCTTGTCTAATTTTTGTTCCAGAAATTATTTGCAGGTGTTTTTAAGTTCAGGCTGGCTTGCTGACTTTGAGTTGGAGCACTTATATTTGATTGAGGCAAATTTATTAAATGAAAATTTAATGACAGATGACTGTGAATAGAAAGCTTGTTATGTTGCTCATCTGAACTTTGATGGCAGGATGATGAAGACTGTCTGTAGGAAGAATGGAAGGTCAAAACAAAGTGTTATTTTCCTGAACTAGAAAGTGTATGTGGATGTGAATTAAGTGCTACAATAAAGATTTAATGAGAAACTGAAGATGGCTGAAAGCTTAAAGCCCTTTTATGCTCCTGTGAACGCTCTGTTTAGGAATTCTAGCACTTTTATGAACAGCAACTTGAAGTACTGAAATATTAACTGTCTCTCTCAGCTTTTTATATCTTACTTAAACAAAGCATTTTAACTGAGTTGAGGGAGAGGGATGAGTTCATCGTAACTTTTATTTCAAAAATGAAAAACGCTATATTTGGGGGTGGGGGAGTAGCTTGTTTCCTTTTTTCTCTTTTTTCTGTTTTGTTTTTTTTGAGTTTTCTTTGCATTAGAAATTCTAAAGGCCTGCTCGATCTTCTTAAAGTTGTTTGAGTACAATAGCGTTTAAAGAAAAGTCTAAGAAAATGTTTTTCTATATTGCTGAGGAATATTTGGCATGGATTCTATTTAAAGTTAGGTGTAAGACCAAGATTTGCAAATGTACTCAGGGTTTACAAGTAGGCCTGGATTTGAAACTCTCATTTTAGTGCCCCAATCTTGTTGCTTTATTAAACGAAAATCTCAGGCTTTGTGCTGAACAATGAAAGCTGTGTGGTGTTAATTCACAAGCTGTCTCTGGTCTCTTTTATTCCTGTCAGATGGAACCTACTGAGCAGATGGAATCTAATTTACGATCAGAGAAGGATATCTGCAGTGACATTGAAGGCATAATTCAGCTAGATGGTACTGGTGATGTTTCTCCCAAGGAAGAAATACCACATACAAAAGATAGGGAAGAGAATGAATTCATTGGCATTATTGAATCAGAGGATCTAAAAGTTCTGGAGGATGAGGATGAGGAAGACGATGATGAAAAATGTGACATTATTTCAAACACGGAGTCTAGCAGCAGTGGTGGTGATAATGAGGATCCCCAAAAGGATATAGTTGAGGAGGTAATTTACTTTTAAGCCTTGTGAAGTGCATTATACAACAGTGTATCTATCTTGACTGTTGAATTGTTGGACCCAGAACAATTCGTGGTACGTTTAATGCAGAGAATGCGTAGTGAAGTTACATACCTCTTGAGATAGGAGGTACTGCTGAGAAATTACTTGAGAACTCGTTGTGAGGAGCATGGACAAATGAAAGAGATGTTGAGATTGGATGAATTAAAATTCTTAATTACCAGAATTGAAGTACTGTGGTAAAACTGGCCTCAGTGGAATGGAGTTCTGCTTTTTATTTAAGGTCAGAGTACAAATCTAGGTTTCTTTTCCTTCTGAAGGACCACAGGGGATTAGAAAGAGAAAAGAGCAATGTGATAGAAGTACGTATGTTTTTTAGGAAAAGGCTTTTCTTAAAGATGTGCGATCCTGTATCCTAGAGAGTCACAAGAGAATCAACTTGTAGCATCTGGACTTCAAATAAATACCAGTTGATTAGCATTCCAGTTACTGGGGTCAGCTTTGTCAGTTATCAGTCTTGCTTTTTGACCTGTGTTTTTGTTTAGGGTGTTTTTGGTTTTGAGAATGTAAGCATGTAAAGATGCATATAAATAAGCTTTGAGCAACATGGTCTTCATAGCCTCTAGGTCTTGCTTTTTGCAATGGTAACCTTTATTGTTCTAGGTGTGTTTAATGTCAAGTATATTCAATGCTATTCTGAAAGAATGTATAAAATACAATTTTAATCTCTAGGACCCCTTAAATTCTGGTGATGATGTCAGTGAACAGGACACTCCAGACTTGTTTGACATTGACAATGTGATAGTTTGTCAGTATGACAAGGTACAGTATACAGTTTTATCTTTGTTCCTTAATCATTCTGAATAATAGTCAGCAAATCCATGTCTGGTCTACTGTTAGTGCCTTTTAAAGAAAATCTAATGCTGTAATAATTGAGTGTTTAAATGATGTGTTTAGCTGACAGTAGTCTGAAGACTTACCTGCTGTTTTCTGAAATGAGGATAATCAGTGGGTTCATAGTGGCCTATTAAAGCAAAAGGAAAGGGGACGAAATCTTGCAAATTGAGATTTGTAAAGCTGCAAAAGCTTATGCATTTCCTTAACTTTTAAGTAATATCGACAGCTCCATGGTTGTATGTATGCATTTTCAGCCATGAATTAAGACTTTTGAAATGGGTAAGAGAAAGAGGAGTGTGTGTACTTGCTTTTACGTTTTTTGTCTTTGAAGTGCTTACTGAGAGATTTTCCTACCAGAATTCTGTTGTGTCTGAAAAACAAAAGAGTTGTTAAGGGCCTCCTTCAAGAGTTAAAATAAGGTTGAATTTTAAACATTAAAATGAAGATCATGTTAAGTACTTCTAACTCTGTATGGTTTTGGACACTTATATGTCAGTAGTTTTGAAGTTAACAAAACAAAGTGCATATTTTATTTTGAAACAATTATGGAAAAATATGTCTATAGTTTGCTTAAGAATGTGCCTTGGCTTTTATTCTTTCAAAAGTGACTAGTGATAAGTTTTTGTGTGTGTTCAGCTGGGCCTGACTTAACAATGTATGTGCTTTAGGAAATCGTGAGCTGCTCAGAAAGTTGTCTTTACTGAAGTGTTAACAGACTGAGTGTTTCTGAAACTAGTTATTTTGGAAAATGTAGTTATAGGGATGCATGTAGAAAACGCATCTGAAATTAAACCATGGTATCTGTATTGTATTGAAAAGGTACACAAAGTTTTGAAGCTTTGTAACTCAGTTTGACATTGCAGATGCTATAGGTAGTGGATATTGTTACCTACAGCAAGTTTTGTCTGTAATAAGATGAGAAATTGGTTGAAAATTTTAAAAAACTAATAGCAAGTTCAGCATTGGGCATGCCTTATACGAAATTTAAGATCAGATGTTGTTAGAAATTAACAGTTACAGAAGTTGGGGAAAGATGTTGGTAACTTCCCCTTTCTTATATAGACTTAATAAAACATGTAGGCCTAGTAGAAAGTAGATGGAAATAGTTATGTATTAAATTACCTTGTTACCTACAAAAGAATGCTGTTGGCAAAATTACTGTCCTGTTTCTTTTGTTTTTTCTTTCCTTTTTCTTTCTGGACTTGAAAATAGACTGATGCTTAAAATCCAAGGAATTTTCTAGAGAAGTTTAAAATTCCTTCTCTTAGTATTAAACAAAAACTTTCTGCGGTATAAATTTTTGCAGGCCTTTAAACAGAAACAAAATATGCAAATTCTTTCTTACGGTTTGGTATGGCAGTATTTGTTTTTAAGCAAGGTTTTGCTTTTAACCTTATCCTAACATCTCTGCGCACACAATATTGCTTTGCAGTGTGTATGGGAGAAGGAAACCACTGCATTTCAGTTAAGCCATACTTGTTTTCCAGGTGCAGTATATTTTGGGACTGATACACTCATGAAATTGCTCCATTATTGTCTTGTTTTCCTCCTGGTGTTGAGCTGTCACACAGCTATCTTGGTGCTTTTTTTGAGAGGGGGGGGGGGAGTACGTGTGTATGCTAAGATTCAGGAGGTTGTTCCTGAAATTAATTCAGCTGAAATCTACTGCTTCTGAATATTTGTGGTGTGTTCAGTGGCAGTGTTTCACATGTTTTGGGCTCTCAGGATTTTAAAAGAAAAACAAAGTTTGTAAACCAAGTTGTGCTTAATGGATGCTCTAATATACTGGGGGGGTGGGGGGAATTGATTTATTTTTTTTTTCATCAGATACATCGAAGTAAGAACAAATGGAAGTTCTACTTAAAAGACGGAGTGATGTCCTTTGAGGGTAAAGACCATGTTTTTGCAAAAGCCATTGGAGATGCAGAGTGGTGAAACCTCACTGAAGTATGTACTTTAAGACTGTGGCGTTATTCCCTTATGAACCATCTATGAAACAACTCGACTTCTATTGCTTTGCTGTAAAAAAAAAAAAAAAAAAAAAAAAAAAAGAAAACCCCAAACAAACAAACAAAACAACAAAGCTGTGATAAAAATATGCAAAATTAGTGTTGTTAATACATGCAAACTAGAACACTGTATTGTTAGCTACTCGGCTGTCTGCTGTTCTTTTCCGGTTATTTCATTACTTTTCTACCCAAGAAAAATAATTGGAATGAATAGCTTTAAAGACTGAAATGTTGAATATGTTAGTAATTCAAGAAAATCATGGAATACTAAGTGACTATATTTAAGTAAATTTCAGTTCTTTTGGGTTTCTTTCCACTTTTTAAAATAAGAGCTAAAGGATGACTTGAAATATAAAACTACACAGTTGTTGGTAATACCATGTATTATTTTTTTTCAAAGGCTGCTGAATTTAGAAAAGAAAAAAAAAGAGCAACATCTATGCAAGTCTGAAACCTGTGGCTGTTTCAGCTGTGTACTTCTGTCTTCCCTTTCCTTCTTTCCTTGCATTTTGTTGTTGCTTCTTGGCTTTTTGACTTCAGCTTGAAGGCAGGCACTTCAGATGCAGTCAGGAAATGTGGGTAGAAGACCCTTGAGCTCTCAATACATAAGAATTATTATTGTTTATTCTATACTCTTTATTCTACTGAGATGCAATGAATAGTGTGATTTAACATGAAAATGTGATTTATTTTCACTGTCAATGCAAAGTCATTTGAGTTTGCTTCTGTACATATCTACTACATTCTGGGACTACAGACCAGTAAGCTGTGAATGATACAAATTGTGCATAATAATAAAATGTCATCTCATACATTTCTAGTAGAGAGTTGTTTTTGTGTTCCCTAAATACAAACTTTGCTTAGAGAAATGTGTACAAGCCATGCATGTGACACTAGCTCACTCTGCCATGAGAACTGAATTCCCAGCATTCCTCAATGTTAGCTTTTTGTTTGTTCCTCTAGAAACAGAGGTCAAAAAAGTTCTGCGCCCACAGGTCTGGGCCCTAGCCTTTCAGAGCTGCGGCTTTTCCCTGGCTAGCTCCTGTTCCCTGTAGGGCAATATTGGAAACTAAATGGTAAAGCCTCAGCCAGGCTGACTCAGAACAGGATAATCCTGCTAGGAAGGGCAGTGCTTACACGTAAGCATATGGCACCCCTCCCTCCTGGCGGCTGCTTTTACGTCTGCTGAAAGAAGACATCCTGAGACATTTTGGTTATCTCTTATCTCTACTCCCTGGAGGATGCGGAGGGCTTGAGATGAGAAGGAAAAGAAAGGGGGGAGTTGGAGAGAAGGAATATATAGAAGAAATGGGGGGGGGGAACCCAACCCTTGTTCATAATGGTACAAACCCTTGTGCTGATGGCATAAACAATAGAGATGCTTTTCTCAGGAGGTAGGTTTTGAACAACTATTGCGTTTCTTGCATGCTTTTTTTTTTTTTTTTTTAACATATGTGCTGCTGTCCAGTATTGAAGACAGGACGCTGAACTAGAAGGCCTGACCTGAGCGTGGCATTTCTTTTGTCTTTAATAGATACTGCTGCTGGGATGTGAAGAACTGTGTATTCAGAGACAGTTAAAATATTACAGTGTATGATTTTTCCCCATTCAGCTAACTTGTAGCTGCACTGGTGCTAACTTCAGACCCATAAATGCACAGGAAATGCAGCTGTTAGCACATGATAGATGCTTTTAGATTTCAGCATGCTCTCACAGGCTCTGAGGTGTTCATGCTCCATAAATGTGTACATTATGAACTGTGGGACCATCTTCAACTTGGGCAGTATAGCGATGTTTCAGAAAAGACTGGAAGCAGAGGTAGCACGGCATAGGAATCCATGGGACGTGACTGGATATGCACCATTCACTAAGCACCATGCAGTTTCTGAATGTTGCGTCTGATAATAGGACCTGTTTTTGCTAGTCACTCTAAAATGAAGTGGCTAAAGAGTACCTAATTTTTTAGCTAGTTTTAAAGCTGGGCAGGTGTTTCCTCTTTGCTGCATCTTTCTGCTTGTGGTGTTAAAAATTGCCTCCACATGAAGGTGAGGAGTTGGAGCTCTGAGCATCCTTACAACTGCCTATCTTCTCTCTCCCTGGCCCTTTTCAGACTTTGTTCCTCCATGAATGGGTGCTGAGATGTGTGTGTGTGGGAAAAGTATTAGAGTAGGAATTCTGACCCCTTATCTCTTCTAAGCTTTACTAATTCATACTACATACCTTCTACCCGTTAGCTTCATCTGCCTTTTTATTCCATTCTTGAAACACTTCTTATGCTTTGAAGTTTTGCAAGTTAATTTTTATGACAGCTTGCTGCAACCTCTGTGCAGTCCAAGTATGGTATTGATTATATAGACTGCACATTTGGGATTAGAAGTATTTTTTAACAGTGGTCTCTTGCTTCCCAAATTTCTTGTAAGTTTTACAAGTTGGGCACTGGTGATATTTTTTCATCCTCTTTTGCTTTTTCACAAATCACATGTACTATCAGCAGTTAAAATCTCAAAGGGCTGTTTGCCATCTTTCCTCCTGAAGCTTTGCTGACAGTATGCATAGCTGGCTGTTACTCCTGGTCAAAGCTGACCTGCATCAAAAGGGATGCTGAAGATGGCTTAGCTACACCATCAAGCATCCCCTGGCTTTTCATTTAGTTGCATTTTCTAACCCAGCACCTCGATATGAAGGAACCTTGATGTGGGGTCTCTCCAGTGCCTTCCTGAGCTATCAATTATAGAAGCTTTAGGGATTAGAGTAGGGTTTTGCTCTCGCTATCTCAACCCTTCCCATATTTGAGAAAATGGCTACTGAATTCATAACACTGCAGATCTTCTGGCTCCCTTCAGACTACACTGTGGATATTCCTTGGAAGTGCTTGCAGGGGTTTTCCCAGGCCAGAGCTATGGACTGTCTTTTGGGACTCCTGCAGTAGGACAGACTTTCATTTTCTTCCACCTAAGCATACAAGAATTGCCCTATATTTTGTTTCCAGTGTTCTTGAATGAACCTTGGCAAAGACTTACAGCTTTGAATAAGACATTTACAACTAAAAGTATCTGAGGTCGGGAATTTTTATGCTGGAAAAAATGTTTCTTATTAAAATGTAAGCTTGGTTAGCTAATTACTGTAGCCTATGAGTTGAGCAGTAATCAGATCAGAATGTTTTTGATCTGAATAGTTTACCATATTAAAGCTTTTGATTGCCCCTTCTTACAGTTTAACAAACACATTGCTGCAGATGTGATGGGAAGAGGTGTGTAATACCAGTTATGGCCATTGAAGATACTTCAGTAAATGGCTGTCTAAAACTTTACACCTGAAAGAAGGTAAGTTTACCAGAAATAATGAGATAGAATAACAAGTGTAACTTGCATGAGACGCTTTAGCATGAATCTAAATCTTTATCAAACCGTTGCTTTTATTTATTTGCTCACTTTTGTGTATAGAAAAACTTGAAGTATATAAATTACTTCTGTTGTTTGTGGGATTTTTTCTTTTTTTTTTTTTTAAACCAGCAATTATTTCCTAAATGGTAGATTTCACTCAACTTACAGCAGGTACAAAAAAGAAAAATGCCCACAGGTCTCACACAATGCTGCTTAGGTAACAGCAGAGAAGTAAGGCAGGTACTATCAGTCATCACTATTTCTAACTCATTTCTCTTGCACGTAGTTTCCTGATAATGTTATGTGGTAGGTGGACAGGAAGCGTGTGCTTGCAAGGTCTTGTCCTGTTGAAACATAATGGAAGTAAATCAGTTATTGCCCACTCAAGACATTATTTTGCCATCTCCTAAATCATGTGCAGGACTCAAGAAACAAGTCTTGAAAATCAGTTTTGAGATAGGTGACAGAGAAGCCTCAGGCCAGGTAGGGGTTTTTTTCCACTAGTGTCTTTAGTGTCTATTACAGTTAAATACCCTATAGTAGTCGTGTTTGCTCGTCTGCTAAGCTCAGGAGCTGGTGTGTATAAAGACATGCATCATACGGAATTTTTACTGATTGCTAAACTGTAGAGTTTTAAGCCTCCTCTGTTCTCGATGCTGCTTCGTTCCCCACGTGTGCAAACTGCTCGTGAGTATGGCTATGCTTACAGAGCTTTCATACTGATTGAAACCATGGTGTTAAGCTGAAGGTAAGAGAGGGCCAGAGATGTTATTTCTAATTAACACAATTATAAGCTAATGATAAACCAGTCACTAGTACAAAGAACCACTTTCATTAATGTGAAGCAAATTTAATTTGCAGTGCAGTGTTTTGGCAACAAGAGCTGTGCGTTGGAACGCAGATTTTTACTCTTGCTGTCACAGACTTGAAAGCAAAGGACTCAGTTGAGAAGGAAAATGTAAGAGGTTTAAAGTGATTGCAATAATACCATTTTCTTATATACCAGAGTCTGCACTTTTGGTGGCCGTCAAGAACTGTTAGGCTGTGACTGTTCTGGAGTAAGCACGGATCTAAGATCACAGCTGCACTGCCCTGCTGAGTGCAGGGGAGGTCCGTATGATATCAGCTGAGGATCTGTCTTCGGATACCGTGAGCATCATCTACAGAATGTGATCTAAGATGCTAAAACTTTGACTACAAGCCTAAATAAAATGCATTTGCTTTACCTTCTGTGAACCATAAACTGCCAGATGTAGGTGTCGCGCTACAATATTGGTTTGATGAAATGTAAGTGCTCGTGTTCCTCCCGTCATAGGCAATGTAACCAACCTGTCAAGATTAAGCAACCTGGGAAGAGGCTTGATCTGCAGTCCGCAGCTTTTGCGTCTGTTTTTGCCCACAAGACTGTGAACTTTCCAATAACTAAGTCCCTCATTTTCAGAAGACGGGGCACTGCAGAACGTAGCCTCCTTAGGACGTGCCTGGGGCAGACTCCCGCAGGGATCCTGACTGGTGTTCAGTGCAATCTGCAGCTTGTCACCCAGTACAGATTGTTTGGCCCATATGATGCAGGTAAGAACTTACACATTGAATCTCCAACTTCAATAAGGTGCGGTGTTGGCTCACGGCAAGTGAACTGTGCGAGGGTGACAGCTTATTTGCTGTGGACAGAGTAAATACGCTGCAATAACAAAAGAATGCTCAATTCTTACTTAAATTAGGAATGCAGCCACAAATCTGGATCTCCGTAGCATCAGGCAATGCATGGTGAAAGAAATGATAGATTTTTATGGGAAAACACAGTTACTAAAAAGTAACTACTCTGCTTCATCTGCTGGGAATGGAGTTGGACTGCGAGTACTGAGGAGTCCCCAGTGCATCCCAAATGCCACTGGCACTGGTGATGCTGGAGAGTGGGCAGATGAAAAGAATTCATGAGACTGTCCCTGGAGAGAAAACAAGGCAGCACTTATTTGCCTGTGCAGGAAGCAGCTATCCTACTGCTGCGAGGGAGCATTTACAGCTGATGTGATTTGTGTGTGTGCACGTATGACATACAAAATACATTCCTGGGTGCAGCAGGTGGGGTTTTACAGCTATTGCATCTTTTGTGATTTCCAGATCATACATGGCTGTGTATGGGTCAATTTTTTAAAGTAAATTAGAGCTGGGTCTGAACCGGTAGGTAATGTAAACTGTGAAATTGCTATTAAGAAAGGTTCAGCAGGTCAGCTTTTCTCCTTGGTGACATCTTTACAAGCTACCACTTGAACACTGTTCTTTAACCAGCTGTATGTGGCTGTGTAATTGGAAGTTTCTGTTGATGAAATGAAGGGAGGCATCTAGTTTAGTGCTCCTTTCTTTAACCCAATAATGCCAGCGCATCTGATAAGAGTGGAAAAAGAAGGCATGAAAGGTAGCAGACAGGCTTTAAATACCCTAGGAAAGCAGATCTGGAGAGAAAGGAGCCACACTGCCATCACTGCAGTACCCGTTAACTTCAAGAGCACCTTGACTACTCCTGGGCTCCTCTGGTTCCACCCAAAGAAGAGTTTTGCCTAGTAGTTACCTTCCACACCTATCATTACAAAAGAAGAAAAGGGAAAATACCACTTGGAACGTCAGAACAGTTATGTTGCATAAGAATTATTGATTGGCATTTTTATTTATTGTGAAATGTTCAAGATACTATAAAATAATCCCTAGTCACTAAAATAATTACAACTGGCCTTGCAAAGTGCCGCATCTATTGGCGCTCCAGTTTAATTTTCATTGTAAGATGTCTTCTCTCGTACCGCAGGATACGGCTTCTCTAATGCCGACAAGAGCAGCAGCGCTTGTGAGGCTTTGCTGGGGGCTGTGGCTGAGTTGCTGTTCTTGCAGTTGGAGGTATAAGCAGAGAAATAGTTCATCCTGTAAAGCTCTGCTCGGCTCTTACAGCAACCAAGCTTGCTCATCAGCAGAAAGAAATCCCTTCGAAATGCTTTGGTGAAAATTGCGTAGAGAAATGGGTTTGCACAGGAGTTGACAGGGTAAAATAAAACCAGCAAGATCTTGGAGTTTGTCACTGTGATGAGAGGTACTTTAAAGGCAGCGGATATGGCAAAAAAGGAGATGGGCGCCATGCAGGTAAAATCCGTGAAGATCAGTATTGCCATTCTCTTGGCGACCTTGGTGTCTTTATTGGCAGCTACCAGCTCTGGATTCTGAACAGCTATGTAAATCTTAATGTAGCAAGCACAAATGACAACGAAGGCGACAACATTTAGCACTAAGATCAGCAGTATGTAGGCTTGGGAAAGACCCGTTTCAATATCCATGGGTAAACAAATGCTGACCTTCATGTAACTGCTGACCCCTAAGAGAGGCAGCGCTGCTATGAAAACGGAGAATATCCAGCCACCGAGCATGATCGGCACGGCGTGCCTCAGTCGCAGCTTTCGATCCAGCTGCATGGCGTAGGTGATCGTGTGCCATCTTTCTATAGTGATCACCGTTAGCGTGTACACCGAGAGCTCGCTCGCAAACACGGTGAAAAAGCCGGCAGCGCTGCAGCCGCTGCCCGTTTGCCAGTCTATGGCGTGGTTGTAGTACTGACCGCTTGTCTGGGCGTCAACAGAAGCGATGAGCAGCAGGTAAAGTCCCATGCAGAAATCGGCAAAGGAGAGGTTGCACATGAGGAAGCGGGGAACAGTGAGCTTGTAATGGCTAGTTATGAGAACGAGGAGTACAGTGAAATTGCCAGCAATGGCGAGGATGTTTATAAACCAGATCAGGACTCTGAGAAAGCTGTATCCCAGGATGTCTTCGCAGGGGTTAAATGCATCTGGTTCTGGAGTGCACGTGAGTATTTTAGGCTGACAAAAGTCATACTCAAAGTCGAAGCCAGTCACTTCGCCGTCATCGAAAATGGCTGAGTAGCTGTAAGGAGAGGTTTCTTCACCTGTTGCAAACAGGTACGTGTTCTTTTCTGATGACCACAGCGATGTGTTGTAACTATTAAAAAAACCAACCCCCCCAAGTAGAAGTGAACTATTTGTTACATGCTGCTCACGCTCTTTTGTAAAATACAACAGATAACAGTTGTTTCAAAAGTTACTTCCTATGTGTGTTTCTACAGGGTGTTTACATATAATGAAGCCTTGTAAGGATGCCTTTTCTTTGGGTAGCAGCCTTGGAGAGCAGCAGAGGTCATAGTCGCATCCATGGGAATGCTTTCTTATACAGCTTACTTACAAATAAGTACTTTATCTTGACTGCTTTGTAAGCAAGCCATCGTGTCATGCTGCCAGTAGACTGCAGTTCAAACTACAGTAACACTGGAGTTGATGGATTGTAGGTTTGATGCACATAGGTGTATCAGACAGTTATAGAAGCCAAGCTAAAATAACCTAAGGATTTTAACTGTGCACCCTTATCTCCCTTAGGAAACGCACTTACTGAACAAAATCTTGAGACTACGTATGACTTGGGAAGTGCTGAGGAATTTGATGTTCGCAGTATTATAAAGTGAGGAGTAGAAGGGTATGGTTAACTAGATAATGTTGATGGGTAGGAATATATTAAGTTTAGACTGGACCTAATGCCTAATTATAAACATTTTAGGTGTTTAAAGTAAACATTTTTCAATCGCTAGGCCATCAGTAGTGTGGGGATAAGCCTACCAAGGAAGAAACATTTTAAAAGGAGTGTCTCTTCTGATCCCCTGTCAGAACAGGTACCTATTTCACAACTACTCAATCATCCTGACTGTGAGTGTTTGGTGGGCAAACACTTAATCTGCAGTGTGAGACCTGGAAAGCATCTCTGTTGAGGACAACTGGTAGCTTTGGGATAACTTAAATACATGCTTAAACTTCCACATCTACTGAAGCATGTACATTAAACTATTTTGCTGGAGCAGGGTCTTAACCGGCAAATGAAGCTGAGCTGCTTTTCAGCTATTCCTGTTGGGCAAATAACTTCCCAATCTTGTTATCCTAAAAGGATTGTGATTTTCTGAGAGGCCATATAAACATGGCGCCATGTGCAAGGTCTTGTTTTTTTCTAGTAAGAGCTCGTGACTTTCAGCTGATTTCTGCTGTGGCTCCCAAACTGTGCAATTTGCGGCCGTTCAGCCTGTGAATCGTGACCTTCCATTTGTTTAATATAATGTCTGCTCAGAGAATTGCTGGGATTGGGATTTACCAAAGCAAAAGGCTTCAGGAGCCAATAGACTGGACAGACTAACACACAGTAGGAGTGTAACAGATGCTAATCCTAATCAGGGGGATTACTCTGGCATAGGCACTGGTGACTTGTGTGATCATATTCCTCACTGGGGTGTCACTTCACTTGCCTTTATAATGTGATCTAATGCTCTGTGTTTACCTCCTTGCCTCACCTTGCTTCTCCCCAAAGTCACCGCTGATAGAGGCAATATATTCTTGGTCTTGTTGACTGCCTGGACTTTGCCTTTTTGTAGTCCTGAAGTGCTTCGGTTTTGCAGTTAGGAGTGGGGTGGACAGGACTGACTAAGGGAGGCAGTCAAAGATGCTGCTGGCAGGCAGCAAATGAGAAGCGGCGACAAGAGAATCAAGGCAGCCGTTGCTTTACAAAAGGCCAAATAAAACCAAATGGCAAGTGCAGGAGGCCTCACCAACCAGCAAACAAGATACTGACTTCCTTGGACACTATCCCAATGAATCGATCACATTTCAGCTGTATTTAGCTGTTGAAATTTTATGACCATACCCTCGTTTTTTCTAGACTTGTAAAATGCTCTGACCCCATGAGACCTTGGGACTCCCATTTAGCTGTAGAGGGATGAATAGTAGCAAATCCTTAAACTTCCCCATTAAATATGGGTTTAGAGCCTCTGTCATCCGGTATGGCCAATGCAACAGTTTTGATGTTAGCCTTTCTCACTGTCCCACTGCACGCTGTCAAACAGAACTGTGATGACAGCAAAAGACACATTTAGAAGAGGTAAACCAATTCCATGGGGTCATCACACTTCTAACTCAGGGACTCTATTTCTACCATGGAAAACTACTGACATACAGAACTTCTAATTATCTTTTCTATAGGTACAAAAAATATTAACAGTAGCAGCTCTTCTTTGAATCACACAAACAACTGTAATTATCTCAGGGCCTGAAAAGTCTCCATGTAGGCCATTAACTTATTAAGTATTTAATCACTGTTTTGAAAGTCTTTCAAGAATTTAGAAGAGAAGCTGGAGTGAGTAAAGCTCATGAAATTATGGTTTGTTTTTGTTTTGGTTTTTTTTTTTCCCTTTCCTTTTGAACATCAAAATCACAAATCTTGGTTTAAAGACAGTAAAATTACCACTGTGCAACTTGTAAGGGTGACTGAATCGGCAGCAAAAGACATGCTGTTCTAGGAAAAACACACGAACAGCGGGAGGAGGAGGTCCATATTTGCTACGTCCAGCATCTGTATGCAGAGAGGTACTTACAATATTTCATTAGTTGGTCTCGTCATGGTGCTTTCACACTCTTTGGAGAAGTTGTCAAAAATGGAAAGCAAGGAATTTTGTCTGAAAGAAGGATGAAAAGAAAGTTGAGTTGCAGTCTGGATTTTGGCCAAATGCTCATCTTCTCTGCAAGTGATCTTCACAGGCAACAGTAGGCAGTACCTCATGGGGGGTATAAGGATGGTCTTTCAGCTCTGTTATTGTTCATGATGTTTTTTTTTTTTATAGTGAAATAACTTGAGCTGGAATTAAAAGGTATGTTTTGCTTTATGAAATATTGTATTGAAGTGGGCCAGATTCTCCACCAGTATGAATGGTTGCAGTTAGGCTGGCTTTTAGAGACATGCATGTTAACAAATGCTGAGAAGCTGGCCTGATACTCTATTTTAAAACCTGTTTGGGATCTGAGGGTGCGCTTTACACGCTGGAAGTAAAGCAATTTGAAGAGTACAAGTTGAAAGATGACATATTTGGCAAAATCTCTGGGTTTGAGGCTTTGAAAGTATGGGCCAGGTACTCTGCCAGTGTGAATGGAAATGGCTTTGTCTGACCTCATTGCTGCAACAGTAGAAAGAGCTAGTAAAAATACTAAGATCTTTTGTGTACTCTTAAGAGAATCAGACACCTGGAAGCTTATAGAAAGTTTTATGTATAATGAGAGAAATATGATACCAATCTAAGCCACTATGTGACACTTATAAATAATAGGACGGCAACAGAAGTTGTTTTTTCTTGTAATTTTTTGAAGATGCGGTATAACCTGCTTTTCCCCCCTGCCCCCCCACATTCAAGCCAGTGGAAGAAAGTCTAGGGAACTGAATGCTGCCTTCTACCTCTCTTACAAGGCTCAGGGAATGAGCACGCCACAGCTGTACCCCAGAAATCTCAAGAGTGTTTGGTCTGAGGACTTTATTTCCCTAATGTCTGTGGTGCTGACTTAAGTGAACCTGCTTGCCCGGTCAGATGTAAGACCTTATCACCATATCTCACTGATCAGAGAGTGCAGTCTATAGGTGCTAAGGAATGGGATATGGGGCAGGGGTAATAAAAACTGGGTGGTATGACTGTATGTACAGTACAGGACAACAGAAGGGGGTAGAAGGAGACAGAAACAGGCTGCAGCTGTGTGACCGTGAAAAAGCATAACCACACAAAGACTCTTCCCTGTGTAACCTGGGGAAGTCTTGGGAGGTCTCAGTCTCCGTGGTCTTCTGCTGTCATCAGCAGATGACAAGGAACAGCCAGAGATCTGCCTCTCATTCCTTTGCAGTAGCTGCTCATATAGAGTATAACAGCCTGTTGCTTGTACAGGTTTTTCCAGCAGCCAGGGCTGTGAAGACAGGTAACAGATCAGCACTGCTCTGAACCCTCCTAATGTTCCAGTTAGGAGGCCAGTCTAGTTTCCTGATTTGCAGGTTGGTTTGGTTTTTTTTCCCCAGTTTACTAAGAAAACAGTCACTAAACATAAGAAAGTGACTTACTAAAGCATGCCTGTTTTTATAAAGTATGATCACATTGCAAAGTCAAGCACCTGAAAATATCAGAAACGTAGTTATCTTCATCAGAATGAATATAATACTATTATTTCTGTCCCAGAGTTCCTTTTGCATTTAATACACTCAGAGACTTGATCTGGGACCGAATCAGAGTTCGGTAGCAATGGAAACCCTTGACTGTAGAATCTTTGCTCTATTCTTGCAGAACCAGGAACCACTTAGTAAAATGAGGTAGGCAGAGAAAGCATAGCATCACCGCTAATTTTACCCTAAACAATTGGATTCTGCTCCTGCCTTTGCAATGCAGTCCTGGCGCGATGGCATCCAAGTCACACAGATCAGACTTCTCACAAATGACTGCTCAGTACGTCTCTTCTGTAGCCTTTATTTGAGACAGAGGAGAAGTGAGGCATCCTCATAGCTTCAACTAAACTCATTTGGAGGTGCTTTGGCTGCCTAAAGCCAGCCGAGGGTTGACTTCTTTGGAACAGAAATGCTGAAAAATTAGCTCCAGTTGTATCAGATTGACTGCCCTGAATTAGCAGATGCAAAGCTCTCACTGCACCACCGTTTCCAGTTGTGGGGAGAGCAATACTGTCTATTGTTATCTGAAATGACTGGAACTAAACCGAGTAACCTCTTCCTTTAGGCTTGTGTCAGGTTCTAATTTTGGTGGGTAATTGAAAGCCTGCCTTTTCTACGAGGCCATCATATCACCTGCATTAAATAAGCTACATAGCTAAAGGCTACAGGGGGTTCTTTTTTTTTTTTTTTTTCCTTAGGGCAACACACTATGGATGGAGATCTATCTTCCATGTGCCAGTAGGCTTTTTAATTGAGATACCAAGAAAAATACAAGCTTTAAGCAAACTCAGAATAATGTTCCTGCTGGCAGATCCTGTGCAAAGGATGGGATCCGTTTCTGTTCTAAAATAAATGGAGATAATTTTTCTGGCTTTAGCAGAGATCTGTTGTTTTGTGCAAGGCCTCGCTACATACCACAGCTTCCTTGTAACTGGAATAAGGATAATCAAACCTCATGAGCTGAATAAAGCATAATTACCATTTTGGAGCTTCTGAAGTACTGCAGTGCAATAACGTGCTATTTGGACTTACTTTTCTGTCCTTAAATTTCGAAAAGCACAGCAATGGCTGGGATACGTTAGAGCAGCTTCCAGAAGACTGCTGAATTTATCCAGTGGTGGTAGTCTCTTTAATGAGTAAGATGACGTTGCATTTAAGACCTGAATGGCCTCGAGCCCGTAACTAGGCAGGGATTCCAGTGCCGTTGAAGAAATATCCCTGCAAAATAAAGAGACCATCCGCTTTTCTTTTCACACGTATAAAAATACCACCAAAGCATGACAGTAGGTAACAGGGACTTGCTTTTTCACAAAGGTCTAAACCTGCAAAGCCACTTCAGCACCCGATACCCAGCTCAGAAACACTTTCTGTGAAACTACAGAGCAGCAGGGTAAGAGCATCCCCATGGCCCAGGACCCCCAGCAAGGCAAGGAGCAAACTTCGTGATGGGGAAACCCAAACCCACTAGTGCAGGGGCCGTGCCCTGACCTCTCTGTTTGAAAGCTGCCGTGCATGGAGTAAGCGACAGCTCTTTAGGCTAGAGAAAGGGAGAGAAAGTGGGAAAATGGGACTCTCTAGCCTAGGCTAACAGGTAGGACACCCTCCTGGCTCTCTGCTTGGCTCTGAAGGGCTGTTCTAGGTGTTTTAATTAAATGGTTATTAATTAAAACACATAAAAGAGTCCATCATTCTTGCCAAGCCAAACTGAAGCAGTTTGGCTTAGAGTAACTTCAGAGGGGCTGTTTGTGTGAGGAGAGGCCATCGACATGACTAAGGATTTTCAGAGTCAGGCCATTAAACAGGGGAAAAAAGGGCTGCAATTGTGGAAGTGATATTAGTAATGCCACGTACTGTAAAGCACCAATAAAAGGAACAAAATGGCACGTGTGGCACAGAGTGCTATTTACAGAACCACTCATTGTGTTTTATTGCATAGAGTTACAGCTAGTGCAGCCCTCCAGTAAGTACTTGATTAATAAAGCATGAGGATGATAATAATGTGTTTTATTCAGCGCAGGCTTATCGCATGCAATCAGCTAGTTCACTTTTATAACCAAATTCTAAAATAATATATTGTAAAAACATACTCATCCTACCAAAAGACAAGTTAGTTTGCAATGTCAGAATATAAGGCGCAGGAATAGGATCAGGAGGATCCGACACAAAGAAAGCAAAGGTCGAAATACCTAAAAGGCAGGGGTCAATGCCAACACTAGAACCGACTGAGAGGCATTTGTCGTGGTGCAGACCGAGCCTTCCGCCCTGTAATTTCATGGCATCTGATTGCCGTGTTTCCATTTTGCAGGCAGAGGGTTGGAGATCAAGCCTCCGTCCAGACTGAAATCCCGTGTTTGCAGGGATGACGCAGCCCGCGCGGCGCAGTACGGTTCCCGCGGGACCCCTATAAACCCAGGTAACGGAGCGGTGCGTACTTACAGGACATCGGGCCCTACAGCCCCTCTCAGGGCTTCGTTGTGTATCCGCCTGAGGTTCTTGTTGTCCTTCAGGATTCTGTGGAAGCAAACATTAACTCTCTTTACACCTCTATTTTAAAATAAACCTGTTTTGGTGTCGTCTTCCCATATATTTCAATCCTTTCTCCCACCACAGCAGTTGTTGCAATATCTGGCCTGGGAGCACTTGTGTTTCCCATGCGACCTTTCCCTCCGCTGATGCCATCAGACCATTATCATCTACGCTTAATTCTGATAATTTCCAATTTCTTTTAACTTAAACCAGGAACAGCCAGTCTGGCTCCTTCACTGCAGTAGCAGCATAGAAAAATGCAGCAAGAGTTTTGCCCAAACCAAGAGCTAGTCCCAGAGTGTGTGTGAGTGATTTAAAAACTGTTGATGTTTCCAGATGTGAAATGCAGATTCCTCAGTTTGGGCTACGGTTTCAAGCTTTCTATTATTGCTGCTAAATTTAAGAATTCATTACATTTGATTAAAAATTATGAGTTTTTCTCATAAAATCTGCAGCGTTCTAAGGGATGGTGTTTCAGGAAAAGCAGTAAGTGCTGCAGGATTAACAGCTGAATTGCAGTGACGCTAAATCATGCAGTTTTCTAATGGGTATCAGGAAATGGAAGATACAGCCAGTTAAGCTGAAGGAATAGCCTTTGACTGTATTTGAACCATTATTTACTGTTTAAAAAAAATACTGAGGAGGGAAAACATACTCACAATTGATTCAGCTTTGTCCCATTGAAGGCGTGGCTGTGGATATCTTCAAATCCATTTTTATATAATTTGCTGGGGATTAAGAAAAAAAAAGTGTAAGGGAAAAAGTTTTGGAAAAGATGAGATTATGTAGTTTACTACAGGTTTCAAATCTTAACGCTGCATTTGTTTTAATGATTAGAGGGTCTGCTTATAAAGAACAAAGGTAACTATTGCATGACTTATGTTAAGTCTAAAATTAAGATAAAATTGCAGCTTAAATTCCCTAAGCACCTTCCTGTTTAGCTGTTGAAGAGAACTTCTGCTTACATACAGATCCTCCCTGCTCCAAGGGGCTCACCTGTGCCTACCGTGGGCTGAGATCCAGAAACAAGACATTAGTCCAGGTAAACTCCTGGCACACAGGTGACAACCTGGAGGCAGAAGCCCTGGATTTTGTGGTGTCAGCACGCGTAAATGGAAGACCGCAAGGGCTAGAGAAGTGTCAGATGGAAAGCGGCTCTAAAGCCCGGAGGGTGCTGCTGGATTGCAGATCCTCTGCGGGCAGCCAAATCTTCCAGCAGAACAAGAGACAGCTTTGCAGAGAGGCAGGGGTGAGTTGCACATCATCCAGCGGTCAGTGAGCTATCAGCTCCCCCAAAATACTGCTGCCAGGCTTGATTTGTGCTGTGGAGACCTTGCTGTCCCCTGTGCTGCACAGGGATGCTTGGTGCCCCCCTGGGTTCTCGATTCCCCACCCTGGGTCCAGACATCTAAAGGCTGTGCTCTGCTGTGCCTCAAGTCCAGCTCTTTTCCCTCATTAGGAGATCTACCCTATGGGTCTGATTTCACTGAGAAAAATCCATTTCTGATACTAAGTTCATGTTTCCAATATCATTTCAATATAATCATTTGTATGTAGTATTTTTTTGCTTTAATATTAAGCCCTAACAGAAAACTTGGCACAGCTTATAAATTAAACAAAATTTCTGACGTTGCTTTTCCACTTGTTTTTGGGAGAGCAGAAACTGGGGCTATGGAACCTGCTCCCAAGAAGAGCTGAAGTGTGGGGACTGCCTGGCTATATTTGATAGGAGAAGGGGTCTATCTCAGCACAATGCTGAAATTAGTGACTTCCTTAAAAACCGCAACGATATGTAGGATTGATTTCCCCATCCACCTGAAACACAAACTGTTGAATAGACTAAATTAGCTATTTGTAGTGCAATGTATTACTACAGGCTGACTTTACACCTTCATAGATTACTTGTGTTTCACCAGACCATGCTGTAACAACAGGAATTACTTCAGCTAATTACAGTTAACCGCATGGGGTGGGCTTAACGTCTAGCTCTACAATTTGGAAGCTGCTGCTAAGATAATTATTTTCTTCTTGGGGTGAGCTCCCTATCACAAAAGGATGGGAGAAAAATGGTTGTTGGCTGTTTCCTGACTGAGTTAAACTCCCTCCCATTTAATATATTTTAGGGTTACAGTAAAAATTTTAAGCACCTTTCTCCATCTCTTGTATGTTCATTTTCTTGCACCATTAACAGAATCATAATTTTTCTGAAGCTATTTTGAGAACTTGTTGGTAGGAAAGAGGTTCATAAGATGAAATGATGCCCTAATCTAAGCAAATGTTCCTCTTTAATATCATGTAGGAGTAGTCTTCAGTCGCATTTATGCTCAGCTCCTCTAACAGTTTCAGAAGGTATTGGTCAATACCTAAAATCTGTGTGGAAATTACTGTCATGCTGGCACATCAGCCCAATGAAGGGCCCAATCCAGTCAAGTGCAGTTCTTGCTCATGTGCGCAGCTCACTTGCAGGTGCAAATATACGTGGAGTTTTTTGCACGGTGGTTTTGGTACACGCTTGTCTCGAGGCGAGGCTCTCTGTCTGGATGTGTACTGCCTATTTAAAATCAGTCTGGTCTGCAAAGGTTGGCTTTACTGGCCTCCAAATTGGTGCTTGTGGCTACAACACCACTGCCGCTCCGCTGTTCCTTCCTTGGGAGACCTGAATTTCTGCCACCTCCTGCAGAAAGGCTCAGTCTGCTTTTTCCTATTTCAGCACTTCTTTGTGGAAGTTTTTGTGAGTTTAAGGGTGCTGTGAAATCCATCTGTGGTTCTTGCCGTGCTGGCAGATGACACCTCACCTTGGCTTTCTGCTGCTTTTTGCGTTCCTCAGGTGGGGCATCTCGGCATCAAACCCACCCGCCTCACAGGTGGCTGTATCTGCTAAAAGGAAAGTCTTGGGTGTGGAGACTAAATCAACTTAAGCTGAGTCAAGAGAAATTGGGGTAAGAACAAGCATCGGTACTTTGTACCAATTTCTTCTCTCCCTTCCTCCTCTTCAGAGGGACCCTGTGCAGCTGAAGCTCAGCAGCATTAGATCAATAGTATCAGCCCGGTTAGTGCCCAAAAACATTATTTCAAGAAACTGCATCCCTGAGGGAAGAAGTGAGACTTTGGCATCCAGTGCAGCTTTTGGAGTTTATGTCCTGTTGATGGTATTTTTTAAAACAACATTGCATGGAAGATGAGGATTTGGGTTCCTCCTCCTATTTTCTTTCCTAAGTGAAGTTAGCTTTTGGGTAAAACACTGCTCTTCGGCTTGACGAACACCCTTCTCTTTCCTAAGCATTTCAAATTTAACCCACACTACAGACATACATTGTATGGGGCTTAATTTCAAAATGTTTTTATAAAGTCAACCTGCTTTCCTCAAGCAGAAGTGTTATCCTCGCACAAGGAACTGGCACTAGGATTATTTTACTCACAGTGTCAGCGATTCATTGTTCATCCCCTGGAAAGCATTTTGCGGTATAGTTGTCATGCGCAAGTTATCACAGAGCTCCCTTTGGGAGAAAAAAAAAAAAAAAAGAAGTTATTTTTGTCAGTGATCCAGGATCCAGGAACAAGATGGAAAAGACTCACAGCTGGGCTAGGTTGGGTCTCTACTTACAAAATAAAATGAGCTTCCAATGAGAAGATCTGTGTCAGGTCTGGAAATTGTCTTATTCCAGTGTTACAAATGCTCCTAGAGAAAAGCATAATTCCCATTTACAGGAGAAAAGATGACCAGAGTGGATGCAACAAGAAGCCAACTGGGTAGGTACAAGTTTAACAATGCATTAAAAGGTGAGTGACAAATGTAGTAATTTTTAATTAGGCTCTAATTGTAGTTGTAAGACCTGTAAAAATTAAGTTTTGTAGTGTCCTCAAGCAGTGTCCTGGAGAAGCAGCATATGTTCTCTCTACATTAAGCACAAGGAAGAGATTTTAGTTACCCCTTTGTCATAGTACCTTGTCAATTGGCAAGTTTTATTCTAGAAATAAGCACTTAGCAGAACTAATTTACAGACTTTACTACTGTTTTGTCCATTACTGCCCTGGGTTACTTTACTTTCTTGCCTATTGAAAGATCTCACTATTGGGTAACTGCACATTAAAGCTACTGTAAATGATGTATGTACTTCTGGTGTACTGTAATGCATGAAAAACTTTTTTCCTTACAATCCTTTCCGTAATTTGTCTGCTCCTTTAGAGAAAAAAAACCCAACCAAACCCAAACAGCAAAAAACCAGAACTCTTTCTTACAAGTATTTTAGTCTTGGAAGGTTTCTGAATGCGCCGTCCTCAATGTGCAACAGATTTTTCGTGTTCAGGATTAATCTGTAATGAGGAAAAAATATTTCAGTATTATAATCATTATACATTTGGGAGAGTCCTGAATTTTGCTTGTGATTGGCCTTGTCAGAAAACAGTCAAGTGCAGAATATGGCAGAAGGCTCCCACGCTCTGAGCAAACTTTCTACAAATATACCACGAGTGCATTTCGACGCAGTATTGGTAATGAAAATGGCCTGTAATTGTTAGGTAGCAGACAAAAGACAACAGCTCCTGAATTCTCATGATTCACTGAGTTGAGATGATCTGGTTTGGATATCCCTGGTGGGGAGTTAGCATTTTGCCATCGTCTGCTGGTTCTCTGGGATACGGGTTCTGGGCTCGTGGCGAGCCTGACGCACTGAGCTTCTGCTTTACTACCGGGGCTCAGAGGCACGAGCGTTACTGATGCTCTGCCTAGCCAGGAAAGGCAGCTCCTCAGATGGTTTAACCTCTCAGAGCACCGTGGACATCCTTAGAGCAGTGGCTAGTACCGCCAGATGCCTACTTAGATCTGCAGAAACTGGGAGATGGAGGGAAGTGTGAGAGAAATACCGTTTGCTAGCGGTTGCTCAAAAAATGGGCAGACCCTCTCAATCAAGGAGCACTTTCTGCAGCTATACTATCTGATAAACCTAGACGTTTGCATAAAAGCCCAATAGGTGTAGCCCAGCTCCCTCCCTATGCTTGATTTACAAAATTCAAAGGTTTTTAGCATAAGAAATTGCAACAAGAGTTCAAATTCAAGGATGCCATTGAACCCACCTACCCTGATCATCCATTTAAAGTGGCCTC
Source organism: Buteo buteo (assembly GCF_964188355.1). Taxonomy (NCBI): domain Eukaryota; kingdom Metazoa; phylum Chordata; class Aves; order Accipitriformes; family Accipitridae; genus Buteo; species Buteo buteo. The sequence goes on along the minus strand of NC_134182.1, from coordinate 4,346,471 downwards.
GAGTGCAGCTTGGGCCATCAAGCCCTTGCAGTGTGAGGCATGTAGAGCATTCAAGATTCAAACAGGTTTTCTTGCTAGCCTCCTGTAGCTCTTTATGGTCTTGCTTGGAAGACAGGCAAATGACAAGCTATCCATAAACTGTAGGTGAATGCATGGGGTCAAAACTTCTATTCCTTCCCTAAACCCATCATTGATGCTAGGGGAAGGTGGACACAGTCAGAGGTGGACAAATCTGTGTCTCTTGCTTATGTGAGTAATTGGCTTCAATGGAGTTCATATATAAGGAAAAAAAAAAAAGATGGATTTGTCCTCACTTAGTTGCACCATCTCTAAGCCTCTTGCTGATCATGCTATTTGAAAAAGGCAGTAATGAGATATTGAATCAGATTTATAGTTTCCAATTTCACTAAATATTTCAAAGCATTCTCCTAGTCATTGCTTTTAACTCTCCCCCTCTCTCTCTGTCTTGGATGCCTGTGCTATGCAGGTCAGGTTTAAAATCAGTACATGTTCTGTTTGAGTAATATGTCAGTGCTCAGAAGAAGAGCTATGCATATTAAGCAGCTGCATTTAAATACTGTAAAGCTTTGAAAACTGCATCTTCAAAAAGGAAGATTTTTGTCATCTGTCGTCATCTCAAATTATTTCCCCGCTTAGAAAGCTCGACAGTGCCAGCAGACGTAGACACTGAGCTCTGCTCCTGCCACTGAGCTCGCTGAAAGCAGTGGGACTTTCTACGCATGGATGTCTGCATGATTTAGATCTCCAAGGCTAGACCTTACAGAGTGCTCGCTATTTTATATGGTACTTTGGAGAGAAATGTTTCTCATCATAGATCTAATCCGAGGCCAGCCGAAGTAATAGAGAAAGATTCGGTCCAAGAATTCTTCTCTGCAGACTGTTTACTCCTCGATGATCCTAAATCACGATATGGATGCCTTTTTTTAAGTGATGCTTACATTTCAGACAAAGTGGGAAGGCTGTCAAATGCGCTCGCTTCTATTCTCTCCAGGGAGTCGCTCTGAGAGATTTCACTATAATGAAAAAGGCAGACACAAAGCAATACATTAACAGAAAAGATACCAGACATCAGCTTTCCACTTTGTATTTCCTTCTTTTATACGTAGTCGTCCAACCCCCGCTACCGATTCTGGTTTGGCAGCAGTGTCTGTGCCTCACCTCGGACATCTCCAAAGCCCGTGACAGCAGGGTTTGAGAGAGACCAGCCTTTTGCTGTCTTGGCAAAAGGGAATGCCAGCCCTTTGGAATAAGTATCTCTGTAACAGCCGATCTCCATTTTCTCAGTAAATTGTAGGTAAGGTATCGACTAAGGGCCAGAACTCACGTAAACAGAGTGAGCCCAAGCCTCTGAGCCTTTTGCTGCGATCGTTGGTCCCGCTTAGTGAATTTATTTGCATGGGCAAGGATGTAGATCATGCTCACGGCGCTTCATACACTGTTATTAAGTCAGGATGATGGTCATCTAATCCACAGACGTAGCAATACACAAATATGCATTCAGTGCACTTTATGAATAATTTGGGGGTTTAAATGCCATTTTCATTACGTGCATGCAAACTGAAAGGAAGTGGCTCTTTTTCATCATTATACTGACCAACATGACTGGTTTTGTAGGCACCGGTGGATTTTGATGTACAGACGCTCCTATTCAGCACATGTACCTAAGAATAACCAATGCTGAACACAGAGAAAGAAAAAATCCGCTTATTTGATGCTCGTTAAATGCCTGTGAGATTAAGATTTATGGGACTGCACAAAATTGACTCCTGGAAGTAAATAGTATATATTGATACATATATAGGGGAAAGGTCTTCAAAACAGTGTTTTTCTCAACAGAATTGACTGGAAGGGCACATAAACTAAACCTAAGATTATACACTGTCAAGAAAAAAATATTTTCTAAACAATTGGAACGCATCTACAAATTCAGAGTCAGTATTGTCACAGTCCTGAGAGTTATCTTATTTCAATTATAAATATCAGAAAACAATTCCTTTTGGTGTTGATATAAAACCCCTTAGACTAAAATGAATTGGTTTTTTCACTTGTAGTGGCAAAGGGGAATGCACACTAGAAATCATATATTAAACATGTATGTATTTCTTACAGAACTATTTATGATTTTTTCCATAGTCAGAACTCAGTGAGATTGTTATTTTTGGTATTGCACTAGTTACTTGTAAATGAAGGATGGATGTAGAACAAGTGGCCTGCAGGGCACCTGATCCTCGAAGACTCGTGAGCTGGGAGGGATCAGTGCCTGCTCGCAGAACTTGAAGACTCTTTCAGGTCTGGGGTCTGAAACATGGTCCTTCCATGGGATTCCTCCTGTCTGCCACTGGCTTACCATTTGCGCATGTTGGAATGACTTATGGCAGTGAGAATAATTTATCATCAGATTTGCAGGTGGTGATGAGTTGCCAAATAGATGATTTAGAGGTTTAGAATTAAAAAATATGCATTTTTCAAAGTAACACTAAATCTCAATAAAATTATGAAGTGTTCTATAGATTTACTTCAGACAAATGCATCGATTTCTACGCTGTTACTTTGGAGAGATACATTAAAAGGACACAAAGAAATCAATTAAATTCTCTTTATGGAAGGGAAAAATGTCAATGAACAAAACGCTCTCTGTGAAGAATAGGATATGCATACAGTTTGGGAAAGTTTAGCCTCAAGTCATACTGGTAGGAGAAACTTTGTAGATTTAAGTTGGTCTCCCATCTGAAAACGATAAGTTCTCATTAGTCATTCAGATGCAAGTGAATGCAAGAATACCGCACCGTTGGATTGTACTATAAAACTTTATTGCAGTAGAATACATGCAGCGGAGTTTAGCTTATTTTCTACTTGCTAGAGCTACAGGAACACATAAGTTTATAATTTGGCCAAAATTGTTTAGCCAGTGAGCACTAAAAGCTAAACTAGTCCAGCTGAGTCTATTCAGGCATTTGCATTACCCTCACCCTTCAAGTCTTTGCCTTCAAGAACGCACCACAAAAGGGTTTCCTACTTGCTCTTTTTGTTTCCTTGAAAATAAATTACGTAACATCAATATATATTTTAATATATGATGCACTAGGTGCTTTTCAAAGGTGAAGGGAAGCATAAAAAGTGCACCTTGAAAAGAAAGTGGCATCATTTGTGCTGCTGCTTAGGTTCTGGGGGAGTCGTTGCCCTGTTCTGCATCGCACTGGGGTGTCTTCAACTTTGTCCTTTAGGGACCGGCCAATGCAGATAAAATAAAAAATAATAAATAATAGAGACCCAAGCCTGCCATCTTTCAGCTGGAATAACAACAGAAATAAGGGCAAAAGTGGTCAGACGAGCCTTATGGTCTGAGACCTTGATATAAAATAGGTACAAAACCAAGGGAGGGGAAGCAACACAGACCCGGTGTGCAAAATTACAGCACTTGTAAATCAAAAGATCCAAGAAAAGGTTCGGTCCTACCGATCCCCTGCCAAGCTTGGTGCAAAATGCCAAAGAACTGTCTTATTTGGGTGCTGCATAAATGTATAAACACAGAATGCCATATAGCTATCATGGGAGTGATAACATTTGGTGATAGAAATCTATCTCCTCTGCCAATCAAAAGCACCTATCATCAGTTATTAAGCTGTATTCAGTTCTCTCCGATATGATTAATGTTTCATTACGTGATCTGTTAAACAACTGTTGAAAATCATACCTTTTCACAGAATCTTTTATATACTGCTTGTAAGAAAAGAAATGCTATGTTTATCCTTCCCCAGTGGGGTTTTTTTCACCAATAGTAGGTTTCAGCAACACATTCTCACTTTATTGTAAACAGATGTTATTTGGGATGGAGGTTTTTGATAGAATTTCTAGCAAGAAATTAAGGAAAAGCTTAATGAAAAATGTTGTCAACTTACATGATGAAGGCATCTCGAAGTCCTTCAAACGCGTGTGATGCGATTACTTTTACAGGCAGGTGAGTAAATGACCTGAAAAAGGAAGAGCGGGAGGAAAGGATTGTAAGGCGTGGGGTTTCCTTGTTTACAGATTGTACCATTACAGTGGGCAGAAAACCAAAAAAGCATACACCCGCTTTATTTCGCCTGCAGTTCTCTGTCCCTCTGGGGCCTGATCCATTTACCATTGATCTCGGTTAAATGGAATTCAAAGGATATTGGGTCAGTTCCTCAACAGCGTAAATTTGAGACTAATCACTGTCAAATCAATAATAATCATAACCTATTAAGTAAATTAATAGCCTGGCGGAAGTGGGCTGCTACATTCACAGTCAAAGGAAGCTAGAGTCTATTTACAGTTAGTTCCTCAGGAAAAGTGGCTTTCATGTAAAGCTTTTTCTCTATAAAACAGTATCTTTGCATTCTCTGGACCATGTTCTTCTCTCAGCAGTATCGCTGTAATGTTGCAGCGTGGCACCCTGAATTCACTGGCAGTGCTTTGGCTGTGTACAAGTGTAGAAGAGATCCAAATCAGGCCTGATGTGGTGGATTTTTGGTTGTGGGTTTTGTTTTGTGGGTTTTGTTTTTTTTTTTTAATAATTAATTGCAACAGTGTGGTTAGTTGATTAAAAGCAAGTGTACATTTTCCTTTTTTATTTTTTTAATTATGCTGACTGAGAAGTTAATAAAGATGTGGGAGCCAGATCTGCATTTTACCATTCTACTTCACATCTGAATCCCATTACTTTTTTACCAGCCAACTTATCTAGACATGACCACACTCTCCCTGATAATGGCCATAGGAAAATATTTAACATATTTCAAGACGTTATCTCTGTGCAAACAGATAATTGCTCTATTTTGCTTTTTAACTACAAATATCTAGTCAGGGACATTTGTTTCCCATCCTTAAAACCCCTCTCTCAAGGTTTTTTGACTGAAATGTTTCCGTGCTATTCCTAAAACCTGCCTTTTTTTTTCTTTGTTGTCATAATCCTTTATATGAAGACAATTAAAAATGTTTATCAACTTTTATATGTACATATATATGTATATCTTATATATATATATACACGTCATGCCCACACAATATAGTGGCAGGCTGTCACACATACGTATGTCTCGGGGTTACAAGATGCACTAAGGAGCCTGGCAGTCAATTCCTAGCTACGTTCCAAACAGTCTGTATGATCTTTAGCAAATAATTTCGTTTCCTTGCACCTTGACTTCCTGTCAGTAAACTGCGAATAACAACGCTTCCCTACCTAATAGGGATGTTGTAAGGATACGTATGGTTTTGACGTCACTGTGATTGGGTCATGCCTGTCTCTAGACGGACGTTGGCAAGTTGTGTTGTGCCTGAGGTTTGGTTAAATCCGAAATGACACCGTCATGTGTCTTGAAAAATGTATTTGCCCCTGAGGGGACAGAAGGGTAGAGGTAATCCTGTAGTAGGGCTCAATACTCTGAGCCAAAAAGAAAACAACTTCAGGAAGAAGCGAAAAGTAGAAGCTGAGAAATTCCTGCTCCGTAACCCTGGCAGCAGGAACCTCTTCATAACTGCACTGTCAGCTGGGGCTGCTTGCAAAATAAAACATACCTTTTGTGAAAGCGTTTGCAAAAAATATTATCGCTTACAAAAGAAGTAGAAAAGTGCCGGGAAGTGCAAAAAATAAACCCCGGTCTTGGCTTTTAATTACATCAACATCTTCAGCCAAAGAACCTCCCACGTCCCTGAGCCGTGGCGGTGAGCGGCGTGGTGGTTTAAATTCCCGTTAACGCGAGGCTCGGAGTGACCCGCTCCCCCTGCCCGCGGAAAGCCTTTGGCAACGGTGCTCCCAGCTCAGCCACCTCAGCTGTGCGATTAAATTTAAGTGGGATGATCCAGCACTTTTAATACGTACCGTAGTTAAACCGCATGACGGCACTTAATCCGTTCTGTATTTCAACTTCATTGGTTTTTGTTTTTTAACTCTCCTGAGTTCACCTTGATAGCTGGAACTGTGAACTCATCTGCACTGACATTACCTCGTGCCATTAAGCATCTCACAAAACAGCAGGAACAAAGGAAAAAGGCAATTTGTAATCAGCCTTCTCTCTTAATCCTCAAAATACTGGTGTAGCAGGCATAGACGGGTCCACATCAATACAGACATCTTAAATTCACCAAAAAGGTGAATGTTCCCATCCCTGTTCTTGTCTACTTTGCCTTTGTGGTTTATATCTCAAACCCTGCCTGTATTAAAGGGAAACATGTTCATTCAGGTGTCTTTTTCTATACTTACAACATTTTGAAGAAGATCCTTTAGCTTGCTAAGCACAATCCAGCCTGTATATATGTATAAGCATTTAGGTTAATAGAGTTTTGAACTGCTTGTTGCAGGCTTAATTCTTTCCAAAGCGCCAAGTAAAGCGAGGTCTTATCTCCTGTGTTGAAGTCTCTGCTATTGAACATGACTGATGTCTTTGATAACACACAATGAAACTCAAGCAGGTACTGGCAGGAATTAAATATTGATTTCTTTCTGATAGCACTCAGATTGTGACACTCAGATGTGACCAGTTATTCATCTCTCAGAGCCGAGGAAGCTTTTGATAAAAAAAAAAGAAAGTACAAACTGTGTTTTACAAAGCTGTGAAGCTTTTATACGTCTAACTTGCCTATGCTACTAGCCTGACTTGTATAGCTCATGAAAGGAGGGACGCATCCATCTTCAATACAAGTTACCAACACCGGTTTGAAAGAGTGTTGTTAGTTAAAGGATGAACTTCTGCACTTTCAAGAAAAACTGTAATATTTCTCTCGTAGTTAATACATCACAACTTGTATGCTTGTACTCGCTCCTGCCATTCAGCAGCTGACAATACTGCGGCTCCAGATAATTGAGGGACTTTTCTTCCTTGGAGAAAGGATGGACAGACAGGAGTGGAGAGCCAGCCAGCCTTCTTGGCATTCACCAGCCCTTAGCTTTTCTATAAATCAAGCTTGGTTTTCAAGGTACATCGTTCTAGGCAGTAACATTTGAAATGGCCAGACTAAATATGTGGAAGACTAAGAACATCGGGAGAGAGAGGAATAGCACCTGGATTGACCAAATCCTGTCTTTGCCTGGTAGCTCAGCTACTGTCCTTCTCTTTTCAGCTAGCATTTGTTTCCTCTATTTTTGTTTTGAAATCATAAATTTAGAGTGGATTTTTCCCAGGGACGGTTAGTGTCCTGTTACTAGGATTACCGGGGCCAGCAGGGACCACGAGAGCAAACCACCTTCTGCTTCCCCTGCTGTGAATGTACAGATGGAGCTGTAAGAGCTCTTCAGAAAACATTCATGGGGTGGCCTATCCCAAGGATACAGTGGCATAAAACCTCTATCGTCCTTTTTTTGCTTCTGGGATATAGCAGAGGCAACTCGACAACAATTTTTATCTGCTAAAAGATAAGCTTCGCTCCTGCGCTACCACATAGACTCAAGCCCCAAGAGAAGCTTTTGAGAGGTCTAGATGCCCAAAGACCTCGGGACCACTTGCACTCCTGTTGATGAGGAATCAAAGCCCAAGCCCACTCACACCTCTGGAGGAAACCTCTCTATTACAGAATTCGGCTTTTGCAAAAAGTGATTAGTTGAACTGGTAATAAATAAAAAAAAAAAAAGCACACGGGCCCTATAGCAATAGGTATGAATGTGTTACTGCAGCTGGGTTGGCTGTTATATTTTAGTGTCTCTATTTTATAGGATTACTCATATTTCTAATGGCCAAAAGGTGAATGCATAAGGTAGAGTCTTCCTGGGAGTGGCAAACATTTTATTCTGTGGTGTCCTTGGACTTAACTCAGAAGGATTGGGAATATTGATTGAAACTAAGACTGAAAGTCCACCATTTTCCTAGGATTTTTAGCAGCTTCTGGGGGCAATGTAAAGTGTTGGCATTGATTTTTAAAGCCCTGTATATCAAGTATTATCTACCTGACATACGAACTATGATGCTGGATATATCACACAAGCAGCCAAAGAGTACTTTCCGCTAGGTGATGATGGGTGATACATTATCCCCTATGAAAGACACCTGGGGCGCTGAAACTGAATTCCTCTGTCAATCCAAAAGAGCCAAACATGCCCTTAGTGAAGACACGGTAGAACTGTCTACTTGTTCAGTTTTTTGCTATAAAGTTTTGGATTTGGTGCCTGGTAATTTGGTGCCTAATCACGGGCCACTCACCCTGCTGCAGAAGCCCTGCACACAGGGGCACACACAGGCACAGCAAAGTGAACCTCACTATGAAAGGAGGTTTTTGAAGGGGCAGAAGGGTATTAGGTATCCAATGCCCATTCCTGTACAGCTGGAGTTAGGTGCCTATCCGTTTTAGACTTTGCTAAAAACCCCCAAAAGTACGTACGAGCCTTCAAAAGAAGGAAAATCATGTTTTGTTTCAACCTATAATGGTGTATTAAAGATTATTTTTCTGCTGAGACTAAGAAGACGCATAGCTGCTGTAGTCAAAATGGCACACAAAGGTGTCTGGATAATGGAGTTTCTATAGAGTTTGTGTAATGTCCAAATTAAAAACAGGAGCCTGAGAAAAATATGGTCAATTCAGGTCTGTATAAAAGACATCATTCTGCAAGCTGTCGGAAGCCTAATCGTTTTGAAAACTCTTCCAGCAATAATATGACATGGCAAGAGTAAGTCGGGTAAAGACAAATGGCTGAAATTTCCCTACAGGATATAAATTTGGGATATAACAAACTATGAAAAATACATTTGGAAGCACAGCTCATTACAGCATCAGGGCTGGCATTACTCAGGTATAGCTGGAGTTACTTATTGGTGTTTATTCTCTTGACTGACTTTGTTGAACTCTTTTCTGTCTGTAAAGTTGGTTTCTACAGCCAGCCTAATAGCTGGACTTTGTGTGCAATTAAAAAGATTAAATGTTATATTAAAGGTTGAAGGTAAAAATACTTCTCGTATTTTTCCCTATCATCTAGCCTTGTTGATCTGAGTGAAGCATAACTGGCAGCAGCCATAAGCCCATTATCTGTCTTAACCTGATCACTGAGGCTGGGATGTGGTTTCTTCTTGGGGTGATAGATGGAAAAAGGAAAGAGTAAACCAAAAAAAGAAAGAAAAAGCACGGAAGTTTAGAGCTTTTGATAACCTCTCTGGGCTGTGATGTGCCTTGTCCTAATAAACATGCTAGATCGCTGCAAAAACTAAGTTCCCCATTTGTTTCTGCTGCTGCAGGGATCCTCGATGTGACCGATCCACTGCCAGCTCTGCGTGTGGGACAAACACCGGGGAAGAAGCGTGCTAGTTGCAGTAATTATGGAGAGTCTCTCCAGCATCCACGGGCTCTGCTTTCTCTGACACTAAGGTAACACAGGGAAATGGGGAGGAAACAAATTCAGGACAGAGATTTTTCTGAAATCTGACTTTGGAGGAATGATTCGCATGGCTCTAGATTAATACAAATTAGTATTTCTTGCTCCTAGCAATTCTCGAGCTAGGGAGAAAGGGAAGAGGAGATCAGGGATAGTATCATCCCCAGGGAATTTCAAGAGCACGTTAAATTTACAAACAAATCGGATGAAAATAGAAAACACAGGCTTTGTTACTAAAAGGGGCATAATAAGAAAACCCCAGCTCAATTCACGCACAGATAACCGAGGGATCCTAGAAAAGGCAACTCAGCTATCTGTTGGTCATCTAATCCCGTATTTTGACGCCACGGTTGTTTAGACCAGTGCTGTAATTGAGCCCGTAAACAACATAGCAATACTTGAATACCTACGTATATCAAGTATTTGTTCTGGTCGACTAGATCACGAGCTTGTGGGAGCGGGGTAAGGGAATGCCTGTGATTCCCTGTTGTTGTAATGTGGTCCTAATTCCCAGAGGAGCATTAGGCAGAAGGTGGACCACCCTACAGAGATCCAAACAGCTGTCAGAACTCACAGCAGCTTTTTTACCACCAGAGAGGGCAAAAAGATTAGCCGCTAACCCGTCAATGAGTTGGACCTCGAGAAGAGGCAATGAGCACTGCTGGGAGGATTTTGATGCTTAATTATAGGGGGCATTAAATTGCACAAGCTTTGGGAGAGGAGGCTGCAAGAAATCTGATGGATTTGTGAAAGAAAAAAACAAAGCAACTAGGACTGACAGAAGGTTTAGGACCAAATATCAACCTGTTAATCGGGTTCACTTTATAGTTGACTATACCACTACAAGGTGCTCTTTTGGGGGTTAGGAAGGCAGCTGCTGCCTCCTGCCACGGCGGGAGAACGGAAAAAGCAAAGTTCAGACAACTCCGCTGCCACTTCTCTCCGCCGCCGAGGCTGCGTGCCGTTTGGAGAAACCGCTCACCGTGGCGAAACCTCAGCCCCGCCGTTCCCCCTCTTTTTTTTTTTTTTTTAAAACCCAAGTAAGAAAAAAAAAAAACCCCAAAAATTCCATCCCAGCTCCAGCACCCCACCCCAAACCTCCTCCCCACCCGCGGAACGACCCCCCCCCCCCCCGCATCCCCCTCGCGTGGGGCGAGCCCCTAACCTCCCCCCCCCCCACCCCACCCGCGGTACTTACGCGCGGGGGGGCGCAGGCAGCGCCCCCCGCGGCGGGGGGGGGCAGCGCAGGGCGCCCTGGCTGCAGGCGCAGCGCGGCGGGCAGCGGCCGCCGGCCGCGGCGGGGAGGAAGAGGAGGAGGAGGAGGAGGAGGAGGAGGGTTGGTACCATGGCCGGCGGCTTCTCTCGTCCTCTGGGAGTCCCGCGGGTCCCGGCCGGAGCGTCCCCCCCCCCCCGGCCCGGGCTCCTCCCGCCCCGGGGCGGGCTCGCCGCCCCTCCGCCCCCCCCTCCTCCTCCTCCTCCTCCTCTCCCTGGATGCAAAACCTAGGGGTGGCAAGCAGAAGGTTGCCTTTGATATTTTTTTTTTTTTTTTTTTTTTTTAAATGAGGTCTGGAAATGGGTCGGTCCCCTCTTGGGAGGATCATAGAATCATTTAGGTTGGAAAAGACCGTCAAGATCATCAAGTCCAACCATCAACCGTGCCCACTAAACCATGTCCTGGAGTACCCCGTCCACTCGCTTTTTGAATATCTCCAGGGATGGTGACTCAACCACTTCCCTGCACAGCCCATCCCAATGTCTGACAACCCTCTCAGTAAAAAAATTTTTCCTGATATCTAACCTAAATCTCCCTTGACTCACGGGGAGGACAAGCGATGCTCTCCGTTCCTAGAGGCGTTAGGCGGGAGACGGTGTCAAACTCAATTCTGCTTCAGGCTGGGAAAGCTGAGGGGGTGGAGATGTGCACCCTGGAAACTCCCATTTGGCTGGCTCGTAACTCCTTTGAGAGTTTGTGTCTGGGGGAAGATGCATCACGTTTCCCCGAACGGGGTAAATGCTCGTTGCGCAGATACGGCAGCCTCGTCAGCGGATGGGAATGGTTGGGTATGGTATCCGTTCCCATACCGTGGGAATGGTTGGGATACGGATGTCCCTGTCAAACGCTCTCTTACGGCTCCGCGTGCAGTTGCTGTGTCGCTGATGAAGGGTTATCATTTGCCTGCCGGGTGATCAGAGAGACGCATTTCGGGGTGCGTGACTTGTTACTTTACGATCAATTATACCCTTTGCGTGGAGGAACTAATCATGTTCTCAGGGCTACTTATCTTCACAAAGGTCCATTCGTGTTGTAAGGGGCTGTTTTCCATGCAACTATCATTATTGCTGTTGTTGTTATTATTTATTACTACCGCTGTAGCTTCTAGAAGCTATAGTTAGAAACCAGTACCCTATTTATGGCAAGTGCTGGAGCAAACTACCAAAAAAGATAATTGCCCCCCGAGCAGGATTTGCAAACAAAGTATAAGGGGATGGGTATGTCATCAAAAGCTACCTCTGTCTTCAAGTGTATCCAGGAAAAAGGAAAAAAGTAAAGGAGGGAATGACCCAGCGCAACATGGGTCTTGTCTTCCAGTTGTTGCTTTAAAACCATGGAATCAAATAATCAAGCCTTTTACAGGTTTTGGTGTTTAGGACTCAAACGGAATGAGGCATGTGACATGTGCAGGGTCTGGGGGCATCCCTGTATTCTCAGTGGGGGCTTGGAGCCGGAGAAGAAAGCGCTGAGCAACTCCCATGGTCTGGCGTCAACAGCATGGCCTGCGTCCAGCGGGATCGGGAGCTGGAACCAAATCTTGGGCAGGAGGGTAGGGTGGCAAAGCTCTGCTTTGTTGTCCCTCTCGAGAGCGCTACCATCCACTCAACCTCCTTCCTTCAGCATCATCCGCTCCACTTCAACTGATAGGGATGTTAGCTTTTATTCCGACCTCGCAGTGGTTGTGAGGTGCGCTCCATCACTTTATTCTGCTCTGCTTGGCAGACTCTTTTTCTCCACCACCACGGCAGGGTCATTCCGATGGATGGTCTACCTAATTCCAGCTAGCACGTGCCTTTATATCGATCTGGCCTCCACCTCCCTACCTCCCCATCACCTTTGAAATCGAGGAAAGTGGTGGGGTTATGAAAGCGAGGGACCGACTGACAAGCGTAGGATAACGTCGTGCCCTTGCGAGGACCTGCTCATGCGACGTGCATTTTCCTTGCAGTCTGTCTGTAGGGTACTGCTGACCCTCTCCCAACACTCAGCTGCCGGGGTCATGAGCAGTAGCAGGTTTCTGGGGTCCTGCAGCTTGATTTCCTACGGGAGGAGCAATCCGGGAGGAAAAAAATCTGGGTATATTCTTGTGTTATTTCCATGTGCTCATAGACATTGATTTGGGAAGGAGACAGCCAGAGGGCAAGCGAGAAAGTCCCTTCTCGAGACTCCTCCTGCCAAGCTGCTGGTTCCCAAGGAGCAGTTTGGTTCCTGATTCGGCTGCGTGCACATTTTACGTCGGGAAGCAAACTCCCCGCTGCCAGATAGCTTTTCTGTCCACAAAGCTGCCTACAGTCCCAAAGTCAGGCAAAACAGTGCATCTTAAAAAAACCCAGAAAATTAATTTGACAAGCCATCTTGGAAGAGCATGGGGAGCATGACTACTCTTCTCAGCCCTTACAGAGGGATTACTGCATGCAAGGCTGAAGAGGCACCCTATGCAAATACATCACGGAAGGAGTGGAAGAAAGGCATCATAAAACAACACCTCCATTTGAAGTGTGTTAACCTTTGGTGTCAGGTAAGGAAAGAGAAATGCCCCTACAGCCTTCAGTATTTTGACCTCCAAGCAAAGTGCCGGTGGCTGTGAGGTGTTTTGTGACTTCAGGCTCACCGAGGGCTGGATTTGCACTGATAACAAGACATATCAGATCTCTGAGCCTTCCCTTCCCCCTTTCAGCAGTTTGTCAGAGGACAGGAGAGCATCGCAATTAGCCACGTAATTATAAATCCGTTTGTTATTTATGCGTCTTTATGCTCGTGTGTGTACAGAGTACATACCTTGCGAGCGACTGCAAAAGCCATTTAATAATCTGTAACAGTCACACATCCTTGATTGCATTCAGCCCATTGATCTGCATTCAGCCCACTGATTCACCTAAGCTGTCATAGGGCATCTTGTACATGTTGCGGGGAGAAGCAAATTTACCCCCCCGAAAGCGTAGCTCTCCCCGAAAGCCCCTCCCCAGAAACCATCACTGGGAGATGTTAGCTGTATATATGAAAACATTTTGATGCCCTATTATTTTCAACATACCTAAATTAGAATTGTAAGCAAAAAACTTTATTTCTGGTGGAAAGACATGATCATTAGGCAGCCTTGCACATCTGGTCCTGAATTAATATCTATCTCAAATGAAGTAGTAATTATGCATAAGTACAGGCATATATGCACGCGGTGTTAACCAAAATTCACAGATGCAGGAGTAACAGCACTTCATGTACGGAGGAGCCTTATACAGCTCTGTAACTACACGTACAAATAGTTTTACACCTACATTCATACACGGCTTATAATCGTAATGAATGGCACTACATATATTTTACAGTTCAGGGAACCGTCTTTATTCTGGCAGTGCTTAAGCGGGAGCTTAACTTTGATGGGTTGAAGTTTCACCGGTGTCGCAGGGAATTAAAGATACGCCTGATGTTATTCTTCTGCTCAAGCGCTGGCGTACGCGGGGGTTGCTTTCCACATGTTGGAGCGCTTTCCTGAATCCTTGCCTCAAGGCCGCTGTGCCGAAGCGTACGCGAGCCCTTCTGCGCGCCGAAATCGCAGGAGTGATAACGGCCGCCGGGGCTGCAGCTGTGGGCTGTGGGTTTGTTCCGCACAGGAGAAAAATGTAAACAGGAAAAGCCCGCGGCCCTTTCGCCGTCGGATCTCCCGCTGATCTGAAATGTGGGGTTTGATGGAGCAGGGACTGAGAGAGCTGGCTCGGAGGGGCTGGTACGAGGTTTCTCGCTCCGACGTCTAACAGCAGGGCTGCAACCTGTCGGCCCGCTATGCTCGGGAACGACCCCGAACGGGCAGTCACTGTAGACCCGGTTTAGGCCAGTTATTCTAATTTACCGTCTTTCCCTCTTTCTCCATTTGTTAACCTTAACATGCCTTTTTACAGTTCCTCGGAGAAGTAGTGCCAGTGGAATACTCGTGTGTAGAAAAAATTGCTTTTGAGGTACAGAACACAGCTAATTACGGCGTTACAATTAGCTGAATGCCCTTAACAGAGTCCGAGGGGGGAAATGATGGTGCAGCATCTGCTATAACATATGCTTTTCTAGTTTCCAGAAGATAACAGTGGGCATGTATGCTCCCATGGATTGTGCTTTCTGCCTGAAGAGCAGAGCAGCCCGCAGATGCTCCAGTATTTCTTCCACCCGAACTCCGTTAGAAATGTCTGATGCTGCATACATCTGTCACGATGAATTACGCTTTCTTGGCTTCAGACTCCTTCGCGCAGACAGACTTATAACGACGCAACGGTAATTCATGTCCCGTTGTTCCTGAGTGCGTACTTCATCCTAAGGGCGAGTGTCGTACCAAGAAGGGTGTAGAGGTAACAGGCAGTATGGAAGTGCCCGAGTTTGTGCTCAGCTCTGAGGTGCTTCTCATTGTTCACTGAATTACCATATAAATCCGATCAACTGCTTCTTCCTGTGTGTTTTTTTTTTGCCTTTTTTTTTTTCACTGCCGTATTGGAAAGCTGAAGTGCTCTTCAGTGTACTGTTTAGTGAACAAAACCTAAAATGGCTCATTATTTTCTATCCTATAGATTAACTTTGCCTTGTCCAAAACATCCCAGAATAGTTGTAGCCCTGCTAATATACTGCTCAGCATGCTGAACTATCATAAATACAGTTGAATTAGAGCTGAAAATGAATGAGCTAGCTTAGCCAAATACTGCTTCAAATTTCACACAAGCCTTTTGCTCCTTTCTGTTACTTTATTTTATCACATTTTTAACACTTCACTGTCTTTGGCCTTAACCAGGGCCCAGAACTCCAAAAAGAAATGCATTTGTAAAGACATTATTAAAAAATACGTCACTACAGTTGCAAAGCAGCACGTAGTAACTAACTTTGGACCACATCCATCCTGCTAAGTACTGATTAATAGGAGAGTTTGTTTATAGAAAGCGGGTCTCTGTTATTTAGCCAATTACTTAATTATCGATTCTGTCTTCCCAGTTTGTTTGGCAGTCTTGCGCTATGATCTGTGGCAGCACCTGACCAAAAAAAAAAAAAAAAAAAAAAATTTTTGGGAAGGGCTTTGGCCAGCACATATAAACCTGCCATTTACCTCCTGGATGAAGGATGCTGAGAGAGAAAGAAGCCCATGGCTCCTCCATAAGCAGCTGGAAAAGAGTCGTGCGTTTGTAGAACGGTAACTCTGCCCCAGCACTTTACTGTGCGTGTTTTCAATGTAGCGCTAGAGCTGTCGGTTCTTCGTGAATATGATGTCATAGGTTAGCGCACACGTCTTTATGAATTAGAGGACTGTGACCATCTTGTGGGCATTACACGTCCTAAGGTGGAGGCTGTGAGCGCGACGGGGAGTTGACCCTGGGGTCTCAGCGGTGGGACTAGGGCGGCAGTGGAGGGGAAAAGTAAATTAGGGGAGTCCAGGGAGTGGGGATTTTTCTCACTTGGGCCATAGTGTTAGTTCTCTGACTGATGCATCAGTGAAGTCTTATTTATAACTCTACGTGAGCATACGCTTGCAGGTGTTAAATGAGGCTAGTGGGGCTCCTTGTTTGCAGGAACGCCTGAGTGCCTGGAAGGGGCACTGAGCTGAAAAGGCAGGCTGTGAATTTATACGTGTACACGTTATACGGCAAAAGCCTAAAGGCTGGATAAGGTTTGAAGTAGGATGAGTTGTAAGCTTTATTCACTGGATGGCAAAGCCTGTGGTCTTTGATCCAGTAATCCCTATGTCAGTTGGATCATAAATCCAATAATTAAGTACAGTGTAGTTTTTCAGTCCCTCTTCGGAAGACTTTCTTTCTTATTCTTATTTATCTTTTGTCTGTTGTCTTAAAATGTCAAAAGAGGGTGGTACAGCCATTTGCAATCAGGTCTGAGCCTGATTCCTCTGTCACTTTTAGTGTGTATTATGCACTGATTTAGAATCTATTTTAAAATACATTAAAGCCATAATGAGAAATGAAGGAAGCCCAGAACTTCTGAGTGCGTGTTTGATGCTTACCTCGTTGAATTCAGGAAGAAGGGATTATTAAAGACATAAAAGCTGTCTCTTTATCAGGAGCTTAAAAACACTCCAAGGGAAACAAAATCTGTTGTGCTTAGCTGCTGTAATTTAGGAGCCAAATTCTGCTCTCATTTATAACGGCATATATTTGAATTTGGTTAAAGTTGGATTAACACTGCTGCAAATGAGATCAAAATGTGTCTTCAGAAGTTCAGAAGGTAAGAAGCAGTTTTGCACCCTACCTTGTTCATTTTATCTATCCGTATGCTCTTACTGACTCTGTGCTTTGGCATGTCACCCTGGAAAAAAAAAAAAAAAAATCTATGGCACATTTGATCTCTTTTTAATGGTCCTAGTCAGAATGGGTATTTTTGATTCTAAGGCTAGATGTGGCCAGGTTGGTAAAATTCCACTGGGATTTCTACACTTTGCCATTCCCATGATATTTGAATACTGCATGAAAAACTAATGGCATGCTGCCTAGATCCTGAGATTTTGGTTCAAGTATTTCATGGACTTTCAGGTTCAAAAGGGCTGCAGTTACATTGAGTTTCACTTGCTACATAACGCAGGCCAGCTTGTGTGATTCTGACAATGCAGAGATGGGTAGGAGAGAAGTAATTTCTGTAATTAAACATTGGTTTAATAGTTAATACAAGTTCATTATATAAAAATGATAGCTCACAATCTGTCGACAAAAAATCAGAACTACCCATACTATATTGATTAAAAGAATACTATTTTTTTGGTAAACATTATGAAGTGGATTGGAAAGCAGTTAATACTTTTTCTTCTGGGAGTTGATTAAAGAAGAATTGAATTAGACAAACATATGTGGACTTACAAGGGACAATAATTCCAAATCTTAATGTGCATTTCAAATGGAATAGTGTTAGCCATCCTCAGCTTGTTCACTTTCCTACCTCTTCCACTGACATCCAGTAGGGTTACATTATTTCAAGGTCAATATTTCCAAGGGTGATTCTCTCCAAGGGTGCAGGACATTGTGTAATTGGCCATCGGTCAAAAAATGCATTAATACTGATAAAGCATGAAGGAATGTTTTCTGCTTGTCCTTATATGACTTACAAAGTATACAGCACTTCTTTTTTCCCTCAACTCAACGTCAAATTAATGGAGTTTGTCAGCTGTTTAGGTAATGAGCTAGAGCAGACATTATGTTTTTGGAGGAGATGTGTGTGTGTTACATTGTGAGGCCAAAATCCAGAAAGATGAATGTTTTCAACCATCTTGACAACCAGACTATCTCCCTGAATATACAGTGCCTAGTACCCTTAAAGAAAGATTATTTTTTAAAACCTCTTAATGATTACTGGCAGAAATACAAGAGAAATGGAAAACATTTTGATTTACACCAACATGAAGTGAGATTGGAATCAAGTTCTAAATGACAGGCACTTTCAGTTTATTTGTGATTAACCTCATACTCCTTTTTTTTTTTTTTAGTGCTTCACAGGTGTGGCTAAGGAGTTAGTGTAATGCTTGGGAACAGGCCCAGGACGTGACTGACCCCAATTCTTCCATGTCTTAACTGGGTTCAGCTGTGATGTGTTTTTGCAAAAGCCAATAGTGTCACCTGAGGTTGAAAAGCTGGAGCTGATACCAAACTTCTCTGCCTACCTTTTACCTATCCGACTGCTGCTGCAGCAGCACCTGTCTCCAAAGTTTGGTCTGTAAGCTTCTTGTAAAGCTCACGGAAGGAACTAGACACCTCCAAAAAAGCGATCCCAAATTATGCAAACCTTAGAAAGAGCCATGCGGAGCAAGCCAGGGAGCTCCGGGCAGATGCACGAATATGAAGCCCGGCTCACACTAAAGCAGGAGGCAAACAGCTGCACTGCATCCATCCAAGATCCAGAGTTGCTAAATCCCTATATCTATCATTTAGCAGGAGGAAACCTTTGCAAATTCGTCTTTTAAAGAGTTTCCACAGGGGGAAGAAATGCTGATGCCTGTTAGGAGAAGGGCGCCTGGGCTTGGAGACTTTCCTGCTCTAAGGGGATTTTCGGATTTGTGCCTCCCACCCTCCTGATGAGTGGTGCAGCTCTTGGTTGGGGCTTGAGCACCTGCAAGCTTCTGCCTTGCAGAAAGGAAGGTAAGAGGTGATTTTTCTTCTATGGTTCAGGCTGCTATAACTTTTGCCTGCTTTTATTTTTCTCCGTAATTTCTGATTCAGATTAGCTGAGGAGTCTTTGCTGATGTGGTATTATTACCGTTCTCTGCATTTATCGTCGCTAACGTCCTTCTAAGATGCATATTCTGCCAGTTATCTCTGGAACACTTGTCTGCAAGTTTTTTGTGTGGCTGAAAGGGGAATTCCAGGTATTTGTTGGTTTAAGGACAAAAAAAAGCTTCCACTTAAATCCCTTCTCTAGCTGACGTCACTGTTTCCTTTAGTTTCTCAGTTTGCACCCTTGGAAGTCAGGACTTCTGGTATGGACCTTCTTTCCTTCTTCTGGGTTAGCACCAAATGAGAGCTTGATCCTTTGATCCAGGGCTACATTCTGTGAATGACCCTCATGTAATTCCCTCCCCTAATTAGCAGGGAGATGGTGTACTGGGTAGGTGCTGTGCATACATCCAAAGGGTTTCGATTCTCAAGTCCATGCAAGGCAACGGCAAAACTTTCCTGGTACAAGCTTGCTATAACCGTAGAGCAATACAGTAACAGCTCCTTAATTAGCTCTTGATTGGCATTGGTACTATTCTCCAAATATTTGTGTTTACTAGATCTCTGCTAGAAATCTAGGGCAAGCTGCTTGGTATTGGTGTTTGGAGGGTTGGGGGTGGTGAGCGCGGGGCTGGAAGGGTGGTGGGTGCTACAAAAGGGTGCTTGGGCTGTGGGATTCCCCCCCAGCACAGCAGATGTCACGAGGCACTTTACTTATTTTCTCGTCAGGCTACGCTCTTGCTTATTCTTCCACTAGGTTTAACCTACTGTGGATGAAAGGAGGTTTTTCTCAGGCTCATCAGGGCCAGAGTCCTCTTTGAATACCAGCCAAAAGAGGATAAAGCGAGTCCTTGGGTAATGGCTCTCATCACCAAAGCCCAGTGAGGTGGGGAAGGGCCACAGATGACACCTTGGTGCAGCATTTCTGATTATTTAGTTGTCTGTTTGGATTGGGACTCGTTGTCTACTTTTATATATTAATTTGGGATGTCCCACTGCCCTTCGTGATCTCTTTTCTCCCATGTACAACCTCTCGGGTGCACCTTCTCTGATGTGCCCCAGATCCCGTCCCTTGGCCTCCTCTGAGATGTAAGAAGTTACTGTTCCCTCCCAAAGGCAATCCTTGCGTTTGCACCAGCAAAGCTTGCCTGGGCACGCTTCAGCTCGGTCCAGTCCCATTGCTCCTCCCGTGGCCCTACCAGCCCAAGTTGCCCAGAAGGTCAGGTCTCCAGTGGGGCTCTCCCAGTATGCTCCCCTCCTGGTCACTATTACCCCACGTCCCTGGCATCCATAGGTGTTCCTTTCTCGCTCTTTCCAGCCCCTGCACAACCTCCTTTCAGCACTAGCTTCCTCTGCCAGTGCTCACCTACCTTCCTCGACCTTCACGCGCAAGCCCGAGAAGCCGAAGGCAGTGCCAGCCGTGGGTCTGATGCCGTCCTGCCGTGCCTTTTCCTGGCTCACCCTTGCACAGATGAAGCATGCGTGGGTGTGAAGGGGAGCTGGAAAGAGCTCAGGCTTAGCCAGCCAGCAGTTTCTGCCTGCTCAGATCACACAGCAAGCACCCTTTGGCTCAACTCTCCTGTCTCCACCTCGTTTCTTTTGGCTCAGAATAAGTGTCGGACTGTACACGTGGCTGCCAGAGAGGAGAGCGTTTTCCAGGTAAAAAATGAAGCAGAAGAATATGGATGAGAGAAATATCAGAAAGTCATTTCATGGAGCTTCCCCTACTTTCCTTTTTCTCCTCGCTTTCTCAGGTGTGCTATGTCCCTTCCCAAGGGCAGGTCACAGGATCCAAATCAATCTTTGCTGTCATGAGGGCACTTCTTGGTGTGGCTGCTGAGTATGAGGCCAGGTGATATCAGTGTGGGATGCTGGTTGCTTTAAGCCTATACTTTGTCTGCTTTGGGTCAAAATAAACAGGAACGGGGTGCACTGCTTGTGAGTTCATATGTAATTGCTGCAGCCCCGCAGATGAAATTCATTCAACACGTCTCTTGTTTGTGAAAAATGTAGAGGTCAAGATAGTCCCTTTTCACACCTTTCCTCATTATTTTTGAGTTGTGTGTTGTTTAGATGAGTAACCAAGAAACTGGGGGGGAAAAAAAAAAGGTCTCTTAAAAAAAAAAAAAAAGAAGCGTTGTTGCTTTGATCTTTATCTAATTAATAAATAAATAATTGGCTGACCAAATCCTAAAAGAAGGAGAAAGCATTTGATACTCTTTATGTATCCGTGAGCCCTTGTACAGATTTGTATTGTGCTAAAGTGAGTAAGGGACTCAGAATGAAAATAAATGTGAATATTTTAATTTGTGATGAATAAAAACTGAAGGAGTGAATTCAATTCTAAACTATTTAAATTTATGAGTATTTGCTAAGAGAGGAGTACTGTAACAACAAGAAGTGATTGCCTTTTTTTCTTCATCCCTGATGTCCAGGATGTCTTTCAGTTATTGAAATTGCATGGATGTGAGCAATCTCATGAAAAACAAGTTGAGCGTGCTCATAGGACTGAAGTTACTTGTATGTATTAATCCCATGGAGTTTAAGGGGATGAATGGTGTAATTACAGCTACTTGTGTTTCTGTGGATCCATGAAGTAATAGCTCCTGTCTTGCAAAGATCTGCTAAGGAATTAAATACTTGCTGAAGCTGCTACATCAGATGGGTGTATCTCTCATCTTCCATCTCTCCAGATGAAGCAGTCAATCTGACTTTTATAACCCAGTCCATTTGTCTAAGTTCAGTTACTGCAAGTTCACGTAGCAGTGGCAGGGTGGAACTTGTCCCAGGGTGTAGTCATACATCACTCTTTAGCTGTGATTTTACTTCTATGTAATTGATGCAATTTGGATGTGCAAAAGAAACATGTTTGAATTATGGGTGGCCAAGGAAACTGCCTTCTGAGCAGTCACTTTTTCAGGGAGTACTGGTTTAATCAACAGGCTTGCTGCCAACCCACATCTAACCAGATTGTCCTCATGCCAAAGATATGCCAAAGTCAAGGCAGATGGCTCATGAGAAACGGCTTGCGGGAATGGAAAAGAACAGCAGGAAGATTTCACTGGTTTGGAAAGGCTCAGTCTTGATTCAGAAACTGTTCCAGAAGAGAAGCACAAGCTGCTTTGGGAGAGGAAGGTAGGTCTGAGGCTCTCCGGTCCACTCTGCCTGATGTCTTGGGATGTCATGGGAGAGCTGCACCTCAACACAGGAGACCCAAATGTGGTATTATTTCACTCGTTCCACATACCAAAGGTGCAAAGGGAAGACCCCTCTGTCACCTCTCAAATTCAGGTAATGTAGACTGAACCTGATCTATTTCCCAAAGGACCATTTCATGGGAGAGCATCGTTAGTGTAGGTGAAAGTCATTACAGATGGCAGTATGGTCAAATCTCTGGGCTGACTGGAGGATGTAACTCCTCGTACCTCCAGTCATGGTCTGACTGTGATGAGTGTCGAGGGGCACTTGAAAAAATGTCAAGCATAGTACGTTCTCGCTGAAATCAACAGCACTTGATAGGCCAAGATATAGGTTTATCTGAAAAGGAAGTATATTTTGAAGTCCCATGACAGTTATAGTACATCAAGTGAAAATTAGGTCTAAATTCAATACCTAATTTCCCCTGCCCCTTCTTCACTCATCAGCACTAAAGCTGTACAATAACGTACTAACTCTGTGGCTTGGGGCAAGTCTTTAGATAAGTTTAGCTTTTCAAAGAGTGGGAAATGCACAGGGCAAAAATGTGAAGACATGATGTAAAACACGAATAAGTAACTTCTAATAACTTGCACCATTCACTGTCACTGAATTATATTTGTGATCCTGTTGCCATTCAAATCAGTGGTCACAGGACTGACAGTAAGGATCC
The DNA here is from genome assembly GCF_964188355.1 of Buteo buteo. Classification (NCBI taxonomy): domain Eukaryota; kingdom Metazoa; phylum Chordata; class Aves; order Accipitriformes; family Accipitridae; genus Buteo; species Buteo buteo. The sequence continues at coordinate 4,323,816 of NC_134182.1, read as the reverse complement.
CATTTCCATAGCTAGAACAGCAAGGTGTTCCTGAAAACAGATCTTCCAAATGTGGATCTACTGTTTCCATAATGCTATTGGGATAAATCCAACATCACCAAAGCCTAAACAGATGGAAAAACAAGAGTAAACTTTTACATAGTGCTTTTACATTTAGCACTTCTAGCACTTTCCAGTCCTTAAAGCATCCCTCTTCGTGGGACAGTGTTATTGGAGAGCTGAGGCATCTAAAAGCCAAGTCACTCGTCAAAGGCACATGGGGAGTTCAGATTATGATGACTTAATCACTGGCCCTTCCTTCTTTTACAGGGGTAAGTAGGGATTTCTGGATGAGCTGGTGCTTTGGGTGCCCAGCTCCCCACCTGCAGGCCCACATATGCTGCAACAAGGAGCACATCAACAGCTCAATCTGCTGCAGTCCATTCCAGTCTTCATTGATTCATCTGGTTCTCACGTACTTGACTTCCCAGTTTGCTTTTTGGATTAAGAACCTGGTGCTTAGATACTCTTTAATAATTTCCTGTCCAGTAGGCGAGGATCCTTAAATTCCTATTCAGTGACACTGAAATTTGAGTTTTTGCACAGGCAAAACATCCACTGACACAAAGGAAACATGTGCCCAAATAAGTTTAAAGGAGTGGCCAACTCTGAATATTTGTCTACAGTAATAATTTCTGGCAAACTGTCTTCTGTCTGTACATCTGCGTATTCTGTAAGGAATAATTCTGCACCTTAGCATCCTCAGTTCTCTTAAGTGACTTTGCTTCACACTTTCAACTGAAATACTTTGGAGTTAAGGCACAAGTGAGATCACACTTATACGCTCTGGTGTAGTGTTACTACTCGTGCAGTAAGAAAAACTCAACACAGTGATCTTGTGAGACAGCATTTATGATGTATCTAAATTTAAATACATCTAAATCCATTCTAAATTCTGCTAAGGGGGAATCTGTGATTTCTTGTGTCTCCTTGACTTGATTTTTTTTTTTCTTTTGCCTTCAGATCTTGTCATAATAGGAAAGTTGCAAATGAAGGCACAAGTATAGCAGTTTTGTCTTTTTAGATTTTTTTTTTTTAACATAGAGACCCCACAGTGTAACATGCCTTAATTAATGGAAAGCAAGAATGGATAGCATAAACTCCTGATGAATATTGTCTTAGCAAATTAAATCTGATTTAATGCTTTAAACCAAAGAAATATTTGCATAGCTAATGAAACTGATTAACTTAGAATTAATTTGCAATGTTTAGTCATACGGCTTAAAACTAAAGTGATGTTAGTAATGTGTTGATTATTATTAGTACTCAAGATAATCAGGCTTGCTAGATGATTAAATGTAAATACATAGTAAAAAAATTGGTTCAGGTTAATAAACAATGTCAAATAGGAAAATGCCCCATGATAATAAAGTGAAATCAAGGAGTGTTAATTGTACAAGTAGAAGTTAAGAAGTGTGGGGAAGGCTCAAGTTCCCTCTTGTCTGCTGAAAGTGGGTGAAAAGCTGCTTCTTTTTAACTTCCCTTTGATTTGCTAATGATTTCTTTATGATCTGTGTTACACTTGTGCCTGGGAACAGTCAGTATGGGCCGCGGACCCGATGTACCCAAGGGCTGTACAAACAGACCTCGGGGAGCTCGTGGAAGTGTGGATGGGAGCTGATGGGGAGAGGCATCAGGCAGAGGAGAGCGTTTGTGGGTCAGCACCTGCGTGCACAGACAGCAGGGACCTTGCTTCACTTAAATGTAGCTGTGATTTTTTTTTTTTTTTTTTTTTTTTTTTTTTTTTTTTTTGGTTCAGTTCTGCAAGCCTCGTAGCAAAGTTTTGGGATGGGGTTGCAAGGAGAACCATGTAGTGACTTTTGGAGATGTATAGGAAACTCCTCCTTTAAGATAAGGTCTCTACTGGAGAAAGTATGGAAGTGTGTACTTAAAAATGAAGTGCTGGTGGTGCTAAGAGGTGGTATTGCTGATTTGTAGGGATGCAGAGCTTGCCGGTCAGTAACCTAAAAGAGGTAGTAGATAAATAACCTCAGCATAGGAAGGAAAGGGCACGGAAAGCAAAGTCAACCAGTTAGCGTTGGATAGGGAGGCACCGAATAAAGTACCTGTTCTTATCCCGTTGTCTGCAGACTCAATCAGTCTCTAGAGTAACTGAGGACAGCTAAGGGATCGTCCTCGTCATATCATTTTTGGGGGCTTTTCATGGGGTTTCTCTGAAGTTTGGAGTCGCTGCAGTTCTGTGGCGGCGTTCTGGGCTCAGCCAGCGCATCCTGCCGGATGGTGCTGGGTACGGTGGGGTGCAGCTCCCGGTCTTGGAGCAATTTGGGGACTCCCTGGGCCACGCGTACCCTCCTGCCCCGGTGCGGCAGGCTGGCCCCTGTCTGTGGGTGTGGGGTAAAGGGGGGCAAAGGTGGAAAAAAGAATCTGGTCCTTAGGTTTCTGGGTGTCTGAGTTTAACCTCAACCTGTCAATCTGATTTTTATCTCCAAATAAAAAGGTTTCATGGCATGTAAAAAGGGTAAAATTCTGGCTGTAAATCTGATCGTTAGGTTCTTGCTTTATAGTGCTGTTTATTGCAAAAAATTGCCTATTTAAACAGGGGTTTTTTTGTGCTTTGAATTTTCATAGTGTGAGAGTTAGATCAGAGTTGACTAGGCAATTTCTTCACTCGGTTACACTAATGTAAATACCAATTAAATGAATGTACAAATTTGTTTTCATACAACTGCGAGCAGAATTTGACCCAGAGAATCATCAGTTGACTCCACATTGGCATGCTCTTATGTTTTGTCTATGAATTAGGAAAAGTATAAATCAAATCAACTTTTTATCTGTCAAGAAGAGGCCTGGGATTGTGTTTTCTGAAGTCTTGTGAGTAGGAGTTGCTTTTCTGTGCAAGTTTTCTTGGACTATTTCTTAGGATGGAGGGTCCACAGAGCTTATAAACCAGAAAGACAACGTTGGGGGAAGGCAGATGTCCTCTCCTGGGTCTGATAAAGACACTAGCTTTGGCCAGCTGACTGTTGCAACTGATGTGCTGGAGTCTATAGCTCGTGCTGGTCAGGCAATGTAAAAGATCATGTGAACTTCCCTCATCCACTTCACTGGGAAGTCTGTAGTAAGCTTTACCTATGTGGCCAAAGAAAAACCAATGGTCGTGATCTTTTTTGCTTCAGAAGGTGAGGTGGAAACCTGCAGCAGAAGGGTACCAACAAGCACGTGGTGATGCAGAGACGGTAGTTGTTTGCACTCTCCATCTGTTTTTTCTGCTGTGAAACTACTTACTTCGTGTACCATTACACATCCTTGTCGTGTCTCAATGCTTTAGTGGCTGGGTCTCATCCCTCCATGACTCCTGCCTTACCACTGTCTGAATATGTGTTCAGTGTGGATGTTTTTTTTTTTTTTCTGTTGTTGTTTTGTTTTGTTTTTTTTTTTTTCCCCCCACCCCTCCCTTCATATCACTAGATATTGGTTCAGATCATTTTGACCTAATTCTCACCTTTGACTCCTTAACACGAAGTTTTGCAATGCCTGTGGGTTATAACCCTATCTCTTGTTATGGCTGGTGAAGTCCCCTGATAGCCACAAGAAAAAGGCTAAATTTAACTAAACTCTGAGCAACCATTCTTGCGCAACACTGCAGTGCGCTGCCACTCCTTCTGATACCTTGGGAGCCCTTCCCTACAGGATAGCATCCTTATTTCCCCATAATTCGCTAGGATCCGTGCCTGCCAGTAGGTAAAGAGCATAAACATGTTTTTTTCTAGACTCAACAGTAATGTCATGCAGCTCTGTCATCTCTGTAATTAGCAGGCGCTCTGGTCCCTTCCGTATCGTATAGATACACTTCTTGCTCCATATATCAGCCTTTAGAGGTGACAGCGCTATCTTCCCAGATAATGTGAATGCATTCATGGGATATTTCAGGAACTGATGTTTCTCTTTGCTGCATTTTTTAAAATTTTTTTTTTTAATGTAAGCGAAGAGTGACTTGTAGCTGAATAAGGAGAAGGAGGCGCATCCTGCTGCGAAGTCAGATGACCCAGATTGCGCGGGCATGTCGCGTGGCTCTGCCAGACGCTTCGGTGTGGTCATCTTTGAATCTGTCATCTGAATTCTTCCTCTTCGTCAAATGATGATAATACCTCTTCCTTCGTGCCATCCATTTCAGGATTTTTATGTTATGTTTTTTAAGATAGCTACCGCGATGATGCACTGGCCTCTGCTTGGCTGTTCTAGGTGCTGCCATAATAAAATAACGTAGCTTTCGGACATCATGTCACAAGTCCCACCAGCTTCTCTCTGTCCAGGGGCTTTGCTGAGGACTTGGGGGAAAGGGGTGCCAGCAGACACCTGTGAGCCCTGGAGAGGTACCGTGCATTGTAACCCCACACTGTGGAAGGATATCAAATTTTTAATATCATCCTAATGCTATCACAATATATAACCCACATGTACACACATGTATTTAGCTCCCAAGGGGTATTCAGGTTTGACTTGTTCCAGTAAAAATCAAGAGGAACCATAATGACATTGATTTAATTCAGGGCAGAATCAGGCCCGCTGCCAGGTTCAAGATATTGTCATATTCCCTATATACTGATAATGTTATTAGAAAGAACCTCCTCTATTGCCTCTGTTACTGCATAAAAGATCTATCCTTATACTGTGTTTAATGCAAGAGAACAATGTTTATAACATGAGAGTTTCCTGCTTATAATGTAATAGTATTCTTGGTCAGCATCTCTTGATGTTTTACAACCAAATTGTAAGTCCATTTAAGTGATTTATTACACCACAGCCTGGATAGTAAGCACAGGTAAACAGGTTCTCGGGGAAGATTTAAACTGGGAGGACAGTCACTATAAAGTCTAACAGAAATTCATTGCACTTCACAGATGGAACAGATAAAAAAAAAAAAAAAAAAGTCCGTAACTACAGACAGCAGGGAAAGAAAATCTTAAATTATCAAGATGCAATGAAATCCTGTTGCAGGGTGCCATTCAAACTTCTTGAAAAAAAATTTTAATTTAAAAGAGTATATGAAAACTGGGCTTGGTGATCAGCTATTTTAAAAGCTCCCCAGACTACCTGTCCCCACCGGGCCAGCTTAGACATCTGGAGTGATTACATTTGGGTGGTCAGGGGATGGGGACTGACTGTAATGACATTTTGTGTTGCTAAAACCTGACACAGATCTGCAGACTCAGGAGCGTGTGTTCTGATAGTCCCAAGCAGTTAAAAATCATGTGAAGCTTTCCTGCAAATCATTCCACCATGAAAAGGAGTAAACGTCAGGATTTTAAAATTTGTTTTCTATTCTTTAGCATCTAGGGTTTGCTTTTTCCCTGCTCTCCCAACTCCTCTCTGTGACTATGAGGACTAGAGGCTTATTTTGTAAATGGCGAGTTGAAAAACACACCAGCTATTGAAAGAGTTGTCATTTAGTCAATCAAGACGACAACGCTAAATTGAAAAGGAACAACAACAACAAAAGTCGCTGGCGAGGAGCATGGACTAGGAAATTTAGAGCAAGTGATAGTTTTCAGAGCTCTGATATGCCAACAAAGTACAGAAAAGCAGGGCAGAGCCAGCAGAGAGGCTGGGAGCTGGAGGGAGGGAGCATCTGTGAAATGGCTGTCAAACCCGCAAGTTTTCAAAGGAAAATTTTGGAAGTCTGGAGAGCGTTATAGTCAGTAAAGCGTAATGCTGGCTCAAGATCTTAGTTGTACTCCTTAATTGGGAGTCCCTTTGCTTAATGAGGAGCTCTTCTTACAGACTGGCTGAGCTGCAGCAGTAAATTTGCTCTTGGTGCAAGTTTATTGTGGTAGCCAGGACTAACTCACCAGAGTCAATGAAGTTGGTGTCTAAAATCAGTGCTGTATCTGACTCAGAGCTGTTGGCTTTATCCTCCGTTTTTTTTGTAAGCCAGATTTTGAGGGACAGGGAAATAGAAAAACATGCTTAACATAATAAGGTTAAAAAAAAAAAACCCAAACAACAAAACTCTCTGCCTTTTAATCCTGAAGAATTTGTGGTTTTACTGTTTTGCCTATTAAGCACTGAAGCCACCCCAATAGCATTGTTCTTGCAGGGAATTGCAGTAGCCTGCCTAGATGTGTTACATTTAAAGGAGAAGCTTTGCTTCACAGGCAGAATGTAGCAGTTACCTTCCAGCTTTGATTTTGCTCTGGGAATATAGGAACTGAAGTGCCACCTGCTATCAGTTTTCCCTCATCCTTTGTACAAGCCCACATCGAGTCCTTCCTTTGTAAAGGCTTGTCTCTAACTTAGTAACTGCTTACACAGGGAGGAAATGAGAGGCTGAAATCTTTTCTTGCTTTGTGACCCCATCGCTTGCCTAAAAAGAAAGAAAAATGGTTTGGTCTCTCTCTTTCATCCTTCTTCTTGCAATACCCAGACAATAGGTGGGCATGTTTTGTTGAGTTCTGGAAAAGATTTTACCCACTGTGAAAATGTATATAATGGTCAAAGAGATTATGTAAACAACTATACTGACAGCTGTGTTAAATGGTGCCTGAATTCTGACTGTCAGCTGGTTGGGTATTGATTTTGTGTAAATAAACAGAAGGCTCTTTCCAAAACCTGCCTGTCAGTCGCCTGTAGTGCCTGGTTCCCTCTATGGCTGGGGTTGTTACGTGGACATCCATTGCATGTGCCACGTAGGAATTCAGACTAGGTATTCCTATTGCATTTGTTTTCCTTGTTTATATGAAGGTATGTAACTGATTCTGTCTTGGGAGTATGTTGCTTTACTTGGATGCTATGAGCAGCGCTTGCCCTCATCCATTTCTGCACCAGAGCAGATCAGAGGTTGGCCTTTGTGTTAGCTGCTGGCATGCACGCCTCTGCTCAGAAAACAAGCAAAAAATAGCATGGCAGTAACTCGGAAGCCGAAATGTTAGTAGCTATAATTTTATTCCCTGGTTTGCTTTTGGCTGTTTGGCACATTTGTGGCTTTCTTGCAAGTCAAGCGTATTATCGTCAAAATTGGGACAGGCAGAGGACTATCTTAAAACTTGATTCCTTATACCCAAGTCATAAAAGACCTCCTAAGAAGTGGAATTGTGGTTTTCAGTAGAGTCTTTATGTTGCCAAATGTAAAGAGATCTTTGATGTAGCTGACAGTTTAGGTCTGTGTTTGTATGATATATGCAAAAAAAGGCATTAGGCACAGGTAACAATGAATAATAATTACAATCTATAGAAAAAAATTTACAAGCTATAGAAATTTGTAATTTTCAGTTAAAATCAGCTGGATTTTAATTTCTGATGTTTATTATTTGTAATGAAATAGAATTATACCCTCACTAAAGATCCATATACCAGTCACGAACCCCCTGTTAATACCCACTACCTGAAACCCGTGGCACATCAAAACAGCGCAGCATTTTGAAGTCTGCAGTAGGTGTGTGCATTTGCTTGGCTGTGCATGCTTCCAAGGGAATGTGCTGCAGGGACAGATGAGAAAGTTCTGGTTTTACTGCTGCAGGCAAATACAATTTGTGAAGGGCACAAAAAATTAACTGGCAAAGCAGGCTGAAACGCTATTTCTTTCCCTACTGAAAGGAGGATTGTAAAAATTCATGCTTGTGTTTGTACGCTTTGTAGATGCAGAGGTTTCGTTTGCTAAAATTTAAGAAAGATAAGACAGTAGTTGAGAGCTGATGTGGTTGGACCTTGTTTCTACAAAGCCATTGATTTTCTTAATGCAACACAAGCTATGTTATCATCCCATAGTCATTCATTTTTGGTAGTCCAGATCTTTGGCATTGTGGAGGTTAGATGGTTTTTCAGTGAGGGAAGGTGGCTAACGACTGCAGCGACTGGTCAGATAGGACCGTAAATTGTCAGTAAAAATATTCCTTGCCTGCTGGGTGAAAAAGCTGCCTGCCTGTGCTGGCTTCACAGTGCCCCGAGCTCCTGTCCAAGGACTGCAGCCCATAAAACCCTCCTCCCTCTCTCTCCACCTGGTAGGATGGAGGGTGGCAGGGCTGTTTTCTTCCTGGATGGTGGTTTTGGTAAAGACATGGAGAGCATCTGTTTCCAAGCTCCTTTCTGCCTTACTTGCACCGTTTTCTTCCCATTCACCACCCTTTTCCTCCGGGGTAGCACACAGGAAGCTGTGCTTTGCAGAAATGGTCTCACACGTACAGGACTTACATATTTTGTCCTTTTTAGGCAGCTGAAGCATGCGGGGGCAAGGTTTACTCACCATTTGTACAGAAAGCATGTAGAATTTACTGCTGCAGGAATTGCCTGAAGTCAGATTTAAGAAAAAGAATAAATCCTGAATATTCGATGCCCATAATGTGATGGTCATTTCCACATGCTGGAATTGGACCGGGAGAGTAAGAGTTCATATTTCAAGCTGTAAAGTGATGTGCTTTGGCAGCAAAGCTAGGTGAGTGGAACACACGGTTGATGTATTTCATTGGGTTTATGCTTATTTCATGCCAGTGTCCCTTTGAGGATATCCAGAGCACAGTTCTTGCTCAATAACAAAGGGTGTAGCAAGAGAACCTGTTCCCTTACAAGTAGTATTCACTGTGCTTTTGAGCATTTTACCATTTCTACTGCTAAGGGCAGGATAGTGGATGAAAGAGTTCAACAAACCCTATTTCTCATTGATGTCTTCTCTAAGTAATCATAGCATTTCAGTTTGATTTACCGTAACTTTTTTTTCCCCCCTGAAAAGACTATAAACTAGAGAGCGTATTGACTGGAAGAAAATAGGTGCTAATCTTCTGAAACTAATGTTTAATCAGTGATGGAAAGAAAGTAAGTAACTAAAAAGCTTCATCTAGCTAATTAAATAAAACTGGTTATTCTGCTGGAAACAGTTAATGAACCTTAAGTAATATAATTATTTTCAGAATATTAAAGCAGGAAAAAAGTGATTACTTATTTAAGACTAAATAATTACAATGTATTCTTCAATTTTAAAAGGTTATAGATGCCAAAGACTGAATAACCACTACGCTTCTGATTCTCCATAAAAGGGTATTTTGCATGAGTTACTATATTTCATATCTAGCTTGCACTGCATTTACTTCTTTAGGATAATCTCCAATGATCTCCAAGGGAATTTGCCTCCCTCGGTGCCTCTTATTATTCTCATTTTTAGGGACTTGCAGTATTTGATTACCCTTAAAATCAGCTGTGATTTGTGTTAACTGTGCAGAAGGGAAGAAGCGCAACGATTCTGATCGTGGCAGTAACAGCTCGGAGCTGAGCCCTGTGGTCTGCTCCGCTGCTGAAACGCTGCTGGGGCAAAAGAGTTTGGCCTCATGGGCTGAAATCCTTCCTCTTGGCTGGAGTTCAGCTCGTCTCTGAAATGCTACATATCTCTTCTGTTTTGAGATCATGGACAAAGGGGAATTTATCTAAGAATGGCAAACTGTAGCCTAATTATCCCTGCGAGAGCTGGGAGTTTTTGTTTTGGGAGCAGAGTCTGCTTAATGCTGGGCACTTTGGAAAATCCTACCTGGCTCTGTCCTAATAATCACTGTGATTTGTTTTCCTCTTAGCACCTGAAAGCTAGCATGTGAAGTGGTTAAAAAAAAAAAACAAACAACCCAAAACAACCCAAAACAGCAAAACCCCTGAGCTGGGAGGGAAGCTCATGCAGAGCTGCTATTCCAGCCAGCTCCAGATAAATGACTTTTATTGATGAGGCACATCCCAGAGGAAGGGGCAGTGTAGAACAGCCCGTCTTAGGACATATCGGTGTTGGTGCACCCGTTGGAGTCCTCCTTGCTGATTTAAGAGCCTCCCCTGCTCCCTGCCTCCAAGTAGGTAGAGCTCAGTCCCTGTACCACCCTAGTGATGATTTTTGCTGTCTTGTAAAGGGTCTTTGGTGAGGTGGAAAGGGTCCCTGGTCCTCCAGCCCCTTGTTCATCTTTGCAGGGGTCAGACTCAGTTTGGGGGAGAAAAAAAAAATCCAAAAGCTATGTCTTCTGGGAGGGAAAGGGACTGGATTTCCACCTGCCTCCCTAAGCCTGACTCAGCTCCTTCTCCCATCCAAGGACATCAGATGAGAACCGCAAAGAACAAAACACACCCTCTTGTTCTCACTCCTCTCACTTATCCGAGTTATATTCAGCGCCCATACCACACACGCTCTCGCTGAATGCTCCTTTCACTTTGCCAAGAGCAACCATCCTAAATGTGGATCCGGCTCATATGATCGTTGAAATAAACATCTCAGCCATTTAAAATTATATCTTACACTTGAGAAAGACATGCTGAGGATATAGAGAAACAATAGATTTAATTAGGCTTTTAAAATGTGACACATCTATTATATGTTCCATTACTGCTTTAAAAAAGTCTCTGTTTCTGTATAATAAATCTTGCTATAGTACTACTGTTTAATTAAATGGGTATCAGCACTGGGGACAATTAAAATAAGTTTATGCGCTTTCAGGGAAAACCTATAGCAAGATGTGCAAACCAGCATATAATAAAATGAAAAATTAAACCCTTAGTGGGTTTGAGCTGCTGCATACAAGAAATTTGATAAAAAGCATTTCGAGAAAGTAGGCAATTTTACAGTGTAGCAAGTAGTCTGTTCTGCCTCAAAGGTACCAGCCCGTGTCCTCTGGATTTTTGCCATCAGCAAAAGACCCCAGATGAATGTATGTGTTAATGCTAGTAAGTGAAATTCATCCCTGAGAAAAAAAGGCCTTCTTTAAAGCCCCAAATAGGAGTGAATCTCACCAAGCAGAAAGTATGCATAAATAGGGGGAAAAAAATATCTCTCTATTCTGAATAGTCTCTGAGCAGTCTCAATCAAGAGTCTCTTTGCTTGCGGGATTTAGTGTCTGATATCTGAAGGCCAATTTGATTTTAGGATATAGTTTGTATAGTACCATATGTAAGCAAACAGTGATGCTTTCTTAACTAGAACACGATATATATATATTTTATTGCATATTAAACCCCATTTCCACACTGCATCCAACACAGAGTTTTTACTGTGTTTCCCCTGCTCTGCCTCAGTATAAATAAGCAGCCTTGAAACGAACATCAAAACTAAATGGCATTGAATATAATGAAACAACATTGAGTCTAATGAAGCAGAATTGCTATGTAAACAGGGATGCTTTTATCTCATTGGAATTTTTATGTCCTTGCATGTCTCTCAGCTACGTTTTTGTAATCTGATTCTTAGGAAATGTCTGATATCTCTTTATGATTGTTAACAGAGGCCAAGACAATGCTGTAATGTGTGCTTAATGGAGTGGTGTGAAAGTAATATTAGACTTTGCTGGTTTAGAAGCAAAACGTTCGTCTTCCGCACCTTGTTACAGGGGGCTGGTCGTAAAACTTGGTAACCTCAAAATGCCAATAGGTCTTCCAAGAAGAACGGGTTACAGGCAGCCAAGGGTCGGGTTGGAAGTGTTGCTTGGAAGCTCCCTGCCTCTGAGCTCGCGAGCCCTTTCGTTGCCTTTTAATGTCTTTGTCCAGATACCAGCAGCAATAACACGAGCAATACCGGCAAACCTCATAAAACTTTCTTTGGGCTGAGAACCATGCCAAAAGAAGAGTTTTCACTTTCCTGCTGTAATGTAAGCCGTACCGGGACGCTAGCTGACCTTCCTCTGCCAGGGAAGGCTGAACCACCCAGCCGCTGCCCGTGCATCTGCTCTTCGTCACCTTGGGCTGTTGCAGGAGCTCTGAGAAAGTTCAGGGCTCTTCCAGCGCAAAGAAAAATAACTAGTAAAGTCATTCCTCAAATATACTTTTTATTATCACCTTCTTTTGACTCTATACTTTTAAGTCATACACTTAAATATACTTGGCTTGCACCTGAACATCTTTTTTCCACTTCCTCACCGATATCTGCTTTTTGCCCTTTTGGCCAACAGCTCAAAATTTAGCCTTTCAAGTTAATGCGCTGCAGCTCCTTGTGTAGGAAGGGGGTTGAGCAGAAGCACGTGAATAAATGCTGCTATTTGGCAGTGTTGAACGTGGAAGTATTTCTGATAGTACACTGATATATGAGGCCCCTTCAAATTCTCCACAGCCCACTTGAACTTAAAAACAGATGATGGCAAGGTAAACTAATAGGTTTTTTTTGTCTGAAATGTAGTCAGTGGAAGAAACGGAAGGAAACCACCATGATATCTATTGCTGTAAACTGTCCTGTTCTCCTAATAGCTTCTTCATCTAAAATACCATCGACGCTGCCAAATCTTGCAGTTGTGGTGCTGTTCTTAAACCTCTTGCTCTTGGAAGTTTGTGAGGGTTTTTGTTTTGTTTTACTGAGAATTTCTGTTTCACTAAAAATTCTTTCTAGACCTTCAACCTGTTGCATTTCTCTGTGTGCTGCCTTTTAATGGGCATAGTGCATAGAACAGCTATGGCATGAGATTTTTCCATACCTGTGCGTTTATAATGGCTGAGGACTCAGATGAGGGTCTTAAAATGCATTCCTCAGCAGCCAGGTATTGCATCAGGTCTGCTTAAGAAATATGCGTCAATTAGCTGGGCTTTCTATTCCTCTCCCATGGGTTGTTGAGTCTGTAATCAGAAATTTAGGGGAATGGCTAGCTGGCCCAACTTCCAAATATTGAAAAACGTCAAAGTAACGTGGCACGTAACTGAAATCACATAAAGTTTGGGTTTGAGGAATGAAGCTTCTGACACCTCATTTTCATTACGAAGATGGTAACAAGAATGGAAAATGTCACAGGAATAATTCACTTATGTTTGGTCTTTTGTACTATAATTATCTAGTCCTTCTCGCTTTGGGCTCCCCTTTTCCCACATAACTTTTGGGACAAGGTGGGTTTGGCTTTTAATGGTCTAATAAATACAAGTAATAGCTTGTGATTTGTTTAATATTTTGAACTGAAAGGTCAAGGGTAGGAAGATTAAAAAGTCATTGGGGGAAATGCTCTCAGTAAAAGCCATCTCTTGCTGGAAGTAACACAGTTTCTTAAGTAAGCATAAAATCAGTTTAAGAAGGCTCCGAGCCCAAATTAAAGCAGAAAGGAGAATAATGTTAGTGCATAGGTACCACCAGCTATAGAAGGGTAAGTGAAATGAAAAACCAGGCAGGGAAATTATACCCAGGATTTCCCATAGGGTCTCTGCAGTACTGGTCATGAGTTTTTGGCTGGTTTTCTTTGAGCACATGTGGAAAATCTGCCTGAAAGTCAGTGGGACCGAAATAATGATTGAAGTGCTCTCGAGCCTGATCTTTCCAGTTTGGCTTTTGCTAATTAAATTGCAGCTTTTTATGACCTTTCCAGGTAAATGATTGCCTATGCAGTAAGCAACTGGTGCCCCCTTTTTGTGTATGGACCCTGAGACAGGGAATTTGGCTCAGATAACCCCATGCTGAGCAAATACCCTACTACAGCAAAGTACGTCAAGCTTATTGCAAAGAGCCTTCTGCGAGGGCAATGTAGTAATGTGTTTAAAGGCGTATATAGTTGCACGCGATGATTTGCGTGTGTGCTGAAGTTTTGTCAGCGAGCACCGCTGCCTTCTCGTCTGCTGGCCAAAAATCTTGCTCCTTCTGCATGTGTTACAGCATACCAAAATGGGCTGAAGTTTGCATGGCCGACCGAAAAGATGTGCTGCTGAGCTCATCCGTCCCAACTTTAGAAGAAAATGTGTGATGAGATTGACTTCTTCTCCCTCCTTTCACATACGGGGATTCCTGTGCACGCGCTATGTTTTCTCAGTCGTTGCTCTGACCCTTTAACCCTTCTCTCCCCCTCCTCAATGCCCGCACCACGTCCAAGGAAATTACGGTCTCACCAGCCCATCGCTGGCTGGAGCTCTGCTTGCAAAGCTCCAGACGAGGCTGAATCACGGTGTATTTTATGAAACGCTGCCTGCTGGCAAACAACAGTCTTAAATTCCAGCATCTGCCCACATCCCATCTCCTCTCCCAGGTCTGAGGACCCCCCTCCCCTTTTGCGTGGGAGGGAGACAGAGGAGAAATTCAAGGGCTCTTTGTCCCAACTTTTTTTTCCCCTGCTCTGAAGGTGCTCAGTTACGGAGGGTTCTGCCTTGCTCCGCTTCTCGGCAGTGCTACAGTATTGGTGAGGGAGCAAAGCAGCCCAGATCATTCAAGGCTGTTTGCAGGAGTGGCTGAAATCATGTTATTTGTGCACTGCGAGAACTGGAGACCTGAGACGGATGGGTCCTCTCTCAGGGACAGCCTGGAGAGCTTGCATGTTTCCCTGGGGTCCCAGACAAGTGCCCTGCTTGCTTTCCTCTGAAATAGGCTCTTTCCATCACAGAAAATGGGATCATGTCTGCAAAGATCTTGAAAGACGCTGTTAATTTTGCGTATTTGTTCTGAATGACAACATGGAAGCCATTCCTCTAAAATGTCTTCTCTTTATTAAAGCAAATGGGCTGAGCAGACATTTGAGGGCGGTTTCTAGTTGTGTATTTGGTAAGCAGAAGGCAGGCTGTTTATCATTTTGGTGGAAGGATGCGAGTGCGAGGAGTACAGTCTGGAAGGTAATTAACAGTTTATTGTGCATTTGAGGATATATCTACGTTTTTCCAAGATAAACCTCTTGTGCTCCCAGGTTCACCAGAGCTACAACCCGGCTGTGGAGGGCTGGGAGCTCAGGAGAAGAGCCGTCTTCACCGCTGCCGCGGGGCCGGTGGAGACACTGTCCCCCAAAAGCTGGTCCCGCGGATGGCTGAAGGGCACCGACGGCTACGCGCGACTGTTTGGTACTGAAGGTGTGATTAATATCAAGTGTGGTATTTTCTCTCAGTATTAAAGGTGGAAATGTATTGTACCTGTAATTATCGTCGTCTAAGTTAAAAATGTTACCGCAACAGTGCTAGGTCATTCTGACCTTCTGCGGTGGAAAGAGAAAATGCTATTTTGTACTTCTTTTATAGTTTCTTAACAGCATCTTTTTTTCCCTGGGATGTTCTGAGCAGTTAAACCAGCCCTCCCACAGAGTAGGATCATGCTCTTCTTATTTAGTTGCAGAAAACATTTACCATATATTATGGCAAATCACACAATCAATCTTCATGCTAATCATTCTCTGCTGGAAGCTATTTACTACAAAAACTTCTGAAATTTTCTTACTAGCTGGAAAGCAGAGAGTCACAGCCAAAAGAGTGATTCACTTATGTTTTAAAAAAATAAAACCAAAATTGAATACTTTGAAAAAGGTTTGAGTATTTCAGATCAGATGCATAAAGGCTGAACAAAGAGACACTCAGAAATTGTTGTCTTCAGTGGGGCTTCTCCTTTAATCCCTAACTCTAGCTGAAGTCACTTGCGTCAGCCTTTATTTGCTCCTGTGCTGCCATTTAAATTATGGACCTCTGATGACTTACTTTCATTCTGTCACAGTGGTTTCGTTAGAGTTAGCTCTGATTTACACCAGCACCCATGGTTCTGCCTAGGCTGTGCAGCTCCCTTTGAGAGCAGAGTCTCCAAAGAAGGTTTCAGTATCATGCTGCCCATATGGATTGTGGTAAATTTTGTCCCTCTTGCACTGCACAACTACAGAGCTACCAGCTGGTTATGTGGCTTAGAAATTATAAAGTTCTGCTGACTCCTAGAAACCCGCTATTTCAGGTTGTATTTTGTATGAAATACGCTATTTTATTTTCTTCTGTATTGCTAAATTCAGCTCTAACAAGCAAATGCTTAGATTCCTGCTTCTGATTGTGGCACACACTCTGCCCCTAGAATATTCTTTCTCCTGGTGAAAGAGGAGAGCTTTGATTTAGCTAAAAAGTGTCTGGTGCCTGTCTCCGATGTTCCACTGCTTCCCCAGAACATTGCAGTTTGCTCATGGGGGAAAAAAGATAAACCCCCAAATCTTTGCTGGGATCCAGCATGGTTAAATGTGCTACAGATTTGCAGAGCCAATTAATACCAAAAAGAAAAATCACCACCACCTGCAACTTACCCACGCGCCTACACCCTTCGGCGTGACAGCAAAGGGATACATCAGTGCCTCACTTGCAGAAAACCTGGTGTGTGTGCAAAAGGTCTCGGGGTCCAAGGGAGGTCTTTTGTTCCTCTTACACATCCAGAGGTGTTCCTCCTCGGTGCTGCGAGAGCCTTAGACCTCTCGCTGTGCTCTGGGGCTGTTCTGACTATGCTTACGAGGCACTTAGAGAAAATATAGAGATACTCGTGCTGGTTTGGCTTTGAGGGAGTTTGAAGAAAGTAGCGGTGATTTAAAAAAAAAAAAAAAGAGAAAAAGAAGAAAAAAGAAAGAAATAGAAGGCATGTGAAGCTATTGGATGTCTGGAGTTTGTGGTAGGTCTCTTCAGAAAGGAAATGGGGAGATACAACGGAGCAGGGTTCAGGTTGTTCTGGGAAGGAAACATAGAAATTTGCTTTTAAATATATATCTGGTATAGAGCTGCAGCATGCCTCACCCTCTGCTCGCCGTAGATTTGATTTGCTTTCCAAAACCAAACAGCTTAAGGTTTGAGTCACCCTCCATTAAGTTGAACAAAATGAAAATGCCAACGCTTTAGGAACATGTTGGCGTGGGCCCTAAATTGGAAAACAAACATAGCATCGAGCTGCCCTTCTCAATGCGAATGAAGAGAAAGAAACTATTTAGTAAAGTGGGGAATTTGGAGGACTGGGTCTTTTGCATCGTGCTCTCTGTTGGGGAAAGGGCACTGGGCAACAGAAACCTTCGGTTTCTGTTGAGTGAGATATGCTTCTCCACTTGTTTCTGATGTTCTTGTTACCACTTGTTGCTTATTTATCTTGTTCAGCAGTCAAAAGCTGAGTCAGAGGTTGAGGTCTTATAACTTAAAGCGGAATGATCTGGGACATCAGTGCGTGCGATGCAGCCCCTGATGAGGGGACACGGGTTTCAGCCTCTCTTACCGTCCAAGCGCAGCCTGGCTGGTGGGAGATGGAAGAAAAGTGGGAGAGGGTTTGTTGTAATGTATTCCAGAGCGCAGCCAGGAGTGGGGGGGTGTTACAGCAGGTGCTATGCCTGCGGTCTCACCATTACCTGTTATTGGATTCCCTCCTCCTCACCCCCTCCGCAGATCGCTGCAGGAGAGCGGGCGAGCGGTAGGAGGTCTGGCCATCAAAAGGCATCTGGGAGGCTAATGCTACAGGAAAATGATATTAAATTGTGAATCTGAAGTCATCTGCTCGGAAGAAGCGCCAGGGGGCTACGTGTGAGCCCAGAGATACGTGGGGAAAGAGTGGGGTGTCAGCAGGAGCATGCGGCGCTGGGGTTTGCAAACAGGATGAGATACCCCACGTAATCCTTAGTGCAAAATGTGCTCGATACTGTTTCAGCAGGGTTGTGATTTCCAGCTTTAATGGATTTAAGACCCACGTTGATTGACTCTGAAAGGTAGCGATCACTTCTCTCCTGTGCAAAAAAAGAGCGCCGGCAGCGCCTGACTTGCAACGTGGTCGCGCTCGGTGCGCCTTCCCCAACACAGCCCACCGCGACCAGAGCACCTTATGGGTACGACGTGACCACGTTTGCTTTGACTGGTGGTACAAGGCAGGAGCTCCTGTAGCTCTCGGGGCGATGCTAATTGGATGAATCAGCTGCCTTGGGTGTTCAGGCAGGACCCTCCTCAGGTGAGGTGGGCGAGCAGCTCGTATGTTTGCTGTTTCTTGTGGCCACAAGCGGCGAAAGAGCTATGATGAAGGTTGTCAGGACAAGCAACATATGAGAGCAAATGGTCCCTATTTGCTCAGTATTGCAACCAGTGGGAAGGTTACTGTCTTCTGATACCAGCCACCCAGGGTGCCACACCGTACAGACCCCTTTGACCACACTGCCATAAGAGCAGCGTCCCATTATATTTCCAGGCAGGTCTTGTGGGGGCCGTTGCTGCGTGATGTTTCCCAAAACTTATAGCACGCTGGCTGCGGGGGGTCCTTTGAAGGTCTTCCCTCACTTGTGATACCCATCAACAAAGAGGATGATGGCACAGGGATGTGCCCCGTTGGTGCACGTGTTACCTCATCCCCACGGTGATGTGTTATTCCCCCCCACGGTGACAAAGGCCTAGAGGTAAATAGGCAGATTGTCCATTTAAACTAAATACTGGCCCCCGTCTGTATTTCTGCAACATAAAGAGGAACAGTGATGGAAAGTCACTGCAGCCTGATGGAGTCATGGACACAAGAGTAGATCTCCACTCTGATGAATGATTTCTATCACCCAAAAAAGTGCATTTTAATGTTTTAAATACCCATTTCATAATGATCAGCGTTTTCAGGTTGTGCAATAGGGCTGATTAATGTGCACCTCAGGTGTGCCGGAGGCTCACGTTTATTACACACACCGCGCACCCATTAATCAGCAGTGCGACACGGTCTGTCATGCTGTACTGCTTAATTACGTTGTCTCCCCCCACCCAGGGCTTATGTGTGTTGTGCAAAGCCATAAATACTCCAAGAGCCCCATTTCCACTGAAATCAATAGGAGTTTTGCCATTGTACTGGGATAAGAGCAGGACTTTGCTGTAAAAGTAAAATAAGGCAGATGCAGCTAAAGGGGACTTTCAAGTGGGAAGAGGGGCAGCAAAGGACACGTGAATTATGAAAGATCAAACTCAAAGGGGATCTGAAAAGATTACAGAATAAACTGGAAAATGTTAAAGGAGGCATAAGAGTAGCAAAGACAGAAGGTACAATGAAAATTGGACGAGGTAAAAATAAATAAGAGAGACTTCAAGTGGATAAAGAATAAGAAGTGAATGAGGCAACGGGGATCCTGCAAAATGGAAAGGGTAATTTTGTAACAGAAGCGGCAGACATTGTTGAATAAATAAATGAATTATGTGTCTGTTTTCACAGAGGAGAATGGGAGAAATTCAATATAACGGAAACAAGAATGTTCTTGGGGCAGGGTGAGGTTCCTCCACGTGGAGCAGAGGGGGGAGAAGAGGAGTAAGCCCACCACTGAGGCACAAGTGCTGCATGCCGTGGCTCCCTTTCTGGTTCTCCTGGGGATTTGCTTTGTGATATGTAACTGGTCTGCTTATCTCTCTGTGCTTTAGCCAGGGTGGTGGTGGTCTCCTGGGACAAGATTTGTCCTTTTTGTCCAGTGTTTGGTGGGAGGCAGATCTGCCTGTGGACCTGTTCTGCTTCTGCAGGACTACAGTTGCTGTTCACTACCAAGAAACTGCCAGGTAACTATCATTCCTGCACTGCAAGAATAACTGAAATGGCAGGAAATTTGGACCAAAAAAAAAAAATTAATTCATTTTTGGCAGCCATACACTTGCTTTTATCCTGTAGAATAATTTGCTACAATAGATATTTGGCAGTGTTTGAGTCAGTCCAGCCCTAGATGTCTATCAACTGTCTATCACAGGAATCTGTTTGATTGTATAGTAGCAAAAGAAAAGTCTGCTGAGACATTGCTTTAATGGGCTAAATTAGCACTTGGTCAGTTTACGAACACAGCGGCTGGCAGGGTTTGGAAATATATTGGTCATTTGGCTTTCTTTTGTTATGAATACATGTTAAGTGCAGCAGAATAAAGGTGGATGCATCAGATCTGAATGGGTAAAACAATTTAATTCAGAGAGGCTGTAATGCTAAACTTCAAGGTGTGCTATTTTGTTTCAGTCAAGGACCACTAAATGTGGTCCTTCTCTTTGCCGCCTAGTTAGTACCAGGGAGAAATGTGAAAACATGAGTCATCTTTAAAGAATTTAGCTAAGAACACTATGATGTAATAGCTGCAGAATTCAAATATATTCATATCTAGATTAAAGAATTAAAATTATCCCTAAAGCTGATAGGTTAATATAGCAAGTGCCAAAAATTAATTTGACAAGCATACAAATGGAGTATCTCTGATGCCATATAAATCAAAGGTAAATAACTAGGCAGGCAATCCTGGAAGTATTTCAAGAGAAAAAATGAACATTTGTTGGGAGGGAACGAAAAGAAAGACAAAAAAGAAAAAAAGCCAAACAAACAGAAAAGGAAAAATCCAAGCCTTACAGGCTCCTGCTCGTAGCTGGAGGGAAAACACACTACAAGGATGTTAATTGAAGATGAGCCCAGGAGCTCTTCACCTTTAAAGCCTTATTGCCAAATATTTTAGGACCACGTTACCCTCTCTTTTTTTACCTGTGTTAAAATAATGTGAGAAGTTTGATTTCCAAGCCAACCCTGTCTCACAGTGGCTGAACAGGGAGCAGTTCTGGCTCAAGCCAGGCATGCCGAGAGTAATGTGCCCGAGATGGTGTGGCTCCCATTAGGCAGGGTGGGATTGAGCCCCCCAGGGGGGTTTGGCTGACTGCGGGGACCTGGATGCTCCTGGACAGAGACATCAGCTCCAGAGGTGGCAAAGCACTCGATGCGAGATAAAGGGATGAAAGGAGCCACTACCACCACATCACCGCAGGCTGGATTTGAGTACGTAAATACGAGCCCGGTTTGACCGCCTTTTACTGCCACCTTAAAAGCCTCATGCCTTCCTAAGGGAGGCAATTCTAAATGCTGGTGCTGATTTTAGCCTAATTTTTGCATTTTAATCTTGTGTAGTTACTAATGGCGCTGTCTGTAATCCAACTTTGAAATGAACGTGAGAAAAAAGGCAGCTGCCTTTTGCAGTTTATTTGCTTTGCATTTAATTAATCTGCTGCTATCCTAGTGCTTACAATTCACCCCACCCCCAAAACCCCCATGACAAATAGTAAAAGAGCTGGGGAAATTCAACTTAAAAGTCTGTTATAATTAAAGCACTTGTCAATTTAGGGTAAAGTTTGGCCTCAAGTTGCACCAGGGGAGGTTTAGATTGGCTATTAGAAAAAATTTCTTTACTGAAAGGGTTGTCAGGCATTGGAACAGGCTGCCCAGGGAAGCGGTGGAGTCATCATCCCTGGAGGTGTTCAAAAAACATGTCGACGTGGCACTTCGGGACGTGGTTTGGTGGGCACGGTGGTGTTGGGTTGGCGGTTGGACTTGATGACCTTAGAGGTCTTTTCCAAACTTAATGGTTTGATTTGATTTATCTCGCTTACTAAGATGTCATTAAGAAGCGCAGAGAGGGGCGGTTATGTGTGTTTGTAACCCGGGACTCCGATTTGGTCAGGCTCTGTCCATTTGAAACAGGCGGACCCGACCCGCGGTCTGCTTCTGATACGGGCAGCAGCGATTAGGATGAAAACGCTCACCTGGTCCCAGTCGTGCTCCTCCGGTTCATCCCCGTGAGAAAGTGAGCTCAGGTTGCCTTGCGTGTATCTGCACCCCACTGCCGCTCGGGTGACGGGGGGGAACCCACCCGTGTCTTGGCCACCAGAGCTTTTTCCATCACGGGCAGCCCTGTGGATGGCTGGAGAGCAAACGACTGGCTGGGAGAGACAAATACAGTTCTTACAGACACTTGGACCTACATCCCTAGTATGCGGATAAGGCTATTACCATTTTTCTCCACTGAGTTATTCCTTCACTGTGGATGAAGAAGTATTAGACCAAAGCATGTCATTTATCTGTTTAAAAAAGCTATTTTGACAAAGACCTGCTTACAGCGCTAGGAGTACTATTTTTTTTTTTCAATAATAAATCTTTCATAAAATTAAGGCATTGACATTACATCTCTGTTGGGGTAATTTACTCCCCACGGTAATTTTGACTTAGTTTGTTCTACATGGAGTGATATTTTAATCATCCTTTCAGTGCTTATTGATGAGGGTTTGCTGCAAAAGATGAGAAGGTTAGTTTAAAATTATCCCTTGTGAATTTAAAACAATAACAAGGAAGTGAACATAGTCTAAAACAAATTAAGAAATGTAATAGACTTAATAAAAGGCTGATATTTTATTCGATGTACAAAATGACTGCAAGACTCACTGTGGTGGGGCTGCACACACTCTTATCAAACTATGGTGGTGTTTTTTGTTTTTTTTAAATTGAACAAGCACAAATCTTCCCCTCTCTAAGGGTAAATAAATGAGGTATGGTTTGTATTTTGTCCAATAACAAAACACATTACCTAGTCTCAAGCACCATATAAAAACAGTGCCTCTTCCCTATACCTATCACCTAGGAATAATTTGCATTTCCTCACTCACCAGGAGGTTCATGGTTTCAAAGCTTTCCTCTCATCAACTCTTGGCTTTTCCTCAGTGTGTGAGGGGGTAGCTTTCTTCAAAGATTAATTAACTGTCAGGTCTGAGGGAGTGGAGTATCTTCCTCGGACACTAGGATCCCTGCAATCCTGCAAGGATACAAAAGGGCATCCTTGAAGGCTGAAATTACAGCTTCAAACAACCAACTATCTGGGTTTTTTTTGACTAAACTTGACAGTCTCCAGCATTTATGTTAAGTGGTAATCAGCCAGACTGAAACAAATCACAGTGCCAGAGTCCTTGGATGGCTGAACTGTCTCAGAGGTTTGAGACCTCCGCCAGCCTCCACCAAGTGAGAAACCTGCTAATCACACGCTAAAAAAAAAATAATCGTAGGGCATTTTTTTTTTTTCAGTCGTTCTCAGGCACTGAAGAAAATGTGTTTTTTAGGAAAATATTTCAGCTAAAAAGCTTTTTCCAAGGTGGGAACTGAATAGTTGCGTGCAACTGGTCCTTCAAGAGCACTGGTGAGAGAAGAAGCTGAGGTTTTGAGTGTGTCTGCTCCAAGGAGCAGAAGAGCCAGGCATGGCAGC
Organism: Buteo buteo; assembly: GCF_964188355.1. Taxonomy (NCBI): domain Eukaryota; kingdom Metazoa; phylum Chordata; class Aves; order Accipitriformes; family Accipitridae; genus Buteo; species Buteo buteo. Next base: position 4,301,161 of record NC_134182.1, on the reverse strand, counting down.
CAGGTCCCCTCTTGAGTTGTGTCCCTAAATCCCTGGGTGGGGATGGGGGTTTTGTGGGGGTTCGTTCTACTCATTTTGTCTTGAGCTGTGGTCGCACGTTGCAGTGTCTCGCTAAACAGCAGCTGAATGAAATCCATACATGTGCACGCACCTATATGTATATAAATGTGTCTAAACTTGGCATAAACCACTGTGGGTCTGCTGGTTTCGCTCGTGCTTTGCCAAGTTACAAAAGCTGGCACTTTGGCCAGCTGCACAATTTGTGAGGTTTGCTAAATTCTTCAGAACTGCTTGGGATTTAAGGCCCTATTTGAGTGTAAAATGTGATTAGTTACAGTGAAGTGACTTTTTATCTGGCCGATACACCTTTCTTTCAATTTAGTTGATAAATGTGCAGTGTTAGCCTCGTCACAGGCATTTCACTTGTGATCCGAGAAACGCAGCCAGTGGGACTTTTGATGCCGATATAAAATTATTCGCCCTTTCCGCTGTCTATTGACCACGCGGTTGCTGTTTTGTACTGAACACGGATGCGGCGAGGCACGGTCTCTGGACAGCGTGGCTGGTGAGAGGTGTCACTCCTCACGCTCACGACGCCAGCTGGATCTTTTGGCCGGGAAAGGATGCTCGTCGGTGGAGGAGTGGGAGCTGGGAAGAGCGGCAGCATCTTCGGTGCTTCCCGTTCAGTCTGCAGGAGAAAACGTTTAGCCGTGCCCTTTGCGTCTGGGTTCAAGTATGAAGCTTTGCGTTGGTTTAATTATATCTGTTTACTTTACATGGGCACTGCGAGGCTTAATTAAATGTTTATGTATATGCTTTGAGAGGCTCGTATGGAAAGCAGTGCAGAAGAGGTACATGTTAATCCTTCTGTTGATTCACAGTACTGTGCCCTGGTATCATTAGATTAATCATTTGAGGGCTCAAAGCCCATTCCATTTAACTGAAAGACAGCGCTGGTGCTTGTTAGATGGCCGAAGAGCACACGACTCCAGCAACCTTCGTCTCTGTGGGCTGCAAAGTATAGTATTGCAGTTCTCCAAAGCTCTCCCTCCATTAGCTTTTCTGTAGTGATACATAACAAGAAAATATTTGCCAGCTATTCTGTGTGCTACTTGAATTTAATTATTTCTTCTCTGATTTGAACAGAAGGCATATAAAGCATGCTCGTATACTTCCGTGGAAGTCTTAAATGGAGAGAATCAGTTTTGCCTTATTTGCATAGCCTGCCGAGGACGGACCTCAGTGTACATATGTTGACGGCAATAAGATGATCATTATCCAGCCAATGCCTCCTATGCAGGTAGAGAGGTATGTCTGGATCAGCTGTGCTACTGCTGGGATGCCCTGAGGGTTTAATTCCCAAACTTTCATTTCCTTGCTCTATTTTCAGCTGCTATTAACTTTAAAAGCGTTTTTTTGCATGAGGATGGATTATGCATGGCACTGACATCTTATTACTCGGCTGGGTTCGCCGATTGGCTGAAACTCAAAAGTCTTTACTAGTTAGGCTAAAACATTAAAAATGTCTTTTGATAAATGGTCTGAAAGGAAAATCAAGCAGATGGCTTTTAGGCCCATCTCACGATGCAGCTTTAGAGAGAAATAATAGTTTCAGTAATGGGTTATAGAGTTTTATTTAAATCACTATACTATTTAGTGAAAAGGGCTAAACCTGTTAGGTTTTTTTGGGGTGGTGTTTTTTATTCTTCTTTTTTTTTTTTTTTTTTTAAGATATCTCTCCTTGAAATGAGCCAAAGCACACTTTGAAGTGCTGGAAGCGATTCTTTCCTCACTTTTTGTAGCTGGACCATCAGTTTGCTGCTGTTGTCTCTGGTTTCGTACAGGTGATAGCCTCCGACTTTCCGCAGTCTGTTTCCTGATGGACTCATTTACTACGTGCGTTGTAGGGGTGGTATTTACGTGCCTCAACCTGCTGCCTATAGCTAGAGATCTCCTCTCTTACAGTGGGTTTATAGGGTGAATTACAGCTTCTTCCCTTTTGGAAGGGCAGGAGCTGATTTTTGGAGTGCAGATGAAGGGACGTGTTGGAGGAACGGTATTTCTGATGTGTTTTATCACCCAGTCTCTAAGGAGCAAAGCCCTTTAACCTGTTTCCAACCGAGCATTCAAGAAATCAAATGTGGAAGGTTCTTAGTTACTTCTGAACATCTAAGCCAAAGAAATGCTGGACTCGTAGGCATGCCTATTTTCTTAGTGAAAACACCTTCCTCCTTGAAACATGCATTCAATGCTGCACTCTTCATTATGTATTAGCAAAATCTTGGGAATAAATATTGGATGTAATTGTCCAGATGCCCTCATTTCTGCTTTTAGCAGAAAATTATGGCACATTTAATATGAGTAATTTTTGTTTGTTTGTTTGGTTGGTTTTTTTGTTCAAGTCAAAAAATGAGAAGGACAGGTGTGTTTCCTCCAGCATGGTACTGATTCAGTATGGGCTAGAAGACAGATACCTGATATGCCCTGTGCTCCAGCACAGTAAATGCTTGAGGTGATGTCTTTATTGTTGTCTTTTCATAAATCAATGCAGCATCGTGTCATGAACTAGATGTGGAAACACTAAAGCGGCTTATCCTGGGTAAGAGAGCTGGGTCCATGGTGTTTCAAAGAGTCTGAAATCAGAAAAACTAGAAAAAGGGGCTCTAAGCTACCAGCAATTTGCTGTTCCTTGTCTCGGCCGGGGGCACAGCTTCTCGTGGGAGCCGGTCCTGCATCTGCTGGACCACAATGTCTCTCTCCAGCTGTCTTGGCAGAGCTGGATGGATCCGTGCTAAATTAAACATGGAGGAGAAAACAAGCAAATGAAACCTGAAGGAATGTTGTGTGACAAGTAGGGGGTCAATCAAAGCTGCCTTACTTGTCCAACTTGTGCTGGCAGAAAGAGTAAAGACAACAGGATTTTGCTAAGTGTTGTAATATTACAGTGTGGAATAAAATATAAGTTGCCTCTCATCTCTGCTTTGCCAGGAATAGAGGGAAAAATATTCCAATAAAAGAAGTACAGGTTGTGAAACAGTGGACATGACCTCCTATGCTAACCTGATATGCTAAAACGTGGTCTAAACACCACTGTTCGTCATTATGGTCCACAGTAAAAGGAGTTTTCTCCCGAGAGATGTCAGCTTAAAACACAAGGTCTCGATCTTTAATTTGAATCCCTCTGGGCAGACCTTTCTGTCAGCCTGAACCCCTTCAATTTCAATAGCACTTTGTGGTTCTGGACACACCAGTCCAGCTGGGGGTTTAGATTCCTACTACACACTGGCATAGTAGCTTTTCATACATTTTGATAAAAAAAAAACCCAAAACAAAACCAAACCACCCTTAACCTCAAATGATTTTTTTTTTTTTTTTTTATTTCACTCTCCTTTGTGTAGTCTTTGTTCCTAGTCTTTCTGGTCTTTCTCGGGTGATTGCAGACACCGACATTTTATTTTTGGATCACATAACAGGGATAAATAAAACAGGGTGGTAAATTAAACTTCACAGGTAATTTCAGACTGGAGACTCCAGTCAGCATCTTTTCTTTTAAGGGTGTAGCTCCACTTGACCCATGAGGGCACCTCATTTCATGTCTGTAGAAGATGGCAACTTGGCCAGACTTAGAGCATCCCGTAAATAGCACCTGTAAATACCCGTTACAATGCAGGGTTGGTTCTGTAGCGCAATCGCCCATTTTGCCTTTAAAGACTGATAAAAAGTCCTTGGGAGTGATAACTCCAGTAAGTTATTCCAGTAAGGGATAAACTTTGGAGATAAATGGTACGTTGACTTTGCCATTTGCATTTACTCTGCAGCTTGAGATGACTTTTAATTATTCAAAAGAGGCAGAATGTAAGATGCATCTATCTTTGTTTCTTTCCCTAAAGCAAATCTGCTCTGTAAATTTTCCTGTGACCACTATACCAATATTTCCCTGGTATAGCTTCTCTGATTTTTCACCTCATTTTTTATTCTTTCTTTTGAAATTTTTGTTAGATGTTTGAGATGCAACAGAATTCAGCTACATTGAGTGTTTTCTCATCAGCTAACTCAGAGCAGATTGATCAGTCTATTCACGTAATGAACAAGGAGAGGAAAATACACACTTTTCAGTGCTACAGGCACGTATCTAGACAAATAATGTAGCAGTTAAATAGCCTCATCAATGTGAACATTGAAAAAACTCCATCGTATTTGTTCATGTTAGGAAAAACTGGGTGTTCAGTGTCTCATCATGCACACACATACCTGGCAAGGAGCATGGGAGGGAAGGTAGTTCTTCAGTGTGTTTACAGACATGAAGTCTATATCTCTCCCCTTTGGCATTCACTGCTGCCATCAGCACAGGCACCTTCTTCCTCCTTTTCTTTAGAAAAGGAGAGTTGTTATTTATTACAGTATTAGCCTGTTTTTCTGAAAATGCTCTGCAAGAAATATGCAAAGCAGTAGGGAACTGAGTGTTCTTGCTGTCGAATTACAGATGTTGTTGGCCAGTGTGTTTAAGCACAGAGTGGCATTTGCTTTTAGGAGCTTTGAAGGGAATAATGGGAAGTCTGCAAGTCTAAGAGAGAATTCAGATTTTGATTGCTCAAGAATGAGGCATTTCATCTTGCACCTGCTCCAAGTAGGAAATGGTTTCAAGTATTTATTTAACGTCTGTGAAAAAGAAAGAAAGGGAAAAAAAGAAAGAAAGGGAAAAAAAGAAAGAAAGGGAAAAAAAAAATCGCTGTCTCTTAACAGGAGTTTTAAACACAGCAAACCATGTGGTGGTGCTAAAGTTACAAAAGATGAATCCTCCCAGACCCACTCTTACAAAATGTGCAGAATGTGGCCAGATGAGATATGACAACAAGTACAAATTATAGCAGTGGCAAACCAGTAAACATGGAAATCTGAGTAAATCAGTCATTTCAAATCTATTTGCCAAACTGTGTTTATCCTCTGCAAAACCTCACGATCTCCATAGGAAGCACTTCAGAGCAATCTCTGCAGGGCTTTTGCTGGGTGGAGTTAAGGATCAGGATATTCCACAGCAGCCTTTTTGCAGACATTACAGCTGATCTTTCAGCCTAATTGAAATGAACAATGATGATACCTGCATTTTTTTTTATTTATTTTTTTTTTTCATCTTGAGTACCCACTTCCCACTTTGAAAGGGCTACACGAGAAGACATTGAATACTAGAGATAGATAGATTAAGCACTTCTGGTTTAACAGTAAAAAAAGATTGCAATATTTTGTGTGTTTATTCCTCATCCTGAAGCTACATGGATATCTCCATATTTTGCAAGAAAAGGAATATTTTGTAGAGATGTCAGGTTGGTTTTTTTCCCCTATGGCTTCACCAGTACAATCCCATCAATTTCAATGCAGTCCTGCTTGTGTGTGACAGTGCAGGATTTGTCCTGCTATCTGCGATCTTCTCCTGCTTATTCTTTCTGGCCCACATTCTTCAAATTTTGAAAGTGCTCTGTTTAATGGTGAGCCCTATGAGAGACCAAGAGTAGAATTTTTAAGTTTTTCTTTCTTTTTTTTTTTTTTTTTTTTATCCCAGGTCAGTTTTAAGGACCTAAGTGGAGCCCTGGATTTGTGAGCTGGTTACAGAGGTCCTCAGTGATGAAAGCTGACATGGGCCAGTTAGCCTTTTCAAATATATTCTGTGACTAGGGCAGAATAATTGCATTCAAAATCCATGTTTAACATTCATTTACAGGCTTACAATGAGTCACGCTGTATGTGCCATCCCCTAATTTGTACCACTCTGGGAACATTTTCCTTGTCTCAGCATTTCACATTGGGTTTTGTAGATAGAAGCTGAAGATCTGAGCACAGACCTGTTTCTGCCTTAGACTTCCCACGTAACCTTGGGCCAATTACTAAATCTCTGTGTACCAGTTTTTCCTGCTGTAAAGTGGCAACTACAATACCTGTCATGGAGGTACCTCGGGCTGAGCAGATTGAGATGTGGATGGAATATGTTATAGAAGTATCTCGGTGTTAACACAGTATTCATTTTCAGTAGCCTCATCAGGATTCTTCCTTTTTTTTTTGCTGTCCTTCTTCCCTCTGGCTCCTTTCTTCTTAGGATGAGCAAAAGCCACTAATGCCTCATTTGCCCCTTCGAGTTGGAGCACGTAGGAAGGTTGTACTGGGTCAGACTGATGTCCATTTGGCCCTCATTCCCCCTCTACCGTCTGCTGCGACATTTATGATTTGATGAACTCCTGCCACATCCCTTCTCAGTCTCCTCTCTTCCAGACTAACGGTGCTACCGTAATGCTGCTGCTCTCTGCTGGGGAGCCGTTCTGGGGCTGCGGTCAGCCTTGCTGCCCTTCTCTGAGGGTTTGCCATGGGCTTTTCCTAACATGGCCTAGAAATGCACGTAGTGTTCAAGGTACAGGGGGCCAAGTATTTCTAAAATGGCATAATGATGTTTTTTATTCTTTCCTAATGATTCATATATTTTGAGTTATTTACCTCTAACAAATATTGAACTATATTTTCATCAGTTATCTACGAGTGCACCCTCAGCAAATTTGCAGACAACATCAAACTGAGCGGTGTGGTTGACACGCCTGAGGGACGGGATGCCATCCCGAGGGACCTGGACAAGCTCGAGAAGTGGGGCCCTGTGAACTTCATGAGGTTCAACAAGGCCAAGAGCAAGGTCCTGCCTCTGGGTCAGGGCAACCCCCGGTATCAATACAGGCTGGGGGTGAAGGGATTGAGAGCAACCCTGCGGAGAAGGACCTGGGGGTACTGGCGGACAAAAAATTGGTCATGAGCCAGCAATGTGCGTTTGCAGCCCGGAAAGCCAATTGTATCCTGGGCTGCAGAAAAAGCAGCGTGGCCAGCAGGTCGAGGTGATTCTGCAGCTTTACTCTGCTCTGGTGAGACCCCACCTGCAGTACTACGTCCAGCTCTGAGGTCCCCAGTACAGGAAAGACACGGACCTGTTGGAGCAGGTCCAGAGGAGGGACACAGAAACGATCAGAGGGGTGGAACACCCCTCCTGTGAGGAAAGGCTGAGAGAGTTGGGGTTGTTCAGCCTGGAGAAGAGAAGGCTACGGGGAGACCTTTATTGCAGCCTTCCAGTACTTAAAGGGGGCTTATGAGAAAAATGGTGACTAACTTCTTAGTAGGGCCTGTAGCAACAGGACAAGGGGTAATGGTTTTAAACTAAAAGAGGGTAGATTCAGGCTAGATATAAGGAAGAAATTTTTTACAATGAGGTTGGTGAAACACTGGCACAGGTTGCCCAGACTGGTGGTAGATGCCCCATCCCTGGAAACATTCAAGGTCAGGTTGGATGGGGCTCTGAACGTCCTGATCTAGTTGAAGAAGTCCCCCTGTTTATTGCAGGAGGGTTGGACTAGATGACCTTTAAAGGTCCCTTCCAACTCAAACTATTCTATGATCTACCAAGAACCCAAGATCTTACTCCCCATAGTAATGGGGGGTAAGCTCAGCTCAGAGGCCATCATTTTATAAGTGAAGCTACAATTGTGGGATGTTTTTAGCCATATATTTCCCTCCACATGTATCTACACTGCATTTTGTCTGTCACTTATTGCTTGGTCACTCAGTCTAGTAAGGTCTTCAGAAAAGACTCTTCATAGATGATTGACCCTTACTACCCTGAATACTTTAGTTCTTTCACAACTTATCACTGAGTTTCTTCAGAAAACTTTGCCAATCAATTGCTTTTTTTTTTTGCCCTCTAACCCCATCTCTCCTTCCTCCACCCCTTTCCTAGAGCATGTATGAATGTCTTGAACAGCACAGACCCTAGCCCAGCTCCCTGGAGAGCTCTCCTAATGACTTCTCCCCCATGCATGAGCTGACGATTTTCCACTACCTGTTTTTCCTGTCCCTTAATCACTTATTAATTCAAACGAAGGCCTGCATTCTGATGCAATTGCAGCTTAGTTTCCTTAAAAGCCTGTGGAGTGGGACTTTGTTAAAATTCATTAGGAAAGTAGGTTATATCAGCGGATCACCCGTGTCCGTGTGCTTCTTGTCTCCTTCAAAGAGCTCCAATGGGAGTTTGAGACTTGAGTAGTACTGAAGCTTGAATAGATGGTATTACAGAAATATAAAGTATTAATACTTGTAGTAGCCTTAACAGAGGGTCGTCTTTGTTTTCCTTCTTTGCGCTAGAGTCTTTTTTCTGCCATTGAGGACCAGTACAGAAGTATAGGTATCACTTCACCTGCCCTGTGGACACTTGGCTGCCTCTATCTTGTGTTTCCTTCTGCAATCTCAGCCTTCACACTTTACAAGTTCCCCCACATCCTGCACAGCTGCCATCCTAATGAGGGGCTCTGAACCTCACTGCAGGAGGAAATGGGGCACGCGGGGGAAAAAGATGTATTGGTTTGGGTTTTGCTTGTTTTAAACAAAGAGGGAGAGAAATTTCCTGGAATTATTGGCTATCCTTATCTCCCACTTAATGAATGACAAAGTGTGATGTCATCACCTGGCTGTAGTCCAAAATAATGTTTCAGATGCTAATCATTCACTGATGTTTCAGAAGACTATGCATGAAATCTGTGTGCATAAACTCTGCAGGTTAACAATTTCTTCCTAATACATGACCCCAAGCTGTTGCGATTATTTTACCTCAAGGCAGGATCTGTCTAACAGAGGAGAGTGGGAAGGGTAACAGGACCTTCTGAAACTGAAAAATGCCCTGCTTAACCTTGATTCCAAGAGATGTGTAAATCTTCTGGAAAGGTGGCACTTGTGACCTCAACAAATCCTCTAGATCACGAGGTCTGATGGAAGATCTCAGAATATTTATGGTCTTATCATAACAAACATATGGACATGTTTATCATTGAAGAAAATGTGCTTATATAAACTTTTTGTATATATACATGGAGGTTTTTATCTATTTTCTCATATGAAAAATTATGAGGAAGGTCCTCTAATGTACCAAAGCACTGATTTCTTAGAGGGCTGCTTTCTTCAGCATTTCCTAGCTAACCTGCTGTACCATGACCAACACTGAGAAACCTATCTGTGGAGAATTTCTGAGTCAAAGAACTCATAAAAAGTTGAACTGAAAAGCCTAAACATGGTTTCATTTCTGTTTGTTCCTTTTATTGAAGACCACATCCTGGATGCTTGGTTTCCCTACCTTTCCTCTGATGCACAGTAACAATTCCTGGTAATTTCATGGGGAGAAGTGAAATCATCACTGGAGCCAGATCAGACCTTTCATATTTACTTTTCGCCATCCCATTTCCAAGTTTCCTTTAAATTCATTGCTCTAAATGTAATATTTATACTGATTTAGGGCATTTCTGTTGGCAAATAATATTATGTCTCAGTCTAGTGGGAGATTTATGGAAGAGTATGATTCACTGACATTTTGCTCCAGATTTACACCCCCTGGTTTCTGTATGGTACCTACAACCAACGTTTTCCAACAGCAGAGATCAAATCTCCCTAGACCCTGATGCGAGCAGTAAAGAGCAGAAACACAATCACACAGCAGTACGTTGCCTCACACAAAACCTTCATATTCATAATGAGGCGTTCGTTGGAAAAAAAAAATTGTTTGTAGTGCTTTATTTTTTCTAAAATGAGGATTTAATTGTGGATTTATTTATTTATTTATTTATTTTCCCCAGGAAGTAACTGTTTCACTGACATGGTATTATTTCCCTTACCCCTCCTACGGGAATACTTTGCTACAAATAGAGACCTAAGTCTCTGTGCCTTGCTCAGACAGCTAGCCTCTTTAAACTGATGAGCTGCATGAGTAAGTAAAACAAATTGAAGTTGTAAAATGGAGCCCGTGTCTGGGTTGTGAGTGCCAGTCGCTGTATCAGCACCTGCTGTCTGCTCCAATGCAAATTTTTATTGCGTTCCCACACATGGCTAGCGTTTGGCTTCTGCGGCATCACCCTCCCGCTCCCGAGCCACGATGAACCTACTGTGCTTCCTCGCGCCCCAGCAGCCCCAAAAAACATTTCTGCTTCTATTGTGTGGCTGGTGGCAGCTCTGCGATTTCTGTATTGCATTGTATGTTCAGACCGACACTGACTTGCAAGCCCTTGGTTTTTTTTTTTTCAGCCATGAATACGTATTAATAACACGGATTTTGGTATTGCTGAATATAGTAATGACATTTGTCTCACGTGTGTTTCTTTTATTGGAGAAAGCCCTGGCAAAGGCCTCTCTGAAATGCATCTCAGGCTGCGACGAGCAAGATGTGCGCTCGGCTTTGTTGGCTTGGTGTGCTGGGGCACTGCGACAGGAGAAAGAAACAATTACCTCATGCTGCCAAAATAATAGCTTTTGCGTATTCTTCAGCGAAAGCATAAGGGCCAAGTCCCCAACCCATTGAAGTCGAGGGAAGGATTCCTGTTGTTTCGCTCAGCTTTGGATCAAAGCCACTGTGCAAAGGCATGATTTTTCAGTAGGTTAAAAAGAATATACTAACTTTCAATTTTTATTTTTTATTTTTTTTAAATCTAAAGAATAAGAGCATGGACATGCTATTTGAAACCCAGTTATGCTGAAATAACGAGAGTTTAGAGAAAATTCAGATGAAAAAATTTGGAAAAACTACTTATTCATCTAAACCCACAGTTGTAGGCTGACTGAAACTATTCACGAGTATGTGGTGAATTTGAAAAATAGGCTGGGCAAAGGAAATAGTGGGGGGCATTTATTTTAAAAAAATTATTAGAAAAATAATTTTGAACATTTGTTTAAGCAGTTCATTTAGAAATGTGGCTTGATGCAATTTAAAAATAATAAAACAAACATTGGCTTAACCCAAATACACTGCAGTAAACGCTTCCTCTGCCCCCAAATAATCCTTTTGCCTCCTTCCCCAGTTTCTTAACTTAGCCATCAGATGAAGGCAGGAGTCTAATTGCCCAGCTGTGATTGTAAGGAAACTATTCAAACACAGCAATTGCCGTTGCCTCCTTTGTGGCTGAGCCAGAGAAGTGAGCCATGTGCACTCCCATTAAGTGGTAGGCTAATCATTTTTTGCTGCTTGTTATGGAGAGCAGTGTGCATGGATGTCTCTGTTTAATCCGATGAAGTTCTGAGAGCGCTTTTTGGTTCCTGCAGCTTTCATCCTTGGTGCCAGGGTTTTCAGCACTTGCTAGGAAGAATTAAGGTGCTTCCTCTCCTGGCTCTCCCGAAAGGCAGATTGTTTATTACACCTGGATGCAAATTAAGCCGTCTGCCTCTGTTGTGACAAAGAAAATAAGAGTGAGCTTCACTGCAGGAATAAAAGCTCCCTGAGGTTGGAAAGAGCAGCTTCGGGGACATGAGCAGCAGGCTGGGGATGTGAGCGTGTGAAAGCAGGTTGCCTTCTCGTGGAGCCAAAGGGCTCTCAGACCGTCTTTACCCACACCATAGCTCAACGCTGCTATGGTATGCCCTTGACATTAGTGGAGACATAAAATCTCCATTTAACATGACCCTCACTGTGCTGGGTGCACCCCATCTCTATCACCCCACATGTCCCCTTTCGGACACGTTCAGACCAGTTCAGTCCAGTGGCCTTCCTTTGCCAGTGGCTACAGCAAATACTTAAGAAAGCATTTTGAGAAAAAATATAAATCTAGACCTACCTAAATTTCAGCAGTCAGCAAGCCAGAGACACAGGCTGCCTCTCACTCCTCAGATTTGATACTCTCAGATAAACTTTCTGCCATGGATTTGTCTGGTCAGATCCATTTATACCTTCAGCTTTTTCAACATCCTGTGGAAATGAGGTCTGTGCTTTAATTATACATTGTCTGAAGACAATACTTTCTTCTCTGTGTTTTAAACCCACTGTCTAATAATTTTATTAGGTGCTCTCTAGTTCCTGGATTATGAGCAATAGTGGTTAATCTTTCCAGATTGGCTTTCCTATGGCCAAACACGATTGCCAAGCTTAACCTCCCGTACGTGCTCCCTCTGTCATCTTTTTTTCCAGGCAGAACTCTGACCTATATCACATCTCCTTTGTGGGGCCATTCCCTACTTGGGCGCAGCCATGAGCTTGTATGTTCCCAATGCTTCCTCCTTTGGGGAGAAAAAAAGGATACCAGAACCGCGTAATATCCAAGATAGAGGCACGGTATGAAGCAAAATGATTTAGCATAGTGCTGGGATTTTTTTCTTCTCGTTTTCTTTCCAAATATTATACCTGCCTTTTTGATTCCTGCTGACAAGCGAGTTGATGTTTTCAGAGGACAATGCGGAATGTCCTGTCGCAGAAGCACTAGGTCGACACCGATACGTTTCAAAAGTCAATTTTCTTTAGTGGTATCAAAATGTAACAGTCAAATTGAACAGGAGTGTTATGCAGTATTGAGATATAACAGCCAGATTGCACAGGAATATTAGGTTGTAAACGCTGCAACAAGCGCAACTCCTTATAGGTTCAGGATGTCAGTTGGGAACTATCCCTACACGAGCTGTAACTAAATCTCAGCTTTGAATGGTGACTCCAAATGTGCACATCGCTCGCCGATAAGGTGAGGCACTCCATCCCGGGAAGGTTCCCGAGTCGGCGTCCCGATCTAAGGGGAGAATCTCCAACTGCAGACCTGCTGCTCCGAGGAAGACTGGCTCAAAGGGGTCTTTGGCAGGATCCGTTTATCCCCTAGGTCGGATCAGGGCTTGTGGTCACGTATGGTCGGGGGTCTGGAAAGTTCTCCCAACCCAGGTATTCTGTTGGGTGAGGTGTTTTTGGCAGGGTCAGGTTGCTGGGGTACCTGATTTGGGGAACCCCGTGTATGTGACTCCAGTCACCGCGCTGGCCGGGCGGCTGGACCCCCAAACCTCGGCTTCTAGTTTTAACCCTTTCCTTTCTGCGTCTGAGAAGTTTTGTTTTTTACCGGGGTGGGTGTACCTGTCACACAGACCTAAGTAGAATTAGCTAACGGCCTGCCATTTTACGTGCATCTCTGGAGCTGTTTTCTCTATGGACATAACTTCATACATCTCGTGACAATATTATCAGCCCGGTACAGCATTGTACACAGAAATGGCTGCTGAGATTTTTCTGAGTGCTTAGTTTTCTGTCATTGGTTTTGTCAGGAAGACTAAAGCATGTGGACTGGCCAGAGCACAAAGTAAATGAGCAAAGGCATCCGAGACCATCACTCCCAGACCTGAGGGTGACAGGCACTGTAAACCTGTTCAAGGGTTCACCGCAATTAGCACTGTGGTTAAAGACATTTCTGTATGGATTTATTTTTTTTGAGAAATAGTTTTACATTTTGTTCTTTTTTTAAGCAGCCTGAGAAAACAGTGGGAAGTATATCCATTTCTCAATATAAAATAGCTATTTGTTTAGGAAAAAAACCTTTAATTTTGTGTTAAAAGTGTTTATGCTAGCTTAAAATCACAATAAGTGTATATATATATATGTTTCCTTCAGGAACAGACATTAAAATGAAAATCACTTTGAATTTACCCAGCCTTAAATGTGAGAGCAGAATACTGCAGAAACCATTTCTTCAGCAATATGGTCATCAGCTTCACTCCTGACCTCACAAAAGAGTTTGATCTATGGGGCAGAACCAAGGAGGTCTTTAAGCTAACATTGTACAAAGTGTCAGGTGAAAGGAAGGCGAAGATCATGTTTTCACTTCTGTGCAAAGCCACTGCCAGCAATATTTGAAAGTCCACTCTGGTGTGTTGTGTGTGGAACAGACAAAAAGCATCCCAGGGTAAGTGGGGTAAATCACCTGTAGAAATGTCTCCTTCTTTTCCTCTGCTAACTTGTGGAAAATTCTAGCTTGGGCTGGTTTCGGAGATGTAAAATAATTAACCCAGGTTGGACTTAACAGGGCAACAGTTAAAGGAGCAAACCAGGCACCTGAATTTGATTGACACTTCGGATAATTTCATCTCCATGACCCGCTGCCCATCTTTGCAAAGTGAAATAATGTCCTTTCACCCCATTCAAGCAGTGAGAAAATTCAGCTGGCTGGAAATGCGAGACCTAGAGCCGGGGAAGGGCTGGCAGGTTGCAGTGCCTGGTGCTGCTGCTCCCATTTGGAGGCATCGCTGCAAGACAGGCTGAAACTTGGTGTTTCTGCTTTGATATATGTTGGATTAGACTACGTACAGTGGAAAAGCTTCAGTAAAACAGACTAGGCAAACCCAGCTGCAGCTGGTTCCCTTGCATCGTCTGCTTTGAACGTTTGCGTGCGGGGAGAGAGAGGGTCAAAAGTTTTTGGGCAAAGAGGAGAGCTGCATGTGGATCTTGTGTACCTTGGGTGAGACCTCTGAGCCTTGAGCTCTTGCATAAAATGGGAAATATTCTTCTCTTCTGTGAGGAGATTGACCCCATAAATGTGCTTTGGCTATCTTCAGGGAAAGCAGGCAGGGAAGTGAGGAGTTTGCTCATCCCAGTGGGCTCTAGGGATGAACAATACGCAGAGGCGCTCAGCGTTATCAGGACACGTGTCCCTCAGAGGGAGCCTCGAGTCCTTAAGGATATTTACTGACAGATGTGGAATAATTAAGTCCTGGGAACCCAAGACACCTCCCAGGCGAGGTGGAATCAGTGAGGGGATTTTGAAGACATCATGGTTTTGTGCTCTGTGAGACTAAGTCCTTTTGCAGATCTAGACCTAAGATGCAAGCAGTGATGCCCTGCTGAAGGCCTCCAAGGAGATTAATCCAGTGAAAAATATAATGCATAACTAGGTGCTTAAAGACTATGTTACACACAGCAAGAACTGAGATTACATGGGTAAATTTAACTGCAGGACTGCCTAGCTTTGACCTGCTTGAATAGAAACATTAACATAAATTTTAGCTATATTGAAAATGTTTGGTGTGATTGATGCCATTTTAGAAGGCAGTAGATAAAAAAATGTTGCTGGTTTTGAACATAAGCAATATTTATTGTAATGACTTTGTGTGAGCCGAGTCTTTTTGGGGTAGGATCTTCTGGTTGAACAGCAAACATCATGCCATTCCCCCATGTTTTCGTTAAGTGTGAGAGTACGATTATATTACTAAGAATAACACTGTACAACTTGCTGAGTTTTAAGAGTCTTACAAAGGTCTTTAAAGATAACAGTACATAGAGGGCACGGGAACGTGAGGTTTTCTTTGCTTTAAACTGAGAGGCTGTTTTCCAACACCTCCCAGTCCCCTACTTGCCAACTGGGACGCTCCCAGGGTCACAACACATCTATCGGGAAACATCGCCTTGGTTCAGAAGAAGGGGACATTTCGAAAAGGGCACTCGTGACAAAGGGTGCATGTTCACCTCTGGCTGCTTGCAGAGAAAAGGCTCTTTTCTTTTTTAAATCTATTAGGCAAATATGAAAAACTGCCAGGGAGATTATTTTCCTGGGAAACCGAGTGCTGGAGAAGGGATGCAACATTTGAAAGCACATTACTGCTCCACAATTGAGTTGTGTCACTTCTAAATGTCTTGGAATAGCCTGCTTTCACCCACCCCATCATTAAAATATGAGTATTAATGGGACTTACAAGAGTGCATCCATGGGGAAATACACTGCATCTCTCTGTTTCCTTCACGATGACACTTTCTGTACACACTGTGTGCTTTATTGGCAACAGCTCTTTTTCATTTGAGATGTGTAAAGCTATATTTACAGTACAACAGTTTTAATTACCGATACAGCAGTGATAAAAGGGAAGAAAAGAAAGGGATACTCCATAATTGCCTGTCTTTCTCTCTGATCAGCAGGACTTCCCTCAGTTTCCTGAGAATTGCTTCCCAAAGGAAGGAAACGTATATAAATACGTAAGATGAGATTTAATTACTGAAAGTGCACCAAAAGCACTATATGTTTCCATGACTGAAACCTTTACTGGAGTCATGATAAGCATCCAACAAAAAAATAGGCCACTAATTAGTAAAGAAAGTGAATTATAATCATGCGTGGCAATATGCACTCTAATGGAGTGGGAAAGTACCGGTATTCATTTTGCAAGAAAGAGCGCTTAAGGGCTGGGGCTGCAAGATGAACCTCAAATAACCAAGGCTGTGCTCCACAGCTAAATCAGCTCCTCGGACGATTGCCCCCAGCAGAGCAGGGGTAAATCCTGCCCTATTGCTAAAGTGGGAGATTTAGGGCTAGGTTTTAAGAAATGTGAAGCACCTGCTGCTCCCAGTGAAGCTGGTGTCCAACGTATCTGTTTTTTTCTGGTGGAAACTGGCAATCCACTGAAGCCAAATCCTTCCCTGGGAGCAGATACAGGAGCAAGGATGACACTTGGTGGGATACACGGTCAGCACTGCAGACTCACTCACTGATAGAATCAGCTCTGCTTCAAGTGGCTGCTCTGCTATAGTTCAGACCAAAATTTTGGTCTCCCCATATCTCAGGGGAGCGTTTGACCTGCAGGGCTGATCTGAGGTTTGTTTCTCTCTGTCTCTCTTTCCTGTCCTGCAGTGCTATACAACTAACCGGTGTGCTACAGTGAATGAGAAGCCTCCTGTATTTTTATGCAGAAAGAAAAAAAAAAAATAACCAGCCTTCCAAACATTTTGTAAGGTATGGAGGTGTGTTTGTGTTTGCCCCGCTGCAGAGCAGAAGCAGATTTTTAAGAGCATAAAAACACCTTTAGGTCAGAGAAATTGTTTCCCGCACAGGTCTACTTAGGAATTGTTTTCCAGGTATAAGGCAGCTTTGTGTCTCTTGGTACTCTGGCAATGCGGGCTCACTCTCAAAACGTTCTTTTCTGTGGATTTGTTTGCATGACTTTTCCTTGTATTTTGTAGTTGATTAGTTTAGATTGATGCAATTAGTGTAATTAAGTGTAATTATGAATTTTGGTGCAAATTCATGTAATCATATATTTACAATGTGTAATTAGGTAATTACAATATGTAATTTGCAATATAAAATGTAATGTCATTACACAATGCTGATTAAATTTCATATAAAAAAAGATGTCCTGGGCACATGGAATGGATAATCTCAAAAGTTCATTCTCTTGGAATATCTTTAGGAACTCCTTTCCAAATGATCCAACCCCTACTATTTCCCATATGGAACTGGGACCCTGCAAAAATCTAATTTTATACAGCAAACGTATTTCCTCACCTCATTGTGGCCAGCTGAAAAAATGCCCTCAGCCTCCACCTGCACTTTCCAACATCTTTTCTACGTACATACTGTAAAATGGACAAAAAAGAGCTCCAATAAGACATGCCAACAATTAGCAGCAACAGCAGCAAGAAGAGCAGTGACGCAAAGTAAAAAAGAGATTTATGTTTTGGAATTGTAATGATTTGTTCTCCATTTTATTGAATCCATTTTTCTATGCAATATTTAATCTCTGAGCAGAGCATTTAAAATGCAGCAATTAAATGCCTTTATATGTTGATGCATCTCTGAGGACCAAAGATTAAGTAAATGGATTTTGCTTGTGGATACTTTGAGGAAGTCTTCTGGGAACTGAATTCTCCATTTCAGCATCAGCCATAAATATTACCTCCATGATCACCATGGCAGCTTAAGGCTACAGCAGGGACACCCGTGGGTATGTCTACAAAGTCCTCTGTGGCGCGTTCATAGAGACTCTTCATTCCTGTGGATGAGGACTAAATAAATGGAGCCTGTTGTATTTGCTAGACATCTTCTCAAGATATTGAGGTTATTGGTCAGTGGGTGTGCTGACAGAGCAAAAGATCACTCCCACACTAACCTAGCAAACCATCTGCATGTCCCAACCTATTAGCATATGAAAAACCCGACTCCGAGGACTTTACAATATCCCAAAGCATTTCCCTCCATCTGTAGGGCCAAAAGTTCCTTTAAAAATACCTTAATCTCCCATTAAGGTATCTTTAACCCGTTATATTCCAAAGTTATAGCGGATCTCTCGAGCATCTAAGCAAATAATTATTCTTGTCTGGGCAGTCTCGCAGCCTCATTTCTACTGAGCCACGGAGCTACAAAGCACAACATGCTGAAGCTGCTTGTTCTCTTGGAGAAAATGTGACTCAACATTTATTTTGGTCAAGTTATCCCCCAGTTCATGGGGAAAAAGTGAGAAGACGTGCACTACAGAATTTAATTTTTAGTCCGATGTCGCTGGCTAGAACAGCCGCAAAGGGAGATTGCTTCATCCATGCAGTAAAACATCTTCCCCAACACTGTAGGTATTCTCTAGATAAGGAGTAAAGTATTTCATGAGCCCAAAAGGGGCCTGGGCTGTGAGCTGCTCTTTAGAGTCTTTAGGGACTTTGGACACTGGCTGGCTTCTGGTGCCAAGCCGTCGATGTAAATCAGGGTGTATCGGTGAAACTTCATACCATCCTCGTTAAAAATGATGTGAACTCCAAATCGGCACGAAGCCAGCAGCTGAGTTTGAAGAAGGGCTGTGTCGTATCCTGCTCCACGTTGGCAGATTTCCATTGCAATCAACACCTTCGCGCAGCTAGCACCTTCGCGAGCTCCAGATGCGAGCGCTTTGAACTAAGTCTAACCTGACTACAAATCCTGCTTGACTTGCCAAGGAAAATAAGGCTGAACTTTCCAACAATTGCGTCAAGAAGCACCCTGAAGAAATAGCTTTCCACATCGGTTTCCAAACAGTTTGGTCTTCCCTACCCTTGAAACAGGGTTTTGAGCGGAATCTAGGCTTGCTTTCTGTTAGGGCTGAAAATTAAGTATGAGCAGGTCCCTAAGCAGAGAATAAGAACTGCTGAAAACAGAGGGAAAATCATTAGCTGGGGCACTCTGTTCCATGAAGCTCTTTGGAAAAATAAGTTAATTCACTAACCACCTTGTTCACAAAACTCTCGCTGATGCACGAGGAATTTGTGCCATCGGTTTCCATTAATGCCTGTGAAGACTAACCATGAAAATATCCTCTGCACAGATGGGAGAATAAATTGTGTAGCTCTGCTATGAAATAAATGTGGATGTTACCAAATAAAGAACAGGTTTGTGCATAGATCCTGTAAAAACCAGTCTGTGATGTCTGGCTGTGAAGCAAGTCAAAGCACAGCAAGGCAAGTCAAAGGGAGATAGTTTAGATCTAAAAAGGGTTAGGTGCCTGGGGAGGATTTGGAATAAAAATAAATACACGTAATTGAAATAAAGGGGAAAAGCACATCTTTTGACAGCAGAAGTACGTGTTAAGATAGGAACTACCAAAAACAGGAATTGCTTTTTCAAGATACATTAGAGTCCTTCAAAATGTCTGTAAAGGAAATAAGATTATCAAGATGGCTTTATCATTAGAAGAAAAGGAATATTAAAAGACCTCAGTTCAGTCTGAATAAAAAAGATAAATTTCAAGTAAACTGGCATGGAGTTTATCCATGGTTGGGTTTGCAGTAATAAAGTCAGGGAGGGAATAAGCTGGGTGATTTACAGGCAGTAAGCTTCTGTAAAATTTACAAACTGCTGTTATAAAATGTCACCTTTTATGATGCATTCCACTCAGCCTGCATATATAAAGGGCACTGCAATGGAAAGAGTAGCAAAGGCAAAGCAGTCTTCTGTCCTACCTAGCTAGCTACCTTTTTTTGCTTTTACAGCAGTAGCAGAGATCTATCATCCGATGACCCTGCTGCTAGTTTTTTTCCTCATTAATTTTTCTGTTTGTGTAGGTACACTGTTGGCCTTGCCATTATTAATAGAAAATTTAGGGTGGTTTAAATGAGACAGATTTTTGTAAGGTGCTTATGGATGAATAGAGCAAGACTCCTCCCACCCTCCTCAGTGTTTATACAAAAGTAGGGCTTATGATAGATTTGGGTAATTTTCTGTTTTCTCTGCTTTGATTTAATTACTTGGTCTACAGCTATGCAAGGCTTAGGTGTGATAGGACTTAGGAATCCACAGCCAAAATTAACTTTTTTTGTGAAGCTCTGAGTTTCTGCAGAAGTTAAGCATCTCTTGACCTTGGGAGCTCAACATCCATTTCCAACCTGACTAGTTAAATCTAGAAAAACCTCCAAGAACCACCCCCCCCCCCAAGGTGTCAAGTCTGTTAGAAGGTTTTGCTGGAAGGGTGACCGGGTATTTCTCATTGCACCTTTTGGCCAAGCCCAGGTGTCCTGGATAGGGATCATTCTGGCTGGTGTTACCAGGTTTCTGGGCAGCCTGGCCAGGAGGTGTCCAGGTGGTCTACGGTGACTGAGCTCCTTTGGAGTCACAGCCCGGTCCCTGCTTACTGCCAAAACCACCCATGCGAACCAAGTCCTGCTCAGCCCGCACACGTTCCTCTCATTTTCTGTGTCGACTGAGGGGGTAATTCCTGCCCAGTCCTTCACCTTCAGGTGAAAACTCAAACGTTATGTTGGTGGGCTCTTTGCAGTCCACTGTGATTGACACAGTTGTCTCTGTTCTAAGGGGAAAGTCCTAATATTCTTCTTCTTTCAGCGCTAGCAAAGAAGAAATACACTTTGAATTAAGATTTTAACAGGGCTGTATTCAGGAAGTTCAGCAAAATAAATAACGGTGGTGATAAAACTGCAGTTTAATGGTAGCTGTTATAGTAAAACAACAGTCAGTGTACAGCCATTTTACCACCCTATGGCCATGGTTTCTACAGTTTATTCTGACAGATTTATTGTTGCCGCCTTTTAATAATCTACTTCTCCTTAGCACAACCACCATCATTATAAGTTTAAAATAAGGTCTTTATAATTTTACTGTGCACAAAATAATAGATTTTATATCTACTGCCTAGCTAGCAAAATATTTAAATTCAAACTGTTCATAAACAGAACAAATAAATACAGTTTAGGAACCATTTCCTTTGGTGGAAATCGGATGAGCCTCATCGCCTTCAGCAGAGAAGCGTGTCTGAGGGGATGCAGGATGGCGAGTCCCGTGGCCACGAAACTGTCAGTAAAATCCAAGAGTCGCATGTTGTACAACGGGTAGCAACCAGCAAACTGGTTTACGTTCATAAAAAAGTTGTATTTAAGTAATTTGGAGCCGGAAGGTAGGAGAGTACAGGAGAATTTGGAGCGTCTTGGAAGGAGTCATTTCATGTTATGTCTATAAAGCAATATATAGACCAAGTGTCATGCCTGTACAACTCTACAACTTCTGATGCTAAGGACTGAATCATTTTTCAGCACTGACTTTTGTGGAAGTACTTTGACTTGTGGTGGGTTGAGTCACATGTGAGTTACAGTGCTACATGGCCAGGACCTTGCATGCAAGAACAGTGAAAAAATGCAGTAGAATCAAGTGGTATTAAAAAAACCAAACAACCAAACAGGAAAAAAAATCAAAATGGGGAGGTGCTGTGGCTTTGCATGTTGAATGAGAACTTCAGTATTACGTGTTCCTCTCATTGATATTAATTCTAACTTTCTGGGCAGTGACACTGGTCTAAGGCTGGACATTTCAGGCTGTCATACATGCACAGAGAGTGCTTTTTCTCACATCACGCTTCTGGGGCTGTGCTATTGCTTTGCTCTGCAAAAATATAGTGGGTAAGAGGTCAGACTTGGTGAGTCCTGTGTCTGACCTGGGCCAACAGGAGCTGCATGGGAAAGGGTGTGCTGAGTGAGGAAGGTGGAAAATCTGGAGGCAGAGAGGTCCCAAAGAAGGAAAATTGAGTGCATCTCTTGACAGGCACTTGCAGTTGGCGTTTCTTCCTGCAACATGCTTTTTTCCTTGTGCCAGTTGGAATTTAAGCTTTTAGGATGTGTTTTTTTTCCTGGCCTGTGGATTTGAGTGTGAACACCGAAAGACAGAAACATGTTAAGTCTTGTAAAAGCGCTTACAGCAATTTGTGCAGGAGCCAGGTGAGCTTATAAAGTGCAAGATTAATATCACCGCTCCACAGATTAAGTGACTTAAATCAGGATTGCGACGAGACTCTGTGTCAGAACTAAAAATACAGAACAGGCCTATGAGTCCCTTTTGCATAAAGCCATCCTTCCTCTATGAAAGTGCATGCCTGCTCCTGTCAAGATCAGTCCCAGCACGTCCACTGATTTTAATGAATCGGAACAGGCCACGAGCACCTGTTCCTTCAGGTCTGTCTCCTGCACTAATAGCTAGTTTGGATTTCCTTCTGCAGCATATGTTAAGCACTTGATAGTAAACTATTTGAGCAAATCCAACATTTCTCAATGGAATTACTTAAATTAAGGATGCATAGAACAACAGAATTATATTTCATCAGCAAATACAAAAAGTTGGCACTTCAAAGCACCAAATATTTTGTACAAATATATGCTGTACCCAGTTAGAAAGGCAAAGAAAAAATCTTGATGTATGTTGAACCATTTCTTCTGTGTATAGAATTACTCTGCCAAAAGTCTTTGGACCCTGGCTAGCCTCTGTCAGCAGTAGAGGACCTGGCACAGTCTCTTTAGGATCAAATCTGTTTTATTCCTCATTTCTGCTGGTTTGAAGATTAAATAATATTCAGTTGTACCAGAAAACTGGACCCGAAGCAAACTTAGTATTGTACTATTGGGGACCGCAGTGCTGCAAAGCCATATTTGTGGTTTGAACGGGCACAAACAGTTTTAGGTTTGATGGAATCATGCATCTGATATAATTTCTTCCTTTTCACCTGCTTATCTTACTATTTTTAAGTCCTCTTCCTGCAAAAGGAAAAGTCAGAGAATTAGGTTGCCTCTCCAAATCCAGTGAGTGGCCCTTCTGTGCAATATGTACATGCCTGCATACTGCTTTTCCATCAGGTTCTCCACATCTTCAGTGCACGGAAGAGGGGTGCTCAGAGAATGAGCAGATGTTCGGTAGTCCCGTTTTCCTCATTGTTCCCTGTGCAGCCCCATGAATTATTTGCACACACCGTTCAAACCTTACTCGGAAAACAATTGTTAATCTCCTCCTGGGCTCTCCTTTGATTGCCACAGTTCATGCACTTATTTTTATACCATTCACCTGGACAGGTATTAACTCCATTTTGCTGATCAGGAGCTATGACACGGGGTTAGAGGTTAAAAATATCCCTGTCTGCATACCCAGATGGAGGCCTGGGGGTTTGATTTTCAGCACACCCAGGACCATCCAGCACATCGCTCTCAGCTGGAGCTGCACAAGCTCCAGCCTTCTGCCAGCACGACTGCCGTGCCTTGCTAGGGACCCGGCAGTGCCCACATTGCCAGCTCCACCAAAGTCCCGTTTGGCAGAATTTGCAGCTTTTCAGGGGCAGGGAGACTCTAGCACTGCTGGGTCTGAAAATTGGGGTTGAGCCGCCTTGACCTCGTATCATCTGGCCATGACTTCTGCCACGAGTCACAATTTCTGGCACAGCCCAAAGGTAGCCCAACTCTTTTTTCCATGGGACACCAGTGCTTGCCATAGCACACAGTCAGCCCGCTGCCTTGCAGCGCTTCAGACTATCTCAATTAATCTATACAACTAGTTGTGATTTTCCTGAAGACTCACAGATGCACAGAAGCAGCAAGGTTGCACCCTCTGGGTATAAAAAGAGCTGTTAATTAATAATTGGATGTCTCAGCTATTTGGATGGTAGGATGTGATTTGTGGCTTTGAATATATTTCTCCAAGTAGGACATGAGTTCAAAATTGCTTTGAACACTTCTGAGGCACTGGGCTGTGACGAGGGTCTGTGCCAGCAATCCTGTCGTGTCTGTACAACCGTGCTACGAGCACGGGGAGATTCCTCCGTCTGCGGCTCTCAGGGCTGGTTAAGCTGAGGGATGCAGGTGTAAATGCCGTGCATCCGCATACAGCCATAGCTGAAATACATAGGTGGAGATCATCTCACAGCTTAATGAATCGCCGTCCCTTCTGCAGGAGAATGAGGGATTAACTGTCCGTGGGGACCCTCGTTACTTTGGTGCCTTGACATTGCGGCACTGTGTTGCCGCTCAGTTTTCATCTCAGCTTTGGAGCCCAGCTCCAGATAAGGCTGGGATAATCTAAGAATATTTGAGAGGAATTGAAATTAATATACTGGGCCCATGGAGTGCCTGCATTTGGCATGCCATGGATCAAGGTACCTGCATGCGACCTTGGAGACCGCGCAAATAGTTTCTATAATTAGGCACGTCTTGCTGACAGATTGGCTCCCTTGAAGCAGCATGTTGGAAGGACAAGAGTGCCTCTTGCTAAGTGTCTTCTTGTCATACTGTGTTCAGTGCTCAGTGTGTCCTGATGGCTAGCTGCCTCAAAACCACTGCAAAAATCTTTCCCAAATAAATAGCCTGAACACTGCTGAAATCGTAAAGCAACTTGCAGGCTAACATGGTTATTACAGGACCATGGGCTGCAGAAAACCCAGAGACTGGATTCTCCCAGGGTTGATACCCCTCTGGAAGAAACCTCCCCATCAGACTCACTGGTCAAGACTTGGTATAATAAAACTCATAAAGCATAAGACCCATTTTTGCAAGTTTCACACAAATTTGCACGAGAGCTTAGAGAAGGCTTTGAATGTTGTATCATGGAACAAAAGTGAGGAAAATGAGGTTCATATTAGAGATGCATTTTTTTCTAGATTCTGCTGCTTACAGGATTTTCCTCGACAACTGTTGCGCATATACACCGACACGTATTCCCACCAACCCAACGTGGGTTTCAGACTGTGAAATCAGGCAGAATCACAGCACCAGGTGGGATGGCCTCAGGCCAGTTGCTGCATCCCAGGGAGCCTCCCGCAGGCTCTAAACTAATTTTTGGGAGGCTTTGAATACCTTACGTGGAGGATATATTAAATATGACTTAGAGGAGGAAAGGAAAAGGCTGAATTATTCTGAGACCTGCAGAAATAATATTGAAATGTCTAAGGAGTGCTCTGGCATCCTGAATTGAACCAGAGGAGTAGATCAGTTTTATCACGGCCGATGGGTCTCAGACATCAGCTAACAGTACCTCTCGCTCCTACACAGGGAGGTCGTTTTCTTAGCTTGGAACAAAGTGGGGAAACTACCTTGATGGCAATATTTTGCACAGGGTGGCAAGACTGCTTGCTAAGGGCATTTAAAAACCCCACAAAATTCTGTGACCATCCCTTCTCCAAAGGAATAAGGTGGATGCGGGATTAAGGTGCCTTAGGAAATTGACTGGTGGCTCTGAAGATATTACAAGAACCTCTGCTCAGATATCATCTATTCCAGAGGTAAGCACTTTTTTTTTTTTCCCCAAGAATGGGCTTTTGCTAAGCTTTCACCCTAACCAGTGGAAGGAATGGATGTTTCTACTAGTGACAAAGAAATTAGTCAAGTGGTTGGTGAGTTGCCTTCTGGGAAAGTCCCTGTAAAGTATGGATGGTGTCCCAAGGAACAATTTTTATAGTAATCAACAAGAATTTGGGCCAAACTTATGAACAGGGACAGCTTCTAAAAGGACCCATCATTATCTGTTAGGTTAAAAGGATAGGGGAGATGACAGACACTGGGATGACAACCAACCAGTATTTCTAACAAAAGGCAATTATTGCTAAAACAGAAACAATAAATGTCAGAACTCAGTTTTTGAGACCCTGAGACTGTCACCCTTTTGCCTGTGACTATAAAAGTGTTCTGCACCTAATTCTTCTTTTTCCTTTTTGGGGGTTAGAGGTGGTTACTACCACAAAGGTAATAACTGGGCACTTTGCACACAGTTACAAAGCAATAATATGGACTCACTGTGGAGGATTTTCATCTTTTTTAGCAAGTGACAATCCAGAAAGATTGATTAGATTAAGGAAAGGGGAGGAATACTAATGAGGATCAGCTCTGCCAGGTGGTTCAATCTGGGATGCATTTGAGGGCTAGCCCATCACCACCAAATCCCTGTTGATTTTCAGCCTCGGGGCAGCAAGATCCATCTTCTGCAGGACGTGGTATATAGTAGGTTCATCCTGTAGGACCGATGTTAGTACAGATGTAGCACAGACTGTTAAAATACTTCCCCCCTCCGAGTGTGATGAGTGCAGGCAGTGTCTGGAAATGTACCCAGCTTGCAGCTCATGGAGACGGGACCAGAGATGTGGTTCTTCTCATGTTGTTCCAGCCCACCTGTATGGTGGGTAAATAACTGTCTTCTGCTCCAGATGGGCTTGTCAAGTGGCTCCATGTGCATTTCAAGTCCCAGTCAGTGCCAGGGGATATGCATGTGAAAACAAGAGCCATGGTACCTTTGGCAGAGATAGGTGGAGAAATGCCTGGGTGACAATCCTGTTCTGTCATCAGCGCTTGCTGAAAAGTGTGTTGTACCCATATTGTTGGAACAAATTTTGTGGCATTAGCATCCCCGGATTTTTGCAGCCATGACGCTGCTGAAATGAGAGGGTTTTTCTGTGAATGTATTCTTCGATTATACATATTTGCCAGTCTGAGTTAACTGTCTGTAGATTTTGTGTTGATTTCAGACAGTTCAGCCTCACCGTTTCCTGTTACCTTCGTGTAACAGAATAGCTACCTTAAACAGCGCTGTTTCTGGCTTCTGGTTGGGTAATTTAAAATTCTTAAACGGGAGGTTGGGAGATAGCATTTGCTAAATAATTAATCACATATACTCTTGTTTGCAGGCTGATTTTTTTTCTTGTGGGGATAAATGGTTGCTTGCGTGAAGAACAATCCTTTTGCACAAATCTGCGCAGCCAAAACTTTGTTGCAGCCAATATTAAACATCATGGGAAATCAACATGGCTGCAATGAATAGCTGTTAAGAATATAAATGAGTGTGCTTAAAAATTCTTGGGTTATCTGAATTTTAAGCTGAATGCAGCAGCAACCCTCAAAGAATGATTTTTTAATAAATAATTCACTGTGTGCACAAAGCCTGCATTTTATTTCTATTTAGCTTTGGATTCCTCGAGTTTATTTTTCTGGTATATGGGAGATGTGGAAGCATATTATTGGCCGTATCTTTACAAGCAGGGATATAATTCTGGGAATGGTGGGAGAGCTTGACTCATGCCATGATTTCTGCCACAGAGCTCGAACCGTGACGCAGCCTCTGGTATCCTGTTCTCTCCGCTCATCCCTGGAAAAGGCAGAAAGCAAGAAGGATATCGTATGAATGGGGCAGGGAGGCCAAGGACTTTCTCGTACCCTGTGATTCTGGCAATGCTACCGGCAACCCCACAGAAGGGAGACAACGACGGCTCTGAACAGCTCTGGGGGAGAGCTCTGGCTGCACTCCGCTCCACCGAAACGCGCAGCATACCTTACAGTAAAACAAACAAGTACACCTTGAAAAGGGAAGCAATACGCCGCCCTTGCTCAAAGAGCCGATCTCGTAAAAGGGACTTTAAATGCCTTTGGGAGTTTTTACTACTACTCCAACTTGTGATTCTCTTCACATATCGCTTCAGTCCCTAAATAGCGTCTTAGAGCTCTAAAAATCAGAACCCCCTAGACCTCCTGCTAGCATAATAAGATTTGTTTGCTGCTTATTCGAGTGTGTCTGTGCATGTTTAGAGAATTGGGGCTGGGAGCAGGGGGCAAAGGGAGACAATGGCAGGCTGAAGTACCCATTTTCTAGCTAAACTGCTGGGAACACATAATTATAATCGGCACCTTAGAACATCAAAGCATCTTTCAGAAATGCTTCCCCTCCATAGCAATAA
Source organism: Buteo buteo (assembly GCF_964188355.1). Lineage (NCBI taxonomy): Eukaryota > Metazoa > Chordata > Aves > Accipitriformes > Accipitridae > Buteo > Buteo buteo. Next base: position 4,273,663 of record NC_134182.1, on the reverse strand, counting down.
TTATTGTTATACAATCACGAGGAAACAGCGTATTCAAGAACACTTGGTGTAGTTCACTTTACGAGAACATGTATATTCAAAGATTAAAAGAACAATAAATGGAGTTGTTCCTCTCAAGGCACTGAAACTCATTTGAGCTGATGGACTTGAATGCATGTTTGTCAAATACAGGTAATGTTCAGCTACACTGTAAATCACGGACTACCATAGCTTGTGCATACTGATATTTCCTGAAAAGGATGTGCTAATGCTACTTCTGCTTGATTTTTATCAGCTATATTCAGCCTTATATTGAATGTCTATCTCATAGTGGACTGAACCTGTATAATTTAACATGTCTTTCCTTATTAAATGTAGATTTGGTTTGGCTTCAGGCAGAGGTGTGAGAACAGGTCAGGCAGGAAGCTCAGAACCTGAAGGTTTAGGTTAAATTAACTTATTTTTAGGTTTTATCGAATTTAAGCAGTCATTCCTTTTTGCCTGTACTTATAGACCTGAAAAGATGGTGACCTGAGCTAATATTACAAGTCAGGGCTTTAACCATCTCCTGCAATAACTGCAACTCCTGCTAACACCTAGAACATTTAATTAAAAGGTTGAAGGTTTATGCAGGGAAACTGCTTCCAGTTTTAATGATATTAATGAAGTAGTAACGAGAGAGTCCATGGGAGTTCATTTTCACTGTAATAGATATTTCTCCTGGGTGGTTGTTCTAGGCGCTCAGAAATTGGGTGGGGTCGTATAGGGTCTCGGCACTGAGTTTGGGTGGGCTTTTAAGAGCAATGGGTTTATGACTAGGCTTAACCTTCGTTGCTCCACCAGTATCTGTCCGCATGGGCTGAAGCCTCCTGCCCCCTCCAAAGGAGCTATTGCTCTGTGAAGAGGCAGCGTCTAACTACCTGAATCACTGCCGTGCTATTTGTGCAACGCCTTTTTGGTCTGTATTTAAATACCCTGTCCGTTGAAATGTCTTCTCCTGTTATGAACCAGTTGGGACTGGGACTGGGACAAGGAGACCCTTCCTAAAAGAGCCCTGGGAGGTGTTTGGGTGAGCCCTGGCCAGAGCTGAAAGACTTGAAGAGAAGATCTGGAGGGCATTGCAAAGTGTTTACAACAACTATCATCTTCCAGGCCAAATAAGTGTATCCATCCTCTTGAAAACAGCCTGGGAAGCTGGTGAAGGGAACTGGTCCAGCTAGAAAAGAGTGTAATAACCTAGACCTGCAGCTTTGGCTACAAAGTGAAATGTCAATTTTGATTTTTTTTAAAAAAAAGTTACTCAGTATAATTTTGTCTGAAGTTTTCGCACACTGTTTCTGCTCTTGGAGGAGGGTAAGTGGGAAAATTAGGTTCTGCCCAAGGGTATGAGCTTGTCAGAAAGCCACTTAATGCAAGGGCATGTAGCTAGGAGAATACTGAATTCCCTCTTTATGGACTACAGCCTTTTACTACAAAGGAGGAAAAGCACGAGATGCAATTAGCATTTGGGGTTTTCATATGTCAGAACTAGGAATAAAAGAGGGATGCAGAGAGGGACCAGACCATGCTGACTTTTCTGCCTTCGGTGCTGTCTTACCCTGTGCAAGTCCTGCAGTATTTTGCTTCCACAGATACTGCTCCCTTGCTCAATTTCTTGGGTGCACCAGTGCAACTGTGCAAACAAAACTTTGCAGGGGGTGACCCTAAAGCAGTTTGGTTTAGACAGTTACCTGCAATAAGTTGAGAAGAGTTGGAGATGGTCTCCAAACTGTTAGAGATAAACAATTTGGGATAAAAATGTTGGGGTTTTTTGTGTGGGTTTTTTTTGGTTTTGTTTTTTGTTTTTTGTTTTTTTTTATAATTGACTTCTGATTTCATCGTTTTAAAGCATTTTAAACACCAGCCCTAATGTTAATTGACTCACAATTTGGTCGCATGATGAGCAGATGCCACTTACCTGTTCCTTGGCACCCTGAGCAGATACCACCTGCCTTCTACCAGGCATTATAAACAGGTTCAACCTGTTCATTGGCAATGTGAGAGAAAAACACCTTCTGTATTCCCTGGCAGAATGTGGAGGTGCCACTTGCCCTCTGCTTATTATCATAAGCAAAGAGCTGGCATGTACTTTCTGCCTTGTATCAGCAGTAGAGATCAGAGATTGCCATTTATTTCAGATGCACTATCACCTTCAGATGCATATGCTGTCTTGGTTTTTATGAACAATTAGTAGTAGAAGCAATCATCACGGCAATAACAGCAGTACTGTATTTGTGCCTGGAAGCCCAGTCTCAGATCTGTTCACAAGGCTGCTGGATTTCTCTGTAAATAAAACTTCAGGAAAGGTGCCAGCTGAGGTTAGGTAGTTCCTCATTATTTACCTTGGCTTGTGAATTAAATTTATGGTGGTGTTCATGTAAAGCTTGAAGAATCTGTGAGTGTTTTGAGCACAGGTTCTCGGTGTTTTGGAGATTTGCTTTCTGCCTCAAATAGCTGATCAACTGGTGGCCAAAAGAGGAGTTCAGGCTGGAGTGGACACCCTAATGCTACAAATGTTGGCTGGAATGAGCCATTAGTACCTCCTTTGTAGCAAATGCTCCTGCGGGAAACCTACAGAATTTGCTAATGCTAGAATTAAAAGCTTCAACAGATACTGGTCTAAAGGTCTGGAGAACAAACCAGAGTATCCTGGAGGATTTCTAGCTGTCCTGTGAAATGCTGTGAGAAGGATAGAATTCATGAGGGATTATTCCGAGTGCAAGCTCCTCAGTTTCATTCACATCCATGCAAAGCATGTGAGATGGGCAAACATTACCCTTTATTTATGACTTGCAGGTATCAGTCCCGAATGCTGTTGCAAAGAGAACTTTCCTAACCAATCCCTTCGACTATGTGTCTCATTTCGTACTTCTCCACAACTCTCCCTTTCTGTCAAGCAGTAAATATACTTGTTATTCATCCTCACTTTCGTGCATGACATATCTTACCCTTATGTATTATCTCTCATTAAGATGTTGCTCCTGCTTCTTTCCTGCCCAAGGCAGCAGCTGCCAATACCTTTGCCTTATTAACACTGCAAACACTTCCCCGTCTTTTCCCATGCTGCCTTTCATGCTTGAATAAACTTCCTGTAAAAATTCACAACCCCCCTCATTATCTTCCTTCAAATCCCTTTTAAAAACCCTCCTAGGCTATACCCACAAGAAACCCCTTAATAGGAGACCACTGGGCATAGAGTCTGCTGCTCCTTGCAATGACTGAGAGCACTTTGGCGTTTTCTCCCATCAGGTGACATAGTTTTTTATTGCCTTCATTTCTTTTCCTGTGTGAGCGGTGGATTTTCGATATTGCCAGGGCTGGGCAGAGCTCCTGCAGACCTTGAGGAGATGCTGCATTATCTCTTGCAGAAGTATTTGCCTCACGGAGAGGCCAGAGGAACCTCTCCTGGGCAGCATGAGAGCCTAAAATAGAGTAGCAGCCCAGAAGGATGGCACGCGTTCTCCTTCTTCGAGCCAGGACAAAAGCGTCTAGATTTGTTTTTTCCCTTGCCAAGTTAAAACTCAATTTCAGCGGTTTCCAGCTTTTCGTTTCCACACAGCTGTTACAATTAGGACCTGGGCCCTCCAAACTCCTGACGAAGCTTTCGTGTAAGCGTTCGTGATGCCGGTGCAGCAATGTTACGCCGTGTGACGAGCGTCCAGCAAGCCGTGTGGGCAACACCGACCAGCGGACAGACTTTCCAAGGATGCAGGCGTCTATTTGAGCAAGCTCTCGGGCACATCAAACTGTCACGTAAGATTTCCGTGATGAGCTGGCACGAAATTCAAATTATGGGCAACTATTGCTTTCCACTCTGCTGACAATTTATTGGGAATCGCACTGAGTCTCTGCTGCAGGCCACCTCTTTAGCTTAACGTGACCTGACAGGCAGTACCCAGCGTTGTGCGTCACAGCACAAAACATGACACAGTGCATCTGAAGACAGAAAGGGGCGATCCTGGGGATAGAAATACTTTTTAAAGGTTTTACGGGGAAAGAGGAGCCTTTATTCACAAAAGCTCAGGATGGAGGTATTTGGCTTTGATTCCTCTCATATCCTCAGGAAACTGGTGATATGCTTCTAGTGTAAAAACTACCACTACTACCATCCTCCACCATGGATGATGATGCTTGGGACAGCAGGACATTCAATCACCAAAGCCCTTGCTTGCCTTGTGGCAGTACATTGACACCCTGTGTCTGAGTGGCAATTCCTGGTGCATTACACACCGAGCGCTCCGCAAGAGCAGCAATTCTCAACCTGGGTTCATATGCCTTTCAAATTGAAAAGCACCTCCAGCCCTTTCTTCTGCAATACAAATGTAAATTACACTTAAACTCTTCTTCCTAATTTAATTTGGAAATATAAATCTCAGCCTTCTCCCCAGGTGATGAGAACTGCATGTGCTGTGTCAGGAAAAGACCGTGCCCAGAAAGTTAGTTTGGCACAACTGCCTTCTTTGTGTATGAAATACCTAACCGCATTCCAGACCTCATTATAATTTATCTTGCTCTTCCCTTCTCTGCTCCTTTTCCCCTATATATTAGGTCCTACGCAGACTACACACTCATAAAGCTTAACATGCGAATAGAACTTTTCACTTTTACAGCACGTTTCAAATTAGATCAAACAATAAGAAACCTCGCTGACACTGCCCAATGTCTCAGCCAGCTTGGGTCGTCCCAGAAGGTCCATGCCTGCAAATACCGCATTTCTGTAGACCCAGTAGCAAATCATTAAAGCACATAGACATGCAAATGTGAGTTGGCCTCCCTGAACCTGGCAGGGGCAAGCACACCAGCTGCATTCGCAGCATCGGAAGCAGTTGCATTGCATAGCGAGTAGATACTTTGGAGCGGCCCCATTCGAAATGATCCAGAAAAGCCACAGCCCTCTGCCTCACCCCTGTGCGAATAAAGGATCTCACCGGAGAGAACCGGTGTGGCTTTTCTGATTTCCCCGCCGCACCATATGGGTTGTGTCAATAGAAGGCCACTGCGTTTTTCTGGCCGAGGAACTGCCAGCAGTTCGGTGGGTGGTGAGCACAGGCTGCCGGTGTAATTACGGCGGGGGAAAGTGCAGCAGCAAGTGGCCTTGCGTGCAAAAGGCTGCAGGGCTGTAAGAGGGGCGGAGGGCTCTACAGTTTAGCAGCTGTGCTGCTCTGTCTGTGCAGAAAGTTAAGCAGTAGCCGACAGGACCAGAGCTGTTGGCTCCTGATCAGCTCAGTTCAAAAGCAGAGTCGCAGTAAAGTTATAAGAGAATGCAGAGGCATCGTTCCGACAGAGTGGAATTAAGGTTTTATGTGGATTTACATTCATTTACCAATTTCTGATTTTCAAGACGCTGCTTTTCCTGAATTGGAAAGTGCCATCAACCAACCTTAGCTCTTCACTTTGCAATTCAATCCCTCCTTCTCTCTGGTGGGAATGAAAGCATTATTTGTTAAGAGTTAGGATTATATAGGGAGCTGTAATTGCCATCCGTATTTTCTGTTCATGTTACGGCATGGATGAGAGGTCCATGTAATTTCCAAGTGTTTTCCACCCTCTTCTGTTTATACTCTACCGATAGTGAAGCAGGTACCACAATCTATCGCCAGACCAGTTTCTCCAGTGCAGTGTTGGAAAGTCCTGCCTGTTTTACTGTAAGGAGGTAATGGTAACTCTTGGAGTACTTGATGCAGCTCCCTACCTGCCCCCCTCTTGCCCGACCCCCCCATCCCTGACCCCGAGAGCTGGCTCATCCCCAACCAGAGCAGTTCAGCTGGTGCCAAGAGCAGCGCTCCCTTTTCCTTCCTAACAGGGATGTGCGATAGCTAGGGTGAATGCTGGGTGATTAAGGCTCTAATTAGAAACGCGGTGCAGTTGATCACGTGCGTAGGAAGGAAATAAGAAGTATTCTTCCCTGGAGGAGTGTGGGTAGGGGCTGTACGCTGGGCAATTCTGCTTTCGACAGCTCCAGTGTCGGATAAGCTCTGCCCGTTGTGGTGTACAGTACCTGGCCTTTAAACAGACAGGGTTTTTTGGAGGTACGTGGTGTGCCACCTTTGAGCGAGCTGAGCGAGAAGAGCCCATGTCAACCGATGCGACTGCTGCAAGCGGTAGGACATTTCCCCCCCCCACCCCCGTGAGGGACTGAAAGGGTTAATGTCTCAAACATTGTGGTGGGGCAAGTTCTGCTTAACGAGGAACCCTGCGTAGCAAGGAACCCCGGGTGAAAAGCGGCCGACCAGCACCACCAGCAACAGGAGGGGGAGGCTGGGCTGGAGGGTGCGCAGCTCCTGCTCTGATATCGCCGTTCTGATGTGCCGAGCGGGGCAGCTCGCCGTGCAGGGAGGGGGAAGGTACTCCCCAAACCACCCCGAAGACCACGGACCCATTTCCCAAAGGCTCCCAAACTGCTCATGGCACCTAATTAGCCTAACGAGTTCGAGGGCCCGCCCGAAGGAGGGGCAAGGATGATAAAAGGACACGAACTGAAGCCCCAGGTGTGCAAGCCCACCAGAACCAGACCACTTGGCTGACTGGACCCAGGACTGGTGAAATCTTCCTCTTCTTTCTCTCTTTCTCTTTTTTTTTCAATAATCCCTACACCTCATCCCTTAGACATAAACCTCCGACCAAGTTTGGGACTAAGAGCGGATCCAACCTCCGCCAGGCTCCTCTTCGAGAAGGAGTCTAGAAAGCGGGGGGGTCTGCTCTGAACCTCCTGACCCAACGGGAGGGCTCGCCTTATCGTCTGCCCTGACCTGATTCCCAGATAAGCAACGCCTGTAGTGTATGTTTGGTGATGTAGGGTTAGTGCATGTTACACTATTTACTGATGTAGTTTCATGCCGATTTTTGTGGTGAGCATACCAATTTTTGTGGTGAGCTTGCCAATCCTTCTTGTGAGTGAATAAAAGTTGAGTTTTATGACTTAAAGGATCCCTGGTGTCGTTTCACCTTAATCCTGACCTGGGAATCAGCAAACCTGCGTCATCGTCCTGAGAAATTGGGACGTGACACCCTGTTCATCTCAGTCTCAGTCCCTCTCGCAGCATCCTCTTGCCCCTGTAACCTCTGCCTGTGACAGCTGTGACATTTGGGCATCTCTAACGTTTGCCTCATTTCAGGCTGCTGGGGTTGGCGGAGGCTTCAGAGTGCAACTTGGCTCCTGCACACATGGGAAAGGCTTTTCCAGCTCTAAGTCTGTGGGGCTACAAGGATGGGGCTCAGGGACCTTCCGAGGGTGGGGACACATCCAGCACACCCAGAGGACACAGGAATGGGCAATGTGATGTGGCTGTGCTTTTCCAAGTCCAGCTCACAAAAGGGAACAGAAACCTCCTCGGGATTCAAGGGCACTGAGGTCCCAGATCATGCAAGAAAACCCCATCCTTCAGCTCATCTGTTAGAGGAAAATAGAGCATGAAAGTTGCTATACCGTTATTCTTCCTACCTTGCTTGGCTACCTACCCTCACATCATTTTTAACCTCTTCTTACCCTTATCTGCACCTCTGTCCTTTATGTGTGTCCTCTGATCTCTCCTACCTCTCACACCTCCCATTTCCTCCCTGTCTCCACCCCAAATCCCCTTCCCTAATGCAAACATTTGCATGTGTCTGTCACTTTCTCTTTGAAAATACTTCTAAGCATCTTCTGTTCTTCGCGGATCACGTCTCCCCAAGACAAAAATTCTACAATAAAACCCCTTTTGACAGAGTCAGGCGGCAGCAACATTCATTTTTTTCTTTTCCAGCTCCTGCCAGCTCTCCGATCTGAGCTGACACTGACTGGGTGTAGGTCAGATTTGGTGGCTACTGTGTGTTCCCCCAAGCTACCCAGTGGATGTGAAATCTGGCAGGCTAGACAGCCTTTCAGCTACTTGGCCTACACATGCACTATGCAATTTTTTTGGTCTATGAGCATTAGGTTCTATCTTTATCTCTGTGCGGAGCTTAACTCTTCACTGGATGCTGCTGGGAATGGTGCTGTCTTCAGGTGTAGCGGAGATGCCGTTAACCGAAGTAATTGTTGTTTGATCCCATTGTGTGGGAAGTGCAAGAGTTCAAGGAAGCCTCCCCGAGATGACGGGGCTGTCATGGTAACAGATGGAAAGGATGATGTCTGACCGCCTAATCATGCAGCGCACGGGGTAAGGAATGAGCGGTGCCGTACTGCACAGCGCGGCACCGTCCCGTGCCGCTGCGACGACGAGCATCTGCAGCGAGTGACGCTGACGATACTAAATGAGAAGGGGAATAAATGTGAAGGGATGGGGAATAGATACTGGAAATCCTTAGGAAAGATTATCCCGAAGAACACTAATATTCACCTGGCAGGGTGGAAATCTTAACAAAGACAGCAATTATGTCTTGAGAAGAATTCGGGCATCTTCACATAGAAACCTCTGGGAAAATAGTGGCCCAAGGGTAGATGAATGCAGTTCCCTGGCCTTTCCTTAAGTTTCTCAATTACTACTATAAAGATATCTTAATCTTAAAGTAATCAGATACAATTTTACCATTTTAAATAATTCTAAATAAAGCAAAAATGATTTCTGTTGGCTACTGTCCAAAAGACAGTCAGTGTTTTTCGCATTTGCTGGCCTAAAAACCCCAGCTCATTTCTGGATTTTCTAGCATTTCCTGGGCATCCAAACTCCAATTAGTCTGTCTCATGCTACACTGACACAGCCTGACTGCTGTGTTACTGTATGCTAAACTGATATTTATTCTTATCCTAATCTACCTGTGAAAGCTATATGATATCTAAACCATCTGTGTCTGTCTGTTCTTGCATGCTTAAATGTTATTCTTCGGCCTGCTCAAGAAAGCTGCAATTAAAGGGTGGCTCTGTACCACTGAGCTACCAGACCACTTTGGACATTATCACAACCTGTTTGAGATGGGTCGGTATGAGCAGGACAGTGTGGCGGTCTGTCAACCTGTCGCTGCTTTCAGCTATGCTCTAACATCTCCACATGGTGCTCAAACCCTTCCTCGTACAGCCCACAGGTAAACTAAATGAACACCTGAGCACTCTGAATACTGACTTTTAAACAGAAGAGATTGTCCCCCTTAACTTGGTTGATGCATCTTGCCTATCTCTTGTAACTGGTATTTTGCCATAGTGGTACCAGTTAGGCTTAGTTGGTGAGCTGTGTTAGGACTTGTGAGCTTCTGGAGATCCTTTCGCTGTAGTGGCTGTGGTTCAAATGAAGGTGCTGACTTTGGGGTGGATTTACCATCCCCATGGAAAGGCAAAAGCTTGTGATGAAGTTAAAATCAGTGGAGTAAAATGGGCAGATAACACTGACGCATCAGAGGGTATCTGGAGCCAATGTCAACGGAGTTCGTTCTTTAAGTGGGGTGCTTGAGTGGGAACATCTGTTGCCCAAGGCACAGCCTTAGGATAAACCACCAGCTTTACTGGTCTGGAAAGAATATTTAGAGACTATGCCCAGGCCTTTCCCAACCTGTTAAGTTAGTTCAAATTAAGCCAATTAACTCAAGCAATAAAATCTGAGGTAGATGCACTCAGTATTCCTGACTGTTGAGGAAAATGGAATGAAATAAAAAACTTAATTATTTTACCTCTTAGAAGTTAAGCAAAATAAATCCTACTTTATAGCTTTTTCAAACTAGATAATAGCAGATAATAAGAGCTATGGGACAGCAGACCTGATGATGAATGTCATCAATAAAACCCCAAATAACAGGCCAAAACCTCCTTCTCTGCATGTCAAAATGGTTTGGGTTTGTGTGGTGGGATTTTGGTAGCAGGGGTGGCTCCTGTGAGAAGCTGCTAGAAGCTTCCCCGGCTCCGAGTCTGACCCACCTCTGGCCAAGGCTGAGCCCATCAGCGACGGTGGTAGCACCTCTGGGATAACATATTTAATGGGAATGTGAGCAAACCCCCTGTGCAGACAGCAAGGTTGGTGAAGAAGGAAGGGGAGGAGGTGCGCCAGAGGAGCAGACGCCCCAGCAGCCCGCGGTGAGGCGGCAGGCTGTCCCCCCCCAGCCCATGGAGGGGAGCAGGGAAGCAGATGCCCACCTGCAGCCCATAGAGGAGCCCACGCCGGAGCAGGTGGATGCCCCCCAAGATGGCCGGGACTCCATGGGAAAGCCCACGCTGGAGCAGTCTGTGCCTGAAGGACTGCAGCCCGTGGGAAGGACCCACGTTGGAGAAGTTCATGGAAGACTGTCTCCCGTGGGAGGGAACCCCACGTTGGAGCAGAGGAAGAGTGTGAGGAGTCCTCCCCCTGAAGAGGAAGGGCGATGAACTGACCCCAACCCCCATTCCCCATCCTCCTGTACCAGTGGGGGAGGAGGTGGAGAGAACTGGGAGTGGAGTTGAGCTGGGAAGGAGGGAGGGGTGGGGGAAGGGGGCTTAGGATTTGGTTTTACTGCTCATTATCTTTGTTTTGATTTGATTGGTAGTAAATTAAACTCCCCAAGGTGAGTCGGTTTTTTGCCTGTGACCATAACTGGTGAGTGATCCCTACCTGTCCTTGTCTCAACCCACGAGTGTTTCTTTATACTTTCTCCTTCCCATCTCACCGGGGCTGGGGGGAGCAGTGAGTGAGTGGCTTTGTGGTGCTTTGTTACCGGCTGAGCTTAAACCAGGACACAAAAAAGTAAAAAGTTTCTTTATCAAACTTATTACTGTGCAAGGGCTGTGCATAACTCAGGTGCAAGATAGGGGAGACAAAGAATCATATTCCTGAGCAAACTTAAAATACTCTAAAATGAATTCCCTATTTATCCTTATCAGTTTATAATCTCATTTTCACAATCTTGATCTGTGTAATTATGAATAAAAGGGTGGATGATTGAACATAACTTTCAGACCAAAGTCTGAGTGTGATGTTGCTGACAGTGAGGTACTTTCTTCTACAGCTGGCTGGAGCGTTCAGCTCCGGATTAAGCAATATCACCGTGTTGTCGCATTGGCTGGTTTTGAGGAAGAGAAGGACCTTCAGCTCCCTCTGAACTCAGTGGGAGGAAATTAGTAACTGTGGGCTGTGTTTCAGGGCAGAGCCCGACTTTCAGGGTTGGATGCCTGCTGCTCCCCATTATTTTGTGTGCTTCTTACACATATGAGAAAACACTGAAATTAAAGCCAGCACCCAATGAGTGTGCACTGGGTGAAATTGCTTGGGAGTGTCACTTTAGCAGATGGTTTAAGGATAGCAATTTTGTCTGTTAAAATAAAGCAGTTCCCACTTCTTCTTTCACTGCCTTCTCTCTTCACCTGTGGCTCAAGTTTTTATTATTTTATCCTGTTCTTTTGCATCCGTACCATTTTTCTTCTCTTTACCTCCTTCTCCCCTCATGCCTCATTCCTTGTTCTTCATTATTTTCTTCGCTCTTCTCCTTTTTCTTGATTTACAGTTCTCCTTTGGTTGTCACACATACCATTTCACTACCTTTGTGCCCTGTAGCTCACTTCCAGGTCACCTGTGCCTTTCCACTGCACATCTCTTCCCTTGTGATGCTCCACCTTCTCTTTTTTTTGTCCACAGGACAGTAATGGACATCACCCACCATCTCCCTCTGCGTGAAGGTCTCCAGGAGACATGTTAGATGAAATAGGGGCATACAAAGGAACGTGGGATCCTCCTTTGCTTGCTGGTCAGTCAACCAGCTACTCCGGTGGGATGGAGATGGGCAGGCAGAGTGACCAGGAGGACGCCAGCTCAGAAAGCTCTCCTCGGGCCATCCCTGGAGACTGGGAAGCAGTGCTGTCTGTTTCTCTCTCTTTCTATATTCTCCTGTAAGCATCTGCTCTTGGCCGCTGTCAGAGGTAATGAGCTGGATGGCCCTTTGGTCGGTCCTAGCAAGGCCAGCCTCGGGGCTGCCTGCGAGCTGGCGATGGAGCTGTGCTGTCAAGAGTGCTCAGGCGAGGGCACCGTCCTCCACTGGAGGGGTCTCGAGCTTTCAGGAATCATGTCACTTCTTCCTCAGTGGCAGAAGGTGTCAAATTCTGACCACCTGGGGATTTGCACAAGCATTTCGGCCGCAGACATACAGGCAAAGTTCTGTGTGGATGGCTGAGTCTTGCAGCTCTTGTCAGACTAGAGGGACGATTCTGCCTGCCCGCAAAGAAATAATAGAAAAGGAAAAAGCAAAGCGAATAGCACAATCCTATAATGTGATTCCAAACTCAATCTCTCTCTGCTTGTGCTTGCCGATCACTTGCAAGACACTTTCCCCATCAGCAGCCCTAGTCCTGGGCTCAGATGTGCTAAGTCACTTTGCTCAGGGCTGATCAGCCCCAGCAGCGACGGGCAGGCGACAGCAACGCCGCGTTCAGCTCGGTGATCAGAGACAGACGAAGATGCATGCGGTGCTGCGCTTTTGGGTTACTTAAGTCTTGTCGGAGCACTATGAAATACTTGGCTTCTTCATTCACGTCGGCTTCTCCTGGCCCTGGGCGTCACAGATGTGTCGCTGGTTATGGTGCGGCATGTATAACTGTGTCTTGTTACAGGAGGGTGCACGGACAGTGAAGCTGCAGGTCATGGATGCAAACATGTGAGGCTGTACGGTATCAGCTGATGAACCAGTGCATGTAACAAGAAAGCAGCAGCAGAAAAATTAGGAAATTAGATATGCTGGCTATTATTTTAAAGGAAACCCATGGTATATTAGAAGGAAAATATTAAATTTACCAAATTTTGGTTCTAAGCTACTAAAGCCCATCCTGACCGCATTTTAAATGCTGCCCAAAGCAACCTTCGGTGAATGTTGAACTATCCGCAAAAGAGACAGCCACACAGCCAGCGGCAGGCTCCTTGATCCCCAAGAAGGATACCACTATAGACCCATCCCTTTTTGGCAAAAAATCAGGTACCAGGAGTAATGCGGCAAGCAGGCTGTGACAGCAACCCTTCTTCTGACTGCTGGCTCCCGCCGTCAGGTCTGCTTTGGCTGGCCACTGCCTGCTGCAACCTCCACGTGGCCCCCTCCGATCTTTCTGGTTTGCAATGAGACATAGAGACAAAAGCAGCTTGTGACACCCCAGTTGGCTCATTCATTGACAGTCTTCTTCTGGTCAGTCGGTGCATGTCTTCCTTTTGAGGAATGGCACCATGGGTCCATGGGCCATCCAATTTTTCCCACAGCTGTCCAGACTTTATTTTGAGGTGCCTCCACTGGTGGGGAGGTTTTCTTGCCTGTCCTCTGATTGTGCAGAGCTATGGTCATCTTCACATGCCCTCCATTACCTTGCTGATTACCAGCACCTGAGTTTGGGCTTGGGAACTATGTGCGGAATAGAAGATGTAGGAACTGGACTTCATTGCAAAAGGCATTTTTTTTTCTAATTACTTCTTTTAATCCATAGATTCTGGCCAAGTGTTTAGTCTAGAGACTAGAACTGGTTTACTTCCAGAGGTAAGACAAACACTGGGTACTGAAAAATAAGCTTATAGGCACCGCAGCGATAATCTGATTTTAGAATTCAGCAGTCATCATTTTCTCTACACTGAGAATGATAGACAGGTAAGAAAATAGCTTGACTGTAGCTCTATTCCAGCTGGCAGAAAGGATTCACTTACCCTCAACAGGAATTTCCAATAAATCTATATTTAGTATCCTTCATAGTCTATCACTTGATGAAATTACTTTCGTTCATGAATGTGCAATAAAGTCTGACAGTGATATATGTAAGGACATTAAATTTTCAATGGCCATGTTATGAACAAAGGTGATCTAACAAAAAATAATATACTTTAAGGAGCAGACAGCAGGGTTCTGTCTCTGATCTCATTGACAAGGCTTAACAGTGGTAGACCTCTCTTTACATTAGTAAAATCATTCATTTATATGGATATATGGGAGAGGAGCTCTTTCTTCTACAGGTCTGCTTCTCCTCTCCCACACATCCGTTCAAATGGATGATTTTACTAATGTAAAGTATATTATTTTTTGTTAGATCACCTTTGTTCATGAGGTCTAGTTCAGTGTAAAGCCAGAGATAGAAATTCGTTAATGAAAAAAGAGAACCAATTATGTGTGTGACACAGGCTGAAAAAACTATTATTATCCCACCCAGAAAAAATATTCCCCTCAGCAGACTATGATTTCCCCTATGCCATTTCCCATTTATGTTTGGAAAGCTAAAATTGTGCTGTTTCTCATACAGAGGAAAATATTCATGCTGGTAGTCAAGTCTCTGTGGGTTCCTGATGGTTATTATCTACTCCTCTGACACGGTTAAAGATCCAGTTCTATTTTTAGAGGTAAGAAAAAGACTAGTGTTTGCTTGAGGATTATGGTTTAAAGTGATCGATGTGCTCATATGTGTTTTCTTATGACTGGGTACTTTGCATATTCTTTTATTGTCTCCACTTTACTGGGAAAGCTGACTGTCCTTGCATGGCTCTTTGCTTTTCTCTCTCCCTTTTAATTGTGTGTGTTTATTGGATTTCATTTCTGGAGGACCCCTTACAGAAAGGGTTTTTGTATCCTAGTTAAAAGGTGCTGCCCTTTTATCACTTGACTATGGCTGAAATCCAATTTGAGCCCTCCTGTGTGCCACTCTTTATTTATGGTATCATTACAGTTTGTTTCAGAAGAGCAAACCCTCCGCAAAGCTTTCAGGATACTTATCTAGCAAACACTGTCACTTAGCTACGGCTGGAGTCCAATCTGATGCCTTAAATTCTAGCCTCACATAAAGATAATGCTTTTAATCAGAAAAGTGAGACAAGTTGTAAGAGCTTGTTCACAGTATCTGTCAGCAGGGAGCTGCAGTGAAATCAGGACAAAGCCTAAGTCTTTGTTTCCAAAGATGTTTGTTTCTTGAGCTACGAAGGCTTATTAACAGCAGGACTAGATAAATGCAAGGAGAAGCAGGGCGAGCCTGCGCTGCTCTAGCTCGCACTTAGTAACTGCTACGCCTGTGCTCCCACCCACCAGAAAATACGAGGTAGTGGGGCCTCAGCTGTAGAGAAGCAAGTGGCGAAAGCGTGGACGGAGGTGGGTGCTGCGGAGGTGCTGATGCGGTACCGACCCGCTCTCTAGCAGTGGTTTGGGCGGCTGTGTTGCAGGTTTGCTATGGAAGAGGTGGAAGCTGATGGGCCAAAAAAGCTCATATAAAGTGTTGGAGCATCTAGGGTCATCAGCTGTTGTGGGGATTACGGGCCAAATTGTTTTTTCTCTTCTTGGAGGCCACCACTACATTTTTGCAGAAAAGGTGTCAGTTGAGGGAATTTGGAAATAGTTGATTAACCTGGCCTGCTGACTGCCTTCCAATTGCATCTGACATTTCTAATGTGATATTCCTGGTTCACTTTCAACACTTCCTCTTCTATAAAGAACCAAATAAGAACAGACAGAATTGCTCATTGCATTAATGCAGGAGGTGATTTACATATATGAGTGTAAATTCCCGACTGGTACAGATCAGCCAATTTTGAGCTGTGGTAATTTCTACAAACTCGGAGTGGTATACTTGTGATGTATGAAAAAAAATTATTTTCTTGAAAATAAACAGCCCAATACCGAACCCAAATCTCTGAAGTAAATATAAAAGCCTAGTAACATTCATAAGCTTGAAGAAATGCTACTGGATTTAAACATTTCCTTATCGTCTCTCTATTAGTGAGTGTAGAGGGAAGCACCATCCTTACAGTTTAAAAGAAGCAACATTCTGGGACAAGATAAAGAAAATTTTAGCAGTTATAGCTTTAAATATAAAAGATTTCATTGATCTTAGAGCCTAGTTTTAGCTTTCTATAAAAATATAAATATTAATTGGCTTTGAATAAAAGACAAATCAAAAGACATGCTATTCCTAAAACCCAGCTAGGTTTTAGGTATGTTTTCAGCAGCGTGCATCTAAAATAACAATTCTTACGTGAACTACCCATAATGATTAAAATACATTTCTGAACCTCGCTGCCTTAATCTTCACAGTAGTTTTTAGTGATATGGAGAAACAGCAGAAGTCCTTATGACCCATATCTCATTAAGGACACTCCGTTTTTAAGACCTTGTGCATTCAAAGTTTACACCCTGCTCAGATGCAAGGAGCTGGAGTTTTTAATGTCAGCTGGAACTGGAACTCTGTTCTATACCTACACTAAGTAAAAAAATCTCTGCAGAAGACAATATCAAGTCCAAATGAGACCGGTAAGCACCTCACCCCTAATCACAAGAACAGTGTTTAGTGGAAAATGCCCCTCTCACAGCAGGACTGGTAAACGATGTGAAAACAGTGAAGCAGGGCAGGAGTCGCAGATACAGCTTTTCAAAAACCCCATTTCTGGTCAAGGCATTGAGGCACTGTGTGCTCAGGCCTCTCCTTGGGAGTTTGCATGAGGCTGAGCCTGAAAAGCAGTGATATGGCTCTTGGTCCACATCTGCATGAGAGGTAGAAATTGAACTGAAGGTGTGAAGACACAGGAAAATTCATAGCATGCCTGGATGCTCTCACTCAGGAGTTTTAAGTGGCTGTAGATCTCTGTAGTTTATGCCTTGGAGAATTAAATTATAGTGAATTAAAGCCTATGCTGCACAACCTCAGGTGATTCATGTTGGGAAGATTTAACCGATTAGCAGTCTGTTCCTTCCTCTAGCTGGAGACTTCTTCCAGCAGGGTCATAACTTGGCCTGCCTTCATCCTCCGCAGTGCTGCAGTTATCACTCTGTCTTACTAATTGCTTGCACAATCAATTGCAGTTTGGATTAACTCTCGAGGTGATGAACTGTGGCACTAGGAATTAGACCTTCCCCATCTCCTGCGCTCTTGCTTTGGTAATAGGAATAAGCAGGGAGGACAGGCAGGTGGAAAAGGCAGTGTCCTCTGTCACGCCAGCTAAATCTTGCAAAGCCTATGTGTTAGGACCCTGAAGCCATCTTAGCATCTTCTTGCAGATTGAATGTGCTTTGAATTATGTGCATCGCCTCCTGCCTGCAGCAGGTTTGCCTTGATCTTCTTGAGCATGTCTGTCTGTAAACAGGCCCCAAAAAAGGGGCTTCTGCCCTCCCGAGGCAAACAGGAGGGGGTGGATGGCTGTCTGGTCCTGACACCTAGGGTTACCCCAGGAACAGTCATGTGGGAACGAAAAGGCACTTTTTCTCGTTACGTTGCCTGGTTTTCTTGCTGCAGGCATAAGCTTGAGACTGTTGCTATAGGCAGGGATGCTGAGTGACAAAAGGTCTGTAGTACCCACTCCAAGAAAAAAATATGCCAGCGTGAGGTAGGCGTAGAAGGAGCTGAACCCCACAGGGATGTAAGTTCAGAAGTGGCTGAGCACTGTGTGTTGGAGGAAATCAAATAAAAGGGAAGGAAGGCATGAATAGACTTGTATGTGATGATCCGGAGTGGCTCCCCTGCCTGCAGTGGCAGGAGGAGGGGATGCTGTGGCTGCGGTCCCTTTCTCTGCCTGCTGAGATTGCGCGTGGAGGGACCCGAGCTGGCCACGGCGGGAGGGCTGAGTGGCAGAAGGCAGGACAGCTATCCGCCTCTTCTGCAGGTCAGGAACGCAAAAGCGACAGACTGGAAAGCAAAAAGCAACCATCCCGGACACAAGCCTGCCCTGAGTTAATTCTTATTTGAATTATTAGTTCCAAAGCAAACCCTCCCTTTTTAATGCAACACTTTCCTGTGATGGAGAATTCAATATACCCTTGGTAAATTGGCCCAGTGATTAAGTAGAAACATTGTTTAAAAACTGCACTGGGTTTTGAGGCTCATTTTTTCTTGCTTCAGGTTCCAGCCATTTGATCTTTGATGTGTTTGACTGCTAGGTCACGGACTGAGATCTGCTCAAGTTCTTTTTCCCCAGGTAGGAATTTTTAGGACCTATCCAAGTAACCCCTCAGACCTGATGGGATAAATAGCTTGAGCCCCTGGAATTGGTTGTTCTTAAATGTGCTTTCAAATCCCCCAATCATTCTCAGGAAATTTCTTGGAATCTTTTCTAAGTTTTCAGGGGTTTTTTTGAGTGACAGATGCAGCATTTCCATCACAGATGGGAAAGTCTCATATGCAGAGAAAATCTGAACTCCCTACTTCCATCAATACCCTTTAATTATGCACCTAATGACTACATTTGTCCAGGGCCACAGCGCTGTACTAAGAACTCACACTGAACTGATTATCTGCAAATCTGTCCTGCTGAAGATAATGTTTGTTTACTGTAGAGAGCCAGGGGAAGATTTATCCTGCTGCTGCCTTAAAATGCAAATACCTTTTCTAGGTGGCTCTGCTAAAACCTGCAAGATGCCATTCCCCTCAGTCAGAGAGCCAGGCTCTCTAGCCCAGCTCATATTCTGCAGCGACTTGCTCATGTTTTACCATGTGAAGAGGAGACTGTTTTTTGCAAGTATGACGTGTCCCACACTTGGTCTGCGGGCAGAAAAAAGAATTTAAATAGACTCTTAAGTGCCAAGGGAACAGAGGGAGACACAACACAGCAACTGGCACCACTCTCACTTGATTTCCCACAATGGCTTTGTTATCAGGACTAGATGCACTTGTCAAATTTCCTCTCCCTTGCAGAAAAAAATGAGAAAAGTTGACAACAATACATTCCTGAGGGCTGCACACCCAGAGCTAATCTCTACAGCTCATCCCAAGGCTGCGCAGAACCGCCTGAGGAACACCAGTCTGTGAAAGCAAAATAGCCAGCACGCAGTTTATTTATAACAGCAGCGAGACCCAGAGGAGCAGTGCTTGGGGGAGGGTAGAGCTCTCCGTGTGGGTTCGTATATTAGAGAATGAATATTTAGTCTTTCAGGCCTCTGTTGATGCTGCAAGTGCGCATCGTGATAAGGTGGCTGGCCCAT
Source organism: Buteo buteo (assembly GCF_964188355.1). Lineage (NCBI taxonomy): Eukaryota > Metazoa > Chordata > Aves > Accipitriformes > Accipitridae > Buteo > Buteo buteo. The sequence goes on along the minus strand of NC_134182.1, from coordinate 4,254,859 downwards.
AACCTGAAGGTATGAGAGGAGCGGCAGGTTGTATCCTGGTGGTCATAATGCCTAATATCCTAGGGAAATGAGGTGATTAATGGGGCTGGAAGCACTTCTTACATGCTACAGCAGTGAATTGCAGAAATGGTAGTCAGCAAAACCAGCATGGTTAATAATTTCCGTGTAATGGGTGTGTATGTCACCATGCTGTATGGACGTACCGAAGAACTTTCTGCAGTGAATGTATTTGGGAGGAGGAGGGGACCTCTGGGCTTAAGCATCACCGAACGTAGACTGGAGTCAGGAAGATACAGGAGGAAGTACATTTAAGAAGGATTTTGGGCATCATTCTCCGCACCGTTACTTTTAAGAGTCTCTTAAGAGAGAGAGGGAGCATTTTATACCTGCGTGTGTTGGCACGGCGGAGCTGAGGGTGACAGCACACCCGAGGGGGTGACAGGGGAGCGCACGGAGCGAGAGGGCTGGAAGGAGTTACCTGACTAAAGTGACCCCAAAGATTTTAAACCAGCATACAGATGAGAGTGAATTAAGAGACACTAACACTGCACATTTGCTCTAGTCATATTACTTAACCTCAAGGTTACAGCAACGTAAAGAACCAAAGCACCGAGGTACTTACTTAAAGAAAAGTAATTCTTTAACAGCCTTTCTACCAACACAAGAAGCTCAGGCAATAAACAAGAGGAATTACACATTCCCATTTGTGGAAAGAAATTGGATATCATCAGGAGTAGTGAGAGCTGCTTCGCAGACCAAGGTAGCTGGAGTGCCCAAATACTGGCCAGAGCCTCTGCAGGAACATTAAATTGGGCTGCAGGGCTGTATTTGTATTTTGGGTGCTTGTGGTAGGCTGCGAGGAGGTGTCCTCTGCATCAAAGATGCCATTTGGACCCCAGGGCGATTTATTTCTAAAAGGCTAAGAGCTCTTACATGCTGATGGTCACTGGGCTACATATGGAAGGGCTGGGAGGTGGTGGCTGAATGGAGGAGAAAGAGTGAGGGCGAAAGACCTTTGTAGGTCACCGAGAGCATCCCCTTATAATCTAAGAGAGGTAAGCAGAGGGACTAAGCAGAGGAGGTCAAATTTTGGAGCACATGTACATTCTTTCACTCACACCATAACCTTAGAGTTCTAAAAATGGTAGGTAGTTTTCTGAGAACAAAAGAAAAACCCTTTTTACGTATCATTAAGAAAACCCTGTATTAGATATTATTCTGCTGGATAAGGCGACTTGGTTACTTCAGAAGAAAGGAAAAAGCTTTGTTGAAATGTGAGTGATCAAACCCAATTGCATTTGCTGATCCTAACTGGAAGACAGATGTATCCAGCAATCATCTCTCTACCTTGCTTCCTCTCTGCTCTAAAAAGGGATAATTCTCAAAAGACAAAATCATAATGAGAAAAATAGAAACACCAGAGTACAAACGATAATAGAAAACTCTTCAAGAAAGGTTTATTAAACTTCAAGCCCCTGCAATTCAGCAATGGGGGAATAAAAACAGGCTACATCCTGCTGCAGATTAGAAGTGAGAGTATCGATTATATGTGAAACCAAATACATTTATACACGTTCATGCACGTTCCCATATAGTAAATTGGAATGTGAAGCTCTTAAATTTAACAAAAAAAATTCAGAAAACTGATAAAAGAGGCTAAAGACAGTGCTGAACAGCCTAAACCTCTTCATTTTAAAGGGATTCCTTAAATGTATGAGGAACAGATGAAACCTTAGCATTGGAACTTGGAGAGTCATAGAAAAGGATGATAAAATTATCAGTCTTGATACAAAAAACTAGAATTTTTCTCATAATGGTGCCGTTGGAGCCATGATAGTTTAAAGATTTAGGTAAAGTGAATTCTTCAGGAAGTGATAACATCTTTTATTAGACTTGCTATCAGTGTGATCAAAACTACCCATTAGTCTAATAAAGATACTACCTCTCCCCAAAGCTTTGCCTCAGAATTGTTCAATAGTTGTTTGTTCTGTGGTCAGAAAGAAGCAGAATGATGGTTTTGTGTCTTAGCGTGGTTACAAACACTTTGTCTTCTGTTCTTAATTAGGGAGGATTGAAGGCAACTATTGAAGTTAAACATTTTAAAATCTCAGGACTACAGTGCTTGTATCCAGAAGCATTGAAAGGATTGCCTGAGGAGATTTATGAACTGCTTGCACTGATTTCTAGCAAGTCTTGGAGCATGAGGGCTGAGGGATGCCAGAGCTAATATTATGCCACAATTTAAAAGGGTAAATTGAATGACCTAGCAAATTATAGACCAATTAATCTAGCAACTCTCTGGAGCAGGCATCATGTAAAAATAGAAGAGGATCCATAAGTAATGAATTAAAAATAATAGCAGAAATATTGCTGTAGGTTTATGAAACACCAGTTTGCTCAGCTTAATGATGTCAACACAGTATATTTTGATTTCTGCAAAATAATTGAAATCTGCCATCTTGATGAAAATGTTGGCAATCTGCAAATATCATGGTGGGCCCTTACTTGGTGGATCATATGCCAATTAATCTGCTAAATTGTAAAATGTAACTGTGAATGGAAAACTGTTATCCAAAGGCGGATATGTCTGTTGGCTCTCCACAAGAACTCATTCCAGTACTGCTTTAGCACTTTAGCAACTACCAATCTAGTACTGTTCAGCAATTTTATGAATGATTTGGAATAATCAACATCTGTAGAGCTTGCAGTAGTGGTGAAACTGGTGGAACGGCCAATAATATTGGAGGGAAGGCCAGCAGGCATGCGAGGCGATGTGTCTAGGGAGGAAGCGTGACGGGCGTCTCATTAACTGCGTTGTATCTTCCAATGCCGTAACGCAGAGATCTGCTCAGGGCTTGTAGTGGAAGGCGCGTCGAACGTGTGTGTTAGCCGGGCTGTTGAGGCAGAGGAGGTGGATGCAGTGCTTAGATGTAGAGGGTCGAGGCTGTCAGGAGCGGACGGGGATATGGCAGCAGCTCTCTGTGGAGCAGCAGCGATGTGGTTAACGCCGCACTGCACCCGCTCCTCACCTCCCGACTGTGAAGCACTGAGAAGTTGGCGAGGGTTCAGAGAAGAGTGACTAGATTATGTGCAAGTCTGAAAACGTGCCCTGAAGATAGTAAACCTGCAGTGCAAGTGAGCTTCCAACCAGAAGGGCCCAATCATTCACTGTGCAGACAGCTTTAACTGCCATATTAAACTTTTTTAAAAAGAGAGTTTACAGGTTTTTTTACTGGGCTGTGTCTAGTTTATCCAAGGTAAAGAGGCAAATTGTTCATTGTATATGTCTATCTAGAAGAGAAGATGCTGGTAAAAGCCAGCCCTGTAATGCAACAGGAAAAAAAGAGTAAAAACAGAGCTGGGAGAGATATTCAGGATGGACATAAATACATAAATGCATGATTTTCTTTCCTTTTTTTTTAAAAAAATAGAGAAATAATCACCCATGCAGGCATTTTATGTTGGGGTCACTACGCCGCTTAGACTTTTAACCACACTCAGTTATGTTTCCAGGGGATTCACTGCAAGTGCAACAAAGCTGTATGTTGTAGCATACTCAGATGATGCTGAGGGAGGTTGTCTGTGCCATGCAGACACCACTCTCAGAATTGCCTTCCTGGCCTTAAAATCTTAGAAGCGAGGAATGTCTCACGGGTTTAAATGAGCAGGGGCTTCGGCCTGAAGAGGTTAGTAAGCTCAGTTGGGAAAATAGTGGGAATCTGCTGGAAGGTTTGGGTTTAAGGGCAGTTTAGGGTGTCTGTACAGTGAAGGGCTGGGCTCTTCTGACAAAGCAGTTCATTTGTACTGCTGCTTACACTGACAGAATCACATTAATTGTTTTTTTCCTTCTCCAGAATTTTAATGAACCTGTACAGATTTAACTTTGCCATTATGGGAAGGTGGTTCTTTCTTATGAACACAAGTGCTCAGCTTGGAAATCTCAAACCACCTTTACAATCTCCATCCCTGCAATAAAAGTCTCTGGATGGCAAAAACTGCAGAACACCCGTCTAGCTTTTATGAAATCAAACCCTTAGGCAAAACTCATAAAAAAAAAAAAAAGGCAGTTGGAAAAGAATGATTTTATTTTGAAGTACTTTGTGTTTTGCTGTGTATTAAAATATATTTTGCTTTAATCTATTCCTATATTTGCAAGCAGAATCTAAAAGGAGATAATATCATGCAAGGAGTGCAGTGACCCGATACATTTACTATTACCATATACTTGTAGAAGCCAAATGAAACAAGAGTGTTTTCAATTCCATGTAAATAAATATGTATTTTAATAACAGTTAATGTCAGTTCATAAAGGGAAGCACACTAGGAGAGTTCTTTAAGAGAAGATTACACTCTTGGTGCAAAATCCTTTCCTAGAAAGTGATTGAAAAGAAATATGAACTTACAAAATATCATCTCCAACACAGAAAAGTCTCAGTTCCATTTTGTTCTTTCTCCCTTAGGAAAGTGGAAAGGCATTATTAAGGCATATCAATCAATTTTGGTAGCACCTTTATTGCCTAATATCACTGTGTACATACTGATAATTTCTCCGCATATTGTTTACATAGTACATCTTACCAGTCCCTGCTTCCTCCATGTAAAAGTTATCACAAAGAAGTGCATGTCTTGAATAATGCATGTGCACAAAGTGCTCGGTGATACTTTGACATTATCCACCACCGGCAGAATCCGCAAGAAAGGTAAAGAGAAGGTCCCTTTCGCTCTGGTAGTATAACCCCATAACATTAGTCACAGTCAGTACTCCTCATTGGCTTTCCCTTCAAATTGTACAAGTATCTTTCAGGTGAACTGTGTCATGCAGTGGTGCACGAAGAAAAAACTGCGGGTGTAACTAGAAATTAAAAACCCTGTACTTTATCACAAAGCTCTCTGTCAGGCTCTGGGTTTGGCCAGAGTTCAGTACTGTTTGGATCTTGGGTCTCATGTCCACTCACCACGGACACAGAGTCAAAGTGGAAACTATGAGTGGTTGTCCCAGCATCTCCTCCGCCTCTTACATATCCTTTAGCTCTTATGTCTCCTTCAGCTCTCACATTTATTGCTTACTTTTAGCCTGAAATAGCACGTAGTGAGTCAATGCTGCCATACACGAAGGTGGGACTGCAAGGAACCAGCTTTGTCTTCACAACCGGTCCCTCCCCATCACGGACCACCATGTTTTAGGCACTTTATTATAAATAACCACTGAAAAACTCTTGCATGCACTGTTCCTTTCCTCACCAGCTACAAAACAAACTGAAGAAATGTGGTAAAAGACCAAAACCTCCAAATACAGCATGCCACAGGACAGCTGAGGGCATTTCCAGTGTCCCAGGACTTGTAAAAGTGAGGTTTTAGTTGGAGAAAACAAATGAGGGAAACACACCAGCCGGGCACTTGGGATGGTTTAATATCACTGAATGCACACTACACTATCTCCTGTGGCCAAGCTCTTCTGCTTCAGAAGAAGGCGGAAAAAGCCCAGCCCTTCAGAAGCCATGTTATGTATGTATAAGGAGGAAGAAAAAAGCAAACGAACCCCCCCCCATTGCCTGTCCTAGTACTCTCAGAGATTTGAGGCACGCCTAAGTGCAGAATAAATAAAGTGTGAGCAAGCACTATTAACAAGCAAGCTCCGATCAACTCCCTGCCCTGCAGATATTGACAAATTGGAGGTCTCAGGACTGGTACAGCAATCCTATCTTTTAATCCCTTCTTTATACAATCCCTTCCATAAATTTGTCATCCTAAATAAAAACCAACGGGAGGTCCAAGCTCCCACTATCTTGTATGTAGGCTGTTTCACAGTTTCATTTTTTGGTTAATCAGAACCAGTTTTCCCATTTCCAGTCTAAATTTGTCCGTGGTTCACTTGTATCTCTTTGATTTTGTATCAGTATTATTCTTAACTTAAGCAGTTATTCTGTCCTTGGTATGCAGTTTCAAATCCATTTATAAATAGTCATGATAATGGTGATGTCACCAAGAAAACTCTATGTTCAAAAAATAGAATTGGGACAGCCCACATCTTCTGGCAATGAGCAGTAACCGATGACTGACTGCAACTGCGACTAGTTCTGGAACTTACATTTTTTTGGCTAGTACTGCTGAAACACTCAAGCCACCTCACAATAGATCTCTTTCAAGTTACAAGTGAGAAGATATAAATGGGGCCAAAATTACCATTTCAGAGACCTGGACTCTCTTAGTACACACAATGTAGTATCTGCATTAGCATTTTTGAGCAGAACCAGAGTGAGTTTTGAAATGAGTTTCCCCACCAACCCTCCTTACTCTACTTTTGGTTCCCACTGTGGAGTATTCTTAGACCTCATGGCCTTTTCAGATCAAACCAGAGACATGGACCTAACTTAATCTGTCTGTGAATGTGGGTTCAGCTCTACGCAACCAAACTAGAAATAAATAAAAAGCAAGGGCTGTCCACGTGGGTGTATTGTGGCCCTCTGGTCTTCAGATATCCCTCCCTCCAGCTCCACTCCTCCTGGGCTGTGCTCCATGATAAGCCTTAGATGACCACGGCAAGGGATTTTGAGGATCTGTGCCCCACGTTGGCCATCTGTAAGACAGGGCTAACGCGTGTTTTTTCTTGAGATGATTGCTAGAATTATCGGTGACTTGTGCTGTGTGCTTACAACAGTGAGCACAGCAATTTTTCTGACCTCTTCCTTTCTGTGGCACCAGAAATTTCCCATTGCTGTTAATTAGTAACCAACTGAGCAAAGGAAGGGGGAAAAAAAAAAAAAAAAAAGCCTGGCAATGAATTTACTGAAAAACTATGGTTTTGAAGAAGTAAAATCAATTAAATGTTTGGTTTGAATTTATTAACTGTTTTTGAAATGAAAGGTTTTGTTTTGGTATTTTATATTATTTTTTAAAATTTCCACAATATGTTATTTTTCATTTAAAATTACTACAGATTTTGTTTTAAAATAGAAGACCTGATTATATAACAGAAAACTATATCCAAAGCATTTCATTTTTAGGTCAAATATGACTTTTTTTACTTCATCCAGAATATATATTTTCTAGAGTTTATAATTTTTCAGGTAAAAGTGTAAATATTCTTATCTGACCTGAAACAAATTGCTTTTAAGTTTTCAGATCAATCACTTAATTGAGAAGGGAAAAAATAAAATAAAATCCATTCTTTCCCAAGCTATCCAAGAAAACACTGAAAACAAGCAAAATAAACTGAGAGCGGGATTACTTTTAGCAGAAAAATCCTTGCATAACCTCGATATTCAGCACAAGCCTCCTGTGGTTACACTACATCACTGGAGTGCGGCTTTGAATCCTAGATTTGAATCCTGTCTGCTTTTTCCTCTGAGCTGGCAGAGCATCTCTGCTTGAGACTATGAGATATGCACACTCGGGGAAAGAAGGGTTTGCAGCTTAATGCAACTCCAGCTTGGGTGAGTATCTGTCCTTGCAGGGCAGTCACCATAAACAACCAGGTCTCATACGCAGATGTGCTGAATATATTCACACATTTAAAGCATTCCTCTTAGACTCAGTTAGCGACGTTAATGAACCTTTTTAGCACAGTTTGACAACATTTCCGATTTAAGCCGTTTTCTTTCTTTTTTTTTTTTCTTTCTCTCTTCCTGTGTTGTGAAGCAAAGACAAATACATCAAAATTTCTTTTCTTTTTATAATTGTGGCTTGAAATAATTAAATTCAGTACCTCCCTTCTACCCAGCAGTGAGAAAGACTTTCCATCAGACTCAAAGGCATGTGAAACTCAACTGGATTCTGGTTCCTGACCAGCTCCAGCAGGATTTTCTTTGAGATCTATTAGAGACTGCAAATCTTCAGCAAAAATTGCAAATAGAATAATTTAGCTGCCTCCAGAGCAGCACAAATTTCTGGTGTCAGGATCTCATTGATTTGTTTCAAGATCATTAATAAAAGCCACATGGCAAGTATTCTGGGCCTTCATTTGTCTGAGCTCACATGCAGGAGTTGGTAGAAATAGTCTCGATGCCAGTCCCTGTTAGATATTTGTTATGTACCAGATTCTTTATTTCCTTGGGGTTTTTAGACCCGCAGTGAGCTGAATGTAGAAGGCTGCCCAGGTCTGTAAACTACAGTTTCCCCAACCTGCCTACAGGAATGAACACACTGATTAATTGTAGGGATACAATTAATTAATACAAGATTCAAGGCCATAGAGCATCTGTTCCAATAAAGACAGGCCAGTCACTTCAGAAAAGCGATAATGTAATGTGTAGCAATATTTCAAAACAGACTAGTTTTTCCTGTGACCCTCCAATTAAACAGATGATAAAGAAGAAAGTTTTTTCAAAATCGACCGGGCTCAGTTTACCTGGGGGGAACAGTGCTGGGTGGAACTCAATGGCTCTCGCTGCAATACTGCTTTGTGCCTGCATTAGTTATTTTTGTCCTCATCCTTGAGGCAACAAAACAACTGAGTAGCCTTGAGCTAGCCCTGAGAAGAATATAGTCCTCTAGCAACCTGGAAAGCACTATGTGCATACCTAATAGAAAACTGGATTGTTTTGTCCTGATTTACACTGTGATTTAGGCGATGAGTTGCATAGTTTTGTTCCTTTGTGGGGTTAAGATTAACCCCCTACTCTGATCATGTTGCTAATGTCATACTCTGTATGTTGGTATGATAAATAATATATATCACGAAAGCTTCAATGATAGACGATGTGAGGTAGGATGTCCTTTATTTTCAAGACTTCATTACTCTTACAAGGTCAGTGACGGGAAGGAAATATTAAGGAATAAAATCACATTTGTTAAGAGCACATGAACAAAGCACACTTTATGTTGCAGATATTCCTTTTCTTATTATTTAACAAAATTCAGGCACTCCCATTGGAAGGAGTCTCCAGTCCACTGTAGGAAATGGAGCAAACGGCAGTAATTCCATTTTGCATCCAGATTTTCCTATTACACACACAAGTTCATTCTTCAACAAACATGCATGCTCAATTAACAGTGCTTTAAAGAAGAAATAAATATTTTGCAGGGCAGAGCCTCTGCTCACAGTTCTGTAGACGATAGCTACAACTCTGATGGGAGCAACCAGCCCGTGGAGAGCCCCTTCTTCCCCAGAGACTGACTTCTCCCTTCTGCGGTCATATTTTGCTGCTGCTGGCAATCTGGCAGCACATTTTTCTTGGAGCCTCGTGGTTCATTGTTGTAGATCTGGTGTGTTTGGCAGAAGAGAACTATTCCCCTGGCACCTTTCCCTTCTGGGTGTCAAAAATGCAGTGAAGGGTTGTGTAATTTACTTTGCAGTGTATATCTCCCTTTTGGAACACGTTATTACATTTAAACTAGCAGTGTGGTGGGTGTTTGGGGTTCATGCTGAGCAGAATGCTTGCATACATTCCCTCCCTGAGATTTCACACAAATATGACAACCTTTCCAAGAATAGCTCCAGGAACATGGTGGTGTTTAAAGTTTCATTTTGTGGGGGTTTTGCTGCTGCTGGTTTAATTTTCAGACTTTTCTCAAATTTTTCAAAGAAAGCGTCTCTTCATATCATTATCATTCATAAATAAAGTGTGACCATGCTAGGTTAATATATGACACTTTTAAATTCTTGGTGTTTCACTAGATATAACGGTGGTATAGCTAGCAATTCAGAAATGCTATTCCTTTGATTAATACTTTTTTGAAATATGAACTTGTTTTCTTATTAAAGAAGAATTAATACCATTTTCTCAGTGTAGTCACCATACAGTGCCTGATATCATTAAATCAGTCAAGGGTAAATCTTCAGTGGGCACCACCACTGCAGCCCTTTTAAAGTGTCTGTACGCAAAACTCGTAACCTGGGCATCGACTTTTGTCCAAGGACATACGGAAAATACTTATTTCCCTGGTCGTCCCAAGGCAACTCTAAGATCTTCTTCCTCATGAGGAGGAAGTTAAGCTGTGGAGAATTTTGTTAGAGACACTGAGAGCCTCAGAGAGCCAGCCCCTATACAGGAGTTGTTGTCCCAGTATATCAGACTTGACTTCCCAGTGTACATCATTGTCTTTTTATTGATATACTTAGTCCTTTGGCTTATAAATGAAAAAATCTGGAAACTCATAACAAACCCCTCGAAAGTTTACTGGAAATCTTTACCAATGCACAGAGAGAGAAGTGAATGTGCATCTATTATAGGGCTGGAAATAAATAAACTAATCTGTTTTTCCTTCTAGGTGAAATGCTTATTTGAGAGGGAGGGGAAAGAGCAACAAAATGACATATTTGCAGCAGTAGGTGACAAAAGATATATCAAGACAAATGTCTGCCTTTTTGCTGTGAGTGATTCTCTTCTGTCAGAATCCTGTAAGCATTCACTGCTGTGCGCAGCACTGTCTCCAACTTCTCACCTGGTATTAAATGCATGCTAACTCCTGTCAGCTTCAACAGCACGGACAGTAGAAATGAAATCTGGAGATTTTTTTACATAGCACAGGAGAAACTACAGCCCCAGTCACGGTCAGTGATCTGACTTAGCCCGGTTATGGCTTTTTTTTTCCTCTATGCACCTTTCAGATGCTGTTGACATGCAGAAAGGAGCAAATGCTGATCACTGTGCTTGTACATGGGATAACTTTGGTATCACCTGCCTGTGTTGAGGTCCATCCGATGGTCCAGCAGGGCTGGCTGTGGGTCACGGCCAGCCACGTGAGCATCCCCTGAGGTCCCCTCTCACCCTCCCATGTCAAACTTGAATGTGCCCTGTGGGGAGCCTCCCAGTCCTTTGCTCTCCTCAGACCTCCTGGAGATGCTGGGCACCTTGATGCTTTTATGCAGATGGGACACGGCGTCTCCATCATGCTGAGTTCCTGGCAGTTGTGCAAATTTCTGTGCTACAAGGTGTGATTGCTGCCCTGGCAGCAGAGGAGGTGGAGGCACCGCAAAACTTCGCTCGCGCACCCCATCCTCTCTTGAACGAGCTATGTCCCATGGGTAGGGAGCAGAGGAACAACATGGACAAAGTTACAGGCACTGGGGTGGAAGGAGCCGCCTTCTCCCATCCCCACCTGCCAGCACCCTTGCAGATAAGTTTTCTGCTGTTGTCCTTAAGGAAGGAGTTACTTCTCAGTATAGGCATGATGTAATGCTCCTTTTTTCCACTTCGGAAAGAAAACAGGCATTACAGTCTGTACTTTAATAATATCTATGCAGTTAAATAACTCACTCTGCAGCTGTGTGTGGGAGCCTGTTGCAATGTCAGTCTCGGAGTATCTCATTTTTCAGGCGCAGCGGAGCTGAGGAGGAGACTCCCTGGCACAGGACTGACCTTGGATGGGGGAAGCAGCCAAGAGGCAGCGCCGTGCCGGAGGCTGCTCTGCCCGCTGTTTGCCATCTGGGAGCGATGGCAGAGTCAGGCAAAACCTCCCCTCCCACCAAAAGCATATTGTGAACGGTGGCAGAGCCGAGCATCGTGGCCCTGGCTCCCTGCGATGGCCCTGTCGCATGCGGCTCATTCCTCTCGCCTTGGCCAGAAGCTGCAGCAGGAGGGAGGTGCTGACACCTGCAGTTTGTGCCCTCTGCGGGGCGTTTTGGACATTTCCCGGTAACGAAGGGGGTTGCATCATGGTGGAAGGTGCCTCTTTCCACTACCTTGCAAGCCTGAGGTGCACGAGACATGGGCTGGAAACAGCATCTCTCTGGGTAATGGGCATCTCCGATAAGGCAAAATTTCCCTGGATGTTCATCAGCTTGAAACACTCTCATTAGCGTCAGTGGCACGTTTTCCATACGGCAGGGCATGGGTGAGCTGCCCATGCACCCTGATGTTTCCAACCATGTTGGACATGCCCTTCGGGGTGCCGCTCACCCACCTCTTTGGGACTGTGCACCTCTGCCCTTTATGCACGGATTGCCCCAAGAGCCTGACATTGCCGCGGGGCATGTCCGTCATTTGTACGTCAGCTTTCCTGGCCACAAGCTCTGCTGTATTCCCATAGGAAAAAACGTCTGATTTTTGAGACCATTCAAAAGTTTTCAGTCACTCAGAAACTTCTGTCAGCTCCTGCTGCTCAGCCCTGGTTTTCATGTCCTTCTCCGAGTCCGAGCCGCCAGCATAAAAGCCTATTGTATTGTCACAAAGCAAGACCAGAATTTATTAGTATTTTTATTATTTTGCTAGCACAAAGTGACTGCTGTGAAAGCCCATCACGATAAATTCCTCTGGGAAACGATGGCCCGAACCTGATCAAAGATGTTAGGGAAGCAGAGCGGTGAGCGAGCGCTTCCAGCTGGTGCACGTGTGCCGGGAGTGCCGGCATCCCTGAGGACTGATGTGGAGGAGAACAAGAGGTGCCCAGCAGTGTCCTGACAGTAGCCAGTACACACACAGAGGCGTTACTATGGAAAAGGTTTTTTTTGTTGTGTTTTTTTTTTTTTTTTTTTTTTTTTTTTTTAAAATGCTGTACCTAAAAGCTTTGCAAGGTCAGAAGTTCTCTGGCATAGTAAGCACATTTTCCTGATGTGTGAAAGCATGGGATTTGCTAATCCATAGTATTTTTTCCAGTTGAACTGGTTAGTAAACAAAAACCTCCCTGAAGGTTCATGCTACTTTACTTTCCAAAAAGGAAAAATAAATCAGAGGTCGAAAAGGATCTCTGGCCTGAGCAGCTGCGTAACCAACTAGGTTTTACTTCACAACAATTTCTAATGTGTCAGGACCTTAAGCCTCTGCCAAAAAATTTATACCTTTTGTCCAAAATGGCTCACAGGTCAAGAGAAGCTTGACCGAACTTATAGCGTGTATGTTGCAATGTGAAGACTATTGCTCTCTAAACTGAAAGTAACAAGTCAGTACTGTGTTTTTTTTGTTTTGGTTTGGTTTTTTTTAGTACTATGTGCACATTTTTGTTATGCTATGCTAAAATCTCACATTCTTCTACTAGATAAACCAGAACAAGCTATGGGAGGAATAATTTTGGTCTAAGGGAGGAAGTTTGGAGGAAGAGGACAACAGTTTCTTCACCCTCAGTCGTGGCAAGAGAAAGGGTTAACCGAGCTGTCCAGAAAAAAACTTGGTGAGGCTGCAGGCATGAAAAAGGAGAAAGCAATACTCACTGCTCCGAGAAGAAAGCCTGAAGTCCATTCCTGGCAGATGCATGGGTCGAGTCTAGAAAGCAGAGCAATCAGGTTATAAATAATGTTGAAAGATATGACAGAAACAGCTATTGAGCAGCAGTGGTAGCTAAAGCCATCCCATTCATATGCTAAGCACTGGATGCTGTAGAAATCCAGGACAGCTGCTTTCTACTTTAAGAGGCAAGAGAAGCTTCTGAATTATTAATATGGATAGGTTGAGACTGGATATTCTATGCAACTGCGTGCTAATCCCATTAAAGGGAATGGCTAGGAAACCGTGATAAAGCATCACAAGCACAAAAATAGCAGGTGGTCACAAAACCCTGGTGCAGGGAGAGCGCGGGTGCGTTGCACAAGCTTGCCCTGTTCTCCGGCCCCACCAAACCCAGCTGGGAAGAGCCGGCGAGCAGCGGGGACGGCCCACGGCCAGGTCCCCATCTGCGGATGCTGTGCCCTTCCTCTCTGCCTGCAGGGCTTACCAGGTGGAGAGAAAAAATATGTGCAAAGAGCTAGGGAATGTGAAAAGGGGAAAAAAAATGCACGTTCACAGTAATTGCCCAACAATTGGTATTTCTGCTTTCTGGAGCGGCTGCTTGGTGCTAGGAACTTGGCTGGGCCGCCTGTGGAGCGTGGGGTGAATGCATCCCGCCAGCCTGATTTTTGTGGCCGGAGGCTGCTTAGCAGTGCTTTTTTATCTGGCAGGGCTACTAAAGCACAGCAGCTTTCTTTACTCTGCTTTTGCTCATATTAACTGGCAAATGACAGCCAGTGTCCTGTAAATAATGTGCCAATCAGTTTTCATAATTGCGAGCATCTCTACCTGTCCATCTCAGTCTACCTAAACCTAGCTCTTCTGAAGGGTTTGGTCTTTGGCTGCAAAAGTCCACCCCAAATCAGGACACAAATGCACTCAGGAATCTTTTGAGCTTGGCCAAGGCTTCTCCTTCCATTTTTTTTTCAAAATCTCTCAGAAAAATTGTCCCACCCGTCAGCCTCTTGACCAAGCTCAGGCTTCCTGCCTTGAGCCCCTCAAATCTCCTCTCTAAGCTGTTTGTGTGCTTGAGGGGTGCAGAATATTCCCATCAGAAGCGAAACATCTAGGTTGGTTCAAAGAAATGTAACAGGGAGAGAAAGGGCAGAAACAGAAAAGCACTTAAGCAGAAAGAGAGAAAGGCAACATGTATGCCCTGGGAGGTGGTGAAGAAAAACACAGAAGTGGATTGCAAAAGAGAAATGTGGTGCAAGTTGGTGAGTAAGGAAGGAGGCACGACAAGAAGGAGCTGTAACGATAGCAGAGCAGTAGGCACTGCAAGTGCCGCCTGATCCTTGTAACTGGGTGGACTGGGTGCTTTCTCCTGCTCTGAACAAGTGGATGCTTTAGCTTTTAAAATGCTGCACGTAGAGAATAGGTAGGCTTGGGGCGGGGGGAAAGCAGAGGGTCTAGCTCTCCCACTCCCCAGAAAGCCAGGGTGAGCTCTGGGTACCTGTCAGGCTCAACTTGCTCCTGCAGAGCCCACAGATCACCCTGTTGAGTCATTAATGGTGTTCAAGCACCGTCTTGTTTTTGTGTCCTGGCTCTTAACAGGTAGCAAGGGCAATGCAGTAGCAAAGTACAACGTGTTTATTTCCCCAGCTCCGCCCTTGCTTATCATACACAGTTGCACAAAAAAAATTTTGCATTAGAAGGAAGGACCTGCGTGAAATGGAGAGGAGGGCAGGGACTCCCCAGCCCGCTGTCTGCTCTCCATGCAGCCCCCACTATCTGTTTTGCTTTAACGCCCACGCAGTAGGTGGGACAATATAGGCTCAATTATTTTTACATGCTTTTCTCTGCAAGTTACTCCGATGCGGCGCATGATCAAAGGCAATTCTGCAAAAGCACTGAGGGCTTGCTCTCGGTTTGCAGTGCCTAACACGCTGCCTGGGGAAAGCACGCCTTGCATATACATGTGTTTGTCAGGCCGTGCAGCTCCCATGACCTCCGAGGCGTGAAGAAGAGGCTCGAGTCAGTCCACAGACACTGCCGTGATCGTTGATTTTGACATTATCGCCCAGGGAGCAGCGAAAGATGGGGTCCCGGCATGCCTGTCATCATGCAGCCACAAGGTGGGAAGAGAGTTTAGTCTGCCGCTAGTGGAGATGTTGGGATCCTGCGCAGGCACGGGAAGACCGTGAAAGTGGCAAGTGGGATGCTCATTGCAGACAGGCTTTCTGGTGGTAGGGAGGACTTGGTTAGACATGGGTTGGTTCAGTGAAAACTGGAGGAAAAGTTGGAGATAAAGCCTGGAGGTGATGAGGCAGTGAGACTTGCATTCAGCAATGGTAAAAGCAGTACTTGGTGATGAAACAAGGCAGGATTTTTATTTTTTTTGTGTGTGTGTGTGTGTAAGAATACATAAAAATCCCTGCCAGAAGCAACGGCCAGCCCAACTGCTTGGCTCTTGAGAGGACAGAAGGTTTTGTAGACTCTCTCCTGCCCTCTCGCCACCTTCCAGCCCTTCGACCACCCTCTGCAGAGGAGAGGGTGTTTGCTTGGAGAGGCTGGGAGCTGAGACACCCAACTTCGACACACTTTCCCTTTGCCCAGGCTTTCTTCCTTCTGTTTTTTTCCATGCAGCTAGAGCAGACAGGAGCTCAGGTGCTCCTCTAACTTATTTGCCTCCTTTCTGGGACTTTCAACTCAAAAAAGACTGTGTGGATCCCAGGTAATAGGCAGGAGTTGCCTATCTTTCAGAGAAGAATTTCACCATGCTTTTTTTTTTTTTTAAATAACATGTTGCTCTGGTGCTATTTCGTGATGCAGAGTCTCAGAGCCAAAAGGACACATAAACAAATGTGTGTTAGGAGTGGCTGGGGGCGATGGGGCAGGCTTGGGCAATTTTTCATAGGTGAAAGATAAGCATTCCCTCCTCAACATGCAATTCGCTGCAGTGCAGAGGGCCAGCACAAAACTTACACATCATGTCAGCCCCACTTTAAAGGACATTTATTGTGGAAACAGTCCTTGTGCTGGTTCTCTGAACAGGGTTGAACATTAGTCTTGGTGCAGGGCATTGCTTGCAAGAGGCCCAGCTTTGAAAAATTAAACATTGTTTTTTTTTATGAGCCTCCTCAGTGCAAATCTTTTCACTCCTCTCATAAGAATTATTTGTATAGTCTTATTTTAAGTAAGAGGAACTTAATTCTCCCTGTCTTCCCCCTCCCTCCCTCCTCAACACTGTTTCTTCAGAGTTTGCCAACATTAAAAAAGGGATAAAGCCTTTGAAAGCCTCACGAGGACTCTCTCCTCAGCCACCTCCTTGCTGGCTGAAGAGCACAGGACGTGGAAGATTTTGCCCCGATACCATCTGGTTTCTGGGTGCAGCCTTAAGAAAATCGTTCTACTTCTGACATATGGCAAAAGCTCCTGTTAAGTGCATCTTGTTTTCCTGGATGCTATTCCTCCCTCTCTCCCTTCCTCCCTTCCTCATTTGTGATTCTCCTCACTCTGGTAGCAGTGAGTGCTTCTCCAGGCTTACCCCTCAAAAGCCTTTTTATTCTTGTGGTCTTTTGGGAGGGGGAGAAAACCATGAGGGTAAGATGGGCACCGCTGGGGACTAGCCTTTGCATAAGCAAGTATGAATTAAAATAGGGCAGATGATCATCTTGCCTCATGCAAAACTATAACCCCTTCCTCTAAACAGTTTTCTGAGACTAAAGGGATGCTAAAGCCTCAGGTCTTCAAAGGAGGTCTCCCCGTGAATGTCAATGAATCCTGGCTACCTAATTCCTTAGGTCCCTCTAAAGATCTCTGCCTACGTTCTTCACTACTGTCTACACGCAACTGTCAACCGGAGCTTTGCAAGAGCGAGGAAAGTGTGGAGATATTGCAATAACTCCACGAGCAAAGGAAGCGTGCTTTATGCAAACAGGCTCAGCTCGCTCACAGCCTTAGGCATCGCCATCTGTGTCTGCTAGGCAAGAGGACGCCAGACAGAGCACTGGTGTTGTCTCTCACCTTTTGAAAAAGTAACACGGGATCTTTAATTATGAAAGAAGTAGCCAGAAGCCACTTGGGCTACGATTCACTTGGGACCCTGTGCAGAAAGAAAATAAATGTATTTGTTAATGAATTATTCGTGAAGAGGAAAGAAACTAAAGGATTCCTGGACGGTTATTTTTCAGAAATTAGGTCAGACCTAATTAGTTGCATAATTAGTTGCCTGATTACCTAACAAGTTAACTGTTAGTGGCCTTTTTTAGTTTGTGATGACAAACGCATACATGCATTTTCACAGAAGAGGTCCCATGGTGCTTTACAGACTGCAGCTCTGACACCCTGAGTTCTGGGACATGGCTTAGCGATGGTGATCCTGCCCCGCAATACTATATGTGATGCACAGAGGTTTACCTAATGCAACGAGGAGAGAGACCAAATTGTAATTACGTATGTTGTGATTTGGCTGCCCTTCAAGTGCTCTTTGAGGTCTTTGAGCAACGACGAGGCTGTTCTGAACACAGGTCGCCTGTTTCTTCCCCAATTTCACATGACTTCACAGACGGCCCTCCTCATGGCCAAAAGCAGATCTGCTGGCACTGGTGAACATCAAAACAGGACTAGCACCTACAATCAGGGCAGTCAAAATGGGAGGTCTCTTCCGAGATGTGAGAATGACCTGATTAACACGGGCGCACGAGGGACAGCAAAACCGAGACCACAGGCACTACCGAGTTGGTGCCTTCATTAATGGCAAGCTGTAGGACAGGCACTAAAGCTGAGCACTCGTTACAACGGTGTTAAATGCGTGGAAAAATATTCTGTAGGCAGAGTGTTACCATGAGGTAAACAACACCTTTATGTGAAAAAATAGAATACCGACGCCTCGAAAGCTTTTTCAGTGACTAAAGCGTTTCAGTTGCGACTCTGGAGGAATCACGCGAAAAGATGCCACCGTCCACGGGACGAAGGAAAACCGATACTAAAAGCGGTGGCGTGGGCAGCGGTGGTCATTGAAGGAAGAGGGAACAAGTAGTCCAGGAGAAAGGTAGTGTTGGGTAGCAGAAGAAGCTGAAGTTGCTGGACCGCCCCCCCCAACTTGGTTAATTTAACATGGTTGAAAATGCACTTCCATAGATATGCCACCTCTAGAAAGAAGTCTAGTTCAACTCAACTTTTGCCTAGTCCAGAAAAGTTAGCTCTGCTGAGAAACAGAGTATATTACCGTGGGTACAGCATTGAGCAAAACACTGTTTCCAGTGCTCTTGCTAACTCGGTATTCTGGCACGGCCTTATGCCAGAATGATAGACATACACAGAGACCCCCCCGGTAGACTGAATCTTGTCTTAGTGCAGACCTTGGGGCAGGAATGAAACAAAAAGAAAGGCTTTGGGCTTTTCCTTGATGTGCATTCAGGCAGTTCTTGGAGCATGTGGGGGTCATTTAAAAGCTTCCCTAATTTGGCTGTGTTTTTCTAACTTCTGATGTCCCCGCTTTATCCAGACTGTGTTTCCTTCCCTCCTCCTGCCCCAGCCTTCCCTGAGGGCACTTAGGGATGCCTTATGCCACCGCGGCATCTGTGGGACAAGGTGAAGAGGCAGCTGGCAATGTGGGTAAGGAAAACTCTGAATCATCTATGTAAAAATAAGATTTTTTTTCCCCAACAAGGTCCAGGGAATGTGCAGAAGGCAGGGAGAGGGATCTGTGCATTTCACCCTGATTTATTGAAGTCGGCTGGCTCAAACAGTGACTGTTTTGAAGCAGAATGTTTTAAGCTTGGGAAAGGGCCAGTTATCCTCACAACAGTCACTCAAACAAATAACCAAAATGGGGGATAGAAACTAGGAGGCAACGTGCATCCCAGTACATGGAGAGCAACAAGCAGACTTCTGATCTTCCAACTGCTGATTTCTGAAGAAATATTTCTAAGGGACATGGATTCTGTTCATACACGAAAAAAGCAGGGCACTTCTAAGCACAGGCAGCACGAACCATCATCATGCAAAGGACCAAGATGGGCTAAAGCTGAAGCAATGAAGAGGCAAGAGTATGGACATCCAAGGGGCACATGCCTGTCAATACAGCATAGGCAGAAAAAGATGAAAAAACTGGGAGCATTTAAAGCTAATTAGGCATTTGTAGCTCACAAGCAATACACAGAATTGCAACGCAAAGGTGACTGGTGATGGTGCAGTGTGGAGCCTGGATGGCCCCTTAAGAGAGCTGCTATCCCTTTTTCCGGAGACAGCATATACATGCTATTTATATCAATCTTCTGCTTTTTTTCTTTAACACAGTTCTTTAACAATGAAATAAAAACTTGTGAACTTGAACTTCGTTTTAAGTTTATTTCTCCACAGGATTTTCCCATGCAAATTTCTATCGCTTGTTCCCTGGGAACTATACTGCAGCCAAAATAGCCCCTTTACTGCAGAATTTTAGCACTGGATATTCGGATGACTCAACAGAAAAGCCCATATTACTCAATCCTGCCCTGCAATCTTCCACCCACTCATAAATACAGCGCATTCCCATCTGTGCACTGCTCTCATTGTGATCTTGCTAATTTTTCCTGTTCTTTTTTGGTGCGGGTACAACGTGGTGCAGTTGTCCAGGTTTGGGTAACAAAGATCCAGGTAACACATGGCATAGCCTGCATGAGACAGGAACAAGAAAATACAATATTTTAGTTACAACAAAGTTAAAAGTGAAGCATTCATCAGATGTGTTGGACCTGGAAACTTATTTTTGTCTCGCCCAGCATCATTTCTCCTGGAAAACCAGTGCTTTACAAAAGGTTTTGAATGAACTTGGGGAGGTGGAGGGCAAAGGGTCCTCTGCAGTTCCTTAATGCTTGAAATCCATTCCTGAGTACTTTCATCCCTAATTAAAGGTCACCTACTGGTTTGAGAACAACTGTTAATGAAGACTTTAATTATCCAGATGACAGCTATAAAATCCTACTCCTGTGCTTGAATATTTTAAAGCAACAAGGCCCAGATTTTCAAATATGTGCTTGTAACCAAGTACTTAGACCAAAAACTCACTCTGAAGAAGACTGTGTACGTGCACTTCACATTTGCATACACAATGAGAGATTACACATGCCCATATTAAAGATGCAAATCTGTGAGGAGGTTTGTATGTGCTTACTTGACCGTTTGAACCAGACCCACCTTTCTTTTCTGTTTTTTCATTCAGGGAGGGGGAGGGATGGTTAAATTATTCCTTGAGGATAAATCATTTTGCATTATTAACTCTTCTTAACAATAAAGCTGCATAAATTAACTGTAAGATTATCTGCTGTGTCCTCGGTGGAATGATTAGGAGGGAATCTACAGGAAAAAAATGTGGTCAAATGATTTGAAGACTTGCTAAATGGGATGCAAAGCCTCATCTTGCATTCTTAACAAGCTCAAACACAGACCTGCCTTCTAATGAGCAAACCCTGCTTGGCATATCTGTGCCACCCCAGAGCAATGCTGTAAAGAAAATGGCTTATGGCTCATTTTCTCTACTGAGTCGGGCTTTTTTGCTTTTATTGATGCTTTTGACCAGCCGCTCCCATTACCTTTACCTGTGGTGGCAATTTTTGTGCTGCAGCCTTTAGTCTGCCAAGCCAAAGTGGCCCCATTTCTCACTTACCACCACAAGACCAGATACGTGTTTCTCGGGGAGGTCGGGTATAGGTTCCGCACAAGGTATGTGCCTGAAGGAATGATGCTTCTATCAGGCAGACAAAGAAGTTTTTTATTGTGTCCTCACTGCCAGCACAGTCTCTTTATGTCACCATAAGGGCAAAGACAGTCATAACTCTTTAACTGGGCATTTTCTGGGGCTTGGTGGAGACTGAAAAGGGACACTGTCCTGGGTTCAGCTGGGACAGAGTTAATTTTCACAAGAAGCTGACCCAAACTAGCCAAGGGGATATTCAATACCATATGATGTCATGCTCAGTACATAGACTGGGAGAGCTGGCCAGGGGGGAAGGAGGGATTGCGGCTCGGGAACAGGCTGAGCATCGGGTTCCTGGTGGTGAGCAATTGCATTGTGCATCACTTGCTTTATATATTCTTTTATTAGTATTATTGTTATTATTATTTCTTCTCTCCTTGTGTTGTCCTATTAAGCTGTCCTTATATCAACCCACAAGTTTTTACCTTTTTCTTCCGATTTTCATCCCCACCCCAGTGGGATGGGGAGGAGTGGGTGAGCGGCCACGTGGTGCTGAGGTGCCGGCTGGGGTTAAACCACAACAACCACATAAGGGTAGGGAGGAAAACCAGAAGGTATTACAACATTGTTGACTGTCAGGTGGTTTTTGGAGTGAGCTAGCAATGATGGGCTCCAAGTTAGAACAACTCTAAGGTTTTTCCTGTGAGTCAGAGCTAGGCTTTGACTCGGTTTCCTTGTTACCTGTGTGTGGCTTGTCTCTCGTGTGCACACGTGTGCACACACAGACACACACTTACTTGTCTGAACAGAAGACTCAAGAAAGCAGAGCTCCAAGCCCTGGCTATAAAAAAGAGGGAAAGAAAATTAGAGTGCATCACATAAGAAGGGCCTTTTATATGTATTAAAAAGGAGGAAAAACACCTGTCAAAGTTCTGTCAATGGTTTATATCTTGTTTCATAAGAAATAGGAATTAATAGAAGAGATTGGTTAAAACAAAAACAGGTCAGTGCTACTAAGTTATCGGTTTAAGAGGTTTCAAACATACCTTTCTGTGCTTTGTTAGCTCTCCAGGAGGCTACAGGAGGGTTTTCTTTGCAGAGTCTCTCATCAGCTGAGTTTCATCCGTAGGTCACAGTGACCCGACTGTGGAGGCTGTGCCGCATAAATGGAGCTCTCCAGATAAGCAATAACATTTATTGCATACTTTGTCAGCATATCTCTGGCCATACACTTGTTCTCAAGGTACTTTGTTTTGATATTGGTTTTATTAAAATAGATTTCAGAAAGGAAAATGTAAAATAGTTTAAAGATTACACACATAAACATGTTGTTCAGTGCTGAGAAAATCCACACCAAACACCAGAGGCCTTTTTTTTTACATTACAAGCATGAATAAAATGTATCTTGCATTTTTTTTCTGATATTGCTTTCTTCAAAGAAAAAAATACTGCTTTAAAAAATTGCTATAAAAGGACCAATGTCCAACAAAGGGAAAGATACAGGTCCTATAATGCCCCTCACAATTTGGAAGATGCTTAAAATTAAAAACTAAGGAATAGTGAAAGCCAAGGAGATCTGAGGACTACAAGGAGGAGGTCTTTGTCCTGGCAACCACACGGTCAGCCTCCCAGCTTTGGAGCTGCTGCCACAGCCTGAACAGCTACCGGAGCTCCTGCGCACCAGCGTGGGCAGGATGACACGTGCCTCAAGCATTTCTCTGCTGTCCTCCTGCTAGGGACGAGGCAAGGTGCCGGTTGTGCAGGTTCTATTTGCTCTTCAAGTATCATCCATCCCTTGTCTCCTCTGGAGGAACAGCCACGGGCTAGATGGCTTCATCCCTTGGCCCCTGGTCGGACACTGGCTACAACACACGACCCCGCAAGGTCTCTCTTCAGGGGTGTTTATTTGTAAAGCATATTTAACTGCGTCCTGATTCTGAAAACGTCTGGGCAACGGTTTCGCATGAAGTAGATGAGTTGTACCAAGCTCACGTGCCTGACGTAGCTGTGAGAGGATTTACAAGACCGGCTTCCAGACTGTGCCTCTGCTTTCTTGGACTGCCAGGTCTCAGCCTATTGCCTCTGCAAATGGTCGGGACCTAGGCAAGAAAGTGTGACACACTACAAGGATTTGCCTTATTTAGCAAGAAAAATGGGCTAGTGTTTGCCAAAGAACACCCCTCATTTTTGGCCCAAGAATGGATTCAGGGGCCTTTCTTCAATGCAAGTAGAATATTTGTCATTTTGGAACATCATCATTCAGACACTTCCATCAGGATGGATTTTAATGGCTGCGCACTCGTATACTGTGTATGACATAAAGCATTTGTGAAGAAATAATTCCTCTGAGTAGTCAGAAGAGCTTCCCAGAGATGGGCTGTTTCTCCTGTTTTGCTCTTTGATTCTTTTTTCTGGATCTTGGAGGGAGTGTGACTTGTGTTAAGTAATGAAATTTCCCCTGCCAAAATGACACTATCTTTGATCACCCCTGTTTTATGTACCAGGCAGCTGATACTTCCTTCTCTGGCTAGGACTGAATGAATAATCATCTCCTGTAGTTATTCACATCAGGTTCAGATGCTGAAATGTGAAGCTGATGACAGGGGAAATTATGGATAGAAGCATCAAGAATTGCTACTGAAATTTTAGGAGTTGTAGGCAGGAAATATTCAAAGATCATCACATTTAACCATGAAGACTCCAAAGATTTATAATCTCATGGGGCAAAACTGTGAAGTGTCTGTGAGGTGGGAATGAAGCCTGGACTCCTATCCTGGTGTTTTCTTTATGTCCACATACCCACACAGAGACACAAAACCAGCATGAGAAAACCCTACCGAACCCTAAATCTTTGGTGTGATTGGGAATGATTAACCCTCAAAAGTTTGGTATTCAAATAATGTAAAAAGTCTGTATGTTCTTTGAGATATTATTCAAAAACTCTGTAAAATCAGGAAAACTTGATTAAGACCTTTGTCTTTTTTGTTATTTCAAAATATGCAGCATATGGTTTCTTTCAGGTCTTTCAATCTAGACCATCATCTGATAATGTGCACATGAAGGATTTTTTTTTTTTTTGAAGAGAAAGGGAAAGAGAACTTTTAGGATTTCACAAAAACTTTTGTACAGGTTTTCAAAAGCCATATCTGGATCTACCAGCCCTTACATAGCCCAGACAATACAACGGACTAATACTGCCCTAATGACAAACCTGCCTCAGGTATTGTGTTGGAGCAGCCTGTTGTCCTATCTTGCCATACCCAAGAGCACCAGCCACACATAAATGATTTCAATCCAACTTTGTGAGACCAACACGAGAAAACATCCTCCTTGTTATGAAGGGTTTCTCCTGCTCTTGTTCTTGCTCTTTCTCACCTTGAAAACAAACCCCAAAACAAACCGAACTCCTCGATCCAAACTCAAATGAAATCTGTTTCCCTGAGCCTGCCAGTCTAAATCAACAAGTATTCTACCCAAAGTGACACTTTTGTGCCGAGTAAGGCAGGTCCATGCAGTGTGGAACAGCAAACATCAGCGTAGCTGGAGATACCTCCTGCCCCTCTGCTGTGGGGAGCAGAAATGGAAACAACACAAGATATTCTCATTCCTAGTAAGTCTATGCTGAAGGAGGACTGTAAGTTGGCCTTCTGTCTTCTATAAATGCAGGAGATATGATTAATGAAAAGAACTAATTATCTGTCATTGTTATAACATGCTTCACAGATAAAAAAATTAACGCTACATATTTTTTTCTTTCAACTGTATATAACCACTACTTGATTCTCAGTAAGCAGCTAACATCTTGCTAGAATGAAGAGAATCTCTGCCTGTATGGTGGGAGATACCAGTTTATAATCTCATTTATTTCTTGAGACAATTCTACAAGGACACTGTAGCATATACTGAAGTTTTGTTCTTTGTCCTTCAAGAACTGATGAAGATGATGTGTCATCTCTGACAGTTGTTCATTGAACAAAAATAGCAAAGTGGAAATAATTTTTTTTTTTCCCATAAAAAATAAGTTTACATGCTATGCTGAAGTCATTATTCAAATTCACAGTTGAAAGTGATTATCACACTGCCTCAGACACAAATTCATGCAAGCATTTCAGTTCAAGTGATTCATAGGAACCAATGAATAAATAGTCCCATCACTGTTTTTTGAAGCAGAAGGGCAATGGCCGTTTCGCGTGTGGAAATTATGAGCAGACGAGGAGGTCTCTGTTCTGTAAATCTGGGCTTGCATTTCACAGCAACCAAACTTGCTCAACAGAATGAAGAAATCCCTGCGGAAAGTCTTGGTGAAAATGGCATAGAGGAAAGGGTTAGCACAGGAATTGATGGGGTAGAACAAAACCAGAAGGATCTTAGATTTGGACACTGTGATGAGAGGAACCTTGAGTGAGGCTGATATTGCAAAAAAAGATATTGGTGCCATGCAGAGGAAGTCCGTGAAGATCAGTATGGCCATGCGCTTGGCGATCTTGGTGTCACTGTTTGAAGAGATGACATTAGGGTTTCTCACAGTAAAGTAGATGCAGATGTAGCAGGCACATATGATCACAAATGCAAGTACATTCAACACTAAAAGAAATATAACATAAGCCTGAGAAAACGGTGTTTCTATATCCATGGGCAAACAGATGCTGACCTTCATGTAGCTGCTGACTCCAAATATGGGAAGAAGTGCCACTGTGAAAGCAAACACCCAGCCAAAAATCATTATAATCACAGCGTGACGGAATCGAACCTTGCGGTCCAGTTGCATGGCATAGGTGATGGTGTGCCACCTTTCCAGAGTTATCGCAGTCAGCGTGTAGACTGAGAGCTCACTTGCAAACACTGTAAAAAATCCTGCAGCATTGCATCCTGCCCCAGTCTGCCAGTCTATGGCGTAGTTGTAATACTGGCTTTTGGTCTGGATATCTACAGATGCAATAAACAACAGGTAGATACCTATGCAGAGGTCTGCAAATGCAAGATTGCACATTAGAAAGCGAGGTACGGTGAATTTGTATTGACTGCTTATTAAAATAACGAGGACAACAATGTTCCCAGTGATAGCTAAAATGTTGATAAACCATATCAGGACTCTCAGAATGTTGTATCCCATGATATCTTCACATGGATTGAAAGCATCGGGTTTAGGTGAGCATGCTACATTAACTACTTCATTGCATAAACCATAGTCAAATTCATTCTCTGCTGGGTCAAATCCTATGCCGTAGTTGGAAATATAATCTTCAGCTGCAGATCGTCTATATATCTTATCGCCAGGCTGCTCATCAAGGTCTTGCTTCACCTGAGATATGCTACATATCGGATGTAATTCGGTGCTGAAATCATAAAAAGAGTAGAGTTGGAAACCAGGAGACACAGCATGAGGCATACAACAATCAGGAAATCATTGAGTTTCCACTAAGAGCTCGGTTTTTCTGGTTAGCTGATATACAGACTACCCCAGAGGTTGAAATTAATAGGCTGACTGATCCCTATTTATAAAATATTACATGAAAGTGAAAATTATTTGGAAACATCATAAAATATAACGGAAGAGAAAGCCTGATGTTTGCTTTACTAACACTTATGACACAATTATCCACCTGGACAGGCTCATTCTGTAAGAAGCCACCCTTATTTCAACCCAATTTCTCACATCATAACCTGTCATTGATAAGCTAATTCTTGCACTGGGGAAACACGTGGTGACAAATTCCTACATAAGGCTGAACTTTGAAGAATGGGTCAATTCAGCTGTGCCCATAAGGATTCTGTATAATCACAGTAACACTACTGTGATTTAGTATTAGTATCCATTAGATCCATTAGTATTACTCTTGAATTCCCTTTTTCCTGAAGGTTTTGGCAGTCAGTGTGCCATATTCAGTCTGGAAAATCCTTCAGGGCACAGAACAACTCCAGTTTGTGCCATTCCTTTTGAGTATCCTGTATCATAATGGTATCCAGCCATTAACACAAATAAATAGCATAAATAAGTTCATGCAGGCTTCCAGATAATCTCTAGAAGCCAGGTACCAACACAGATATAACCACAAGACATGGTATAACATTTTGATTAAAAACTGCTTTTTCAAAGAAAATGGTTTAAAAAGCAAGCGAAGTGAAGCCAAGCCAAGCCACACCAAACCAAACTGTACCATACCAAATCAAACCAAACTAAACCAAAACCCACCGCACCAAACCAACATTTCTATAGAAACAGTAGTTGCTTTTGTTTCTGCCAGAAAGTCTTTTTTAAACATTTTGAGAATTTTCAAGATAAAAGGTAAATAAAGGAAAAGAGTTTCAAGAAAAAATGACTTTGAAGGTAAAAATAGTATTTTTTGACAGTTTTGTGTTTGGCTTTATTTCCTAAAGTATTAACTCCATGCCTGTCTTCTCCCTGCCTAGACCAATGGAAGAAACAAAAGTTTTGGCTGAGATGATAAAAAGATGATCACCTCCATCAAGCTAAGAAATATCAAGGCGTATCAACACGAAATAAAGGGTCAGACTTTAACAATTGCTTCTCCTAGGCCACCTTTGAAGTTTGCTACCCCAGAAACTTGCATCCACAGTTTTGCATAAAATGGATCCGGACCTAATCTGGATTAGCGAATAAACCAGTGGAAAATGTGTTGCAA
This sequence comes from Buteo buteo, assembly GCF_964188355.1. Lineage (NCBI taxonomy): Eukaryota > Metazoa > Chordata > Aves > Accipitriformes > Accipitridae > Buteo > Buteo buteo. Next base: position 4,227,455 of record NC_134182.1, on the reverse strand, counting down.
AACCAACACAGTTCAGCTCTGCTTACTTTCGTCTACAGCCTAGACAGAAATTTAGGTGTATAATTTCTAGGATAGGGTGCCAGCTTATCTTCTACCCTGACTTGCAGTACAGTTGAAAGAAGAGCTTTCTAGGCAAGTTAGGTTGAAATTTTAAAACAATTGGTAGCAGCTTAAAAGGGAGAATTCTTTTTTGTAACCTAATTTTACCCTTTGACTTTGTGCACTCACTACATTTTCCAAAAATGGAGTTTAAAAGGTCTGCAAGAAAGGAAAACTAATGAAGGCCGAGTACCAGAAGGTGAGGGACATTTCCTATGAGGTTCTGAACATCCTTTACTATTATCAATATTTTTTATCTTGCCTGTCAACTGAGGCAGAAAACTGATTTTCTGTGAGGTCAAATATGCACTATGGAGGTCACAACAGCAATAACAAGGCATTACATTTTGCTCCCCTGTGTTCTACTCGCATAAGGATGAGTGAGGGGTCCAGTGTATTGATCCATATATCAACAGTTCTCTAGTGAAAGGGATTATATGCTTCCAAGGAGCAATAACGGGAAAGAAAGTCCCTCAGTTTTTAGTGCAACAGGCACTTGAGGGCACTGAAAGCTACTTCAGTTGGTGCTTCTTTGTAAATGAACTGAGGGAAATGTTTTTATCCAATCATTTCTCAGCTATGAGTTAAAAATAAACCTTTTCCTAAATTATGGAGGTACTGCCTGGAGCGAAATCTATCCCCTGACAAGACTGCTATGTAAGGCTAACTAAATATTTCTGATTATTACAATTTATTCATTCCTGAATTATTTTGCAGCCGGCGGTCCCAAATAAAACCAAGGTCCCGTGGTGTTAGCTGCTGTGTTTGCTCCGAGGATGGGTGGCGAGGAGTCTCCCGGCTGGTTACCCGAATCGTGAGCAGTAAGATGGGGAGATGCAAACTCCTGAGGGAAAGAAGAGCCGTCCTCTGGTACTGACTGCTTACCGGTTCTTTGCCCTGGGATATTTGCCCTTTGGGCTGTACAGTGCATTCAGAGCAACAAGCTGCTAAAACAGTTTTTGGTAAGGGATGGGTCTTTGCTTCCTTTTGAGATGGTAGGTATCGTAACACAGGTCATTTATTCAGTCTATTTGTAACACTCTGTTACTGCTTAACGTAGCTTTGCCCATGTAAACCCTCTGAAAAACAAGCTAGAGAAAGAACAACTTAAAGAATAACATTAAAACTGGCAGAGTGCTCCGACAAAAATAGACAAAAATTACTACCTTTGTACAAGTGGTTATTTTATGCACTCTGTCTGGATCCGGTGACAGCAGGATCTTGTGCGCTGAGAAACACGCTTGGCAGAATAAACAGTCCCGACCTAGGTTCTGCATTAAGCCCTGTCTCAAACCAATCATCCTCATTGAAAAGTGACATCAAGTGAGTTGTGAGCAACTGATATTACGTTCTCATGAGACGAGGCCCAAACACAACTCCTGACGCTGCCATGCTTTTTAAAGTAGGATTTCAAGTGACAGCTCCTCCAAAGAATAATGATCAAGTGTAAGGACAGAGTCGTATCAATGTCATTCTTTTAGGCAGAAGGGGATCTTTATGTCAAAGAAAGCCAAAAACTTGCTGAAGTTCATTATAGTCTATGTCAAGTTGAGGATTTTAACATCCAGCCTCTGCCCTATCCGCACTTCAAGGATATTATTTTCCAGTCACAGAAAAACGTGAGGGGAGTTCAACATACTTGCACTGGGCTTTTCCTAAGAGAGTGATTTACCTTCTGTTAGGCCAGCATCATAATATTCCAGTATGATAAATCTACAGATTAATATTTATCATATAATCCTTCTTGGATTGGCAAAAAAAAATAATCGAAATTGCCTGCGTTTTAATTTGCGTCTCTGTCTGGCGGAGCTGTGCTTGATGCGACATCCTCCAAAATTTAGAAAGCACTGCTGCTGTAACAGGTTTAAGCTTTTTGTTATCACAACAGAGCCTGTTCGCTAGTGCAGTCAGATTTGGGAGAGGTGATCGAGCATGATCCACTATGGCAAATTATTTTATCCAAGGTTCTCGAGTGCTGCAAAAGTCTCAAAGAGGGGAAATCTTACATAAATGGGGCAGCCAGAAAGGGGCCACGCATCCCTGTCTTAATTCCTTCCCAGGTTTCCCACGTGAACACCAAATGCTGCCATGATCCTTAGAAATGCACCTCTGGGGGTGACGGGGCATCCTTTTTATCCTCCCTGGACTACCTGGAGATATTCTGAGACCCAAACGGCCACGGGAGAACGACCGTCTCCTGTGAAGGTGCACGGCGAGTCGGGTCACATCGCGGTTGTCGCCACGACAAGTAATGCCCGCTGCACTGAACCGAGCACAGCTCTCCCCAGAGAAATAATACATGTTGTGTATTCAAGCACTGCAAACTATTAATAACTCTTAAACAACCTGAGCATTCTTCAGTGCACACGCAGCTTGTGCCAGCTGTCAGGAAAACTGCTTTGAAATGAAAGCGGGTGTAGCTACTGTATGTGTGACTAATCTCTGCCGAAGTGTATGGTAATACCTTCAGTATTCAAACTGAAAAAAACCTCATCCATTTTCTCACTTTAAGCTGGAGAGAGGATATCAGTCTCCCACCAATTTCAGTACAAGACACATGACTGTATGAAAGAAATTACCATTTTTAATTACCTTTTAAAGCAGTTAACAGGAAGGGTTGATCTAAATAATTGGTTCTAATAATTTTGCATTTATGCTTAATATTTTGTAAAAGATACATCTGGTAACTATTAAAGACATATATAAACACATTCAACTTTGTTCTGTTGACCAGGGTGATACATGCACGTTCACTGAAGTAATCACATATCATATATCGTAAAGGAGAGCGTCTCCAACTTGCATACTATTTCTTACCATTGCATGACATCTGATACTATAGGGGACTGTGAAGTTGTGACCAGTCTTGCTCCAGAAGCAGCCCCACCGCCATGTGATGCTCCAGCCCAGCTCGCTGGCCACCCACACTTGGGTTACGCGAGCTCTGCACAGTTTGTTGGCATTTCTTTGCAAAATTACACTTGCCCAGGCTGTGGGAAAGGTTGTCTCTGTCCTCCTTGGCTTCTTACCTGCCAGGGCAGAGGCTCCCAAAAGTGGGGCTATACTAAGGGGGAAGTGAGTGCTGTTGGCTTCAATTCCCTGGGGCAAGCATGACGTGGACGTTATTTAAAGCCCAAGTGAGAGGGACTAGATACTGAGAGCTCACCACAAGGTCAGGGCCATTTCCTCCTGTCGCTTTTCTTCAATAGTAACTCTTACTTTGTTTTTGAAAAGTCCAGTTGCCTAATTTAAGGTGTGGATTCTCGGATTTGGGTCCTAATTTGGCCCAAGCAACCAAGATTCAAAAATATGGATCACAGTGATATCAAGGTCTCTTTGCAGATTCAGGACTAAACAGGCTTCCAGTGGACTTATTGGCAAATACCACTTTGCCACCAGTGCTGGAAGGACCGGACGCATTTCTACTTAGCAAGCTACTACGCACTGTGGCTGCATAAGCCTGCAGAAGTATGTGAAGATGTCTCCTGCTGATAAACCATCCTAATGAGAAGTCTAGCATTTGGGATCAAAAATGGGCAATAGTGGATGGATTCTGTCAGATACTTCCCTTATCACTGCAGTCTCCACCACCAGACTTGCACTCCTTATACAGACAGTTTTGCAAACACATGTAGGTGATATTTATTAGCTATCGGCACAAGCAAGATCAGTTATCTTTCATTCCCTGGTAACAATGCTAAAAGTAAAAAAAAATTACTTTTATAAGTATTAAAATAGAAGCTACTACTAGTTTATGCTTACTCAGCATGGTTTAACTTTTCTTTGAAGTTTTAGGCAACTTCTAAAGACAATGTCTTAAATTATAACAACAATCTACAAATATTTTTTTTCTGCCATGGCAAGTTCCAAGCCTTTGAGGACATCCAGTAAAGGAAGAACTTTGAACAATAACAGGGGTTTCCGTAGGTACCAGTTCCTCATGTTTTCCAGTGGCACAAATACAGGAGGTTCATTAGTTACCGTGTACATTTAAAGTCTATCTGAGCATCTGAAAATACTTAATGAGAATCATTGATACCTGAAGTCTTGCTGCAACTTGCTAGTGGAAAATTAAAACAAGCATGGAAAATTACTTTGGGAGTCTAAAAAGACACCGCACGCTCCCACCCCCCCCCATTGATTTGGGCGAGAGGGGTCTGCTGTAGGTTAACCATTTCAGAAATCATGTCCAAAAACGTTGTTTATGTAGACTCGAGAGACAACGTACCTGTGGTGCTTGGTTGGACAGTGTTCCAACATCAGTGTAGCTTTCTGAGACAAGAATTTAAGACCACCCAGCAGTCCCATTACCTTCCTGAATCAACAGCCAAGTACTGACCAGCTTCTCTGCAAACACAGCTTTCCCTCCAGCTACCTCCCGAAAAGTTATCAAACTTTTCCCATTGAATGTCTTCAGCGTGGCTCCAGGCTCATCCAGGACAGCAGGTCCCGGTGGAAGATGGACCTGACACGTGGGGGCTAGAGCCGCAGCTGGGGAAAATGCTGATGCTAACACAGCTATCAAAATTTATTACTCCCCTGTAATAGAGAGGCAGTGCACTGTAGAGCATGCATAAACCTGTATGTATTGTGTTTTTATTTCTTTCTATCCATTTACTTACCTGCACTGGAGACACCTTTTCTATCCAGATTTTGAGGAAGTTTATTTAATTCACTATGAACTGCTGAGAAGCACCAAAAAGTAAAACAAATGAAATCACTTACTTTTGTCTTTTCCAGTTTGTAAAGGCACAGCAATGGCTAGGGTAGGTGAAATTTGCCTCAATCAAAGACCTAAATTTGCTTAAATCAGGAAGCTTTTTTAAATTGTATGTAGACCTTGCTCTTAGCTTCTTAATGAGTTCTAATCCATGACTTGGCAGGAAGCTGATTCTTGTCCTTGAAATATCCCTTTAAGAAAACATATGGAAATCTCAGTAAAAAGCAAATTTACTTCTGCTTGACAGTGGATATGTGTTTTAGGCTGTCCTATTCAATCTCAGAGTAGTGTCTGAAAAGAGATCAGCTGGAAATCTACACTGAAAAGAGGATCCAGGGATAAATTAGGTGTTCCTCCAGAAAACCTGAGCTAATATCCATTGCAAACAAAAATCAAGTGATGTTAGCTCGGTCTGAGAAAAAAGAAAAAAAAATCCCATAACCCTCTGGGTAAGCATTAACAGGGACATAAACCATTAGTGCCATATGATACTGGGTTTAGTAAATACCCGATAAATGCAACAATCATCCCAGAATACTGTTACAGGATAAAAAAGGCTGATGAACTCATAACAGAAGTTTGCTACATGAACATTACATCATGGGAAGGCTACTGCGGAAAAGGGAATAAACACAAAGAGAGAAGCTCACATGAGGGTACAGATGTGAGGAAAGGTTGGGGATATCAGGTTTTGTACTCATTAGGAAGAAAAAGAGATTAAAGACAGACAGGGGTGATGCGTTTCAAACTGTGAGGAACGAAACTAACAAAACATTTCCAGAGGTTTAAAAACCAAAGAGAGCACAGACTGAAGCGAAGAAAGGGTCAAGATTACAGGAGGTTAGGAGAGATGTATTTGTGTGGAAGGCAATTAACTGTGTGGGACAGGCTATCGAAGGCGAAGGTGGAAGCAGCAGCTATAAATGTATTAAAGAAAGCATTAGCGGGGGCTTTTAAAGGAAATACATTGTGCAAACACTAAATCTTGACTTGTGCCATGCAGGTGGGGAAAGGGAAGGAGGACCAAGGGTGCTCCATCTCCAGGCTAAGCAACACTCAGGAACACATCCCCATGGCACTAGTGTGTAACAGCTCGGGCAAAATGTCCCCCCATTTTCTTCACTAGGGCACAAACTGTGTCCCTCAGCTCCTGGCAGCAGGAAAGCCCACTCCTTTCTCTTAAGAGCAACAGTAAAAGTGAAGTGCACAAAATTACCCTGTCCTCCCTTAGCCCCTGGGCTCTTATGGATTGAGACTGATCCAGGATGCAGTGCTGGCTGAGGCTGCTCTGCTCTTTATTCTCTGACAAAAGAAAGGAATTTTCCCTAATCAAGGAATTGGACTGACAACGTTCGTAATTTTCTCCATGCCCCCTCCAAGGTACAGTTTCCAATTCATCCATAACAGTATGATGTCAGGACAACATGTTATTTGATCTCTACTACCTAACATGCACAAATTGTTTTTATTATCGTATTAATGCAGCAGAGTGATGCCATGTGAGGGGGAGACCAGGTTTTAGCAGCATGTAATAAAGTTTAGACAGCTGCTATGTACCATGCGCACATTTGCACCTCTGTTTTCCATTCTAAGAAACAAAATTAATACCAGGAACTGGCTGTTTGAACTCACGGTCTTTAGCTTAGGGTGGCCAAGCCTAACAAATTCACAGGCAGCTAATAAAGCAGTTAGTAAAATCGGCGGCGGGTAAAGATGCTCTTTGTGTCCACGCTGTGCCCCCCAGCTGAGGCTTTTCAACCAGGTTCTGAAGGAATGTACCACCGTCAGCAACCGGACCGTGAGCGGTGGCAGCAGAGGAGCAAACGCAGCCCCCAGTCCTCTACCCTGACCTGGGGCCATGACTGCTACTGGGAGGGCAAGGCAGACCAGTAGAGTCAGAAACTTCTGCAGGTCAGGGTGAGAGAAGTCACGCTGTGGTCCTGAGGTCCTTCGGGGCCCGACCCTTTTCTCGCAGGAGCTAAAAGCAGCAGCTGACGAGAAATTTTAGGCTATCGATTTCTGGCTTAGACACTCGGAGAGGTAATTAGGTTGCAACGAGCAACCTCGATTGTTTCGTGGACAGACTATTGCCCTTAGTACGCTGCCTAATGAAAACTGTCACCTAGAGTATGTGCTCATGACTCAACGACTAAACAGCAGTTTTCTGCCTAAATCCACAGACAGCAGCACTCATGGCATCATTAAGAGCCTGTGAAACTTCACAAGGGCTCATAATTCTGAACAAGAGCATGGAAAATGTTTTCTCGGGCTTGTTAGCTAAAAATCTTTACCGAGTCCAAACCGTTATTACACTGGGTGGAAATAACAAGTAATATGAATATCACCTAGACTTAAAAATAGCTAAAATGTTACCGGATCTCTGGGCATCTTTAAATAATTTCATAAATATGAAATATTTTTCCATTAAAATAGTTTCTTCTTCTTTTAAAATTTTTTCTTTTTGTGCTCATTATCGTACATAAACAGAAGAGTGTTAGGGAAAGTGCTTTGCGTATTCCTGCGGGGTTTGTTGGTGTGTCTGTTACAGATAGTTATTAATACACCCCTGACAAGTAAACACAGACATTGTGCGTGTGTTTTAGCAACTTACTCCACTGAGTCACCACACACAGACCTCAGTGCAGAGATTCTTTGGGATGTTGATCTCTAGTTAGAGGCTTGATAAATTAAATAACCATGATGAACAAGACAATAAAGTGGCAGTAGGAAATCAAACCAGAAAACTTCGGTGACTGCAATACGTGTTCTTGTATTATTACTACTTGGCTGCTAGTCATCAACTTTGACAGCAGCCAGTGCAGGAGGAGCAAAATGAATCTGACTTCTCTTCCAATCACTTCCCTTTCCCACTGGGAGTCTCTGTTGGATTAGCAAAAACACTGACCAGCTGATGAGGTTTGAAAGGCACATACAGAAATAGCATGAAAAGGCTGGTGGAGCAGGGATCAGAGAGGTGTAGACTGATCGGTGAGAACATTTTTTTCTGTGCTTGTATCTAAACTGATCTCTGGCTGTGCTTCAGGGACTCAGCTGTCGAGCTGGGGATCTACTGGAGCTCTCCTGTGGCCCCCGTAATGTGAGTTTCCCACTGAAGACAAATTGCAAGGATAGGATGGACCACATCCGAGTCAGAATTTAGCCAGAGAACTCCTAAGGACTTCTCTGGAGCACCAGAAGATGATTAAATGAAACAACAAGGCTGAAAATTGAAGCTATGAAACTCCAAGTTGGAAATACAGTGCATTTCTGTAGAGAAGGAATATGTATAGGTGTGGGAGTAATTAGCCATTTGATTTACTTGCCTACTGTCAGTGCTGAAATCCTTTAACTCAAAACTTGATGTCTTTCCAAAAGAGATATTCTAATTCAGTTAAGAGCTGTAAGCCTGAGAGAGGAATTGATTCATGAAAGTGTGTAGCCTGTAAAAGGGCTGAGACTGGTGCTTTCTGACATTACTATTTGTGTTTCTTTCACATTATTTTAATAAGATGAATTATAAAATAGAAGTTGGTATTAATTGATTGTAGAACACTGGTTCAGGGACATCAAGAGTTAAAACATCCTGACATTCATTCTAATAAAACATGGCAGTCTGCAACACAGATTTGATTGCAACAACACTATTTGTCTCAGCAAAGATATGATTATGGGTCAATCATTTCCACAAGTGAAAACGCATTCCTGGTGTACACTACAGTGACAGATGAGTAAGAAGGCTCTTCTTTCATGATCTCAGTCAGGGTAAAAAGGTAATTTCCCATCCATAGAATAGTGGATGTATTGATAATGGAACAGAAAACTTCTTACACAAATAACTTGGTGTTAGAAATTGAACTATCAAATGAATCTGAACTACAGCCAAATCAATTTCATAAACCTCCAGAATATGATTGTATCAGCTACAACTTGCAGAGAAAATGCATTTACTTTTTGCTACAGAAAACAAAGCTTTTCCAAAGAGACGGCTATGATATTACTGCTGAAAAGGTGCTCCACTGACAGTCTTTTCCAAAGAAGGAAGGTGCTTTGAGGAACTGATGGCAGTGGAGCAGAATGCAGTAGCCCATATGATGGCTCTCTATATCATAAGTGCACTGACCATCACAACGTGGAAAAAAGGCCTTCAGAAGAGCTCTGATCTGAACTTAAGATTAACCAGACATTTTTCTCTCTCTTTTTTAGATTTCTAACCATTCTGACCTCTGTGTTAAAATCTTCCAACAGCTCCAGTGACCCCTTTTCACCCTTTCGGGGTGACTCCTAGTTGTCTCCAGACATCCAGCATAGATGGGAAGACAGAAAGGCTCTGATGAATTGGTGAGACAAAAAAAAAAAAAGGACTCCCATGTCTCTGTTGCAGCTCTTATGTGTTGTGGCTTGTGCTCAGAAGTGCAAGCAGTTGTGCACGCTCACAGGCATTTTCAGACCCATGGCAAACTGTGGCTTGAGGTAGTGGAGACTGAGATCCATGAGCATCTTACTGCTGAATTGTCTGTCTACTGCTGGGATCCTGCTTTCCAGCTTATCGCCCACCAGAGACATCCTGCTGTAACTGTGTGAGCTATATCTCATACCTATCTCTACAGGGGATGGGACAATCCATATCCCTGTAGGGCAGGGATTTTATCTTCAGAAATGCAGGGGCAGATCTTCAGTGGTAAGCAATTCAGATTTAAGCACTGAGGACCCACTCACCTATTCTCGATTTTGCTCAAACAAAAAGATAACAGCATTTTTTCTCTGGAAAAAACAAAGCAGAACTACTTTCTTACACAGCTTAATCAACTGTGGAGAGGAATCTGGATCTAAATCCCTGGATCCAAACAGTCCCACAAACTTGAGGACAAAGTGAAAACATGGATCTAGACTGAAAATTCAGTTATGGCTCCCAGTTTTTTTTTTTTATATTCAGAACTACACTTCCAGTTCTGAACTCCAAGATTTGTGAGATGTTGAAATCCAGACTGGCATTCATGTGTTGTTCTCTGTTCTTTTCTAGGGAATTAATAATGAGAAAAATAATATCTGAGTATTACTTACAAAACAACGGGCCCATTGGCTCCTTGGAAGACCTCATTTGGTAATTTTTCTAGGTTGTGATTATCACTTAGATTTCTGAAAAACACAACAATATTTATGCTAAAACAATCTGAGATTAAAAAAATAGCTTGCAGCAGTTACTACCTTCTAATGATTGCTTTTCAGAATAGTAAACAACGGAAATAGTTACAGCTCATCCAGGTAGGTTCCATTAAACGCATGGTTCTCAATTTCCCGAATCCCATTTTTATTCAGCCATCTGCAACAGAGGAAAAAAAAAAAAAAAAAGAGTTGTGTTCTTATTCATGCTTCATAACTGAAATGTATGTAATTCAAATCAGCGCAAAGGGATCTCAAACAAATAAAATTATTAAATGGATATTCAAACGGTGAAACTAGCTGGTGAGATCCCAATAGTTGGAGGAAAGCTTTGGAAAGTGCAGACATGAATAGGGCAGACGAGCGCTGCCGTCAGAGACGATAGCTAAAGTAAGTTTCTGAGGCAAGGGCAGAGCTGATGAAGATGCTGGCGCTGCTCAAGGCTGCAGCGGAGTCAGTGAGGCTCTTCCAGGCTAATGCCAGGAGGGGTGAGACCAGGATCTTTCCTGCTGGTGCTGTCAGTGTCACTTAGTTTTACTTTTTTTCAAGATGCTTTTGAAACACTGGGCCACGGCTTAACCTTTACCGGTTTTTAGGAAAAAAGACCACTGTCTGCAGTGCTCCCACGTCCTCTGTGGGGCAGGCGGAGGAGGGAGGCTGACCGTCACCGGGGGGGTTGGCGGTGGTGCCAAACCGCCCGGGAAGCAGCTGGATTCCTCCTTCATCTTCTGCCTCGACAGATTACGTTCCCTGTCTGCTCTGCTGCCCCAGTCCCACCTCCCCGGGTTCCCTCCCCCAAGAGGAGACACAGGTAGTGAACCTGGGAATCAAAGCTCCTGGGGCTTTCCGCCAAGTTTTTACTGTAGCGCATTAACTAATTAACGTTTAACGTCCTTCCCTCTCTTCCCTTCACGGTCCTAAAAATTTACATTTGGGTCAGTTATATTTATCATCTTTACGGTGCAATCCTTCATCTTGCTTTAAACGTCACTTTGCAACTCACGCCCTCTCCAACAGGCAATGACAGGTCTGATTGATGGCAAAAATGGCCTGATTTAATTAAACTGTCAGCAAACCTGGGCGTTTGGTTTCTAATTCACACTGAAAGCTGAGCATGCAAGTGACCCTCTTATCTAAGGTCTGAGGTGGTGAGCTAAGGTCAGCATGAAAATCAGTTATGGGTCTGGCTGAAAGGATTACCCTTTTGACCGTGACAGGCAGATGTACACAGCTCCGTGTCTATAATGTCTGTCAGGTCGGATCAGGAGAACTGTCACCGTCCCCTTCACTTGCAAGCGCTATTAGACATGAGTGAGCAGGCACAGAGGAGAGACGTGTCCCTGCTTATAGCATGTAAAACATTTATTATGTTACATTGATCTTATCCATTCGTAGCTGCCAGGCTGATATAGATGCTTTTAATCACAGTATTAGCACTTACTGCGTTCTCTCACCGAACAGGATGCTAACGCAATGAGATACTAAGGTCGTAAAATCAGAGTCACTGTTGCCATACAGTGTGGACTGGATGTGTATCACTCCTGTCACCTGGCTAATTGCATTCAAGTAGTAAAAAGAGAAAGAAAAAAAAAAAATTACCTAAATCCCAAGACGTCATTATACTACATATGGACAAGTTTCTGCTGAGACAAATTCTTCCCTCGCTTCAACCAGCATCCTTACTGACTCCACTAACTCTTACATTAGCAACAAGTGACAATGGAGGCAGAGATCCAGAGCTTGGACATATGGGCTTTTACTCAGCATTTCATGGCTATAGTGGTATTTTTAAAACACACTTTAAAATTCAGCCGGTGCAGGAGGCCACTGCCCCTGGGGTACTATTTACACCCTATTTCAGGGCAGAAAAGCTCTATCTTAGGCTCTAAGTGGCGTACAGACCTGGAAGCAAGGTGAATTTCTTCCATAAATTTCTAGCACTTTTTTACCAAATGTATCCACAGTTCCAGTCTGTGCCGAGCCCACGCATAGCATAATATCAGATGCAATCCAAATTACTGGCTTGAAGCTTGCCACAGCTAAACCTGCTAAAATTGTGTCTCCCTAGAATGTGGGGGTTCAGTGGGTCCTGGGTGTTTTTAATGCCATCTTGACATGCCTGGCTTCACAAAACGATGTTGCTATAACAGTAACGTTCTATTACATTGCATAGTGACTTCAGTTTTGTATGGAAAACCAGCAGATGAGAGTCTAAAATGAGGTAAGTTCATCACAGCACAAGGAAAGCCTCATCAAGGACTCTCAAAGAGCACACGCAGGACCTCTGTCCCTAGGGAGAGCTGCAGCGGAGTCAGGACTTGCACAGCCCTTGCTGCTCCTGCACACACCGGTGGGCGCGGGGAAGCCCGTGGCCATGGGGCTGTTTTGGGAGGGAAGGCGAAGCAGCTGGAAGAGGACATGATCACCCCCCAGGCCAATTTTGCTTGCAAGCCACTAGCCTTAAGTCCTCAGAGAGGACCATCCTTTGATACCCTGGCAGTAATCATATAAGCGATGGGATGTCCTGGTGAGAGGGGGGAAGCCAATTTCATGCTGCTCAAGTGGCACAGAGATGTCAAATCACAGTAAAAATCTGGGATTTTTATCTTACTCCTTAGTGGTATTATGGAAACCAATACAGTACTTTTGCACAGTGCTCTGAAAAAACAAAGTCCCACCTCAGCAACAAATATTATCATCACAGGAGAAAAGATAAACCAGTGCATTTGGGGTATCATTACTTGAATATATATTTGAGAAACCTGTATGTGTGTTTAAAACTTCAGGGAACTTGTAGATACAGGTTGCGCATAACTGATGGGGAAAAAGGAGAGATAACAGCTAAGTGACTTGTTACTGGCCTCTATTCAAATATTGATGGTCTGACCTTGCTCCCACCAAAATCAACGTGAGCCCAATCAGTCAATCAGATCTTGCTTGTCTACTTCAGTATGCAAGGTAAACTGCACACACAGTGGGGAATTTTTCCAGTCTGGCCACTGGCTAGGTGAAAGGAAGGCAGCTTGTTAGCAAGCAAACAGTACGTTTTGATATACCAACAGAAAGGATCAAGGAAGCCAAGTAATTCATTAAAATACATGACTGTTCAAGTCAAATGGAGAGTCATCTAACCGTGCAGCTTGAACTGCATTGTGAACCGGCCTGTATCAATGCATTAACATTGTGTACAAATATACCGCATTTCCACAACATCTACATGTATTTTGCCCAAGTAATAAACATCTTTGAATGATTTGTCTGAATGTAAATATTTATGAGTCACGCCATCCTTTTGAACACAATTTGTATCACGTAGAACTGTTGTTGTAGGTGGAGTATGTTTAACTTTGGCATCAGTAATTACTAAATTTGCTCTGTGCTGTGCCTCTAAAGTAAAGAGCAGGACTAGAATACAACAAAAAACCACAAAAGCATTCATTTTTCATGGCAGGGAAACAGAATACAGAGATTTCAGGGGTAGGGGAGAAATCTAAAACCTCAAATTGAATTTGGAAGCGTATGAAATAGTGCCCATCCCCTAGTTCCCTTGACCCTATTCTGGAAAAGAAATGAACTAACAAGGAGAATAATAAATTTGCTATGTCTTACTCACAGAATCACACTTTCAGAACTCAGGCCCGTGAACGAATTTCTTTCAATGGTACGTATATTGATATTGTCTTGAATATCTCTGAAAAATAAAATACAATAGAAACTACATCTTTTTGTACCTCTGTGAGCCTTTCAATACGATACGCTATTTCAAACGCAGTATTTTTCCTTATGTTCAATGTGAGGAAGTATTAGAAGCAGAGGGTAACGACTTAAGTTATTAAGACATTTTGTCTGCAGAGGATAAAGGTAAAAAAGGCTGGAGCAAAACATTTCCAACACCCCCATACTTTCCTCCCCAATAGGCTGAAGTCATTAAAATGCATAAAAGCTCAGGTCTCATAACTCTGAGGCAGACGAAACAGTTCCTCCAGCAAACGTACTACCCAGAAACTGCAAGCTGAGGGGCTGCGAGGCCACCCCTTCTCGCAGCCTCCCAACCAGAAGAAGGAAAAGCCATTAGCCTTTTTGGCCTGATTCAGCAGGGTACCTACCAGCCCACGAGTCATTCCCCTGCTGATGTCAACAGGGTTGCTTATAAGCTTTGTCTGCGCTTAAGAACTTAAGACGTGGGACCCCTGTCAATGCAGTTTGTTGAACTGACAAGTAGGCATTTCAGTCTTTCAGCAGTTTCGACTGATACGGAAAAAGGAATGGCAGATATACGTTCTGTTGCTTGCTCAAAATAGACTGCAAAGTAGTTAAATAGTATTACTCATAATTTAGGCTGGGTATATGGTTGTTTTCATGCTGTTTCTGTTGGAAAGCACGGAATGAAATTAATTATCTGCAAAGCTTGAAATTAAGCGCGGTTCCAAAATTATCTCATGCTGACAGTTGAGCACGACCGCAACTCGGCGTTAAGTGACACTTACACAGAGGCCTCATTCTGCAAACTGAGGTCAGTAGAGGTAGGAATAGGGAGGGAGCGCAGCACCCACACAAGTGAAGTGTATCCCTCTGCTAAGGACCTGCACGAGCCCTTTATAAACATCAGTGACCCATTAAGACCTATCTTTGGACTTAAACATTGGCACAACTGAAGCCAACGGGAATTTCCTCACTGACCTCAGTGGGGCCAGGGTTTGAACCAAGGTCTAGTTTGGGACTCAAGCAGTATCAGGGCCTGCTTATTCTCACAGGAAAGGGAGGAGTTTCATCTTGAAAGAAAATTAACTCTTGCTCAGCAGGACACAATAATTCAAGTCTAGTTAAGACCGATGATCAACATAAAGCTGTACGGGAGGAATGCTCTGTAGCTCTGTATCCGTTGCATTTGCTTGATGGGTTCAGGGAGCCCTGAATTGCAGTTCTCAGAATTACGTATGTCAAGTGTGTTACAGAAATTTATTTCTTATCTTATATGTGTGTATACTATATTCAGGCATCCCCCTCTATGTTTTCTATGCATTTTTATTTATATTAATGGCCACTACTAAGACAATTGCAGGATCAATGTTTCTGCAGCTTGAAATCTTCTAATCAAAGATTTGAACATGCAGAACTTTGCCTGTGCATTAACAGTATATCTTGTCCAAAGGAAGAGAAGAAATAGTTGCTCATTTCCTGGGTTTTCTGCTTTCAATTATACTAAGAACTGATTGAAAAATTCATGTTATGGTCTTTTTCAGTGAAAAAAAAAATCAAGCTTTTTGTGATATGCATTTTTTTTACAGAAAAAAGGTGCTTTTACAGAAAACAAAAAGCTTGCTTTCACACTGTCCTGGTTTCAGCTGGGATAGAGTTAATTTTCTTCCTAGTAGCTGGTATAGTGTTGTGTTTTGGATTTAGTATAAGAATGTTGATAACACACTGATGTTTTCAGTTGTTGCTAAGTAGTGTTTAGACCAAGTCAAGGATTTTTCAGCTTCTCGTGCCCAGCCAGCAAGAAGGCTGGAGGGGCACAAGGAGTTGGGAGGGGACACAGCCAGGACAGCTGATCCAAACTGGCCAAAGGGATATTCCATACCGTGTGACATCATGCCCAGTATATAAACTGGGGGGAGTTGGCCTGGGAGGGATTGCTGCTCAGGAACTAACTGGGCATCAGTTGTGAGTGGTGAGCAATTGCACTGAGCATCACTTGTTTTGTATATTCCAATTCTTTATTATTACTATATATTATTATTAACCATTATTTTCTTCCTTTTCTGTCCTATTAAACTGTCTTTAACTCAACCCACAAGTTTTACTTTTTTTTCCATTCTCTCCCCCATCCTACTGGGTGGAGAGGAGCAAGCAAGCAGCTGTGTGGTGCTTAGTTGCCAGCTGGGGTTAAACCATGACACACACAAAATTTTACACAAATATTTTTTCCCCCATTAGGCACTGGAATTTTCCATAGGAAAAAATATTTCATTCTCTGGACAGTTCTAATTCCAGTGAAAAAAAGAGCATGGTAGAGATATTTCTCTGGGTTTTTAAAATTTTTTTTTTCTCTGTGATGTGACCGCCTCTCCACAGAAAACAGCTCCGAGATCAGCAACTCTTCCCATGGAGCCAGAGAACTGTCACCAGGTGGCAAGAAATTTCCCCTGCCACCAGCCTGGTTTGGATTTCAACTGGTGAAAGAGGAGTAAAAGGCTGTTATCAGTCCTCTGGGCCATCCAGGCCCACAATCATAGCACAGTTAAAAAAAGAGCGTTCTGTAAAAGTGCAAGTTATAACGCTTTGTAGAAGGAAGATCTAGAGACAACTGAGACCTTTAGTGCCACATTATCATCAATGCCTACAAAATTACAACCCAAAACACTACCGTGAAGTTAATAAGCGAACACAAGGGGAATCACGTCTTGAAAGGTTTTGTTGGAACAGGAGAACATTCAAAAAGAGCTTTTAAAAAGTGAAAAGCAGACATTAAAACTTACAGTAAAACTTTCTGGAAAGAGTGCACCTTATGGAGAGCAGGTAAAAACCGAAGGCCAGTGTTTGATATTAACCTAAGGAGGAGAGCACAGATGAAGATTATTTGCTCTGCTCTGGGTACATAGCAATAATTAAGAAGGAAGAAAGAACACTGGGCTTGAAATGGTAGCCACAAAAGGCATAGTTTAGCCACAAACAGGGTGTTTGCTCTTATGAAACTTGACATCGTAACGTAAAAAGGTTATTCTCTAAAGCACGAGCTGAATTCTGCCCCACTAAACTCAAGGGACAAACCCTACCTTGGATAGTTACACGGTCCCTCCTGATGATCTCAGAAAGCTGTCGGTATTAATTTCCCAACCATATTCTAAGAAATCCACTGAGCTGACAGAGAATTATTTTCATAGTAGCTCTTTTAAGACAAAAGTATCAACTCACCACAATTTTAACCTTCTACTCAACAGAGAATACATTAATTTCACTGGAAAGAACATTATTTCATGAAAGTAAGAGAGAATTAGGACGCTTTATTTCCCAGCACTTCCAATAGTGAGGAGCTGAACACATGGAAACGTTTCAGCAGTTTATGTGACTGGAAATGGGCCTGAGCTTCCATATTTAACCACCTCCACCCTCCCACCACGTTGAGCATCACCGGCCTCTGCGTTGCAGTTCCTGTCCATGAAACACCATCCCAGAAATACTGACTCTGAAGGACAACCCCGTGCCCACAGCCAGCTAGGAAACATGGTCACAGGTATCCACAGAGCTGCCCCACATCTAATTTAAGCAAATTTTGTTATCCAGAGCAGTAGCAAGGGCAGGACAAACATGATATTGCCATGCAGCAGGAGATGGCTGGTGGCTGCTGATGGCTGGAAGGAGGGAGGAAGACCTGGACGAGGTTGGGCTTTGACCGGCTGGGAGTTTTTCCCAGTCACCAAAATGTCTCATTTTGAGTCTACCTAACAAAGAGAAAATTTGGGTTCTTGAATGTTTAGTTATATCTTTGTATTTTTAATACTTGAGATGGTAGAGAAAGTAACCTTTCACTGAGAATACTGGCGCCTCAAGGAGTGTCTTACTAGTACGTAGAAGGTATTTTTTATCCTGGCACTTAAACAGAACAATATTCTTTCATTACTGAATGTAATTTTTTTTTTCCAGATTCATTCCTGAAACTGGAAATGAGTGGTGATGAAAAGCACTGGTTGAGACTGCAAAAAAGTAACAGCATTCATTTGATGTTTATTATGAACCCAGATTATTTCAGGAGAGTTGCAACCTTCCAGGTTTCATAATGTGAACTGAAACTGAACACCTCCATGTGACAACCAAATCCTACATTTGGGCACTCAGGGTGACACATAAGTCCATAAAATAGTCATTCACTTGCGTAAGTACTGCTCTGAGCTCCCTGAGGTGGTATCTGGATATCCTCAGATGTTGAAAAGCCAACTTGTTATCTGTCTCATAACAAAAAGCAATGCATTATACGCAGGAAAAAATCAAAGAAGTATAGTGAATATTCAAGAAGCCAATTTAGGAAAGTTGCTGAAATGTCATGACTGTTCCATCTCAGGAGTCAGAGTGGTCTGACATTGCATTAGCTTAAAAATAACAGCTGTCACATGTGACCAAGAAAGCTCTACAAAAATACCTTTGAAAAAGCATTACATATAGTTAAATAGGAAGCATGATTAATGAAGCAGGTGGATTTCACAAGGCCCTTATTATTTAAAGTACTTCTCCACTTCCACTTTGTAAAAGGAGTTAGCCGAAAAAATTAGAAGCAATAGAAGAAGAACGTGTAACCCCCCCCTTACAGTATTTTAAAGAACACTCTCTAAATTATGGGAGATGCACAGGGTTTTAGTTGAAAGCTGCCTTTAATTTTAACTGAGTCATATGCTAAAAATTCATGCAATTGTTTTTAAGAGCCACTTGCTATATACGAATTATGGCATGCATTTCATTTAGTAGGTAAATGAAGAAGCAAACTGTTGCCAGTTAGTGTGTGGTTATTGCAGGACAGAGGAGAAGACATGAGAAGCTTTCTTTTCTACAGTACTTTCTTTCCCAAGAAAATCTCAATCCTCGTGTTGCAGTAATGAAAGACGATGGTACTCTAACATATGCTATTCAAACACTGCTCCCAATGGCAACTTACTCCCAACATACCAAAATGCCACACTGGTTAGCAGGTCTTTCACCATACATGTGAGAAAAAATGTGTTCAAAGCCTTTGGTGATGCCACAGCCCTGAGCTTTCCAGTAATCCCAAAGTGTTCAGGGCTCAATTTGTAGTGGTGTCAACCAAACAGCATGAGATTAAGAAGAAAGCATCTTTGACAAATCATTATATATTAAAGTAAATCTACAGGTGGCCCAAAGCACTGATTGCACATAGGCACAGAACGGTGATTGGGAGTAGGAGAGGATGTTCTTTTAATTAATTGCAGAAAAAGAACTAAAAAAATGTTTAGCTAGACTGCAGCCTAGATCTTCCCTCTCTTTTTATTCAACCAGCAAATCTCCAGAGGCCTTTAAGTGGATAATCTTGTTAGGATGTAGATAATCCAATTTACTGAATATCTTTCCTGCAGGACAGTTTTGTCAATATATTTACCATATAACGTATACATCCTAAGCAGCCTCACTTTAAACAAGTGTCCTCTTTAATCTGTGTTACAACTGAGTCCCCCCTTACCATGCATAAACAGCTCAGTAAGAACCTGTTTTTCAGACGGCTGATGGCTGCTTTCCAAAGCATTAATTGTCTTTCTGAAAAGGCTTACTGGAGTCAGCACTTAAGAAAACATAGCACCATGATCAGTAGAGGAAAAAAAAAAAAAAAATCTTTCAGAAACTAATTCCTGGAAGATTCTGGCTGCTTATATCTAGATATAGCAGCACGCCTGCTCTTCTTTACACCAGATTGGTAGGAGCTACTCTGACAAAACTGGGGACGCAGTTTACCTCATCAACTTATTGTGGGTATTTACTAAATTGCAAACCCAAGGTAGGCAGAGATAAATACAACATCACTCAGGAAGCGTTATTTTTGTGTCCCTTAATCACGCTGGTTACTTTATACTGCGTGTGAGCCTGACTCCAGCAAGAGACTCCTCTGGCTCACGTGTCCCAGCCTTGCAGGCTAAGCTGAGCTTATAATCCACAACACCCACTTCTGGGGCAAAGTCTTTAACCGTGAGGCTGCCATGCAAAAGGAAGGAATGGAGCATCGCTGCTTTTTATTGAAGAGCCAACTCCATGCAAAGGGTCAGTGATCCTGTGGGCTTCGCTGCATCTGAAGCAAATAGAGGTTTGGGTTTAGGAAGCATGCCAGGTACGTGCGTGTCAGGTCCTCCACGGAATAAAATCAGGCAGGTACAAGCAGATACAAGACTTTGGAGCTGGGCTCTGCTCTCCACAATGCAAACTATTTCGCAGATAAAATGCATGCTTTTGTGACCTAGATTTCCCCTGCTCTCCAGCAATCCAGCTGTATGCCCTCAAAATTGATCTGAAGGAAGTGTTACATTTAAAACTTTCTATTTTAAGCTGAGATTGCTTAATACAGGACGTCGACACATCTACTGTAAAAAAGAACCAAAGGACACAGATTACACACGAGAACTAATTTTGGAAAGAAAATAGGTTTGAAAAGCCATCACTACATTATTAAACAGACAATGCCACAGCTCTCCCTAATGAGAGCCAGATAAATAATCTTGTACCCATGAAAAGGTCAATAAGTTACCATTTTGAAGCAATCTGTCTCTTTGGCATATATCCAAGAAGACCAATTAACAATTCTCTTCACTGCTTCTAAACGACTGGTGAGAAAGTTAAGGTTGCATTTCTCTTTAGAGGTTTAGAGTATTTCAGCATTGCATTTTTTTTTAGCACTGCATTCTTTTTAGCATTTTTCTCTCCTTATTGTTTTCGCCATACTAGTAATGATGACGCAGGAGACAAAGGCAGAGGGGTGAGTGGGAAATATATTTGTACCCAAGCTGACAGACAAAAAAGCATATGAATGTTCCACAGCTAGTGAAAATCATTGAGTTTCTGGAAAGGCCTCCCCTGGAAAAAAGAGAGACAGCAGGGAACAGTGGAGAGCATCAAAAATTTCAATAAAGCCCTTAATTAATGGGGTACATGATGTGGAGTCAGTAAGAAATGGGATACAGTAGGCTGGGGAATCTCTTCCAGTCCTGTGTGCCCACAAGAGACAATACCTTAAAAAGTACACAAAATATACTTTCCTCTGATTTCAGCCAGTGAGTAGAAGTAGCTAAAGAGGAGTGGGGAATGGTCAGTTAGACAAGCAATCCTCTGTATTTTTAACCTGTTCCTTCTATAGGTCAGAGTAGAGCTGCTGCAGCTGAATTTTTATACAGGTAGTGTGTCTGAATGTTTGAGCCAATGTGAATGGGAGCGTGGAAAGACAAATGTTCAAAAGAGGGAGCACCCACCGAAGTCAAGAGAAAAACTTCCACTACTTCAGATATTTAAAGTGGGGATTTACTTTTTCCTCATGACCCATAGTTTGTGTGTCCCTCATTTAAAAAATCACTGAAATTAGTGTGCTCATTACTGTGTTCACATTTCTTCTTGTTGTTCGTCAATTTTGTGTGAGATAAATGTGCTCCCATTCTTTCTAACCATCTGTACACCTGACAACTGTACTGCCCATAGCACCTTGCTCTGGGGATTTTACATGGGATATACAAATACTGTGTTTTCATTCATAGGTAGCCAGAATTACTCAAAGACAGCAGTCACCACCGAAGCACCCAGGCTTGAAAACAAAGGAAAAAGGCATATGATTTCTTCTCGTGAGCATGCAAATTTAAAGCTTAGTTTGTGTACTACCAAGAGAAAAATCTGTGTTTCAGTTATGGACATAAAGAAGTTAAAGTTTATCAAGTTGCCTGGTGAATTTTATAAAGCAGGTATTGGTAAAAATACTGGGGAGAATGACAATTCTATGGCAACTCTAACCATGTATTCCAGTTCAATAAGGGCTTAAACTATAATGGTTTGTGTAGTGCTAAATACACCTTATCTCTTAAAGTCCAAACCTTAAACCTCCAGTCTTAAAGTTCAAATTCGAACCAATGCCTCTTGGCATTTTTGAGCTCAGAACCTGTCAGATGCTAGTGATTTTCAGAGACCTTAAGCATTCATTAGCTTCCTGGGAGCTATGCTTATTAGACCACTTACCTGATTTCATCCCATCTTGAAGAAATGTCTAACCAGACAATTAAGCGCTTACTCTTATGTACTCAAATGTAGAAATCATGATCAGGCTTCTTGTGTAAGTAAGGAAAACAAGGTTAGGTATACGTGCTCAGGTGGATGGACATACAAAAGTTAAGCTAATATCCTGCTGGGTCTATATGCTGTTGTTCAGCGAAGAACACCATGGGAGCTTATTAAGTTATGGCCATTAAAAACAATTACTGTTAAACAGAGTTCATTGGACTTCATTGGGGTTTTATGCAGAGGAGAGATTATTAGTCATGGTAAGCTCACATGCTAAAAGCTGTGAAAATATTTTTGGGTAACAGTTTATTTTAAGGATGGATTCAATTATCACTGAATTTTGATGGCAATCCCATGGGAGCAGATGCGGCAACCACAGTTGTGCAAGCAGCATTCTTGATGAGGCTGGCTAATGAAATAAAGTTATACCATACACCAATATGTTTGTATTCTAAGGTTTTAATCATCTCACATCAAGCGTTACTGAAAACCATTGCTATAGCACTGCCATTGCTAAAGACAAGAGAATTTGAATGCTTAATACCATGTGTATGAAGTATAGCAGAAGGCAGAGCCATAGCAAAGACAGATGAGAGAGATTTTGTCCCAAAGCTCTCGGTAAGAATTTCAACTGAAGTTGTTTTTATAGACAGAAAAAAGGCCCAGCTCCTTTTCTCATCACTTGGTTTCAACCTGTTGCTTAGAAAGGCTCAAGGATCTTATGTGTGTGAATACTCTGTGGAGGATATTATCTTCAGCTTTTCTGAGGACTGTGTGCAGGCCTGGGGATGAAAACTTGGATTGACAATGTGCAACAAGCAGGGGGAGAGAGGGCATTATACTGTCTTATTACCAAAGTGCTCAGCACAGGTTGGACAGAAACACATCCGTATCATTCAAAACGACTATAGTACTTGCAAAGAGCAAAAGATCTTACAAATATCTGAGGCTCGGAAGGTGTTGGAAGGCATCTTGATCAATGTACACAAGGTTGTTGGCCTTCTCAATTCTTCTGCAAAGAGAAAATGAAACATCAGAGGAAATATATCAATGTATTGATCTTAAAATATCTGTGGTTGCCTCATGATGGAGTAGTACTATACGCTGAGATTTTCTTTTTGACAGTAGAAGATCTGCACAATTTCAAAGAGCAGCCTACCACAGACCGGCAGACCCCACTACCTTTTGATATCAGCAATGGTTTGAGGATAAGTTTCAGGCTGACCAGGGAAAGAAAGGGACAGTTAGATAAGAAGATCGAAAAGACAAAGGGAGATTTCAAATGTTCCTTTATCGCTATGAATTCTTCAGAGCTTACCTGAACCAAACTGCAACACCTTTGATACTTGCCTATAACGAATCTCTATAATTGTCCCCTTTGAATTTAGATTGCTCATTACTTACATTTCATGTAGTTTGGGAAGGCTGGAAAACACATTTGCTTCTATGACCTCCAAGGCATCATTCTGTGAGATCTCTCTGAAAAATAATTTGAAAGTCAAGATATTTCAAGCCATGGTGAAGCGAAGAATGGACAAGTGAAAAATTCACAGCAAACTTCTTCCTAGATTACTGATAGGTTTTAAAAATAAGGTGGATATCGGTTAAGAAAACAGACCCCACCAATGAGCTGCTGCCAAGCCAACCAACGTCAGGAAGGAACAGACATCTGAGGCTGACGTTTGTATCTGTAACGGTAGTCTTGTGCCTCCTGCTGTCACCATTCCCTGGATGTTAGAAGGCAGGGCCCATCCGCCATTGGCTATTGGACCTCTGACATCACTAATTACTGACAGAGATTTAATGGAAGCTTTTAACTCGGTGAAGAAAAGAGGGGGTAAAAAGCGACTGATATAGAGAAGACAGCTAAAAAGTTCCTAAGAAATATGGCACGACTTCAGCAGCAGAACACGATGCTGTCTTGACCTGATGTAAATTACAGAGATTAAAATTAAGCCACCAGCAGACACATACTTATTAGCAGGAGCTGGAGACCACAGACATGAAGAAATCTTCCATATCTTGGAGAAAACCCTATTTGATCTTTCCTGTATACAATTAACGTCTACTTCCAGCCACAGAACTGCAAAATAAAAATGGCCAGTTTTCTGTTATCAACACACCAGACTGCATCTCCTTCTGGTCCAGAATATTTTATTTTTTTTTCCTTCCTTAATCTGCAGGATGGCAAAGAGATGGCTCAGGCTCTGGTGTAATTTAGAGCTCAGGAGTTCTTCTGGTGAATCAAGGGGTAATTACTGCAGTGCAACCTGTCCTGATTACATCCCTTATGCTGGCAGTGACCAGGAAAGTTGAGCTATGCCAAAAGACTCCCCGCTGCCATTTTTGGAAATGGTGCAAAAATGCTGTTTCCCAGGCTGAGGTCAGCTGTAGGAAGTAAAATTTGTGATACAGATTTAATTCAGTGATAGTGTGATAGCTTATTGGATTTTAATGGCAAGGTAACTGTGCACATCTTTGGAATGAAACCTTGGATAAATGGTCAGATTGCAAACTGGATGGCACTTGTTCCTGGATATCTTATTCTTCTGAAAATTTTTGGTTGCAAATAGACTCGAACAGGCCTGAGGTAAAACAATAGATTGTAATGATAGGTGCAGAATCACAAAAATAATCATAAAAATTATTACAAGTAATATAAAAAGTATTCCACTTCCTTCTGGCTAACAACTGAACCATACCTGACAAATTACCGGCCCATTTAAGACAAACAGAAGCCTTGCGAAAGAAGATAAGTTGCTCATCTGACCTTTTCTGCTTTAAAAAATGCCTCAGTGCTTTGGTATTTTTTATTTTAATAAGAAGCTCTGCCTCCTGTTTCCTCAAGGCTTTTACAGAAGAAACCCAGTTCTCCTCTTCTCTGGAGCTCTATACTGACTGGAGAACAAGAAAATAAAAGTACATGAGGACTGACAATAGGTGCTTGGTAGGATGCGATAAGAACTCTGTTTAGCAGGGCTGAATCACCAGCTCACATGTGAACATGTTCCTCTTCATTATTTAGGTTTCAGTAGCAACAAAATGCTTTGACTGAGACTGGGATTCCTTCACACCATGCAAGGTACACAGCCATTGCAAGGGACGTTTCAAAGACTTTTTATTATCTTCCTATTTTCTGTAAAAATAATGCATTGTAAGATATACGGTAGAAGAAATCACCTACTATGCTGTATTTATATGACAGTACATTTCACTTGCTTAACTACAGTCGAAAAGATTTAACAACATGGGAGATGTCTCAGACTTTTAAAATTCAGTTTGGTATTGCTCAGGCTCTTTTTGGGCGGTCAGCAGTATATTTGCCATTCCCCACAATCTAAAAATGAGTTGTCTAGAAAAAAAAAAAAAATCACAGAAAAAGCAGAACATTTAATACCAACAAATCCATTTAGCCAGAAGAGATTTCATGCCACTAAACAGCTCAGGGAAAAATGTTGCAGATTTGTTGGCCTTCTACAGGCAAAAAAAAAGTTTATTAAGAAACCACAATACAGTAGTGACCTCACCCGACAGATAGGGCTGTGGAGGCTAATAATTTTTTATGATCCAATCTGCTATCTAACTTATGAACAACTTGGACGATATACCTCTTTTAATGGAATGCTTAAAATTGAATGTTTCTGCATCAGGAGAGTGTTTTGGCTTCCTAAGAGCGGGATGGGTTATGGGCTTTGTTTCAGTTCAAGAAATGGAAGATGCAGATCTGATTAAAGCAGGGCACGAGCAGGCCATGACACTTTGGAAGGCTTGGAGAATGCATGGTTAAGGAAGGAATGAAAGAGAGGTAGGAAGATAAGAATCTCTAAACTGTTTTTAAAAGATTAAGTTTTTTAAAGATTAAGTTTTAAAAAGAATTAAATAACACTCACATGAAAGGGGTATTTCAGAGATTTGGGGAATGACTTGGCTTTCATTCTAATATTCCCATTGACATGTAGAAAGGTGACAGTAATTTTTTTTTGACAGGTGAAGAAAATATGTCCATTTAAAATAATTTTTTGCTGTCTTCCAGCTCAAGCAAACAACTGCTGCAGCCGTTGTGGTTATGAGCCTCTCGAGTAGAGGGAACAAAAGGGAAACTCGTCTGTGGCAGAAGGCAGTAACCCTTCTGGTGTTGGGCTTCGTCCTTTGTGTTCAGGGAATTGCGGGGGGTGAGGAAAAAGGACAAGACCCCCTGTCCCCTGCAACGAATTGTGCATCCTCTGCTACGCTCTCTCCAGGAAACCCTGTTGGTGATGACCTTAGTCATCCTCATTCTTCACAGATGAATCCCAGTTTACAGCACTAAAGGGCTGTTTTCTGACAGAAGGCCGTTGCTATTCTTGTCCTTTTGGGGTGCCCATATACCTGTTAAGGCTGTCATTCAGGTAAGAAGGATAAATGAAAAAAACCCATTCTGTTTAGGAGATCAGTCACACACCGTGAACAACAGGCAACACTAGTCTGGGGTTTGGGTGCATGATTTGCTTGAACAATTTAGTCGTACCTGGCAAAAAAAATGCACGCCCTGCTCATGGAAAACCCAAAGAACACTATCGTGAAAACAGGTATCTCTGGCATTAAAAGTACAAACCGCTGCTGCTCACATCAAACAGCCAACTCAGCAGACTCAGATCCTCTGAGGAGGAGAGCAAATAATACCTGCAGCAGCAGCAGCTACAAACAGAGAAAGGGGATTGCTGGCTAGTATTTGTGCAAGGGATTTGTTTTACAAAATAAATACACACAAACAGATGATTGCTCATAATGCATATCTTATTATATGTCATCACGAGAGAAGATGGGACTGTTATTACGTTGTTTGTTTGTAATGAATGATACTATTAGCTCTACTGCTAGCTATTGCAGGAAATCCAGACGGCAATTTGAGCATCATTTCTGATGCATGCAAGCCTTTGAATAGATGGTATGCGAAACAATCAGGGGCAATTCCTTAAAAAACCCCAAACCTCCGAAACCCCAAACCACCCAGTGGCTGCAAAGTGCTTAGGCATCTGCCTAAGCTTAATTTCCACTGCATGCACAGCTCTATTGAAATCAACAGTGGTCCTCAAAAGCATGAATTGTTTACTCAAGCACAGCCTAAAAGAGGAAAAACTATTCAGCAAAAATGTTTTACAAAGGCACAAAGGATAATTTTTTAAATTTTTCTCCAAAGAGAATGTAACATTTTAAGGTGTGGCAACATCACACGACTAAGGGATTTCCTCTAATTTGCCACTAACACAGCAAACCGCAATCGTTATTACCGATTCAACTGACTGCAGCGTAGCGTTTCCACATGCGATAGCTGGAGCCAGTGACAGTAGGGAGAGAGGCAGAAAACGAAGAGGAAGAGGAAGGTGCTGCCTCCTGGCAGTACGGTCTTAGCCGAATTTAACCTGCCTGCAAAGCTGCCCTTAGGCAGGGCTGGGGGTCCATCCTCACGACATCTGTGACAGAGCCCAGCGTGAAGCATAGGAAGGATGGATTCCTCTTCAAACCAGCTGCACTCAAAGTGCGACCCATAAAAATCAAGATACATTGAAACGGCCTTTTAAACAATTCTATTAGCAAGGAATTTATAGTTCGTGGCAGTTTCTTTGTAGTCCTCTAAAGAAAAAGTCTCTTAGACTAATCAGAGTCTTACAGCAAAAGCAAGACTGTATTAAACTCGCAAACTAACGGTCTTGCAGCCAAGTGGTCTCGTATTTCAAAATAATGAAAGAATAAAAGACCAGACATTTATATGTCTTTTATGATAAGAATTCCTTTCAGGATGAGAGCAGAGCACACAGCCAGGGATAGGGTCATTTTTGCCCTGCTAGGAAATATGCCTATTTAAACCAAATGAGTGTGTATGTATGTGTGTATATATAAAGAAGTTTAGCAGAGATGAGTAAGCGGAAACTTGCGTCAAAGGAAAAGCAAAGCATATGCATGGCAGAAGACCCTCTTAAAGGCGGATCACAGCATCAGACCCTTACATGGTACCCAGGGATGTACGCTCTGGAGGAATGACATAGGGTAACCGGTGCCCAGCTGGTGAGCTTGGCTGCACGACGACCACAGTAAATGTGGGATTTACGGATTTCTGCATTTCATCTCCCTGGGGCGGATTGGCAGAGGGGGCTGCCCTGTATCTCGAGGTTTCTCGGGCAGTCGTGGTGTGAGGGGGGGTTTCCCCTCTGCCCTCCCCTCTAGTGCTGGGTGCGACCCACTCCCTGCAGCTTTCCTTAAATTCCCTTCCAGAGCAGGTACGCATGCGGGCTATGCACTTGCTCTGTTCAGCTTATATTTCCTGTGATACATCATAATTGGGCCTTTTGGCCTTTTATCCTCAGCCTTTGTGGCAGTTTTTCTGTGGCATAAATATCTTGTGGATTCCTGTGAACAATATTTTTCACTCTACAGGTACCTGTAATTAGCAGTGATACTGGAGGTATCAGGTACTGGTTCCCAGAGCAGGTGGCCTCACTGGTCTCTCTGCACTGCCACAAATCAATAGCTTCATATTGAATTAAGGGAAAAGGGAAGAAAAAAAAAAATTATCTTTCCCTCCCTTTCTTTAAATATAAATACTCTTTAGAGCAATTTGCCAGGTCATTTTTACTCGGTAGTTTGACTGATGCCACAATTTATGTCAAGCTCAAGAAGGAATTAGCAGTAGTGTGGTGTCACACAGGCAATCCTGCCCAGCATTCACTGGGTGAGCACCCCCGGGAACAGCCTGCGATGTGTTTGAACTGAAAAATTAAACACTTAGGTACCTCTGTCTCTATGTCGTAGATAGAGGAGCTCTTATTTCTTTCAGTCTGATCAAAACCAAGCCAGTCTGAAATCTCCTTTTGAAAACTTCCCTCTAAAGTGACAGCAAAATGCTAGTATGTTGATTTAAACAGGTTACAGAAGAAAAGATATTTTTCTTAAAAGTATTAGAGACTTTTGACCTTTTAAAAATAGTTGACACTTGCTCCTGCCACTTTCCTTGTGAGCATGAAAAACTTGTCTCCCTACCATGATATATTGAACACCAGGGAGTTACAGGCTAATATATCTTAGCAGTTATTGGCATTTCAAAAATAAATTCAAGCACTGACTCTTCTCATAATCTCTTTACTTTGCTGAAGATGTACATCCACACTGTACTGACCTAAGTAAGTGGGATACCCATTTAAGCAACTGAGTATTAATAGTGATTTCACACTTAGAGCAAAATAGTGTATACGTAAATCTTTGAAGGAGACTATCAGGAGGCACCAACACTGTGTCTTCCTGCCTTCTCCAAAGGGCATGACACCATATTCTCAGATAAATCAATGCAGGCACGGGAAAAATAAAATGCAAATTTCCACATAGCAGACGGAGGCAAAGGGGATTTTATTTCTATTGGTGCTTTAGCACCATGCCAGCAATCCAGATGAAAGTCTGCTGAGAGTTTGGTTGCATCAAATTAATTGTCCATGTAAGAGTTTTAAATTGGTCTCTCTAATCTGAAAAAGCGTGCGATTAGTCTGCAGAATTGGAACTGATAACGACCAGATCCAACAGCAGAAGCCACATCATTATAAGAATTGATTTTATAATCAGTACAGTTTGGGGGGATAGATATCTCCTCATACTCTAGCACTAAGGGGATGTATTATACTGGTTTTAGTTTACTGCCAGCAAAGCTGGAAATGAGTGAAGCTTTGTAAAGTCAAACGAGCAAGGACTGGGTCTTTGCAGGGAACGGCAGCTTTCCACAGAAACACTGGCCTCACGCAGGCAGCCCAGAAGGATGGGGTTTATAATTTGGTGCCCTCCAGCTGCTGGGGCAGACGTACCTACTGCCTCCTGCGTTTGGGCATCACTACTTTTCACCTTTGATTATGACCGCTTGTAGGGAAGGTAGAAAAAAAATATCTCTAAAATAAAGACACCCACCCTAGCAATGGCATTTTTCAGGGATGATGGGCTCCACGCAATCTTGAGACTGCGCTGGGACCTCCTCGTTCAGAGATGCTGACACAAGCCGCGTGCCCACATCGTAAGTCCTTCCGTGGAAATGGGCTAGCAGCATTTATTGCCACTTATCTTTTATTACTTCTCTCCCGGCTTTGATAGCCAGTTAATGATGAATAGTTTTATTAAGATGACCTGGGCAGATGAGGAGATTACATTTGGGATAATCAGTCAGAAGAGTGGCTGAATGAGGAAAAGGGGAAAATCATTGCTGGGGAAAATCAATAGGCAGACTGTCTTGGACTGGGGGAACGTGTGGCTTCCAGGACCCAAAGTCTAGTGACAGCTTTTCCAAACAGACCATCTTGAAACAGATGTTCCCAGACACTTCAACAGACAGTTCTGAAATGCTTTAAGGAAGCACACAGGCACAAGAGGCCTCTGGAGGACAGTTCACTACTAACTCCAATGCATTACAGGAACGGGAAGAGCCAGAATAGCAAGTGTCTCAGATATGCACAATTAAACTTTTTGGCTAGGAGGGAAAATTGTAAAAAATTCCTTCTTACTCCTCAGTTCTGGCATTAAAAATCTTCCCTGGCTTATGAGAGGACTCTGAGTATTCACCAGAGCAAATCATGCAGTATGTTACACCCACTTCAGTGAAAATAAATCTCCATGACTTGACCCATCATGAGAAAAATATTAGCATTGCCTAATGTTAAACACAATTAAAAATACAGACATTATCTTACAGCTGCTAACACCATCCAGTACATCTTTCAAATGTCCTCCTGAAGGGATTTAGGTTTCTCTTATTGAATGTTACAGTGTCCCTGTGAAATACCTTTCTCCAGCACGGAGTTTTCCTTCCGTCTTCTTTTCTATTTGCATTCATTCTTCCCTTCCATAAAAACTACTTACTATTTTTGTGGTTTGTGTCTAACTGAGGCCTTGACCCTACCCAAAGTCTTATCCCTGAGTTTTGGCTCCAGGCTCAGCCAAGACCCTACTGTATATATATTTACATGATTGGGGCCCTCAGATATAACCTACCTGAGAAAAAGATATTCTTTTATGCTTCCAAAGTTAAATCCAAACCTCTGCCTTGTAACAAACTACCAGAGAAAACACAAACACCAGCAAGAAGCTTCTCAGTCAAAAGCCTTACAAAACAAGCGTGCAATGAGGGTTATTTACCTGATTGTGTTACTGCGCTATCATAAGCAGAAAAAATTATGATTAAGCCCAAATCTGCAGGTTCTATACTGGAGGATGCAGAGATGACATATTATACAAACACGGGAATTGCATACAACCCCTAACCCTTTTGCCAAGTTGCCGACGGCAGCAGAAGACCCTGATTCATACATCTAGCTTCTTATCTGAAAAATAACTGAACAGCTTTCACTATGAAACCTTGGAAAATCACATGCTTCCACCTGAATTTCGCAGACACAAATAACCTTCTTCCTCAGCAAACACTGCAAAGCTGCACAAAGATAAGAAAGTCTCAATAGGGGGGAAGGGAACGTGTCATAAAACTTAGGCCAAAATTCAATATATTAATATGTTTCTATGTTTGTGCGTATATACACACAATATTCCAATAAAAGCAATAAAAATAACAGACCCATGGCCATAGGATGATGTTTACTCACCCAAATCCTCCAGCAGCAGCCTTTCTGCCCACCTAACCCCATTTACAAGGAAGTTGCTTATGTACGCCGCGAAGGGTCTCTGCCACAACTACGCTGTGTGACTCAGGCTCGTAGAAATGCAGACAAACAAAGGTTTTCTGCTGTCGTCTGCAACCCTTGTCCAAATGAAGCAAAACCCTTGAGAACCCAAAGGCAGTTCCTGGCCACTGGGGAACAACCTGTTTCTGCTATGTAAGAGCACTTTGATCTCCCTGGGAGCCCTTCTCCTCCCCATTATCCTGGGTCATATCTAACTGGGGACATAGAAAGAAGTTGGAGCTAGAGTGATGCAAACACCCTTATCTGAAGTGGTTCTTCCTCATCAAGGGAAAAGTAGGAGGAATCTTTCTCCCCAGCCACAGTGCTTAAAGAAGGAGGCTGAACAAGAAACGTGGTTTGAATAAAAAAAAAAAAGATGTTTTCCTTAGAAGTTGCTGTGTCTATTCCTTTGCTGTACTGCATTGCATATACTTATGATGTTTTTCTGTCTGGTTTCCTGTATCAGTGTAAATAAACTGGAACTTACAGTGTTTTCACAGCACATAAGCCTGGCAAAACCTTTTTTGTTTCCAGTAAAACACTTTGAAAAAATACTACTGATGAGGGCAGGGAAAAAAAATCCTGAAGAGATCCCAAACCACAAAAATTACCATTTGGAAAAGTCATGTTGATGAAATACACTTAAAAAAATAAAAAAATAAAATGAAATCCATCATTTCTGATTACTATCATTGCTTTAGTTGAGACTGAAGGAGATTTCAGACTGCAGCAGAAGGCATGGAAATCCATTGGTTTTAATATATTTGATCTGCATTTACATTAACATTCTACATCTTAGAGGAGTGCATATTTTCCTGTAATTTTAAATAAGCATTGTCTCTAGGAAGCACACAGCTCAAAACACAAAAGGACACAGAAGTACACAAACTTGAAGGCAATCCCGTGAGAGCAATTTAGTTCTCGGATTTAAAGGAATGTTTTGTGTATGTTAAATACCAAATTAAAAACTAAGAGGCAACTGCTATATTGTTTTTTCCACCAGACTGAAAACAAAATATGTATTTTTGGATTATTTTAAGAAGAAAATGAAGAAACAAATATAACAGATTAAGGAACATGATCAGACCTCCCTCTGAAAGATGTTCTATCTTGAAGTTACCGAAATCCCTAGGGATTTGTACTGGATCCCTGGACAGGAGTGCAGAAGGTGCAGCAAGCAGAAAGCAACCAGCAGTACCAGCACACACCTCATTCTTCTACACAAAGGTAATAGGGTTTCATTATACTCTGTCTATTAGTCTGAGGATGGCTCTGCCCGATGGCTCTGGTTGAGAGATTCCCCAGGCGAATCCCCTGTGCCCCATGCCTTGCTGGGAGCCTTCGGTGAGGACAGATTAGGCAGCAGCTAAGTACAAGGGCTTTTAATTTTTTATTATTTTTTTTTTCCCTGGGGGCTAGATTACTGGTAACATGAAGTGGGTACGTCAAAATGGCAGACTCAGGACTTGTCTCTACAGTGGCACCTATTTAACTTGAAGACCACACAAAGCCCCAAACAAGATGTTTCAGTTTCATTTGTAGAGTAATTTTACTCTGATTTAGTTGATCCTAATCAATTTCAATGTACTTCTATCTTTTGGGTTTGGCTTTTTTTTTTTTTTTTTTTTTGCTTTTAAGTGGCACACACTTCTTAGTAATCAAATTTATATCTTATTTTCAGTTAAATGAATGCAACTGTGCAAGCATACAAGTCCCAAGAAGCCATAGAGAGAATACTCCATTTATGTATGAGACCTGTTAAAAGAGATTCATGTTATACAGTGGCTGCATTTCTGCTCACTTTTTTCTTTATGTGCTGCTAAAGTCAATTTAAGGACATTCATCCACTGAAGACTGAGAGGAGCAGAAAAACTCATAGTCACTTGGGTATGACCTGAACTCAGTACACTCCTATCTCCCATCCAGTCCTGTGACTCTCCTAGATACATTTTGCCTCATCATTCAAACTGTCCAGAAGGGTAGCAACAGGATGCACGCTCTCATATCCTCCTCCTCCTTAAAGACGTGCAGATGGAGACTCGTTAGGAGAGCTACGATTTGTGCGTGACCTGACTAGTTAGTAAGGTGCCAAAGGAGAAGAAGAAAGACCCCCATTAAACAGGGAAGAACGCCCTTGGTTTTCCTTTGGGTCACATTTAGTCAAAAAATAAGGTGAAAAGACTCTATTAGACGTGACTGGCAAAATCTTCCATTTATCCACCGATAAGGCACAGCACAACCAAAGCAATCCAACCTTCCCACAGTGCCCACGGTGGAGCGCGGTCACCCACTGACACCCCAGCTCTGCTGCAGAGCCGTTTCAAAGTCTGGCCAAAAGAGTCTGCTGCTGAAAACCAGCGGCAGCGGCCTTAGCTTGCAGTGAATCACCGTCTCCGGAGGGCACAGGCTGAGATCACCATCTCATGATATGCCAGCAACCTACCCACGGGAAAACAAACCATTCATCACACGCATGCGGACTGCATATGAACAAGTGACCTAGAAATTTGGGGGGTTCCAAGTCCTATTACCCTCTGCCTGAGTCATTCTCCTACCACGTGAAGCTTGTTGTGATGTGTTTTTTGTGGGCTATGGGCTGGGGAGGGGGTGGAGAACAACCCAAAGTCTACTTTGTCATTTAGTCCTAAAATTATGAATAACTCACTCAAAAGACAAATAAAAGAACAAAATGACTATGAAAGAAGAAAATGTGGTAGCAAGGGAAAAACTTCCTTGTTGCATATTGTATCTTCAGTTGAATTCCAGAATAAATCTGAATGAATTATATTTTTTAATTTGTTTAACTATGCTAATAGTCACCATGCACTAGTGGTTTTAGCAGTATTTTCTCTTTATATGTATGACTCAAGAATTACCATAGCAACTTGCTTCCTAATTAGCCTTCAGTTACTAACAATCAATATGATTAGACAAGGTCAGCACTGGAGTAAGCTCTATAGATTTTTAAAAATGCTACTGAGAGTCAATAACAGCAAGAAGAGGAGGAGCGGGCTCCTGGACCATCTTCCCAAAAGGATGGTCACTGTTCTGCTATTACTTCCTCTCCTATGAACAAAAGAAGTCGTGGCAAATGAGAGCTTTGCCACTTAGCAGACTGCAGAAAGCTTTTAACCTGCCAGCAAATTCACAAAATACGGAGAACAGAAGCATCCTTCGATCTGCAGATAAAAAGATGCCTTACTGTCACATTGCTGGGACTGCATACCACCAAAATCAAGAATAAATATGTCACGGATTTTTATCAATGTAGCTACATCTGAAATCAATCTCCCTGTGTGGGAAGGATCCCTGAAATCTGGAATAAGGTGAGACTGGCCAGTTCACAGCAAGATGCTCCCTGGGATTTAAGCCTGTGCAGTGCTTAGCTGAGATCCCATTAGGAAGCCCTCCCTCTAGTGACCTGAGTGATTGCCCATCGCTGACACAATTTCCCCCTCATTTTTACAGCCTGTTTCAGTTGTTAACATGTTATCTCTTACCCTTGAAAGCACAGTGCCTGGCAGCACAGTAGGATGAAAACATAATGTGCTATTCAGAGGTACTCTGGGTCCTGGGAACACAAAACAGGCTCCTTGGTACTGACAGATGAAAGCTCATGAAAAGCCACTTTACTTGTTAGCATGTTTAAGTCTGCTACCAAGAAACACAGGCAAAACCAAGCTTATTTTTAAATAAACAGCATGGGTTGTCAATTATGCCTAGGCACGCGGCTGTCGCAGTTGAACTGTCATCCATTTACTTGCCTCTGTAAAAATGTGCTGCCGCTTGGCGCTCTCTGTTCCCCTCCGGAGGTTACTTTTCCGCTGTGGTTGTGTCTTCAGCCTCAGCTCATCCCGGCTCGCAGTGCCGGGTCCCCAAACAGAGGGTAGGGCTCAGGGAACAGAGGAGCCAAGACGTGGCACGTGAGGAAAACGTAATGACAAGACAGTCTGGGTAGTGCCGTACGATGGCACTTCAAGCCATGAGCTTTGAGGCAGTAAGTCTTGACCTTCCTCTGCACAAAATGCCCCGAAGAAGAACGAAAGGGTTTTAAGCTCAAAAAAGGCAGTTTTTATTAAAATATAAACTAAGGTAATTAACTTTAGAGCAGAAAAACCTTAAAGGATATTGGAAGAGAACTGAGAAGAGGTTATATCCCCCTCTACCCTGACATCCAGCGCCTTTGGAGAAGGTTTGGAGTTCCTCAGTGGTTTATTCCAAGTGCCAGTAAGCTCTGCCCAGACCTCTTGCAAAACTCTGTTCATCACCCCCGGGGCTGCTCCCTGCTCCTCAGTGCAGTCTTTGGGTGGCACGTATCCATCTCTGGCCTAAAAACCTCGTGCCACTTGTAGTACCTCAAAGCTGCTGCCCTCCAAACATGCCCATTAGCTCGCAAAGGGACCCAACCCCCTTTCCCGCGGGGAGCTCTGCCGCTGCCTGTTTTCCTAAAGAGCATTAGCTAATTGGGAACAGAAGTCATAAATAAGCAAATGTTTTTCCCCATATCGTGCTTGCCCCTTCTAACAGCACAGATGGGAAAAGCCAAAATCTTAAAAATCCAGCACAAGAAGTCTTAAAAATGTGGAAAATAAAGCTGAAAAACATATCATCATAAAATCTCATTCAAAATAAAAGATAAGATTGACAAAAGGATTAGACATGTCTAATGAGCACCTTCACTTCATAATTACACTAGAAAGGATAAACATTTCCAGATAGAGATGTAAATCTTTCTGCTCTTGAGCAGACAAGACAGACAGAAGTAAATGATGCTTTCAAAAAACAAAGACTAGTGTAATTCAGTCCCCATGTGAAATTCCGCATTAATCCTTGTTTTAGTAGAGAAACTTCACCGCACAAAGACAACATAGAGAGACCATTCCAGGACTTTGCACTGAGCAGCTCATTATTTATTAGGTGCATTTCTCCTTCTCAGAGCAGAAAGCACCCTATAAGATAGGCAAAATATATTCTCCATCTGGACAAGTTATTCCATAGTTATTCCAGAAACATTCTCTTGAACATCCTCCTTCAGCAATTGGCATCAGCAGCTCTCAGGGACGAGGTTCTGAACTGGGAAAGCCACCAGCCTGTCCCTGTCCCCTGCTCCTAATCCTCTGCTGACTGTATTGGAAAATGCACAGACACCAATAGTTTTTCAGCATTCTACATTTCTCTCACAATCATTTGTAATTTCCATCTGTGGTGTTGGCTCCCCAAGCGTTCAAAATATTTTCTGGCTTAGTATCTGTCTACCATTCTAAATCCTATCAATTTAAATATTTTCCAGACTACTTTATGTATATATATATACACACATGCATGTATGCAAGTATATATGTATATATATATTCTACCATGCGATAAGTGTTTTACTCACAAAAGGTACACCACTCTTACTTATTTTTAAAGAATCAAGCACATATATGGGAGTCTTCATCAAGTACAGGTTCTGGCTCAAGAAATCAAAACAAATATTCACAGTATTTTGCGAGCAAATTGTTCTTGGCTTGGTCACAAACCAAACAATGGGCACAACAAATCTCTGGTTTTACACCTGGGATGAATTGGGGCCAGCAGTGTCTTTGATAGAAAAATCAAAATGCAGCTCACTAATAACGATAAAATGCTCAGCTGCCTCTCCACTGAGCAAAGCAGCCATCAAACTAATGATTAAATCCCCATCAATCATTTGGCATAATAGAAATAAAAGCCATGCAATATAATGTTGTCAGAGAATCAACATGTCCTGCTTAGAAAATAAGTGTCTTGACTTCATCTCAACATTTGTTTTCCATAAATGCTGAGGTTTCTATCAGCATTTGTATAGCAATGGAAAATAATCCTTCATTGCAACATGCCAATTCCACTAACGCTATTTCTAAAATAAACAGAAAAGCTAGATAAAATTAATATGGGAAGGTGTTTCTGAGATCAAATTACTATTTCCAATCTGGGCCAGCCTTCCTCTTTCTATCAAACAATATTTAGTAGCGGCAACAATACATATTGAAGAAAATCCCATTTAGAGCAAATCAGGCACAACTTCAAGTAGGTCACACCTTTTGCACCCACTCACTGGTACAGTTACATACACACACAAGGTTAATAGAAAAAAATCCTATAAAAATCTATTTTCTCCTGTAAAAAGAACTTTCCTTTCTAATCCATACTTTTTTTTTCTTTTTTTTTTTTTTAAATAGCAGCACTTTTTAAAGCAAACCCAGAAACTAGATATATCTGGAGGGAGATGGCATTACGATGGCCTTGGGATATGCCGTCACCCAAATTCCCACAGACTTGCACCGGCACAGCACCATGGTGCACAGCAGGAGCCACGGACTCTCGACCAGCTCGTCTGTCACGTGGAGGAGATGGAGGTGCCACGTGTTTAAGCTGAACAGCCAAGTGAGGTGCAACCACTGTAATTCTGTTCTGAATGCATGTGTTTTCTCTCAGAATTGCTTTGTTATTCAATTTTACACAAGAATGTAGAATTTTTTTTTTCTTTTTGGTAGAAAGAAGCCCTTTTATAATAATCCTCTTACCACTCTTTAAAAAAATGTTTCTTGACTTTAATGTATGATGATCTTTAAGGTCCCTTCCAACCCAAGCCATTCTGTGATTCTATGATAATTCTGAATTCTCATTTCATTTTCTTGTATAGATATGTAAGTTTAATAAATGTATCACTCAGCCAGCTTAAGAATTATGTTACGTTTCTTTGCAAATATGTATTTTTATATTTACAAAGTCACTTAGACTGTCACTGATTCTACTTTGAAAGTACAAGAATCTCATAATAAAATACAATTTGAAACTTTCTTTACTTCAATATAGAGTGAAGCTCCTGGAAGGAAGAGGTGGAAACTGAAGAAGCGACACATTTTTAGGAAAAAAATTTGACTCTGCCAGCAGCCATCTTACATTTTACAACACCAGTTCTGGCCCCTCTTGAAACAAAAAAATCCACCCAAAAGCACCTGAGATGAATCTCAGAAAGTTGGCCAGTAAGCGGACATATCAGCCTCTTCAGTATGCATAAAGCATATCCTGCAGGACAAAAGAAGAAATATTATAGTATTAGTTCTGCACCATGGGATGACTATCAATTCTGAGGCTCCTTGCTACATTTATCAGTTGCAATAATCAGCTTCATGCCCCTGATGCAAGGACCTAGAGTGAGGCTGCCTTACCAAACCGAATGATTCAGAAAAACCTAGTATCTCTGTACGAGCAACCACAGAATGCCAAACCTGCAGTCCATCTGGCCCAGTATCTTGCTCTAGAGCTTGGAGGGGAGGCCCAGAAAACAGTGTAAGAGCAGGGCAAAACTACTGAGAAATAATCTTAATAATTGAGAAAAAAAATCTTAATTCCTAACATTTTCATTTGGAGATCTTTTTTTTGACCACTGGGCTGAGAATTTTCTTTAAGAACTGTGCATTTCACCCTCAAATCTCATTTTGAATGAATGAGGCTACTTCAGACGCACATTTAGATATGCAAAAGAGCTATCTTAATTTAGCCTGCACTTAATTTTATCTGATTTGTTTGCATAGAGGAAGGCAGAAGAACATTGAATCAAAGTTTCCTCCTAAAGGAGAATGGGAACTCACACAAGCATTTGCCCACATTTTTTCTTTATAAATTCAGGTAATCCGAACAGTATGTCGCTGGGGAGAGGCATTAAAGCATTTAGCGTACATTCAGGCATGTGGATTTCCGTTTTTTTGCTTTACCTGTCTCTGTGTCTAGACAGCTGTAAAACAGGGACCAGAAATTATGTCCAAGATGATTCTTCCATTAAATACTTCTTTCTCTAATGCTGGCTTCATACCGATGTAGTTAGCAAAAAAAAGATGCTGCTAACAGTTCATTACCACAAAATTCTTTCTTGCTTAACAAAAGGAAATAATGACAAAATGTATTTTCTTTTTTTCTTCCCTTTTTAAATCTCTTTTATCAAAGAAAGCAAGCATCAAGATACCAAACCACACAGAAAGAATTATGGAATACTTTCTTTCTTGTACTCTAACATGTTTCAATTAAAATATGCAAATATTAGCATGATTTTCTGGGACTTTTTAAATAAAAAAGTTAGCAAATGTTGATATGGACACTATGAATTGATTTTACATTTCCTAGTTTCTTCTGTTAAGGCTTTTTACTTTATTTGTAATTTTGTTCCGCCCAAGCATTAGGAAAAGATTGAGATCAGGTTATGCATTTACAGAAATATAACAAAGCTGTAATTAAAATCTCTGCTCTTTGACACCAGCAGTGAGTTACTGACATGGATAATAAAATTCTACTTCACTGTTTTGTAATTGTGCAAGGGATGACAACAATAACTGCAAGTGTAAGATCTCTTCCACAGATAAGCTTTGGCAGGGAAAAGCAGAATGCCAGGTGATGATGCAGCAAAAGGTTTATAGATTATAATAAAACCACCTAGTCTTTGTTCATTACTTATTATGTTTAGAACACAAGGCATAGCTTCTACTTTCAGGAAATAAATGGAATTAAGAACACACCAGGCTCCCTACGTATTCATACCAAACACTTAAGTTTGCTATCCAAGGGGTGATATTTGCAAAGGCTGCAGGAGGGTCATCTGAAGCAATAGCCCTCCTTCGAGAAGAAAACGCACCCAAGCCGCTCCGCTGGCGGCCGTACGGAGAGACAGTGGCAGAAGGCACTGTTCTGCCCGGGTCCTCCACCGACGACGTGGTACAGAACCCCAGGGAGAAGCTCACAGAGCTTTCCAATCCCATTTGTAGGAACCCGTCTCAAATGGCAGAGTGTAGCGATGGGCAAATGAAGACTGACACCCTGGATGCTGTTGGGCTAAGGAATGCGTACAGCGCGTGTAGCAGAGGATAAGCTTTCTTAACGTGATTTTGCTGCTGAACCTGAAGTGCAAGCAACCCCTCCAGTATAGAAAAGAGCCGGTTCAAAAACCGTGGATCACCACCAAACAGGGACAGTCCGCTGGGATGGGGGCAGCTGGGATGTGCTAGTCTACCCCCAGGAGCTAGGAAGCCCCCAGTGATCGCTCACTGCCTGACCACCAGCCTGTGGTGGCTGGGCAGCCTTTGGTGCCTGCTGACTTGTGCAGGATTAGACCAGGCAGATGGAGGGGAAAGCCCCGTATCGTAACAGTGGCCCCATTAAAATATTTATTCTTTGGGATGTCAGCCTGAACTTTGAATTTCTTTGCTTCTACTGGTTACTCACCTTGATGTTTTTGAACTCTAGTCCTCTGTTCCCTGAGAGAAAATGCATATTTAGACTCATTTAAATGCATTAAGTAGCATACTTATTTTCATGCCCTGCCCTTAAGATGCAGAATGTTACACATAACTTCCTATAACGTAAATTAGAATTTAATATCCATGGAGTTACACCTTGAGAATATACCCTGGAGTATTTATTACCAAAGTGTGATCATTACCTGATTCAGCACATATTTTGATACGTAGAATGCACCGTGTCTTCCTTCCACCATAGGGATGTAAATAAATATTTTTGTAAACATGCACTATTTAACTTATATATCACAGCAAATCCTCCAAATCCATATTTTGCTTCTTGCAAAAACATAAATAGCAGATTTATCCAAATGATGCAACAAAAGATAGAAAGGAACTCCTGCCTAGAACCAATTTCCAAATGTCTTGGTTACACTGAATCCTAACCATTTTCTCAAAATAGCTTTAATGATCTTATTTAATCACAGCCTTTTGCATACCAAATGAGGCAGCAAACGATACACTGCACAAGAAAAATTGGGGAAGCTGCAGAATACTGACCAGCCGCCTTGGTAGCAGAAGACACAGACTGCTCATCCTTAGGTGATGATGCGATTGCTACCTCCCCGCCTTCCTTTTCCATCTTTCTGGGCCGTATGCTGCCAAGTGTTACAGAATCACATGCTGGGGCTGAATTAAACTGATTTCAGGAGCACGTGGGATGATGGACATCCCTTAGCCATTTGCTAGCCCAGGCAGCTTTGATGGTTATTGCCGAAGAAGGTCTGGATAGTGAATCCACCAATTTGCCAAGTTGTTAAAACTTGCTAAATAAAATGAAGACTTCCCACTGTGACAAATTATCCTGATGAGACTTTTACAGTCTAGCTAAGAACTTTTCTCCTTCCCCGCTCGCAGGAAGAGAGATCCGCCTTGATTCAACAACATACTTTAGCACGTGCCTCAAAATAGTCTATTGAATGGCCTCTGCTGTGCTCAAGTATCTCATCTCAGTTTAAATAAGACATTAAAGGTAACTCAGTCTGATGTAATTAAGTCAAAGGGAAGTGTCACCTGCCTTTTAACCTACAGGGGCAAAGAGGAGAGATTGTAGCATCATACATCAGGTTAGTTGTTGTATGTGGAATAGGCTGGTCCCCATGTACCTAGGTCACAGACCAGCAGCATTTGTTCACATGATCAATGGATCAACAGTCACAGAAAAAAACCCACATAAAAGCTTAAATGCACTGAGTTGGTTAAATAAATACATGATTCAGAGCTATTTTCTCTACAAATTCATGAGGAAGCTGTAGGTAGCTGGTGTATATATTCCTGCTGTCCTCCATAGACAGAAGACATCAGTTTCCAGGAGTGCCAGATTCCATCAACTCTAAATTTTTAACAGTTTCCAGAGTTTTCAGAGCTCATCAAGGATTTGGCTCGGCAAGCCCTCTTAACCATAGCACGGTTCATGTTCTTAAAATGTCCCTTTGCCAAAATCTGTTAAAGAAATCCCCTTCTTTCATTACTCCAAACTACAAAGCAGGGCCAATAGAGAAGATTTTTCTCTGTGACATCTTCTAGTTCAAGAAGTACTTCATCCACATGGCTGAATTTCCTTGAGCTGCACACAGGTTAGATTTGAGAGGGAATGATGAAACAAGGCATTATGTTTTAGCTTAAACCTTCAGAAGAATAAATAACTGATGATGAATTTTCAAGGGCATTGTGCCTCAGGATACAAATGTGAAGCCTATTTGTCTTGCATAGGGTAAGGCAATCAGACCAAACTTCTTATAAATACGATGCCTGAATCAGGCCTCATTAGACCAACATGCACAAATCTACTTTGCTACCTTGTAGTAACAGGAGGAAACTTAGCAAGAGAAAAAGGGAGGCTTCGATATTGCTTCAGACTGTCTCTCCTCCAAATTAAGCACTTGCAGTGCAGGCTGAAGATGACATAGCAGCTGCAGAGCATGTTGAATTGATTTTGCCAGGTATGTGCCTGCATGGGGCTGCTTTTTAATTTAGTAACTGGAGGGTTAATTAGTTCTGGGAGCGTAAACAGGTTGGTTAAGCAGGAGTCCAGATGAGCTGCCACGTTCCAGTTGGCTAAGACTTAGGAGCAGAATAAACATGTATCAAGAATAACTAATCTGCTTCCCCGGCCACCTATTTGCTAAATTAACATGAAGCCAGAGCTGTGCAGAAGTTGGTGAGCTGCTAGCAATAAGCTGGTTAGGCTGTTCCTCAGATCTGTGGGTTTCTGAAGTAGTTTTCTATAAGAAAATTTAAGTTGCACCTTTAGTAAGAGAAATCTCAGATAATTAGAGTCTGTCAATTTATTTCATAACTTTAAACATCTTATCTAAGAAGAAAAGAAGATCTTTCTCCTAGAACATGCTTGGGAAAGGTTGTTTCTCTATATGACAGTCTGCAGTATGGGCATTTCATGGTTTTTCGGTAATTGAAACAATTTAGATGGGTGAGAAGGAAATGACAAGCTAGAAATAGTTCAAATGGGCTCTCATTCTTTCAAAAAACTTAAAAATGACAAAAGTATTCCAGTGACAATTTTTCCAAATAAAATTCCAGTTTGTGTTTTGCCAAAAAAAAAAAAAAAAAAAAATATCGGATGAAAACCAAAAGATTTTGACTTGGTAACTATAACTGGAGCTTCCAAGGGAGGGCAGA
Source organism: Buteo buteo (assembly GCF_964188355.1). NCBI lineage: Eukaryota > Metazoa > Chordata > Aves > Accipitriformes > Accipitridae > Buteo > Buteo buteo. The sequence goes on along the minus strand of NC_134182.1, from coordinate 4,184,088 downwards.
TAAGGTGCTCCATGCCAACATTTCCATGTCACACTACTTTTTTGCATTATGAGTCATGGTCACTAGTGTCCATTCTGGAAAGCCCTTGGACAGTCCCACTGGAAAACAAACAACATCTTTCCTGGGTACTGTGACTGAAGCCTGACTGGAAGTATCTGGAAGTGTTTGACATTTGTGGCAAAATACATCTGTTCAAATCTCTCAGCTGTTCAGGTGTTTAGGAAGAAACTAAAATGCATATAGAAAGCAGGAACACTGAAAAATGTTATTGAGAGATTTTTCTTTGAAACCCAGAAATTTTTGGTCATTGTATTCAAAAGCCTTCATTCACTTTGAACGTAAATACAACAGGGTTAAGATTCTTACAGAGGACTCATCTCTGATTTAACTTGTATTCAACCAGCTCATCCCCAATGGATGATTCCAAAGACCACCATTCCCTGCAACTTCTGGGCTTTAAAACCTCCCCCGGTCTCAGAAACACAGTTAGAAGTGATCTAATATTGATAAAAACCATGTGTACAGGTATGTTGGACTGTATGAGATCCTGCTTTTCTTCAGTAACACACTCAGGAAATACTGTCACTCTCTTAATTTTTAGTCTATTTAGTTCTAGGTGGGCACATACATCTACTACATTGAAGTATCTCATTTGTATACATCAGGCTATCCACATTTTACCATATGGAGGTATCACATTATTAATAGCTGTTTTCCTTAAATAGACTACAGTTTGCTTTAATCTTCCTTTCCGTGCATGATCTTGCAAGAGTAAAAAGGCTTTCATACAAAGGCTATGTTTTTATATGCAAATCTATCATTTGATTATACACTTTTTTGTCCCTGCATTATCATGAATATTTCTGATGAATGTTTTATGGGCTAGGTTTAGGATTTGTGAGCTATTTCAAATTTTATCTGTTTGCCATATCATCTGCAAATACCGCATCTTTGTTGATGTTGATTGGTCTCATTTACATATTTATCACACTTTTATGCTCAAGGATGTTTTGCTATAAACTGTCTGTCCCCATTTCTCCTCCATGTACTACTAGTACATAGATATATTTTCAAATTGAGCTCATTTCCATATATAATTTTCTCGGTTAACAATAAATCACCACTTAGAGACATCCTAGTCAATGCAATAGCTACCTTCACACATATCTGACATATGGTTTCTGAGTAATTAAAGATAACGGAAGCAGTTTACAATGCACTTCATAGTCCAGAGAGCTCAATGATTTTCCATAAGGACTAGGCTAACAGGAACACCGCAGGACTGTCAACCCAAAGCCGATCTTATTCCTAACTGGAATAGGAATCCAGTTTTTTTGGTAACTGGTAACTCCCGGCCACAAAAAATAAGTCTTTTTCTTTTCTCAAGAAAAAGGACCATTTACAGTGGTGCTTGATGGGCTTATGAGGGTCCGCATCCATGAGTGGGGTGCAGCAACTGGAGGCTTTTTAGTGTGTACCACGTGCCAGTAGAAGGCTCCTGAACCTATAGTGATGCCCTGAAATGGATCTTGCGCTTCAGAAAAGGCCAGGCGCCATGTGAGCTTTACCACTTGCTACTGACCAGCAGCTCTTCAATCCTTCTTGCATGTTCACTGCTTGTTCTTCATCCATCCGTCCATCCATCCATCCACCCACCGTTCTCTAGGTTCAAAATCCTTTCCCTTTCCCTGCCATACCTTCTGGTGTGTTCACCTGCTTGCTAAATCCCTTACTTATGCAAGAGTACAAGGGAAAAGGTTAGAAATGATACAGAGAAATGTCAGCAATCTATTCCTTTTCAGTTTTGCCATTACACACACAGCACTGAAAAAGGCACTGACTTTAAAGTGCATTTCCCCACTCCCACTCGGACTCCTCTTGGGTCAACAGCCCGTTTGTGACCCTCTCCTGTCAGGGGGCAAGCGCTGGGTGTGTTTCTAAACAAAATGCTGTGATTTGCTCATATATGAAATAATTCAGAAAAATGGTATATATCCCAAAATAGTTCAGGTTGGACAGTGACAGTTATCATTTCTGGTACTAGCACCAGTTAATCCATAGATTTTCTGTTGCTAAAGAATGGTAGGAAATATATTACTACGATTTTTTTCTTCTAGTGGTGGAGGGCTACAAATAAATCCACAACAGTATACTAATGAAAATATGATATGTCTGTTCGTCAAAGGTGCTCATAATTGTATCTCCAGGCTTATCACTAAAATTCACAGAGATTAGGTGCTTGCACCCTCTATGTGCTAAGATTTTTGGATCTATCGCCCGTAAGAAACTTCTCTCACACATCCTGCCAGCTGACTCTGAACACACAGAGAACAATCCTATTTATTCATTAGTGACAAGAGAATTGGCTGACCTGTTACGAACAGGAGTGCTTTCCTCCCCAATCTTTCCACTGTTTCATTCCAAAATTCCCAAAATAATCAGTTGCTCATGATCTTCTGCTACGGCACTGTATTTATTAAGTGCGATGACACTCCATGCTCAACCAACCCTTTGACCGAGGACTGCCCACTTGCTGATATAAAAATGTATTTATGACAACAATGTTTTGGAACATGGTGTTAAAAAAAAAGGTTCTATTTTTTTTAAACAGAAAGATGAAAGTAGATGAAGCTCAGAGATAGGGGCTTGCTCAGAGGCCATAAAAGGAGTTGCAACCAGAAACTGCTGTTTGGAGCAAAATAGTTGTTTCCTCGTAAATATTGACATAATACATACATTTTCTCCAGGTCACCGAGTCCTGCGAAAGCTCCTTTTGGAATGACTCTCATCTTGGTGAGCACAAATCTCCTGAAAATAGAGAAAATGGGGTGATCATTCACTGTTCACAACACAGGACTGCTTTGGTAGCCTTGTCAGCACCGGAGAGGGCTTTATCACAGGTACAAGGATAGTCTCCAGGCTGAAGGCTTTGGCGACTAGATAAAGCTGTAACGTTCAAAGGCTTCTTGGGACTCCAACTGCCTTCCTGGCCCCAAATTACAGAGGTGTTGGGGTACCTCTGGAGCTCCTCAGGGGGAAAAAAGCAACTGTCAGTAGTTACAACTTCCCTGTTTGCTTCAGTAAGAAATGCAGACCCGCTCGCCGCAGCTTTACCGTGCGCTGGGAGGGGACTGTCTGTCTCATCTCGACCTGTCTTTTGAGAGATGCTCAAGCACAGGATGAAGCAGCCCTCTGGACCCAGACCGGGCTGAGTTGCTTACGCAAGGTTGTAAGGTGGTACGTGCACGCTCATGCAAGATAAGCCTTAACCTGCTGCACAGATAATTTAAGGAGCCAGCTACTATCTCCCATCAGGGCAACTTTAATATCCTTTATTGCTTCTCGCAGTCTCTCTTCTAATTAGTTCATGACGTGCCACAAAACTGGGCCTTTGGAATGTACAACTTGATCACACGTGCACCAAGACAACATTTTTGAAGGTCACAGAATATGATTTATGAAGAAAAAATATTTAAAATATCATACGAACCTTTTTGTTAACCTGGGCTCCTCTCCTTTTATCACGATAAACAAAGAGGACTACAAAACTTCTGATGGGCACTCAGCAAATGAAAGGTAGGGTTTCTACTACTCCTTGGAGAAATAAGGTGTTATCTGGGTAGTTGTTTTCTTTCATGCATTTAATCATTCATAGGTAGTGAGCGCAAACAATGGCATATATTAACATGACCTGCTCATCAAGATACATGCTTCACATGATATGCTTATGACTAGATGCCGGGTCAAGAAAGCATAGCTGAGACACGAGAAAGCCCACAGAGGTTTCGTAGAGATTTTCTGCTGAGAATAAAAGTCATATTCAAACTCCCACGTATTAAACACCAAGCAGATAAATAAGCAAGACATCAGATAATATTGGTTGCATTGAGCGACAGTTGTTAAAAAATGGTATTTTTCTTTTAAAAAAAAATCACTTATGTTACATATGTGAAAATCACCCCATGATTCAGTTTCTTAGCCTATTTTCCCATGGAAATGGAAATGAATTGTTTTCTGAATTACTATGGATGTCTTCTTTTCAGTGAGCGTGCCTCCTGGACTATCCCTCGTTTTTATCATCTCAGAACTGGTTTTGCATGGCTGCTTGAGATTGCCTTTCAGCTCACGTCTGTGCTGCCTTTTTGTAACCTCTGCAGGAGAACAGAAATGGGAACTCAGCCTGGTATTACCTGCAGTGTAGTCCTGCAATTTTTAACACAGTACCTCCAAACTAGAGACTTACTTTCTTACCGTTCACATAAAGTATTCATGCAGTCCTCATCTATTTTTTATTTCAGCTGATTAGTTTAGAATTTTCATGGGAGATTATCATGTTTTAATCAAAGTCTTAGGGAAAAAAGTATTATTCTGATAGAATACCACTGTGAAAGATTCCTATTTTTTAATTGTAAGTCTTTAGTAGAATCTACTCCCTCATTTAGATTCCTAAATATGAGTTAATATTTACTTAAGTGGGACAAAGTCAACGCACACCTCACCTGGCTCTAAAGATGTCACTGTGATTACACCAGGAGAGAACTTGGCCCCCCACATTTTTAAACACTGAAATTTATGGTATTCTCAGTCCCGAAAGATGATGAAGTCAATTTGGTATTCCATTATTCTTGTACTATCATTAACGTAAGTCAGAAAGAGCTCCAACACACTGTCACGCAAGAATTACGGTATGAGATCATTATGCAAATGTTAGAAGGATTAAAGAGCTTCCAGAAAAGGCCTAACCTGGATTAGGCAATTTGTAAAGACCTACTGAAAACACGGCCAGTGTAAAGCACGCAAAGCTATGGCTGTGCTTTCAGAGTGCAGCTAGGTACAATGGATCCTTGCAGAACACCCAGCAGGCTTAGTGCTACAAAGCTGAACCATCAGGAAACTCTTTAACTTTGATCTACTTTGAAACCTTTCCTAAACTCTCCTTTACAGAAACGCATGCCTAATTTTGGAGACCTAGAAAGCAGGCTCTGTCTGAAAAGCCACGTATAATTTTTTTTTTTATGGCAACATTCTAAAATGAATCCTCTCTCTGCAGGCGCAGATCATCAGGACGTTTGCAATTTTTTAATTAAACACTGGCCTACGACATGCTTCACCACAACAACAATTTACAGCCTGATCCTGAAACTAATTAAAAGAAGGGAACCTCATTCATAGATGAGGTTCCCTGTATGAGGAAAGCCACAAGTGCATAGAAGTAAAAATCAAACCTTGAGTTTCTTTGTTGAATACCCTGCCATCCTGTGTTAATAAGGTGCCAGAATTCAGGAGCCACGTGTCTAATGCCCTGGAGCAGTTTAAGTGGAATTGAAGTTTAATAGCCAAAGTCTCACATTCCACTTTAAAAAATTAAGGTTAATTGTCTTTAAACATCTCTGAGTAGGCTAATAAAGTCAGCCTTAATGGTATAACGAACACCGAAAATTAGAGTCAGCTACCTGTTGAATTATCAACTGTATAATGAATAGGAGTCTATTATAACTAGCCAAATGCTGTATTGTCAATAAATCTCACCAATTAGGCTCCAAGAATCAATCTGTACTTAACTTGAGATACTGGCTGTTCAGTACCAATTCTTTCCGAGGTACATGGAGAAAATAATTGAAAAGCATTTCCTTGGTTTTGTTGCTGGCATTATTTTAGGGTCAAAGAAATGAATACAGCCCACCTTCATTCAAGCATTTTTCATGTCAAGACATGTAAACAAAAGCATCCTTTAAAAAAACATGTGCTTATTGGAGAGATGCAGTATTTGGTCCTAAAAAATTATGTTAGCACTTAGGCACCAGCAAGGAAAGCACTGAAAAGCCTGAACACTCGGTGCGCGGTGTGGAATTGAAAACCCAGAAAGGGTAGGCTGAAAGTTGGGTGATCCAAAAATCTGTACGCAGAGCGAGCCCCCAGGAGACACTAAATCTCATCTCCCAGAGCTTTTAGCTCTGCGTCGGAGCTGCAGGTGTAGCACCGGCCTCAACACACGCAGGGACCCCCCCGGCTCGCAGCAGGCTTTGCCGGGATGGAGGAAGGCATCGTGGTCTCTCGACACAGCCCTGGCAGCCGAAGCACAGACTCAGGGAGTGGGAGGCCTGGCACCAAGTCCCCCCTCACCCCGAGTGGTGTAAATTCCTGTATTTCGTGCCCCAGGAGGATGGCCAGCGGTCAAGGGACCTCTCCCTGCCTAGGTTCAAGCATCGTGCAACCAGGGCTAGGCTCCTGTGCCACCAAAGAGGACAAGGGGGAACTTAACCCTACCACCCTCTCTAGAGACATTACAGTTGAACTTGATTTCCCCGAGACAAATTAGAAAAAGATAATGACACTTTTTTTAAGTCCAAAGTTCAGTGACGCTAATGTTATTTGGGCTACAGGAGGTCCCAGAAGTCCTAGCAAGGACTCCAGTGTTGGAGCCAGCAGAAACTTAACAAATGAGAGAGCAGAAACAAGCCCAGGAAAGGAAAAAAGCCCCAAATGGTAACATGGTTATCCTGCACCATGAGAAGGCAATATACACGGCTGGAAATAGAAGAACGGCAATATTAACTACTGTTATTCCCTACATGCAGAAGTATAAGCTAGGTTTAAGTCTGGCCTGTTGGCCCATCGCTTCTATACACACCTTGATATCCAGGAGAGGTTTCTAAATTCTGATTTAAATACATCTGTTGAAAGTGATTCTTGGGAGTTTATTGATAGGAACTGAAGCTGTCTGCTGCAGTTGTATAATCACACTTATACTTTACATATTTTTATATATATATATGTGTGTTATGAATTATAAAAGAAATACTTAATTAAATATATAACATTGCTTAATATTTAACTGATTTTTACCTACTTCTGTTTTTGTTACCAGTGAGAGTGTTGTCTGCTAAGCAGTAATGTCCTTTTACATCTGGAAGAACAGATAAGCTTACAGTCAGACTGTATTTCTCTGGACTGAACATGCACAAGTCCCACAGGTTTTTCCATTTTTCATTTTTAGGTGTTTTATATGCCACTTTATTATATCATTTTAGTTTGTCTCATGAACAGGTGTGAGTAAATTCTTGTATTACAAAACTACTAAAAACCTGTTGCTAATTAAGGCTAGACCTGTCAGGACTAAGGCAGAACTACCTCCTACTGATTTGTTTATTTATACAGGGATGTCCAAACCTCGTTATTTAAAACAGTGGGGTCTCAGTTAATGTGAAGCCACTGACACAGGTGACTTACACCGCTTTATATGACCGTGAAGAGTAAACAACCCAAATACATCTCATTTCTGTAGGGCTGTGTCTAGTATAAGAGAAATATCATAATGCCAACTTAACCTCAAAGCCTAGAGAGGACATGATACAAACAACAGAAATTAGCAGGTACTGGTAAAATGTTCCTGAATAACCCTCTAACATTTCCAGTTATGAAGAGATTGACTGAACTTTTCCTAAAATAGTCTTCTGCAGCTGACGCAGTTCAGACAGACAGGACTTAAAACAGAAAGGGAAAAAAATACCTCCAGAAAAATTAATATTCTTCCATCTAGCCCCACATGAATCCAGTGACAGAAATCAGACTGACCTCATCACGAAGGGATGGAGGACTGGACGTCATTATTCAAGTATCTGGTGCCCAAGGTATGGGTGATTAAAAAGACTTGGTAAATTACAAGTTAAAAAAACCAAAGTGGACCCAGAGGGGTCATTTCTGCTAAATGTCTCTTAAAAAAAAGTGCATAGGAAACACATGAAGCATGCACACTAAACAAATCAATGTAAATACAGTGGGTTTGTAAGGTTAGCCATTTATGTGCAAAGTGATGTATTTTGCATATTCATCAAATGAGTTCTCAGACCCTGGGCCGACAAGCTTTTTCTTGAACAACTATGAAGATGCTCTTTGGCGTAAATTCGTAAATTCTCCACCAGAACTTACTCCCACACTGCACTGGTGCCCACTCCTCCCAGCCCCCTTCCTTAGCACATCCCCCCCCCCCCAGCAATAACCTTTCACAACAAAGGATTGCACTGATTATCAGAAATTAGACTAGTTAAAAAAAAATAATTTCTGCTTCATAAAGCATGGTTGAATTTAGGTCTTTCAAAACACTTTTTAAAACTCATTTCTCAGATCTATTTAAGTCACACACAGTTAATCAGAAAGTGTGTGCATTGTAGAATTATCTTCCCTGGCTCATGTAAATTGCAAATTCATGATGTTAAAATGAACTATATCAAGCAGATACTATAAACTTTATAATTTAAGGACCAAAGGAAAATAAAATAAAAAGCCAAAAAGATTCGGTGACTGTAATGCTAAATCACCAAATTTGGTTCCAAAGAAATAAATGTGATAGGATTTTGAAGAACATTTTACTTTAATCTCTGAGCTAATAGACTGATGTTATCACCTTCTAATCCTCTGCAGCAATGTGTATTTTGTCAAACAAAGATTTACAGTGAAATTTAATTTACTCTCTGTGATTTTTTGGGGTTGTTTCTTTGTTTTTGTGTCTAGCTTTGGAGATGTGCTGGAGGTTCCAGCACAAGCAACAGATGAGTCTTTGCTTTACATCAGGAAAAGACAAAACGATGCCATGACCTATTTAGTGTGCTCTGATTAAATGCAAAAATCAACAAAATCCTGTACCCTCTTTTTTTTCTGGTTTTGCTTGATTAGTCGTTGCAACAGTGAAGGACTGTTTTGCTTCTCATGCTATAATAGGAGACAAATAGATACTGCAGACTGTGTCCCAGATGGTGTAAATCAATTGAGCTGTGTCATTTTGGCCCTAAACATTTGTCCTAATTCTCACTGGAATGAATCATGAGATTCCTTTGAGCTAAATGTGTTTTAATTTAAATTTATGAGGAAGGTTTCTGAGCCCCCAGCTCACTGAAATGGGTTCACATTGCCATACGACTTCACTATGACCAGGGTTCTGGTAAACACCTCACTAGGAAGGGGCATATACAGATATATATGAACAAGACAGTATTTTTCCTAATCAGCTGCCTAGGTGGAAGAGCTCTGCAACCTATTAAGGAGTTTGTAGCTGCTTTCAGACATAGCTATGGTTTCCCCTTCCTAACAGCAGGCAGAGAGGAGTCCAAAACTCATAAATTGGATGCTAAAACATCAGGCTTCAAAAACCATCAAGCTAAACGCAAAAAGATCAGGTCTATTTGCTTTCTAGTTTTAAAGTCTTTAGAGTGCATTCATATCATGCCGCAAAGCTATTTTCAACACTCATGAGGCTTTAATTTAAAAACAGAGAAAGATTTATATTAGTTGCCTCAATTCCAGGAGGTGCTGAGGTTGCGACTTCGTAAGGCTGACAGGATCATGAGGAATGGCACTGGCAGTGACAAAACACCGCTCCCACCACCTTACTGGCTCCTCTTTTCAGAGAGCTACCCCATCGTCTTAAGGGAAAACCAAAGCCAAAAAGAATATTTTTCCAATAATAGCCATTCATGGATTCAATTCAAAAAGGGGACTCTGATGGCACAGACACGCTTGAATAACGGAGGAAGAATTCTGCAATTAATTTTTTCAACTGAGACATGATCCAAGCATTTGAGAGTCTGAGAGCCCCTACTTTACACACATGTAAATTGATTTACGAGAGAGAGGCTGTAATCCCTCGCTAATATACACAATCTGGCTTGAAGCATCTAATCACTGCATTTACCTAATGCGCCTAAATCAGCTGCTCATCCCCTTCAAATGCTTGTGAAAGGACAAGCTATCTCGGCCGTGCAGCTGGTTTATTCCTTTTATGGGCTAATAAATGCATGTAAAGGTGAGTATTCCAAGGAAAACTTAGGCAATATACATTCTATGGAGAAGACGGAAACCAAAGATCCCTTCCTGAGTTGCAGGCTGTACTGGCGCTGGCTAGGAGAGAGTTAATTTTCTTCATGGCAGCTCATAGGGTGCTGGGGTTTAGATTTTTGACCCAAACCATACTGATAACACACGAACCTTCTAGCTTTCGCTGAACAGTGTTTGCACAGCATCAAGGCCACCTCTGTCTCTCACTTTGCTGCCCGGGAGGTGGGCTATAGTCTGGCGGGGGGGGGACACGAACGGGCAGGTGACCCGAACTAACGAGGGAGATATTCCGTACCGTGTAACGTCATGCTCAGCGATACAAGGGAAAACCAGTCTTCTATCTGACTGAAAAACGCAGGATAAATCTGGGAGGGTGCACGACCTCCTTTCGGGTGTGCTACTTGGGAATCTCTGCAGGTCTGGGAGTGATGTCAGGGGCATCTCTGAGAAAGAAAATACTTTGCTTTGTGTGCAATTAAACAAAGCAATGTACAGACAAAGTAAATACAATTAGAACTGTGATGATAAAGTTATTAGTGATGCCCGTCTGCTTCGCAGATCTGAATCTAAAAGGCAATATGTGCAGTAGCTTGTGAAAAATCACTCCTTAATCTTTACCAGTGGCCTCCCTTAAAAATCAATTTCCTTTTCTTTTTTGAATTAGATTAAAAGGATAATGAATAGTACTGATGGCACTCCTATTCTGAATTTAGTGAATAGTTGCTCGGCGTGATAATGCCACCCAGCCACAAAAAGCTGAAGGGAAGCGTTTGAAGATCAGACAGCTGACGTCCTGTTGGCATTTCACTTGTAGAGTGCCCGCAATACCATAACATGGATAACGAAATGCCCGTTTCCCCAGCAGAACCGCGATGCTGCTCACACAGGCACACAGCAAAGTTGCTGTGGGATTTGTTTTACCCCCGGGACCTTGCTTAGGTCAGCTCATAAGTTGCACACAGTGCCCCTCAGCAGCTAACAGCTGATAAAGAGCGATAAGGAAGGACAGAAAATTGTTGTGAGGGAAAAAAAAGAAAAAAGCATCTAAAAGGCGGCAAAAATGGTCAAGCAACATGCTTGTAAAACTTACTCTCCCTCCCCCCCGCCTTAGTTTTCCAAACCCATGGTATGTTTAGTCTCAGTACTGATACCCTTTTCATTTCTGCACAAAGCATACACTGTCCTCAGTAACACTGTACATCCCCCCTGACGCTGCTGATAGCTTCATTCCGAGGTCACACGTGCAGGCAGTTAAAAATAAAACTCCAAGATGCTTTTAAATACCTCTGCTTGAATAGGGTGGGATGAATCTGGAGACAGGGGATTAAAAAAAAAAAAAAAAGGAGAAAAAAAAAAAAAAAGAGACCATTGCAAAATTCCCAATCAGAAAAAGAGATGCAACACCAGGAATTTTACTTGATCTGAGATGTTTAATGGTCTATGCTTAGTGCAATTATTCCACTGTACTTAGGCTGGGTTGCTTTACGCTGAGATAAAGCTGGAGAGGAACAGAGTTACGACTATTCAGACCAGTTGCCTGTGCGTGTTAGCTCATTTTGCAAAGCGCCTGGCAAACAATATTGTTGAAGATTTAGGTGCAAGTCGCAGTAACGCACAAGATATCTAACAAAGACAAACGACATCTGCCCCAAGCAGACTTATTGCAGAGCAACCTCTGACACAAGGACGTTGGTCCCTTCGGTGGATCCGGGCGGCTGCAAATCAAAGGGCAAACTTTGCATCCAGCACCCTTGCAGCAGATAAAGCAGACAGCAAAGCAATGCTGTCTTAGCGGGAAGGATCTCCTCTTTTCTTTAAGCTTGCCGGGAGCGTGAGCACAGCAAAGCAAAGCTGGAGCTCTGGATTCCTCTACAGTATGTACACACAGAGAAAAAAGGTTTGCTGCCGAGCACAAATTGCAACAACAAACAAGTCCTCTTTAGGCCTATGAGCAGAATCACAGTTACCATGTTTGCACCCAGGCAGAGTTTAACTGCTGGGAGTGGGTTACCCACAATAAAGGCCAGCAGTAAGCTTGAAAGCACAGTTAAAATTGCTTCTATTAATGTCAAGGGCATGCTGTGAAAAGTGTTTTGTGTAGGATAAATAACACAAGTGAATGAAGTTATCCCGTCTTGCTTACAGAGAGCCAGAAAATAGCCATTGCTTTATTTTTACAAATAGCTATACTTTTACTAGTATCAATTATCCTGTAAGACATTACACTGCTTTTAGAAGAGCACATCCTCGCTCCTCGCAGCTTACTCACATGGGCCTTTGAGAAATGTACAGCTTGTGATAAATGTGCAACTTCCTTAAAATCTGACCTTGATATCTGCAACCATCTTTATGGTGAGGAGCCATTAAAATTCATTCACTCTGGGCACATTCTCAGTGTTGCATCTATTTATATTAATATCTCTGCATAATTTCCTAACAAAAGGAGCATTGTACAAGTACTGGGTATTTTGTTCCTGCACAAAGAGCATTGTACTTTGTGTTCTTTCCTGTGGGCAACTTGTCAAGGCAAATAGGGTTATGGAAAATGTCCACAGTCCAACCAAATAGGCGGCTTTTTAGGTATTGTCTTCAAAACTTTCTTCCCCTCTTTTGATTCAGAGCAAGAATAGCCATCCTGCTCACACACAGCCAGTCACTTCAACTCTTTTCCTGTCCCAATAATGTGTCAGAAAAGATCTTAATCCACAGCAGGGAGAGAACAGTGGTTTGTTCATCGGCTGAGGTCGTAGCAAAAAGGTGACAAGTGTTCTTTGTGTGTAGTGTTTCTGCCTCTAAGACCTCGTGACCTTCTCTGTTGTCAGGCCCTCCATGCATGATGCTATTTTTATTGACTGAGACAAATTGTCCAGGGACAAAATTCCTTAAGTTCTGGGTTGGACGCCTTAGTGAAGGTAAAAGAGAAAGAGAAAGCTTTTCTGCAAAATGTCTTGCTGAACCATCGCTGTTTAGCAAAACACCAAATAACTTACCTCTGTCACTTTATCTTGCTTGAGGAATTTATTAGAAAGAGCTAGTGTGCTTTTTACCTGCTTTCTCATCCATATCCTCATAGGTGCTATACCTACATTGCTTAATGGGACACAGCTGAAATATCACAGAGTATTAATAAAATAGAAAGAAAGATACTCACTGTTACGTTCCTTAATTAACACACACAGCCTAATAAGGAACAGGGTCCCCACCAAATATTTGGATTAATTTGGATATATCCAAAGGCTTGTTTGAAGGTGTAATGAGATATCTGATACTTCTTGATGCCAGAGCAGTCAGAAACCATTTAAGAAATAGCACTTGGAGACTTGATCGTACTCTTTTTTCCGCTGGATCTGAGTATGAGCTTTGTAAAAGTAAATATTCTCTCTGCTATCTAATACGTGCTGTATTTTCCAAAGAGCAGCGTGAGTGCCAAACACAGCTAACACAACTGGCAGTCTTTGGAAAAACAGCATCTCCTGAAGAAGGGGTCCTGGATGCAAACGGCATGTGCTCCGCTGTTCTCAGGACACCAGCTAGATTTATGTTGACCTAACTATACTGAAATACAGAAATATGCTGGGCCTAGGCCATATGCTCCCATTTCTCCCCCACTGTGGCGAGTGGAGCATTATCTTCTTTTTATGTGCTGAAGTCCACATTTAAATTTTAAATACTTACATTTTGAAATAACGCTAAAAGTGACAAACATGAAAAATCCCCACCCTTTGTTACTCTAGCACCATGCAAAGCAGCAAACCCTCCTGTTCATCCCCTCTGGTCCTGCCTTCCTCTAATCTGAATGCTTCCCCTGACTATTTCCAGGGGTACAGAAGCTAGCTCCTGGAATTGCTGCTGCCTCTGCAAGAGGATGAACCACAGAGCACACTGAGAATGGGAGCACCCACGAGATTAACGTGAGTGACAGGCTCCTGCGTGCGTAAGAGAGCTCGTAGTCCTTGCGCTGTAACGCACTTTGCACATTTTATTCAAGTCCTATAAACATTCCCATTTACTGCCATTGCTCACCCCTCATTCCCATGTCACTGGTGCTCTTCCTAGCCGCACAGTTTCCATGCCGAGAACTTTTCTCAGCTCATCTGTTGGTGATTGCTGAGGGAAACATTCACAGGGATATGAATTGCAGGTGGACGGACTCTTTCAATTTCTTCCTGCGCTCTCCTGAGAGCATCTCTCTTCCCTCACAGTCTTTCTCTGTTATTGAGATCTCTTCCCCATAGACATCACCAATTTGATAGAAAGGGAACAACAAAACAAGGAGTCCTTATTACTTCTCCTTTTACTAAAAAAAATAAATAATTATGTTTTCCTGTTATTTTAGTGAGAATTAGCTTGCCACTGCAAATGCTGAGTTTATCTACCTTCCACTAGCCGTGGATTTACTTTCACATGTTAAAATAATGTTCCGGAATAAATACAGCACAGCAGCTAGTGTACCAGTAGCCTTAAAAATACTATCTGTTCTATTTCCTTTAAGATTGACAGATCTCTTCCCAGTAACACACAGGGCAAAGCTTGCACTGGTGTCAAGTATGGATCTTTAATGCATTTGAAAGTGAGTATTATTGTTTCAGAAAGATGCCAGCTTGACCACACTGGCAACTGAAACACTAGCTTATGTTCAGAATAAAGATGGGCTTAGTGTTTTCACCTTCAGAGTGCTTCTCGAATGTGAACCCTCTATGGAGCACTGAAAAATAATAAACATATACGGTCCTCTTAAAAAGGGTGACAGAACAGTGACATAGAGATGGGAGAAAATTGACCCGCTCATGGCACAGCTGCAGGTTATGGAAGATCTCTAAGAAAGAGCTGGGCGGTTATGCCTGGGAAAATATATCCTTTGCAACATCTAACCTCAGTGGATGAAATCTAGACTTCTGTCCCCTTCCTACGCACCATTCCATCAGCTGCCTTGAATTGACTGTGTCATCAGCTCTCTAGATGACCGTGATAGGCACCTTCTTGCGTAAAATAAGATAAAACCTGACTGGAAGAAACAAGGACAGATGTAACACTCATCTGAGTGAAGGAAGGTCGTGAATGGCATCCCACGGAGACCTGCACGGGGCCTGCACGCCATAGTCATAAGTGACGTGGAAGAGGAGTGAGGAGCAAGGTGACAAGCATGTATGATGACCAGGGCAGTAAGATAAGAGCTGGGTGAAGATTTGCAAAGCAGAAGTTCAGTCTTCACACAGCACGTAGTTCAACGATGCAACTCCTTGCTACAGGACACTGTGGATGGTAGGCACTCAAGAAGAAGTGGATAAATGCATGAAAGCCAAATATATGAAGAGGGCCACCTGCCAAAAAATCACTCTCTTCAAGGTGTCCCTGAGGCAGGCAAAGCTGGAGAGGTACACATCTCTGCCGAGACACACATCAGAGCAGCAAACAACCTGCACTGCAGCCAGCCTGGGACAGCTTTACCAAAATGGGGAGACATACCCAGATCAGCACAAGCAAACACCACCTATTTCGGCACTCTTTGAAACAGGTGCTCTATGTCTAGATTGAAGCACTGAAGTGTTCTTCAGTATTTATGGCTAGTTCAAGTTTTTGTACATTGCAGAAGAAGTGGTTGCTCCTTAGGTTAAAACAATCCAAGGATTAGCCCCCCTCCCTTTGCCAGAAGAATAAAGGGTAAAACTGAACCAGGAGTAATGTTTTCAGTGCCACATTCAGGCTTCTATTTCATTGCACAGAATTACCTCTACAAGACATTTCCAAAAATAAATGCGGCAAGAGCGCTTCAGCCTTCTTTAATAATAAAAATATTAAAAGAATGTTTCAGCTCTCCACAAATTCTTTTGCTAGGTAATTTTGATAATCTTTGTAAAATCAGGGGAAATGCACTGCCACTGCAAAATCTCAGGTTGTCCCTTACTGTCCTCCTCACCCCCACTTTGAGGGGTGAACTATAAAGCAGACTCAGGGCTTGTAATACTCTAAATGCTTAAATGTTTTCTGTTACTTGTTTGCTCCACTCTTTTTCTAAAACCTTCCTCCCCCTTCTCTACAGTAAAAAAACAAGTGGTTGACATAGTCTTTGAATAGAGGGTGCAGTTCTGATCCCTTTCATCTCAAAAAGGGTATATGAGTATGGGGAAAAGTGTAGAAGAGGGCAATGGAAGACATGATATGGCTTCCATAAGAGGAAAAAACCAATTTGGCTGGGACTTTTCAGCATGGAAAGCTTAAAGCGTTGCTAGAGGTCTGCAAAATATCCCAGAGAGGGTGGACGAGGACTGATGCTTTATCAGCTCGTCCATTACAAAAACTTAAGAGGTGAGGCCAGAAGCGGCGGGTTTCAAAGCAAACAAGAGGACCTGGCTCTTCTCGCAGTGCACATGGACTGCCAGAACTCCTTCATGCAGCTTGCCTGGGTGCAAGAAGTTGATGTGGGCTCACAGGTAGAACATACAAATAATCTGAGGAGAGATAAATTAGGGTTACTAAACAAACGAGAATTTCAGGCAATCCCTTGATCTGGAATTAGTTGGAGGCTGGAGGAGTACTGCGGTAATACATCTAAAACGCTTGCCCTATTCTTACTCTACCTTTAGCAGCTCTTAAGAAACCCTCTTGTACGCAGGATGCTTGATCGGCCTTACCATAGCCATGGCTTATATTGCTGGGAGAGAGCAGGCAAAGGAGGGGCTGCCTTCCTACAGAGGAAAAACTGATCGGCATCTGCCTCTGCAGGGCTGTACTCCTGCCTGGAGGCAAAGCAGGGGATGGTGGAAAGAGGATCTAGCATGCCCTTGGTTGGTGCTGATGGGCCAAATTTGAGCTGCTGACCACTCGCAGAAGATCTTTGCTGGGCTATACAACATGTCTGTGAAGCTTTAGGGCAAGATCATGGCATAAACAAGCTGAGGGGCTTCGCTTTCCTACCAATATCTGAACAGTTGCATGTTTGCTTAAAGGTTGGTTGTAGCAAGTATCCAATCAATACCTATGACTCTCAAGTCAAAACAAAGATATCTTCCTACATAAGGCATTTCTAACCTGCAAAGAAATATTCAGTAGTACTGACTCCATCCTTCCGTGTCCATATTGATTCTGAAGTAAAGCATAAAGTTTTTAAAAGCAGACAAAGGCTTTGGAGGCTATTACCCTACGCCTGTTTCCTTCATGACAATATCTAGGCTTATGTTTTGTCTGATTGATTCCAGCTGATAGTTATGACATATTGCAGAAGAAATCACAGGCTTTAGACTATGAGGATGACCAAGCAGACCTCAGGATAAATTAGGAACAGACTATGAGGTTTTTTACTGCGGAAAGAATATGTTACAGCAGCAAACATGGAGAGATGCAGTAGAGACAAAACGCAGTCCCTGCACAAGCAGAACACCCAGAGAGCTTTTAATCAGATGAAGAATTTGAAGGCTGAAGGTTTAAACAATTGTGTTAAACTAAGGGAAAGAAAGCTACAATAGTACTGCCACCAAAACACACCATCAGTAAATAAATACCACCAAGTCACTAAATACTGATCCTTGGCCAGAGACTCAAACCCAGCTTGGTGCTAAAAGGTACCTAGCTCCTTAAGGCTTTTTTTTAAAATCTGTTTTTAATAGCAAGGCCTTTATTTGATTTCTCTAAGTCTGAATAAAGATATTTATTTTTAGAGAACTATCCCCCAGCCCTCAGACAAACCTGTGCTTCCCAGAAAGAAGTAGGGAAGGGATTTCCTCCGCTGGCCCTTAATTCAGGAACACGGTGAGTCCTGCTAACTCCAGTATGGCAAGATGAGTGCATTTAAGCAAATACTGAGATTTCTTTCCTAGCATAAAGGTAGTATTTTGATTTAAGACAACAGAGAACAATACACTGTGGGCCACCATCTGAGCAAAACCTGCATGAACGCGAGCCAGGTAAACTTTACTGAGCTCACTTCATATGTCAGAAAAAGGAATCTAGACCCCCCTGCTCTCACTGGAGGTGTGAAATTAAATGTCTTTTTTCTCAGAGAGAAACAGAGGACAAAAAAAAATGAAACACAGAACAGAACTCTGCTTGAAAACAGAGTGAAAATAAATCAGCAGTGAATGGATTAGCTTCAGATCAGACTGCCCGGAGCAGCCTGATCTGGAACAGCAGAGCACTCAGGGCTTGTGTTTTTTAAATTAGTTTTAATAAATAGAATCAATAGCTCAAATTATGAAGAAGGACAAAAGCACAGATCAAATCGATCAGGGCTGTAGCTTATCGTTATAAGCCAAGGGGTGTCTTCTCTTGTCTGAACGAGATAAGGTGGCACAAGAATCCACTTGCAGCTTTTCAGTATCTCTCCCAGAACAGCTGGACAGAGTTGGATACAGAGCCTGAAAATGCTCCTGGTTATCCAAACACAAACACAGCCTCCTTTTCTTTTTCCTTTTCCCAGAAGAAAAAAAAATAAAAAAAAATTTAAAAAAATTAATAAATAAATCATGAAATAAATCCTTTGTCCTGAAGATAAACGCAGGAATTTACAGGGAGGACAGAACTAAATAGCCAAACAAGTACAAAGTATCCTGCATTATATATGAGATTTAATGCTCAGGTGAAGAGATTCTTGGTCAAATCACTGGAAAAGTACCTTTCCACATATGAGGTTAGGAAGGGATGTCAGAGAGCATTCAGGAGTTCTCTCTCCTCCAAACAGTCAGCCAAGGATTATCCACCGGAGGGGAGCGAGGGTCAGGTTTTTGGCAACAAGAGGGAGCATTTGCACACAGGCACCTTGTTTTCCTCTTTGTGTTTGTTTGTTCTGGTTTGGTTTATTTTTCCCAGAGGGACTTGGCTCAAGGGAAGCTGCAGTGTCT
The DNA here is from genome assembly GCF_964188355.1 of Buteo buteo. Lineage (NCBI taxonomy): Eukaryota > Metazoa > Chordata > Aves > Accipitriformes > Accipitridae > Buteo > Buteo buteo. Next base: position 4,165,423 of record NC_134182.1, on the reverse strand, counting down.
CACTCCAAGGCCAGGTCACCGAGGAGCCAAGAAAGAACGTGCCAGCAGCGGGGTCCTGGCTCCGCACGAGGTGCCTTCGCCCGGGCACGCAGCTCCGCACCGGCGCTGCTCCCAGCAAGAGCTGGTCTCCAGATCCCTTGTGACAACGTAAGGGCACAACACGCCGACGCTCCTGCTACATGACACACCACCTACAAGGGTAGGGAAAAAATGGAGCATCCCGGCTGCCTCCTTACTCAGGGTAATAGGGGCATGACCCTACTTCAGATAAGCTGCTTTTGATTAATAGTGGCCGCCTCCTCCAATAAAGCATATTGCAGCTCCAAGCAGCTTCCCACGTCGCAGCGGGACCCCAGGTCACCAGCCCGGGGTGTGTACGTGGAGGGCTTGTACTATTCATCACCAGGACGTCACCACAAGGTCCCCTTCTCATCACGGGGGTTCTATCCCAAACACTCCAAGCATCAGCTCTGGAGCGCAAGTGCTGCACAGGAAACCAGAGCACTTTAAAAACCCTTTTTTCCCCCCCTCCAGTGTAACTTTCTTATTGAAACTAAGCCAAACACAAACTACCAGCCCTGAACTTATTTCATCAAATACAGCATAGCCGAAGAGGTTTTTGGCACACCACCTGACACCCTAGAGGTGGGAGAACAATGCATGGTGCTGATAACTTCTGCTAACTCCCATTCATCCTCAGGTTGAAAAGCTGGCATCAGTTACATGGGCTTTGTGCCCACATATAGCACATAAGAGTCTTTTTCATTGTTGTGGTTGAATTATAGATAAACAGCAAAAGGGGAGTAATAATCTTATAATAATAGAATATATGACAGATGTACTACTGAAAGTCATTCACATGCTCCAGTAATGAGCATGGTTCAAAGCCTATTTGGAATAGCCTTCCATCTTGCTAATAAATATTCAGACACTTTTTAATCTTCAAGGACGTAATATCGAACATCTGACAGAAAATTCAGCGTAGATCCATAAGCGGTTTTTATTACATTTCAATCGGAAGTGGATTTTATAATGTTTTATAGCAAGCGGCGCCTTTGCCAGAAGACATAGAACTTTCTTGGCCAAAGTAGTCAGTGGTTAACTGCAAGTACGACAAAATAAACAAAATACCAATTATGATTCAAGTGTAGTGTAAGTTATTTTCTATTCGGAGAGCAAGAATTGATTTTCCCAGCAGTGTCACTTACACTGTAATGATTATTGCACGTAAGACAACTTAAGAAAATGATGGAAAAACAAATTAGATGGGCTGCAGATCATTGGCTTATCTTGACTGCTCACCTTGAAGAGAGGGTTAGGGAAACATAATATACAGTACCGGATGTCAGGGTGCTTGAAACCTCTGCTCTCCTTCCACCTCCCTGATATTTCGTATTAAAATTTCAAACCAGAAATAAACATTTCCAGCAGGGGTAAAGCATGAAGCAGCACATCTTGCCAGTCTAACGACATTTGCTTAATTAAAAACAATGATAACTTGCTGTGACAGAAGATAATTAAAGGGGTATAAATTTTATAAGAACTTGGCTTTGTCTAATGCTCTCATTTTATATCACATCTATTCATAAGTCATATTAGAAAAACGTTGCCACGGCTCCTTGGCTTTTGTTAGCTGAGACTTCAGTACTGATGACCAAGTGCTAAAGCAATGCAATGAAAGACCAGGCCCAATATTACGGCACTGTCTAATGGAAATCAATAAGAATTCTTCCACTGATTTTTCAACGTGTATTGGATAGACCTTTTATTACATGCATAAGCCTGAGTAATGGGAACAGAGGTTAACTAGTCAGCGATACAATGATAATCTCTTTATGAGGAGATGGTATCATCCTGATCAGAGTTTGTAACAAAAAAATGAATTGGCCTCACATTCTTCTCTGGCGACATCCAAAATCGGCCAATGTACTGTACGTTAAGTGCTGCACGTCTTATCTAGCTGATAGAATTCACTGCGAGAGGCTTGGTTAACCTTGTTTGGTTTTGCTTTAGGGCCAGCAAAAATGACAGTCAGCATAACCACCGAACCTGAAATGTCATTGCAAAGTTTCACACATACCTTCCAGAATCGTTAAGTTTTCCCTCAGATTTATTTCAAAGGTCTGCATCATTACTTTACATTACTCTAATTGCAGCTTTCTTGCAGGATCTCCTTTTTTTTTTCTCTGTTTTGCATAGTAAAAGGTCTCTTAAGTTTTAAAGATGAGTTGGCCTTGCAAAAAAGAGAGAATGCATGAATTTTGTAGTTCATTACTTTGTCGAGAAAATGCACCACTAATTTATACCCCTTGATCTGTTGGGTTAGATGAAGGGCTTGTTATTTCAGCCCTTTTGATTACTTCATCTCGCTAGCCAACCACTTTTTTTTTTTTTTAATGTAACATCCATATCTATTCTTGCAAATAGATTGTTCAAAGAGTAGGCATGGTAGTGGTCATTCTCCCTCACTTTCTCAGATTAAGGCACGCTTTTGGCAATGAGAAAATGAACACTTGTTCTGAATTTGACAGTTGTAAAGGATGTTTATTTCCTAGGGCTTTGTTTATAAGACTACAGTGTTTAAAAGATTATTTTATGCTGCTTTTGGCGAACATTGCAGTTTGTGTAAGTGCTACTGTTATTATCGTTCACCAAAACAATATTTAGGGCCCCTATATTGAGTTACAGAAGAGCAAATACCATGCAATGAAAGTATAGAAAGCCACAACCAACATATTGTCTGCCTTTGTGTATGCTTTTTTGATTTTCCTACCTCCTTCACTCAAGGGTAATCCTCTGTAACACACAGATGTTGCAGCTGATTATCCCTTTATCTAGCGGTGAGTATCGCTATTTCAGCATTGAGATAGCAGGGAATGGTTAGTGATCAGTTTGACACCGTTTTTTTTCCGGAAAGTTTTCTGCCATCACCTCGTCAGTAAGATCAACAAGAGAGAAGAACATTCAGATGACCATGCAAGCTAAGCATAATTTGGAAGCATGCTGTTAGGCTGGCTAGCAGTGGAAGCATGGTCATTGGGTCCTGTTACAGCAGCTGCTGAAATACAGATACTGGTGTTGGAAAAGGACTTTCCAACTGCGGGAATTCAACGCCATGGAAACTCCTACACTGATGCTATACTTGATCGTAAGGGTGAAATTTAGACCTCAATATAGTCTAGGTGCACCTTTTTCCTTCTTTGGAGAGTTTTAAGAAAAGCAGTTGACATCATATTGAAGATTAAGGCTTCTGGGACTTGTGAGCTTCTAGGATCGAGAGCCAACCTGAATCAGTTGAGTTCAGACTAACAAAACCCCGAGTATTTCCATGCAACGTAGGCTGAAGCCCAAAGCTTTTGTCCATAAAAGTAGCATACTAGTGTAAGGTGTTTTACAGAAATGTATACACTCATACGATGAACACTGTAAAGATGTTCTCTAGCTGGCAAGTCAGGCACTGCTAATAAAAATAGCAGCCTGCTAGCCCTTCAAAACAGAGGTTAACAAGCTTTCTGTGGAGTGCAGAAAATCTTCAAGGAGACACAAGCAGGAACTCCTGAAGCACCCCCTGCCTCATTCCCTATTTTAGCTGATAACTACCACTACGTGCATTCAGCCTGGAGGACACTAAAGAGATGAATCTACACCTAGAACCAAGGCCACCTCTTGGCAGCCTGACGTGGAGGGGGGGGGGAAATTCTTTCAAAGCCTTGAACAAAGAGCCAGTCTCCCTGCTTTCTAGTGCCACTGAAAAGTTTCTTCCAGACAGCGTTCGTGCCTCTGACAGACAAACAAAATGGCAAAGCCCTAGATGCTGCTGGTGGTCCACAGCCCTGAAGCTACAAGGCTGTCCCCATCAGAGCAGGGCATCAGTACGTCCAAGGGCAAGCCGTCCTTGATGGACACTTCGTGGAGACTCACACCTCCGTGTCCAGCCCACGCAGTGCTCCTCTAAAGCCCTGCATGGACGTGCTCCAACTTCTAGGGTAAAGTGCTCGAAAACCAACCCAATTTCTGGGGTGTAGGTCCATGTAGCACGCTCAGCCACACCGATACAAGATGACAATAATATATATGGAAATGAAGGAAGCCAAAGTAATATTGTTTGCTACATGAATACTGTATATATATACACATAAATCCTGTAGATGCAGCATTCATGTATTCGTGAAGGGCTCTAGCTAAGGAGACATATACAGATAGCAGTTAAACTCATAAAGGGGTGAGAACCTGCCAATTAGTGCTCCATTCGCAGCCCTCCTGACCATAACAGAGCCAACAGTTAGCCGTAACTGAAATGCTGACAAAAATCTCCACCTCAGCTCTCTTTAAATTACTGACTGTAACACTACTGTGAAATGCTGCTCTTCTAATACAGTGACAGAAACTGATACAAGAAAAGTACAGAAATGAAGAAAGCGGAAAAGGTGATGGTGCAGAGGTACCACGTCAGTAAAAATATATTTGAGGGAAAAAACCCTGAAACTGTATACGCATCACTTGAACGTTAAAAAATAGTAGAGCTATGACTTTGTACTGCCTTATATAGGAGACTCAAAGCAGCAGGCATGCATTTCATGCTGCTGAGCATAAACCCTTCCTGTGATGAGAAATAGTTATTAGAAAGGAATATGAATGTGCAAGGAGTAATTTTTTTTTTTTTTCTTTGAACAAGGAAATATATTGCCATAGGAGTACAGGCTGGTGAATAAGGTCCTGAAGGGGCTATAGTCCCAGCTAAACCACTGATTTGTTACCCTGTACTCTCGGGAAATTGCTTGTCCTTTACAAGCTATAGCTTTGCTGTTTCTGTAATGGATAAAATTATGTTTACATACTTAGCAGGAATGTTGTGAAATCTGTTAATATTTATAGAAAACTTTGTGAGCCCTAAGAAAAATCTCATCATTTCCATATGGCCTATTAAAACAATTAAAATCTCCCCTAATAATTTAAAATAAATTTAAACAGTTGGTTTCCTATTTCATTTGTGCTTTCAACACCCGTTTTATTTTTCCCTGGAGTGGTTTCCTGTCTACCGCAATAGCACAAAGTCCTGAATCTGCAAATACGTACAGATGGGTAGTTTCACACCTGCGATTTGTCCCACTGGAAGGCAGCGGAGCTGCTTGGGCAAGCAATTAGGATGTGTACGAATGCCTGCAGAATCAAACCCTAGATTTTCTTGTAGGGTATTCCCTCACAGGGGCCACTAACGCCGATTTCAAAGGACTGAAGAATGAGGTCTGGGCTTCATCTGCCATGGCAACAATATACTGCAGATAGGAAATTACAGCTCCTGGGATTCGGATACAGTGAGTATTTCCCCAAACCAGTAATTCCACCTAGAGAGAGTTGTTGTTCTGCTGGGGCATTTCTTGTTTTGCTGTCATATTCTGACACAGTCTGTACTTCTTTTATGACTCTCCACTTGCCAAAAAAAGAAAAGCAAAAATTTCCATAGCAGCAGCTCTGTTGGCCAAAGAAAACTTTGGGGACAAGGCAGGGTTTTAGCATCAACCTGCTGTCTTCTCATAGCAGGGGGGTTTATAGCTCCTCTTCTTACACCTTGCTTGTTCAGAAATTCCTGTCTGTCTATAAATATTCCTGTCGGGAGACTGGACTCTGGCCTCTTCAGAATTGATCACTTCCCAGTAGTTAACAAGAAGGAAAAAATGGATTTGGCTGATCTGTGCTCCTTTTCTGCAGCTGTGGACAGACTGGAGACGCCAGAGAAAGCAGCAGGGGCAGTGCTTCCACTGCTGGAGACAGGTTTGCTTTCTTACCTCCGTGCATATCCGTGAATCTCACAGACATGAGTGCTTCCCGTTGAATAGGATGCCCTTCGATAAAGGCTCCTTCCTCGACAATGCTTATCGGGCTACTGAAGGCAATAGCCTAATATATGTATATCGCGGGATGGTACAAGTGAAAAAAGAAATCCAAGCTTACCCTGAAGTTAGCACTGAAACCTAAACCTCTCAAAGCCAAGGGTGGGCAAGAGTGTTACACCAGGGATCATTTCTAAGCACAAGGCATAGCACAGAATATGAAACCGTTAAAAGGCTTTCAGAAGGTGTGTAAAAGGAAACCATTATAATCCTTAGCCTGCCCATGTGACAACCCGTTTCAGTGAAAATGACCAACTCCAAATAAATACATATCACTTCTTTCCATCCGGTGCTCCTGGTATTGGCAAAAAGGGACAGACAGATCCAATACACCCTCCTTTCATTGCTGCTCTCTCCCACCTGAGCCTTGGCCATTTCCTCAGTTACAGCTACATACACGTGCTACTGTTTTCCCATCTTCTTTGCCCGGAGTCAAACCGATAGAGGAGGAGGTTAAACACACAGATACCCTGTGCACAAGCACGCTATTCCCTTTACTTCTTTGGGTGAGGTCTGTTTTTGGGGTAAGGGTGAGTTGCTTTGGGAGTATCCCACTGCATCCCACAGTTTTATGTTCAGAATACAAATACAGGACACCAGAAACTCTCCTGAGAAAACAAGCACCACCTTCTTTCCCGGTCTTCACACAGTCAATCCAGCTCTTAATTGCACACTACTCTTTCAACTTAAACAAAAATCTACTGACCGGTGTCTGAAAGTATATCCCCCCCTTGCTCCACTCTCAACAAAAGATGAATCAAACATTGAAGACTTGGAAGTTTTCCCCACTGTATGTTTATGCATGTAGTGTTTTTTGAAAACCACTGAAGATTCACAGATTTCTTACAAACAAATATTTACAAATTAATTCCAATTAACTGACTGTATTTGGACAAGGATTCATATCAGAAAGTACAGCCTCATGTGCCTTATGGGGAAACTCTATGTCAGTGGAACTGTTACCAGAGCAATGCTCCACAGGCGGTCACAAACCAGGATTTCCAGGCAAATATGCCAAAATGCTGACTAGTAACCGCATTCTTGAGTAGATAAGAGAGCAGACAGAGGTGAAAGCTTCAGCCCGCAGCTCACCCAGAGGGCACGTGTTTAAAATTGAGGCTGCTTGTTCTATACCAAGTTCTGAATATGTTACAGTCAAGGATATAGCATTATTTAGCTAGTCCAGGCAAAGACAGAGGCTCAGAAAGCTCAATATACTTATGAAAAACAAAGACTGGTTCATCTGAGTTGGGTTGAAGGCTGTTTTCATTTCATTCAGAAACATAGCTCCCTCTGCATGTAATAGCAGTCTGTAAATTCTCCTCTAGCTAACCAGGAGCAAATGCGTCTGAGCGCCTTGATAAGGTAATGGGAGATAAGAGGCATCCATACCTTCCAGGCTGAGCTCCTGAAACACCTAAGGATACTTGGAGGAAAACATTAAGCAAAAGCAAACAAATCACAAGCTTTTCTGACCCTAGACCCCCAAAATCAAGGAAGTAAATTTCTGCTTTTACCTGACTAAAGGCAGAAATTGGGCTCCTTATTACAGTGTATGCAAGACAATTAGAAGAAATTATTTTCTATACTCTTATATGAAATCCAGGCTTGACTCTGACCTATAATTTGAAATAAGCTTCATTTTAATGACTTAAATTTCACTGCTAATAAGAGCAGTCCAATCAAACTACAGGCAAAGAGTGTGAAATAATTTACAGGTTTTGTCTGAAAAGGTCAGGGTCTTAAACAAAGAAAAGTGACTTTTTCCTACCAAAGTGCTTGCCCCTCGCTGTGTAAAACTAATAGACTGCTATGAAAAATAATACCTGTCTTTTGTGCCCAAAGCATCTTGTTTACCACACACACACAGAGTAATTACCAATCAGCTGCTGCCAAAATGAACAACACATGGCTGACAGAGGTCCCCATCGCCAGACAGTGAAAATGAACTTCGTTCTTTCCACTGAAGTTAATGAAGCTATGACAATTTAAATTAGCTGTGAACCTACCCCAATTATCTTTTAGCTTGCCTGCACAAGGACACTCAGGAAAGTTAAGCAGAACTAACTAAAATGCCATCAAGTTAGAGGAGTGAGGCATGTTGAACTTTGCATGGATTTCTTTTGCTCCTCAGTTGGGTGTCTAACGAGTTTGTTTGTTTTTCTTTGGTAGATAATTCGGTTTGGCTTTCCAGGAGCCCCTCCCGCATACAAACTGCTGGCAGTTAGAGCAGCTATCCCCTTTGGGACGTATATTCACTTGGCATCTCTCCTCTGTGCAAGTGTTCTCTCGGTTCTTGTGGCATTCCTCAAAATTCCACTCTTTTCTTTCACCCTCATTAAGCTCTCCACATACCCAGTATTTTCAGTGACCCCCTTGGCATCTGCAAAGGAAACCCTCGAGCTGCACAACAGACTTTCTCCTGCTGCCTTATCAGGCGACACATTTGGTGTGCGATACTATTCCAGAGGAATTGAATTTCAAGCTTTTAAAGACACCTTCCACTGGAGATCTCTTCTCCGTTACACCTCAGAAATGCTGCTGGGAAGATCAAGTATTTGAGAAGCTGTTTTCAATTTTTTTAATTTTTATTTATTTATTTATTTTAATTTCAAGAGGCATGGCCTGGGTTTTGAGGGAGATAATAAGCTTTATTCTTCAGGACTGCAATGCTGATATGACTTTGCTAAGGGCCAGATCCAGAAAACGATTAACTCAAATTCCCAAGCTGTCATTTATAAACCTGAGTGAGGGGCTGAAAGCATATTGCATGGACAAATGCAGATACAGAGATAACGGATGAGCCGTCCTGGCTTGGCGGCTCTTACAGTACAGCAGCTTGTACCCTGCTGGGTCAGAGCACGAGGGCACGGGTGTACGTACACCTTTCTGCATCCCCCTCTGTGTAAATACGTTGAGCTCCCTACGTAAGGGATGGGAGGGCAACTCAGCGAAGCTGAGACAGAAACACATAAGCACTTTAATGTCTTTCAAACTCATAAAAGCACCCTTCAAAACTTTTCCCTACAGCTCTGACTACGCTCTGCTTTCCCAGCTAACGACAGTCACCCTTGAGTATCAATAGGGTTCGCTGTGCTAAAGTGCCCTGGCCTCCCTGGGTGGGATGAGAGATGAAGTTAATAATTTTAATATTAGAAAAGAGGAGACAATGAAGTCTAAAATACAGCATTTTAATTCTGTGCGGTGAAAACTGATGAGTTGTGAGAAGCTGTACTAAGGGGAGTAAATGAAGCTAGGAAATCACCCATACTGTTGAAGAGTTTAGCGTGGCACACCATTCAGAGCAAGGGAAATTAACTGCAGCATGACACCAGTGAATGCATGATTCCTCAAATCTGTTTTGTGATTCGTGTTCTTGTTGGAGAAGTAAAAGACAGACTTCTATCCTACTTTGTAACATCCCCTAGGCTTACCAACTTCTCCATTTTAAGCACATTTCAGTTTAAAACTACTTATTTCTGATCTTACTAGGGCTTTTCTCTCTTGCTGTGCCTCTATGCTAAACCTTGGTATTTACCAGCTCGCATCTCATGAATAACATTACTGTCAAACTCTCCTAGGTTATAATTATATGAAACAAGATTTGAATGGGGAACACCCAAGATGAAGACACCATATTCGAGACAAGAAAATGTAACACCTACAAATGACTAGTTTAATCTTCCAAACACTTTAGAAAAACATTGATGATAATCTCATTCAATAGGCGAGTTTTGATTCTTTGGAGGAACTGAAGCAGAATATACCTAAAACGTCTATCAGGGAGGCTTTATTTCAGGACGCGGAGCTGACCGGCCCCAGGGATCCATTCTGCCTGGTATCAGATGTGCGGGGATGGGACACGGGCCCTCTGGTTTTATGTGTGTGCGAGACAGAGGCTGCCAGAAAAGCCACAAGCTGTACATGGGGACAATCTCTGTGGCTGACCCCAGTGAAGCGCATCAGCTGGTGTAGACCTTGGTACCCTCTCAATGCTCCATGCGAACAAAATCAAGTCTGGGCTTCCACTGTGTTTCCCTGCAAAAAGCTTAGTGATTGAAGAAGTCGTATATTTGCCATTAAATTTTAAGTAAAAGCACTTTCATTTCAAAGATACGTTAGATATATATGCACACATCTATACATCTTCAGACTCGATCATACGTGTCTCATAGGTGCATCAAGCTGCAGTCAGGTGAAAGTCATGTCTATGTATTTACTGCCATAGCATCACGAGTAAGACGGCAGAGAGTACTGCGCTGCAAAACAACTCCTACTGTGTGCAGCATACCTCCTCGTGTTGAAAAGCTCTGGAAGCTTTGGAAACTGGATGTTTCTATAGAGATATGTGCTTGGTAATTTATACTAGCTGAGGATCTGCCCCGCAGAGTTTATTATCCTTTAGTGTCACTTTCTTCCTGTTCTTTTTTCTCTCTTATGCTCTGCCTATTTCTTTTTATCCTCCCAATGAAAATGTCAAATACAGAATCCAGCATAAGTGTTGGACCACTCCACCGATATACAGCCAGTGATCGTACAGCAACCTCTATAGCTTTCTGCTTCAAAGTATGAACTGATCATAAATGCAGGAAGAGAAGAATGTAGCACTAACTGCAGACTTTTTTCTACCCTAAGAGAAGCAAAGCTGGTTTAAATTAAAAAAAAAAAAAAAAAGAAAAAGCTTTCAATAGCACGTAACTTTCTCAATATGCTCTACTGTGAAAATATTCTCATCCCCTTCTGATAATATGTGAGTTTATTGATTAACTATATGATTAACCACCATAACACAGGGACTTGAAAGCTTCATGGGTCTTCATTTTGTTAGCTTACTTTATCCCCTCCACACCCTGTCTTTCTTAGGTTAAGGTCAGTCCACCAGTATAAATACCTGAGCAAGAACTGTAACTGTTTGCAGGTTTCAATGTAATTTCAACTTTAAGTGTGAAAGCATTAAAAAAAAAAGATCCTAATTACAGCTGTCTATAACAGCGTTGCAGCTACTGTTCACATCATTTGCAGCTTCTGTCACAGGGAAGCACATCTGACTCACTCAGTACGTAACACAGAACTTGCTGTTTCAAGGCAGCCACCGTTTTAGTGGTCAGACATCTACTCAGCCTTGACTTGATAGTGAAAATAAATATCCTTGAGCAACTTGTACAAAAACACCTATGCAGAGAGCAAGTAAAAAATCCCACTGTTTATAGTTTGTAGATGCTTGGAAGAAAATACTCTGTATAACATACCTCTAAACTGCACTGACGATGGCTGAACTGGCTCTGAGCCAGAGAATGTTTTTTAAAATGCAAAACAACACAGAAAGAAGCCCTAGGCCTTATTTATTTTACCTGCAGTTTCCTCTTAGGTAGCACTTTGACAGATGGGTGCCAAATGATGGACCATCTCTGTCAGCAATTATTTCAGTCATCTCAGTCACTTCTTTCTAAAACTGGCACCACTCTCCCACTGAAGCCTCCGGGGTGCTAACATGTTAAACAATTCCTTTTAATCAGCTGAGTCACATATCTAAGTTTGCAAGCATTCTTTGAGAAACTTCCATTCTCAAGAGATGTTTCTTATATCGTCTCCGTGGTATAGAAACAGTCAGGCAGAAGGAACCGACTGGTCAACACCTACATGCTGCAGTTGGCTGCTGCACTTGTATGCCAGCTAAGAAGGGCTAAACATCAAGGGAGTAAAGTTTAGGAGCAGGAGAAAATTAGGAAAATAACTGAGTTGGAGGCGGTTTCTCTTTATAACAAATACAACACGACCAAATATGATTTCCTGATACCTTTTTATCACAGTATCAGTTTCAGGATGCAGGTAAAACATTGATATTGATATTTCTCTCACAGAACTCTGCAGGATTGCAAGCAGAATTGGACCGAGCAGCCTTTTTTACCCCCCTTCTTAAGCTGCCTTGTACTGTTGCTTTACTTTGTCAAATCAGAGGTATAGCCTACTGCTCAAATGGTTGCACCAAGCCGCTGGGCTAGAGCTCTCTATTTCCCTGGGATACCTAAGAGAGATTTCAAGTACTGCTGAGATGAGAAACCCAAAAGCAAAGAAGGGTGCTGTTAGAGAATAAGTGAGCTTTTCCTAGCACTTCAAGTTGTATTCCCAGTTGATATTCATATGTTTCTGCTTAAAGTAGTTTGCTAAATCTTAAGAAGGATCTCTTCTATTCTGAGAACAAGTTATTTTTGTTTGCATTACTTTCTCAAAGCAAGACCTGTAAAGGCTAAATGAAGTCTTAGTGAATACTAACGATGGATTACAAGGCTTGACACTGAATTTTGAAACTGCTCTAAATCTTCAAGGAGTAAACTGCCTCGGGTACCCACTGAGTTGCTCCCTCTCTCTCACTCTGCGAGGTAATTAATAGTTTGACACGGATGAACCTATGTTTCCCATCTGAACTTTTGGCCTCTGGTTTCTCACAGATTACCTCCAGAGTTGTCTACATTTCTCACAGGCGTTTTGGTATCTATTAAAAAAATGCCAAAAATTCTTCTATCCAACTCCTCTTCCAGGCAAAGATTACAAAGCAAAACAGTTAATAACCACAGTCTCCCCTGCAAACACTCGGAGCATGCCAGCTGCAGAGCGTTTGCAAATCTTCAAGAAGCAACATACAAACCAAGCTGTAACTACCCTCTCATGAGATTTTGGCCCGTAAGAGAAAAAGCAGAAGTGGCAGCAAGAAGAGTAATGAAAACCCTTGGTTTCTGATCCCTGCTCTGTTTCTGCATGGTAAGTACAAACCAAAATCCCTCACCGTAAGAGGCTGCCAGCCTTCCCCTTTGCAACACCCTTGCTAAAGCAGACGCTAGCCCAACCAGGGGCAAAATCCCAGCTCTCGCACCATGCCCGCAGAGCTCACCTTCACTGTGGAGTGGAAGCTCTCACTGTTGGGAAACCAACCACAAAGAAACCCATCATGGCAGCATGTGATAATGGCCAACCCACAAAAAAAAAAAAAAAAAAAAAAAAAAAAAATCAGACATGGCAAAGAGCAGAGATAATGGCTGTCAAGGGCAATATTTTTACCTTTATTCTGAGCTTTCTTACCAAGTAACAGAGCTGGCTGCCACATGCTAATGTCTTGAGTTAAGAAACAGCTGTAGTGGAACAGAAACACACAGCAACAGGAGAAGTGCTTGAGGTTTATCAGGCTCCTGTTCTCTCTCCAAAGCTGTCATGGGCATGTTATTCAACACAGGACAAAGTGTAACGGTTTTAAACTGAGAAAGGGTAGATTTAGATTAGATATTAAGAAGAAATTCTTTACTGTGAGGGTGGAACAGGTTGCCCAGAGAGGCTGTGGATGCCCCATCCCTGGCAGTGTTCAAGGCCAGGTTGGATGGGACTTTGAGCAACCTAGTCCAGTGGAAGGTGTCCCTGCCCATGGCAGGGGGTTGGAACTAGATGATCTTTAAGGTCCCTTCCAACCCAAACCAGTCTATAATTCTATGATCTAAAAAGCACTAGGGGAGGGCTCTAGGATCACTTAGGAAAGCTATCAAGACCACATAAGAGAAGGTGAAGAGCTCTAAGTGTACTGAAGAAACCCCCCTCCCTTACGTCAAACAAAAATAGACCGCATCCAGCACTCCCAGAATGAGCTCTTAAGTGAAAAAAGTACCTTGCAGGAGCTGTACTTAGCAAGAAGTCTGTTCTTGCATCCTATACAGGGTCCTTGGACACCATAGCCATCTACACTCAAGTTGCTACACTGATTTTAGAACCCTTTTGACTCATTGAGGCTTTTTGAAGAAACATAAAGCAAGCTTTTTCTGTTACCAAGAGTGCATTTGCAACAGCACCTCAAGCAGTAAATTCTATTTCAGTCACCTGAATCACCCCACTGAGCACTCAGTGGAGAGATGCATAGGAAGGCACCTTTCTAGAGTCCCCCTTTGACCTTGAAGGAAAAATCTAAGGTTTATCTTAATGCTCTTCAGCTAATGTATCTGGCTTTAGTAACGGTAACATTTGGTATATTCAAAGCAACTCTAAATGGTTTTCAGGGACAAATTTTTAAGCCATGGTGAAATCAGTCCCAGGGCTATACAATTGAACGGGACCAGAATTACCTCCTGAGGAATCAAAAGTAGGTATAAGCGAGAAGAGAGCCAAGAGATTCTAACTCCAGTATTTGCACAGCGCTGCCAGAAGAAAGGATTTGTTTGCTGTTTTCAGTCACACTAATGTTGTAGTCTGCCTGTTTCAGAGAATACACTCTCGTGCTGAGGAACCCGCAAATTAGCATCCTCAACAAACCCTTGAGAAGTTAACAAGGATCTTCTGTGAACAAATCCCATTTTACTAACAGGTGCTTTTTGGCGATATAAAACTCTACTTCTTTGCGGAAATAATTATAAAATGCTTTTGCTTAATCCCTAGAAGGCAGACCTTAACTGTGTAATCTAAAGAAACAATCAAAGCAAAATTAAACAAAATTAGCAGTATATGCCTGGAGCACAGTTCACTCAGGATTTAGATGACCTAAATCACAGATGGATTATTTTTCCCTCTAGTTGCGAGAATGATTTAAACTTTTACTGACCTTCTGTGGTTAATTCAGACATTTTTCTCAAGTTTTCACCGCAGTCTAGTTATTCAGTGAGCATAACAACTCTTCCTTCTGAACGAAACAAAACTTCTGCCCTAGGAAAACTGTGGGACAGTAACCACGGATATATTGTGGTGTGTAAAATCAAGATAGGGGCATATTTTTCCAACCAGTGACATATCATTCTTCACTGTATCCTCCCTCCAAACTTCCCACTCCACTTATTAATCAAAGGGTTTATCCAGGACTACTCCTTTTGTTTTTGCTTCAGGTCGTAATGATGTCAGACGGCTGTGGGTGTAGGCAAGGGGTGATACAATTTGCTTTAAAAAAATTAAAACGAAAACAATTGCTTGCACATTTACATACTTGCCATTGCATAAGCTTTTTTGCTCGCCTGTGCTACTGACAGAAAACAGCTGTCATACAGTATTGCTCACGCTACTTTATGGAAAACAAAGAGAAGCTTTAAAATAGATAAAACCCTTCCTGGGGTAACGCAGTACGGTATCTTTACATTGTTCACTCTCTCCAACTGCAGTTGTGCTTCTCCTCTCATAGAGGAGGATCACTCTCTGAACGTTTATCAGAGTTCTTTCTGTAATGCCTTTGTGATTTCAAAAAGAAAACATTAAGTTACTTCTTGGCAAACAAGCACAAACCTTTGGAAAGCTCCCTCAGTACAGACACAAACGCTCACCATCAAGTTGTTTGGGGCAGACAAGTCGCACTACACGTTTCGGCAATGCTAAAGCAAGCTGTAAAGAAGGCTTAAACTTTATGCTTCAAATTGCTGTCACAGCACCAAGGAAGCTTGTTTAAAATTTAGTCTGCACTTTGCATTATGACGTACCATATCTTTTCTTAACAGAGATCTTAAAACGAGCACGATCAGAGTAACGGAGAGGAGCTTCAAGATGTAATTAAGCAAGTGTCGGCGGAAGGGCTGTGCTTTCCAAACAGCTGGTTAAGTCTCCCGAGTGACTCCCTACAGACCCGACCCCTTGGCTTGCCAAGCAGCCGTTTGTTTTTTTGAGAGCCAGCAGCAAGGCTGCTGCTCGCGACCGTTCCCTCTCCCTACTCACAGTTCGGTGGCGTTGGCGGGGATGTCCCGGGGCACCTGGACCACCTTGCTCTCCTGACAGATGAAGACCCTGCCCAGGCAGCGGCAGGCATGGTGCTGGCACCCTGAGCAGCCCACCAGGAAAACCAGCAAACAGGTGAGGACCGGAGACATCTCTGCCTTCCCATCCGTGCCCGTCTCCTTCATCTCAAAGGAAGGAATGCAGGGACCTCCCAGCCCAACTCCCTGAAGGGAGGATCCGCCCCAAAAGCTGCGACCAACCACGTGGCTCTTGAGGGATGACATCTCAGCAAGTTTCGGTTCATGGCCTCAGACCCTTTATGGCCCTAGAGTAGGGATGGAGACGAGCAATGCTGACTTACCGTGACAAAAGTATTTTATGTTTAAAGTGGTGTTGAAATCGCGGGCCCCAGCTGAACTAAGCAGGGTGCTTTTAATGCACTGGGTATCTGCGCTGGGAAAAAGTTCTTCCTTCTCATTACGCTGTTTTGCATGTCTTGTTTGGTAAGACCAAGGGACAACAAAACACTTTTACCTTCTACAGCCCAGGCACTTTTGTCCCTGAAGGAGAGGCACTATTTATGCTCCCCTTCATGGATCCAAGAGCCCCTGCTTTTGTGTTGCTCCTAGGCAAAATAAATGTGTTATTTTTTTGTAGGGTATAGAATCTATTTGATAGGTTAAAAGCTATACAGTCCTAAGGCCAGAGCTAAATAACGTGTCTTTATTTTCAACTATGATTAGTCTTCGTGCACTTGCTGATTCATCTCCTCTTTTCCTTGGCACCTTTATAGGAACCCAAACAGGAGAAAATGCCACATTCCCAATAGTCCCTGTGGACTGGTAAACTAATTTCATCATCTGGAAAAAAACCCCAGAAATATACAGAATGACTATTTGTGACACAACAAGAAGAAAACAGCTTCAAGAATATCATCATAAGGCCTGGACGCTGAATCCAATCTTTGAGTCCTTATTTGTTTTGTTTGCTTTTTGACTGAGCTAAAATATTTTTCTTGTTACAAATATTAATGCTTGAGGAAGGTACCTTGTGAACACTTTCCTGTCACTGAGTCATGCTGCACCAGGGTATCATCTGGAAACAGGGTTTGTCTACAAGACAGCCAAAATGAGAATTTTGAGATACATAGGTGGGGGGTTTTGTTGTTTTTTTGAGGTTTTTGTTTGTTTGTTTTTCTTTTAAACTGTAAGTAGCTGTTTCAGACACACAGAGCTTTTAATTCACGTGCATTTTAAGTGAGTGCTGGAGCTGGATTGCTATGGGTAATTCTGCTGAACCTGACTCATGTTCAATCTTTCACATTGCTCGAAAGGATTTTAATCTTGTTAAAAGTAGCTGTTAGGTTGTTTTTCTGTTCTTTGTTTTTTTAATTTTTTTTTTCTTCTCCCATAATCAAAAAGCATAAGCAAATGTAATGAGACACAAGACAGCATCTTTTCTGTGAAGTGTACTGGCTGAAAGATTCCACCATTCTCACCTTTAAAATAACCCTCAAACTGTAGATGTTTCTGAAGGGAGCTAGTTACAATTTTTAAAACTAATTTAACTAATTCTTTAAGTTACCCTAAGTGTTACCCTAATTTTACCAGATATCACCAAGTATTTGTTACTTTTCCCCCACTCATTTAAGCCTACTCAAGATCAGAACAGTGACATTTACACAAAAAGGGTAAAAAAAAAATCATGACAATGTCTTTCTAACAACAGTAGGTTTGTAATGAATCGTAAGAGTACTCATTTAGCTGTATGTGTAAAACAGAGTCCATTTTTCTAAGGTGTCTGAATCAGTTTCATGAGAATGACAGTGACTGCCAGAAAAAAAAATAAATCTAAAACGTTAGTGACTTTTTCCTCATATATCTATATATCTGTCTGTCTATCTAATCTGTCTGTATCTCCTTTCCTCTGAAAGATCTTAGACCTACAAGATCTTCTTAAATGAGTACAGATGAAAACTGCAGAGGTCCATCCTACAGTCAAACAAATTCCCATTTAGTAAAAAATCACTGTAACCCACTGCAAGTTGGACTAACTAGACACTTCAGGATTTAAACAAATGCTGCAAAGACAGTTTTCTGGTTTTGTCTTTTCAGTAGCATGTCTCTAGTTTCTACAGCTGTAGACTGAAAGTAGGCTGACTTGCCACCCCCCCCAAAAAACCAAACCCAAAAGGTGAAGCTTGAGAAATATATAGGGCACAAGAGAATTTGGTTACAAATGAATGTAAGCCATATCTCTTCATCCTGAAATACATCAATATAAATGGTCATGTTATACTGATGAAATGGATAATAATATTTATGACATAGTTTAAAAAGCGGTAACATTCTCTGAATGTCAAAATAATTTGCACAGATAGGAAGACATTGCAATTTGATTAACTTTGGGTTTCATATATCAAACCACAAAATTTGTTTCAGATAATAGTAAGAATTCTATATGCAAAAGTCAGGAGATGAAAAAATATCACTAGGGCTACAAGAGATCTTTCCAATTATTAGTGACTTTCAAAACTAGAGCAAGTGTGCTTTATTTTAACGTGACTAGTAAAACACAGACATTTTAAAACATCAAGTCAGGTCCAGCAGCACAACGTGAGCATAATGAAGAAAAATTGGAGGGAGGTTGGCTCCTGCCCGTTTTTTTCTGGAGGCCATTTTATGAGTACAGTACACATTGCTCCACTTTCATTTACAACAGTTAAGAGTGAGCTGGTGATTATTAAATAGTTAAAAAACCCCCAAACCCCAAGATTCTCTTGAAATACCATGGTGACAAGACTTTGAGGGAAATATCCAGTTATCATTAAATTCAATAAAATCATACTAGTACGCAAAATGGAACTTACATTTCATTCATATGAGAGCAAGCACTAATTCACGACCATGCTAAAACTATCTGAGGATAAATGAAGATTCAGAAGGATTTCCAAGTTGTTTTATACATATGATCCAAGGTCTTGAAGAATAGACACTGGTGTCTATTAATTTTTTGAACTGGGCACCTCTGTCTTGATTTCTGTTCATGACTGTCAAATGACAGACGGCTGCATCACGACAGTCCCCTGGATGGATTAATCAGCTGATGATCCTCTCTCTACCAGTTCAAGGAGCACAGTTGCCTTCTCTCAGGAAGAAAATCCACGTAAAGGAAAAAAACGTCAAGACAGATACCTCCTGGTCTCTTTCTGGGGAGATTGAACTCACGAGTCCTTTCTGAGCACTAGGTTGGAGCTACAGCCATGCCTGAAAACCCAAAAGACCCGTTGCAGGGGATCCAGGACAGCTACTTAAAGGTAGTCAT
The DNA here is from genome assembly GCF_964188355.1 of Buteo buteo. NCBI lineage: Eukaryota > Metazoa > Chordata > Aves > Accipitriformes > Accipitridae > Buteo > Buteo buteo. Next base: position 4,146,542 of record NC_134182.1, on the reverse strand, counting down.
AAATACACCCCACATCTTTGTGCCATCACAGGGTTTCATACTTTTTCCTTGGTACCTTGTTCAAAACAATGCAGGGGACAAACTCATGCCTCCATAGACTGGCCCCAGCTACACACTCTGCCACCTTCAGAGAATCGTGTGCTAAGAACAAGGACCTATCTCATGGAGATGGCTGACTGCAACGCACTGTCATTCGGATACATACAGTTGAAAGTATAAATGCAGAAATGATGGTGCTTTCAGATATTTATAAGAGCCTTATCTTTGCATTCATTTGCAGAAGAACAATGCTCCAGCTGGCAAATTGGTCTTGAGAGTGTAAACTGTTTTCCTGAGTAAGGAAACAGAAATTTCCCCAAATTGAAGCACTGTAGCAACAGACATGCAATTAAGTGAATTATGACAGAAACTCAATGATGATGATATAGATTATGAAATTAGATGGCTTCTGGGATAGACAATTAATTCAAGGTTATATGGTCACCAAGGGATCTTTTTTTAAGACAGTAGTAAAGGAGTCTGGTTGATAGGACTGGCCTCTAACGTCAGCATTGGCCTCTAAAATTAGCATCGGTCTAACTCTGCAAGCACTGAGCCAGAGGAACCAAGGGGTTTTGCAGATCCCACCCTCTGACCAAGCAGTGGTGCCTGTTTTGATGTGGTGCTGTCGCCTGGATCGATGAGGATACAGCGGGAAGCAAAAATAAGCCACCCCAGCTCTCTCCCTCTTGCCCTCGCTAAACTTGCTCCAAATAGACTGAAACTAAGTCCTTCCACCACGGTGCAGACGTGGTCAGCTCAGCATCTAAATCCGGCTGTCAGAGGTGCGGGAACAGCTCTTTTCCATAAGGCAGGAAGCTTTCTGGGTGTTGAAGTGTATCAACCTACAGGCAAGCAAGTTTGCAGCAGTTTCTGCTTGTGTTTCTCTCTTTTGAAACACAACATGACAACTAATTAAGTAAATGCGCTTTCTGCTGATGTTTCCCAGCCTCAGAATAGCGTTTCATTACCGAATGCCACTGTAACACTGGCTTTGCTTAACCGTTAAGCGTTCTATAAAAGCGTGTAGGCAAATAAATCGCCTGTATGAACAGATGACATACAAACCACACCTAAATGAAGTTTGTCCTTCAAAGAGTGGAGATTTCTCACTCTATGTTTTCCACCACATCGGTTCTCCTTATGGGTTTACAGGCAGCAATAGCATCTATTGCCCTGACTACCACGCTATGATCAGAAAAAGGTGTTTTCTATCCAGAAAAGCTTGCAATGTGAGACGTTAGAGACAGACGCCTAAGAGGAAATTAATAAAAGGAAGTTTGACACATCACTGATTTACCTTTTATGAATGACCAACTTGGGTTTTAAAACAGCAGATCACTGAGGCCAACAGACCATTTACCTGATAAAAATATAGTGGTTTAGGCTTCTTTCCAGAAATAGTCTTTGTGAACAGGTTGGGTTTTTTTAGCATCGTCTTTTTTCATGAATGGGGATTATTTTTTAAATACATTTGAATGGGCAGACTTTATCTGTGCCCTCAGTGTTGAGAACATAAAACATTAAACTAGCCTAATAAAAGCAGTAGCTTATTGCTCTCTCAGTTCTTTTAGCCAGCTGCTGGCATGCAACCTTAACCCTAAAAAAAAGAAAAGTGAACTGGAGATAGTAAATTAGCCACCAGAGGGAGTGCATTCACTCGAGAAAACATGCTAGTATAAGGAAAGGATTAGAAACTGCATGGAATTATGCTCACGCAGATTTCCTCTGACTGTCTGGCTTTTGACTTCAAAACTCGGCCGTGATTAGTTCCCTTATTAAACAGCACCTCTGCAGACCGCAGAGCAGCACGCCACATGGCATTGCGCTTAATGCAGCAATAACCGACCGCACCGCGTCTCTTGCATCCCTCCTGTTATCCATCCCCCGCTCCTTAAAACCTAATTAGCATCCGATGTAAATGGCCCTGCCTATCTGTTTGACTAGGGAAGGACACTGCCCAGTGCGGAGGGGCCTCAGACACTTCTAACGTTTTTGCTGACACTTCTCAGCAGTGAGCATGTGTTACGATCTGGGGGAGCAAGGGAATTATGACTTATTTTACTTCACTCTGCCCCAATACTTTTGTGGCTTTGATGGCTGACAAGCTCCCACCCAGCCCTTCATCTATATAATTTTTCAGAGGCAATCTGAGGATATAAGCACCTCATGTATTTTTGGACTACTGGAGACATATGCAAGAGACAACACTGAAGTCAGAGAATAGTCTTTGCCACCCCATCTAGTACTGCTCCCCAGGTTTGGGTCTGTTCATCCCCAGTCGATAATAAAAGACGCAGCCCATCTGCTAGGTTTCTATCACATGTCTGTAGAAGCACAGTTATACAAGTACTTTTTCTTTGCACTGTCCGTGAGTGGGTTTGACTAGACCAAAACGATGCACAAGAGACATCAAAGCCTGCCTAGAATCGCACTTTGCATCCTATATTCTTCCCCGACGCCTTTCCCAGCCCGCAAAGTGTATCTGAAGGCCAGAGATGTGAGGGAAGAGAAACCTTGCCTGACTGCAGCATCAAGTAGACCAGCCTATGGACAACAATAACCATACATTGTTCACGCTGGCACCAGTAGAACCTCATGAAATCCAACAGGGACAAATGCAAAGCCCCAAACCTGAGGAGGATGAACCCACTGCAGTGATACAGCCTGGGCACTGCTTGGCTGGGGAGCAGCTCTGCCAGTAGATTGAGAAGTGATTATTGCCCTTTACTGAGCACTCGTTAGACCACATCAACGGTACTGCATCCAGTCTGGGACACCCAGTAGAAGAATGACATCATGTAACTGGGGGGAGTTCAGGGAAGGCCACCAAGATAGCCAGGGCAGAAGGTCCTGCCCCGTGAGCTGACGCTGCGAGACCAGGGCTTGTTCAGCCTGGGGAAGGGATGGGGACCTAAGAGCAGTGCCCAGCGCCCACGAGGAGGTGATCAAGAGGTGGACCCAGGCTCACTGTGGAGGTGTGGGGTGGGAGAACAAGAGGCAACAGGCATGCGTTGAAACAAGAGACATTCAGACTGGCTACAAGGAGATAATTTTTCATCTTGAGGTCAGTCAACCAGTGGCACAGGTTGCTGGAAAGGTTGTGCTGTCTCATTGAATGGAAGTTTAAAAGACCAGACTGAATAAGCCGCTGAGCAACCCAGTCTGACCTCACAGCTGACCTCACTTTGGGCAGGAGGTGGGACCAGAGACCTCCCGAGGTCCCTTTTCCACCTGAATTCTTTTGTGATTCTACTTATGGCTCAGAAAAAAAAAAATCTCCCTAGGATGTTTAAAATAGAGACTGACTATTCATGCTTTTCCTCAAGTCTACACTGTCAGTTGCTTTTAAGCATGGTTACAATACACTACTCAGCTATTAGCCTTTAATCCATAAATAAAGGAGAAATGTTTGTCAGCATGAAAAAATAGGCAACGCTTCCTGTCCACCATTTCCAAGTTCATGAGCCTGCCATACAGAAAGCTATGCAGTTTAGCAGCAAACCTAAACCTCTTACTCATTGAGATTCAGGAGGCCATTAATACTTTAAAGTACAATTTATTATGAAATAAAATGAATTAAAGAAACTTTAGCCTAATGATGCCTCCACAACACGTCACGTAATTATCGTCTCCTATTAAAGAAAGAGAGTAGCCTGACAGAGCATGCATGAGGAATTTCAAGGATTGAAGTACAGAGATATCTGTAAAAAGAAAACTTGCTTAACTCCTCTAGTACTTACAAGCTGCCCACAGACAGTGCTAACAACCTGTTGTTTGGCCAGAGCAACTAAGTTTGCTGAAATTTGTTCAGACTGGATGAGCATTTCAGGCATTGAAATACATTAAAGAGGTCTGAAATGGAAATATCTTTACAGCATACCATAGGTCACTTAACTTTCTACTTCTTATGTCTTTATTTTCAAGGTACTCTGCAATGCATAAAACTATACCTTCTCTTTTCTTGACCTCGTACAGCTTAGGAGAAACCAACTCTGCATGAGAAAAGGAAGAGCTCAGCCCTGATTGATACATAAAAGACACTAAATATCCTTCCGGGAAATTCATTTCATTCTGACACTTAATACAAAAAAAAAGGAGAGGTAAGAATGACAAATTAACATTTGTTAAGGCCTCTAAAGAAGATGCAAATGACTAACTAATCCCTGTAGCAGATTGAAGAAAAAGGAAGAAAAAAAAAGAAAGCATTGTGCAATTAGTGTATGTTATTAATATTGATAGAGGAAAGCTAAAAAAGTGACTCGATTATTTTGCAAGAGTTACAGCGTGTTGTATACTTCTTACCTTCATGACAGGTAGGCTAAATAAGCTGCCTGAGGTGATAATTAGGAGCCAAAGAGTCACCAAGTCTTTTTTTAACACTATACAGTGAGAATTAATATTGCACCTTTGTTTTAAAGCATCCCTAGAAGGGCATCCAAGGTTTTTCCTACTCTTGCTGAAGCTTTCACAGCAAATAAAAAAAAATTATTTTACTGCATTCAGTGACTGATGTGGAGCTACATTAAAACCTAAATATTGATCCTATGTCTGGCAGCCATTTTCCTCTTCCACTCTTCCCTGCTCTTCCCGCTGGGACTCCTCAGCTGCTGCTGCACAGTACCATTTTCCACAAATACATCCACTGAAGTTAATAAGATTATTTATGGAACAAGGTTCTGCCAAACATGACTAAAAAATTCAGAATCTGCCCCTTAGCGTATAAAATAATGAAAAATGACACATGCACTTAAATGTAAGAAAACGAGCATTGAAAGGAAAGCTGGGCATGCCTAAGTCTTTATGCAACTGGAGTCCTGGCAAAACAAGAGAGGAGCAGCTTCCAGCTGCTTCAGCAAGCTTGAATTGGTGCTATAAGACTGTCCAGTGATATATTCCTCCTTGGAATAATTTTCTTTTGACACTTTTTCTGCCAGGAAGCAGGTTATTGCATGGAAGGTGACAGAGAAGAGCCTCCGATTCTCGATCTGCCTGCAGGTGCTCTCGGGGCGCAGGGAGCAGGTCAGTCATAGCTCTCTGCAAAAGGAGGGGAATAAGGTCCTGCCATTGCTCTTAAGGCAGAGAAAGAAATGGCAGGTAGACTAATGAAATTCTGCAGATGATGAAAAAGAAGCTTCTCCATCTCTCTCAGGTACTTTATAGCCCTCATTACCATGTTATCAAAGCGCCTCACAATTCTAAAGCCCATTTTCGCCCCCACTGCTATAGCACAGAAAGACCTCTAGCATCATTTTACAGATGATGCTGGTTAAGCGTCGGGGAAACTAACGGTGCATCCACAGCGGGGGGGGGATCCAGCAAGGTGCAGAGCAGAACTGAGGTTCCCCCTCACATCCCAGTCAACACCTCAGCTTCCCATTGCCTCTAAAACTCCATCACACCTGACACTTCTATAGGACTTACTTGCTATTCAAAGTATTCAAACAAATTTTACAAGCCACAGTTGAAATCCCAACAGATGTATAGCTACCCAAATAGAAACCTGGCCAGCGTACCGGAATATCCTGACCTGTGTAGGAAAAAAAAGCGCTAACAGATTTGTGTTAGTCTGCCCACCTGCACACCCTGACAGGCTACATGTCTTCCACTCAGAAAGGCTCTTCTGGCTCCTGCCACCCTTGTGACAATGCTGGTATATGCTTCACTGACGGGTTAGAGGAGAAAAGTGTTAGACATCCAGAAAAGATTTAAATTTATTGAATGCTGTAAACTCAAAGCAGAAAAAAAGGCCATACTCCACCAACATATTTCATTTTTCTTACCTCTACTACAATTTTCCTTATCCTTTTGACCTTATCCACATGACATGTTTTATTTAGCATGATATAATTTATCAAACGACATCCTGTTGTGTTACATATGTCTGAGATGGAGAAAAACAAGTACCTTTTGGACTAAGCTGACAATAATTTAGGCACAACAACCCAACCCCAAACTGCCTGTGGAAGGCTGCAAGATTATTTTACCTTTCATGATCACCTTTCTCTGCTGTTTTTAAGTCGGACTGCAAAGGCGAAGCACAATCTATGAAATACTGCCAAACCAAGCGATGAAGACCACACCTTGCCTAATTATTGCTAGCCCAGATGAAGTTCAAAATGCCTGGAGACCAAAGGGCTCACAAGTGAGGTTTTGTACTTAAAAGTATCTACGTGGTATTTTACAAGCCTGTTCTGCACATGCTCCGAACTGAGCAGAAATCTTATTAGGACTCATTAGTTCACACTCAGTACTAACCGATCGTACTCCCGATTGGCCTGGTATGTGGGTAAAGTGACCTTGCTTTTGCTTGCAAAATAACCTGTGGTGTGTCCTTGGAGTGAGAACACCGCGTTGCCAGCCTCAGGGAGATTACTGTTGCTTGTCTAAATACAAAGCAAAAGAAAATTGCTTTGCACCCTCCCAAACCACAGCAGCTTTGGGAAGCGGAAGGAAGGCTCCTGGCCGCACGTGGTTGCCCTCTTACAGAATGCAGGAAGGCTGAAAATTTCCTTATAGATTCCCCACTCCAGCATAATCTCTTAAACTTGGGCTTGCAGTGCTGTCCTCAGGAGCCGGTTATGCCTGTTTGCTACTCTGCATGAGCAAAGCAGTTTCTGTCTACTCGGGATATGGGGCTACCGTTGGGACCAATTTAAGCTGTCCATCCCTTCCACGCATGGCCATGGAACCATAAGGCTCAGTGAAGATTTATTCCCAAACTGTATGACATTCACCAAACTCTCAAGGTTTTCTATTTTTGTGCCGTCTCCCACAGCCCCTATAAACATTTCACCGTCTATGCAAAAACCATGAAGCAAACCCAATTCCAACAACGATCCATGGAGTTAATGTTGACGCGCTATTTATACCAGCTGAAGATGAATGTGACAATAAAAGAAACAGAAGAGTACCAATAAGATACAACTAACGTTATAGCATATGAAGGGATATAAGCGAGAAGGAGCCAGGCCATATTTCCCTTGACTTCAGCGCAGCTATTCCAGAGCACCACTGCTGAAGATTTGGCCTGCAGCAGTCTGGATAAACAGCTTGCCTCTGGAACAGAGCAGCAACAGTGAGACATCAAAAAGGCAACAAATCTCAGAGAAGGGTGGTACAGATGTGCTGCTCGGCTCTAATATAATCAGCTTTTATGGAGAGCTTTCCATCGTTTGCTCTTAAGGCCTAATTGCAAGGCATTATCTGGCCAAACAGTGTATGAAGTAGCACGGAATAATGAGCACCTACAGGAACCTCAGGTAGTGCAGCACACAAGATGAGCAGCTATTCTTACCTCACTTATTACCCAGGAGCTGATTCAAGGAGTAGTTACAGTTGAGCCATTAAGCCACTGGTCACCTTAATATATCTCAATTCAAATTCATTATAAGAGTGATTTTACCAAATGCTAGCACTGACACTGAACTGTGGGAAGAGGACTGAATTTTGAATGAGGAAGAAAATGACTAAAAAAGGCTCTCTGGAGGAAAAAAAAAACACTTTAAGAAGTTAAAATCTTTAGCCTCTGCTTGGTTGTTATGCCACCCAGCCATACTGGCCCAACAGCAGGCACATCTATGCCTAAAGAAAAAACAGACGAATAACAGTCAAGGTACATGAGCCTCTATAAAGTTCTGGGGGAAAGAGAAACCCAGCCCAAATGTACCCTTCAGATAGGATACTTGGCCAAATCTAAAGCTAGCATCAGCTGACAGAGCACCAGAAAGTCATCCAGATTTTGGGCAGAAAGTATGCCAGCTCCAGCAGGAATAAGTTCCCAAGGCAGATCATGGCCAATATTCACACTTCCACATCCTACTACAAACTCTGGCTTTTGTCACTGACAGACCACAGCTGTTGTAGGGAGCAGCCTCCAACACGTGTAGGAGAAGGTGACATTTCTGCCATGTATGAAGGTGACAGCACCAAAGTTAAGCCTTGCATCTGTAAATAGCTTCTGTTTCATCCCTTTTCTTCTTCTTTGTCTCCATCTGATCTGTCAGAGGGCAACGTGGCACATTTCTGGCAGCAGGACAAGGCAGAGGAGTAAATACTCTTTGCTCCTGCTTAGTCTTCAGATCCCACAATGAGATTAGAGTACCAGATTCATTAAAAAAAAAAAAATCAAGCATTTCCCAGATATAAAACTCTGAATTGACCCCATTCTGCAAAAAGCTTGAAACAATAGATCCCACAGTCCCGATTGTACTTAGCTTCTCAGCTCAACCTAATTCTGAAGACAAATGCCACCTTCAAAGGGAACCGACTATGCAAAGGTCCAGCATTCAACTTTTCTTCCATTTATTTTTAAGTGCTTCTTCCCATGAAGAGGATGGGGAGAGGCTTGTAGAGGATGATTAGCTCCCAGAACATCATTAGAACAGGCAGAGGGGGAAATGATCATACTGGGCCACTTCCATGGACCCTCTAGCGATAAGGATATCCCTTAGGAAGCATCTCTTACTGGCTGCCCTACAAGGCCGGTGACATTGACTGCTCTGTGCTGGGAGGAATCAGAGAGACAGTGAGGGCAGATAATATAATTGCACTGATTAACCTCAGCTCCAGATGTGCAGATGTCCAGATTGCAAAAACCAAATAGCAGTCACGCAGGAGGTCTAAGAGAACTTAAGAATCAGGTAGTTGAGTTACTAGTGGCAATATATAAGCATATTAACCACTTAAACTGTCCTCCAATCTAAAGAGTGGGTGTCACGTCAATCAATAACAAAAGGTCCCAGGGACACCTGGGGAGTCGCAGGCCTGTGATCATGATGGCAACACTGGGCAAATTAGCAGAAGCTGTAATAAAGGATGCAGCTACAGAGCACGGAAAAATATCAGGGTTGTGAGGGACTGCAAAGGGAAATCCTGCCTCAAAGATCCTTGCAGAAAAGGGGGATCTAGTTGATATAGTCTATTTGTATTTCCAAAAGGCTTTTGACAAAACCCTTCACCGAAGGCTTTTAAGGAAACCGAAGAGCTGTGGGAAAAACAGGACAATTCTGACCTGGACAAGAAACTAGCTAGGACACAGAGGTCAAAGTGAAGAGGCTGGAAAAAAGAGCTGATTTAGAAGAATTTGGTACAAGTCTACAAAATAAGGAGCGGCATGGAAGTGGTGGACGAGAATCAACTTTTTCACCATTTCTTTCATTCCAAGAACTAAGGGGCATCAAACGAAGCCAGGTTGGTTTTTAACACAACAGATAACAGACCTGTGTGATTCCTTCTTAAAGCATATTGTGGGTGCAAGAGTGGACACTGATTCAAGGAAAGATTAGATAATTACCTGGAAGGGAGAGGATTTAGGGTTGCTAAATAAACAAGCAACAAGAGACTTAGGAAATCCCCAGAGCTGTACGAAGTTGGAGGCTGAGAGAATATTAGGGAAAGGTATCACGTAAGTTTGCCTGCTCTTCCTTTTCTTTAGGTGTCCGTTTATGACCACTCCTGAAGGCAGAATAGAGGATCCGTGGTGTGAACATTGTCACCAGTTTTAGGCAAGTGAGACACTACAATGGCCAATCCTGACTTAAAGACAATTAGCTTTCTACAATAGCTGAGGACCTTCTACTACGTTAATTGGAATACTTATTTATGCTGCTCTCTTAAGTTTTCTCCCTGACATGCTCGCTGTCTTGTGTAGAAGTTAAAGCACTGAAATATGCTGGTACTGATAATTCTAGAAATGGGAGAAACTTTCTAGTACTTAGCTCTTGAGTCATATATCCCTACTGCCTCCAGATTCACGTAAGGACAGTGGTTCATTACTAAGAGATGAAATCATTGCTTGCCAAGTACATGTCTAATTTTATGCATTTGAATTGTTTCATGCATACCAAAATGACAACTCATGCTTAAACTTGGACACTTGAGAATATTCCTTGTTTAGGGGCTTCCACTGGCAAGGGCTGGCTTCCCCTATTTTGAAGAAATGCATCAAAGTAATATCTTTTTCTTTCTCCTTTGTTGAGCTGATGTACTTCTGAGCACCTGTAACTGAAAGACCACATCTGGTCTCTTAGCGCATGGAGTAAACAAGGGAAAAAAGACGTTTCTCTGATCATTCGCTTCAAGTTTGCTTGCAGAAGAAGGAAGCAAGACCACCTGAACCAAGACGTGGAAGAACTACAGCCCTGCCTTAAGCAATATTACTAGCAAATTATCACAAGCATAGAAATCATCAGAGCAAACTTCAGCTATGAAGCACATCATTATATGTGTCCCCTGCCCTAGGTTCTCTCACAGAAACACAGTGCCATAGGACTGTTGATGGTTTGATGGTTTCTTTTTTCAGACTGGTAGAGGAATTAATTTGTAAATTCGGAGACTTTAATAAAATTTCTCTGTTCAGTGAAATATTGAGATAAAAGGCAAAAAAAAAAAAAAAAAAAAAAGAAGCTTTTTTTTTTGGCAGAACTAGTTTGTCCTAAAAGCTATATGTAGTCATGAAAAGGAGAGAGATGTTTTTCGGAACTGCAGAGTTCCCTGAAAGAAAAAAGCTTGGCAAGTAAAACGTTCAGAGGCAAATGCCTCGATTTGGAACTTCTGATGTACTTTAACTTTATGCTTTTTATCCTTTGATAATCATTCAGTGAATTTTAGTCGTTCTGCAAAATAATGCACTGATAGCAGTTTGTATAGAGACAGTATATGAACTACTACATTTCCCTATAGAGCTCTGCAATTGCCTCTGAGTCCTGCTATGTTCCTAATGTCCATGCCATTTGCGAAGCCTAAAGAGGCACCAACTACTGTGCTAGACTATGGATTTTTTGTTCATTAATATTTACCCTGGGTTTTTTTTTGGTTTTGTTTTAGCCTAATTTTTACTTAGTCCATTGAGTCTATGAGACATTTTGTCAATAAATGATGACGGCATTTTGCATATGTGGCACTCCTTGCCCTTGTGTGTCTAATAAATGTATTAGCAGAATGCTATCTGGCCTCAGTCTCTGGGAAACCCTGTGAAAACAAGTTTGCATATAAAATCCTACCCTTTCTTAGGATGTTTCAACTTCTAGAAGAGTCCCTTGACTTGGATACATTAAGCTTTTACTAACAAGGTGGTTTCATTTCCTGAAACCAAGGTGCTCAAAACTTGCCATTGGGAATGAGAAGTTCCAGTTGAGTGTAGCTGTACATCCTCCTGAAGGTACTGCATTAAATCATTTTGCATAAGATTACACTTATTTTTCCTAGGACTGTAATGCCCACTGCCACAACCTGGCTCACTTACATTAAAGTATGCCAGATACCACAAGCAATATCACTGCTGATGGGAGATATCGGCAAAAAAGCTGGTCCAGACCACTTGGTACATTGCTTGGTAAGCATCTGTCTTGTTGTTTTCAGTTATGTTTTACGATCTTGTAAGGAGACAGGACTTGAAGAGGCTTTTGAAGGGAGGGGAGATGATGTCTTCCCCGAGGAAGATCTGGGTATGCTCCGGGAGCGAAGGCTGCGACCACGCAGGGTAAGGCGGCAGCAGCAGAGAAGAAGCACAGCCCAGGGCTGGAGACCTGCAGCAGGAGATGGGAAGCAACCAGTCCAGCTCCGGAGAGGACAGAAAGACCCCCAGGAAACAGAAGAGGCTGGGGAGAGTTTGCTGCCATTTATAAAGTAACAGAAACCAAGCCTTGAAATACAGATCAATTTGTAAGGGCATATGGTATGGAAGAACTATGTATAAAACTTTATCCATTTCTGTCTACCGTATTTACTTTGATGTTTCTCTATTTAAAAATAGTTTAATTTATAATAAAGTCTTCCTTTTACCTCTTCAATTTGTTTTGTTTCCAACTCCTTTGAGTCCTTCTTATTACCACAGATGCTCAAAGCCCTGGCCAGCTGGGGTTCCCACCTCCCAGAGGCTGCAGGATCTCTGTGTCAGGAGGGAATACACTGATGCATGCACAGCCTCTGCCTTTGTCACCTCTCCGTCATCTGCTTAGGGAAAATCTGGAGTTAAGCAGCACAAAAAGGATCAGAGCTCCATGTTGCCAGCTCCATTCTGGAGCATTTTACTCCTGAGCTTTGCATAGTCAACATTTTGCTCCTATGTGGTTGCCCCTCCAGAGCTACCTTAGACATCTGTTCAGCTTATGGACTTGGTCTGAACAGGAATCAAAACACAGATTCTGCATGTTGGAGGCAGGGCTTGATGGAGAATCACATAATAGAGGAATGTGATCAAAAAATGGCCATGTTTGATAGAGAGGCAGAAAGAAAAGGAAGGAAGGTGGCAAAGAGTTAATGTTCCAACTCCTCAAAATAAATACATCATCAGGGTTAGCAGTTTCTAATGAATTCGGTGATTCTATTTAGCAGTGGAAATGCTGTTTGCTGCTTGGCATTTCGGTGCTTACATAATTTATAGTCTATTATTTGATAATGTATTGAAGCAGGTTGTTGTCTTTGGCACCATCAAAGCTGTCTGCTAATTCACTGCTTGACCTTCTCTGTATGCACGTAAAATGGAAAAGAAGTGGTGCAGAGCACGCTGCGGTGGTTCCAGAAATGGCTTAGTGTTCAGACAGTTTGATTTGAATCAACTTCACCACCAAACTATAGTTTTATTTATCTATGTTTGGAAAAAAGTAACAAACAGGTGGTAAAGCAGTATTTTAAAAGAATGACACATTTCTGTTCCGTTTGGCTTCTCAGCCATGTGTCATTTTATAACCTAGGTAGCAAAAATGTTAGGGCGTAACATCATGATTCTACCCTGTGTCTATGAGTCACCTATGTAGCCAAAGGTGTCCTGTCCTGGGTGTTCAAAGGTGTTCATCCCTGAGAACAAGAGGACATACGCTAATAGCCAACACACACACGGGAGGAAGGACTCTGCCTGTATATAGGAACATTTACAGAAGTATTTCAGCTTCTAGATGCCGAACGTAGTTTGCATCCAGTTTTCAGAGAAGTTAAAAATGTTAGATGAAAGGGATCTACAAATGATCCAGCAGTCACCAAAGCACCGTGAAAAACAGACAGGGACATCAATTCCGGAGAACGCTTTGCTTCATGCGTTTCCTCTGATGAGGAGAACAGAAAGTATTGCTAGGACGTGACAAACGGAAGAAAGCCGAAAGGCTGCCCATTGATGGGGCTTCCCCAGTACTGACAAGCTTCTCGGCATGCCCTGCAGTAAGCAGCTGGGGGGCAATTTGCGGGTGCCACCAAGTCATGGTTCTTCAAACAAGAAGAATTGACTTTTAAGCACCAGCAGATTCCCACTGACTTCGGTTTGGACTGCAAGACTAAGGACTCTATCTTCAGATATAGCAAAAAAAATAAATTAATTAATGCCTACATTACTCTGCTGGTACAGGCTTACAGAAGGGAGCATACAGAAGTTTGCATGAGGTGACAGAACTGTCACCCATCCCTCCCAGGCTTCACCCTACAGTCCACAGTACACCCGCTGCTGTTCAAATGCCCCAAATTGAAAGCACATTCCAATATTTCTTTTCCCTTTTCATTTCAATTTTGTGTCTAATCTGGTAGAAAAATAAGTAGAGCAATGTACTGAGAGAGGCAAAGAAAATTTAAATAACTTGTTAGTGCCAAAGTCATTGAAAGGGTTGTTTAATCAGAGATGCCTGTTAGGGGCATAAGATGGAGAAGGCTACAATGTGGCAGAGTTTTCTTGATGGTCTTTTCCCCAAGCCTAACTTTTCTTTTCCTCCGCAAGTCACTTTCATGTTTTAGAGAAACAGTTGTGAGCCACAAATACGTGTTAACTGGAATTAATCAAGGACAAAATGAATAATTTACTTTCTGAAGAAAAGATCATCTATATTGCTACAGACTTTTTAGCAAAGAATTTTTTTTCCCTGATGTTACAGCCATCCTGTTTCAGCTGCATTTACATGTAGCAAGAGTGCTGCTTTGTTTCTAAACTGGCATGTCCCAGTAGAATTCCCCACCTTTTTTTTTGTTTCAACGCTTCTGATCTTAAAGAGCATGAATTATTCACAAAGAATTCTATACGTCTTCAAAACATTTCTGTTAAATAAAACTGCATATTTAATTTTTCCCCCCATTGATTATCCACAATGAGGAATAATGATTTGAATTGTTGAAGATGATGAATCCCAAGCAGCTCTCTACATATGGCTACACCCACCCCCCTGTTTTTTGTCAGACCTGTTTCCAGGTCTGACAGTTTGTGCTACTTTGTCACAACAACTTATATTTTTGTAGATTGCTATATTACATCTATTTCTATGATAGCAGTTTTTTCAAAAGTTTTTTTAATAGTCAAAACAAAAAAAACAGAGTAAAATGTTGAATAAGATATGAGAATTCTCCAGGCAATCAAAAAAAAGTTGCAAATAACTAAACACAGGCAACTTAACTGAACACTATATATATATATATATACACACACAAAAGTATAGTTAAAAAGCCAACATGAACTCTGCCATTTTTGTTGACTCTCTTTAAAGTTCTCATTTTAAGATATACATAAACTCTACAACTGCAATGAAAAAAACCCTCACGCATGGTATAACCAAATTCACCATTTAGTTAACAAAAAAAAGGTTGAAATTCTTAAATATTTGGTTTCTTTTAACAGTGCTCACACCATCATACTGTGTTTTTGTTTCTCTCTTTCCCTCCTGTTTAGATTAGGTTTCTGAGTAAGATGCAGAATAATAAATCTGTCACAGACCTTCTGCATAACTCCTGTACCATGTGCATCTTAACTTTCATGCCTTAAAATGGGGAGAAAAATACTTCTCATTTACAGGATTAGTGCAAAAAAAATTTTTTTGTGTGGCACTCATTTACTGAGGCCCTGAGATCAGCGAGTATTGCGTTGCATACATAACATAAATATTATAGTTGTGTATTAACTGCTTCCTTGAAACTTGTGACTTACAAGTTCAATAAGTCAAAGTTCTTTGAACATTTTTGGGCTTGTGGATCTAACAAGCTTTGTTACATTCTCTGGTATATCAAAAATGCATTTTAAAAATACTGGTTTAGACTTTCAGCATTCACCTTTGAAGCTAAGGAGAGCAGTACTGATGTGCATAAAAGAAACAAGGTCAAACAAGCAGTCATCATTTTTTACGCAACCTGTGCGTGCAGCAAAATTTCTCCATGGGGCAAGCTCCAACCCCATCCAAAAAAACATGTTCCCTCCTCAGTCTGGGCTGACTTTTTTTCAGTCTGGGTACATTTTATACAAAGCTGGAGGTGCCAGTATTGAGACTTTACTCTAGCTGCCAAAGAATGCCACCACCTAATCCAAACCAGGTACAATAGGTAAGGCAGACAATGATGTCGAGGAATCACCTTATGGAGGAGACCAAGTAAGAAGTGGGTGTCCTTGTCTTGGACTAGGTCACTGAAGTTCTGCAGCAGCTCTAGGGACTGAACTCAGGCTTCCTACATCCCAGTCCAGCATCCAGACTCCCTCTCACCGAACTGATTTTAAAATCCTATTCCTGTTAAAAAGGTGGGGTGTTTTTCTTCAGTGGGTGGGAAAAGAAAGGGAACATTTTCCCAGAAAAGAAAAATGATACATGACAGTCATACAACTCTAGGAGCACACTCGCGCTGGTGGGATATTCATCAGGATGACTGTCTGTCTGGCATAGACTCAGACTGTTGTCCGGGTGCGGAGTGAACAGCCTTTCCTAGAAAGAGTAAGCATGCTGTTTGCAAAAGTACTAAATACTCATGGAAAATAGAGCTTAAACTACCATCTCTGCCCTAGAGATATTCTCCCTGTTAAGACCTGAAGCGCACAAAATGCAAAAAGGAGGAAGAAAGAATGTGAGGGAAGAACCATGACACCAACCTATATATCGTAGGTGGAGTCTATGCTGCGTTTGCAGCACCTCTGAAGTAAGCTGCTAAATAAAGAGCAACTTAGATTTACCAGCATGAAACCCTCTTGTTTTATGAGCCAACATGTGGTATGCGAAATGTGGCGGAGGCAGTCTAGTGAGATACACAGCAAGGCAGAGAAGGTGATTAGCATAGAGTGACTCAGACCATTGGCCATACTGAATTTCTAACAAAGAATCTGGCACAAACATACATTCGGGAAAAACAAAGTCTGTATACAGAACTAGTGATGGCTGCTGAAAGAGAAAGAACTGAAAGGCAGGAGGTGGAGCGGGGAGGTCTAGCCATCACGTTGGGAAGAAAAAAGGAAAAGTAAGATTAACACCGTTGCCAGAAACAATAACTGAAACACCAGACGTCCGAAAGAAGTGTTGAATAAGCATTGTGATCCCAAACAAATTAAGCCAGAAGAGACCTACCGCGTACTTACACGAAAATAAGTAGCAAGAATTTTAAACTGCAGAAATGAAAACTTTCTCATTTACCTGTGGTTTTGGAGATGACTCCCTAGCAACCTAGGATCCCAGCTACAGGAGGGTTTGCTGAGAGCGCAACGCTTTCCCTCCAGAGAGATGCCTCCAAATACTGCCACCCTACTTGGGCCACCCAAGTGATTAGAGAAAACAGCAAAACCACAGTTTGGGGGGGGGAAAAAAAACAACACAAAAAACAATCCCCACACAAAGAAATAGGTTTAGGCTAAAGACAACCATGAAGAATGAGAGAGGGAGAGGTGCAAGGAGGATATGAAATAGAGCCATCTGTAAGCCCCAATGCCGCAGCTATTTTGGGAAGAAAGGAGCGCGCAGTGCATACGCAGACCAAGGATGTAGAGGGCTTTAGTTCAGAGGATGATGTCTGCAGCGCAATTTCAGTGAAAGCAAGGACTCTCAAAGCGTACGCACAGCCAAAGTCAGTCACCTATCATTCAGCTGCCGTATTTGCGGCTATACTATTAAATGAATGACTGCTTTGATTCCAGCTAGATTGTGGTGCCAGATGCAGTATCATTAAAACAACAATGATAAGCAGCAATCTTAGACTGGGCAAGTGTGACCAACTGCAGGTGATGGAAAATAAGTCTTCTGAGGCCAGCTGGCAGGAGCAGGCTGTGGCTGAGCACTGCACAAAATAAAATACGATCTTGTTTAGAGTTTACATTAGCTTACAGAAGCATTGTGTAAAGCAAGCAGCTTGCTACAGAGGTGTCAATGACTGGGAGACACTGTGCACAGAGCTCAGGTCTGGTCCAAATAGGTGCTTGAAACAGTGGCAAAAGGTAAACTACAATGGGACCGGTCTATATGAGGCAGCTATGGACTCTGGGCAGCAGTGGAGACTTTAGGTCTCTAGTCTCCCTTGGCTGAATATTTAAGTGAATGTCGCCAGTGGCAGGAAAACATGGGAGAAATTTAGCTTGGATATAGGAATTACTACAAAAGGATGTGAATCCAGAGGACCAACAAGACACTGCAGAAGGACTAGGCAGGGAACAACTCCCCCCAAATTTACAAAGAATTCTGTGGGGAAAAAAGGTGTAGCACAGTAAAGAGAATGTTACAGCTGTTTGCTGCAGAAGAGTTTCCTGGAGGCACCAGGAAAGGCATCAGAGCCATTCCTAGGCTGACTTACTACAATTGCGGCACCTTTACAAACAGATTTCTCTGCAAACAGCCCCTTTAGTTTTACAAGCCTACAGACCATTTGACACCTAAATAGTGTGGGAGTGCTCACTGCTGATACTGCATATCCATCTTGCATGAGGGCGGCATCATTTTGCACCGTATCTTTCGCTGGTACTAAATCCCTTTTATAATGGAGGAGGATGTAATCTTAGTAGGATTCCAGAGATTTAGAAGTTTTATTGTTATCTTTATTGACAATTCATAATGAAGTGTCTTCTAGAATTTATTGGCTTTTTGGCTGCCTCACTTTTACATTATAATTGCAGAAATTTTTTGTTCTTTTAATTTTATAAAGTTATTTTCAGATTTATTTCTTAGTTGATTAATAACCACAGGGACCACATGCATTAGAAACAAATAAACTTCAGGTCTTTCACAGAATGATTAATAATAAGGGAACCATTAATTAAATCATAAATGCACATGGGTCCTAGTATGGAAGCATAGAAGGATGGTGAAAGTACTTCACTGATTTACTTAGGTTAAAGAGGACGCAAAACCTAAAAATAATGATAAAGACAATATGTGTAACCATAAACTAGTAAGTACAAGCATAAATAATGACACCAGTTTGCTACAGCATCTTGCAATTTCTGAAGTATTCAGTATTCAGCCCATTCTGGTTTCACTATTGGGATAGTTCATAAACTTGCAGGTGTCTTTCAAGGTAGCCAGATAAGCACCTTCAATCAGAATACTCACGAGTTTTCTTTGTGAATATATGTGTTTGAATTAAAATCCTTTTTACTTCGGCTTTACATCACATTTTATGTTTGCACACTACAGATTTGTTTTAACAAGTTTACCAAATCGCAGACTCCTGTACTGAATCATTACATCATCACAACGAAGCGGTGCTGGGTGGGTATCATGCCATCTCTTTTGTGTGACAGGAGAGATTTCAGAGAAACGTGAAGCCGAGAGTCTTGCAGAAATCTGCTTTTAACTCCGCACTAACTTTGAACTCCTCCTCATGGTGTAACATGCGGTTCTCATTACCATGCAGTAACTTGTTTCTAGTAGTTACAACAGAAACATCTTTAAAATTCGGTTCCCAAGAGCTATCCTTCCTAGCTGAACATAGCAACCCCCAATAACTGAGCATTAGCACAATGCAGAATTCAAATATGCATGAAACAACAATGTGAAACAAATATATGTGAAAACAAATTATATTCTATTACCCGTGGAGGTGTTCTGCATGGAAATGCATGGACTTCTTCTGAGTCGTGAGTACTAAGGATGTCATTGACAAATCCATTTACTCGCATGCTGTTCCTTGGAGCTGAATATGTCTCGTTAACAATTAGAGAAAAGTAGGGAAAGAATAATCCATGTTATCAATTAAAACAAAAAAATCAAACTCTGTGACTTTCCTCAACCATTATGCTTCTTTCCTACCATGAATGCATTTAATTGGCTATCTGAAAATTTCTCTTATTACAGAAATAGGAACAGGGTCAGATGGAACGAAGGGGTTACAATCAACTTTCTTTTGTGCTAATGCAACTCATGATCATTAAAAAAAAAAGCGCTAAAGGTTTTTGTCATCAAACCAACCTGCTGGATATCTGGGCCACATCTGCATTGCATTTCCCAACCCACAACCACAGCATGTCACAGTCTGGACATGACTAGTTTTCCTAATCAAGCCTGCTTGTCCTTCACTCTGTTTGCAAATAGTTGGCAGGTGCCTTAGAAAAAAAATAAATTAGAAGAGGAATTGTGGTTGATCTGTGAGCCTTTTGCTTTGACTGTCTGCTGCTCAATGCTGTTGGAGTGGTGTGACAAAATGGCCACGAGGAAAAAGAAAACATAACCTGGATGAATTGAGACAGATAATGTGGCTCCCTGTATAAATAAACATTTGGCATGAGAGCCCCTGTGTTTTATAAGACTTGTAAATGTTTCCACAGGACAAGGCTATGCAACAAATGACATAATAACACAAATACCGTAATTCATGCTGATTATTTAGGAAAAAACACATTGAAAAATCAGATGTCAGAAAAAAAAGAAAACAAGTATTTTTGTTTTCTGGTTAATGCAAAGACAGATAATATACTGATGCATTTCTTTATATTGACAGAACCTTCTACCGATCACAACCTTTTATCAGACGAGAAATCAGCTCCCTTCCTGGGGACAACAAAATAGTTGTCAGTCTGGTTCTTTCAGCAATTTAACGTTGGGGAAATGCTTTCTGTAACTGCAGGTTGTAAGCAGAGCCTCGTGGCCTCCTGGACTCCTTTGCCCTTCAGAACTGCTTTCCAAGGGACTCTGTCAACCAGGGTCCTACACAGACCAAAGTCTGCCCTCCAGAAGTCCCGGGTAGCAGTTCAGCTAAGCGATCTCTGTACTTCTCTGAGAATTGAACACTCTTATCATTTTGTGATCGTTACGCCCAAGACGGCCTCCAACCATCACATCACCTGCAAGTCCTTCTCTGTTCACAAACAACAGGTCTAGAAGGGCTAGTCAGTGTAAGAATAACCTAGTAATAATTAGGTTAATAATAATAACAACCGAAGTGTAATAATAAATAACCTAGTCAGTGTAAGCATTGCTTTGGACTTTGTGAGAAGATGTTATTTAGCAATGTGCTGCATGTCCTTTAGGGCAGGTGTCAAAGACAAAGGAGAAGTACTTGTGTGAGTCATAAAAACTGGATGTGCTTGTACTCTTCCTCTCCCAGCTTCTTCTCCCCTCACTGCCCTTATACAGATCTTCATCCTAGTCCGTGGAGACGGGCTTTCTCTGAGGAGCAGAGGATGCTTCAGTAGGCAGCATCCCTGCTGGCCCAAGCCCCGAGGCACTGCTGACTGCCTGCTGTGTCACAAGTCACTCCGCAATAAATTTCAGATGCTGTCCACTGCCCCACCACTTAAAAAAAAAAATCCTCTGTCCGTCTGCTGATGGTGCTTTTGTTTTTTTCTCCCCCCCCCGTTTTAGAGCATGCCTTCTAATTATACTTGCCATAATGAGCCAAATCTGCCTGGTTTTCTCTGAGCCACATGCAGCAATATTGAATGATGCATTGCAGGTATCGCCAGGGTGTGTTACAGCTTTCAAGCTGGATGACAGGAACTGTGCGGTCTCAGTCTTTCATTTTTCATTTCCTGCAGCCATAAGCCAGGCTAGAAGGACTTTGGGAAGCAGACTTCGGGGTTGACTTCCAATATTTGTGCTATTAACAAATTAGGACACCTTCAAAAATTCTACAGCAGCTTTGAAAGGAAACAGGTTGCTGTAGAAATGTTTATAGAGATGGCAAAGATATGCTGCAGAGCCAGTTGTACCAAGAAATAAATATTGATTGGGATGGAGTTTATGTACTTAACTATTTCACTGCACGGATTTTATAGATGACATTTTAAAAAGGTTAATATATTCATCCTTTCCTGAGTCAGGGAGGACTACAGACTATCATGTAATGGGGTCTCCTCATATGTACTGAATGAAACTAATTTTGACAGACAACTTTAAAACTATTTAAAATGTTAACACCTATGTAAAACCACACATTTTAAATCAATAAATTGTGTCATATTCTTGTTTATCTTAAGGTGATGATAATAGGAATATTGAAGTGTGATCTCTAGAAGTTTTAAAATGAAGAGTAGGAAAGCAAATTTCCTAGCAACTTGCCTCTTTGCCTCATTCAAGCAATCCTTTCAAGTAGGTGTTCACAGACACACACAGCACATAGTGATGAATGCTTTCCAACGGTACAGTACCTAAGTACTATTATAGTACGATCCCATAATTTAGCTATTGAAAGTACAAAAAGTGATTGCTTCACTTTTAAAAAAAGCATTACACAACCCCTCAGACAGAGTTAGGAGCCTATAAAGAATTATCAGCTGAATGTTATTTTTAAAGTTTATCTACCGTGCATCACCCATTTTCTTATTATTCTGTGCAGTTTGAGCAAGGTATGGAACAGCATATCCTGAAAAATGCTCTATAGATTCTCTTGTTCCCCACAGGCAGACTGTCTATTAAACAGTCTGTGTCTCTACCAACTGAAGAACCATGTAGCCTAGCCAAACTTAGAGATGGCCAGACCGATTCAGATTAAAATTAAATTCCATCTTAGCTTTGCTCCGGAGCTGAGGAAACCGAATGACATCTGTCAGTCTCTGGTGAGGACTCTGAAGCGCTGTGCTCACCTCAACACTTGCAGAATTGACTCGAAAACGAACTACCTTGCCAGAGGCCGTCGGCATTGCATTTTAGGTAAGGCTGGGATGAGGGAACGCCTGAGCCTGCTCTCCTGCAGGTTTTGGTCCAAGTTTAAGGCAACGGACGAGAGGGCTGGTCCCTTCTCTCGTTTCAAAAGCAGGAGCAAGAGCAGCATGGCACAAGGAGGGAGCATCAACTGATGCACGATGCTCAGGTACCCCACCGCCGGCAGGGAAGGAGGCTCAGTCTCCAGGCCATGCTCCCAGCCCCGTTCCGCCCCTTTTGAAGTTGATAAACTCAGATGAAGTATGAACCAGCCAAAACAGGGCCCAAAGATGCAAATTTCTAGGTGAGAGCATGGCCGGTGATAAAAGGCACACGCTCTGCTTTGCAAGGCAAGGCACCGGTGTGCCCAGGAGTTACTGGAAAAGGCCGTGAGGTTGAACGTACAGACGTGTGCAGAGTTTGGGGGGGGGGGGATATAATCAGCTAAATGAATCAGTGTTATAGGAAAGAAACCTGTTCTCACTGATGATAACACAAACAATCCCCTGCTTTTAATCCAAACTCCGAGAATACTCAACTTTTTCGCAAAAGATCTGTGAATTCTACCTTTTACAAACTTTAACTGCTTGTACAGATCTCACAGGCAGATGATTCGATACGGGACAGTAGTTCGCTTTACTGCCTGTTTTCTGAGCAATTGCTGAGGTTTTCCAGAACCAAATTGAAGATGGTTATCTCAAACGATCTCTTAATAACCCTTACACAGCAAATATCC
Organism: Buteo buteo; assembly: GCF_964188355.1. Classification (NCBI taxonomy): domain Eukaryota; kingdom Metazoa; phylum Chordata; class Aves; order Accipitriformes; family Accipitridae; genus Buteo; species Buteo buteo. The sequence goes on along the minus strand of NC_134182.1, from coordinate 4,123,979 downwards.
CCCAATGCTCTGAAAGTCATCATTTCAGAAGCTTTTGCTCCAGATATTGCTTTTGGAATAAGTATCAACAGTTTATGCCTCCTGCAAAGTCAGTGCAGGGTCTCTATCATAGTTCACTTTCATCAAAAAAAGGAGCATTTCTCAACACATTCTGGTGTCTGCTACATAACTCATATTGACTGCTTGCATTTTCTATATTCTAATCTAAATATGACATAAAAAATAATTTGTAGTCACGCATTTCATTTCTACCATCCCTTAGTGACATTCAGCTTTTCTAGTTCTAACTGCCCATATGTCCAGTGAGACCAATCATTCTCTAGTGACAGATCCATTTTTAGAAAGAAATGAGAAAATCTTTCATATGCCAAGCGATACCAGCCACATCGAAAAAGTTTCATCTCCGTGACGATCTTTCTGTCTTCAGCAGGCAAGTGCTCAAGGAAACGGATCCCATGTTAAATCACTACCTTGGACTGAGCTGGGTCCAGAAGCAAACCAAAACTGAATCTTATTTTCGGGGGAGGCCTGGTGTCCTGCACAGGAGCTGACACTGGGAACCCCTGCAACCCCATGTGCCCAGCTGGGTGAGCTCTCCAGATTAGTGGTCCAGAAAAGCACACACTGGCCATGATTTTCAAACTTCTATCAGCGAAAGAAAGATTAGGAGTGTAACAGTTGACATATATCTTTAGAACTTCCTATTTTGCTTAACACAGCTGTTAAAGGCAAGGCCCTGTATGTTGAAGTAACTTAAGCTGTACTGCTAAGCATTAGTCTGTGTAGATGTGATATGTGTTACCTGCTTCCTCAGCCAGAGGTCTTCCTTTTAACCTCTGGGACTATACTGGGAAAAAACCACCACAGGTCCCTCTTCCCTTTGCACATATGTGGAAAAGACCTGGTCCTGCTAACAGCAAACTTCCTACAACACAAACAAATCAAGTCCAACCAAGTAGAGACTTGGGGCACATGAATGGTAAGAAGGCTCAGTACAGATGATCCACAGCCATCTGGTTTTCCAGCTCTGTCTTCTTAATACCCACCTGGGTAATATGTTACCTGAACTACGTTAAAAAATTATGCCCCGTGAATTCCTCAGGGTATTTTAAGAGTCTTGTGGAGTGTGCGTGGATGGGTGCGGCAGAGGAAAGAATCCAGTGCTCTAAACTCTTTCTTTAGCCAAAAAGAAGAAAAAATTAAAAAAAAAAAAAAAGATTTTGATGATGGCTGCCAGCTGAGTTGGGTTTTAGCAGTGTCATCGACCACTTATTCGTGAGCAGCCCAGGAGCCTGAACTCAGTTCTGATTCAACAAATGCTTAAGGTCACTTTTTCTTTGACCTGCAAGCCAAATTATAGACTTTATTAGCCTAGAGGCATTGCTAGCAAGGAGAACAACCAGGAATGCTACCACTACCCTTGAAGTTTTGAAAAAATATACCACCTATAGAAACTTATTTAGAAGAAGAAACTTCTTCAGACGTAGTCAAAAAGAAGATAAAAATTCTACCTTTTATAACTGAGAAGGAATCTGGCTCTGCAAGACAAGTGATGTATCGCAACAGCAGGTGCAGCAGAAAATAAAACTAAGGGAAAAACATGATTGGACAAAACAAGATCTCAACAACTGTATGTATTAGTTGCTGGTGGATGCCGAATCCTGCCATATCACTGAATGTTTAAGAATAAGTCCATATACACACTCTGTAATTGAATGTCAAGAAAAATGAAAATATATTGTTTTATTGCTACTGTTCATTGATTTATCGAAGTGATTTATTGTCATTGGACATGAGGATCAACAAATCATTTTGCTGACACCATCAGCTGCCTTAACTAGGTTGTCAGTTCACGACATTAAAGGTAATGGATGGTGATTATTTTACTGTAATGGGTTTAATCAGTACTTTGAATGACTTAGCAGTCATGTCATAGTATAGCCAACTCATCATTCATCAAGGCGGCATTTTGTTTACCAACATCATCTATAATTCATTTGATTGTTGACAATCATCAACAAATACCTCTCAGGCTAAGTTTTATCAGAAATGAAAATCTGCACAGCTGCAGCATGCTAACTAACCCCACAGTTTACAACCAGAGGAGAAACACTGGAAGTTGCTCGTTCCTTCCCTCCGAGAAGAGGAACTGTCAGCCCAAAGAGGCACTGCCAGCCAGGGCTACGTTCCCATGGGCTGCTTTTCAGTCCAGCGCTAGGATTTACAGCTGGGTGAAATACACAGTGCTTGTTCTGTGGTCTGTGAATGCTCTGAGCAACCCTTGAATTCAGTGTTAAACAGAAATTTGGGCTTATTTTAAAAAAAGAAGTGCAACCAACCTGCTCTATATTCTCAATAGAGGAACATGCGTGAGCACACGCTGTCTGATTTTTCTCTCCCTGAATGGAGGTGAATCCTACACTTATTTGTATTATAATTAAATTAATTGTGGAGAACTCCAGATTCATAAAAGTGCCTGTTAACTTTATGGAAAAGGGTACAGTACTAGAAACATTGTGGTGGTATAGTCTTAAGAAAAGCCTTTAAATCATTATTTGTATTATGTTTTTTATGGGTAAGGGACAAGATGCAAATTGCTAAAAAAGTTTCATATTAAGCTGACAGGTTAACAGCTTAATTACCCACAAAGGTAGGTTATTAATACAAATTGAGGGAAACTTTCTAGAGCTTCAGTAGCTTTTGTACCAGCTTTTCGTGCAAATTTTTCTCCGACGTTTACATCACAGATCTCAACATTGATATTCTTCTACTGATCTACTGGTGCATGGACAGAGAGCCACTTTAGATGCAGCAAAACAAAAGTATCGCTGTTCCACCTTTCAGACCTGAGAACGACCCTGGCTGACTAAAACACAAGTGGTGGCTGTTCCAGATACTTTAATGTAAAAGGAAATAATTTCAAAGTTTTGCAAGAATCTTTTACATTTCAAAACCTCATTTGATTATTGTATATAAATATGTAAGAGACCTGCAGAAATGGAGTTTAAAGGAAAGACATTTGAAAAGAATATTAAAAGTAAGAATAATCCCATCCCTTCCCTTACTCCATACTCAAAGTTCGGCCTACAAATCTTAAAACTATGAGAAATGAATGCATTTTGCAAAAAGGTGGACCAAATTTTGAAGGTGTAAGTCGGATACAGTAGCTTATAAGGAATAGAAGTTATCTTCAAGGTCAACAGCAAACAAAAACCAGTGTTCCAGTCCAAAGACTAGACTAGAAGTAGCTGATGTAGCAAAAAAAAAAAAAAAGTGTCTGAAACACTAGAGAAAATATTAAATTACACCCTCCTTGTTCAGGAGAAAATGTAAGACCAGATGTGTAAGCACCCATACCCACTTTGTAATCAAATTCATGAGAAGTTACTGTGAAATAATGACAGCAACACATAGCATTAGGAATAAGGTATCATGCATATTAATAATACCCTGGTAATAACCTAGACTGGCATATCCATGAATTAGAGATGGTCTACAGTAGGTAAATTATTTTTATTACAGTTAAAAGGAGATTAAATAACCTATTAGAGATTTCTCCCAACCCTAATAGTCTTTCACATGTAAAAGTGAAACTGAAGTGAATAGGAAGAACTGATAAAGACTGATACATAGCCTAACAAATATCATTACTATAAAATGGAAAGATATCAACGCCAATGCAAAACCAAGACTACAGAAACCGTACTTATTTAGTCAGGATCATTTAACCATTTTAAAAGCAATTGATATTAGTGTCAGACAAAGTAAAAGTTAAACCCCTGAAAAGCTTTGGAAAACTCCAAATTCACAGTCATTAAATATTGAGTATTTTCACAGAAAAAAGATCTTGAAAACTGAAATGCTACACTTATTAGCATCATGGCAGTTATGTATGATTTCATTAGCAGAAAGTCCTAATTCAGTCAGACTGTATGCTCTTAAAAGTTTTACAAAATTGTGGCCTAAATATCTTGTTCAATTGCAAGATTCTGAAACTAGATATCTTCATGGAAAGGCTTTTTCCACAAAGTTTAGTTTGCACGAATAACATCCTATATATTTCTTCACGAACTTAGCAACTCCTGCGTTTACTGACCCTGAGGCACATTTAGCTATGCAGACACAGTCCCTGTATTTAGTATAGGCAACTGAAGTTTAAACCTGAAGTTTAAATGCTGGGAGGTCCAGGTTTGGACTGACTTGGCAGGCAGCAGGGTACCTCATCAGAAAGATGTTATGACATTCAGTAGGATATCCTATCTAAAAAGCAGTTGCTAGCTCTTACAATAGACGAAGCAAACCTTAAATACACAAACAGAGAGTATCCCATTTAGAGAAACCCAATATGTGGCCTATTCTTAAATATTTTCTTGATGAAATCTGGTTTGGGGAGGAGTTTTTAAATTTTTGTTCATAAACTGACTGTAGGTCCAAACTTAAATCTGCTTCTTGCCAACAAACCTTTTGCTATAGAAACGTTACCCTTCCTCCCTTCAACCCCCTGTCATTACCCTTGCACGTTCTGACCAAGATATTCGTAAAGGCTCCCCTTCTCAAGACTGAAGAACAAGTCATCTGTACGGTCAGACGGCATGTACCTACAGCTTTCCCTTTCATTATTTCCAAGATGGTGAACCAGCATGCAGAGTCTCCTTTTAAAGAGGCATTTTCTTCACAAGATGTTTTACTGATGTCAGTAGCAGCACTGGGCATATTAATAGCAACACAGATGAGGCACATTAATAACGCGTGCCTTCCCGGAGCTGCTTTCATGGCATACTGATTTCAGAACGTACACGGATGGTTGGTAGAAACCACGTACAGGCACACAAAATGAATGACAAATACTATGTTTGGGTTTGAAATTAACCTTCCTCTACGGTGACATAGGACACCTGAGGTAGCAAAATGCTCTGTTGCGGGCAATGCCCGAGTAATGCCTGCACTGCAGGCAGGAGAGGAGGCAGCAAAGCTACCAAGCTTCAACCTACCCATCTCCAGTAGTGCTAGCACCGAAGATACAGCAGCACTGACTTCAGCCAGCAACGCATTAGCAACATACCAAAGCCCACGCTGCTGTGTCTTCATTTATCCTCACGTTTCATCAAGTCTCCAGAGAGTGGTGGGAGAGGTGAAATCCCTCAGCAAGGGATTGATTCGAGTGCCTTGTGGAGATAATTCACATGTCAATATTGTTAACTATTTCATTTTTTCTTCTGAAGGAAGGGAAGGAGGATAACAAATCACATTGGAAGCTACATTCAAGCTTCCAGCAAACTCAACAAATCAAGAACTGGAAGCTACATTCAGCTGAAGAAAATGGGAAAGGGCATGTTAGGAAGGCAAATCTGAAAATCGTAATATGGACAGGCAAAAAAGATTTTAAGGATCAATTCACAAAAAGCAAAGGTTTTTTTTTTCAAAATAATATTTCAATAGTAGTGTGTCTGCTAAAGAGTTTCTAGAAGCAACAATTGGTCAAAAGGATTGTGCTTTATTAGAGAACTGAAATCATTCAGGTCAGGGTTTGTTAGGAAATAATTAAGAGAGGTAGCACATCATTTCTTTACAGGAGAAAAATCAGAGCAACTGCCTCAAACCGAAATGTAAACAAGGAAGGTTTAAGATCAGAAAAGAATAAGTAGTAATATTCCATTAAGAGTCCTAAAAGAAATCACACATGGAAGTACTCCTCACTTAAACAGGCTTCAGTAGAGACACACGTATTTCTGAATTTTTCTTTAAGGGATTAATGGAAAATTGGGGAAAGTTCAGACCAGCAAATCTGACTTTTTATACCAAGTGAATTGATAAAAACTGTAATAAAGAAAGAAGTAGCAGACAAACAAATAAATATAACATGGAAAAGCCAAGACACAAAGTCATGTCTCATGAGGGTATTCAGGCTTTCTGAAAGAGATGATAAATGGGGATGAGGCTGTTCCAATTGATCTTCTATACTTGGATTTCCAATAAGGTTTTGACAAGGTTTCTCACCAAAGGCTCTTAAAAAAATTAAACTATATGGAACTACAAGGAAGGTCCTTTACAGGATAAATGACTTACTAGAAGGTAGAATGTAAAGCATAAGAATAAATAGTAATTTTTCATAACATAGGGAAGTTAAACTGTGGGTCCATATGAATCCTCTTCAATATATTTAAAGCTCAAAAAAGGAATGAATAGTGAGGTGACAAAGTTTCTTCATGATTCAAAATTATTCAGGGTACTAAAAATGAAAACTGTGACAAGTAGCAGAATGATCTCACAATACTGAATGATGAGACAATCAATCAATGTCAGATGAAATTTAAAGCATAGCATTTGGGGGAAAACGGTCTAAATATATATAGATTTATTAATGTACTCTAAATTATCTCTCAACACTCAGGAAAGATCTGGGATTCATTATGGATAGTTCTTTGAAAACATCAGTTCACAGCTCAAGGGCAGTGAGCAAGGAAAACAGAATGGTAAGAATCGTTAAAGGAGGATGAAAAACAACAGCAAAACCACCATTATGCCACTTTATAAACCCATGGTGTTCCCACAGCTTGAATAGTGCATGACTTTCTAGGCACCCCTCCTCTAAAAGGGCAGGGCAGCAGAAGAAAACAGATAAAGACAACCAAATGATCCAAGGAACAATACAGCATCCATACAAAGAAAGATCGTGCAGACTAACTTGGAAAACAATGACCAAGGAAAGATAAGATGGAATCATGTAAAAATAAGGAATGTCTTTGCAAAGGAGTTTACAGAACAAGTTATTCATTATGCCCCAGTTTGATTTGATGCTTCTTAATTTCTATATTATCAGGCAGCAGTTTTAAAACTAGGAAAAGAAAACAGCTTTATCTTTTTGACCACAATCTATAACTAAAATGTCAAAACTCATTGCCAAGGACACTGTGGAAGCCAGCTGTATAAACAGGTCTAAAAAAACCAACCCCAACATGTAAACAATAGATAAATTAATGGAAGGAATGACCTATAACAGCCAGAAAGATGTGACTGCAACAGCAGGCTTGATCTGTAAGTCAATAGCCACAGACCACCAGAAGTTGGGGAAGTGCTGCAAGAAGTATAATCATGTATTTGCTCTGCTTTTATGTTCTTTTTACAAGCATCTGCTCCTGGCCAGGATCAGAAACAAGACACAGGGCTACATGGACCACTGATCACTCCCAATAGGGGACATTCTTGGGTTCCTTGACTGCAAAGTGGTTGGCAATGAGCAATACCAAGAGAACAGACACGGACTTACTAAAAGAGTAATCGGGTCCTGGGTTTTGGAACTTTATTTTCTTTCTACTAACTTTGCTTGGTTTTGTCTCCTGTCTATTAAGACATTTATATTTCTTTCATTTTGTACTCTGGATCTATAAAATATAACACTGTACTTTGCCACTTTCATCCATGTTGCGATGGCTTCCCTGTTGCATTTAGACCTCATACTTCTCAGAAGTTGCAGCTTCTTATGCTAAGTCTGAATTTGGCTGAGTATGCTCTGGGCAGCTGGATACAGTCTTGAGGAAAAAGGTCCCCTAGTAACTAGAGTTTTTAATGGGCCATCTCTCAGGATTACAGAAATCTACTCAAAATTACTCAGAGCTTGGTGAGGACTTGGGTTCTGAAATTTCTGACATTCCCATCCTACCATGGCATTGTAAACCACCTGCTTCCTCTGTAATAAGCCTCAACCACTTTGCTCTCACTTAGATCTTTCCTTTCCCAATTATCAAAGACTCTATTATGAGCTGTCCAGTCTCTTCAAATTATGATTGCACAATGCAAGAAGTATAGGGATTGAAACCCTGACTGGAACCTCTAAATGTAACTAAAATAATAATTCAGGTTTGACGAGAAGAAGATATCGAAGTGGTACTCACCTACAAGATTCTCTGCACGTTGCTATATTTACCTGAAGCTACGCATAAAATATAAAGTATGAAAAGAAACAGAATAAATATTCTTTTGCATCCTTTGGTGTCTTCCACAAGCAACAAGGTTCTTAACCCTGGTGATGAGATGTGCCTGAAAATTGAATCCGAAGTTTGACTCTGTTCCTCTGTATCAATATATATCATCTTGCACTCTTTACTTGACTACATTAATGTGAAGAAACCACGTAGGTCCAGCAGGACCCCAAAAATGTCCATTACAGAGTAACACATCCTAATGTACATGGGGGGGGGCAGATAATCTTCAGTTATCCCAGTCCCTTTGAAAACTGCACTGCACTCTAGAATATTGGTTTAGTGCCTAGTTCGATGGTAATTTTTCCTCCCCAGAGAACTTCATCCATTCAAGTTCAGTGAAGGCTCAAACAGAATGAGGACAAATTGAGCTGAAAAAGCAAAGGATACATGTAAAGCAGCTGAAGAAAGCTCCAGCTCCATCCTTCAAGGAAATTGCTCTTTTTCCCCATTTACCTGAATTTGGTGACAGTGACGGCACCAAGTTTGTAAGCAGCTCTGTCTGGCTTAATAAGTATTCACTGGCAAAAAGAAACACATTCTTCCTCTGGTTTTTATTGCCTGCAAAATGTCATGAGAGTTTCAAATTCAAGCAATCAATGTGAAGGAGAATAGACCATAAAAGCAAGGATTATTGCCTCAGAAATAGCTCTGCTTTCCCTACCTTTCAATAATGAGGCAAGAACTTTATGGAAGATACCACAGTGATGAGAATGTTATAAAGGAGAAAGAAACACATACATGATTTGATACCAGGAAAAAAATTATTAGATTTTACACAGTGTGCAAAAGAGAGCTAGAAAGAGGGGCTTCTCTTTGCAAATTGCACTCTTAAGCCTACACATGCAAAGAATGTAGGATCTGTCTTTTAAAATCTGATCTTAATGCTTCCATTCTGCACTGAGAAAATTAAATGCAACTACTAAAGTGCAAGAAGTCAAATGTATTCCTGCAAAAATGCAGTGTGTAAATTGCATGCAAATGAGTTGTCATTTTCTAAGAGCGCATCTCCTTCCATTGGAAAAAGAAAACTTAACTCTAAAGCATGCTGTTCACATGCTGTTTATAAGCTATTAAGGTAAACCAAAATACATGCTCTGCAAATTCTATCTTTACCTGTTTCTTGCTGATGAAATACAGCCAAAGACCTACTTTTAAAACACACACAAAGTTAATTTATTCTTCAGTATGAAGCAGAGAGAAATTCTGGGGTGTCTTTGATCATGAAGACATATCTTGTTATGAAATATATGCCAGATGCTTAGATTCAGAAGGACTGAGGGCTTTTTTTGTCAAACTCTGCCACTAAACTACATTTTATTTTTATCGAACATTTTTAAATATCTGTTATCAAATTCCTTTAGAAATAATTTCAAATGTATTGGGGCTAGCTCAGATATTTTCTTTTTACTTTTACGTTATTACGCATATGTCAAAATTATATCGAACTCAGCTCCACTACTAATATGAATTTCTCATCTTATCTACTTTAGAAATGCTTAAATAGCAGGTATTTAAAAATCTAAAACTTACAGCACAAGCAGAGACTACTAAACATAAAAAACCCCAACCTCCAATCCCCCAAACCAATCAATGATAGCTGAACCTCCAGCATCCTTAATGATATTAAAACAAAACTCAAAATAAAATTGGTACTTTCTGCCTATCCAGGTAACGCATGGTGTCCATACTCAGAGTGATATGTCATAATGTGATGTAAGAAACTTCCATACTTCAGGACTTCAATTTTTCTCAAAACTAACATTTTTAGGGGAAAGGAACTTCATGGGAAATTTTAAAGATTTGTTTCTTTTTTGAAGCAGAATAAAAATAGTTATCGACATATCAATGTTCACCAGGAAGAGAAACACGCACTGAAAACAGCTCTGCCTAGCGATGCAAGCCCCTTCAGAGGCTCCTCATGGTCTAACCCAATTTTTAGAAGAGGTTCAGCATTTCAACTCATTTAGATCCTGCAACAGCAAGGAGTGTGAGGCTTTAATGACTTGAAAAATCTGGAACATAGAGCGTACGGGCCACCATTCTCCATCTGCACAACCAGAGCGACAGTAGGGGAATATTCTGAAAAGCAATACATCTGTGTGAGTAAACTCAGGCAGTTTGTTAAAAAGTCACCTGACAGCTAACCTCACCAGATACTAATTAGAGTCCAAATTAGAAAAAAATAGGATAAATGTGCAACTCAAACACCTAAAAATTCCCTCTTTTTTCAAATTTGGTTTTTATACTATATTTTGGGACACAAACACAATAGCACTCTCAAAATATCTTCGTTCCCTTTTTAATGTAACATTTATTCTGTTATGTTGATTTTGTTCAGCTCTGAGCTGGAATTTAACAGTAGATTAGATCACTTTAGAGCTTTTGTTACTATGGTAACACTGCGCTGCTGTTATATTTCTTCACCTCCAATCTTGATTTTGAGGTGACTGGTTATATTTATTCCTGTCCTTTACAGGATCTCAGTGTGATGGAAAAGCATTTGGTAGAAGAAAAATGTTAACATAAGCTCCCACCGTAAGGTGGGCAGTCCATACTGGCTAATTTGTGCTGAAGGTTAAGTGTGCTGTGGGTTATATGCATTCACTTAACTTTTCAGGTCTTTAAGTTCTAAATTAAATTGAACTACAGGTGAGAAAAGTTTGTGCTGGTCACCCTTGGATTGCCTCTCTGAACAGCCTAGAAACAGTATGGTACTAAAGAGGTATTCTGAGAAGACACCAGCTCCAGCTCCACCGAGAGACAAGAGATTTATTGTCCAACACAAAGATGCAGAAAACCAACCAAGCAGAATCAACCAGATCTTGCTTTATGCTCTACAAAACCTTCTTCCTGATTGAAGGCACAGTCTGCACTACGGATATTTCTTGCACATTAGGACTATGAGACCTGGAGACTGTCCCCAGCCCCAGACTGTCCCACGTGAAGCTCAAACTACCCGTGCAGTGGGCTACAGCACTGCTGCTCTGTGGAAGGTTTCTTCTTCTGTACCTGGCTGCACTCTACCTGCCTGTACTGGCCTACAACAGTGGGCATCTTAAGCATTCACAAAAATACAGGTACTATTGGAAGCTAGGCTTATTAAAAACATCACCTGACACTTCCCACTGGAGTCTTTTATTTTATGTTGCTCATAATTTTGTTTAACTGAGCTGAAGTTTTAAGATAAGAAGATATATATATAAGATAGTTTAAGAGTAGGGGGCTTAATCTTCTCAGTCTTCCTCTGCAAAAGGAGAAAGACTTCTCAGCTGAAGTAGCCTCCATACAGATAGCCTCCTGCATAGAATTGCTTTTGGGAGGCAGGACTTTCTCTCAGAAAACTGCTAAGGAATTGTAAGGCTATTTTCTTATTAAACTATGACTAATATTGTGGATAGTCCCCTCTAGGCATTTATAGCATGCTGATTTTTTCATGGGAAATGTCAAGAAAAATGTTTGGGCAACTTCTAATGTAGAATTACAGAAAAATACACTTTTCCTGTATGGCTTTCGTTTGGGATGTGCCTTTCATCATCCTGTGAAAATCAAGTAAAATTCCAACAACTAGGGAACCTGTAAAATATATAGCTTAGACACAGAGGTAAGACTCTCATTTTTGGAAGCTAAACATCTCCAAAATAAATCCTCTCTCCCCAGTCACGCTAGAACCTCAGCTCCCAACCTCCATTCCCAAGGGAGCAACCAGCGTTGTTCCATCCCCTCCGAGCTCCCAGATGCATCCAAAAAGCGCATGCAAAAACCTTTGCTGCAGACAGCAGGAAGGATTAATTACTTTTTAATTAGGGAACACATTACATTAGCCTAATTCTACCAGCAACCACAGGGTGGCGATCATGTCCTGCGCTAGCAAATTAATGGCTTTTGGATCACAAGGTCACTTTGCACGAATAAACATCATATACATCCTCTCGAAGGAGAGTCTTCTGATTTCTTCTCCTAATGCTGAAGAATTGCGGAATTCATCACATCCCACCTGCACCTGATTACCATAAATCTAAATCCCCACTCTTGGCTTATTTCGTCAGCTGGTCCTGTTTCATTTTTCTCCTCATCTGGCAAAGAGTCCAATGAAAATTATTGCATGATGTCATGCTAGCATTCATTTCGACCCAGCAATCCTTTTAAGGGTTGCAGGCTAAATCTTATAAAGATATCTGATTGAATAGGAACTGGTAAACGCTAAACTGCATATCAAGTAGCATAACTCACTCCAGTAGCTCACTAAAGCTTCATTGGGTTTGTCCTTGAGGCATTGAAAGTAACTACTTAATATTTCACCATCTCTTTGATCATTTTTATAACATTTAGTTACCAAAGAACATTAGCTGAAATGTAACATCTGCTTGTCAAAAAAAAAAAAAGTATGGTTTCGTGGTTGTTTTTTTTTTAGCTACTCCTTCCAATGAGATTGATTGAGACATAAAGATGACAGGTATTTGCATAGAGACCAAGAGCAATTCCACAGGATCCAATTAATCTGCATTAGTACAAACAGCAAAATAATGAAAATAAAGAAATGATTCAGAGCACAATAACAGACATGGTTGCATTTAACAATTAACAGAGGGTGGATTGATCATATCCGGGGGGGGAAGGCAACATTCTTTGGGGATTAAAGCACACTGGCAATTTCTTGCTAAAAACACAGCTTGTTTTGCCTGTAACTGCCGTGATCATTTGCCCCTGTAGCTGTAAATGCTCTCAGATCAGACTAGCAAAACTCAAGCTTACTTTGTACAGGATCAAGTAAGCATACAAGAGAGGAGAAGATGAGAATCAGACTGTGCAACATTCACTCTACCTAGATGTTCACAGGTTTTCCAATTTGGTTTTAAAATAAAAAGATATTAGCATCTAGCTAGGCAAACCAAAGTTTACATATAAAGTAGGCCAGGTTGATCTTGATGGAGTGAGAGAACCTGTCTGGAATAAAGATGATTATGCCCTACAGGAAAAAATAAGAATGGGCAGCTTATTTAGGATGCAAATATTTTGACATTTATTCAGTGTTTTACTTGGCAGCAGCAGCAGAAATAGCACATATCCTTTCTGTACCACTCAACAGAGACCTCAGCAGGAAAAGCCAAAACTGAAAAAAATACTGGCTTGATGTAGTATTACTGGGCAGAAATCTTTGGCCATAGAATCAGGGTGCCTTGATTTTCAGAGCCCTGAGACAACACTCAGTTTGGTTAAAGGCATGTACCTCTCACCAGAGAAGAGTATGATGTATGTTAGCAGAGCAAAATTCAGTTCACATGGTGGACACACACAATTTGTCACAAAACCAGGCAAAAAGATCCATCCTTTCCTGGTTTTTGCTTTGAAGCATCAGATTTGCATTTTTTGATCAGTGCTAACTGGCTCTTGGGAAGGACCTCTTGTTGACAACGTATCACTGGCTTCTATCCATATGTGATTAAACATTGCAACATTGGTGGAAATTGTCTCCCAAATTCCCTGGTATACAAAAGCCATAGCACACATCACTACACTCAAGGTGCAAACCAATCCTTCCCTACAGGGTATCATCAGTACTGACTTTCAGCAAGTAAAGAGAGAAGGTTGCTGGCCAAGAGAAGAGAAAACCTGCCAGTTTGCTATATCTCCAGGAGAGCTCTGGCTCACAGGAGGGTCCAGCAAGTGGAAGCAGCTAGAATTAGGAGGCTTGCTAGATGTGGTGGCTGAACCAGCCACTACACATTCTGGGCTAGAAGATCTTTCCAAACATGCTAGCACAGGAAGGAGCTGAGGAAGCATTGGGAAAGGTTGGGCTGAGGAACTGAAAAACAATTGTTGTAGGCATTTCAGAGGGCATTCAAGCATCCACGGAGCACGAGTAGCGTGCCAGCCCCGCAAGGAAATTCAGTGACATAGCTGGGAAACAGAAGAAACACGAACAAACTTGCCTCCACAGGCAACTCTTTATTGTTAAACTCAGCCTGTTCTCAGAGAGAGTCAGATGCTCTCGAAAAGAAAGAACATCATCTCCAGACAGAGTTCTTTAGCCATTTAAACGACTCTGTCTTGCTCCTATGGACAGGCAAACATACTTGGCAGTTTATTGAGTTGCAACCGATCTATCAGACATAGCTTCCCTGGGTGTCTGTCAGCTGAGTTTCGACTTGCTATCAGTGGGCAGAGATGGACACAGAAATCCTCCCAAGGTGACAGACTTGTGAGCTGGGGAACTAACACCAGGCAAGCTAAGACTGGGTGAGGGAGCCTGGACTCGGTGTGCAAAGGGAGGTCAGACTCTTGCAGCTCTCCTTCCTCGGGGTCTGGCAAGTCCCCTCACGCAAAGAGACTTGCAGTGCTCACTGGGTTGGGGTCACCCCCCCAGAATAAGGAAGATACGAAATTGAGACTTCGACTTTGTCTGTCCATTTCGCAGAACAAGTGCAGAATGGGAAAACTAAGTTGTATGCATTCCTCCCTTAGCAGAGAGGCACAGCGATGCTTGGGCTTTCACTACAAAAGAGGCAGCTTGCTCTCTCCAACACAAGTGCATCTTAGCTACCTCCATAAAATCCTAATGGTAATGGAGTATCTTGTAGCTCTACGTGGAGATCGAAAGATGAAGTGAAGTGTCCTTGTGGCTCATCTCATCCAGCTGTCTTCTTGTTAAAAATGATAGTGACTTGTCTCACATAACTCACTGCCAAGTCCTAGAGAGTACATATCGGCTATATCACATCACCCCATGCCCCAAGACAAATGCACTCCAGCCAACAAAGATGGTCTGAAGAGAGAGCTGTTAGCTTGGATATCTACTGAAAAGTTTTGCTTTCACTAAGGAAAATGTACGATTTTACCATATAGTAGAGTTGGTTGAAGATGACTGCACCCTCTTTACAAGGCTTTCAATCAACCAGTTCAACACACAAAAAGCCACCTGCCTTATCTTGATTAGGCTTTTAGAAAAGGCTAATTAGACCAGACTAGTTGGCAAGAGCCTTGTACTGAAACCTCAAATTAGGCAAAGCATTTTTATAAGAGATTGGCAGCCAGAGCCCACAACCAGAAGAGAACAGAATCAGATTCTGATTCTTTTCAGATGGAAACTTTGAGTCCCACTAAGAGGACAATCATGATTTTCTATCTGCAGAGAAATGATAAAATGATAGCATTAATGGAGATCCTGAAATTCCTAAATTTTTACGCTTCTTAGTGTTTCAGGTACTTAAATGCAGCACTTTACCAGGCACGCGGGCAAAATCTGCAATTTTCCTAATTACTTTTGATTTTGAGAACAGGCTATTCTTTTTCACTGTAACATTTTTTCTACGTTCAAGTATACAACAACAAAGCATCACCCATGTTTCTGGTCACAGATGAGATGGGGTCCCTCTGCTGACACATTTTGGCTAGATAAATTTGGCTGCTTTCACACTTTTTCTTGATTAGTTTTTTTTGCATTTTACTTTGAGACTAATTCCTTTGAGGAATTAATAGAATTATGCGTAACATGTCAGAACCTCATCTGTTGGAAAGCGATGGAAGTCAGGATGGCTCTAAGTTGGCTGAGTAAAAAACAAGATGCTTTACAGAAGTGGGGTAGAAGCAATCTAACACACCTTTCGTTTAAACACATGCTTTTCAGTAGATAAGTAAGTCTTCTTAACATATATTTGCATGCACTTCATAAACAGTCTATATATTTAATCTATTTTTGCTTTATTAAGGTGCAGAACAGAATTTGCCTTCCAATATTTATTCTGTTCTAAATTCTGTTTCAGTTTTGTACTGTGTGTTCCCTAGTTGAGGACACTAAATTTCTATTCATGTCTTGTTCTTCATTTTTTTGTGTCCTTGCAGCTGATTCAAAACAAGGATGCTGAAGAAAGAATAAGAGGATTTTTATAGTAGTCCTTAACTGATAACAATATTTAAAGTGGCAGCTGATCACATGATTCAAAAAAAAATCTCAAAATCGAAGATAATCTGAATGTGACATGTTTGAATTTAAACTGTAAATGTCATCTGCTGATTTGATGATGCTTGTTCTGATCTGTACACAGCTTTCAATGAAGGATCACACTCCATGAATCAGGCACCAAAATGTGAAACATTTAGCTGAGAGGCCTATTTATATAGGAACTAGGCTCACCAAACTAGTGAGAGCTGTTTTAGTCAGCTCATCCCGAGTTGCAGAAGTGAAGAAGTTAAGGCAATTTCATGCCACTTTGTTTCTGACAACGTGAGTCCAGGGGCTGTGAAGTCCATCTGCAGTAAAGCACTTCGCCACAGGCAATGTCGTCTCCTTGCTTTTTACGTTGCTTAGATGCTCCATGAGAGTGATAATAAGATTAGCTGCAAGAAACTAAATGCTTGACCCTACACTTGTGTTGCTATGTTTTATACACCAGAGAAGTGTTAATTATATGTAGAGATCTACCTCTGAAGGCTGAAGTATCAGATGAAGATGTGCCACCTCTGAGACCAACTTTTGTTCTTCGAATAATGTGTGCTGTTGTGCCATTGAAACGAATGAGATACACTCTTCCAGAGGAATATTTTGGGCCCTATCAACTTATGCATGGAGTTACCCTGACTTAATGAAACATTCTCTCCTACTGAATTGTAGGTGTGATTCAATGTCTAAATTTTATGTTCACTTCGCATAAATTACCATGCTTTGGGTCAAACTAATTATTATTATAGGCCTCATTTCATAATCTTTGAATTCAGAGTAAAACTGCAGCTCACTACGGTTTTAAAAGAAAACCTCAGTCCCATAATTTATGGTTAAAATCTTTGCCTCCCTCCTATTAGTGCCTCCAGGTATAAACCCACCCCTCTCTTGCCAGGAACACATCTCTCCTTTCGCCCCAGGACTATAATTTTGGGCTTCCAAGTCCATGGTGATTTGCTGCGATTGCTCCCAAGGAGCCAACCTTGGCACAAGTACTTGCCTTCGTGTTCTCTCTTAGGGGCAACAATGGGGGAAAGCTGGACACCCGTTAGCTTTCAGAAAGATCTGTGTAACAGACAGTTAAAGGAAAAAGTACATCATAAACCCCCAACGAAACCACATCTACGTTACGTTTACCGGCTATCATAATCCGTTAGGTATCCTAATATACACAAACACAAACTCAGCTCACTCTCCACATTCCAGCCTGCTCCTCCTTGTTAGCCTTCACTCATCACACTTCAGGACAGGCTCTTTATACCCTTTTCTTGTTTGGTTGTCTGGTCTCTTGAACCGAGCAAACCAATACATGCACTTTTCTCCTAGAGGAATAGCTTTCACCAGATGACTTGACCCGTCGAGTGATTTAACTACACATTTGTCTTAACAGCCAAGAGCAAACAAGTACCACAGATATGCAAGTTACACAGAGCATTAACAAAAGTTTTTTAAACTTTTTCCCCATATCTTCTATCATATATCATTACATTTGCCTCCTTAAGTCATATAACTTGAGATGAAGACCTTTCAAAAACAGTGTCTAGGGTGTTAAAGGCTGTCCTTGCATGCCAGGTTTGTTATGATGTTTTCAACAGTCTTCTGCATTTATACACAGATGTTCAAAGTACAGCTGAAAGAAACCTGGCTTTATTTCTAAAAGGTGCAAGATTTTGTTGTCATAGTCTGTTCATGTTTGTTTGACATGGGTGAGTTTTAATCTGTCTGAAGCGTGCATGAATGAAAAAACCTCAAATCAAAACTGCATCTACAGTTTGGGTTTCAGTGAAGCTACTCACAAAGTTGGTGAATTTTCAGGATATTTGACAAGCTTTGTCTGAAATTGATGGTGCTAATGAAACTTAGAGGTCTGCGTATAAACTTCAGCAGCATTCCCTCTTTTCCATCCTCTCTCCTAGGCCAATTTCTTTGTTACTAAAAATGCAAGAACATCATTCAAGAGACACTTACATTGCTGCTTTTATATCAAGCGATGCAGCTGTCTCCTGAATTATCCACTTCAGAGGATATTTTAGTAATAGAGGGTAAGCACTGGTTTACTAAAAGTCTGATATTCTTTTGGTGCAGTTGCTCTGGTGAAATGAGAGAGGCTTCAGCGGCTCTGGAAACTTTGAGGTTCAGTCTCAAACCTACCAATTCAGCGAGTCTTGGTAGGTTATGGGCAACAGAAAATGGAGGAGCTGATTGGTCCATGAATCTACTTTTTTCATGCCCGCTGAGGTGCCAAGCAATATAGACCTAATATGGACCTAGCCCCATCAACCCCTGTTTAGATGTAAACAATGTCAATAAGCAGCGCTCTTCATCCACCAGGTACAACCATGTTTCATCCAAACCAGCCTTTAATATCAATCTGCTCACCTAACTACTCTGCAGTGAGCACACTTTGAGTGCCTCTCAAAATCGAGCCTTCTACTGGCTAAACCCCTCCTTCCAGAATGCATCAAGAAGTTTCTAAAGCGCCTTTGCTACCTAAAACACAACATGCCGTGGAAGCCTGAGCAACACACAGGCAAGTGCAGGTGTGACTAGCAGTGGGCACCGGCTGCTAATCTTGGGAAGGCTCAGTTTTGCCACAAAGATGTGATCTGTGAAGTTGCCTCCCATCTGATCAATCCTGTTTCCTTCCTCTCCTTTCCCTTTAGGTTTTTTTCCTGTTTTCCCATTGATGCATTCCCTTCTTATTCTGGTCTAGAAGGAGGAGGAGAGATGAGCCCAGCTGTGACCCTGGAGGCGGTGTGCTTACGAAAAGTTATAGCATTAGTACAGACACTGACCGTGCCTTTACTCCTCCTTCAGATATACTGTGCGCTGGTGGGAACTAATGGGCACTACTTCGGTTCTTACTGAGGCAGAAATCTTACTGGACCAGTGGGATTTTTATCCAAATAATGAAAATATCATAGCAAGTTCATGATATTATATTTCACAAGTGGGACTTTCAGAGGTCAGAAGATTTCAGCTACTGTAACATATGCATTGCTGGATCGAAGAGCTTGCACTGTGGGGAATAAGAGATTGACATCCAAAAAAAAAAAGCGTATCTAGGATAAAGAAAAGTTGCTTCATAGAAAGCAGACCTTTAAAAATGCTACATTAATACTAAAAATATACACTGGGGGCTACTATGGCAGCCTAGGTGCACATACGGTTTCTACAAAGACAGCCATTTATTTCACTGCATATACCTTATCACGGGGAGTACGCTACGCTCAACTCTATAAAGGCTGGCTTTCATCTTCAGTGCCTCTCTTACAAGCAAGACAGTATTATACTTGCGAACAAATGCGAGTTACCTAGCTCAGGGAGTTACATGGCATAGAGAGCCTTCCTACAGATATTTAGTCATAAATACTATCATTACAGAGGGGCACAAGCGCCGGTGCTTTTGAGATTAATGCATCTGCTGCGAGTCAGTTCAGTCATTCAAAGGTCACGCCACAGCAATCCAGTCTTGACCCAGCTGATATCTGTCTGATAGAGCTGGAGTATAACTGACACTTGTCCGCACATCGCAGGTGCATAATGGAAAAGAGCAAAGATTCTGGTCATACAGCTATGGCATATATTCTGTATTTAAATACAGCAGTAAGTGCTTACAACTGATAATGAATGAGGCACAGCCTACATTTTCGGTACTGTACACAGAACAGGCTATTTACCACTATTTTCCTTTGTTAGCTTCAGGAACATTAACATAGTCACCTGTTTGGCATGTTTTGGCCCTTAAGAAGTCCAGCAAAGTGCAGCACAAAGCCAAACCATACAGCCTGCCAAAGCTATGTAGGTGTCCTGGTTTCAGCTGGGACAGAGTTAATTTTCTTCCTAGTAGCTGGTACAGTGTTATGTTTTGGGTTCAGCATGAGAGAATGTTGATAACACACTGATGTTTTGAGTTGTTGCTAAATAGTGTTTATAGGAAGTCAAGGATTTTTCAGCTTCTCGTGCCCAGCCAGCAAGAAGGCTGGAGGGGCACAAGACGTTGGGAGGGGACACAGCCAGGACAGCTGACCCAAACTGGCCAAAGGGGTATTCCGTACCATGGGACATCACGCCCAGTATATAAACGGGGGGGAGTAGGGGTGGGGGGAATCGCCACTCGGGGATTAACTGGGCATCGATCAGCGAGAAGTGAGCAATTGCATTGTGCATGACTAGTTTTGTATATTCCAATACTTTTTATTAGTATTGTCATTTTATTATTGCTATTATTATCATTATTAGTTTCTTCCTTTCTGTTAGATTAAACTGTTCTTATCTCAACCCATGAGTTTTACTTGTTTTTTGCCCAAATTCTGTCCCCCATCCCACTGGGTAGGGGGGAGTGAGTAAGCAGCTGCGTGGTGCTTAGTTACCGTCTGGGGTTAAACCACGACAGTCAGGGCAGCAAGTTATTAACAATCTTCTCATTACCGTAAAGGTACAGCAGCTGGACATGGCTCACTGGTGTGAACCTTCATAATAGCTCTTTCTTCTATCAATATTCCTGGATCTACTAAGCATCTGAAGAAAAGAAAGATCTCAATAAACTGCCACTCACAAATGCAAAAAAGAAAAAAAAAAAGGAAAAAAAAAGAAAGGGATAATTGGAAATAAAGTAGTTGGAGCGTGACTACTTCAATGCAAACCAAACTGAACATAGTCAATACCTCTGCTGAACTGCCAGGACTTTCAGGAGCCATAGAGCGACAGACCATTAGTAGCAGTAGATTTTGAAAAAATCATTACTTTAGTCCCATGATACAAATATTGACTTTCATCTGTTCTCTATGCGGGCTAATCCCTCTTGTCATTTTTGTAATCCTCATTTCCGCACCTTGTAAGCTTGAATCATGTTTTCTATGTAGTAGCATGTTATGTCAAATACAGATATTCAAAAGACTCCCTGAAATCTGGTGAAAGACCTTGCCTTTACACAGAGTTTCTTAAGTAGCATTTAATTTCTCAAAGGAATAACTGCAACACACCTCAGAAAACACTGCATCTCAGCGACTGCCTGGTGGGTTGGGGATAGGAGTGAAATATTGCCCTTCCAGGTTATTAGGGTGCACTGTAAAGGAAAACACTTTAGACTTGATCGATGAATAATATGCCTTGCTTGCATGTTACAGGGCCTTCAGAATTTCGGTTCTAACCTCATTTTATGTTGCCCACGATTTTTTCTGATAGTGTCAAGCCTCTTCTCCCCACCCCTTAAAGGACATAAGATTTTTATGCATTTTGGGATTAGCCAGGAAAAGATGGAAAAATCTTATTCGCTCATGCAGAAATTCAACACTTTATCCCACCCCAAGTTTAGTGAGCAGGGGAATTTACGAACCTCTATTTCCTCACAATTCTTATCCTTTCGGATTACAGTGTGTTCTTACTTTCTTGATCACAAAATATCCCTGACCTGCATTAGTAATTGCATATATTATGGCTTTTAAAATAGAAAGTAAGGTTTACAGTCTTCTTTCTGTAATAAAGATGTTAAAGCAACAAAGAGGACAGACGAGCTCTTTTCTGCTACTACCCTAAAATGGGAGAGGCAGCGCTCCTGCAGAGTGAGTTTGTATGAGCAAGAGGAGGCAATGTGCTAATAATAATAATAAAGTACATTTTCATTTCCATCTCCTTTTCCAATTGAATAAAGCTGTAAAATCTTGTAAAGTCTTCCATCCTTAAGACAGAACGATCAGACCAACTGTCATAAGAAAAAACACTGCTGTCTATTTGTAACAGTAACACTATGTATATATATAGAATACACAAGTAATTAACGTAGGACTGGGTGGAAAACGCATTGCATTTTTCTGCACCAAGGCAAAAAAAATGACTTACAGAGCACGTTTTCTTTATTTTCGTCATTAAAGATACTTAACAATATCTAAGATATGTGTGGAGATAACTTTGTGCTCTAAAGATACTGCTGAATTTGCAATGAATTGCAAACTTGTCAATGAACTTGCACTGCTTGCTTCCAATAATTTGCCTATCTGTTGTCTCAATGTCACAGCAAATTCCTCTTGGAAATGGAAATTTACTACGTATCAGTTTGTCTCTTAAAAACATTGTGATAAGAATCACTTTGGCCCCATTTCTGACACCTTGTGAAAAGCTAAACCTATTCAACTCATAAGCGTTTATTACTCACCTGAAAATACACCACTGATAACTCCACTTTGATTTGTCCACAATTTGCATTCACTATTCACATGTCTCCACTGTCAGACTTGGTAATTCATGTATGGATTAATGAACATTAACAGAAACAAGGACTGAGAGTCTAAAGTTACTACACCGAATACAAGGACAAGCTCCCGTTCTATTAACGAGATGTTTGCACAGGCATTTGGAAGTTTTGTTTTAATTTTGCTCCCTCCCACAGTCCCTTGAAAGGTAAAAAGGAGATTAATACTTCAATTAAGTTACAACAGGAGAGTTTAAGTGATGCCTAATATTTTGTTGTAGAGAAAGGCCAGTTATCATTGGCTTAAGCACTACTGCTTTGATTCTTTCATAGAAGGGGCACCATTTCTATGGTCATAAAGAAATGGATGTTGTAAAGGTATGGCACAGAAATGCCTTAACCTCAAGGAATGAATATCCACGTGCATTGCCAGATGAACAGCTACAGAGTACCCCATCTACTGAACAGAAAGCAGCAGCACTGTCAACCTCTACCCTGTCCTGTCACTCAGGCATCCACTCCTGTATGCTAATGATATTGTACTTACTACCCGATTATAGACTTGTCAATAGAAAGAGAATTTAGACCACCCACCTCTCAATTTGAGCAGAATTGATGCATATGGTTACTGAGTTTCATTTCCTACCATTCCTTCTTATGCTACAGATAAAATTGTAATTTCAGCCATCTCAACAAACCAA
The DNA here is from genome assembly GCF_964188355.1 of Buteo buteo. NCBI lineage: Eukaryota > Metazoa > Chordata > Aves > Accipitriformes > Accipitridae > Buteo > Buteo buteo. The sequence continues at coordinate 4,101,170 of NC_134182.1, read as the reverse complement.
ATCTCACCTTTAAGCACTTATCAGGCCTTAACTAGAAAATACAGAAGTGCTGTTATATGCAAGACATCACTTATCTCCTCACCTGCTTGTTGCCCAACAAACTATCCCTGTTTTGTTTCATTCATAGTCTAGAGGATATATTTTATAATTGTATTTAACTGCTGAAAGGCTTGCATCCCAACTCCGAAGCAGCAGTTTTCAAAAATGTTTGTGAAGACAACAAATACGTCTTGGATTAAGCTCTTCTTACCAACGTTATATTTAATTACTGAAATTACGAGACAGTTTAATTATAACCAGCCATGCGAGATTACCAAGCATTTAAAAGATAGTCCTAGGTTCAAATACATTTTCTTCCTTTGTTCCCAACACGTAGTACAGCAGCGCAACCCTGAAGTGTACAACGTGGTATTGCGGTGAAACCTTTTTCTTTGGATGAAATCTGGTGAGCAGAACTGACGTAGCAACAAAGGGCTGTCCCCTGCAGCCCCAGAAACAGAGGTTCTTAGGAGATGTGTAGAAGAAGAGTTGCTGATTCAAGTCCATTTTCAGGTATTAACCACCTGAGGTCTGAATTTATCATCCCAGGAGAATACAACAACTTACAGATGCCTTCTTGGCCAAAATGAACATATTCTTGCTATAGTAGCCAGTCTGAGTGTGGTACTTCTTTTTGTTAAAGTGAGCCCACATTTAAATTATAAAGTTATTTCACAATTCAAAGCGTAGTGCCTAGAGCTACTTTCTCTGTTGTAGAAAGCTACACTGTGATTTTCATGAAGAATAATACCTGTATTGTTTACAGAGCAGGGCTAGAGACAGCTCTACTCACTACCACCTGCAGGCGTTGAAAATTAGAACAAGTACATGCTTAATCATTTACCAGGGAAATGGAACAGCTACAATAACAACAAAAAAAGAAAAAAAAAATCAAGGTTTTACTAGATTAAAATGATGCTATGAATAATGCAATATGCTACAAGAGTGTCAAACATCAGCTCCTTTTGACCAAACTCTCAACAAGCAGTTTCTCAAACAAAACCCCTCATTTGCTAGTAGAGACCTTTTTGCTTGCTGGCTACTCAGAGGCAGCTGAGAACACTTAGCAAGAGTAAATCCAACAGCAAGTGGAAGCTCAGCTTCTAGAAAATAAGTACAAATGAATTTTGATTAAAGCACTGTGCTCAATTATAGCATTATTTGTATATGACAGTCACCGGTAGGAAAGTGATTGGGAATTCTTTGGCTTTGATTTAGTACAGTGGGTTGATCTGGTCAAGCAGTAAAGTACCTGAGACACCACCAGGTGTATGCCATTCATCACCGGCTGCCTCGTACACACAGCTCTCCAGCTGGGCTCCTTTCACTCCCTGATTGGAGGCACTTACAGCAAAAGCACATTCTAGTCTACTCCTAACGTAAGGTGCTTCACCATGGACTGAAACAATAATGCTCAAGATCAGAGCCTGGCGGAAGGTTGCTTCTGATGGGTTTTTGGTGAAGGTAGGTGAATCTCAGGGTAGCACCAAAAGGAACCTGAGAAGGTCTTAGCAAATCTGGTAGAATAAATAAATAAATATTTCTCATTGACTCGTTTGCATCCTTATTAGTGGGGTTGTTAATTAAGAGCAAAATAAATTTAATGTGAATTAAAAGTAATAGAGAGCACAAATGTACTCAGCTTATATGCACCACATTCTGAAGTAAAAGGCATCTGATGGACCTGCTTCCCCTTAAAAATACAAATAAACTGCCACAATTACATTATTAACTACATTGCAAGAATTGAGAGATTCCTCTCTTTTCCTTTAACCCTTACACTAAAGGCAAGATTTTTCTTAGCAGATTACATGCTTCAGGATGTACAAATCTCGTACAATAATTGTCTCCCAGGACATACGAGGAGCCTGTAATGCCTAACGTCCAAGAACTTGATGTCACAAATGTAAGACGCTACAGGGGGACGAGCAACTTATTTTTATTACTGATACAATTTTAGCTTTGAAAGCTCTTCTTCACATATTCTTGAGTATCAACACACTGTGCCTGCCAAGCAGCAATCAACCACCTATTGCGTTTGCCAATATGTGCCTCTCATAGCTGCTTACAAGAGCATTTTTCAGACTCAGACAACCATCAACATCATGGTTTCAAAACACGTTGGACGAGTTTTACCCAGTATGATCGAGAGCTTCTGGTAATACATACTCCCAAAACCATCTCTACAAAGACAACCGATTTGGGAACGTTTCTAGAATCAGGCAGAGCAGCAGTAAGGGAGCTGGCCTCAGGAGCCCCACGGGGTGGGAGATACTGTCCCACACAGAGAACTGCACTGGTTTGCCAGTCACTTCTCGCCCGTTACGGACAATGAAAATAATAAGTCACCTATCTTAAATAATTGCAGTTGCATGTTGTAAAGCTGCCAATCAAGGCTTGCTAACCCTTATTTCTATTACGTCTGTCTTGGATTCAAGAGGTTTTCTGCCTGTCCCAGAATGACTATTGGCATCACCTCCCTTTCAGAGAGGACAATTTTGGGGACCCACCAACTGTATATTGCGAGAGAGGCTGATCTGGGTTTTAAGAACAAGTACAAATGCTCATAAACTCCAGTGATCAATGATGTATTGATCAACAGCCTTCTGGAAAGAAAACATTAGAGGGAAACATCTAACCAAAAGTTTGTGTCATCCATGTTTACATGTCACCCCAAATTATTCCAGGTAGGCTGCCTTTTAATTTCCAAGAGCGGAACATAAAACACAGTTCAGAGTCTCTAACCAAAGCCCAGATGTTTACGCAAATCTGTGGATAATGCTGTTCATAGCACTATCATCTTGGCCTCCTGCAGAGGTGCTCACCAAGGGTACAGCCTGCAACACCAGCACGCTCCCAACAACAAACTCAGTCGACACAAGCAACCTTGCACCGGTATTGCAACACCTACAGTGAGACCTTTTGCTGGCATTGCTAAGCAGGCCACGGTAAGCAGTACGGGATGTCTTCACACCTCCTTATAAAAGTGCTGAAACAGCAAAACTGGAACCGTTCTCCAGCTCCAGCCTTGTTCATCTGAACTTCTTGTGACCAAACTAATTTTAGCGCTCCTCAGAAGAGCGGGCAGTGGGTGTCTTGGCTTGTTTCCTTGCCACGCGCAAACATCAATGTTAAGGAACCTGAAAGCAAGGTCTTCCTCTTTCTTGCCCTGTCCTCCTTAGGCGCTCATGCCTACATGAGAGCAGGACTCCCACCATCACGCCCACTACGATCACGGAAGGCTAACGGCAGATACAGGATCACTGTAACAGACACAGATCATCATCTTTGTGTGGGCCTTCACAGCTGCTATACTCATATTTTCCTAGCCAGAGGAATAAGAAAGAAAGGAAAAAACTAGTAAGATTTATGTATAACATGACAGACACAAGCATACATGACGACAATAAGCTTTTTTTTTTTCCTTCTATTAAATAAAAGCCTCTGCACTTTGTCTCAAGTGGGTGTCCAAATATTGGGTTACCTCAAAATTTCTTGTGGTTTGTATATTGTGTACGATATATTTTGTATATTTTGCCTTCAGCATTCTCTGAGCTACTCTCATTTTGCCATTGGGAAGCAGCAGCAGTTTATGATAAGAAGTCCCCAAAGTAGTTAACCTACTTTAGGGAGCTAATGCTGCAATTGTAAAAGAGGTGGGGAAAATAGTGCTCAGAAAAGACATGATTTTCATTTTCTTTGGGTCAGATAGTTTACTAGAAAAAAGTTTTTTTTTCACCTGTTTTCACCCCTTAAAAATGCAAAAATCTCTGCATTACGGATACATGCAACAGAGCCAAAAAAAAAAAAAAAAAAAAAGGCTTTTAAGACCTACTTGAGTTTGTGGTGATAAATGGGTCAGTCTGGGTTCAGAGTCAGGATCCATGCCCAGCCATGACAGCTTCAGCATGTTTGGGGAACAAAAAAAGAAAATACATATAATGCAACCAAATAAAGGCCACTAAGAGCTCTCCTTATTTCCTATGAGAAAGTAAGAGCCTACAGGGGTAGAAATAAATTAGGTAAAAATTAATAGCTTTTTTAATTCTAACTAGTAAGCATATCACCCAGAGCTAGACAAACTGCTCAAAAGAAAAAAAAAAAAAAAAACACAAAACCAACCCCAACCCTATGATTTTTGTTTTTCAGTAGCTGGGAATACTAATGCAAGAGCTCAAGGCAAATACATTAATCCCCCCTAGCTACACAAAAATAAAATGTTATGTTCAGCACTGCTTTCTTCAATGCCATTTTAACAAGGGTTTTTTCCACCAGCTTCCTCTCAACAATAAAATTTAATTTCATTTAAATAACAAAATAATACCCTAAACAAAACCCATAAAGGTGGACGTTAATTAGAAAGCATTCAAGTCCTGGTTTTGAGATAGATTACATCTTTTCTACCGTTTAAAATACAGATTTTATTTTTTCTTTGTGCTCAAAGTCACCAGTGATGTGCTTGGAGTTCAGCAATGCTGAAATGGGAGGGGCCCACACACAACCACAATGCAGGCTTTTTCCCTTGGCGGTGTTGGAAAATAATCTGGCATATGCACAGGTACAGAAAACTATGGTCTACCAGTAGTGCAAATATAAGTTTGACAGCAAAGCAGAAAGGCTTTGTAATGTCATGCCAGCATGCACAAGAATCCATTTAATTGGCACTCTGATAAACTTGATTTAACTGAGAAATAATAGAAAGGTGTCCTTGAGAAAAGGGGCAGCAGGGTTAAGGAGTAAAGGCGTTTGAGTCCCTTCCTATTTAGAAACACCTACAATGCTGACACTGCCCTTCCCAATATTGTTGGAGGATGCTAACTTTTCCAGTACAGGTAATGATATTAATTTTAAATGCAAAGGCAATTAATATTAACACATTTTTTCCAAGCATTTCTCAGTCACTAGAGTGAAGCAGAACCCAACAAGCAGGTCTAATCAGCTATCACTTTTCTGTTACCTGAGTTTAACTTGCGTGAAATTTCTCATGTAGATGAGAAGATAAAACACATTACAACAATCTGTCCCAACAGATTTCTAAAAACAAGACGAAGTTAAGGAAAACAAACCAACCAAGAAAGAACCCTCCCAAATGCTTCCCATACTTTCTTTCAGAAAAGTAAGGTTGCAGAACTGCAGCGTTTCTCCCTTTATTTGTGTGTAATTCAGTGCAGGAGATTTCCACAAGACATAAATCGGATTCATTTTTTTCAGAGGCTTAGAATGTAGATCAATGCTCTTGATCTTTTTAAACCTTGTACCATCTGCAAGCCTATCCAGACGTGCAAACTGGAACTAAAAACCTTCCCTGTGTTGCACTTCATTCATTCCCCGTTCCGCTGTGATTACAAACCAGCTCTAATTTACCACAAAGAAGTGACTAGAAACACATAGCACACGACGAACCTTGCGTTAGTGGGGCTTTTAAGAACATATTCATGCTTTCAAAAGTGTGGAGAGAAACAGGGACAGACGAGACCTCTTGAGGGGAATCTGAAGACGGGCACTCTTCAAAAACCTTAATTTAATACAACGTTTCCCGCAGATCAGTAAGCGCAGGTGAAACATCTGACATCAAAAAAGCAGGGGATGGGGAAAGTTACAGTGGCTGAACATGGTTTCAAACTTAAAGAAGCGGCACACTTGATAAGAGTGTTTTTCTTTCTTGCTTTCTAAAGAAATCCTGTGAGCAACTGTGAGTCTCTCCTGATGTTGAGCATCCCCCAGGCAAGGGAGCAGGTGCGCGGCAGTGAGGAAACCACCCCGGTGAGATTGATAGAAAAATCTTCTGAGAGCCTTATGTGCTCCAGGTCCCTCTTGGCTGAAGAGAAACATCTCTGTGAGGTGCTAGACAGGATCTGGCTCTGCAGGGCACCTGCTGACCCAATGGCACAACTAGAGCAGAATATCTACTTTCAAAAAAAAATACCATTCAAAAAAAGTTTTCACCGTCATCATTGCAAATAAGCTTGAAAATGTGAACTGGAAAGGGCTGAAGCCGTTACCTGCACCTGTGCCTGCAGAGAATTGATTTTAAAAAAAATAAAAGAAACCACACATATATTAAACACTTTACCAAAACAACATTACAGGAGCAATGTCTATGATGGGAAGGTGAGGGGAAAAAAAAAAAAAAAAAAGACACATGGGAATCAGATGTGGTGCCAAGGGATGTGCTGGGCTCTCTCCTTGGGGTCTGCCCCTATCCTGCTCTCCTCCCTGGGGCTGGGGTTCACTCCACTCCCAGCATCCCCTCAGCACCAGGAACCAATTAGTAGTGTTAAAAAAGAAAAACAAACCAAAAACCCCATTACCAAAACAAAGGAGTTGGGTTTGTCTCAGAAAACATGACTCTCGGAAATGCTACTGAAGATCCAAATCCCTTCCAAGCCTCCTAGGTGCCTCTGGCTTGCCAAGTGGTAAAACCAACCCGGTCTCTGCCATCCTCACTTTCAGAAGGTCCAAGCTGTGGTTTCTGCTGTTCCTCCACGACAGATGTCTACTTTTCAATCTGGATGAGTAGAGATGATCATGGAGCCGCCCTCCCTAGTCACGTTCCTCTGTGCTGCGTTCCCCCATCTCCCCAAGCACTTGGGATGATCACCAACAAGTCCCTCGGTGGAAATTGGGAGGGCTCTTGGCTATCGCTCGCTCCTTTGCTGATTCTCTGCTCTTGATGCTTCCTTGATACTACGCTCCTCAAAGCTTCTGCGGATTCTTATGACCAAGCATTGCACACCGGTCACGTTAAAGCAATAGATATTTCTTGCACAGTTGTGGCTGGTGTTTGCTATATCTTGAAATGACTAGTGAGGATTTAGCATTTGAGGAGGAAGAGATTCATTTAGCTGGTTAGGCCAGTGTGGTTGTCACAACAGTGTGGATCAAATATAGCCCTTAGGTCAAAATATACAAGTACATTTGTTCAGTAAATTATGTTTTGCTTTATGGGAGAAGTCTTGCTATTTATACAGTACAATTGAGGCATATGTTCAACAATGCTTGTAACAAATATTTTTAAAGATGAAGGAAGAAAAACAAACCCAAAAACTCACTGTCACCAAGTAAGCTGCCTCAGAAATGAAAAGAAATTTAAAATCATATCATTTTCCCAGCTAAAAAGCAAATCATAAAGAGAACCTGATGAAAAAAGCAAGGAGGCAGGAGAACACTGATTCTCACCAAGATTTTTCTTACCAAACCTTGAGATCTAGCAAATGCTTAGACAATTTCAAAACCTGACAATGGTAGTATGCATAGGAAACAGATATTTTTGATTTAGTGCATTTCACTCCAAGTCCTCCTGATGTCAGGAGGACATGACTTGAGAGAGGACTGTTTAAGTGTGAAGAGACATTAAGTTTTGCAGCTCTGGGCAATCACAAGCGTTAGGCTACAAACTGGTGTGATAGGTGCCAGAGCTCCAGAAACCAGGGCCTAATTGGTCTAGGCTGTGCCCTCAGCCTGGCAGGTATATTTGGTACATGATGATTTAAATTGAATTCCTCTTATTTTGCATCACAGGTCATGCTTAAGTCAATTCCCTACCTGTGGGCTGTAATTCAGAATACAAACACCAAATTTGATGGTTGATGGAAAAACTGATATGCAGATGGTAAAAACAGCATTCCTTGTTTTCATTTTTTATTTGTACTGAATTAGTACCCAAAAGCTCCAGCTGGGATTAGGATCTGATTGCTGCTGTCCTTGTGTGCATTATTCAGTGCTATTTCATTCTTGGCAAGATTTCCAATATACATATATATGTATATGGAAAAATATTTAAGGAATGAGCTGCAGTAAGGAATCCTTGCTTTCTTGGAAAATTCTTAATAGAAAAAGTAATAGCAGTGAAGAATAGACTTAAAGTGTAAATAGAACAAACTCCTTCCGTAATGACCTGTCGTTTGCTCAGATTTTTTTTTTTTTTATTCTTTTGTTTTATTATTTTCAGAGAACATTTTAAGTAGTAAAAGCCAGGATCCCTTAAACTAGGAAGATCTTAAACTGAAACGTATATTGATATTGCTTTGCTGAGACCATTTTCTCTGTGAAAATGGACAGATAATGTCTTGAACTCTTCCCTTATCAAGAATTAGGTTTCTAGTTTTTGCTCCCAAAAGAAACTGGCACAACACAGCATCAGTGTTGACATCATTTGGCCTGATACAGTGCTGCAGTAATTTAATCGCTTCAGTAAGAGAACCATAAAAAGCTTAGCCCTTTTGGCTTTTGCTTTGTTTGTTCTTCCTTTCTGTTTTACTATTAGCGAAGGATGTGCAGCAAGACTGGGAGAGAGGAGAGAAAAAAAAAAAGAAAAAAAATCAAGCTTTTTCCTGGGAAGGTCCAGCCATTATGTCATTAGCCATAACATTTTCAGGGCAAAACCAGCCCAGGTTCTCTGCCCCCCCCAGTATTCTGCACGGCAAAAGCCCTGATGAATCCAAAAGCCATAGGGTGAGCTGTAGCTGGCTGCATCATTTGATACACACCCTTACTGCTTCTCATGTTCTTGGACTTGACTGTGTCCCTGTCAATCACTGGCAAGAGCAGAGTAGGAAGGGGTGCTGAGCAACAAGCAAAACCCAATGCTCAGGTTTAGTACGGGGGGCATCGTGTTATGACAGTCACAGGGCTGATCCTTACCACTAGTGGTATTATATAAACTCTCTTTGCTAGAAAACAGGCATTAGATTTGGATAAAGGCCAGCTGGATAATTACATTGCACCTTATTAAAATTTTAGAGCGATGTCAATTGGAGGAGAGTCTTATTATTGAGCCTTCCATGATTAAAATCTGCTGCCTCTTCCCTACTGTTGGTGTTATTTAAAGGATGCGTACAATAATCCATGCATAATCAGGACCAGATTACAGATCCCATGAGAAGGAAGGGAGTACCAGTAGGGGGAGGCTGTGTTTTTGCACATCCCTACAGGAGGCAGTCAGAGCACCGGCCCTTGCATGAGTTGTAGCTGTCAAGTAACGACCAAGACTTTGCATGGCAAGGGGAACGGAATAGGCACAAGATTAAAGACATCGCTACCCCAACCCCCTACTGCATCTGGAAAGAAAATTAGGAGCAGCCATCACCAAGTACTCCCAGAGTCCTGGGTGTATCTGGGCTCTGGGGGCTCTACCACAGTACAGGCTTTATGAACTGGGAAAAAAAAAACCATCCAGCTCAACTCGTGAGCCATCATAGCACAAAAGCCCTGTAGGGGATATTTGACTGCAACATCCACTTTCTTATTGCAGTTATCCTTCAACATTATGCCTGACTTTGTCTCCCAGCTTTCTTCCTCCTTCTGTTTCCAAACCAGAAGAGCGCCTTTGCAAACAGCATAATTCCACTCTGCTCCCCAGGTACAGCATCATGTGAAGCTGCTTTCACTGTCTTCCTCTCCTCTAGTAACCAAACATCCCGGTTAACAACTTGCTGTCACAAGGCTTGCGGGGTATGGCAGAGCTGCAGCGACAGCCAGCGTGACATTTATTTCTTGTGCTCCACTGCTGCAAGGGGCACTATGAAAAAGGAACTAGTTCATACGGGGACACATTGAGCTTAGAGTGGGAGGCAAGGGGTAGCCCCCTCATTACTGGCTGGGTAGATTACAGGACTGTGCAAAAGCTTCAGGTTTGTTTGAATACCACTGTATGCTATGGCGTAGCCACAGAAAAGGTGGCCCTTAAACAAAAGTTTTTCCCTTTACATAAATATGCCTGCATACTGGATTCATTGTGTAGTAAGTAAAATGACTCCACCTCAATCACTCCCACCTGTTTTGGGGGAAATATAGTGACAAAGGATGAAGAAAAGGCTGAGGTACTCAATGCCTTCTTTGCCTCAGTGTTTAATAGTAAGACTAGATGTTCTCCGGGTCCCCTGAGCTCAAACACAGGGAAGGGGAGCAGAATGAAGCCCTCATAAACCAGGGGGAAATGGTTAGTGACCTGCTACACCACTTAGACACACACAAATCTATGGGGCTGGATGGGATCCACCCAAGGGTGCTGAGGGAGCTGGCAGAAGAGCTCACCAAGCCACTTTCCATCTTTTATCAGCAGTCCTGGCTAACCAGGGAAGTCTCAGCTGATGGCAGGTTAGCAAATGTGATGCTCATCTACAAGAAGGGACGGAAAGAGGATCCAGGGAACTACAGTCTGTCAGTCCTACCTCAGTGCTGGGGAAACTTATGGAGCAGATCATCGTGCCATCACACAGAACACACAGGACAACCAGATGATCAGGCCCAGTCAGCGTGGGTTTATGAAAGGCATGTCTTGCTCGACTAACCTGATCTCCTTCTATGACAAGGCAACCCACTTTGTGGATGAAGGAAAGGCTGTGGATGTTGTCTACCTAGATTTTAGTAAAGCCTTTGACACCGCTTCCCACAGCATTCTCCTGGAGAAACTGGCTGCTCATGGCTTGGATGGGCATACACTTCACTGGGTAAAAAACTGGCTGGATGGCCGAGCACAAAGAGTGGTGGTGAATGGAGTTAAATCAAGTTGGTGGCCGGTCACAAGTGGTGTTCCCCAGGGCTCATTACTGGGGCCAGGTCTGTTTAATATCTTTATCAATAACCTGGACAAGGGGATCAAGTGCACCCTCAGTCAGTTCGCAGATGACTCCAAGTTGGGAGGAAGGGTTGATCTGCTCGAGGGTAGGAAGGCTCTCTAGAGGGATCTGGACAGGCTGGATCGATGGGCCCAGACCAATTGTAGGAGATTCAACAAGGCCAAGTGTTGGGTCCTGCACTTGGGTCACAACAACCCCATGGAATGCTACAGACCTGGGGAAGAGTGGCTGGAAAGCTGCCTGGGGGAAAAGGACCCGGGGGTGTTGGTCAACGGCCGGCTGAATATGATCCAGCAGTGTGCCCAGGTAGCCAAGAAGGCCAACGGCATCCTGGCCTGTATCAGAAATAGTGTGGCCAGCAGGAGCAGGGAGGTGATCGTCCCCCTGTACTGGGCACTGGTGAGGCCGCACCTCGAGTCCTGTGTTCAGTTTTGGGGCCCTCAGTACAAATAAAGACATTGAGGGGGTGGAGCGAGTCCAGAGAAGGGCAACAAAGCTGGTGAAGGGTCTAGAGCACAAGTCATAAGGAGCGGCTGAGGGAACTGGGGTTGTTTAGGCTGGAGAAAAGGAGGCTGAGGGGAGACCTTATCACTCTCTACAACTACCCAAAAGGAAGCTGTAGCAAGGTGGGTGTCAGTCTCTTTTCCTAAGTTACAAGAGATAGGACAAGGGGAAATGGCCTCAGGTTGCACCAGGGGAGGTTTAGATTGGACATTTGGAAAAGTTTCTTTACTGAAAGTGTTGTCAAGCATTGGAACAGGCTGCCCAGGGAAGTGGTGCAGTCGCCATCCCTGGAAGTATTTAAAAGATGCATAGATGTGGCAGTTAGGGACATGGTTTAGTGGTGGACTTGGCAGTACCAGGTTAACAGTTGGACTCCATGATCTTAAAGGTCCTTTCCAACCTAAATGATTCTACAATTCTAGTTCCTTAATTTAAAACTTCATATGCAATAGCAGTAACCACCACGAGGTGTTCAGAAAACACACTATATGTTTGCATTTGTGGCAGTCGCTGCAAAAAGATAACTCGTGTCTAAATGCTGGACCTTGCAGTATTGAAACAGCACTGAATTATGTACTAAATCCCACATGAATACTGGAAAAAGTAGCAAAACATTTTATACTCCTTTATATGAAATTGGAAGAAAAGTTTTGTTCAGAAAATACAGTTGAGGATGGCTTCTTGGAAAGGTGAGCGGGAAAGCAAATCCTATTTCAGCCAGCAGTACTATTTATCTGAACCAAGGAAAAGGTAAATCAGGTTTTCCTACTGAAGCAGGAGGAGGATACCTAAGGATCAACAGGCAGGGGGTTAATCCTAATGGAACTGGTGGATAAATCTCCATGCATCAACAACAAGCTTCAAACTATCTTAATCAGTAAGTTTGCAATAGCCCTGCTGCGACGCTAACTACTATTAGCCATGGTAAGGTAGTTACATGTTTTCAGAGCAGATTATACCCTCATTTCTTGCACAATTTCTATTGGCACAGAAGCACTGCAGTCTTGAGTGTGACCTGCGATTGCTCCATGGTGAACTTGGCTACCACCTTCACAGAAATGGACATTTGTCTCTCATGTCACATGCCTTGTGTTTTTCTACTTTTTCCTAGTGATGAGCTGCTGTTTCATCTCTTCATATAATACATCGCAGGCATGGCTAGGGCCCTACTACACATGCCCTAGTCCAGGTAAGGGTCTTGATTACTGAAAAAAGAAAAAAAAAAAGAAAAGAAAAGGTCTATCTACTGTCTTTCAGTTCAAAGCTCCAGAGCAGCATGGGCTTTGAGGCCCAGCAGAAAACTATCTAGTAACCACTTCTGCATTCACAGGCAAACATCTCCATAAACCAAAGTTTACTTCAGTATTGGAGCTGGCATGCTTGTTATCACTGATTCCACAAAGACCAATATTAGCTCCTCTAGAAACCATATCTGGGGCCAGGATTATACCTTATTCTATTTGTTTGTCCCTGAAGTATAAGGAGGCTCGAGCTTCCTAGAGCCAGATGGGTTTGTCAGTCCCCTTAAGCAAGAAAGAATCAGAGGTGTCACTGCTCTTTAGTACAAACATGAAACATGAGGGTGCTTGCATCTAATGGCAACCACAGAAATGGGTCTTCCTAGAGAGAACCAAGCCATGTCTACCTATCTTATTTAGTAACTTGAGTCTGGAATGACACCTTAAAGTCCAGTGGTATAAAATTCCCACTAGTAACCATTTAAAAAGCCATTGAAACTGTTATAAAGGAAAAGCTTTTTCAGTCTTCCAGTGCAAAAAGCTTGCTGCTATAACAAGCCATCTCTAGAGCTCAAACCAACATGGTTTTAGAGACTGTTCCTAAAGCTAAGGAAGACCGAGGCATATACCCCTGAAGGAGAGCAAGCTTTGGGAGTGACCTCAAGAGCAAAAGCTACCATCAACCTAACTTCACTGCAGACGGGTGAATTCTGCACTTGACCATCCAGAGCAATTCCAACACTCTCTTAGGTTTCCTCGCTCTACAGCTAGTCAAAATGTCTCACTCCAAAGTTACAGAAATATTGACAGAGTCCACATGCTGAAGCTGTCACAGCTGGGCATGGATCCTGACTATTGATGGTTGCACTGCTGATTTCTCATGTGATCTTATGCTAAGGTTTCATTTGACCTGAGCTCATTTTTTTGGAGCAGATACCTTTAGTATTACAGAGACATTTGTTACAGAAGAGGCCAGGGATATATTCTGTATGGATCTGACTGAGAAACACGGTGTCTCAAGTCACTCGTACAATGGTGCAGAACACCACAAAGATGCCCATAAAAGCAACCTTTCTTCATTATTTGAAATAAGCCAGGTGTAGTTCTCTTTTGAATGGGAAACACAGACTTAAAATGACACGCCAGTTCTTGAGGATTTTCTGTTCATCAGGAGTGCAATAACATCAAAGGAATGGATTAAAACTAATTTTGTTTGATTTACAACTTGATTATTTTTACACGCACTTACCAAAGACACCTTTTAGCGATCAGTTCCTTGATGAGATTTCATTAGAGCTATTAAGTAATGTTTGCTGTTTGAGACTGTATCATCAGAGCAACCATGCCTATATGAAGGTCTTGAGGGACAGGGACAATACTGGATGCAAAAAGAAGTATAAGAGGTTTTTGACATCCATAAGTTTAAGTGTGCATGAGTATTAGCATTGCTTTTCAATGCGTTTTCTTTTCTTAGGCAAGAAAATTGGAGTCTGCAGGTTTCAAGTGGATGAAAGCAAACACCCAGTGATAAGAAAGCAAAAACAGCAGAGATGCAAATTTTAATTGTGAACCCATTCCATGATCAAACACCATGGGACTCAAATCATAAGCACTTACAATGAGAATGGGTCAGCAAGACAATTTGGAGAGCGTCTATTCCCATGAGCTACAAAGAGGTTTTTTGTTTGCTTGTTTGTTTGAGAACCTCATTACAGGGAAACATAAGTTGCAACTTTCCTACTGATTATTAGAGGAGAGCAACAAAGGGCATATCTGTTCTCTGTTCAATGATCCATGCAACCAGGGCAATACCTACAGCAGGCACACCCAGACTGTAAGAAGCTGAAATGTCCAGCACAGCAAACATTTTTAAATGAATGTAGTTAGGGCTGAATCAAGGTGATCTATGAAGCCTGCTCAAAAATCCTCTCTCTTGGGAAACAGAAAAGTACATTTAAATAAATGAATAAATGTTTCCCTATCCTTATAGTTATAATTTTAACACGTTAAACTAGAGAGACTTGGGCTATACTGAGTTTATATAGACTGTAAAACATGAAAGGGGTGCTCAATACTCTTTATCACATTGCTGAAACTAAAAAGAATATGCGATTTCGCATTTTCTCTCGTTTCTACATGCAACACATTAAAAAGGCCACTTTTCACAATTGTTACCAAAAAAGGTGCATTATCTCTAGAAGGAAGAAGTAACTGATCATGGCACCACGTGTCTCTGGCACTAGGAACAAGTGCATGCTCTCGCTGCTGAAGCTTTTTTGCAGTAAATTTTCAGCCTGGCTGGAGGCTGCTCACCTGTTTTACATATGCAGAGGAAATTACACCCTGCAGCAGTCGTCCTCCACCGTCTCAGCACTTGCAAGGTACAATATGAAGATTTGAGATTCATTAGGCTGTGGATGCAAATAAGGGCTCATGTAGAAAGATATCCAGGAGTGGTGGCAGCATGTAAAACTTGAGAGGACGATCACAGGCGGTGCCACTCCTCAAGCACAGAGGAACTGTCTTTGGAAAGGGTAAATCTCATTTGTGCAGGAGACAGACTTCCTTGAGGGGCTTTACAAGGCTGTGAAGTACAACCCTGCAGCATCAACACTTTCCATTCCATCACAAGCTTCAACGCTTTCTGCAGACTTCCGAGAGAAAACCATATTTCAACCTGCCTCGATGAATCCGACATATGTATACCATACAGAAATCTAATAAAGCCCAGGCAAGCAGAAAAAAAGAGGAGCGAGCGAAGCACCTATAATAGGTGTCAGTGACATCTCTCAACGCACTGCTGGAAGGCTCAGGCACTGCAGTAGTGGGCACTGTGTCAGAGTCAGAGACAAGAGAGGACCCCGGTATTTCCCTGCTTTGGAAGAGATGAAAATGTAGCAACACTCATCCGTATCTTTTCAGCCACGGGGAGGGGAAAATGGAGATATTGCCATGGAAATCATTCTGCAACAACTTTCTTCTATTGTTTTCAACCTTTGCTGCTTCCAGGCAGGTAAGAAGGATGAAGACAACACTGGCCTATTAAAACCAGACTGTAAATGAAATAGTAAACACTGTAATCTCATCTTTTTTCCGCTTACAGAACTCCATATGGTTTTGTTCAATTAAAGATCTGAATTCTTTATGATTCACACTTGTTTGCTTCTATTAAGCAGATTTGGCCCCTAAGCACTTAGGGGCAAGTGTCCCTAAACGGCATTCATAAGGGTATGAACTGATGCAAACCAGGATTTTTTCTACTGGGTCATGGACAATGATTTATAGAACAACCTTAAGGAGCCTCTGGATCCCAGCCTCTGCTCCAGGGGGAAACAAAGAACAATTCAACAGCAATGTTTGCGAGGGACCCGCTGCAGCATACTAGTATCACAGCTTAGGGTACTCTTGATGTAGAGGCATGAAATTCATAAACAGTTTATTTTTTTTTAATCCCTTTCATGCCATTTTATGATTCTAGCCAGAAAAAAACCACAGAATAATAAAGTGTTTTGCTTTGGAAACAAACTACCTGTTTAGATGATTCTATCTTACTAATTCTCCACTTTTGCCATTCTACTGTAAGCTGCATAGGTACATGTGAAAAACCTTGCCTTGCTCTTAACATTGCTGTTTTGTTTGCTGCAAGGTATTTGTGGGAATAACAGAAACAATATAAAAGAGTCATGGGCATCAATGCACAGATCAGTTTCATTCTGCTACTACTTGTCTGATGCTCATTTCGTTTTATTCTTCGCTACTGCTGCTTATCTAGTTATCCCTCCTTACTGCTTTTAGCTGTACGCAAACATCTTTTACACCACCTAGATTACCTTCTTCTCAGAGAGACGAGTGGCTCTTACCTTCAGGAGAGTAGGTCCACAAGATTTTGGGTTCATCCTACACCCAGGACTTTATAACCATTTTTCCTCCTCTTGTGCTGACAGTGCTAGCACGAAGCCTGACACCACAAGGCACCAGAAGAGCAACCATAGTGCACCTGTACAGCAGCCCACCATGGAGATTTTCCCCAGCTATTCCCCAAACTGCAGGAACTGACACATAGCTGTACATGAAAAGCAACATGTAGGAGAGAATTACAAGTTCTTTTATAAGGTACTAGCCTTTTTTCTCTCTCCAGCCCCCCCCCCCCCCCATTTAAAAAGTAAAGATGCTTCTCTTTTTAGTATTATCTAGCATTGAATAACCTATACTATTGTTTTTTACAAAACTCTTTGCTTAAGTCTCCACTGCATTATATCCATGTGTGCATGCACACACACAAACATACTACTAAGTTTTTATTGAGATACGTGCTAGCTAAAATCATTACAACTGCCACTGCTTTGAGAGCTTCAGTTCTCTTTCCTTTCCTTGTCTTCTCATTTGCTTCCAGGCACCCTGTAACAAATGTCTCCAGATTCCATCTATTCCTCTGCTATTATGCAAATGTTTTACCTGTACACAAATTTGTCTTGTCCTCTGCTTTGTGGTACAACACCCCCACACACACACACGTTTTGTTTAGGAAATGCCCCAAAGTTCACCTTATGCTTATGTTGGCAATTGGTTCCTTGGAAAGGTCTGTCTCTGCAACAGTAAAAAAACCTTTCTAGCAACAGCATTGAAAAATTAAGAGACAACAAGCCAGAACAAAGGGCTTGGAATCTGAAAGAAATTCCAAACCCAGAACTCCATTAAACAGTAAAACTCAAGCGAGCCCAAAGTAATGATGGAGCACAAAAAGTGAACCGGAAAAAATATATAGACACTGGAAAACAACCATAATCCCCATAATTTTCCAATGGTCCTAATTATTATAATATGCACCTCCACAGTATTATTTCACTAATGCATTATCACGTACAGCAGTTTTTTCTTGTTTATTTTGGAACACAGCTGTTGTGTTAACTGAGCCCAACAGATAATGTGATCATTGCTGCTTCTTAGACCCTAGCTACAGAACACAGTAGGGAAATGAAAGCTGGGATGGTATAATTTTTTCTTTTTTATCCCTGCAAAGTGATTGCTATAAGCTGCAA
Source organism: Buteo buteo (assembly GCF_964188355.1). NCBI lineage: Eukaryota > Metazoa > Chordata > Aves > Accipitriformes > Accipitridae > Buteo > Buteo buteo. Next base: position 4,083,770 of record NC_134182.1, on the reverse strand, counting down.
AAACATAGGTCTTCCCTTTACAGCAGGACCCTCCCATAGGAGAGAAGTGCAGAGTTTTCACCTTTTGTAAGGAACCGTGAAACTGAGGACAAAGGAACATGAATTTTCATGCTAAAATCTTAAGTTCCTTCTGCACAGCTTTGTAGTTCTTGATATTTTGTTAATGACATAGCAAGGTGTACATCTTCAAGTCAGTAAAATCTAACTCTGACCAAGAAAGTTCACTCAAAAATGCAGAATGCATCTGTATTTTCTTGATCTGGGCCATTCAAGACCTTTGGAAGGCAGAAGGGACCAGCACCTCATTCTGTTGCCCCCCCTTTCCAGCACTTCATACCTGATAAACAGGACTGGAAATACACTGCCAGAGATCTGTGTTCCCTCACCTGCAGTCATGGAGCAGTCACCTGGGCTGCTGTTGTTCCTGCAACAGCAATCAAATCTGCCGAGAGCAGCTGCCTCCAGACTACAGCACATTTCTGCTCCCCATAAAGCAAATCTGTGCCACTGATACTTGGAGGGATGGACTCTTAGGATACGCCGATACCCAAGCAACCAAGAGATTACACCCTTCAGGACTTCACTTCTGCCCAGGTAACCTGGCACACCTTACATCTTCCCACTGAGGGATCTTCTTTCAGTATTACTTAGGAATACAATCACAAGACAGGTCAGACGATGCCAGTAGGCAGTCACTTGCAGACGTCCCAACACACAAGTGAGCACAGAGTGAGTGATGGGAAGAAACAATAATCAAGACAGCTGACCTCAGACATACTGGGGAAGGCATCCGAAATATGAGCAAAGCTCTTTTAGAGATGACAGGTTGGGGTGACAGTCTGGATTGTAGCTTCTTATCCATAAGGCAGAAACAGAGAACAAGATATGAAAGGGTAGCGAAACAAGGCCAAGAAAACAGAGCTTAGACATGAGGAAGACACGAGGAGGGAAGCCACAGTACTCAAGAGAACTGCAAAGGAAAATGGATGGTGAAAGGGACAGAAAAGCAGAAAGTTCAAATCTAGATGGGCCTTGTCCAACTGTGTAGGGTTTTGCTACCTTCTGCCTCCTGCAGTAAGTCTGCAGTTGCACTCAAAGTATTCTGCAGCCAAAATACAAACCAATCCATAACGGATTTCCCTAAAGGCTTTAATGGCAGCACGCTATCCCTAGTGAGTAGGGCTGAACATTCAGAATCAACCTCATTTTGATGCCTTTCTTCAAACAATGACTGATGGGATTTTACTATTTGTGCTCTATCGGTATTTTCCTGGGCCAAGGGCGGAGCATATCACCTGTAATATCCTTACTGAATTAACACTTGCAATTACAGACAATAATAGTGATAATCATCATCATCATCTTAATCTTGAAGCCATTTGTCTATATAATTAGCCTCAATCTTTAACTTCTTTCAGTCACTGTTGGCAATAATGGCTGAACCCAAAGCACAGAGGGGGCAGGAATCACTCCATCAAGTTCTTTATGCTTTGGCTCCAGTACAAGCTACGGGAAATGCTATTAATAAATATCTTAACCTGTAGACAGTTGTCATGCAGAAGAACTGGTTATGCTGCTGAAACTGCACAGGTGACAATATATAGGAAGAAAGAATAGGTTATAACTGTTGCAAATGTTTGTGAAAAAAATGATGTGCTTTCAACGAGTATGAATACCTCAATCTATAGCCTGAGTTTTTGCAAGATCATTCACTGTTGGTTTTACAAACAGAAAACAATTGTTATGGGGTAGGAATCAGACAGAACATAGCATAGGACATATTAAAAGGCTGAAAATAGCTTTGCACTTAGATATTTTCCATGGATGATAAAGAGGGGTAATATAATGTGACTGACATGCCTGTGACCTTCTAAAGGCTTGTAAGTAGCTTTTAAGGCCAAGGGAACATTCTTCTCTGTGCGGTATCATAGAAATAACTTTATTTTGTTAACTAGCTGTCCATTCATGAGAATTAAAAGAAAGAAAAACTAGGTAGATTGGGGGGGAGCGGAATTCAGCGATTTAACTGCTAGATCTCATTGAAACTTTTGCACACATGATCTATCACTGCTTTGTATACAACATAGATTTTTTTTTTTTTAAATGGGTCAAACTGGTCAGAAAAAAAGGGAAAGATTACACAAGATAATGTATATTGCCCGAATACCTCAGATTCTGGTTGGAGCTTTAAATTTTGATTTTTTTTTTTCCCTCCCTTATAGAGGATTCAATTAAAATTAAGGTGCTTAACACGATAATGAGATAGAGTGGTAGCAAGGGAGAAGAGGGCATATGTTCATTTATTTATAACAATATTGCGAAGTGTTCAACATATTTAAATCAGTGAGACACACATTCACCATATAATTTAATTAGCACTTATGGTAGATACCATAAATGTTTCTAATGCACATTTTCTATTACATGCAATTATAAATAGTGTGCTTATTTATAACAGCCAGCTGACCAGAAGATGGCCCCATAGTGAATACAATGCAACTTAAAATTCACTCAAGGGAATAGGCTGATGTCAAAAAGTGCAAGCTCTATTTATCAATCCTGAAAAGTACATTAGATAGGTCTCTCTGAAGGGGTAAAGTATTTGTCATTGTAGCGCTCCAAATTATTTTAAAATTTATTATGAAATAGATTGAGCAGGTACACAGATAATCACCAATCTACCTGATTTCCTTAAACTTTAAAACCAGAATAACTAACACTAGTGAAAAGACAATCTTATTCCCATGTTGTGTTGTTCAAAATTTGGTTTTCCTCAGGAAAAAAAAAATTAGGTTTAGGGGCTGACCCAATGACCACTGATGAAACCCATGAAAAAAAAAATCCTGATAACTCCACTGGATTTTGCTTCATGCTCTCCTCTGGGGCGTCCTCAGGACAGCAGAGTCACAAACCTGTGCCTTCATTTCCACTACAGTTGACTGGAAAGAATCAAAAACCATTTCACAGCTTTTATGAATGCGGTTCTTCCTTTACAACTACTATCTTGGGAAACAGACTGTACATCTGCTATCACCAGTGAAAATAAATAGATGCTCTTTCCTAGCTGGAATGGCACATGCCACTGTTCTTCAAGCTTTGTGCATGGGCTTGCTTGTATGTCAATCATTAGCACTGCCCAGAAAGCAATAGTGCTACGTTAATGTGCTGCTATCTGGAAATATGAGACAATCTATGAAACGCAGTAGCTTTATACTTCAAGTAGGTGAAAGTGCTGACTACAACAGCAGTCTTGTTTTCAAAAAGCAGAGGACTTAAAGAAAAAATTGAGCAAACCAGTTTAATTTGACTGGAATCAATTACAGCACTCTTTACATCACAACTCCGTAAAGCCCTTTCATACTCTTTGTAATATCACTTAAAATTAAATTACCATGCAAGGATATACTGTGGCTTATTCCAAATATTAATAACGTACATCACCAGACCACATTATAGATCCGGACAGAGCAGGGAGGAGGACAGGGTTACTCTGGAGTATTTTGAAAGCAACAAGATGACTTCTTGCAATTGATGAAAGCCAATGGAAAGATGAATTTACTTCCATCATATCATTTCTGTTTTACACAGGTGTTTTGCACAGATTGAATGGGTACAAGTGTCCTTGGGAAGCCATAAGCCATGACAGGTAAGTTAGACAGTCAAGCTTGCACCAGAGACACAGACAGGCATGATAGCAATAGAGAGAATGTAGTTTCGGGAGACACTGGTGGATAGCAATATAATTTGGAATCAGTCAAGTCAGAGTAGAGGGAGATATTGTTTTGATAGTGGACCAATTTCTTATTGGTTGCTGACAGTCAATATAAGGTTCACTTTACATTAACTTGTTACTCTTAATTATATTCGAGGATGATTTTTTTAAAAAAGTTACTTTAAGATGATAATAATTATTTGTCCTTCTCACACACACATCTTGACCAAGCTACATAAGATCAGAAGATCTGAACAGCCCATTTCATCAACATTGGGAAAAGGCAAGGGAATATTTTAGCTAATTTCAGGATAAAAAGCACTAAAACCACCACAAGCTGTTTACTCCTCAATTCCATACACTCCACAGGGTAGCTGTGTACCTCCATTGAATACACTGGCCATTTGACAATTAGAAACAAAGGTTTTCTCAAAGGCTTTTATGCTAACTCCATCCCCAACTTTAAATATTGAAGCAGAGGTAATTAATATTAATAGAATGTAGAGTTTCTACAATTAGGATATACGCTAGGCATGGAATAACATACTGTTTATTCAAACAAGAAAGAACAGTGCATCAATAATTATGACCTGAACGATTAATTGTAATTCAAAAATCAGATAATGGTAAATTTGCTGTACTCACTGCTGAGCACAAGGAACACCCTGCCGTCTAGACACAAATTCTTCCTGAAGGAGGACTGTGATTCACCCCAGAGCTTTTGATCAACACATCCAAAGTGTAAACAAATGTTTCCTGAAATAGAAAATTCTTATCACTTGTCACAACATAATTGCAGCTGTTCAGATTTCAGATGACAACAGTACCTGCCTCAAAATTTCCTAAGTCCATATCCCACATTGCTGTGTTCTACAGCTGGTATGGCAGAGTCTAGCCGCTGGCACTGCAATTACCCAGAACACTCCATTGCCACCAAATAGCTCAGACCTAATTGCCACAGCTGCCCTGACACTGTCACAGCAGAGAAAACCATCATTTTTTGCTCCATGGGTCACCACAGAAGGATGACCTTAAAGAAGCAGATGAGGAGGGGCAATACCCACAGCAGACCTTCTGAGTGCAGGGTGTGGTAGGTTGGACCTAAGTAATTCTGAAAGGAAAAACCAAATTACTACTAAGTTACCTGCTCCACTCCATACTTATATGGCTTTTCTGGGTGAAAGGCTGAAGAGGAGAGTATGAGGAAATAACCATATTCTCATGCAGAAGATTACAATCATCTTGAAGGAACATAATCTGAAATCCAACATACGTATTGTGAGGAATGGAAATACTTTTGCATAGTTACTGTGGGCTTCAGCAGTCAAAAGTTTCCCATAGCCAGTTGCCACCATTCTGGATACCAGACCTTCTGCACGAATAGACCATTGCTAGAAACTTCCCAATTTATTTGGAGTGAAAAGTCAGATTACAATTCCCCTTTGAAATGAATTTTAGAAGCAGCAGCCTTAAATAGTTAGCAGGCAGAAACTCTTAATTTTTTTAAAAATGAAGAATCCTTCGTAAGGCCCCATTATGCTATGCCATATTTAGAAGATGAGGAATACGCTAGCACAAGAGGACTAAAAGAATCATATGGGTAAAATTACAGATATTCAGATTGCCAGGCTACTGGATTAAAATAATTTTGCTGTAGCTGCCTTTGAATTTGTTTTTTTCCCCCTCCCACACCCCTAACTCAAGAGAGGAAGCCTGACTTCCATATATTTAACTGATAATACTCCAAACCATTTTCCCTGATACTAAAGAAAAATCACATATCTTCAGAAGCTTGAAAGGAAGTTTTGAAGAAGGATGAAGATACAGAATAAAAAGACATTTGAAAGATGAAATTACCATTTAAAGATGTCAAAAAGTGAACGTATGTAAAGCGAGTTCCACAATTTCTTTATGAAGCAGTCAAGATCAGCTTCACATTTTCCTCCTTTGATTCTTTGAAATATGGATTTCCCCCCCCATGATACAAGTGTTAATTTTAGAGTTCATTTAAAATTCATAAACCTGAAAATGGTATTTTTGGTTTGTATACTCACACGAAGAATAAGGTATTTCTTGAGCAGTTCAGACAGTCACAGACTTTATTCACAAGATGCAGCTAATGTTTTTATTCATTCATTCACATACCAATACTTGCAGACACCACACTTATTCCACCACCTGCCACACCTATAGTCATCACTCAACTTTTGGTGGTTACGTTTTCCTCCAAATACTAGGTGGCAATGATGGTTTTGTGCCGTTTATTAGCATTTCTTGAAATATATTTGCTCTCATATATTTGTTCTTCAAATAAAGACATTTGAACGGGTTTTAAACAGAGATTAGGCTTATATATAACGAACGAGACCCAGTCAATACTAAGATCTGCAATGTGGATAAATATTCACAGCTTGACCTCACCAGACTGTTATCCTACATGTGATTACTGCAATCTCGCACCTCCTCTGAAGCACGTGAGGTTAACTACGACTAGCGATCCAGCCTGCATACCCAGTTGCAATGCAGTCAGTTTGGTCAAGGAGCCTGAAATTCAATAAATACTCCACACTACTTTGGGCAGACAGTACTCTAAACTGTGGGGTAAGGGAGCCCTATGAGACCCTCTACGGTCCTGGTCTTCTAATGAGCACTCTGGCATCATCCTGACTCCAGCCTGTAACAAGACCTTGGTGCACAACCTGTTCCTGCAGGGCATGGGTTCTTCCAGACAGAAACTAATTTGGGGACAGAAAAACTGTGAATGCAATATGCCCTGCTCTTTACCCAAATTTAACTAGCCTCAGAGTGGGCAAAGCCATAGGGCACAGCTACACTTGGATGTGGATTTGAAGTGATGAGCTTATTGCCAAAAGAGCTGCAACACCGGGCAGGAGTTTCAAAAGCTCTAGGTTAGAAAAACAGATCCTGCTGAAATTTTCTTCAGGAATTTCGTATAGATATTAAAAAACCAAACCACCAAATAAACAAAAACCTTTGAATCTGCTTCCTCTGTGACCTATTCAGCAAACAAGCCCTGATCACAGCCTGTCCTTGGGCATCCAAGACCTCTCTTGATACCTGCCTCATTTTCAAGTACTAGGAGAGTCAAGTTTTACCCAGATAAGTCCGTACAGAAATACAATCTCTCACCACCACGCTCTCCAGCCTTACAAGATGGGTAGATGTATGGACAAGTCAGGAGTAGGCCTTGTGTAAACTGTCTTGGTTTGCCAAATCTTCCCTCCTCAAGAGTCAGCTGAATCAGGTCAGTATGGCATTCAGGGGGCTGCTGCAACTCTCACCTTGCTGACTCCACAAGCAGCCTCGAAGACCTCTGGACTAGTATCCATTTCTTCCCATTATACTCACCCTGGTCTTTGACATGTGCCTGGTAATGGTGAAAATATGTAACACCAACAGATGACTAGCTGAAGACGACAGACAGGCCTTCAGCATCAAAAGCAGCTCCACCCCCAGAGACAAAAACCTACTTCATTCCTGCCTCATTTACAGAGGGCGAAGGACTTCCCTTCCTTCGTCCCCACAACCCCTTTATGAAATTACAACTCAGTAGTATTTTCTTCCACAAAAGCAATGGAGAGTTTCCCTGCGAGACATCAGCATAGCTTTCTTTAAGACCTTCACTTTTCAAAGTAATGCTTATGCAAGCATTCACTAAAACTACAGAAATCAGAATGGAGTTACTGATAAAGTTTCAAAAGAGGTCACTCAACCATACCTAAGTAACTTTTTTAATTAAGTATTGAACAGTGGGTAGATTACAAGAAGATGGCAGAGCAGATAGAGGATAGCATTAGAGACGCAAAGAGAAACTTTGAAAATAGAAGTTGAAAGCCATGCTAAATACAACACTTTTTTCAATACTATGAATTAAGAGATCAGGGAAGGGGAAAATGAGAACATTACAGGCCAGAATGATAAACTGAATCACTTAGGATGGCAAAACGCCTGAACTATTACATTATTGCATTCTCAATACATTTGCAAAAAGGGAATGATAAAAGTTGGTCTTTGACCTAGCAGCAGATGTATAGTTACATAAGGCTACAAATAGCAAGATGGGAGTTTATTGTGAAAAACTCACAATTAAATGCGTGCCAGAAACCTAACATGTGCTACCTACCTCTGATCAGAGGCAGCAATAAAGTTCTTGTGTTTTGTGCATTATTACTCTTTATTAGGCCGTATTTCTGTTAGGCTCTGATGTAAGGAGACACATACATTGTGCTATGTCAGGTCATGTCAACTCCCATCAAGTCATATGATGTAATACGGCCTGATGTAACCTGACATGGTGCATATTAGTGCCAATGGAAAAAGCCTAAATGCCAAGCCATTTTCAATAAATACACTCCATGTGCTGGTGCACAGCAAGACCCAGATGGGGCTTTATCCTGCCGCTCTGCAAAAATACGAGTCACGGAAAGCTGTGGAGTTTCAGAGAGACGGAAAAAAATTTTCATAAAATACATTCTGCAGAAGCAGACATCTATTGGCATTCATGTCCAGAGCTATTAAGCATGATGTAGAGACCCTATGAATCAAGAAAACTTAATTATCTTGGATGAATTTGTTTCCAACACCATTAAAATAATCCCATACAGCTCTGCAATAAGTGTGGCAATGGAAACAGCCAATCAGCTGTGTTTAAGATCAAGATGAACTTTCTCTTCTCCCCCATCCCTGTTTCTGTTACTCATTGCTGTTCCTCCATTAGCACCGAGGGTTGGCTTGGGTACATCCTAGTGACAATCCACAGAGCTATAGACTGTGTTTGAATATGACCTTTCAACTTCATCTACCCTTGTGCAGCCTACCCAAAATCTAGCCTGAGGAACTGAAGAGATTCAGTCTCTTTCTGCATTTACATCTCTGAAAGGTGCCTTCTTATTTTTATAGGACAGCATCAGGTTCAGATGGAAAGAAGAATACCAAGAAGTGAAAAGTATGTCGAGGAGGAAGATAGCTCAACAACATATTAACCTGAAAAACATCTGGGTTCACTGGCCCCATCAGTGCATGTACAGGCAAATTGTAGTAACATTGATGTTCTTTCCATTGTACAAAAAACTCCACATGCACTGGAATTGTTAATTCTTGGAAAATGCTTCCCTCATTCGAACGGCTTGATAAAGGGCTTGACTATGTCCCGTTGCTTTCAGTTGTGTCCTTGGTGTCTTGTGGAGACATAGAGCTGTACAGGGACAGGTGAGAAGCGCTCCTTTGTGCCTGTCTTCGTCTCAACCACTGCCTCCTTTGGGAAACAGCGTGGCAATTAGGAACCCGACAGACAGCACATTTGTAACAGCAAAGGTAATTCTCTGAAGGGCAGTACAGGCCCTCTGTAATTCAAAGAGACTCACCCCACCTCGTTTTTTGCCTACCCACACAAGGCATAACCCTTATGGAGTTTGCTTACCCAGTATTTCTACACAAGAACTCTTTGCCGTTTAGGCGTTTACATTGACTTAGAGGTGCAGTGAAGAAACACAGAGATCAAAGCTCATCAAACCGATCATTTGCATAACATTGTGGGATTGGCATATGCATCACTTAGAGAATCACAGACAGGTGGAAAGCCTTGGCAGGTTCAAGACTTCAGTCCTTTCAAAGACTGTTAGCACCTTTTCAAAGAGAAAAGGATAACTAAAATACACTGCACAGAGCCTTTCTTCCCATCCATATTAAAAGATGCCCCACCGGTCTTCACCACTTGGTTATTTTTGATAGAACATTCAAAGAGGAGAATAATACTTTTGTTCTCAACTTTACCATGAACAGAATTCAACTACTTCAATAATGTTTTAAATATTTAAATATCATTGCTAAGGAAAATTTTTTTGAGGATAAGCATCTGCTCCTTACAGCAAGTTGCTCACTGCTTAAGCAAACACCTTTCCCAACCACTTTTCATTAACCAGTTGGAAAGGGCCAAAGGTGAACTTTGGCATCAACAATGATTTATTCGTGCAAAACAGTTTAAATGCAAGCAATATATTCCTGTCACCCAGACAGCTGACAAAATGTCAGTTGCCTTTATCAATTGTTTCAGTACCTGCTGTCAGCTGCCATCAATCTTTGGAATAAACACTATAAATAAAACTGCATAGGCAAATGGCTGCCAAATAAACCACAGGTTAAGCACGTTTCACCTATTATGCAATTTGGTGCCAATGGTTATTTTGATCAGAAGCCTAAATTCAAAGTGATTACAGAACTTCAGCCAGAGAGAAGGCAAGGCACATCATCATAAATACACACAGGTGCTTTTCTTAATACACCCAGCAGGAAAGCATCATTTGGCCACCTTGGTCTCACCATCCAGTGGACTGTCCACAGCAACGTGCTCCTGAAACCTGCCCTGTACCCTCGCACCGGAGCAAAACCTCACTCTTGCCTTGGGCAAAACAGAAAAGGGAGAAGTGAACGTGAGTTAGAAACACAGAGGGTGGCACAGCCAAAGAGGACAGGCAGCTCGGCTGGGTCTGCAGGACCACAAAGGTCAGATGTGACTGGGGAAGCCACCAAGCTCCAGGCACTGCCCAGCTGATGCCCTCACCCCAATTGCAGACCCCCAAAGCAGACGGCCCAGCTGCTCGGACCTCCACCTCAGACCTCCCGCCTCACCCAGGAGGTCCCACCACACTGAGAAGACCTGCTCCAAGCTCTCCTCTCCAAGCCAAGGGGGGGACACCACCCCTCAAAGGCACAGGGGCCACTTCCCACTTGCCCAGCCAGCTTCAGTTGTGCATTGGAGGGGCAAGGGAGAGGAGCTCTCCATATGTGGCTGAAGGTTAAGATGGGAATGAATGGTGGGGAGAGAAAAAAAAAAAAAAAATTTGAAAAGGCACCTTTATAAAGTTTCTTGTTTTTTAAACATCTAGGAAAGGTGATGTGAGAAGGTGAGACCATTGCGCTCAAGAACTTAAGCAATGAGATGAAGATGAGTTTATAGTGCAACGCAATACATCCAATAGAAGCATTTTATAACTATACAGTCATATACATCAGCAGCCATCAGGTGCTCATTTCCTAATTCTTTTTAGAGAAGTCTTGTCACAGAAAAAAAAAATCCACCTGTTTTCTTCCTGCCTCATCTGCCATCTTTCCACTATCATGTAGTCAGCACAAGGAGCCACAAAAAATAAATGGTGGGGTAGCAGCCCCTTTCCAAAACAAGGTGAATGTTCTAATGACTAAGGTACAGAGGTAGATTGCAAACTCGTCTGCAGAAAGCAAATACTGAGTGCAGATTGCTGCTTTTTTCCTCGTTTTAAGCCCCATGAGTATTTTGTTTCCACCTTGCAAGATAATATCTAGTTATTGGCTGAGGTGCCAATTGTCTTTTAAGTCTTTACAGATGTCATTGCGCAGCTCCCAACCTAAATAATAAAAATATCCTGCAGAGTATGACAAGGATCTATTGTTATTGAGGGGATTGATGTAGCAGTGCAGAAACCCTACGATAAAACAGTCTTAATACCCAACTTAATATTATAAGGATTACCAAACCATAGTGATTTCAGAGGCTTCCCCCCACTCTTCATCTTTTCAGGCTGTAGTTGTAACACTTTGGGAGCTGTTTAAATGTCAATAGCTCCCGATTTCAAAAAGTGGCACTGCACAATTGTCCAGCTGCAGCCGGAGGCTGCAAGAAGCAAAAGGAACAATATTTTTCCATGGGAAGAATAGCTCTCGGATGTTAGGAAGGATGAATAATACTCAGCGCTCACATCTTAACCCCAGAAGTGTTAAGTACAATATGGTCCCTGAGTGTCTCAGAAGAGAGGTCAACTAAACACTCTTGAAGGTGACTGCACCCTACGGGCAGGAGGGGGAGAGGTTGAAGGCTAGTCACTGAATAAGCTGTTATTTCTTGTGAATATGGGTGAAATCAAGACCAAGAGCGAGTGTGACAAATCAGGAAACAGTGTCCATTTAAACTGGTCTGGAAATGTTTTCCAATGTCCAGATCTGGGTGTATTGCATACTCTTTCCATATACCCGGTGGGAAAGTGGCCACCAAGTGCAGGAGATGACTGCATTCCAGTAAGTCCCTAAACAACAGGGACAGCCTGACTGCACCTTGCACTGGGAGCAGACCTGCCTTTTGGTTTGGTCACAGCCAAAGAACAGCAATTCTTGTGAGTCCTATGGCTCTGCTCAAGGATGAGATGAAGAACGTTGTGGAATCATGAAGGACACTGATAACGAAAGGGCAGTATGACAATAAAAATGTGTGGCATGGCTCCATCATACAATGGTAATTGCATTTCAAGCTAGGAGGAGGATCAGCACAGCACCAGGTTCGGTTCAGAGTTGGAGAGATGTGGAAGATAGCCCCTGCAGAGCCAGGGAGCCTTCCAGAAGCACAGATTATCCAGCAGATGTCTAAGCTCAAACATGTCCTGGAAAGGATGCAGTCCCTAGAGGGGTTACAACTGCTCTCAGGTATTACACCGCCTGGGTTCTCCGGACATAACCAATCTGGTCCTTTTGGCAGTTTCCAACCCTCCGTGAAACCCAGCATCTAGTCCAAGGACTGAAATATTCAAACACGATTCACAGAGGGAATCCACAGAGGAAAATTCCACTTCTACGGCAAGCCCACTTCCATCCTGTGCTTGGCGCAGCTGATGGGACCAAGCCAGGAGGGCTTGGAAAGGACGCGGTGCCACAGAAACACTTACCCACGAGTCCTTAGCTCACACAGGCACACTTCTGGTGCCTCTACCTGACTGTCATAGGCAGAGACATCCATTAGGCAGAACCGGCGCCGTGTTGCCCTTGCTGGAGCTCTGTTTGGCTTACTTTCACAGCAACATTTTGGCAGGATTCCTTTGGCCCATCTAAGTGCAGATTTGGAGAGGAGACCCTTACAACAGGTGTCTGATGGTCCAGGAAAAAGCCAAATTAGCTTTTCCATGGATAAGTTCGCCAATTATTATTACTAGTTCTATCTATTGCCTGTAAAAACCAGAGTGAAACCCTGGTCCCATGGAAACCAATGGCAAAACTCTTACTGATGTCACCATGGCCAAGGTTTCCCCTCTGTTTTTGCAGATGTTTTGTACTCCAAACTTGCCAAATTCATTCCCTTAGACTTTTGCAACATCACCTACATAATAGAGTGGGACTTGCCTTATTGCATTTGACAGAGATTTCCCCCAGTGTCCCGATCACGAATCATCATTTAGTATCCTAGTATCCATTTGCTAATAGCAAATGAAGTTGCCTGACACAGATTGCATATTATACCACGTTATTTACGTCAGGTCAAAATTTGCTGGGGGAATTGCTAATTGGAAGCACAGCCACTGTTTGTTTTTTCCTCTAGGCAGACTGGCAGGCAACATAGAATTGAAGAGGGGAACCATCCCACCTATCCATATCTGGTATAACCCTTCTTACTTTTAAAAAACTTCTCCTGCTTGCTGGCTTCTTGCGTTCCCTGCTACAGTACCTTGCCATCATACAGTCCCAAAGCAACTTGTTTCTGTGTTTTGGGAGCACGGAATGATGAAAGCATTTGGCAACAAGGGTGCCGTAGCCTCTCGTGAGTCCTACAAGAAAGGCAATCGGCCAAGTCCAGAGCTCCAAGCCAGAGAGGAACCCAGGTGTTAAGCACATCTGGCACTTGCAGCTGCCAGAACAGCAGGAGGGAGAACAGGGGCTTCCAGATGTGCACTCAAAGCCAATAGTAATTATTTCCTTAAGTGTGTAAAAACAGACTTCTCCCTTTCGAAAAGGATCACGGTTCAGATACCATCAAGCTGGGTGTGCAATCTGTCTCTTGTCCAAAGATCGACGGGTGTACCACATTAGCACTTCCTTTCCATGACTGTATGAATTACCAGTGAGAGCTGGGAATACCCCAGAAAGTAAAATGGAGCTTCTGATACCAAACGTTATTCAAACCTCATGCTCAACCTCCATCAGGACCATGAAAATGAACTCTTTCCAGTTACATACAATGTGTTTATATGTGGAATGCCACAGAGAATTAAAATAGTTTATCTATGCGTGCTGCCTGGAAGGTATATAATTCCTTCACCTGCTTTTAACAGAAGGGGATAACTAAAACTTTTGCGTTGACAAATATTTTTATGATTGGAGTTTTCATTATTAAAAGCAAAGTGGTTAAGAAATAATATTTGCAATTTTTTTTTGGCCATAATACAGTCTCTCTCCCCATGCTGGTAATTGAATTCCATAAAATTAAGGACTTAATCCAATAACTAAACAAATCCTTGTATATTTAACAGACAAGCTATATTCTTCACTTATTAAATGTACAATTAAAAAATATATAAAATTTTAATTCTTATTACATTTAATTGGTAAGGTCAATGCCAATTATAGTATAGGAGCATTTTCACTCCAATTTAAAGTTTTATCTCCTACATTAGTTTTCATTAAGGTGTTAAATGAAAAGAAATAATTATTAAAGAATAAAAGAAATTGTCAGCAAACCAAGCAGGCAGTGTCTGTTAGTATTGTTAAATGAGCTTCAGGGAAATTGTTCCCATGGACTCAGCTGTTGTAGCAATTATCAGGGGATGGGGAAAAAGGGGTCTGGAAAATTCCACGCAACACTTAATATATATCTGTTGGACCTAATATCTGATTTAATATGAAAGACAAAAAAATAACATTAACAACAAGACAAAACCTATTCTCACCTTCCAGACAGCATAATTGGTGATCTTAAAGGAGAGGGAAAATATGTACCTGACATGGAGAAGGTTATAAAATATGACAGCTTTAATCTGTTATTTTATTTCTTCTAGAAATGTTTCATTTACACTTGTAAATAAAAATCTTAATGGTTTTGCTCAGAGACTAGGGCCAGAGGAAAGTTAACATGAAGCAGTAGAGTCTTGGACCATGCCCGAGACAGAAACAAGGCAATAACAACTTGAAATCGTTCCAGCCAGACACGATACTACATTCCAAGATCAAGAAACTGTGTGCACATCATTAAATATGCATATTAGTTAGTTAAATGAAGGTTGGGAATAAGACCTAGAGCTAGACAGGACCTGTGGAGCCAGGGCTCAGGCAGATGTCACTGCATTGATTATACTTTGGCAATATGTCAAGCTCTATTAAAAATTAAATTAAATTAAAGAAAGCTCAACATGTTGCCCCAGTATAATCGCCACGGTGACACCTGTCCAAACGTGCATGTGCCTGAAGCCACAGTGCCCAAAGTGCTCCTGGTATGTCACTGGGGACGGGGTGTTAATTCTAATACGAATTACGCTGGCGGGCAGGTAGGGCGTATGCGACAGACTGTGTGCAGCAGGCAGAGAAGAGCATATCCGATCTGAATTTCCAGCCCTCATGGTTAACCACTTCTCTGCTCAGCTAAATACTGGGAGCTGCACTCCAGCCATAAGCAACCAGAAGCTACCTGAAAGACCTAACCTGCCTCTTCCTCCCTTCCATCCCAGAATCATCCCAATTACTGAATTCTAAGCATGGTACAGGGCAAACTTGGCCAACATCATATGATTTAAGGGCCTAAGAATGGGGGGGGCTGAAATAACATTGAGATTTAAGTTTACTCTGACTAGTTTTACTCTTACACCTTAAGTAGCAAAGGCACCTAAAGCTGACAATATTTGCCCCTCCTTATCTCAGATGTACACAGAAATGAATGTGGTACCGATGCTGCTGCACTTACCTATAATTTAATTGCATAGCACTCCTAGGAATATTGCCCTACAGCAGCAAGGAATTTCTTAAAAAGCTGCTGCTCTTTTCATTCCCTGGTTAGAGACAGTGG
The DNA here is from genome assembly GCF_964188355.1 of Buteo buteo. Classification (NCBI taxonomy): domain Eukaryota; kingdom Metazoa; phylum Chordata; class Aves; order Accipitriformes; family Accipitridae; genus Buteo; species Buteo buteo. The sequence continues at coordinate 4,068,246 of NC_134182.1, read as the reverse complement.
GAACAGCTACTGTGAAGCTGTCATGTCTCTAATGACAACCTGAAGACTTATCTGAAATGTATTGTGTTAACTGTGCATATCTTTCTGTGCAGAACAAAGCTTGCCAGCATAACTGCCCTTATTAAAAAGAATTGAATACAAAATGGAAGAGCCATTACAGCTGCCTCTGTTAGGGAATGCTGCTACAAATTAAGGAAAAAAAAAAAAACCCCAACAACAAAAAACAAACCACCAAAACCCAAATATCCCATGATCACTTTTAGACAGTAGCATGTGGGAATGCTCAGCAGACGGTAAGGCAGTACATTATGTCTAATGAAGAAGAAAAAGATAGTAAAGTGGCACAGCATTTCCAGGGGAAAACAGGAATGATAAGAAAGAGGAGGAGTCATATGGTTGAGACAGAAAAGCAGGGAAAAGTTCAGCTAGAGGAAGAAAACAAAGTGGAAGATGACGGGAACATGAGAACAGGGGAGATACAGAGATTAAGCAAAGAGAAATAATAATACTAATTATTAAAAAAAACCCCCTAAGTATGATGTTAAATATAGCTAAAACTAGTGCTTTCCAAAAAGATCATCTTCAGGCAAATATTTTTTGAAATTGTCATAGAGTATTGGGAAGTTGGACATAAAGGTCTTCAAGACCATGCTACGGCTCCCATTAATAACACCACCACAGTTTTGCAATGAGTGTCATCTCATGGTATCCTTACCGTCTCCAAATTCTTGGTGCGGACACAATGAAGTAGACTTTGACGACATGCTAGAGTGCAGCATTGCCCCGTGTAAGGTTTTTGGCAGGGTCTGTCTGCCCCTCTCTGGGCTCTGCATTGGTTTTGGATTCAGAGCTTCTCTCTGAGCACAAAGCACTGGAAATGAGCTAAGACTACTGGAAGAAGGAGGGTCATCTCATCTTATGACTGCTGTCAGTGTGGGCAGATAAAGTAATTTACGGATGGGATATACCCCAGACCTTGTGCAATTTTTCCTTACTGGAAGATCTCAAACATATGATATTACTTGGAAGAAGTGCAACACAGGGAGCAGAAGAGGACTCCAACATGAGACAAACCAGGAAAGTTTAAATAAGCCAAATGTGGCATTCGTTTGGAATGAAAGTTACTGACACAGAGGACCTAATCAAAGCTTTGACTTATTTACGTCATGTGCTTGCAACTTTTTGCAATATTTAGGACTTGGGTTGACCCTCTCCTTAAAGTCAATTCCATTTCACCAAAGCCCGACTGGCTGCAGTTTTGTCAATGAGAGAGGACATGCCATATCAGCCTGACAGCCAGGTCACATCCTACAAACACCCCCTGATGATCTCCCTCTTTGTGCAGAGCAGCAGGTGCTGATGTGGCAGGACAGCAAAATTTGCACTACTGCTGCATAAGCTGTATTTGGCCAGACAAAAACTTTTGGTCTTTGAGGCTACCAACTTGACATCTTCATAGGTATTAAATTCCATGAAAAACAGAAATAAAAGTACTTTTAATGTCCTCCCTTCTCTCCAGACTGTATCAATGGAAAGATAACATTGTTTTGGTATCATGGGTCTCTATGAACTGCTTAAGCCAGGGATTTCCTCTCCTGGCTTTTGATTTTTGAAGCATGGACACACAAACTCTACAAACTGTGTGGGTTTTTGCCAAAAGAATTTAAGAACTACTACCAATTATTGCTTATCCAATTACTCAAATATTTATCATGACAACTTCTCCCTGGTCCATGCCAGGACTTTTGTGCACAGAAATAGGAACAGTAGTGTCCCTTCTAAGTTTTAGCTCTGAATTTTTTTTTTTTAAAAAGACTTCAGGTTTGGAACATGACAATTTCGCTATAGAGGCTGCATTTGAATATTGCCTAATGCTACCTACAGTGTCAGCAGGTAAAAATAAGGCCTGCTATTCGTATTTCACCTACCCTACAAACAGGTTATGACCTATTCAATATCAAAAACAGGGTAAAGTGAATTGTACACACAAACACGGCTGAATCTACAGTAGTTGTATCTAACCTTGTATATTAGAGAACACTCACTGAGTAAATTAGCATGAATAAACACAACTTGCCTTTTTGCAAAGCCAACATGCAGTTTGTGCAAGTTTTACAGCCACAATCCCACAGGATGAGCATGGTATCTGTTGGGAAATTATACTTTTGTCTACCTGTGTAGTATCTCTTATGACACAGCCTTTTGAATAGTGCACTATCACGGGTACGTTGCTACAGTACTGCTTTTATAACTGTTACACAAATATATAAACAGTGCAAATGGTCCAGAGTTTTTTGAGAAATCCCTCAAATTACTTCACTAGATATTCTCACTTTTCCCCTTTTGTGTGTGATTGTGTTCATCCCATAACAGGCACATGTAAGACAAGGAATTATAAATTGATAACCAGAGCATCACAAAGCCAAGAGGTCTCCAAATTTACTGAGGTCAAGTCTTTATTACCCTCTGTATGAGGTTACGTTTAAGCTAACAAGCCATGTTGAAATAATTCTTCCTTCCAGGAAGCAAACCTAAAGGGACTGAGCTGTACACTCCAGACTGTGGAGAAACATTCATCTTTGAAAACAGTCAAGATAACTTTTAGGGCTTTCGGTTGCATTTTCCCCTTCGTTGAGTTACTTTTCCCCCAGGATCTAGTGGTGCCTTAACTGAAAAGTTGGAAAGCAAATGAACAGAAGGCAGCTTATGTTTATTGGGCTAATAAACTCCTAGCAGGTAGGGAGCAGGTGCAAGTACTCCCTCTTTGCTTTCTTGCTCTATAAGAAGGCTTGCTCAAAGCTGCCTCCTCTACCCCAAGTGAGAGCTCACTCTGTTTCATCATTAGCAAGAGAACTATTAGTCCACCACTAACTAATCCTATACTCAACACAAGACCTAAAATTTACTAAAAACAATGCCTCATCTGTATAACTTAAATAGGGACAGGGAGGATAAAGTGCTGCTATACACCAAATGATTCATTCTGCTCTGCATCTTTAAAACTGCAAAGTGCTTCACAGCAATCCGGCTCTCAGAACAGTTCACTTACTGTGCTGGTATTAAAAGTTAAAATATGGAGGGTGCAGATGACAATGCATAAGAAAACAAAATCTATAACTGGATGCCAATCTCAAATCTTTGTCTGGCAAAATGATTTTAAATGGTAGAGGACTGAAAAGGTACCATATAAAATATGCCAGTAGGCATTTTACTACTTGAACCTTAATGGGGTTTCTTTTTTGCATTTATGCAAGTTCTTCAAAGATTTATTCTCTCAATTACCAATCAAAAGAACTCATAAAGGTAAAGTCGGTGGACCATGAAGGATTAGAGCTGGCTGCTAAGAAAGATGCACACTGGGCAGGCCCTGTGCATTAAACAACCCCGTTTGACACCCACCCTTGACCCAAATGATGGCTGACAAAGTTGTTTATCATGAACTATTTTGATCTAAAAAGAAAAAGAAATAACAACCCTCCCACATACACCCCACTGCCCCCCCCCCCAAAACTCCATATAGTCCAGATTTTAGTTAAGGCTTAGCCTGTAAAGCCTGATTCTTAAATCCTGTGTATGGGAACCCAGGAATTCAAGCCAATGAAAACTGAAAGCTAAAGGCTGACTAGATTTTTCTTCCCCATTTTGATTTTTTAGTAAAAAAAAAAAAACCCAAAGATTAGTAATGTTGTAGTAGCTTCTGCATTAATTTAGTCTGAGACTTACTTAAATATGTATTCAAACAGTGCTTAATATACATATTTAATTTGGGGAAATTTTGTATGTTTTCTATTAAGGAGTCCTTATTTTCTTTCTTGGGTTTCAACAAAGCAATTAAGGATGTTAGATTCAAGCATAAGAGTACCTCGTTTACTTAAAGGCTAAGTGGCAAGACTGCTTTATGGGCTACACAACTTGCGTGCCTTAATTTAAACATATTTAATTGGATTGGGGCTTGCTCAGGGAAGTAGTCTATACATGGAGTTATTTTTCTTTTCCTAATGCAAGTCTGCCATTTTCCATGGAAGATGAATTCTTGAAGAATACTCAGAGTCACAGAACGGTTGAGAAATTTCCACCTCTGGAAATCATCTGCTCTACCCTGCTGCCTGGAGCAGGGCCAGCTAAAGCTCAGGGCTGTCAGGTTTTGACCATCTCTCTCCAAGGATGGAGACTCCACAGCCTCTCTAGGCAACATGCTCCAGTGTTTCTTATAGACTGTTTGCTCTTCCAGGGAATGAATACATAATCTAACAAGAACATATCAAAAGCTGGTTGACCGTTACTTGTTTAACTATTATTGTTAACGGTCGTCTAGGAGCTTTGTGGATACTGATCAGTTGATTATAGTTTGTTACGAATTTCTATATAAAAATTGCAAGCATACGTAAAAGATTGTCCAGTAATAAATACTATGCATGCTTCTTCCTTCCTGGAATTGCTGCTAATTACGTGTAAAGAGCTCTAAGTACTGTATCCAGTAGAAAATTCAAGGTGAACCAACTGAGCAGAATATTTTCACAGCAGGCAGGAATTTAGCGAGGATACAAATGTTCAAACTCACTCACTTTTGGAAATGCCTGGAAATGAATAAATCCTCAGTACATCACCTTCTTGTCTCATAAAACACACAATACCTCCACAAGCCAAAAAAAAAAAGAAAATGCTCTGGCACTATACAGTGTTTTGAATCCAACAGAAAGTACTACCCCCTTGGTTACAAAATTATTTTCTGTGGACATGTCCACAGTGCCAGAGGCAGCACAGCACAGGCTCTTGCGCTAGCAGCGTCTTTGCTAGCTATCAGCACAACTATCCTGCTTTTTGACCAGAGCTAGCACCTCGGTGTGACATTGCGCTGTGCCATCGGGCTGGCTCATCAGAGGAAAGCTCTGGCTTGAGAGAGTCACCATGATGCTTTGTTGGGCAGCGGAGACATGCTCGTTGACACTGGCATTCCCCCACAGGCCAACTAATCCCATAAACCCTCTTGCCTCCTTTCCTGAAAAGTCTGCCTTTGAATTAATCTGTTGGCTTTCTGAAGACGTTGCTCTTGGCTTGTTGCAAGAGGGTGATAATTAGAGGAATTTTCAGGTCCCTCTTTGCAGTTCTGCCTGTACGATCCTGCCCGGATCCGCAGAACCTTGGGTCCTCATTGCTGTGCCAGGCACAGAGCTGTGATGAATGCGATTCCAACCTCATTTCATACAACCTTCCAACGGGCGGCAATGCAAACTTTCCCTGGAGATTTTAGTCCTAAATCAAGAGGCAGTGTGGTCTGGTAAATGTAGCACTGGACAGGTACTCGGGAGACTTGGTTGTCACTTCATTTCTCTATACCTAGCTCCCTTACCTTATTTATTCAGTTCATAAAGTCATCAGGTCACTCCTAACTATGTACTATGCATATCAGCTTTACATACATAAAATAGACTTAGTATTACTTTAATAAAAACAATATTTATCATTAAGATAGTAAAAGATGCTGAACTACATAACGTTAGGAGATAACAAATATCTGAAAAAATCCACAATTTTATCATAAAGTCCATTCACAGAAATTTTTCTGTTGGTAACTGGTGTTATAATATCCTCCCAGTCTAATGATGGGCTTTGTTATGTTGAAAGCATCCACTCCATATTTATGTCCCTTTTTCCCCCAAGAAGATCTTTAAAGGTCTATTTTGTCAAATTGTGCTAGAGAAGAGCAGTGCTTTAACTATTTCATCACATTAAGTAGGATTCTAAAGTAATATAATTTTTTAAGATAATGGAGGCTTTTTTCTCTTCCTGGAAAAGAATAGAAAGAAACTAGCATAATTTTTTTTTCCACTATTTTTTTGGCCGGCATTTTCCCCCTCTTTTATTATTTGGAGCATTGTTACTGATGATATGGCAGGCAACATATTGCTGTATTAACAAGGTCACTCAGTCACAAAATCCCATTAGTGGTGAAAATGACAGAACTGAGTTGTGTAGTGACAAATAAGGCAAGTTCTCACCTTGTGTATAGAAGGTCTCAGGTTCAAATTTACACAATGTGGAAGCGGAAGAAAATGTATCCGCAACTCACATCCACTCTGCACAACTAACACAGAGACGTCCTCAGCTTGCTTGCTTAGACAAGGAAAATTCAATGAAGACAGTGGCTTCTTTTGAGCTATACCTCTAAAAACCCTATATGTAACCATAAATGCTACAGAATATTTAGCAAGCCAACCCTCTTTCAATGTTTGTGTGTGATACCAGTAGAGTCACAGATTTTATAGCAGAGAGCGCAGCAAGCAAGAGATCCATAACTCAATTAAAGCAGGGATTATACAAAAGCTTTGCTATCTAATGGAAAGACTAGATAGCAACTTCTTCGGCACAGCCCCGAGCAGAGGTCTAATCTGCACTGCCAGCAAACCTCTCCAAATTACAATTCCTTCCATATTTCTTGCACGTAGCGATACGGCTCTGGCATTTACCGGCGGCACAGGGCAGCGTCCTCCCACGCCGGCTCTCCTGGGCAGCCCAGGGAGGAGGGACGGGACCCCCACCAAACCCCACCGCTGAGCAAGTGCCCCAAGGGACCAGTGTCACCCAACACCCCCGGCCCTGGGGGAGCTGGATGGGTAGCATGGAGCGAGCAGCTTCACCCAGATGCAGGTTTGTAATCAAACAACACGAAACAAATAGCAGGCACTGCAAAGAATAGTCAAACCGGTAATAATTCAACAGGGAAACACAAGACAGATGAAACCCTCCTGCAGCCCTGCGCTTTTTTGCAAAATTCGCAAGTTCCGCAGACTGAGGAACTCACGACAAAAGTCTGACAGAGTCTTGATTAGAACCAGATGAAAGAGGCAAGCTGTCTTTCCTCTAATTTCTTGTCTTATCTCTATTCCCTACAAATTTTCAAGGAATTCCTCAGCAACAGACACGCAACTGGGTGTTCAGAAAGCTTTTCCTGCTTTTAAATAATTATCCTGTTTTTGTCTTTGTTGAAAAATGTAAGAATTCTTGTTAGAAAAATGTTATATTAATACTTTAGTTTTTTTTAAAAAAAGATGTTCCTGAGAAAAATATTCTAATTATAGCTGTCACTCAGCTAAACATTAATATTTACTGGGGTAAAAAAAAAAAAAATATATATATATATAAGTTAATGTAAAACATGATCCCCAGCTTGGAAAGCACTTTGTAACCCTCAACTCCTATGGACTCCATCTGAAATCTGTCTCAGAGACATAGTCCAGCAAGTCCAGAGGGAACCTCACAACTGAAGAAATGTACCTACTTCTAGGGTTCTCATCATTCCTATGTCCACAAAGAGATGAGACTATCTGGTCCAAGACATTTAATGAAATTAAGCTGAATATGGTCCCGTGAGCTCTCTATTTAGCACGGAAAGAAACCACGTCCAACGGACATTAAGAGATGCGCACCAAAACCTTTCTGTTACCTTTAGGTTCAGTCGGAACTTTAAACGTTCAGCACTTGTTTTTTCTTTCATAAATTATGTTGATTACATGGTTTATTCAGAAGCAGCCCACTGTGAAATCAGAGAGCTCTCTACTTGCCAGAATCACTAGCTGCTGCAGGCAGAGCCATGGACAGAAGGATGCTCATCAGACACGCTGGACAGTGACGTGGGTGCAGGCATACATGAGGTCACGTACTCAGCCTGACATCAAGGCACGAGCCCGCTGAACACCCTCTCCCCAAAAGGCATCGAGATGAACACTGCGATCTTAACCAGCTACAGTGAAAGCTGCAGAGACCTGCGTGTTCCCACTTCTGCTCACAGGAGTGGCCAGAATTAGGTGAGAGGAGGAAAGCTGATGTTTGAGGAGGGGCTGGGAATAGAATATAAAACCTCTGGCTCCCCTGAACCTTGTAGTCCCACCCGTTGTCACTTGGCGTGACTGAAGATTCATTACTAAGGCTGGTGTTTGCACAGTCTGGACGTGGTTGCAGATACTGTACAAAACCTAGCGAGCCACAGAAAATTCTTTACCTTTCTTAACGCTCTGCTGAAGCTTTTAAGCACCATTATCCATCCCACGCGCAGACTTTGTAGGCACGGCTGGCCTTTCACTGAGAAAGGAAATATTTCCATCTCAAAGACATTTGCTGCTTATGAACTGTCCCAAAGACTTAAGATATTTAAGGCACACTCTCATTTCAAAGAAATTTACATAGAAATGTTAACACCCTTGTAAATGAATCAGGCATTATGCATCATCTGTAATGAAAGCAGTTCAGAGAGTCTTACTGAGCACCTACGCAGCCCAAGGAGGGGTTGATTTTCATTAGGTACCTACTTAATGCTTAGGAAAATGCGATCATGAACATGACTTGGCTTTCCAGGCACTGCCCGTTCTTAAATTATTTACATTGAAAAAATATTTCAAGTTTAAAGTAGATTTAACGCAGTAGAGATCGAGATTTTAAAGAACAAGAATGAAGCCCTAATTCTTGTAATATAAGCATGAGTTTTGCCCTTTGCAATTCCACTGCGCAGAAAAACTAAAAACACCTCCCCCCCTGCCCCCAAATAGCTTGGTAACTTTCTAAAAGCTTTTTGCCTCAGAGGTACTTGGGTACATAATTCCTACAGACGGCAACAGGGGATAGCTGGGCAACTCGCTTCTGAATAGTGGAGTGGGAGAGGTACTGTGCTGATGGTGAGGTTCCCAAAGAGAAGGTCAGACTGCACGTGGAAGTCTTCATATCAGACGCTTCCTAGGGTAGAGGCCATTTTTTGTTGTATGCTTGCTACGGTCTCTGGTAATTTATAGGTACCTGTCTCGTATTGCACGCAAAGAGTGATTTTCTCTGGGTTCTGGGAGACACCAGGATCCCCCAACAAATGCAACACCAGCTCCGAGTGGAGACTCAGGACCAGCAGGTACTTGGAGAAAAGTCCGTTCCCAGGACACAGAGCAAGGGGGTTTGCTGAGGGCAGCAGTCTCCTATCAGATACCTAACGCCCTCGAGAAAGGCAGCTTGGGACTCCAATGGGAGCCAAAGCAGCTCATCACCTTGTGAAAAATCAAACCACCTGATTTGATCTGACTGCTCAGAGCAGAGGTCACAGCTTCCTGCTGCTTCCCTTTTGGCTGGGGACACATCAGCGATGCACATAACAGAATAAATGTACTGGTAATGGGACTTTGGCAAGTCACTCACAGGGGCAGATTTCCACCTTCCTAAGCAAAATCTGCAGAAGGGGCAAGTGTATTTAGTTAAAGAGCATTCCACCTAATTGACACAAAGTGTAATAATTCTCCCATCTTACAATTTCAGGCTGCCAAAATTTTTGGCTGAACTCGTTAAGACATAAGTTGAATATAAAGTAGCTTTTAAAAGAAATGTCCAATTAGCTTCCTTTTCCAATTTTTATTTATCCTGAAATTAAATTTTATTGCAATTATATTTACAAAACTTGTGCTGTGGGATATCTTTCCTCCAGTCTGTCATTGCTAATGAGCAAAGGACACATAGAAAGTTCTTACAGTTCTGTTCTCTCTTATCACTCCTCAAGGTGAACTATGATTTCTTTCAAGAGCTCTGCTTGCAGAAAAGTAAGGATTTTGTGAAAGACAGAGGCAAAAATATTAATTGCTTTTTCCCACTTTACTGACAGTTCCACTAGCAGCAACTGTTATTGCAAAGGAGGAAAAAAAGCCTCCCACCGTCAACTACAAGATCACATCAGTCCTGAAGTCAGCCTAACCTTTGCTGTTCCTCCCACTTTCCTTCCCCAGCAAAGTCCTGGGAGGGTGCAGAGGCATCCTCTCCAATAGAACGATTACGGAAAAAGTCAAAGAAGATTACAATCACCAGGCAAATTAAGTGAAGCAGTAAAAGTGATTCCTATAGGAGTGGAATCTTTCAGATCCTGGAAGGGAAGGGAGAGCAATAATAGGAAACTAGAAAGGAAATTACATTTTCCCCTTTTTCTTCACAAGAGATGAACTTTCCTCAAAAATGTCTGATTTCAAGACAAAGGTTGCCCTATTAGATGCTGATTTCATGCCTTAGAAATAATGGATGAGACAAAACCATATAGTATTTGTCATCTAGAATAGAATATTGATTTTTATTTTTTTTTCCCCCTACCAGCCTGCCAAGCAAAGTCTGAGTTAAAGCAGACTGTGTGGCAACTTCAGGTCACCATAATTCTCTTTAGTTCCTCTCCTTGTCAAAAGCCATGATATCAAAGCTGCCCTTTTTTTCCCCTTAATTCTATCAAATGCACTCCCCATCTCCAAGCTTCCCTACCTCTTCATGCAAAGATGAAGAATAACTCAGTCTTGGACTCAGACATATCTATAATCACGATCTGAACTCAAAGAGCCAACGGAGATCTCTTTGCACAGCTCCACCCCTGCATTTACCTGGGAGATGGGGGGGGTGTAACCTGAATGAGAATCAGGCTCTGCAGCATAGTCGATGACAACAGCTAAAAACTGACGTGTCACATTCCACCTAACTTCTTCACACAATATAATTTTGAGGACGGCCTGAACCCTCAACAGCTCCTGCATAAGCCTGTACGTATTGAAGGCCATAGGTAACTACAGGTGTTTGCAGTCAGTGTCTCCAGGCACATACCCAGAAAAAACTCAGACTGGAAATGAGCTCAGTAGCTCAGCTTTAACTCTCAGTTTTGCAGGGCTTCAAAAAATAAGAGGTGTCCTGCCTCCATCCCCCGAGAGCCAGAACTGCCAGGCTTGCTGCGTGACTGCTCTCTTGGGCTTTGCAAAAAAAAAAAAAAAAAAAAAAAAAAAAAAAAAAAGACCTAACAGTTCTTTTGAAATACACAGCCAGCTGCAGGGAAAACACTGCCTCCATTCCAGACTGTGTCGAATGGCTAAAGTACGTCCCATGGGTACTTCAGCTCGGTCCCCTCCTCGGGTCCGAGGGGGATTTAAAACTGCCTCTCCCTCAGGGGTGCATTTTTCTCACTGTTGTGGAGTGGAAGCAGCCCTTCTCCCCCCCCCAATCACCACTTACTGATGTAAAGGTGGAACATAATTCAGGATTTGGGATGTTTTTCTGGGAGAGAACCAGAGCTAAGCATTGGGCATTCTTAGAAAGACATATGTAGATCAACAGCTAGTAGGTTTGTGGGTTTTGTTTGTTTGTTTTTTGTTTGTTTTGGTTTTTTATACATCTTATAGCCTCTAACTATATAACTTCTACCCAGATTTATGATACATTATTTCCTCATGGGTCATTTCTTTCATTACAGAGAGCAGGAGATAACCACAATGCCAACAGTTATATCACACACATGAATTTGTTAGAAAGCACCTGTCCATCATTCTCTACTCATCAGGAATTTCTGATAGGATGGTAACGAGCATGAAGAATAAGCTGTCAGTCTCAAATTTCACTATAGGCTTTACTAACAGCTTAGAACAAGCTTACAAGAGCAAGATTTTAGTCCAGAAAACCCAGAAGAGAGAAAAAACCACTCTCATCATTGGCTGCTTGTTCCTGGAAAGTATTTATGGTACAGGGGCCAGTGGTGAGTCATAGTCCCATAATGATTTCCAGTATAATCATATTATAAAGCGTCCTTCCATTATTTTTACTATTTTGTGTCCACCAGTTTTGACCAGGTTTTTCCCTCCAAACCAGAGCCCCATAATTATAGACACTGATCACACCATGCAAGCGACCATAGCGTGTTGTCATCTGGAGAACTGAAACACTGACGACTTATAGTTCTCACTGGGAAACTGGTAGCGCAGACTGACCTTGAGATTTTTCTCCATGGTCTTAGATGAAACAATGAAAATTTTCAAATCTCAGAAAGAAGGAAAAGGAGCACAAAGGTAGTGTCTATAAACAAGTTTCCTCTAAGCATTGTCAACATTGTCAACATGAAGACTGCTATCATTACTAAAGCTTTAATATTCAGAATATTGCCAGGAGTCTGTAAGAGGATGCTTCCTAAAGTGGAGGAAGGTAAAACCAAACACTGCTTTGGATTTAGTTAGTACAGAAAGGTCTGAGTGTAAACCAGAATCCAGATTTTGATAGCATGCAATAGTCATGCTTGAATCCAGTATTGGGTTTGGCCCTAGAAAAAAAATATTTTGATATTTTTAAATAACCTTTAAAACCCACAACATTTTCATAAGGTACTTTTCTCAACTCTTCTCAGCAAGTTGGATAGGAACTGGCTTTTTTTCCTCCTTCTCTTCTTGTTAACAGCAAACAGTGAGCCTTCTCAACAAGGCACTCCGTATCTTAAGCAAATGACAAATTAGTGGTAGAGCAGGGAATAAAACCCACAAGCCCCAACTCCCATGAGCCTTTTTAAAGTTGGACAAACTGCTTCCTGGACACAAAAGCTGCTTGCTTCTGCATATCGTTGTCAAAACTCTGTTGAATGACGAGATCCCAACGTTACACAAGCCTTTGACACTAAGCGGTCCCACAGAAGAACATGAAGTTGGAGTCAAACTGTCAGGCAATCCAGGCTTCAGCATCAAGATTAAGGGGTTTTATCATTAAAACGTTGAAAAGGCAAACCCATTTTGCAGCAGAAGGAATACCACGCGAGCTGGATCATTTCACAGAAGCGACCAGCTGTGAAATATTTGGAGAGCACTGGCTGCGGTATCCTTCCCAGCTAACCTGACTGAAAAGACTGGCCCATCACTCCCCTCATACCCCAGGGCTCAGATGTGCTGTAAAGCCTTGGGTCATGCAAAGTTGTTTTCTAACCCCAAACAGTAAACAAATGAAAATATATTCAAGAAAGTTTTCTTAGTGACTAGTAAAGTGTGAATAATTGGTTCTGGCTGATAGTTTGTAGCAGTTATCAGCCTTGGTCTTTTAATAAAGCCTGAACAAGTGACTTGTGTGTCTTCAGTTCTGTTGCAATCCAGAAATAGTTTAGAAAAATAGCAAGACTCTTTTTGGTTAGAGCTCCTAAGCTATATAAACACAAACATTTCTTATTCTAAATATGTAAAGTGGTTAATTTACTGCAAGCTAATCCGTTTGTTTAAAATGCTTAGTTTGTTTTCAAAACAAGAGCTTCTGGCCTAGGGAGTTATATAAAGAAGGTGTATTCTTCATAGTTTTCATATACCTTAACTACATAATTGCCAAAATGTTTCGTTCTCAATATTTAATGCTCCTGTACCCAGAAAACTATATTTAATCAGAACACGTGCAACTGAAAGTATGCACCAAGAAAAGGCAAGAGGAGGAAAAGATGCTATCTGCTTAAGAAAAAGGCAAAACAAATCAGCAGCCCCCCCACCTCAAACTGAAAACATAGGCACACATGTTTAGACAGTCATTAACATCAAAACCAGGAATTCACCCTGGGAAATACATCACCACCTCCTCCCAAAGACAGCCACACCGCTCCCCTGACTTCAGCAGGGCCAGTGTTTTATTTCCCATGACTTTCCGTGAGGAGAGGGTCAGAGCCAGCACAGAGAAGCAGATGGTTAAAATCAGCGGTTTCTGGTGTCCACCCTCTTATGATCTCCACCAACATTTCTAATCAACTGTGTTGCAATTAATTGCTGAAATATCCCATTAAATACAGACAAATCTTTTCAGATGTATCCATTTAAGAGGAAAACTTAGGAGCTGGCATAAATCCACCTCTCCTGACATGCCTTCCCTTTTTTGATTTATTTTTAATCTTGCACTTCTCCTTTTTTCCAATACCTTTCATCCCTCGTTCCATACTCCTCCCTCTCAGGGAAAACGCACGGTGACAGTATAGACTGCACGGCAGCAGGAGAAATGAAAGGTTTATTTCAAAGTTGCTCTGATCTTTTGTGTGTGTGTGGTTTTGTTAAGTACATACCGTATTTCTGAAATCCAGCTAGGAAAACCTAGAAAAGTCTTCCAATTATAATCCTTGATATTTCCCCTGAAGCTAAACCAAAGCCCCTTTGAACTAGAAAAGTGTCTTTCAAAAATGAGAAGGGCAAGACCTGAACTTTTCTACCTGTAGTCTTCTAGTCCAAGATTAGAGTTGGTTTTTTTTTCTTCCTCCTCCTCGAGGAAGAAAATACACTGATTTTTAATACAACTATTTTTAGCTAATCCAGCTTTCCTTTTTATCCTCTGTAGCCAATGCGTGCACCAGTCATTTGAGCATTATTTAAGTTATATGTCTACATCAAAAGTAACAGTTTCCCTGGTGTATATTTGCTGGCTGTGCAGAGAAGGTAAATAAGATTTTTGCAGTGCTTCTTGTCAAAAATCCCATTGTCACAGGCATGTTTATTGATTAATTTTCCCAAGTATGTAAGTTATGGATTAGCCTTTGCTCATGTTAAAAACAGTTTCCATTAGGAAGTCAATGCCTCATGAGGTGCAGATGGATTTAGCATGTGTGTATTCATCTGGTGCTCTCTCAAATAGCTCCATGGTGGGGTTGCAGGGTGATTTCGGGGAGGAGAGAATTCATCATTCTTGCTTACATGGTAGCTAATAGGCTTCTCCCCGCTGCCCCGGGTGCTGTTCGTAACAAGACCATAAAGATTGAGACTGTATATATGTTGGTTAGCATAACTACTTTAATGCAGGTGGTTTAGAAAACTTATAGGTAGCATAAATGTGAGTTTTCTAGCATGAAGTACCATAACAAGGTGCAGCACAGGTTTAATGCACAGAAAGGGAATCATTCCAATTTTTCTAATGGGCTTTCATACCCATATGAAGAAAAGCAGTTCAGCTTCCTACATCTTTTAAAAGTAGCACGCTTTACATAAAACCTATTGCCTTTCTGCTTGATCTATGGTTTTAAACATAATATTATGCCCAGAATCTGATCTAAAAAGGTAATAAAGATACTGTCTTCTGGGACCAGATCAGCAATGAAACTTCCATTTTCATAACTCACCAACCCCAAGTACAGCTGATCAAATTTATTCTCATGGAGTGTTTAACAAATAAACCGAGGGAAACGCATTCAAGTGAAGTAATGTTCAGTATTTTAATTTGAGGTCTGTGTGAGGACAAGTAATCATGCATTTTGCTTAATTGCTTCACACTTATTCCTGTTTTTAACACCTCTCCAGCAAATTAGACAAGAATCTTCAATGTGTTACTGGAGTTGTGTCAAAGATCATATATTACCCACTTTGTATGCTCCAGCAAAAGCCCAGAAGCTACGCAGAAGACAGACTGGGCCAGAGCGAGAGGAAAAGCTTACAAAAGGAAGTCTCGTGGTGCATTGCTGAAGTTAAGAATAGATACTCCTACTACAGAAGCACTTGAAGGCCTTAAGCAGAGTAAATTCCTGGCTATACCCAGGAGAGGCAGGACGGTGTATTAGTTAAAGTACAAGTATAAAGCTTTACATTTGAATAGCCCAGGCACCTCAGACCTGTGAGGGAACCAGCAGAGAGTCCTCTGCCAACTGCTCAAGTGTTTTGGTATTCTTAGTTAACCCAACATTTTAGCATGAGGACCTCTTATTGATCGAATGCCTTTCCAATACACAAGGAGTACTGCTACGTGGAAGACTGCGGACACCAGTTCTTTAGTCACCAAAGCCCTGAGTGTCAGCTGAGACCCTCGTGGTGGGACTAGCAGTTCTTCGCCTCCCAGACACAATGCAAAGATGCCTGCACTCAAGACCGAAGGACAATTGGGTACTGCGGTTTCCAAGGGCCACTTAGGTAGAGCAGCTGGTTTGTTTTGGATCCATTTGGGAAAGCAAGAAGCTGAAATATGAGAATTCAATAGAAGAGTCAGAGAGTACTTGTTGGCTCACAGGACACTGCCCAACCAGAAGAATCCCCATATTTCTCCCGTAAAGTCCCAATAGACAGGACTGGCAGGTGGGTAGAAAGTTTTTAATGAGTTCTCACAAGGATGTCAGTGGGTGCTGGGCTCTCTCCTTCACTCTCATTGAGAAGCAAGAAGCCTTTGGACCACAGGCTAGCACTGCCTTTGCAATGGTCACCCCGAGAGATCTGAGGATGACTCCCGTTGGCCTGATAAGCATGGAAAAAGCCACTAGTATGTTACCTTTTGGATAAGGGATGAAACATAACTACACTGCAGTACTCAAAGGTTCTTTCCTGGACGCGGGGAATATGACTCGGAACAGCGCAAACATTTTATAGCCACCACCAAAGGGAGACAAGTCTCACTCAGAACTTAAGTTACCCACATTTGCAGGTATAGAAAAAAGCAGACATTGCTTTATTAGTTTGGCATTGACAAGCTGGACAATTTCCTCCACTTAGCAGGCAGCATCTCAGTGAGAGGTAAGCCTGGTGGTAGCTTTCAAGCTGTCTACTGTAAGGTATACACTTCAGAAGAATATATATTTTAACAAGTACAAATTAAAACACAAGCAACAATTTTATACAGGAAAAACCCCCCACTGTGACAGCAAAAAAACTGGCTAGCATTCAGAAGCACAGCTCTTTAAACTGGTATTGACTGATTCATTAGATGTATAGAAGTGCTATTAAGAGGGTGAGGGCTCCTATCCACATGGATAGGGACTCTCAACACAACTTCAGAATGCATCTCAAAAGCAACCATACAAATTAAAGATATCCCGTCACAAGTAAACCCAGTCACATCAGCTCCATACCCTCTCAACTGTCACTTCCCTACCGCCTCACTAATTTCAGGGGCTGTCAGTGGGGGGAAAGACCGAATTCTGCGATGTGCCTTGACTTGACAACATGCCCTGACTCAATCTGTTTTATTCAGACTGAGAAGAGGCACTTTCAGACCAGGTGGCAAGAACTTTTGAAGTATGTTAGTGCTTGGCCTGTCTTTCTTCACTCATTTTATTCAAGGAGGCTCCAATTCAGATAACCCCTGCTGATCACAGCTAAGATTAATGTTGTAAGAAAACCAGGACAACGTTAGTACCGAGATGCAGATAGGTATATTATTCATATGTGCTCATATATGCACATGTCCTGAAAAAGCCTGAAGTAGCCTTGAGTTCATAATTTTCCACCAACCCAGGCAAAGCTTCCACTGAACGTTACCAGAACATTATTTGCCTTGGAAGAGCGAGCACGAGCTTTGTACGTCCACCCAGCAACGCATCTCAATGTGAAATCAATTCCAATAATGCCACCGAACATAACTTAGCCTAAAATCACTTGCCTGCCCCATGGTTTTCCCTGTGAAATCCTGCAATACTTGAACTGATAACTTTGGACCTGAAGTCTCACAACTATTATGCAGTATTACTCTCCAGCTGGGAGACTTGGCAAGGCAAGATATTGACATCTTCATGAACTTAGCACTTCACATCAAGAAGGGGATGTGGGCTTGTCAACTTGACACTCATAGTGCAATCTCTTTCAAATTGGCCCTTAGAAATCATTACAATATGACTGGAAGCTCTTCACAGTCATATAAATAGGATACATTAGATTCAGCTGTTACAAAAAAAGTCAAAGGGTACTCATCATGTCCAAATTAATATTGTCACATTAACTTACTAATACTTAGAGGATGTTGGTGAAATGTCTTTACCATCTGTTTTGGTTCATATGTACATCATTAGAAGGATTCTTTCCTTTTATCTTTACTGAAGCTGTCCTTCAATTAACACATAATTTCTTTCTAGCTTGCCAGATATTTTTCAAGTTACAAATATGTGTCATACTAGTGTCCAATCCTTAAGAAATGCCTTCACCTCATAAAATTAAGTGAAGACTTGTCTTATGTTCATTGCAACAGCAGGATTTCATTTTAAAACTGCAAGCACTTAGAATTCTAAGGGAAATGATCAGAAGGATTTAAAAATATTTGACAGGGTTTTAAGGACGAACAGAAATTCTGAGTGCTTCCTCCTACTCACGTAGTCTGTGTGGCTACGTAAGTGATTAAAGATAAACCAAGAACAACAAGAATTTGGCACTTAAAAAATTAGAGCCCGCTTACAGTCTCATAGTCCTTTATATTGAACTGGTATACTTAACCTACTAATAAACTACATCTAAGCTTAGGTAGAGAAGAAGTTTTATGTCGCTCTCATGATCCATATCTCAAAAAATCTCAGAGAATATATGAAAGTCTAAGCATCAAGAGGATGTGCCCTACAGGCAAAAACCACCTGCCAGATATTCCCTGCACCATCATCTTCTGCTAACGCCAGGAAGATCTTAATTCCAATACTTTACACTGCAAAAGTATCACACAAGGAGATAAACATCTTTTGGTATTTAGCACTGCTCAGATTCTCTATAATGTTATAATTTCATACCCATACTAGCAATGTAAGTCAAACTTTTGTTTGCATAACAGGTATGATTTCTTACATGTGAGATATGAATGCACAACAGCATATGGACTAGCTGCAGTTATAAAACTGCATGAGGACCACTTCTGTGCACAATGCAGCAGCAAAAAACTATGGGACCAAAAATAGAGTGTAATCTTCATGCAAAATACAAACTTTGACAGCATCTCTGGCCACCTGAGACAGTTCCCAAGGGTCTCAGGTGAAAAACAGAAATTTGACATCAAACACCCAGCCATCCTTTCATCTAATTACTTCCTCTCATTTTATTAGCTCTCTGCTAGCTGAGTTGCATAAGCCATTCCACTGCATGAGAAGGATCTGTAGCCATGGAAATATTTTTTTCTCTGAAAGCATACTTGCTCACTTTGTGAAAAAAGTATAATCCTCCCTAGCAAAGCTGTGGGGATATTGGATGTTTGAAGTATGCAGATTGAGCCCAGGGTATAACTTCTACACTACAGCCCACAGTGTGGGACCAGAAAAAAAAAAAAAAACCACACAGAAAAAAAATTAAAAAAAATAATAGTCTTGTCTGAAGGCAGCCCTACCAGCCAGGTTTGCCTGGAGCAAAGGGGGAGCACCCGGCTTTCCTTTCTCTGTGCTTGGCAAGCATCAGGAGCCAAGGTATAGGATGTGGGTGGCCCCATGGCTGCTTTTCTGCCTCTTCCCTTCTGGAGGAGCTGACACCTGGAGGCAGGTGAAGAGGAATCAGTCATTTCACTCATCCAAATTCAGAGTGGTGTCTCTGGAGGAGTACGTGGAAATGCCACCTGCTGCCTTCGTGTGAGGAGGAACCTAGTCCAGGGTCTTTTGTCACTTAGTTCTGCTTCTTTTTTTCCTTCCACAAATCACATTCAACTGCACTTGGCTGTTGATATCAGGAACAGGACATTTATTGCAGATGAAGCGATGACTCTGCAGATCCCAGTCGATCATGCAGATTCCAGACACGCATAAACATTTTTGGTTTGCTTCCATCACTTCAGATCACCCAAAATTCAGTGATGAATTTACGGAATGAGGCATCTGTGACTTGTCAGATTTTACTTTTCATGGCAGGCAACACAGATAAAAACAGTTCTTGGCTATCATGATCGGATTGCTGTGAAGTGCCACATTAGGTTGAGCTCAGCTAAATTCAAGTGTCCACTGCAGAGATGCAGTATTTCACCTTTCAAGAGCAATTGCTAAATTCCGGGCTTGTTGCAAGCTCCAAGGACGCAACAACTTATTATTTAAGCAAGTACTGCAGTAGACCAAGAGTCAAACTGAGATCCTGGTTATTAATTACCCTCCAGCTTCAAGGGTGACAGCAGGAAAAACTGTCAGTATCAAACCACCTACATCACACATGTGAGTGAGAAAAGAAGGATGAATATCTACCTGCTTCCTAATCCTGCTCAAATACCTATTTGAGAATGGAAGCGAGAACCTACTTCCAGTTTATACCCTCTCCCAAGCAGACACTCACAGTATTGATGGCCAGTCTCCAACAGCCAAGGGCTGTCAACAGCCACCCCTAACCTGTGGGGAGATCTTTTGGACCTGTGGGGCACACCATGGCTCCTTTCCTGCTCTTGTCCTTGGGGGAGTGGGTTCTCCCCCTTGGAAGTCACTGTGGGGAAGGGATATTGCACACCCAGGTCTCGCCCCAGCAGGGAATCAAGCTACATCCAGGGTGGGCATCTGAATTCCAGTTTATACTTATCTGATGCAGTGAGCAAGTGAGGTACTGTGACTTCCACCAGGTCCATGACTTTCCCTGGATCTGAGTCCTACAGTGATGGAGAACACAAACAGTGTTTTCACTTAGGCTGGAGTGGGAGGAGAAAGGTCTATGTCCAGTTAAATCCTAAAATAACATTATTGCTGTTTGAGTTTAGCTGCTCTGAGTGAAGCACACATCATGACTTTACCTCCTCAGGGAAGGGCACCTAAGGAACTAAACTGTAGTTTATTACAAACTGTGAGCATTTGGGGTTCAGCCCAGAAATAACCTGTGATTTTCCCAGAAGGTCTCAGGCTAGTGCTGGGCAGGGATTAATCCTTCCTTCTGACAGACAGGAACCAGCTATGCTGGGGAATAGAAGAGACAGAACACGGGCTAAGGTGTGGGCAGCATATTTTTGGGAACAGTTTTAACTTCTAATTTCCTATAGATCCAAGCAAGCTCACAGAGTTTCTGAGCAAGTTGCTGCTAGCGAGCTATGATTTCTTCCCCTCCAGATAAACAGTTATTCAACTAAGCACAACTATACAGCCAAAAATAGTTGAGCATAGGTAAGATCTTGCTAAGCATATTACCAATATGAAGTTGGGTTTTTTTAAACCTTTCAAAAGAGCTGAGAAAGTATTGAAGAGGCAACATGCGCTTTCCTTTAGCATAATTTTCTCCCATTATCCCTCAACCTTTGTCCTGCTGATGGGGATGCCATCGCATGGAGCAACAGAGTTCCTCCTTTCCCCTAGCTGTAACTCCCAAGAGGCTGCAGTTCTTCCCACAAAATAACAGGAAATCTAGATAGGACCTTCTAAATCCTTGGCTGAAACAACAAGTACTCTTTTGCCACATGCAGAGGTTGTGAAAGTAGTAAGGGCTGATGTCCATTCAAACACAGCACTGAATGGATTGCTTTGCATTCTGTAACCTAGCAAGCAAGCAGCAGACACTGTGTTTGGGAAGAGCCAAACCTCTTGTAGTGTCTGCCTTTTTGACCGAGCTGGCAATCGACTGGAAAAAAAACACAGCAGCAAAAGCAGAGAAGGGAAAAGAGGTGCAAGACAGAGCTGAATGTGATGCCATAGGTGGTACTTTTGTAAAGCACTCCTGCCCCTGCAAGGCACTTAACCTGAAGTGTACGTGGTTTCTTCCCCAGCAGCATTTTTTCTGCCTTCTTTTGTCCTACTGCATAATATCTAAGTATTTGACTCTTTTGTGATAAGCACTACACACTTACTACTAATCGTGGTGGATTTTATTCCCTTGTTCTTTTTTGAACTTCCCTTAATTTCTCTTCTTATTTCTGATTGGATCAGCTATAATTGTTATATTGATTTTTGTATTTTCTATCTGCAATTTATGAGCAGTATCTTTTCTGTTTGTCACTGCTTTCAACTGCAGGAACAGTCTGAATGAATCAGAAATAGGTCTAGTTGCAGCTGAGCTGTGGAAACCTGCTGAGCCATCATAGCTAGAACCCTGGATCCCAGAAACTGTCATAAATAAAAGCCATTATGAATAGTACCTCATGCCATTTCTGACTGTGAGCATATGGCAGCATACTCTGTATGGCCAGGGAAACAATAACTACTTTATGCACCTATTTGAATGTTAATACAAGGAGCTTTTCTCTGATATTACACAAAAACACCAGAGTTCCTAGTTACAGAATAGCATGATTTCTAAATTCTGCCTCAAAGCTTCAGTGAATCTCCCTCCTCCTGTCTGTGAACTGAAAAGCCAGACCCAGTGTGAAGGAAAATTTATTTTCTATTAGAAAAGGAGGCAACATGGTGAGTATAGCTCTTGCACGTGACTCTACAGGGCTGAGTGATGCACAGGAATCTTCGTCCCCTTTCCGAGGCAAGTTTAACCCAGAAAAAACTAGCCAAATGACATGCAGAATAAGCAATGTAAATAAAATAAAATGTATCTGGTTAGCTCTGAAAATAGGAGCAAGCAGGGAAGAAGCAAGAAGGGAGCAGTGGAGCGGAGGGAATGGGGATCTCCCGAATGAAGCTGAGAGCACAGGAGTGAGAGGGATATCTGCAATCATTTGCCTGCAGTCTCGTGCTGTCCTAGGCAGTAAGGTTTAATAAACTCTTAATGAAAACACATCAATTCCTATCCCAAAAACAAGTTACAGGAGTTATGCCATCTTTAGTACAGGAAATTTCCATAAATGCTCCGCTTCTTTTCTAATATAAAAACACTGTTGTGCCAACCCTGTCATGTCTGCTCAAAGACATCTTCTCCCCTCCAGCCCCCTTCTTCAGAGTCTTCTCCTCTGGCAAACCTGTAGGTGACAGTCATATCCTCTCTCAAACTTTGTTTTCTCCAGCCTGAAGAAGCTGTACTTCCAATTTTCTTTCATAAGGTAGGCTGCTAAGACCCTTGTACCCTTCTCACTCATACCATCTTAAATTAATTTTTGAGAGATTATACACAGAGAGCCACACAGTATTTCAGGTAAGGTCATACTGGAGCCTTGTACGTAGCATGGAAATTGCTACACTAAAACCAGAACATAATAGCTTATGACCCCAATGAGCTTTTTCACAGCTATGTCTGTACCTGACTAAAACACATGACCCGGCTTCTCCTCTGCTCCCAGCTCAAGCACCACTTAATGCCTGAAATTCTTGTTCATGGTCCCAAAGTGCATAACTTTGCATTTTGTACTATAATGTTCCATCACACTTATATCATTCTTGATCTCAAGGTCATCTAATTATTTCTATATAATTTGGTAATTCACATTTTTATTGTGAATATGTCCCACATTTATGTCACCAGAAAAAAAAAACCATTAATTCACCCCCACGTTTGGTATTGAGGTCATTAATGAAAATATTAAATCAGATTATGCCCTAATCCGATAATTGTAGTTCACTAGGCACTTTCTAACAGTTCTCATTTCAGCATGGTCTTTTGCCAGCTTCCTCTGGGCCACCTTCCACCATCACTTTATAATTCTTATACATCAATCTCCATCTTAACTTAATTAAGTTACTATAAGTTTAACTAACATTTTCCCATCTGGCACAACGGTAGGTATTTTACAGAAGCCTAGAATACTGCTTACCCATGTACTTTTTTTTTCCCCTGAGCTTTTCCATGCCTTAGAAATGGGGAGGACTGAGCCAGATCCGAGTAGCCTGCAATCCTACAGACATGTTGGACCTAAAACATCATCGCTCTCCGTGCAATCACCTCTGCCTCTCAGCAGGCTCTGGGCATCAACCGGGTTTGGAATTCAGCCTTCTCAGCATCCTACATCATGAGGTTGGGAGGGAAGACCTGTCCTTTTTATTCCTCCCCGATGGGATGACAACAGACATCACTGCAAGAAGATGCGTTTGAATATTTCCTCCCTAAAATCAATTTGTCTGGAAAGGGCAAGAGATTAAGGAGTTCAGCTGGAACAAAGATTTATTCCCATGCATACACATGTGGTTTTAAGGCATCTTTCTTATCGTACACAATAGTAATTCCTGAAACATCACTCCTGAAACTTGTTCGTTCAGCACAAATGCAGGAAAGGAAGTCCCAGGTGCTACATCGCTGTCAATTCCTTCAGTGCTTGCAGCTTTCTTACAGCCTCCTAAGAAGTTCAAACTCCTCATCTAGCCTATTTCAAGACTGTAGAAGCTATTTGGGATGATAAAGTCATACTAAAAGCCTTTGCAAAGCTTTTTTTTTTTTTTAAGAAATGTCAGAGCTAAGACTTGCCCTTTGTGCTGTTTTCCTCTGGTATTACACAAATCCTGTGAGATTTTTCTATTAGACCTGATGACCAGATACCTTACCCTTGGCAATAAAAGGCATATCTGTGCATGAGCCAGAAACACAAATGTTGCATTTCTTGGCCTTTCTGTTAATGGTGGTATTCACACTCATTTAGGCTTTTTATCAAAATCTATATTCGGTAAGTACTGTGGATGTTAAAGGGAAAAATAATGGGCTTGGCATTATGCAAATGCATCAGAATAAGCCCTTGTTATATACTGCACATCCAGTGAACTACAGAGTTTTTGACTGCTAATTTTCCTTTGTCAAAACATTTAAGATTTATGGCATCTTGTTTTATGCTCCTATCATACTCCCATTTATGAGTCAAGCTTACTGGTAATCTTCATTGCAGCTAACGTTCTCTTATGTCAGAGCATGACATGAAAAACCTTTAAAAAGATAGCATAAAAAGATTAGTTTTTTGTTCACTGTAGACTATCAGCTCCTTTAGGCCATTTGCAGTTGAGACTTTGCAGTCTGGTGCCGATCTCATGTTACCTGTACCACAACTGACACTTTGCCAGTAAATATTAACTTATGTGAACTACAGAAATATCTTCCTGTTCCAAATCTCTTCATGTTCCCATTTTACCCTTCCCATCTAGGATGACTTAAAGTAATACAAAGTCCTTGAACACATCCCAGCTATGCTTGTTATGCCCCCAGCAAAATTTGATCCAAACTTCAATAGGATGGGTTTTCGAGTGTCATGGGTTCAGAGGGGCTGGAAAGTTTCTGAGTTCCTTTATTCCTCTTTTTGTTTTATGGATGATGCAGTTGTTAGCATAATGTAGGCTCTAATACAACCAGTAACAGAGAAAGCAGAGATGGTGAACTTAATCTCAACATCAATGCCTTTTTCATTTTGTTCTTTATTGAAAAGGTCAGCTGTAATTAAGGTGCTTACTTATTTAAACACCTATAGATAAGGACAAATGATCTCACAGAGCACTGCCATGAATACTTAGATAAGCTAGATGTTTTCTAAGTGGCTGGGTCTAATTAAATTTCTCCTAAGATACTCTTGTAGAACTGGCTGGAGCAGTCTCAGATTTCCTAGCAGTTATCTTTGAGAATTTCTGAAAAAAGGGTGGAGACCCAAAAGATTGCAAAAGGATAAAAACAGTGCTCCTTTACCATAAAGGTAGGAAAGAGAATATTATAGACCACACAACTTCAGCTTTTGGAGAAATAGTGAAATAAACAGTCAAAGAATGCATAAGCAATTAAAAGAAAAATAAGAAAGACTAGAAACAGTCAACAATGATTCATTAGGAACAAATGATGTAAAACCAATCTAGTTGCTTTCCTTGGTAGGGTAAAAGGCTTGTATTTAGTGAGAAGTTGCAGCAGATATCATATAACTTGCCTTTAGTAAGGTTTCTGACCTTATCTCCTATAACATCCTCACAAGCAACCTAGGAAACAGTTTAAATGAAACTAGAGGATGGAAATCAAAATGTCCCAAAAAACACATCCAGAGAGTCTACGCACCCAGCGAGTGTATGCTGTCACAGTACAATCCTGTGCAATACATCTTTCCACAGAGATATATCCTCTCAATGTTTCATTTATGACCCAGATGATTAAATATAGCACGTGTGCTAAATTGGCAGGTCTGCAAACAAATTAGGTAAGAGACAATGCAAAGTTTTACATTTGGATTGGAGCAACAGCCTCCGCAACTAAAGGACGTAGTACGGGCTAGCCAGCCCTCTCTGAGCACAGTTAAGAGGCTATGAAGAAATAAAAGATGAACAAGGTTTAGAAGGGTTATGATCCTGCCAAAAAGGCAGTCATCACCCCAAGAGATTCAAAGGGACATTAAGTCATCCTTTCCTTCTCCTCAGGGCTCACAAGGCTTCTGCAGGAACAGCGTGTTCAGTTTTGGCCAGCACCCTTCTCAGCAGGTATGGAGCACTCAGGGAGGAGTCGCAAGTGGCAAAAATATCAGTTTTCTGAAAAAAATTGGGGCTAGTTGGATTTAGGGAAAATGCTAAGATAAAGCATTTAACAGCCTTCATCTATGCAAGAGAACACTGCAAAAGAGCTCTTACCCGTGTCAGAGATAGTAAAAAAAAATCTAATGAACTTAAACTACAGCAAGGGTAGATATTAGGAAAAGCTTTCAGCGGTAAAGATAGTTAATTATCTATGGAATTTGTAGGAATTCCATCTCTGAAGATCTTTAGCACAGATTCAGATAAGTAGTCCATTAAAAACTCCAATTTACCCATAAAAGGTAAAACTCTTTTTTCTTCTCCTTGTACTTTCTAACTCCAGACTCCTTCCCTCAGTGCCCATTAGATTCCCCATGTCTGTAATTCCTCTCCCCTGACCGAAGTTCTACCATGCTTTCGTAGCTCCTTCCTACAGCAATTCCCACCAGCATCCCCTCCTTCACCCTTCTACTGTAACCCCTTCACCAGATTTTTAGCACACCACGTTTTCCCTTCTGCTACATTAACCCTCTCACCTTAATGGGCCTCTACATCTTCTTTCATCCCCATACAAGCCGTACGTGCTCATCATCTAGCTGGCAAGGGATGATGCAGTCCCTGGGACACATTTGACCATCTAGAACGTGCGTTCCTCCTGCCAGGTACAAGCCATAGCTGGATGCATTGTCTCCTCGCCTCTCTGGTGGGAAGGTGGCACACGTGTATTCCTCTGGGCCAGCCGAGACATGGCACCTCTGAATTGTAGGCAGCCCACAGAAATTTCTCCACAGGCTGGGTTAGAAGACCTGTTCTGAGCAACTGGGGGGTGATGGGACCTGGCTGGTACAGAGATGGACGGACTACCTGACTTCTTCCTGTCACTACTTCATGCACTCATAGAATCATTTAGGGTGGAAAAGGCCTTTAAGACCATCGAGTCCAACAGTAAACCTGATACTGTCAAGTCCACCACTAAACCATGTCCTTAAGTGCCACACCTACACATAGACGTGGCCCTCTCTCACGCAGATGAAGCTCTATTCCAGTAGATCCAATCCCACTTTCTTTACCCTCCTCATCCTGACTACGATTGCAAAAGGAAGAGGCGGTGGTGAGGCAGCAGACAAACAAGTTAGAGGTAGCTTCAAGTAGGCTTTCATGAGAAAACATACTTTGGAAAGCAAAGGCCACTGCTACCCATAAAAGGAGCAGCAAAAGCCGTTCACTCTCCAGCACTGGCTGAAGCTGCTGTGGACCAGCCCCATAAATGCAGTCCTCTCACAAGCAAATGGTCACACTTGCTCGTGATACTCAAATGCAGATTATCCGGTCCTCATTACCACAAAGGAACAGCACAGACTCCGGGCACTTTCTTCATCAAGCAAGCTTACTCAGCTAACGTATGGCAGGCTTTACCTCTAGGTTTTACTACAGCTAAAGAGCTATTAAGTGAATACAGACTTCTACATAGGATTTGAGGACCAACATTTCCATACAGAGTTTTCACTCACTGCTTTCAGATGCCTGCACTGAGATCGCCAGACCTGAATTCTCAGAAGCACCGGATTTTAGCAGTTACCAGTTATTTTCAATGAAATCCACCCCAAACATGTCTGAAGCTTCAGTTCCAAGTTGATCGCTTCCGATGAATATGAAATTTTTAAATGTGTATGCTTCCCTGTTAGTACTGCCTCATTTCTGACACATGCCTCCAATTGCTCTAAGCTTTGCAAATAAAGGCACATGCTGGAAAAATCCGGTAAACGTTTCACTAAAGCTGTACATTTTAATTAAATAAAGTGTGATTGCGAGTCAATTTTTTTTTTTTTAAAGGAACCAATAAGTCTTATTTGAGCCTCAAAATTAAAGGCACAGGTCTTGAACTTATCATCATCTGTTTTAGAAGCTTGTACTTTTTGACTGTGGCATACTTCATTTTGACATGTCCATCATTTTTCAATTGGATGTATGCTGCTATCCAAAATCCATTATTTGTGCCATGAATTGCATAATGCTCTATTATTTACTTCTAGCATGGTATAATCAGACACATGCATCTTTGTTGGTTTTGTTACTGGCTTTCACTTTCCAATAAAGGAACCCGAATACATTAACTTAACATTTTAATGAATCGGTAACAGTAATGGGCACTTAGAGTATAGATTGCTTTTGTAACGTGCTACTGTATTGAGAAGTATGCTGAAGTGTTGTCCAATCTTTACCAAGTAGTTAAGAAAGCATGATTTATTTTGGACTAGTTTTATTAGGCAGTTATTGATAGCTATATAATGAATGATCAGTATGCAAGGAAAAGCATTTGATTGCTTCTTTCAAACTGTTCTTGTCATGTAGTGTAAATAAAATAAACAACCTCCTTTCAGTGACTGCCTAAATCACAGAAGAAATCCCTACCAGTATTAAGTGAAGGGCCTTTTTTTTTTTTCCCCTTCTTAAAGCAATCATTGTTCAAGCATATTACGAAACTGGGTATTTTTCACTCGTATGTCCATGACTCAATTATTCTGCACATGTTGTGAAGGTGGTAGCATCTCTTCCTCTTTATTCCTTTCACATGAGTGCAGTACAGTGTAGCAAGACAAAACCCCATATTTTCTTCAGAAAAAGGATGTAGTGGTTCAAGCTGTAATGAATCTAGACTTTGTTTCTAGCAGTGGTAATCCTCCATCCCGCATTACCACACTGTTCAAAGCCATAGCAAGATCCATGGCTGAAACTGAATTTCAAATGAAAGCTAGAAAGTGGTTTTGATCTCACCAAATGCAAAAAAAAACAACCAGGGAGCTACATGTAATTTTGAGAAATAAGACCATGATATCCGACTACCTGCTCTCCCACCAATAGCTGCTGTCACCAACTAGAAAATTATTAATCAATCACAGATTTATTCAAATTCATATTTTGAACAACATCCAAGCATGTTTGTGAAATGCATCACCAAGAAGCCATCTGTGCATTTTCAGCTATACCATTTATATTTCATAAAATCAAGCAGCTGTTTTGCTGTGATTTTTCTGAGCCTTTAAAATTGGCTTTCAAGACCCAAAGCCGTAGAGGTTATAGAACATAAACCACAAAGTGTCTATTTCTATGTTTGCCTAGAAGGGTGGACGATGAGAAAAACTTACACGATACATAGAGAAATTCTTAGTGCTGAGTTATGTCTTTCCAATCTCAATTAGAATGAAAAGTAATTACCAGGATTATTTTGACCCTCCAGCCTAATTGCCCAGTCTCTCCTTCCATTAGAAAGGGTCTGATACTAGAGGTGAGAATGCAAACCTGAACTCCTGATAAGGAAAGCAATCAGACAATATATTAAAAATAATCATTGTGTCTAATTCCGGAGTGAAAAAGCTTAGGTTAATACTGAGCCTGTATAATATGGGTAAACAATTGGAAGAGATTGCATTTTAACTGCTGGGTACTGCATTTCCAAGCACAGATGAGTTGCATTTACTGGAGGGCAGCTAATATTTATGTTGAAGGCAGAAAGTAACAGTGAGTCACTGTTCTTTATCTGAGACTTTGTTCACTGTTACTGCCTGAACCAATATAAGCTATTTTGATTAAAATGGTAATGCATACCTCAGTACAGGCAAGTAAAACATGCACTTTAAGTTTAAACACTATATTCTGCGATTAGTTACATTTCATCTAAATATGATACATTCCCCTTTATTATGGAAAAGAAACTCTCCAATATCTTTGTTGTTGTTGCTTCACAAGACACCGTAGGGATGCAGCATGAAGAGATTAGATATAGGTAGGAAGATTAGGAGGAATAAAAAGGAATAGTACCTTCCAGTAAAATCACAAAATCACAGAATAATTCCAGTTGGAAGGGACCTGGGAAAGTCTCTAGCCTAACCCTCTTGCTCAAAGCAGGATCAACACTGAATTCAGACAAGGTTACTCAAGGCTTTCTCCAGTCAGGGCTTCAAAGCCTCCAAGGATGGACACACCATGACCTCTCTGTGCAGCCTCTTGCAGTGTTTGTCCACCTTTACGGGGCAAAAGTGATCCTGCCCCAGCCATCTCGGTGGCCTCCCCTAAACTCCCTCCAGTTCACCGATGTCTTTCTTGTACTGCAGGTCTCCAGCTTGGGTGCAGTACTCTAGATGGGGTCTAATATGTGGTTACTTCCAGCCACTTTCTCCTTCATATGTCCAAAATGCTTTGTTTCTTGGAACAACTCCTCTCAGAAGACAAGTCCAATCAACCTGTAGTGTCCCTGATCATCTTTCTTGCCATTTTTACAGACTGGTGAGACACAGCTGTCTCCCACAGGGCCTTACCAACCAGTTTCCTAAATATGACAAAGCCTGCTCCCCTCAGCTCCAGGGTCTACACTACCACTTCCCTTCCTCACTCCTGTCAGCATCTTCATCTCCACCATTTCATGATCACCATAGTCAAGGCTGCCATTGTCACCTCCTCTACCAAATCTTCCTTGTTTGAGAGTAGCCGATCCAGGAGGACATCGCATCTAGCTAACTTGCGTAGTATTTGCACTAAGAAATTACCCAACACACTCCAGACGGTCCCTGCACTTCTTGCCTCCCACTGTGCTGCCCTTCCAGACAGGGAAGTTTACGTAGTCCCCTAAGGACCAGGGGCTGTGACCTGCAGAATTCCTCAGACTGCTCAAAGAGAACTTCATCCTGCCCCATATACTTGCCACCCCAACCTGCTTCCCTATTTAATTGCAAGCTATCACCAGCCCTCGTGTATTTAAATCAAAGCTCTCCTCACTACGCTGGCAAAGATGTCTTTATCCACCTTCTCAGCCAAGTATGTAGCCAGTTGTTACCTTGCAGGATGGGTCCACTCTTATCCAAGCTTCTCCCCTCACCAATTGGATCAAGCAGGGTTAACCAGGTCCTTCCCCTTCGCCCCTAAAGCTCTGCAGTCATTCTTCATTTACTCCACACCAACCATAGCAGCATCATTGCTGCCCGTGGTTGAATGTGCGACGTGGAATAATAGCCCGAGGACCAGAGAATAAAACGAAGGGGTACTTCGGTCTTTAATCTCCAAGCAAACTGACAAGCAGTACACGCAGAGCAAACCATGGGTCTACTGACTTGATGGCAAAAGTTGCACTGACTGAGCGAGGGAAAACTTCCCCCTGTCTCTTTGTAATTCTGGGCCTGATCCCAGCTGGATTTGACTGTGCCGGGTGTAGCCTGAGGTTACGCCCTTCCCGAAAAGGGCTGAGGCAGAGGCAGCACTACTGGAAATAGGTGAGCAAGTTGGAGCTCCCCACAGCAGGGCTCGGGGTGCTCCCACCACAACCACATTTTGGCAAGGCAAATTACTAACCCTGAAGTGAGGTAATGCTCAGCTAAAATTTTTTAGAAGTACTTTGTCGTTTAGTTAGTGTCATACAATGCCTAGAACAGGAGCGATACCCAGGGGCTCTACAATAATATTTAAACAATCAGGTTTATTATCTGCTTGTTTTAATTAAATGCCACTATTTTTTCCCTAGAGGAAGAAAGTTTTTAACATTAAACAATTTAATTTGAAGTAAATGGGCCTCTAAAAGATATATCATTTACTCTGATTTGATTTACCCTGCACAGAAGATTCCTATTCATGAACTATTAATATGACTTAGCCCAATCAGATACGTTTCATTTGTGTCCTACTTCAAATCTTTAGGCTCTCCCATCTGTCAAAAATGTTCGGGCTGCTGAATGATAAAGCCTTGTTGCTATGGCAATTAGTTCCATTACCTAGGTGACAGTGCTGGCATGATGTCACTACTAAAGCGATCTAACTCCTGAAATATTTTTAGCATCTGTTGCAGATGAACCACAGTAAAAACACCATTTATCAATGACCCAAAATACCCACAGGTGATGGGAAGGAAGGTACAGCTTGACCACCATCTGTACTACCTGGAGAAGTGCAGGTAGAGAGCAGACTATACAAGTGGACCATCTGGATTCAGCAACTCTACCAGAGAATGACAAGGAAGAACAAAAGGGAAACATAAGCAAGAATAAACAAAAAAAGAAAAGAAAAAAGAAAACCTGCAGCTCCCTTGTTTGGGCAACAGCTGGATGAACTGCACCACTCTGCTCCCACCACATCGCCCTCTCCTAATTCACTTGAGCAACATGAAGCCACATGCCGCAGATGCATGCATTCGCATATTTTAAGCCTTGGTATTAATTATTATGCAATATTTAGTCAAGCTTTGAAGTCTCAATCAGGGGCCAAAGTCCCGCTGTACCAGAAACTGTACAGGCAAACACAATGTTTGAGAGCCTCTGCCCTCTCAGAGCTTACAGACTTGCAGAGGTGTTCAGGTGATGGTGATGCAAGAAGCAGTTACTGCCATTTTCCTGGTTATCTACAATTTATGAAAGCTTTTAACTTCTAGTCACACCAATTCATAGAACCCACAGTGCAACTGAAGCCCACAGGTAGCAAATTTGGCAGTGATTAAAAGGACAATGATGGTAGCATCTGTCATGTTTGGGGTTTTTTTTTTTCCTCTTTCCTCAGCTTTGCCTCAGATTTCTGGGGCATACTGAAGTGAGCTGGTACTAGTTGCATAGTCAGCAACTGGATTGCTCCTGCTTTGACCAAGAAATCTGCATAAAACATGACAAGATTTTTCTTCTACTACTTTCTGAGATTAAACTCCACATTTTGGAAGCCAGCCAGGGAGTCAATAGTTACAGGAACACCCATAGCTGCGTTAATGCAGATGAAGGACTTCATTAATCTTTAAGTGTTCAGACCGATCAACAAAAATGTTATTTTCAGCGTCACATACACTAGGTCTCTTCTTCCCCCTGCCAGGCTAGCATATAAGCAACTAAATACAACTGAGTGAAGAACTTATATCAAATAACAAATGAGAAGAATTCTCTTCCCTTTTTCCGATGAAGAACTGCTCCCCAAGCGAATAAATTATTGGTTTATTCATTATTTAGAATTATGAGGCTATGTTTACAGCAAGTAGTCCTTGATCCATAAATCATTGGCAAACCATTAATTATACACACTCACCACTTGCTGTCTTGGTTCGTCATATAAATCATATGGCACCCTGAACAGGTGAATGATAGCTCCTAAACATTACAGCTTGTTGCTTTTATGTCACTTTTCCCACCCTCCCCATTCAGACTTTGTCAGGAAGACTGCATCCCGCTTGCACATCAGAAGCCTCTCTTTGTTCATCCTTTCTCTCCAAATATTCATGGATACAAATCACATTTGCAGCAAACTTCTGAACTTGCCTAGTTCAAGATGTAGCTCATGCTCTCCTTTGTGCTCTCTGCCTGACGAGCTACCATTGCAAAGCTGAAAAAACCCATAGCAACAGTGCCATTGTGGGGGAGAGAAAAAAAAAGAGCCTCTGATGAAGATGCAGACTGACTTCACAGTTGTAGGGACTGTACTGCCCTTACTCCAAATTGTCAACAAATCACCAGAGGAATCCTACATGTGGGCACACTTCTGACATGGCTGAAGGTCACATCAGTAATTTCTCTCACAGGGATTAGTATTTCATATTGGTCTTCTGCTTGGACATTCAAATTAACACTGGTGACGTGCCCTTTACTTGCTGGCCTGTGGACCTTCATTAAGCTGGAGAAGAACATGGTTTTCTACCAGAAGCCACAGCAAGCATGTCTTTTACTAACCTGCCCATGCATTATTTCTTGCATTTGTTCCCACATTGACACTCTACTCTTTGAACATTCATTTCTCTCTTACCTTCTACTGCATTCACTGACAATGGGCGCAGATGACAGTGCCAGAAGCCCACATGGCTGTGGATGCAAGTCTGCAGTTTTGCAGCATAGTTCAAGAGGTGAGAGAGGTCACACACGATGCTAACCTTGTGTGTCTGTTGAAAACGTATATACATTTGACTCACTGGCTTTCTGTGAACTACTGAGAAATGGAAGAAGGTTAGCCATCCACAGTTGAGAGAGGGGGAATATTAAAGCTCATTTATGAACAGTCACAGTACCCAGCCAGAGCTATAGCAAGTATAATAGAAGTTTACCTAATCCAGCTATTCAGTTGACAATTTTCTTACCAATACCATCTGAGATTCCCTACTCTCTTGCATTTGGGGACATTAGTGTTCACACAGGGAGAGGCAAAGTTCTTATTCTTGATGCCCCACTGTATCTTCCACTTCATTCTGTGGAAAAATCTCTGGTTTGGACTCATGACAGCCTTCGCCAGACTGCATACTGGCAGACAGAGTCAAATGCTCAAGTTAAAGTTTTATACAGGAGGTAAAGAAGGACTTTAAATTTCTTATACATATCTTCCTTCAGTTCCAAGGAGGCATCTTTGGCCTGGGTGCTTTATGATGATGCTTGGCTCCAATAGTGCAACCCTGGGGCAGATACTGAATGACCACATATATGGGAAATTAAGCAACTGCCTCAGCAGGTGGCAAATCCAAACAACCCTTTGCACTACACAGGAAAGTATACAGAAACATCCAGTAGGAACTGCTAAGTCAAGAATAGGGGATTAGGTGCTTCCAAGCCACCCCAAATTACAAGCTTTGTCCCTATCCCAGGACTCGCTCCTGGGAGAGCTGAGCAGCCTTCTCTGCCAGCATCTTAAGTTAAGCAAGTCGATGTGTGCTTTTTGAATCAGGATCTTTCCAAAGAAAATGCTCAGACTTCACCTAAGGATCATTTAACAAATGAATAACACTCAGCTACCCAAGGTGGAACCGACAGCAACTTGTTATGCTGTGCAGCAGTTTAGTTTATGAACTGAAAATTACAATATCCAGTCAAAACAGTATAAAGACATCTAGGTAGGCAGGAAACGAGTCACTGAAGTGAAAGCCAGACAGGACACCATCTATGAGGACTGAAGGCTATAAAAAAGTTAATTGCAAGTGGTCAGGAACTCCACATCACATATCAGCTGTCAATGAGATAATTAGTTATTACCGTTACCACTATTGTATGTGTTTGAACCTACGTGTGCTTCATATGTGACAAATTCTAGTTTACAGAGAAAAACATTTAAAAGGCTGTTGACTGCATAGGACTATGTGCCAAACTAAATTCCTGGTATCCTTACACCTTGCCATGGTAAGCTCATTAGATGCAACCGATAATATTGTCTAGCTCCTGTCACAAGACAGACATTGAAATCCTTGCCTTTCCACAGAAGATAACCTCAATTCATCCAAAGTAACATGTCATAAAGAACAGCTTGCACCGGTGGTACCTATGTTACAGAAATAAGTATAATGAGTTTTGTACACTGTGATTTATACTTAGTAGCCATAATATACTACCTATAAAAAGATTCAGCCTAAACATGCTAAAACTGGAATAAAGACATTGCCCTGTACTGGGATAAAGGCAGCTCTCAACACAAAGCTTTAAAAACACTACTGACATGCTTTCAGCAATATTAAGATTAGGCAATCTTTTAGCTTTTCCTTAGAGACATCCTAATTCAAGCTCTGCGGTTATCATATTAGCGCAGGTACAAGTGTATCAGAAGCTATTGGCTATAATACTGGTTTGTTTTACTTATTTTAAACTTGTGTTAACACTGGAGAGAGACCATGGGAAATGTGCTAGTATAAATTTCTTATGAGCTGTTCTGGATTTTCAAAGCTGCCCAATTAACTCATTCGTTCTACCTTTAAAGAGAACATCTCAAAAACTGACATAGTGCAAACATTATGTCATCTAGTATCAACCTAGAGAAAATGTAAAAAGTTTGCAATACCAGCAGAAATGTCTTTAAACCCGCACTTCTGTTACCCTTGGTAACCAGTGAGAGACACTGTCATGCTATAACGTAGTAGTGTTTAAGGCTCTCTAGAAAACTAAAGCTCTGACTACTTGTGCATACATTCATGTGCACAAACCCATTACCCTAAAAAGTGCATTCTCGCAAATAGCACTTACATTTTCAACTGTAGCCATTTTATTTCTTACCTAATTGAAGGAAAAGATTTTTCCTTTAGTTAGTAGTCCTATGGGTCAGTTTATGACAAGCACCTCGAAACAGAGATGTCTTCTTTAGGGTACAAACTGTTGTGCTAAATCCCACAAACCTCCCACTTTTCCCTAGGGAGGAAAAATTAAATATTTCAGTTGATAATTATCCAATTGATAGGAAGCGGTCAGCTCCGCAATTATGATATTGTTGGCCTTGCTTTCTGAAGGACTGAGCACTGCTGTCGATAGCGGCAGGTGTGCCAGCCATTCAGGGTTTAGCTTAATGCTGCTTGCTCCAGAGGGGACTCAGAAACCCAGCTCTTTCTCAGAGACTGCACCTTTTGGGGGGTTTGTTTACAAAAATAGATTGCTTCAGCAGGGCAGAGAGAACCAGAATGGTCCGATGTAGCAGAGGGAAAATCCTCTTTTCCCTTCTCCTCCCTATGCTACTGCCTAGAAAACAACGTGCTGATAGAAGTAGGACCACTTTCAAAGGGAAGGGCTTGTTTTTTCCTTAACCAAGCAGACAAAAAACAGCCAGCTCTCCCTCCTTCTGCTTCCTCATCTCTTCTCAGTTGTAACCCTCCTGCATAGTACAAGTTATTGTATATTTGCTTGTGCTTCCCCACTGCCCAACAGTCACACCGATTACAAAGGGATAGGAGAAAGAGACTGCTTTTTCTTTTCTAGCCATAATCTTCCACAAATCTCAACTATTCCTGCTACTCAGACGTGCCTTGGCTTACTAAGGTGTGCCTTGGCTTCTGTGTACTTCACTCAATACGATCTGTACACATCCAAGGACAAAACCGTCCCTTTTGTTACTCAGAAGTGGCCTTGTATAGCTCTCAAGTTGCTGAGGGAGTTTGGCTACACAGGAGATTAGTTTTCTTGCTGAGGAATATCCTATTGTGACAGCCATGTTATCCCTGTCTTTTTAAAAAGTAGAGACAAGCAAGAGTCAACACAGAGATTACTAACTATGTCTAAAAATTATGAAATGTTGTTCAACATACTAATACACTTTTTTGGAAGTGAGCGCTGCTGCACAGTACTCTCAAGTATTCTCTCTGATTCTCTCACCTATACCACTTGCAAGACACTTTAATAATGTAAGACCCAACCCCAGTGACACATTTTTTAAAAATATTTCTGGTAACAGTCTGCCTCACTCATATCAGTGTCTTTTCACAGCACAAGCAGCCTGACGGACTTTAAGCATACCCACTGAATTTTGCTCTGGTGTTTCCATGAGACACTACCCAAGACCACCAAGAGCAGCAGAAGGACAAGAGGGACTCAAGGCCATGGCTGTTCTGGAAAGGTTCTTCAAGTGCTCGGTATAGCTCTGTGTATTCTGCACGTGCACAACACATGCACGGAAAGGCACCTGCTTGACCTTCTCCTGGGAAAAAGGAGATTGTTCTGCTGATATTACAAAAGGAAAAGGGGAAGTCTGACCCATATTTGGTTTTGAGCTTGAAGGAGAAGTACGACTTGGTTTTAGCTCACCGGTATTCAGAAATTCTGGTCTTTGGATCAGCTAGAGGACTCCGTCTAACAGAAAAGCTTAAAAGCTATGAAAGGAAACTTAGACCAGGAAAAAGATAGTGATGTCTAGAATATAAACAGCACAGAAAAAAAAGTAGACTGAAATCACAACTATTATTTTAGTGTCATATTCGCCCTCACTTTGAAGAGTGGAAAATTAGTGGGCACAGCTTGTCAAAGGGTAACAGTAAAATCACAATATTTGTTGCGCTCCAAAACAACAAGTCCAAATATTTTAGCTCCCTTTCTTCGTTCAGTGCAAATACTTTCAACTGACATTTTTGAGCACTCAATTCCCTCTCTTCTGTCCATCTAGGATAGTTATAACTAAAGCATGAGAGATTAAAAAATTAAGTGCAAGTGAAAGAGACAGTGTCTGGGTAGGTTTTACTGGAATAACTGAGCCTTGCTCATCAATTGATGCTCAAACATCAGAGCATTCAATAGCTTATCAACACATTAAAAATACATTGACTGTAGTTCTTGCCTATGACTCTTTTGTTACAGTCTGGGTCCATAATGTTTTTCCTTCTCCAGAAATACCCTGCTTAAGTTGTCTGATTGATCTTTAAACACGTACAAAGGAAAAAGGCCCACTAATGCAATTTCACTGTCATTGTTTTCAAAGCTATTGAGCTGTAAACCCTGCATGTTAGGCAATTGATGTGTGAACATCTCATCTGGCAAACTCCAAGTAAAATATTTCAGTAGGCAGATTCAGTTAAACTGTACAATTAGAACATGAAAAAAGCAACTTATTTCATGGAGTATATAAGACTCCTGATATAATACCGACACATGGTAAACTCATTTTCTTTGCTGTATTGGGTCTTCACATACAAACATATAAAGTAGTACACATGTTGACAACATCATATTGAGTTGAGTTTCTCCTTAAATTATGCTGTGAATTACTCGCCTCACTCTACATGAGGCAACCTGGTATATGCAAAAAAACCAAAGACCAAGCCCTGAATGTGAAGTTGTCGTTGTAAAGTCCGCAAGAATTACTGCTATATGTATATAACTTAGATCAACTATAATTCTTGAATGTCATTGGAATCATTCCTTTCTCACCACTTGTAATGTGTCATTACTTTGCTGCTCTGCACAAGTAGTCATGAATTAACACATGAACTTCTGAAACCCACTCAGTACACGTTTTCACCAACATAAAGGGTTTCTCCTTGTCATTTATTTTTATTACAATTAGTCTATAAAGTTCCATATGCTTAATATTAAAGAGGAAGACACATAAAATAGTTGATTTGCCACACTTGCCAGTAGTATGATGGTAATGATGGAAAAAAATCTTTACATCAGCATTCTTTGATGTATTAGCTGATCATTAGTATTCATTTATTAAAAAAAGGATTTGTAAATTATATGCTAGTAGTGACACAGATGACAAAATACTAAAGAAACAGATTCAGAGAGCATAAAATTAAAGGAGAAAATAAGAATATAGAGTCTGAGTTAATTGCTACAAAAATCTTACACACAGAACATGTGAATTAATCAGTGACATGAGTTGCTTTAGTTCACTTGGTTATCTAAATATTAGACAGTGTCCAGCCTTGAGTAAATATTATAGAATTTACAAATACATTAAATAATAAAAAAACATCCCAAGAAAATCATCATTGAAGACACTGTCAATATTAACAGAGACAGCACTCAGGTGGTAGCCAGCACCCTAAGCCTTTGGTTTCACACTAACTGGTAAAGAGATTTGCCTTCAACCCAAACACTGCCTGCAATGATGTACTGATACCCTTCAGCTGAACCTTACCTTAGATGCACTGTACTCTCCAAATCAATTCTCAGCTTCCCAAAGCCAACCAAATAAGTGAGGAACAACAGAGTAAAACCAGCCTGGAATGTTCCTGATGCTCAGGCCCATTCAATTAATCTCCTTTACCAGATTTTCTTTTTTCTCTACCCCACCACCCACAAATTCTGGCAAATTTCCAACAAACTCTGCACTTTCAATAAATTAGGCAAGTTGTCATAAGATACTTTGTCATCACAATTCACTTCCACAGAAAGGAGGTGGTTGTGGAAACTCTAGAGAAGACATATGAATGAGTTACATTTGAAACAGAAAGATGTGGAAGGAAAGGACTGCTAGAAGTACAGTAAGTCAGCACTGGAAGAACACACATTTTATAGTAACATAGAAATATAATTTCTGGTACCATTCTGCAAGTAATTTTGTGGAAGTGTGGCTCTAGAAGGAAGACTTCAGAACTACTATATCTCACTCACTTCAAAGCACAGTGCTCAGTTTACGGTGAAAACATGGGGTTTTGTGATCAATACTGGAATCTAAGTAGATTGGAAACCAAATACTGGAATTAAAACTAAAAATGGCAGGGTGGTTTGGGGTTTTTTTTGTTCTCCACCTGCCAAGTGCCTATTCTATCACTGATAGTAAAGTCCTTCCTGATTACTTGTTTTGCTTTATAAGAAAAACAAAGCAGTTTTCTACTGATCAGCCGCTGCTGGCAGAACGTGTTCTGTGACACAGCTCCATACTGGGACAGCCTCCTCCCCAGCCTACAAGGGAAGGGTCATGCTGGGGCAGACCCAAGTCCCATCTAGCTCAATGCCTTGTGTCCAGCTGCAGACAAACATGATGCCAAAGATTCAGAACAAGGCTTCAGTATATCAAGGTACGACACTTCCCTTTAATACTCTCCCAGGCTCCCACTCAGGGGACTTACTTTGCTGGGTGCTGGTTCCTTTTCTATTTAGCAGCTCCTTGACAGCATCCAGTTTCCCTAGAACACTCTTATGGTTGTCCAAATGCTGTAATGCTAACAGGAGGAATGTTGCTACAAACTGCATTTTGTCATGAGAAATAAACATA
Organism: Buteo buteo; assembly: GCF_964188355.1. Classification (NCBI taxonomy): domain Eukaryota; kingdom Metazoa; phylum Chordata; class Aves; order Accipitriformes; family Accipitridae; genus Buteo; species Buteo buteo. Next base: position 4,028,126 of record NC_134182.1, on the reverse strand, counting down.
CAGTTATGTTTAAAATGGGGCCATATTTTTTCTCTCTCATTTTTCTTTAACATAATTGCTTTTTAAAACAGAAAAATGAAATAATGAAAAAAATGGACAATGGTTACGTTCTTTGGGTTTTTAAGATCCGTACTTTTGGGGAAAAAGGGTTAGTGGCATTTTGGGGAGGTTTGCCATTTTGTTTGTCTGTTGTAAACATCCCAAGAAAGTATAGAAGCAGTGATGAGAAACAAAAAAAACAACTCAGAATTATCAAATCAGGTAGCAAATGACAGTAAGACATCCTAAAATATGGTACAATAGCAGCTGAAAATTTGGAACAGCCAGACAAAATAGTGCAGCAAGGATGTTAAGGCTACTCCAGACCATAGAGGGGAAGTAAGGACAAACAAGAGCAGTGAACAGGAAAGTTAATAAGGGACAGAAGGAGTAAAAGAAAGAAAAAACAACCCCCAAAGAAAATGCTTAAGTAACACCTTTCTTTCATTTAGATGAGAGTTGGAAGAAAGTATTGGATTATACTCCAACACCAGTGAGCACTCCACTCCCTTGTGGACAGTCAGAAGATGGGACTGGAAAGAATCTCATGGGTTATTGCGATTAAGCTTATATCATTACAGGCACCACATCATATAAACACTGGAATGAATTCACCAATCATCATCTTACAGACAATTCAGCTTTTTTTTTCTTCCAGCTGCAGGCTGTCCAGAATGGTTTAAGGCCAGCATTTTCCTTAAATAATTCCACTTTCTCCCAGTCATGCCCCTCCCCAGGTATTGTTTTACTGGACAAAATGAGGAAAGCGCTTTCACTCTCCTAATACAGGTTCTCTATGCCTACACATTTCTTCTCATCTTTTCCATCATGAATGCATTTCTAATGAACACTCATGACAAGCTTTGCCTGATATTCCAGACACTGAAATTTTTTTCAAGCTGGAAATCTTTCTCCTAACACATCTTCCAATCACAGTTGTCTTTTTTTTGGACTTGCTCAGGGTTATCAGTGTATGATCATAGATGATCCTATGACCACCTAATGGACTCGTAACTGATGCACCTGAGCTGCGTTCCAGCAATGTCTCAGTACCACAGACATGCATTGAACTAGAACACGCTGAACAAACAGCATCAGAAGAGACTCCTTCTCTCTCCTCTAGCAAGGTATCGCTGTCTGATGAGTGACACAGGAACAATGCTTTGCATAAGCGACTTCCAAGCAAAGTTACTGATTAGTGCAGATGTTGTGAAGGCAGAAAGCCATCAAAATTTGGCAGGAGGAGCTTTGTCATTAAGTAATTCAATCTCTAAGTGACAAAATGATTTGTAGATGACTGTGCTGAGTTCTCTGCCTTTCCTTCTCACGCTCCAATACACTATGAACAGGGGTGTCATTTGGGATCTTTTTCCCCCCCTCAACCTTCTAGCAAACATGGGAGTAAGAGGGTTGGATGCCACCTCTGTTCAAACATTGTGAAATGCAGCAGCAAGGGAGCCATTAATGATGGAGATAAAACACAACACAGAGGAAGGAGAAATGAAAACACACAGCTCAGCTGGAAGTCTGGAGATATCTTAAGGAGACAGGTCACTAAGCGAGAATGGAGCAGAACCTTATCCTAACCCCATGCTCTTAATAAAGCCCGGTGGCATGGGCATAAAGCATTTTCAAGTCTTGTTCTTTTTGTTTGGCTTGATTAGGGATAAAGGTGAACATGCGAGTTGAGTTCACACTCACTGCAACAAAGGCAGACTGTATAGAAGTTAACAGAGCAGCTATAGGTCAATGTCACAAAACTTACTAAATTAGAACCTCACCTGAAGCGGGTGAAGGTATTTCGGGAAAACCTGGAGGCAAGCACAGGAAAGAGTTCTTCAGATGGTGTCTTCTAGTTGTTCAAAAACTACAAAAGAGGCTCTCGCCCCTGGAATTTAAGGGTCTCACCTGCAACTAGGTCAGCATTATGCAGGCAGATAGCCACCATTCTTGCTTCAAAATGGGCTGCAAATCTCTCCAAGGTAAACCCCATCCCTTTTGTTGCGAGCATCACGCTTGTTGTCAGACTCCATTACTGAAACTTCTGAGCTAACTGTTGAGCACAGCTACACTTGCACTGGAAGCATCTGTACTATGTGCATGCTGATCCAAGACAGAGCATCTGGCGTTTAGGGAAGGAAATGTTGTAATTCTGAGCAACATTTATTCAGGACAATGTTTAGCTAAAGGACAAAGAGTTATGAACCACTGGTACCATGATATAAAGCTTGAAAGGGACAAATAACCTGTCAGTGCTATCAATATTCCAAAGGTAGTATTTAAAAAAAAAATCCAATTTTTCCCCATAAGAAATAGAAAGAACAGGAAATACGCTGTTCATACAATTATGCAGCATGTATAGTGAGGGAAATTTACATCCACAACACCCCTCCAAAGGAGAGTTTCCCCCAACACCCATGCATGACTTCATTGCTGTTATACTCTCGTTAACTTTGAGCGGCCATTTCTGTGCTCGCTCGCTCTGCAGCTATGATTAATGTGTCTGCTTTGAAAAGCAAGCAGCTCTGTGCCAACAAAACTCTGAAGGTGTGCTTTAAAAAACACACACAGATAGACCCTTAGTCTTCAACTGGATCAGGGCTTCTCCAAAAGCTATGACAGCCTGTTTTGCCAATACCAGTCTGATGGTGTGAATCCGTCTGCCAGTACAGACCTGCCTTTGCTATTGCCATTACACATGCCCTGCTTCCTTCTCTAAAGAGAAAGGGTTTCCACCATTATCCTACAGCTCAGCCAACTACACAAACTCTGGAAATGAACACACTCATCAACCTAAGCAGCCTGATTTTTAGATGTGTTAAAAACCATACAGCTTTCAGAGTTACCATATGGAAAAGTCAGGACTCTTTCTAGGTGTCTAAACACCTAAGTGTCTAAAATTAATATTTTTGGCTTAATTGCCTGCCCAAACTCCCCATGGATCTATTGTTCCAGCTATTTTCTAAGAGATCTCTTTCCCGTCTTTCAGATGATCAGCTCTCTCTCCTGCAAGCCTGGGCTCAGCTGCATATGTTGGTCCCTGGAGAGCCATTTCTGTATCAGATGATTCATTTTCTGCATATGATAAGGTACAATAACCGCAGCCACCAATAAACCACACCCCCTCACAATTTGGCTTATGTAATTGCTACATTTACGAGTTTCACACATGAAAAGCTACTGGTTGTTTTCCACACAGGTGCAGACTCGGTTTCTCTTTAGGCAGAGAATTCACATGCAAACACCAGCAAAACATTGCTCCTTTTAGGTTTGCTTGCATTGAAACACCACCAAGGAACCTGTCTTCCTGTACTAATTGATGGTGTGGGACTTCAGACAGAGGAAGAACAAAACCCTCTTTGTGGTCTGTACATAGAAGGTACTGAAAAAATAATTGGCAGCAAGCTTAACTGGAGGTTAAAGGTAAACTCCAAATGAATGGAAATTCCAGCATTGCCCATAATAGTTATTTTGTCACTATCTGGATTTTTACTAGGACCATAATATCTTACGAATAAAGCTGTTTACCAGCAACACATCAAAAAGGCATTATCAGAAAAATCAGTCAGATAGACTACTTCAGTTATAACAGTGCATACAACGTTACCTATCTTAAAGACTCAGATTTATGAGGCAGAAACATTGCTCCAGGCAGTTTTCAAGAATAGGTACAGGAGGTGGAGATTACAGAGAAGAGGGTGTTGTATTGTGGTTAAAGGTTATAAAACTGCATTTACACAGCGCTGTTCAATAGCTACAAAATTAACTTAGATATTTCAGGAAAGGACAAGTACAAAATCATCGGTGCTGCAGAGACAAGGGGAAAAAGAACTTTTTGGGTTGGGCTTTTTTTTTCCCCCAGTAAAACTCCTGTCAAAATGGAAAACAGGCAATTTATGTAGAGGTATCAGAAACAAAGTTTCGTCTGCAGAGACTTCAATTTAGAAGCAGACTGTGGGAGAGGGGGAGAGGATGAGGCGTAGGAAATTTAACATGCTTCCCAGGCACATGCTGTGACAGTACGATTCTCACCTCCTAAAGCCCGTGAATCAAAGGTTTTGAAGATTCAAGCATTTTTCTCCTGGCAGTGGGTGGCCTAGTCCCAAAATCCAGCTGCCTTCCTGTATGAGAGACAGCTGAAATCATCTTCACATACACTAGATTTATGTTATTATGCAGATCATATCAAAATCTATGCTCTGGTGAGTTTTCTCCTGATGTAATTACCTCCTCCAAGCTAGGCACATGTCCCATCACAAAATAACATTGTCATATCCCCCAAACACAACCAAGTTATTAGACAATTATAAATAGCCATTTTCTCTTTCTTTTTTCCTCTTCCTCCTCTCCAACTTTCATCTACTTCATTTTTATTTTTTTTGCAGTGCTGACCTGGAGCACAGCTCTTTTCAGAGAAGCAGCAGTGGAGGGCTAAGCTGAAGAGATGTCAGTCCGAGTACCTACTTGATTATTTGACTTAAAAAGGATGGATCTGTCAAGGTATTTTCACACATTCTAAAGCAAACGCTCGCAACAATGGATAAATCTTACAGGTCCTAGAGGTCCCATCCAAATCACAGACAGGGCAGTAAGGGCAGCACGAACAGCACCAGCCCTGGGGCACCTGCCTGGCTCCAAACAGAGCTGGCCCTATCCCTAACCTACTGCGGGGTGCAGCCCAGGATGCTCAGATGAAGTCACAGATAACGTCAAAGACTCCAAACAACATTTTTTTTTCTTTTGCATCTTCAATGTTGTCAACTTCTCCTGCCCTCAGTAATTTCAAGTCAACACACACAGGGAGGAATTTATCAGAGCATGGCAGGCTTCACAGAACCCTGCTGTATATTGGGGGGGGGTCCTAAAAGAAACTCGATGCTCCTTACTATATTTATCCTGGAAAGAATAGATAAATAATACTAAGGGCAAAGCTACTGAGAGTCAAGGCCACAGAGCGAACACACAAGCTGCCAACATCACACAAGCTGCCAAAATAGCTGGGAGAAGCAGCCCGTGCAGTCAGGCACCTTGTCCTCGACACTGACCAAAACCGGCTCCTTCAGAGGAAAATCCCACCTGAGGCAGTTACACGAGAACGTGCGGTGTCTTAAAATCTCCCCATTTGTGCCAAGAGGTCCCATGCCAGAAGATTTATATCCCCGTCCTCACCGCTTACTTCTACTGCCTACTAGTTTTCAGTTTGGAAATCCTCGCTAAGCCACACGGGTTTGTTTTTTCCTCTCGTAACACCTCTGGGATGACCTCCACAGGCTGTCCACGCTTTCCCCCACATCCCTTTTTACTTGCATTATTTTGGTTTCACAGATTTGCCTCTTGTTTCTGTACCATGGAAGACGGTAAACAAAACAGCATCAAAAATGTCAGCGAGAGCTGCTGTGTACTATCCTAACATCCCCTCATTTTCACCTCTTATTTTTCAGTAAAGAGTCCCAATTATACATAGGAGAGACTTCCCACAACACTGAATAGCCTCATTGTCTGCCTTGACAGACCCTCAATTTCTGCCTCCACCCTTCATCTCTGGTCCCTTTCACTAGCCCAGATTTGATCACTGGCTACACCTTTACTGCTCAGGAAGGTCTCGTCATTTCTGTGCAGAGAAAAGCGCCTTTACACCCAAAAGCTAGTGCACTAGCATTTAGTTTTTCAAATTATTTATTTATCATTTACTTAATAGCGTGAGAGAAGCAGTGCACAGACTCCTAATGCTTCCCCTAATGTCCACCTCTCAATGCAGCGGTTCTGCAGCAATTTAGTGGAAACAGCTTATTACTTAGTGATAGCTGGTATTAGTCATGTTAGCTTTTATGCAATGATAATCAAAAATGGGTACGGTACGAGTGCTGTATCTGCATCTGCATGGATGTGATTTAAAGAAGGGTGTCTACATGAGGATTTAGGGGACTAATTGTGGATACTTACTTTCTAAAATGGCAGCATTAAAAAGCTGCCATTTCACTTTGTAATTAGCACTGGGCTTTTTAGCAATTCTCCAAGTGCAACTTAACATTATTCTCTCTAATATCTTCAAACTTTGCATAAGCCCAGCACCTAAAGATCCCAATTTAGACAGCAATGCGGGGGGGGAGAAAAGTTCTCATTTGGGCATCTAGTCCTTGGGAAGAGCAGCTGGAAGCCAGGTATTACGAGAGCTTCATTTAGATGCTGAAGCAGAATTCGAGCTCTTTTGAAAATCAGATATTTAGCGGCAAAAATCTATAAGCGTTCAGTTCAGTAAGAATTATCATCTCTGTTGGGAAGGACACATTTGTTTTACTAGATAAAGCAGCAATCATTTAGCTGTTTTTCTCACAGCAAGAAATCCCATGTTCCATGAATTTATGAGAGCATGGCCAAATCCTGTATGCTTTATCTTCCCTCTGTGTTCGCTGGATGAAGGAAACAGGTAAGGTTTGCAACAGGGCAGAGGACCAGCTGAAAAGCTAATGTCAAGCTTGCAGATTTCAAATAAAACTGGTATTCTGGAAGGCTCTGTTAATTCAGGAGGAGTAACCGAAGTCTGAAGACTAAAAATATCAGCTTAAAGAAAACCCTATATTAAGTCTGTGCTATTCTGTTAAACTGTTTCTACTCAACTGATGCTATTAGTGTTGCACTTTAATCATTGCTACGAAGATCTTAAGTGTGTTGAGCAGTTTCCTTATGGAAACTTATTCAACATCTGTGAATGTGCCATTTATATATTACATACATAGCAAGTAAATATTGATTTATTGGTATTGCAGGTTCTTAAATAGAGTAGTTCAACCACATGTATATTTAACTCCGATTTATCTACTACCCTGTGGGAGGGGTAAGGGGGCATAGCTCATGCAATTGAAGAAAAGTAGCATTTGCTCCACGCTGTTTTTGAAAAAAAGCTTCCATTTTTATAACCTCTGCCAATAGCAAACAGAATTCACTGCTGAAAATTTCTCATCACACATTTTCTAGCAACAAACTTTAATCATACTGAACACAAGGTTGACCGTACTCTGCCCATACGTAATACCTGCCAGTCTCATTTTGGCCAAGATACTGTCTATCCCATTAAGTAACACAGTTTTACTTCTTTAGGCTGGTGCATAATCCTTGAGGAACAAAGCTACCAACACTTACCATTTTATGGAGTTTCATATGCTATTTACTGTTTCCTCTTAAGGCCATAAGCCTGAGAATATTACACGCCCACCCACACATACAAACACATCTTTCTTTTTAATTATGTTTCTAGCCCTAGAGATTATGGATCGGCCTGGAACTGTAAACTACGTGCATCCTAAAATATCAAAACCAACCCAAGATGCATGTAATCTCGGGATCTTTTCACATGCTGCTCGTGATTTTGGGGGGAGGGGAGGAGGAGAAGACTTCTGATGGGGGAACGTTGCTGGTAGGCAAAGTTTGCCACCTTGCAGCTTACGCAACGGCTCTGACTCACTCCCCGCAACCCATCTGCCGGGATGCTGAGCCGGGCTACGGGTGCATCTGCCTCTTACCACCCAAGGATGGCACGGCCGGGAGAGAAAAACTCACCGCAGAGACCGCAAAACCAACCTGGAAGCGACGTGCAGACACGGAAGGCAAGGAGGACCCAGAAGCCGGCTAGGAAGGACCAGCCCTTTGCAAGGATGGGTCACAACAAGCCTTTCTGGAGACCGTACACCGAAACACCACCCCTGGCTCCTTAACATATTCGCAGGCAGCATCAGCTCAGACGAATTCAGAGCTCTGAGGCTGGAAACACGGCCCGCTAAAACCATTTGTGGTGACGGGCCAGCTGCAGTGTAGATGCCATTACAGCCAATGTCTTGGCTTGCTTAAGCTGCCATTTATTTCCTAGCACAGCAAAATCATGGTAAAATTGGCCTTTATTTTGCATTTATTGAAATGTAATTTAAAAGATTTACTTTCACACCATTTTTCTGGCAGCAGAACATATTTTGGAGGTTGGGTTGGTTTTTTTTTTTCATTTTTAATTCTTTTTTTAAAGCCGGAGCCTTTAACAAGTTAGCAATTTTAATGAGGAGAGGAATGTTAACTACTTGAATAAATACAAACCATGAAAGAAGTGAAAAATTAAACTTTCTCCCCTCTTGGAAGCCGGAGATAATTTCATATCTGTGGGAGGTGCTGACTGACCAACTGTTTGCTTAAATACGTTATTTAAAGTATTCTTAAAAATACTGTTCCCTCATAACATTAAGCATCCCCATTACCCTAGCCATCAAAATTATTTTCATAGTGAATGCAGGGCAGCACATGCGTTCTCACTCGATTCATTACAAGAGACAAGGAAAATACAAAGCAGACAGAAAATCATGAATGGTTGTGCAGCATTTCTGTGATGCAGAGTATGAATGGTCAGAAAGGCCAAGCTAATCATTTCTATAACTCCACTGTTTTGGACCATCCTACTTAGTTAATGCATGAATCAAAGGTACATTCGGTTCTTCATTTCTTGATCATCCCTGAAGAATAAACAAGCACCAGCAGCCTCAGTATATGATTATTGACCCTCATGTTCTAAGCTGAAAAAAAAAAGCTCAAAATATAATAAAGAAGGTAGGAATACATCTGCCTTTGTAAACTAATCACACTGATGAATAAATGGCATCTATGCTAATACTGCCAAAGGCAAAACTGTGACCTAAGAAAAAACATCAATCTCTTTCACATTGCTCTAGCCTCATTGGGATTGCTGTATTTATTAATATCCAGATTTTTCCCATACATCAATTGCTACTACTGTTTCATAGTTTCTCCCCTACAAGGTCAAAATTTAGCCCATGGAGGCTTACCATTCAAAAAAAAAAATTTGTTTCTGAGTCAGCTCAAAGTCACCACAAAAGACAGACCTACCTGCACACTTAGCAACCTAGAAAGGAGCTTCAAACTCTAAGAGCAGGGATGCTAACAGAACCATGCTGAAAGGCCAACATGGTTTTGAAATTCAAAAAAGAAATCAGAACCTGCACTGCGCTTTCTTGGACGTTCACGTTCATGTGAGGAGCAGAGCTATAGCTCAGCAGCGATACACACACCTGGGATAGACCCGCCACTCTGCGGCTCCTGGGCACATCCTAAACTGGGATGCTGATGCTGGCGGTGGGCAGGGTACCTCTGTACTGCATGTTGTCAGGATCCTATCCCCCCTATCCCCTCCCTCCCTGGTAACTCAGCCCACCCCAATTTTATCTTGCAAGCGATTCAGTACTGCTACCCGTGAAAGGCTGGAGGTGGCAATGGCTCCACTATGGACCATACCATGGGAGGGCTCCTGGAGCATCCCACTCCCTGCGGGACAGCCTTGGGAGCGCATCGTAGTACATTCGCGGAGGATGTCCAGCCGTCTGCTAACCAGCTCCAGCCCTGCTGCCCTTCGGCAGGCACGGCCATTCCCTCCGAACATGTTAAAACCACCCCCAAGTCAAGGGGCACTGACAAATGACTGCGACTAGATGAAATTGCAGCAGCTAATTCATCCTGGTGATTTCAGTCAGTGTTAAAAGAAGATAATCTCCGCTGTTTGTCTTCAGTCACGGTTTGTTTTCAAGCACACAGTAGTCAAATTAGGTCATAGCCATGGCACAGGTTGTATGAGAGTTTGCTATTATTGAAGCCATACAAGTGTCACTATTCTGGCTCACAGGTGATAAGCAAGCTTTTATTTCTCATACACTTACAACATTACTTTTTTTTTTTTGAGTGTAAATTCACCCCAGATGCAAAGTGGACTCAGAAACCATCAGGTCTAACAATTTCAGTCAAAGACATCAACTAAGATTGCCTAAAAACTTTACAGAAAAGAACTAAATTCAGGATTTTAACAAGGTTTGGGCAGGATGAGTTGTGTTTGTTTTCAGATGTGACAGCAAAATTTAAATACTCATAGCTGTTTGTAAACTTAGGCAAGAGCTATAAATCTTTCTCTCATTTGTCAGTGCAGTTAAGTTCCAGTTCTGCTGCTCTACTCAAATATTTGGCAGGATTATAGTTCTGCGTTTTATTTCCTAATCTGACCATTATGGCAACTAATTTATTTGTATGTAATTTAATTATCTTTAGCTGTTCTGCATCCTTGGTGCTCTCCGAATACTCCATCTCCAGCTATTTAATTTTCTTTTCACTCTTCTCCTGCATTTGAATGATTGCTCTTTACATAGACTGCTGGCATGGAAATGTTGCTTAACTTGTAGCATCTGCAGTCAGAGCTATTATTCTATTTCAATACACTGTCTGGCCAAGGGGACAAACCCCAGGACTTTGATCTTTGGTCCTTAAGGCTTATTTTCTCTCTGATGCTAATGAAGCTGCTCTGCATTTTTCTTCTGTTAATTTCTGCTCCTGTTCCGCCACCAGGTACTATTCACAAAGCAGAGAGTTCCCTTGATCCTTTCAAGTGCAGCTTTAATTCCTTTATTTCTATTTTAAAATCCTGCCAGGCTGCTGGTGGAAGATTCAAGTCAAGGAAGAACTTACTTCCTTTCCTTTTTGGTGCCACCGATGCTAGCAAAAGTTTCACAGCTGAACTCTGTGGAGCCTAGATTTCACCTATACCTGCAATATCAGTTTATGCAGTCTCCAAATTCCTCCCAGGAACTCAAATACCCACCCCAGCAGTGGGGAGCAGCAGCAGGTTTGGCTTCTCTTGGGGCAGCCGTTCCTCCAAGTTTCCCCCAGCTCCTGGGTGCTCTCCTGCCACATCCATCCCTCCTCCCAGCACACAGCAACTGCAGAGCACAGGCGTAATTTCTCGTGTTTAGCGTTCTCCCTGTATCACCCTTCTTACATCTGTTGTGCCGCTGCAATATTTGTAAAAAGTATAGCAACCTAAAAAGGGGCATTTGCAAAACAGAGGCATTTCACATGAACTCCTTGTCTTCAGTTTCGCCATGTGTATTTGTGTCTTAGAGGAAAGGAGCATCCCCCACACCTTCCTTTTCCACTTTTTTTTTTAAATTAATAAGCCTCAAAATAGAACAACAGCAGATAAATTTACTCATTAGGTAACAGCTGCCAAAATTTGCTGCTAACAGACTGGAATTACCATGGAGAAACACATTCTGCAAAGAAAAAATTCAGTCTGCGAAAGATTTCATTTGGCACTCAGACAGAAGTTCTTCATTCCAAATACATGTTTACAAGGTTTCCATGTAATTTTTGTGTTTGTGGTATAAAAAAATATATTTTTTTTCCTCATTTAATGGGCTGTTGTAAGGCCAAACTACAATTGCCAGATGATATCTTAAATACTACAAAACACACTCCAATTATCTAGTGACCTTTGAGAAAGCCTGCACACCTCTCCCCATTTTTTAATGCCTCTTCTACCTACTTGCTTTCTCATCCTAACAGACTATGTAGCACCTCTCACCTGTTTTGCTTCAAAACTAGCCACTGCCCCCTCTCTGAAGTGGGAACTTAGATGCCACTTCCCAATTTGAAGAGATTTCAAGGGTGAGAGAAACTTGACGGAGTATGTAGCGAGATGATGGGATACAGGATTCAAGCTGGGTCTGGCCAGACCGTCTAGCAGTATGAAAGAATATTGTCAGCTATTCTGGCTTGCTTTGAATTTCTTTTTTGAAGACTTCAGCAGAAATCACACAGCAATTCCTCAGTGTGAGTTTACAGAAAGCACATGTTACCCATACGAAGAAAAACAAAGTGAATTTAAGTCATCCACTGAGAAACTGGAAGCTTTTGGGCGAAAGCTTGAAGTCTGATGAAAGAGTTCATCTGACCTGCTCCCCTCACGCATCGCTCCCCCGTGCTGACCCTGCTGTGCGTGCACAGCCTTCCCCAAGACGAGATTGCCGCAATGAACACAATTTATACTGCAAACACTGTTGGAGATGGCAGTGGACATGTTTCAGAGCACGGGCAGTGTTCTACATATTTTCCTCAGCAGTGCCCGTGCAGGTTTGGGGAAGTTCGAAACAGGAGTTAAGTGTCTGCGGGAACATCAGCTGGTAGCAGGAGCTGACTGCCGACAGAAAGAACAAGAATAAGCAGGTAGGCGAGAGCAGAAATGTCTACAACTGCAGAGCGCAACAGGAGCCCGAGCTCACAACAGGGACTGTTATTTTCTGGCAACAGAGAAATAGTAAATCGATGTTTCATCCTGATCCAGCAGCTGGCTGACATCTATGGCATCCTGCCCCAGGTGCCTTCTACTTTTGTAGCTCACGCAACAGTTCCATGCAGTAAATCTTCCACACTAAGGAACGCTACAGGAAGTGGAACAGTTTCCACAAGATGTATTGTGTTTGTATTTTCAGAAGCCTCTGAAACCTTGTCAAAAAAGATCCAAAACAACACACACCCCCTGCCCCAACCTACAGATAGCCGAGGTCTCAGAAGCAAGGACATGCAAGAATTGACTCCATTAGCACAACCTTAATTTGGTCTCTTTTTATCATGATATATATACAATTTCTTTAAATGTAGGACAAAACATTAAACACTTTTTAACAAAAAGATCTAGAATTATGACATACATCTGGAATATGTTTTGGTGGCTTTGGATGTTTGGGGTTTTTTTTTAAACACACAATAGTATGCAACCTTTCTACTGCATCTACATAGTACAAATTGCACACCTATATACCAGAAGATGCTTATTTGGGAGCCCTGTATTTCAACTACATAAGCAAACCCACTGGTTTACAGACCGAAAAATACACCTCAGAAGGCACAGTCTGATTTACTTGGTGCTGCCCCTCACTCCAGGCTCTGTAAACAGACCCGCAGCCAACTAACTCACCCTAACATCAACTGAGGAGCAATTTTGCTGTGCTCCAAGTACTTGTTCCGCTTTCCTTGCTGACACTTCCAGAAGCAGTGACAGAAACTGCCCTAAAACACAGGCTGCAGTCCCTGGACCTTTTAGTCTGACCCTCAAGCAGGAAAGCAGGGATGTGTCAGCAGACCTCTGCTTTTGACAAGGTGCAAGCCAATATGAAAACACCAGGTACGAGTTACCTGCTGTTTATGACAAAAATCTCATTTACTTCATTTTTGCCAGCGATATAAATCCAGGGCATCACACAGCTTCCTCACATACAGCCGGTGCAGAGAGGGGTTTCTTAAGGGACATGTGCCTCCAGTATCATTGCTTCAGTGCTACCAATATTCCCCTGGCTCCTTTCACTTCCCTGCTCAGAACCCAACACCCAGCCATGAAACACTGGCTCTTTCATAAATAAGAAGAGGATTTTTTTAAGTTGGTTTTTTTTTTTTAGCTCAGTTATCAGTAGAGCTTTGTGCACATTTACAATTGAAACTTGAGGACTGGGAAGTACCACAAACTTCATCTCAAAGACACCCTTCAAAGCAGAGATCCAGATGCTACAAGCCCAGGTTTTGTCAGCAGTTTTCATTTCCACTGTATACCCATTTATGTTTTAATATACCAAACGGACACCCCTACATATTGCACAAAGATTGGGTTTTGTTGTGGACACACCATACCAACAAAACCCTGGTGGCAGCAGCATTTTTTGCCAGGAGGAGTCAGTGGCTGCAAGACACTCCAAGTTCAGTACTTTGGTATTTTTCTTAAACTTACGACAGCAAATTGGCACTAGTCTGTATCTAAGAATACTAAAGTCTTCCCAGCGTACATTTAAATACGTAATACTTGCAAGTGCTAATTTTGCATAAACACTTTTAATGTTTATTAAAGGAAGAGACAATATAGTATCAGTTAGGAAATGTTCAGCAACTGGCTAATAATGGGCGAAATAATGACCATTGGCTCTTCAGCTGTCTCTACAAATGTTTAACGATGAAAATATCCAAGTTAAATCAGCCTAATTAAAAAGAATTCTCCTTACATACCTTTCCATCCTTAAATATTTAGGTCATATAGATAGATCAACTATTGATACTTACAAAGGTACAACTTAACTATACCTTCCCCTTCACTTCTGCACTGTCACGATATGTTGTCCGGGACTACCTAATGGCAAAAGCATCCCCAATTCAGTGGGACACGAGGACACGCAGCCCTCACCGTGCTGAAGAGATGACTTATCACTTCTCGATCAGCATCTATACCTTGACTCCTGGCTGCTGCACCACAGGAACGCCACCAGCTTTGACGGCACCTCTTGTTTTCTCCTTTCCCATCTACCCCTGTTCCGCACAGTCCAGGCCTGGCTAGCACTACCTCTTACCCAAACTCTGAGGAACTGCAGCTCAAGAAGATGCAGAAACCCAGATGATGCACCCGAGGTCAGCCCGGTGAGCATGCCGGATTTGCAGTTTGGGCAGGCAGCGTTTTCCCTGGGCTATCACCATTGCTACCTTCCTAGCGGCTTTTGGAGTAACATAGCCTCCATATTGGCTCTCAAGTACTGACACTGGGCAATGCTGAAGTCGCTGCTGGGTGCTGCAAGACACTCAACAGCATCTCTTCAGTTGCCCATCTCTGCTCAGCAAGGAGCTGCCTGGAGGGAGGCTTCAGATGGTTACGGGACCTTTAAGCAAAACCCTACCTCTCCAGGAGAAACACCCTCTGTGTCCTTGCTGCCTCTCACTCACATTTCAGCTCATTATCCAGCACTTCCACAGCGAGACATTGGAGAATCACCCTTCCTTTGAGACATATTTAGTTGAAATTTGCTGTCATTTACTCACACCATGGGAACAACAGTATTTCACTACTGCTGCTCTCAAAAATTAAGTGAATTACAAGAAATGCTGATGTAACTGAGATCTATTCTCCTCCCTTCCCCCAAATCCATAGCACTGAGAGCTCCTTTTCTTTAGAGTCCTTCCCACAGGCTCACACGTCATGGAGATTAGCAGACAACGCAGAATTGTCTGAGAGCATGTTGGCAGGAAACAGTTAGTGTCAAATTAGCCAAGTTAACATGATAGATTGTGATGAATTGAATGCTTGGGGTACTATGTGCTTGAACTATGTGGTGCTGTGTATCACAGCAAATCTATTTCCCAAAACCTCTAACTGGGCAATTTCATCCATATAAAAATGCTACTAAATATGCCTCAGCTTGTTGTCAGACAGTTCCCTCTCCTTTTCAGCAGCTATAAAACATATGGGGTTTACACTGCTAAGAGCCTTTGTAAATCATACTGTAATACCTATGGGTTATACTTAGCTATAGACATGTCTTCAGCTGATGTCAATTGTAGTAGCTGCCTTGACGTCAGAGCCAAGATTATTTACAGCAGCTGAGCATCTCTCCTGCTGTGCTCAGCACTTACAAAGGTAGGCAAATGAGAAGTGGTTTTGCTTCAGGTTTAGGAGGACTTTTAAGCAGAAGTTGCTCCAGAGAAACTAAAACCAGACAGTCACTCAAATCTGACCCTTGTGTGTTTGGCCTTTCAAAGAGTAGATAGATCCCTAGATATAAAACAGTTAGTCTTGACCCTCTCCTGCTCACCACTCTTGCTGCCCTTTACTTTACACAGCACAAGCCCAAAGAAACATCTCTGACAATAACATGAATACATACATATATAAATAAATATTTTTAAAGGTGTTTAACATTCGTCTCGCCCTCTGAAAAGAGGGGTCGACAACCACCTTTAGCAGGAGCAGCTAGGACAAAGCTGAACCATCTCACCAGCTTCCCTAGGCAGCCACGAAAGAGAGCACTGAAGAGGAACCTCCACACTGTCATTCATCCCACCCAAGAAGGGAAAGCTCAGCCAGCTCCTACCTCCCAGGGATGGAGGGGAATGCCTCCCAGATTGCCACCACAACAGCATTCCAGACCTCCTCTTCTCCCAGGAAAGGTTTAGAATGAGCAGGGATGCTGCAGCTAAGCAGAGTTCTACAGCCCAGGGGTGAACCCCCTTCACAGCTGGGTGATGGGTGCAGGTGCACAAGAGGGATGTTAACCATCCTCTTAACACCTGCCCCTCCCTGAAGCCGAGGTCCCTTCTCCTCTGCAGACATGCTACAGGTGCCTTTACCTACTGGTGCTTAAAAACAAAGTTTAATCTGGATCCATCATCCCCCTGTGTCCTTTTGAAATCTTTCCTTATCCTTCCCTATATACCAATTAGCAAGTAATTACCAAAAGGTATGAAACAGTCAACATTTTTTCCACAGGTTTAAGTCCATATTAATTAATAACAGAAGAACAGTTCTAACTCTCAAAATATTGCTTTTATATTTTTAGTTTTTCTTATAAGGTTTATAATTACAGCTGAGCTTGTTTCCAGAGCCACTTCTTAAGCAAAGCTCTAGACAGCCCTCACAATATTACAAGCTTTACACTGCTGCACTGCATATAAACCTCACAATAGAGGTTTTTGCAACTTCCACACTATAGTTTTATAATAAGGCAGTGCAATAAAAAGTCAGGCAAAAAAGTAAAGCACATCATAACAGGCTGGTATCAAAATAACCTCAACATTCCATACCTGCAGGAAGCAGCACACCTCACACAGTTAAAAATTATTTTTCAGTCAATCTTGTTATGCATCCCACACACTAGAACTTATCTGACATGAAAGGGGATAGATAGCTATAAATATAGTACATGAAGTACAGTATTAATTTTAGTACAGACAAATTATGTTGAAGACTGTCAACATTCAGTCTGGCACAACTGCTATACAGCTACAACATTTGGGGGGGGGGGGGGGAAGAGGGAGTCAGGTCGGTCTCATTTGTCTCCTGCAAATGGGTCATTCAAAATTAAATTCTGCGTTAACCCCACCCTAGGCTTTGGGGAGCCTCAGTCGAAGGATGTTATTTCTGAAAGTGCTTATGCAACGTTTCAGAGCGACTCCGTGGGTTCTGCATCAGGAAGCGGCACTGCTCTGTGGACCAACTTGTGGGAGTGTAATGGCTTGTCTGGGAGATGCCTACACTGCAGCACCCGCCAAGGATGGCATCTCCTCCTCCTGTAACGCTGCTTTCAGAAGGTATTTGCAATTTAGGGGCTTCTTGGTTTTGTTTCTGTTTTAACAATCCTAAGAGCTTAACAACTTCTTTCATTTAAAGGAGAAAAAAAAAATCAAAGAGAGAGCCAGAACCCCCAATTTCCTATTTATTTTTAGTGCCACAATGTGCATCCTGCTAAGCCAACAATCATCCCAGCGTGAGCTGACTAGAAGCAGCAGCAGGTAGCTGCCTGGCTAGCTAGCAGGGATCAGATTGGATGAAAGACAAATAAGACTCGGTTTACCGTGTCACATAAACCCAAGCAGGGGGTCTTGTGCCCCCACCCACCATTTAAAGACCTCCATTTCTGTATGGCAGGACCCCTTAGCTCAGGATGTGAAAACCCAGTGGACCCCAGAAGGGGAACAAACCAAGCCTCTTTCCTGGGCTCTGCTATGAAGAATGCACAAGACCAAATAAAAGCTGTGAAACCACCTCCAGTACCTGGGCCTGCCTTCTTATCTTTGGTTCTTCTTGTTGCAGGCACATTTCAGTATCACCTGGGGGGAGAGAAGCAGGAGCAGCTTCTCCTAAACAGGGGCAGGAGGGGGATTTTGCAATGAAGCCCCTGTACCCTGCAGAAATGGTTCCAGATGTGACTTACATCTGCCTGCTGACTCACCAGGAGCTGCTCACTAACTTCCAAAGCCAAACCTCAGGGTAAAGGCTTGGGTTTAGAGCCCAATGCTCAAACACTGCCATAAAGCTTTTTCTTTTAGAGGTACTTGCCCAATGGAAAAAAAAAAAAAAAAAAAAAAAAAAAAAAAAGAGTACTCTATTACCTGCACATACATGCATCAGCTTTGAAACTCTGAGGTAAGATCTCTATTCAAAGATAGGTATATACACATTTGCAAAAAGCAACAGGAAAAAGAAATATTACTGAAAGGCAACATTTATTTTTACAACAGCATTTTCAAGTTTTCCCAACAAAAGGAGTATTGTATTATGATAAGCTTTGTCTGCTGTGGGAGGGCTTGCTAGAAAAAACTATACTGACAAGCCTTTGTGTTATAAGCTAGGATTCAAACCAGGTACCTGCCAGCCAAAATAATGCACATGCAGATGCCTTACTGTTTTGGATATAGGACTTTGGAGAAATCTAGATTTCAAATTCCATCCTCTGTTTTGCCTTCGGCCTTTCAGCAAGAAATCCCACAATAGTCTTTTCCAAGGAAATTCTCTTATCAATATACTATAAGGCCAAATTTACTGTCCCATTTTGCTTCACTAACCTGCTGAAGACATTGTGAATTTTGCAATAAGCAGCAAACAAGAAACAGGTGAAGGGCAGAAGAAAATTTCCTACAGCTGATGGCATAATTTCTTTCAAAAAGCATTTACTTAGATCTATGTAAGCACAGCTCTCTCTGCACATTATTGAATCTTTTAAGAGTTAATTTTGAACAAAGGAGGTCAAAATAGTAGTACAGACAGGCCAGCTGAAGCTGACATTAACTTTTCCTTGAAACTCCTATTCAATAAGGTATGTATCTTAACATTAAGTTATACAATAATACCAGCATTCTTCATTTCATTAGGAAAAGAGTTATTTGTTAGCAGAAAATTATATGCTGGTGACCCACTATGCAACTTATTTGTGTTCAGTAGGACTCCTGAAGTTCTCCTGTAAGTTTATGTCAGGCCATAATGTTATTGTAGTCAACATTTCCACACTGTAAACAACACAATATTTAACTGTAGGACATATATTACACAAAAAAACCCACAGAAAACAAACACCTCAACGAGCCACCAAAAAACCCCATATTCTGCTATTGCAGGGAGTCTCAACTCAATATATTACTTCCACCTTGATAAGTCACTCACCATGCAGCACAACTTGACTTTTCCCCTAGCAGCAGAGACAATTTAAGATATCCCTACTCTTCTTCCCCTCTGGCTTTTACAATTCCTTCTGCTGTGCCACTGCAGCAGGTTCAGAAGAGAGTCCTGCCATCAGACCAGCAAGGCACTGTGGACTCAAAAAAACCCCAAAACAACCCACAAAAACCCCACAAAATCTAAACATGATCACTTTTTAATCCAGAAGAGGGATGCTGTTCCCAGGACAAGCCCCCTCCCCACTAACCTGGGTGCAGACACAGGAGCACAAATCCAGGGACTGAGGAGAAAAGGAGGACCCCCACCTCCTGCCAGGAAAAGCCATCACACAGCACCATGCCTTTTCCATACCTGGCCTACAAACACCTCTACCATATGTTCATCACAGTTTGCTAACAAGCTGTTCTTTAAACACAATGCAATAGTCCATTCACAAAAAACCTGCACATTTGGCCTCATTTTTATCATTATGGGAGAACAGAAGTACTTCAGCTGGGGCTTTGGGCTACACAGCTGAGGATCCATACAGATAATCTTTAAAGGGACCATACTTTCCCCACAGAGTTTATGGTCTGTACTATACCATAAGCCATCGCAGGCACAAACCAAGTGTAACAGGGCAGGTAAAACATGAAAAAATGCTGGGGCAAGTGCAGCAGTATCTCACAAATCTGAACCAGCAGAAAGTTACAACCCTGTGTTTTTGTTAGAGCAAGCACACAGCCTCCAGACACACAATTAAGTCTTTTCACTGCCAATTAGCATCTGGGGACCAAACACAACAAAAGAAACCACACTTGGAAAGTGAACTTACAAACCACAGCAATTCCTACAGTAGCACACAGCAGACTTGAGATCTGTAAAGCAAACTGCCAGATAGCAGGTCCCAGGACACCAAAGAAATACTCTGCATTTTGGTAAGAGGAGAGCTAGTCACGACTTTACACCTACCTCAGAGGCAGCAGGCACCACAAAGTACTTGGGTTGAGAAGAGAGCAGAAGAGAAGATTTCTGTCCTGGAAACCAGCCTCTAGCCCTCCCCCAAGGAATTTATAGGTGCCTCCTGGGAAAGCCATCAGGCAGGTGCTGGCAATCAACAGCATCTCCAGGTCTATTAACACCTTGTTTAATGGGATTAGATTCGTTAAAACCTTGCACTTCCCTTTGGCTGGTTTGATATCCCTCTCCCTGGAGAAAAGCTACAGTCTCCCCTGCCAGGAGCTGTGCGTGGGACTGCAGTTATCCAGGCAGGACTTCCAGCCCTTGGTGATAGCACCTCTCACCTCTCTGGGGGCATTGGGAGGAAGGCGAGTGAAAGGCAGATGCGAGAAGCCGTTTCAACTCATTTGCTTTTTATCTTGTCAACAGAATAACACCCAGAATTTACACTGAAAGCAAAAGACAGGAGCAGGGTAATCTGCTGAGCCCTTTTACCTTTATGTCTCAATTTAGTGTTAAGATTAGATGACACAGAGATAAATTCCCAGTGTCTCTCTTCTTTCACTCAGGAGGTACAGTCTGCCCTCCGAAACCTCAGATTAACCCCCTAGTTCCCCAGGGAGCTGAATAACAGCACCAATGGCATCTACCCACACATTCTGCAAATCTGGTGATGGGATTATCAAGAGCAAGGGGCCACTTCTCAGCACCAAGGCCCATGCTAGGACACGGCACACAAACCAGCAAACTGACAGTAAGATTCACTGCGGCTGTCAAATGGCTGTAGCAGGACCTATTTCGCACAGCTCCAGTCACTGTGTGACACCTAATGTCAAGAAGTATCTGACACTCTTTGTCAGTCACCAGAGTCAGCCTGACTTAGAGGCATGTGCCAGGCTATAGGCAAGAAAAAGAAAGGATGGAAAGCTGAGCCTGCTGGGATACTCAAGGAGATGAGATGAAGAAGCCAGAGTGCGTCCCAGGATATCAGGTTCAGTACTGGCTTGGTGGAAGACGTAGCTACTTTACGTATTAATTGGCTTGTTTGTGAAGTAGAATAAAGACATCAATATCATGGCCACGTTGTTGGGCTAAATTCATTCATAGGCATGTACCTCTCCGAGGTGATGAGAGTAAGCACGTTCAGTTCAAATTCCGTCCGGCAGCTCTGGACGAAAGGCGTCTGGGCACCGTTGTGCTCGCACACTTGCCACGGTGGCAAGTCCTGACTGCCAGCAGGAAAAACCCAGAGCCCTGTCATTTGCTGAGCAAAGAGCTCCAAGATGTGAACAAAACCCTTTCACAGAGCCAGCGTTAAAGAGAGCGCTTGCGAGCAAGGGCAATACCCTGCATCCCCTGAAGACCAAAGCGGTTCCTCCCTGGAGACCACAGTGATGGACAAGGGAAGCGTGGGGCCCTTCACCGGCTTGGTCGAGGCGGGCAGGTACAATAGTACCTCTAGCTTTCTGCATCCATACAGAGATGTATCGTATTGCTCCTAGAAGATGGCTTACCCTGTAGAAGGGCACCGACAGCACGCAGTAGCTCTCTCTCCCTTCTCTGGCACGCAGCAGCGTGCCAACCACCTGCTTGATGGACGTGTACCACCGTCCGCAGGCCAGCACAAATTGGTCTCCAAAATGCACCACATGGCTTCATTTAAGGCAGGTTGCAAGGGCAAGCCATTAGAGAGAAAAACTACAACATAACTAAAATGCTCTGTTAATTTTAATTAAGCTCATCACACTGGCAAATACTGCTGAATCTGGGGAAACATTTGTTGTTGGGATTCCTGTGTTTTCTGTTTTGCTTTTAAGCAAAAAAAAAAGCCCCAAATTGCAAACCAGCAAGCGGCTAAGTAATCCTGGTGAGCTTTCCCACAAGCTCCCACAGTTTGCAGTGAGCTCAGCAACAGCCCATCTTAGCACTGAATATTGGATATTGCTTCCAGTTGGTCATGCGGGGCATTAAGACAACAAATGACCAGGACAGGAGCCCTACCTGTCAGTGTTGTCCTCTACTGCAGGACTGGCTTTCACAGAAACGGCACGCAAATTGCAAACAAGGGACACAAAGGATGTGAGACAGCAACTCTAGACAGGATTTGTTTTGCATTGACTAACTGTAAAGCAAGCCTTTTTAAAACCAGTTGCCGTCTCTGTACGTATCATGCTGCTATAGGAATTACAAAGATAAGAAAGATTTTCTCAGGCACACATTCATAACACAAAACAAAGAGGAAGCACCAGGTACAAAATGTTAACAGAAAATGTAGGTCACGTTCAAAAATATTATCAAGAGTATGCAGAGTATATTGTACTTCTACAGTAAGCTTTGCTTTCATGAAAATTAATTAGACCCAGATTTCAAGTATTACTTTTCATTTCTGTTGTCTCAGCTCTTTGGTGTCACATCTGAGACAGCTTGGCCCTGATATTCGTAAGCACTGATCACCTCCACCATGACCACACAACGATCAGTAACTGCCCACTGGAATGAAGCCTTTGCTATCTCAAGGCAGTGCCTGAAAACTATGGTAGCCAAATCGAGTTGCTGCTGTTGAAAATTTAAATCCTCTAGAAATTTAGCTTCTCTGACAAAAAAACCTGCATTCATCTGTTTTGCAATCGGCAAAGCGTTCAGGCAAATAAAGGCAGCAGAAAGCCGCCTTCATCCTCTACTACTTTCCTTGAGATGGGTGCAACCAGTCAGTAGCGCAACCGAGAGGAGCCTTTGGGTTGTGTTGGGTGACGTGCACTGAAATGGCTTGCTGGGACACGGCAGCCCACTCAGGACCAGAGCTGGACTAGCGAGAGTCACGCGCCAGCAGTGCTGCACCCAGAGACTTGGCTTCATCCAGTCCGTTCCTGAGCTCCATCCCTGGCAGCGTTGGTTGGGGTCAGTGGGAGAGACTGTCCCCAGACAGGTATGGAAAGTCCTTGTCCAGGAGAGGGGAGAGATGAGGTGAGATTATTTGTACAAGTGCAAGGCCGTGTTCTGCCTCTTGTCTTCAGGATGAGAAAACAGGCGACTACTGCAGGTATACCTGTAATCTCCAATGAAAGGGCCAGCAGAGACACAACAATAATTCTCCATTAGTGGTAGCAATGAAGGGTGATCACAGAAAGAGTCTAGGAAAACCACTACAAGCAGATCTGATTATTTTTTTTTAATTTACATGCTAAGTGGAATTTGACATAAGGAAACAATTTCACACATTAGTTTCAGACTGAAAGTTTCATTTCATCCCCTGAAGTAGAATACTGATTGCTCAAACTGCTTATTTTCCAATACACGGCCCAGCTACAGACCAGCTAAATGTTCACAGGCATCACTCCAACGTCTCTCAATTTTCATTCTCGCTTCTCTCACTCTCTCCTATTTTTGCCTTCAGGAATCTCAATACTGCTAGTATTGCTTCTGGATTTTATCATCTATATTCAAAGATGTATTTGTACAATGAGGGAGTATGTTTAGAACAAGGAATTCTCAAAAGTTTATTATGGGAGACAAGATCACAGCAGATATGAGAGTCAATTCAGAACACATTTTATGTTCATCTCAATCCCATGGTATGAAAAGGTGTAAAGGGAAGATGAGCTCCTTTCACTTGGCAAAAGATGAGCCTCTGTTGCTTCCACCTTTTACATATTCTTTAAGGCCAAGAGCTAGGGAACATTATAATGACCAGGCACCTGAGTATCACTGGAAAAGGAGATTTCCAGGAGACCAGAATGGAAGGAGGGCATTTAAAAAATGAGGGATCAGGCATCCGTCACAGATAAACTGCAGGGGATGGGGATACAAAGGTCCTACAGTCATGTGTCAGTGGCTTTAAAAGTCTCATGTGTTGGAGCTACTTTCAGCTACCTAGAATCTCACCCAACTCCTACTCTCTTCTATTTGATGAATATGGGAAATTTGAGACCTCCCACACCTATATTTATGCTATGCAAAGTCATGACTATGCAGGTATCATGTCCCAATTTCTCAGGACGATGACGCAGGTTTGCTGATTCCCAGGTCAGGATTAAGGGGAAACGACACCAGGGATCCTTTAAGTCACAAAACTCAACTTTTATTCGCTCACAAGAAGGATTGGCAAGCTCACCACAAAAATTGGTATGCTCACCACAAAAATCAGCATGAAACTACGTCGGTAAACTGTGTAACGTGCTAACCCTACATCACCAAACATACACTACAGGCGTTGCTTATCTGGGAATCAGGTCAGGGCAGACGATAAGGCGAGCCCTCCCGTTGGGTCAGGAGGTTCAGAGCAGACCCCCCCGCTTTCTAGACTCCTTCTCAAAGAGGAGCCTGGCGGAGGTTGGATCCGCTCTTAGTCCCAAACTTGGTCGGAGGTTTATGTCTAAGGGATGAGGTGTAGGGATTATTGAAAAAAAAAGAGAAAGAGAGAAAGAAGAGGAAGATTTCACCAGTCCTGGGTCCAGTCAGCCAAGTGGTCTGGTTCTGGTGGGCTTGCACACCTGGGGCTCCAGTTTGTGTCCTTTTATCATCCTCGTCCCTCCTTCGGGCGGGCCCTCGAACTCGTTAGGCTAATTAGGTGCCATGAGCAGTTTGGGAGCCTTTGGGAAATGGGTCCGTGGTCTTCAGGGTGGTTTGGGGAGTACCTTCCCCCTCCCTGCACGGCGAGCTGCCCTGCTCGGCACATCAGAACGGCGATATCAGAGCAGGAGCTGCGCACCCTCCAGCCCAGCCTCCCCCTCCTGTTGCTGGTCGGCCGCTTTTCACCCGGGGTTCCTTGCTACGCAGGGTTCCTTGTTATGCCCCACCACAATGTTTGAGACATGAACTCTTTCAGTCTCTCACAACAGGTAAGCATTCCTGGCCCTGAGGAAGTCAAGTCACAGATTTTTCTAGCCATCAGGTTTTGCAACTCTCAGAGAACAAACAGGGATTGAGCTGAGCCACTGAGTGCGGGGTCCAGGGAACCCCAGTTTATGTGCTGCACCTGCAGAAAGGGAGTCCTTCACAAAATAGTATTTTTCTTTCTGCAATATTTTCTCTAAAAACATAGGGTATATAATCATAAATGAAGTCTTGCTATACCTCACTATGCCAGGTGAGACAAAAACCCCAAAGCTCTCATAAAAATTAAAGCAAGACAAACCGTGCTCCAAATCCCCAGAAAACAAGAAAAACATAGGAGCAGAAAAACATAATCCATTTGGATCCTATGTTGCTGCAGCACCAGTTATTTATGTTCTGATGGAAACTGATGGTTTGTAATGTCAGCATGCGATAGATACAACTCCTCAACAGCATGAACGGTAGCCCAGAGTAACTGCATCGCATGGTGTTTACTGAATTTCTGCATGTTGAAAGCGTAACACATAATGATTTGAGTGCAGTGGATCAATTTAATATATCCTTTCAAAAGTTGAAACTACCCCTTCCACTTGCCTTTGCTTCACAAGACTTAAAAATGCAAATGTAGTTTTAAGGACCTACCCTCTAAATATTCAGCTAAAATAGTTTGTTCCGAACAGAGAGGCAGATTTTTTGATGGGACTGTACTAAGATGTAAACATAGCCTCATATTATTTAAGCATCATATCAAAGCACTCTCGACATATCTGATATACCAGGCTGTTCTATGCTATAAGAAGAAACACTTTCTGTTATTTCTTCTTGCTTTTCCTGCAAAGGCATACACTAGGGTTTGGAGATACATAGTTATTTTTTCTGGAATAGAGCACAAAAAAATGCAGCATGTAAGTTACTTCAAGCAATCGATAACAGGCCATTGTTCGTACGGCCCCGCCACATATAAATGGAAGCGTGCATTCTGTAAGCTAGTGGATATTTTATATCTGCTGACTCCTTTGCCCCTCCACAGCTCTTCAAGCAAACTAAAATTAAAGACATTTCACATGAAAAAGAATGCACAGGAAAAGGCACAGATAATGATATAGCTGCTCAGCTGTTAGTGCTACAGCAGTAGCCATAGCTCAGTGTTAGTTGTCATATTAAAAATACTTCACTGTTAATTACTTAGGCATTAAGATCGGTTTATCACCTCTACATTATCTAGCATGAAATCCATTGGCAGCTGGGCACTTGCCGTTGCTGTTTCGCAGCTGTGGCATGGCATTTATTAAGGAGCTTTGTCGTAGTGCTTGTTGTGAGTTATATTGCTCCTTTGAGCTCTCTTACTTGTCCCTTTTAGCCAACTAATGGCAAACTTCACCTTAGTTGTATTTTTCATATAAAGGTCACTGGACCTCATTTCATCCCCTCCCACAGCATATCTGATAATAGATTGCAAGCAGAAAGTTTCCTGGAATGGTACTTTCTCTTGGTGTGAACAAAACCAGGGGACTTGCATGTGGGATAACATCCCTGACTGTTAAGAGATCCTTGCACTTGACACAGAATCAGAGTGGAAAGACCTTGAGACAAAAGTGTGTTTTAGAGAGGTTCCCTGCTCTGAACACAGCAGGGAAGAAATCCCGTTCGATGGCGCGATACTGACCATAGATGAACGATGTGTGTGGTCCTCACCCAAGAACTTAAACTTCATAGATGTTAACACATCTGGAAGCGGGCAACCAGTATTGCTCATTTTACAAGTGGGGAACTAAAGCGGAGAGAGATATCACTGTTTGCCTAAAGTCAACCTGGGAGGCTCTTGGCAAAGCAGGGGACAGCAGCTAGGACTCCCAGCTGCGGACACAGCAGCATCGCTCTGCCAGACGGACGGCAGTAGCACCTCGCGCTCAGGTTTTGGTCACAGCTGCAACAGGCACCGTACTGAAATGCCTCGTTGCATGGGTTCAGCAGTCACATCCACAGTCCTGGCTGGACACCCAGTTTCAGGTGGAAGGGCTGGCCTTGGTGTATTTGTATTATGAAATTATTATTACTTCTTTGGTTTTTGATTGATCACGTTTATTATTGTGAAAAGCTCTGTAATAGGCCTCATAAATACTGTTACACTGGTTTTGATGAGATTGCACATATGAGGAAAAAAACTTGCCCTGCTGGACAAGAAGTGTAGGAAATGAAAATAGCAGAGCTTTTGGTTTTGTTTTGCAAATACTTTTTTTTTTTTTTAAGGAAATCTCCCATGGAAATTCATGACAAGAAAGTTTCTGACAATTCTAAGAAGGTATGTAAATAAACTCGTAAATGAAAATAAATTGAAATCAAAAGTCTATGCTTCCCAGCTGCTCAAAGAAACTGAACTCTCATGATCCTTACACAGCAAATTATAGTAGACAGCCTTTCCTACTGGACAGTGTTTTTATTTAATATGGCTGCCATCTAAAATGGTGGGTGGGTTAATTTTCCCTACAGATTTCAGTTAGACTTTACTTGCCAAAAAATAAATAATTAAAAAAAAATATTGCAGCAATTCTTTGCAGAGTGTAGCAGGAAAGCAAAGTGAACGCTGTGAAATCAAGCCTGAGTGAAGGTTGAAATCTCAGTTCTGGTCCTTCACACTCTCCCTTCCCCTTTAATCTCAGGCAAGCTGCAGTCCCTCTCCGTAAAACAGGAGTAATTATATTTACATACTTTGCATGAGGAACCGGATTAACACTCAAGGGGCAGCACGCTATGCAAGCAGAAATGTTTGTGAAAGCCAACCGGAGTGGGAGGTGGGAGCAGACCTCCACTCTGGGACCCCGTTCACTTGCTTTTCCCTTCAACCGTGCACTGGCGAGCAGAAGGCGCACCCTTGGCTGCTGGTTTCTGAGCGTCAGTAGGGCTTGTCTGATGGGACACCATGATCCACCCATATGAATAATAAAAAGTAACAGGAGTTCGAATCTTTTATCAGCTGGAGAAGATTGAGCAAGCTGCAGCTTAGTTAAAAACCCTCGCCTCAAGGCTTTAACAACCAGCGTCTGTTGAATGGTAAATGCCAGAGAAGCCTGCTGGGAAAGAAAAGATCCTAACAACACTAACACCAAAGACACTTGTTTTCTTGGGGAAAGTGTCTCCTTAGGAGCTGTATGGCTGCTGGTGAGGTAACAGCAATAATTCTTGCAATTTCAAATCAATTTATAGGATCTCACAAAAGCCCAGATATTTTAAGCCATTGAGTCAAACACCTCAGTCTCCTGTGTATATGTGGGGGAAAAAAATCTGGAAAAAGATGTGTTGTTTTAGCATGAGAAGCAATTTATTTCCAAATTGCACCATTTTTTAGTTCTATTTGTAAATCTTCATAAGATTTACAAAACAAGACAGTTTAAATGACTCAGCTCACCCATTTTTATGTGACTACAAGGATAAACAACAACATGCTGTGTTTTATGCGGAATATATGTCATTGAAGCACACAAAACTCAAAAGATTGTTGAATACGCTTTACTTCCAGCTTCCAAAAGTTCTGCCTATGGACTGAGTACAAGCCTCCAAAATTTCAGCCTGCAGGTATTTGCCAAAATTGTAAACACCTAAATAATAAGGGCTTTGTCGTGATAATGATGCAACACACGCCTATCTGTGCTATAAACTAAGTAAACTCAGTTAAGACTGTTCATAAATTCTCCTCTTGTATATATATGTATATTGACAAAACGAAGGCAATTATAACCTCGGGCTGAAAATGGAACACGGAATTTGAACACTTTGATTTAGCGGACCTGGTTAATGACGAGCGGTCACATGCAGACGCATGGCTCAAATCTACCCAAGCTGTAAGCCATGTCTTTACTTTTGGTTTGCTCTCTGATGCTTACGAGTTGCTCCCCATGCAATGAATCAGTAGGTCTTAGACCATTTCCAAAAGCATGATGATGGCCACCACGGAGGCAGTAGCCCCAGCATCAAGGGCTCCATTTCAAAGCCTACCAAGTTCCTCTGAACGCCCTCTACACTGCTGTCATGCACACCCACTAGTGTTCCCCTCGATTCCACCCAAACGCATTAGTCTGCACCCAGACTCTGCTCTGGGATGCACAGCGGGTCCCTGGCAAGACAAAACCGCGTGCAGCAAGAGCACGGAGGAAGGCAGGCAGCAAAGCCTGCCGCTCTGAGCTTTCCTCCTTGCCGTTCAGTCTTGCAGCAGCCGACCTGGCACGCTGCCTTTCCCCATCACGCCCTCGCGCCTCGCCCTCTGGCTCCGCAAACTCTCGCAGTCACTGGACTGTGAAATAGCTCTTTTTTCGTTTGTGTCTCCTTGACGAGCTGTAATGCAGGTGCAGAGAAGGAGGTGAGAGGCTTTGCCTGCGCTGGCGAGAGCTGCGCTTGCTCTCCTGGCCTTGCTGCTGGAAACGTTTCCCGGCAGCGATGCAGAGGGAGAAGGAGCAGGCCCATGGTCAGCCCCGCTCGAACCTCAAAGTAACACGGGGTCCCACGAAGGAAGGAGAAAGCTGCACGCTCCTACCCGCCCGGCCCAGGAACAGTTGTGCAGATGCTGCTGGGTACAACCAGCCTTTTGTGCTGCTCTGACTGCTGCTATCTGGAGGCAGGAGACCCCAAGACATGGCGAGGTTGAGGACAGTGTTCCACGTGTGGAGTCAGCTCTCCTGCTCCCTCCCATCCCATTTGCCTTGCCCACGCAGACACCTAAGGGCAGGGGAAGGGTCTCTCCCACCACTGCTCACCTTGTGTTCTCCCCGTTCCTCAGGAGAGAGGATGTGCTGGCCATGTGCCCCAACGTGACGGACGCAACTATTTCTAGGCAGTGCCTTACCCGTGAGAACGATGCTACCTTGAGGACCAGGGTGCTGAGCTCCTCTCCGTTTCCCTCCCACGGAGCTGCCCTCTCTCCGGTTCCCAGGCTGGGTTACACGGCCAGGGGAGCGCAGGTGGCCCCGGCCCCGTACGAATGGTTACTCCCCGGAGGATGCTGCTGGCGTCCTGGGTGGGAGAGCGCAGCCGCCTGCAGTCAGCAGAAGACAGAATTAATGACCTTTTCTTGCCTAATTAGTTGAAGGTTTAGGCATCTGGTTTTGACAGAGTAGAAAAAACTTCAAGCTTCTGTTCAGTATCTGATGCTGAACAGAGGCCTTATGTCTACAGGGATTTTAGTCTAGCACTTTTGATGAGCCCTACATTCACCCCCAATAAATATATTAACTTTGCTCTTGTAGAAACCATTCTAAAAGGAACTTTGAGGAAACCTTTGATAACTCTTCCCTTACTTAAAAACATCCCCTTTGCTTGACAGGGTAATATCAAGACTTCAAATTGGAGCTGGTGAAATGTTCAGATCAAAAAGGATGAATTTATCTTAACAGTAATCTATATCTGCTATGTCAGACACTGTGCTGCAGCGTGTCCTGCTGTGTACAGTATGCCACTTATAAAGCAATGATAAACCTTTCTAGATAGCGCCTAACGCAAAGTGTTTACCAGAATATAGATTGCTGTGAGATATAGTTAAAAGTTGCTCAGAAATAAAAGATCAGGGAGGCTGACCATTTGCGAGGAGGTCAGTGATGCTTTTTTTGTTGGGTTTTGGGTTGGTTTTTTTTTTGTTTTTTTTTTTTTTTTGCCAGCAGCATCTAAGTGCAATAAAATATCAGAGTGAGAAAGAATTGCTATAGCAACAAAGTATGTTCTCCTAATGGAGGCTGTGTGTAACAGCCAACCGCCACTAGAACTTTAAGGGGAAGGAATAAAATCTATCACAAAAGCAGGAAAAGGAAAAGCATTAAAAATTAAAATTTTATTGTTCCATGATTTATGTTTACTTACTTCACATCTCCAGACAATCTAGAGTATTTTCAGTATTCTCTACTCCTAATTACCGCTTCACACAAAAATTTTCAGGAACTTGGAAAAACAATAGTGTCAATGATCTATTAGTAGTGATACAGATCTGCATTCAACAGTAGTATTATTGCTACAAATATGAGAAATTATGAGATTATAGCAGCACTGTGACATGACAGGTAAGACAGGAGTTAAGACTGACATGATGCCAATACACAGCAAGAGGCTGTCCTTGCTCTCAAGATTCACAATAATAAAAAAAACAGAGAGTGAGGGGGAAACTGGCCCAGAGAGATGAAATGACAAGTTCAGGGTCACTCAGCAAGCCAGTGGCAATGTCAGGACCAGAACGCAGGTCTCAGGTGCTCGTCTCACTGTCCATCAGCTATTA
This sequence comes from Buteo buteo, assembly GCF_964188355.1. Taxonomy (NCBI): domain Eukaryota; kingdom Metazoa; phylum Chordata; class Aves; order Accipitriformes; family Accipitridae; genus Buteo; species Buteo buteo. The sequence goes on along the minus strand of NC_134182.1, from coordinate 3,997,266 downwards.
AAGCTGTCCAGAAAGCTAATCGCGATGTTCTTGTGCAGTGTGATTGCCACATACCTTAGGGTGGGCTGCAGATACAGAGAAGCTGGTTTGTGTCCGAGTTCACTGTGATTTTTAAACTGTCCTAGATAACTACTGCCCCCGTGCTCCGTTGCTGGGCCCTAACCAGCCTTCATCCTCACCGGGGCACTACGACCATCTTTCCCTTCCCTCCTTTCTTCTCTGTGGCTCAGACTGTGGTACCAGTCACAGCAGGGAAAAGGAGGAGTGCAAAATGGGGAAGCTTTTGCCTTTCATAATCGTTACACAGGATATCTGGAGAAAGAAGAAAGAGAAGATGGGTTAAGGAATCTAACTTCATGTCACAACTAGTTTTCTCCTCTGCTTCTGGCACGATGAAGCTTCAAACACTTTCAAAGATGTTTTACACTGATGGAGACAGCCCTTGTCCTGTGTGGCAATGCCATCTCATGCTGGCTCTGCACAGGTCCTCAAATTATAATCTAGGTTGAGAGAAATTCCTTCTTCTGCAGGTGAACAAACTGAAACGCTGGCAAAGCAGGGGAAAGAGGCAGCAAGTTCTGAAGAGTTGAGTCCTACCGCCCTGGCTGAGTCTTTGGATACGCAGGGCAGGGAACAGCAGAAGTATGTACTGAGGCAGGAAAATTGAAAGGCTCTTCTAAAAGATTCTCTCCCCACAGAGAAAATATTTTCTGGCATATCTTTGCAATGAAGCTCGTTATATGTTGTCCTATTTATAACTCACAACTCTCCATAACAAGCAAGCTCCTCAGAGGTAGAAAAGCGAATGTGATTTGAATAGAGCTGTATATCACAGTTCGATGTTCCCACTCTGGCTATGATTTATAACAAAAGCATAGCAGCATGGGTCAATCAGTGAGGGACATTCTGCAGCAAAGGCATTTTTCTTTAAACTTAAAAAGCATTTTAGGTTCATATCCTACTAGACTAAGCAGCAAGTCTTCCTCATTTTTCAATACAGTTTCTGCTAATCAGTTCCTCTTCTAACATTCTTAAACAAGGCATTGTACCAGACAATAGAAAACTGAGAAAAAGAAAATACGACTGACTAATCCACAACCAAGGATACAAGTTATTTCAAAATTATAGAATGAACCACTTTAGATGTTTACCATCTGTGAAACAAACAAACAAACAAACAAACAACACTGGAGTTTCCCATAGGTGGCAGAGGTCATATTGGGTTAAAGTCATGCCAATGAGAACCAGCCCAGGCAGACCAGACAGCAGCTCCTTGGGTGGGAAAGGGCAGAGCGGAGACAGATGTGCGCTCTTCCCATGACTGCTCTCCCAAACCTAAGGCACAAACTGCTGCAGAATTTTTTGTGATGGACTGAGAGGAAACCAGCAACCTTCACATTTGGAAATCTCAGCCACAACAGAAACCCAGTAGGTAAACCTGTCTTCTTGTACACGGTAGTCAGTTTTACAGGCTGCAGCAGAATAATGACGTATCCAAATGATAATGGAGCCTAATTTCTTCATCAATATAAATGCACAAAGAGGGGAGAGAGCCAGGTTCAGAAAATCAAGGGCTGCTATCTCCATTCACAGTGCTGCCTAGTGATCAGAGTCACGCTCTGTTTTCATCTTTCTGTGGTCTCATGAAACTTTTATTGCTTGCTTATCTGTGACCCAGCTATTATCACCTCCTGCTCTTCAGGGGAGTCACCTTCTTAAAATGAGAATTGTGCCGCTGGGTTGTTTCAAAGAGGTTTTGTAAATGCTGATTCTCAGGGAGGGGATTCAAGGACCGTGACTGGACACCAGGCTTCCCCAGAGCCCTGCAGCAGGCACTGACAGGACTTGTGATGCTCTCCCAGTTTCCTGCTGGTCCCCAGCAACCTCAATGTTTGGGGCATCATGGTGAAACACCTATTCTTCCTTAATGTAGAAGGTCAAATACGGCTAGTGAGCTCCAGTTCGGGGGCCAGACAAGCAAGCTGTAGACAGTGCGGCAACAACTTTTTGGGTTCAAGCTACCGCACAACAAAAGGAGTTTTGAAAGAGTCTCTTGCTTGTGTTTATTTACCCTAAACTGATGAAACTAGCTTTGTTAAGAAACTGAGCATGTTCTGCATTTCCATGTGAAGGCTTAGCAAGTTTCTACCCAGCTGGGAAGTGTTTTCCCAATCCCAGAAGGCCCAGCTTGCATAAATGGTTATAAATGAGGTTACTTACATTCTGGGTAGGGAAGAAGAGGGGAAAGAGTAAGGCTTGGAGAGGTAAGGAAGTGACTCTACATGCCTTCCACCAGCTCTTTCCAGTTGCCGTTGCCTACCAAATTACTGTGTAGGTGCCACCAGGACCTGGGGAAGAGAGAAAGGGCTCTTAATAGTATTCAATAGCTCTTGTTACAGATTCCCCATTCCCAGAAGCGGCTGACTGACCCTTGCCTCATCTTTCAGTGGCGTACAGCTTATGTACATCACACTCTAGCACAGCCCTTTCTCAAATATTCATGGTTTTGATGTATTTCTTATTCCTTCACCAATCAGTATACAGCTGGCTGAGCATGGGTTAATACATCAGCTCCCTCCCAACTAAGAGCTTCCCTCACTGGGGAACATACTGATGGAACAGTCCAGCTCTTTGAAAGGGATGCTATTCAGGTGGTGTAAAGGTGTTCAGACTTGCTGGGAAGAACTTTTGTTCTCCTAGTATGACAAAACCTTAAACAAACTGCTGGGACTTCTATGCTATCATTGACAGGATTCCATCAGAGACATTAGTTGGAGTAACACCATCCTTTAGTGTTTTCCCTAACTGCTCTGCAAATCTACTACCACGACTAGTGGTCAGTCAAGTTTTGCTATCTTATTTTCCTACTCAGACAATAACTGTTTTAACTGAAGAGTTATTATACACTGTGTTTGCTTTAACATGAAGGCATATGAGAAAAATGGAAACTAAAGACTAGTTCCTCAAACAGAAGAGCTATAAAACAAAGCCATAAAAAAGTGTCTCTTCCATTTACTTTGTTTGCAGATGATCTCATTCGTATTGCGGGCACAGATTTACCCTGTTCAGATCAAATTTCTATGAATAGAAAAAAACTGTAACTGTGATAAACACCCACAATTATAGCACTTGATTTTCTCTTCCATAATTTAGCACAGCTTCAGCCCGTAAACTATCTCTTCTCAGGAAAGGAAATTGTAAGCCCTGAATTTTTGCACAACAGTTTGCAGGGTATATGGTGTTCTCCTCTGACTCATGCACGTTGCCCAATGGTGCCTGAAGCAAACACTGCCAGTCATAGAATCATAGAATGGTTTGGGCTGGAAAGGACTTTTAAAGGTCATCTAGTCCAACCCCCCCTGCAATAAGCAGGGACATCTTCAACTAGAGCAGGTTGCTCAGAGCTCCATCCAACCCAACCTTGAATGTTTCCAGGGATGGGGCATCCACAACCTCTCTGGGCAACCTGTGCCAGTGCCTCACCACCCTCATTGTAAAAAATTTCTTCCTTATATTTAGTCTAAATCTACCCTATTTTAGTTTAAAACCATTACCCCTTAGTCCTATCACTACATGCCCTTGTAAAAAGTCCCTCTCCGACTTTCCTGTAGGCCCCCTTTAGCTACTGGAAGGCCGCTATAAGGTCTCCCCGGAGCCTTCTCTTCTCCAAGCTGAACAACCCCAACTCTCTCAGCCTGTCTTCACAGGAGAGGTGTTCCAGCCCTCTGATCATTTTTGTGTCCCTCCTCTGGACCTGCTCCAACAGGTCCATGTCTTTCCTGTGCTGAGGACCCCAGAGCTGGATGCAGTACTGCAGGTGGGGTCTCACCAGAGCAGAGTACGGGGCAGAACCCCCTCCCTCGACCTGCTGGCCACGCTGCTTTTGATGCGGCCCGCGATACAGTTGGCATTCTGGGGTGCGAGTGCACGTTGTCGGCTCATGTCCAGCTTTTCATCCACCAGTACCCCCAAGTCCTTCTCTGCAGGGTTGCTCTCAATCCCTTCATCCCCCAGCCTGTATTGATACCGGGGGTTGCCCCAACACAGGTGCAGGACCCTGCACTTGGCCTTGTTGAACCTCATGAGGTTCACATGGGCCCACATGGGCAAAAAAGTTGTTGAGTATCTCAGCCTTCTCCTCGTTCATCGTTACTAGTTTGCCATTGCCAGTCTTGCTTATCAGGGGTGTACGCATTCTTTAACCTTCTGTTTCTGTCTGACATACCTGTAGAAGCCCTTACTATTCTTTGCATCCCTTGCCAAGTTCAGCTCCATCTGTGCCTTGGCCTTCCTGACCCCATCCCTACAGAACTGGGCAGTGTCCCGATACTCTTCCCAGGATACCTGTCCCTCCTTCCACTGCCTGTGCATTTCCTTCTTGCCCTTCAGTTTGACCAGCAGGTCTCAACTCAGCCATGCCGGTCTCTTGCCTTCCTTTCCTGATTTCTTACACCTGGGGATCGAGAGCTCTTGCGCTCTGTGGAAAGTTTCCTTAAAGATCTGCCAGCTCTGTTCTGCTCCCTTGTCCCTGAAGGCAGTTTTCCAGGGGTTCCTATTGACCAACTCTGTGAAGAGCTGGAATTTTGCTTTCCTAAAATTCAGGGTCCTGACTTTACTCTTCACCTAACCCATATTCCTCAGGACTGTGAGCTCCACCAGCACATGATCACTGCAGCCCAGGCTGCCTCCAGCCTTGACGTCACCAATTAGCTCACTTGCATTGGTGATCAGCAGGTCCAGTATAGCATCCCCTCTAATAGGGCTGTCTATTACCTGGCTTAAGAAATTATCCTCAATGCATTCTGGGAGTCTCCTGTATTGCCTATAGCTCACTGTACTACTTTTCCAGAAGATGTTGGGGCAGCTGAAGTCCCCCAGCCGGATGAGAACCTATAAGAGCGATGTGATATCATACGGTGATACACCATGCTGTCATGCTGGGTGTGATGTGAAACTCATACTAACTGCAGGTCATTAGTGAAAAGATTGTGAATATTTTCTTACTGGTGAGCAGGTTACCTGAAGTCTGTTACTGTTTCCCCCCCTCCCCCTTATTTGTTCAGTAAATAAATAACAGACTGTACAAAGATGTAAAAGAACAAAAACAAAACAAAAAAACCACCAAACACCCAACAACAAGACAAGTGTAGCAAACTCTTCAAGATGCCGAGGTGTTATAAATGGGACAAATACCCAAAACAACTACCTTTTGCCTCCTTGATACTTCATGTAGCTTAACATTTCCAGGTGAGAGACAGCAGTAGAAGAGAAAACCTGCAGATACCCCTCTAAAAGGTTTCTCCTCCTCAAAGGACCTCAGCAAACTGCTCTGTTGAGGACACAAGTGCGTGCTCAGTGCATCAACCCTGTTATGGTGTGCTTAGCGCAGGCTCAGCTCCTGGTGGTGTCTAAGGGATGTGCTATGGGTAGGCAGGGAACCATTCTGCTTCTCCTGCAGAAGAAAGAGAAAGTACAGGAGTGAAATTAAGAAAAACAAGTGGGAAGAAGCGGATCAGTGGACTCAGGAGTGTCTGTTTGGAGGGTAGAAAGGCCAGGACTGTGTTAGTAAGGAGAAGTCCTTGGAAGGCAAATGAAAAGAATAATCTTAGCAGTAGAGGGATGGGTTGGGTAGAAGAGAGCTGGAAAGAATGAAAATAAGTGAGTGAGCAATGGTCACAACAGCAGAAAGCAGAAACCATTTTCATTGAGCAAGCCCTGTGAATACCAGCAGCCCAAAAAAAGCTTTAACAGTCCTACCCGTACTACTTATTAATGAGATTCTTGAGTGTTATTTTCTAGCATTTCTCTAAAAGCAGTAAGAACGCCTAGGGAATGAAATCTAGGATTTTCCTTTTTTTTTTTTTTCATCTACATGACACAGTACATAAAACTTCATAAAGACGGTATGTAGATTTGCGAGGGTTGTATTGTAATGGAATAATTGCACACCCTATAAAACGTGGAACACCGTAATAACAATTCTCATTTTTCTGATGAGCCATACACTAGGATTCTGGCCCTTGTCATTTTGTTGTGGAAAAAAGTCTGCACATTTTAATTAAAATGCTGCAGCCAGATTTAGAAACCTGGCTGGGGCTACACTCCTGTGAAAATTGTGTGTGGTCACTCAGTACACAGTAGGATTCAATACTTTTTCCTTTCTATGTGAAATTTGAATAAGTGAATTGAAATAATTTGCATTTTTCATAATGATCAGGGAGTTGAACTAATGAAAGGTGATCATGAATATTTTAATTGAAGAATAAAATTACGTTAAAATAGTCTTTAGATTTCTTATGTTTTGTTAAAAGATACCGATACTATAAACAGTATTGTAATTTTTAGAAATGTGTTATAGATTCACGTATTTGCTATTCAAAAAATTCATTGATGCCTTTTTTCAAAGGTGCTTTATAAAGGATTTAGAAACCTCTTTAATCTTTGAATATAACAATGTAGTTTGTGATTAAATATCTCTACAGCATAACTATAAAGATATTCATCTGCATCATAAGATCAAAATCAGAATATAGCACAAGAAGATCAGTGCAAAGTTTTTTGTTAAACTGACAATTTCTATTGTTACTAATGCTTTACACAATATCCTTCCGATGACAAGACCACCTAATACTGTTAAGTTTCTTACAGAATCACACAAAGAGCCCTTAGGAGCGGCCCGCTTCATAGCAGCCAGAGGTGATGCTGGAATCTCCCTCACACCAAAATTCTGTAGTTTAAGTTTCAATCCAAGGGTGTCTGTGCTCCTTTCATCAAAAACCTTGCAATTACAAGGCTGCAAAAAGACTATGAAACTCAGAATAAAACGGATTTGCCTTAGTGGAAGAGCTGAATATCAGCTCAAAATTATACCTTCGTAATGTTTGTTTCTGTTACCTGTTTTAATATTCAACGTGTCTAAGTATTAGAACAAAACTTGATTGCATCTTATTGATGCTCATACAAAGTCTAAAATAATGATCAATAGACTTTAAAATTTTATCTGGAATAGTATTCAAAAAAGTAATATATATAAATGTATACCCCTTCAAAGGACTGCCATTATGCTTCTATGGCCTGACATCCTGCAACAACTGCAGGAAGCTCAAAGAGTTCCTGCATTGTTTCAAAGCCTTTTGCTTTTAGCATTGCTTAACACTATATAATTAGTCATAATGCTTAAAAAAACAAACTAATACTCAAAAAATGGAAGAATAGAGGGGTTGGCTTTGTTCTTGAATTTTTTTCCAATGCTATACTAAAGAATCTTCTATTTTTGATCATTAATTATTGTAGTCTAATTAGATCTTTATGTTTATGCTCCCTAGTTACCTGAGAAAATCCAAAGGCACACTCCCTTCTGACCATGAGATACAGAGAACAGACCAGGAAGTCTTGTCATCAGAGCAGTTTCCACAATACTCTTACTGATGACAAATATATACCATTTAGGAGCCACGTACATGACTGTATGTTCTCTACAGCATTTCTCTGACTGCCAGAGGTCCAGGCCTAATGAGCGCAGAACTCTTTAAATCCCATCTAATTATATTTGCAGAGAACTGGGGCACTGATATATGCCAATTATAACCTTTAAAAATGCAACAGGATTTCTAGAAGTTATACTACTTTCAAAACCTATCACTGCAGAAGAAATATTTGTCTGAGTAGGAGTTACGTGCACCAGAACTGGGCGGTAAATGCTGGTTTACCATTAAATGCAACAGCCAGGGATTGCTGCAGCCCTGACCTAAAAGGAGGGACCGCAGCAGCTCTTAGGCGAGCACACGATCTGCGGTGGCAAGTCATCTCGAGGGAGGCAAGGCTCTTGGGTGAGTGATGGCCAACCCTTGTTGCTGTACGAGCAGCCCTGGGCTCACGCTGCTCCCTGCGCCTGCATCTCTTCACCCTGATACCTGATGCACGATGCTGGTGAACGACTGCAAGGCAGCAGCTGGTACTGCACTGCTTGGAAGGCAAAAGGCAAAGTGAAAGAAATGCGTGAAGGACATGGAGGCACCGGCACTGTTTCGTCTGTGCTCTGCTTTCACGATATATTGACATGATCACGGAACAACAGAGAAGATCTGCGTAACTGCTTCTTCTGTAAAACTACTTAATACCTGATGCTAAGTGGCAATGAATGAATTTAATTTGGGGGTTGATCACGCAGTACTGATGAAAGAGTCTGGTGTACAGCGTCCCTAAAAGCAGACTATTTGCAAGCAAGGAGTATAATTATATGTCAAGGGGGCACATGGGCTTTCTTTGGAAATGAAGAGGAGCTTTTAATCTGAAAGCAAAAACCAGCGACACAGAAGGGATTTTTGAGAATCGGCTTTCACCTTTCCACAATGACCAGAAAAGCTTCTCCCAAAAGAATAATCATATCTAAACTCCTAGCTATCCAAAAAGGCACTTCTCCTTATCGCCTTTAGTTGAGTCCCACTTTGCCCTGTTCCTCACCTCAATAAAGAAAACAGCTCAGCTTTTAATCAGTTTGCAAACATAAGGATTCATTTGAGAAGCAGGTGCTTGTGCTCATCTCACTTTATTTGTACCTGCTGCCTGATGCCCCATTCCCTTGCCTCAATTCCCCTGCCCTTGCTCAGCATCCTCCACAATGCAACCTTATCTTCACAAAACAGACAAACAGCTCCCTCCAGATGCCGTGCCAATGCCACTGCTGCAGCAATAAATGGGCAAGTGGGGAAGGAAGAAAGGTATAGTTACTGAACAAAGAAGTAAATGCTTCTTCCAGAGCCTGAACATATCACCTTCACCACCCTACGGTCAGAAAATAGCAAGTTGTTTCTGAACTTCCCTCCATCTGGAAATGCAATTATGCTAGTTAATCTTAAAATGCCTTTGGCAGCTGTCATCTCATTTTTTATATTATCCTTAAAACTTTTCTAATGGTAAGTACACATGCAGTGAGAAATAATAGCCCTTTGTGTAACAAGCAATACACACGCTTTGTCCAATTCATTTCTACAGTGTTTTTCTCTCTTTCTAAGGTTATTATCACAGAAGAGATTGCAAGCTGAGCCATCATACCACAGCTTAAATGTAGCAGTGAAGCATTCCTTCTTTTTCTCTCCCTCCCTGCTGCCCCCCCCCCCCCTTTTTTTTAAACCAACGGTATGCAGGATGGTAAGGTAACCAAGGTATATTATCCCTCAAGAAATCTGGCCTAATCCCAGCCCAGCATTTACCACTCTGCTCTCAGGTCACAGCCTGCGTGGCCCTTTCAGGCTTCAGCCAGCCCCCAACGCAACAGTCATCCCCTGCCATCATGGACTTCTGCTGATGCCACAGGTTAATTAATGCAGGCAAAGAGTCAGACCCTGCAGAAATAAGAAATAAGGCAGTGTCTGCCATTCAGTTTTGATGCCAGGTAAGAGCTGTGAGACTAAGACATCTGAGGATCCTGCAGACCGAGACAGCTGGAAGCATTGGTAAGAGAAGCTTACTTGGAGACAACACAGTTGATAGGCTGAAGTGTTCGTCCTCAACAATTTCTCCTTGGTTTAACTAGGAAGAGGCAGGGACAGACTGTATATTGCAAGAGAGAGGGAGCCTTGAGGTCTTTGTCTCAGCACTGATCTCTGACTTGCTGTGAGATCCCAGCAGACCCCAAAGCTCTCACTGTGCTGTGTTTTCCTGGAGGTGCCTAAACTGTGGTGTTATAGCAAAAGCAAAAAGAAAAAAAAAAAAGAAAAGAAAAAAAAAATCCGTTGAGAAACTGTTTTTAGTACCAACATTCTCCAGTGTACACCCCCAGCGTTCAGGATGGGAAATGCTTGAGGCTAACTCTGAACACAGGTTCAAACCCCTCCCCCTGATCTCATACCAAGATTGTGAAGAAGAGCATTGATCCAAAATGTGTCAAAGACATCAACTCTACATTCAGCGAGTACGTGATCATGCATAGTGCTTTTCTCCTTTCGTCCTCCTTTTTTTTTAAAACTTCTTTTATAATGCCTGATTGATGAAAAATACTAACAAAATCATGAGTGAACAACTGTCTCAGGTATGATCCTGGATTAACTCTCAGTATCTGTTGCCTTTTCCACAACCTGCCCTGGTACAGTAAAGGTTGGCACCTACCTTCTTCTGCCTGAACATCCTTCCTCCCTGATAAAATGCAATCTGTTTCCAGAAAGAAATGTTATTTCAAATTCAGTAAGTGTTGCTTAAGCAAAGGTCACCATTAGTTCTGGATGTGCTAATGCACTGTACTTACAATAGTTCTATATCAACATTATATTTCAGAAGACGAGGGCATTATACTTATTCCACCTAGGATTCTTAGCAGGCATTTAAAGCATATTTTCATCAGCCTGCAGTAGCCCCTATATATTTTAACAAAATGCTCAAAGGATTTCATCGTGGAGTTTTCAAGGTAGTTTTATTTTACGATTTTTACCTTTAGTCTGTATATATTATTTGAAATTTAAAATTTTGAGCCTCATCAATGTATTTGTTTCAGTGACTGAGTGAAATTAAAGATACAAGTCCCAGCATATGCTGTTGGAAGAAAAATTGAAGGTCAGACAACGTTGGACAGCCAGAGCTACCCAATGATTAAAGAGTAGTAGGTAACTTAGCTCCAGACTGTGGCATGTGACTGCATGCTGCTGCTTGAACAACAGAAGTCTCTCTGCAATGCACAAAGGAAAATAGCTACTCGTCACATATTAAGGTTAGGGTAATGTAGGATATGTGTATATACTCACTTGCAGTTGACTGACAGTCACAATACACTATTTATCAGCTGGGAATTTTTGTAGTGATCTTACAGCAGTGAAGCCATTTGTAAGGTATTCCTTTCACTGAGCATGTTTTCATCAGAAAAGTAGATAACAGGAATCACTTGCAACAGAAATCAAGCTTAATATTTCAAAGTCCTTGAGACCCTGATTAGACCATTGCTCTGTCTGTATATAATCTCTTACTAAACTAAATTGATGGAGCTTTGTCCACGGAAAAATAGCACTAGCACTTTGTATCTGGAAAAAGCAATACTCTATGAGCTCCCTGATGTGCAAGCAAGAAAAAAAAAACCCAAACTTATTTAACTAACAAAAGAATGAGTTAGGGATGAAAAATGCAGATGTTAAAGCAGACTAAAAATTGATTGGCACAAAATTTTTACTCAGTTGTAAATTTTTGGAGTAGACTGCACTTGCTGGGCAGATGACTAATGACACGCTTCTCACTCTGGAGTCTTTAGGCCAAATGCTGCTCTCAGTTACCCAAATATAAATCTCAAGTAAATCTATTGATGTTACCGTTGAGTTATGCCAGCTTCGCTGAGAGCAGAATATGAAGCCTTGTTTACAAAATTAAGCTCTGAAAGGTACATCTGTGTGTGCATTTTGATTTGCCAATAAAATAATTTTATGGCGCTAAATTTATGCAAATACTTAGAATTTAAATCCAAAGGAGACCTTATAGTCTTGCATTCAGTAAAGATTATGCACCATTTTACAAGAAGGTACTCAAAAATACAATATGGAATACAATTAAAAGGAATAAATTCACAGAGGTTTCATATTTTACCAAGTCTTTGTGCCCTGTGTGCATTTAACTGACTGCTCCCCTAGGAGCAAAGACTATATATGCTGCAGTCATCATATCCGACTACCTTACAAATATCAGTAAATTTCTCTTCACAACAGCTGAGGGAAGAAGAGAGACAGCATTACCGCTATATCACTAATCAAGCACGGAGTCAGGAGAAATCATGGCATCGGCCAAAGGCCAGACTGGGAGTGTGAGAGGTAGACAGGGAGAGAAATGCCCTTCTATGCACTAGACCTTCGGCAGCGCACGAGCCCTTCTTAGGAGATGTAACATCATACAAGGATAGGGGGATTGGGAGACGATGTCTATGCTAAATCCTAGATCAACACGCACAAAAGTTAAGTCAGAGTAACTGTTGTCTTAAGCATGTAGGCATTCATTTACATCTTTAGGTACACCAGTACCTGAGCGTATGTGGCTTCTTGTAGTTTGTTTCAAGTCTCTGAAGGCAGAACAATTTATAAAGGACAGCTGCTTCTTTCCCCTGCGTGGAAATATTCACCACTGCAGGTGAGGTGTTTGGGGACTGCATTCCAGAAAATAAAAGTCACATCAGTCTTTCGATATGAGGATCACCTGCAGGCTTTCACACAATTTTTATGCTTAAAACAACCCTGTTAAAAGAAAACCTTAAGGGGTGGCTGGAGAGAAAGGAATTCATTTTTAAACTAGGCATTTGGAAAAAAAGTGGTGAAGGAAGAAACACAATTCATTTTTCTCAAAACAAGACATCAATTCCACAATGAATATATCTATAAATTATCATCTATTACCTTAAAAAGGAGAATTATTTCTAGCCTGTCTTGGCAACTCTGTAGTAATTCTCTTACAGGTCGTAGAACCACGTTCTTGCTAATGGCAGGAGCTAGCCAGCTGTCAAGAAGCAAGCTTTGCTAGCATGTTGTTGGAATAGTGAAGGTAACATAAATTACATGTATTTGCTGATGCTGCCAACCCTCATGCTACTTAGCTCTGAAGAATCTCTGCTTGGATTAAATTAAATAATAGCAGTGTAAAGAGTCTGCTGGAGTCCGGCATAGCGGGTGAGTCGACCGACTCCCACCCAACTCTTACAGCTTCAATGACACTGGCCAGTGCAAGAAGCCAATTACCAAAATCATTTCCAATCAGCCAGTAGAGAACCATTACTACATGAACTAGAGCAATCCTGAAATGAAGCACTATTAGCCGAATTGATGTTGATAGGGCAGAGAATTCAATAACAGTTTAGGCAGACTGCAGGCAGTGGGCAAGCCATAAATTCAGCAGCAGCACCATGCAAGCATTGGCAACCAAAACAGTGGTACCCAGAGCACGGCTCGTGGGGACAGCCAACTTCGTGCAGAAAGCACCTTTCACTGCACTGTGGAAGGCACAAACACGCTCCCCTATCAGGTGAAAGCCAGTCCCATCATTTGAAAAGCTATCAATCTTTCTGAGATATTTTATCACCCTTCCTTCAAGAATATTGAGACAGCCTCAAAAAAACCCCCACAGACTTGAATGTAGCTGGTGGTGGTGTAGTCAATCACTATCTTTTCACACTTGGCTCCCAACTAACTTTGGAGATTGACATTTGTGCACCTGAGGGATGTGTGAACTGATACTGTATACTTTTTCAGGTGGTTCCACCTCCTCCTGGGTTTAATAACAAAAACATTTTCAAGCTGCACTGTCCCCAGAGCCCATCAATATAGAACACATAAGTAACTGTTGAATTTTATGCACCAAACATCCATATGACTAGGTGTCTGCTATGCTGTCCAATATTTTTTGTTCATTTGAAATATGAGCTTTCATAGGGAGATGCATAATGCAATCTGAATTTTTCTAATATAGATGAATAGCAGTCAGACTGGAAGCTGCTCTTCATATACTAAATACAATCCTTCCACACATCCTTGCAATGTTGCCCTGATTCCCACCCAGCATCTTTCCTCACAACACTATTCTGCACTGAATACCGCCAAGTGGAACACATGTAAGGAAAGTCAGTATTTTGTCTTTGCCTGAGAAAAGGTGAACCTATGAGCTATGGAGATAAAGAAAAGAATGAACAGATGCCTACTTAAACTGGAAGACACATGGAAGATACGATTTCACAGTTCACAGTTGTGCTTAGTGCAGTGGAACCCTGAACTCTCTTTTCTACAGCGCAAATCATCCCCCCCTATGTATCAGTGCTATGATAACATTAACAACAAGCAATGCTTCTATAATGGTAAGCTGTCATCATTCCTGGGAAATTCTTCAGCAAGACTTTTTACATCAGGATTGGAAAAGTAAAATCTTTAAGAACAACAACAACAAAAAACCCCAACCCAGGGAACTGTATTTCTCCTTCAAAAGGGAGTAAAAACCCTTTCTAATTCTAAACATGACAGAATTTTTCATTTTCAAATTACTGTGCAAGAAGTAATTAAGTCATCTTTACAGAATGCTTTTGAAGAAAAATGATATAAATAAGTTCTCAATCCTGTTTCTCAGATGAGGAATCACACAGTGTATTCAGGCAAAAGGAGGTTTTCAGGCTCCAGTTCAGTGCTTCTCCCTCAGCACTGCGCTGTCTTTACAGAGAATTGATCAGCTGAAAACAAATGGGATGCAATACTCTTGATATTTATACAGTACAAAAGGTGGAAAACCCCAATCCTCAGACTGAAACTTGCTTCGTGCAGACACCCCATAGCAGAAGATACTTTTGCCACATCACTGCACCATGAGACAACCAGACGTGCGGACGTGGCAAGAAGTTTATATGGATATCAGGCTCCCAGGTGCTTCACAGTATTTTTACAGCTTACAATCGCCAAGCTGTAGCGTGGAAAGTTTGTTTTGTTGAATTCCAGTGGCTGCACCTGCTCAGCCTCCCATGCTGTTGTATTAGGAGTCAGCTAGATGGTGCTCATGGGGTGGCAGCTGATGTGCAAAGTTAGCACTGGGATTTCGCTCCCGGCCTCCAGCATCCCACGCCATCTAAGCAAGTTATCACAGATGAAAAACCAGGGCTGGGAGGAAGGGGACAAAGGAGGTAGGTGAAAGGAAAATGCATCTCAGATGCTGTAGGAGCACAGATCCTTACCCAACTGCGCTGGCTGTCGAAGGCTGGGATGCAAGTGTGAAGCTGGGGCTGGTGTTGTTGCGTACGAGCCAGCTCCTTCACTTCTACCTGGCAGCCTGAAAAGAGCATAGTACTGACAACTTAGGAAGGAACCATGTTGTCGGAGAAACCTGACAATTTGGAAGTTGTTTTTCCTCTGACAAAGAACAATCTTAGCTGTAAGATTCATCATGATCCGACGGAGTGTGTCTTTATGGATGTTTGACGGTAGAATTAATTAGTAGCTTTTAGCAGTCTGTGAAGTTGCCTAGTTTTGTTGGATTAATTGCATACTGCAGACGGTACCATGTAAAGCCACACTGTGCTAGCTCCCAGTAAATATGAAAAACTCAAAGTTCTCAGGGACGGTAGACAAAGAGATAGATTTTGGTGTGGACATACTGCTCAGGGATCCATTGAGTGGCAGAATACTTATAAATTCTTAAATCTGAAGATCCCGCTTGGTCCCTTGGGCTGAAAGTTTGTATGAAAATTTCATTTCAAAATGACAAGCCCATATATGCACAGGAATGGTTTTCTAAATAAAACCCTAGATCATTGTTTATTCATCTTATGTCTAAAATGCCCAGAGGCATAGCTCCATAAAAATTTTAAACTTTAAACAAAAGCTCCTTTTGAGTTGCAGGAAAACAAAACATTCCGAAAGCAACAGTTTATATTATTTATTGTGATGTTTACTTAGCAAGAGAGGCTGATGAGTTAATTCTCAGTGGAAGTGCTGAATTACTTTAGGACCAGAAGCCCAATTAATTAAGGATCATTTCCTATCGATTTCACTGTACTACAGACCAG
Organism: Buteo buteo; assembly: GCF_964188355.1. Lineage (NCBI taxonomy): Eukaryota > Metazoa > Chordata > Aves > Accipitriformes > Accipitridae > Buteo > Buteo buteo. The sequence goes on along the minus strand of NC_134182.1, from coordinate 3,981,767 downwards.
ACTCAGAGTACCCGCTATACTCCTATACAAGATATAAATAATAAACAGTAATATACTTAGACCAGTTACTGCTGTCCTGACGACCTATAATTCTCACTGAGGAAAGACTTCTAAGACTTTGATGTGAACACAATAAAAGCCAGAATGCTTCTTGAAAGAAAGAGAACAGGAAAAGCACAGAAGAGGCACTATGCATACTCCAGATCAAAGACAATAGCCGAATGAAGAAACAGGTTTATAAAGCAGACAAAAGTGGGAAAAAATACGTTTATATTGGAAAAAAAATCAATAGGAAAATACCCAGTTTCATGCCTAAAGCTGGGAATATTTTACTTTATAAAGCACGAAACCTGAGTACGTTCAGGATACACACTGTGGCCGGACTTCATACCCAGATTCACCTCACAACTTCATTAGGAGCAGAACTCAAGCCCTGGAAAACTCCTTACTTAACCACTTTGATCAGCATGCTGCCTGGCCATGAAGCACCAGGGTGTGGGTTTTCTCTCTAGGTGTGCTTATCCATCTTGGGGACCAGCCGGAGCCCCACGCTGCGGCATTCAGCCCTTCACAGCCCCACCGTCGACAGCCTTTCTGTATAAAGTGGCAAAGTAATCAGTTCTGTTGTCCAGGCTCTTATAATGTCGTAATGAGACTTGGGGTAAACTTTTGACTCAGTTTGCAGGGAAGTTGCTCTGAAAGAAAGACAGATGTGTTGGGCTCAGTCTGGAAAATACAGCAACTGTTACATGCCTTGCCAGAATACTCTATTAAGAAATTCAGAAAGTTCAGCATTCCTTTGGTACAACTGTGTTTATTTATAAACAGCGTACAGAAAATCGTGTTGTCTGAGAGACAAATACAGAAGCAAGTTGTCTGACTACAGTTTTCAGATCTGCTTCTATTGAGTCCAACGCCTGGAGGTATGCTGCTTCTGCTTCCTCTTCAAGCTAAGCTCTCCCAGCCTTGTCTCAGCCTGCTGCCTCTCTTGACTTCCCGACTGCTTTCTGCCCCTAAAGCCCACACAGCAGTACCAAGTCTGTGACCCAGCTTTTGTGTTTGTACCGTGTCACTAAAAAGACCACTGGGCCATAAAGATTCAATTTTTGCTAAGGGTTGCCAGGCTAACTACTAATTACTGTCTTGTACAGCAGCAGCTCTTTCAGCTCTCACTGTCTACACTGCCTTACATTTTCTTTTCACTTAGCCTAAAGAAACAACAGAAAGCACACCCATGAAGCTCAGGCGTGTTCACAACTCACGGTGTCCATCGGCATCACACAGAACAGCAAGAACATGGAAAATAAAACATTCATCTTTACTCAGACTGTAAGATTGGGCAAGTGACTTCAGCCAAGTCCCTATATAAGGCTGCCAGTTACGAAAAATAACGCATAAAGGTATCAACTTTAAAAAGAACCCTAAGTACCTTTATTATCTAAAGGAGAAGGCGAAATCCTATCTTGTTGTTGTGGCAAGGAGAAAAGGAAGCTGGGAGCAACGTTTGATATGTCTGTAGCCAACAGGCACCCAGAGCAGGAGGTAGTCAGGATGGCTAAAAACAGTCCACTGACTCACCAGGGGAGCATCCTCCAGGGCTTGAGGTCAGATTCCTCAGGAAGCAGCAGATGCATTAGCAAAGCTCTGAGCTCTTCATGGCTGGGCAGCAGGTCTCCCGGGCAGGGCTGCAGGGAGCGGGGCTGGCAGCAACCGTCGTCTTTGAAAGCCTGTAGAAAGGTGGAAAAGAAGGGGAGAAAAAGGAAGCTCTTGGAGCCTTTGACTTCTGCCCATTAACCTCAGCCTCTCTGAGCTTAGACTCAGCAGGAGGATGTGGGTAATCACAGAAAATGGCCTTTTCATTTCTTCTGCTGGTTACATTTCAGGTTTGCTTAGAAAGCTACGAAGATAGACTTGACTGGGTGAGGCCATTCTTTGGCCTCAGGAACAAAAGGACTCAAGGAAGTGATCAAATCCAGTAAAAAAGGCATTCTAAATGCTCACCAAGTTTTTAAAATGAGACATTATGTGAAAGTAATTATTCCAGATCCAAGAGCATGTGTACTAAAGGCGAACATGACATAGGAGGAGCTGGGTTTTTCAGCCTGGAGAAGCAAAGGCTGGGGGAGCTAATTGCTGTCTTCAGCTACCTTCAGGGGGTTGTAGATAAGAGCCAGACTTCTCAGTGTCTCACTCTGAAAGGATGAGAGGTAAAGACTGTATTGCAGCAAGGGCAATTATAAGTGGATGCAAAGAAAAAAAATTCTTCACCATGAAGCTGGTCCACCACTGGAGCAAGTGCCCTGAGAGGCTGGGGATCTCTGTCCTTGGGAGATTTTCAAAAAATGTAACTTTAATGTGGGGCTCATAAGTCAAACTAAAAACTCAAATTGAAGTTGAGACAATTTATGGAGGAAGGCTGTAGACATGTGTCCTGTTTCTGCTGCCACTGACATATTTGTCCCCTATCTTTCCCTGCTGTTTTTCACCACACTTCAGGGTGCCATGGATGCATCAATGTAACTGCAAACACAGCCACTCCTCAACCCAGCTACCCGAGTTAAATAGTTAACATGTTTTAGCTTATTTTGTGTTTCAGTGTATGCTGAAATGATTACACAAAGTTGGGCAACATACATTTCTAATGCCCTGGTTAAGAGGTTATCATATGCCTGACCTCCAGCACATAAACACGGGTCTAGGAACAACTAGATTCAGGGAGACAGACATCGCTGCAGTTTATGTTTTGTTATTGTTCTTTCCAACTAGCAATAAATAAAAACTCCCCAAAAGTATCATTTTGGATAGACACAGCAGGACCTCACTTCACTGAAAACAAGACAGGAACCTTACCTGCTGACATGCAATTATTTAACTCCCTCCATATTCCCTATGCATTAACTGCATAGAGGGAGCACAGCATCAATATGAAAATGCCCTGATACGCAGGTGCCCACGCCTGGAACAAGGAACAGGATTCAAGGCTGCTCAGTAAGCGCTGGCTGCCTGCAGAAGTGACCCATCTGCAGCACGATCCTAGGCTAGGGAAGCTCGGTGAAAGACAGCATCATCCCTTCAATCCAGCTCGTTCTTCAGTGTTTGCAAACAAAAACATCATAGGAATAAAGTCCAGGTCAGGAATGCAAGTAAAAGGGGGAGGAGGAAAAAGAGAAAAAAGTCATCTTCTGCAGACTGTAAATTCATAGTCATAACTATTATGATTATTATTAGCTTATTAATGATATTAATAAACAATGTGAATAAATACAATGATCAATATAGTCTATAAATTCAATGCATAAACAGCAGTTACTCAAGGTTGCTTAATAATTCATTTTAGTTTCAGAGTAACTTCCAACAGAAAAAAATAACAAAAGACCATGAAAAAAACAAAACCCAGAACACGGTCTGTGTTGTGAACTCCTGTTCCTGTGGAGTCTTTAATGTTTTGGAGCATGATATACAGCAGACACAGTATTTTATGAGGTTTTTCATACTTTTGTTTTATTTAACATGTGCTCCTGTCCAACTGAATTTTTGTCAAAGCAAGCCTCAAGTTTTTGAGAGAGAAAAATCCTCATGGTAGCAAGAGGACAAAGTGACTGCAGAGCAGGACAGCTGGCATGTGCAGGATATACCATAGCCAGGACACAACCAGTCTGCTGGGCAGTCGTGCCTGCTGAGACCGAGCACGGAAATGGGGACTTCAAAGCCCAGGCATAGGAAACCCCTCTGCAAACTCCAGCTGCACTTAATCAGTCTATAGGTAAAACCGGTACATTCACATGAGACCTTGCTCACCTCAGACCTTACTTGTGATGCCACTGGCTGGAGGAATGCTTTCAGCCTCAATATTTCTTTTTCTTTTCAAATCTGTGCAATTGTCCATGTGCTGGAAAATAAGGTAAGGACACAATTAAGGAAAGTCTGATGTGTTTTTCTTAAACCTCACCCCAACCACACCTTTTTTCCACGCAGCAAATCATGTTACGTGATTACTGAGTTGGTCATTTTCCATGAAAAAAAGATGCAAATTTTCAATCGCTTGAAAATTGTTTCATTTTTTCCAACAGTATCTTCTGAGTGCAAAGTAGCTGTACGGCATCACATAATTTATGTGATAGTGTGTTACATCCAATGGTGCTCATTCGGAACAAGCATAGATTACAACACAAAGACAAGGCAAAATAAATAAGAAATGAAAGGAAAAATAATAATAGTGTGAGATTTATTTTTTTTTTTTACCCCTCAGAGTTCAATTTAGGCACAGTGGTTATTGATTTAATTTCACAGCAGAGGCCCCACGTTGATAAAAGATAGCACAGTATAATGTACACATAACAAGGGAGATAATTGAAAAATAGGAAAGTGGTTTTCTTTAACTACTTTCATTTTGTTACTACACTGTTGCCCACATTGATCCTTTTTATTTATTAACAAATAGTAAAGCAGATTTTTTAAGAGGAAGGAAAAGAAAAATTAATTTTGAAATTTTAATACTGTGGATGGTTGAAAAGTTTCTTGGGAAACTTTGCAAGAAAATTAACTTTCAAACTAACCCTTTCACTTATAAGTGTTTGCTTTCCACTGAAGGGAGTTGATTTTTTTTAAACTGGAAAAGGTGTAGAGATGGAAAATAAATTAAGCCAAAGCCAAAAAGGATTTTTTTTAATTTAAGTTATTGCAACACCTTATAAAAGTTGTATTTCAGATAGCTCATATTCCTTTTCCACCTACACCCCTGCAGTGAGCTTCCCAGTTGAACACTATATCCCATTGCACATGGGAGTCTGGCAGCTCCCTAGGCTGCAAGAGCTCCAGTCAGAGTCATACCGTCCCAAGTGAAAATAAGGAACCACACACATCACAACTATAACTCTGTAAGGTCCTGTGGAAAACTTTTTGATTGAAATAGATGATTTTTCAGGCTCAAGCTTTGCTTAATTCTAGTTGGGGTTTTTTTCCCCCTAAATAAAAGAGATCAATAGCAAAAAGAAGCATTTTCTCACCATAACAAGTTTATTGAGCCTGAGTCAGCCCTGGTCATTTTTTTTCCTGTTACTACTTCTTTGGTAGTGTGGCACCCTGCATCACAGGTGGGGAGATAGGATCTGTACCTGGAAAAGACACACAAATTTACAAACTTAAAGCCTGCCACAGACCAGTCCCCCATTCAGTCTGTTACAGATCAGCAGTTTCCCAATGTTTTCCCGTCCGCTCAGCAGCAACTGCCGCAGTATCTGTTTCCAGGACAAAGATGAAACAGTGAGGTAGGTGAAGCATTATGGCAGCAGGATTGCCTTCCTGGCACCTACACAGACAGCTGGCTTTGGCTTGGATCCTAAATGTTTACATCCACATCAATTCCCAGGTTTTGAAAGATGTGCTCTTTCAAGCATAGGTGCAAAAAAAGACTTTTTTAAAAAGCCCTGCTGTGCCTCACTGTAGAAAATCCTGCAAGCTACCAAGTTTAATTTATGTTCCATATTTTGCAATTTTTATCTAAATTACCCATAAACCCTCCCCCTAGGAAAGGGTGGACAAATGGTCCTATCGCATTTTATACAAACCACTTCAAGCGTGATTTGGAAACTGTTGCAACTCTAACACTCAGTGTAAACACAGCCACATTTTTGGAAGTTTTTCCATCCAAATTCAGTAGTACAGCATGAACTTGCCTCAAATAATAATAACACAGAGCAGCTCCCCCAGGGTGTAGATAATACGCGTAATCACCACAGTCTCTGCCTATTCAAGTTAACACTTCTTAACAACAGATGTAATCTTCAGTGAAACCAAGCTTTTACAAATTGCCGTTAATATGAATCACGCTTAACTTGTCTAAGTATCTCCTCTAAAGAGCTTATGTTTTCCCTAGAGGTATTTAAATCAGGAATTCTTAACCACTAATTGAATATGAACTTGGATAACCGAGCAGGTCATCTTTGCTTCTGAAATGGAGGCTGAAGGACTTTGCTGTCCAGACTAAGTGAGGTGAATGTGTCTGACTGACATTGTATAAAAACTTTAAGATACGGTAAAGGTTTGAGGGGCACTGTTTCAACAGGTTTGGGGCTGAGGAGTATCAGGCGATGCTTTCAGACCTCTCCCAACAGCTCAAGGTGGTATGTCACTGCCACAAAATGAGTCGGGTCATTGCATTCATTTTCGTTGCTCAGGCACGTGACAAATTAAGAAGGACTTCAGTTCAAGAGCTTGTCTACTTTTTTTTTTTTTAATGTGTTAAGTATATGCTGCATTCAAACATCAGTAAGACAGTAAAACTATCTGGCAAAAGAAAGGTATTTATAAATTGCCCCTTGCACAAGTTTTCAGAACAGAGAAAAGCAGGCTCATTGCTTTCAGGCCACCAGATCATTGTTGCATGTCAGCACAGGTATTGAATTTGGTCTAATATTTTAGAAGTCCTCCAAAGCAACAGACCTTTACATCTCCTAAGGGTTTTGCAGACAGTTCAAAACTGTACTTTAGTATTTTTATACAACGATAATGGTTCAAAAAGTCATTTTGCCCTGTTAATTGCATTCAATTTTGGTGCAGTAAATTTAGAAATATATATATTTAGCCAGACATAATGCTTTCAGAAAACTACTTAATCAGCAGATGAATGTACATTGGAACAAAAGCTGTGAGTACATTTATTCAGTTAGGTATGAATATTGCCATAATGGCTCTAATGGAGGGTGGGGAAATGGGGCAGCAAGGAAGAGAAATCACACAAAGCATCACTACTCCCATAAATGCAGAAAAAGGAAAGATAACAAGCACAATATTACCTTAAAACTCATAATGTTCCATTTTTTATGTTAAGGGATAGTTTTGCTGCAAAATTAAGTTTCTCTTCTTTGAACTCAGGGAAAACTGTGAATGCATTCTGGGGTATACTGAGGCTATGCTTCCAGCTGGAGGTGGATTTTCAGCACAGTATAAATAGGTTTCCATCCACTTCAAACTAAAACTCAGCCTGTTCCCCCCATCACCACCAGTTTTCCTCGATACAGAAACTTGATTTATTTTTTTTCAGATATATCAATACATTTCAGTTTTATCTTCCTATAACACAGTGATACACATGCATGGTAACTGTGGAATTTCTGGATATCTTTTTGGTTTTCCACCTGAAGGGCAAGATACATAATCAAGAATGGTAGATACGATATTTCCTCAGATATTTAATATAAGAGGTGGAAGACTGCACACAAGCTATACACGTGATTGCTTCACAAACCCTTCCAAAAAGATTCCTCCTGGCACCTGTGATGGAAAAGGGTAGGCTTGGCAGAAGAAGAATTATTGGGGTTCAAAGATACAGCAGAGAGAGAACCAGGCAAGCAGGGCTCACTCTTTCAAACCCAGCACCACAACAGCAGCCAGAGCACAGACTCTTGAAAGATAAGCTCTTGCAGGTGAAAAAGGAGTACCTTTTGCTAAGGGCTTGAATAGCCTGTGCCAGGTCACTGGCTTTCCAAGTTGCACTCTGTTCAACTTTATTAGAAGACAGGCAAAAAGGATTCACCTTGTAAGAGGTGAAGTAAAAAGCAAAACAAAAGGCAACATAAAAGGAGATCTGTTCTCAAAAGGACTATCTTTGCTTTTAAAGTCACTTTGTTCTCCTATAGGCTTGTGCGAAACAAAACCTGAGAAATGCAAATACTTCCAGTATGCTTGCTTGAAGAGATGGTGCTTTGGCAACAGAAGGTCTGTCCCAGTGCCCTGGCTATTCAGGACTGCCCCTGGCTCAGGATCCCACTCTGCTGGCATCTTAAGCCTCCTGGCTCAGTCAGCAGTAGGAGCTTGGCAGCCCAGGGAGAAAATTGCTTTGGGAAACTGAAAAAAAGTCTTAAGAAGTGGCCAAGTGCATGCTGTAAGCTCTCAGATTTCCCAGGGTCTTGGGTCGGGTGAGGGACTCCCCCAAGACCTAGACCCAGCCAGGCCACAGGGACTGTCCAGACAGCTGCAGGGAACCAGTCAGGCTTTCCGTCTCGCAGACAAGAGGCAAAATGAAAATCCATTTCATAAAATCATAGAATACCAGATTGGAAAAAACCTCAAGGATCAACTGGTCCAACCTTTCTTGGCAAAAGCATGGTCTAGACAAGATGGCCCAGCACCCTGTCCAGCTGAATCTTTAAAAGTGTCCAATGTTGGGGAATCCACCACTTTCCTAGGGAGATTATTCCAATGGCTGATTGTTCTCGTTGTGAAAAATTTTCCTCTTGTGTTCAATCAGAATCTCCCCAGGAGCAACTTGTACCCATTACCCCGAGTCTTTTCCATGTGACTGCTTGTAAAAAGGGAGTCTCCATCTTCTTTATAGCCACCCTTTAAATACTGGAACATGGTGATACTGGAACATTTGGCTTTTATGAACTTTTCCATCAAAAAAACAACCTCTCGTTAGAAACACTGACCTCTTCTCTGTGTTGCAGAACTTGATGTGAAATACACAAACTCATGAATAGAGACGTGCATAACATACGTACCCATCTCCAGAGAAGACAGTCAAGAAGGGCAACCCATATGTGCAACAGCTTTGCAAATGTGTAGGAAAGGTAGGGGGGAATAAAACTGAATTTCCTCAATTTCCTCACAGGAATCACTTGCTTCTTTATCTCCCCAGTAGCTAGTCAAATGCTAGACTACATTTTTTTTCCTCTGATGCACACAAAAGAGATTCTCATGATGCAACTTCTTCTCACCTTAACAGAAGAGAGTTTTTTTCATAGACGTATCACTCAACCAGGAGACTATAAGACACTGTGGCAACATTCTTCTAATCCAAATATACTTGTAACCAAGAAATATTTTGTGTTACTGATTTCTTCCTCATTGACAGCTAAAAATCATGATGTTTCCAGAAACTGGGGTGGGGAGCGAAATCTGGAATATTTTTTATATGGAAAAAATCCACCTTCAAGTCACCTGTAACTAAAACATGAGAGCATAACCATCCCACATTTGGTAACTTTACAGCCACACAGAACTGTACAAGGTAGCAATTTTCAGTGAGCAAAATATTTTCTGACTCTGCATAATCCACAGTCATACACCTTCCTGAATGCTGTTTCCAGCCACTCTGTCTATTAACAAACTATTTACTACAGGCATGACTGTTAATCCTACATAATACCAAGGTTGCCCAACACTTCCCATTTTGAAAGTGTATTCAGCTGCTAAAGGCTTTGCCAAACTTTCATGTTCTATGCCACTGTCTGCTTCAAGTTAATTAGCTCTGTAGAATGTAGAATATAAATATAACACACCACGCACCCACAGAGCTTTGCCCAGGTTAGAAGAAATTGTAAAAGTTTAATTGAAGAAATTCCAGTTATCCATGTCATGCTCTGATAAGGGGATCTGAAATATGGCAGGAGGTAGTTTACGTGTTAAAAATGTACTCATTGCCATTGTTGTGAAAATCTGTACCGCATCAACCATCTTAACAGCTTTTGCACATTTTCCCTTTCCCTCACTATCAGCATACTTATTCTTCAGAAAAGTTACTTACAGTTTAGCACCTCAATTCCCAGAGATGGACTCCTGCAACGTAGCCTGTGTGCACAAATTTGGCAGGGGAGATTTCATCTTGTGCTATTCTGCTGAGATTTCTGCTGGACTGGGGCAGTGGAGAGAAGGACAGCAGGGAGATCCCTATGTCAGCAGTAACAAAACAGACAGGAAGGAGCTCATATTGGGGACGCGGGGAACAGTTTGGGAAGTGGAGCCTTACAACCGACAACTGGGAAGAGAGAAAAACCAGGAGAGTGGAGTATGGGTGTGACAAGTTTTTTAGTGGCCACCAAGAGAGAGACTGGGAAAGAGATGGAAAACAGGAATAAGCAGGATAGTTGGGAGCAAATGAGCGGTAGGTAAATGGAAATGAGGAAAGAGAGGGAGCCCAGGAGATAGGGCTCTGCTTAGTAGGACCGAGAACAAAGGCATGGGCACACTTGCAGTAAGTTTCGCAAAGGTCTCCCACAGCACAGAGATCCTCTAATGAGCGGTGTGCAAGCCATGAACTGACAGAGACTAAACTAGAAAAAAAAAAACAGGATTGGCTTGTGCATTGCAATTCTCCTACAGCTATTATTTGTACAGCTAAGGCCGCATGGCCAGGAGGCTGAAGTCTGCGTGCAATGCACACAGCTTCTTGGTGGTAGCTGCTTCCAGGCCCTGGTGTCGGAGCTAGGGGCACAGAAACTCGCTTCTGCCATCCAGCTCTCCCCACATCCTTCCTCTCTGGCCAGACGCTTGTGTTAGATGGATTCCTGTTGAAAGCGCTTGCATTTTTGAAGCTTCTATGTTGTTCAGATGCTGGAGGTGGATTATAAAGAGGAAAGGACTGGTTAGAGTGTTTTGAGGTGTGGGAAGAAGGAAGTTGCTAAGAGAAGAGACTAATTTGAGCTCCTAAATGTCTCATTACTTGCTCATGCATATGCCTAGTCCAAGGTTGAGAAAGAAATCACTGCATATCCAGCCCTGACAGCAACTTAAAACCTGGATTCCACTTTATTTCTTTCCTTCTCAGTGAGGAGGCAGGAGATGATACAAGATTTTCAGGTTGGGGCTCTGTTACTTCAGCTGTGACTTGAGCTATGCACACACGCATTGGGAAAGATGCTCCTGCGTGTGCTCACATTTTCAGTTATGGATGCACAGGAATAAGCAGGTTCTTCTTATGTCCTCTATACTCTCAGGATAAATGAGCACAGCTAAAAACTGTCAGAGGCTTGAGTGCAATCATTTAGTACTTAGACAGCATATCTGAAAGAACAGGGAAAATAGAGAAAAAGACGTAACTTGCTCCAAAGAAATAACATTCTTCACTTCCCTCCTGCCTCCCCCTCAGCCATCCGCTTCATGGAGCAAGTGAGTAAAAAATCATGATCCAGAGGGTAATGGCTGGCTAAGAGAGGCTCCTAGGTCCACTGCAGGCGTGCTATGGTTCAAACCATAGCTCTTGCTCAGCGCTGACGGCCCAAACCTCATCTTTGTAATCTATGTCCTGGCTGTGGAGTTCTCTGCTCTAATTATTCTGCATGTGTCTCTCCTCACAGCCCGGAACAGGCTTTCTAAAGGCTGAGACCACTGGAATGGGGAAGATTTATGAAGCCAGTCAACGCTGGTTATATTCTGCAGAACCTTGAATAAGAACCAAAAGACTCTTCCGAATCTTAGGAGGGAAGTTTCCCTCTGCTTTGAGGATTACTCACTTCCTGGTGCACTGAAGGTGAAGGATTAAGTAACTTTTCCCAAATATAGAATGTATCACACCCAATCCCATACACACACGCACACACAGTGCTGCCTTCTTAAGTGAAGCATCTGAGGAGGAAAATGAGATTACAAATTTAGGAGTATAATGAGATCAAGTTAAATTCACACCATTTCCCCACCCAGGCACAATCTATGTCATTAGAAAGGATTAATTTTTTTGTTGCAATTTTTAATCTCATTATACCTTTTGTCATAAGAATGATTTATCAGAATTTCAATATTTAATGCTATACATTTTGTTAAATAATATATTGTGCTCTAACATAGTACCTTCACTTGACTTTTCCAGTATTGTATATTTTCATTAGCTGGTATCCACTCACTCATGCCATACCACTCAGCACAGCTATAAATAGAAAGAGCAGCCAACCAAATCACACAATATTGAAAAGGTCAAAGTAGTATACTACATTACTGTAATTTAGAGAATACTATTCACAAAGTATTAAAACTTTGATGCCTTATTTATGTGACAATGAAAGTAATGAAAATAAAAGGCATTGCAAAATGATCACATTATTACCAGAAATCATTGGGAGATTGAGGGATTGCAACCCCCTCAACATTATTATCCTTATAGCCTAATATAAATTCATGTTATTCTTTAGGTACTGTACCTCTTAAGCTAAGTTTCTGTGTCTCTTACCAGAAAGACAATGGTCTGTTCACTACCTCTTTTTAAATTTTTTTTAAAAATACAAACATTTAAGAACCTCTTAAGGAATACTCATAAGCATTTTTTGAATCCCAACTGTCTTTTAGCTAACTTGTAAAGAAATACAGACAGAGGAAAAAAAAAAAAGTTAAAATCAAACTAAAGATTATTATTACTGACTCCTTCCCTCCACCAAGAGAATAAGAAAATTATGGCCTTGCTTTCCAAGTCTATGGAAAGGACCTGTTTGAGCTCAGTGGCTGTGCCACCATACCTGGTCATGCAAAATTACTTTTAGAGCAGCTGTGAGCACAGGCTGATCTGCAATGCACCCACCATCCTATTGCCCCTGCAGATGTCCATGTCTGCATGGCAAAATGTATGAGTCCTGATAACTGCATGGTCCCCCACCTTTTTCTCTACAGCCTAGGATTCCTAGGAGATCAGGTACATACTGCAGAAACCCCTGTAAATCAACAGTTACCTCCCCAGGCCCAAGTTCAGTCAGGTGTCTGATGCGCTCCCTGCATCACCACTGATCCTGGTACCCAATGCTGTTTGATGCTGCAAAAGTCTCTGGCTAATGTAAAAGTCAGACTTTGTGCGGAGTCATCTCCAGGCATGCAATTTTACCCGAAGAACACAAAGTACATCTGTGCTCTTCAAGACTAGGAGAGCTGTCCCAGAGAAAGCAGTCGTGGCCCACATCGGATAATACTCAGAACTCTACAGTGGTTGTTTTTAAAACTGTCTGCAGAAAAAAAAAGGAAGGAACAATGTAAAAGGGGCAAAGAGAGAGGGTTTCGGCTAGGTTTTTGAGATAGCTGCAGGAGAACTGGGCTTAGCACACAGGCCATAGTGCACTCCCCAATACGCTCGAGACCACCCTGAACCCCTGGGCAAGTTCAGGTGTCCACAATCCAACAGGCTGGGCAAGATGTACTGGAAGCTGCCCTGCTTTCTCCCAGTATAGAAAGTAGGCTAATCTGGTGCGATCTGTATCTAGCCAATATATGTTTGATTAGATCCTGGCATTACAGAGTTCTGTAGGTTTGGGGAATCAATAATAATGACATTTCAGGGGACTTAATTCATGGAATTGTAATTAACCTAATGGATAACTGAGAAGTAAGCTCAGCTAATATTAAAACAACAGTAATCAGTGACCTAATTTCTATCTTATGAGTCTCATTGTCTTCCATGAGAAAATACCCATTTCCTTGTGAGTAAGGGGGGATATGCCAGGGTAACTCTTTTTGAAGATTATTCATGATATCACTATTCCAGTTTGAAACGCCACAGTTGTAATAATGCATTGCAAGATTTCCTAATGCTGGGCTGGAGCTGGCATCTCTACCTCTCTCCCCACTGAGTCCCTGCTAAGAGATCAGAGAGGTTGGAGCACAGCAAAGCTGCAGCGTCTGCAGGCAGTACAGCTGAATAACCACGTTCAACCTGCTGAAACTAGTATAGGTGCTTATATGGCAAAAAGAGCCTGCAACTTCTATTTTTCACACATAAGACTTGAAGCTTGGTTTTGGGGTTGGATGTTGGGTTTTTTTCCAGGGGGCTGGGGGATGGTTTGGGGAGATCTGGGTTGTTGGGGTGTTTTTTTGATGGGTTGATTTTTGGTTTGGTGCTGTTTGGTTTTTTAGAAAAGCACCCGATAAGACCTTGCTTAAGGCCTTGTCTACATAAAAATAATGTCCTAGTTGAAGCGATGAAGCCTCCTCCCCTGACAGTCACCCCTCCAATGTAGATGCTATTATTCCAATAGCAAGGTTGTGCACACCGCTAACAGGTTTACTGAGGAAGTAATTACACTCTCTACCTGTGTTACACAATTTTCAGTCTAGCTAGAAACCTAAGGCTATAGTCTTACAACTGACTAAGTGTCTATAGGTAAGACAAGCAAGCAATTTGCCAGGAGGGAGACTAAAAAACAAAAAAACCCACAAACAAAAAAAAAAACAACCCAAACCCGACACCAGGCTTTATCTTTGTCAGCAAAGGTTACCGGGGAGCGAGCGAGGGAGAAGTGAAGTAGCGCATCTCCCGGTTGATCTGTGCCTCCTGCAGACTCCCACCCCGAGCTGGTGCCTTGGCACCGTGCTGGCGAGGCTCCGAGCCCTCTGGCAGAGCAGGTGGCTGTGGGCGGCGTGCTCCACCGTCCTCCTACTCCCAACAGATTTGCTGGTGCCGGGGGCGTCGAAAGCGAGCTCCACCTGAACAAACCGAACCCCTTCGCTTTTGGGATGATGGCTGGAGGGACAGAGAGGATGCCTTATGGAATTTTTGATTTGAGTTTTTGCAACATATGGAAATTGGTCTGTGAGAAAAGCGAGAAATATTTAGAAACAGTTGGAAAGGCTGTCATTGAAATTTATCCTGGCTATGTCTAAACATGGAAAAGGACAACAGAAACCAATGTTAACTTAAGAAAAATGTAAGGAGAACTGACTATGCAACAAGCAGAAGGCTTATTTCTTTTTAAGTATAAACAATCTGGTGAGGAAGAAGAAAGGCAGAACTATAAAAATAAGCCAAGGCAAGTAAAAAATAATGAGGGTAAAAAAATAATAATACTCTGCATCAGTTTGCAGAGATTTTTTCTTGTACAGCGGTCTCCAAATATAACTTTCTTAAGGGAGAAACCAGACAAAATATTTCTGTTCCAAAATATCACACTGGAGAATGGTATAAAAGGAAGGTGTACTGGGGGAAGGGGATAACCCTTCACTATGGACAAGCTTTCTAGACACCTTCCTTGGGAGACTAATCTTTCTAGACTCCTCACGCAGTCAACAGAAAGAGACGCCAGCCTCCGCAGGACAATTCAATACCCCTAAATGCAGGTGGCATGGACACCTTATTTACAGTAAGGATAAAGACTGTAACAAATCAGAAAACATGGGTCATTTTCTTTGGGCTTTGACTATTTGGAGGCCTGGGCTGAATTACAGATGGAACAAACATCGCTGCCTTCACGGGAAGTTAAGGAAATGGGTGTGAGGATACAGCACCCTTGTTTGATCCTTCTCCCTTTTTTTCTGTTCATTAAGTGCAGCATTGTGCCTTAAAACCCTGCCTTCCCACTCATTCTCTTTGTGGTTTTTTTTTCTCCCCTCAGCTCTGTAATGTTTCTTTTCACTCCAGTGCCACAGGCAGTCACAGGCAAAGGGAGTTCCCAGGCTGCAAGCTTGCAGAAGTGCTGAGCACCCACTGCTTAGTCCACAAGATTTCCTTCCCCACCGCTGTTTTCTGCTGGTGGAGAGGTCCCAGCCACAGGGAGCAACTCTTTATCTAGAACAATAGCTCATTTACACTTGCAACTGAAGTGGCCTTTGTGCAGCAAGTCTCTAGTACCAAGGTAGAAATTTTGTTCCCAGGGAACTTGTAAAAAGGCCATATTACAAAGACAGTGGAAAAATTAGTGTGGAGGCAGCCTAACAAAATATTTGAAATACTGAGATTAGCAATGACTATAATCAAGGGTAAGGACAGAAATGGAGAATGTAATTGCTTCTAATTTGAACACCATAGCATTTACCTGCTTTTCATAGATGCCAAATAGGCAAGATTATCTAGATTTTCAAATGAGTTTGTCTATGAACAATTGGCTGAGTGGAATGACAGAAAAAGTAATATAAGATGATGACTGTATAGCATACTTACTACAGAAACACAATGACAAGGAATGCTGTAATTACTGTATAAAGTTGCTGAATCTAACAGTATAAATTCCATGCAAAGCCTGAGTTACCTTTCCACAATTGTACTTTGGAGAGGCAGAACAACCTAAATTGCCTTATATTTCCTTTAAAAAGAAGTTCCATTTTAAAAGTGTGTACGTATATAAATTCCAGAAAAATCATAGGATTCTTCTATTTTCCTTTCTTCACACACTATAACTGAGAACACTGATTTCTCCTCCCTTTGTTTCACTTTTCCTTTTAGGGTGCTGACAGAGCTGCAGTTTGGCTTAGGAGGCCAACTCATTGCATTTACTCACTCTGAGTCTGTTACCTTACTCTGAGTCTATTACTTTTCCTTTACCTAACTTAGACCTATGAATTTCAGCTGCTAACTTATTTTCAGACCCAAACTTTCAAATTCACTGGTTACTCCTAATCCTTTCTGACAGAAAACAGGAATCACATCAAATGCTGTATTTTGCCACCTGCTACAATACAGAATTTCTGTAAATGATTGCAAACAGTGTGCAAACCAGAGCTTGGTTTTTGTAAAAATTTCTCAATAAAACTTCAGTATCGCTCACAAATTTCTGCAAAAGTAAATTGAAGGATTTGAATTAATAAAATATTGACTTGCTGATAATGTTTGGCAGGTTTTAGGGATTTCTGAAAAAAAATAGGAAAAGTAGAAATGTTCATTGAATCATGCATGCTTTGTAGTGTATTACATCAATTTCTCAAATCTCCCTGACTCATAATAAAGCAAGCACACCCAGTGTTGAAGAAATGTGGTATTGCCTGTACTTCATTGCACATGTGAAGCACCATCCTGAGTTAAGATATTCCATGATATACAAGCAAAATGTACCTGACATAGCAGGAAGACACCAAATTTGGATGGATAACGCAGCACATTTGAGTAGCAGAGTATGGACATGAGCAAAATTCTGCTAGGCTAGAGCTGACAAAGGAGAAAAAGGAAAATACACGGAACAGAGTTAAAATACAATTGAAACTCTTCACTGCTGAGGCAAATGCAGCCAAGGATGACTACCATAATTTTTCAATTTGTTCATACAGGGAATATCTAAATAATCTCACAGTGTTTCCACCCCATCCTTCCCATCACTCCTTTTCTCCTCTTGCTAAGTTTTCTTGCATCATACC
Source organism: Buteo buteo (assembly GCF_964188355.1). Classification (NCBI taxonomy): domain Eukaryota; kingdom Metazoa; phylum Chordata; class Aves; order Accipitriformes; family Accipitridae; genus Buteo; species Buteo buteo. Next base: position 3,964,955 of record NC_134182.1, on the reverse strand, counting down.
TTTTGTTTCTTAAGGTCAATTGTGAGACATCTTCCTACATGCATGAATAAGGCCACAGTGAATACTGCACACTAAAAGATGAAACAATAATCTGTCTCCTAGAAAAGTCTCGACCACCTGCCACCAGGAAGACAAGAGAGAGAGCTCTTCTACTTTGCAAGTAAGAGTTCCTGGTAAGGTGAGATATTTTTCTGTTTCTTTAGGTTTAATGTACTTGTTATTTACATGAAATCCATCTGCTACAACATCCTACATGCCCAATAGGACCATACAGTTAAAACACATTAAAAACACATTAATGTGTTTTTCCATACTGTGACATGTTAATAGTGCAAAAAGCTATTAGGACTGGGCTGTCAGGCATACACAATAGATGAATTGCTGGGTCAGCATGAATGTACACTGCACCATAATTCATAAAAGAATACCATTAACATATAGAAATACAAGTAGACATAAAAGAAAAGATGATCAACATTTAACCCTACTTACTAGCCCTTCCCATATTTTTTGCCCTTTCAGCAACTACATTCTTTGAAGCTAGCAACAGCAAGCTAGGCTAAAGAAAACACCTGTGAATTAGTGGCCCATTTTTTCAAGTGCCTGAAAGGGAGATAGAACCATCTACGGGAGCAGACATATTCAATGCACAAGCAAAACCTGGTTTTGCCTGTAAAAATCAGGTAGTTTCCAAAGTTAGCTGTGTTCTCATTAGCATGATCATCTACTTGAGCACATAGGTAGAAGGCTATAGTGGATGACTGGTATGCACTTTGAGGGAAATATATAATTATTTGAAATTTTTTATATTCAGAAGCAAAAAGAATAAAAAAGTTTAAAAAAAATCTGGACTTACCTGCCCCACTCAAACAAATCTTCCATATGGTGAGATTTTGTGGGTTTTGGCCTTTCTCTGGTAAGATTAATGTTTAGGCAAGGAGAATGACACCATCCATGTAGAAGAATGAAAAATAAAGAGCACTGTTAGGAGCTTGGCAACAATATGTACAGACATATTTCCTTTTAATGGCATATACACGTCAACTCTACTAGTCATACACACGTACCTTCCCAGGCATGACTATATTTTCCTCTTGACTTTGCTGTTGAAGCATTTCTTACCACATTTATAAGTTCTTCAAAAATATACATAGGGAAGTGAAAGGTCTTTTTGATCGGATGAGAGGTTCCTTTGCAAGTTATCTCTGTCCACTTGTCTAAAAGCCATATGAAAACTGACTCAGTATGTGCTTGAATCTCTTTCATACTTGTTTTGCCGAATCCCTGTTACTTCATGTTTAACTGCACATCTTCTAGCTGTTGTCATTTATACACCCTCCACATAGCAGAACGCTGCAGGACATATCGTGCTTGCTGACATACTTTTCGTGAAGGAAATCCTTACAATCAGCTGGCCAACATATGAAGCTACATTTGACCACAGGGCATAGAATGAGGGAACTGTCCTTATGACAAAGAAAATCAAAACATTTTCTCCATACAGTTCTGTGGAGAAAGAGGGGGAGGGGGGAAAGAAGCACCAAACCCCACATCTCTATCAGAACATAATGAAAAGAAAAATAAATCCTTTCTAAAGACCTGAGGTAAAAAAGCACAGAGATCCAAAATCCCAGAGGCCAATGGAAGCTGAAAGCATTTGGCATCCATATGGACTGGTCCTGTTACTTCAATACACTATTCAAATCAGCATTGCTCTCTTACCAGTTTCAGAATATATTTTCTAGCACCCAGAAGAAATCGGTGCTAACTGCAACAGCAGTATTTTGGGGATGGCAGTAGTAACCATTACTAACTGCTAAACGCAAATCAAAGACAATCTTCAGAGTCTATTTAGCACACTGCTTCCACATGCAGCTTGATAAAGGTGGAAAATTATTCAGTCTGTTACAACATACTCCACAAGGTCTACAGCAGTGAATTGAAGACAATAACAGGTAAACAGATGATTCAGGAAACACTTGAATTTAGACATGCAATATTGAGGTAAGAGTTCAGACCTTCTCCCTGTCCAGTTTTCTGAGCTCAGGCTCTGGCTCTGCTGAACTACCAGGCTTTGTCTTCTGCTGTGAGAGGGGAACACCACTGAAGTCAATAGACATGTCATCTGCAAACAAAAAGTCAGAGTTACAAATTCACACCAAGACCCACAGTCCAAAATGTTTTGTGTATTTCAAAGGGGGCCCATTTATGGTGATTTTTAATAGGGCTAGAACACCTGCTCCCTTGGCAGAAAACACTAAAAATACATGCTACAAGACTAGTAGTGGTTCACAAATAACTTAGTAACATTTAATTAAAGTATCTACATAGAAGAAAAGAGCATCTCTGTGATATTTAAAGTATTTAAGTACTTCTTAAAGAACTCACCCTTTCAGAAAACACAACCAATCTATTAGCACAGGCTTATTTTATGGCTTTGTCCAGTAGTCACAATTCAGGGCATACCCAATCACCTCTTTCCAAAACACTCTACTAGGTACCTTCCCTCTAAGCTTTGTGGAAATGTGCCCAGGACTCTCCATTCACAATTTAAGAGGCTTTTCTTAGGCACTGCCTTACTCTTCAGCATGTAGGATTTATGTATCCACTCATAACAATATCCTATTGTCTTACATAGTATGTCCACTCTGAAGACCACTTCTGGAAGTTCCCCATTTGTCAAATCATCAACAAGCTTTATATGGGGTTCCCAAAGAGACTAGTAATGAATCTAGGAACAAGAGAGTGCACTTAATATTTCTCACTGTGTGACAATGTTTTACCAGCTCATCCTCAAAAAACTACAACAAAAGAGTCTGAAGACTAAAGTCAGGAAGATGTTAATGTATTTGGGCAACAGAAATACTAATTTGGTATCTTTGGAGGAGTGGGGGGAAGAGCCTTGCACATTACACGTGGGAGAAAAGGAAGAGGCAATTATTTTTCAAATGGTCTTTCCATCCAGGCTAGAGGAAAAAGCAGGTTTAAAGTAGCCACTCCAGCCATAAGAATAGGGAGGATGTATGTCTATGAACTCCCCAATCTGTGCTGTTCTGGGCATGCTGTGGTCACAGCAAGAGACTCTGAAACAGAGTGAAGGGGATTCATTATTGTTGCATACAGTCATAATAACACAAAAGTGTTAAATCTCTGTGTGAACCTTTCCCATCCATTGTTGGGAAAGTGTTTGTATGCATAGATCTTCTCTAATCTTTTAATGTTATAATAAAGCTGACTCTTCAGCAAAATAACAAAACAAGACATTAACTTTTCTGACTGCAGGACAATTAATAAAATCGAGGAGCTGGACCACTTCATTGGTGCCTAACACGGCAGATAGTTAACAAATAAATAAAAGAAGTTGTGCTGGTCCAAGGAAACAGAGAATCATCTCTGCTAATCTTCGGAGAGCAATTGCAACTGGTAGGAAAGCAGCCTGTGCTGAAGAAGCATCACCCATTGACTGAGCCATTTCAGGTTTGGGCAGACAATTGGACAGTGGTGAGAAGGTATGAAAAAATCCAAGATGCTCTTATTTCTTACGTTACTATTAATGCTATGTTTTAAAGCTTTCCATATTTGTACACTTTCTGTGCTTTTAACTGGCTCCTTCAACTGGGCTACAACAGTGCTGAAAAGCCGCCCTGCCATCCTAGCCCCAACCTGTACCTGCCATGGCAGCTCTAACTCAGTCATCCTTTACTGCTGACTACAGAATTATTCTCCCAGCACTGCTACTCCTCGCGGATGTCTTGTTTAAGTTGACTATTCCTTAGCATCTGCCAGCATTTTCCCCTAGCTAAATTCCTACTAAATACACTTTACTTCTCTAAGCCTCATCAGCTATTGCTCTAAATGAATCCCTTCAAAAGAAAAAAAAAAATCTCCACCTGCCTTTAATATGTGTATCAATAAAAGGATTAGAAATCAGCATTCCTAGACTCTGTTGAACAAACTTCTTTCTGCCTCAGTTTATTCAACCATAAAATGGCTATAATATTTACTACAATATCTCAAAGAATAGTTAAGAAGCTTAATGTTATTAATTCAATACTACTGATTCTGACTTGCTACAGGGAATATATAAACATTTCCATGCAAAGTCGATACATATTTCTAAGATTTATAGTTTATGGTTTGTAGTCATTAGAATAACATTATTTGCAAGGTTAATACCCCAGTCCTATGGAGCGGAAAGTAGTATCCACATTATAGTCAAGATTATGTTTTTATTTGCTAGTTATTCCTTTTAAGTAATTCTGTAGCATTTATTTTCTCCTATAGGGCAGTATTACTAATAAATACTTACTGCCAGTAAACTTACATAAATTTATTTAGAAACCCATTGTTTTAAAGAATTTCCCTGGAACAAAATTAATCCTTTTTTTTTTTTTTTTTTTTTTTTTACTATATAGGGCAGAATCTTTTTCATGTAAGTGCTTTAACAAGGTTTTTCCCTTAGGTTTGAATATTATGGAAATACTTTCAAGAAAAAGTAAAAAAAAAAAAAAACCCAAACCACAACACAACAAAGGGAAGAATTAGTAACCCCTATAGGTCATTGTTACATAAAGCCAAGAAATATTATTTCTAAAATTACAGACCTGAAGTTGTTCTTTCAAAAAAATTTATAAGTAACTTCCAAGTCTGATTCTGCAGGCTATATTTACTGTAACATTAACAAGTGAGATTATCTGCCGTCTTTCTAAAGGAAAGAGCGCTACATTTAGCTGTACTTTAAGTCTTCTGTAAGAATTATTCTGATCTGTACATGGGATGCCTGTCAGCCATTTCCAGGACTAATTGGACTAAAGTATGGTACGACCTATTTTTTCAGCATACGCCACAGAATTCTGAAATTCCTAAATGCTTCAGTCTTTGGGGAGTTTTGTTGTTTTCCGTCAGCTACAACTTCATTGTATCCACCTGCCAGCAGAGGGAGAAAACGCGATATGAAGTATAGAAATATAATACAACATACCATCACTCATCTGCACTACTGAAATAAATATGATGCGGTTTCAACCATTTCTTTTCTAGGACAGGGTACACTCATTGTCAGTTCCCCAGTCTACAAGTAATCTGATTAATTGTTGGGCTCTCCCCCTCCTCCGTCTTTTTCCCCTCTCTCCCCTTTTGCCTTTCATTCCATGCAGGCTGAATCTTTATGAGATGTATAAATAGTGGAAGAATTATGCAGAAGGCTTTATTATGAAACTAGAAATCATTTCATTGACATTAATGGGAAAGTCTGTCTTTTGGAGAGCTCCACATTTCTAGATGCCATTTCCTGTTCTCAAGGTCCCCTAATGCAGTGAACCAGGGCAAGATGGGAATTGCTTTACCTCTCTTATGCTTTAGAGACATCTATATGAGATGGGCTGCCGAAGGGCTACATTTTTTAAAAAATATTAGCAGTTAGTCTTCTATATAGACTGGCTTCTGTTTTATTTAACAATTTGCTAAGCTTATTGGCACACATGCAATTATTTTAACCAGAGATGACCACATTTCCCCCAAAAGCTGCCCTCTCCACATCTGTGCAAGCACACACACATACACACAAAGCCATAGAATACGCTATTTAAATAAAATGTTTTCTCTTTCCTTCCTTAGGCATAAAGCCTGTCAGTTGTAACAGAGACAAAGGGCAGACAGCTCTTGCTGCTGCCTCATTGCCTCCTAGCTTCTGGCACTGGGAGGCTTGGCTGGCTGGGTCAGGTGCTTGGTCCTCTCTACGCGGATCCTCACACTCCGGGTGAGGACACAATTGTGACTGACAAGTTAAATGCTCTCTGCTCAGGATCCCCATCCCCATCTACGGCCTGGAGCACGGTGTCATGCACCACCTGCTTTAAATAAGGGGCTGGGGATGCATCCGTACAGCCAAAGGGTAGAGCTCCCCAGGCATAAATTACTTTCTTATTGCTCATATTCCTAAAGCAGTCTGCCCTTTAGGTCGCTCTGCTCTTTCCAGCTGTAGCATGTTACACACACAGATGATCATGGACCTAATAGCAAGTGATGGCAGTGCTAAATCATCTGACACTTCTAGCTGTCTACAGGTGCCCATGAATCATCTGGTGTTTGGAGAATTTCTGTTCCAAGGCTGAATTAAACCAAGCTATGGAGGGGTGAATGACGACCAAAAAGCATTAGACACTCACTGGATCAAACACCCTCATCGAGAAGACACTCACCAGAAATGGGATCAATCCCGAGTGAGGTCCTAGCTCTGCCAGCAGTAAGAGGTTTGGCTCTGAGTCTCCTGTACAACAGACCTCAGTTTCTGCTGCTGCAGGATTGGCTTCTCTGACACAGAACTTGGGACAAACCCCTCTCTTCCCACTTATGTCTCCCTAGGTTAGAAGGGACATCAGAAACTTTAAGGAGACCAGTTTCAGAAGGCAGAGAAGACCTTGAATAGGGCTGCAAAGAGGAAACAAGAGGCAGCAGTTCAAAAATAATAGTATAGCACAGGGGAGAAAAGCCCTACGGTTGTATGCAGAGAAGCAGAGTCGTCCAAGATTTAATATTTGTATCAACTGAGCGGTACTATGATAAATAAAGTCTACTGCCATCAAAGGCCATTGCAACCATGCAGGCACCACCTTCACAGGGGGACTGGCAGAGGGAAAGGTTACCCATAGCATCAAAGGAGGGCTGTTAACTGAGGCACAGCAATAACTCGAACACTCAGTCAACGGAAAAATGGGCCATGAGAGATTCAGGATGGAACAAGAGGCTTGCTGACAAGTCCATGGAGGAGAGATGCCAGCTGGCCCCCATCCTGTTAAACGACAAGTGGATATGAAAGATGTCCTGAGGTTTCTGTCCTCGGCAGTGCTGAACACCACAAGGCACAGGGCTGTTCTGCACTTCCATTCACAAAGTGCTACGGCTATGCTGAGTGGTGAACAGACAACTAAAGCACAGCCTTTTTCTGAGCAAGGTCTGTTTTGGGTCTAGTTTGCTTGCTGTAGGACACTTGCAGAGCCAGGTGCCTTCCCTGCACAGACCTTCCCTGCACAAAGCCTTCCAAAGCAGTACTTAGCAGTCAAAATATCTTCACCCCTGTGGTATATGGTAGTCCACTTGGGATTGATATTACTTAAGTATACTTAAGCCAACCTTTAGACTAGTACAAGTCTAAGCTTTGCTTCTTGCTGTGCCTCTGAGCTTATGCAAACCTATAGAGAAGCAGAAGGTGATACAGGAACAGTGCAGAGGACCAATAAAAGTTCAATCAGCACATATGTGTTATAGCCCCTTCCGAAAAAGCAGTGGAAGCAAAACTACCACCTGTCTTTTTTTAAAACTACATTAATCCAGCAATTGCAACTCGATGCACAGCAGTGGGCAATAAACTTCAAGGACCAGGCTGGTGCTGTTAGAAGAATGGTGCAGCTGGCTAGGCAATTTTTACCTGCATGTAAATTCTGCTGATTTAACCACAGCTTTCTCCAGGGATTTCTCTAGGATCTAGACTTCTCTAATGTCAGAAGGACTTGCCTACATGTGATACATAGTCAGATTACTTCAAAAACTCTTCACAGGGACAGTCAGGAAGAGAAGCAATGTGTACACAGCTTTTGCACTTCAAACACTTGCCATGCAAGCATGTCTGTTGAATACTAATTGTCTCCTAAAAAGGTTATTCATTCAAGAAGCTCAACACCACTACATAAGCTAGCATCTAACCAGTAGGTTTGTGCTGTACCGTTGCTTATGGTAGCTGATAACATCTTTGGTATCCATAATAGCATCAGTACCCATAAAGGCAGCCTATAAAGGAGTGGCTTGGACTTATCACTGTGTGCCTCTGTAGTTACGCTTGTACGACTCATTGGTCATGGCACCAGTGAAGCTAACACCACTGTATTTTGTCCAGTAATGGGACCTAAGGATGTTTTATACTGCCACAATGATAATAGAGAAGTTTTTTAGGCATGACCATTCACTGACAGCTGCTGGGCATGCTCTGGTGTCTAAACAGCTCCCAAATCAAAGCTGGCAGGCAGCTCCCCGGCTCAGAGTGCAGGCCATGCTAGCAGGTAGACCTGTCTGTATGGAGATTTGTGTCCTACAAAACTGGGCCCATGAACTTCAGTGAAGTCACTGCAGCACAGCAAAGGAAAAAATCAGGCCCGTGCTGTGCTACAAATGGCTTGTGCAGGATTGTGGGTGTATTAATTCAGCATGGCAAGGACTATTTACCCAGATTATTTATTGTTCCTTTTTTATAAGGCTGTGGCTTGTTTTCCTTCAAAAAGTCATGTTTCTTACCCTCATTTGTAACTTGCCAGGGGCAAGTAAAGCATAGCAAATGCACAGAAAGCAAAGGCCTAGCAGGGTAGTTAGTTTTAGACTTACCCTGCTAGTTGCATTTGCTGCTTTTTTCAACTTCTACAAACGGGGCAGGCATAGGGAAATGGTTTCCCAAGTAGCAAGTCATACAGTATATTTAGAAAGTACTGATTCACTTAGAGAAGCATGCAGTCAGTGAATAAAAGTGTTAGATATGGGAATCAGCACATTTCATAGCATCAACATGCTGCAGAGAAGGCTATAGCCAGTGCTAACGTGCTTACTGTCACCCATTCCCATCACCGGGAAGAAAGCAGAGCGTAATTAAAAGATTGATCTCCTGGAAACAATGCTTAATAAAAAGACAAAATCCTGAAAGTAATTCCACAGTTTCAAATATCTCTCTCCACTTAATTTTGCCAGTGTTGTTTGTAAGCTCTAAGATTCAAGCTCAAGTCTATGGACTTGATTCTGTTTCTGCTCACCAGTATAAGTCTAGAAAAAGTTAATTGAAGTGAATGTAGAAACAAAGGAATAAAACTAATGGAAGTGAAATATGAATTAGACCCAGTCTTCAGAAAGGTCTAAGAAAACAGCTTCATCCAACTTCAGCTAACAGCTAACATCCAGCTTCAATTTGCTGCTTCAATCAAGCCAAAGTAAGAACAGTATTGTAGAAACAGATATAGAAGACGTGATATTTTATTCTCTGTGCATAAACCTTTTTTTTTTTTTTTGTGCTCTTTTTTTGTTCATTTGTTTAGGAGACATGACATAGTACCTGAAGTTGTCATTTTAGGGGAACACAGTTGTGATCTGACAGCACTCACAGTTTGGGGATTTTCGTTTTGTCAGTATTGTGATAGGTATCATATGCTGCAGACCAAATTCTCAACTAATTTAAGTGGATGTAACACGTTTAATTTCAGTGCAACTCCATTAGTTCATAGTACTGCTCAGCACTGACATTTTCATGAAATGTATTAATACAAGCCAATGCAATTTAACAACACAAGCATAGCAGTATTTGGTAGGGCCCAAACTGGCTCTATTTGTTAATGCTAAGACCAGAAAAAACCATTACATTATACAGTCTGATCTGCTGGACAGCACAGCCTATTCACCAAGCCAAAAACTCTAATTAAAATAGATTAGAATTTGATCCTGAGCATGTACAAGAAATAACCAGCCAGGTAGCTAAGAATGATGAAGGAGAGAATGGACTGAGCAGCATTCATCCATATCCATCCAGGCTTTGAGTTCTGGTCTCATTCCAGCTGTCATGTTTAACCCCAAGCCAGCAACTAAGCACCACGCAGCCGCTCACTCACTTCCCCCCCACACCAGTGGGATGGAGGAGAGAATCGGAAGGAAAAAGGTAAAATTTGTGGGTCGAGATAAGAACAGTTTAATAGGACAGAAAGGAAGACACTAATAATGATAATAATAATAATAATAAAATGACAATACTAATAAAAGGATTGGAATATATAAAACAAGTGATGCACAATGCAATTGCTCACCACTTGCTGACCGATGCCCAGCGACTTCCTGAGCAGTGATCCCCCAGGCCAACTCCCCCCAGTATATATACTGGGCATGACATCACATGGTATGGAATATCCCTTTGACCAGTTTGGGTCAGCTGTCCTGGCCGTGTCCCCTCCCAAATTCTTGTGCCCCTCCAGCTTTCTCTCTGGCTGGGCATGAGAAGCTGAAAAATCCTTGATTTAGTCTAAATACTACTTAGCAACAACTGAAAACATCGGTGTGTAATCAATATTCTTCTCATATTAAATCCAAGACATCACACTGTACCAGCTACTAGGAGGACAATTAACTCTATCCCAGCCGAAACCAGGACACCAGCTCTGATTACATCTCTCTAGTTGTGCATTTAAGGAGGAGGGAAAAAAAAAAAAAAAAGAAAAAATTAAAACCCACACTCTTTAAGGCCTACAGACAGTTGACTGAAGCACAAGATTCAGTAACTAACTGAAAGTACTAACTAGCTGAATTCAAAACCAAAATGTCATGAATACATGGAGACTGAAGCAGAAAATTTTCTTTTCTTCCTCATTAATCCACACAGGCAGCACAGACAGCACAGCATTTAATTATCCTGTTCCTATGGAGTGCCTTCTTTGTTCCTTCTCCTTCCTTGTGCCTGGAAAGCTCCCTCTTACTCTGAAATTGAATTAGTTCAACTTCACCTTCCAGCTACTGAACTATGATATACCTTGTAACAGTTGCTGTCATATCATTTTCCATGTTTCAAGACTGATTTTCAGCCATGAAGTCCCCTTCTAATGTTGTCATTGAAGAGACTTGGGCATGCAAATGGTTCAAAAGTCTGTGATAAACTTCTGCAGCCAGTGGTTCAGTTCCAATTTCTCTGCATCATATTACACAAGCCGCTTAAAAGGCTAACAAATAGTTAAGTCTCTGTACATGCTAAATGAGCATGTATGGAACATTTCCTTTTATCACTGTTGAATCCTTCCATTGATTTCACTCCAGAAGTTTCACATCCTCTTTCAATCTCTCTTGGACATTATTCGCTCTATTACCAGTCCTCTTTTCTGAGAAAGTCTGCAAATCACAAGATTATATCACTGCCTAGCATGTCAATAGAAACACTAAAGAGCATCAGGCTCCAGTTTTTAGGGGAAGCTACTAGAGACCATGTTTCTTGCACTGCTAGATCTCCATTCACTGTGTTATCTGTAGACAAGGCAGGTTTTAATTCAGCTAACATGTCTGATACATCTCACATAAGGCAAGTTTACTTGGTTTTTAATCATAATAGAGTTTTAGTACTAAATCAGTATAAATTCAAGGACAGTATGTCAAACAGACTTCTAAGACCTACAAAAAACCTGCCAAACCACCCCCCCAAAAAAAAGAAGAAAAAAAAAAAAGAGAACAGCCTCCCACCACCATTAATGTTTCCATTAAATAATGCCTGTTTAAAATATAATACCTGCACATTTCTAAATCCTATCTTGTAACAGCCCATGGTGCTGGCTGAGGTTTGTGAAGGAACCATGAAGGAAAGAAGAGAGCAAACTGTCATTTGACTGCACAGACAGCTATGACCATCCTCACTACTACCAGCAGAGATCACCTCACCTTCCCCCACAGGACTGAACTGTCTCTCCCTCTGTCACAGGGGGTGGGTTCATCCCCTGGTTGTACTCTAGTACCAAACAGCTCCTGGCTACTGCCTTAGTTACATCTCTTTTTATGATTTTAGCACTTACATCTACAGTCACCCAATTGCCCTTTGATATTTCACTGATTTCATTGGCTTCCCATAAGGGATCAGCACACGAGTTGCATGCTTGTGAGCACAGGAGTTGCTTAAAGAGACTTCACACCAAATGCAAATGGATATGCAAGCCAGGTTCTTCAAAATGGTAAATAATAACCGTTTGCTCCACTCTGCAACAGAAGCATATCATTTATAGCCAGAAAAATAGAATGATACGGTCTAAAAGTTTCTCTCTTCTGCTTGAAGACTGACAGTTCTCTCTTATGGTAGCTTTGGATGTAGGAAGCTCTCAGGAAAGCAGAAGCATTAAAAATAAATGCAAGATGCTTCATGCACTTTATAACATACTGAACCTTCAGAATAAATTATTTATACCAAAGGTTGGATGCGCCATAACAGCACGCACCCAGCAGCTAAGAAATGTATAGGAAATGGGAGAGCAAACCACACAGACTAAGAGAAAGAAGCCTGCCAGCTATGGCTGCAAGCCTGGTAGGAAAAATAACATAATGCTTAACTAAAATTATTCGAAGAGAGCAAGGAGGTGATCAATTCACCTGGGTTTTGTTTTTTTCTCCCTTGATAGTCTACAACAAGAACACAAGGACCAGAGGATTTTGTAGAATTACAAATCTGGTGTATTTGTTCATGTTACGCATCTATATTTCTGTGCAAATAAAAAAGTCATAGTTGCCAAGCCTTCACTTTAAAAAAAAAGTACAACTTGAGACTTCCCATGCAATAATAATATACAAACTCTTTTAATTGAGCATCTCAGTTCTTACATTGCTTGTAGCATTGTATTAACTAGCACCTTCCAGTAGTATTAACAAATACAAGATTAGACTTTGCCAGGATACTTCCTGGAGGTAGTTGCAATCACACTGCAATCAAATCACCTCTCCCAGGATGGGGTTACATGATAGAGGAAAAATCCATTGTATAAGGCAGCAGATAGAACACAAAGTACACACTCCTTGGCTCTGCACAGCACCATATTTTATCTCCATCTCCTTGCTATTAACCTATGAAGTTGAAGTGTCAGAACAAAACCCCACATGCTGATCAGGGGATGCAGGTCTTCTCACACCATGGCACAGAATCAGGAGATGGGAGTTAGTGAGGTAAAATATTAGGGGGAACTTAATCCCAATCCCTTCAGTAAATCCTTACTTCCACATTCTTTAATCTCTCTTACACCACTGGCGATCAGCTCTCTCCATACCAAGCATTTTGAATCAAGAGTTCAAAAAGATGGTGCAAAGTAATCAGTGTATCATATGATTTCTAAAGTTACCTTTATATTCTGAAAGCTCCCTCCACCACCAGTGAGCTGTTAGGTCAGAACACAAACACACACCCCCGACAAGGAAAACCTTTCAGTCTGAAGTCTTTCCTGGACGAAGGCAGTCAGAATATTACAGTTTCAGTATATTGCATTTCTGTGAAATATTTTCAGCTGATGTCATGCTGACAGTGTAAGAGATTGGGGTTTCATGTTAATATAGTTCTCTTTTCCTTCATGGAGGCATGCTAATCAGGGATAGTCTACTAAATATGAACGGTAGTACATAACAAATTTGAGAGTGCAATATTCAAGTCTGTAAAGCTCTTCCATAAAGCCAGGCAACATGGCATAAATACTACATATTATAAGCAAAGTTTTACAGACAAAGATGCTCACCGGATCCTGAAATGTTGTAACCCCTTTGCTTCAGAGAGCATCACGATGATGCTGCAGAGGGCACACACTGCACCACCCTGACAGTGCTCCATGCTGCGTCTATGAGCTTCGTGGTTTTGGTGATGAGTAACAGCACCGCTCCACAGCTGTATGCTACATGGGTATGATGAGCACAGCCAGGTACACCCTTACATTTGTGTTTCAGTCATAAACCATTCTACAGAAGGGAATTGTCCATGCACCATCTTCAGGGCCATCTGTAGGCTATACATCACGCTTGGTGAAAGCCCCTGAACTCAGTAACACCCAGTTTATTGTCCAAGACTGTCACCTAAATATAACAGAGCACAAACTAATCATTTTTACTGCTGTCACGAGGCTGAGCATGGGAGGGCAGGATGAAGGTGAGGGGCATGCTAACTTTCAATAAAGAACCTGAAACACTATTTCAGAGTGTTTTTCAGAACGGGCAACAAAGAGGCTGCTCTTGCACTGTGGGTTGCTTTGTAGGCTTCAAAGGCACGAGTGTCTGCTTTGGATTTTTCATAGACCGCTTTGGAAATGCACATAAACCCCAGACAATGGGGTAGTACTCCTCATTCCAGTATTTTGCCAAGATACAAAATTAAACAAACATTGTCTTTCTCACTGTGACAGGTAGAGAGCTCCATGGTATGACAGAAGCTACGTATATAGCAACTGCTAATAGTTTCAGCTGAAGTCACATTTAACAAAGCATGAAACACAGAAACAGATTTATAAAAATAAGTCTACAGCCAAACAAATTCTTCAAACCTACACTACATTTTTCACTAAATATATTTGCATACAGAAGTTGGGTGGGGGGAATCTTAAACTTGTCATTGGAAAGAAAAATCCCATGGTGGTATGCTTAGATGCAATTCTCTTATTAACCCCACTGTGAATTCTCAGTAATTCCAGCCACATCAAAACTATAATGGTATAAAAAGCCCAAAAACCGTGAGGACAATTGTATCCAATATCACAACCAGAATAACAGGATGAATAATGGACAAACTGAGACAGAACTTTAGCTGGTGTAAAGCAACTTACGGATTTCAGTGTGGCAAGCTTAATTTACAGCAGCTGTGGATGTTGGTCCATTGTCAGCAAATCCTGTTTTCTCACACTTACATTAACAAACCTGTTAGGAATATGAGAACAAATGAAAAAGTAGGTGTAATGATTAATTTGATGAAACTCTCTGAATTAATTTACTCCTTAAAAGTAATACAGTATGCCCTATAAATGGAGAATGTTAAAGTTTTTTTAAAAGCCATTAAAATCACAGTAACTATTGAGCAAATTAAAGGCTCTGGTAATGATTCATCATTTCATTACAATTAAAAACTAATTGTATGCCTAAATAAATAATGCCAGAGTTTTATTCGTGATACTGGGGAAAATAGGGTCGAACAGCTTATGTTAGAGAGAGACTCTTGTCCTTTCACTAATGGAGAGGATTATACTACACAATCATTTTTTTTACCAACACCGGCATTTATGCTGCAGCATTAAACGCAAAGATAAAAATGATCAGTTGCAGCAAAGAAATTGGAGCAATGGCGTTAATAAAACAACAGAGGCCAGCCATCTTGCACACCACAGGGAAATCCAGTTTTGCACAGTTGGTGTTTTGAGGCACATATGTGACACAATTAGTATAACAAAATAAGTTTCTCCTTGCTGAAGCATTTACTGCAAATTGAGTCATTAATCTCATTTATAAAACAGGCACGATGGCTAGCACACTGCGATTGGCCGAGGCGATTTCTTCTCATTAGTGTGTGAATAGCTCAATCTTGTTCACTTTACATGTGGGTCATTTTAGCTAAATATAAATACTTCAGCCCCGAGCCCCTGCAAGAACTGTTACTATATTTATATGAACAATTTAAAGTTCCAGCATGCTGGTGATGCTGTGGGCTAGCACCTGCCCAGATTGCACTACGACCATGGCAGCAGGCATATTGCAGTCATAATTTTAAAGGCGAAGACTCAAAGCTCAGACGGATTCAGGACTAAGTCCATTGAAAGACTTCATCTTCTAAAAGAGGATGCAAGTACATTGAGGCTCCTAAATTCAACCAGTGATTCAGAAAATCCCTATTGAGTTGCTGCCAAAATCTGAAGCTGCCTATGCTCACAAGATGTCTACCTACTCAACTGTTTACAGTGCTTGCACCTACCCAAAACTGCCCAGACTGAGCTACTTGGCATACGCCTCCAGCCTTGTCCTGGTCATGTTGCAGAGAACAGGTCTTTTTTCAGCATAAGGCATTGGATCCAGACTCTTTTGCCACATATGCAATCTCATAGGAGTTTTGCAGCGTAAGGGCCAGGCCATCACAAGTAAAGGACTGCTGCCAGACCTGAAGGAATAGCCTGAGCTTTCTGATAGCAAATACAACTCAGTCACTACTTGTGTGGACCAAGTTTCAGCCTCCGGCTTGGACAGGTAATCTAACCCAACTCTAAAGTCACTTTCCCCTCCTACATTAGGAACTTTCTTATTTTGGTAGACCAAATATTGGGTGACTAGAGAGTGACCAAAGCTATAACTTCAGGTCACCAAGGAGATGGCAAATCCCTTGACTGACTTCTAGCAAAACTCCCTTTCCCCTGGTAAGGGCTTCTCCACATAAAGAAAAGCAATGCAAGGAATTACCTGTATTCCTTATAGGTCTTTTCTTTCAAGTACTTCCACTTGGATGACTCGTGCCATGTTTAGCTCAATTATATCACCTATTGTAATACAGTGCCACTGGTACCACCAGACATAGAGAATAGCCAACCAGATCAGCTTTACAAAAAGCTGCAGCCCATATAGAGAGGAAGTAAAAGACTACACACCCCTCCTCACAGCACAGACTGTTTTGATTGCTTTTAACATAAAACACACCCTCACGCCACCTGTTAGGAGTTTCAGTCCCCATCCAAGAGCTGTCCCATCAGCAGAGTCACTATAGCATCAGGTGTGGATTGGGTACTATGCAGGCTCCCTTCACCTTTAGGACACAACAAGCTCCAACAAATCATGGCTTCTTTGAGGCTCAATTACCCTTTCCTTCCAAAGGGGATCTGCATAATTTAAACAGAGTAACCAAGCGCTAAGCAGTAGAGGGATCAAAGTCTAGCCTTCTTCAAGTTATCAAAGGCAACTCTTTTTTTTTTTTTTTTTTTTTGGTGTGTGTGGGGTGTTGTTTGTTTGTTTTTTTCGTTTCAAACAAACTTCTCAAGCCAACCACAAAATCACGTTAGCTGATATGATCATCAAGCTTCAAAACCTCACATTACAATCAAAGTGCCAGGTTTGCAGAGAGGCTTAAAAACCTCCTGTAAAGAAAAGCATGAGGAGGTCCTTTGAAATGCCAGAAGGAGCTACTCTTACATGTAACAACTCAACAAAAGTCAGTCACCTACCTACCTGGCTAGAAAGGAAGAGGTTAGTCCAGACTGCTGTAAGCCTCTTGCCTGTATCCTAGAGACTTAGGGGTGACTTCCCCCTCTGTTAAAAGGCCCAGCTACTCCAGAAGTGTATTTAAGGGGAGAGGCAATTGCAAGGGTAGGGGAGATCTTTTTGGGGGATTAGTCATTGAGGAATTGCTCTTTTGGTAGTGTAAGAGGTTGGATTATAACTCCCCACCATCTGAAAGCTGTGCTGAGAGGGGACCTTCTGCATAACCTTGCTGAACTGTCTTTGTATGCATACAGATGTATAAAAATTGATATCTAGAACTTATGGTGTCTTGCCCGAGATTGATTTGTTGGTGTTTATAAATGAAAATAAAAGTTTAGGGCTTTTTTTCACATCAACTACTTGTACTCTGCTCAGATAGGACTGTTCTCTAAAACATAGGCTCACAGTGCCAACTTTAAGTGAGGGAACCTGCTTCTTATATGAAACCCTCTTGGATAAGTTGCAAGACTTTTAGGGCAGAGATGGTCAGATGCAAAGTGTTTGCTACATTGCAGCATAATGGTGTCATCTCGGTCTGTGAAGCCTCTAGACATTTCTTTGTTTAGCTAGTCACAGTAAACAATTAATCAAATAGTGCATATTCTTTCTGAGAGGTTAAAAACATTAACATTTTGAATACTCTTATTACAAATTTTCATCAGTCACTGCACTTCCTTGATCCCACTGAAATTGAAAATGCTGCTACTTTTCTTGCTACTTCCACCCTAGGATGAAGCCAAAAAGGTGACGAATCTCAGAGAAAAGGATCATATCTCACTTACTTTTGCAGATCAGTAAGCCCCTAGAGTTTGAATCCAGGAGTTTTGAAAATAGTCCTATGATTTATAAGCAATTGTGGCATCTGAGAGGGGGATTACATTTCTTTACGATGGTCTTATTTTTTTTGTGACTGAAAGCAGGGCTTTCTCATCTGCTCTTTCACCTGGCACTACTTAACCCTCTTCTGGCAATCCTCCCACAATCTTGGAAAAGGAAGGGAGTAACAACATTAATCCACTGCCGAATGTACTGGCAGGAGTTAAGGTACAGCACTTATTGGAGGCCATGAATATTTATAATTGTAATCCACTGTGGCACGTGTTTTCTGCTTGCACTTTCATTGCATTTCTAGGCAATATACATTTTTTTTTTGTTGCTCAGAGTAAATACAGGAACTCTGAACTATTAACAATTAGAACACTTGCTGTTGTTTGTGAAATATTAGCTGACCTATTTCATTGCAGTTTTAATTAGGTATTACTCCCATGCTGTTCTCGTCCCTGTGGGGATTATACAGTTGGCACTGATATAAGCGTTCCTACGGTAGGGCGATTCACCAGGAAGGAGGCTGTTTAGAAATACATCATTCAAAGCAAGGCAGAAGAGCACAACAGTGCACTGTACTGGTATCTGATCCACGTCAGCTTCCCTGCTCCCAATATCAGGAATTAACGGGGCAGGGCTGCTGATGTCCAAAAGGGAGACATAGCTTTGTATCCATCTGGGATCAATCCTGAATTCCCCCTGACTACAGCCTAACCCCAGAAAAACCTTGCTGTACCAAAAGTATTGAAAGCCTAGGACTGTGCCCAGGGATTCATCACCTGCAAACTTAGAGGTACTGTATTGACAAACTACAAGTCATTTTAACAGTTGTCTAAACTGTTGTTTAATTTCCCAAAATAGGTCTTTCTGCTTCATGCCTCAATAACTGAAATAATTCCAAATGAACTATTTTTCGTTTGAAAGAAGTCTGTTGAGGAATGGCAAGGCACAGATCTTAAATTATTTTCTTCTTTTACCCATCAGTAGAACCATGATAGCACAGTTATATTGTTGTTTCACTACGGTAGTTCAGTTGTATGCTGCTAACTGCAAAAATGTATTCCCTGGGAATTTTTACAGATTTCTTTTTTTTTTTTTCTTTTGGCAAGATGAATAACTATATGCAAAATTTCACTGCTCTATGTCCAAAAATAAGCAGCAATACATTGAGCAAGAATATGATTCCATGACACATGAAACAGATACAGTTTTACACACATCAAAGTAATTTCAGAAGCAATTAAGGATGAAACACAAATCAGGGGAGCCTGTACTCCCATTGAAGTGTCCCAGGGGAGAACAAACCCCTTAACTGCGACTCTCCTCTAATTACATGTAATGCCACTGTATACAGTCCAAAGAAATTGATAGCTATGGGTGCCTCAGCTGGCATTTGGAAACAAAAGAAAAAGTTAAAAGCTTCCACAGCAGTGAGGTTTTGAACCTCAAACATATCAGGCATATTTTTGTTCATTTGTTTTCTTTTTCCTCTCGAAGGGGCAGCTTTTGGGGTAGTCTTCCTTAAGCTGCACCTCAGGCCATAGTCCTCACTGATTTTTCACTGACCTATAGCAGAAACTTTTTTCCCTCTGTTTATGAGTTTTAGGAATGATTAAAATCACCCTAAATCTGCCTTTCCTATTACAAATGAAAGTTAAAGTGGCCACAGCCAAATCCAATTAAACTGATGGCACAGTCTGACCTTTCATCTTTAAAATCAAGTCGTTTTTTCATTAAGAAAATTCAGAAACCTTGAGTTTCTCAGTAAGAAGTGAGTGGCTGAACCTCCAATGCTTCCAAATTCAGGCTCAGATGAAATGAAACATCGTCATCTCCAACTAGGAGGCTTCACACCTACTGTTCTTCTCCACTTGTTGCAAAAGGGGATACATCAAGATTTGTCAGAATTTCCTTTCTACTTTTTACACAAGACGCTAAGCAACAGAAAATGATGGTCTGGGGAAACAACATATAATCTGTGAACTAGCTGTTATAAATGAGCAGACAAAAAATTTTGACTGAGTAGCTGGATGATTACACATGGTTCTGGGCAGTATGAAGGAGTTTATCCAACAACCCCTTTGCCTGGCTTTGCAAACACCTCAGGTCTATAATAGGAAAACTTTCCCTCACATCATCATCCACAGATTGTATGCGTGGTACCTCAAAAATGTACAGTCCCTTGCCAACCCCACTTCATGCCCACCCCACCTCTCTTGCCAACAAGCGCGTCTTTCCTTCTCCGTTCTCTATTGCATGCTTACCTTAAGCAAAGTTAGGCTATCTCTATATTTGATTACTCAGACAAAACTGGTTCTGAACTCCCAACAAGAGAATTGTAGCATTTCTTGCACAAAGGTATGGACTATTGGAAGATCAATCCTTTTTAATAATGTATCTTCAAACCAGCCGGACTTAAGAGGAATGGAAGAAGTGAAAAAAAAGTGAGACTGCAATGTCACACAATGTCAGATGTGCAGCCAAGCCAGGACAGCTTGCATGAGGTTTACTCACCACTCACACCGCAGTTCATTCAGCTATGGGGCAGCTCAGCCTGACCTCCACAGCAATCTGGGGAGGCAAAACCAGCAGAAGGCAATTCCAGCTTGCTTTCTGTGCCACCTGGGTAGAGCAGGTACAGACAGAGTCAAGCGTAACGCAGCCCGCTCTCTCGGCAGATTAGATATTGATGTTACTGTTCAAGTGCAGTGTCGTCTATAAGGAAATGGAAAAAAATGTCATTTTAACCACAGTTATGGGAAACAGGGACAGAGCGATCCTAACTACTGCATAAGCCAGACAGCTACAATAATGAGTTACCCTCGTTTGGGACATACCTGTAATACTTTCGTTCACTTATTAGGCTTTGATTTGTCACAGCAGGGTTGTGACTGCTCTGCCTGTGCTGTAACACTTCATAAAGGTTGGGTAACCTAATGAAGCAGTTTTTCCCCCATCATCTATAAACATCCAGTTAAACCACAACAGGCTTCATTAAGGTGACATAAAATGAGTAAGTTTTGAAGCCTTTTCAGGAGGATTTAGCCACACAGCTTCGCAATGCCATTTATAGGACTCATGTGGCAGGAGATATGTCAAACACAGCACTGTAAGACCTTGCTTCCCCAACAGCAGTCCCCTACTTCCCCTCCTCCCCCCCATAAGGGGGTGTTGGGCAGCATCATTTTGTCAAGACCCAGGAGACCTATGGGGCCGTGCTTGAAAGATGGGCTCCTTCTAAATCAGTGGAAACTCACTATTCTTCTCTCAGGTTTCACTGACAGTTTCTGAGCTGGGCCCACATACACAGACGTGGCACAGAAGCGCTTCTAAAAGTTTTGTTAGGGCAGGATGCTTCACCTGGGCTATGGATCCACTTTAGAAGCCTCAAAGACGGAGCCAGCTCTGTCATTACTTCTCCCCATTCCTTTTGGCTTTTGCAGGACCGTGGCACTGACCACTGGAACTGCACAGGCGAGGCTGGGGACAAAGGAAATACAGGAACCAAGAAACAATTTTAAGTGAGCAAAATAAGGTGGTTATTTTGTATTTGTACAGGCTGTAGCTTGTACAAAGAGTTCCAAATTCTGTTCTACATATCTATATGCAGAAAGCTTTCCAGTGAACCTCAGTGCTATCTGAAGGATGTGGAATTTTCTATCATAAGCATACATATTTCAGTGGAAAATACTCATATTCAGTAAAGCTCCCTTTTTTGCTGTGTTCTTCTTCACTTCTTTTTTAAAGTACTAATTGGAGACACCAAGAGGTGAAATACTGACTTGAGGAAAGTGATTTCAATGAACATATTGCCTTGTCAAATGACAACAGCCGGTTTAAGCCTAATTAATACAGGGTTTGAATGGGTGAGGTAGATCTCACAGAACTAAAATTGGCACAGCTTGGTTTTGTTGCAAAAGGTTGGTATGAGACTACTGCATATGCAAATAGTTTAAGCATCAAGTTGTGTAGCAGTCAAGCCACTGCTCTCTGTAGAAAGGGTGAAATTTGATCTCTGTGACTCCTGATCATCCTGACTTCTTAAACATAATGACAACAGTGCATATCTTATCTACCTATAACACACCATGCCATAGCAGTCAGTCTTACACTGATGAAATGGAAATGATTGAGTATAACAAATCTGAGTCATGATATAGGAGCAGAAAAAAGACATTTGAAACACTGTATGTTTTCTGTTCTTTTTTTTTTTTCATATCTAAGATTTAAAAAATCACCATATAAAATTTAATCATAGCCTGCTATTCCTGAGCTATAAAATATGATCCATGTCTTGGAGGAAATGGAGGAGAAAGAAAGTAGAGATTCTTAAAGAAATGTCACCCACTAAAGACACCAGAAAATTTATTGTAATTGTTCTGCTAGGTCCCTATCTACATACAGGGCAATAACAGACCCCATTGTGGTTACTCCTGTTTTCATGGCTCATAAAAGTCATGTTATATTCTGTGTGTGTGGTGGGTTATACTTTTTGACTGAACATGTAACATACACTAATGCTAGGGCTGACTGCTTCTCCTACAAGCATATTTATCCTTACATTTCATTTTTGTTAATATTTCTGATGCCAGTGTTGCACATGCTAGAATTCTGACCCAACTGAACATGTAACAAAAGACAGTCGTGCAATATTTTGGACAGGCTTTGAAGAAAACCATTCATGAAAACATACCTTCAGGGAGTCAGCAGCAAGCTACTGAGAACATAATATGCTTGTAAAGCTGGGCTAAGCACTGGGCAAGGTCTAAGCAGGGACACTTTTATACGGTCAGAAAAAATATGCTTGCAATGAGCGAAAGATGAATATGTTTTGCTTTTGTGGGAATATGTTTAGTGAATCATGCAAGTGGGCAGTTAATTTCATTTCTATGGTTGTAGTGCTTTGAGTTATAAATTTCTAGGTAACATTCAGAGAAAGGAGTCGTTTATAAATTGCCTCATTTCTGTTCGTATTCTATATTAAATACTTAAATTAATTTTCAAGCTACAAACAAATAACCAAAGATGACAGTCAAGAAGCAGAATTTGGGTTGCTGCTGTAAGGGGTGGGCAGAGTACGCAGCTGCATATCTTCATATAGTGGAACTGTCCATGTGAGGAGAGTTACTCATGTGCATTAATGTTTCAGGAGAAAGCTCTTGGGGCGTATTACACATTTTGCTTTATGGAACACAAGATTATTTTATCTTTCATCCTATCCAAAGCACACTGAAATCAATGTATGCCTTGCTTTGACTTCACTGAGGTTTGAATCAAACTCACAACTGTAATTTTGGTGACTTATTTTGGTGACTTATAAACTGAAATGTTGATTTACCATGTTCATAGCCCATTTCCTTTTGCTTTGTGTGGATTGGAATTGATTCATGCGCATATCAGTAGAAAATGAATTTGATGCTCCTTTTTTCCAGTAAATTTGTCCAGAGCAGACAGCTATTTCCTTACTAGAGGCCACCAGCATCTGCCATTAGCGTTTGTGCCAGGTCAGGATACTAAACTGATCGTGATGCCTTTTTTACGACTGCCACTAACAGTTGTCTAGAACTTGAGGGCACGTCTTCATGGGAAATCCCATGATGTTACAGCATATGCTACCTGGCACCACACAGAGCACTGGGTGAGAAGAGGGATGGTCACATTCACAATCTTGCCAGCTGGTCAAGCTTACACATAGCAGTAACTTGAAGTGATGCTAACCACCACAGGTTTGACTGTGCTGAGTGCCCTGCCAAGTTTATTGTAGTTCTGGTTAATATTTTTTGTTATATTTTCAAATATAGGCAGTCCCTAAAGTTCCCGTTTATCTGGTTCCCTACCACCATCTTTTTAGTGCTGCTCCTAGCATGTGCCCCTAACTAATAGGGACAATTACAAATGTGCCAAGAGTTAATTAGCCCAACACAAGAACAGGTTTTTTGGCAAGTTTCCCAGATCCTTGACTGACATCTTGGCATGGGCTCATCACAAGTGCTTCACTGGTCTGCGAATATGCATGCATATTGCAACCTGGGCAGAGGAGGGAGAAGACGGAGATGTTCCCCCAGTTGCTATGAGGAATTGTGACAGGTAAGCAAAAACTAGGTTCCACACCTCTGCCATTCTGTATATATGATTTACTTATGAATTAGGATTTTACAAACATCCACATGCACACAAAGCACAAAACAGAAGGCCACCAGTTTGTCTGTGGGGAACATGGTGAACAACCCAGAGATGCACGTTTCCTTGCAACATTTCTTAAATAATTGTAAGCGATGGCCATGTCTATAGAAATACAATTTTGTTCAGATCCACTAGAAACCAAAAATGAGGAGTGGAGGTACAGGAATGGTATCTTGCAATGAAAAAGTGTTCTAAACCTCTGTGTCTGCTGATAGGGATCCATCTCTGTTCTGTTCATGCCCATTTTCTAATATGACCTACCCACGACGATTTAAATCCAGTGAATAGCTTTAAAATATGTAGCCTGTTTCTGGCTTTTCTAATATTGTTTTAAGATGTTTGCATACATGTCCTTTCACTGTATCTATCCAAGAAAGAAGACTAGACCTCTTGTTTATTTATTTGTAAATTATATAGATTAGAGAGTTTGTTTTCAGAAAGCCCCTTGATGGTATCTGGCTATTCCAGTGGATTAAATAACAGAGTCTGTTCTCATTATAGGCAAAAGAATTACTTCTACCAGTTTTAATGTCTTTGCAAAGCTCTTCAGACTTGCTTCATAGCATTGTAACAAATGTAGTAGCAACTAAACTGAAAAAGATAATCTTTGGGAATAGAAAAGGATAGCCCCAATTTCTCCAAGTCCCTTCTCTAATAGAACAAGCTGACAAAATAAGGAAAATATTAGTCATGACATCTGGTGTCCAAGAACTTAGTGACAACATCATAATTTTTTTTAAAAAAAAAAAAACTAGTAGAGAAAAGATACCAGCATTGCCAGCGAATCCATGGTCAGTTATTTTATTGTAGGAATTTTATAGACTTTCTCTATAAATACTGTAAAAAAAGGATTTGAGAAATGTAGTGGCTTTGGACAGCTGTTCCTTTACTGAGAAGAATAATGGGCTGCAAATGCCCCTTCCAGCCTTATAAGAAGGTTTTATGTTTGCTTAGGAGGAATGGGTTTCTTTTCCCATATGCAAATAATAAGACTCAAGATTGAAATGAGTCCTACTATAAGCTCTGTCTTTACCCGTACTGGGATCTACATTATGAATAAATATCGGAATAAACCTGAATCCTTGTTTTGCTCAGTTATGATGACAAATCTCCCTCCAAGTCCAGAATTCTCTGGATTGGTGCTCCAATGAGGCTAATTATAAAAATAAAATTAAACATACTCACTGGGAGGTACCTTTCTATACAGCTCGTATGTATTCTTGTTGTCCGGCACGAAGATTTGAAGGAGATGAGTAAGCATCTTGAAGCAGTTTCTCCATAATTTTCCCACACATTCAAAACCCTTCTAATTCTGCATCTTCATTTTCCCCAGCACCAGCCTGTAGAGCGTGTCATTTTCAAGGCCACTACGTCACTCTGTTAGCTGAGCCAGAAAAGTTTCCAGGTTCAGTTTATTCAAAATTCTGTCGTAACTTTCTCTCCCAAAGATGTATGTTCCCGGCTTTTGAAGACTGAGCGCCTAAGGGAGAAGAAAAGAAACCTGCATAATGTGATGACAATGGATGGGGAATCACTGAACTCCATGGGCGTCACTTGTTCTGCAGTGCTCACTCTGCAATGTTTCATGATGGTTGGTGCTATTGGTACCAATAGTCAACACTATTACCAATCCTTTCCCAACCTCGGTGTCCCACATCTTAATTTTCCAAACAAATTATGCAGACCAGAGAAGAGTTCTCCGTGCTGCTCTGTGAATCACAGTTGGAGAATCCCCCCCCACAAAAGCCAAGCACGTTGTAGGAACCTGTGACAAAATAATCATTTTCACAACTGTACTTTGTAACTTAACATAATCTACAAAGCTTTTGCTCTCATATTGAACGTAAGACATGGTCCTGCACTGCCCAAGGATTTGTGTGGGATTCAGGGAGACAATTAAGCATGATTCAAGCTCTTTCCACTCTTTGCACTTAATTTGAATATATTTACTTTTGTGGCCTAGACATATTAGTGGGCATTAGCCCAGTCCAGTTGAGGAGACAGTAAGAAGGGTTGCGTTGATGCGGGTCATTCTAGCATGAATGAACTAACCCTCTTATCCACAATTTGCCCATCTTAAAGACTGGTCCTGAGCTTATTTGAATTTGCAATAAACGTGCCCACTTCCTTTGCTCCTAAAACATCATGGCAGTACCCTAATTTCTGTTGTATGAAATTATTTATCTGTAAAGGGTGACAACCCCATTACTAGCCATAGTAACAGGCAAAGCTGAATTTCTTCCAGGCTTTTTTCAGAGCTCAAAATTTAGGAATTGCTGATCCGTACGTTAAATCCCGTAGGTACTGAATGCTCCAGTTCCAGTCAAGAAAATCACAGAAGGCTCTGAGGTTAGGACAAGAGATTTTTTTTCTAGTCTCCAGTAAAAATTACCTGCATACTTGAAGCTGAACATCTGCCTGAGTGCTCTGTTGGATTGAAACCAAAATGCTTAGCTCTTCGCCAGGCAGGGTTCTGACAGTCTCAAGGCCAATGATTTTTACAGCAGAAAGCCAAGCTATCAAAGGATGAAACAATACAGAAAAAATGCTGAAAATATAAAGTTATTGCCTTGCTTCCTCAAGGAGATGACAACGTGTACCCTTATAACAAATTAAAAAAAAAAAAAAAAAACAGTTGTAACCATAGCAGCTGTTAAAGTCAGGCACTCTGGGCACAGGATTTATTATGCCTCTACTTCATCACAGGCTGCATTCATTTACAAAGAAGTCCTTAACATCAAGAACAAAAGAAACAAAATTTCTTTGAATGCTCCGAGTGTGCTGACTGCCTAATGCTTTGAGTGCCACTTCACAAGCTGAGCTGACAGGAAATAATAATATAATTAGGCAATAATGACCTTCAGCTCGGGCACTTCCTGGCAGTTAACCCAGTCTTTAACCTGACGGCTCCACTGCTCCTGGAAAGTGCCCGATACTGAGGCTTTCATAGCTATGACAACTGCGGGAGCGCTTAAAACAAATAAATTACCATTTTTATGTGTTGAAAAGTTAAAAACTGAACTGCACATTGCCATGGAGACAGTGTGCTATTTGGAGCACAGAGATTTTCCCAGTAGCGAGAGTCCAGTTTAATATCCAACAGGAAAGAAGGCTTCAGTCTTTATGTTTTGTTAGGTTTATAATCATTGTACTTTGCATGTAGTATGCGCAGAGATAATGTTAATTGATTCTCTGAAGTTATTTGTGCATTCTGGAGACAAATCGTGACTGTCGTATTGGAACTGCGTATTCAGCTCTGGTCTGCTCCAGTTCTTACACCACACCCTTTCTGCAATATCTTAGCATATTACTAGAGCTATCAGAAGGGACAATATAAGACTTTGTTTAAGCATCAGTCAAAATAAATACTGCAATAAACCCTTCCTAGTTTCAGCTGGGACACAGTTAATTTTCTTCCTAGTAGCTGGTACAGTGTGTTTTGGATTTAGTGTGAGAACAATGTTGGTAACACACTGACGTTTTAGTTGTTGCTAAGGAGCGCTTATCCTAAGTTAAGGATTTTTCAGTTTCCCATGCTCTGCCAGGTGCGCAAGAAGCTGGGAGGGAGCATGGCCAGGACAGCTGACCTGAACTGGCCAGAGGGATATTCCATACCACAGAACATCATGCACAGTATATAAACTGGGGGGAGCTGGCTGGGGGGTGGGGGAGGCGATTGCTGCATCGGTTAGCATGTAGCGAGCAATTGCATTGTGCATCACTTGTTTTTTCTTTTTAAATTTTTATTATATTCCTTTTCATTACTATTATTATTGTTATATTTTATTATTATTATTATTATTCATAGTAGTACTATTACATTTTATCTTACTTTAGTTATTAAATTGTTCTTATCTCAACCCACGAGTTTTACTTTTTTCCAATTCTCCTCCCCATCCCACTGGGAGGTGGGGGAGTGAGCAAGCAGCTGCGTGGTGCCTAGTTGCTGGCTGGGCTTAAATCATGACAAAACTGCCTCGAGTTTGCAGGCTCTATATAATGCATTGAGTGCCTCAAATTACAGGTGTGCAAACTTGGTTGAAATTCCTTTTTTTAATATTTTTGGGGGGAATAGAAAGGTTCCACTGGTTTGCTGGTAAACACAAGTGAAGTTACGCTATCTGGATGTCAGACAAATGCTTTGTAAAAATAGCGTGTCCCAAAGCGTTAATGCATTTTACCAAGAAATCTTATTGATTGAAAAAGTCATCCTGACACTTTGCATTCCTTATAGTTTTATTTTAAATGTTTTTGTCATCTTGTCAAGGACTAGAAAACAACACATGAATGAGCTTTTATTGTAAATATTGATTCTAAAGCAACCTATTAGACAGAGACTCCACATATAACAAATGTATGAGAAGAAAATAAAAATGTGTGGGTTTAGCTCCCAATTATCACATACAAACAGTTTGGCCAGTGCTTCAGTTTTTGTGTTATGGATATACCCTCTGATTGGCAGAACTGTTCTGGCTTTTTTTTAAAAAAACTTCTTAAAATAAACAATGACTCGTGAGGCAGTTTACAAATGATTCAGTGCAATGTGAAACAGAGCATGAATCAGCTATTGTCAGGATGCACCAGAGTGACACATGCTTTCCTGGAGGACTCTTGCAGAAAAGTCAAAATACAAAGTTATCAAGCAGTCCTGCTGAATATCTGAAGATGGGTCCAAAAGGCAGAAAGGATCTAGGATCTGAACATTCTGATTTATATACAGGTGGTAGAGGAAAACACACATAAGGTCATGTGCAGAAATATATTGCAAACAGTGCAATATAAGCTACAGCAATAGAAAATTAATCAGTATTCGTCTTATCAAAAAAGCACTAGACTACACATGGGATGCTTGGATTTCATTTCTTGCTCTGCCAAAATTCTTGCAAGGCTTTCCAGATCCTTTTCTGTAATGCCTAATCTTTCTCAATGCCACAAGTTCCTGGTTTATTTAGATCTAGACTCATGAACTAGGTATGGGCCTCTTACTACTTTTTTTTTTCCCCTCAAAGTGCAGTACAATAAGGTGCTATACAACAATATATTACAATTGTTAGGTCTCAGGTGAATTTTATTATATTAGTGGGTGAGAAGGCACTACCTATTAGCTACTTATTGTTATTCCCTTGAAAATTCCTAATACTATAAAATAAGCACTGCAATGCCCTGCACATGAACAAAGATTAATTTGCTCAGCTGTGCAATAAACCAGTAAAAATAGCTAACCAAAACTAACATTACAAATCATCATGAACAATGAGCCAATTTCAGAAAACCAGAAATTGCTCTCAAAGTGCCTCTAGTATCTTCTGTATTTGAGAGTGTTGGGCTGAACTCAAGACCACCTCAGGTAAGGCTGTCCCCTGACTGAGGGGGAAGATCTCTTTTCAGGAGGCACTACCATTCAGGGCCTGGTAGCACACAGGTATCCCAGGCTGGAAATGGGAATAGACAAAGGTGGAGATGATCCATAGTCATTGCCTCTCCACAGAGGTAACTCTGTCATACTGAAGGATCTGACTTTGCACACTTAAGGTTATGCCTGGGCAGCAGGTGACTTTACCTGCTGTATTTCACACCAGACTAAGACCTTGTAGCCACAGTTAATACGGCACCAGCCTGAGCTAATAAACTCTTCTCCTACAATAGCAGACCAATATGTTGGCTTGAAGCACAGGCAGAATGGGCTCATGTCTGCCAACAAAAGTTCTCTTAAATATATTTAACAGTGGTATCCAAACGCAGGCATAACCACAATTAGAAACCCCAACTGTCTTTATTAGCAGAGGTGGCCCGTCCAGCCTATGAAAAACCATTGCTTACCTGTAAGGTAAGTGAGAAGCTCAGACTGACCATAGTCCCAGGACAAGATATCTTGCTTGGGACTCTGCCAAGCTTTGTTTCAGCATTCAGAGCCGTTGTCATCTTTGTGGAAAGGAAACAAACACCACTGAAACGGAGGAGAGATAAAATGAGAACAGCGATAAGAACTTCTGTAATTACTCGTATTCTGAACTTTCACTCTAGTAGTGCATTTTCAGACTCACCTTAGGACAAGTAACTGGCAACATTTGCAAGTACCTCAGAATAAGCGGGAGACGTTCTGCACCTCTTTCAGAAAGATGCTGTCATTTACTTGCCCTTTACATTATCTTCATTTGCTTCCATTACATCAATAAGCAATTGCTCTCTCTCTTTCTCATGCACAAGTGATCTCTGTCCCTGCAGAGCAGTAGATCATAGAAGACCATAAAGGAAAGAACACAGTTATCTTCTTGTATTATAGTAGAGAAAAAGGAAATTACAAACACATTAACTCTCCAGCAGAAATGATACATGGTATTTAATTGTTATTCTTGAACTCAAGGGAACTGTGAGTGCATGCTTTGGGAATGGCATCAGATTATCTCAGGTGGACTCCAACAACAAGTTCTTTTGTGGTAGGGATGAGGCAAGGACAAACTAACATCTTTCTTTTGCCCTCATCTGAAAGGGAAAGCGATGGCAAAATAAGTCAAGGGAAATTCACCAGTAACAAAAAAAAAAAAAAGACTGTTTCATCAACAAGATATGAACAAAATCCTTCCCCAGGCATCATGGCAGAAATAAAGGCAGCAACACATTCCCTGAGGAACGGGACAGCTGGCACCAGCAGAGACAATGGGAGTGCTGTGTGCCAGCTGTAAACCATTCTCTGGTCCCACCTGCCCTCATATGTTTGACTCATGCTTTGCGTTGAAGCTTTGGTTGCCTCTGGTTTGGGTTGAAGCTTTTTCTCCATCTGTCTGAGCAGAAGATGAGCTCTGAAACAGTGTCTTAAGGAAAGCTATTCTAGTTATAATGAATGGCATGTTTTTCCATCTTGCATTTTTCCAGGCTCATATGTATCTTTCTAGACAGGTCATAGATTCCATTAAAAGAAAAAGACATTTCCGTTTACTTGAAGTTTGCTGTTACAATTTGCTCAAAGATAGTTTCACTACTTCACTATCAAACATTCACAGTACAAAGAGTATCAGTGACTGAAACCTGGACCTTATATCTGGTTCACAATTATGCAGTAACCATTAAGATTTTTGTTATAGCCTATTGTTCACTGCAGAATAAAACAAGACAAATATTACTGATCTATTTTTTCCTGACTGAGGCTTTGAAAAATCAGTAACTGTAAAGACAAATGTTGTTTTTATTCACTTCACTTAAGAGATGGTTCAAAGTACTAATTTTGAGCCTAGCTTTAAGTGTTTAAGTAGATTGACTGATCTTAACAGGACTACTCAGGTATATAAACTAGACACAGAAACAGTATCTTGCAGAATCAGAGTATAAATAGCTCTGAAGTTGACAAGAGTGTAAATACTATCAATTTTAACGGCATGCTCCCAGGTCATACCAGAGTGGAAGAAGAACCTGTCCCACCAGAACCAACATCTGGCTCCTGGGTAAGTGTCCAGAGTAAGATATAGGAGAGAAACTCAGGGAAATCCAAGGTGAAATCTTCACTAGGAGGGTGAGAAAGTTGATTATTTTTTTTCCCCAATTTTAGCTTGCTTTTGCAGGCATCTTCCTTTTCTTCTCTCCCAGAGGCAGTGATCGTCAGTGATTACAGGTTTGTGCAGGACCTCTGACTCCATCATTCCACCATTTCCCTCTTTACATTATAAAATTTTGAGTTATGACCATTACTGCAACACCTTTGCCACTGCTAACAGACAGTATGATGCCACCCTGCACATAGTTGCCTAAGGACACTTGTAGTGACACCAGCTGTATCTCCCAGGTTACTGGGACACACAGAAATCCAGAAGCAGCATGACATTTAGCCCCCACACATATCAATAATTTTTGGAGTCATCAAATCTCCATGTCTCAGCAACAACAAAGCATATTCTTGGTGTGCACAAGGTCGGTCAATGGAGACAATTGATTTTCAATGTGTTCCAGCAAAAGAAAGTCTGGTTTGAAAACTGCTTTTCAAGCTTCAACTCTTAAGAAATGAAAAAAGGGAGAGGAGATCTTATGAAGATATACCTAGGTTTGTATTCATTTATGCCTGGTCCCATCTGTCATGTCATATGGTACCATGAAGCACAAACTGATTTCTGAAAGAGAGAGGATCTGGCTGCTGGTAGTATATGATCCATTTGGACTTATCACAGAAAAAAGCTTGAAATGCCAGAATTCCAGAACGGACCAAGGCTTCTTCCCCCCCCTCCCCCTCTTCCTTTTTCTTTTAATAAAACCACACTAAATTGCATGAAAAATACTGTTTGCATACTGTCATTTTCAGCATTTTAAAGCTAGGTGTGTTCAAGAAAAAAACTCATTGCCCAAAGAGTGTTAATTTCCCAATTCTCAGTAAAATCAGTGGGTGGAAGATGTTACCACTCTTTCAGCATTTGTGCCTCAGATCAACTCTTTCACATGTTGGTGCAGCAGTGCATGGCCAGTTGAGGCAAAAAATACATGACAGGGAAACATCAGGTTAATATTCTACAAATTGTAGTTTCCCTCACTGAGGTCTTAAAGCTCTTTAGTTCTAGTAATCTCCTTTCTAATGTTATGTCCACTGTTTCTAATAGCTTGGTAGACCACAGAAGGAAAATTCTTACTCCAGAGAACACGTGAAATAAATGTTGCAGCTAATGGGGCGAATCTTGCCCATTGTAAAACAAAGAAGCCTCTTAGTACATGTCCTTAGGCCAAGTGAGCAATATTTAGTGTTACTTCTTAATCTTCAGAAGTGAAAAATCTATTGCATGTACCCTAGGGCTAAAATGAATCAATCAGACATGTAAAATATTGTTGACAGTGACGAACTAAACCTGCAAAGAAACATACTCTTTTCCTTTTATGATTTTCAGGTTATGTCCTACAAAGTGCAAACAAATTCTAAGTCTGGAGAGTATGCTGGGTCTGTAAAACCCAGCCCCAATAATCCTATGACTCCTGCTCACTGAGCTGGCTGGTTTACAAAGGAACCCATTTCCTAAGACTGCTCATACGTGCTCAGAGAGCTCTACTGACTGCACTGCAGCTTTCCTCTGATTGCACATCCTTCTCTCAGGCTTAATTCACTCGTCTTTTTTCCTCAAGAAGAAAAAGCTTGGCAACCCCAAAGGTTACAGAGCATTTTAGAAAATCTTTACTTATTAACAGATGACTCCTACTAGTTTGTGGGAAAAATTAGATGATGTGACCGCTAATGTTCAGGCATTAGATGTCAATACTTCCAGAAGCCTGATAGAAAAATCTCACCACTTTGCTTGACCTCTCCAATTTTTCATCCTGTAACGTTTTCTGGTGTGATATCACAGCCAGTAAATTTTTCTCTTCGTGCTTGGCAAGGCTCCAGATGGCTTTTAAGTCACTTGTTCAGGCAAAAAAAGGATGGTACATTTGGGATGAAATTATCCTGGAGGGCATTGTTGCAATTAGAGAGATGAATGGCCTTCGGCTTTAATTAGAACACTAGGTACACGTTTCATATCCTTATTCAGAGGAATCCAGCTCAGTCAGCTAGGTAATGTAGCACTACTAAGTCAATACCTGTAGAACTGCAAACACTACTTCTAAAAAAGGGGCCGTTTCAACTCCATGTTTACTTATAAACAAAATACAACTTAGTAGGAAAAAACATCTTGATCATCATGAATACTCCTGCCTCATTCCTCCTAGTGTTGGAGCCGCTTTTAAATTCACAATAGAATAGTGTGCTAGAGAAGGTTGGATGGACATGAAAAGTGAGATTAGGACATTTATATTACAGTTATAAGTATACCCATGCCAGATAACATGCAATTACATATCTCAAATCTCATTCTAATAGTGGAATTGTTTTTGTGCTACTTGAACAGAAATCTGTTCTTTAAACCATATTGCTTTCTTGTGCTTTTCAAGCTTCATGAGATAACATTTTGTGCTACATATCTACAGCTTTACAAACACAAAAATATTAAGAGAACATTATTAAGGTCATAAAGACAAACTCTCTTAGGGTTGGGAAAGGAAAAATTAAGATTGCTAGTGCTGCCTCAACTCAGATTCCCTTTTCTACGTGAATTATGATATAACCTTTGATGATACAAGCGTATTTTTCCCCACAGCATTTTTCCTGCCTCCTTTTGTGCATAGAATGGACTGTGCTCACTTAATGAGCAGCAATTCAATATTTTGTTTTCTGCTTGTTGTTCAATGTATTGCCCCAGGCCTTATTTACTGCACATTTACAAATGCGATTCTGAAGAGAGAATTATTAATTTCCTCCTTGGCATTTCTGTGGCGCTCATCATTAGCGTCTGAGAGTGCTCCACAAACATTATGTGATTTATCTTCCCAACACTTTTCCAAGGCGAGGGGATGGAACCATCCCCAGTTTACAAAAGGGGAACCGATACAAAGATATTTGAATAAGGGAAAAATACACTAATTCTGGATGCCTTGTTTGTGACAAAGAAAAACTAGTGACTCATAAATGACAGGACTTTCTATTAGAGTTCCAATTTTTTTCTCTTGTTCATTGTGTCATTTCTCAAATTGGTCTGGTGTCTACTCTGCCAGCACTTCACCTTGTCCGTCTTTCCCTTTCCCCAGCTTCACCTTTCCTTCTCACGCCAGTTCCCATTCTGAAATGGTCTTGTCAGTTCCTCAGCCAGTCTCAATGCCACCTCCGTATTCCTCTTTCAGATGTTTCTACCAATCCCATCTTTTGTATCTTAGGTGTTTTTCATCATTTTTCCCTATCCCTTGCTCCATTAATTTAATTTCCATTTTTCTAGTCCAGCCAGTCTTGCAATCTCTATTTCTTCACGCAAACTTTATCCCTCCCCCCACCTATTTTCTTCTTGCTCATCTTACCCAGCAATCCCCATCTCCTTTCTTCACAGCTTTCAGGCTTTTTTTCCTCCTTTTCCTCCACCACCTCAACACTTGCAGCTTTTGCCCTTTTGCCTTGTTTCACATTGTCACCAGCGCATGCCTGCCTCCTCAGCAAATTCCAGCTCTCATTCTTCTGAAGGGGTCATATTTCTGGTATTGGTGCCCAGCAGAGGCTTCCCTTCTTGAAGAGGGGAAATAAAATCCTTCCTTTTGTTGGTAGCGCTCAGGCCTGACATTATATGTAATTGCCAGGCAGGCTGTTTCAGTCCTGTACTAAACCATGCCCCATCCAAGCAGAAGCTTTGGAAGACTTAGGTGTCAAACTTACGAAATTAGTTGAACTCCAGCAAATCAGATATTTTCAAAGACTTATAGTCTGACTGACAGTGGAATTGTATTTTTTATAGACATAACAACAGGAGCATCCCTAACAGAAACTCCCTGCTCCATTTAGTTTTCAAAGCCTCACTCTGAAAGTGGGAATACTAGAGCATTCTGATGACTCACTCAAATTTTAAGACAAGGAAACCCTTTTTTGTCATGTTTCAGTTGTAAAACAACCAAACATTCTTGTTGAAATTACTATATATAAATATAATTTGGATGGGCTTGTTATAGAAAATCCTGCGCTCAAAATTCATGTTTTGGAGAGCTGTAACATCCTATTTTCAGTTTCTTGTAATGGGAAGCGTTAATTATAGAAACTGTCATCAACCCTACCTGTAATACATGAATGCACACACATAAAATTCTTATGTGTGTATGTCTATCTCCATGATGGGGTGGGGGCAAAGAATCTAATAATCTAGATAAGTACACTCACAGAAACATGAACATATACAAATGCCTTTAAGTTTTCATTTGCTTAAATAAAAACACCCAGGGGAATTCTTTAAGAGAAAATATATAAAGCAGAAAAAACTAATTTTCTGGGCAATTTATCACATCCCTTCTCAAATGCAGTCCTCTCACAGCTCTTGAAAAAATGACCTAGCTCTTGTTAGTCATGGACAAACTATCAGTACCACAGTAGAGCTGAATTTCTCGATGTATGCATTACCAAGAGTGTTAGGTGCTGGTACTCTTGTGGAAATTACAATATGCATCTTAAAATCTGTCTGCACCCTCTGTGGCCACTGCAGCTATGGCCCCAAATCTCCTGCCCCATTTACTAATAGGATCACAATGTTTAACAATAATATGACACTTAACTTCGTACCAGTATTGTGAAAGACCCAGATGGTCATGATCATATATAGCAAGCTGCAGGACACTATCACTAACATCCAGGATAATACAGCATAAAGCCTGTAGTCAAGTGGGGGTTTTGTTTGTTTGTTTGGAGGGGGTTTTGTTTTTTTTTTTTTTTGTTGGTTTGGTTTGTTGGTTTTATTATTTTACACAGATGAGATCAAACCCAATATCAATCAGTGTCAGACTCCCTTAGGACCCTTAGGCTTCTGACATTTTCTCTGTTCAGAATACAGCAGAATACTTACTTGGATAACAGCTGTACCCATCGTACATTTCTTCCATCCATCCCCTGCATCCCAAGTGGTCCTAGAGCCTGGACCTGTTACTGCTTGGTAGAAAAATTAAGACAGTTAGCATAGGAAAAAAAAACCAAACCCAAAACAAATAAAATAGCAGTACCCCAATGGCAGTAAAGATCTCTGTGTAACAGAAATGGGATACCTTGATGCTAATAAGCTTGAAACCCCTCAGAATTCAAGCCAGGTTAAAATTACTTCAAATGCAAGTATTAATTTACAGAAGTCCAAAGCATACAAGCACAATTACAAAGCACATGAGTATCTTGTCTGCAAAAAAGTGTCTCGCTTTCAGATTTTCAGGTTATTAGACATTCTCAGACTTCTCGTGGAGGTTCCAGTTCTTTACCAGTGCTTTACCTCTGAGTTACTTTCATAGAAGAGACTCTTGGTCTGGGGAAATAGGCTGGGTTTTGCACTTCTATGAGGGAGCTTCCTTGAGGATTCACTGAGTTTCAGTCTCATTCCCCTATCCTTCTTCATAGAATTCTTTGACATTTCTTATTAGACTATTAACTACTCTCACCTCTTTGGAAACATCCATATGTCTGACAGGTCAGGTGCAGCCCTTTTTTGTGCTTGACTAAGCCAACTGCTAACTCCCCGAGTAGTAAAACATTCTTTCTGTCTAGGGAGGCACTATGTATCTCTTAATATGTAGTATTTTGATGCATTAAAAATGCATAAAACATACCAACAGGTAATTATGCTTTATAAAAAAATGTATTAAAATATAGATGGATAAAATACACATGGCACAGTACTGGCCATGTGACTGAAATTATATTACAAAAAAATCAGCCACAGTGGAGTTCATAGGATCCCAATGAATTTGGAGACATGTGTCCCCACAGCTGCCCGATGCCATGCAGAAGCCTGAGCAGGAGGTAGAAATGCTATGTGCAGGAGCTGCAAGCCACGACCTGAATAAGTCACTCAGGGTGAGCACTTCTCTCCCCTGGGTGCTGGTCCAAACTGGGCCAGAGGGGATGGGGCCTTGACTGGTGCAAGTGTGTCATGTACAAGTGTCTTTTAACAGAAATCTTACTATAAAAATTGTTATCCACTCTCCAGGCCCATCCCACTTCATAAATACATTTCAGATTTTATGTCACTGAGTAATATGATTATATGCCTGTGTCTGCCCTATCCCGAATTCCACCATGACAATATGCCAAGCCTCATCAGCCCTTCTGACCCCAACAGGGCATGGCTCCTTTCTACATAACTCCTTCCTAATAAACTGCTGTTTGAAAACCAGGCATATATTGCGTAACCACTGATTAACAATATACTTAGGCTAAACTATATTCCTGCAACCTTAGACTTGAACAATAGCAAGGTACATCAGAGTGCCCACTAATAGACTTCTAAGTGCACTACTCTGAAGGCTGAAAATTACATGGCATAGCAACACACTTGGCTTACAAAGCATTGCTGTAGGAGTTAGATGCCAAGGATTTATTGCTTTTGATTTTATACCCGTCAAACAGTTTAGCACAGGGTCTATGCACTCCCAAATACAGTTGCACAAAAGGGAGAGAGGGTTGCAAGTGCTGGTGGTGCAGGTACTCGGGCAGATGGAGGACATTACCCAAATGTGTTCCCAAGGACACTGCAGCTGTACTCCTTCACTTTGCCTTGACCTTTTCCTGTGGATAGAGGATAAGCCACAGGAGTTTCTCCCATGGAATAGGTAATGGATATTGATCTGACTCCTCTCTGTACGGAAAAATTTAGAAGTGGTTCCTTCCACCGTCCCCATCAGAACTGCTGTCAATCAATGAGAAGAAAGGTACCAACCTTATTTTACATTTTACCCACAATGTGCAGCAGAAAGGAATTTCACTATGTGATGTGCTTTTCTGTAGCAGGGATCAGGTCCTCGATCATACCCAGCAATGCCTTGAGGGAAATACGGTACACAAGTGGCTGTGTCCACAAACTGGTCAGAAGCAAATAACTGAAAATATTTTTTTTCTACATACTTCTTCAATACAGACAGCTAGCTGTAGTATTTTATTGATTGTATTTTTGGTTTCTACAGAAACAGATGTAGAGTTAATTAAGATCAAGTGTTAGAGCTGATAAAAATTGGAATTTTCAATGCAGTTCATCTATCACGCACATTCAAATTAGTTTCCCCAACAAAATATCTGTTGTAGAGAAATGGTGATGGCTTCATCATTTTAACAGAAGTAAATTAAACCTGTTAAGAAGAGCTTAAAGCTGATACATTTGTTTTCTGTTTATCCTTCTGGAAATGTTTTCCTTTTGATAAATAAATAAAAACAATTTTTAAAATTTGCAGATTTTGGATTTAATCACCTAAAGATCTTTGTGATCAAAAGCAATTCTTATTACAATCTGCTTGCCAATGTTCACTTCTATTAATTCATTCACCCAAGGACCGTAAGTGTTTTGCACAGCTGCTAAAACATTTGTCTAGGTGAAAGGAACCACTTCTTTGCCTCAGACCTCGTTATTCCTGTTAATTCATTCGACGGGATGTAACAATGAGCTGACTGCCCTCAGATGCTCCCTGTGAGGTGGTATGCACGTGCCCGATCTCCAGGTAACTGCAGCTCTTCGCAGAAGCTGAATGTGTCCTCACTTTCTATAAGTAGTACCATGAAGAGACAGTTCCCAAGTCCAGGTTGTGATAACAAGCTGTGTGTGTTTTGGCCAAGCTGTCCCAAAAAACACAATTAAAATGCTCGTGGTTCTGAATTTCCCTGGTGGCTCCACATTCAAATACCAGTGCATTTACTCACTCCTATCTCATATGTGACTGATAAGAATGGATTCTTAGTGCCTCATGTTTGGATAGATGAGCCTTCTTTGCAGCTCCATCAAAAAGCAGAGGGGGAAAAGGACTCCCTGACCTGTTCACTGTATGCTAGCTACAGCTTAATCATCTTGTCAGCTCAAAAAGTGTGCCATATTTTCTGAAATGGAAAAGGAAAAGAATAAGGAAATTCATGGAGAACACAGTACATTACCCTTGACTCATGTTTTCACATTTCAGCTTCACAGGGAAGATCCTTTCCAAATGAGCTTGCAATCAATAAAATGAAATAAATTACTGTGTTATTCCTGGCCCTTCAAAATGGCATCAAAGCCACAGCAAGAGATTGCTTTGTATCAGATAAAATAGGAGATATAAGCTAGAACTGAATTCAGTGTTTCATTGCATTTCCCCAGAAGGGCTTTAGAAATGTGCCAGCCTGAGCTGTATCTCCCAAAGGGCTGGAGAAGCACGTGTGCCACTGGGAGGGGATGCTTTGTCTCAAAGCTGGTTTACCCAGTCCTTCTCCTCTCCCCAGTGCCACCTCTCAGTTCCACCTGTGCACCTGTCTGTATGGCTACTCTGTGAACCAGGAGGATGAACTGACATGATTTAAAAATACACAGCCACTTCAAGCTGGCTTTGACATAAACAAAAAGGTTCAGCTTCAGAAGGAAGCACTGTAAAGCCTAACACAGGAAAGCTGGGAAGGAAAGAAAGTGCTAATCCAGCTTGTCTGTCAGTCTGTCTGTGTATTTCTAACCACTGCCTATCTGTTCATATTATGGCCATCACTATTACATGCTAGTTCTGGTGTTTGTTGCATCTACAAATCCTGCTAACAAGTTAAATACGACAGAACAGTAGCTCCTTATGTACACTGAAATGCATTCACCTCTGTTTGTTTTTTGTTTTTTTTTTTACCAGATAGGATTTACCAGATGCTGACATGCTATGCATGTGTTTATAACAAGCCCAACACATGCATACACAGTGTAAACTGTAACTTACCCAACAGAAACTCCAGAGGGAATGCAGGTAGCCAGAATGTAATTACCCAAGCTGGAGTTTAGCCAGGACAGTGGGGTTAAAATCCCTATTTGTTTGGATTAATTTAATTGCTAAATATATTGTTCTACTAGTTGCTGTAGAAATAACCTTTTTGTATTAGCCAGCAGGTTAAATAGCACTTTTATTGCAGTACTTACTGGCTTCTGTTCCTGCCAGTCACTTCTGCTTTTTATTTGACTTCCAGGTCTTTTGCATTATCCCTGTCAGCCTTGGAGCTGCATCTCCTAAGGATAGGTACAAAAAGCCATGATATTAGGTGAAAAAAATTGGGCAAGACAACCAGTAATAATTCATCTGGCACGTACTATTTCAGTCAAAGAAAGTTGGCAATAAATGTGAAAATATCTTTGTAGTGGCTATATTCTTTTCTTTAATAACATCATGGGGAAAAATTGTCACAGATCCTTCAGCTGTTGAAACAAAATTAGCTTTTATTACAGTCTAAAAAAGTAAATATCATAGAGTACAAACACAGTATTGCTGCGGTGTACCCAGAGGCATATACTGACTATCTTCTGTATTGTAATTTAACTTT
The DNA here is from genome assembly GCF_964188355.1 of Buteo buteo. Classification (NCBI taxonomy): domain Eukaryota; kingdom Metazoa; phylum Chordata; class Aves; order Accipitriformes; family Accipitridae; genus Buteo; species Buteo buteo. The sequence continues at coordinate 3,924,382 of NC_134182.1, read as the reverse complement.
GCTACTATTCCTGAGAGGACTAACCCTGCCAAACTCCAAGTATTAAGGGAACCCCCACCCCACCTTGCCCATGCGTGCTATGGTACATAATGCCACAATGCACAGGATAGGATCTGCTCAAAGTAGCCTCATATATTCCCAATGAGGTTTTCCATCCTGCTTTCTCACGCACCTTACATTCTCCCCCAAATTACTTTGGAAACTAGAGCAGAATAGAGAGAAGGGGCTATGGACTGAAGGAAAAAAAAAAAAAAAAAAAAAGGCAAGAGTTTCTTGTCTTCTCCATCCTTGATTCATAGGCCTGTACCACATTTGGACAAGCTAAGCTGCCAAGAACAGACCACACAAGCACAACAGGAGATATTTTAAGAGTAGGCCCAGAGCTGAAGAAACACCACTCACAGGTATTTGCAGTACTACTGCAGGGTAGGGAGGGAAAATACAGAAAAGGCTCCCCTTTCTCTAATATTATGCATGCATACAGCTATATAACTAAGACCTTATTCAAAGCCACCCTCTTCTTGCCTTCTCATTTGCCCCCCACTAATGTGCTATCCGGGAAAGCTTTGCACATTTCCCTGGGAGACAAAGATCACAACACACTTCATTAATGCATGTGACCCCATGAATGAAGCCAAGACAATCCTGTGGTAAGGTTTTGATAGACAAAAAAACCCTGCGATGTCTAGAGGTGCATTTTGCAGGTTAACTAAACAAAATGCCAAAAATGTTTTTACTTCAACATCTTGACCGCCACATAGTTTGTGGAGGAGACATACTACCAAAACCCCGCGCAAAATAACAAAAAGCCCCCCACACAACTTGTTCATGGACGTTTAAGACAGTTTAAACAATATACTGCAGCTCTTTTTATTTCTGTCGCCTGCAAAAGCAGGTGTGTAATTACCAGCTATAGAGCGCTTAGAGGGAATCATAGAAAACAATTAAAACTGACCAAAAATAACTCTTTTATACATAAAGATGTCAGAAATGAAAAGCTTTAAGTCCTTCCAGGGTGTGAAGGAAATGCTGTCACTGAGAAGCTAGATCCCAACCTGGAAAGCATGTGCTTTCGGTTGTGAGGAATCCCATTTCTCCCCAGCTGAGAGTTTATTTTGAGCTGAGAAGCAGTAAAAGCCCCTGCGACAGGACTGACTCCTGTGTGCGTCTGGCACAGCCGGGTGATGTGCATGGTGAGCAGCTCCCCTTCTGCTGGAGGAAAACAACTGAAGGACAGAAAAACTGTCAGAAGAGGAGGGTGCTGGAAACCTTGCAATAATGGGTTTAATGTGATGGAAGAAGGCTCAAAAATCAGAAGTGCCCCATGAAGATAAGCACCCTCCAGAGAACTGTTTCTCTAGAATCTCCAGCACAAAGATCCTGAGATTTACAGAAACAGAACCGAAGGAAACTTCTTGAGAATCAGCCCCTTGCACTTCATTGTGTAATCCTTTTCATAAATTTCCATAAGTTGTCTCTTAAAACTAGGTAAGTTTGGGGAAAGAAGAGGCTGGTAGAAAAGCTTATTCTTCTAAAAATTACAAAGTTCTAACATCTATTCTAAACTCATCTGTGGCTGTAACATCCAGATATGTTTCTTTACACATTCTGCATGCAGAAGAATGAAAAGGAGAGAGTAACACAGATTTTGAAGACTTTCAACTGCCTATGGCTCTTCTGAAGTAGAGATCAAGAGCACCTGCTCATTAACTCAGGCTGTAAATGCAGATTTACAAGGTGTCATGAAAGCAGAGTCAGTGAGCCGCAGGAGCAGGCTGCTTCACGAGAGGGGACAAGAAGGGAACCAAGGACACCCCAGCATGGGACAGTGCCCTCATCACCTTGGGTACCGTCCTACAGCACCCAGGCTGGCAGCTGGTTCCCCAGCTGTCCCAGCAACGTGTTGTGGAGTTGGGGCTGGGCTCCACTGGGGACTGGGCTCAGACGGGGCTCCTGGCCCATGGGCAGTGGGTGTATGGGTGGCAGTACCTGGTGGGCAGAACGATTAAGACCTATGAGTGTCCTCAGGGTGCTGGCACAAAGCCACCTGACCCTCTCCTGATCTCCAGTAGAAACCAGTCCCACCCCTGCAAGGCGCGCTGCTAGAGGTGCCACCTCTGGATGTAGCGCAGTGAGCAAAGCATCCTCCATCAAAGCTGTCGGCCCCAGCAGCTCCAAGAGAGCACGTGCTTTCCAAAAGTCAGGCCTCATAAGTCCTGTATTCGTGCCACTCCAAAGACAGGGGACTTTCATAACAGAACATACAGTTAACGAAATATTTTTTACCCAGCTTAACTCCTGAGCAACAATGAATTCCTTTCCTTTGGATAACTCTTCCCAAGTATCATGTATGGCCTTTCTGTATGCACAGTGTCTATGACACTGCCTTCTGTAATTAGCAGTACAATTCCTGACCGTTGTTCCTAGTTAACACTTGTCCTTCTGTACTTTCCCTTTCATACTGCTGGTGAAACTTGATAAAGTAGATTAGGACACTCTCCTCACACCTTCAGCACGGGGCTTAAGGTCCTACAGCAGCAGCATAAAAAAAAAAAAATATTATTTTTATTTCTTTTTTTGTTTGTTTGTTTCCTCCCAGATTGACCCAGATACAGTTGTGGTGTCACAGTTCAGCTGCTGGCCACAGTGACCTGCTATCTGAGATGCTTCCCTTTTATGATAATACCAGAACACAAAAAGATGAGAGTGGGTTAGGCAACAGGTGTCTATATTCTTTTGACGAGAGCTTCCTTTGTTCCTTGTTCTAACTCTGTTCCTTTTTCAGTCTTTTTCAGTGACAGGTCTAAGGCCATTCTTAAATATAATTTTGACCCCAAAAAACATTTAACCACTTCTTGCTAACCTTTCAGTTGTCAGAGTTGCAGTATGTGGGGCATCATCACTTCAAACTTCAAAAGTTTGTTTGCTATAGAAAAGCTCAGGTTAACTATAGAATGATTATTCTATACCAAGTACTTTCTCTACTTTAATAGACTTTTTCTTTCAGAACTAAAACCTCCTTATTACATGTAGTGAGTTTAAAATGTTCAATAAAATTAAATTTAAGGTCAATATATATTTGAAAAATTGAAGTACAGTATGATCCGAAGAGAATACTTTCTGAGGGAGGATTGTGTGACATTTTAGAAAGCATGGGTTTTTTCCAAGGCTTAAACTGAAAACAAACAAACACTAAACACTTACACTGTAGCCAATTTCCACATGAAAAAAAAGCTAAGACATAATGTCACAATTTACAAGATAAAGCTTTCTTTCAACCTACCCTAACAAAACATCATCGACCAGGCAGTAGTGTTCGTATCATAGTCTTACTATGTGAGGTATAAATCCCTACAGCCATTCAAACCTCCTCCCTTGTTTACAGTCCCAGAGCACCATTTCCAGAGAAGCTGGACCTCTCATTTGGGGGGACTTTCCTCATGCCACTGAATCTCTCAAGGCTCTGCCTTTGATGGATATTAGCATCAGCATCGTACCCTGTCTCGATCAGCTTCCTCTAATGACAGTTTGCCACTGTCTGGTAAAGAATTTTTCTGAAATGCCTTTCATGACCCCATAGACAATTACCCTGTGCTGCCAGTTTACCAGTATTTGTCATCTCCAAGAGTACAAAATGTGTAGCATGTGGAGCACAGGTCTAAAGCAGTGGAGCTGGCTCATGTGACTCACAGAGAATACTCAGAAGCACATCCCTGGTCCACCTCCATAGCCTGCTGGACCTGGGGCAGCTTCTTTAGCCATAATAGCTCCAGGGCCCAATGTTATTTTAGTAACTACATGAAATTGCTGGGAAAATGAGTGCCACCAACATGGCCAGTGATGGTCCAGAAGCATGTTCCCTTTGCCTCAACATTAACACATTCCTTGAGTCTGTACTTTGTGCCTGAATATATTGAGCTTGGCTAGGAGAAACCTAACAGGAGGAAAAAAAGCACAAAACTACAGTTTTATCATCCTGAGTTTCTGTGTATTTGCAGGCCAGCTCTGTAGCTAAACTGCACGTGGTTTGTATTTAATTTCCTCAGGGATTCAAGCAGTAATTAAAATAAATTATAATTAATGACTGACCAAGCCCAGAACTCTTCATGCACCTTAACAATAACAAAAAATAGCTGATAATGTTGAAATAAACAAAACAATACACTTATTCATCAACACCAGTAACCAGCAACATAAAATAACAAAATAAAATAAAATAAAATAATCTTCTTAGAAGCTATTGATATGAGGTATCTTGAGCTCTGCTAGGAAAAAATTTCATGCAAGGTTTCTAATAAGCTAATGTCCCTAAGTTGGTGCTCCTCTATGTCCTCTGGCTGTCCACAGTCCCTACTGAAGTGGTACGGTATCTCTCCTCTAGCAGCAAGGCAGGATTTGTTGGGTCTCTGCAGGTGAGTAGTTACAGTGCAGAGTATTTACAGCTCTGGAGCAGGGTGAGGTTATCCCTCTGGATTTAACAAGGAATTTAACAAAGCTGGGAAGCTGTACCTGCATGATTGGCAAAGCCACCTAAACTAAGCCGACTGCAGCCACAGGTTTCATTAGCTCCCCATCATCCAAGGGAGGCCTTTCCCCCCACCCCCAGCTCCCAGACCACCAGGCTTGCCAGACTGAGCTACGTCTCCCAAGCAAGCTTCCCACTTTCAAATTCACCAGGTGTGCTGGCAGCAGAGAGCCACATATGTACAGGCCACTCACTCTCCCCATGACATGAAATTGCAGGGTGGGAGGTCTGTGTGTTTGGTCCTTTAAATACTACCCATTTCAAGAAACCAGAGATGTATTTCCTTACAGACTTTTCTCAATTTGTTCATATTAAGGCCCTTAAGCTTTAGATTAAGCATTTAAGCCTATAATAGAAGGGACACAAAGAAAGCAGTAAACTGTTAATTTAGATAATGGTGAAGAAGAAAAACCTGCAGAAAAATTCCTCCCCCTCATGTCCAAAGCTAAGTCTCTGTAGGCTTCTGCATTCAAGATTCCTCAATGCAATGCAAACTCTACATAACATGGGCCACCCACTATAGCATATAAATCCTGGAAAGCGATGGAGAATAGAATGTGAGGACAAGTTTATTTTTCACTCTTCACCATGCAAAAATCTAACAGGATAGCCCAGAGCTCTCAACACTAACAACTTATATGATATAATTATAGACCACACAGCAACAGCATAAAACAAAGCCTAGAGTAAGTCCATTTGCCACCAGATCTCCAAAAAGAAATTCAACTTGCCCATCCAGAATCAGGGAGGCGAATTGGCAACCTGGATAACTCTAAGTTCAAAGGATTTTCAGCAACGGAACGTGTGCGCCCCCAGGGAATTTGGAGCTTGCCTCTTCCCTGACGGAGGACATGAATCAAAGCAATTCCAGTTGCCAAACAGCTGGTTATGCACTGAGGATGGATCAATTTAATTTTGGGAACAGCACCCTCGATCACTCGGCATGTAGCTGCTGGGGCACTAAGCAAGGTGGCGGGGTGTACCATGCTTCAGTGTGGATGGGGCTATGTGCTTTTGCCATGCCACAGAGCTCTTCAATGGCAACGGGTGAAGGTATGGACGTGCATGACTTGTTTGTACACATGGGCAGCCGTCGGGCACCCACCTGCAGGTGCTCCGACATGCCAGCCATCCAGATGTTCACTACAGACTATCTTCCAGGAAGAGCAAGTCCCTCCCACAGCTCACCCAGCAGCACCCCTGCTGCAGGACTTACTCCATTCCCGGTCTTGCAAACATGTGGCAACATCAGCTTTTAATGAATCGGGCCCCCAGCATGGTGTAAGGGAGGGCAGGACAGGGAGTCATCGCTGCCTCTCAGCTACGAGTTTCCCTGATTCACATTCTTTGTGAAGGTGTTGCCTTGCATTTTTACATATATTACATTATAATTTGACAGCTGCATTAAATCCTTTTGCTCTTACTTGGAGAGAAGCAAAATGCACACAATTTGCCTTCTCTTTAACACTGATTATTTAGTCTAGGTATAGCATGGCCTTGTGTCTCTACATTAAGCAGTATTAATCTTCTCTGTCTTCTTATGGAAGTCTTTTCCATACCTTTAATCGTTTTTAGCTCTCCAGATACCTCTGTTTCTGCTGTATGCTTCAGATAAGAAAAAAAAACAAACCACGGTGATAATCTATATTTATATACTATACAGAGAGGCTATATGCAGCAGAGGAAAAAAAAAAAGCTGATAGGGAAGGACTACTGAAACATCACCTACTTAAAGCAATGCCATACATAGCCAGTGAAGGCTTATAAAATAATGAGACTTGTAGCAACGACTCAAAGTGGATATTATACACTAAATAGAGAGGTGTTACAGCAGCCTGTCCAAGAAAAAGATTTAGTAGTTATTTCAGAAACACTCCTGAAGCATTCAACCTGATACACTGCTACGTTAACAAAGGAGGCAAATAGGATGCTAGACCGTCTTGCTAGAGGCATACAATGTACATCAAAAGGCTGATGGTTAAATTACTAAACAAAGCACTCCATGCGGACCAAAAATAGACTCTTTTCCATACTTGCAATAAGTTGTAGATAGAAAGTAATTACCTGCAGGTTACTACCTTTATTCCTTCCTATTATGCTATTCCTTTTCTTCCCCATAACAATATCTGTCCAGTGAACACATTATTCATAGCAGTTCCCATGTGCATTCATAGCAACTTCAAGCCATTTTTTGGGCAACATTCAGTTTATTTTTAAGCTGTTCATTGGATGAAACTACAGTAGAGGCCTGTTTTTTCTCCCTTCTGAATTTCTCAATTAAGTAGGTCACTGATGCACCTTAAGTTAATAACCACAAAACTATACTGATAAGGGTGTAGCAGACAGTCTCTTCTGTACTGCTGCAAGCAGCCATGGCTTACTTCTCTCCAAAAATGCCCTGGAAACAAGCCCAGGTTGTTCCTCTGCTGAGAAAGAAATATGTATTGTTTTGTTCAAGGGAGCAATAAATAATATAAAGGGGTGGATGAAAATAAACACCTCAAATTGAACTGAATATAAAGCAAAGTGAGATGGTGGAGATCACTTTTAAATGCTGCCAGGGTTTGAGAAAATGAAGTCCATGTGAAGGGAGAATTGTCCTCTCAGTTATACTGCTCTAGATCAAAAGCCAGTGTAACAGATTGCTGTGTATAGGACAGATGTAATTGGAAACAACATGCAGCCTAAGTATTTCTAACCCTGAATGTTAACAGGATACACAACTGATCTAAAAAAACCCATGAGGTCTATCTAAAAGAAATCCTTCTGTTTAAAAAAATAAATACATTTGAATTCTTGTTTACCTTCTCACTTCCGAGACTTTAGGAAGTAAATCACATTTTCATAATTTTCTCCACCAGTACAGAAAAGCAAGTCATTAAACACACACACACACACGTATGTATTTATATGTCCAGAAAAATAATTTTAAAAATCACCTGACTCCAGGAGCTGAAAATACAAGGAAAACACCAATGTTGCAGGGCTTACAATAAAAAGCACAAGTTTCCAGCACAGCAGTTCATTTGTTCTGAGTAGGCTTTCAGTTACATCAATAAAATTCAACAGCAGGAGTCTTGAATAAGTAGACAAGTTTTGCAATACTTCTTCAATGATCATGCAGCTGATTTTTAGTATAGGACAAAGCAAAAAGTGTCAGTGGTGCCTTAAGCAGATCTGGTTTTAATTTATTGCACTTATTTTCCACCTCAGTAGCAATTCTTGTATCACATCATGAGAACAGAAACAGATCCTAGCATGCAAAAAAGGCAGGAAAAAAAAGATTTAAAAATGTGAGTAAAATTCCTTTGTGGAATGTGGCGCATTAGACTCATATGATGTGGCAAGACATTTGTTTTCCTGCTTTTTCATGGGAAGATTTTATTGAACTACCTGGAGTATTGAAAACTATACCATAACAGCTGACACTGACTAGGAAAGAAAAAAAATACCTAGAACAAACAGCTGCCATTTAAGGACTTAAAAATCCCTTTTTGCACCTCTCCCTGACATCCCCAAAGGAAGTACTTTGCCCTTTCTGCTCCTTGCATACCTCCAAACCTGCCAAAGTAACTAGTCTTTCTCTTTTGTACCTCTAAAATGACAAGCTGATGAGCCATCAGATGGAAGAGCAACAGCCATTTGGTGGATTTATAAAGCACGCTCAAGAATCATGTGGCACCTAAGGAAAAAAAAAAAAATTATATATGTATTTGCACTGTAGCTTAACAGCCTCATGAAAAGTTCCTTAAGAATAAGTCCAGAGAGTGGCCTACCACTAAGAAAAAAGGCAGAAATTGAGAGCAGGGAGAATGCTCAAAGTTTTGTAAAACGTGAAAGATTAGGATGAATTTTAATTCCAGAAGTAGAATATCTGTACTGTTACATAGAAAAGACTAGAGTATTTATAAATGCAGCAATATACTTCCTAAGTGCAAATTGAATAGGTATATTTAGCTTTCTGCAGGGATTCATGAAATTAGGTTCAAATAGAAGAAAACTGGCATGTGAGTGCTGCTATTTCTTATAATAAATGAACAGTGAAACAAGCACATTTTTATAAGAGAATGTACATCTCATACAGCATACTGATGAACAAGACGCTCGGCTATCCTAGGGAAAAAAATAAAAAAAATAAAAGCCTTTCATCCTTTGTTTTATGATTTATCTTCATGGCTAGAAGAGCCAGCAACCGCATCTGTCCCCCAAGGTGAGGAGTCAAGAAGAGCACTTCTGCTCCCTGTGGACTCCGCTCTTTCTATTGTGATTGCTTTCGCAAAGGCTATGGAGCCTGCTAACACTGCTTTGGTCACTGGAAAACAATGCATACATTAAAGTTTGCCAGCGGGAATTGATTTTGAACACTGTTTTCACCCTGAGTCAACAGCTCTGCTTTGTCTCCACTAGAAGTGGTTTATCAGCTCTGGAGGCATGCTTCTGCCTGAACTGCAGAGCAAGCTCAAAACCAGATTTGTGGGTAGCAGGGCTTGCACCAGCACAGCCAGCAGTTGAATTCGCCCCGCTCACTAGGTTGGCAGTCACTGTGAAAACCTGAAAAATGGAGGGGTCCCTTTCCCCATTTCTATGCTAAATTGTGCTGGTGCTGCAGAAGAAAGGCTGGTCGACAAGGCCTACAGAAAATTCCCAGACAAAAACGATTTCATTAAACTAGAGTTAAGCTTCTAAACAGCTGTTAATTGCTGAAGGGAAAAACCTTAAGACAACACTGGAGTTTTCTCAAAAAACATTTAAAAATCCTGGGAATTGAAAGTTCAGATTACAGTAAGAGAAGAAAACCCAGAATGCCACAATACAGCTATTTGCTTAGAAATGTATATTTAAAGTCATTCAAGCAACCTTAAATTTGTCCTCTCTTGTGCATACTATTCAGCTTTTCGCAGCATCTGTTTTATGCAGACAAGACACATTTTGATGGAAGAGTTTTCACTAAAACCTAAAGCAGTTCACAGGCTGTAACCAGAGGAAACTTAAGCCCCTCCCTTGGATTAGTTTATCCAAGGAGATGAGAAAATCTGGCGCACCTAACTTTGCAAGTGCACAGAAACAGATTAATAGATGTTAAGACCAAAAGATGATAATAAGCATGAACTCTAACCTCCTGCATAACACAGCATGGAGAATTTCATGTGTAATCTTTACCTCAAGCTCTGCTTGAGCTGGAACATATCTTTTTAAAAAGGTGCTCACTTTTGTTACAAATATTTCAAATGACAAAAGATCTACCATATCCCCCGCTCTGCTCTGTGACCGTCTCATTACATGCACCCTTATAAACTGGAATCTAATTTGCAGAGAAACAAATAACTTCCTTCGGTGCTGTGCTCCCTTCTTTGCAAACTGCAGTACTTTATGCCTTGTTCTGTCCTTAAGAAGTATTTTGCCCAGACTCATCAGCTGAATACATTTCCTATCTTCATCTAAATGCTTAAAATGGATGTTTTTGTTCACAGATTTTGTTTTCAGACCATCTCCAAATAATTTTGTCTTCCCTGCTTCCCTTATGTTTCCTAGATGAGATTACAGTCGGGGCTGTTGGGGGGGGAGGGGAGGGGTGGACAAGGGGAGGAAAAAAAAAAATCACAAACCAACCCTGCTCAAATTGAACAAGTGACCTTTGTAGCCTTTATGCACTCTGAAAAAATCCTACTTCTCCCTTAACTGCAAAGTGGCAACCTCATGCTTTTACTGTAAGCCTCTAACTGCTTGATGCTTTTAATTAAAGCCCCAACTCCTGGAATCAAAGGACAACAAAAATCTCTACCTCCAGAAGAGCTCTAACCCTCATAGTAAGCAATAAAACCTGAACATATGACCCAAACACCACAAAAATACAGCCTCAGATGTAAAATTGTTTCATGTTTTAGACAGCCAAATGACATATTTGAATGGATAGGACTACAAGTATACCATTGCTAACTGAAAGAGCAGGAATCTCCTCCAGCTGGAGGCTTACCATCATCTCCTGGAGCACAGTGGCAGAAGCTTCCCAGCAACCCCTGCAACTCAGCCTTCAGCAGCCGAGTTCTGAAGCAGAAATTCTTCTTGTTCTCACCAGCTAAAGAAGAAGAAAAGCTAAAGAAGCAGCTAGAGATCCTCTCTGGTTTATACGTTGAATGAGTTTCAACAGACCAGCTTAAGTCCTCTCCAGTTCCAACAACCTCACTTTCTAAAAGCAGGAATTTCCTCAAGGAGACGAAAACCCAACAAAGAAAACTCTATAGACAACAACTTAAAATGAAACATCTACCTTCCTGAGAGTCCTTCACCATCTGTAGAAGATGGAAGATATCTCAAAGAACAAAGCAACTAGCAAGCTCCTCTGAAAGGGCCTCCTAGCCCAGAAATACAGTAGGCACATTTGAAACTAATCAGGTGTCCCTGGGCACATGTTCCCCAGCTCAGGACTCTGTAGATTATAAGCACCTATCAGCTGCAGCTCGGAGCTGAGCCTGTTGAAGCAGTCAAGGCACTGTGCTCAATGAGAAAAGGATTTCGGCTGAAAATGTTATCAAGTAAACAGATAGCTCTTACACTGGGTCCATGGCAGAGCTTGGAACAGGCTTCAGCTTTCTAAGTTGCCAACTAATGCCCTGTTATCCCCAGCAAAGGGAGATACAAGCCAATTCACTGGAGATTTTCCATTCAAACGCTGCCTGAAACCATTTACACAGCAACAAATAACTGAAAGCAGCCAAACAAACCTTTCCTCTGTCCCTCTGCTTCATTTACGCAAAGCGAATTCTTATTCCTGGTAGAAGCACAAAGCTCTGCAGGGCATGGGGGACCTAGAGACAACTGCTGAGCAGCTGGGCAAGTAAGAGATTTCACTACTTACCAATTTCATGTAAGCTCAACATAACAGCGCTATTAGGTTTATATTATGTATCAGTAAAAATACTAATTACAGAGGCCCAGACTTGAAACAGTTTCTGAGAACAACATGCCTACAGCTAGCACGGGAATGAGCGTGCTTTACAGGGATACACATTCCCTACTAAACAGAAACAAGCAGGCACAGTTATTATCATTTAGAAAAGACAAAAGCTGCCAAAGCCAAGGAAATGCCATCAGTGCTCAGAAAAGAGGCCTTTATTGTTTGCTACTAATTGCAAGGAAAAAGAATTCACAGACATTTCAAAGCAGCTGCTGTCTTGTCCTTAAAAACTCCTTCCACTTAGAAAGGAAGATTTTCATTTTAACGGCCTCCAGAAGCTTTTATGGCTTGCTACCATCCAAGGCCATTCAGATGTGTTATTTCTGTATTGATTGTGTTGTGAGGTTCAGCAAAAAGGTCTAAGAAGCTAAGACAAAAGCCTGTTGAGCCTGTAACTAGAGAAATTACTATTTAAGTCTCAGCAATTTCTGTTAAATTAAGGATTACTTCTCCCCCCAACACACACTGGCCTTGTTAATTTTACTGGTAAAAATCTATGCAGACTCAATTGCTCAGGAGACTGTAACTTGATCCTTTGAAGCTACAGGTTCCAGCTGCTGTAAATCATCTGTAGGGTGAAGCTGATTTACATTAGCTGAGAATCTGGCCTGCTGTGGCTAAATACTCCCCATCTGGTTTAATCAGTCCCCCTTCTGGAAAGCCCTAAGGATCATAATTTCAAGCTGTATTTGTCTCTAAGACCTTTGTAATTCTGATATTGTGCGTACAGCCAGGAATATCTTAACCACTGCTAAGCTGGGCACTGTCTCAGTGATGGGTGAACTTGCTAAATGAGGCTCAGGGTGCCCACCTCTTTTGCAATGTCCTGCAGAATTTTTTATTTTGGAGGTTTCCCCAGCTAAATGTCTGTCTTTTGAGGTGTTGATCCTGCTTTTATCAGCCAGGAAAACTGGCAGCTGTTACTGTGTGTGCCTGACTGTTAGGAGCTGGCATCGTTGTATTTGTGGCATTAGATGGGAAAAACAACAAAAGCATCTAACTTCTTTTGTGGAAAGATTTCATTTAAACGTGCTTTTCATTTTCTCTTGTGGGGAATAGCATCTGTTTTTCTGTCTCTAGATCTCAAATTAATATTTGGCCATGAATTTAAATATCAAGAGAAGATTTGCTTGGGCAAGGAGTGACTAAGGCTAAGGGCTCATCTAAACCAGCCGAAGGGAAAGACAGATCCAAAGATATATCAAGGCTTAGGAGACTGGGTTCAGCTCTTCGCTCTGTCTCAGACTCCGCTTGGGTACCTAAATAAACTACTCTAGGTCACATTTAAAATGGGATGTAGGCAACTACAGAGGGAAAGAGGCAGAACAAGCTTACACACAGGCACTACAAGCTCCTTTTTATCAAACTTGGACAGGGACCTGTGGTGGTGCAGCCCCCCCAGGCCACTCCGAGATCTCAGGATAAGCCATGCATGATTTGGGAAAACCTCCCATTGTGCTGTTATCTTGATTACAAGTGCAGTACCTTGGGCACCAGGTACATCCTGGCCACACCTGGGCCATCTGCTGCCTGAATTTTATACCAGAATGACTCAGCACGAATTGTGGCCAGAATGTAAAAGAATGACCAAAGCCAATCATCTCAAGACTCTGTAAATAGCGATCCAAGGTGAGAGCTTTTGAGGTCTTTGGGACTGCAGTGGGCTGTGTGACCCAGTATCTCCCCCTGACCTGGGACACCTCTCAGGGTAGATTTCGCAAGGATTGAAAGATTGCCTGTCGATGATTTTGCCAGGACTTAAAGGCCTGATTTCATGAGGTTCACTGACAGTCTGTTGATGAATGCCGGCACATAAGAGTGAGTAATTCATGAAACTCATTAAAGGGAAATTTTAAGCATAGGATAATCTCTGTGTGTGCGTAGGTAAAATTTGGTTCAGAACTGTATTATCTTTGCGTGTGCATTTGCAGTTTGGTTCGGAACTCTTTGCCTGTCTCTGTGTGGTTTGGTTTAGAACTATTTTGTCTGTCTGTGTCATTCAGAACTGTTTTTTCTGTCTCTGCCTGTGTGTGATTTAACCTCCATCTGTGTGTGCAACCCTGCTTTAAGTTTCATGTGATCCTTGCCATTTTCAAATCTTTAACTAAATCTCAAATTTGATTGTAACAAATTCCACTGAATCACTCTGTTAAATTGGCTGATGATTATGTATTGTTAAAATTATACAACCTAATCTTGTGATCTATCTCAAAAATATTAATAAATCCTAAACTGCTGCTAAACCAAAGCTGTGTAACAAAATCTCATTTACAACAGCATCAAATTAACAGTCATTAAAGGACCCAACTTGGGACAGCCAGGTCCAGTTACTGCACCTGCCTAAGGGGATTCAGACGTGTCTGCCATCTCACAGGAGAGTCTCTGTCCAGAGAGACTGAAGAGGAGGATCCCCACAGCTATGTTACAGCTGCATCATTGTGCAAAAATTATTTTAGAAATTGTGTGTAAGGAGACTGTATCCATACTACTTTAGTTAGGGTATTCATCAGGATCTACCAAAGTGGGTCCTGGTTCATACCCAGAACGTGTTTATATTCCCCGAACACTATCCCCAGGCAGCACATTGCTGAGCTAAACTCCCTCCTACTGCTTGTCTTGCTCTCAAATTATTTCTGATGCGGGGAACAGCTTCAGTGTGGGAAGGAAGGGAAAGGGAGATTAAACTTGGATCTTCCTGAATACATAGCAGGCCACTAAAGCACTGTGAAGAGGGAGAGAAGGCCTCCTCTTCCTCTGGTATTCTAAAAGAGCTGAGAGAACCCTACCAAGCACTGGGAACACGGTGGGATACCCATTTAGAGGAGAACATGGCTGATGATCCAAAGCCAGAACTCCTCTTTGAAAACCTGAATGAGGCAGCCAAGGTGTACAGTCTAACACCTATCCTTGCTCATAGTGTTTCTTAGCCAGATAGCTCCAATCAGAGACACCCAGGAGTACTGATTTCAGGCAGCTTCTTTCTCAGTAAGTTGGCTATTTTAGTTCCCTTTAGAGATGATGAGCCTGTCCTATATACACAGGCTCCTAAAAATGGAGACTAGGTGTCTAACAGTGTTCTGGATCCCATATGGGCACCAGATGACTGCAAGGTAGGTGCTGCAGTACTGTAATTCTTTATTAGATTTGGCCTTTAGTGCTTCAGCTCTCCATCTGCAAAATCGGGATAAAAGCACTTCCCTGTTTTGTGGCTCATTTTCATACTCATTTGTAATTACTACAGAAAGATATTCAACACTGCACCACTTTCCCAGAGCAGTTACCGACATAGTTAAGCAGGAACAAAGTACAATATGGATGCTTTTAATCTGATTTTATAAACTTGACACATAACTTTCGGCATAACTCTGTAAGGAATTGGTTAGAGCTTAAATGACATTTCCATTTCACTTATAGGGAGATAACTACATTTCTCACAGCAATGGCTAGGTAAACGTGCAGGCAGCCTTGGACTGCCAGCCACACAGTTCACAGCTTCACTATTACTAGCGCTCAAGAGAGCCACCTTATGGGAATTTAGGTGTGATTAACCCCACTGGATACCAATTAGCTCTTCCAACCACATGATCTATCAGAGACTATCAGTGACTTTGATTTTTCTTGAAACACCACACTGTGCACTGTGGTAGCTCCAGAGTTATTACTCAGGTGTTCAGATGTCTCTCTGTCCTAGGGGATAAAACTACATATAGTAACCTTATCATCTGTCCCTAAAGATGTTCTGTTCGTCCATCTGAACCTCTGTTCATCCAGCTGAGCCCACAGCTCATGTGACAGATGTGGATCAGACACCTGAAATGGCTCCTGCTCTCAGCTCTCCCTCCTAGCACAACAGGGACAGCTGCATAGGATGCTCGTCCTCTTAAGCCACCCACATTAAACTTGGACCACACAGCTGCAGTCTGTGCAGGAGATCCAGTGCAGATTCAGCAATTGGCTTTCAGCCAGATGTTAGGCACCCAGTCAGCTTTAACCTGCTACTAAACCACACAGCAGCAAGGCTGGGTTTAAAAGCATGGACATGCTCACATACGTTAGTCTGGGCAGTGAGCTGAAACTGTCTTGTACTGGGCAGGCACAGTTAACATGCAGTTGTCTGCAACGGATCATGCATATGAGCCCTGAAGTACCTGAGCCACCCAAGCTGGTTTTGAAAATGGAAGTGGAGTTCCTAGTCTTGCAGGACATTATTAAAATATTACCCTTTGAGTTTATTGAGAATTTGTGGGATCTGTGAGCCTTCCTATTTCTTTCAAGGTCTCCCTTGACACATACAAGAGCAGGGTGTTAAAAGTAACAATACTTAAAACAACCCAGTAATTCAGTTGGTGTCCTTGCTGTTACTGACTCAGCAGCAATTTTTGTGTATGTCTCGGGGAAGAGGAGCCCCTTCCTTTCCCCTTTGACTCGGAGTACTGTAGCAGAGTGAAGGTGTGATCATGGCGTGACCCCCCTCCCTGTGCATGTCACCTTCACTGACAGTATAATATGATACATCAGACTCTGAGCTGCAGCAGCCAAAGTTCAGGCCCCTCTTTTATTCAGCTACCACAGTTACAAGGATGAGAAGCCTTGTGGACAGAGGGAGCACAGGGCAGGAGGCTGTAATGGCTGAAACCACCTCTGTGAGATTCACCAGAGCTCCTTCTGTCAGGGAGCCCTGTGTGCTGCAAATGAAATTTTCATGAAATGCTGAGCAAGCCTCATTAACATCTCCCTGAGAAAATGACAATGTTGGGTAACAAGTAGTGCCTCCATTCAGTCAGCTTCTCCCACCAGCCCAAGCGCTGTTCATCCCACTGTACGCTTATGCCACAGGACAGTTTGTTCCCTGGGAACACAGGGCAAATCCCACCTGGCAGACTGACAAATCGTGAATGATTTGTAGTTGTTAGAAAAACATTGGTTCTGACTGAAAATACAGAGATATTTTGAGGGTCTGAAATAACTTACTTGGACACTAAGGCTCCATGTGCAAAGAGCAAGTCTTCCTTTATCCTATGGGAACATGTAATAAATTAGGTGATACCTATGACTGAGACAAAATGCTCACTGTTAATTAAAAAAAAAAAGAGGGGGGGTCATAGGTGTAAAATTCTTTCCTTCTGTCTTTTTTCCTTTCCTTGTTCTCACTTCAGAAATGAGCCAGCTTTTACAGCTGGAAGACAGAGAGTTTTGCACATTAATAGCCATAGTGAAGGTCAGTAAGTCTGACTCACTCAAGTAATGGCTGAGTACATTGGATCTCATTTCATTTTATTACAATGGCAGAAGCAGTGCTGATCAACAGTGTCATATTTCCTTTTCTTCAGCATAAAAGATGAAGTGATTGTTCCACAAGATAGCAGTGGGGGAAGGAAACTAGGAGCAGAGCAATGTACCTAGCAACACACTCACTACACCTGCACCTGTGTTTTGTCCTTCCTCAGTTCTTCCTCTCTTAGTGCTAACAATGGGGGCTCTGGATAACTCCTTTGGGGTTTTGCAGTGTTGCCCCAAGGTATTCCAGGGTCCCTTTTATACTCAGAAAATGCAGATACCTGCATCATGAGTGCCTTCTGCATGGGAATACTGGGGAGAGTGGTACTTAATATTTCTGTCCTGAGCGCACCTGCATAAGGACTCTACAGTTCACCAAAAAGATGTCATGTCTTGTCTATCCTATTTTGTGCAATACAGTGTTGGATGTGTCACTGACTGACTCTCCAGGGATAAAGCGGGAGGAATTCTCCCTCCTAGAGGCCACAGAGGCTTTCTGAATCTTCCAGGTTAAAATAAGGTGGGGGAGGCCCTACGTGAGTAAAGCCAAAATAACCAGGATGGTGACTAGGAGCAAACTCCACTAATATGCTTAAGTGGCCCCCCAGCCCCTTAAAATCTGACTACCTTGCAGTGTTTCTGTGTTGCAGAGGACTAGTATCCACATTTAACAGCATGGAAGCAGAAGTGAAATGACTGGACCAGGAGATGTAGAGGAAGCCTGCAATGCAGAAACAGTTGAAAAAGATTTCTGAAATGTAAGGTTAATCCGTTTCCCACTGGGCCCTTTTTCCTCACTGATTCTCTAATCATTTTCTTAAAGACCTTCAATTTTTCACTTCTATACTGTAACACTGCTCCTGAGATTAAATACTGTATCGTCCCTGTTGCTGGGGCACAGACGTTTTGCCCTCAGATAACTAAGCAAGAGGCAAAGAGCTCAGGCAGTGTCAATTACTGGCTTGGTCTTACTGAGGACAACCAAAAAGCTGCGATCCCCGGAGAAGAGCAATTATTGTTGACAAAATCTGGATGGGCCTCAAAGCATAGTACGCTAACTTTCCTCTGTACACTCCTTAACATTGCCTAGCATTGATTTCCTGCATGTTAACAAGACTATTAGGAACGTGATAGGGGTGCTGCTAATAACCCCACACTGGTGTTCTTTCAAAAGTAATCAGAGAGAAGTAAACCCGCCCCCCGAACACCCATGCAGAGCTCACAAGCTGCTCCTAAGAGCAGCAGGCACTAGTTCTGCCCAAAAGGAGCTGTCTTTCCTCCTGCTGCTGCAAGAGGGTGCATATCAAGGGAAACAAGTAGCTGTAGACAAGCTGTATTTCTTACCCTTAGCTTACAGAAGAAGCAGATTTATATATACACTGGCCTGTTCCGTCCTCCCTGGCTCATGCTCACCTTAATGCTACAGCAGAGTGAGAAAAACAAAGGGTTGGATTCCCTGCTGGTGTAAATCAGCCTACTGCTACAGCCATGAAGAAGGTTTTGACCAAATATTCAACTTGCCTGTGAGTCCTAAGAGGCAGTACGTGCTTTCCAGTGCCACTTCTTGGAGCTTTGTGCTCCAAGTTCTGATCCACAGTTTTCCGCCTCCTGTTTTATCAAAGGCTTTAGAACGGTTCCTCAGGGGGTATCTACATGGTGCAATGAAGTGTTGTGCAAGGATAACAGAGTTATCCCTGGACTAATA
Organism: Buteo buteo; assembly: GCF_964188355.1. Lineage (NCBI taxonomy): Eukaryota > Metazoa > Chordata > Aves > Accipitriformes > Accipitridae > Buteo > Buteo buteo. The sequence goes on along the minus strand of NC_134182.1, from coordinate 3,905,920 downwards.
GAGTTATTAGGAACAAAACAGCTACATCAAAAAGCTGCTCTGCCAGGGTGGTTGTGCTGACTGCAGAGCAGGGTTTATGGGCCCAGCTGGCATGCTATGGCAATACAGTCCAGCACCAGCTTGTGCAGAGGTAGTTCTCTTCTCCCTGTGTTGCCCTGCCAGGTCCCATCAAAGCCCCTCGAGCAGCTGAATTCCTTCAGGCTGTCGGGGCCTTTCACCTGTTTGCCCTTGTTTGCCTTTCCAGAAGAGTGTGAGTCTGTCACAGGACAGACAGATATGACACAGCGAAATCTCTGCCTGGAAGCAGAGAAGCAGCTGGAAGTCAGGGTGCCAAGGGCATTTAAAATGATGCTAGACACTTGTGTTCTGGCACCTACCTGCTGCCCAGGGATGGGGAGTTTTCAGATGTCAGTGTCCTCAAGGTACTTCCAGCAGTCGGAATCCAAACTTTAAATTCTGTCTGTCTTGGCCAACTTGCTTGACAGTCTTACAGCGAAAGATCATAACTTGAAAGAAAAAAGAAAGTATTCCTAAATATCCCTCCATTATCCATGAGAAGACTTGAGGAGAAGGAAGAGAGGATGCTGTTTAGCCCATTTGTAAGTGACCCTTGTCAAAGCTGCACATAGCCAGTAAAGAGGCCAGTACAGGGAGGAGTGCACATGTTCCTAGGAGTGAGCGGTAACTCTCCCTTGGAGAGAGCATCCTCTGAGAAGTGAGAGCTTTTACCTCTCAGTGACCACTGCAACAGCTGCTGCCTCAGCTGAAGGGGTCAGTCCATAGCCCGGTTTGGTGAGTTTCTTCATCAGGAACAGCATCAGAACCCAGCTGCTTGTATATTACAAAAACCTGTACCATAATTAGCACTTTTAAGTTATTAGTCACCTGGAAAGGAATTAAACTGTGGTCTGAAAATGAGTATTTTTATGCAAACTACCAAATCCTGCAGGCTTCCACTCACCTTCCCTGCTTCTGCAAAGAGTTGTGCTGGGGAGCATGCATGCCAGAGCAGCCATAACTGAGGGAAAGAAAGGTTTTATACCACCAGTGGGAATTATCCTGTTGTATCATCTCCTTCACAATGTGATTCTGCTTTTTTTATAGGAGTGGGAAACATTTCTTATACATTTATGCTGAGTTTTGCCACTGTTAAAATGCAAACTGCAATTTTGTCACAAAATGCAGTATTTCTGAATTATTATGCTTTGAAGCCCCAAAGGAGCCCCAGAGGAGCACTTCTGAGCATTCTTTTTATTTTAGATTGTTTGCATTTTCCCCCAAGACTAGTCAGATAGATCTAATACATTCCTGATGCAATGATTTGTTGCTGTTTATTTTTTTGTCAAATGACCTACACCCACACACACAAACACCTTTCAAATTTCTCATCAATTTTTATTAAGCTATTCCTAAACCAAAGAATTAAATAGCTCTTTTTTTACCAAAACGTTAGATGAGCACACCAGACTCCAGCTGTCTGTATTCTATCAATCATCCACAACTTGGAAGTTACTCTGTGCAGGTTTTCAGCAGCAACAGGAACTGCTGCTGAGAGCAGCCCTAGGGGCAGTGGCTGCAGATAGAAGGAGGAGGTAGAGAGTAGTTCCTCCCTGGCCATTTTCCCTGAGTTTCCTTCCCACTCCAGCAAGGACAGCCACAGAGCCAGGGAAGAAATGCTGGAAGAGGCACTGTCCTGCCTCCAGGAAGCCACTGATACTTCCCGTTTACTGGCAGACAATCACTGCTCGGTACAAGCCAGGGATTTCCCCACAGCTGTGCTGCACTGCTGGGCTTCTGTTCACACCGACCCTGATCCAAACCTCTCACTGAAGCCAATAGCATTTTTTCCAGTGACTGCACAGGGTTTTGGATGTGGCCCATTACAGCCAGTAGCACAGGCTGCAGCCAAAATCTTGGCTTGTGTTTTGCAAGCGATGGGAATAGATGATCACAGTTATTCTTTCTGGCCATACAATCAATGCAGTATCTTCTGATATTCCTTGCCTCTCCCTAATAGAGAGCACTTGTTCTGCTCTATTCCTGACCAAGTTTCCTGGGAAATATTAGATATCATATCATTTTTTCTCACTGAAATGTTCTCACTGGGATGCTTAGACATCAACACATCTATATCCAAGGGATCCTGAAGAGGTTAGCCAGAGGTGATTACGTCTCAAATGATGTTGTACTATAATTGCTCAGGATATCAGCTTAAATGAAATAATCTGCACAGGAGAGAAGAAACAGTAAAGCTAAGGAAGGAAATTGCTGCTATAATTACTAGAGTATTTCTCTTTGAGGTATTAAAAAGAAATGTTTATAACATAAAAAGCCTGGAGAGGATGACATGTGGCAGCTACAGACTGGATGTCAGAGCCTCTTTTACCTTACATCAGCTGTAACAAGCTTCCTGAACATTACTTATACATAAATGGAGGGTAAGAGCAGAAGGTAGGAGGGTAGGCAGAAAATAGCCCATACTGTTCTTTAGGGTCTTTTGCCACTGAAGTCATTCAAGCCTTGCTATCAACTTCAATATAGGACAACCAGACCTACAGCCTACAAGGTTAAGAAGGACAGCAGTCATTCCTTACAAACAACTGCCTCGCTTCTTTCCTTTGATCATTTTTGTCTTTTTCCCTGCCAGCCTGTCCTGAACAAATAACGATCTGAAATTCTCACAGCTAGACCAGCCTCCCTGTTCTAAACATAACAATGCCATGCAAAGTTCTCATGTTTCCTCTCCAACTCTTTTACTATTTCCAGAAATACACTTTATTGGAAACTCTTTGGGGAAATGCATTAGCTGTAGATTTGACATTTCAAAACCTCTTGTGCCTTAACGTGCAGGTACATAATTGTGTGAACCTCACTAAGAGGACACACATGATTTTTAAAAAAAAATAATATCTAATCACCCAAGGGAACATATCCTGGTCTAGAGCCCTCCTGAACCCGCTGGACCCTACAAGTGGCCAGACATTGGGTCATTTCAGGCATCAAGCAAAGCCCTGAGGGATTCACTGTTTCAGAGTCCCTCTTGGTACAGGGGATTACAGGATTGCATTTTAGTCCTGGGGTACCTCAGTGTGACAGGATCCTGAGGAGGTTGGATACAGGAATTTTTCTAACCAATGTCTCAGGGCCAGTGATGCTCTTAAGACACGAAATCCTCACGGATCTGCCAGAGAATTGCAAGGAAGCTGCAAGGCAGATCTGTTTTAACCTTTTTCTTCAGATTTTGTACAACTTCCAGCAGGGTGACCAGTGACAGGAAAGATTGGAAATTCCTCAGTTACAGGATTACTCCCCGTTTTTGCTCAAGCTGCTGTAGCTTTGAAACAGCAAATTCTCAGGGAAAAGCATGGCTTACAACACAGAACAACAGAAAAGACACTAGAAATTGATGAGCAGCCCAGGTGAGCACCATCCGCTTCTCTTAAGAGCAGAGTGACTGATAATTGCTGCCCAACAGTGAGGTCACTCTGGCCTAATAGATGGTGTCAGGACTAGGTGGGGATGCAGGTGTATCTAATGTGGCAATCAGAGCTAATGAACCAGGGACACTTTCATAAACACAGCCCCCAGTGGTGCCCTGTGTGGTCCTCTTTGTGGATTTAGAGGAGCAGTACAGACTTGTTATTGCAGTATGCAGAAAAAAAAGGCCCAGCCTTGTTTTGCCTGTTTGTGAATGGCCCCCACATACAGCTGCAGACCCTGAAAGACTTCTGAGATCACAGCAGCATCTATGGAAGTGATGAGCATGGACCACCTTGAACTGAAGAAGCTGGGCACGCATACTGGGTGATGAACAGCAGTGCTTCATTAGCAGCCCCCAATGTCCTGGTCTGATAGGTGCTAGTGTATGATTCATGATTTAAAATTCCATTTCATTAAAGTAATTTGATTTGTCTGGGGTGGGGGGCAGTGTTTGGTTTGCTTCAGACACTTTCATTTTATTTCAGCAGAAATACGAGGCAGTGGTTTGCAGGAAGGAAGGAGAAATCCTCACAGCCATTCCAATGCAAAGCCATATATTTAGGTTCAGTGCAGGAAGCATTGCAGACACTGAGGGCAAGTACTCTCCTGAAAAATAAAGCCACACAAGCCTGCACTCCTTTACAAATAAGACACATAATCAACTCTAACTTCTTCTCCCAGTAGGGATGCTCTGTATGGATTCCTCTCTGTCTCTTAGCACTTCCAAGTCCTGCTCTGTTGCTATACATCAGGGCTCTCTCTAGAATTTCTTCTCACTCTCTTGCAGCACTTCCAAAGTACACAGAGCCTAGAGCAGGCATGAAAGATGGATTCATTCCTCTGTGCCAGCTGTATTTAATGCACAGATCCCATCCTGCTCTCAACACAGAATCTTCCTTTTCTGCCCAAAAACACTGGGAGCGGGAGCTTTCTCTATAAATACACATTCTTCAACATATTTGTTTAAAGTTATTACCCTGAATTGGAGCGCCAAAGATAAAAATTTGTAAGTATTTTCCTTACTCGTACTTGATTTGTATAAAAATTCCCAAATATATTTGAAGCCATGGTATGATGGGCACCGTATAAACACACTGAAAGAGAATCTGTACCTGAGCTAGACAAGACATAGGGTAAGGAAAAGAAGGAACTGTTACCCCACTTTACAGAGACTTGGAAAGATTAGCATGACTTGCCCAAGGTCATATAGAAACTCTAGGGAACTGAACAGAAACCACTGCAGTCCCAACACAAAATCTTAATTACCAAATCCAATTTTCCACTTTCCTTTCATATGATTTTTTCATACATTAAAACACTTCACATAAGCTTCTTTTTTTTTTTTTCCACAGGAAGAATAGGAAAAGCAAAGGCTGCAAGTTGCCCTTGTTAAACTAGGTTGCACAGCCAAACAAATTTAAAATGATATCTCAGCAAGATTTTTGCAACCTGCCTGCGACAAATAAAAGTACTTTCACCCTGAAAACATGTGAGCGCTCAGGAGGACTAGCTGAAAGAATTTAGCAAGGCTCCTAATGAAAGAGATGAGCTGTAATATGTATATGCATGAGTTCATGTATTATTAAAACCATTCTGATCAGAATAAGCATCGTGAGCACAGTACTGAAAGTGTCACTAGTGTTCATGCATAGAATAACTTGCCCTCATAAAGGTATAATAATGTGTTCATCAGGTTTGTTTGTGCTCCCAAAGCAGTAATAGCATATACAGAAAATAACCCTATATGTTGCAAAAAGCACATAAATATGAATCTAATTATATCTTTCCTTGATATTATGACCAAGAAATGAAGATGCTCACTGAAGTATAACATGTGAGACCAAGTGCACTCCCAAGGGCCTTTGTAAAAGTCTGCTTCTATGTTCAAGTCTAGCCTGGGATTTTAGGGGTTAAAACAAATAAATCATGCTAAAGTTGGTCAGTCTGCCTCAGTAACCTAGTGGCAGGTCCTCTCTCTTGATAGGTGGGAGGTTCAGATTATATTTTCAGTGATTCTGTTACAGCTCATCCAGTGCTTGCTGCCACACACCACGCATCTCTCCACAGATACCCCACGGACTGACAATTAAATCAGAGCACTGATGGCTCCCTGGGAAGATGTCCTATCCTCAGTGGTCCCAAGGATGACTGTGCAGCATGAGATGGTGGGGAGGGTGAGACAAGAAGGAGACCGTAGGAGGAAAAAAAGGAGGGATGCGATAGTTCTCAAAATACACCCAAAGCACCCCTGCCCATGTCCATACACACCTTATCAACCAAAAAAAAAAAAAAAAAAAAAAGTCGTCAGACAAACTGAATCAAGGTGTAAAAATAAACATAAAAACCATCCGCAGATTTTTTTATTGTACTCAAACAGTTGCCTCAATGCAAGATTTCTATATTAAATTGACTTATGAGCTGTGATCTCAGTCTTTTGGATTCCTTTTTACCCTTTTACATGTTAGTGAATTGTACTTTCATGTGGGAAACTTATGCAGCAGCCTGTTCTTGCTGGTAAAAGTGGCAAGACTCCCACTGGTTTCATTCAAAGGTTCAGGCTGTTAATGATGACTCAATCAATCAATCAGTCAAGACATGAGAAGCTGCAGAGAGAACCAGAGCCAAAATTGGTCTCAAAATTCAGTGAGCTCATTTATTCTAGTGCAGTTTCATCAGCTGAATCAGATACGCTCTCTGGAGTAGTGAGGAAAGATGCATATCTAGGACTCTTTGGGTAGGTATGCTTGGTAAGCACCCATCACTTGGTTATTTCGCGGCAGTTCCTGTATGCCAAAGGTTTCAGAAGAGCACGATGCAACAGGGTGATGCTGGCTGGGCACTAGGACAAGAGCAGATGCAGGGGGTACACCAGGACAGGAGACATCAAGGTGACTAGGGTACCAGGGGTGATGACTCCAGTTTTGGGGGATCCAGAAACGGCAAATGAGCTTGAAATGACCAGTCAGGCTAGGGGTATTGAAAGAGACAAGAACGAGCTACCTTGGAAAGACAACCTGGTCATTTATGCCAGTGTGAAATCAAAATTAGAGCTGTGTGATCTCAGGAGGGAAGACCTAAGACCTTTCTCCTCCAGGAAGTACTGTGGGGATTCACTTCTCCCATTTGCTTTTTATGGATGGGAGTTTAAAGGATATTACTAATCATATTATGCTACCAGTAAGTGCTGGACACATTTACCTTCATAGACTGTTATTATTGGAAGGGGTGGTAGAGAAATTATGACTCCCATCTTACTCTGAAAAGATCTATTTGCAATTGTCAAGCTTTTTTTTTAAACCAAGACCTTGAAAATTACCTCGTGTACTAATTACATTGAAGCAGCCCATAAGGCTTGAGGAAGAAATGCACAATACATGTTTATTTAGTCTGCAACTGTAAGTTTCACTAGATCGGTTTCATTTTCCTTAAGAGCTAAATAGTAATAGATAATGCAAAGATGTGAATGAGGTATTTATAGCACAGAAAAACACAACGTTGCTCTATAATGCAGGAATGCTTAAGTGAAAACAACCTAAACACTGAAAAGGTTTATTGCAGGTACATTTAAGATGGGTATACTTAAAACAGTAGTTTACTGAATGGAGCAAGATATAAGTGACATAAGCATATCTAGATTGTTTTCTGTCTGCAGGTTTACCATTATGCAGAAGAGCTTGCAGTCTTTAATATTTTAAGCTCAGAAGGAAAGAAGCTTTAAAAAAAGGGAGGAAAAGAGAATACAAAAAGCTATCTAGCATTCTGTATCCTACTGGGTGGTGTTGTCTCTGCTTTCTCCCCCCATCTCTAACATCCTGAATGTTCAAGGTCAGAATGTTTAATCCAGATGCTGCCATAATCAGATAAATGGCAATTCAGCGCATTCCAGTGATGCTGCTGAATGAACGAAGTGCTGTTGATTTTGATGAAGGCCTTATGAATTTTCCATTTTAAATCAGTCTTGGGATTACGGGCTGTATGTGTTCACAATTCCCACGCACAAGAAATAGACTTGCTTTTTTTGTTGCCTCTTTACTCCCCAGAAAAGAAGACTGGCCATTGTTCTGTACATACCAGTCTTTTGCCAGGTATTCACACTACATAGAAAGGGGAAGATTTACGAGGATTAAGATTAAGGCTCAGGCAACTTGCATGTGATGACCAGCTCTGCAACAGGCTTCCTTCAGGCAAAACAAAATGACAAAGTGTGGACACTTTTTGGGGGCTTAAGCACTCCTTACATAGCTATCAAATGGTTTCTTTCTGCAGCAGCATCATCTCCTACCTCAGTCACTACCAAGAGCTCTCTGATGAAGGACTGTGAACAAGGAAAGATGGCTGGAGAGCAGGAGCATCAGGAAGGGGCCAAGGAATAGGACTTGGGAACCAGGGGGAGCCACCAGAACCGGTGCAGAGAGGGCCTTCAGGATCCCCATCGAATCAGCCAGTAGCCTCCAGCAAAACACATTCTGGCTACACAGGGTGATGAAGGAGTTGAGGATGTTCATAGGGCTAGCATTTTCACTGTTTAAGGAAATGCCCCTGTGATGAGTGTGTATACAAGAAAGGGTGAAGTAGCCTCTGTGCCTCAAATAAAGTAGAGATAAATTATTTTCCTACTTCAGCTTGGGTTATGTATTAATCATGGAAGACTTTCCAGATGGAAGATGATGGTTATATGCAAAGTCTTGCCGCAATTAAGTAGGGCTTTTTAATTAAAAAAAAGCAAAAACCCCTGTAATGTGAGCTGTCTAGACTCTCTCAAGAGGCAGTGGAGAGCAGAATTTAGGTTTTCCCAAGGCAAACATCTAAAATGATTTATGTATTACTCTCTGAAAGAGTTTATTTCTGTCAGATGACTATAGAATAATCTAGATTGGACTTTTATATTGTAGCTATTTAAATATACAGTAAATTTTGGTGAAACTAATCCTATTCTACTTTCCAAGAACCTGTGTGTTTATTTCCACATTTTTAAGGACCTTAAACTACAGAAAGGTTTAGCTTTGTCAGTACTCTGACAACTGAATGAAAGATGGAGGCATTCAACACCTGAATATTCATTTTAATAATATACAACAGTTTGAAAGTACAAAGAAAGCAAGGTTGAACTGGATGACTGAGATAATGGAGAGATCACACTCTTTCTGTTTTTCTGTTGTTCCTTAAGAGCATAAAGAATTGACTAGTTTGTTTCAGTTTGGAGAGAGTCAGTAATTCAATAATATGCCATATAATAATGAATATGCCAGAGAGTCAGAAATCAATGACAGAGAGTATAAAATTTTAAAAAGTTAGTGAATTATTTAGGTCTCTCTCTTAATTGAAGATTTTTTCCAGGCATGTTTTTGAATAGCTAAGTGTGTTTAGAGATCTAGCTATTTTTCTCATACAGTCTCTGCATTAATTTCTTTATCTGCCTAAAGGTCTAGTTAGCTGCAGCTAAGGCTACAGGCAGAAGATTTAACATAGATGAGTCAGGATGGCTTAACAAGTTACCACCAGTCTCCTCAGCTGACATCATTCTCCATCACAGTTGGTTTTAGTTTTTGGGTTTTTTTTCCCCTAAAGTCAAGGCATAATGCATGAGCCTCAACCTCATTCATTATTGCTTAAGCTAAGACACACAACTCTTCAGGCAATCTCAGAGCATGCACACATGTAGATACAGTGGCTCAGTTAATACATAATAGCTTTAACGAGCTTCTGTAACTCAATCCCATCCTATGGCCTTACTCCAACACAGACTGGCATTGTACTTCAGTAATTTAGTTCTTCATAGACGCTCTACTAGCTTTCATCCTCTTTTGCTTAGGCAAAGCCAATATGAAACTGTCCTTGACAAAGCAGTATTGTTCTAGGGACATGCTCCTTTCTCACCCTGTACAGAAAAAAACAGAAGGGAAGAAGCAGCCCCAATATCAGCAATTGGAGCTAAATTAGATACAGTTACACTAATATAATGCTTTGTGCTTGTTATTTTATCCCTCATTTCTTTTTAACTCTCTTGCCACAAGCACATTTTTGCCCAGTATAAGCAGCTTCTCTGCTAGGAAATGTGTTGGCACAATTTATGAAAGTATTTCTGCATCACAAACACTAGTGTGGACTGGGTCTTAGTAAATAAAATAGAACTTACGGTCAGCTTTTCTAAAGAGCTCAGCACATAATAGCTCACATCACTGTGTGCTTTTGAAAGCTGGAGTGCATTAAGGTGTCTATATGGGCTCAGGGTTTGAAATAACTCAAATCCAGTATTTATTCTGAGGGTGCCTTAGCAGTAATAGAGATCCTGTCTCTTTCATGGAGTGAGGAGGAAGAATGAAGGGCAAGGAGGAAAGAGAAAGGTGAGATTGCCCTCTTTTCTCTATATACCTTGTGTCTTTTACACATATCCCCAAAGGAAGCAGAGAAAAAAGCAGAGCAAGCCTGCTTCAGTAGCAAGCAGCTGATCCAAGATGAGGCAGTTTACATTATCTTTTTTACATCAAGACCCTTGGGAAAATCCTGTCCTTCCCTTAGGCACGGCCCTTTCTACTACTGTGAAAACAGTTACTTGCTACCCCTTGCTTAGAGATCTGCCTCTGTCCCTAAATGAGAGATGAGCCAAACCTTTGAGGAACAGTGCAAAACAAAACCAGAAGGACCAATTTAATTGCTGAAGATTTGGTACATATTCCTATCTGGTTTGACTTGAGGGGTTGTGAAGCACCGCAGAAGCTTCTTTGTAAAATAAGGTACTTTCCTGTATTGTATTTGTCCTGTTTTCCTTTTAATCCCACCAACTTTACATACGGCAGATTTATCACAACCATTTTAGTTCTGATCTGGTCCTGCAAAAGGACCCAGTTCATTTGTAACTTGGTACTGTCAGTGCTGTCTGTTGCTGTAGTAACAAAGTAGTGTTATATACCTTCAAGAATCAGTGCTGCAGAACTTCTGATTTTTCTAAAAAGGTAAAAAAAACCCACCATAAAAGACCCTGTTGATTACATCTATCGTTCTTTGTGTTGTAGTGCTGTAACAAAGAACTTTAATGTTCCCTCTGGAATAAAAATATGAGAAAGCAGGGCTTTCTCCATTGTATGAGGTTGAAGGAAGGTCTGAACATTAAATCCCAGTGACATGGACATATACTGCTGTGCTCAGTTTCATGTTGGTACAATCACAAAAAAATTGCAATGAAGTCTACAGAGTTATGCTGACATAAAATGCCTTTGAGCAAGGCTGGAATCCAACCAACTAACTTCTGTAAAGTTGCATCAGCTATATACCCATGGGCTTACCTGAAGCCACATATCCTGGCCCACCCTGACACAGTACTGTCTACCTCTGTGATGGTTCTGATGTCTGGTACTGGTCCAGTGGTGGATATAAACGTGCATACACTGGAAAAGTGGATAATCAAGAAGTTTCCTATTCTTGAAATATGCAAGATCAAACTTAAGTTTTAAGTAAATACTTAAGTGTTTACTATAGTGTGGTTATCTCCTCCTTGTCTCCCACTGAACATACCAGCATAGCTACAGTTACACTTGTATGCACAGGGGGTTATGTATGTGCTTAGCCAGACATATGCTAGTACAGGAAGAAAGCTAAGTTCAAGCAGTAGATGCTTTAGAAATGGCAATTTCTTTCCACATTTTTACTTACATGGGTATAGCTATATCAGGAAAATAAATTCTCTCTCTATGGCAAAATCAGACCTAATAATGACAACATGCTGGTGAAATTAATCTAGACAATTAATTAATTTTTAACTAGGACAAAAAGCTTGGAAGAAGGGACTCTCCCGCCACTCGCACTAAAATTTCATATGTTGTAAGTACTGTTATTGTAACGAAAGTCTTAGGCTTTGTAGTCTGGTTCATGTACTTTGAGTGCTTGGAATGGACACCACTGTAGCAACAGAAAGAGTGACTGGACATTATTAATAGCTTTGCTGTGGACTTCGTTTTTTTAACGGACCTTTTGGGTAAATTTTCACAAATTATTTTAAAACTCCAATTAAAATGATTTGCCATTCTAATGCTCAATTATTTGAAACCTGTTTGCATCATATAAGAATTTGAATGATGATTATGACAACTTGGAATTGATATAATTTGATTGTTCTTTCCCAGCCTTAGAAAAAAATTTTAAAAACCCCAAACAAACCCCATAAGGGAAAAGCATATGCAGCGACAAAAGCTCTTCTCTGCATTTCAAAAATTCCTGGTGGATGATAGTGGGAGTAGTAAGGAAATGTGACTGTTCAGTGAAGAAGCTCCAGCTGACAGTGTTCAATAAGCATCTGAAGGAAGATGAGACTTCACGAATCAAATCCAAGTGAAGCCCTGGGACAAGCCTGCAGCAGAGATTGAATATGCCCCATAGGAATGAAATTGCTAGTGCTTTGTCATTGCTTCCAAAGGAGTTGTGCCTTTCTCCCTGTGGCAGACCCTTACTCCCCCTCAGCACATCCCCAAGGCCAGGTTGGACAGGCATGGTGCATCCTCCATCTGGGGAGTGTGACAAACAGGCCTGAGTGTCTGCACTGCAGCTTGCACAGAGGTAATGAGCTGACGTTACCCTCACCAGCTTAAGCATGGATGGCTGTGTGTCTGCAGCATCACTGAGCTGCGAGAGAAGCTGGGCAGCTGCTGAAGCACCTAACCTATGCTGAGCTCAGGGCTGCCACAGCCACATCACTACAAATCCTAGGCTGTCTTAGCTCCCTATCTAGCAGTCATAACTGACAGCACCGCAAACATGACCAAAATGTTTACAGAACCGAGAGCCTTACAAGGGTACAACAAAAGCAAAATCTTATTGTTGATCAGGGATATTCAGAGCTGTTTGGCTCCTTTCCTTTCCTCTATTTTCCCAGACAGTTGCCACTACTGTGACTGGTGACCTTCTTCATTTTGGTGTTCCATCCTATTATCACAAAGTCCCACTGTTGGATTTTTATTCCACTTTCATTACATAGCATCCACACAATTTTTGAAAACAATTTTGAAAATTGAAGTGTCCTGTTTGTACAGCCGCTGTTTTGTTAGGCTGCATTATTTATTGCTGTAACATCAGGACTTTCACATCTCACCAGTCTGCAGAACTAAAATCGAGTTTTGAAAGGCCATTAAGGACTTTGCAAAAGTAAGTTATATATCTACACCAGCCCATTGTCCATTTTAGGAAATCAGATTGGTTTTAGGTTCTTTGGATTGGCTTTTCTATATTCTGGGTTCAGGATGTTTGTGCAGGGCCATATCCTTCCTCTCAATCTGCTTTCTGCAGCATTTTCTAATGTATTGATTTATTTGGGGTGCTACATACTCAGGATGAAATCCCTGCTCATGCTGAAGTTAATGGGAGTTTTGCCTCAGAGTATATTAAGGCCAAGTTCTGCTTTTGAAAGGGACTTTGCTGGTGCACAGCAGTGTCATGTAATGATTCCCATGGATGGATAATCACTGAAAGTTTTCATGTGGGGAGCAGAGCAGCATAACAGGCAAAGACCATGCTCACATGCAGGTCTGGGAAAGATGCCTTCCAGAAAGGCACTGTGTGAGACCAGGCACCAGACTGTTACTGCAACTTCATTCATACACACTGAAACCCTCACCCAGGACGTGTGGTAACTCCCATCAAGACTCAGATCAATAATAATGATCAATAAAAATTCTAAGTTTATTTTTTAATTTGAAGTCTCTAATATTTCTAAATTTGCTTAGATGATACCAAAAGCTCACTTAATATGTCTAAAAACTCTAAAGTCATATACTTGTTGCCAAATTGAACGGTTTTCAACCGAAACCGAACCATTTCTGAACAAGCTTATATTAACAGAGAATGTATCCTTCTATATTTAGCAATCAACTTTTGCTAAAATGTAATAATAAAAATAGGCAACTCAAGATGATTTTTGGAACTTAGGCAAAACTTATAAGCAGCCACTTAAACACAAATATGGTCATTTACAAGAATTCAGATTTAGAAATCTTTTATCATCAGTCTGTATCGTCAGTCTTTGATGCCTAACACTTAGAAATCTAAAAGAATTAATGATGACTATTCAGAATACTTGTATGAAATGTTCATAATAATATGCAGTATGCTAGAGGGAAGTGTAATCACTCCATAGTTAAAAGCAGCAATGAAGTTTCAAATCTTAACGGAAATGGCAACTTTCCTGTCTGCAGAAGATACAAGCAAAGATCTCAAAATGAAGCCCAATCTCCTGTGGTTTCTCATGATATTTTTAATACTGACTAAATCAGGAAACTGATTACAATTAATTCCCTTACAGGAAAGAATTTATTTTGGCGAGAACTAGGTTAGAGAAGACCGTGAAAACTTTGGTTAAAAGCAGATCTGTGTTGCAAAATCTGGATGTAGAGTTTCCCAAACACCAGGGTTGTTCATTACTGTTCTGCCTCTTTGAGTGGTGGCCAAACCCAGCTCTGCCCCAGCCATTTCTGCCAGTTCACCTACTCCATCTAGAGCTCCAGCAGCACCAGCTTTGCTTACAGCATATTTCTACAAGTTAGCAATTGTACTGTTGGTGATGTCAGTGTTGGTACCATGGCTTCCTCATGCAGTGCGTATCTAAAAATACTTCCATATTTATCTCAACCTATTCAAAGGAAACAAGTCCTTCAAACCATTATTTCTTTAGGTTTAAAGAAAAGGGTAGAGGGGATGCTAGGAAGTGGGTGGTGGTGGTGGTTAAAAAGGAAGATGAGGGCCAGAATTACAAAGACACTGAATCCTGTAAAAATATCAGGAAGGCCTTAATGTGTAGTGGCAATTTTCATTTGGGGCGGGGTACATCATATTAAAAATACACTAGTTCTATTATAAAGAGTTGTTACGAGCACACTAGCACATAGCAATGCACAAAGAGTGTTTCAACAGGAAAGTTTTAAGATCAGGAGTACAGTTCTGAAGCAGCTCCAGCTGTTCCCACTTTCTACACTTCAATTAACTTCACAGAGCACTCTACATTAAGCAACTGGACACTTTCCAGATTAAATAAGATGAGCTCCATGAACACACCTAAAGCCACCTAACCACTAATCAGCACTCATTCTGTTGGACCAGACTGCAACTGGTTAAAAGAAAATCCTGAAATGCAATATGGAGGTCAGGTCCTCAGCATCAGCTGCTTTGCCCTGTAAATTTACTCTTGCTGGGCTGTACTTGCTGGTGCAGATGTAGCCTTAATGTTGAGTCAAATCCTACAATCCTTACTTAGGCAAAGCTATTAAAATAGATGAGAAACCGGTCCAGGTAATGACTTCTACATTTGTGCTATCAGTATTTTGAAAGGTTTCCCTAAAAAGAGCCTGCAGACAGGTATAAATGAGCTCCCAAACAAATTTAGCTTTCAGGAAAGCTGAGCATAAACTGGCCTTGCCCAAGCACCATCCATCAACAAACCAAAATTTAAATAAATTAGTTACCTAAAATTCTTCTGCTTACTATATGGAGATTTGCTGGACAGCATGAGACGAAGCCTGCTTGCCTTTTTTGTTTTGTTTTTTTTTTTCCCCTCCCCTCTCACTGGAGTACATTCTTATCCTGCGCCTTGGACCTCCCCTGTAAATCAAACAGAAGTCAGTAAAAACCCAAAAGGCAGGAAGGAAGTGGTTCTGGCCTATAAACTCTGCCCTGATGTAACTCCTTGCTTTGTACTGGTTGCCAGCAATGCCTGAATCTAAAGGAAAATCTTTGCACAACTAGCTCACACATGGTGTGAAGGGTCTGGTAACTACAGCAAGCTCTGTCGTTGCTAACAGGGGAACCCTTCTGGCAGGTGGGACTGAGAGGCAGATGTAACAAGCCTGCTACCTCTCCATGTGTGACCAGCAAGGAATAAAACCCACCTGTGAGCCTGAAAAGCTGTGTAGCAGACAGTGGCACGTAGGGTGGGATTTCCCAGGGGAGCTGGGGGTCTGTGTTATTGTTTTCTTCCTTAAGGTTTTTACATCTCCTTGTGCTGAAGCTTGTTCCTCTCCCTACGGTTTAACAGACCATGTTGCTTTATCTCACCCTCAGCCAATTTTCTGGTTCAGATCCTTAAGATCTGGTGTGCCAGAAAATTAGGGATACCCATATTACTGTGGGGTGAGTTTAATGTCTGTGGGATGCTTTTGCCTTCTGGCCTCCTTCCCCAGGCACAGGAGGCCTGAGCTTCTCCTCTCTGGTGTGAACCACAGGCAGATAAAGCTCTAAAGAAACAGTAAACTAACTCCTAATTAAATTCCTAAACTCTCTATACCCCCACCTTTTTTGATAAACCTTTTTTTTTTTATTTTTTCTCTGAGGGATTGGGCAGCTAAGAAAAACCTGGGCCTGCTCCAGCTTTGCCAAACCATGAGCCCTGTGGCACGTTCCCCATCCAGTCCTGGTTGCGAGACCCTCACAACTGAATTTTCTCCCATTTCAGTAGTCACCCTGGGCCGGGGCCTGCAGGCTTTATGTCTTCCCTCCTCACAGCCACCCATCCTCAGGGGATCATATTGGCTCCCGAAACATCACGCTTGCTGGGGTAATGCAGCTCTGAAGGCCGCAGCCCTGCCACAGCTGTAGGAGGTGCAGGAACTCAAATAAATAAATAAATGAATAAATGGTGAGGTGCTCATACCTCAACAGCCTTGTCTCGAGCCTTGCCTGCTGTGGAATAGAAAATGGCCCTGGGACCGCAGGGTCCCGCCACACGCTGAGCCGCCATTTTAGCAGAGTATAAACTCAGGGCCTAGTGGGAGCGAAAGCAAGGGCGGCCCTTTGGGGACCACATCAGGGACCGTAAGCACTTCTTCATGTCCTGGCCCTTGCTATCCTTCCCCAGACCACGAGCTGAGCCCGTCCTGGCATACAGGGTTTCCCCATCCACCTCGCCCAGCACCCTGTCCTCGGCCGCCATCGCCACGCATGGGGAGCACGAAGCTGCTGCCAAGCTCAGGTGTCCGCTGCACCCGGGGGCCACCGCCAGCATGAGGTGGGACCTCTCATTTCTGGACCGCATTCAGCCACCGTGCCTGAGGCCAGGGCTCTCCTGAGCAGGATGGAGGTTTCTCCCCCAAACTTGCAGCCACGCAGCCGGCTCCTAGCCACAGAGGTCTGGTTGCCATTTCATACAGTGCTGGCTGTGCCGAGACATGTTTTGGGAGCCGCTTAATTTGTCTCACGAAGCAGTCTGCTGTACATTTCCCAGAAAATGTGTTTTAATTTCAAAGGGAAAAGGAAGGTTTATCTGGAAACAGCCGATCAGCTGGCACGCAGCAGCTGTTTGTGTAAAACCTGCCCAGCTCCCCTGACTGGATGGCGCCTTAACAGCAACCGGGGCCCCGGGCCTGAAAAAGCCAATGCGGCCGCGCAGGCCGTGCCTGCGTTTTGTCAGCCTGCTGCATCCCAAACTATGACTAATAGGAGTATCTTGCTATTTATCATCTGATAAATGCTTACTGGCTTGTAATCGGACTCGCTCCTACGAGTGCGGCCAATGCGCCAGTGGTTATTTTTTGGCTGCCCAAATTCCATTTTCCCATGTTGTTTGCTGCAACCAGACCGACGTGTTCACATTTTGATAGCTCTGTTGTCGGTTCCTGCGCTCGCTGACAAACAAGCTAATGTCTTTATTGTTTACTGAAAGGATGTTATTGAGGATTGCTGGCCTGGATTTTTAAACCTCTGAAGTGTACGCCAGCATGAAATTACTGTCCTTAAAGGCAATTTACTCACTGAGAATGCCATGCTCTTTGAAATAACTCTACCCCTGAAGTTGCCATGTTTTTTCTTTAAAAAAACCCAAAGTCTACCACAATTCAGCCCCACTGGAGAAGCACTGTCATATGGAAATTTGCTTGTTCTGAACAGCAAATGGAGATACTTGTATGGTAGTGAGTAACTGAGAAAGGCAAGGGGCCACGCTTTCTTTTCCAGAAGTCAGACTTCATGGCTGACGTCTGTCAAAGACCTCGAGTAGGAAGAAGCCTCCAAAGTAAGCAGGTAAAGGACTGGGTGAGTTCTGGCCCCGCAGCTCACAAAACTGAGCAGACCTGTATCTATGACTTCTTTTTGCTTTTCTGGAATTTCTAGCTCAAAGCTTAACCTGTGGGGGATGGTTCTTGCTTCACGGAGAGCAATGACCAGCCAAAGGAGGAATAGACCATCCGGACAAATCAGAGGCTGGTAGGCAAGCAACTTTATCATTCCCAAGCATTCATCAACTCATACATTGATTTAAATGCAGTGTGGATGTCTCTTTCTCCCCACTCCCATGAGGGCCAGAAACATTTTAACACTGAAACACTTACAGACTCTAATAAAGTGGGGGCTTTAAAATAAAGCAAATAGCCTTCATTACAAATAAAATTGTATTGACAAATCTGGCTTATCCCAGCATAATGCTTCCAAGCACTTCTAAACAGGACTGTACTGAACTTAGAAGCAAATTTCTATAATCAATATGAAAATCATACCTAGCTACCCAATTTAAAACTGCTCTGTGGAACTATAAAGAAGTCATATTGGAGGAATTAACACACACAGTTGTCATTTACAGCCTACATGTGTGCTCTCTTTCCCTTATTCTAAGTTGTGTTTGGAGGGGTTGGTTAGCTTTTTTTCTTTTTTTCCTCATCTTGTGATGGTTTTTTAGCTAGTTGGCCACAGTGATGATTGATTATGGAGGCCACCACTTAAAGTGGTTAGCTGATGATGGATGATGCAGGTACTGCGAGGCCATTAAGATTTTGGTGAAAGGGAGAGCACAGTATAGATGTAAGAAAAAAATAAACAAATACAGTGTAGAATTAAGAATTGTATAATTAAATGTGTGGTTTTTTGTAGTAGAACAAAAATCACTACTGATATAGCTCCTTTAAATGTGTGTAAAGCATTTTTCCTAAATGGAATGTTCCGTATTCATTTAAAAACACATACTCACACACAGACACACACACACACACACAAAAGTACTAATCCCAGTATAAAGAAGTTTAGAACGTAAGTTTAACTATAAACTGTTTTATACCAATGGAAGATAGGGGCTGTTTTCTCCAGATATTCCTGAACTTAAATTATCTAAAATACTTCAGTCCATACCTAATTAAGCAGATGAATAAATCCCATTGAAGTCAAAGAAGCTACTAATGTGATTAAAGAAGATACATACTTAAATTCTGTTTGGAGTTTAGATCCAAAAGCTTAACTCTATCCCCATTCAGCAATACATTTAGGCAACCTTAGACACTTGCTTGAATCAATAGGATTAGATGTTTGCTTGAAGTTACCCACCAATCTAAATGCCATGCTAAATAGGGAAGTACTTATTTAATGGATTAGCTCCAGTTGAAATTTTGTAATTATTATCTAGGAACGTTTTTAAGGACCTGAAATACATTCATTTTTCCATCAATTTTTAAACCATCTTCTAGGCAAGAGAAAAATTTTCAGTTTTAACTTTTCATCTCATTACCTTACCTTCTGCCATCTTCTTTCCACCAGAAAAAATAAAAAAGTGGTAGAAAAGGAAGGGAATTCTTTTTTCATTCATAGGGGGAGGGGAACATCAAATTTTAATTTCTTGATTTAAAAAAAAAAGGGCTATACAATTTCAAATTAAGTAATTCTATGGAAAACCAAACAATGCATTAATGTAATTCATACTTTTGTAACTGGGCCAGTTGAACAGGAGACTTGTAGAAGGTTTTTACTTAAGTGTACAAAGAGCTCTGAGGTCACTTTTTCCTGACATGAATGTCTGTAACTTCATACCAATCTACCAGTTTTTTTTCCACTGCTTTAAGATGAACAGGTACTCCAGATCCAAGAGCAAGAGAAGAAACAAGCCAGCATTTGTATTAAGAAACATTTTTATTAACAAAACAGTAAATTCCACTTGCTTAGCATTTCCAATAATGAATAAATTGGCCTTGCAACAAATAAAAAAATCGTAAATATCTATCACAGAAAGCACTATAAGGTTAGGGGCATTGGGCCTCTCTTCGATGTCTTAGGGTTGAAAGTTTCACATGTTATTTAGTGTTTGTTAAAAAAAGGCAACACAATACAGTCATAGAAATGAAGCCATCTCAGTCAAACAAATTAGGTTATTATAGAGAAAGGATCCAATTTTATGTTAGGTAGTTGGTTTATGTCTGTTTGTTTGTTTGTTGTTGCTGCTGTTTTTAAACAAAAAGGAATTTTAAATCCACTTGCTGGCACTTCTGATACATCCATATTTGTTTTTTGTTAAATTATGAAATTAAAGAGGAAAAAGGAGAACCTTCAGAAACAGTGTTAAAATCATGTTTGTTTGTTATAGTAGTAGCAGATCTTTTTTTCCTTGATGTATGGATTTAGTTAAAGATTAATCTACCAAACTGCCTGGAAGTTGACCTGACCATGCTATTTCATTAATGCAATCAATAGCAAGCAGAAAAGACCATTTCATCTTGCCCAAACCATATTCCGTCATGTCCAGTCTCCTGTCATCAGATTATTCTTGTTCTTCTACATATCTTCAAGCACTGAAATCTGAACACCACCTGGCTTTCAACTTCTTCCTTCCCCCCTCCAGCTGAAGTCTTTTGCTTCCAGCAATGACCTCCAGTATACCTGACCCTACCGTTCCCTGAGTACAGCTGTCTTGTAAAGGTGGGAGAAATTATGAATGCCACAGGTGAACAACAATCTTAAGAAAGGAATATCAGATGGATTTTGTGAACCTGTTCTCATTTTTGTGTAAATGCTAATGAAAATAAAAAATTGTTTTACAAATGCAACATGACACACCTCGATGTGGTTGGCAACCTTCAAGAGAGGTGTTTTCATGTCAGCTACATGTATTTTCAAAGTGCTCTGACTCCCAGATAGATAGCTGTACCAGTTTCCAGCCTTTTTCATCAGCTACAGTGAATAACACACAACAAAATGTTTTGTGACTGCTATTTAAAGCTAATTTTAAATTCCTCCTTCCTGTCTGTAAAGTGTGAACATCTATATCCCTCCCAGGAGGCCTTCCAATGATTTGGTTGATTTCTGTTGAACTACCCTCTTTCTGTCTAATGTATTCCCTTTGAACTTCCATGTAAATAAAATGTTATGCTATGATTTATTGCTGTGAACCTAATGAAATAATACTAGAAAAAAAACCTCAACATATAAATTACAGCATTATATCTAATACGCTTAACTAAACTGCATTAATGTTTTATATATGCAAGAAAAGCTATGTGTTACTTTAAAACATGATGAACTTATATTTGTCTGGTTGTGATGTCTTGCAATACTACACAATCAACTTAGCTAAAAATACTTTTTCATATGTCAAAATGCCCATTGAAAAATACTATTGTGCACCTCAAGATTATTTCCTTTTTGGAGAAAGGGGTAAATTCTGCATTAGAATCAGCCTGGATAATTAAAATGGGTCTTTTGGGATCTTTTACCACCCAATGCTGTAGTAGCTGTCGTTCATATAACTGAATGCCAGATAAACACTATATGATACTTCCTAAGATTCTCAAGAAACTCATCATTCTCATAATTTCTTAAGAACAAGGTTTCTGTAAGGCAAACCATGCTCTCCAATAGTGAAGCTTTGACTGGAAGCCAAAGGCCAGTTTAAGTCACTAAATATTTAGCTAATTAATGAATGTATATTTCTAGAAAAATTGGCCATTCTGATCAACATCATTGATGCATATCAGGAGCAAGAGATGGGGATAGGAGGGAGAAGACAAATTACAGTAGAGATATATTTTTGCTTTCTAGTCCACTTCTTTCATACAAACTACTAAAACTTAATTGCAACAGAATAGAGGCTGTACAGGTAAGAAAAAAATTAGCTGACTCTTATATACATTCATACACATCCCCCTTAGTATAACCACTACACTGTAAATTAAAAAAAAAAAAAAAAAGAAAAAAGGGGAAGAAGTCTGGGACAATTTATAATGGCTGCAAAAAAACTGAAGTATGTCTGTTGCTCCAGATGTCATAAAACTCTCTATACCTAGCAACACTTATAACATTGAGTTTACCAAAAATGGCTGAAGAGCAGATATAGTTTGCATTTTCTATACAACAGGCTATAAAACATCACTTATCACAGTCCAGAAAGCACATATAGATGTGTTTTTATATAAACATATGTAATAACATATTAAGCGTGCATGAAAATTTCCCAATGATTGCATCTATGCCCTCTTGTTTGTTTTTTCTTTTTTTTTTTTTTTTTGTGGAAATGTGCCTTATATTCCAGATTTTTGTTTTTGTTTTTGAAAATAAGGCCTCCGTACTATTTTCCTCACAACCAGAAAGGGGCTTTTTGAAAGTATTTCTACGTAAGTCTTCAGAAAAGCCAGCACTTTGTTTCAAATGCAAGTTTCCAATCACTGCTTCACTGCACCAGACGGCAAACTCTTTATGTTTGCTTGTTGAGTCACCATATATAATGACAGTCTTCTCTGACAATAAGACTAACTTACTTCTCAAGAAAGCGCTAGCACTTTGGCTAAATCCAGAATCATAGGTAGCTTCTTTTTTCATTTTTTTTCCTGTTTTGTTTTTTTAATTTGTTTTGTTTCATATTGTGCCTTGATGTTGTAGTAATACTCCTTGCTTTATGAATGCGTGGTGTCATCATTGTCTTTCAGAAATGTTCCAGCAACATAAAGACAGGCAGAGTAAATGAAAACACTGTGGATGTTAGGGAATTTATCAGCTCCTGTTTCTGAAAAACAAGAGCATGAAATGCTTGTTTTTAAAAACAGTCTTTCCTTTCTGATTGCATTCCCTGTCTTTTTTGTTTGTTTGTTTTTGAATGTGCTTCATAAAAAGTAAAGTAAATAAGTTTGTATTATGTCTCAGATAAAATGAAGACTATTTCTATACAAGCGTTCTTTTAGATGTTGAGATCAGACATAGTACTCCTTATCCTTATTTTTCTTGTTTTTGTTGGAACTTTTAGCGCTGTTGGGCTGTTTTTCCTTGATCACAGCCCCATTGGATTGTGCTGAGTTACTGATGTAGTTTCGACTCTCATCTACGTGATACGATCCTTCGTCTCGATTCCTGTACTTGTACATAGCATACAGGAGAATGAGGATACACAGCGCCGCTGCTGCCACGATCCCAACTACCATGCCTGTTGTGCTGCTGGATTCACGAATCACCTCGGACGAGCCAGGGTACTCCCTTCCTCCTCCTGCCCTGGTAGGATTTGCTGTAGGTAGATAATGAAATAAGGGAGAGGTTATTATTGAGTTTGCACATTGAGGAGCTACTCATATCTACCTGCTACAAACATGCATCTTTCTAATTGCACTCACTAGGTCAGGACTGACTACCAATGTACCCTACTCTACCGGTCCAAAAACATTTAGGTTTGCACCCCATTCCATTCTCATGGCTGTCAGCACAAGTAAACAGGCTTTTAAACAAGGAAAAGGACAGCAAGGAAAATCTCGTTTTAGCCTTCAAAAGTATAGTTTCTCCAAATGACATTATTAAGCAAAGAATGCCTAAATAATCTGAAATAACAGGCGTGCCACAATTTAAATGCCAGAACACGAACATCTGGGAGGAAAGGATCTCCTTCTTCCACTCCCTCCCTTTCTTTCTCTCCTTCTGTAAAGAACAAAAAGTGATACTATAGTACTTACTGAGAACACATGTGATGATCAGAAGTGCCAGTGATGATAAGACAGACTACCAAACAGGATGGGGGGAAAAACCCCCAAAATTCCTTCTAATAATAAATGATAACAGCCAATAAGTTGGCTACAAATAAGGTATCACCAGCTCTCCTTTAGACTTCCCCCAGCAAGCTTCTCAATTTCTCCTTTCCTTCTAATATTTTTCTTTTTTTTCCTGAATTAATTATATTTACTTTTATTACTTTGAGAGCGCTATCCAACCCTACCTTCTCTTTTCTAATTCACAGAGTCCTCCTTGAATACGGCTACACGTTAGAGCACTTTTTCACTCAACTTCTCCCATTCCCTCTTTTTGTCATTGATGCCAATACTAGACATTCCTTCAAGCAATGCTTTATGCCCAGAAGAAAACTCTCCAACGGCACAGACCAAGGGCTCAGCCTTCTAAGAACCCACCTCTCAGGCCAGACTCTGGCCTTCTCAGTTGTGATATGAACTGAACTGACCTATGTCTTCAGACAGTAAAGTCTTCTTGATAGGAACTATTGTGTTGTCTGGCACATTTTGTCCCCTTGCACAGCCATGTGGAATGAAAGCCTAATTCCAGGAGGAATTTCTAGGATAAACGCTCACAGCACACACAATGCTTATACGTTTCCCATTATCTCCTTTCTTTATTGCATTTTCCAGAAGGAGGAGAGGCAGATCTTTGTATAGAATCGCTTTAAGTGGCAATAGCTGAGATAGATCTTCTTCTGTAACTTAGCAAGCGTCATGGACAAAAATGAAGTGACCTGGGTCTATGCAATATTCCTGTGATTATACCAGCATTTCCAAACTCCTGAGAGGCTGTGTACCCTCAGCACTGCCAGCCTTGGCTGAGCTCAGGAGCAAGAAACAAGCAGTGAGTGAACCAGGGTTTCCCACTGAGCAGTGCAGAACACTCTCATTAAGCATCCAGGCTGGCTTATAGAAACCACATTTTAAATCATTATGCATGGCTAAAAATGCAGTCAGTAAAATATAAATGTTAACTAGGAGTATTATTAAACACTAGTTTTACAACACATTCATAATGTTAGCTTTATCAGGCCTTGCCTACGACTAGCATTTTATTGAAGTGTATTAGGGAAGCGTCTTGCTCAAGGTGCATGAAAGTACATTATGCCCCATAGTAATTTTTTTTTCACTGTAAAGACATAATAGGAAGATGATGATTTTAAGGATAGTACAGTGAAGGTAATGCCACTCAAACTATCAACACTGGTCAAAAAATTGCAACAAGTTTGGACAACCAGAATTAAAAGCAGCCACCTACTACAGACATCTACAATTGGCCTATGAATAATAAAACACAGCAAAAAAGCCACAACTCCCCCAAAGAACTAAGTTCCCTCCCTGCCTTGGTATTATTCATCACTTATTTATCGGTGATTTGTGTTCTTACTGTTGAAACACCACTTCCTGGCAGTTATCCCACATAGGTTTAAAGAAGGTGACATTTTATTTGGCTGAAAGAACAGAGGCACCACAGTAAGACTCAAGAAAACTGTCATTCATGTCAAATAGCATCTTAACTTTTTTTTCTTCCCCCCTCTGAAAGTTCTTAGTTGTTACAAGTTGGTACAATCAGTATTTTCTATGACTACACAAGAGATCTTGGAAGTTTCGCTTCAGAAGGCTCTGAGATTTTTTCTCATTTCAGGGTAGATGCCACCCTACTAAGAAATATGGCCTGTCCCAAAGTAGTCAGTGACTGGTTTAGATCCTGTTTCTTCATTGTAGCTGTTGTAGAAAATGCTAATTCTTTTACACATAGGGTGTCATTTATTGTTTTACAAGAGACAATGCATTGTTGCAGAATAAAGACTCCTGAGTATTTCCACAGTGAATGAAAATGAGACAAAGTCTTATCTTATTGTATGTGATTTCAGGAAATTAATTTCTGTCTGAGAAATAATAGAAGCAACTGAATAAACTCTGTCAATACCTGATAGACTAACAGCTGCTCTTTCTCTTTAAAATACAGACATTTGGGCCAAATGCCATCAACTAACTTTACAATTAATGTCTACTAAATGACACTTAACAGCTTGCTCAGAGGAAAACATTCTTTTAACACTGCAACCTAAAAAAAACCATGTAAGGAATATTTTTCAACATTACCTAAACTCCTGCCTTTCACCTGATGGCATCCTTTTATTTTTAAGAATGTTTTCACAATTATCTCATTTATCCCAGCTGTCTGAGGAATATTCAACCACTAAATTAATGTTATTTAAACTTACAACATCTTCAAAGCATCTGTTGTTACATTTGTTTGGACTTTTGTAAAAGGAGCAGTTCCACAAGGAAAATGACTTCTTGCTATTTTTCTTCTGTTTACATTAAAATATGCTTTTAACCTAGTAGGGCCTCTCAAGACAAATGAAGGAGGAGGAAATAAGAGGAAAGTTTACAAAGCACATGGGTTTGTCTGCAAGCATTTCAGGCAGGAAAGGCTAATGGAGCACATGCTAAAGCAAGTGTCCTATTCTGAGACAGGGAGGAAAAGGCCACTGGGAAAAGGCCAGCCTACACTTCTTCTCAAATCTATGTAAATAAACAAATCCCCATCCATAACACTGCTGAAACAGCTGCCTTCTATTTAAGTAGGACCTTTATTTGACCAAGACTGGAGTACCCAAAGGGAATTTACTTGGGTTTTTTTCCCCCCTGCAAGACAGGAACTATTGCAAGGGACAACAGATGATCTCAATGGGGAGCAAGTGAAGATTATAAGGTTACAGAAATCTTGCTCTTTGCTTCCCAACTCTTTGAGAAATATATGATGCCGTTTTCTTTCCAGCATATTGGTGGCTGAACCAGTCAGAGTCTGGCTCCCGGCACAGCAGCAGAGGTATGTCTATGGGTAACCTTGTCTGCGACTGGGTTGCAGTCTCTGTTAGTGTTCTGCAGCATCAAAAAGACACTAACTTCATCCCAGATAAAGTTTCTTATTGTAAAAGAGAAGCAAAATACCTTATGGATGAATGTTAAGATTAAATGTCATTAAAAAGACCCTGATTTTTAAGAAGAAAAAGTCATCTCTAAAAAATCCTGAAACAATCTGTAAGTTGAGGATGGTTTGATTAGGAACAAGAGAGAATCATAAAGATTGTGATAATGCTCAGACCATGCCATAGCAATGAGAGGAAGTAAAAGTCATCTTGTGGGGCAACAATCCCTTCTTAAAACAACTTCCCTGATGCACAGCTCTTCCTCTCAACAGCACACAACCAGCCTTTTTGGATTGCCTCAAAGACCAGCTTAGAAGGGACTGATTTTTAAAAGCCTCTTCTACTACTTATGAAAAACTTTGCATGAAATAATAGCAACTGAGCACAGTTTTACATTGTGTAATAATGGATTAGAGAGTTATTATTCTTGACTGTATTTATAAGTGGTTTAAAATTTAGAGGGAAAAATCTGACTATTTTCAGTGCCCAGTTTTCATTAATACTGTGAAAAGAAAATTGGAATTGCAGGCTCCCATGGTGTTCATGAATTGAAATTAGCAGACTTAAAAACAAAACAAAAAACCCAACAAAAGGACCCCAAACCTGTTTTCTTTACATTTATGCCTCCCCACAAACTGTGAATAGGAAATTACTCACAAGACAAGAATGTTTAACTACTGCATTTGCAATGAGGCATGAAGGCAATTATTTACAGGACACAGTAATTTTCACTCTGTGTGCTATCATTGTAGACCTGTTTGTGGTCGACTTTCTGTAGCATTCTTGGATTCTGGTGAACTGGTTTCTGAGCTCACTGCAATTTCAACGTCTCATTACAATGAATACATCTGAAAAACAAATCTCAGTGCTTTCTCTGCTGAACCGGTGGGATAAATGCAGCCCAATTGCAAAGCCAGGATGAGGATCTGTTGTCAACTTGTGTAAGAGTGTAAGCTCAAACCCACCCAAGTGTGAATACAGGGGTATCTCAGCCTGCTCCCTTCCTATCCAGCCTCAACGTGACTCTTGAGGGGAGGCAAGAACTGGCTCCCCAGGGGATGTCCATCAATGACTGAGCTGCCATGGGAAGGAAGGAAAATGAGGTGGTTCCACATGTGGCGGCTACAGCTCAGTGACAAACTTTCATCAGACTTGGAATAGTCTATACCCAAAGCTGTGACCTAACCCATGTGAGAGGTACGACAAAACTAGCTGCGTTGCCGAACGCATACTCTGTGCTCCGTGACCATAATGGCATCATGATTCAGAGAGAACGGGAGCTGAGACCTACACGCACAACACATGGTGATGTGGTGGAGAGGTGTGGTGCTTATGAGCAGACCAGCTACATTTGCCATCTCGAACTCATGCCATTGCATTTGTTCTAAGAAATCTGTCAGGTGCTTACTGAGTTTGAGGGAACAAGACAATAACCTACTTTCAAAGGTGTTTAAGAGAAAATTATTAAGGTATCTGTTCTAGTTTTTGGTGCACAAACCCAGGTTCTTTACTTCCTATAAATTGAAATTTCAAAGGTTCTCACAAGGAAAGATATAATGCATTAAAATACCTCTAAAGTGACATTAACTAACTTAGCTAGTTATAAAAATAGTCTAGCAGAAAAACACCATCCACAGCTAAAAAGGTTGTTTACCTAAGAAGCACAGAATAGAGTGCTTATTTCCAAGTGCAATGATTTGCCATATATTGACTTCAAATAATTTACAAATCCTACAAACTCCTTAGGACTGCAGGTTTTGCAAGTAACATTTTTTTCCTGTGTTTGAGAGATAGAATGGTTGCTGTCTCAACCTTTGTTAAATGTCAACATAAGTCTAAAGGGAGATAGGTTAGTTGGTAGCACAGTGCCAATTGATAGAGCATACCAAATCAATGGGTTTTGTAAATTAATATGCTCTGCAGAGCTGAGGGGAATATTTCACACAGTTTAATGAGAAGCTTTTGTGAAAAAAATTTCCACAAAACTAAATTTAATTTTAGCCAAAATGGAAAACATAAACCAATATATCACTTAATGTTTTTAGCAGTCTTCGGCCCTGTGCTCTTACCCTTTTTATTAGTATATTTTAACATTTTCAATTCTAATGCTCCTCTTTTAGTATTCCTTGCCTCTGAATATGGATCCTTTCTCCTTTTACCAGTTCAGCTGTCAGTCCTACCTCTCCCCACTTCTACATTTGTCATTCACCTTTGCACCTCTGCTTCTTTCTTTTCTACATGAAGTAATTTATCCCAGTTTTGTGCGTGTTCTAGGAAATTTTTGGTAATTCATTACTTTGCTTCAGAAATTTTGACTGATCAGCAGAGTCAGTGGGTAATCTAGATTTTAAATTGAAGTATTCCTAAACAGGAAAAAAATTAAATGCTTTTGCAAATAGGATAACATAAGGAAGACAAAACACGAATATTACACTACCGATAGCATGTTTTCAAGCTAGAGCTAAGCTGCTGTAATCATGGGGAACCAGTTCAGACAGCTAAACCAGTATCTTTTGCTCAGTTAGTTGCCTGCAGCTCTAGGTCCCCGAAGACTCAAATGAACACCAGTATTACAGCAAGAAAAGGGCAGGGATGCTGGAAACATAAATTTTTGGTGGCAGCTAACTGTAAGATTGGCTTCTTTGTACCAAATACTTACAGTGTTAGCAACAGTGACATTTGGGCCCCACTGAACTTAGCAAAAATTTTGCTACTGAGCTTCACGGGACCAAGATTTCATTGCTTGCTATTTTTACCATTATCATCTCATTTAGGAAAGGCAAAAAAACCCAAACCACCTAATCTAGGAACCAGTTTTCTGCAAGAGAATACCAAAATGTAGTTGTAAGGACTGAGGAATCTGATGGCTGGGCCTGCAGAGCAAGGAATGATTCTTGCTCATGAAATAAGCTGGAGGTGCAGACACCCACATTCATCTTTGCAGCCGTGGGTGATTCCCTGACTGTCCTCCTTCACTAAGCAGCTACTACATGAAGAGATAAATGTCTGTGCCACAAACATTATATATATGGCTTGAATGTTGGAGCTGAAAGCACACTGCATTCAATTTGCTCTAAATACTGTCATCAAGTCAGATCCATTACTGACAAAGTTGATAATGTGCCTGGGAAAAGAAGGGGCCAGGCCTTCAAGACATCCAGAATATACATGCACACACATTGGAAATGCGATGGCTACAAATACCAAACCATACCCGCTAAACAAAGGCTCAGATACAACTTGCAGATATAGCTACACTTGTGCAGCCTGAATCGTATTACTGCCAAGACCTTATATGCTTCTCTGGGGGCGGGAAGAGAAAGATAAATAGACTTCAGAATTGATATAAATTACACTTGATTCTTTTTCTCATGGTAAAACTATTAAAATTAATAAGACCGCCTTGTTTTTCTTTGCTTCTCTCATCATACTCTATAAAACAATCCTGGTGTCTCTGAGGTTAGCACAAGGAAAAAAGTTTGAGATATCTATAAAGCTTTGTCTTGTTTTGGAATATGATTCTCATATTCACGCTGCTTTCATCTTTCGTTTCATTTATCCCTTTTCTGTAACTTTTTAAAGGGTATGTTCACAACATGTGCTGTATCTAGATCAGAATCTACTGTCTAAGCCAGCTTACATTTAAACTGTCAAAGTCCCAAATCTAGACCACAGCTCTTATCCTCAGGAGAAGTGCTGGTTTTGAAACCTACGGGCCAGAACAGCATGTCAACACAGCAGAACAAGGTTTCATTCAGGTCTTTATATAGTTATAAGGAGATAGCCTAAGTTTAGACTATTTCAGGTACATGCATCCTCATTATAGGTTACTTTTGCCTTGAATTTTCCCTGCTTCCATTTATGAGCAGTATCATTAGAGAATACCTCGTTCTCAAACTTGTCAGCATTCACCTGCCACTTTTGCAGGCTGTCAAATACTAGTCACACACTAAAAAAACCCCCAATGTTTCCGCAGAAGTTTAAATTAGGTGTTAGCAGGTGGTGGAAAATTAGCAGCGAGGGTCCTACTACTAGGTATGCAAGAGATAATGAAAATTCAAACTGTACTGATTGCTAGAAAACACCAGCAAAAAGTTTACTGTTTGCCCTTCTCTCCTTTGTCTGGCAGTGGGGTAAGCAACCCCGTTCACTGCCAGCAGTCTGTTAACGTGGTCATTAGTTGATAAGCTGCAGCTGGCATACACTAACTACTTTGTAACACCAGATTAATTGAATTTATCAGATATTGCAAATGGTTAGCTAGAAGCACAATAGTTTGCTTGCACACCTGTAATTCCCTTGATAGAATGCAGAAAAAAAGAGCTGCAAGAGAGTGCTGGAATTGACAGTGCCCTGGGTCATTTAACTCAGAGAAGCAAAGCACCGGCCTCTGCCCTGTTCCTGCATGCAGTGCAGCCAGCTTCTCGCTTCCTTAGCAAAACTGCATCTTCCCTCTGTTTGCTAGGGGTGGCTGCCTCAGATTCCCATCTTTCTGTCTGGTCCTGCCCCCAAAAAGTAGCGCAGGTAAACCAAATTTCCTATACAATTTTAAGGACCTGATTTAACATCACGTTGTTCAAATTTGGTCTGAGAAAGACTTGGCATAGAGGTTGAGCAATATGATGTTAATTCAGGCCAGTATTTTGGCTATGAACCTTTTCATACCTTTGCAAAATATTGTCTTTCTTCTTCTACCATGTCCATAAACCCAAGGATGATAAATAGACCTGAAGAAAAGGGTTTTTTCCCACAAAAAGAGGAAATTCAATGCATATGCATTACAAAGTGACAAGAAATAGTTGCAGTATTGCTAGTGTCTACAATATAGTATACAAGAAAATATATGCACTAGATGTAGCAAATCAAGCCAGAATGAAGTGTAGCTCAAGGAACACAATGGGCTTGCATTAATCAAGGCACCAGTAGCACATTGTCTAAATTCAAACAAACTAGAACAACTCATTTATTTATGTCAACAATCTATGTGCAGTCTTGGTTCTAAGTGTAAACTTGACTGAAAAGACCAATCTTTAGGATTATACTCTTTAATTTAGGATTTTTAAGCAGGTTGCCATGAAGATTAATGGAACCTGTTCTAGATTCGATCAGCTATTCACTTCACCCTCGTGCAAGCAAATCCTCTGCCTTTCCAAAATTCCTTATTTAATCAGACAAAAGTCTCACTCAAGTCAGCAAATTACTTAACTGTTTCTGAAACCCTCAGTTTTGCAAATACTAATTTGCTTATTTTCTGCATTTTTCAACCAATGTCAGTGTGTGAAATCCACCCATGGAAAATGTTTTGAGAGTCTACATAATCTTTATTTGGCTTTATTGAAGTGGTTTCAGTAAATGTAATGTTTACAAAACAACCAAAAAAGCAAATTCTCTTCTCAGGATGCAGATTAGGACAGGTCAGTGCTGTTTTTCTTACACTTCAATTGTGTATTGCGCTTCTATCCCAAACTGGAAAGAGCATACTTTAGAAGAAAAAGTAGAGATTGTTCCTTCTGTCAGAGTTCAGAAAACTTCAACTTGCATGATCAGCATGGGCCACAAAACTGGTATGATCTGACTCGGTATTTTAGAAAAGATAGATTAGAAGCATCTAAATGAGTGATATATTTTATCTATTGAAATATACATTAAAAAATCCTTCATGATAGTTAAAAAAAAAAAATGTTTTGGGGGTATTTTACACCCTGTTCTTTAGTTAAGTGATTCTTTGATTCCAGATTAAAAAGATCTACACCTTTTTTGAAAATGGTGGAAACATCTCATAGTGAAGGCTGTCAAAGCACAAGTATCTTTATTTCTGTGCTAACAACTAAGAATCAGAAAAGATTTAGAACTGCCTAGAACCTATTTTCACATATTAGGGATACATGCACAGAAACTGGGGCTTAATTAGCTGTATTATTGAAAATCTTGAATACCAGTCTTGCAAATCAGGACTGCTTTGTTTAAGAGAGCAAACTCACAGATCCAATTTCTTTTTTTTGTGTGTCTGACAAAGCCACTGCATTAGCAGTCAATTAATTCTTTAAAGTCCATGTAATACCTTATTCAGTAATTTTGTACTTTGTTAGATTTCTTTTTTTTTTTTTTTTGAGTCATTCTGGACATATCTCACTCTCTGGTTAATGCTGGAATGGTCTGTAAGGCAGGTTCTTTATCTGGGAGTAGCAAAAAGAATAGATCAAGCAACTGCTTATATGCGAGCAACAGTGTTTCCTGAAAATTTTTCTAGGGAAAGTCAGGAAGGTAAGCCCTCAAAAGCATATGCATATACTTGTGGGGAGAGAGAGAGAAAACAAGAGAGAATGAATATTAAATGGCTTGTGACACAAGGGATTTTCCCCACATAGCCTCAACAATAGTGGAGTGCCTGGTTTAATTCTCTGCATTCACATCCCAGTCCCAGTATCGCAGCAGGAACATATGCTGCAGCTTTGCCTGTAAATATCTTCAGAACTCAATCACAAGCGGTGTTTTACATCTTTAAAAGAAAGAAAAATAACAGAGCCTTCTTTCATGGGCCACTCCTTCAGGAGTATTGAGTAATGTGCCAATTTTTCTTGAATTATTGTTCATAAAATGAGTAAATTTCTGCAAACTACTAGAAACATTACCATCTGGTTTTGTCTATGATGTGGATATGTCTAACTCTAAACCACTGAATGTGTAACAGCAGTACTAATAATTGTCACTTAATAAATTTCTCTGAACCAGAATTGCCTTTTCATGTTGTCTGCATGCATCTGAAGCATGAAGTAGAGCTTTAGGTACTGCCATACAAGTAATCCCAGTATTTACATCATGAATGTTTGCCATTCTTATACACATTACAGAAATGAGAACATCCAACTTTAGCAAGAATACGCATGGAATATGAATACACCCTCAAAGTTCACACGCAAGGAAAACTGTTCATCATTTACACACCAGTGGAGAAGGTCTTGTGCAAGTTAACAGAGAGCTTTGTATGATTTATAGCAACCTGATGTCAATATTTCTTACCAGTCTTCGAGCATAGTGAGCCGCTGATATTACATTGATAGAAAACCATTATGTTTAGGAAAAAAGCCAGCTCCCCAGTTTCCATCGATATTCTGCCTTCTGATATCGCTGTGACTGCAATTAATACATGCTAGAAAGCATTAGCCTGTGCCGTCATCTCTAGGCTATGTATTAAAGTTCTCTTTGAATTGCATATGTTCAGCAAGGAGTATCTACTTAATTGTTCACCTTTAAAAGGCATGTTTAGCTAACAGTAGCTGCATTTTGTCTTAAAGTGTGCTTAAAAAATAAACTTTAAAATAACTTCATGTTGGACACAAATCCCCTATACCAGTTGAGGTTACACAAAGAAGGGATGTGTAAGAGTGTGAACACCACCACTACCACCAAAATTACACAGAATGCATTTGAGGAGTCAGAATTCTCTAAACTGCTGAAAAATTATCAGAGTGAAAGAAAACCCTTCCTTTCAGCACATGCTACTGTTTTCAGCTGCTCCCAACACTGGGAATGTATGAAAATCCTTGGGACTGGCTGGAAAGCTACAATTCTACTCAGTATTCCCATGTTTCAATGGCGTGGCTGGCAAAGAGTAGAGATCAGTGTTGGTACAATGGATCAATCACCATTTTTAACCTTATTTTCTTAGATAATTTAGAAAAAAAATCTTTTTGATCAAATGCAAATGAGAAATGCCATATGCGTATCTCACAGCGACAGACACTAAAAGTTCAGTCTATTGATGAAGAAGTGGTTCAGTTCACAATACAAAGATTTGGAAAAATGCAACATTTGCTTTCTTTTGCTTTGGGCGGGCTTTTGACTTATAAAAATATTAAAGAACCTCAACAACTATTTTAACTTCAATTATAGAAAAACTAATCTATATCTGAAGCCCCTCCCTTCCTCTATGAATAGACATGGTGAGTGCTAAGTTTGTAAATAAAGCATAATTTTCACCCTGTAGTAGCTCATACAGACACATCTACATGTATTTTAGCTCAGCATTTCAAAAGGCTGATTCAAGACAACCCAGCTAGTACTGAAAACACATACAGAACTACAGGATAATTGGACTGAGGCACAAATATTCCCTTTATGTCTCGAGCCATAATGAACGCAGTAGCCCTATGAACTAACTGTAATTTTATTTTTCTTTGTTTCAGCTCCTTGCACAATGAATTCCACGAAGTGCATTAAATAGGGCACTTGCAGTGATGTATAAATTATAGGAGTCACTTCACCTCCTACTGCAATGTTATCTTGCTGCCAGATGCACCAGGAATACAGTGCAATAATTTGTGACGGGGAAAGAAGAGCAAAACTTCTAACAACAAGCATAAATCATTCGCAGTCCACATTTCACAGCTCTCCCCATTAGAAAAATAGGTATCAATGCTGGGACCAAACCTAAACCATCACAAAGCGCTTGAGAACGTATGGTTCCTAGCTATCTCCATCTATCCAATACACGTTATCACCCAGCAGGGAACGTACATATGCAGGAAGCAATTTGCATGCAAAGCCACATGCTGTTCTGCTCACAGGACAAAGCCCTCCCCAAAGCAGTGACTGAACTGTAAGAGCCATCTTAAGTAGTGGTTTGTTCGCTCTCTCTTGGCTATACTGATGCTTTGGAGATTTCGGACTGTCGCCAGCTGTTTTCTGCAACGCAGTGAGCCTGACCAAGATGTAGGAAAATCAACACATGCTCAAAGATCAGTCCATAAGCATGTATCCTATTATTGGTCTTACTTAATAATGTAGGAAAATAACTGATCCCATTTCTCCCTCAGAATCAAGAATCAGGGCTAAGAAAGGGAACTAATGCTACCAGTTGGTACGCACACAACTCTGTCCTGACTATTCTTATCCTATTTACCTACAGAACAAGTACAGGAGAAGATCTGATACCAATCAAGCACTGTCCTAGGAACTGGAACCTAAGAGCTGCAAGACAAATGCTGACCAAGAGATGATGAAGTATTTTCTTTGGTTGCAGCATGTGAACTACTGTTGGTAGAAAGACACTGGTTTGAACCTGAAAAAAGCTTGTTTCTACAAGACCCTTTTTTTTCCTTTGAAGGTTGTCTTCTGCTAAAACTTCCAAGACCAGCGAATACCATATATTCTGGCTTTAAAAATACCAAACTGTCTATCCATCCCATTTCTGCTGGGGCCGTCAGGAGAGGTTTCCAACCTAATTTCTAACTTAAACCATTGTTGAGTCCCGAGTTTGAGAAGGATTTAACTGTAAGTTGCAGAAAAAGAATTGTTTGTGCGTATGTCAAAAAACTGTAAGACTTTTTCTGTGGTGGAGATTTCCCTGCCATTAAACTCAATAATTTCACTTCATTTGACCCAGTTTGGACCTCTCCGCATTTTGGAACATTTCAATAGCCACAGAAGAGGCTAGATAATAGCTAACAAATAAAATACCAGCCCAGTGTAACTGGAACAAATAAGCTGTGTAGCACAAATGCTCACTGAAACTCAGCAGAAATCAGAGCTCTGTACAGAGCTCAGGAAGGGCAGGAACAGCAGTCTTGATGTGCAGAATGGCAATTTGTCCACCTGCAGTTTTATAACTCTTCACATAAAACCAGTAAATCATCTCAGGTCCTTTTTTTTGGATAGGTTTCCACTAACATTTTACATAACTTGTCTACAAAGTGAAAAGGCTTTATTATTTCCTCTGTGACATGAAGGTGAGGAAACATAAACTATTATTATTATTATTTATTATTATTATTATCATCATCATCATTATTCTTTGTGTTGTTATTAGTATTTAGAGTAGGAGAGGGGAATGTGGAGAGACTGTGAAAGCAATAAGTGTTGCCTTCCTATACAAAACATAATGCAAACAAAATATGTTGACTAAGTTTTGCATGCTAATAAATTTGTTATGACTTCATCCAATTACGGCACATTTAGCAGTTTGTATACCACAATGAAATCTGCAATTATAATTTTTGTGACTTTATGTTCCAGACAAGTTGATGGGATTGCTGCTTAGCAGCTCCTAATCTGGTCTACGTTTTTATGTCCCATATGAAAGTTGTTGCAAATTGCATCTTTCCATTTATTATTTAGAAGACAGGTGCACAGAAAGCGAAGCTGGTGGTGGCAGACCGAGACTTATTAGCTGCTACAAACTGCAACATATTTATCCTAGAAAAGAAGCCCTATTTTAAGCATAATTTTTGCTAATCAATAAAATCTAGATAATCGGTATTTTCTACGATACATAGGTTTACCATATTCAAATGGTTTGTTGAATAGGCTCTCATTTTGAGCTGAGAACTTTGGTTAGAAATAGGCTTATTATGGGCAATCATCACAGAAATGTACAGTTATGGCTGTCTCAATAAAACCAAATGGGCTCTGGCCATCCCTTAAAGGTATTCTTGCTAGAAAAATGTTGACCTGAGAGCTCTGAGAGCATCATCTCTTGTGCTGGGGTGGATCCCTTTGCTGACTGACCATCAGGCAGAAAGAGAAGAAATCTAATGGGATCACAGACTATGGCCTCTGAAGTGAAAACCCAATAGTAACTAATTGTCCTAATCATCATATATTCTGCCTCCCAGAAGTATCTGTTAGGAAACATAAGCTTCATTAGCATTAGTGAGGATGTTGAGGGGTACCTGTGGAGAAGCAACTCTGGTTTGTGAAAAGGATAAAAGGGGAAAAAGCTGAACTGAGCCATGGGAAGAATTTAAATGGAGGGACATATCCTTTTGTATCTCCTATCTTAACTGAAAAATAAAAAAAACAACCCACATTAATCTGTCACTGTCAACAATATTATGCTTTTCTCCCTTAAGTTCCACCCCCCTGTTAGGAGTAGCTCAAATCCACATGGAGACTGCAGGATTATTGGGATGGAGCAGTGCCTACCAGACTATTCATGGAGAAAGCTTATTCATAAGACAAAGTGACTAAGACTAAAACAGCTTACAGAGAGACGGATATGCTAGAAGTTACAACTTCAGTAACCCCTTTGGTTCATATTGTTTCAGATATGAGAAAAGGACAAGGCCAATGAAGAGGGAGGCAAATTAATAGCTTTTAAGAGTTGAGAGTGGGAGGACAAGTGACATTTCGATGTGAAGAATGACAGATAAAATGATCCAGACAATTGGGATTATGGAGAACATAATTCCTGTGCCAATCCATACTTTTTTTAAAAAAGCAGTAGCAGCTGGGATCCAAGAAATGAAACAGTAAAACCATTCGCAAATAAAGAAAAATGAGAAGCGTAGCTGAGTGATGAATGACAAGCTAAAGCAGGAAAGCTAAACACCAGGATGTGAAGCTAATGGCAATGTTTTGCAGGAAGACTAACATTCACATTCCCCTTCTGGACCATAGTTGGGACAGAAATTATAATCTGCTGGAAAGCTTCATTCACTCCTCCCATTCCTGCACCCACCAGCTAAATGAATGCGCATGGCTCCAGGACTACCAAACGTTGCAGCCCCAGATCTGAATTTGAAAACAACCTCAGAGAAGAATTATTCTGAAATTGCATTGGCTTTCAGGAAGTTGTAAGGCTGAGACAATACAAATACATTTCTAATACAACAGCTGCATTCTCATAGGGTTTGGGAAATTTTTTAGTGCTATGTAACTAATGTATTGTTTTACAATTACCTTATAAAATTAAAAAAAAAATTAAAATTATCTACATTTACAGCAGGTAAATGCCAATTTATCTGGTGAGCAGCACTGCCCAAGTTAACTAAAGCAAGGAAGCAACTGGCATGAATGAGCTCAGACCAATATGAGATACTGCACTGAGTCATACTGGACAAGACAGTCTCATTAAACTCAAGAATTTGAAAATGAGAAGGAAAGAGCAGAAAAAAAAAAGATCCTGGAAATTAATTTTCAAACTTTCAAGAACTGAATTCTTATCACAATTCCTAAATATCTTGATGTCTGGGACTTCTGCAAGTGAAACGTCTTCCTGAGAGATATAAAAACATGTAAGGCGGCTGTACCTGTTGCTGCTCAGTTTTAAGAATGGTCATTCCATCTCGTGGCATTTTGAAAACCACTCTGAAATCATTTTATTGGAAAGCAAAAGAAACCAGCCCCAAAGTATTCTCATCAAATCTATAAATATCTTGGTTCCTGGAAGCGCTCAAATGCCACCCTGCAGCTCCATCAAACACTGAGACAAGTCATAAATGTCTCTGCCTTTACTTAAATTTAAATAAATAATTCTTACATGTGGGTAATAGGCTACGTGACTTGAAAAAAGAACCATGCATCTGCATGTGAAGCAAAATTTAATTTGTCTTAAGGCTATGTGGACATATCACCTGCCCCAGATTCGGGTGTTGTACCAAGATGGCTCTTAGTCGTCATTTGCATTAATATACTAGCCTTGAATTTAATTGATTCCTACTTGAATGAAATATGTTACTGCACAACAAATTGATCTTAATTCTTTTACTATTAAGTATTATAGCAAGTACTGAAGATTACCAAATTACCTAAAACAACTGACAGTAGGCGTGCTACCAAATAGCACAGAATTCAAGTGAAAGAAAAACTGATATATATATGGTACCACAAGCTGTTCACTCCGAGAAGGTGCAAGCTAACCCAAGCCAACAAAGAAAGCAGGAGCAATTCATTGGACTATCTGGGATTTTTTAAAGGTTATAGAGTAACATAATTTTTCAGATTGCTATTATGAAGTTCTGCATTCCTTTCACATCTGTGATAAACATCCAGCTTTTAGAGAAGGTATGTAGTATTTAATTAAATGTGAAGGTAAATGGGAAATGATATCACAGAGAAAAATTAGTAGCAAATCTCCATTATTCAGTGGGAGTAGGAAAGACATGGCCAAAATACTACAAAGTTTTTGTTCCATGGAAAATACTAGAATGTTAAAATTTTTCCTTTCTAATCAGAACTGAAACGTACATTCTGAATAGTCTTGGCTTGGAAAAAAGCCATAGAACAATTTGAAATTTGAGACTGTTGTATTCCATGTCTTCAGGTTTTTACTATCTATACAGTATTTCATACCATAATCAGTAATTCAAAATGAACTCTACTGACATAATATGACCTTTGAAATATGGCACTTTTATCTTATTTGGGGGGAATGCTTAAGGCACAAACAATTGCAACATCTTTCTCCCAAATGAAGTTCCCCGTTCTTTGTCATGACAACCCAGTTGCAGTGGCCCTGGAATGCCCTTCCTGCTCTGCCTCAGGTCCTCAGTCAAGCTATAACTTTGCTCAGATCAGGACTATCAATGTGCTCCCATTCATTGTCTTTGGAAAATGTATAGCAAACTCTCCCTCTCTGCTGACACTGCCATATGTAGAATGGCCCCAATTCAACTTCTCCCTGCTATTTAAGAAAGGACTGTCCCGAGGAACTGAAGCATGCAAATATGAAATAAAAGAAGGTAATAAAAAAGTTGACTAACCTAACCCACCTGAGCTCGGCTCACAGGGATCGATGTCCTCGTCATCGCTCGGACATTCAGCTGAGGCCACCAGGATGTCATCTGTGGTCTGCAAAGAAAATAAAAGTCAAATAGATATATTTTAATTGACTGAACATGTTGTAAGATTCTCACTGGTATTTCTTTTATTGCTCAGATTTATGCAAGGCCCAGAGCATTCCAGACTTAATATGTAATGCCACAGTGACACTCTCCAACTCTGTATTAATGGGACTTTGCTTTTCAATTTGCACTTGTCAGTTTTTAGAAGAACTATGTTAGATATCCAGTGCAGGCAGTTAAACATTTTAATATTTTTCTGTAATAAGAACAGAAAGTAGAAGGATAGGATATGTATATTGGGGCTGCTGGTCTTCCCTCTTTATTTCCAATATCTCTACTATAATATTGCTGAAAACACTGAAAGCATTAAAAAACCAAGTCAAAATATTGAACTGCCTGCAGCTGTTAAAACTATCAGAAATGTAGTGATGTTTTCTCCATTAATTGCGCTTGCTTTCTCAGATGTAGAGCCAAAAAAAAAAGGAAAAGAAGCAAACATGACTCTCATTGAGTTGAAAACTATTTAATGAAAAGAAAGTCAAGGAAAGAAAACA
This sequence comes from Buteo buteo, assembly GCF_964188355.1. Lineage (NCBI taxonomy): Eukaryota > Metazoa > Chordata > Aves > Accipitriformes > Accipitridae > Buteo > Buteo buteo. Next base: position 3,865,676 of record NC_134182.1, on the reverse strand, counting down.
ATAATAGATATATGCACTGTTAGAAAGTATCATCCTATTTTCTTAAATAAGTGAAAACCTCTTATTTTCTTAAATAAGTGAAGTATTGCCCAAGTGCTGTGTTTAGGTCCAAGGGGTTCTAGGAACGTCTGTCCAAAATGAGCTTGGACAGTTCTTTGTATAAAGAAATCAAATAAATCAAGATGAAGGAGGCAAACCAGGGGATGTACGATACAACATGCTATAAAGAAAAGAAACCAGGGATTCCTATCTACTGCTTCTTATCTATCTTCTATATCGTATCTACCGCAGTACATGAACAAGGAGATATTCAATGAAACACTGAGGCAATCAATCTGAACCTGATAAAATGAAATACCTTCTGTTCAAGCCACCTCTGAGAACAGTCATTTAGAAATGTAATAAGAACATCCACAGTTATTAGGGGAAATAATAGCAGGGAAATATAAACTGTCATGCTCCTGGTCATTTCTCAAACAATTACTAATAAGGTTACGAAGAAGCTTTTCCTATGGGCAAGACGTTTCATAACTGTCCATTTCAAGCTTCTGTTCACCTCACCGAAGGAAATACACGGAGAGAATAAAAAGACTACATCATATTGTAACAAGAGGCTAAGGATACAGCAGGCAAAGAGCCATTCTTGGATTGCTGTATGATACAGATTCCAACGAGGAGATACAACCCATTTCAGTGAATGTGAAACATTATATTTTTTTCCTGCATGAGTATAGAGAAGAGACATAAAATACATCAAAGTTTTCCTTCATCAGTTTAAGTCGGAACATGTAAAAGTTTTATTTCTGTGCAGTCAGGCCAAAGCCTAACCAACGTTGTTTATCATTATTATTCTAACTGAAGTTTTAAAGCAAAGCATATTACAGTAATAGGCTTTTCTTTGTCACGCTTCAAGAATATTAATGAACATATGCTTTCAGCACTTCTGTGAAGTAGGAAAGTGATACAGGAATACATTCATTACTATGTGAGGCATAACAAAGAAAAGCCTATTATAATAATATTATATTTTACAGGTAGAAGACTGAGGCATAAGAGAATGAAGTAACTTGCTGAAGGTAATCAAAAAGGCTATAGACAACAGCTATGTTATGTCACAGTTTGATGCTATAATCACAAAAATGATCTTTCCTCATACCTGAGAAAATTTATAGCTGGGGGAAACCACTCTATAAATCTGTAATGCTGCCAAAATTAGCTGGCAGATTTGCAATGAGAGTTAAAAAGACTAAAAAAAAAAGTATCCTAGCTGTCCATTCTTTCTGCCATGTAGAAAAACAGAGTTATAACAAAAGCCAGCTGCAAACGTCGTCTTGAATTTCTAATGTCCACTTCTTTTCCCCAGAATACAACCATTTAAGCTTGAAAATCAATATCTTAGTCTCTTTGTGGAAAAGCACCTATGTTTTTCCCAAAGTACAAAGAAAAAATAAACAACCAGGAAGAACCAATAAAGACTGCACTTAATAAGTTAACTCTGTACTGTAAAAAACACAACGAATAAGTATAAAAAAGTACTAATAAGTACAAAAAAAAGGTATCGTGCATCTCTGAAACAGTTTCAAATTGGTCAGTGAAACCACAATGTCATATTTTTCCTTCTGCCCATAACACTGGAGAAGACTATACTTTTATGACCTGCTGCCAGAATTCTGAACATTTACCAATTGATCACTGGGGAACTGTACACAAATACCGTTAAACAGAGAGGATCACAGGCATACGTAATAGTCATAGCAAGAAAAGATGGCCTGTGAGATATACTGGTCTAACTGGAATTTTTTTTAAGGGTGCTTTGGTACGCGCATGGATGAGTAACCCTCGTAACTTGAGCAAACTGAGGTGAAATGATCAGATAGATTTATAGAATTATTGCAGTGTCTCTGATTATTCTTGATATAGGATAGTATGGCCAGAGTTTACTTTAAGCAACTCTACTTTTTGTACAGTTCCCATTGCATTTAAAATTACCAGAAAATAACTGTGGAAAAATCATACACTTTAAGTATCTTAATGTATGAGAGATGCTGTGCTCAGTTACCTGTAAGAGGGAGCGTCAAAACTGTCTTTATAAAGTGACACTAATTTCAGTCTACGGAAAGAGTATTCGCACTTCTACAAGAACAAAGGGATGTTTTTGACTGATAAAAGTGCATGTATATTATGGGTACAGAAATGAATAGTACCTCAAATAAATGTGAATATAGCATGTCAAGAAAGACCTCATTAATGTCTCAGAGTATTAAAGGAAATAATGTATGTTTCAAAGTCAATACTAGATACAGAACTAATTTTGTTGCAAGCAATAAATCAACTATCAGTATTTGAATAAAAAGGGAAGTGGTAAGATGATGTGAAAAATGTTTTCTTCAGAAAAATATGTCAGGAAGAATTCCAGTTTAAGTATCAATTAACAGATGTGTCACAACGTCCCCCTATCCTCCCCTTTCTCCAAACTCAAACACCTCTTTCCCGCTACTCATACATATTTTTATCAGAAAAAAGGCAAAGGAGCTGTGAAAGGCAAGTGAGATGGCAGTGACCGAACTACAAATGAAAGCCATTGGACTACTTAACACAATTTAAAATAGGATTAAGAATTAGCTAAAACGCTAGAGAATACAAAGAATACATAAATTAAGGAAATACTATGGGCCATCTACCAGAGTCCTTTCTCCAGAAGAGCTCTGAGTGACAGGAATTTACCTGAACAGAGAGCAGGATTTAGACCTAAGGGTCTCAGACAGCCGTGGGCTACAGATAAATAATGCGAGGCAGAGTAATATGTTTTACTTACTGCACATTATCTTTTCCTCATGCTTTTTAATTTGGATGGGAAGATTTGAAACACATCAGTTCTCCTAAGTGAATTGCAATTGTTGCTAGCACTATGGCTAATTTACAGGACACTGCTTTGAGCATTCTCATTAATCAAGGATTTAAAAGTCAGTGGAAAATCCCTTATTTACAGTGAGTGCCTAATAGGATAACATCCAACTGGTATCATCATAATACACGATCGGATTAGAACGTCTCTTGGGCGAGTTGTTCAAATTCATTTAAGAAGCGATACTTTAGTTGTAAGAGATTAAAAAAATATATTAAAATAGCAGGTGTACAACCTGGAAGGCCAGGCAGAATTTCTTTTGATTGCATCTTCTTTTCTTTGTGTATTTTCAGAGCTTTTCAGATTCGTTCTGCGGATGTGGTTGTATTATTTAAAATGTAGTCCATTGTAATATGTGGCTTCTTAAAAAGTTGGACATCTGTTCACATTTCAGAAAAAGGATGGTAGAAAAAGCTTGCAATTAATGTGCCAATATAAAAAAATGGACAAAAAAAATCACATTTTGTAAAGCTAGAATTCACTGCATAATGTCGTTTCTGACAATTATTCATGGGCGTGGCCCCTGCAAGAATAGGTCTTGCGTATCAGTCAGGTCTGCTTGCAAAAATAAGGACTTTGGGATCTGTTCCTCAGCCAAGAGAGTTTAAAATATCACCAATCTGCCACCTTGCCTGAGGAAGGAAATGGTGACTTTTGCAAGAAAGCTCCTGGCCAGATCAAAAAATGTTGCTCTAGTCATGGCTTAAATACAGTGACAGTCTGTAGCTATGGATAAATATCAAGCTGCCTCAAAGGCTACTACCATGGGTTCAAAACTGGTACCAGCAATTATGGCTGTGCCCTTCTAATAGTGCTCCTGGAATGCTATGTCACTGAAAAAAAATAATTGCAAATGAACAAACAATACGGGAAAGTAATTTTTTTTGGTAATTATTATTCAGGTTTTGCATGACTGGGCATAAATACATACCATCTTACTCAGTTTTTATGTATGAAGCCTCTTATACCTGAGGGTAACAGAGGAATATGATCTAAAAATTAAATCACCAATCTGAATTGTGCATTCATTAACAGTATAATGGTTCCTGCATATTTTCTCTTGTAGTATTCCACCAGCTCTCCTTTAAATCACAGCACCCTACAGCTAGTCTGAGTATAGTTTATTCCTTTCTTGTTCAATAATATACTTTATCCCATGAGAACTGCAAGTAAATCCAAATTACACAACAGTTAAAAACTAGCAGTCCTAAATTATTGTATGAATTATAAACAGCATAACTGCTTGTGACTAATGTTTAAATTATTTTAGATGAGAACTTCAACTGTGTAATCAAAACTATTCTTATTTATTTGTACAGCTTTGGCACTTAATGATACCAGCCAGGCACTGTAGTGCTTGGTGTTAAAGGCAGCTGGAAGGAAAAAGCTCTGCTCTGAGGAGCTTACAGTTTGATTTCGGACCAGATGCAACAAATGAGTGTGAGAGGAGAGGAGGGAGCAGAGGACGAGAAGGGTCAAATGCGGTTGCTACTGGTAAGTGCTGGCGGTTACGCAGGCTCTGATCTAGCAAATCTCCCAAAATGATGCTCCAAGAGGGCAAGAAGGAAGGTCGGGAAGAAAGGAGGCAGAGAAAAGCCAGGCAGGAGCCCGCGACTGGCCAAGGCGATGCTGGGAACAGATGGTGCCTGGAGAGCACTGCCGAGGCTGCAAGCCTCGCTGAGGAAAAAGTCGGGATATTTAAAACGCCGAGCGGCGAGCGTAGAGGTGAGGACAGCCGGAGCGGCACGGGAAGAGGCAGACAGCACCAACAGCCCGAGTGCCAAGGCACAGAAGGAGGGAGTGCGGTTGTGTTGGGAGGGGAAGTAAGAAAGAAAGGGAGAAATTAATGGTGAGGTCGCAGGAGCGAAGGGGATGAGGTGATAAAAGGGGATGGCCAAGATACAAGGGAGTCGATATCAACAGACCTGATTATGTGAAGATTAATGGGTAAGAATTTAATGACTGTTACAAATGACTGTCTGAAAACATACTTTCAGAGGTAGGACTAGGAAATTAAACCTCTAATTCTCCTTTTCCCCTCTTCTGAAATGCTTGGTTATTGTCTCTGCTTACATTACTTCATTTTTCCTCCTGAGAAGAAGCTTATTCAAATACTTGCCATTTAGTTGAGAGAGAATCAGCTCCAATGGATATTTAAACACAGAGGTCTCTTCACCTTAGCAGAGGGGTACATATAGCTAGAGCCATGGTATAAACAAAGGTTTTGAAAAACCAACAGATATACACTACTATCTTCTTCATTAGCTGCAGTAAACCTTCCCTTAAAAATGCAGTTTGTGCAATGGTTACAGAAGGGAGCTTAGAGCAGTCATTTTGTACTTTTGCACTGGACACACTAACTTCTGAGGCAGTGAGGGGCTTTCCTAAAACCAACCCCTCGTGTATATTCCTTTTTTTCCCCTGTTTTTCTCTTAAAGGGAGAAATAAAGTAACCTAAACCAATGGGAATGCTGGTAGAAACCAACAGGGTATGAAAAATCACAACAGAATTCATGTAGAAAAAATCAAATTTCATTTTTTGGGATGGGATTAACCACACGATTTTCTAGCCAGCATTTAAATTTAATTTTCTGTGTATGAAGCAGATCTCTATGACTGGTTATTGAGACAGTTGTAGAAAGAAACTTGAATATGTCACATTAATCAGTTGTACTCTTCAGCTAGCTTCTCCCTGGTGTTAATAACCTCCCATTGCATGAGGCAGTTTGCTGAGAAAGATGCTATAGTGATCTAGCAGTAATATCAGCTCCAGATGACATGCCGTTCAGGCAACTGCCTCTAAAGTTGTATTTAACCTGCTATAGGTCAAACAAGTACATGTGCATCAATTACTGCTCGTCCACCCACATAAGAAAAGTATTTCCTCGGCGTCATGCTACTGAAAAATGTTATTTCTGGACATGGATATTAAAATGCTAATATTTCAAGCATATACACAATATTTATTACATCTTTTATTAACTGCTGACATATTATTGCCCTGTAATGTGAAAATACACTAACTGAAAATCGAAACGCTCTCAAAACTGGCTCTCATCTAATTAATACCACCATGTTATTTCTTGAATCAGTCATTGTCTGACACTGGGAGAAAGCAAAAGCCTTGATTAGCAAGTTCCTCTCACAGAAAAAAAAAAAAAAAAAAAAAGAAACATCTAGGATATAATAACCAAACACAATAAGGCCTTTCAGTTAATGAAACCAGTGTTGTAGAAATTAAACTCGGAGGTGCAGGTAAAAAGTTCAAGGCAATGCCTCGGATGCCCTGCAGGCCACCTCCAGGCTCTGTCCCCAAATCTCAGCAGTGATGGGAACACAGCTGCCCCACACAGCAAAGCACAATAACCTCACTTCTGGCCTCCACCTCTCTACGTAAAGTACAGAAAATCTATCTTTCCACGTAACAACCTTATAACCCACAGCATTATTTCCATGCAGAGCAGCCTTTGTATTACTTCGCCAGCTCCCCTCCTCCTTCCAAACATCTAAATTCTCATGGGCAAAATTACCACAAAGAGTGGAAATATATTTGAGAAAAGGATTTATAGTAAAATCATGTCAATAAAACTGCATGGCTTTCCTTTAAGCTCCGAATTTGAAGTTAATTGCTTTGGTCACAGTTTTAGAGCCGTTTATCTCATCTGGAAAAAAGCAGAAGCAGAGCTGAGAAAATCCACATGCTGGCAAAGCTACAACTTTTTACCTGGACAGCTAGCCAGGCAGCACTCTGCATTAATCTTTAAAAATAGAAGTATTACTAATTAAAAATAAGTGAATAATCCAGTTCTTTTCCTATCAGGTCATGTCCCTTACCTCCTGCAACACATGAATAATGTTAGTTTCACAGATGTAGACCAAAACCAATTTCTATATTCATTTTATTTATGAACGTCACTTTTCTTGTCCCCTTATAAAACTTTTGGGGAGCTGCTGTCTGAAAAATTAACCCCCTGTTTTTCCTCCCTCTTTCTCTCCCTGCTGGGCAAGTAATGCAAATGCACACATCACCATCCATGTATTTTTCACTGGCCACTCTTCCATATTTAAATGCCTATTTTAATTAACACCACACTCACTGTGCAACAGCAGGGGCTATTTTGGACTTCTCTTCTTGAAACAAGCTGATCCTGTACTAGCTGTGGTTCTTAGAAGCAGAGCAAGCAGAAACCACACAGTGATAGAGTATCGAGGATGGGAGTTACCATTTCTCAGTTTTCAGCAGGAGGAGGAAGGTTTATTTTGTGGAGTAATCACTTCGTTACTTGATCCAAGTCTTAAGTTACAGCACAGGGTTTGGTATTTATAAAGGGAACAACTGATGTTACCATGAATGTTGGACTAATGCTTCAAAACGGTGCTGGCCGCAATGAAGGGTGAACTGTGCATCTTTCACACCCTTCACATTAAGGCCAACTCCTGTCATAAAAACCCAATGACATGTTTTGCATGAGGAGGCATGTCAGCATCATGCACACTTTTGCATTGATAAAGACCTAAATTTGTTTTGCAGCGCCTGAGGAATAGATCAGCATTTAACTGCTTTCCTGAAAACAGCATGACACAGTCTTGCTCACGATTGAGGCAGAACTACAGGTAGAGTAAAAAGACCAAACTGTTCCCATCCCTCCTGCTGGAGATATTGGGGAAGCGGGGCTGGCTGGCAATAACGAACGTATGAGCTCTGTACCACGTCTACGCTGCTCCCTTTGCCCCCTCTTGCCCCATTCCTCCCTTCTGCAGTGGGGCTGATGGAAATGGGAGCTCATATTCCTGCTTTTGGGAACTGCCGGCTGACCCTGCAGCTCAGTCTGCCCCCGAGCAATCTGCAGGAGGTGGCAGGCAGAACTAGCCCAATGCTTTCTCATGCGGGAGAAAAAACACCAGGTGAAGAGACATGGCACAGACCTGAACTTTATCCTTGAAAGCAGGTATTGATATGCAACGTGCCAGAGAACAAATCACTGGCACCCAATTGCATAATGCCTAGTATATTACATACACCGTGCCATTTGTTAAAGCAGTCATGGCTTGGATGAAGAAAGAAGTAATGTGACAATTCATTCTCATCTAACTTTTAGATTCACAGTGGTATAACGTTTCTGTTTCCAGAAACCACCTTTTTTTTCTTATTTTCACTCTGCAATTACAAATGCATCTGTCACGGGTCGTCATACTGATCAGAAACAGTTCTTCTCTTCAGCTAACCTCTTTCATCCTCATTTCCCCCAGTTAACTAAAATAGCTTGAGAACAAGGGACAGGTAAACTGTCAACTCCTTAAAATTAGTCACTTGTGCTTTCTTTATGAGATTCTCTTCAGAACATCAGTATCCTTCTCTCACACACACCATACTTCATTACAGAACAAGAAAAACAAAATGCAGTTTGATTTTTGGTTTGTTTTTACATTTGCACTAAGCCTAAAATATATGGAATGGAATGTGAATGATGAAATGCAATCCTATTATTTTCTCCTAGGCAAGAAAATAATTTTGCTTCTAAGTATGAGAGAAACATTTCTGGGCATTACGCTTGTATTTTCTGATATCATTTTATTTTTAGCCGTCTCTTTTGCTGAAGTAAACATTTTGGTCTCCATTAATTCTGAACTCACAAAACACAGTGGAGACTTTTGCTGGTTCTTTTTCTTTTAACCCAGAGACTCTGTGTTTATTAAACTGCAACATTACAACAGTGATAGCAAACCTTTTAATTTATATTTCTGTATTACCAATCACATGGACAGAGATTGTTGAATTTTTGGAATATGAGACTTACTGCGTTTGTATTCATCTCACAAAACTCAGACATAGCATTATTAAAGACTTAAAAAATGACTATTTGAGCTTTTGGTGGAGAAGTGAGATTGTTTTTAATTGACCAGTGAGCTGCTAACATAAACTATTTTTTTGCAACTTAATCACATGGTTGAAGACCATTCTTCACAAAACTTAATAAAATTAGAGAAAAGACTGTAACCGCTTAGTTACTAAAATCTCCCTTATACAGTAAAGTTAGGCACTTAAGTTGAACCACAGTTCCCTCTTTTTTATACAGTTACAGTACTGCCAGTTTTACTTACGGTGAGTATACGTGACTATTACATTGTGCCACACGAGTATTTTGCTCCACTGATATCCACAGGAATTTTATTATTGGTCTCAAAGAGAGGAAGGCAAGAAAAACCCTTCGCAAGGAATACCCTCCTGCAACTAACATGCAGTCCCTCTTCTCACTCACCTTATTTTCAGGGTGCAAAAAGCTTTCCTATCTTCTTCCAAAGCATAGAGTACAAAATAATAATTTTATAAAAAAATGTAGAAAACTGCATAAACTATCAGACTGCTTTTTAGCCATTTAGGCAAACCAGCCATCTCATCTTGCCCGAGAGAGAGATAAATGAGAGACAGAAGCAGCAGAAAGAAAACATGGAATCTTCTATTTAACACTAACCTATCCATACTAAGCCCTTCAAGTTCATTTGAGCACGTCTTTGACTAAAGGCAAATTCATTTAAGTCTGTCAGAACAGGTAAGCATCTGCTGGTACCCCTCTCCCAACCCTAGTTTTCCTCTCCTCCAGGAAAAATGAGCACCTGTACCACTGCCAAAACTTTCCTTCCTTGATTTTCATAATAAAGGCTGCAATTTAAAATTTTCACAGGGCTAAGAGTGCACGTTGTTCCCTCCCAGATACTGGTCACATTTTATCCCCCAGTATTGATGTGTTACACAGGTTTACCCAAAGCAGAGAAAGTAAAATTGAAGCTGGCTTCGCACAAACCTGTCCTTGAAATACGGCCTTTTCAAATATTAAGCAGTTAATTCCAATACTAAAAATTTGCAACATTTCCTTATTGTAATGTTTTAATTTAAAAACTCGAGCAACATTGGCAGGACCGGCGAAAGTACTGAGGAAATAACATATTAGTTTTTCAGGGCAGAGAAATGTCCTACGGAGCTTCGTTCTGCAAGCGCAATTTGTTAATACTAACAAGATTTAGCTACACATGCATTGGAAAGCGACAATGCCTAATGGCCTTTCAATTAAAATAAGAGTTTCATTAAAGCCACTGTTTTGGAGATACAGTTAATTAGATAGTTTCTGAAAGTGTATATTTGTTACAGAGGTATTTGGGTTTGTTAATGATGCCTTTATTTCATAACTGTCTAAAAAAGGGCACTCAAAATTTAGGTGAAAAACACGCTACAGGAAAGCAATGCTCTGCACACTAGGAGATGCTCTAGGTGATTGCTCTGGGAGTGGTACATGCTTCAGATGGCATCATTTCACCTTCAAGAACCTACGTACCATTAATTATTTCCAGGCTTCAATCTTCTTAAGTAATCACTTTCAACAAAAAGCAGAGAAAGTCTAAACCTCTGTTATTTGGATAAGAAAAGTTTTCTCTCTGTCACTACTTTCGTGCTGTGAATTCAATGTGCATCATAGAATAGTATGATACCTACACTTAGGATTCATTGTTTCCCATTTTGAAGATCTTCTTTGCAATTGCTCTAAGTTTTATCAAATTAGCTATTTAAAGATACATTCCAACCCCGCTGGTACTTTTTTAAGCCTGGGTGTACCAAATCACAAGTCTATATGCACACACACAGACTTTTTAATGAAACAGTTCCGTAACTTCTCAGACTACGTTAAGTAAATACAAAAGAGAGAAACACAGGCAGAGACATTTACAGGCAGACATTGTTTATAACCATTGTTAAGCAGGAACCTACCTTTTTTATCACATGTATGAAAATCTACCCATGGGTAGATTGTCAGCCTATGAAAAACTGCAGCTCACACAGGAGGTCATTTGGGTATGGGACCTAAAAATACAGTCTTGCTTCAGATGGCAGGTAGTGGTTTTCCAGCACCAAAGAGAGGAACTGAGACCTGGGAGACAATTTCTCCTGCACTGTCCGTACTGCTGCTGGTGGCATTTGGGCAGGGAAGAGGAGTAGGCCAGACTTGAGTAGGAAGGAGAGGGAAATCAGGCTCAGAACGATGACAAGATGGGAGACTGAGATGAAGGGCCAAAAACATGTGAAAGGTAACTGCGACAAGCTGCTGGAGGATTTGGGAAGAGAAATGAAACACTGCGCTTACTGTAAGGCTGGGGGGGACACACACCATCCCAAAGGGAAGAGAGGATGGGGGGGACAAAGAGTTACAGTAAATCAGCAAAGTGGCACATTGACAGCTAAAAAGAACAACGGGCATGGGGAGACTTGGGATAAGGACAAAGGATGCTGGACCAGCCACTGGCAGGAAGAATTACTGGTTTGTAGCCCTCAGAACAGGCACCAAGATTTCAGCTTTCCATCCACTGTCAGCAGTTATCTGCTAATCACTCTAGCAAAGAATTCAACTTTTCTGGTCCAGGAGGATCCATCATCTTTAAGGACATGAGTCTAAGACTCCCACTAATCGTTGTTATCTCAGCCTCAGAGATCTGCAAGGTGGATCCACAGGCTCCAGCTGTGCCAGCTGTTTGCTTCGGGGCGTCAGTTTGAGAGTGCATTGTGGAATACGTTTCTGCTGTTTGTTTTTAAAGCAACTGGGAAAGCCACATGCAAAACATTTGATTTGGAAAATTTTAAGTGTGAAAGGGAACGAACACCCAACAATTAGGGGATGCCAGAACTCGAGTCTGACATGAAGCCTTAATTCACATGCCTTGTGCCTGCACAATCTGATGCCATCTTTAATAACATGCTGGTACAGATTAATAACAACATATTTGAATGTCAGCTGGTGTAAAGCTATACAGTTCCAGAGAAACAAAATGTTCACACTTCAGCTGTGTATTTGGCCCATCATTTCCTGTGATATCGTTCAAAACTGAAAGCCCAAACCCATAGGGAGTTCTCTTAAACTTGAATGTGCTTAAGGCTACGTACTAATCGTTGTTCTGACTGCAACATGGCATGCTTCTGAGACATACTCCAAAGACATTTCTGTTGTGAGGTAATCATTTTAACTTAGGTTTTTTGGATTAAGTCACATAAAGTCTGATGCTTCACCTTCATTATTACATTACAAGCAATTACTAGGAGTATGGCAGAGAATTTAAAATAGAATGCAAAGTGAGAAATTAACCATCCATGCACACCCCAGTTATTCAGTATGGCATTATGTTTTGATGAGGCCTTTCCATTCTCTGGCAGGAGTCTATAAATTATCTTTTTAAATTTCTTTTCATAACACCTTGTAATTTTATTCGTTGAAATACAGCACAAAAGCAAGGAAATTTCAGTTGATTGGAGCGCACACAGAAAGATAGTGTAAGGTTTCTCTTTAAAACTAAAAAGGATTTCATAAGACCCAGGCTCAAACTCCAATGGGATTCTAGAAAAAGTTCTTGTTGGTGCAACTAAGACATTCAGTTGGCTCCCTAAATAGGCATGCTATGTCAGGAAAGGCTATAATTAAACTGCCTGAGTCTGCCAGTCTTGTCTATATGGGGATGTTATTGTGATAAAAATGAAGTTAATTAAAACTGGTATAACTCCCAGGTGGATAAATTTATGCTGGGGAAAAAGACCAGATGTTTTCTGTGCAGCTTTGGAGGGCAGTGTAAGCTACCTCCAGCCAGCCCATGGTTTTTCTCTGTCCATCAATAGGAGGAGTTGCAGCGGTCAGACTGCACTGGTTCATCTATACTCATGTAATGGCAGCAACACGATGTGTCAGACCCTTTATGAGGGCAAACCGTTACACTCACGCTGACATGCTCCATGTATCTGACTGCATAACATTCTCCACTACACCTCGACTCCTCAGATTTAGCTCTCTTCCCTCTAACAGCTACGTACTGCTGTCAGGAGAGCAACTGCACAACCAAAACAATGCAGACCAACCTATGAAAAAATCTGAATTAAATAAGGCTATTTCAGTCCTTCTCCCGCTAGTTCAACATCAAGCATCCAGACAGTTTGTCACTGTCAGCACGCCCTGAGTTCCTCATGTTGGACAGCCTCCGAAGGGTCACGTTCAAGTCTCTTAAGCTTTTATGAGTCTGGGGAACCTTCAATAATGTCTTTTTCCCTTCAGCAGTGTAGCACAGCACCTTAGTACAGGGAGGTGTTTTTTCCTTTCTTCCCTCCTCCTTTTTTTTAAACGTCTTTACAAAAATGTGTAACCACTAGATTCTCCAGATTTCTTAGATTCCTCAGATTTCTTAGATCTGAACAAAGCTATAAAACTACCTTCACACATTGCCCATCATTGATTTCTCACGTCTTTAGTATTCTTTGGTCTTCCACAAGGGACCCAACCTCCTCCTCCACTGCTGTTCTCCTGAGGTCTGTCCTTTGGAGCGTGAGACCCCTCTCTTCTTTCTAATATCATTCTAAGATCCATTCTTTATAACCTCTGCTCACCTTTGTCTCCCTGCTGAAAGACTTCTAATTAGCCTGCTTGGATGATCGAAGTCCTCTGTTGCCCTCAGTGCTCTACCTTTTACAGTCACTGTTCAGACTTCACTGACTGCGTCACTCTAGGACCCTGGGTGAAATTATTTCATCTGTTGCTCTCTGTTCATCATAATGATAACGGAGTAATACTCTTCACTTAACGTTACCCATGTATCATGAACTTTAATATCCGTAATAAACTTCAACACAGAGGAACAGATTTTGAGCTGCTTGGAAGGGACAGGAGTGCAGGAGTTGCCTGCAAAGCACTGTTCAACCCCTCTCCTCCTGGATCAGCTCTCAAGGAGAAAAAATAGTCCTCAGACACATACGAATGTTTTATGCTACGACACCAAACAGGTGAGTACTCCTTGGCTGCTCTGTGGTGCACCCTTTGCCATTCGGGGCATCCCTTGGTAGTTTTATCCAACAGCACAAAGCAGGAATTGGAAGCCAGAATCTCGCCATAAAAATATTACATATATGCAAGTTGTATTATTAGGGTCCCTCAAGAAAGCTGATGTGTATGCAACGCTGTATTTCAGTGCTTTGAGTCAAAAGGCTCCTAATAAGCAGAGACACAACCTACATCACAATGTGCAGCAATGTGAAATAGGAGAAATAACAACTCTGAAACCTTATTTTGATTGATTTTTACAGAACATTAATGTAACATCTAAGAACTCAGACAAAGAGAAGGCAAAACTCCGCAAGTTAGGTGAGACCACCCACAGAGAATTCCTTCACCTGATCACACCAATTTGCAGGGATTAATTGTATAGAAGGAGCCACACAATGTTGAATTTCATGATAAATGGACACTATGACAGCAAACGATTTCCCCTAATGTTCCATTACGCTTCTCAACATTTGAAATTTAATTACTTGGAAAAAAAAAAATGCCAAAGCCATCAATACCCTCACTGTTACACAGTGTTTTCAACTTGAGAAGGCATTTTGTTTCACGGTAAAGAAAACTTCAGGTGTGAACCCAAGGGAGGCAGATCTCAGACATTATGACAATGTTGCTATAGCAATTATTTGTGGGAACGTGCTTCAGTCGCATTTTAGCTCTCAAGCCTACTGCTCAGCTCATGCATGCTGTTCATAACCAAAATATAAACTGCCTGATGCTTACCGTATCCTAATAAAATTTGTAAATTACTTATAGTGATGTACTTCCAATAACTAGGAACAGAAGAATAGGTTTTGTTACTAATATTTAATCATGTTCAGAAAACCCCTTTATATCTATGCATTCAGCTATATATTTCAACTGCTCTTTTCCATGAAGTCAAAGTTATATAAATATATTCTAAAAGCAACCAATTAAATTTTCTGAATTATTGTGCATAATACATTATTCAAATGGGGTCTGCTTTGAATAGCAGTGATTTAAGATCAGATTAATATTTGGAAGCAAAGGAAGAAAAACTCAGATCGAGATAAAATTTTATGACCATTCAGCATAAACGAGGGGTGTGAAAATGCAATGTTCAAGTATTCTCAAAAGCCCAAGCAGCAGATAAAGCAGAAATATCTGAATCACCCTTGCATGTATTTTGTCCATTTAATAATACTCCACTGCTCGGCTAAACGAAATTTTCCTGACTACATTGATTAAAAATAAATGCACTTGTGCAATGCTTGTGATATTAATGGGCAGCTTCAGGCCTCAAATCAAAACCTCAGAGCTGAAGTATCCCAGACTTTGGGAGGGTTTAGGCTGGAAGCTAGTTCAGTCTAGCAAAGCAATCTACGAACATAAAACTCACAGACAACGGACAAACTACCTCTGCAGACCAGATCCTCTGGGGTGCTCAAGTCGTATACTCAGCCAGCTAGAAGCACTTTTTTCAACCTACTGTTCTTTAAATCCCCAATTAATTTTATTAATTGATCGCATACTTTTAAAACTGCTTCAGCAGAACAGGATGGGTCCTAGGAGTGCATAATGCTTGATTTCACAGCGAAGTCTTTGGTAATGAAAGATCCATAGCGGTACAAAGCGAGTGCCCTACATAAAACGAGGCCGCAGAGGACCTGGCTATGCTCTGCATTTGCTTACCAAAATGACAAAGCTTCTCGCTAAACTCTGTCAGATACGCAGTGAGGCAGTTCCTTAACATTTCCTTCCCAGTATCTGCAGCCTATTGACTTAATATACACATATTTCAGCATGTCTTAATATTTTGCTTCAGCATAATGAAAACGTTGCAGCCTCCCTCCTTTGTTCTTTCCAGCCTTTTTCGGCAGCGTCTGAATTAAAGTAAGTATAAAATATCTACTTATGCAAATTACACTTAGGTATTTGGGGGGATGAAAATCCTAGAAAAGAACTATGTATAAGTGAGTGCTCTCTGAGCAAAGCAATCATTTATCTTTGGTTTTTTTCCTCTCGAAATAAAATCCATGAGCCCTGTTCAACACATGAAAGTCATACTTCTTAACCTCATCTATCAATGTGTGGAGTAGGCTAGCCACTCCCTGTAGTATTTTTATAGGTAATAGAGCAAAGCCATTTTCTAAAATGCACTTGACACATGCTAATGCTCAGTCTGGAAGTACCTGCTTTGTTTTCAGAGCATACAGGCTGTCCTGTCAACCCTTGGCTTTTTTATTAAATTTTTTTAAACTCTGAAAAATAAAACAAGTGGTAACTGATACTAAAAATTAGCAATTATGTACAGAGCTGCTCTTTCTCTTCCCTACCTAGATGAGGAGAGGACGAGGTTGACATTTTAAAGTACAGTTCTCTTGATAGGCGACAGAAATATGGACATCTACACAGTCCCAGGGGCTTTACCGACTGGGGAAAAGACGTCTAGGAAACCCATCTGTAACTCCCACCCCATAATATGGGGGACACCCTGCCACTGAATGATTCCTTCTTCTCCTTCCTGCAATCTTGAAACTTGGCTCCTGTTTTCTTTATTAGCCACAATACCAGGTAGCTGTAAAGCTGTAGACCCAAGCAAAAGCCTGCTGTCATGCCCTCTCCTATCCTGCCACTTACTTGTTAACACCCAAAATCTCCAAATGCTCCCAGTCCTAGCTTTTTAAAATGACACAGAACTCAAAATCCTTGTTTCCCAGGATGGTAATGGGAACTACACGTTTTCCATTAGATGGCTGCTATTTTCCTAATTCATATGGGTTTTATCACTGGAAAAACAAAGGGAATGAAAGCCTTCCTTGCAGTCTGAAATCCTTTTTAGGTTAAAGATTTCCGCCAGGAGAAACGGTCGCCTTAGCGTGCATAGCTCCGCACCTGCAGCTTTATGCGACAGCTTCCCATTAAACCAGCAGGACAAAGAGCGAATGACCGGTTTCTTCCCCCTAAAACCTTCCGCACCCACGGCTCAGTTTTGATTGAACAACATCATGATGGCTTTACGTGGAAAGCACCTCAAGGAAAAGGTGGGCGCTAAGCCACCATGAAGGAAGGGGTGGCTGATAGTCTCCAAATGGGTATTCAGAGAGGAACAAGAATTTTGCTTCCTAAAGGCAGGACAGGGGTCCTGGCCAGCGGTTCCCATCTGCTATTGAGCAGAAAGCACAGCAGCATCGCTCCACCGCACCTACTGCCATCCCTCCTCCGTGACCGGGTGTTTCTTCAGCTTAACGGGGCACGGCGAATGCTGGCAGGCAGGATGTTTTCAGTTATTCTGCTCCGAAAGTTAAATCTGCCATTATAAGAATATGCTAATAGCTAAACCTCAGCTGTACGTGTCAATTTGTACTTCGGGAAGGCTGTTATCCCCTGCATCAATCTAACAGCAGCAGACTGAGCGTTAGGCGGTTCTCACGGACACAAAAAATGTACATACAGCAAATGCCACCACTGCAGAATGCCGCAAATCAGGAGTTCTGGAAATGCCGGAGCGAAGCCTCCAAGAGGTGATTATAATCCCCAGATGCTGACTTGGAGATGGCAGACTTCTCGCAACGGCATATGCAATTATAGCGAGCACTTGCAAAATTTATTCTCCATTAAACATGTAGCGTAAGTATCAATAAAGATCGTTTGTCTTCTTTTCCTTTACTACCGATCTGACCTTGTTGTTAATAAAAGAAAGAAATAGCTTTTTTTCATCAATATAGGAACACATGTAAATTGATATTTATCACTACACGGTCTGCTTAGAGCCCTTCTAGTTTTCTTTGAAGGATCACAAATTATTCACAACACAGCGGGGTTTCTTCAGTGATCACATCAGATGCATTTTATACAACATCCTTGTTTTTGTATCTGATATCAAACCCTATAAACCACATCATTTTATGGGGAACCTGAAATTGGATTCCTCTGCAAAAGAACATTTCCTCCCTCGACTGTCTGCAGCACTTTATAAAATATTTATTGATAGGATGCCTAAAAATACACATAGGCCAGCACAGCTTTAAGATGGATAACTGTTTAGCAGCCATAGACTAGACTTCACACCACAGGGTTCTTATTAGGCATAGTTGCCTAGAAATCACACTTATTTTCTGACATATGATTATAAATATTTTCATTTAAAATGAATAATTCAGTTCACCGAACAGATAAAATTATATAATTCTTACTTCTTCAAGGTTCCCCAGCAAAAGCTGTGCTCCAAAAACATATGGAGGACCCAGGTGAACAAGTCTGTGTCTTTCTGCCTATTTCTCTTTTATCTGAAAACACAATTTAATTACTCTTTTTGTGACACACGTTGCATATTCCTGGTCGAGCTTCAGCACGAAATGCAGAGATGCCGTTTTGGGCCAGACATTTCCCGGTGTGACTTTGTGTGATGCTGAAGACTCCCATCCCCTGAAACCCGCTGGGCTTGGCTGCCTGCCTATGAATGAGCCGGGGCTCTTCTCCGTAATGCAAATGGCAAGGCAGCCCTCTTTCTTGCCTGATGAAGGCAAACGTTTTCACTGCGCTCGGAGATGCACGGCCTCCCCAGGGAAATGTGGCACCGGGTTTTGCACCAGCAACGGGGACAGGCAGAGACATGCACAGCCACTGTCCCACCCCAGGTACTTTCTGACCGGCCCCAGCCACGACCACGTTGGGTGCGTTTCCAGCGAAGCACCAAGAAATCACCTGCTGCTTCCACGCGGTTTGGTCCAACTGGTTTCCGCAAGTGCAGATGGCAAACCAGAGCCGGCACTTGGGCACCAGGACGAGAGGAGAGGGCACTGTCAGCCTCAAGCGCCTGCTATTTGGGAACCTTTGCTTCCAAGAAGTGGGATCGCAACAATTCCCACTTCTTCTATGATGGATGCTGAGGGGTTCATCCTCCTCCGTTACTTATTAAAGTAACAAAAACGTTACCTTTCCATTATTGTACCTTATTTATTTTTTTAAGGTAATTAATTCCCCTGCGATACAGGGATCCCTTCTAAACACTCAGGTTTTCCACTCTCCGTGGCGTTCGTACAAAACACACCGAAGTACCATCTATTACTTGTAAGACTGCAGTAGGCTGAGTCTGGCCCTGCAGGGTTTCTTAGGCTCTACTGTACTTTCCAGAAAACATGCTCCATATGTTAAAGACACACCTTAACATTACACAACATACCCAACCCGAGCCCGCCTGCAATTAATTCGCTAGAATATTTTATTCACAAGCACATCTGTTGCAGCATATTTCACCATATTCAAGGGACTAGATAAAAGCCCCTTGTCCACTGTCTGTAGGCATAGAATGCATCTGCCTCGTGCAAAACAACAGCATTGCTTTCCCGAAAGCAACGGCTGGAGGAACTGAATACTACTGAGAATTTCTGCTTGATGAGTACAGCAATCTTAATTGAGATTTAATGTTTACTTTACCTGGTTAAGCACAGAGCAAACACCAGAGAAATTATTGTGAAACAAAAAAAAAAATTAAGCTAATTAACAGTGGTTGAAACTTGCTCTCTTCAAACAATAACCTGCCCAAGCAACGAGCATTTTCCAGCACAGCAAATGCTTAGCCTTGCACATAAACCTTTGAACTCGCTGTGTTGTTTCAGGCACCCGAACCACTAATTAAAAAAGAATAATTTAAAAGAAAGCATAATCTCACCTGCAGAAGAGGAAAATTACTAAATACTTAATTCTTCTCTTGTACACAGTGAACTAGAAAATAGGCAGAGTAAGCACGTGTGTGTTTGTGGGAGATTCTGTGTTTAATCCACGCATTTCATAATGTTTAAAAAGATACAGTCACCATTGCACAGCTGTGTCCACACAGGTCACTGCTGTATGACTCAAAACCTCATTAAAGCATCAATTCAAAGACTGGTGAAGCTTTTCATATGGCTGTAGTCAGCTTCAGATCGGGCCCTAATGTCAAAGTCTGCACTGCCTTTCCCACGTCAAGAAGGATCCAGTTCTGGAGATGCCATGCACTGCATGCAATGGTTTTAACCTTGCCACTTCTACTTGCAAAGGACTATACACATTTGGAACCACTAGAGATTCAGTAGACTCATTATTTCTGTCCCAAATCCAAGCATTTCGATCAACCCCTCTTTGACTTACACAGCCTTATGTTTTGCAAAATAAAACTAATTTAAGAATCCCTGCTTCTTTTTACATACGGCAATCACCCATGACCTCCAAGAGCCTTTATTATGCTTTATTTTTAGCCCCTCCTGCTCTGCCTGATCCGGTAAGAGAGCCGCTTTAGCTCAGAGAAGCATGAGCTGCAACACTCCAGTGCACAGTTGAGAGCTGGGGCCAGTACTGGATATACCCAAGAGAAAAACAGTACTCTTGTGTTGAGGATTTCTTGGCTGGGCAAAGGCATGTGAGCAATCCAGCCGTTATGTGGGGACGAAGCATAAGTTTACAAAATACTGTGTCCTTGTACGCTGGGAAAAAAGAAGATAAGAAGAGCCTGGCCTGACAAACAACACCTGGATGCTGAAGAATGAGATAAGTAACTGCGTCCACTGTGACCTTGGCAAAGTTTCATAGACAACTTTGAGGAAGTTCCCATGAGAAAATTGCGGAACATGCATAGCTGCAAACCACAAGTAGGTGTGTTTTAGTAATGAATAAACATTAGCAATGTGCCAATCATATTAGGACTAGTAGGCATAATTATCGTAAGCTGTATAAATATGAGCTATCCGTGCAAATAAAGTGAATCACTTCTATCACTCATATTGAGTCGTCTTCAGTGCACTCCGCCGCCGCTCGCACTCTTGCAACAGCAGCAGCAGCTCAGCATTAAAACACAGAAACAGGAAAGCAACAAATACCCCTAATTATTCTAGATAAGAAAATTATCTGCAAAGTGGAATGCCAGAATCTCAGAAATACATGCGTGCAACCTTCTTATCAGATATGGTATCTCATTTTCTTCAGCAATCAGGACCTCCTTCGAGGACCCATTCTATTTCTCATGGTGGTTGGTCTACTTTTCTCATTCCCTGTGTTTTTAGCTACTGGGGATAATAAGAATATGGATTAATGACTGATTTTAATGTCATGTAACACTGGTAACATACATACAATGCAGTAATTATATAAGCAACTGTCTCTATAATCACTCTTCAAGGAATCACTATCTACAAATCTGCCACTTTGCCTTTAAAAGTACAACCCTAACCTGTCAAAATCAAATTGGATTTTCATTAAAATATGGCAGGAGTTAAGCAAATAAGCTACGGAACCATGCCTTGCAACAAATCAGTATTTCATGCCATAATTTATACTCTGGAGAGCCAAGTAGAAAGACATTTATGTAAAACAGGACCTTTCTTTTTTTTTTTTTCCTTTTTTTTTTTTTCTCCTACTTTTCCTCTCCAACAGAAATCCAGTGAAGCTTCAGAAGTGCCAACACCTATAGCCATACCTGTTAGGGGCTAAGCTATACTGGGCACTGAAGAGATTATGGATGTTAACCACGATGAATAGGAATGCCTGTGTTTGACCTACACCACTTTTGCTGTTTGCCACAGGAAACATATTAAAGCACCAGGATATTTAAAAAAGAAAGGAGATGAAGGAATATTTTGTATTCCCATGTGAAACGCACAGATGTTCACAAAGGCAAGAACTACTTTAATCAACTCCTTGAAAGACAAAAGTGGCTTCAGCTTTGTGCACCAACTCCTGCATCCAAGG
This sequence comes from Buteo buteo, assembly GCF_964188355.1. NCBI lineage: Eukaryota > Metazoa > Chordata > Aves > Accipitriformes > Accipitridae > Buteo > Buteo buteo. The sequence continues at coordinate 3,844,226 of NC_134182.1, read as the reverse complement.
CTGCTCTGTGTAATGAGTGCAATTTCCCCTCTAATGGCAGCATCTAATTTCTCGTTTTCATTAAAGGTTCAACATTCTTAAATGAAAGACAATTAAAATAATTTCAAAATCAAATGGAAAAAAAGCCAAAATTGCTTTACAACCAAACTCTTCCCCTAATTGCTCTTTAAATTCATCTCCCACTCCTGCTCCCCTCCCATAATATCAACTGGATTGAAGCAAAAGTTTTCAGAAGCAAGGATGAATTCCTCTGGTGTAATTCCACTAACTGGCTCTTTAGGTCTTACTAGGCATTGTTCCCCCTGCTGCCAGAGGGAATTTTGCTTGGATAAAGACTGACATCTACCAGCTTCTATGTCTTCAACAGGTTCTGCAGAAGTTCAGATCATTAAAAGAGGAGCCCCTGGATTAGGATTATTTGGTCAGTTGTTTCATTATTACTGAGACATCTTCTTAAATAAATGGACTGTTGCTAACAGGCCACTTTAGTAGAGAACATGGTTATGCCAGATAATGACACAGTTCATGTACAGAAATATTTCTCAGCTAATAGATGTCTTCCTTCAGATGACGGTGAAAAGCCAACCCGGAGGTCATGAGACATTGTCAGGGTCAAGCATTCTTTGTCAACATTTTGAAACACACATATGCAGAACCAGAACATAACATGTAGCCTTTGTTACCTCCCCCAAAATGTTTTACTCTCGTTATTATAATAAACACAAAATGGTGATGACTTTTAAAAAACACCAACTCTGAAGAAGGCATCAGCGGCTTGAAAATGGCCAGTGTTGGGGAAGAAGCATCTGAAAAATGCCCAATAACAAGAATCTAGCTTAGGTTCTGTCAGTAACTAGTAATGCAAGTCCTCATTACGGTACATAAATATGTTTATGCTTACATTTTGTACTTGTAACTTGTTTGAGTTTTGCTATATTAAAACAATGCCTAGTGAAATGATAGAAAAATAGAATAGAAAAATGTTCACTGTTCAGCAATCCTAAATAACTAATTTAAAGGGCCAAATATGCAGCACTGGACATTTTTATCCTGCCTAAAGCATTCTAATACATATCTACTGCTAGAAAGGTCCATCTAAAACTGTAATGCTAGAGGGGAACTTCAGAAACAGACTGGACTTCATGACCCAGAAATCCTTTTTCAGTCTTATGTTCTCACCTTAGGTAACTATGAATAAGTTCCTGTGTGGGTGAATGAACCACTATGAGTTTTTGTTTAAAATTTGTGTCTTTGGCTAGACTTCCCTGCCTTCAGTCAGACGTGCCTCTTAAGTGAATTGAAATTTGGTAGCTGGAAAAGGCTGTGACATTTCTCCCATGCCAGGGATGGGTGGAGACTCTTTCTATATATCGGGAGATTCAACAAAGCCATTTCTTTCTGGTTTAGAAATAGCAAGGGTAAATTTGTTTGATGTCCTCTACTTGTACCTGATAGACTCTCCCTCTCCCCAAAAGCAAACAGGCAATAAAAAATGCAAGCACTGACCTAGGCAAGCAAATCATCACCTGTAACTTCCCCAAGGGGGCAGAAAAAGGGTTTTCTTCTCCTCATCCCAGGGTTTTGGTATGTAAGGGCACATTCCTGCTGGAGAGCTCTCCAGCCTGCACCACTACCTCCCTCCCTCCCAGTTTAACTCCCAGTCCTGCTGCTGTTTTAGCATGGAGGCGGATGCCAGGACACATGCAAACACCCGCTCCTCTTTCTGGCAGCTGCTGTTTTTTTGTGGCATTGTGCCTGATCACCTTATCAACACACACCTCAAAACGTGACGTCCCCCAGGTAATCTCACAGATGTATAGTTTCCATAGGCTCTCCCAACCATAAAACTCTTTGCAGGTGACAGCCTGCAGCAAAACTGGCTCAGATCTCATTCTCTTCCAGCTTCCCCCTTTTCAAGTAACACTTTAGCAATCTTGAATCACAGGATATCACAGAGCTGTTGCAACAATTCCAACTCACTATCCTCCTTTACATCCAGAAAACTGAATCCCCACAGTGATAAGCTTTTCGGCCCTTTTTTTCCACATATAAGTCTTCTATCGAAAAGGCTTTAAGACCTTGCTAAGCTATACATGTTCCAGTCTACCTTGCATCATTTCCTTTGCCATGTTACTTTTGACATGGAAAATGGGCTTTATGAAATTAAGGGCTCCAACAGTCTAGTTGCACATTTCAGGTTCCACCACATAATTTTCACATTTAATATAAACAGCTCCTAATGGCTACATTGGGTGAGCAAAGGGGAAGGGATACCTATTTTATTAAATCTGGCAAAAACCCGGCTAAAACCTGACTTCATTATAAAATCCCCAAACTCTCTCTCCCTCAATGCCGTATGTTTCTTGATGCATCTCAGAAGCCACACACTGAAAACGGTTTCTAACGCGTTTTCTAAAGGTTGGCTGAAATACATGTATAGATATAAGAAACCACTTTTAATGAGCATCATCTTTTCAATTCTCTGGTTGAATGGATCTCTTGATACTGGAAACTTTGGATCTCAGTTGCTTTATTTTGAGCCTGATATTCCTCACGCTTTTCCATGCTCAGCTGTGATAGCAAGCTGGCCTCTGCTGCTGGCCATTTATTCACAGGCAAGAAACTTCCCTTTTGTGAAAAACCCCATCAGGCAACTTTGCTCACTGGTTGCTTCCAGCAGCACACCACCACCTGGCAGATAAATGCCAGAAGTATCATGAACATCAGCTGAAACAATCCTACCCTGCCCTGCCTCTGTCTTCTCTGGAGAACTTTGGCATCAACCAACTGCATATTCAGCTACTTACCAGTTTCTCCAGGCTGCTTTCACTCCTCCCCAAACCAGCCCAATTCACGCCTGCTTATGTTTTTTCTTGTTACGGCTTTGGGAAAACACAAATTTTTTGTATTTAACCTTGCTTGGTATTTAACAAGCTTCTCCAGCAACACTGCAGCCCTCTCCAGTGGCAAACACACAACTCCTGTACTTGCAGATTGCCACCAACTGCTTATCTGTTTAATCCTGCGTTTTGGTAAATCTCACTGTGATATGGAGATGGACAGTAATCGTCAAGGGATGTGTGCTGTAATCTATGGGGTCAAAGCCTGCCTGCATCTACCCTCCATTCAGGTCTTGCTGGAATTGAAGTTTTCATAAATGTAGCACAAGAAGGAAATAAAACTTCCCTGTTGCCTGCTGCAGCCTGAATCCTGTCTCTGTGCTCCCATGTGTTACCCTTGCTCTTTGGCAGCAGAATTCGGGAATCCTCCTCATGTCTCAGAATACCACAAGGATAAACTGTAAAGTCTCTGAAGAGATTTGTTTTCTCTTTCTGGAAGGTTAAGATGCCCATGTCATCCTAGGTTGTTTTTTTCAAAGGGACTACAGGAGTTTCCAAGACTAGTTTCCCAATCACTGCATCATATAAGAAATATTATAAATTTCTACAATTTATTTAATCCTCTCTTCCACCACCTCTAAGAGATTAATCAGTGTTGACTACACTGTTTTACAGAGTGCTCTTGAGGATGGTATCAACTGAGAAGTTCAGGGTAGCATGTCTTTCTAAAGAAGATTTTCTGCCTGAAATCAGATTACTCCAACACAATCTTTTCCCTTTGTATCAGGGCTGAGAGCTATCTGCGATCATTCTCAAATACATAAACTGTCCTCCACAGCTGAATCGCTGCAGAAAAAAATGGGAGACTACATATCAAATATTTTTACAACTCTGCCTGAGTATAAAAATACGCACACATGGGGTCTCGTTTTGAAGGAGAAGCTGCCAATTAGCTGTCCCCACAAGGCTAATTTATAACTCTCTGTGACTTCCACAGCCGTAGCCCACAGCTGCATGCAAGATTCAAAGTACCTGCTGAGGGACGAATCCTTTCAGAGACTTTTCACTTTGTTGTTCTGAATAACCCTTCATCAGTTTTCTGAGCATAAAAGCACACTGGTGTGTGACCTTGGGAAGGGTGCCTTCTTCATGGGCATGGCATGCAAAGGCAGGAATCAAAGCTGGCAGACTTGCAAGATCCTGGTGGCAGACAGAGGGTTATAGCATATTGGTTGCTTTGTTTTAAAAATATTCTGAAGGCAGGCTCTTGCACTGAGATCCCTTCCCCTTTATACTGATATGGCTCTAAGTGGGACTACTGCATGTGAGCTACTGGCACATTGTGCAATTCCAGAGGAGCAGGTATGGAGCAGGGGCAGATGCAATGATGCTCAGCTGAATTTTCAGCCAGAAAGAAACAACAGATATCAAGAAGCAAGTATTGCTCCCAGCCATTTCAGGGGAGTGCTGGTTCTGAAATCTGAGTATAACACTGTCTTCCACCGTAAATGAGGCTAAAAAATAAAAAGACGAAGAGACTGCACTACCAAAAGCAGCAGAGACAGTTACAAGACTCTTATTTTGAGATTTTAATTGGCATGAAATCGATGGTAAGGCGAGCACCGCTGTTTCCCCTGATTTGACCTCTGCAGTGCGAGATAAACAAAACTTCCCTGATAAAGACTACAATCTCAACTCTTAAAATTTATCTGGTAGTCAGTCAGCCACCTGCTTCATACAGACAATCTAATAAAATTAGAGATCCTTGGAATGAAGCCAGTCTTTTGCTCAGTTCAGCATCCAGACCTGGCCGGCTCCCTCAGCTGGAGAGATCACGGGTTGGACACACACCCCATGCTTACAGACCAAAATCAGGCCACCAGCACAAGGAGGAGTATCGGTGGTTTCATCGCAGATGCCACCCCTGTGCATGTGCTACAGTAGTGTTCCCCACTGAAACTCCTCTTCTTTTTTTGGAGACTGAGAGCACCTGCTGACCAGAGCATCCTTTCCCTTATTTCAGAGCCAAAATAGCTCACATGGAAATTAGATCCAGCAACTTATACAGTTACTAACATTTCCATTAGGTCTACATGCATTTTCAAAGAAGAAAAAAAAAAACCCAAACTTTTTTTGACTGCTGACCTCACTAATGGCCACAGGTCTGAGGACCATATTTGGTAGCATTGTCTAACTTGCAGGACCACCCTCTGAGGGCACTCAGAGACAAAACTCGGCACATGTAGACCATGTAGTAGTCTCCTTAACTCCCACTCTCAATTATTTTGCAAGGGTCACAGGATATTCCTGCCTTTCCTTTCTTCCGAGAATATCCTTCCCACTCCCAGTTATCAGCACTAACACAATTGAGCATACATACATGCAAAACCATTCACAGGAGGAAGGAATGCCACCTCCAAATTAACAAACTTTCACTGGAGGAAAAAGTCCACCTGACTCCAAAGAAGTAGCTTACTGAATCGTTGACTTATTTCAGGTCATACACATACATGCAAAATGCTGAATTGAGAATAACTCAATGGCACCTGGAAGACGCAAGCATGATTACACTTTTTCTAACATAATTATTAGACTGTCAACTTTAACATTCAAGATAATTTCAACTCAAGACACAATTTATTTGTCACTCCCAACACCCTCTATTAGATAGGTGTCCTGTTCTGGGACACTGGTACTAGAGGAAAAGCTCAATAGAGAATATTAATGGAAAAAGAAAATTATTTTTAATATATGAAAATAATGGCACTAATGGTTTAGTATAAGACCATGTGAAATAAAAGGCGGTTTGCAAAGCTCACCAAGAATTGAATGTGGGTTAGTTAAACAGTGACACAAACTTTCTCCAAAATGCCACAATAACGTGATTAGTAACTGTTTTGCTCAATTCTTGCTTGGATCCTCCAATTCAGTTAGAACCTAGAAATTATCTGGCATATTCATAAATGAATGAGGAACGTGAAGTTCCCAGAAACAGGGGAAGGAACAGGAGTTACTACATTCAAGCTAGAAATACAGGTAATCCTGCACTCACACAGTGATTTGGCAAGGAAATGGGGCCAGAAAGAACAGGACCTACAATGTCAAGCCCTTGGCTAAGAGACGTGCAGACTCTAGTCAGGCTCTGAATAACACCAGTTTCCACATTGTGAGAGAACGTTGTTTAACCAACATTTTTCACAGCTTCATCTGCTCTTACTCTAGTTATCAACACGGCTAAGGCAACATCTTTCCATTTTGCTCTCTGTAGCTCATCAGCACTACAGGCATATGTCATCCTCTAATACTCTGATAAACAACTGAAGCTGCTGATAGTTGATTCAAGGGGAATAATGTTATTTTCCGGGGTCATCTTATTATTTAGTAATCTCAGATGGTTCTGTTTAATTAATCACAAATAAAAGAAAATCTTCTCTTGGAAATGAAATGAATTACAGCTGGGGTAGGCTTTCAATGGGAATTAGTCACTTCCCACTGTATTTTTAGATCATTTACCCAGGTTACTTTCAGTTGCTTTATTTCTATGCACAACAATACCTGAAGTTGAAAAGCTGACTTCAATCCCTGAAGCCGTCTGGATGCCAGGTTGTAAAAAGTATAACACAAAGTCTACTAGAGCAGTCAAGTCAGTCTTGGCACAATGCAAGGCAGGAGCAAGGGTCATGGATCAGCTGCCAGAGCTCCTCATCCTGCAGTGGCTGCACACTGGAAGAATGCTCCCACTGTCATAAAAGCTGCTGCTCTTTTCTGGTTCAGATAAATCACCTATATAGCAATGGGGAACAGATATTACAGACAGTTTGGACGCAAGAAAATTGTCTCAGACTTTTTTGGGACTAGGTTTGACCATCTCAGTCGCCTATTTTAGACTGCCAGAAAACAAAGATTAGATAAAGTGTCAGATACGTTCCTATGGGCTTAAAAGTTGCTATTATTTCCTTTGTAACTGTCTGCTGCACAAAAACAGTGAGATGTGAATGTCAGTCTGTATCCTTTCTGCCTCACACATCATCACCAGTAACCCTGAAGGAGTATTTTGCAAAGGTCGCCTCTGCAGCCTTTTCAGATGTCTCCGCTACCACTTTACTTATGTTATTCCCTAGATATCCCCAGCAGAAAGGGGAATTGCGTAGTGACAGAAATTTTCTGCACAGGTAAAGCTGCAAAGGGAAGAGTTAGGGCTGGTAAAGATGACAATTGTCAGTGTACCTTATGGAAAAATGTGGGGTCTTACTCTGTCATGCCTCTAGGTAAAAATGGTGCAACCGGCACTTTAGCACTTAAGACACAGGCAGAAAGAAACAAATTACACTGATTCTCTCTTAGCCATTTCGTGCACCCTGACTCCTGCAAGAGTTAGCAGAAATATCTTACTGTCTGTTAAGTTAGCTAGAGTAACTTCAACAAACTGAAAGAGGAGTAACAGAAGGGCTCTCCTGTAAAGTCTCTTCCTAACCAAAACTAAACAAGGCGTCCATAAGCCAACGCGCACTGAATATGCCAGGGGACTCCTGTGGAGATCTCCCGCTGGTCCAGACTGAGTTTAAACTCATTTAAAGGATGCAAACTGCATGTCTCGGGGCTAAGCCTAAAGATGAATAAAGGTGCAATGCCCTAGCGTTGTGCCCTTTGTGCCTAGGACAAGAAGAGAGTTATTTCTGGCGCTGATGCAACATGTGCTGAAATCAGTCACCGATGCTCACGTGGGATGCGGCAGTTCCGCAGACGCAGTTGTCGGCGAGGGCCCGGGGCTTCTCAGGCTGTTCAGTGCAGATGGACATCCTCTATGAAATCACAAGCTACATTTTTAGCTTGGCTTTGCAAACCGCTGTGAGGTTGGCACGGGCTGGGGGAAGTGAGCTTGCCCAGGATATGGCGGTTGACGTTGACATCAACCTCGCAGAACATATTTGCATTTGGGAGTGGAGCTTACCGGAGGGGACTTTTTTACTGACCCACTGTGATTTTGCCTGAGCGGTCTCCCACCCCCTCCTCGCTGCCACCTCGCTGATCTGAAAAGCGACGGAGGTTTGTTCTTTGCCAAACTCCATTGTATTCATTCCTCAGCTTCCCCATCTTTGGTACATTACTGACATTTAATACCAGTATTTAATATACCTGTGTTATATGTACAGTGAAATTGTGACTTTTCATTTGCTGTCATATCTCTGTTACTAAGCAATTGTTACATGAATGAGGAACTCAAAAATATGCTTTACTCCTAAGGGCCATATGAACTTCATTTTTGCTTCTACTGTACAATATACACAAAGTTGCTAATTTTCTGTGTGCTTTCTGGGCAACACATTTCTTAAAGACACTTCGGTCATGCAAGACAAAACAGGTGAAAACCAAAAGCCATTCTCCACTTCTTCGATGCAGCTGTGCCCCAGGTGTATATTCTGCTTTGAGGAAGCTGTACACACAGCCCTGGACTCTTAAGCCCCCTTTTCCTGATGCTGAACTTGCTCACCAACTTTGCTAATTTACTGGTTTTGGTTAACAGTTCAAATAACCTCACAGACAAATTCTGAAAATCCAATGAAACCCCTGAATGACTAAGGTGAAGCAGGACTGAACAACAGCCCAGAAAACCAAAGCACGTCCCCCAGCCTCCAGCACGGAATAATACAACATGATGGTGTAGCCTTCACAATGAGAGTGAACTAGCAAGGGAGTTTTGAAAATAGATAGGAAAGGGAATAAAAGAAATCAGAAGAACTACGAGAAAGAAAAAAAAAAACCAAATAAAAAACTTGTGGAAAATTAAAGTACTTTAAGTCTTCACTTCACAAAGTTGAGTTTTTATTGGTTTGCAGCCACACCACAGCCAATTTAGATAAACCAGCGAACAAGACACTAACATTATTGTGACCAAGAAATGCAATTTACTCTGTGCAAAAGCCCACAATTTACTATATTCATTTCTGGATTTGTGCCAAAAACATACAGCCAGACTCAAACCAGAAGGTGTTCCAAGGTCCTGGACGTTACAGCCTATCGGTGTGAGAAATGCCTTACCACCTGAAAGCTTCCCAGCTCTTCACTGGCAAATAATCATTTAGCTCATGAGATGGAATTTAAAATGAATCATTTTGGTGAAAATACCATCTTGCTCATTTTCCACTTCACTTCTGATATACTTTTAGCAACAATCAACCAAGAGATAGCTAGGTTCAGAAATCAATTAATATGTTCTTACCTACTTGGACTTTAGACTCTGTGCTATTCAGACTTCTGCCAAGAATAACATGTCAATGACATTAAAGTCAATGGCAAAACCTCCATCGACCTTAAGGATGGTAGAATTTCACCCTAACTCCACTTTTTTTTGAAACCCACCCACACTGCTGCACAGGACTAACCTGTGTGTCCACAATGCCCAGATTTCCTGCATATACAAAACACACTTTCTAATCTCTGGCCTTTCCACTTTTTTTTAAAGGTTGCATGCATTTTTTCCCTTATGCAGTCTAATGCATTGCATTGGTAGAGAAAATAAAGCAGTGTTTCTTGCTAGTAGCAATCTGGATGTATGGGCACAGAACACTAGTTTGACCTCCTTTGCAGCATCCCATCGAAAACTGACCAGCCACAGCACGTGGGCTCCACAGAAACAGTCCCAACAGGTACTTCTTTGAAGGAACTACAGGTGAGTAAGTGCAAGGGTTTCGTTGGCTGCCTGTTGACGTACAGTCATCCCACACCCTTTCAAAAAGCTGTTGACTGTAAGTTTTGCCCTCAGCCCCTACTCTGTCTCATCTTGATACAGTACTTTGATTGGAGGCTTTACGTGAAGTTTCACCCAAAAGGGATTGCAAGTTACGATCAGAAAAAAAGGATTAGCCCTACTTATCTGTATGTGACTATATAGCTAAATCTAATTATACACCCTGCAGGGAAAAATAAAAAACAATTCAGATGTAGACAAAGATAAAAACAGAGAGGCAATGCAGAAAAGCATAGCAAAATACTGTAATCACTCAGGCTATCCCACAAGAGCAACCTCTCATGCCTCTGTCAGACTCTTCCTGGATCTGCTGCTCAGAGCAGCTTGCAAGAGCAGGACAAAACACCCTATGGATTGAAAAACCACGTCAGAAATGTAAAAACAAAGAGAGAACAACAGAGCCAGAAATCCACAGTTATTACTGGCTGAGCATGTAAACAAGTGTAAAATTATTTTTTGTGTCAGAAAAGCTGATCAGTTAGTCGCTGAAAAAAACTTAGCTAATTTGTAAGAATTAGTAACATGAAACTGAATGACTAAACTTTATATTAATAGACACAACTAAAAATAATGACAAAATATTTCAAGCTATTGAAAATGTCAAGCAAAGTTATGAAAACCATTTACTGTTTATCAACAAGTTCCAACTGTCAAACTGCTTCTTGGCCAAGACTGAATTTGATGTTTTCTTCATCCATTTACCTTGATCACTTCTTTATATACACACAACCCAACCAAGCTGTGAAACCATCTCTAACAGTGTGAAGACATAAAGAGCTCTAAGGAACGGAAACAACTGCTTTAAGCAGTGGCAGTGGGTGACCCAAGGCAGAAGGGTGTCAGCGAAGTGAGAAATCCTTTTACGATATGGAGCTGTTATACTTTACATGGCCATTGAAAACAGACACCATGATTTTCAGTAGCTGTAATAAGGCAGAGAAGACAGATGAACAGGTAGTGGTCCAAGATCTCCTAAGGGATATTTCCCATTTGGATTGCAGCAGGTTAGATTGTTCCCTCATCTGTGTCACCAAACTACCCTCATGACAGTATTCTTGTTAAATCTTCCACCTGGCACAGAAGCAAGTTCAGAAAAATGTGATTTTTATTTTGAAGCATCGGTATTTTAGTCTTTTCTGTGCACCTCTGTTCGTTGGTACTCCACGTGGGTACCCTTCATAATGGCAACAGAGAATGGCTGAACCTCCTCTGCATTTCCTCCTCACGGTAAAGCCATGCTGACAACTCTTAACTTTTTATGTCATCTCAAATGCACAAGGTCAAAAAATAAATCCTCTCGCACTGTGACTGGGATTTCTTGCTAAATCAGCATTACTCCAAGACATAAAGCGCAGTTGAGTTTTTAAACCTTGTCCTTAGGCTGTTTGTCTCCTCTGAATTCCTGGTAAATATTGATTTTGGATTTAAAGGTCCAGCTGCCCACCTAATCAGGTTGCCCTGGTGTATACAAACTTTGACCGATTAATGGGTTATTTTAAATGCGCAGATACCTCAAGGTCTAAAGAACATGGACAACATGAACTTTTCTTCTCTTGCTTTATGCCATAAGGTTTTAGATCAAACTATCCCTTTACAGAAATATAGGCTTGCCCTTCAAGATACAACCACCACCCAGATTTTTGTGTGGATTTCTTTTTCAGATGCATCTAAGGGAAATCTGCCTAGCCTTAGTTACAATCACTCTTAAAATACCAGAAAAATCATTTGATATTAAACTTGAGACCACATGTTGGCTTTTAAGATATTCGTAACTCTAGCAGACCTTATATTAAGCAAATGGAATTCATTTTGTAGACCTTATCTGGATGCATCTCTCCACAGGTGAGCTACCATCTAGGCAGGTTTAATAGACAATTCCTCAGGCTGCCCTGGCAATTACTCCTGTGCTGACCTGGAAGGATCATTAATATTAGGGAGTTGAGAGGCAATTCAATTTCCACTCTGGCTCAGCCCTAAGCTTCTTCTAAGTAGATGCTGTCAGCTGTGTCAAATTATATATGATGCCTAGGTGATGTGGAAGACTATTAGGAACAGAGCTTGGGAATGGCAAACTCAATTCACAAAGTTTTCAGCCTGAGCTTGAATAGTGGCCTAAGATACCAACAGGCCAGAACCATCTGGCATAGGAAAACTCTAACAACCACACAATGTATTTTTTGGGTGGGTAAGATGCTACGGGAAGAGCAAAACTAGGTACAGATTAGCCCAGAGAAATAAGAGAAGAGCTGCTTTATAGAACTGCATATTAAGAGATTTAAATGTATACAATAAAAAAAAAAAAAAAGGCTTAATGGTAGAACTCTGAGGAAGCCCGGCTAACAAATGCAAACAGGATTACACAACATACCCGGTACATCAAAGGTACAAAGGTTTGATCCTCAGCCCCACAACCGCAGTAAAAAAACCCCACTAAGATAGCTCAGATCCAATTCAGCAGATAACCTTTTCACAATCATGAAAAAAGCCCCCCAAAACGGTAACTCCTCTCAACACAATGGTTACAACCTGTAAACCAGGATAAACCTGAACAGCCGTCGCCCCCACTTTATTATTCCCTGATTCATTTGAAAAGAAAACAGCGTATCAGAAAACCTTTCCCCTTTTACTTGCTACCTAATCAGGTGAAAACTAGACATTTATGTACAGACAGAAGCTGCTGCTTCCTCGCTTTAAAAGCCCCTGTACCTCTTTTGGCAACCCTCATCTTCACCTTTGTCTTTGCTCACTATGGTGATACACCCGTCCCACCTGGTGCCAGCTCTGGTTTTGCCAGCGGAATTCCCATGGTGCACGCAGGCATGACAGTGCCACAGCATTTTAACTCTTCTCGGGGAGAATAAGGAGCGAGAAAAGATCACGCACCTCCCCGAAGGAGCTGGTGCCCTCACACAAACACATACCTTTCTGCTTGTTTTCAGGTAATATGGAAAGCTTTGTAACCGATGCTCTTTTAAATTAGATGCCTTGGAGGTTTGTTATTTATAAATAAATAAATAAATAAATGAACCCCCCTTGCTCTTCAGTATTAGAAACAAGCAAATGAACAATCAATCCATCTTTAAGAAATACACAAACACTTTATCATAAACATGCAGCAATTTACCCTCCCCCAAAAGATTAGAATGAACTCATTTAAAAATGAAGCTACTTTGCATTATATATATCATGAAATATTAGTCAATCAGATATAGTCATTCATTTGTACGCAATTTTTCTTATCAAAACATGCATATAACTCACAGGAATTCCAGTTGTGCAAATGCTCACTGAAAAAAAACCAAATCAAAACAAATACACACATACATACACACACACATACACGCATATTCTGAGCCAAAATGAAAAGCATGCATGGTCAGGGTTTAAGCATAATTTCAGGCAAAATAATTGCTAGATTTTTAAAAAGAAAGCAGCCTGGCAACTATTTGAAGCAGTTTTTATTCATGCTTTTATTTGATTCTTCTCAATTTTCCTTTCCTTTATACTCATTTGTAGCAAACATGCTAAAAAGCATCTCTATTGTTTAAAAAAGCAGAAGAGAAAAAACAGAAGCATCCATGCTCTGGGTACCAAAGCGTTATTTTCTTGGAGCAGAAAAGAAAAGAAAAAACACCAAAAAAATCAAACAATTTCAAAGCTTTTCTATATTTAAAACAGATATCGTGCAGAAATTTGATCTTATTATTAATGACATGCAATCCCCAAGGAGACATATTCTAATTTAAAAAAATAAAAAAAAAAAAAGTCATTTTCAGTAATCGGTGCAAATGCCTTTTTTTTTTTTTTTTTTTTTCTCCTCTTTCTCCTCCTTGCTGTCAGACTAATGGTATCTTAAACCCTGCATGCTGCAGTGCTTCGCCTGTGAGAGAAGAAGCTACCTGAGAGTTTTCACAGTGCCATCTCATATCCATGTCTGCCTGGCTACCCTGCGTGCTTACAGCTTTTTTTTTTTTTTTTCCCCTTTCCCTCCTCTTTTCACCACCCCCACCCTTCCCCCCCCCCCTCCTCCCCTCCCTTAATTCTTAATGGAAATCCTAGGAAATTTAGTCCATCCTCTGAAATCAATACTGGTGACAGCCGCGCTCCCTGCCTCCGCGGGAGACGAGGATGATAAATGGCCTGCGCATCAGCCCGGCCTATCAGTGCCCGCCACACATGGCGGCGGGGAGGAGGAGAGAGGAGAGAGAGAAGGAGAAGAAGGAGAAGGCGCCCGCCACACGTGCCGCCGCCAAGCCAATGGCCGCGCCCGGCGGCGCGCAGCGGGGGGAGGCCGCCTGTGGTGAACCGCCGCCGAGGGCCGCGCTGCGGAACGGAGCAGCGGAACGGAACGGAACGGAACGCCGCTGTGGGGAGGGAGGGAGGGAGGGGGAGAGCGGATCCTCCACGCCCCGAGCTGGCGCAAGGCGGGAGGAAAATGGCGGGAGGAAAATGGCGGGAGGAGGGGGGAGTGTGTGTGTGTGAGGGGGGGGTGTCTCCCGTCCCTTCCCTGAGGTAGCTCCGGGAAGGCGGGGGTGTGACGCCGATACACGACACCGCGGTGGCTTAATCGAACGTTTTAAAAGTTGCGGCGAAGTGATAAGCCACAGACCGCTCCCCCCCCTGCCCCCCCAACCCCACAAAATGGAGGTGTTCGCCTTCATTTCGGAATCCCTCCCCACAAATACTGCAGTCAGTCGTTCCCCCCCCCCCGCCAAGCACCTCGAGTGGGGGGCACGGTGCGGGAAGCGACCAGGCGCGTTTGGGTCGCCCTAGGGAAAGCCGGTGGGTACCGGAGATCCGCCATTATCAGTCGCCAGCGAGCAGCAGGCCGATGGCCCGGCGCTGTGAGGAGAGCCAGGGGCTGGGGGTAACCTCAACCCGCAAAAACGGTTTGGGCAAGGTAGTCCACAAACCCCCAGAAATCCAACCGTAATGTCTAGTCAACAGATACCCTTTAAAACAATACGATTTTAGTTCCAATTTGTCCCAGTGAGAATCCCCCCCCCCCCCTTTTTTTCTTTTCCTTAACAGTTCCAGCAAATCCCAACAGTTGCAAGAGTTAAAAGTTACCAAGCGCCCACCTTACTCTTCTGTAGCACTTTTCCAGAAGCCCTCAAAACTATTTTGAATAATGGATGTCTATGCTAAGGAAAAAGATGGGTGAGATCCAAAAAAGTCGGGTGAAATTAACTTTGCAGTTCCCCTAACAGGAGCTCAGAGAAGATAAGGTTGCCCTGACGTGCCTTACCCTCAGGCATCCATTTTGGTGGCAGCGTATGTTGCGTGTTTCTAAAGGCATTTTGAACTTGCCACGCCATTTGATAAACCGCGTGCATGTTACTGCTAATGGCCAAATCACGTGGCGGTAAAACAAAGCTAATGCCACGTCTTGATAGACTGCATCATGGAAAATAAATTAAAATGGATTGATAAGATCTCCTCTATAGGAAAAACATCTCCCTCCTCTAAACACAGAGCCAGGTTCGACCCCAAGGTGTGTGCCTGAGTATATTTGGTAGACCTGCATAGTAGTGCCTCAATTTTTAATATTCAGTTATTAAATTAGAAGCGCACGTAATAGGTGTCAGCAGGTTTCCTTTCCCGATGAACTGAGGAATAACAACCCAGCTAGATAGCAGCAAGGCTGCTTAATGGACACGGGTGCTGTCTACATACGTTCTTCGTTTGGCTGCAATTCTGTCGCAACAAAGATAGTTAATGCTGAAAGAAATGCCATGTGGCTTGTCAGAAGTGGCGTTACTCTTTGTTAAATGTCTCTCTGTGCTACGTGGTGCTAATTAGAGAAAAGTCATTGCCCTGAGTCTCTTACACCTGCCCTGTGGCAGAGCCTGACTCTTGACCCTGAGACTGGCAACCTTCAAGACAACGTGCAAGCGGATGGCGCAGAAAGCACTATATTCACTTGTTCTACACATCGTTTTCTAAGTTTGCTTTCTTCTAGTGTGGGCCAGCAAAATTTAAAAAGTCCCCTGGAGCTGGACATGGTATTTTGATAGGTCCCACAGTTGTAAATCTCTCAGCATTTCCACTCAGAGCAACTCCTGGCCCTCTGAGGAGCACCGTAGAAATCCCAAGAGCTTGACTCTGCACCTTTCCCCTTTGCAAAGATGGCACAGAACACCATCAGGCCATAATTAACGTGGTTGCTTGTGCAGTGTTTTGCTGCAGGGTGGCAATGGTCAAACCTTCCAGCCTTTTTTACCCATCCCTTCTCATGGACCAGGGTGGAAGACAGGAAGGGCGATGCTGATGGTTTGCAGCTGGGCTCTGACCACCCCTTCTGGTATCAGCATCGGTTTCCCTGGGCTGCCTGACAATAACCCCTGTTGGGGCTGTGTCCTCAATGAAAGGAGTTCATCTGGGGGACAAAACAAGTAAGAAAACCACTCCCATTTTCTTTAAGAAAATTATCTAAATGAGAATATTAAATACCATTTCAAGCAGTCCAAACAACGGGGTCCTTTCACATTCACTAAGTCAAACTTTCATTACCCCAGCATGCGCCTTCCTGAGAGACAGGACTAAATTATCTAGAATATTTTGCTTGAGGCGGTATTTTTCAGTAGTGTGATTCTACAATAACACCATTAACAGTAATGGACTGTCGTATGTCCCGTGTGCTGTTATTCAGGGGATTAACATAGAAATAACAGCAATGGTATAAAGGAGGGGTGGCAGATCCTGACTCCTCTCAAATGCTGAGCAGATGTCTGTAAGGATGGCATGCTATTTGGGAAGCCTGGCCTTGGAGTGCCAGCAGAAATGCTGCAGAGCGCAGCTTGCTGTGAGCTGCGCTAGGTCAGAAAGGTATAATGCACAGATTCTGGGTGCCCAGCAAAAAGCAGCTTGTAATAGAATTCCTTCTGTTGGAGAATATCCCTCCATCTAACCAAGTTCGGGGGGTTTTTTTGCTTTTTATGGAGATGCAGCTGTACGTGTATCACGTGTGATGTGCTGTGGTGTGATGTGGAGATAAATAGACAGTGAGGTTAGGATAGATTTTACCCAAAGGATGTGAAGACACTGTAAGCATTACAGGCTTAGCAGGGCAAAGCAGTTAGAAACACACCTGCCTTTACACTTAAGTACCTGTGAGTTTACATTTAAGTAAATTCCTGAGAGCTTTGTTGAATCAAGGCCAAATATACAAAAAATAACACTAAATGCAAAAAAGCGATGAACCTGAATTTGCTTGAGTACACACTCTTAAGCTGTACATGAGAGTTTTGCTGAATGTATCTGTTTTGCCAAATATATACAAAATACTGCTTAAAAACCTGCTTATTGATGCAGTGAGGGATAGGAAATGAGTAGTATAGCATGTATTTCATAGCAAGGGACATGGCGGAAAATATCACAAAGACAAATCTATGTAGTTGCTAAAATGCAGAAACAGCGTTATGCTTGAAAAACCTACACAAAAAATGACATAAAATCCAACATACACAACCGAGAACAGAAGCAGCCAAACTCAAGATTTGATTTGAATCTAAATATGCTACATATTTCATTAACTAGACAAGAACTGTACAGGCATATCATCATTAAAATCCTCGCTACTGCACAGAACAGGCAGTTAAAATTATTGTAATTTATCTAGGAAAAAGATCAAACCAAGAGCAAAAAGGTTCCCATTTTTTATTTTTTATTTTTTTTTTATAGCAGATACCTTTTTATAAAAAAAAATTGCACCTACAATTCAGACAGAGGTAGAAGCCTTAAGTTCTTACCCTTCAACCTAAGGGCAGGCACAAATTAAGCAGTTTGAGGTCAGAGTGAGACTTTTTATATAGAATTAATTTCTGCATGAACAAATAACATGCTTAAACCTTGTATGATGAAAACCCAAAAGCAAACCCAAAAGCACCTCATAGTTTCCAGAAGTTTACCAATAAGTGCGTATACACGCGTCCATGTGCACGCATAGCTACAGTCCTAGATAGCTACTTCACAGGCTGAAATACATTACCCACCACTTCTAATGCGCTTAATGAACATGAAAGTTATGTGAGTTTTAAATAGAAGCTTCTACCTGTCCTTGGAGATTAAATGGGCATTTCAGCTTGAGAGTCACATCTCTCATGCTCAGGTGGGCCTCCGCTGATGCCCAGCCACCTGCAACCCCCCCAATATTGTCCTTGGGAAATGTATTTAACAACTTTTAGGTGTATGTGCATTTGGAGTCTCCAGTGAGTTTTAATTCCATAATTACTCATACGCAAATTCATTCCTATCCAGAGAGAGCTGGCATTGAGGAGGTACCCTTACTCTTTTCACAGGAGAACTGGGACAGAATTTGGGATGTTGTCAACGTGACATCTTCGCTTTCCCCCTGGAGACTTCTGCAAGACTCCACTCTGCTACACTACCGAACTCTGGGAAATAAATGTCAGTGTCAACACTTTCTGTCATCTCTGCAACACTTTGTGTACTCCGCACCTGTGACAAAATTACCCCCTTCTGGCAGGAAGTCTGTAATCTCCTTCCTGGAGGTCTGAACTTTCCCATCACGCTGTCAGCCAAACTGCACCCGTCAGGCCAGCTTGCAGATACCTCTGTTCCCATGGATTGTAGGAAAACAAGCTCGACAGTGATGAAAATCTTTAAGAGGACTGCCTTCCGCTGCTCGAAAGGTCAAGATCCTCCTCCTTCTTTAAGCAAATGGAAGCAGAAAAACTGTCACCGGAAAAAATTGGCCTCTCAGGAAACCATAATTTAGATCAATCCTACCTGTTTGGAACTAACAGCTGCCATCAGACTTTAGTCCCAAAGCCTGTACTGCCAAGAAACAGACGAAATGTACTCTTTTTGCTGGACACATATATTTTCATTCTCTGCTTCCTGTGACCTCCTACTTATTATTGCCTACCTTTTTTATGGTCTTTCCAAATCTTTCTACACCTGATTAATCAACACAGTCGTAATAATACACAGGGAAAACTTGATGACATGCAGCTATTATGCTAATTACATAGGGCACGTTTATTTTGTCTCAATTGTCTCTGTAAATTACATTTCTTACCCTTGCAAATATTAACACTACCTGATTGCTCACACCTATCTGGTTTAGTCGTAAGTACTACTCATTGCTTTTTCTAGGGTGGAGGGGACAAATTACATGGGAAGATACATAGATACAGATGTAGGAAGGGGGAAGAAGTCAGCTACTTGTACTGAAATTTTTCCAAGGGTAATTAAAAGTAAACAACCAGAAACCTTAGTATTCTTGAAATGGCAAAATTAAACATTGGTGGAAACATGTTTAAAGCTGAACACCTGTAGAAGAAAGAGGAAGAAATTTTGCTCCTAGACCAACCCTATCTACAAAAAGCAGATACAAAGAAACAGTGTATGATACCCTTCAGTGGAAAAAAAGAAAGATCAGATGAGACAAACTCAGAGCAGCATTCTGAAATTTTGGAGGTATCATGCTCATGCTTTGCTAATTAAAAATAATCTAGAACGACAATGTGCAATTATTCACAAGGATCCATTTCACCCCTATAGCTACACAAAGATACCAGGTGTGACAGGCAGAAAGTATTCACCCTTGCTATCCTCTGCTGACTAGGAGAAGGGATTTTGCCCCCCTGTTTCAGTCTAGGAAGTATTAAGGCTGCCTTAACTTGTACCTGACTGTCTGCTGTCTAAAAGACTTGTAAAGACATCTTCTGCCTTGATTTCTGCACCAGCGGCACCTCTGTACAGGTCATAAAGTCCTAAATAAACTAGTCCTAAATCCCCACAGGGGATTCCTGTGGGCCCGCCTGCTTCTTTTGTGTGGGGCAAAGCAGCACAGAACAATGACGGACCGAATCTTTTTTCTTTGTTATTTTAAACTAACACGCAGTGATTTTACAGGTACTATTCTCATTTCAGTGGATGTCAGTTCAGGCCCTGGGTTTATCAGGGAACCTGAATTATCTCCAGAGGCTCAGCAGGGTAGATGAGCCCCAGCATTTGGATGAGCCTGGGGAACAGGGTCAAGCTCGGCGAGGCTGAGGCAGAAGCAAACTCTTAAATTGAATAAAAGTTTTCTCCTCCTGCAAACAGCATCAGGATCTAAAGGAGAGGGAAGAAAGAGCTCCAGTGCCTGCAGTGGCACACCAACAAGGTGCGTTTTCCAGAAGATGCACAAGAAGTTGTAATGGGGTGAAAACAGAAGTCGAGGGGTCGCGGGGGGGACGGGGGGACATAGGAGAGAGAGCCCCACATCTGCCTCTCGCTCTGCGCTCTTCAGCATGTCAGAGATCACGTTTTCTTCCCCCAAATAAGAACAAGCAAAATAAAGAAAAAAAAAAGTCCTTTGTGTTCTTTCCTTCTGGGTACATAATGCACATCTGTGTGTGTACAAATAAATAAACTGGGAGCAACTGCAGATGAGGATATTCTGTAAACAATAAAGCTATTTATACCATTTCATACCTTTGTCAACATTTTACACTTAAATGTTTCAATATGACTGTGTATTTCACAAATGATTAGATTCAAAGTGATTCTCTGATCAGCTTTGGCAGGATCAGGAAAGACTTTGCTCCCTTGTGTCAGCCTCCTGTATGGATAACAGGGGCAACTGCCTACATCAAGATGTATACAGGATGATGAAACGCATACCATAAGATGCAAACCTGTTGTACCAGGTAGTTAGGGGAGCAGAGCGAAAGGTGAAGTCTTGGCTTCCAGCATATATTCCCCAGGTGTGACTTTGCCCTGCTCCATCAGAGCCATTTTTAGCAGCTGGGGAATTCTTGTTGAAGTTTCAACGTTTATAAAACAGTTTAAATCTAAACCTAACAGAGCAGAGAATGTAATATACTGGGTTTGATTGATCTGGATCTTCGGGTTTCTAAAACCTTGTTGGTTCGAAGAAAATTGCTATGAGTATATTATTTGTTCTACTTCAAAATCATACCTTTTCAGAGACACCCACATAGCTTAGAAATAGATGTGCAAATGCATTAATTTTTGGCCTTGCTACATTTTGCAGAGTGGGAGTATAAGGCAAAAAAAAAAAAAAGAGAATGTGAAACCTTCCTTCTAAATTAAAGGTTTCATATCCTAATAAATAATTTCTTTGGCTGTTAGTAAACGCTTCCATTATCCCCTAATGTGGAGAAGCCCGCAGAGACTGGGTGTCTGCTGCTGCCTCTTTAATCAGAAACCTGTTTTGACTGTTCTGTCAGGTAAACAGCAGAGCCTGGGCCGTGTCTCTTTTCTATGCTCCGTGGAAAAATATAGCAGCTATTCAATAACTACACAGACACCCACAAAAGCACATTTAACGTAATGTTGGCTGCTCAGCCAGCACAGTGCTTCGCTGTGTGGAAATAGGGTGGCTTTCCTGTGACCACAGCGATGCTAAGGGCTTCCTTCAGCCTGTGTGTTGGGTTTTTATGGGAAGGATGATTGATGTGGATAACGGATTCAAGCAGCAGCTGAAGGTAGCTGAGCCTCCTGTAAGCTGACAAGGATGGAAACACCGAGAGAGAAACCTTCAAATGAAGAGCTAATTAATGGGTGCAGTTGTGTGCTGGTTATCAGGAGGGCTCTAATTACAGGCCTAGAGGAAGACCACAAAACTAATGAAGGAATTCACATTTAGCAGAGAATATCTTGCTCTGACATCAACCTCCAGGTGACAGGAGATGAGGAGACTGATGGGCTGACAAGACTGCTTGCATCTACAAAGCACAGGGCTGCTCACCTACCTCTCTGCCAGCAGCCAGGTTTAAAAGGAAAGGATTTTTACCATGGAGGAAAACCAGGCAAACTAGAAAAGCCATGCAAACTACACCACATTCAAATCAACCCACAGGCAAAATTAAAAGCAATGGGAACTGCTTCATTTCTGAATGAGAAACTCATATTCTTTAAAAGGGTATAAACAGGATAGGAAACAGCCCTTGATACTTGGATGGCTCTAACAAAACAAAACAAAAAATCCCCAGCAAAAAAGAAATTTGAATACTTCATGAGAATTACATGATTTTCACACTTTAATTAAATTACTGCTTTGGCTCAGCCATTTTGCCATAGGCAAGAACTATACAGAGTTGTTGTTGGGGGGTATTAGTTGTTTTTTGTTTGAAGTTCATAGCATTTAAAGAAAGATATTAGGAAAGAAAAATAAGACAGGCATTCAGAGCGCATAGAAATTCATGGAAAGACTTTTGTGGATCATGGAAGAGGCATTAGAGGGCTGGTGAGAAACTCTGGTCCTTCTGAAATCAACAGCAATTCTGCCAGGATTTCAACCCTTATTTTTCAAAACGTCCTGAAGTGTGTCCCCTGCTTTCGTACCTCTTTGGGAAGCACAGTCACCTACAAGGACAAGTGAGAACTCCTCTCGCGAGTAGTGTTGCCATCACCTTGCCATTTGGTGCTAAGGAAGGAGGAGAGGATGTCAGTGGTACCCTCCTCCTGGGCAAGGCTCGTAGGCTTGTAATTCTGCATCCTTAAAAATTTCACACACATCTTGAAGATGAGCACTATTAGAGAAACTGCTTTGGAGGTGGAATACATACTATGCATTGTTTTGAGGGAAGACCAGAGGTAATTTGACATGTTGAACCAGTATGGAGGTATGTAATGCAAGTGGAAGTGTTTCACTACCTACTGGTGTTCACCGTTTTTCAAGCTAAAACTCTGACACGTTATTTATATTCATTTCTATCGGTACATACCTAGTTAAAACACAAATTAGCCATAACTTTGATGTCATTATGACAAGACATGAAAAATCAAAAACATATTGCTCATCATGATGTTATTCTTCCAGTGCATACGCAAGGTATTGCAGAAAAAAATTAAGGAGTGGTATTTTTTGGCTGATTATCTGTCTAACAGTCTGCTTGTGCAGGTCACGGCTCTGTAAGCAGTCAAATAAGCCCATGATGATAAAATGGAAATTACAATACTCATGTACAAGGCCACACACAAGCATGTATACCCCTACATGTTGGAAACACCCTATTTGTTTTCTGCTTTGTTTACTATCAAATCTTCTTATTTCTCTTTCATGCTAAGAGACAAGTAATTAGAAGTCTACTAATCAATAGACCATTTTATTATCCAGTGCAGCTCTGAATAATCCTCATAATTTAACTAGCTTCTGAGTAGGCCAGCAGGGAATACGTGGAGAAAACAAAGAATTTGACAAATACCAAGGGCTAGTCAGTACAAAGCAGCTTTCAAGAAAATAAGAAAAGCTACCCGAGATTAGTTTTAAGTAGTGGAATCAAAACAAGCGAAATGCAAATCTGGTTTTTCTTCTTTTCTTTGCAGTAAAATTCACGGCTGCTTTGCCCCGGCTAAGCCCCGGAGGTCAGGCACGCTTGGGCTGCTGGAGGTGGCATCTTCTCCTGTGCCAGGGAGAGCTCCTTGGCCACAGGAAGGGTTTTTTTGCACAAAGAAGGGAAGGGAAGGAGGACATTATCCCCCCTCAGGGCTCCCCGCCAGGTTTAGGTTTCTTCGCCTAAGCCTTGTGAAGAGAAGCTGCAGCACAGCTATGCTGGACCACAGCTATGCTGGACCAGCAGCATCCTCGGGCAGCAAAGCCAGGTGGTCTCCAGGCTCCATTAGAGTGCCCTTCTTTATGCCACTGGAGAAGTGGATTTAGCACCTAAACTCTAACAACAAAGTAGCAGGAACATACTTTCGGCCACAATATTCATATATTCACAGATTACAAAACTAGACAGTTCATCTGCCCAGACCTCCCCCCTCTTTTTTTTTTTTTTTTTTTAAACAATATCATTGGATTTTATTTGGCATTCTAGAAGTGTATATTTATTTAATTGAAAGCAGCCAGGATAATTATTCTTTCTCTATCAAAATTGTTTTCTGTGCTTTAAAGAAGACTACAGAATAAAAAGTAGGACAATGCAGTGTAAAAACATTAATTAAAATAGTCCTCCTGAACATATTTTTCTATGCTCTTTCATTTCCTTGACAGCATAGCTGCACTACTTCCTCATTTATTGTTAATGAACTAAGTATATCCTTGCTTGGTCTTGCTGGAAAGTTCAAACAATAAAAATAAATAAAACCAGCCTAATGTTAAATTTAAGCCTTCAAGTCCATAAGAATTATTTACAACTCAAATCACAGCCAGGTTTAAATCACAAACTTTTCAATATTTAACAAAATATTGCTGTAGCAAATGCATAAATGAGTAAGACATGGCAGGATTGAAGCAGACTTTAAAAAAAAATACAGGATACAGATGCAGATGCTTGTGTATGTATATAATAAAAAGTCACTATGCTTATAACTGATATAATTTTCACATTCAACTTATTTTGCCTTGGCATCTATGACTGGTGATTCAATTTATTTCGTTTATGAAATTATTTCTAAATATTTAACTAGTGCAAAATATAAGCACAGTGTCAGCTCTGCGGAGCTTAGGGTCTAACAAGAACACATGACTGAGAGGTTTTTGGTGTCAGAAATCCAAAGAAAAGGCTTAAACAGCCCTTCAAAGTCAAGAGTGCCACTAGGAACCAAAATTTGGTTGGAAAAAACCTCTGGGACTTGCTTACTGGCCTAACATTTATTTCTTTGTAAAATCTTCTTTAGCTATTTTTTGCCAGATGCCATGCGAGGTCGTTCTTGTTTGGATCCAGCTCTCAGTAGGACCATTCCCACCGAGCAGGCGAGGTTGGACCAGCGACCTCCCAAAGCCCCTTCCTCCCAGAGTGACCCTACAAGAAAGGCAGAGCTGAAGGAGACCTCCTGGTTCAACAGGGCTAGCCCCTTATCATCACCAGTACAGGACCTTTGTATCAACTGGTCACACCAGTTCACTTTTGACTGTTATTCCTACTGAAACATCGCTCTCTTGATACCCTCTTTTTATTCCCACCCTAAGTTTATCTGTGGCCAGTTTATCTCTGTTTTCTCTCATGCCACTTCAATCCTTTGGCATAAATAGTCCTCTTCCCTCTCTGACTAATTTATTTTCACTTCTAGTAATCGTTTTGCTGTGTTAAAACACGCCACATTCTTTTAGAGGATGGAAATGTGAAGAAGATCACATCAGATGAGCAAGGATGCGAGCTCACAGCAGTTCTTATGCTCTACAGTAACTACCTTACTGTCGTGGGTTTTTGAAGTACACTGAGATAAAGACACACACATTTCCAGTGGATGCAGAGTACTGGTGTGCTGCAAGTGCCCCAGTAAAGCTGGGGTGACTGGCTGGCAGAGCTATACCCTTTTTTTCTCTGGTAGGATAGGATCTCTGCCATTTCTCTCCCTCCATACGGGCCAGCAGTACAATTGCCTTTTCCATGGCCACAACACTCCAGCTTACTCATCCTGTTGTCATTTAGCACATCGTACGCTTTTACTTCTTATTCATTTCTAACTGATGAGCAATTAACTTGTAGCTGAATATCTTGTTATTCTTAAGTATGTGATTTTGCACTCCATAGTAATGAATTCATCCCTCTGCTCCTAACCCAGTTCGCGGGGTCATTCAACTTGATACCCTCATTTTCTCCATATTGACGATGCCTCCTTTCCTTACGTCATGCCTAATCAGTGCCCCTCCACTTTTTGAGCTGCTCCTGGGCTACATTTTTACTGCTGTTCGTTAAAGTTAGCGAGTCTCAAGGAAGAAGCAAGACTTGCAATCAACCGGCTCATCAACTAGGAGCAAAATATTGGTTTTCTATTCCTGGTAGGTTGCGTCGAACGTCCTGGCTTCCCTTATGGCTATCTACAGCCTTTATCCTGAATCAGAATTTGGAAGAAGGTCATACCAACTGATTTATAAA
The DNA here is from genome assembly GCF_964188355.1 of Buteo buteo. Taxonomy (NCBI): domain Eukaryota; kingdom Metazoa; phylum Chordata; class Aves; order Accipitriformes; family Accipitridae; genus Buteo; species Buteo buteo. The sequence goes on along the minus strand of NC_134182.1, from coordinate 3,818,835 downwards.
GGCAACAAGAGCTACAAGAACAGGGTCAGGCAGAATGATAACAAAAAAGAAGAGAGGAACAAGAGGCCAAAGTAATCTGCAATAGTACTGCCCACATCACGAGACGGAAGAAGGGTAAATGTCACAGTCCCTGTAGGGAAATGGAAATATTTTGAGCCATACCTTTATTCTGACCCACAGTGGTATGTCTTGTTGAAATACAAAATTGATCCTAATAGCAAAATACATCCTCAGTAAAATGAACAACTCTTTGTTTTTTCTGCAGCTGTAACAGAGTAATTGATTAATAGTGCAGAAGCCAAGAAGAAATAGCATGTATGACATTACATTCATACTTTATCAGACAGATTAAGTAAAGTTTTAAGGCCTCGTGTTCATTCTTTGCAGACTGGTGAATTCCATCTGTTAAGAATGAATTTCCAGTTGGCACACAGAAAACGACTGCACTGTTGTATAAGCATCTCCTCTAAGCTCTGTCATTTATTTCTGTAATTAAAACCATTTTGAGAAAGATGTAGTCAGTTCAAGAAAATTACATGTTACAATAAAACAATTCTAATAACAATCCAGAAGTTATTAATGAATACTCAATTCTATATAGGAAAGTATTAACTGGAGTAGCTCCTGAACAGGATTATTGCTATTTTCAGGCTTTCAAATGTGTTTTCTGCACAGAATATGGCAGTTACATTTGCATAATAATCATAAATCCAATCCAGAAATGTAATTTTATTTTTCTGAATAACCAGTCTGCTAATTTATCAAGGGCTCTAAACATCTGAAATGGTGGAGCAGAGGATAAGATAATGATATGTCTTTTTTGTGGGATTTAGTAACTAGAAACAAGCAGGGAACTGAAGGATGAAATTTTTTTTTTAAAAAAAGCTATTGATCGTAAAAACACAGTTTACGGTTTCTTAGATTTGTGTAGTGTTTGCCAGCCTCTCCTCATCTCTCCAATCCCAAGAAAAGCAGCAAAGAAATAATAAAAACCGCTTCCTATTCCAATTAATTGTTTAGAAAACACAAAAATTTTATATCTCCCAGAGCCTTTCCTAACAGAATGTACTGTGGCTAAAAGCCTGCTGGCAAATCACTACATACAGATGACTTAAACATGTGCTCACACAAAGAGCCAGAAAAGCAACTTCTGAGGAAGGGGTTTTGCTTTTGTAAGTATAAGTATTTGCAAAGCATTTTCCTTTCTCTTCTTGCCTTCCGGGGAACCGTTTCTGCTTATTAAAGACCGTCACTGCCCAGGTACCTTTAGAGGAGATAACTTGACCAGTCGACCCCATGGCCCTAGGAACACTGAGCTCGAGGACCATGCAACTCAGTCAAGGAGCTCTGGAGATATTCAGCAGTTTGCCTCAGGACAAGACCCGCAGTAAGATGAGGCAGTGGTGCAGCCCACTTTGGTCAGAAAACTTCTTTCCGTAATTTCATCGAGCTCAATGAATGAGACACACTAAGGATCATGACCTCATACATTTGTGGGAGTTTTGACCTTTCAAGCACAAGATCATTTATCCTCTGACAAGGACAGGTTATGAAGATAAAGCCCATCATATGATAAAGTGATCGTGCCCTTCTTAACATTCAGAAATCTTCTGTTAGGAAAGGGCTATATAAATACACAGTACTGTTGGTTTAGTACATGAAAGCCTGTAACTTCTGCTGCAAAATAATGTTCTTTTAAAAGCGCTGCACACAACATTCACAAACGAAACAGCAAAACTCTCTGATCGCTGGACCATAGGAAAAGTGTGATACAAGAAACTGCTGTTAAACAGTAAGCTCCTGAGGAGTAAGATGAGCTATTTGAGAAGGTATGTAGCTCGTAAATGTATGTGTGGTTAAACATCTTGAAACTAACATCACTCTCCTCACGTTCCCACCTTCTGCTTTGGTCTCCAAAGAAATTCTTATCACCAGAGCCTTCAAAATAGGCTTATCTCAGCCTAAGAAGCAAAAGAAAAGTAGTTTTATAGTGGCACAGATGGCTATGTTCATGCATCTTTTCCTCTTACAAGGGGTGGCTTCTTATGAACACTTTTACAGCTGAAACCCAAGAAATATGTACCTCAACCAATTATATTCTCAGAGTTGAAATTTGATGCGTGTAACACATCCTTTGCTACAAAGAAGAAAGCACTTTTCTCACAGGCTATGACTACATCTTGCTTCATAAAGACAACACTGTATTTTTATTTCATGGTAGTCCAGTGCTGCGACTGAGTGGTGACTCAATAGTCTAAAATTAGCCGACTCATCCCAAACCTGAGACATGTCATTCCGCCTATAGCATCAACAAGAAATGGTACCTGATGCTTTTTCTTCTCTCCATAATTAGAAGCCTTAAGGGTTTGGGTTTGTTTGTTTGTTTTTTTTTAATAAACAAAAAGCACCTCCCCAAAACAAAAACTCTAAGCAAATCTTGTTCCTCTTTGACAGGTGACTAAATCACAAGAAAACTAATATAAAGCCCTAACTTTACAGGGAGACAAAGGATGACCTTCTCTGTGATTCTTTTAAATAAGTTAATATTTTATGTTTGCTTTCACTCAAAAGCTTTTAGACTCCTCTGTTCTTGACCCCTTTCTCCTTTTCTTCTTTTTTTTTTTAACAGGCTAAAAGAAATAAAAACAAACAAAGGAAAGAAAGAAACAAGGAGTTTACATAATTTTTGGCAAACTGCCACTGCAGATTAAATATCCACTAAAAGCAGAAATATATGGACAAATACAAAATAGGTCAAGTTCCATGTAAATGTGCTTTCAGATGAAAACTACTCCTCAAGCCTCTCTGAGGTTGTTTCTCCCCTTTCCTGGTGATCACAGAAGGGCTCACCAAATCAACAACCTAACTAGACTGGAGTCTTTGCCTGCACGACTGGATTAGCACCAGGTGAACCGAGACCTCCATTGGGACCAGCATAGATTTCACTGTTAGGCTGCCGATACGGACTTGCTCATGAGACACACGTTCTGCACAAAGCAATAAAGCCTCCTTCTGCGCCCATGCTTGCGTGCACCATATAAAAGTCCATTCAAAAAGACAGCTACTTGACAGGAGCACCCCATTTCTTCATATACTGGACTTAGAAACTTTTTGCTGAAAGTTTCACTGCCGATATCAGTCACCCCAGTGTTCCCAGGAAGGAAAAAATAAGGCTGTTATTACTGCAAGAGAACAACAGAGCCATGAGGAATTAGCAGATGCGAGGATGCTGCTAAAGTTCAGTGAGAAATGGCAACTTGAGAAATGCTGTTTCTTCAGCAAAAAAACACAGGCAATAGGTTTTGAGGGGGAAAAATAATAATGATTAAATAGGCTAAATAAAAGGGAGGAAAGATGCAGAGAGTAATCAACCAGAATTTTTCAGCAGAAGAACAAATCTAGAAGTATGCAATTAATTGTGGAAAATAGGACAATTAATGAAAAATACAAAGGAAACACATATGGAAAAATTAAGAAACGATCTGTTGTGTGGGTGAGAGTGAACACAGAGAAAGACAACAATGTCAGATATAATATGCTACTAAAGCTTTTTATTTCCTCACGTCCCTTTGCATTTCAAACTCTTGCAAAACATTACCTCATCTGTTTGTTGGGTTTTTTTTTATCCCTAGTGTGCAAACTAACATTTCTCATCTTTGTCTTTTCCACTGCAAACAACAAAACTCTTATCTAGCCAGAGCGCCATCACAGAGAGACAATGTTATGCACAGCTGACTGTGTCTTCAAGTACATTTGGTTGTATTTGCTAAATACATTTTTAATGCGTTCACCCACCTCTTCATAGCAGAAGCTCAGGGAGTTGAAACATCGAGAAACGTCTGTTTCAAAATCAGTCCCAGATACACGCACACCCCACACATTTCTAGAGTGGGTTTTAAGTAATCAGAGGAAAATGGACGTGCTACATATTGTTTAATCAGTGGATAATGCAAAACCATCAAATATCTTCTTTTAAAGTATTTTCTATCATCTCTGTAGCTCCTAACCTGCAATTCTTCCGAAGAAGAGAAGCTTCAGACAATAGATTGCTTCAGCATAAAAAAGTCACTAAAATCCTGAGTAAAATGGCTTATTTAGTTACATATGTTCTTTGTAACTTATATTTTTCTCCAAATAATACATTTACACTGATAAAAAATGCTTTACTTTTAAACTGTTGCAGCTCACTTCTGTTTCTAAAATTTGAAGGATGTTCTAATGGAGTCAGTCCTCTTCACTGTTTTAAAAGGATCTGCACCTTCAACACTGTAGGCACGGGTGTAGATACAGCTCTGCTTCCCAAAACACTGGTTTGGGGGCATTCGCTCTGCAGCAGAGTATAGTGCAAAAGACGATCACAGAAGCATGCTTGTGATCTGAAGTCTGGCACTGAGCTACTTCAGCCTGAACCAGAATCAAATGCAAATTTCATAGCCTTCCCACTAATATACATCTTCAACCAAAGAACAGCCCATTTGTGATTTATGTCACCGCTTCTTTCACTGCTGAACCTCTCCCAGATGTCCTCATCACTTTAGGATACTGCCCTTCAAATTTGCTTTATAATGTGCCTTGTACATTTCATAAATCAAGGCTGAACTCTTCACTTCTGTGCATTACTCCTGAAAATAACCTCACCCATCTTCTGAAGTATGATCCATTCACTTGATGAAACACTAAGATTTTTCCTTAATGTGTCCTGGTCAAACTCATAATTACAGCACAAATCCCATTAAATGTTCCATGTAATAATTAGATGACAATAACTTGATGATTCCACTGAATAAGGCAGAGAGTAAGGTCTGTCTGAAATCTCCTATTTCTGGTGCACAGTCACAGGGCTGGAATCTGACTACTTGCATGTAAATTCAGCAAATTCAAAGAAGTTACAAAGCTACATTGTACCATCAGGAGGAAATTCTGAGTAACTCTTCAGTGACAGGAGGTTGAGACACAACCCAGAAAAAACAGCCTCTGCTGCAGAGAATCGTTGAAACGACTCAAATGCAGCTTAACTTCATGTCTGGTTCAATGGGGAAAACCCTAAGCTAAGGTACCTAGAGAACTCGGCTGCCCAAATTTCAAAGCAGAATTAATTTAGGTTCCCAGAAGCTTTTGCCAAGTAGAGGAGCTCTGGACTACTTTTTTTTAAAAAAATTTAATCGCCCACATTCTCTCTAAAACCCATTTTCAGATGTTGGAGGCCTTTATGGCTCTTGCCCTATGTCCCTTAAAGCGTGCTGTGAGCTTGCATGGTTTTTAGCAAGTTTTAACAGGATCTGCATTGGCTTGTCATATTTTGCTGTTTACAAAAGTAAATGAAATAATTTTAAAGAGTCCGCTTAGGAGTTTAAGCAAGACTTAACTTGAATGCAAGTAAAAAAGATAATAAAGCTCCATATAGAAAAAAATAGCCTATGCATTGAGGGTAGAAGGGAAGGAAGAGATTAGGAAAAGACAAACTAGTGCACAAATAACTTCTATGAAGAAATCCTATCTACTACAGTCGTAGTGATATCCAAAGAGTATATAAACATTATTCAACCAAATTTAATTTGTACATCTTTTTTGTTTTGTTTCAGTGATGCCCCAGAAAACTCCAAGCTGGAATGCTGTATTTGTATTAAATTTTACAGGATGGTTCAAAACCTATTGGAAGGTTATAATTTTCTAGTAAATTATATAGTGAACTTTTTGTAATGCCTAAGGCCGTAATACTCAGGCTAGGTATTTTTCAAATAGTGCAGCATGTTTTTAGTTTAGGAAAATGTATGCATAGGATTTGCAGAACAATCTAAATTATTCTGCACTTGACAAGATTTCAAGAGTCACGTCTATTATTGTAATATTTTTCCCACAGAGTGCTTGCTTCACGTCTGCACAGAAATAGTCCCTGAAATGTCAAAGAATATGGAAGCTAGGTGGTTGCTTGTTGACCTGTAAGATTACAAGTCACCAGACTCTCAGGGCAAGAACAACTGCAAGGCCAGATGACAATCAAATACCACTCTTAATTACTTCTGCCCTGGAGTCTAAATATATGACCAGCTTGTGCCGAAATCATGTCGTGCTATATCTGGCTGATATGTGTCAAGGGACTGTGTCCTTCGTTCTCTACCAATATTCAGAGGTATCGACAAGGATAAATTCAGTACGGGGACTGTAGCAGGTGCTGAGACCTCACTTGATATATGTACATATGCATGTCAACCTAGATAATATACTTGGGCACGGTAGGCAAAAAAGAACATAAATCACTGTCAAGACAGGCTGCTGTACTCCCTGGAAGAGTCATGGTGCTTTACTGCTTTACTGAATCCAGGTGCCATTTTTTTCCAAATGAGATTTTGATTAAGAATTATTATGTCTCAAAGTCTTTTAACCCCAAGCCCTCATCCTTTTGACTGCCACTTCAAAACATGTGTTCTAAGTAATAAAGTAACCTCACAGAGATTACAACCACACAGGCATTAGCTAAATCCAACTTGAAGTGAACACAAGAAGCCAATGGTATTTGTCAATCTGACTTTCTTATGAAGTCAGGCTACATTTTCTCTGTAAATGTAATTTTTAATCTATTGGCCACTTACATATTTGCTGTAAAGAAACAAGCATACTTTTTCTTTCATTAGGCTGAACGTTGAAAATAATCTTGAAGTATAAACATCATCAGACAGTACAAATGCTAATGGATATGAGAGGTCTAGGAGGTGTAACTTAGGCTGATATTATTTTCAAAGATAAGAGAATGAATTTCTCCTAAGTGCCCGGTGCTGGAAGCTTAGGTTTTAAAAATAGACCATTAGACACAAAAATAAAATGACAAGTACTTCTGTGAGCTGCGTTCTTTCTCAGGATCAGTGTTCTGCCTGGTTTTGCTACCCTTACACATGAATACATAATTTGCGAACAAATCAGAATCTGATGACAAAATGTGCTATACAGTTCCAACATTTAAAATTTTACAGAACCATTACCTTAACATGTCTCTCAAAACTGAAAAATGCACTGCACAACATACACAAATCACTGAGTCACTCTGAAAACGTAAGCAGGGAGAGCTTTATATAGTAGCAATCCTATACAACTGTTGAAGAAAGGCAATCATATCTGTACTGTGCCTTATTTTCTAAGACCAAATGAAGCATAGCTTCTTTTTGTATCACTCAAATTGGCCATTTTCTTTCTCACCTTCATGTTCTATTATTTGTGTCACTGCAGCTAGAATTGCAAGATTTATTTAGGAACAATACTTTATCAATCGTGAAACACAAAGCGTAGTCCAATCTCACAGCACATACGCTTTAAATAATGTTTGACACCTCATCTTACTTACAGAAGCGTAAGAACTGGTAGCCTGAATTAGGGACTTTAGTGGTAGCTATTAAACATTAAGAGCCCTTTTCCTTATACATTCTCATCTTTTTCGTTTTCTGTTTCATTTTCAGTGTTATTTTATTGCATTATTTTATAATGGGAAGACAATCGCAAGAAATCCGTCTGTGATATAGTGCTCCTTCTCATCTAAATAGAGAACAAGAGTGAAGCATTTCTGGCCAGTAACAATTTTCCCAAACTTCCACCACCTTTTTCTCTCAGTTAAAAAAGTGGAAAGTGCTGTTTTCTTTAAGTTTACTTGAAAAAACTTCCTGCTCAAATATTCCTGCTTCCATCCCACTTACTTCATGTGGAGGCTAAAACTGAACCTATGCGGTTACTATTTAAGGGATCGCAGAGAATACTAGCCCCAGGCTATTTGAGGAGAAAAGAAAAACAAACAAACCTCAAAATCCCAAATGGATTTTATTTTACGTGTTCCCAAGGCCTTTCAAGCCTCCTTGCCACAGAGGCATGAAAATGACATCTCTTTCCCAGTTGAGGGACAGGAAACTCTAAAGTGAGGTCTTTTCTTTGTGGATGATTGGCAATGGAGAACATCTGCACTCCGGCACTGCTTGTGGGACTACGGATCTCGTGGCTAGTGGTTCATGTGGATGGGCTACAGGGCAGCTTTGCTCACCTGCTGACCTAGTCATGGCATCAGCACACTAATGGCTTTGCTCCCGAGAGCCATCTCTTTGGTATATCCAGAACTCAAAGTCTCATTACTGGTTGTGAACAAGGATGCTTTCCTTTAAGGGGGACTTTTGTTATGTATTACTAGGCAAAAATACTCTTAAGTCCTGTGTTCTGTGAAAGTAACTGTTCTCATACATGTGGGACAAAAAGAAACTATTTGAGAGGCAGAGACAAGGTCATTCATCAGTTGGGTTTATCCATTGGGGTAGGAGCTAGCACCTAGGAGAAGTACGGTGCACTGTTACGGGTCCAATGGGGAGTAACCGTGAAGAGCTAAAGATGCACAGAAATGAAAAGGTTTAGCAGCTGGGGACAGGAGAAAGATGGCAAGGCAAGTTGAAAGGTTTGTGTTTCATCTTTCTGCACAATTAGCACGCCTCTCTGTGCACTAATATTAATACTCTGGGGGAAAGTTTCTATTTTAAGATTGGTTGGCAGCAATGCTAGAAAAAAATTAAGGAACACTTTGGCTTTGACCATACACTTGAATCTCATGAGTTTAACTAGTAAAGGATATAAATGGAATGACTGTCAAGCCTCTATACCACAGGACAGGTGTTTCTAAAAGCATCTCTGAAGCCTGACACAGCTGGTTAGAAGAACAGACTTGTCAAAGAGAGGCCACATAGGCAGGAGAAATGCTTGATCCTGAAAGCAGAAATATATAATAAAAGTCAAAGAAGGGAAATAAAAAAAAAGCCTTCACAAGTCTCTTATGAAGTGACTAAAATACATAAAAGGATTTTCAATGGCAAGTTTTTCTCCCCACATAACTAAGGAAACCGACCAAAATTTCTGCTTGCATTTTTACTGATGTAATTTTATTCCAGATGCCTACGCACACGGCTACTCCCATTTACAGCACTGCAATTCAGCAGAGAGACAGAGGCTGGTCCCATGTGAGCCTGAGAGTACCTGCTTTCCAGAAAACAGGAGTAGGAGGCACTGGAAATCAGGCTTGAGTCACGATCCCACTTGTAACTACTGACAGGATGGTTCTTTGCAACCTCTCATATCAAAGCACTTTGAGTGTCTACAACCATTAAGACAAATATACATTGAACTGAGCCAGCCACATCAAAAAAGACGTTGACTTCTCATCTGCATTTTGTACTGTAAAGGTAAGGACATCTGCTCTTTGGACAAAAACTGATGAGAACCCCAAACCTGTCCAGACAGAAAAAGAAGGGGAAAACCCCTGCAAAGTTACTGCAGTCTCCTCCGTATGTAAGCTCACTGGACTTCACTGCCATCTGCAAAAACTGTAAGGCATTATTGAAAGGGCAAAAATGGTTAGGCGAAGCTGTTCAAATGCCTGGGGGTTGCTAAATTCAGGTTTTTCTCATTCCTTGTTCTGATTATTACTCAAATGCACTCTTCTTTGATAAAATCAAGGCAATTTTTGGTGGTGTTTGAAAATGATAGCCCAGAAAAATGAAATAAAATCAAATATCACATCTTGAATGATATATATATATACACACTACATTGCCAGGCTTATGTAAAAGATGGAGCATCAGCAAGGTATAAACACTCAAACCCAGTACAATACAACCATAAAACATGTTGGGCAAACCTCAGAACACCAACTGGCATACAAACTACTTGATAGCTAATAAAATATGTGAGTAGAAGAAGTATTATTTAAAGCACAGCATCTACAGAAAACAGTTGGGATACTTTGCACTAAACTATGCGGTTCAGATAAATACTGGAAATGCAACATTGTCAAACTAACAGCAAAGTTGATGCTATGGGACTAGTTTGAAGTTCGGCCATTCAGCATGAGGTATTAGAAGGAATAAATTTAGGTCTCAACTTCAATTTACAGCTTGCAGGAGAAGCTTTTCTGCAAGGGAATACATCTCTGCCATCAACAGGGGGCTATAATGAAGAGACCCAGTTCCCTGGAACACCCATGACAGGAGAAAGATTAAATCTAATAAAATGGAAGTCACCAGAACTCCCCAATTCACAGCAATTGATTCATAATCTGTTATATGAAGCAAATGATTTAGAAAGGTCTCTGTTCAGACAATGAAGGGAGTTAATACCTATAGGCTTAACTAGCGTGCACAGTTTTTCTAGATTAGCAAGGATGACTGATATATTATTTACTGGCTTGGGCATTATTATTCTTTTGAAGCTTACATTTATGTCCAAAGACAAGCTATAAAACAGAGCCTAGCGGAGCTGTTCAGACTCACCGTTTGTTATTAACAGATGACCTTCTCATAGGTCTTAAAATATCTTGAATATGCAAACTCCATTATACCAGAACAGCTTCAGCCCCACAGGAGAACAATAAAAATGACCCAGGAAGTCTTCTATTACAATAATTATTCTAGATGAAAGTACCCGCCATTTCCAAAGTTTAGGTTTATTAGTGTATTAATAAAATGTTATAGCGACAGTCCCGTGAAACCATTGTTCTAATCTTTTCTAGTACATACACGTGTGGCTAATTTTCATTGTAAGACCTTCAGGTCTTATGGTATCTGGCACTGTTCTCTAAACTCCAGCCTTTGCAAATGCATATATCATAATCTCATTTCCATTTTTAGAAAGCTAAATTTCTAGCTTTGTGGTCTGCAGAGTAAAACCTGACAATGTGAACTCTAAGTTGCAGATAATAAAAGACAGATTAATAAAAAAAAAAGAAAAAGAATAAAGAAGTTATCATTATGGCAATGCTACAAGGGTTGCACCTAGTTTTTAATAGCATTTATCTTGAAGTACTTCTATTATTCATGTTTTGGTTGCATCACCTAAAAAGATAGGGACTTGCTGCAGAAGAAGAACCAGGAACAAATCAATGCCTGGACTACTGATACATGGAGAAGGGCTGACGTTTGGTCCTTTTCTGGAAACAACAGGAAACATCCTCACTGCTGCAGCTGCAGGAGTCAGCACCAAGCTGAAGGATAACTTTGGGTCTAGGCCACTGCAGGACAACAGGGAACAAGAGTTGTTTTCAGCGCTCAAAGAGAATTTTAATCTCCAGATACATCCTGCCCTGCTTTTCATCTGCAGAACTCTCCTTGTATTCATAAAAGCATCAGCAGAAGCCAAGAAGAGCTACAGGGTCTGTAGGACTCTTCCCTCCCACTCCCTAACACCTCATCTCATGCGGCTTCGTTTCCAAAGCCAAGGGCTTCAGACCTGGGCAGATGAGGACAGAAATACGTGGGGAAATTTCAGATGCTGTGGTTCAATGTAAACAAATCAATCCTGATAGGCCATTTTTGACGCATCATAACAGCAGCTGTTGAGTACAATAAGTTATGCTTAATATGAAATCTACTTTCCACTTAGAGAAAAAGAAAAACTGTAAATTCAAACCGAGAGTCTGGAATTGCATGAAACATCATTACCTATCCAAAATACTACTAAGACAAGGGAAAAGCACCCTCCAAAGCACACTGTGACCTTTCAGTGAGATGATACCAAGTCAATTATATGGCTGCCATGGAACTCAAACTCTCCAGCGAGGCTGATGGCACATGACCTTAACAGCAAGGGGCCATCTGACATTAAAAAAAAAGAAGAAAGAAAAACAGCTGGAGGACAGTAAAGGGGAACATCGTCACAGTATGTACTAGTGAAGCAGAAAAAAATAATAATAAAAAAAGCACAATTCTTGCATAAAACAGTGCTGATTGATAGAGGAGAACAATTTAGAGAGGGAAAAAGAAATAAGTTGGAATAGAGAAAGAGACTGCAAATCAAAGGGCATGTCAGTGCCAAAACAAAACACAGCTTTGACGTGGCTGTAATTTATTCAAGGAGCATAGCAACGCAATGGATCAGATTTTGATCCTTATTTCTGGACTCGCAGCCCTTTCATGGGTTTACTTCCTCTGTTATCACATCACCCACCGTATGTTCATCTTGTCTGTATTATCCTGAGAAGTGATTCGGGGACTCGGAGCTGTGCCAGCAGGAGCTAGCTGCCACGCTGAGCTGGAAGGGCATCGGAGGTAACAGGCAGGTCCAGAAGCTGCTGTAGGAGAGCTGCTGAGCAAACGCACCGCCTTCCCGTGGACGGAGTAGGATGCAAGCTTTCTCTGCCGTCGTGGGGTGGCTCCTGTGGACTCAGAGTCTACACACGTACCTAAAAACCTTATTTTGGTGAAACCTTTTCCACCACAGCCTTTGAAAACGTGCCCATGCCAGTCGCAATGTTGGAGCCACTAAACCGCCTTATGTGCCAGATGTTCACCATTTAACCAGTGTTCTGGTTAAATGGTCTTCTAACAAATGAAGCCACGCATCAACTCAAATGCTTAGTTTACTTTATCTAGACAGACCTTTAAAAGCAGCTTGTTTTCAAAATCTGTAGGCAAATATGAACAGGCAATGATTAGAAATGTGGTTTTAGAATCTTTGGAGATCTAGATCAGGCCCTCAGCTGGGAGCTGTGAACAACAGATAATGCCAGAGGGGGGAAAATGAAACTATGGGTGGATTTACTGTAAGTAGCTTGATACAGTGAAAGCAGGTGCAGTGACATGTCTTCATTATTACTTAATCTTTCCATCTTATAGATATGGGGATTGGGACAATGATGGGGATTGCAACTGTGGTGCAGAATACTGAACTGAGATAATCTAATTTACTTTAGTGTCTGCATCTGTATTCAAACTCAGCTGTTCATGAAGCAAAACAAGAAAATACATTTTGCCCCTTTTTAAGCCATTTTTTGGCTGTTTCAATTATTTAACTAAGCTTCTCAGTGAAAATGAATTCCAAAACAGCTTTGTGGAAAACTCCCTCTCAAAAAACCACTGAGCACAAAAATGTAAAGAAAGGCAGAAAGATGAAAAACTTATTTCATTCCAAGCATGGACTGACTGCATATAAATTAATCATACAACATAGGGAAGGGAAGAGCAAATCTCCCTGAGATATAATTGTGTCATGTATCACAAAACAGATTCAGGGCACACCGTGGTGGAACTGAGCATAAGTGACAGCAAAGGTGCAGTGCTGTGGCAAATGCATTTATAATCTTAAAAAAAAACCCACAAAAAACCACCAACCTCAAGATTTGTTGATAATTACCTCCAAAGAGAGAAAGAAAAATAATTGCAGGACTTAGCAGCACCTGTTGTCAGCCAGTCTATGGTGGAGCACTGACACTGCACCCCTTACGATGAGGGAGGGGATGCTACTTCCCGTAGAGAAAGAAGAAGTGTTGTAGCATGATGATGCTACAACAGGAGAAGTGATGCAAGAAGGGGATGTGATAATCAGGAAGCCATAGAGTAAGATGAAGACTTAAAGAAAAGTCTTCAGCTGATTTACAGAACAAAAAAATCTGTTCTTTTCTAATACCAAATTTGTATTTCTGACCATTTAAATCACGAGATGCTGCTTTAGCTTTTAGGAGTAGAAGAGAGCCCTTGTAACAGCACTGTAATGAATATCAAAGAAAGGAATGTCAAGAGTAACAAACATCTGTCACAGAGAGGGCCTCATAGACAAAGCAGGATCTTAGGGCATCTTCACACGCTAGTCAGTGTTCAAAGAAAAGATCACAAACTGCATCCAGCCTCTGCAAAAGTCCACTAGAGAAAAAGAACAGGCTACTTTGGCCTAATTTACCTAGCCTACACAGGAGCCAGGCAGGATTTTGCTCACAAATTACATCATTATTCTCTTCCTATAGAAAAAAAAAAATAAATCCATATCCAAGTAGATAAATTGCCAGACCTAGCTGCTGCTCCCCCAACTTTTTGCTGGGGATGTGGTCATTCACAACCCGCCACTCACTTACACCCTCAGCTTGCAAATCATCCTGGGGTAAGCGAGGCTGCTCAAACCTGAGAGCACAAGTGCACAGAGGCTGCTGGGAGTATTAGTAAAATATATGTTATAAGCAGTCCCTTCTCATGTTCCTGTTCAATCTCTTCTAAAGAAGGTAGGCTTCCTGGACACAAAATTACTAGATTGCAGCCTGAGGTTATCTTTTTTCCACCTACAGGTTTATGTATGTTTAAGTTTCACTTTGGAGGAAGCTGCATAAATACTTAGTGCCTAATGACTTGACATCAAGAGATTGACTAAGGAATTGCTGTTGTAAGTCTTAATAAAGTTTTTGGATAGAGGAAGGTTCCTCCATTAGCTTTTTAAAATGCAGTGTTTGAAAACTGAAGGCTTTTGATTAATTTGTGAAGGCAATTCTAGATTTACAGCTGTGCAACAGAGGAAGAAAAACACCCACCTTACTCTGAGCTTGGAGCTCTCAAGATAACACCTGAGGTTTAGCAGAACTTTTGAGTTAAAAAAAAACCCAACAAGATAACGGTCACAGTTAAATGCAACTGAATGCAGCGGTTCCTTTGTCTAAAGGAAACAAGGTATTGGCATGCCAGCCAGTTTGCATTTTGCACTTGCATTTCCTCAAATCTCAGAGCTGCTTTTCAGCACAGCAGGCAGTTAGCTCGCCCTAATTACTGCCAGGGAGGCCCAGATGCTTTTGTCAGCTCTTCAGGCACAGAAAAAGATTACCGGCAGACAAGGCAGCCATAGGATCAAGGATGGCTCCTAACAGGAGACTTGTAAAAAAATCCGCTAATACTTACACATTCTCTACTGAACAGAACAAATCTAAACACCTTATAAATCTGAGATCAAGCCTGCCTATCCATACACAGGATTATCTTCCATGCTGAAGAGACAAATACAAATGCAGTCAATTAAAGAGAGAGTTATCGTAATGAAACCCTTTTTCCATGTAATTTGGCGCGATACAAAGCACTGCCTTAAGCAGATAGAACGACGACGCACCGGCCTCTCAGCCAACGAAGGGAACGGCTGTGGCAAAAAGATGCAGGGTCCAGCATCGCTGGCAGCCAGGCGCAGGGTCAACCTCTCGGGGCCCAAAGGATGCTGCCGCTTTACCTATGCGGATCCTCTGAACAAAGTAAAAGCAATGATTATTTTCCCCATTTTGAAATTACATGGAGAGGATCCCTCCATTCTCTTGCAAATTGAATTTCACAAGCCTTCAAAGCGATTTGGCTTAAGCTTGAGAAATAGACTCAGCGGCAGCTCTTTATTCGATGGTGGTGGGGGAGGCCAGTGACTGTTACCGCTGATTTGAGCAGCTGGTTGAAGCCAGCACAAATCCCCTATCACCATACAAAATACAATTACCTTCTCCCCGCCCCCCCCATCAGAGAAGAAAAAAACCTGTTTGTTTGAAAATGAGGACTGCAGCTTAACCTGAAATAGTTTCTTACGTTCAGCTATACGATTTAAAAAAACCACGACAAACCTGATTAATGCAGTTCAGGGTTGTGTGTGTTGTAAATCTGTAACCATTTACCGACTTATTTTATGCGGTGAAACTCGTCTGTGTCAAATACAGCTTTTAACTACAAAGGTGGCCTCAGGAGACCCGAGCTCTCCCATGCCCTGTCTCTGCTGATTGCTGATTTTGAACAAGTCACTTGGGCTTCTGTGTCTCTGCAAAATAAGCGGAGCAATCCAATCTCCTTCGCAAAAGCCACAGAGGCACGCTGATTGGAAAGGATGCGTTAAAAGTCAAATATTAGTATTATTGCCATTACTTTGGTAGGAGCGTGATCCTATTTTGAGCAAAAGAACATTAGGAAATTTGGAGGGAGGATCCTCTTCTTGCCACAAAAGCTCCTTTAATGGTCAGGGCACGGTTTCACAGCAGCGTGCCCACCTTTGACACCCCAGGGAGCGCCGGCTGCCCCTCATCCCCCCTCCAGAAGGACACAGGGCTCCCGCAAGCCCCGTGTCACATCTGCAACCCCTGGGCAAGTGTCAGATAACCCAGGGCACCTGAAATGGCACTTGACGCCTCTGTGTAGGCAACCGTGCCGAGTCCCGTGCGTCTTCAGGCAGCGTTCAAGGACTGACAATATCTGAATCAGAAAATCGGTCAGCAAATTAAACGCGCTGCCTGAAATGACAGGATGATATTCAGGGGAAAGAGAGTCTTATCCCACAACAAATCTACTGCTCTTAATTTGTCTTGTATAAATGAACATTAACTTTGGACCTAAATCTTGGATCATTTGCATATGCCATAGCACACCATGTTGGCGCCCAGCGGAGTAGTTTGTGGTTGAGGGGACTGACTGCAAACCCAGGTGGTTTGCTGCCTCTTTGCACATTGTTCATTTGAAATTTTCAGCTCACTAGCACCTGCTTTCTTTTTTCTTGCACAGCTTTGTCTGTCTTGGTGATGGCGGTGGAGTATGTTAAATCCACACATGTGCCTTTGTTTCAAGCTTTTCTTGCTCTTCCAGTCAAAACTGTCTCCCTAACCTTTGGTGCTGTCACCCTTAACTTTTAGCTTCCCTCTTTTATGCTTCAAACTCATCATTTGGCTTGTTGCAAATTTATTTCTAAAGAGAGTGATGAATGTCTTCTGAAAACACAGGCTGCTCTGAGGTAGGGCGTAGAAACAATTTTGTGATTTACATTCTCCTCTCAGCTACACTGATGCTCATAACTGAAGTCAACAGAGGTGTACCACTGCGACTGAGAATTTGGCTCAATGTACGAAGCATTCATTAAACAATTTTGTTTATTTAGCCAAAGTCAAGGATCTGTTACCCTTTAATTTCTGTCCGTTTCTGGTGCCAGGATAATACACATTTCTGATCCAACTCTCAGAGCATATTCATTTGTAATTAAAACAAAATTTTAAGAATTAGCTATTTGGCTGCTTTCAATTGCACTAATAGCTTTTTGTCCTTCTTTGAGAAACACTTCCTCTCAAAGAAACAAAAATGTGGGAGCTCTGACAATACTAAGGAACCTGCCAGCACAGCCCAGGGAATTTGCAACAGAAGTTCATCCTCTCTAGCTCATGAGGTACAATTTCCTCTTGGTCAATAGTGGCTGCAAGTTATTCTGTGCAATGTCTGCTTGTTACCCTGTGTGCTTTCAACGGGTGTTTTCACTCCAGTTCCCAGAGCGCAAGTGAAAAACCCACCGCTTCCAGCATTAAATGAGAGCTTTGCTGGCAGCCTGGGCAGAAAGGACTGACCTAAGTAGCAGAATCAGCCACATTTATCCCAGCTCTTCTTCAAAGTCAGAGCTAGGAACTTGGAGAGAGTCATGGAAGCTTGTACTGGGGAAAGTTATACCAAAATTTATATTATACCATAATATGCCATAATATTGGCAGGTCTAAGCTATGCTTTTATTCATGGTTGGGTGTATTCATGTTTTATGTGCTAGCACCCCGTAACTTCTTCAGCTTCACTGGGACCATAGTTATAACTATTGGATATTCCAAGAAGATTAATTTATCCTATGTAACTTCTCAAAATGTCTTCATTGTCCAAACGTCATCGTTATAAAGAAGGGCCTCGCAGCCCTTAAACACTTTCTATTCAAGATCCCACAGATCACTTCTCTCCCACAGGAAGTTAAATACAGGTTTTTGTGGCAAGTACGGCAGCAGAGTATGTAGGAGAACATTCTGTCAGTTTTTCATGTATTTTTTAACCATCAGTAGTGTGGTACAGCAAGTGGAAAAAATGGAGCAGAGCCGAGAAAGTAATGAGCCATCTTTTCTGCAGATCACCAGTAAATGCTCTGCTGGTCAGAAAGAACCACAATTAAGAGAATGTTGGCATTAATGAGCTATTTAAAATGAGCAAATCAGATTGCACTTTACATGCCCTATCACCTGTGGGCAAGGTTTTGTAGAATGTAATTCACAGACACCCAACCTGGACAGAAATAAAACAATTCACTAATTTCAGGTTTTTGTTACAAAACAGTGGCTCAGATATCAGAATCACACCTCATGTCACATTTTAATTAGAAAAATGAAAGAAAACAGAACTCCTCCTTCTGTAGAGAATGAATGAGAACTGATTCAGGTTTTACCTTTAGTTCAGTCCTAGGGTAAGATGGCACCAGAATGGGCAGCGTTATTTCTAATTTGGTTAGTCATTCAAGAAAAGACTTGAAAAGCACGTGTTTAAATCCCGTCCAATTCCAGCATTTACTTAAGCACATGTTTAAAAAAACCTCACATATATTTAAAAGCTATCTTGAATAGGAATTGTTCTGTGTACTCAGGCCCAAAGGTATCATCTGAAAAATCTCGTATGCCTTGTTCATCGGCAATAAATTTTATAAAATTTCCTTTTACACTACTGAAACAAAATAAAGCAATTTCAACTACTACAGCCAATACTCAGATAATGCAGCATTACAGCTCTATCTTACTGTTATAGCATTGGTATATAAAATGATGCTCACGCTGTGACTCTCACCCATGCCACTGCATTTTTCTTTTCTTTGACCAAGGAGGAGGTAAGGGAATGCCAACTGAGAGTTTTACTCTGATTTCCTATTTTCTTCCATGGGCATACAGACCCTCCTTGTTACCTGACTGAAATACCTGAATACAGTTTCTTTAATGTTTCTCGATTTTTTTTCCCCTTGGCTCCATCTATGTAGGTCATATGGGTACAGTTTCTTACTGATGAACTTGCTTTGCCAAAAGGAAAACATGCCATTTGTTTGTTTTGCTAGTCAGCTTATCGGTATGAGCAAAGTTGCAAATAATTCTGGGGAAACTGTGTGCTTAAAACCTAACCATTAATTGAAATTTGAGCATCTATGTTCAGAAAAGCAGAACACAACAACAACAAAGAAGCCACACCATGTTATAAAAATGGCCAGACCTGGTCAGTTTAAAGGTTCATCTAGCCTGGTATTCTTTCCTCATAATGGTTAATAGCAAATGCCTTGGGAAGAGCACAGGAATATGGCAAGCAGAAGCTAATACCTTCCTAGAATACCCTCCTAACCTTCAACAGTTCACAGCTCAGGCTTCTCATCTGACAAATCCAAGACTTTTCATATATCACCAACATAGAGGGATAAACTTTACATAAGACAAATGGTACGCTTTGATGTTGAGAGATCTATAGTAACTGTTGATAAATAGAAAAAATGTGAAAGAAACACGGAGGCAATGCATTAGCTCTCCTGCTCACTGTTTTCAGAAAACAGAGTATTTACCCCACGAGCATCCCTTGGACAGGGCTATTGCCCTCACCACTAGAAGCATCCCGCAATTCAGAGGTGGTGAAATCTCGTTAGGTGATCTAGCTCATTTTACCATCAACCCACAGGACTAAAGAGGGAAAACCACAATATACCTCTTGTGAAGTTCAATGCCAAGTTAAAATCACCCCTTGTTGCTTCTTAAACGTTGGTGAAACTTCCACCTACTCAGATTAACAATGTTACTCAGTGTTCATCATTATCATTTTAATATTGCACTAGAAAGAAAATGAAATCGCCATATGGTGAAATTATCATGTCAGACATCTGTTAACTCCCTCTTATGGAAAAACAAAGCACTTTAATATATTCACAGGGTAAGCAAGCTGATAGCTATTTTTAATATATGAAGATATTAAATTAAGTGTTTAGCCCCACATTGTAGGAATTTCTTTAGAGGCTTACCTCTAAAGGCTTACCTGTATAACACTGAAAAAATAGATAATGGTCTCTATTTCGGTGGGGACTTATAGCACGACAAAAACTATTGCAAAAGTTTAAATGCTAAGGTCAGTTACAATTACAGAGGAGGCACTGCAACAACAGATTTGTAAAGTTTTCAGACAGTTGATTGAAAACACTGGGCTGATCTCAGCCTTTTACAGATTTATGTCTAATTAGATGAATATAATAAACTCAAAACATTTTTTAAACACTGGTCTTGTTTGAATTTTCATTTTGAATCTTTTTTTTTTTTTTCAGAATTGCCTGAACTTAACCATAAAGAATAAAAAAAAAATTTTCAAAGAGAAATAGATTTGAGCAAAAGATTTTCTTTTCTTTTGTTCTTGTTCTGTTGCTGATCAAAACAGAAAAACTATTTTGGGTAATCCCAAATCATTCGTCCATCAATCATTTAATTGAGGAAAACAATAATCACATTCTGACCCTTCCTCTCCTGCCACTTGTGCATACGGTTTCAACTGTGACTGCCATTTCATAAAGAAAATGCGCCGACTGCTTTATCTCTCGTTTAATTGTAATATGGCTGTTTGGATTATTCCAGAAAAATATTATTTCTTAGACTATTCCTGCACATGGTGATTCAAGCTACCAGCATCTACCTCAGGGAGAGGAAATGTTAATGTCAATGACATTACCAGGAAAATATTTTAAGTGTTTATGCTATCCTAGTTGCAATTGGACAACACCACAAAAATGTAACTAAAAAATTATGTTTATACACTCAAATACATATGCAAATACTTGTAATTTTTAGAAGGCAACACACATCTAGCTACCACTGCTATCCTACACTGTGGCATGATATACAAAGGTATTGATAATGCTTCAGTATCGATTAAATCAGTTAATTAGCAAGTCCATCACACCTACAGTAAATGTATTCAGACTGTCGTATTCCATACCTCTGGGAGCCTGGAATTAAACAACTAAGTCTTAGTATTAATGTAAGGAATTATCAGCTTTACTGAACACATTCAGTCTAGATGAATCTCCCTAAAGCATTTGGTAAATCTCCCAGACACTTAATTTTAGTGAATTTGTGGCCTTGTGAAACATGGAGGCTGGATCTACACTCGTTTTCCCAAGATATGACCAGAAAGGGACAGAAGGAAGGGGGAATGTTCCCTTAGGGCTTTATACTTATTAACGCCAGCACATTTGCGAAAGTCACAAGAGAATCTGGATAGGAAGAGAAAAGCAAATGATCAACTCTTGAATCTATTAGTCAGTGGAGTCACCTATGGCTG
This sequence comes from Buteo buteo, assembly GCF_964188355.1. Lineage (NCBI taxonomy): Eukaryota > Metazoa > Chordata > Aves > Accipitriformes > Accipitridae > Buteo > Buteo buteo. The sequence goes on along the minus strand of NC_134182.1, from coordinate 3,797,968 downwards.
CATGGACATCAGAATCTCACTCTTGCTGTTCCCAGCATTATCGCAGCATCTACTCAGCACAGATATTAATGCCCTGCTTGAAAAAACTGAAAACAGTATGCAAATGTCATTTAAGATATGTCTAAGGCCATTTATTCTGACCTCATCCTTCCTTTTAAAGCACGAAAATGTCAGAATAAATGTGTTCTCTATATTTATAGTGTGATGCTGGGGGCTGAGCAAAACGTCGTGCAAGCTGATGGGCATTTCAAAAACCCTGTCAACCTCTTCAGTCTTTCTTATTGGCAGAATCCACCCACAAAATCCCAAACATTTAGTATGTGGCTAGACTAAAAGATGTAGCAAGATAATATAGTACATTATACCTTCAAATATTTTGTTCCCTATGTAAGCCTTTTTTCTTTGTTTTCTTCCTGGATCTGGGGGTATGTCAGCACCATGCAATCTCTTCGCACGGCCTTCCTCCCACATAATTTCTGCTCTTTCCAGAACTACTTCTAATTTACCTGCTTACATGTTCTCCTAAAACCTGGTACTTCCACTTCTTTGTTTCTAGATACAGACATAATCCTTAACAATCCATCTGAGCACATCAAAGCCATTAATGGATTTCATCCTCACCCCATTGTCATCTCACAGCAGGGAAGTTCTCAGTTTATTAATGGAGATGAACTGGAAGAAGATGGTATCATTTCCCCCAGATCAGAATACAAACCTAGGTCTCTGATTTCTGTTTAATTGGTCAATATATTGTCTTACCCTCCAGAGTCAATTTTAAGGAAATGGTTCCTATTTCTCAGTCCATGTTTCTATGCTCTTCTAGGAGAGAGTTGTATAGTTAGATCCAGTTCTTCTCTTCCTCAGTGAAGATGTCCCTGCCCATCATTTATGGTCCCTCTTGGGAGAAACTGGCAAGTCTCACAGGTTTCTTCCTTAAGTCACTTCAGAGACTTTACTGTTCACCTTTGCATTAAAAAAAATCCAATCTAATAACGTAATCTGGCTTTTGTAAGTGTATATATATATATGCTTGCAAAACCATACTGCAAAAAAGGGACATGTCAACAGAGAGTGGTTAAAAGAAAGGAAAACTACACAAAGAAATAACACACTGCCTGCATGCAAAATTTTTTTGTAACAGAATTGCAAATCTTCTAGGTAAAGAGCATGGAGACATAACTATTAGAAAGTATCTAAGTCTGAAGCAATGCCCGTATATATACAAAATGTAAGTGCCAGCTTTTCAGATCGATTGCTGAATACCAAGTGGAACCAAATACATAAAGACAACTTTAGCTAACAGATTAAATTAAATAAATCATAAAATAATTATTGATTTATTCAAGACAGACATAGGATGTTGGTACTACCCATGGCGGGGGCGGGGGAAGCAAATGGTTTTTGAATAAACCTTCTATACTAGCTTATTAACTGAACATAGTCCCAAGAATTATTCATTAAAGGAAGTGATCTGCAGTCTGTGAAACAGACGTGCCTAATAACAGTAAGTGAGCAGAAAGGCGTCACACGCTACTGTCACCATCATGTTTAGAGGAAACCTCCAGTATATAATATGGTTGTATCGCCTACATTTTGAAAAGTTCTGATACATGTTTGATGTTCAACAAAAAATCAAACAACCTACTGCTGTAGATAGGTCCTTGCCAGCTATACATAAAAGCACATCGAACACTGCAACCTGGAGTAATTAACCTGAGCGCCAATCATGTACCTATAGCATGGAACCTATTGCAATCATCGTTTGCCACAGCAGCAGCAGGATGGATAATTTGCTGCTGTATGCCGGGGGAGGTCTGGCAGTGTAGCAACACATTTAAGGTGTGCTTTCTCGGAGGTGGGTACCTGCTTTGGGTTCCCACCACTGGGAGAGGAGAGTCACACCCAACTCAATCTGCCTTTCTTTCCCTCAGCTCTGAGGAATCGCACATAAAAGTAAAAAAACCCCTAGAATGTATTATTTCGTGGTTTCTGAAAGGAAATTGTGTGAGCCGAGTGCGTAAAACACACAGTACTTCAGCCATAGAAATTCACCAAAGGAAACGGTGAACAAGATCTTCAGGCTTACCACAGCTCCCGTGAATGGTAAGAGGACTGAACGACTCTCACCGTCTTTTCACAGGAGAACAGCAGCTCTCGGACACAACGCCAGGATTTCTACGCTGCCAGGCTGCTGAAAATCAGCAGTGCCTGTCACACCCAGGCCTTTTCAGCCATCCCAAATGCAGAAAAGTGCCTAACAGCTACGTGACTGTACGGTTATGGGTCACCAACTCTGCAACAGCCTCTCGTTCCACCTGGGTGAAACAATCCCATTTCCGTATAATCCTGATGTAATGATGTTGGGTTAGTGTGCGGGGAGGCGGTGAGGGGGAACGGCGGACGGACACAAGGTATGAGACAGGACCAAGCACCGCTTCATATGGGAAGACCCTTCCTAAGAAAGTGGTTGGAAGAAAGAGCCCATGAATAAGAGAGAAATATTTCTCCAAGAACAAATCACTGGCTCAGTTTGGGTGTGACTTTGCTTAGCAGCCATTTAGATACCATTTTAGAAATATTACAGTGCTAACGTGACATGAGCAATTTTTCGCAAGAAAAAAGAAAAGCAGTGTGCTAGGGAAAAATGCTGGTATCAAGATTACGTTTGCTCTACTTGAAAACTAAATTTCACCATATTTAAAAACTGTAATGACTCAGAATTTGAGACTGGATAAACTAATCCGGGTTAAAAAAACCACACGATAAAGCAAACTTTGTAATAAATGAGCTTGGTCATTTGGACAGAAGAGAACAACAAAATCGAAGCTGCAAGTGACCTCAGATACATTTTTCCCGAATTGAATTTAAAAAGAAACTTTGATTTGCAGCCAATTAATCAACAATTTAGACAAGTGTCTTGACGTCCTTTGGATACTAACAATGTTGTAATTTAATTTACAAACTTCTTTTTTCCCCTGTGTGTACACGCTGTAGGGGGGATTTTCAAAGCAGTGCTCAAGGTTTTAGAGAGACCCCACTGGTGCCTCTTGAAGGTAATCCACAGCAGAGCTAAAGGCAAAGCAGCCCACGCAGAAGTCGGTCTTCTCTGGACTGTAGAGTGCAGTAGGTGTGAAGTATGACTGCTGATCAGTCCAGGCATTTTTATGCCTGTAGTTTCCCGAGCAACTGGTTAAGATTTACCTTTGGTGGCCCACTGTGCTACAAACTGCCTTTATGAACCCTTCCTCTCTAACGAACGCTAACAACAACTAACAGCGAGTCTTGTCCTCCGCGTTTGACACAAAGCTCTGGTTTCAGAGGCAAAATTCTTGGTAGACTATAAAGCTAACGACAATCGCTATTATTTAGGACTTCAATGGCAAGGCTACATGCACAAAAGCTTGTATTTCTCAAGTAGCTAAGTTACGCATTAAGGACACTGTTATAGTATCTCTCTCTACATAAGTGTCTTAGGATAAGATTTTAAAAAACATTGAAGTAATACAGAAACATTAATGAGTTTGAGGGAACTTTTGAAAACCTCATCCCAAACACACATTCACTTTGTTTTTCTTTTTAATCTTTGCTTTTTAAACACAAACCAGGGCCAAACATGGCCCTGTAATATGCAGCAGAAGACCGGGATGGGCACAAGAACTCACGCAATTTGGCTTCTCTGGGAGCTTAATGTCCTTGAAATCTTTATGCCAAAGACAGATTTGACTGAATTGGTCAAGGGATTCAGTATTTATTAAGAAGGACAGACAGACAACCATGCGATCACATAAGTCATACTTGAAAACAACAAACCAATGAACCCACCCAACATGCAAGTGTGCTGAATGCTGCTTTTCTAAAGCCACCCTATCTATATAATTTCAAGACTCCAACCGAAGAGCCAGTATTCAATATGAAAATACTCTGTAGGAGAATGGGAAAGTCAGATGTGATCAGGTAGCAAATATTAAAACATAGGTAGAGAATTTTAGTGTTCACTGTATCCTATTTCAGTTTTTTAGAGATCTTACTTAAGTGTCAGTATTAACAAACAATTATGTTTTAAAATAATTAATCAAATTATCAAAGATCACCAGAAGAAACTAAAAACGCATAGTATGATATTTAAAAAAAAAAAAGGCAAAAAAGGGCATAGGTTTCATGTACCTAGCTATTTTTCCATCTACCTGCAATTAAAATGTGAGCACTTCCACAACTACATATTTGCATAGAGATCCTACTGCAAATGAGATTTATCCTTAACACTTGAATTCCCCAGTTTCTATCATCTAGCGAGCATATATGGGAGCCGAGCACTGTGATGCTGGAAGCTATGGGATTCACTTTACACTAGTGAGCATCTGTTGAGTCAAATCTTTGTGATTTACCAGACCCCTGGGAAGAGCTTTGCCTACTGGGGCCGATGAACTGTGGACTGGTTGGTGTGAAAATCCAGAGGAAAAAGCGGCAGCAGTGCAGAGGCACGGAAGGAACCCAACCCCTTTGTATAAGAGCAGGCATTGCAAACCATACAGTGGATAATTTTAAACTGAGATGGGTGGAAATCCTCTTCCTCCTATTAACTACCTTGATTTAACGATTAATGTATCTCCATAAAATATATTCATGTTTACTATCCTGTGTAAAGATTATGTACTCAAGTACCGTTCTTAAAATTGAACCCTTTCCATGGAAAACACCCCTATCTTTTTCAAATGCTTGTTTCTGTTTCGCAGGTGAAGACACTGAGCCAAGCCTGTCATTGTCCCTGCTACAATGAATACCATCTAAATCTGCTGCTTCAATACACGTAAAGAAACATACCCTTCACCTGATGTATGCCCTCCAAGGCAACTGACCAAATTTCAGCTCATCAATTTAATATGAAGTCAATTTAATTCTGCTTGACCAAAAATCAGTGCCTATTGTTCCAAAACATGCAATCACCTTACAGTATATTGCAATTGCTGTTAAGTGGCTTAGTGTTATTGATAAGAGCCCACTCTGATGAGAACAAAGAGGACTGCCAGAATCCCTTATGAAAAATAAAAAAAGCTATTCAGCACACAACTTTCAGAAATGGTTTCCAACACATGAGAGCAGAGGCTGCTTTGTGGATGGGCTGTCATAATCAAATCCTTAGAAATGGATGAGAAATGAGCGTATTCTTCTTGATTTACTATCACTTCATTTATGATTTCCAGTTAATACAGATCCACAAAGCCATGACAAAGAGACACTAAAGGCCTGATTGTGCTATCCTAATTCAAGCAAAAGCCATACTCAAAGTCCTTTTGAAGCCTTTCTGCTTCTGCCAACTCTTGCAATTTTTATTGCAAGCCTTGCAGTACTTGATGTTTTGCTTAACATTCCAGCTTCTGGAGTTATACATATAGATATAGATATATATATATAAACAATCTCCTTTATTTTCAATTTTAAGAGAAGTTTATTGCCTTCATGATTGAATACAAAAACTTGCAAATAAGACTTTTAAAAAGTGTCAAAAATAAAAAAGGAAAAGAACTTAACTGTATCATACTGCTGAATAACTTCATAAAGAGAATGATATTCTTAGACTAAATTCGTGATTTCTGAGTCCCAGTGCATACTTATGGCTCCCCAAGAGTTAGCAACACATAGCTGCATATTTTCACTTAACAGAAGTCCTTTTCTTTTAACACTTAAGGTTGAGGATTTCTTTTCATGCTCATAAAGGTATGCAAAATGTTGAGCCTCCTCCTTTCCAGTGCGGAGGGAGGAAAGGACCTCTCCCGCCATCCTCAGCTCCCGCGCCGGTGGCCATGGGCTCCCCCAAGTGCCAATGGCAAAGTGAGAAGCAAAGTAGAGGAAGCCTCTCATCAACCACCCAACCTGTGCCAATTTTGCACCAACTACCCAACTGGGACAAACTGGGTGGCCCAGTCCTTAAACTGCCTGCCCCAGAGTCTCCCGTAAGCTATGAGGTGATCCTACAGGACAGCTGTAGCTGGGGGGCTGCTCTCTGAAGAGCCTGGATCAAAAACCGGGCAGTAAACTATCCCTCCCACCATGGCTGCAAATCCGCACGTTGCTTGTTAACACGGAAACAGCACAATGCTTTCTTTATTTCCCTCTTCCTCCCACCTCCTAATTTCCTTTTTTTTTTTTTTTCCCCCTCCTTACCTGATACCTTTTGTTTATTCTGTAAGCTATTTGAGGCAGGGGCTGTCACTTCCTATGTGTTTATGCAGTGCTTTGCATGAAGGCTGACAGCTCTAGGTGCCATCAGAATCAAAGGAGGGGAACACACGACGATTTTTAAGGCGCTAAGGAAAACGAGGCATTCACCTACCATTGACATTCAATAGGATTTGAGTACCTTTCCCCCTTTGAAAAATGTACATTTACAAGTATAATAATTAAGATGTCTGTCATCACCAAAACATCCATTGTTAAAATATGACACAGCCTCCAAGTAGGGAAAACCTTCATTTAGAGCAGAGTCACTAACGAAAAGCTTTTTTTTTTTTTTTTCAGAAGCACTAAGACCTCATTTGTCTAAAATCATGCACGACAGTATTCCACAAACTTTCTGGAAGTATCATGTCTATCTTGTATCATATATTGCATTAGTTAGATATCTGCTGAGAAGCACACACTCCATCAATTTAAGCACTAACATGGTCGGTTTTTTGAAAGAACGCTTACTATAAATAGAGATTTAAATGATCTTCTTTAAGTATTGTAATCTTTAATTGAATTCAATACCTCTGCAAATGGAGCAAACAATCTCTGACTGATTAGATCATTTGCTTCTATTCTATTTCAGACATGCACTGGTTTGCAGTAATGTAAGGCTTTTTCATTAGCAATTGCTGTTCAGCTGCATATTTTCTTCACTAACCTAATTAATGCTAGAAAGGTAACTTTTCTTCTTGTGCATTACAGTATGTCAATGTAGTTGACACTCTTGCAGAGGTTATATATAAATAAAAAACAGAAAAAAATGTAAAGGACAAAAATGAAAGGGAATGCAGAAATTAAAAGCAGATTTTCCATGAGATGTTCAATGCCTTCATCTCCCAGTGACATCAGGATGGAAAGTGATTACTCAGCACCCTGCAGGACAGACCCGTGGGAGCCCTGTGGGTCACTAGCACAGAAATTATTACATGCAGGTAGATTAAGAAAACAGGAATTAATGAAGAGAAGAAATTGTGTCCTTAATTTGATTCAGTAGCTTCCTAGGTCTGAGTTTTTTACACGAGTAACATACCTGCAGACAAATTTCAGCTTTGACTTTGGGATGTTATCAATCTCTTTAAATCAAATCACAGGCCTGATTGCAAACTGCATTCTAGAGCAGACCCTGACTAATTAAGCGTATAGTCGTAATGACAACACAGACCCTACCAGGCAGGATGTTTAGACATAGCTGAAGTAAGCCACTGTGTATTGCTGATGGCAAGAAGGGCTCAGTTATACACTCAGGATGCCATGTGCTGTAATGACATTAACATTGAATGCTTTCCTCAGAAAAGTTGATTTCGAGCTCTTAGATAGAGTTTCAAATGGGCTGCATCAAGTACTCACACCAGCCAGGCTAATAGGTGAGAGAGGCTGATCGAAACCTTCACCCTCCGAACGTGCTTTGGTGAGATGCTGCCCACCTCTGGGTGCTCCTGGAGCCTGCTTGAAGCTCGTGATGGTGGGACACCAAAGAGCAAGTGCTGGCGGTATTTTGGTGTAGCTGCTTCAGCCAGGAGGGGAGGAGGGAATGGCACGGTTGCACTGAGGTCGCTCTGCTCTAAAAAAGGTGCTCTAAAAAAATTGTGTAGCTGCTCTGATCAAGGCGGTAAGGGGCACACCTTATTTCGGGCACCACAGCCTAGAAACAGAAGCTCTTTGGAAGATCGTTTTGCCTAATTGTCTGTTTTCTCTCTTCAGAAAAAATTACACCTCCCCAGAGTTGTTAGCTTAAGAAACCTTCTTCTTCCCCAAATATGACATTGGAACACCCCAAAAAGTACAATCTTAGTGGCTAAACATCCAAATAAGTGTGTTGAACATACTGGGGAATACGCCTGGAAACTGAGGCCAACTGGCAAAGCAACTATACCGGTAAACTCCCATCGCCCACAGATCAGGCAAGGTGCCAGCTGGGAATGGTCCCTGTGATATTCTTCCTCCCAAATTGTGCCTGGGAGTTACCCGAGAGAGTGGCAGAGGCCAAAAGCATGCTGGGAACTGTTAGAACAGTTTAACTTAGTTTAATTTTAATTTAGTAGCGTTAATTAGGCCCAAATTCTTCCACGCTGTGAGGATGTCCTGCACTTTTAGATACAGATCTTCCTCTGGGTAATTTTGATGAAGTCTTACATTTCATTGCTGCAAAATACTGAGATCAGCCTAGTTGGGTAATGAAGTGGGAGATACTGCTTAAAACAGAATTAATAACAAAGAAAATTTATTGCCTATTTAATAAAAACACTCTATTTTACTACAGTGATCATTAAAAGAACTGCAACCTACAGCCTGCAATGGACGCTGTTTTTTGGAGGCAGCTGGTTCCATGTATCTGTAGTTGGGGTTTAGTTGCCCTGCCCACTTTTTTTTTTTCCTTTCCTTTGGATTCTTATGCACTTTACATAAATAAGGAAAATGCATAAAACCTGTGTTTGAAAATACAAGTAAAAATGTTTTTTTAAAAGCTCACTTTTAGCTTGAATGTTCTGCTTCAGTTTATAAAATAGAAATTTTTACTTTAACTTCACTATAGTTTTCAGTCCATAGTATAAAGTGTACAAAATTCCACAGACAGAAAAGCTGAAGTGTTGAGTTTGATGCCCCGATCAAATTCAAACTGTGAGTTGAGGTTTTACACAGAAAACAGGCAACTTGACCTCAGCCTCCCAGCCTAATCAACACGTTCTCTTTCATTCTTGAGAAAATTAACCTCATTCATCATGTCGTGCTCCTGTTCCTCCCTACGGTTCGTGATGCTTTCTTTGCCCCTCGTCCTACTTCTGGATTTCGGAGCGTAGCTGTCATGGCTTGATGGCACAGTGGGCACACGAGCAAGCATGTGAACCAAGTGAACAGGGGAAAAACTTTTAGCAGTGTACCTTTTTTTTGTTTGAGGGGGTTTATAAAGACAGAATAAATATAAAAGAATCTCCCCTGCCACAGTAACGTCTTGGTAAGTTGTAGATTTTTAAAGCACAAATTCTGAATGCTGTTACTCAGGGTATCTACAACATGAAGGTACTTAATTCACTCACCTGTTTTTCCCCCTCCTTTTCCCGATAATTAAATTCCCCCACATATTATACAGACAAAACCTGAAAGCTACTAAATATATCGCTAAATTCATGAGATGCAAATAACCTCAACAAACAGTAAACAACAGCCTCTGACTTGGAGCCCGAGTCTCCCAGGGTGCAGAGTTCCCTCTGCTGCCACTGCCTCTTCTGAGGAATTCTGCCCAAGAAGATGATCAGTCGTGGGACTAGAGAAAGTGCTAATTCCCTCTTTTCCAGCCTCTTCCAACTTTTTGTCTTCACACCTCCTTCCTGTTCCCTCTTCAAACTGGATCTCTTTTCTCTGACTCATGGATAAAGTCACCACTTCATTTCATTATCTCTAATTCCAGAAAACCTGCATTCCTACACTGAAAATAATCAATCTAAGCCATCAAAGGAAGAAAGGGTATTTAAAAATATGCACCGCTATGAAGAAGGATGACAGGGCAATAAAATTCAGCATGAGAAAAATCTGAACTGGTAAGTTTGCCTAATTTAGAAGAACAGCAAAGTCCTTACTTTCCCTCTAAACGCTGATCAACATTGCATCCACGAGCCATGTACGGTACAGAACATTTATCTGCAATTCATGCATTTCTTCGACAGGAACAGTTTCATCTGCAGAGCGAATGCGATATAGGAAGCCACACTCAAAGATGGGAAAATATTTGCAAAAAGCGAGGAAGCCGACTAACCTGACCAATAGGTTCTTTTGTTGGGGTCTTTCCTCTTCTAGCGGTGCTCGTGGCCAAAGTGGTGGTTGTTTCCATGACTGACGTGGACATCTCAGACTGCATCGCTGTGGCTGTGGACTCGGTTGTCATAGAGGAAGGCACTTCACCAACAAGTCTCACATTTCCTTCTATCACGATGTTGGCATCATTTTCTGCTGCCATATTCAGAACTTTCAAGCCATTGTAGTAAAGACCAGAGAGCTGGCCTTGGAAAGGGTGGCCACGTTCCTTGCCTCCAATTTTTATGGTTGCTTGGCTATTGAAGATTGTGAGCTGACGCCCTGTGAAGATAATATTATATACATGCAAAAATGTTGACTGCGAACACTATACTCTACACGAGTGATAACAGATTGTCATGGGGTGAATAATGAGAGCAATAAACTATAAGAAAAGGATTTGACTCATAATTCATTGCTTTTTAATGAGGTGTCTATGAAATGCATAAATTTTGAGAGCATTTGCATTTTTCTTAATTTACAATGTTTGGGGATTATATTTTTTTTTTGCTAAAAGGCCAATCAAATATGTTTGCAAATGTGTTTAGTACTAAAAATGATACCCCTCTCCCTTTTACCTGAAAGCAGTGTTAAGCTTTTTGGTGTGTGTCAAGAATGCCAGGTTTCTAATTCCTTAAGATTACTTTTTCTTCAAGTCTGCCAACATTTCAAAGTTTTTCCCACGCAATACAGCATAGGGCCTATAGCTTTAAGTACGTACATGTGAGTTTACGTATGTATAGACATATACAAATATGTATATACACACAGAGAGAGTTTATATATATGCCAACAAGTCACTAGGTCAAGTGAATTTTAAAGAATATGTTATGCAGTAATCTGTCATATCTCTATGAGTGGATAAAATATCTCGTAAGTGGATCAAATATTTACATTTTTAATTAAATGTTTCCTTTTTGTATTTAAATGTTTATTTTCCTTCAACATACACACTGAAAAGAAACACATGGTTCATACTGAGTATCTCAGAGGCAGATTCAAAAATAGATGTCTGATTGGCTTTCAGCAAGGCTATCAATTAAAATAAAAGATTTTAGATGTAAAAGCGGCTTCAGAAATGATACACATACCGATGGAGAAATCATGGCACATTTCCATTAAACAGAGAAATCCTCAGCAACAGTACCACTCTCAGTAAATAGAATAGTCACTTTAGCAGATTGGTTTCTGCTCACAAAAAGCATGCACACAACTTTAAGTTCTGTTTTAATTAGTGTTTGTTCCAAAATCCCCTTAGAAGGTTGCAAACGTTAAAGGGACTTCATTTTGATTGGCAATTCATATTGCCCACTATTTAAGATACCTACAGTTTAAACAAATTTTTTTTCAGGACCATAAATGAAGATATCATGACTACATATATTTTTAGTTAATAATTTAGATGCTGGAACATGTAATATAATCTATGAATGATTTATAATTTTTGGTTAATGTTTGCTATGAGTACCTTCATAGATTGAGTTAGTGGATTATATTTAACAGTCCCTTTAACCTTAAGTTAACAGGGTAAGATTATTAAACAGCTGGTACTTCTAGAAATGTATAGAAATTATTATACAAGGTATGCAAATATTACTCTATATTTTACTTTTTTAAATTTGTTTTTAATTTAGTTTTACTGAAATTTATTTTTTATGTTTATTAGTGTTACAATGAAGTACTATTTGGTTATGTTCAAATTATTTTTTTATTTGAAGTTTTAATCAATGTTTTTTACCTTTGTCGAGTAGCCATTCATCAACTACTCGACCAAGTCGATATGGAATTCGCTGTCTAGCAATCGCCAGGCGCTCGTTATCATTGTTTCCTTTAAAGTTTAAAGAGACATTTCATTGGTTAAAATCTGTAAGGTCAAAGGTTAAAAGTTAATACTTAAAGCTTGAGCTATACAGTTGCCACATGATTTTTTGAAATTTGGAATTTTAAAAAGTGCTACCTAGAACATTTCATGGTTCAGACTTTTCATTCATTCATTTATTTTATTTTAGCAAACAAAATTATTCCTATGTTAATTGAAAATTAGAAATCTGCATTTGAGCTAGGTTATTAAACTTAAGTTATAGACAGACCCAAAAAACAAATTTAAACATCATCGAATGGCTTTACAAAAAATGATCATTGACCTCAGGGTTTTGTCTTTTTTGATGTTTCTTATTAACTAGTTAAACATGTTCAGGTGAAACAGGTTTAAGTTTTCAAAAGACATCCAACCTCTCACTCCAGGTTAGTCATTTAAAGAAGAAGAACATCACAACTCTTAATCGCCAGCTAAGGCACACTTACTTCTGCTGTCTAGTAATAGACCTGCTGTAACTTATTTCCTAATCAGAAAAAATACATTCTTCTTCACTTCATTTAAATGAATTCCAGAGATTCAAATATATGGTATAGAACAGACCAGGGTATTCACCGTTTCTACATTCTCATAGGACACGCTGACAATGTCTCGAAGGAACACCAAGGCTTTGACAAAAGTGACTTGCTGAAAGGTAGCCTGGTTCTGAAATGTGGAAGCGCTTTAAAATTTAGCAAGAGGCCATCTGTAGTGGGGTTTCATAAATTAAGAACTAACCAGAACTTGGCAATGCAAAACACAAACTTGTCATATTTGCAAACCCTATCTATTCTCAGTCTGTGCAGAGATCTTTGACTTCTTTAAATAAAACAATAGGATCAAATAAGGCTGGTACAGTCAGAAAAGTATCAGACAACGAGGAATAATTAGCAAATCCCTTTAAATATTTATTTCTAATTATAGGGTTTTGTGTTTGAATGATATAAGTGTGATCCCTCAGAAAACCATGTCTTCTACTTAAAACTTTTCTTAGGAGAACGGAAAACCTAAACGCTTCCTTCGACGTACAGGGTTTTTGTGGCAGTAGTATATTAGACCAACAATACCTTTGTCTTCCATTGTATTGGTTCATATTAGTAAAGAACCTGAGAGATAAGAAGAGCCATATGAGTACAAAGCAGTCATTCCTAATTCAGGTCCGAATCCAAAGTCAATCTTACTAGCTCAAACATGCATACTGTCTTTGACTTCAAAACCCACCAACGAACCAAGTCCTGTATCTGCAGTGGAAATGTGAGTATAGGACGCAGTAGCCCATGTAGTGCTCAGAAATACATTTTCCTGTGTTAGAAGGATCCTACTGCCAATTATCAAACCAAAGTTTTATCCAAATTCAGAAAATCAATGTTCTAGTTTGTCAGACGATTATCTCCACTATCAGCTTCACAAGCCATAACAGGCTTGCAGGGAAGAATCAGTGCCATAGCCCCTAGAAATAGCAAGAGCAACAGCTTCAGTGCCAGCACCCATGGTGGTTTTATGCAGATACTTATTCTGCAGTGACATGAACTTCTACTTTCCATGTGTCATGTCTCCCTCATTTGGTTTAGCACGGACATAGTTCACTATGCCCAAAGCTGATCTGTTTTCTTTTGAGAGAATGTCCTTTTCCTATTCACTTTCCAATATAAAATCATAAAATGGTTTGGGCTGAAAGGGACATTTGAAGATTATCTAGTCCACCCTCCCTGCCATGGACAAGGACAACTTGCACGAGATCAGGTTGCTCAAAGCCCATTCAATCTGGCCTTGAACACTTGCAATGATGGGGCATCCACAACTTCTCTGGACAACCACAGAAGTTGGTTCCACAACTTCTCTGGCCAAATATGCTATGTGAACTTCTATATGCATGTCAATATTAAAAAGTGCATGGGTATATATATATAAATATATACCCCTTTTTTTTTCATATGTACATTTTGCTCTATTCTCAACTTTCAGAAATATTCTCTGTAAAACAATATTTTACTTAAACTTTCCTTTTTCTGCCTTTCCAAGAAATGGAAAATTTAGAATAAAGGCTTTGGAACAGAACTCTTGTGACGTAAGAATACAGAATGTCTTAATTTTTTTTTTTTTTTTTTCTATTATGATCCTTAAAATTACTGATCTTCATCCTGGGCTCCTTCACTTACAACAAATGTCCTGTGACTAAATGAAAATTTGAGAAGTACAGGAAAAACATGAGAAATGTCGTGTGATCAACATGAGAACAAAGGTAAGTAGTGTGATCCTCCATGTTTCTGTTCTGGATTTGTATCTTCAATTAAAACAAAATTTTATAGATATATATACACACTCACACACCAGTGAATTGTTAATTTCTATTCCCTGACAGCCAGTTACTTTTAACACTTATGTTTAGCTTTTCAATAAGATGTTTCTACAGTTTTTATTGAGGCATTATCAGTTGATTCACTGAATAAGTGAGAGAACATCCTATTTCCAAACGGTTTCCTTAACTTAAAACAAATGAATCATGAGGTTTTGTTGCTGTTGCGTATGGGTTTGTTATCTATGTTTAATAAAAAAAAGGGGCAGCGGGTGGGATTCTTCTATGTCATTTATAAGAAAAGACTATATTGTTCAGAAGAGGTTTGCGGGCGTAATGAATCTATTAACGCAATGGGAATAAGTCTCATTCACTCATCAGATTCACCCACTGTTACTCAGTGGATGCCTTTCGTGAACAAATGCTTCCTAGACCTCAGAACCACCATATAGTCATGTCAAAATGAAACAGCGTTCACAACTGCATATGTTGGGAAGGCACTAAATTTCACGTTGTTTGTTCAACCAGTGGGTGTAAATCAGGTGTATTTGGTAGAAGGACCCTCTGCAGTCACCAGTTTGGATCTCTAACGCTATGGCATCTCTCTACTGTAATTCCATTACTAACACAGGATTTATCTTCGACAAAGTTTATTGCTGTCTCCACTTTCACTACTTGGCAGCTGCTCCAAGACAACTGTGGTGATCATGGAAACTCCTCTGTGAATTAACAGCATAAATTTGGTCTTGGCCAGCTTATACATTTCTTTGAATTATTTCATTAAAAAGTCCATGCAGTATGTACGTTTTTTGAGACTATTGCACCCTATTATAATGTGATTCTATCAATAAATTATGTTTTATACTAACTGCAGCAGTCTTGCACCAGTGGGAGCAAAATACAATTTAAAAGCAAGGAAATAACCATTTGATTTGTAAAGGTCACACAAAAAAAATAATTGCTGATTACATTAGCCCATCGCTCATCAGAGGAAAAGTGCATTTTCAAATGCATCTCAATTTGACACTATTACATTAGCTTAAATTCTTCTAGTATATAATATAAATGGAAGGACTAGGGGGAAATGGTGTGGAGCTTATCCAGATTTAGCTTCAAGGAGAACACATAGTTTTAGTAATGGTGAAACTAGTAGACACATAGGTAACTTAACTACATTTAAACAAACAAATTATATGTAGCATTGAAAAGAATGGAAACGACATTAAAAGCAACAAACATCGTATTATTACATTGTGAAAACCACACCTCTTTTCAACAACTGCTTCTTCCCAAACAGCTGGTGTGGGTCATGTACTCAGCTACAACGAATCTGGATAGCCCCACTGAATTCAGTAAAACTGTGTGCATTTACTTCATCTGGTAATCTCATTCCCCAAAGGGAAAACATAAATATCACATTTTGTTTTTCTCAGGAGTATTCAGTGCACATTTTTCACGCTTCCTTTATTTATGCTTGTTTTTACCAATATGGTGAACCACAAGGAACTTCTTCAGTAAAAACACTTCCAAGAAGGTTAATAAATATTTTCATACTCTAAATAAACCTGTGGTTTTGAGATTTTGTTTCTGTTACCCATCTGAAAGATTAAGTGCTCTGGCAGGCATGCTTTTCAACTGTAATTCATAAAAAACAACTGATATGCCTAAACTTTAATTGTAGAGAGCTATGTGACTATCCAGCATGACTCTTCCTTGTTATATGGCTGAGACTTCTCTGATTAAAAAAGCTGGGTAGAAATGATTCACTCAGGAAGTGCACCGTGACATTGTCTAACTTGATTGAATTCTAGATGGCTTCATTCTCCTGCCAAATAGATAATATTTTGTCACAACACAGTGTTAATTCTGTACGGGCAGAAAGGCTTCAAGGGAATAACAATAATTCCAAAGAATCAAGGTAAGCAGAGAGGAGCAGCAAAGGTCAAATCTTTGAGTCAGAGCTAAATCTTGTGGCAAGATTGAGAAGAAGGAGTCCAAAAAAACTTTAATCATACCTTTATATCTATAGGTCAGCTGGGACAAACCAACTATGTGAACTTCACTAATATGTATTTTATACCTCCTGATTTATTATATTGTCAGTGCTGGAGTGTAATTCTATTTTGTTCTCTGAAATAAAGGTGTCAGTTATTGATGTGAAATAGCAGCATCCTTGAAAGAGAATAAGTAAGAAGGTTGAAAATCGAGAGTCTGTGAAGAACAACCTAGACTGAGAATATTTTCTTTCAAACCAACCCTTTAACAGAATACAAATTCACCTCGTTAGTCTCAGTGATCTGCTAGGGAAATAAATAACAAAGAGATGAAACTAAGGTCTATCTCCATTAATAAATAACCCCTCTCTCCCTAGTTTTGCTCATCATGATCTTGACACTGCTATTTCTGAATCATGACTCCCCTGACACCTGCAAGAGGAAGGCAGAGACCCATATCATTCCTCCAGATGCAGTTAGGGATGAAACCTGACTGAAGAGTCAACTGCACGGCACAAGAAGAAGCCACAGCAGCTCTGTGGTACAGGGGCAAAGAGTTTCTCATGTGGCCAGGCCAGGAAACGAAAGCACAATCTTGGTTATGGCCCACAACAAAGCTCTTTCGAATCATCTGTTACTATTACTGTGCACATGCACTTGTGTGTACAAATATATATTAAAGTTGGAATAAACTGGAGATGGAAGGACTGTGGTCTAAAATTTAGACAACAGATGATTTTGCACATGCAGATTGCCTCTTCCCAGCAAGAGAGGGAGTGATATTTTAAGTGCTAACAAATGCAAGCACAAACATCTCCATAACTTGCACGTAATTTTTCATGCTGGTGTTCACACTGGCTCCATGTCTGGGCCTTACGTGGATGCTTTCAGTGTTGATGTTAACAATACAATAGATCCAGATTGTAATGTGTTTCAAATAGCCAATGCACATTCTCTAAAGCTTTATTAAGATTCAAATTTAAATAGCCTTTAACTGTCATCAAAGGAACTCAGTGGCTACGTCTACATGGCTCTGTTTCACTAAAGACCCCTTACAGAGAGGTCACTCAGGCTGGGGCTCCCCACACACATCTATGCTGCAGTCCCAGAGTATGTTCCCAGACTTTCCATGCACGATAAGAAGGGTGTGCTAGGGCATAACCTTACTTCACCTGCCCCTGTAGACCTCTAGCAAGCCTTGCTCCTAACAAACTTAGCTCCTAAATACTCTGCAGCACACGTCTTCACCTGATCCGCCTGTTACTTTCGCAAATAGCCCTACGATTACCCACAAGCATCTTGCCCTCAGCAGCCGTCAGCAAGCTTGCCTTTATGCCTGCAACCACAAGATCACCTTTTCCATCACAACACCCTGGGTCCAGGATATACAGGCACGAGACGGGGTTGCGTGGGGCAGAGGATAAGAGGTCCAGGTCCGTCCCAGGAGAGCGTTGTGTTTGTGAGGGACACCGGCACTGCTCTGATCTATATTTTTGCTGAGTACTTACAGACTTGGCTATCTGGTGTTTGATCCAGGAATGAGTTCCGAAGGGATCAGATGAAGCTGTGTGTCTTTTTCTGTTGCTAAAATATGCCAGCTCTACCTGTTACAACATGTAGGATGACGAGTTGGGAGAGATGGAGGAGGATACAGTGGTCAGCCTCGAAGACTATTGTACAAGGAGTTACATATCCAGAAGGCTGATCTGGGTCTCCTCCCATGCTCAAAGGGAAGGTGGACACACAGTTCTAGGATGCATATTTTTCCCATTGGACATCCTGAACAAACCTTACCGTCAGCTTGGTGAGAAGATAAAAGTGCCAAGAAACTCTGAAGTTAGAGAAAGAACCTGTAGCAAGTAAGTAAGAGTGCAACTCTACAATGCCTTACCTTATTCCAGAAGACCTAACCTATAAAAAAAGAAACCACCATGAGGTATGACTTCTCCAAACTTTAAAGTGTCAAACCTGGCAAGTTCATATTGAATGACCATAATATAGAGCCCTTTTCACCTTACAGGGACTCCCAGGTTCCTTATAATGAATATTAAGTATCCCAAGAGAATACTCTGCTCACAGAATGACAGACAACAGTCTTCACAGCAGAGTGAAATCTCTCATCAGTGGCTTATAATAATGCTAAGCACAAAGCAAAACTTAATTGCCTTAAAGAAGAATCCAAACACCAGACTTACTGAAAGATGTATAAGTTGATTCCCTTTCCACTGATACTACAGACCGTACCAAAACATCTTATGTTCACCTGTAAGCTCCTTGTTTCATGCTTGCACATTAAACAAACTAAACCATATTTTTACAACTTTCTACAGGATAAAACTGAGAACTCTCATTAACCTCTCAGGGAGATCTGAACCTTCACTTCAAATCAACTACCTTCCGCCCTGTTTTGTTTTTGATTATTTTTCACTGGATTAATTAGTAATTAAATGAAGAGTGTGTTCTTCCTGACTCCTACTTCCTCACTATAATGCAATATCTGTCTCGGTTTGTACAGTGTTGGATTGCTTACTTTGAGAGATTGGTGTATTATATCAAAAGCAAGCAAGAGAAGATGAAAAGCAACAAGAAGGAGATAAGAAAACATAGGACTTGTCTGATAAATTAAAGGTCATATTTTGTTATCAGGAGTTTTAAAAAGATCCTTTGTACTGCCTGTGCAGCATTTAAGGAGCTAATATTGTATGGCTGCTGCTAAAATAGGCAGGAAAATTGATAGAAATCATTAAAGAGGAAGATTAAAGTATTAAAAAAAAAGAATTGTTATAAGTCCAGTGCCATGCCCCACATCACTCCAAGAGTGACATTTTGCAGTTCTCCAAGGTAAAAGGGCTCTGAACTGTTTCTCAATCATAATGTCACAGCATTTAAGGTTACTTTTCCTATAGAAATTTAACCAGAAGTTGACTGTAAGCAGTTTCTTATTCAATAGATTTTCAACAGCTGGAAAATGGAGACTATTTCAACCCTACGGTATCTAAAATTAGCTAGGTCTGAGATAGCAACTACTGAATGCGTTCTTCTGACTTTTGCCCAGGTAGCAATCTGGATGATCTTCATTTCATGTTAGCAAAGAGCTGCTATATAGAATGTCTCTTGACAGAAATAATACTCACATTATATAAATGAACAATGGCAAGTGGAAAACACTGTGCTCAGCTCTTATTTTAAATTTCTATTGGCCTGTAACCCCATGAGTATCCAGTATTCAGGCAGAAGACATCAATAAGAAAGGATTTATTAACTATGTGCAAGCCTCCTAATTAAGTTTAATCACACTGCAAGTTCCGAGGACGGAATAGGACAAACTGTCAAAAGGTCATTGTTTATACCATTGCATTTTACTGTAGTCAGTGAAAAGCTTTGGGACGTTCTATATAATTTTTCCATATATTATTTCTGGGCCATTTGCAACATGAAAATTTACCTGAAACAATTAAAAAAAAGAAAATCTTCTGGGGTAAAATTCTGCTCTTAGTTATGTGATTTATAAGAGAAAATAGAGTTTGGCCTTCAGGTGTGATCACCAAAGCTACTGCATTTGAACTGCTCTAGCAGACTGTTTGGAGGCAATGCGGGGTGCACTGAGGATAATTTCATGCTCATTACATGGCCAGAGACATAAAAACCATAAGAAATCCAAGGCAATCAGCATCAACCCTCATCAACAGCACACAAGCTAACTTGACCGCAACTGCAAATATGAAAAACGTTGATTTCATGTTCTTTCACAAAGCATGAAAATTTAACTACCGCTATGCCCCAAAGTCCTGGACAATACAGGTGCTTTGTCACACTCGTTACATCTGCCGAGGCCGCATCAGCTCGTTCTCCTAGGGATATGCATGATTACACACAAGCCAGTGGAAGCAACAAAAGTGAGGTCATTATTTGGACAAGCCTTTGCCAAGCAGAAGAAACCAAATGCACCCATACAGATAGAAAATGGCACTTAAGAGAGAAAAATCTGTTCGGTGTCAGCAGTGCAGCAAAAAAAGTAGCCCTTGGCCAAAGCAAGCTCCAGACTTCCAGTTCCGTCTAAAAGTGGCATTTCAATTTGTGTATTTATGCCTTGCAGACATTTTACTATAAAAGAATAATCTATTTCAAATGGAAAGGTTTAAACTTGTACATACAGGGTTTTTTTAATGCTTTTGGCAAGACATAGAAACAGAAACTGTAAATAATAGAAACAGATGCTCACTGAGATAAAAGCAGAGGAGTGCTTTAGGACTGCAGAACTATAATGAGCAGTCCAACACGCAACAGCATAATGGCTGTGGGTAGACTCCCAGCAGTGATTTAGTTTTATCTGTTAAAAGGTGAAATAATCCGATTCCCTAATTATGCATTAAAAAAAAGCTTCACTAATATTTTCCATTTAAAACAATCTGTGATATGTAGCACATCACTATAACTTTTTATGAAATACAGCTCATTTTTTAAAAATCTGCTAAGTGTTTCCAATTAGCTAAGTATTTTCCCCTTGTGATTCTATGTCCAAAACTCTTCTATAGTTTCCTTCTTTTATGATTTGGGAAGTTCTCAAGGGTGGGAAAGGATGGTTACCCTATTTATCACTTTCCCGAAATCTGTGCTTCATGACTTCTCATATTCTCCGTGTAAAAATGGGAGAAAGGCTGAATAAAGCGCTCGTGAGGGGGGATAGGTGTGAGGAAGGCTGTCAGTGTCGTCACCAACCACTCTTATGGAAAGTCCATTTCAGTGCACCCTATTGTGCAAAAGCCCTTAAAGACACACTGAACGACAACCACAGAAGCAACTCTTGAGTGCCTTGCTAGATCATGGCCTGAAATGGCCTTTGAAGCTAGAGATCTCTTCTTGGATGTCTTCAGAGGACAGCTGGTGTCAAGGTAGCCTTCGGCAACTAGAAGAGAAAGCCACCGACTCCAATGACAGAACTAACATACGGATCTGACCTGCACCAGATAAATTAAGATATCCCAATTCTTTAAGGTCTTGCCCAGAACACACTTTCATACGAGGAGCTGCTCCGTTTTAAAGTTAACAAGGCCACATTTTAGGTGGACAATGCAAAGCTGGCAGCTAACTTTTGTGTAGGTCTAAATTTATTGGCTTGATTTTCAGAGTTAATCTGAGTTGAAACACCAGAATGAAAAAACAATCAATATTGAACTATTTAAGCGTATATGAATTTGCAAGGAAATATGTAATTGCTAGTCAACTGTCAATATGTTTAATTTTTCATTTTCGTTTACAAAAATCCTTTCGCTGATGCAATATCCAAAAAGTAGACTCAACTTCTACTTTGAGACACTTATGAAATGTTAAATGGGGAAAAGAACAACTTTTCAAAGAAAACAGCTCTGCTAGCACAATTTACACATCCACTTTTTCTCAGGAAACCACTTGACCTTTTAAAAACATACTGAAATCCACTATGTTGAAGAAATTAGATAAAGACATTATCATCTTTCCAGCTTTATGAATTCTAGTAGCTTCTCTAACACAAAGCACTAATGCATTATTATTAAAATATAATGCAATACGCTATTTAAATTATTTTTATTTTTAAATGATGGTACTGAGAACGATGAAGCATTAAATAAACATCTAATTCTAAGTAGATAACACACTAACGGGTAAAACATGCAGATGGCTTACTAATAAAATATTAATGCATTCCACTTTAATAAGCATATTTTCAAGATAAAGTTCAGGATTCTTAAGAAGGACGGACTACATTCCATCAATCCATTGTCCACCATCACCCGTGAAAGTACTGCCATAGGATCAATAGCTTAGATGGGAAAAGGAGACTGCCTACCGTTCTTGCTTTTTCAAATATACGCATGGGTTTGCCACTGCTTCTAAAGTAGAACACTAGAACTTATAAACAAACTTTCATGGCTAAGGCTGTAGTAAATCCAATTAAGATTAAAATATATCTAACTGCCAGGATGGATTGTTACCATCAGTAAAGCAGAAGGCTAAAACACGTTTCTGACAAAGATGGGAGTAACATCCTGTTTTGTTTTCCGCACAGAACACCCATGGTGCTCACGTCCACAGAGCAATGGCAGATAAGGAAAGTGTACAAACAGCAGATTAGTTTTGACAGACTCTTGCAACATGGCTCATCTCTCCAGCTCAGCTGGAAAAGCTGTATGCAGGCTTACTCCATAGAATGCTCTTTAACTAAAGTCAGCTACTGGAAAAAATATATGTAACAAACTGTGAGATATCAGATAGAATGGCTAAGCAAGCGGCTAACTAACAATCATTTTCCTTGCTACCAGGATTTATGGATATATAAATATACAAAGCTGAGAAAGAGAAAGATAAATGATACATTAGGATTGGGGTAATATTTTCAGTATTCTCTTTCTGCTCTACTGCAAGCACATTCTCACTTTAATGCAATAGGACTGACATGTTTAAGGCATTGTAGAGCTGCTGTTTGGCACAGTAATGTTTCTGGATATAGTAATTATACCTGGAAACATTCCTTTTTCTGGTCCGACTTGGTTAATTCCTGGGAAGGTATAGTTATAACTGCATTACTAAAACAATGTTACCATAGCTTTATTCTTACATTGATAATACACTCCCAATATAGACATAGGCATAACCTGATCTGCATATTGCAGGATACAACTATTGACTCCCTTAATCCTGTATTCAGCCATAAAACTATTCTTTGGTTAATTCATAACTTGTAACAGGCTCAGACAGGTCTTCCAGGAAAACATCTTCTAATGTGATGATACACAGTAGAGGAAAATCCCTCAGCAGTGAATTCCAAGGCTCACAGTTGAAATCATGTGCTCTATTTCTTGCATGAATTTCTTAGTTCTGGTTACGGCTTTCTAGGAACAGCTAAAGAGCACTGCAAGAATCTAGTGTTTTCTCTCCCTAAAAGCACTTCTGCTGTAATCAAGTCACTGCATAGTTTTTTTTCTGACACTCTAAATCAGTTGAGATAGCACCTCTTTTGGGCTCTTCTTACACGTGCACCAATTTCTTTTTTCCATAGAACCACAGACCCCAGGTACAGACTTTGGTACCTGTTCCAGAGCTGGTTTCAAAGTGCTGTAAAGGATGGTAAAATCCTCCCCAGTTCTTACTTTTTAGCCTTTTGTGCCCACAAAGCGATTTCCATAAACTCCTTTGTCACAGCAACACATGATGTTTCATACGGAGCAACCTGGAAGATGAGACCCCCACAAGTGACTTCTCAGAATTATACATTTCCAGGACATTGTTTACATCGCCATAACCTTCACTCCTTTCTCTTAGACCCATACCTTGGCATTTAGCACTGCTACAGTGCTTTCCGCAACTTTCTTTAAATCCTCCTGGCTTCCCAAGCAATCATGTTCACACACCACATTTGCCCTGCCCTCACTATTATTTACCACTTTTTTTTTGTCTTTATAACAGGCACACGTCATCAGCAATGACTTTATGCAGACTTCCAGGCCACTTATAAAAGTGGTAGATATTTTTGAGCCCAGTACAGAACCCCACTGGACATGTTTCCAGGCAATGAAAGCTCCTTGCTGATAACCATTTGTTGAATGCAATATTGAGTTTATTAGCTCAAGCTGACTAATGAAAAATTAACTATATTCCCTGCTCATCACTTTTATGAAGAGTATCCATCTGCTTTGGGACTGACAATGAGATGTTTGGCTGTGATATGCAGGCTCCCCAGTCACTGCAACACTGAACACTGCAGTGCTGCACCTCTGCGGACAGTAATTTGGCTCAAAAAGGATGATTTGTACACACAGGATACCTATGAGCACCGGAGAAATTAAAGAAGGGAAGAGGAACCCTGAAACTGAGCCTGAAGTTTGTATTTTAGTTCAGACAAAAACACATATGCATTTGCATGAGAGAGAACTAAAGGACTGGGACCCTAAAGTGGGATGCTCAAGAAGCCTTTGGTTGAAAATTGCTGTGCTCTGAAATGAGAGCATATTTTCAAGACTTAGCCCTATAACCAGCTACAGTTAAACTTTGAGTACCGTTTGTTCTTTTGAAAAGGGCATACTTATTCTCTTCACCCAATTTTGAAACTGTAATTTTAAAATTTTAAACCAGTAGTCTATTAATGCCCATCAGTTCCGTAAAACAGAAAAATCAAAATTGTCTTTATATATACTTAACCCTGACAATATTGTGTTTCATTCAATTTTTTAATGTCCACTAAACTCGATGCTGCACCAGAAAGGCCATTTAACTCCTTAGAAATAGTCCATTGAGGAAAATAAACCATTCACGTCTCAATTAAACCAATTTGTAAAAGCATAATTTCACTGCCTTTAATTCAGCTAACTTCTGCTTGTAAGGGGTTGAAATCAGGATGTCGTTCACAACGTTTTGTGCTTCTGATACAGCGATGGATGTTCAATTTCTGCTTCAAATTTATCTGAAACAGTGTATACTACAGAATCTGACTCTTGTGAAGCTCATAAGGGTTCTAGGTTCTATAAATCATACAAGCTTTTCAGTCTTTTTCTGGCAGGTAGGATAGACTGCAAAAAAGACCCTCTGGTTTAGCTACACCTTCTAGCGTAAATGTAGCTCTTTGAACTCTCCTGGAACACTATGAACAAACTTTTAAATGTGTGATACAATACAACAGTCCTGCAGAATTGGTTACAACCAAGTTGCCGTTAATCTCAAATCCAAAGTATTAAAGAAAAAGTTATTTTGAAAGTGTAGACACTGCAGTTTCAAGATGGTTTTTTTTTTTACCCAACAGTGCTTAAGACTGCAGAAAGCTAACCATGCCGCAGGATGAAGGGACGGGTGTACATCTTCTCTCCTGTGTTCACACGGTACAAAGGGGAGAAAGAGAGTCTAAAGGATTTACATACTCATATGTTCAAGACAACAATGATTTGTGTCCTCCTGGATACCTGGTTAGGGTGGTTCAATCTCTTGAAAATATATCTAGGGCAGAGCAGGTTGCCGTTTTCCCTGCTCAGTATGAATGATAGTGACTGCTTCTGAATTAGTTAGTTTAATGGAAGTTCTTATCCTGAAGACATAAAGTACTATTCTTCTGTCACACCTCACAACACCAGTAAAATATATCTGAGGACACATGCACAAATATGCCCCAAATAAAAAAAATACCTCATCTTCTGAAAGCACCTAAAACACAATAGCACTGCAGAGAAATTAATTTTGTTTTCCATATGATAGATTGTCTGGTTGGAAGGCTCAACACCGCATTGATTTGTTCTGTCCTGAGAAAGGCTCCCATTTCAGACTGACTTCAGGGTTGCCCCAGAAGCTAATGGAAACAAACTGCATCGCAGAAGGAACACACGGCAGAAGGACACTATCGCGTTCTTCTCTTGCATGCTCTGTCAGCCACCAGGAACATTAATACCAGTCTTAGAGCAATCCCGTGTGTACGCCCATCAAGAAAGGCATCTCAAGTGAGGGGCACGGTCACAACCGTACCGACTTAAGTGTTACACAAAAGTAATTTTACTGAAGTCAGTGGATATTGGTTTGGCTTAGCAAGTGACACATTACTTCAAGTCCTGCGTGACCTTGAACGAGACAGCTACGAACCTACCAGAGGGCAGGCGGAATGGAAAGACAAATAAAGGAATCTGGTGTTTCAAACTTTGCATTGACAACATGGTCCTGCCACCGGGAAAGAAAAGAGGAATGATAAATATCTTTTAAGACATTGATTCTATCGCAGGCATCAGCATTGTATTGTTAAGGAAGGTATTGAGTAGCTAAAATTCCTTGGTAAATAATTTGACTGAATCGTTTTCTTTTTAACCAACAACACATTAGTCCCCCATTTTGAACTTATCCTACTACACTGGATGAGTTGTGATACTGCAGGTTAGATGGAAATCATGTGTCATACCAAATAAAAGCGTGCAAAAGAATCCCTATATATTGTCAATGTTTCATCTTTTGTGATCTGACTTTTGCTGGCATTGTTAACAGATAATGGCCTTCCTGCAGAGGTGAGTGGGACCAGCTGTGACAGATCGGCCGTGTCTCATTCTGAGATCCGTTTTCATTCCCACTTTCTTCCTCTGACTTGAATCCCCACAGCTTGTGGTGGTCTTCAGAAATTCCTTTTCCACATCACCTTGTGACTAATTAGGGTAAGCAGGTATGGGCACCATCCTTTGCCACAAGACACAAAAAGAGCAGATATCTGTTTCTTTCAGTATTTTAGAACACTTTTTTCTGAATCACTGCTCATTTGACATTTTCTTTCTCCTTCTAAACTAGATGCATTGTGCCACCTTGCCGTATTTAACTGAAAGGTGTTATACCTTCTGCGATCAAGTAATGACAACCATGCCACACATTTTATCAAGATCTGAATTTAATTACAGGATCTATCAAGTCTAAGAAGGGATGAGCCTTTGTATTTCACCAGGATATCCAAGATGAAAAATAAAGGAAAAAAGAAAATCTGTCTGCAGAGTTAGAGAAGCATTATTATATAGCATTATCTGACAGAAACCCCTGATAAGCTGTCAAATTAAAAAGCTGATTTAGGAAACTTTACTGAAACCACTTTTTGAAAAGACACTTACTGTAGTGTCTTGTTTGGGTATCACCTAGGCTCTTTAGTTAAAGACAACAGCAGGATAGAACGATTTCATAATCTCTCAAAGGGCAGCAATGTTTTTTTTAAAAAAATAAATATTTCATTGACTTTGGATAAGCTGTAACAGAGGTTCACCCAAAGAGAATGGGAAAATAAATCACCACTTTTGTTAACATCAGTCTTTCAGATGAACAATAAAATTATACTGAAAGTGAGACCTAGATACATGCTGAAAAACACATTTAATCATAACCAAAGGGTAGTCAGAGCTGTATGAATCAGAAAAAGATGCAAGAAATCAGTTGTGCAATTACATGTTGGCAAAGGTAAGGTAACATGCTGGCCTAGTTACATCCATCACTTAACTACTGGTTTGTGGTTCAGTAAATAAGATTAATTTTTCATCTATTTTGATTCCTGTTAAAGTAGTTTCTTGCATCTTACTATACTCTAGAGAACTTGCTGAAGTGAGTTTCACAGATTTCCTTGTCTTATTTTTAATTCTCTATGTCATTATTTTACACACTGCTATAATGCCTTCTTTTATTCATATTATAATTGAACATAATTGTATGAATACAGGTAGATATCAGCTTCCTAGAATACTCATGGGAGATTTTGTCCAGTTGAAACAAACAAAAAACAATGCTCTTTTAGCTTTACTTTGGATAAATAATGAAAACAACATAGAAAAGTTAATTGTAGGAAACATTTTTTGATTGAGTGATCATGAGTTGACTCCAATTAATACAAGGACAACTAAAAATAAGTCTGTAAATCAGATTCTTGATTTCAAAAGAACAAAATTTGATAAAGTGAAGAAAACTAGATTGTGTAATCACTCTGAGGGTCTGGACTCAGCCAGGAAGGACACTTGGAAATTCTTTAAGGTAAAGTATAACCCCGCCCCCCCAAACTATATATATATAACTATACATATATATAGTTACATATTTGGACTTGTACCTGCAAAGTTAAAAATATACAGGGGGAGACCTACTAGGCTGAATAACTACACTATCATAGACTATATGAAAGTCTTGAAAAAACCCCAGACTTGCTCAGCAAAGAAAGCAGTGACTTTCAGAATTAGAAACAGAAATAAATATATAAGTAAAGTTGCCAAAACTCAAGGTCAAAGGGCCTTTTAAAGAAAGTAAAATAAATTTAAAAGCCAGAGGTTCTTAAGTGCTATAAACAAAAAGAGATCATGGAAAGAAGGAGAGTCACTTTGTAGTAAGGTTGATGATCCAAGGGAGCAGATTGAATTGACTAACAAGAACGTGCCTATGAAAATGTAGATCTCCACAGCTAAGAAGAAAACAACATACATATTCTTAATGAACTTGTGGGGTCAGACAGCATGGAAGATGATCTCTACCCCAGAACTTAAAAATAACAAGCCAGGATTTTTTAAATACAGCTATACAACGGGGCATGCTACTTCTTGTATTAAAGAACAGAAAATGTAATAGCTTTACATGAGAAGGGGGAAAAAAAGCCATCCAGTCAAACTATTTAATCTGACCTCAGCCATACATGCTGCTTTAGAACAAATTCGAAAGGAAAGAATTAAAGACACGGAAGTGATTGGAAAATTAGATAAAATGCAAAACTTTACCAAATCGTGTTAGACTAATCTAATAGCTGTATTTGATAAGTTAACTGATTTTCTAGATGAAGGAAATTAAGTATATCTAATTTATCTGGATTTCAGTAAAGCATTTGACATGATGCCATGCAGCAAATCATCGATTAACTGTGGAAAACATAGAGGAGTATAAAAATTGTACGGTAAAGAGCTGAAAAAAAAAAAGACAAGGGATAGCATTGAATAAGGAATTTTTCCTCTCCTATTTCCTCTCTCCTCTCTCCAATACAGAGACCACAGCCTGATATCCTGCCAGTGTGTCAACTATACCATCTTCTGGCCCTCATTGTTCCCCACTATATGACCTATATTTGAAAACTAAAAGTCCTCAAGAGAGAGTAGGTCAGATTATTTGGAGAGCTGATGCCATCTAGTTGAATGGCTGGAAGATCTACAGTTGCTTAAGTCAAGCAAGTATAACAAACTAAATGCTGAGTTCTACATTAAGTTAACAAGATGAACATCATGGTGAATTCTGAAACTGCGTTAGACTATGCCATGGGAGCTACCACCAAAACCACTGCAGGTGTGTAAGGAAAATCACTGGTTTTCCCACAGAACTACCAGGGTGGAATGCCTAAGAAAGTACCCGAGATGAGTTGCAGGACCAATCTTCTTTGGTATTTTCTTCACTGATCTCAGTAGAAAATGTTGACCACACAATGAAATCCACAGGTGACATAAAACTAGACATATTGGTAATTCTGAAGAGGCTACAGATATCAGTCAAGAGGAACTGAGCCCTTCCGAGTTAACAGAAGTGACACTAAAGCTTATACTACAAAGTGCAGGTCACACATTTGAGATATAAGACAAATCACACAATTTTTTGCAATAAACTGGGATATTACAGGAGAGAATTCATGAGGAAAGACATTCAATGGGTATACTAGTCAGCTGCAGAATGATATTGAGCCATCCAGTTCTGAGGTATGAAAAGGGAAAATAAGATCTTAGAATGCATCAGTGGAGATGACTTTCAGCATTAATGTCTTCATATGTCTTTACATGAGGTCCTAGTGTTTTCACTGCTGTTCATTTCCAGCCACATGTGCTTTTGAAAAATGAATTCAAAACAAAAAAAAGGCATCAAAAGAAAGGCTACTATGTATGATAAGCAGAGAAATGAGAAAACTATTCTGTGAAAAGACATACAAGAACAAAGCAGGATGAGCTGTAAAGTCTTTGGAATAGAAACTGAAAGAAAATTTCTAAGCACAGGAGTTTTCTCCTAAGTTACCCTCTAAGAGAAGCAACTTATGTGAAGAAGCAGACTTGACCCAGTACATTTTTCTTTCTCATTTCTTAAGCTCTTCTATCACTAACTTAACTTTTAAATACACATGGGGAAAAGAATTGGGAATGGGGGAAAAAAAAACCCAAACAAACCACAAATCCTTTAGTGGGGAAGTGGGCTACTGAGTTAAATACAGTTCCACTAATATTTTCTTTAGCATTCTAAGCATTCTCAGAACTTACTTGTTTTTTAACTGCTAATGAAAATAATCCATGAGCTGCCCACAGCATTAAACCTTTGTCTTGAGCCACTGCAATTAATTCAAAATATTTTCTTTAAAAATTCAAATGATCTCACCTGTCTGCAGTATCTTTCATATATCAACTTTTCTTTTACTGTTATGATGCCTATCCAACAAAGCAAGTTGATTTTTTAACTTTGGGACAAGA
This sequence comes from Buteo buteo, assembly GCF_964188355.1. Taxonomy (NCBI): domain Eukaryota; kingdom Metazoa; phylum Chordata; class Aves; order Accipitriformes; family Accipitridae; genus Buteo; species Buteo buteo. Next base: position 3,767,863 of record NC_134182.1, on the reverse strand, counting down.
ACAAAAAATACTTTGATCAATTAAAATGTTGTTTAAGCTAATGAAGGTTTTACAAATCTCTCAGACTAGAAAAAAACCACAAATAAATTGCGTAAACCACTAAATTTTTAATTTTAAAATTTTAGACATGTAAAAATTGGGGGGGGGGTAAAATGCTTGTAGTTTAAAATATCTTCTTTTTTTTTAATATTGTTCATTTCTCTTTTTTTCATTTTGTTTTGTTATTGCCTGTCAAAGGAAGCATTTTTTTTTTAATTCTTTATTCACTAATCTTTGTCTTCTCTAGTAGTCTTGAAATCTTCTCTAGTACAGCCACTATGTATGGTTTTTAACTTTTTATTTTTAAATCAGTGTTAATGAATAGATAACTTAAGCTTTAAACAATCGTACCACCATTGAAAATCAATGGATTTACAGTGTTGATCTTCATTAGGTGGGAATCTGTGCCTCTGTTCTCCCTAAGCCAGAGTCTGATCTATGAAAGGACACTGTCTTTACCACCAGGGTTGTGTAATTTCTTCCTGTATATTTTCACATATGGAACTTTGTCAAAGACTTTCTGCAAATCCAAAAAAAAAAAAAAAAAAAGTATGTTAACTCATTCATATTTATGCTCCATTATCTCCTATCAAACCATAGTAGGTTCAAGTATAATAGTTACCAGCAGATATTCCCAGATGGAGACCTCAGCATAAACAGAACCCCAGGGAGACGTGACTCCACAGACACATGAAGGGCCATAAAGAACATCAATGAATTTTGCTTTCCGAATCTGGGAGGATGAGACATTACTTGATAACCAAGGAACTACTGACTTAGCTGGTATTTTCCCCTTTCTCCTCTTACTAATTCCATGGACTAAATATTTTAGACCCACAACTATAGCCTGATCTTATACATATGGCATAAATTTACACATAAAGTATTCACTTGCGCTGTATGATTAATCTTCTACATATTCCCAGATGGAGAGTTCCTGAGAAGTCCCCCTGTTCTTTCCAAACCCTGTTATCTCCAAGGGAAGTAAAGTATTATGAGATGTCCTTGTTTCATTGGCACTGCTAGTTTCTCGCAGCAGGAAAATTACATACAAAACAGGACATATCGGGTAGTATCTGTTTCACAGAACTTTAATTGCTGTGAATGAAACGTAAGCCTTTTCCATTGCCTTTCCCTCCTGGGCAGAAAGGTAGTCGTTATTTTGTCTTTGGGAGCATTGCCCCCACCAAGAGAGACTGCTCCATGTCTGCAGGCTTCGCAGCTCATCAGAAGAGGGCTTTCTTCATATCCTCTATGTCCACCATCAGGATTGACTTACCAAGGTGACAGATCTGACTGTAGCAGGGGCAAAACTCTGTCCACAGCAAAGGAAAGCACACAAGAGAGAACCAAGATGTATTCTTTTATCCAAAGAAGGAAGGAAGTGAGAAAAAAAAGGTAAAGATGATGTGTTGCTGGACAAATAAACAACTAAACATATAGGAGTCAGAAGGCTTATATTATTTCAATGTGGAAAACACCCTGAAAGTCCCATGTCCTAACAGCAGTGGCCAGGGAAGTTTGAAAAACTACTGAATGGCAAATGCAAGGCAAGGCAAATACTGAGTGACCATTTACTTGTTAGGTTCCTTCCTCACCTTGACCATTACAATTTTTCATGGATGTGGTGATAACAGGCAGTCTGTCCATTTCATTAAAATATTCAAAGATACGCTTGTGAAAGAGTTCGAGATCTCTCCTGGCCATCACACTTATACCTGACAAATAGAACTTGGATTCTCTTCAGAAGCGGCTGGAGGGGCTTGAAATTTGGAAGGTGTTTCTAAGCCAATGGTATGCGTGTTAGACACCTACATGGACTGCTGGAGAAATACTAATCCGTTCTGGAGAAACAAATGTACTGACACAAATGTCTTCTGTTAATTTTATGGTCAATCTGAACACTGCAAACTAAGACAAACGGATAGCACTTAGCCTAAATAGGGCACATGGTAATAGCTGACTCTTAGCATTTATCTTAAAGTCAGGCGTATCCCATGAAAAGATGGCAGACACTTTGTTTATTTTCTGGAATACAGGGACCAAGAGAAGCATTTTAGCGAGATGCCCCACTCCCCTAGCCCCTGGATGTTCTGCAAGAACAACCTTTAGCCCACAGGTCCAGAGAAAGCCCCTAAGACAACATGTGTGCTCTCAGATGCTTAACCTTATGTGATAAAGCAAAAAAACCCAAATCCCAGAACAGATTTATTCTGTATTATACCAAAGTCCTAAGAGCTTCAGCTGCCAATTGCCATATTGCCGAGGTACTTAGCGCTAACCATAACGTTAGCCTGCGGTTTGATTTTCCACTAAAATACATGGATTCTCACACAGGTTATTCTTTGGTGTGTGTATGCTCAATCGTAAGTTGTACTCCCCAGTCAGAGATACATCCGTTCCAGTAGTCTGGCAGTGTTTTGGACAATCTCTTTTGTGTGAACGACGTATGCGAGATGCTCACGCTGTCAGATCTAGGTCTGTCAGACACATCCCTGACAAGGTCTGCGGAGCTGTGGGGTACCTGAGGACAGCTGTAACTAAATTAGGCTTTTCTAAGGCTGACCAGAGATCCAGGGATGACTGGGAAGGCTTCATTTTAGACGTTTGCCTGCATCAGACTGTATCTTCCAGACTGCTGCAGGGTCCCGGGAACGGCTGAGTATTCCCAGCAGTCTGAACAGCTTTAAAACCATAGACCAGTTGGCCAATAGCTAGCAGATCATCTTATATCCGGAAAATTCTGCATCGGTCTGATTTATGATGGAGGTACTGAAGAGTACATTCCTGCTGGTAAAATGATTGGTTGCACCGTGTTTTTTAAAAGAATTGGCATTGGGCAAACTCGCTTTGACCGCATAAAGTATAGAGTTATTCACAGAAAAGCGATTCTGAAAATCCTTCACAGTAAATGGTGATTATTGTGGCTTTAGAAAGTCACCTAGCTTGTTCTAATATACTTTCCCAGACTGGTAAAATGGACAGCCTTCACTACTTACTAAGGAAGGAAAATTAGAAAATTGAGAAAATTGATTTTCTTGTTAAGTAGGTATGGTTATGAGCACTGCTGTGAGAATGATTTTTTTTCCCCCCATTTGATTTGATTTGAAACAGATTTTCTTTCAGGTAAGGAAGAAAAGGTTGTTTCAAATCAAATGAAATGCTTTGTTCTCAGATTACCTAAATCCCCTATAAACACTGGGCAATCTTGAAATGAAAAGTCAGAACATTTTATTTAGAAAATACTGAAATTAATATTTTGCCATTACTAAAACCAATTTCCTATTATATTGTTTTTCCTTTGGCCTTAATTGTTAGATAAGTTTGACCCAAATTAACAAGTCCTTCCGTTTCCTACCATAAATGCATTCTTAGCAAATCTATATTTCAGTGTATAATTATTACCTAACTGAAGGCACAAGAACAGCCTGTTCACAGAAGTATCTGGAGTTGCTACTGTGGTGCAGTCCCATCGCCACAATAGCAGACAGCCAGTCGGGGAAGGGAATTAAAACTAAGTTGCGAAGCAGACAAGATAAGCTGTAAGGAGTAGAAAGGATCTGCATGGAAAATGGCGTTAGTTTATTGATTAGGAACTCTTGACTGCACAGTCAGCAGTTTTCTCATTCCTGTTTAATATGATGGGAAATTAGGCTGCATCCAGATAAGTTAACAGGAAATCACTACCTCAATCACCAAGGTGAAATATTAAAGTTCTTTGGAAAGATGCAGAGGGATGATAATCATTAGGTAAAGAGACAGAACATTGAATTTAGTTAAGAAAGATGGAATATACAAATCCAGTACAGATCTGGGCATCTTAGCTATCAAAACCCCACAATATGCCCTTCTCAATCATAGGGCTACCTATCAGCCCCTGACACAACGAGAAAGTGACTTTGATGGGGGTCTGGAAGAACACACGTAGGTAAATCTAAACCTCTGTTTCTGAAAATCATCCAGCCATTTCAGAACACTGAAGTTCTTCACATTTGTCTAGGACTAAAGCACATTTTTCCCCACTATACTCCAAAACCAGCCAACCACCTTTACAAGGGTAATCATCCTCTACCACTGGCCACCCCCACCTTTTTCAGCTCTCTCATTTCATGTAGACTCAGATACAAACTGAAGGTACAAACTCAGATACAGACAAGATTCCTGAGAAAACATAACACTTAAGTCTAGTGGGATGGAGAATGATGTACAAGAGAAACATGCTAGATCCTCATCAGCTTCCAGGGTCATTTCTGCACTTTATGCAGCTCTAGGATAAAACACATGAAGCAGCCGTGGAAGCCCTATGGAGCATTGCCATACAATAGTTTTTGCAAGGTGTCTACCTCTGACTGCTCATAGAACAATATTAGAGAATCACGTGGGCTACACCAGCTAGAAAACCCTTTGCGAGAGCACTGAACTCTGGGCAGCTCCTGAGACCCAGGACTGAGTTCAGACTCCCTACAAATCCCACACAGACTTGTGACAATTAGGGCCACAGCTCTTTTTCAAAAGATGCTTGCTTCCAGCATCAAGAGGGGTGCCCACAGCATCCTCCCAGCAAGTGATGCAACGCCGACTGTTGTCAGGCCTCGGGTGCCATTCTCTGCAGCAGTTTGAGGGGGTTGTATGAAGGCTACGCAGGCAACGAAACTGGAAAATCCTAAGCCTCTGATCAGAAATTCCTCTCAGAAAATCTTCACCCAATATTTTAAGATGCCGATCACAAACAAGCAATGTCTTGTAGTCAGACACTCCGACCAGAAGTGTAATTCGGAGTATAATCTTTCCTCAGAAAGAACAGAGGATTGATCAGTTGGTATGCTTTAGGAAACCAACTGTTTTGGTTTTTTTTAATATTATTTTATTTTTGAAAAAAGGAAATCCAGTGTATTTAAGAATACCAACTTACTAATTAAGCTGCTAATCTTGTTTCTATTCTTAACTTTTAAACCCCCAGAAATAGGAGAGATAAGTCTGTGCTTAGGTACAGTGGTGCAGGCACATTAAGAAATTACGCAGAAAGAAATCATTCAAAAAATAGTCACAAAGCAAAAAAAGAATATTCTTTCTAGCACTGAAATGAAAGCTAACGAGCCCTCCCTCATGCAAACGAGATTGAATTCAGTCCATATTGTACAACTGCAACACATCCTCCATCCAAAATGTGAGCAGAGAGCAAGTGAGCTGGTTAACCAATACTGCCAGGGATGACTGCCTGTCCCTAAAACTGCAACAGCAGTAGCACATCTCAACTGGATGCAGCAGCATTTGCCAAACTGTGCTCTCTGATATCTTGAAGACATCCCTTTTAGAAATATGACTTTTAGAACTGGTGTGACAGTGGTGGCTTTTAATATGGTGCCATTAACATCTTCAGAGAAGTATCAACCTTGCTCAAAGGCAGCAGAGTCTTCAGGACAAGCCTGCGTCTTTTCTAAAAGGTACATCGATACCAATCTGTGAAGAAACTAGTGTTTATAAAGGGTTTCAATGAGGAGTGCCAAACCTGGTGGAGCAGCATGGAAACATAAAAGAAAGGTGTGGCTAGGTGCTCTCATGCTGGGAGGAGGGCAGAAGAGACAGAAGGTGAAAAGGAGGAGGATGGATTTCAAAAGCGATGCTATGGTATTCAGGAGCCATAAAATATTACTATGGGAAAGGCAGAGAAAATTAAAGGCCAACTGCAGTCTTGGAAGATCCAGCAATAAAGCAAGCCAACAGATTCTGTACCCCGGCTGATGAAGCAACTGAAAATGCCTTGAAATGCAGCTTGTGCACAGATTGCTAAAGGAAGCTCAAGAAGCTCAGATTCCTTGTTTTCCTTTTTCAAAGAAAACATGCAACCTCCTTCCACCCCACTAATCCCATCCCAAGGCAATCACTCTATTTTCTAGATTGATCTATGTTCAGTATAAATACACGAATTCTGTGTGCCACTATGTTCAGACCTCAAATGCAGTTTGTCCTTGTTGTAGCCACTTTATATTTTCATGAAGAAACAGAACAGGGAAAAAGAAAAATTTTTTTATGCTCATCATTTAGGTATAAAAACAAAAAAACCACCCCAAACCTGTTTTTCCTTTCTGCTACATAGGTCTTGAACACAAACTAAGACACACTCCTCCCCAGTTTCCACCATCTTATTTCAGGGACCATTTACCAAACATTGCAAAAGTTAGAAAACGAGGGGGACACGTGGGAAACATGAATATCTGAAAGATCACAGGACATAATTCATTCAGTATCCCCCTTTCCCTCAAGAGTTTATCACCTCTCAGAGATGCATCTAACTTAAAACCATTAATTGTTTCTAACTGCCAGAACTGTCACTCATTCATAACGCATTAGCACACAGGTGGTTTTTTTAACAGCTCCTGCTGTACATAATTTCATTTGTGATGCACAGTTTCATATTTATTTTAAATTCTAAATTATTTCCAAGTAAAGATCTGAAGGGTTATGTTTCACCTGTGGATTTTTAAAAAATTATTTTTATTTTTTAAAAAGTCAGGTGAACAGCTGGACTACAACTCAAACACCAAAAAAACCCAAACCAACATCTAAATACTAATAATTAGTGCAGGGAATGGCTTATGCATTCCTTATTAGTGAAACATACCCTCCTGTCCCACTCCACCCCCAAAATGAAGAATTTTCTACTTTTAAACAGATAAATCAGAACTGTCATTTATGTAATAGCAAATATGCAAACCAGAATACCTTTCACTTACATCTCTGGATTTGCTGCCTTTTGTTTAATAATATAAACACACACACCAACTGTTAACAGATAACATGCAGATTTTTAAGTTACCATTAATGGCTCAGTAGTCCTATTCAATAAGAAAGGGTTTGCATATCTGAAAAACCTGTTGCCTTTAAAAATGAATAAAATTAGTAACATAGTAATCTTCAGTGCATGGCATTTGCTTAAAATTAAATATGGGCCCGATGAAGGCAACTCTGTACTCACACGAGCAGTCCTGTTCAAGTAACCAGCATCACTTGCGTAAGTAATATCCTGTAGTTTGCGTTTTAAGTTAAGGCACCTTAATTTGGTTGGTTGGTTGTAGAATTGACAACTGATACACCTTTTGGTTTATGACTGCTGGAACACTTCTGCTAAATTCATAAGCTTCAGACTGCTTTAATAACAACTTGTAATTAAAAGAACACAGACAACCTTTTCCTCAGTAAACGTTTTACCCCATCACTTGGAGATCAATTTGGAAGTCACTTTACTGTGTAGCTTTTGTCAAAGCCTTTTTTTTCCCCCCTAAAACAAGAATCCAATAAACCCAAATGAAAACAAGAAACAAAACCACTATTTCATGCCTTGACAACTGTATTTTTGCACTTCCAGTAATAACCTGAATTTGTGCTTTTAAACTCACTTAGGAAATACCATCATCATAAACTGCATACTGCTCAGGACTCTTTAACTACTTAATTAGCTACTAAAACCCTGCGAAGGAGCTGACGTTGTATTAGAAGAGAAGCAAAATGAGCCAAACTCCACGCATCCCCCACCCTCTTACTCACAAGCGTTAGTGTAAGCCCTTACCTGCTGGGTAACGTTCGATAACTGGCCAGTTGTCCACCTGTAATGTGGCATTGCCACCACTTCTTGTGAAACGTACTACGTGGTATTTTCCATCATTAATGATTGCGTTGATCTCTTCAATAGAGATGTCATCCGTTCCAACATTAAATTTAACTCCAATTTTTCCCTGGTGCTGCATGTCAAAAAAAAAAAAAGAGGAAGAAGAAAAAGAAGAACTAATTAAGAGTTGTTTTAGCAAGAAATAGAGACAGTGTGTCATACAGGGAAAGATTTCTAACAACATCTTCCCTCCTCAGATGTAACTTCTGAAGGCTTGCATGTGGCAGTGACAAGCCTCCCGACAGCTCAGTAAGTCCAGGACGTCTCTTTGATGGATAATTGATATTCCAAATGAGTTATTTCACCAAATTGAGTTCTCTCCTTTTCCAGGAGATTCAGACCAAGATGAGGAGGGAGGGAGGAGGAGGAAAGCTCAAGTTTTCTTTCTTTGTCCGCTCCCTTGCCTCCATGAGGATTAAACACCATTTTTCCTTTTAGGCTTTCAAAATGGAAAGCCTTGCAGCGTCAGTTGGAAGAGGTTTGAGGATTTTCTGGCTATGAAAGCCAAGGTCCAGCCCTGCATCTCCTTTCCCCAAGCCTCATTCACGCTCAGAGTGTTCACAAATGACAACAAAGGAGGAAACTTCTTCTTTTCTAATGGAGTGGTTTTTTGCATCACACTGTAGTAGCTCTGAACCATTAAGACAAGAACAGACCAATTGACTAACAAGGACTTTTCTGATCAGAGCCAGAGAGGAGCAAAAGGCATTTGTGACACAGGGACAGCACCTTGTTCCTGCTAAGGACCAAGGCTCTGATTTTTTTTTGCTGGGATTTGCCTGTAAACTCCTGTGCCCGAGTGCGCCCAGGGCTATGGGGACTTCCCACACACATTCATACTCAGTACCAAGGCTGCAGATTTTCCAGATGATTGCGATATTGGCACGTTTTCATTTTTATTGTCTTTTAATTATTAAGATGTTCACTCTAATGGGACATTTATGTTTTAACAAAGTCCTTTAATGTCTATTAAAAGTTTAGCTTAAGAACTTAATGATATTTTTTTTCTGCCATAAAATCAATTCTATTCCTGAATAAGGATATTTATTAAATTGAGGAGAAAAAAAAAAGCACTGCAGGGTATGAGATTAGGGGCTTGTGCATAATAAGTGGCAATTCTATGTGAAATTTCATGTCATTAGTACTGGTACATCCTCCTTAAAAGTTAAAAAACTTCTTAAAGTTTTTACACTACCAGATGAAACACAATGAAACATTTCACTTTGTACCTCTTTGTCATTCACGTCAATCCTTCGAGAACCAGCTTAACCTCTCCTGCATAGCTTTTGTGTCTGCTCCCTCCTTCTTTTACTACCCTGGCAGCACTCCCTGTAGTAAGCGTATCCTGCAGCTCCTTGTCTCTGGAAGTCTCCCAAGTGAAGAACTCAGGAGTTCTTCCACTTTATTTTATTCTCTTTTTAAATACCTGACTTCATTTTCCAGTAGTGCTTGCATATTCCAGTTACACAGTTGAGCAGCTGCTGAACACCTTTGGAGCAAGTCCCTCAACGTTTTGGCACTGCGCTATGACCTCTTCCACTAAGATCTTTTTTAAAACCCTAAAAGGACCATTTCCTGCTGAGATTTGCAGAATGACTCTGAAAAGTATTTTTTTTTTATTTGCTCAGTTCCTTAAATAACGTTCTAAATATTCTTCTTTTTTTCCTTGTGGATTGTTTTAACGTTTCTCTGTTGGCTGGTCCTACTTTTCCATGCCGACAGGGTGTCAGTAAGGGATTCACCTCACCCAGCACATGCTCACCCGCTTTTGCCTCTTGTGTGAGCTGCGGAGCAATCTCTCATTTGTCCCGGGAGAGTAACTGTAGCTCCGTTTTATTTCAACTGGTTCAACTATGACTCAGAATAGATTTCACCCATTTTCTTCCATGGATGCAATAGCTTATTTGCTTCACCTGTTTCATTCATATGCTTACTTTCTTTATACAGAAATGTATACAAAGAAATATAATATTGTCCTGGCTCTAAAGCAATCTCCTCTTTTACTAATTTATGAAATGCAGAAAAACAGCATGTAATGATAATGGCATATGCACCTTTTCACACTACTTTAAAGAAATCAAAGTCTTTGAGGATTAAAAAAAGCTGACTAATTTTACGGTGATTCATAATTTTACTATCCATAACCTACATTTACATACCTGCTTTCCCATTTGCTATATATATGTATATACATATATTATTTTAGATCAAAAAATGACAAGGAAAAAAAGCACCGTTGAGTGAATAGGACAGGTGCAGGCAAAATGAAGTGGCATAAAAGGCAAATATATCAGCAGGTTTTCCAAAACTAAGAGAATGTGGTGTTGCAATGGTTACCAAGTAACCATCTGTAGATGGCCAGGTATTGGCAAGTGAAGTGAATGCTTTACAGACTTGAAGGCAGACCTTTAGCCTTACTTGATACAAATATACTTTTTAGTGGGAAAAAAAAAGCAAATTTCCCTGACTTCCCGACATTTGTACAGAAGTACTGTGCACAGACGCCAAGCACGCAGCTGCAATAGCAAAAAATATCACCCTAGTAGTTGATAACATACTATAGTAATTTTTTTGGCTGTATTTCTAATGCATTTGTGTACCTGAGAACATGAAAAACTCCATATTTAAAGGATACATTTCATTATTTCACGCTTCTTCAGCACCTGTGGGCATTTATATAACCTCCCATAAAACAAGGAAGCAAATCTGGGTTTCGAGTTTAAGTCTTCCTTATTATTATATCCATATTTAAGTTTGGCTTCTGAACCTCACGCTAAACATGATATGGACTACAACCCCATTGTGCGCAGCAATTTAGAACTGCAAAATGAAATATGATGCAAAGACCTGACAGTACACAGGCCCAGACAGATGATGACATTACCACAGAGCAGTAAGTCACCACGTATCAGCTGAGTTGCAATAAGCACCTCGGTTTGTAGATAGCTTTTTTTTAAGCCCTTACATAATCATGCAGTAGTTTGACTCACTGTACTGCTCCTTCACTGCAAGATAATGTAAGTCACGTTATTTTTCATTTGTCATTGGGTAAGACTGTGTGCACATACAGTTACTGTGGACCAGCTCATGTACAGTAGCCTGTTGAGATAACTTTTATTTTTCCTTCTTTTTGGAGCAACATGGTAGTGCGGAAAGGGAAGAGACTGATAAAACTGAAGCATGCTAAACTACTATTTCCACTTTGCCAGCCTCAGTTGCATAATGCAGTAGTGGAAATTTTCCTTTATTACTTGTTTATTCATAATAATCTTAAAGTCATTCTTCCTACCAAAACCAGCCTCAGACAAATGCTGAATGAGAGGTTCCCTCTTCAGCATCATGATGATGGGCACTATAGAAATGTCTGTGCGTTACTAAGTACTGCGATAAGTCAACATTACTGTTGAATGATGTTATCTTTGCCTGTGACCTGAAACAGCGCAGCATTTCAAGCTCATGTTTCTAGGAGGTTATGTTTGCCCACTAGCAAAGATGATCATTTCAGAGTTTCCCTGGTAAAAATCAGCTCTGTACACAGGGCGTGTAGAAGTCCACCGTGCTGTTTACGGTTCTTAGCCTGTGTTTTACTTTTCTCAGTCTCACCCAGTTGTGAGAGAATGTAGCAACGAAATCAATTCCTTTTCCTACTGTGCCTTTATCCAGTCTGAACTGGGAAGGCCACCATAACAGAGTGGAGAAACATAGGAGATGGGAGAGTCTCCAATACTATTTCCAAGAGAGACCAGAAGAGCGGACACATCTTCAGGAGAAGAGTGAAGCATTTCAAGAGGTAGCGTTAAACATTGTTCTCTGTCTCCGGACGTTATTTGGAACTTCAAATCAGAAGGTGCTATGAATACTGCTGCAACCATCCCATCGCCACCACCGCTCTGAGCAACAACCAGCAGCTCTTCAGAAAAACTAAACTTCTGTTTTGGAGGTGCTTTGGCCATGTAGCGCTCCTGTTTCTGAGGCCAGGGTGACTTTCTCTCCACAGTACCCACACAGAAGTAAGCTCATTTGGCGTTACCTAAAGTACCCCTACGCATTACTGCAACGTGCAATGTCGGCTTTGCCTACAGTTTAACCTCTGATGTCCAGCCACTTGTAGGAGTCCAAGCTCACAGGGTAAGGATAAATATGCTAATGGCTTCAGAGCAGTTGTATAAAAGCCTAAGATATACATGTTTAGCTCCAATCCTACATTCCTAATGTGCTCTGAAATGCCAGGAGTTTTGATTGCTCAGACAGTATAGGTGTGTGTGCATGCACGTGTATGTACCAATCATTTCAAAACATTTTGTCTTCAAAAGCACTGGCATGTTTTATGAATTGTGTGCTCTAAATACTTCTACCTTGGCTTTAATAGGCCTTTTCTGCTTCTGATGAAGCACCGAGAATGCTGATGAACCCGAGAACTGGGCAAGAAACGTGAAATGCAAATCAAGCCAGAGGCTCAGAGTGCAGTTTGTTCCCTGTTGGACTCTAGTTCAGTGCTACTGATCTGCCAACTCCAAATGCAATAAAACCTATGCTTGTATAAAATTTATATATATATCTCCAGAATAATGATATTTCCTATAGCATCAGCAAGGTTTTACTGCTCTCTGTAGTAATAATTCTGGAATCAAACAGGAGCGTGTGCAAATTTGGCACAACAGTAGTTTTAGAAGAGACCACAGACAACCTAAGCTCATAATGCTTACAACCTTTAACCACTTCCAAAGAAAAGTAATAATATTGTGACTCCCACAGGTGAACAAACAGAGAAAAAACACTCAAGCATGCCAGCTTGCATCTTATAGTGTTGGTCCCTGAGGCACAACTTTCTGGTGAATGTGATAACAAAGTTTTAGAACTAACTGATGGTTTACTTAGATTTTATTGAAGAATACATTTCTTGAGTTTTATTAAGAAGAGTGAGATCATTTTCACTCAAATGTAATCAGAAGCTAATATTCTATATTACAGAAATTTATGCAAAATAATTAATTTCTGGTTTTCTGAAGCTTGTAAGGAAACGCATATCTGAAAATAGTACTGTGTGCTTCAGGAAGTGAGAGGAGGATATATAATGGACAGAAGATATATTTGAACTCCAAGATTAATTGAGTAACTATGTATATTTTAATCTAATAATCCATCAATATTTCTTACTACCATCTAGTATCTTCCACAGGAAACCTTTCCTGGGAAAGGCACAGAAAATATAAAACATTTGGGAAGAGTTCTTTGAATAAATACATCTTTATATTCCAGTGAAAGAACTTCACTTTCTGGATGGTTTTTTATAATTTTATGTTACCGCTTTTCTCTAGAAAAGGCAATAAAATATTCAACCTAATATTTACCAACAGTAATCAAATCTTTTACTTTTTAGTCAACTGCAGGACAATACACCATAGGAACAGGCATTCTTCTGTCAACCCTCATCTTTAGTACTTACAGTCAGGTTTTGTGTCCCTTCATGAATTCAGAAAGGTAACTGTTTTCAGGGATGGATTATAGCTTTCAGTATATCAGTGTTTGACATACTGTAGAAAATATCAGAGGGGCGTGAAAACTCTATCAGAGTGCTAGTGGTCAAAGTTATCAGTCATCGGTAGGCACTTCAAGCAAGGAAGCAAAGATTTTTGGTGATGTCTGATAGGGTGCATCCACCTTGTATTCAGTCTTTGATAGACTGGCATTTGACAAGTGTGAAACTGTTTGGTTTCTCTTTCTTTTCCCAAAAGCTGGAAATATGTAGCTACTGTGGAGAAGGGAAAAAAGGAAAATAATAATAATAATAAAAAAGAACCACAATAAAACAAACTTCTCCCTTTCCTTGTTGCCTAATAAGGATACTGTGCTATTCCCAGTGTTCCTTCTTGCCGGTTCTCACCATTTATTTGCAACTTTCCTGATATTTGCTTATTTCTTAAATCCACAGCTCTGTAGACCATAGTTTATGAGAAAATCCCACTTTTCATTTTAAACCAAGCTCCTAGTTTTGATAATTGTACAGAAAAGCTTAAAACCCAAAGCCTTGCAGGCTACTAGAAAGAACTGAAAATCATGTTAAATCCCATGATTTTAAACTAAATGCTTGGGTTTTTTTCAGCTAAAGGTGTGATACTCTGAGCAAGCGACACTGATTTCATTACCCTTGTATCAAATGGGAGCAACATGCAGCAAAGTGGGCTTCCTCTCAGTGCAGTCTCCCAGCAATTCTGACTGCTTCTCCATCATTGGACCTGTTTCCAGAAAGATTTATTCTCCTTTACTTGAGTCTCAGCCTCCTGGTCCCCAAGACAGCGGGACTGGAGGGATGAACTGACAATACTTACTTCCAAAACGCTCTATAAGACTTTATCTACAGCTGACTAGACTTTCTGAGCCTCCAGTAACACAGCATGCTTGCACTCAGGAAGTTTTTTCATGACTTGAAGGGTATCATGACTTGGCATGAGTGGTAGCTGGACTCCAAACGTGACCCGTGAGATTCCTGCGAGAAGCGCGGTCAGGTCTCTGGTACCCATTTGCACACGCCGATTTGAAATGCAATCCTGGCAACTAAATGCTGCCTAACACTACACTAATATTCATACTATTCAGAGAGGAAAAATGTTGTCTGCAGAGCCAGAAATGTTACCAATATTTCCTGCAGCACTGGTGCATGCTCACTTAAGTGCAACCCCATGCACGCCTTTCTCATCTACACCAAGATCCTTCCAGAGACAGTGCAAGGCACTTGAAAAACAGATCTGTAGTCATAAAAAAGCAACAAACCTCTTTTTCCTCCCCTAATTTTGGATCCTCAATCAGTTGTTTCATGGATTTTTTTAAAGAGAGATGGAGAGTGAATTTGCAACATATTTTGCTCTCACGTTTTACTCGGAAGTTCTGTAAGATCATTTCATAAACCTTTAAATGACCCCAGTTGCATGCCATTAAGTTATCTAGATTTTCTAAACCAATACAGAAATAATAAAAATTCATTGTTCACCAGATGCCCCTGGTTCACATATAAGAAATAGCACTGTCACTGTAACAATATTATGTATGCAAATACATACAGATGCTACCAGAGCTACTGCACTCTTAAATGTTGTTCGATAAAAATTAAGCCGCTTCTAGCCTTAAACCAATGACCCTTAAAAGAGGTAAGTGAAATATGGGCCCAGCATCACACTAATTTACAACTGAGGCGTACCTGAAGGAAAAAGCTAAGTGGCTCACTATGCGGAATAAGTGACACATGACTTAAACCAATTTTTTTTTAATGTCACAAAATGCCATATATGCAACCACAGAACAAAAAGCCTGGAAAGGAGGTATCACAGAAGCGTTCACTGCCCCAGCGTTTCAGGGCAGGAAGCACCTACTCTTTACTACTATGAAATAATGACTTGTATCACTTTCTGCTTTAAAATAATTGTCCTCGCAGTCTGCTTTAAGTGTTGTTACAGCAATTCGATTTATACATAAAGCTCAGCAAGCAGAAAATTTAGAAATATTTATAAATCTGCAATTCTGACACTTCAGCTCTCAGGCTGCAGTTTTCCCGTTTAGTTTTAAACATTGTAATTCTCACTGCTATATATCATAGCTGTATTTCAAGTTGCTCTGATGATGAATTACTGAGACCATACCATTACCTTAACAACGAGCCCCCCAAAACGCAATAGTTATGGAAGACATATGGTGTAGAGCCCACAGCAGCAGCATACTGCATCTCATTATCCACTCAGCATCATTACTGCAGTACACAAAATTAAATTTTTCTGAGAAAATATGCAGTAAAGAACAAATTAAGTAGTCAGCCCTTAACGTGGTACTTCTGTCAAAACAGCATGTCGCACAGAAATGTCTTGACCTTGCTAGTGTCTCACCAAGGATTCCCAGTTGTGGTGAGATGGTGTGGATGGGTCGAAGAGACTACAGAAGCTGTTAATACCAAACAGAGCCTAATTTGAAGGAAAAGAAAGAGTTTTAACTACTGGCCAAGGTAACTCACATGCCTTGGCTTTGCTCTTACACACTTATTTTCCATATAGGCAGACACCTTGGAGCTTGTGTACCCGAAATATAGTATGCCCAGCCTGAGGAATGGCATACTCATGGGGAGCTCCAGCTACTCAAAACCAGCAAACGCTCTCCCTCCCCACATGTACATCAACACGTGTTTCCAGATGAGCACAGTGAGATTTGAAAATTAGGCTTGCTTTCCACTTTTTTTTATAGTGTTTTTATACAGAGATGATTAAAATAGTGTTCCTGGGACTGGATAGAGTTGTTCAAAGGTGTAAAAATACTCCTAGAAAAAACCCGAAAGAGTAGCACCTTGATATCGGTACAATCTAATCCACACTGGAAATTGTGCTGGTTTAAAGGTATTGATTTCTGTGCTTAGAAAGGCTTCACAGAACTCCTCTGATAATTTGCGTGTCTGAAACAAATCCAAAGTCAGAGTCAGTAGGAGGTATAACTGGGACCAGAAGTGAAGAATCAGCAAATTCTCAAGCAGGCTTTCATGTTAAATGATTAATAGCCATACAATCAACACGCGTGCTCATGAAAACGCAAGTAATAAGTTTTTGAGAATGTGGGTCAAAGGTCTTTTCATATTAAAAACCTATAGGGAATTATTAAAAACAAAAAATGGTATTAGACATGCAACTCCTGTTGAACTTTAATAAAAACTGAACACCTACCTGCCATTCACTCCTTTGATAAGCTTTCCTTTAATATTAATGACAATCTTGAGTATTTCCAGATGCCTACCACAAACACTGGGACAAAGTGCTTTTTAAACACTGTTTAAATGCAGACTGCATTCCTTTATTGTTCTGATTGCCTGTATACAAATGTATTTCCAGAATTGTCTCCTAACCCTTCTTCTCTTCCTTTGGAGTCTCCAATTGGAAACAACCTGTTCCTAATTAGTCTTGGCTGCTAAGTACTCATTATTGACATGGACTTACATGAAAACAAACTGAAAGAAAAAAAAACAAAAAAAACACAGCCCACAAAGTGATTTAAAAGCCAGGCACCTGAACAGTGGACCTAGATGAATATTTTTGCCTCCTATCTGTAAAATGAAGAAAACACGATATTCTCACTTCAGAAACTTGTCTATCTGAAACAATTCATATCCGCGAAGTAGTTAAGCAGAAGTAAACAACAAAACCCCAAACAAACAAACAAAAAAATAGATTACTGGTCTATGAGACAAATGTACAACTGAAGTGAAAAGACCTCGCACAAGGAAACATAGCTATGCTGTTACTACAGCATGCCACGGCTTGGGCTCCCTGCACAAAAGCAAGTTCTGGTTGTTGTCCCATTTTCTGAGCAGTCCTATCATTTCTGTCGCCAGCTTGCTTTCTCTTATCATCAAGTGTAGAGTCATTCTATGGCAAGCTTTAATACCATGTATATTTTTCTCAATGGTAGTAGTTTCCTTTATCTTACCTTTCTTCATCTTGAAGATGTTTCAGCATCAAACCCAATTTGACAATTTCCCTGCGTGCTGTGCTGAGATACGCAGTGAGGAGTAGCCTATTATCAATGCTACAACAGAGGATCTCACTTCTTTTGATCACTTAATGCTGCAGAGCATGTAAAAATTCTTACAGTGAATACATGTAGCACATGAAGTGATCAAACAGTGTTAGTTGACTGGACTGTGAAATCCAACGGGTAGCTGGAAGGAGAAAGCAAAATGTGATAGCTACCTCTACGTTCTCCTCTTCTACTGCTGCTAACAGCCCCCAAGGTTTGAACGACATTGTTTTGGCATGTTAAAAACCAAACCAAAACAAAAAAACCACCCTGTGGAAGAGAAGTGCCACAAAGTAATGAAAGGGCTGTGTACAGGAAAGCATTAGTGCTTGTGAACAGCTTCTACAAGGAAGAAATCTCTGAAGGAAGCACTGCAAAATAGCACGAGCACCTTCAACAATGTGCTCTTCAAAATGGGAGAAGCTTGCAAATAAACGTAGCTGTATTTAGAAGAAACCTGCCAGATACTTGAAAAGGCTAACCCCAATCAAATCGGACAAAATCGAAACAGAAGTTAACCCACAGCAAGGGAGCTTTGCATATAACAGAGTTCAATACTGTCAGGCTCCGAATGCCTCTCTGAAGCAGGGAACAATCATGAATGTTGTTGTCTTCACTGCAATGAGCAGCATCAGGCTTGAATAATGTCCAAATATATTATTTGTGTTCATGAACCCCAATAGTATTTAAAAAAAAATCCCTAACAGTATACACAAAAGCTTGCTATAGAACATGTAGCCCAACAGCCACTAAGAACCAAAATTGCAAAAGGCATCATTATCTTCAAACTGCACAAGGGAACGGAACAATGTCATCCTTTTTGTTACAAATTCTTCACTTCTTATGTACTTTACAGTAGACTTTTACTACTGTTGGGAATTACCACTTTGCAAATGGGGTCCATTAGGCAACCAGCAATCAACTTTTTAGGGCATTATTCTAACCCCACTGATAGCGTACTCCTGATTTCTGCCCTTTGTGCATTTACTTTCTTCTCTTTGTGTTTTTTATACACCTGGGAGATATTTACCTCTCAAAGTTAAAAGCTAGAAGTAACTCCAGTGAAGTCAAGGCCACTTTAGAAATAGTGACATGGTAAAACCAGGGCATCTCTCATTAGAGTTACTTGTCACTTTTTCAGAGCTTCTGCTTCTTACCACTCTTCTCACATATTACAGCGTGGAAGAGATGTGATGGTAAAATATTTGACAGACAGCTGATGCAAATGATGTGCTTTCACTATTTTTATTAAAATTCTGGCTTTACTAAGATCAAGGTTTTCCTAGAAAAACTTAGTAGAAACCAGACGTGTAACTGTTTTCATTTTCATACTCCTACAGCTTTAATGTTAGTGAGAGACTATTTCAAAAGGAAAAAAAAAATGGAGGGCGCAGGATTTCACACACCAGAAGACCCCCGCTATAAATAGTTGCCCTACAAATACATCCCATCCCCATAGCTCAGCCACTCCAAAATGCAACCTAGCTGGCTGGACTATCTCTGACTTGTGACATGTCAATCTTTGATTACTTGCACGCTGTGAATAGCTTTGCTGCTATTCCGTCAGATAAGCCTTTGCAAATATATCAGGGTGGCAGGGAAGAGAATGGGCATCTCTGAAAAGGAAGGAAGGAAAAAAACCAAAGCAGTAGAGAGTGACTGGGAAGGGAATTCATGGACCTGTTGGACCAAGTCCCACTCTTAAGACTTCGCAAAGACATAGCAGGGGGAAAAAAAACTCTGCACCTTAAATAGCCTTCTGGATGGCTTATGTTTGAAATGCCTTGTACTCTGCAGCAGATAACCCAATGTCTTGCTGACTTTGCTAGCATCACAGAGGTGAGGTTTCCACATGGGTGAACTAACCACTCTTGAGCAAATTATTCAAGAGCATTAGATTCAAAATGGCTTTAGCATAGCATCAGGCAAGGTAGGTGTGTGCGCATATGTGTGTGGCTGTGCACACATACAGCCTTTCAGACATTCTTCTGTACTAAATGTGATAACTTTAGGGCTATAAAAAGCAAACCCTATTTCTTTTTGTTCTCTTATTTTTCCAAATTGTGCTTTGCCCACAAATAGTCTCATTAAGCAGTAGTATCATTAGAGGACATCATGCACAAATCTTTTCACCTGAAGTGAAGCTATCTTCTTGCCACTTCTGCTTTGCCCGTGCAAGTGCTAACAGATTTCTTGGCTCGTTTACCGTTGCAAAGGGCATTTGAGATTGACAGATCTCCCCCATAAGCATTCTCCCATTTCCTCTCTCAGCTCTGCACATCCTGGGGACTGCTCAGGCAGAGCATCGTGCAAGTGCTGCGCCCGTCCTGCTGTGAAAAAACTCCACAAACTCCGGCACACGGAACATACCACAAACAAGGAATCCATTGGAGCTCCTTCTTACATTACAGGAGGACTTACTTTGCCTCCTAGATAACTAATTATTTTCTGTGCTGCATCCCACACTCAGAAATTAAACCTGACGTAGAGACAGGTACTGACAATCAAACCCTTTTCCCTTCTTTCACCAATACAAATACATCATGATCTATATAAGTATGCAGATGCCTCTGTGTGTGTACACTTGTATATCTATGTGTTTTACGCATGCATACAATATAGATGAATGACGAGGTGAGACAGAACGTCCTACTGCACACGCTCCATATAGAGGGATAAGAATACAAAACAACATAATGAATATATGCCATTGCTGCTTAGCAAAGGGTGTTCAGGTGCTAAGATGATGAGCAGAGTAGGACAACCATGGTAAACTGGATTCCATGGGAATGATAATATTAAATAATAACATTTGTAATCACCTCAAGGCAGAGATAGGTGCCACGTTTTTTTTCTTTATAAGCAACGAATTACAGAAGGGTGAGGATTGCAGAAGATGTACATTCTTGAGCTTTGCAGTTTTGTTCTTTGACTAATTTAACTAACGCTGTTCTAATTTAAAATGTCTTCAGTGTATCAGTTTCAGTGCTGATGGATGCTTGCCTCCTGCAGAATACTATCAATTAAGAGGCTTATTCCAACCATAAAAATAAAATAATGCTCTGTTTATTGTTAACAGAGAGACTAAACTATAATAAGGATTCCTGATTAATTACTTATCAAGGAGAATTGACCTTAATTAGGGTCAACTTCTATGGCAGACAGCTTAATTTATTCTTTAATTTCTGTGTGTGAACACATTTCTCTCTACAGAACAATTGATTCACAGCTCAATTCAAACTCTTCAATTGTATTTTTATTTTTTAAAGGAAAAATAAATAAAACTGGTATCTTTTGAAACCGGTATATCTGTTCAGAGTAAGACCCAATTGCCTTAAGCAACTAAAATTAATGTTTCCTGGTTTTTTCACTCCTGTTAACCTGCTAAAACAATTCTTGCAGAGGTAGCAGTACTGGTGGGATCTGGGCAGTTCTCAGACCCCCCAATATCCTTAAACTAGTTCAGGTGCTGATACCAGTGCAAGAGTGGGGGGCATTTCCAGACAGGTAAGTGTTCAGACAGTCAGCCTATGCTGCATGATCCCATCAGTGCCCTTCTCCCACTGTTTGAGTGGAACAATTTTAAAGCAGCTTGGATATGTTGACACAGCTAATTGTCATGCCTTTGACTGAAGCACAGACAGCTCCTTAACTTCGTCCTCTGCAGATGTAACAAGTCAGAAGCAGTAAACTAAAATACTGTGCAATGTGCCTACTTAATAAAATACCTAGGGGTGTGCATGTTCCACAGTCATTAATGAGACTGATATATAGCACAGACAACCCCAGGTATGCATATATGAGGAGCAGCTGTGGCATTAGAGAAAAATCAGGCTGCCAAGCCTATCTAAGAAGCTGGGTAAATACACAGGAAATCTTGTGCCGAGATGTGTGCTGTCACAGCTAGATGTCTGTCTACGTATACCCCAAGGGAAGGTAGCTGGATTCTGTTCCTTCTCATGTATCCTCATAACAATTATTTCCAAAATATTAATGTCCTAAAAAAAAAAAAATAATATCTCCCCCTCTGACACACAGCTAAAATGATTGCATTTGGGAAGGTACACGGATTCACTGTTTCAAACTACAAAACTCTCACTGCTTACTATATTTACCTTTACATACTTACTAGTATTGATACCAAGTAAGAAAAGGTTATGGCTTGACTCTTAGTAATTGGGATGGATAACAATAGGGAAAAATAGATGTGTTTTCCTTGTGAACAATTGTTTTGTTCTAAAAATTAAAGAAACGCAATATGAAGCCTCATGATGCAACTCATGCAGAGATGACCTATGATCCACTAGAGGGTTGCTTTGAGAACTTCATATAAAAATAAATAAATGGGGGAAAAAATCCATAACCAACTATAAAGCACTTAATACTTTCACACTTTTCTAATAAAGGAATGTACCCAAAGCCTAATACATTGAGGTAAACCTTCCATATCCAGCATCTAACTTCTTTGTCATTACTATCCCTGTTGGGCAATGGACTTAAGGTTTGTTCGATACAGAAACAAATAAAAAGTGTGGGGAGCAGCACAGTAGGAGTGGCCTTTAATTTGTAATCTCTGAATTTTTTTTTCCTGGCCATTTATAATCTGCTAATTATAAATCTACAATATGAGCTAGATTCCAATTACTAGTGAAAACCTGTTAAATCACGCTTACAATGTAAAAAACCCATTAAAACAAACAGACACCCCCCCACACACACACTGGTCAGCTTTTAGACATGCTTTAGGAAACACCGCACTCTTATCCCACACCATGTCCTTGCAGGCTGGAGTACTTTCCACTCCAGCGAGTCCAGGCATTCCCACTCGGCGATTCCCACCACCAGCCTCCACAACTATTCCAAAAGCAGAAGTCGATCTCAAATGCTGTTTCTATACAGCTTCCTGCTTCCCCCCCGCCGACGATTTCCTAGCTGAGCTGAAGTTTTCAGGTTTCCTTAGGTCCCCTTTCCGTGGCACAGCCTGACAAAACAGTGACCCCACTCCACATCTCCCTTGTTCTTGGAGAAAAAGCCATAAAAAAAGGAACTGTAACACGAAGGGTCGGGGCAGCAGAGCATGGCGGTGACTTCAGGGATCTTTGAAAACACATTAATGATTAAAATATCACCACACTACATTGTTGTAACACCTTCCACACAGCCCGGTCCTAAAGAGTTTTCCTATGAATCAGTGGCATTAAGATTATGAAATTAAGGCTTGCTCTCTACTTGCCCTCCTTCTTTCTTGTATACCTTGCAATCCATGTACTGTCCCCTTACCCCCTAAAGCACCTCCAAACATATTTTCCAAAGAGAGTATGGTAAAACATGTGGACATAAAAAGTACTACGCGTAACCACTGTTCTTCTGTCCCCCTTGGGCTATCCTTTGAGGGCTATCATTGTTGGTAATAACTTGCTTTGCTTTAAAGAGCAAATAAGTGAAAAATAGCAAAAGCAAACATGGAGAAAATAATGCAGAAACATCTATTGAATGATTGTACAGGCTTCCGAAGTCATTTTAAATTATGTAGACTTAGAAGAACAATTCAGTGTAGATATTGGCTGCAAAAAAGGTATTTTATACCTTCTTGCTACCACCAGAATAGCTTCAGCAAACAGTTCTAACCAAGCCAGTGAGCCAAATCATAAAGCTTCAGGCAGTCATGAAAAACTATTGATTTTTTTTTTAAACCTTTCTTCAGCTGTAAATTTCTATTGATATGTGACAAAAATGTGCAAGTGGCATTTGCTAGTATAGCCATTGTGGGAAAAGCCAAGATTGCAACTTCTCTGGTTAAGCCACTCAGAAGTTTAATGTGGTCAGCTTCAGACTGCTCCAGCCAATCTTGGATCAAATAAAACACAACACATATGTTTCCCAATAGCAATAATCAAAACTGAGGTTTTCAGATTTTGCTGGAAACAAAATTACAGCAAGAAGAAATGGGCTGGATATTTCTTTTTATTGCTGAGAAACAGACTCCTAACAACCAACCATGTGGATTTATTTTATTTTTTGAAGTTAGCTCGCCTATCCTCTGCTGATACATGACTGATACCTCCTTCCTCCCTGCTGACCCACACTCAGGGCTAAGGGGACGTGATCCCTGCTCGCTTTATCTGTGTGTCTTCACTCCCTACAAGCAACGACATTTCAAAAGCCAGGGCTAGGACATCCTAAGAAAGGATGACTCAAGGCTGAGCTATGTGTTACCCCTCCTCTCTCTAAACACCATATCTTTTATTTCCCCCCCCTCCTAACAGCGGAAAAAAGAGCTCATTCCCATGGGAGCTCGGGTCCTCTATTCACCATCAGGTGGGACAACGCATCAGCCAGCCTCTGCCATTGCCTTTGGGATGACACCAACCTTTTCTGGTTAAAGGTGTATCTGCAGCGCAGGTTGGGCCACTCTCTCCTGCAAACAAAAGCTACAAAAATGGGGTAATAAACTTTCAACAGTGACTAGAGTACTCAAATGCAAAGCTGCCAGCAGTTGGTGCTGCATGCAACACTGCAACCCAACTTTACGACTGCTCTTACTCATATGAGCAAGAACAGTTTGCTTACATCTACCCAGAATAGAGTCACATTTCTGGCTGGCTATATTGTGGCTTGCACTCAGTCTCTCACCCTAAATATGCTGTTGAGAAAACAGGGGTAGGGAGGTCCCAGGAGTGCAAACTGATCATGGTTTCTAAAATTACAAGGAGGGAAACATGGGTAAATATTTCTTTTGCTGCCCATGTAACAAAATGAGCCTCAGAGTTTCCAACCCAATGCAGCAAAATATAAAAGGACTGTTCTTTTGACCAGTGCCTGATAATTCAGACACTCAATACGTGAGAGTAAATCAAGTCTGGATAGAGCAACACAGCAGCTAAAAGGCTAAAAATCATTCACTGCAATTCAAACGTTAGAAAATTTCCTTCCAGACCTTCATGTTGGAGCAGAGCACCTAAAAGAGAATAGAGATGGGAAGCCCCATAGATTCTCCGAGCTTTGCACTGCTCTCCCCGATGCCTGGAGAGGCTGCACATTGCTCCATTTCCCAGCTGCTGCTCGCACCGCTTTCTAAGGGTGGGATGGACCACATCCTATGTTAATTTAATATTGTGATTCTTGGAAACAACTGTAGTACCGTTTTTACTTCCTTCCAGAGTTGTTCACTGGAGATTTTCCCCAGGTTTGTTACCAGGAGCAAAGCAGCGTAACACAGTGGTGAAGGGGGCTAGCGGAGGAAAACACACTGCCACGACTTGGCCCCTAATGCTGGCCTTCTACTTTTGCCTATGCTTCATATTACAAAGAAAAATACATAATGACATCATGTATTTAAAAAAACAAAACACAAAACTTTCTCAGTCTTCAGCTATATCATTGCTGGCATCCCATTACAGCTTCTGTAGACCAGCAAACTGCTGGTATTTATTATTAAATGAAACTGAACCTCAAACCCTCATGGAAAAAAACAGATAGGATGTATATGAAGTACTTGCCTGCACCTGCCAACGCTTGTCTCACTGTTGCAGAAGACACAGGAAAAAACAGAAGAGTCTCAGGGTTAAGAGACTCCCAGCTTAATACTTTTTAGTGCCATAGACTACTAGAGTAATTTCAGTATCTCTTTGCTTCAGTTCATCTTCTGTACAATAGGGATAACATCTACGATGCCAGGGAAGATGCAAGGAGATGATGCTGCTCCCAAAAATATGATAACAAAACCCACAGAGATTGGCAAGAACATGAAGATCTTTCAATCACACATCTTGGTCTGCAAAGTGCAAGTCAGGACACTTGGAAAAAAGATCATTTTTTGTGTGCCTTTGCACTTTTTCCTTTTATGCAGCAAAATCCTAGTCTTTTCCAAAGGAAATAAAGCTGAGGCAAAGTGTATATATTGATTAATCATATTATATCTAAAAAACATTTCTGCCATCTCCTCTTTATTTTTAGAGTTGGGATAGCAGTATATTTAGATGGAAGGGAAAATACACAGAAGAAACTGCATCTGCAATCACATTTCCCAATTAGATCTTAGCAGTGGTGCCTGTCTTATTAGTACTGGTAAATAAGAGACAGCAAATGCCTTTAGTACGAAATCATTCTCATGTTCTCTATCCCTGTCTTCTTTGCAAGTCAATAATAGGGTTCATAGGGTTTTTTTTATTCCTCAGCTATAAGCATAGGTCACAACTCCAGGCACAAATCCCCCTGCTGTGCAAGGGGAAAAAATTAAATCAAAAGCTCATTGTTTTATAAAAGAACCACCTTAATAATCTCTTGAACAAGTGTATGGCTTTAGGAAGCTACATAAAACAGTGAACACAAAGATGCGGAAAGGTGCAATTGATCCCTTTCCTCTTGTCTGTATTTTAAAAAAGGTAAAATTTTCTCTATCAAGAAGACATAGAGTTTATAAGAGGAAAGTATCGGGAAAATCTGCAGTAAGCCAAGCTTAAAAATACCTTGTTAGTAGAAATGGGATCCAAAAGAAAACTTTGAGGATTTACATGCCTCAATAAGCAGTTATATTACTTCCACACCTTAACTTATTCACAGTATGTACTTGGATTGATAAAAATAAACATTTCACTGGATTTATTTTTTTCCTTTGGTCAGAATATGTGTGTGTGTGCACTGAAAAATAAAGAGGAAGGTTCAGTCTTCCAAGCTTTGGAATATTAAGTGCTTTGTTAGCAAAAAAGAGAGCATGTGAAGAAGCAACAATCAGCTTTATGACAGGCACTTCATTAACCCACATACTTTATAATTTGCTCACCGAACTATCTGCTTTTCCTCTCCTCTCAGCAGGAACATAAATAGCAAAGACTATCATGAGCTGTTATGCTACTAGAAGACTGTTAATCTTACCAAATATACCACAGAGCATTTACTGCTACATATTTATTTATTTAGATTTAGAGCATGATTAAAGAGAAAACAAAAATGATATATCTTGAAGATGCATCTCAACTGATACCTAAATTGCAGCACTGCACGTCACTAAAGCTCAACCAAGCTGGAGAATTTAAAGAAACCAAGCACTCTAGCCCCACCAGCAATTTTTGCACTTATTATCAAGGTATTATCAAAATTGGTCTGCCAAGGAAATATCAACCAGCGTTGCAGATGGGACCGAGATGCAAGGAGTGGAAAGAGGTGATTGCGTGGGACCAGCGGACCTGTTCTCTCCCATGCAGTGGACAGGGAAATTTGGGTCTGCGGGAGGGGCTGATAAAGGAAGACTAAGCCAAGTCCATGTGGTGCATCTCCCAAGAGAGGGGTCTGCAGGCACAAGAAGCTGGGCTTGAGGTAAGTTTTGGTTTTGGATCCGGCTGCAATTTTAACAGCCAGTTCTATCAACTGGACTGAACCACCTGCAGCAAGACCACATTTAATCTCCCTCTCCTCAAAGAGGAGTTTTGCAATATGCTGGGACAGTAAGACCACTTTCTACTGGGGAGAGGGGACGGTCAGTGAGAGGGGAGTGCAGGTATGTCCGTAGGAGAAGTAGAGAGTTGGGAAACAAAATAACGAAGACTAAAAGAACGCTATTATTCAACCGTGAGAATAAAGGGCAATCAGTGGTGCAATCGCTTTGCTTTTTTCCTGTATTTATTTGTTATGGGTCTGAGCCAACGTTCCTCACAGTGGGAGACTTTTGATGGCCTTTGGTAGGCTTTGATGAGGCCCATATTTGCTCATTTGCACAATGTATTTATCTGCACCCCCGACTGCGTTGATCAGCGTGTAGCAGCAAAGTCCGTTGAATGCTTTAAATAAACCCCCCACTTATTAAACAGTTCTAAGCTCAGATTGAAAAAGCTTTATATAGCCAACATTACCTGAGTCATTCCTCTGGGAGAATTATGGACTGAATGTTGAGAAGACATTTCCAAAGTGCTTAAATGATTATTAATGGCAGCTGTGCTCCTAAGTTATTTAAGTGCTTTTGAAAGTCCCAAGCCAAACACAGCTCAGCAATGGGAATCACCGGCTGAACGTTTCTGCTATACTTGTTGCAAAAACAATAAGACGGAATCAAATTTTTTTACTTCTGATTAAGCACATTTGCAGTTGGAATGCATCAAGTTGGAGATGTTGGTTTTATCTCATTAGAAAGCGCAAATCCTTTATGCATTACTGTTCACCAGGGTACAGTTTTTAAAGCATTGGTTCAAGAGCCAGTGAGTGTCAGGCTACAGAAAGACAAGACTTGTAGGGAGAGGAAATTTCTTTCCATTAGACCAACCAAAAAATTGGGGGGGGGGGGGGGGAGGACAAACTTTCACACTGACAAGCCTATTTAGGCATAAGCATCAAAAAGCAATGAAAAGAAGTCAAATTGGCTCTCCCTATAAATCTTGCCACTTTTGTAGCTTTACGCAGGCCGACTATACTGCCATGGTTACAGAGTTCCTGTGAGGCCTTTCGTTCATAAAAGTCTTTTCTTCCACTAATTCCATTAAAAAGAAAGTTTCATACGTGAATATGTTTGACACATTATTAGGAAAAGTATGAGAAAAGCAGCAGTGTCACATTAAGCTCCGCTGCCGCAGCCATCATCTTTCGCAGCATATCTCTGTATCTTCCTAGCACAGTGAAAAGGCAAAAGGAGAGAAAAGACTGCTCATTAGGAAGAAAAATGGAAGCAGCTCTTCTGAGCACCCCATCTGCTGCCATCATGTCAGAGATACCACATTTTACTGCTGTCACCAGCAGGTGCACGCAATTAGGTGACAGCAAAATGAACTATGGCTTCCCGGTGACTGTTTCGAGCAGATTTCAGACTGTTGGCAAGAGCATGATAACAGGCTATGGGCATTTGCCTCTGAATAATTCCTGGAATTCACATGAAAACCGTACAGGTGATTCATTCCGTTGTAGAAGACTACTGGAAGAAGCCACAGAGACAGCAATTGCAATGAAGCGGAGGACGATGGAGGGCGTGGGGCAGGCTAATTCAGAGTATTGTGGTTATTATGAAGACAGCTAGGGCCAGTCTGTTCAATTCTGATCTTATTTACACTAATATATCAGGACAATCAAGCCCAAAGCAAATACTTAGAAATACATTGACGGTATGTTGAAGGACTAGGGAGCGCGCTTGGATCTTTCCTACTAATTTCAACTAAATATATTGTTGCTGCTCAGATTGGTGGCTAATTAACAGAATGGTTAAAGCTCAATACAATTTCACCAATTTTCACGCGAGGGGAAAAACATAATGCTAGGTTGACTCAATTTGGATTGTCGTTACCGTGCAAGTCAGTAACAACACGGCTAAAAAGTCTGTTTTCCATGCGCAGCCTGTAATATTGCACAGAAAAAGGAGAAAACACCAGTAAAGCAGACACAGCAAGGAAGATGTTCCTGCAGCAACATCTCCGACTCAAAATCTACAGGGCAGGAAGCTGTAGTGCTGTTGACTTTTCATACACAGCTCTGCCTCTGCCGTGCAACATAAATACGCCAAAAATGGCTGTAAAGGTGAAAACGTTCTTCCAACCAAAAGCTCTTTTCTGAGGGTTGGGTTTTTCCTTTGTACTTAATCCCCTGTGTTTACAGGACTCTATTCACACTTGCTGGGGAGGATTCCTTCCTTCCTTCCTTATCTGACTGTGACAATGAATCAAAAGTACCTTCTCTTCTGTTATCTAAGGTGATAATGGAGAATTGCAGAGTCTTGCCAGGGGCTGTGAGATGCCTTGGCAGTGCTCTCAGAAAATCATCACCCAAAACTGGAGCAAAGGCTAATTTTTCCAGGTTTAAAAAAAAATAAAAAAATAAAATCTCTCCCTGGGGACTTATATTAGGAGGACGGCAGCAATGTAAAATAGTCAACTGTATTTATTAGCTGCATCTGACTGTTAGGAATTTTACCTCCTGGTAGCCAATTCCCAAGAATGACAATTATGTTCTGAACGATAAGCTATTATTCGCCCAGTATGACAGAAGTGCTCCATTTTGCTTCAGTGACTAGCAACGACAAAGCCATTTTTACCCTGTCTGGCATAAGCCACTTGAATGGGATTAGTGCAGCACTGCAATGTGCCTGGGCAACTTGCTTTAATTTAAGCCAGTATATAAATCTTAATAACAGAGAATTGTTTGTTTCAAAAGGCACAGCTTACTTTAAGAGCGATTACTTTAACACAGCTACAGAGATCGTCTTCTTTCTCCAGTCAAAAGCGTTAACATTTACCACTCAAGCAAAACTGTTTTCCATGCAGATGTTCTCTCCTTGGGGAGAAAGGAATACATCTTTTGAAATCATATTGTATTCCATAATTGTATACAGCAAGCTAGAGAAACTGGGGCATTTTCAAACGGGGCAATGATGGTGGAGCAGCCCCCCCAAAACATATCTTGGTAGGGATGTAGAAGTTATATGCTAAAGTAACAAGATCAGTTTCCACAGCAAACAACAACTCATTAGGTTATGCTTCTTACTCCTGTCATCTTAACTGTAAATCTCATAATATCTGATCTTTTATTTTAAGAATTTAACTATTAGAGTCATGCTATGGGAAAATCTCAACTTCATTTATTTATTTAAAGTTACATTTCCAGCTGTGAAAAACACTGCTTAAAGTTCAAGACACCTGAGGAGCTTAAAAGGGTCAAGTTTACTTTTTTGTAGAATCCCATAATGTAATGACGCAAGTGTCACAGTTCACGTGCTGAAATACAATAAAGCATGTGACGCTTGAGAAAAAAAAAAACACAACAGAATTAGCCATGAAGAAAGAAAAACTCGCACTAATAGGCGACTGAATTCACACCACTAATTACCGCAGAATATAAAATACCATTTCCAATAACCAGAAATGCGTACAATTCTTTTTTAATGAATTAAATGTCTTCCTGAATCAGCAGATGGATTCAGTGCTGTTGCTATTGTTCACAACTTTCTCAAGCAGCAGTGCAGCTGCAGCTTTCAATGGGAAGCTCAGAAAACACTGCACCAGACATGTCTGCAGAAGCCACACTATTTTGAGAATGGGAAAGCGAAGGGGAAGAGCTGCTCTTCTCCAACTCCCCCAGAATAAACTTAGGTAAACGGGCACAGGGGGGAGAAGCATCTACATTGCATCACCTCCACATAGGTACCAGTTCTCTTTCCAGTTTCAAAATGTGCTCTTTGAGCACTCAGACGGTGCTCTCAGACCCCATCTTATTAAAAATTTTCACACAGTAAATTCATGTCCACGAACTTATTCTCTTAGTTAGCTACCTCAGCCTGTATTTGGTCCCCAGTCATTTAAATCAAGGAGAGGGTCTAAATCTAGGGCAGCTCTATGATCTGCCTATGCAAATTAGCCGCTCTGCCTGTAAACTAGGAGCATGATTTTTACCTCCCACTTCACCGATGTTAGGGCCATGGGAATGCTTTGGGTCAGGACAGGCATTCAGAGTGAAATAGCTCTTTGTTTCCCTTTGACCTGTGCCCATGCCATAGCAAATAGGTGCCTGTGTGCAAACAGCACCCGTGCCAGGCTGAAAAAAATCCCAAACTTCACAGAGGACAGCACTTTGCATGATAACCAGGTCTCCTAGACATAAAATGCTCCGATTAAATTGGGGCAGCTATGCAGCAAGCAGGCAAAGGCAGTATCAATGTTTTTCTCATATGTAAAGATATTAGTGAAGATTCTGACTTCAGTAATATTTTCCAGCACAGCTGAGCTTTAAATTTAATGAGATCCTCATTTATATTCTGGAAAAGGGAAGAGAACAGTAAACTGCATATGCACTGGAAATCAGCAGCAAATAACATTAAGGCAACCAAATAAAAACACGTACTGGTAACTTTTATCCTTCTATTGTGCTCACTGGCCTTATTAAAGCCCTAGTTGGAGCTGCTATCACAGCAGCTCTACCCTGCAACCCCTAACGTGTCGTTATCGATAATCTTGTTCAGTAAGGGCTGCAGGAATCCGCTTACCGAGTTAAGGCTTCGGGGACAGACACCCTGAGGTGGTGCTACGCCAGGGAGAGCCTCAGCACAACCAAAGCCCGTGGCTGATACAACGGGGGGAAACACAGCAGAGAAGAAACTGGTTTTTCCTTCTCCATCACCACTGAAGTTACAGAGGATTGCAGACTTCTTCAAAGGATGGCAAGAACGAAGCAATAGAAACAACACCAGAAAGGGGGGGAGCAGGGGGGTGGCTAAAGGCAGTACAAGCAATAAACTCCAATTCCATATGTTTGCCATCTAACAAGTTTTTAAATATATGCCTTTTTCCTATTACTTTACTATTAAACTCGGCAAGTAGGCAAGCCAAGCGATCAAACGGTAATTTTTCTGCCCCACTGCTAACCTCGAGAAAAGATCAGGACAAGCTTTTTATTTTCCTTCTTTTTCCCTTTGCTTTTGTAATTTATATTCCTATATATCTAGCAGAGCTTCCTCCACTCCTAGTTAATTTTTGGATCATTACTTGAGGCTGCAGATGGAATTCAAACAATAGGAAGGAAAACAAGAATTGAAATGAGTTAGGAGAAGAGGAGGTTTTTAATTTAAAAAAATAAATAAACCCCAGAAATATTGCAGTTCCTTGGCTTGCTGCAGAAAACCATTTCCAGCCCCCCTGACAGAACACACTTAATATAATATTCACAAAACAAGCCAATTGGAGTCAATATGTACAACTCCCTTTCTTTGGAATATATGCTCGTGCGTCTCACGTCTGGAGGTAGCTCATTAACATTAACAAGAATTATGTACCTAAAGAGCGAAGTGAAAGCATCAGTTAAGCAAGCTGCTGGTTCAGATACACCGGCTACTCTCCTGGCTTCCCCAAAGAAAGCATGAAAGGAAATTGCTAAACATATTTTGCTCCATTTCTCTAACTTATAGTTGGCTGTAAATTACATTTAATAAACCCATTATTCAAACTCTTCTGAGAACATTCAAGCAGCAATAATGTTTACTATCCCAATGCATGGTGAGCTCTTATAAGCCGCGTATCTTACTGAAAGTCACTGGGCCAGTTCCACGGCCATGATTCTCATGAGCTTCCTTTTGTTCTGGCAATTAGGCCATCTGCCAGGAGCTGAAATGATTAGCAATAAAAAGAAATGTAATAGCTCTGCTTTGCAGTCTCTTCAGTCAGTCCTGGTTCCCTTATCCACTGGGGGCACCATGAGAACCAGGTAAACTAAGAACAGTGACAGAGGACACTGTAAAAAAAGGAGGAAATTTTGAAGGAGCATTGTAAGGTCAACCTGAAAACAGAAAAAACAAACCCAACTTGTTCTCAATGAGATTCCTTTCAGAGCAGCACCAGAGATTTCATCACATCCCTTTTACTAATGTCACACATCGTGGTTCTCGCTACTGCCTACCAAACTTCTCCTCTTCTCTTGCTTGCTCAGTCAGGCATTTGATCAAAACTATTTCCTATTATCTATACATACGCATGGATCACATTCTTGATTAAGGCATTTAACCACTGCTGTGATTCAAATAATAATACTAATAATGGATTAACCAGCAGTGGACATTAGTGCAGCTGATGATCTTTAGCCTCCTGCCTTGAGCCTGCAGGACATCAGAAGTCCTTCCCCATAATTGAAGCTGAGATGTACAGAGAATGGAAATTCTATTTGGCAAAGGAGTTTGGATTTTAGAGCTCTGTTGTTTAAAGCAGTATGAAACCCACAAATTTTAAAGTCTTCAGAGAGAAAATAAACAAATCCAATACATTAAGACCAGTTTGATGTAATAGTATTTTCCAATGGGAAAATAATTTTATTAACCTTTCTTCCACTTAGCTGTAATATCAAAGAACATAATAGTGTCAATACTGCCAAATAATAATACTAATCTCTTTAAATACCCTGGACAGTGTTGCTGAAAGCCAGTGGGCACTAAGGTGAACTGCTGGTAATGTACAGCACAAAATGATCCCCATATTGCTCAGCAATTTCCTTTCATGACATAGAAGTGGAAAGCTACCTTATTTTTAACATGAAAATTTTAAAAAGGCCAAAATTAATTCAAGTGTAAAGTGAGGAGGGACACATGTCCACATTCACGGAGTATTGCCTTATTCCAGAAGACTGACAAAAGTTGAGGAGTGATAAAGTTTCAGCGACTATAAATATAATCATTCACCAAAATTAGCTATAATTTAGCCATGGAAAAACGTTTATAGAACTGCCAGCTGATCCTCCAAGACAGTTATGTGCACGTGCTCTCTTACTGCCTCTTTTCAAAGAGGTTACAGAAAATGACGTTCCTGCCTAACCTCCAGACATTATATTCTCTTATGCAATAAACAAACAGATGTTCTCATTTTTCATTTTTATCTTTTCTCACTAAGGTCCTCATGCCTCCAAAAATTGTGAGGCTCTTCTCCAGACATGGGAGGAATAGATACATTAGATGATAAACGCAGGAATGATCTTTTTTCTCTTTAAAGTCACAGGACATGTCTACTATGCACTCAATCACCTCTCTATCTTTCTAGTGCATCTGAGAGTGTTTCCTGTATACCTCTCGCAGTAACGTAAAAATATTGGATTAAAATAATCCAGTCCGCAGAGTGAAATCAAAGACGAATATGGAATAAATAAAATGGCAGCAGTAGTAAACATGACCTTTATCATATTAATCACAATAACTTTTTCTCTCTTCATCAGTTAGCAGGTGATTCAATAAATGCTTTAAAAGTGCAGAACCTAATTCTTAACAAACCTGGGCTCTGCATGTGCTTTTGCTTCTCATAACTGAAAGCCACATGCACCAAGGTAGCGTGTCAGATACCAGGATTTCACTCGAAGGTGTTTGCTGTTAAACATGCAATCAAAGCCAGTGATTAGAGAGAAGAAATTGCCAAACATCAGGCCATGCTCATTACGTCCAGCATCTTCCACGTAAAAGGATATGGTAGCTTTTAACTGGCAAAAGACGTTGCAACCACATGCAGAACTGATTGTACTTGAAAAGCACGTTCTTGCTTTCTGGTATCTCTACTTCCCTCCCCCAATCGTCTGAGTAAAGTCAATTATAACACTCTATTTAACTCTTCTTGTAAAATGCATATATGAACTGTTTAGGAATCAAACATAAAACAGTGTTATGAGAAACAACCACTCTATTTTCCAAACAAAGTGCCGCAAAATTTCCAAGGACAAGGGGTATGACAAACAAAAACCAAAAATCTCAAGCAAAACAAAAAAATCAGAGATGAAATGCTACTGGTTTAAAAGTGCCAAAGAGAAAAAGAAATATTGCAGCATATCATCAGTACAAAGCACTTGACAAGCCTTAGTTGATGTTTCTTGAAGAAACTATAAAGAATTCAGAGATAAAGAAAGAAAAGTGTGGTGCTGCAGAACGGAGGTGTCAGAGTTTCTGTCTTGGTGGTTTGATCCAGCGGTGTCTGGATACCGCACTGTCTCCACTGCACACATATTCCTCCAGGATCTTCATCCTCAGAGGTACACCACTATTGCAGAGTTGCATCTTTTTGGAATAGGCTGAGAAAAAGCCTGATTTGCAGCTACGATTCAAGAAGGACACAGATGTTTAGAAAGCACGAAAACCAACCTGAACCAGCCATCCAAACCCAAATACACCTCAACACAGACTTAATCTAGAAGTTAGGACCAGAAAAACTTGTAGAGGAAAAAAGACCGGCACGAAAACCTCCCACGAGCCAACCAACATGACTATTGCTGCTGAAGCAGATGTCAAGAGGCAGTTCAAGTTAAAAACTGATGCTTGGTGTGACCCTATAAATCTTCCAACGGGCCTGTGAACTTCATAGTTTTAATCTAACCTAAACCAAAGCTTTATTATCTCCACTTGCAACAACCTGACTGATGTCAATGGCACTATACAAAGGGAAGTTCGGACTCCAACCTTCTGGTTTTAGTGCCGTCTTCATCCCAGTCAAATATTTCTCCTAGGTTAATTCTCTCTCAAGCATTCTCCCAGCCTCTTTTGCAGGCAAAAGTGATGTGACACTTCAGATTAACATCTCTCTTTACCTCTTTTACACTTCGAGCCCACTTCATGCCTGAAACTGTTCAGGGCTCCCGTGGAGACTTTAGTACTTTGAGACCGAGACTTTTTTAACCCTGTTGCGGTGCTGATGCTTTTCATGACCATTACACTCTTCCCATCTAATCTGCCAGCGGCTTAATTCTTCTTTACCATCCATCTTCACTCATAAGGAGTTTAGCCTGCAAATTGCTTGAATTAGAGGCTATTTCACTCTCATCCCACGTCATGACTGCCACTGTGAATGCATCAGTTCAAGTGCAGATAACATCGTCTTCATTGTCCAAAAATCCTACTACTCTCCCACCTCATCTTTTCTCTCTTTTTCTTCCAACGCAACTCCTTTCCTAGATGCTACAGATCCTTTGCTAGCATTTTCTAAAGATAAAAGAAGCTTTTTCAACTAAAAGCCACAGTCAATACACAAATGTGACCAATTTCACCAAAATCGCTCATGGACAAACCACTGGTTTCAGTGGGCTTTTAGATTCTACCTCTGTGCTCCTGAA
Organism: Buteo buteo; assembly: GCF_964188355.1. Taxonomy (NCBI): domain Eukaryota; kingdom Metazoa; phylum Chordata; class Aves; order Accipitriformes; family Accipitridae; genus Buteo; species Buteo buteo. The sequence continues at coordinate 3,732,081 of NC_134182.1, read as the reverse complement.
TGTACAGAAAAAAAACAGGTGAACAGGATTGTTTTTCTTATTATATCTTGCATAATTCTTATTAGCACCGTGACAAATCTGATCAAAAATGGAGATGAGCTTTTAGAACTACGTGGCAGTGGGAGCGCAATTAAAATGACGGTCAGAGATAATTCCAACAGGCCTGGCACCCTTGGTATGAAACCAGAGTCATGAGTATCCTTGTGCATGTAGGACTTATGCTATCACAGTTTTTTTCTTTATGGTAGAAGATAGATTGAGCCATCTTAGAGGGGAGGAGGAGGAGAAAAGGACAAAGAGACATTCTTTTGAACACTCTCCTCCAGCAATTCTTTCTGTTTCAGTGGGTCTTAAGGCCATTTTCCCTGTGGGTAGAGTGGAAAAGCCACAACGACTGGAGGAGAACAAAAACCAAAATGCGATTTCTTGTGGTCAGGAGAGTAGGAGCCTTTCAATTGCTACTGACAGCATGAATATACATTAGTCATTTATACATTCATAGACTTCAGCCACATAGTAGTTGAATGTCCCACACTCATTCAAAATGTATCCTTCAGGCACAGAAATATCCTTTTTTTATTTTTTCATTTTTACACTGTGTATATGTGCTTACATTGTAAACAAATGCAAATGGTAAGATGACATATTAATTATCACATGGAAAGCCTATAGCAAACACCGTTTCTGACGTGAGCTATTTTACTGCGAGATCAGCCCTCTTTTCTATGATGCCGGTGTTAAAAATAAAGAATGAATCATAAAAAAGCAGCAAGCTAAACAAACCTCGCCTAAATGACTTCCCATGTTCACGTATGCATCCACAAACTACAGTGCGATGCCGAGAAACCTCAGCTAACTTTCAGCGAGCGTCCCACCCGCAACTTCTCAGCTCAGTAAATCAACTTAAAGGGAGCTCCACAGTGCCACGATAGATTTCTCCTGACCTCCAAGCAGTACGTTTACAGCCAGTTTGAATAGTCCTTGTATCCCACACTGCAGTCACGAAAGTTGATATAATCCTTGAAAGCTTACTAAAAGCATTAAGAGACAGACAGTTATATTAGATAAGAAAAACAGATACAATAAATCCATTAAAAACACTCTCTTGTTTGGAACCCAATGACTGTAGCAATTGGCTATGGAATATACACCGAATACAAACCATCTTCTGCTCTTGGCTTCTGGTTTACCCAAAGGGGAAAAATAAGAAAGGAAAAAGGAAATATTTACCCAAAAGGAAAAATAAGAAAGGAAAAAAACAATAGTATCTGATTTTTATTCAAGTATTCACAGGGGAAGACTTGGGTGTTGGTAATCTCAGACCAGTTGCACTTGAACAGTGATACTATCACAACACCTGCTACTAATTTTGACTTTATTTGAGATATCGCTCACATGTCTGGGCATCTGGACTAAACAGACCATTGAAAAGTACAGCTGGAAGCTACTTCCACTGAAGGCAGTATTCACTCAGCTGGCACTTGATGATGCACTGAAGCACCTAAGCTCAAGAAAACATTTCAGAAAATGCTAGCTAACCTTTCCCCGGCCACCTAAGGCACCTCAGTTTAAAACAGGTATTTCCCTGGACAGTGAAAGTTGTGTTCCCTTTCATCTTTCTTGGCTAGGGTGACAATCAAGGGTAGTCACATTAGGATATTTTGGATTCAGATATGAAGCATCCTGGCACTCTGAGTCCTCTCTGGTGTCCTGTTTTCTAAGCAAGCTTAGAAACTACTTAAAGAAAAAATATATAAGAGGATTTTTTAGAAGAAATGGCAACAGTAGTTGGCAATTCCTCAACTCGGTGAGGACCAAGCCTAGTTCTACTTATCCGCCATCCATATTGCTGCAGAAGAACTAATTGCAAAGACAGTTTTTACGCAATCGCACATTAAGGGGCTTTCGCAGAGAAAGGCTCCCAGTCTCCTAGTAGCTTTTTACTATTTCAGGTAGTCAGTACTAGCCTCAAGTTTATTGCCACTGCCCAGCTGCAGCTACCTAAACATATCCTACACCATCAGTTTTTCCTGCTCCTCCCCAGCAGGTCCTTGAGCCCCTCAATTCAACATGACTACAGTAAAGGGGTTTTTTTCACACCCTGTTTTATAAACATCTTGCTCCACTTGTTGGCCAGAGCTCAAACTGGGCTACACGCTGCTAAGACCTATGCTAGTGTGCAAGAGCTCTCATCACCTGCTCCTGTTATCCCGTGCCTTCAGGGATGACTGTGAAAGTTCACAGCATGTTAGAACAGGGCTCAGTAATGCTGCCTGACCAGCAACACACAAAATATTACACCAACCATTATTTCTGATCCTCGTACACCGCTGTTGCAATAACTCAGCTGAAGGGGCTAGCACAGTGCTGTCCCCTGAAGAAACTCCTGTCTAAAGACAGCAAAACCAGAAAACTGTCTTTGAGATAACATCAAGAGACTCAGGGCAGGGAAGTCTAATCACAGAGCAATATCTGGTTACTTGGTGTTTGTAGTGTTTTGCACCTCTGTGTAGGAGTGTGGCACATATATGATTTTTCTAATTGGTTTTCAGTCAAATCATTCCACTGAGAATAAGCTCTGAGCACTTGCAGGAGACTGGGGAGCTAGACCGGATAATAGAAATGCTAGTCTGGCTCTTGAGTTTTTTGCACCTGCGTTTTGAATACTTTCTTAGCTCCTACTCATTCTGTAACTCCATAACAGTTGAATGATGCTCTACTTAGAGCAATTCCCATTTATTTATGTTGGCACCAAATTGCACAAAAGTTGGATAAACAGAGTAAAGTAGAGGGCTATTTTCCTTATGAATGGAATGAAAGAAGCAAGTGGAAATGTAGTAGCCCTTGATTTTATTTTCCCACTTCTCCTTATAGTCCATTTTGTGAAAGGCATAGCTCAGAGTTATGAAGTATCTCTGGGTCATTGCTCATTCAGGCTGAACTTGAGTAGAGCTTTACATACACTTTATTACACATGAAATTTAAGAATCATGTTTTTAAGGCATCTTTAGTGCCATATTCTTCATTCCTGAAAGGAATGATTAGGGACAGAGCAGAACAGAGCTTGAGATGTAAAAAAGGTAAAGCAATTCATCGAGTGAGGGAGCTTGGGTAGTTCCAGTTCCTCAGCAAATCTGTCAAAGCCAGACCATAAGAAAAAAGCAAAATGGTATAAAAACAACTTGTCTAAGGTCCCACCCTTCTAACATTATCAAGAGCAGTTTAGGAAAAGAAAAGAAAACTAAAGAAAGAGACAAACTTTGAAACTAGAAAAAGTTTTTATTCTTGCAGTTGAAAAGAAAGAGATTCCTGGAGGTCAGCTCCATCAAGGAAACTCAATTCACTGTTCAAGCCTGTCACTTTCAAAGCTACGAGGCAGTTCTTAAGAACCTGAAAGAGTCAGCTGCTTCTGCATAAATTGCAGCACAGACAGTTTCTTTTAACACATTTATTTCTTTGCCCATTTATTGGTTTGGTGGCAGGCTGCTTAATGGCATAAGGCTTTAAGTAAACAAGTAAATAAATAAATATATGCCAAACAACAAAATCAAGGTAGAGAGATTTAAACATGGTGCAAGGAGGAAAATGTAGATGATAAATGCTGGTGGCAAAAGGTGACTTTATTGAAATAGCCAGTGAATTGAAAATAAGGCATGCGGTTCTGAGGAACAAAATGAAAAATGACTGGCAGGCAAACAGCTCACTTTTGCAATGGTACTGCATTTGTGAACATTTCAGCAGCTCCTTTCCCTTTGCTTCTCCCAGTTTTGCTTCTTCTCCGAGAGTTACACAGCTAATAATAAACTTCTTAGGAAATGGACAAACCTGCCAGACGGAGAACACCACGCTACGGGAGTGCAATATCCAGCACAGAAATGAAAAGGTGGTGCAGATTTCATTCTCCCCCCGCCTGGTGAGACAAGTTTGCAGTGGGAACACCTCGAAGGCAGTGTTCAGAGAGCGCAGAGGGCCAAAGCAAGCTGCCCGGCCGATGTCACGCCGAGGAGCTCCCATTTTGTAACTCATTTTCAGAAAATGAAGTGGGACTGGCAAATACACCACGAGAGAGCCCCGAGACCACGAGGCACTGCCCTGCGATATTGATGTAGTCCCTTTGCTGGGGCTACTGTTGGGCAGCTGGAAACACGGACATGAAGGCGTGCAAGCCCAAAAAAATTTCTACCCTACTTCTGCTCAGACGGGGGCCAGCAGGGTCAGAATGGTCCCATGGGCAGACCAAACATCACCATTAAAGTGCCACCCTGCTTTTTAGGGTAGCTGCACAGGGCAGGGAAGACAGAGATCCCTTGAGTTGGCTATTTTAGCACCCAGCAAGACAAGGACTAATAACAGCTCAGCTCTCAACTATTACAGATTCCCCAGGAAAAGTGAGAAGCCAGTATGCTTTCACTACATAGGGCTATTTGGGCAATGAAGGCTTTTCAGGCTTGGGAAAAGGCTAGCTGAGATCCATAGACTCTTCATCTTTTCCCTCTTCTATCCCCTTCTCTTTATAGACCATGAGGCAGAAAACTTATCAGAACAGAATTTAGCCACTCATATTTCTTAAAATTGGCTTCCACAGAAGGGAAGCAAGACAAGTTGGAGATGATGATGCAAGGAGCAGAAAAATTCTGAACAATTTGCTTTGATAGGGGAGTGGGGTAGTTTCCTTCACAGACTGAAATACTACCTTGAAGCCTGATTCTGTACCTCTTGGGTCCCAAGTTTTTCCAGATGATTGCTTAAGCCACTGGAAGTCTTTTCACCAGCTACTTTTTGCGTGAAGTCCTTGGGAGAGATCTTAGTCACATGAAAGTCCCTCAATGTCAGAGGAACTATGATTACTAACATGGCACACCAAAGCTCCAACTATAACAGTACTTGTTTCCCTGACATTGTGTAAAATATGACCCCAAGCCCATTTTAACTCATTTAAAAAACAGTCTCTTAAAAGGACAACATGTCCTACATGAAGCCCTCAGCACTGCATCTACCAAAGGAAGCTTTTTAACTTAGATTCCTCATGAGCCAGTGCCAAAAGCCTATCCACCTCTTCTCCTTACAGCTAAAGTTACAACTATTGCTCTCAGAAGAACAATTTTATGCTGCATACTTAAGCTAATTTTTGAAACCTGTAACAATTAATTGAGATTGAGTTGACCGACGGTGAAATATCTTGGTACAATCCTAGTTGAGGAAGACTCTGTCTTTCCATGCATTTTGTTTTCATCTAATTTTAAACAAATTGTTTTGATTAGTCAAGCCAGCCAAACATGCTTGCAAGCAAATACCATCACTGTCTTCCGCAGAGAAAGACTTCCCTAATTTACAGCCTGAGATCACACGTGCTGGACCAAGAGGGTGTGGAAAGCAAGAGGCTGCACGTGAAGGTAGGGCAAACCAGTGTTTCAGGCTTGTGCGTATAACGCAGCAGTTTGCTAGAGAAATGGGAGAATGAGGAGTGGCTAATAAATTAATGGTATTTTGTGGACCTGTTACCTTTGATTTTTGTGCCGCCGTTGACAGCAGCTAACATGCATACCAGCACTTAAATAATACTGTAGCAGGGGCACACAGCTGTGTTACTGCTCCAGGAAATAAAAGGGATTCAAAATCCCCAAAGGTTTGAGTGAGAACAGCAGCACTGCAAACAATACGTATACTGTGGACAGAGTAGGTATTAGTAATACACAGCAACTATAAAAACGGCTGAAGAGTGGAGTTAAGTGAAGCTCTAATGTATCCCTTCTGCTGGGTCTATCAAGTAGGGTTAAAAGCACCCCTACTCTTTTATGGATTAGATTTTTTGCACGGCTATATTGGTGGTTAGGACTTGTGATAAGGCAACACTGTCCTCGATCAATATTTGACAGAAGCAGCAAGGATGAGCCTTTCTAACTGAATTAAACATCCTATTAACATCCTCTGGATTTTTTCCTTAATTTGCTATTGTCCTAGCAGGGAATTCCAGTTCTCGCAGCCGCTTTACATCAGGTCTTTCAGATGAACAAGGCATTTGATGCAATTCCACTGACTCAAACTGCAGTTACCAAGTGCTTGGCACGTCTGCAAAGACCAAACCATTCCAGCTCTCCAGACACATAAACACCTTGCATGTCTTTACAGGCCTTAGTTTTCCTGCCCTTGCAACTCTCAAGTTTTTAAGAACACAGCCTTTCTTCTTCCCCCTTTCTCCCTCTCTTGCTACAAGTTCATCTCTAGTTTTCTTCCCATCTGCATATTTAGTGTTAGTCAGTGGCTAACTGAATAGTAGTTTTAGGCTTTGGGTGGGATAATATCACTGAACTCAGCCAGAATTTTGCTTTTGGCAACTGTATAGCCAGGAGCCTGAAGCTTTAACATCATCATTTGCCCCTCAGCAAAGGAAAGTGTATTCTTAGCTTTATAGGAACTCGACTGAATTTAACAGAGTTCATCCCAAGGGGCAAGAATCACTTGCATAAGTGCTGAAACTTCAAAATAAGATGCCTTGAAAAACTTTCCAGATCTTCTCTCTGAATGCCTGCGTTGTGTAAATGCTGACATAGGCACGCAAATTGCAAGATGGGGTTTTGCAAGCTTGGTCATAAAACAGATCTATCCTAATGATTATTGAGAACAGAAAGATACTGGTTTTAAGAGTTGTAAAAGGTTCAAAGAGAAATTATACTGAAATACAGCACCATACAGAATAAAAAAAAAAAAAAAAGAAAATGATACAGTATGAATCATAGCTGCCTAGTCCTGGTTTGGGTTTGTTTGAAGAGAACATATGCTTTCTGGGACTGCCAGATGAAGAACATAAAGCAGAAACTCCGGGCAGGACTTCTGATTTAGAAAAAAATGCAAAGCCAAGTGACTAAAAGCAAAGACACTGTACATGCCACCAAATGAACTGTTGCTACCACTTGGAAAGAACACAGTCATTAGTTTTATGAGCTGACATTAATTAGCTATGTTATTTCTATTGGTACCAGTTAAGCTCTAGGCAAATATGCCTTTCGTGTTAGATGTGACATGCGTTTCAAGAAGAAAAGTTAATTTAATGCTTTCCCTAGTTAAACACTATGTACATCATTATTAATGCTGAGTAATTTTGTAGTTTAAAACAACACAAAGCGAACTGAGTTTCTGGTTTGAGAAATAACTGTTGTGGGCCCAATTTGGTAACTAACAATCAAGGATGTTTCAGTGTGTAAGGAGCAGGCGTTCCCCAAGAATATCGTCCCCTTCCCCCAGGTGTGTTCGCTCTCTGTCAATAACAAAGCAGGGCAAATAAGGGCAAGGTATTTACAGCCTGGGTGAAGACACTGAGAATCCGATATGAATCTTTCATCCTGTTGTCCTGATCTGCTGTAACAGCCTCTTTGGTCTGTGTCTGCATTATCTCTGTGGCTTACATCAGTATGGCTGGCTCCTGGGCTCAAGGAATAACTTGTGACCGCACAACCTGAGCACCTCCAGCGGTATTACTGCAAGATACCTGCCCGCAGAAAATGCAACAGGAGGTTTAGCCTCATCTTCTGTAAAATCAAAAACATTCTGCTTGGATTCTTACGGTGGGGTTAGGGTAGTGGGTGAAATAAAAAAAAATATCACTGAGTTTCAGAAGTTGTATTTCAGAGAACCTTTGTGAGTCTGGTTAATGAATATTTTACTAGAGGCCAGAAGTCATCCAAACTGGGACTTAAGACAAAAAAGCTAGGATGTTGGGAAAAATCAGGCACAAGAAAAAATGCAAATTCTGCAACTTTGTCATTAGCTGCAGACTCGGAGCCTTCACTTCATTATCTTTAAGTGCCTAGCTGTTTGCGCTGCCGAGAGAATCCACAATAAAAACAGAAGGACAGATGTTTTGCTATACCAGCCTAGGAGAAATAGCCCTTGAGCTATATTTCTGGGCACCATATTTAAAGGAAAAAAAGACAAAAAATAGAGGAGATGGAAATTTAAGAAATTAGAGTTTACCAAGACGTGGAAAACCAGAGGTCTGTGTAAAAAGAAGGGTAGGAGCTATACCCATGATCAGTCTAGAGAAGAGATCCCTGAAAAGAAACACAATAGCAAGAATGGGGAGAAAAACGAAAAGTATGAATATATTTTATATATTTTGATGACGCCCAAGAGAGGAGATTCAGATTCTCAGATCCATAAAGTACAAAGGCAAATCTTAGAACTTGCATCACCTAACAAATATGGTTCCCTTCAACCCAAAGAAAATTAGCATAATACGGTTGAGAAAACAGTTTAACAGTAAAAAAAGAACAATTAATACACGTAGAGCATGTAAAATCTTAAGGAGAGTTTCCCCCACGTAATGATAGGTCTAGAGCCAATTGCAGCTACTCAGACCAGAGCAAAATCTAGCTTTTTCTTTGGTGCAGCTGCATATTCTACACAGACAATAGTGAGAACTTGGATTTCTTTGTGTCTGTAAGACCCTCAGAACATTGTCTTGAGAAGAAATTTAACTCATTTACACACTGGATAAGCAACCCTGATAGCTTTATGTACAGATATAAGCTATAATATAATTATTTTTAAAATCCAAGTATGAACTATCAAGGTCCAGAAAACTATAGAGGAAGAAGGAGCAATGGCTGTAAAATTCTGGCAGCGTGTGAGGTAAACACTAATTTAGACATCAGCCATCTAGCTTTGGCATCCAATTCAGAATATAGTTCCACAACTTCAAGTTGTTCTATAAATGTGCATCTTTTCATTCAGACTGAAGGAACAAAAGCACAATTTTCCATTACTGGAACAAGGCATCAGTGATACAATCCAAGAAGCGACCCCTGAATGCAGCAGAATTTCTATTTTGGTCTGTGTATGGAACGAGAGAGAAGAGTAAGCTTGAGTGAACCCCTGCTTTCTCCTTCATCCTTGCTAGTATTTCTAGTGCCACTGCAATTAGCACTTATTCATAACCTCAGTCAGTGGTTGATTATAGAAAGTTACACCAGTAAGCAAAGATTTTTTTGGACTCTGACAGTCTTTTATAACTCTAACTCTGTACAGTAGAAATTCAGCAATGAAGAGTCTTCACTATTTAGGCTCTGTTTATAAGACAGAAGAAGTATTCCAACTCAAACATTCGGAAATCATGAACCACGCCCCCCAATTACAAGACTGGATTAAAAATATATTTGCCTATTTGTTTGCAGTTTTCTGGACAGCAGGGCTCATGTTTCCAAATTTGCTTCCAACATAATGACAGTGATATACAAACACCCGCCTTTAAACAACAGCTGAGATTCTCATAATGGCACACATCTACAGGAACTAGGACTTTATAGAAGCATCAATTTCTATGAGATCCATGGCAAGACTGAGTTAGCATCAGAAACGAGCAAACGCTTCCGACATTGACCTCTTGCAGAAACAAGAAAAGATACATTTAGCACATGTTCAGACTACTCACGGCAAAGCAAAATGAAACTAGTTTGTCTTCTATGTCTTGATAGATTAAATTCCCCTTTGTGCAGGAGATTAAACTGAAATCTAAGCATCTCTGAACACAACATAAAATAATTTGAATAGCATTATCATGTTTCATTTGCTCTTTGCAGAAAGGAGAATTTGACTCTGAGTGAGTATAATGAAACCTCTCAAATATGTTGAAATAAATTGTTTGTTAAAAAAACCAACACTACTCTTTACTAATTTAAGTCAAATAAAGAGGATGAGAAAAAACTATAGAAGACCTAAACAATCAGATGGTTGAAGTTCAGTGCTTCCAACTGCAAATCTGAAGGCAGTGAGAACCGTGGGTGTTCAGATTCCCTGGAAGTTCAAACACCGAAAAGCACGAATCTAAAGTTGTTTCAGTAATAGAGCTGTGAACAAAAGCACATCTGAAACATTTAAACAACTGTTCTCACTCCCAACTCTGCACATAAAGAAGAAAGGGAAAACCGAATAAGAAGAAGATGGTCCAGAACTTTCCAGGAACAGCTGCTTCAATCTGTCTTTGATTATTCTCTATTCTATTGTGCATGCTTCCCTCCAAAAGTTATCAGGTCATTACTAAAAAGGATGACATCAGGCACTCTACATGACTTCATGGTTCAAGCTATTGAAATGGTTAACTCCTCCTCCTCCTCCTCACCATCTGCTTTGCAGAGCCACGTGCCTTCATCATCAAGAACACTTTTCTTTGGTAGCTATATCTGGGAAATCACTCACAAGGTTATGGCTTGGATGACTTACAGCTAGAAAATATTAAGTGCATATAGGAAATAGTCTGCTCTAGGAATCAAAAATTTGTTGAAGGTTTCTAGGTAGCTAAACTTGGGGGAGAAACAGGAGCTACGATTCTCTAGAGAAACAAGACTGCTTAAAATACATTCTGCAGTAGGAGAAAACAGAACCCCAACAACAAAAATAACCACAACCCAGCAACAACAAATGAATCATATGGAAGAAAATGATTCCTGAGGGCTACAGAGGTAGTTGAGAAAAGGATTCCAAAATATTTCTGTTGGAGAGGTCGATAACATTGGCATGCAAAATTTAACAGGATACACCAAGAATTAATGATCTGTCCTTGAAAAGACAGGCTTGCTCTGCTGAAGCAAGAAAAATTGAGACAATGTTCTCTTCTCTCAGAAGATGAAATATATTGTGAGAAAAGAAAAAGAAGGAAAAAAATAGGAAAAACAAACCCCCAAACTAGCTCTAGAAATTATAGGTCTAAATTTCTTAAGAGAGAGATGAAGGAGCACATGTCCTGTGTGGGTCCCGTAGGAACATTGTACCTTGCTGGGAAAATGCCATTTTTCCCCAGCAGGATTCCAGGGTCACTTGGATGTTTTTGAAACCCCAGTGGAAGCAAGAAAGCATAGTCTTTCAAAGACAGTTAGTGAAATCAGATATCTAAGATCAAGACAGAAGAGAATCTTTGAAATACTGGAAGTGACACACCAGATGATTTATATTTATTTTTATTTTTGTTATTTCTGTGTGACTGACATATTGAAAATATGCCACAGAAGCTGAAGTTTTAAAGACTGTAGAGGTACACAAGCACATAGCCTGGGTAGATATATTTGGGTGAGCGTTACAAGCAAGTACGCCAAAATGTACTGTTTGCTCTAAATAGGTTAAGTTAGTCAGATTTTTTTTTCCATGCTAATAAATGTCTATTGATAGTTCTGTCTCCAGAACATATTCATGCAAACGTCTATTTACCTGGGACCAAATCACAAATGACATCATTTACTCATGGAAGTCAACACCGGCAATGAAACAGCCTGTCGTCTTTGCCATTAACACCACAAGGTAGAGAACAGTCCCTGGCAGATGCTTCTTCCAGCCTGCCATTACAACCGGGACAGGAATGAAGCCTGATCCCCAGCAGGGAGAAGGTAGCAGTCCGGACCTGGACAAATGCTGGAGCAAAAAGGGAGGAACTACGCAACTGTGTCTCAGATCTAAGTCGTGGTTTTCTCTTTGCTCTGTTTCTGGAATTCCTAGGGTCTAACGCACCTCTATCCTAGCATAGAAAGAGTTATCTTAGATCATATGTTTAGGACTACAAGATTAGCAAGGACTTTTAAAACTGCAGACTGGATTAACTCATTAACAGCTACATAACCTAGCTGACCCACACCACCACAGTAAGTAAATGGTGAACAGCCGATCCAGCTGAGTGAAAAAGGGACAAGGTCATTTTTCTAAATATTTCTTAATAAAACATTTATTCAGCAAGATCACATACAAAAATAAGCAGGACTCTGGCAGTTGATACAATATTTATTATCTTTTATAAATGAATCACAATAAGAAACATCCTGCCCATTCATCTTGCACAAGCCTAACGCTCTGTACCCACGCTACGGACAAGGGCTGCAAAATCCAAATGTGAATGTTTATACATTTTAAAGTTTTCTAATCCTGCTTATCTTTTACAGTCTACTAAATTGCTGCTACACCTTTCGATATTTAAGGTCACAATGACTTTAAATCCTCCTGGTTGTTCCCCACCTACTAATATATTTACCTTTAAGCCATTCAGAGACTTCCACAAGGAAACGATAAGTTCAATGATCACAGTAAGTACGTGGGGTTTACTATAGATCGCCCGTCAATTTGCTTTTAGTTCAATACTACTTCACTGTAACAAAAGCATGCACATAACTATGAAAAGTAACATCAGGACACGCTTTGTGTATTTCTACTTTCATGGTTCATGATCTTGCACCGTCTTGCATCTTGAAAAGTATTGCAGAGTGCCTGGCTATCAGGGAGCTCCCATAGGAATCACCTCCTTGTTAACGAGGCACAAGCTGGATTTTAATATTGATGTCACAGTAACACTTTGAAAGGAAATTGTTTGATTTGGCTCCCTGACTTTCTTCAATCATTAATCTAAATATTAAACACCTCATAATGACATTTAGTGCCAAGCGCATATAATAATCATACTAGGGCAACATCCTCATACCAACAAACAATAAAAATCAAATATTGGAAAACTGTGGTTTTGCTCGTCTGCAGACCTCATTCGATGGCTCTTTGCTAACACCCTAGAGGAGCTGAAGTCCTCAGGCTGTAAAAATATTCTGATGTCTCATGGACAGCAAAAGTGTGGGAAATTCAGATGGGTTGTTAGGTTGTGGGGATTTTTTTGGCTGGGTGGTTGGTTGAAACTTTCAAATTCCATTTTATGCAGTTTCTCTATTACTACCACAATTTGTGTAGAAAGGAGACTCTAAAACATCTTTCCAAATTTCTAAAACCCTCTATCTCCCTTCTTTCATTTCTGAGAATTAGCAAAAGGACTGAAACTAATTATCCTCTACCTGCCCATTTATCAAATAGATGAGTAACAAACTGATGACTTTTAGAGTACAGTTGTCAAACAGATTTCATGATTACCTTAGCTTAATTAAGAAGAAGGAAAGCAATGAATCTTAAGGTAATTAAACAGACATCGTCGGCTTCAAAGCCTTTCACCTTGGTCCCGGTCTGCAGTTCACCAACTCAAGAAAAGAACTACTACAGAGATTTGATTAGGACAAATGTTTCTAACCCAAGGGTAGACCAGCATAATGCAGAGCAGCTACAAGATAACTTGCACGTACCAAATCAAATCTTTGCAAGGTATTATTTGTTTTACTGGCCACAGTCAGTAATGCATAGCTAGGCACATAGGTTTTTCTTACTAGAGAATTTAAGTTTTCATTTCTTTTTTTCTGTCGTTTTCAGATACTGTTTCTAGAACGTGTAACAAGAGTGAACTACCGACTATTTAGATGTAAATGCTTCAGTTATTTCTCACAGTTAGTATAGGAACCTATTCTGAGTCTGTGAGTGAATTTTAAAAAAATATTTCAGCTTTCAATCTACTAAGCTACAGAAAGCAACAATTGGTCAGTTTTAAGCTCATAGCCAAAGTTAAACACTCAGCCACTATCTTGTATATACAAATATTTCTTGATGCAATTTTCATTCAAGGTCTCAAAAATGCATTTGACATCTGCAAATATTTAGACATAGTTTAATTCAAATGGCTTCCCATTGTGAAAGCACACATTTTATTTATTATCATGAAAACATGAATATACCAGATGGGAGAGGAATACTTTGCTACTCTTATGAAAGCTTCTTGCACACAACCATGCCAATGTTCAAAATCACAGCCTAAAATACCTCCCTCTGTTCATCACACAGCCTACAGTAAGCAAAGCCTGTCATTCAGTAACGGTTTTAAGAGACTTAATTCCTTACCTTAAAGGAAACATACCACTGACTTAGCAAACAGCAACTTTTCCAGGAAACCTTGTGCCTATACTGTTGACAGATTAGCTCCACATAGAAAAATGAACCTTATCAAACCTCTCTTATGTCATCTTTCCCAGAATCAGGTATTTAAAGACCATACCAAAGGCAATTTAAAGAAAAATATTGACTCTATATGAGAATCCTGCAGCATAAAAGAAAGAAAACTGTTCTCAATTACATCATCTTGTGCAATATGTAGAAATTGTAGCATTTTCTTTATAAGATAATGTGGGAGAAGTATTGTATTGCAATTGCCGTGAGTATGCAATTGTGCGTGAAAAACTAATCGACAACAATCATCAGGGACAAGCAGCTGTGATGAATTTCAAATAGCTAAATTTTAAACCTTTAAAGCTTTCAGGAGGTTGGTTAAAAGGAGCTAAACAGAGAAGGTATAGCTATAGCAGCCATAAATACCTATAAAATCTCTAGCAGTGGAAGCTGCAGCTTATTAATCTCATAACTAAAACTACAAGCAAGATCAAAGCAAGACAGCAGAAATCACTAAGGCTACAATAAAACCTCTAAAAATAAAAATCATGCCTGATTGTTACAGAATGGATTACAAACGGATGTTTCTTAAAAGGAGATAGGAATGGAAGCAAAAGGCAGACAAAGGTTGTGGGCTAGAAATAATTCCGGGCAAGTGGGGAAGGATGACGTGACAACCAGCGTGTAGGAAAACCCTTTTCAGTAAGTCAGTATTCATCCCAGTAACTCCTAAGAATTCATGCTGGTGTATCTTCTAGTTGCAGTGGGGATAAGACACTTTACAACCTGCCTGCCGTCCTGTTTGGATGCACAGCACACCAAGGGTATTCTTGCTCTCTCTCCAGTCCAGACATCTCCAGAAAAGGAGGAAGAGGTAGAGATGGTGTTCTCTCTTGATCTCTCTCTGGACAGGGCAGAGTTTGCCCTGGTTTGGGTGACAGGGTCTCTTTCAGCATCTCTGCTTGTGCTCCTGTGATTGAGCTAGCCAGAGCGTAACCCAAGTGTGACAAAGAAGGAACACTGAAGAACATGCACACAAAGACCATGAGATACAGAAAATGTGTTTAACCCCACCTCCACCACCACAGACATACAGAAATAGCCAAATGCGCGCAGACAAATTCTGGTGTAGGATTTGGCATGGTAAAAGTTACTTATAAGGCAAAAGAACAAATAGAAACTGTTTTCACAGGCTTTGTGAAGGGCTTAGGCACTAATACTCTTGATGATGTCGTCAGACTTGAATTTTTAGAGGTCTCACCTAGCAAGAATCAGATGCCTATGATACCAGGAGAAATAACCAGATTTGCCAGCTACAACCAGACTCCAACTCTGTATGACCATTTAGCTCAAAACTGTTTCGGGGTATCTGGCAAGGCACCAAATAAGGCAAGGGTAACATATGTGTAAGTCAATGATGTGATGAGAAAATGTCTACTGGTGCATGACAGGATGAGAAGGATCAGAGTTCTTAACCAATTAATGATATCCTGGGATGCATGTTGTTCAAGGGAGCTGTAGATAACAAACTGGACTCAAGTTTATGGCAGCCAAATCCCGTCAGGATTCCATCCCTCCCTAAGCAGCAGGATACTAGTGCTTTCTTGTTTATGTCATTGTTCATTTTGTTAATAATGTTTCATTATTTTATTAAAGAAAACATAAGTGATTGCTTAGTATCAAGGCTGGTGTACGACCTATGGGTCTGGGTCAGCTGGGAGAAGAAATGCCTAGAAGAAAATCAGTCCTTTGTAGACTAGCTATTAAAGGATAAAGGCAGAAATGAAGGGCATCAAGATGACAAAAAGTTAAACAATTTAGATGACATTGTTTATAAGGGGATTGTCCAAACTTAGAAGGAAATTACAGCATGATGTCAGAGACACAAATCTACACAAGACTTTGAAAAATTAAATGCCCAGGGCCAGTCAGTTTGCTGAGTGCCTGAAGACTATACAGGAAAAGAAGCAGAGTCAAAAAAAAAAAAAAAAAAAAAAAGCTGTTAATCTTAAGGACCGAGGCAAGCTATTCCCAGATGATCCGTCTTCCAAAACAAAAATAAAATTAAGTCTCAGTGCCCCACCAAAGAGCTAAGGGTTCAAACGCTCCCCAGGCATCACAAAGCAGAGCTGTGCTTCGCGCCAGGACTGGCAACACGCCAGCACAGTCACAAAAACCCTTCAAGGTAGCTCCAGCCAGCAACCTGCAGGACCAGCCCTAAAGCATTGGGTAAAGATAGGACAACACAGTAGTATGACAAACACGGACTGAATAAACTAGAGGACCGGCTTTATAAAGAAGGCTTATAGTTGTAACCCATGCTTTCAATGCATTCTTAAATGGTAAACAAGTGGGAGCCTGTAGCTACATGCAGAATTGATTTCTTTTTTAAATTTAATGTTGGTCAAGACCTTTTGCGAGAGATTATTCAGAGGAAAAAGGAGAAAAGGATAATGAGTTCTGAATTAATAACAACCTAAGAGGGAGAAAAAAGGCATAATTAATGGTTGCCTTTTAGAAAGAAGACGACTTAATAGGAAGTCATTTCAATGATCAATATTGTCAAATACACCTTTTTGAATTATTTGAGCTCTGAAATAGACAAGATTATGGAATATACCCAACAGCATAAACTTAACTACATTAAACTAAAGAGAAATTTATGAGGAAATCCAAATGACTTTGGAGCAAAGATGTAAGTGCAGTTAAAGGCAGTGGCACGTACAATGAGAATAATGAGTTTTTCCGGTACGCTCTGATATCATAACTTTGCGTGACTTTAACATGGGGCCAATTTACCAGTATCCCCTGTGTGATGTGCTGAAAGAGTTGAAACAAAACAAACAAACAAAATGAACCAGAGAAAGCTAAGACACATAAAAAACCCAAATAGACAACAATACATTAATTATTCAGGATATAAACCAGGACTGTTCCCCCTCTGCATTCAGTTTTAATGGCTTCCATCCCCCAGAAAGAGCTGACTTACACCCAGACATACTGGTTGAGTCTGCTAACCAATCTAAGCAAGATATTTTGTATAGGAACAAGCAATCTGACTACTGTTCCCCCATCCAATCCTAAAACGTTCCCAATACTTTCTAGACCTAAATATCTGAGAAAGCATCATTGAAAGCATGCAACAACCCTGAGAGTGCTTGGTTCTTACATTGGGATTAATCAGACTGATAACAGGAGCAAGATCAATAGTACAGCTCACCAGTTTGCATCTCCTGCAAACCCCTATATGCTAAAAATGCATCATTTTGCCCACTTCTGCCATCTGACAGAGTTTCACAAAGGGAGAAAACACCCTGGAAAAGTAACCGAAATCCTACTTCTCTTTTTAATGTCCTTTTTAACCTTGTTAATGGGGACACACATCACGACAAACTGTAATATATGAACCTCATCTACTGCGTTTTTCCCTTCATAACTAACGCTCCTTTTGAACCCTGGTCATCATGTTCACGCTGGCTCTTCTTTTATACACCTCTAAATGAAAGACTTTTTTTAAAAAGGCCTATAAATACTAGCTTTTCCCACACGGAAGGGTTAATAAGCTAAAATTTCAGGGGTGCAGAGGGGGGGGAGAGGGGAAAAAAAAAAAAAAAAAAAAAAAAGTAATGCAGTGTCTAAGCCAAAACTGAAGCTTGTATTTCTGTACCTGGGTGCCTGGAATGAGGACCAGGAAGCCCCCTGTTTGCTCTCCCCAAGCCTATGCTACAGTTAACATAACCCCAAAAGCCTGCAAGCCTGATGCTGTGGAAATGCATTATTCTGCTGGTACAATGCACATATTGATGGGAACTAAGGCTGGAATAGTTTGTTCTTGAGGTTAGTGATTTCTGGCAGGAACCAGAAAAGAAGTTGTTTTAAAAACAGCAAACTTTGCCAACGGGACGCAGCTTCCCTGAAGCAACTGCTTCAAACCAACTGAGCAACACCTGGCAAGAACCTTTTCTGTTAAATTTCTCCATCTATCAGATTCGTACGCTGTTCTTCACCTTTCAAAGAGAAATATATTCTGAAGCATACCAGGTCATATGCTTTATTACACCCTTGCTGGTACAAATACACATGTGGTTTACAGTTCAGAACAATCAAAAATTTTGGCTCGCAACTTCTCTAAAATTCAGATTTTAACCTAAATTTCATGCAGAGGCTAAAAAGCATTGCACTTAAATGCTACACTATGCCTTGACAGAGGGGAAAAAGAAAGAGAGACACTCTCAGCTGGAATAAATTTTATGTGCATCTACTGTCACCAGTGAAGTTATGTCGATTTATACTAAAAATTGACCCTCATGTAGTGACTGCGTAATGTGTTCTTCCACCTCCTTGACAAATTACTCTTTTCATTGCTTAAAATCCTTCAAGTTCAGATGCTAGGACCAAACATCTGCAAATATGATGAAGAAGAAAACATTTATCCAAGGTATTTTACAGTTTTATTACTCTTCCGTGCTACTGATAACACTACTTTTCTCCTTACAGTGGTGGCAGTATTGAAGAACGCTGGCTCCACAGCACTGACTGTATTTATTAGTCAGTGTTTGCATATATTATCTTCTAAAGCATTACAGATTAGCAGGGTATTACTAAGTACAAAACTGAACACACACATTTTTAATCCATTTATGTGTAACACATTTCTCAGAGATGCTGCTCACTACTACTTTGTAACTAACATTCACAGCTATAGTACATAGTCTTACATGCACTATACAAAGCAGCAATCAAAATGAAATGATGTTGGAATAGTTTGATTCAGCCTTGCAAATTTGCACTTAAAAAGAAAAACAGCAAGATGACCAGTATTCTCTTTAACTTTTACATAAGCAGTAACCCTCATTTTTCTCTCTCAAAATTACTGTGTTTAATTTCTATCTGTTGAGCCCAAGAGGAAAAACATCAGCAAAAAATGCATCCTTATGGACCGAGGAGTACATCCAAAAGGGAAATAAGATGGTAGGTGAGTAAATTGCAGTGCAATAAAAGTTAATCTGTTTCAGAGAAGACAACTTTTTTTGTCTAGTAATACTTGCTGCTCAAATCTGAACCCCCCTTCTCTAGTAACACTGACATCATTGCTTGCATTCTTTTTTCCCTAGTGAATTCATCTGAGCATGGCAAAACAAAGTTGCTGTCTCTATTAGATGATTGGCTTTGTGACCCAATTCAGAAACATGAGAAATAATTAGTTCAATGAAATATTACTAGCAGATCCAGAAAGAAATAGAAGGGGTTTGTCAGGCTGAGAGTAAAAGCTAGTAAGATACAGACAAGCAAGTGTCATATAGCATTCATCACTTCTAAGGTAAATGACTTCTTCTGAATTCACTCAGGCAGAAAATGAACAGCTGCCAATGCTGATCAGAGAGAAGTAAAATGCTGCATCTAGGGATGAAGCTGCCTTTTGGTTTTTTTTTTCTTTAGTTAAAATAATATTTTTCCTTTATGGAAGGAGAAAGATTGGCATGGAGATCAAAAAAGGGGGTCCCAGCAGCAGCTTTGGTGTGCATGCAGCAACTGCCATGTCTGTAACAGCACAGACTGAAGTACTCATTCAAAACCCATATTGACACAACTCATTAATATAATCAATATTTAAGTATCTGCATGACAGCTAACATAGAAACGTAAAGGATTTTTACTTCTTCTACTGAAACGATGAGCCTATGGCAGGACATAGTGACCTCCTCACGAGCTACCAAGGGGCACGTCACGGACTGTGGACAGGCAGGCTCAAGCCACCTCCGACTGACATTTCGACAGCAATGAAATCGTGTTCGTGTAAGCTCCGACATGACCTGTACAAGCCCAGAAAGGACCTCAGGTATTTACTCGGGTGGCCGACAAGCTGCTGCAGCGTTACTGCCGCT
Organism: Buteo buteo; assembly: GCF_964188355.1. NCBI lineage: Eukaryota > Metazoa > Chordata > Aves > Accipitriformes > Accipitridae > Buteo > Buteo buteo. The sequence goes on along the minus strand of NC_134182.1, from coordinate 3,712,414 downwards.
GCTGCTCGAGTGGGCATCGTGCCCACCCACCTAACCCACCCCCAGCTCCAGCGTAGCTGTAACCCAAATCGGTTGGCACTGCTTTATTAGTGAAACAGTACCTCTTTTATCCCATTAAGTCCTCTACATACAGCAGAATAGGGGGAAAAAAAAATTAAAAAAAAAAAATACACTCTCAGTCCTTAAAAACTTTCTGAAATTTCAGACATTTGCCAAGTCCACCCATGCCCTACCAGTTACTTCAGGACAGTATGTGTCTGCAGGAGATAAGCTCCTCCTGAGGGAGGGCAGAAATCAGACGATGCCTCCTCCCAAGCATTTTGGTGCCCAGTCTTACAGGGATAAGTTATTTTCTGCGAGATACCCATCTGGGAAGATTTGTTGTCTTCACAGAATGTCTTCCAGCACAGACAGAGTTCTTACTGGACTCACTCCTTACTTGGGAGCAATACAGCAAAGAAGATTGTGTAAAGAATAAAAGCAGAAGGCATTGCACGTCTAATTTTTAACTTTAACAGTTTGACTGATTTAGTCATACAAAATATGTATTTTTGCCTGTTAATGAACTAAATTCATTGCTGTTATGGCCTGTATTTTCTTCTTTTATTCTCAAACGCTGTAACAATAAGCATTAGATCACCTCCTAGAAAAATAATTATTGAACCACTTATAGAAACATTTAAAATTCTTATAAAGTTCCCTTCTGTACCAACATAATTATTAATGAACATTTCACTGCCTTTCAGACTTGCTGAAGGTTCAGTGGGGTTACAGTAACAATAGATACAGTCAAAAGTGTAAGTACTTATCAGTCAATTATTTGCTCTGTCAGGAAAATTCTCTCCGAATTCTAAATGTTTTGAACATGAACATCTTGAATAATGATTCCATAACACATACTGAAGTTAACAAGAGTGATGTATTCAGGTCAAATCAGTTCTGATTTCTGAACATGTACTTTCCTGGAATTCTAGACACTTTAAGCTTCATGTAAATCTCACTGATGACGTTTCTATCCAATTTACACTGAACCAGGTTTATTGAAGGTTTACTGAATTCAGTAATTCAGTGTAGGTAAATTGCTTGTAGGTAAGAGCTCTTCTACAGGGGGAAACCAGTCAGAAGTACATGCACCACCTGGTTTGGGAATAGGGATGGGAGCAATTTTTCTACACTACAGAAGGTCCTCTTATGAAGATTTTCCTCCAAGATAAAGACATCTTTATTCAAAAATAAAGTGCTTTTTGTTTTGTTTTTAAGGAGTAATAAGAATCTAATCACACTCCTTTTGTAAAAGGACTTACTAGCAGAGAGGTAAAGAATGGCTTTTAAAAATAATTTCTTTAATAGAATACGTAAAAATGAACCCTTTAGATTAAATCAAAAAGAAAGCATTTTTTCTAGTCAAAACAAAATCATTCGTTTCACACCCAAAGCATATTCTATGAGAGCTCAAATGGGAGAGCAATCTGTTTTGTGCATGTCCTGCCTTAACAACCTTGTGAGCAAATAACTGAATCAAGAAATTAGAAATTTTAAGTGAGTTACCAAATCTGGTCTTCACGTGAAGACTGCGGACTCAGGTGAACCAAAAGATGACATACTGGCAAAACCAATCTAGGCTAAATATGAAAAAATCAATGGAGGAAATTGAAAGGAATGCAACCTACCCAGTTATGCATTCCCGATAGCGACCCTAAGGTTTTTATTATACTAGACTTTTACACCACACACTTTTATACTATATTTTTTAAAAGCAGACAAAGAAGGTGAAATCTTCAGCCCTTTCTAGTAGATAGGGTTTGGTAGGGCAAGTATAGATGGTCCCTTTTTCAAAGAACTGCTACCTCTCTCATAGACACCATCAGAAGCTGCTCTTTAAAAATTTCTTCTCTGACTTGACCTCATGTGACTAGATCAGTAGAAACAGCAAAGCAGCAGGTCAGAAGATGACAGTGGCTCCAAATACTCTTACATTCTTAATCATTTAAAGAATTGCTAATCAGGGTAAAGGGAAACAAATATAGGAGTGTCAAAAGAAGCATCGTGCAGTCAGAGGGCAATAAATAGTCATTCAGGAATCCCTAAGATTCTTGCTTGAACTTCTGGTATCTACTTCCATTAAGATCCCAATTGACTCCTTTCATGGCTCAGAGAGAAGTGTCTTTGAATTTTAGCAGAGGGAAGTTTTCTCAGGCTTCTGTAGTACAGGAAAGAGTCACAAAAAACCTGCACAAATAGGATATAATGGGGTTCATGGTGCCGATTCTTCCCAGTAGGAAAAAAGAAGAAAAGTTGGTAGAAGTACTGAAGTCCTTCTGTATCTGGTTAACTTGTCCTGTTTTGATATTTGTGGGTATTACATGGAAATTTAAGGTGGGGTATCTGCAAAAACCACATGGTTGCCAAGTCTATTTATTTACTAAATGGGATGGGTATACTGCGTGAATATAGTGCCTTCTATCCTAAGATTTCAATGCCATGACGCTCTTACGTTCTGTACAGACACCCTCACACCCAACGAGCCTTCTGCCTCTCCAGTCCACTTGTGACCAACACCATGGACTTGGAGGAACCCAACTCCAGGCGCTCAACGTGTCCGAGTCCGGGCTGGTGGCCTGGCTGTTACGTGCAGTGGTTTCTCCTCGGGGCCAGACTTCTGCAAGATATTGGACACTTGTGGACGTGCTACCATCTCAACTACGTATTGTTCTCCAACTTCGGCTTTCTTCATTCCTAAAGCCCATGAGCAGCTGTTACCCAGATCATTACAACTTCTGGTTTCTCCACCTAATTGCTTTACATGGATGTGAAGTTGTTAATAGTTTTTCTGTGCTGCTTTGGTTTGCCACGGCTGCCAGAATTGCCTGATCACCGAAGAGCTGGGCAGACATAGCCCAGGCCTCATTCAATCTGAGTGGTGCCTTAGGGTGTACGTAACCGGAGGTTTGTAAACTATGGGTATTTTCTGCAGGGTGCACGCGAGTGCCCAAAGTCAGAAAAAACAGAACAGGAGTTAATGTATTTCAGTATATAATTTTCAATTTGGAAAGCCCAAGATATCAAACCTGTAGATACTGGTATTCAGAAGCTGAGATAACAGGAATATCACCTTATCAGAAAGCACACAGAATCTTGCAGAATCATATTGAAATGTGAGAAACAAAACTGGCCACACTATAACCAGGGCATGTACTTAGAAGAAGTCAATCAAAAATATTCTTCCGTATATGTAAGACTGACGAACAAGAAAACCAGTATGAGGAATTTATCAATCAGTAGTCAATATTAATCTGGATGTTCTTTTTTATAGCATAATAAACTGTTCCTCTCATGCCCTGATCAAATTATTTTTATTATCCCGAGGTTAAAAGAGCCAGAACCAAGCTTACCACACCTGCACTTCGGTTAGGTTAGAAAATGGATTGCTCTTTTTTTCAAGTAACCAGACATAATCTGTTCAAGCTTAACTTGTTTTCTTAGTGAAAATTCATCTCTCAGCCTCTGTGACTACTTCATTTGGTATAACCCAAGGGAAACTAAAAATAAAACAAAAAGTACTTTTGAACTGGAACAAAAATTGATGCTGGAACAAAAAATTGTAACAAGGATTCCAGAGATCCAGATGCCTTTCTGCTGCCACGAAGGCATCCTGGATGAAGCTCTGGCTCTAAGTCAGTGCTAGTTTTCCCACTGAATTTCATGGGATAAGAATTCACTCCTTCCCAATTGCTGGCAAATAATTTTTATATACTTTTTCTGTACAATAATAACAGTGTCTCTCCATTTCTTTCTGAGACTGAAGTCTTTTTTGTTTGAGATACATACAAAAAAATGCAACAAAGAGAGGCACTATTAAGATATAGGTGGGTGGCACTTTTAAGTCATCTGGTCACTGAATGAGCAGAGACCAGACTATGGTTCCTCAGGCTCCATTCTTTTAACAACAGGTACAGTGAACAACTTTAATGCTGAGCCAATTGATTTTGTGCACCTTCAAGGTAGCTCTTATATATTATGTTTTTGATCTGCAGTCAATTATCCACTGTAATAGCATTAAATGTCAATGTAATTAAATGATTTTACTAGAAAATGCTTATAATAGCTTTAAAATACAGTCTATTTAAGTCAATATGGCACCACAATCTACAAATTAGTCATAAGCACTATCCACAAGCACAAAAATGATGAAAATTAATGTAGATTAATGCAATACAAAGTATATGGATATGAACAACAACGTGGGCTGTTTGCAACGGAATAACAATAAACTCATTTCTTACATTAAAATTATTTCACTTGTCTACCATAGATTGGAGGTTACACCAATTTCTTGGGCAAACATTCACTCATTGTCATCCTGGTTTTGATCTCATCAAGTAAAGAAAAGCTGCACAGTTGGCCAAGTATTTCTATCAGACTAGAAAAATATCTTATTATAAAAGAAGTTATTTCCCATTAATAAATTACAAATAAACCCTGCTCTTTCTTAATAGGGGGCGACAATAGGAGATCATCCACTTAATTCAATAGGAGAATGTGTTTCCAATAAAAAGAAAGAGTCCTTGCATTAAATTCTTGTCCCTTCATTGCACCACAGTGAAGGAGAAACTGTGTATTAATATTTTTGTTTTGCCTTGAAATGTTGTACATATTACTATTGCTTAAGAGAGTGAGTCACTCGCCTAAACATATGCCTTTGAGACAGACTGGGTGTCTGAGACATCTGCCTGGGTCTGGCAGATTTGACATTGGATCCAGGGACACGTGCAACCTTCTGGAGCCTCAGCTGGAGGCCAGGCCGGTCAGTCCAGGATGGGGTACACATGGCCTTATAGATACCTATGTTTAGGTTCTGGACCCCCCAGTGTCCAATGGCCCCTTTCCTAGAATAAGGCCTATCAAGTAGCAAATTGCAGTTTCCCAAATCAGTCGAGACATCAGTTTGAGGACTGGTCAGCTTCAGATTGAACCACAAAAAAGCAGTCTGGCATCCAGATCTGTTATTAGACCTCCAGGTGTAATAGGAAGGGGAGGCATGGGATGTACCATGATCTTATTTGTCAGCCAGGCATGCCCTCCCTTTTCTTGTAATGCCAGCGGGAACTTGGTGCTACCAACTAACTGCTACCAGATACTGCTGATCAATACCATCCTAACAGGTGGCAGGTAGAGATCTCAGCTCCAACTTTTTCTGAGCTCAACACCAGCTGGAATCACCTACCGGTTATCACAAGAAGATCTAGTTTGCTGAGGGATGGAGGCACCTGGGCCTTGCCCAACATCAGAGTCCGTGGTGATGTCTATCAGTTATCAGTGCCATTTTGCTGATGTGAGACCGAGTAGCTGCTAAAGAAAAAAGCCTGTCACCATTAGAAGTGGTAAATCAGAGCTCTTCCTGAGCACCAAACCACACCATCAATCCTTTCCCCTACACCAAGTCATGCTTGGCTGCAGAAGGGTGGTCGATAAGCTCATACAGGTGTGAAAAAACCAGCCACACCAATGATTCATTCTGCACAGTCTACACCCATGTTAAGCCAAACTCATTATTATTCATTAATAACTTAAGTTCTTAAGCTCTTCATAATCTGTTCTTAAAGAGTTTAAACAGATTCCTGTGTTTTGTTCAAGAAAGGTATAGATGTTGCAGAATGTATCACTGGAACGCCCCACACTCTCTTTCTTATTCTGGCAAGTACCTCGTTCAATCCCCGTCAAAATTCCTAACTTTCAGCATCTTTCTTTACTGACAGTTATCAAGCTGCTCAGATGACAACAATCTCCCTTTCTCCCCCTGCAGAAATTTCATATATCAAAATCAGCTTGTTTTCCTCATTGCTTTACAAGGACTTGAAAAAGATGATGTCAACCCTGAAAATTTCCTGAGGTTTCTATACAATTTGACATTTGCCTGTCAATATGAAGAAAGATTATGCACAAGTAAGAGTTATTTGTTCTAAACAGTTCTTCAAAATACACACTTACTGGCTTTTATAGCAATCTGTCTGCTATATGTAAGCCTAGCATTTTTCTAACATGTTCACAAAATCTGCATCATGAATCCTCATTAACTCAAGGAGATAGAAATTATAATTGTTACTATTCCCACTATGCAACGAAATTAAAGTTCCGTCTCAAGAAAGCACATAAGCAGTTACTAAGTGTTAAACAAGTGCTGTGGTTCCTGTGAAAGCTAACAGGTAGAATTCATTTCCTGGAGAAGATAAATAACCCTTCAGCAGCAGCAGCCTCTTGATCTCTTTTCCCTGGGGTTTTCATTTATTGATTTGTAATAAAAGCATCCCTACCAAAAACGTCCACCAAGAGCTGTGCATCCTAATTGCCAGCGCTTATTCCCCCTTCCAAGGCAGCACAGAGAGGAAAAGATCATTAATCAGCTCCCAGCAACCCACTCCTATTGGGAAGGCCAGCTCATAACTGCCCTTACTTCTGGAGCACTCCCAGATGTGCGAGAGTTTTCACTGGTTTCCCTGCCTTCTTGAACAGGGATTTAGAGGGTTTATCCATTATCTCATGCTGCAGACACATATGTGGAAGGTCCCAACTGCTTCATTTCTGTTCGTTCTACAGAGGTACAACCAACTGCACCTCTCCTTGCACCACAGGGAGGATACTCCGCCAAGATAGACATCTTCCTCGGCTCTACTAGCAGATGCGGTATCCATTTTTCCCTGCTACCAAAGCAAAATAATCATTGAATGGTAGCTACTGATTTATTGCAATGTAAATCAAAGACATTTCCCTAGATTACAAGGTTTATCAAATATATAGCAATACAGCAGGTACCATAAATATTCTTTTTAAACGGAATACAACACTAATTTTACAATATTTTAAAAGAAATATCTCTAACTAAGGTCTTTTTGTGTGCTTTCCAATGTTTTCCAATTTATATCCTCTACTATATCTACACTTTTTTTTTATTTTTAAAGGTAAACGTCTCATCTGTCACATGACCTCACAAGTTGGAATTTTAAGAAATACTCCAAATATTAAACTCCCTAGAAAGTCACAATTGTTAGCTGAAACAAAGTTGATCCTGAAAACAATTCCTTTCCTAAAATAAAGATACAGTAATGTCCAGAGCAACACATGAACTTCACTTCTCCTTCAAGCTAACAGGTGCCATGAAATTAAATTAGTGATGTTTCTTCCTGTATTTTGTTGCTATTTACATTTCTCACCCCACAAACTGAATCACAATGCCTCCTCTCACTCTTCTTTATTTCAATTTGCCTTTTCTTTTAAAAAGTATACATTAAAATAAATATGTTTACAATACTTATTTCAGGTTTCCACTCTTCTCCCAGCTTTTTCCACACCGAACCCATCTCACCCAAAATTTCTATTTTGTCTGAACAAATAAGACTATTTGTTAAGCAAGCACTGCACTAGTTCTTTTCAACCTCCTACATTGTAGCCTGAATCTGTTGAAAACTCTCTGCCAGCTGGATAACTAGGTTATTAAAAAAAAAAAAAAAAAAAAAAAAAAAAAAAGGAGTAAGATACGCACATATTTTGTTCATGCTCTTCATTATAAAGAGGATACCGAGAAAATTAATTAGAAACATATGGGTAACCATTTTTTTTTTTTCCCCTCCTCACTCAGACTTCTCTTTTATGAATCCGTCACTTACTAGCACAAGGTAACTCAAGACCTCATCCCTTAACAAAGAAATACTGAGATATTGCCTTAGGTTCATAAAGAAATGTTTACATAAGAAACAGATAATGAACTTCTTCTGAAAAGAAGAAATGCTGTAAAATTCTGATAAAAGGCTAAAAATGCAACTTTTTTCCAGTTTGCTCAGCACATTTATTAATGATATTTTCAGTTCTTATGATCTTGCCAACAGCAAAAACTGGACATCCCAAAGCAGATTCAGGGTATTTTGTCTCAGACTAACCTTTAATAACTGGTTTTCTGCTCATGTATTCTCGGCTTCATCTTAGAATGGATTTTGATTCAGAGGAATAAGAGTCAAGTTGGCAAACATCAAATGTAAGAAAACAGACACATTTTTGAACTCGGCGTGCTCTACAGCAGTGAGATGGAAGTCAGCTCAATACATTACCCATGTTTCTGCTCCATGGCCGAATACATGGCCAGATCCTCAACTTGTGATGATCTCCTGATCAAAACAAGCTGTTGCCAGTTCTGGAGTCCCCTCTGAAGAGGCGGACAACTGCTCAGGTCCTTGCGGAGGTAACAGTGGGGCCAAAATCCCATGGGATAAAGACGCTACAGTGCACAAGGATGTTGTGGGGTACAACCCTGCCCGCTTCAGAGCGGGGCTGAAAACCATACTCTGTACTGTGTCAGAGAAGGGGGTGTATGGGGCTGGATGCAGACCCACTAGTCCATTATTATTAACGGACAAGAATTAAATGGATTATCCACCGTCTACTGTTGACTTCTCCAGTTCACAGCTCCTTCTTGGAGCGTAAGTCAAGTCCCACCTAGCACTCGAGGCACCTCTGCTGTCTAGAAATACTGGAAGGGCAAGGCTACCATCTCATAGGTTCTCAGACTAATAATTACTCCATTAGGAAGTTTTGCTTCAATCTTGTAGTCAGTGCAGAAGAAATATTTCTACCAGCATAGTACACAGTGGACTGAACTCTCTATTGCTTTGCATTTGGTATAGCCACAGACGTAGGACAGTGGTGAGCCAACAGCTCTGCTCTGGTACTCTTTTAAACTGTTATATATATATATATATATCACTCTTTGCTCATGAAAATGACCACACAAAGTACAATCTGCAAGATACAGTGAACCCAGAATTAATTCCCTGGACATTAGAAACCTAGGCATAAAAACCAGAAAAAGACCTGGCCTCCTTTTCCTTGCACTAAGGATGTTTTTCTCTTCCTTTTCATCTCCTCTGACATTTACATCTGCATTTAGGGCAGACTGTAGGCAAGAAAGCTGTCATACAAGAGCTGGTAGAATGGTAAGGAGATACAGATTGGATAAGATGCGAATGTGTGACACACACGATGGGTAAGTCCTGGAAGAGTGCACACACAGAGTCAGCTGCCATATCTTGCAGCTGCTCACCTGGCTGACAGCTCCTAACTGCATCCAACTACCAGAGACCATGAAAGCACGGAACAGGGAAGACAACGGGAACGCTGTAACAGACCCCCAAAGCGAGGACACCGTCAAAAACATGGTTACATTTGATTCTTTTCTATGAAAGTTTTTATACAGTTAAAAAACAAAATTAGCCCCCAAACATCAAAGCAATCTTCAATGTAAAAGGAAATCCAGCACACAACAACTGTCTATAAGATAATGCTGCATGGTCTCTGTATACAGAGACCCACACAAGTTTCTATCAGAGACTTCATATACCATTCACGAACTGTCAGTGTACTACCTCATAGCAAACATATGGGATACCAACAACAAGAGCAACTTCCTTTACAAGACAGACAAAGCACACATTATCTACAGTCAAATGGAGGCTCAAAACTTCATTTTCAGAACTATGCATAGCTCTGAAAGGGCATAAAGGGCATAACTCTAAGGCTGTAGGAAAGGAAGGCGCTGCAGTTATATGTCAACCACTACCCAGTCCAGTAGCCACGTGCTATTGGCCATCGTTAGGGTTTGTCCAGCGGCATGCCCGATAACGTATATATGCTGGTGAACTGACAGAAGGAATTTTGTGTTTTACTACGCTGCATAACTTCAAGCCGTATACAGAAGCACCTTCCAAAGCAATGACTTTAAAACGACATCCTACACGGCTGCATCCGAGCCAGGAGCAGCTTGGATTCGCAGCAGCGCAGCCTGCTCAGTCTGCTCCTCCTGATGCTGGCTCCCGGAGCAGTGAGATCCCACTCCATATCCCAGCCTCCGGAGGGGCTGGGGCCATCAGGCAAAGGTGGCGTTTGATTTAGATGGAAGCAATGCGTGCGTATACACAATTTGAGGATGTACGCTCAGAGCGGACAGTAGGGCTAATAATACTAGCCACTTCAGTGATGAAAAAGGAACTGTAAAACACTTGGGAGGAATCCAAGCCAGAGGTGCAGAAAGGATTTTGGAGACAATTTGGTCCTCTATTATTAATCAGTTACAGCAAGAAAGGCTAGCGAACGTTCCAACACGCTTTGCTCTTAAGGTGGACAAAGCCTGTTTTCCAAGTAAAGATAAGGAACAAAATACACTCCTTATATCGCTGAAAACAGCATTTGTGCCTAATGAGATGTAAGGCAGAATGGATTGCTCCCACTTTTGCATGCTCTGTTTCATCTACATAAACATAGCCAAAGTTAGTAACCCATGAAGGTAAATACCACCACAACCACCACCAAGGTGTCTATGAAGAGCCATGATATCCAAACATAGAGCTCTGTGTGAAACACATTTACTTGACTAAGCATGAAATCCTGGCACTGCTGAAGACAGTGGGAGTTTTGCCATTAATTTTGAACGAGGAAGGATTTTATACCCATCTTCTAATTATAGAGGGGAAGTCCTCAGCGAAATACAAAAGGGGGTAAATAAAGCTTTTACCTTGTTTATATATAACACTGTACTCCTAACGATCATGACACTCTAAACTAACTTACGCAAAATTTTAAAGGTTACAATTTCCAGCTGAAAAGTGATCCCTTAAAGAGAAATCTACAAGAATAAAAAATAAAATCAATGATCAAAACTTCTATTACTTTTATCATTAGAATTATTGCTACAGGGTTGAATATTTCTTAAGAGCATCTGCTTCTCATATGACATAACAGACTAAGAGTTGGCAACTGAAACATAGATGTTAATTGCAAACATTTATTATACTACCAGGGTTTACATTTAGCAGCTGTCAGTGTTACTGACAACTGTAACAGAAATCAGAAAAAGCAGAAGTTTTGCTTGCCAGAAGGCCAGCTGGTGCTTGATTTTCCTGCTATTGTTGTTGTTTGTTTATTTACTTTCAAAGTATTGAATATAAGTCTTTCTCCAAGATTTACTTAAGAACATTCTTTACCTAGCAAAGAGGATCTTATTAGTAGGCAGCTACTCAGAAATATATACATTTTAAAGAACACTTATATTACCTTCAAACTCTGACGCAATTCATTGTTTTTCAGCTTTGGTGAAACTAGATTGCAGCAAGATCAAAATTTAATGGACTATCTGCAGTACTCCAAACTACTTTTCAAAAAAAAAAGTAAAAATAAATCTGGAGCTCAGTAGTTTCTTAATCTAAATATTATCGGAAAAAACAAACTCAAATGCTTCAGCCTAGAAATATGGTAACAAACTGATGCTGTCACAGTAGTGTCAGCATTTCCTTTTTAAAATCATATTTACATGGACTTATAAGTTGAGATATGGCTAAACTAATAAGCTTTACCCTGAACGGAGCTGCAGCAGTTGTCAAGACTTGTTCCTAACAGTACGTCTCAACAAAGTGAAAGAGATAGACCAATCTAGAGGAACAATACTACTTTATTGGATTAAAGAAGCTCTTTGTCTACCTATCTGATTCACGAATGTGCCTACAACTGCAGTGGCTAATACCAAGGTTACATACAAGTTAAAGTTCAGTGCCAATAAGCGATCTTCCAGGCTACAATGTTTGAAGAGTCAGATATACTGTCTGCTCACTGGCAGATGCTTAGCCAAGAAAAGCCTGCTTGTTACAGAAGGGCAATCTATTAATCTGCAACTCCTCAGATCCAACTAAAGGAACTGCAGAAGTCATAAGGAATCCGTTGCGCTCCGCTAGTCCCCTCCCCAGGCAGTGGATCTCCTGCTTGTGCTTGCAAGAACATTTTCTGCTCCGAGTGCTTCTTTAAAACAATTGTAGGGGAACAAGACCAAGTTATTACGCTTATCTGATGGGACAGAGAAGTTTTTGCTCCCATCACACACTTCTGGGTCCTTCTGGGTCTTCATATTCAAAGACATGCCAAAAATCTTTCCTTGCCAAGAACAGAACATTACAACAGAGGATAAGGACTAGAAGGTTTAAATGATCAAATTATGCTCCCTCACTCCTATTCATCACAGTGGCCTCTGTTAGAGGATGTAATTTTTCCATTTCCACATCTGTCCAGGTAATAGGAAAATACACCAGAAGACTATAGGCATTATCCTTGTTATGTACTCATCAGCAACTTCTGCAGGAGAAGAGAACCGAGAACAACTCTCTATGTTTCCATTAACTATCCATGTTGCCTTCAGAAAGAGTTTATATAGACCTCATTAAAAAAAAAAAAAAAAAAAAAAAAGGGTGAATGATCAGCTCATGGAAACTAAACTAAGCACTTCAAGTTTCTGGTCTCCAAGATCTATTATAAGAGTTGAGAACTACCAAGTTACTGTAACACTTTGAAGATGCCTCATTGCTGATAGCTGAAGACAAACAAACAGACAAAACCAGGCAACCAAATAAAAAGGTGTTCTACATCAGTGATGGGCTTTCCCAGAACAGAGGGAGGAGATGTCCTCTCTCGGGCATATCTGACATCTTTCTATGTCAGAAGAGTGGCCAGGGGTGGGGACCCTGTTACACAACACATCTCAAAAGATGTTCCAGCTTTTTCATTTTCTTTTGACATTTTTTTCTTCATATTAGAAACTTACTATTATTTAAAACTTTGCAAACATAAAATCCTTTGTGAAGTGAAATGAGTCTTAAAGTATCTTTTAAGCCTTAGTATCCTAATCCTTAAATCACAGTCTTTAATATTGTGATTATGCACTCCTTAAATAAATAGAGCCTGAAGAGATTTTCTGGTTCTTTACATATCTTTTCCCATAAGTGCTATTTGTCTTAACAGTTTTTTCTGTTTTTCTTTTTTTAATCTTGTGCAATATATTTTATTATACTTCTGATATTTCTCAACAGTTTTCTTGAATAACATATCAATGAGCCAGAGAATAAAATACAGGGCTGACATATATTAGAAGGTGATAATGTGCCTGCATTACAGTGGGCCAGAAGAACTTGTCACCCCGGGTTGTAGTTGTTTCCTATTGGCATGAATGCATCCTGGATGTTACAACTGCAGAATCCCAAGCTTTCTTGCTGTCACTTATTTACAGCTGTGTTTGATGGTTGCACATGTTGTTCTTTTAGAGTACGTTAGACAATAGTACATGGTGTCTTAGACATGACTCATTATATTCCTTTTGAATGAACAATTTTAAGAACCTTTCACTGCACTAGTTTGGTTCTGAATTTATCATCAGACCTTTATATATATTTTCCATAACATACATTGCCTGCAGGGACAATAATTATAAGAAGCTAGTGGAACCTGTGATTGCTTTCCTCACACTTATTATTTGCCAAAATCCTGAAGAGCAAGAAGCTAAGAGATACTTTTTTTTTTTTTTTTTTAGCAAATTTTGTACTTTCCATCTGCAAATATGCCAAGGTTATTCATGTTTAATCTTGGACATCTACTAGCTTTGACAGACATACTTGCAAGCAGAAACAGGTTAAAGGAAACCAAAAGTTACCAAAGCATGCCTTTTGTGTTCAAGCTTTATTGCATCAAATGAATTAGGGTTTTCAAAGCATACAGACCCTTCATTTACTATACAGACCCTCATGCACAGGAGCAAAACTGAGCTGCCACCTGAACACCCTCTCACAAATCACATCTTCATGCCAGAAAAATCTACTAAATAGAAACAGTTCAGTTCTCAGAGCAGTTCTTGAGGCAAAAAAAATACTAATGAAATAGCCAAATGACAAGAAGATAGGGAGAAACCTTGGGTTAAACGAAACATCAGACCAAATTCTTAGGATGTTTGGAAAGGATACATTTCTTCAATTCTGTGATCAAATGACTTTTTATTTCAGTAAACAAAGGACTAAAAGGCTTAGGAGTATAGCCCCATGGAAACAATCTTACTTATTAGAAGAGTTACTTTCCCCACAAATTTCCTGCTTTGCCATTTTATAGAAAGCTTGCACAAAACTGAATGCAGACTGTATGAAATTGAGTACCTTAACAAGCTTCGTAATATGAACTACTATACATTCCAATTTTCTTGCATTTATATAATCTTCACCTAATCTTTACGAGGGAAAATAGCAAATATTCAATTTGAGCCTTAGAATATTGTCATTGTAAATAGGTACATACGGTTTATGCAAGACTAAAGCCAAACAGAAGAGCCCACACTTATTCAGGAGACACTGGACACCCTAAACTCAAATTGTTTCATGCATGTTTTTATTTAAAAAGATTACTTTCCTCTCATTTTTATGTGTCTTTTTCTGTGTTGCATAATCGAGGGGTACTGGAATAAGAAAAGAACAGTTTGCCCAGAAATTTCAGGACTGAGGTGAGATGCAATAGAGCATCTTTGCATTGTGGAGAGCATAGAACTCGCAGCTGGGGACAAGCAACAGCTTGGCTGGAATTCTGCACCATTCTCCCATTGACTCAGTGGGCAGAGCTGGGCAAATCTCTTAACCTTTTGCAGCTGGTATCCCATAGAAGGGATAGCCCAAGGTTAAGATACTACTTTCTATACTTTAGAGAATAGCAGGAAGAAATATCACAGCGAGTGCAAGGTATTTGAACATTACAGTTAAAGATCCAATGTAGGTACCTTAACAAAATTCATACAGTGTGTGTCTCTCTGTAGCGTCCAGTCAACATCAGGATCTCTCACACACCTTTTGGAGGTTAATTAGTTGATATTTGGACAGTGCTTTTTAACTAGCAATAGCTGCGGTAATTTTGTAATCTCTTGCAGTGATCTCTATAGGCATCAGAAATTGAACCTCTTGGCATGGAAACAGAAATTCAGTATCTCCATCCTGTGCAAAATCCTGGTTTAGCCCTTGCTCCTCTTTGGATCTACACTAGAAGGTAGAAAACCATAAAAATATACCTTCTAGCAGAAGGAAAACTCCCAGCAGTTCAACTCAGAGAAAGGTTTTAGTTGTTTGACATTGATTGGTAACTGCCTAAGCTGCTGATGTACTTCGTAGTGTGTAGAAATACTTCTGTGTTAAAAATAGCCTTTACATGCAAGTTTGACCCAAGCATTCATGCAGTTTCTTTCCAGCCTGGCAAAATAATTTGCAGTATAAAAGTAATTTTTACTTCACAGCAAAAGGAACACCACGTTCAGAGCATTATTTGCACATAATGGCACATTAGTTATTAAAATATAACTATATTATTACAACTATTAGTTATAAAAGAGAAATTTCTTGCATGGAAAATCTGAAGTTACTCCCTTGTTAGCAACTAAAGCGTCAGAGTTCATAAAGTATGAAACATTACTGAAAATACTGAACGTGGCATTTTTGGTGTAACTATTAAAATACTTTCATTTGCATATAATTTCATTTTTAGTTCACTATCTTAAAAGTCTTCAAATTGCACAGGAAACTGCAAATATATTCACAGACTGCACTGCACAGTAATGAGGACAGGATTTCTTGCCTGCTCTGAACTATTGTCACGTGACATTTCAGTTTGCAAGCAGCGTCCGATCACTTTACCTTCCAATAGTTTGCTGCGTTTCATGAAAAAAAATAAGAAAAGTAGCTTGGTTTCTTTTCCCTGCCTCAGATGTGAGCAAAGTCCTGCTTTTACCATGTGTCTGCTAAGAATTCCCAAAAATACAGAAAAACAGACTATAACAGTCCCCAGAAACACAATGATTCAATTCACTAATCATGCAAATTACATGGAAGAGAAAAAAAAAGTGTACGCTCAGTTACTGATGGCAGACTAGGGCCATAAAAATACAATAAAGCGTCTCTGTTTATTAACTTTTTATGGGAATGTTTTGACTTTGGATTTCAGTATCCCACAGAAAAACAGATCAATTACAGTGCTGCAATTAGCACACGGGTCTTTTGCCTAAATCCTCCCTCTTCCTCAGGAAAGTCTGCAGGCGTGACTCTGCATGCCTCTGCTTTATTCAGGGGATGGCAGCCAAGATGCTGAGAGGCCAAAGAGGAGGTGCGCTCCCCGGCTGTCCCAAGTTTTTGTCTGTGCTTGTTCCCTGCACAGGAGACCACAGATGGGGTTGGATGACGGGACACTTGTTAACGACGTTGACTTCTCTTGAATTATGTTTCTTTCTGCATAGTTGTTCCCAATAATCTGCCTCAGTCCTTCACGAGACCCCCGCTTCCTCCAGGCTTTGCCTCCCAGTCTCCCTGATTCCTGCGAGCGATACCACAGATCCAGAAGATCCATACCAATGACTATACAAGCTTGTACGCGTTTTGAAAAATCACAGTTCAGTGACAACGATGTATTAAAACAGCCACAGAGGTTTGCAGGTAACGTGCTTTACTGGGGATGTCCCGAGGAAGGTCCTACACCCACCTCAGCCATAGATCCCATGGCAAGGCTAGGAAGGAAATCTTCTCAGTCATCGAGTGTGCTCTAGCCTATTTTGTAAATGTTTACAGACACTTGCATACTGCTGTAACAAATAGCACAAAAACACAGAAGTACAAAGAGAGAGAAAAAGAGCAAGAGGTGCTACATCGCGTACCAGAGGTCGCAAAAGCAAGCCTGTGGAAGAAGAAAATGAAACCCCACCTCTGAGTACACCATCTGCCCATGAAGCACTCACTCCCCTACATTTCCTGACTTTTCTGACATATTTCCTATTAAAAATAAAAATAAATCAACTCGTCCTATTTCATTGAAGCGGGAGGATGACCACAGAAGGATGCATCATGCCAATACTTTGAAAGTCTATGAAATACATCATTAAATGATGACAGTAATTTGTTCAGCACAGCTCCCTTCCCCTGTACATTTTAGATGCATGCATTTTGTCCGTAGACAAAGTAGATTGTGTTTGTTGACTCACTGTAGATTCAATTTTTCCCCACACACTGTGCATCTGCTGCACATGCCTGCAAAGCCCCCACTAGCTTTTCAAACACCCACAGTACACTGACATACTGAGTAACAACATGCAAAAGATTTCTACTGACTAGTGCAAAAAAAAAAAAGTCCCCAACCTGATGATTTTTTTTTCCTCTCCAAAACAAATCTGCAAGATTTGTTATTTAATACAAGTCACTTGCTCGTTTCAAAGTAATTTTTTGCTACTGTACCTTGCCTAAGAAATTCAGATCAAATGACATACTTTCAAGTAATTTTTCACCAAGTCTTCTTCACCAAATTTATTCCTCATTGAATGCTCTTAATACAGCCTGACCCTAATCCTACAATTCACTTCACTTGCCAGCTGCTAATTGCTATGTGCAACTCAAATCCCGTCACTTACTGGCACATAGCACTTTGTTCATGTGAAAAAATTCTATCAAACATTATTACAAAGTCGTAACATGAAAGCAAAAATAAGAGTATCTTTGAAGTTGCATAGACCAAAGTATCTATGTTGGGAAACTCAACATTTTCTAAATAATATTCCAAGAGAAGAAGCAGATGGAGGGAATAATTTCTACCATTCAGAGGAAAGCATGGGTGAAACAATTGTAAACATGAACTGAGCTGGGGGCATAGCTTCTCTAAGTATTTTCTCTATGAAGAAGCTCGGTCTTCTGGACAGGGCTTGACCGTA
Organism: Buteo buteo; assembly: GCF_964188355.1. Classification (NCBI taxonomy): domain Eukaryota; kingdom Metazoa; phylum Chordata; class Aves; order Accipitriformes; family Accipitridae; genus Buteo; species Buteo buteo. The sequence goes on along the minus strand of NC_134182.1, from coordinate 3,694,842 downwards.
AAGATGAGAACAGGTAAGTTTGCTTCAGAGTTTTGCTATGTAGCTTTTGTATGATACCAAGCAAGATCTGATTATCCCCATGAAAATAAGAATTATGATACTCCCTTTCTCTCACATTTACTGTCTCTTAGCTGTTTAGACTGAAAACCGCTGTAGGCCTCTCTCTTGGCATTTTAACAAAAGGAATAGCAACATAGTCATCACTATTAAAATTAGTGAAAATTTTAAAAATAAAATTAAAATAAAAACCCCCACACATACATGAATATACAACTATATGTCCACACACACACACACACACAAAACAGGCACCAAAACTTAATTCTTTAATTAGTGCATAAGCATACTACCTGTCAGAGTTTCAGGTAGATTTTATATTGAAGTGTCTTGCTCAGGACTGCATATATTCCCCCCTCCATACATAATTAAAGTTATTCCTATTTTACATCCCATAAATATTCACTGATGCAAGAGGGAAAATAGAACACTCTCCTCCCAAGATGCTGACAGGACCAAGCAGAACCTCATCAGGGATCACTTCAAAGATCAATTTCTCATGTCCAGAGAAACAAATTTAAATGATCTTATGTGAGCCTACCGTTAGCAATTGCACTCTTGAATTATGCATGATTCTTGACTGCTCATAATATGAACAAACTACAGAGAGTTTCATTAGTACATTTCAATTATTGTAGCCCTTCTTACTCCTTGTTTGTTACAGTTAATTTTCATTTCTAGAACATCCTTTCACATTTGCTATCAGCGATGATGTCATGTTCAGAAAAAGGCTTAGTAGACTCCTTATGCATTCTCTCTGTGCTGTCCCAAAGTGTACAAATATAACTGTAAATTCTAGAAAATTCTGCAACTTTGTCTCACATAGAAAGTGTAATAACTACCACTGGTCTTCTGTGCTTGTAGGAATAAGTTTTGCCTACATAAGAGTTTGAATTTAATCCCGTATCTGAAACTTGTGAAGCATTAGTGTCACTTGATCTTTGTAGGAGTTTAACACACACACATTACCACAGTACCTGCAAAATATAGCAAGACATATGTTAACTATAGACTCATTTTGACCACCTGTCAAAAAATCTCAACGCAAAATATGTCAGAAAGTAAGCTGCCACTGGTCATAAAAATAATTACACAACAGCTTTGCCTTATGCCGATACAAGCATTTTGGAGACTCGCCCTTGCTTTAGTAAAAGTGATGTTAATCAAGAGAATAGAGCCAAATTCTCTGCTGAAATCAATAGAGTTGTGCTAATAAAGGAAAATTTCTTCCTCCGTCCATCCACCAGAACCAGGCAAGGCCTTAATCCTCTCTTCTTTGGCTTATTCATTGTTGAAACTAGTTTCTGTCCTAGAAAAGCGTAGGACACCCTGCTTGCCCGGAGAGGGATATTCACCTTTTCTCCCTTTTGTTTCTTTCCCCACTTTGCCCGAGACGCGAACCAAAGCATGATGTCTAAGTGTTGCCGAATTGGTTATCTTTGCAACAAAGCTAAACTGGACTCCAGGAGTGTCACCAATGGACATTCAGTTTACTGAACCAGACTAAAGCTAGCCTGAAGAAAAATTTGCTGAAATATGTTGTGCAGTGCTGGTTTAGGTCCCCTGCACCAACCATTCCTCTCTACAAATCTGCCTTTTCTGAGCTGCATTACTTGCTAATGCAGATGTAGCCGGTACATCAAATAGGGACTACAAACTAAGATTGAACACAGCTCCATGGCCAAATCCCCACTGGTTTACACTCGATGAGGAGTGTAAATCTGCAATCTAAATCAAAACTGCCACTACAACTTAAATTTGGACAAGGCCATGTGTCTGGGAATCAGGGAATTCCTACTAAATCTGTCAGAGCCGGTGACCTTGCAGAGGCAGAGGTGAATCAGATCCTGTTGGGTCTCACCACTGTATATATCACAAAACATACTATCTCCTGCAATCCGACACTGACTTCAGCTGAGACATTTTTCTGTTCCACACCATTTCCTCCTGAGGTTTCTCATCAATAAATAAAGAGACATGCTGCTACCACAGCTGCTCTGCACCTTCCTAACCCCTTATTAGCTTACAGGCACACACAAACAACCTCCTGCCCCAAAAACCACACCACTGGAAGAGCAACACTGATAGAACAAAGATCTTTTCAGTGTCCAAGCGTTGGTTGTTTGCATGTTAATAGTTAGAAATATTTCAGCACTGCCATAAATCTCAGATTCAAATGCTGAGCCACACAAATTTAGAACTGCAATAAAACATTCAACTTCCTAGATTATAAAAACAGCTCAGATTTTGAAGTTGTCAGGTAAGTAAGAACAACAGTATGAATTAGTGGGTGCAGAGAAAGCCAGAGAAGAAACATCCATGTTCAGTGAAGAAACTCTCAACTCCTGCTCACGTTAAAAGTTGATTATAGCAAAAATAGAAAAAACTCTGAAAGCAGCCTGAAGTGTCATTAGTCTGCCAACGAGAACATGCACGAGGAACGTGGGAGAATTTGGATTATTTGTCCGAGTAAGACGGAAGGAAAACTTCAGCCTTTGTCTGCTGTATGCTGGGTGACTGCCTAACTCTATTCGCTGTTCGACAGAACAAGCATCTGCTCCTTCACTAGCACCGACCAGAAACGGCACCTCTATTTGAGCAACTGTCACTTCAGGTGTTGACAAAACCTGTAAATTTCCAAGATAAATTTTGATTTCAGCAAGTCAGCACAGAAAACCCTGTTGAAGAAATTCTAGAACAACTTGCATTTCGGCCCCCTTCCTTCTGCTTGGCTTACAAAAAAACCATTGGAAACATAACATATAAAAGAGCGCCTGCATTTGAGCAAAGGAAGGAGGGCTATGGTAAGTCGTGTGCCAAACCAAGCTCTTTTAGAACAGTCTGTTGGCCGTTTGTGCTTGAATTTCAACTTTAAGCCAAGTAAGAAAGCACATAGCATGAAAATAAACAGATGTAAAATAATCTGATATACACAGGTTGCATACCTTAAAATACCAGCTTTAAGTTTCTTAGTGCTTCATTCAGGTAAGTTTGAAGTACATAAGTGTTTCAATCTAGCTCCAAAACACCAGGAACACTAAAGTTTTTAAAACCATAAATAAGATAGCTCATTTCCACTGAAAATAAGACTCAACACATATAGAGATGGACAAAAACAGATGTATGTATTAATCGCTTAACTGGTAAGACATACAGCTACAGAGGTCCTTCAACTCTGTCCAGATCATTACCCACTTCTGCCTTCACTAGAATTTATTCCCTCCTTATATGGACCCTAGTCTTTCCCATCAGCTGTATTACTGTACTCCACAAGGAAATCAAGCATGGATCTCCTTTTCTTCATTTTTCCTAAAAACCATCTGCCCTTTCTCCTAATTTTGCACTGAGCATGTAGCAATTTCCAAAATATTTTATATGGCTTTCAAATGTTTATTCATAAATCACTTCTGCTGCAATGCCCACAAAAGTCAGCTAACCTGGGTTGATCATACAGCAGTCTACTTGTATTAGATTCACTTATTCAGACTTTAAAAGCTGTATGCCTCTATTAGTTTACATACATTATGTTCTCTCGTTTTTGTAAATACTCTCGTTCCTTTATTACTCATTATATGCAGGTATAGGCTAGTGTTCCAATTCGCATAATTCAAACTATAATTTTCAAAATACTTAAGTTATTTAGGAAGAGTGACCGGGGCTCTCATGATCATAAATCTCTTCAATATCAACAGCCCCTAGAATAATAAAAGCATGATCTTCAAAGACCAATAAATAAATAAATAAAACCGACTCATTGAAAGTCAATTAACATTTGACAACTTACTAGCCTTTGCATCCCTGAAAATCTCCGCAGGCGACTTTGGAAAAGAGAATATAACCTCCTTAGCCACTCAAGAGGCTTTCTGGGAAACATATGCCTTAGCTCTATGTTTAGTTTCACTTTGTACCTTGATAACCTTTTTGTAAAACATGATTACAGTCTTGGTCTTTTTACAACTGATATTAATTAGAATTACTAATTATTCCTCCACATGAAAGCACTTTTGGTCTGCAGTTGCTATCTGCTGGGGTTTGTTTGTTTATTTAATTTGGTTTTGGTGGTTTTTTTGGTGGGGTTTTTTTTCCCAAAAAATGATTGTGGGGAAACACAAATTGTTTAGGAGTCGATGATGATTTCTAAAGATCCTACCAGAAACAGATTTTAAACTCAATAACAGAGACAGAAATCAAATAACAGTGGGAACAGTGTCATGCACTTTTACTTGACCAAGTGTGCCCATTTCATCAAGAGTTGACTCAAAATGCTTACTTATGCAAATAGTCCACTCACAATACGAGCTGACTTCAGCAATTGCTCAGATGTAATATTTACATATAGTAAGAATTTGTTCTACAAAATTAACGGTTACAAAATCAGTTTGTTTATGTGAGTATCAATTTCTCTTCAATATATTACCATAGCTGTTATGTGTTAGAGTCAAAATTCCAGAGTAAATTCTTCGCATCTCAGTCAGAACTGTAATGATAATTACTAGGGCAGGATAAAAAACCGAAACCATTTTATTTCCTCTTTTTTTTTTTTTAAATTATTATTTTTTATCTGGACAAATTCTTCTAGTAAATCCACTGAAATGTAATAGTATAATTCACAGCTGCAGTGATAATGACTAGAGAAAGAGGAAACCATTAAGAGACAGCCTCTCTACTGCTGAATGCTGCTAATAATCCCACTATTTCTCATTTTTATGACCGCATATTTTATGAATGATAATCTGCTCATTACTTATTGCTATAAATATTTTGGTTTAGCAACAGAAATAGGCATCAATAAACTATACATTCTGGAAGCTTTTCTGCTAGTGCTTAAGAGTCTACTAATGTATATCATAGCAATATTTTCACTGGACCCCCACATTGGAAAACTATATGAACTATTATTTTTAGCTGGAAGGACTTCATACATAAGTTATATACTTTCTGCAGTTATAAACCAGTTTTGTCAGTTGCCTGAAATCATACTGAATCTGCCTCATTAATTTCCCCCCCTGCTGTACAATATAGCCTGCCAATATATTAATATTCCTACAGCTTACATAGTCTTGACCCAGCAAAGCAATGAGAATATTGTAAATTTTGCACCTGAGCACTACTTGTAGTACTGTATACTTTTACCTTCATTCAAGCTATTACAATCACAGGTGGATATAATTCAAAGTACTTAAGAATTGAGGACAAGCTATAAAACCCACTGAATTTTAAAAGCTATTTTAACCTATTTGAAACTACATTCTTTTCAGCTTCATATATCTCAAGTCTATCTGTTATTTTGGAAATTCAAGAAGTGCCAGAGACTTTTAATCACCTCTGCAACAAACGACCTGAGGCTGATTCTATTCCTTCCTCCTGGCAAAATAAACTTTTATTAACCATTCTTTTGAATGACAAGTCCTAGTACTAAGTTCAATACCACAAACTTTGGAAACCTGGCTTTAGATTTCACCAGGTGTCTGTGGTGGTTTTTTTTTTTTTCCTTCTTTTTCTTTCTTTTGTTAGCACATATTACAGTGATATCTGTCTTGGTCCATTTGTAAACCAATTTTCAAAATTACCTGGTAGCTCGGTACAAGCTGGACTAGGTGTGGTCCCCAAAGGAAATTAGGAAAGATGCAGTGTAGCTGGTGGGTGGTTTATGCAGCTGAATTTGGGTAATAAACTAGCTTCCAATTGCTGCTAAGCTTCACAAAATCAACATAAAATCATACTTAAATGCAAAATGTGCTATGGGATTTCTGCTCTTATTAGTGTGCTGCTTTATCAGAAGAATATTTGGTGTCCAAAAATGAAAATTTCGCCACATTAAAAAGAAGAAAACAAGGAGAGCTGCTCTTGGCTTACCATTTCTGTTTCATAGGAATCTTCAACAGACTGTTCTGTAAGCATAATTAACCTAGCCATTTTCTTACTGATTCATCTCTGATGTTCCTCTCCCCCTCCTACATCAATAGCCCCCTCTCGAGACCCCTGTGGCCCTTCAAAACATTCAGTTTTCCTGTTTCTCCTATTAACTTCTTACGTCCTGGCATGTCAATAAAAGACAGCAAATGTCTTCCCTAGGTTGAAGTTACACACATTTTGGCCAGCTGGCCAAAATGTTCAAATGCTGACTGACCAATTGAGCTACTGCCAAACAGAACGGATAATATCTGAGTTTTCCTTACCTTTCGCCCAGTGGGAGATTAACAGGTCTCCCTCCATAACTGAGCTGCTGATTTTCACCAAAAGAAAAGAAAGAAAAAAGAAAGAAAGGGAAAAAAAGAAAAAAGGCAAGAATTTAGTACCTTTGATACCTTAGGCTTCTACTAAATTTGTCTAAAACAAGGTTCAAAAGCTGTTGGAGGAAAATAGGATTGATAGACTAATGGACATGATGATTACAGAAACCTGTTCTCCTTAGAAATCAAACTCTTTTCCTTGAAAATCGAAAGCCTCCAACGGCCATAATGTGCCTTTCAAAATACCACAATAACAAAAGGCCATTTCTGGACAAGGTATCACCCCCTTCAAACTAGAAAATAAGGGGAAAAAATATAAACCTTACTGCTAGAGGCATAAGCAAACATTACACTCTTCATCTTTTTCATTCACTATCCAGGTAGAACCGTATTTTATCTTGGCCAAGAGAGAACTGTCATGGTTATCAAGATGCATTGTGCTGGTCATCTTCTGCCCATCCCTACATCTTGCCCAAGGCTCAGAACTGAGAGACAAACACACAAGCATAGGCTTAGTTCCAGAAATTGATTTAAAGTAAAAAAAAATTTAAAAAAATAAATAAAAGAGGTTAGTACCCTAGAGACGTTTAAATGAATAATAAAACTGTTACATTACTGACTTTATCTGGAGAGGTTAGCATTTCTGCTTGGGGTCCATCTTATAAATCAAGCAAAACAATAACCCTTCTGTCATACTTTGCATTAACGTCTGATGGACAAGATAATCCTCCTGTGCATCAGTCTTCTACATACAAGGGTAACAGCCCAGAAAGATTTTTGAGTCCATGTAACACTGGAAGGTACTACATACAAACATACACACGCATAAATGGGCGGTACACTAGTTCAAGCTCTGATCCTCAGGAAAAAAAACCCAGAACACCACAGACAAGAAAACCAAACCCAAAGATATTCCTGGGTTTACACATTGCCTGAGTGAAATCAGTGTGACTGCTCAGAACTTGGAAGGCAAAGCTAAGCACGCACTTTGCAAGAACAAATCTTAGTTTAAGGCAAATCATTGAGGAAAATCATATGTATGAGTGCAAGAGTAACATCAGTTTCCTATTTATGACCCCACTTGAACAGTTGCTCTAAAATCACACAGCAGCAGTAATGGACAAAAATCCCTCCCTAGTAATAACGATGTAATTTTTTTCCTGGCGGTAATAATATTTTGTTTTAATGCTCTGCAAGTTTTATTCTCATTAAAAGTGCCTTTTAAAAAAGTACTTCTAAAGATCACCAGCATTTCCAGTAAATCCAAATGCAAGCTCATAATACTTGACCATTAAAATGCTGCTAAAAATTATCATAGAACAGTTCAAAAGTCTAAGAAAACTTGGCAAGTGGACCTATTTCTTTGTTTAATAACTGAGGGCAAAAAGGTTTCCTGGGTCCTCCAGGTAGCTCACATACAGAAGGGATTTTGACCTTGTCCATTTATTTTTTTTATTTTTACAAAGATGTTTGATATACACCTTTTTTTTGGTAGCAGCTTGGCTGAATTAAAAACAAACAATATCACTTTAGGTTGTTAAAGCTGATCAGGCCAATAAACTATATACTGAAAAAGAAAAGCACACCAATGTTTTCAATTTAGGAACTGCCAGAAAGAAACATCCATTAACAATTTAAGTTGCTAGTTCTTGCTCTGTTTGGGTTCATGTCAAATGATGAATGTTTTTTCTAAGAAAACATGCGAAAGAATTTGAAATCAGAGTGCTTAAGTCTCCATGCCAGGGCACATACTCCGCACTTTCCAAAAAGCAAGTCTCCTTTTTCCTATCACTGACGTAGCAGAGAGCCCCTGAAAAGCGCATGAGTCTGTACCATATTTGCTAATATTAACAACAGCCGAGTGTAACATGAAATTTTTACTTCTTGGAAGCCCTACCCTGTGCCCATAGTTATTTGAAATAACCAGGAGATGTCAAGACTAGAAAAAGAAGTTCTGGGGGAGGGATCTGGAGGGAAGTTAATTCAGAGCTCTGTCATTGAAGGTATAGGCCAAATGACTAGTTCGGATTTTTTTTTTTTAAATTTCTGAATAATATTTTACTCCCTCATTCCAAATAGCCTTTAAAAGATAAAATTAATTATTTTTCTTCTTCTTAAAAACATTCTTACACCTCCTTATGATTGATCCTGCAGTAGAATCTCTTCATGATCTCACCAACGTACCAGATATTTAGTCTTCATTAAAGTCTTGGGAAAAAACAAAACCAACCTTTTATGAATAGTGCTTAGCAGAGGTTTGATGGCAAGCACATTGGGGATATAATCAGGAGTGATGCAGTACCTGAAGGATAAAATAATAGATAGCGACTGAACCTTGACAAAAATAGGCAAATAACCAAGAATATTACTATAGAAATGTAGCAGAAGGGAACTATTGGTAGCTACCTGTTAAAAAGATAAGTCGCCAGCATGTAAAATTCCAGGGGGGAAAAGCAAAACCAAATTACAATGGACATAACTTTCAATTATGACAGAAGACAGCAATAAGGGTATTTTCTTTTCTTACACTACGTTATGTGTTCTGGACAACAGCAAAACTCACATTCAGCATCCTCCCTATAGACTTAAAGGAAATCATACTGTTTACGGGGACATTTCAAGATTATATGTCTGAGTATTTTTGCAGTCTACAGCCTGGGTGGTGTTTAGATCAGACTAGCCAGCGGTGCCAGCTCTCTGTGGATGAGCTGTCCCTTCCTGAAGGCAGCACGTGGAGCCCGGGACACGTTTCCCACTGGGGAACACCTCCCACACCGCTTCCCAAAAGAGAGAGCGCAGGACCATGCTGCTCGGCTCACAGGCACAGGACTCTCAAAGGAGCCCCTCAGGACATGGTTTAGTGGGCATGGTGGTGTTGGGTTGATGGTTGGACTCAACAATCTTAAAGGTCTTTTCCAATCTGAACAATTCTATGATTCCTCTGCTGGGGTGGAGGAGCAAGAGCATTCACACGTGGCAGCTCGAGATCCACCACTTCACACACGCTCATTTAAACCCTTCCAAGTCCCACAAAACCCTGATGGAGCAGAGTTCCAGCACATACAGACTATTGCTGCAAGGATCTCAAACCCTTCCTTCGCACCATATTCATCGTAGACCTTACCAATTTCTTCTGACTTCCAAACATCCATGAGGGGACCAAGAAACTTCATCCTTTCTGCAGGAGCACAACAGGGACAAAATATGACCAATCCTTTAAGCAGGCTGCCACTTACGTTTGCATTTGTTCTCACCCAGATACATTTTCAATTTAAGGAAAGGACAGCGTCATAACTTATTTCCTACCCCCAGTAGTATTGGTCCCAATATTTTGATAACATGATTTATAGGTACAACTGGTTGAATAGTCGAAAGTTTGTGGATTTGTAACAAAATTACTTCAACAAAACAAATTCAAAATAGGATGTTCCCCTTACAAACTCACAGTATGGTGTAGAAATGCCAGAACATTAAATAAATCAGCTCTGGCAATGCAATAAGCTTGAGTAAGAAGCATAGGGTTAATTAAACCTGTTAAGAATCAGAATAAAAGCTGGAATCTCTCCAGTTCCACCAAAAGTTGTTCTAACAGGTTATCTACCGTCTTTGCTGTGCCCTTGCCTAGATCGAGTTATCTTTTGCTTTTTTATTGAATGAAGAGAGGGGGTTTAACTCTCTGAGGAAAAAATACAAGAAATACCTCTAAGCTGCAGATGATCTGGGAGAGCTAACCTATGACACAGAGCTCATTCCATCTTGTTGCTCTGAACTTCTGAGGATTTGAAAAGGATTTTTCACCATTGAAAGCAAGTTAATAGAATCAGAGATAAGTTTCAGGGACGCGATAAATTTAATTCCCCACCTGTCCACTTCTTGTCATATATCCCTTGACTTACCAACAGCTTCTCTCCGAGTCTAGGAATTGGTGGTGGCAGGGGGTGGAGCAGCGACCAAGAGCAGAGGAGCACCGAGCCCCGGCGAGCAACTCGACAGCAACCACTGATCAACAGGTCAGTCGTTTGTCCGCTCTGCCATGCTGGGATCCAACACTGGGTTTGGGTTTTTTCCCAACCAATATTTAGCAAAAAACCAAAAAAACCCACAAAAAAAAACCAAAACCCCACCAAAACCCAAAAAAAGACCCAACAAAAACCAACCCCCCAAAAACCCCAAAACCTTCACCAGCTAGGCTCTAATGCTTCTACCAACTGCATGAAAGTCACTGTTAAGGTGAGGTTTGAAAGTTTGTGCATTGTTTCATGCTCACGTCTGCCTACTTTTCCTTCTAAACTGAAAGGGAAGGAGGAAATATGTTGAATAATCATTATCATCCCATGTTAATAAAAACCATCATCCATTGCTTCGGTTAGATCCTTCTGACAAGCTCACAACTGAACATGTTTTGAAAACTTATCTCTAGAAGGTCAGTTTACTTTGTGTCACTACTTCTGATTTTCTAACCACTTTATCTATAGAGATGTAGAAGGAGTGTAGAATTTATATAGAAAACACCACTATGTATTAAATGCACTAAATGGAAATTCTTTCCCCATTGAGAACTTTATAACTAGGGTAATGAAATTTTTATCAGGTCGTAACTTAGAAGATTAGAAGACTGGTAGCACATTACTCTCAAAATCAAATCTGATTAATGTTTAATTGTAGCAATGTGCAGAGGTATTAATTAGGTGTACTTTCTATGACTCATAAATAGCTATTAAAGCAAAAGCAAGAATAATTTGAAGATTAACACGAAGAGAATGGTATATTTGAGTGGTAAATTATAATTAAACTGAATGGACCTTGTGAAAATAATAGAAATTGTCATCCAATATAATAATTTTGATACCTAATGCAGTTATAACAAATTTTCTAGCAATCAAGTCTGACACCTTTTCCTCAGGATATTTTTTTGTGCAGAAGCCCCAGGTGTGAATTAAAAATTCATTTATGCTTTACAACGAGAATCACAGGACAGATCTTAAAAGCAGTAAATCTATTTAGTTCTTACTGAGCAACTGAAGCATTCACGCACGTACCTAGACAGGCTTTGTTTAAAAGGGGATCCCAGCTAAGGCTGTGGATTTGTATATTCAAAGAAGTGTTGCAATTAAACTTGAAGCTCTGCACCCTTGCACTTTGTTTTTTTTTTAATGAATGATCAGCAAAGTCATACAGGGGTTAGAAATCTTGTTTCAGAACTGTACTTCTCCAGCGAGACACACTTTTCTGCTACATTTGTTACCGAGATGGTGGCTAGGTATATTTTCACTGCTCATTCCCCTTCCTACAGTCTTGCAAAACCAGTTTTATTTCCATTATCAGAAGATCCAACTTACAATGCATTCCTTAAAATACTATCACTAGTAATAATAATAATAAAGTGCCTAATGTTCATGACCTTGCAGAAAAGGTTGAAAACATGACCGAGAGGCACCAATATCAGAAGGACATAAAATGAATCCACCGTTTCTGCTAATTTTATGCCAACATAACGAACCTTAGACATCTGCTTTTGGCATGAGCTACATTTTCTAAATTTATTTTAACTAACACAGTTGAAATTGGAATTTGCTTCTACTGCACTGCTCTGCAACTGCAACAGAAAGTAGAGCAAATACATAATCTTGTGTCTTACAAATAAGAAAATAGAAGAAAAGGCATTAAACAACTTATCCTGTCTAGGTCTATTATTTGTGTATGATTTCTTATGATTGCATTTCTGTAATTATTTTAAAAGCCTAATTTTGTAATCAAAGAGAAGGTAAGCAAATGGGTTTAATATTTAAAATTTTCATTCAAAAAAGGTGAACAGGGCAGTGATGCAACACTGAAGAAACTTCTTTGGCTTGCTATTTCATTTAACACAAAGATTAGTAACTAAAATTAAGGAGCTGCATGTTGGCCAGGTGATCCTCTGGATTACCTACATCTAATGCTAGAACCATTTTTTTTGTTACGATACAACAAAAAAAAGTGTTATGTGGCAGGTCCACAATCAGAAATAGAAAAGTTTACATTTCTTCAAGCTTGAAATGCACACGCACGCAAGCTCTGAATAACAGGATTCTATTATGGACCGAGTACATGCTGCACTAGAAATATCTTGAAAATTAGAAAAAACATAATTAAGCAAATTCCTTGACATTGTCTTCATGAAAAGAATATTTTGAATTGTCAAGAATCTATCAGGCTTAATACCAGCCATTAAAAGACTCTCCAGTGCAACCCATACTTACTTATTTTCTATTACTTGGAAGACGTGAGGTGAGGAAAAAGTGACCAAAATGTTCTGCATGAACAGTAGCGTGAGTTTTCTCCACTTACAGTTATGCCATCACAAATATCCTCTTAATTGCATGATAGCCAATAGAAACCAAACCCAACAACTTAGCTCTCTAATTTTAGAGCCTTAAAATACTTACAGCAGGAATTCATTATGAGCAGGAAATAAAATGGGGAGTTGTAGCTGGCTTTTAAAAGGTTATTTATTCTTAAACCATTAAAAAACCTTTTAAAAAACTTCTTTCACATATGTACTAATGCTTCTAATGCATTAATTTTTGGTTAGAATTACTAAATCTTTTGGAAGTTTTATAACAAGTGATTGATAAAGAGAATCATTACGTAGCCTAAGTTTTCCTGGGGGTGTTAATAAATCAAGCAAATATGATACAGAATCCAGATTTAAAATATCTCAGGTGGCTAGAATTGGTAATAAAATAATGCATAAACCTCTTTTACAGCTAGGGAAATACCCACTACAACGTACAAGAGAACGTTTCACCTAATTGCGCTGTCTTTTCCATCACTACAGTGCTTTATCATGTCCCTTGTCCACATCTCCAGACATATTCAGTTGTGCTAAGGCAACGTAATAAATTCAGTGGTATTAAGGGATTTAGAAAAGGTTTTGGCCTTTGGAAATGTAACGTGGGTTCTAAGAAGCATGAATATGCCATGTTTCATGTTAAGAGCTGGTCCACAGTGACATTTTTCTTTTAATATGTCCCTAATGTTGGAGAGCACTGCAAGAGTTGCACAAGTTTCTTGCCTCCTGCACTTCTAAACATTTCTAGAAGCCACAACTAGGAATTATTTTCATTTATTTTAACAAGATATTAAGCAAATCTCTGTCCTGAATTTTGATAGAAAAGTTTCAGCCAACTTCCAAAAGGAAGTCATTGGAATACGGATCCTGAATTTAGCAACAACAGGCAACCGCAATCAGGACTATAATGACCATAAAATAAATAGGACCATTTCGTCATCAATATATAGAAGATGTATTTTCACTAAGACTGGCTAGAAAACAATTTCTTTCAAAATCATTAAAGAAAGAAAGTTTTGAAAACTATCTCCTTCCTGATGTACAGCAACAAAAATAATAACTTTACAGTTTTAGAAACACAGAATGAAACAAAGGTTCAGTCACCAAGGTGAGTCAAAAGCTGACACTAAAGTCCTCAAGCTGCAGAGTGGGAGTCTGGATCAGGTCCCAGTCTGAATTAGGTGGGAAAGGATTTGAACCCAGATTTCTCCCCGTCCCACTGAAGTCAGAACCAATTGGTTGGAGGTGTTGAGGAACAAGGCCTTTTGCCTTCTCTTGTACGTTCTATCCAAATCCTAAAAATTTTCCAGGTTCCAGTTTCCATTGAGAAATAAGACTGGAAAAACATCATTTTTTAACTTATGCAGCACTACTACCTAGATCAGATCACTGATCTTTCTCCTTCTGCATCCAGTTCCTGGCGGTGAACAGAAACACGTGGATGCTTATTAAATCGGTAGCCCTTGATTTGCATCTACAAGGGTTAGATTTGGTGGGGTTTGGCTATATTAGGTCAAAAAACCAGAAGTTTGAAAACCTATAAAGTTTTTCCTGAGATAGGTGCATGTGCTTAAGGTGGAGGAAAAACCCCAAACATTAGCACCGCACCTTGAACATTTATAAAAGAGCCAGTTGGGCAGTAGCAGAAAAGCCCACTAACTTCCTAAAAATCAGCCTTAAGAGTCAAAGCACTGCTACTACTTCCACAATAGGACCCAAAAGGATGAGTACCAGTTTTTCCCTTGATACTGTAATTTAGCATCACTCAGAACCAGTCAGGCCCACAGGGATGCACACCAGAGCAGGATGGAGGGAAGGCTCTACCACCTTCTCCACCTCCTGAAGTGCTTCCATGAATATACTTTGCTTTTTCTACACCCTCCAACTCACCACAAGTCATTTGCTTGTGATTAGGAACTATCTTGCAAGCTAACACTTAAAAAACAATTTAAAAAATACTCCAAGTCAGTAAGCTTTCTAAAACATAAGCTTACATGTGAAAAATTCAGATGCAGAAATCAATCCATGTACAATTTCAAAAAAATACTAACAAAGAAAGGAATGTTTCTGATAATCACTTTATGAGTAGTACGTGCGTGGGAGAACATGATTCATGCAAGACCGTTTCCCTGTCTCGGTTTTTAATGTTACTGTACATTATAGGAAAAACGCAGCATGAATCTCTCAAATATTTTCAGTGAGAAAAGGAAGGACTATAGGGAACCAATTAGGTTTGCCAGCAAACCAAAAGTGTTTGTGACTGGTGCCTCTGAGGGTCAAAAGTAATAAATTTGTTATGCACCAGTATTCCTGATATTACACCTGTGTCAGGGGATAGTGAAGATTAATATCTTAATTAGAAATGCTGAACAACATCTCCATTACAAGACAGATAAAGTGACAGTCCTGACACAGTCACAGCAACGATTTTATTCATCGTTTTTCTTCCAACGCGATGAAAGGACATACATTATCAGCCTGGATGACTTCTATATTTTGGGGCAACGAAGCAAATCCATGACCTACCTCTGCAACTGCAGGAGTGCAAAACAGCCGGCGAAGCCGCATGACACAACTTGGGGAGAAGGGGGTTAGAAAGTGGCATTAACGGATGGGGTGACACAAGCAGGGGAGGTTTACCTTCCTTGGCACAGAGGCAAACGCATGCTCATTCTCTACCACATATGGCTGGCAGCAGAAAAAGAGCAATGCTACCCATTCATATCTAAGCAGACACCATTAGCTCCCACTGCAAAGCGATAACCCAAAACCCAAGCCGGTTTAGTCCGGACCAAATTCCTGCAGATGCAGCAGGGCTGGTGCTCAGGGCGATACGCAGCCTTTGCTCCAGAAGAAACCCCAGACTAGTCTGCTGACAAAGGCATGTACGGAGTTTCAAGACTTAGTCCCAGAGAACACCACCAAAAAGAGAAAACCTCTTACACGCTTAAAGTCTGCTGAGCTTTTATGGTCTGAGCCTAAAGTTGTGACAACTGTTAATAGCTAAAGGAGATTTTTTTAATCAACATTCTGTTAAAATCATTAGAAAGCCTGATCGCAAATAGTCACTAATGTTAAGAAATCAGAGTCTATTTTAGAAATTAAACAGGAAAGCTTATCTGCTGTGATTTGTGAGTTATCTTTTAGATCATCTGCATGCACTATTGTGACAAGAAAACTTAAAAAACCACTTCACACAGCTGTGCAGCTATATCTGCAGCCAGAGAACTGGCCAAATAGCTCAAAAACCTGAAAAATAAATCCACCCTGACTGCACATTATTCTTGCAGTCTAATCAAACGAGTTTTGCTCAGTAAACTATTTAGCCTGTTCAGGTTATTTTGGATTTACAGCAGGACGGTTCAAATTACCTCACTACTCCCACACAGCAACCAAAGCAAACACTTGCTAGCATTTGAGAGGTGGGCGAGGAGGCAAAGCTGGTTACATCACCACCACCTTTCCCACAAGCTGAAGAGGAGGCCAACAGTCACTGAAGAACACACCAACAGGCCTTTGCTTGGCCGGAGAGCAATTCTCAGATGTACGGATTCAAATTTCTTTCCTGCGTATAGCAGCTGGCTACTGTTAAACGAGAGGGGATGTGGGTATGGCAAAGGGAGAGCAGGTTCTACCTTGTGCTGCTGCCCAGCCTTAAGAGTTTGCTGATGACGCTAAGACCAATGGATATTAAAAGAAAGTGCTTTTCTGCATCTTTAGAAATGAAAACAGAGAACCTCCCTGCGCTTGCATCTAAGCATTCATCTTAAATCATTCCTGGACCTAAGCCTTCCTGTTAAAAACTGCAGCATAAATGGGAGTGTAGAGCTTCAGAAGACCTCACTCCTCCCATCACTCACTGGCAACAGCAAGTACATCTAGGCAAACCGTAACAAAAACATACAGAAGTCTCCATGGCATTCCCGTTACCGATAGGAATGTAGTCTGATCTCGAAAGCATAAACTGACAGGGCCTGCCTACGTAACCTGCTCTGCTGCTAACCAGCAAACATCGCTGGAAATGTTTTTCCAGTACCTGCTAGCACTGTTGCAAATTAAACCAACTATTTCTTACCTTATCCGGACAGACAGGCGAAACAAATTAGCCACAGTCCTGTTTATAACAACCTGTATGTATTCAAAGCTGGTTTTCACGTCCAGTCACTCCCTGCTTCCTCTTTTATAAACAAAACAGAGCCCACTCTTTCATTTTCTTCCTAGGAGCTATGTGTTAACTAAACTATATTGCAGATTGTGTTACTAGCTGCCTAATTTTCTCACCTCCTTTCCAAAGCCAAGCGCTCAAAACTGGACATACGTCTTCAGCTAAGGTCCCAGCACTACTGAGTGAACAATTAACTTCTTCGTCTCCTCTGCCACCCCACATGTTGTCAATACATCCCAGGTGGACGCCTGTCTGTCTCTGCAGCAAATTGCAATCAGCTGCAACTTCCCAATCTTTTCTGTAGAACTGCTTCTTGGCGACAATTATTCCTCATTTTATAGCTGTGCATTTGATTTTTCCATCTTAGGTACAGAACTTGTCGCTTTCCTTTGTAGAAATGCATCTTCCTGATTTCAGCCCGCTTCTCCACTTTATCAAGCTCATTCTGAATTTTAATCAGTTCTCCACAGTGCTCACAACCCCTGTCTCCCCTCCTCCCGCACTAGCACAGCTTGGTGTCATCATGTACCACACTACAGCTGTGACAAGGAGACACGCCGGTGGGGTTTTTTCAGTTTGAATATGCAGTGAAAAGCAAGAAAGAAGAAAAGAAAAGCAATGCCATAAGAACGTCGGTTTAAATAGCCAGGAAAGTACTGTAAATTAGACTAGGAATAGAAACCCAGAAATATTAAATATCTTCCAAAGGAGCATATCAGCTGTGCACAAAACTGTGACAAGTTTTTAGCTCTGGGGAAGATGCTGCCCATTAACTCAGCCCTTGGCAGCACCTATCTTTAACTATATAACCACATTAATAAGGAATAGGAAATATAACCAAGGGAGTTTCTGTGTTTATTTATGGACCAGTTAATATGAGGTGGATAACGTAATTGCTGCAGCACTTTTAGTCTTGCTCCCATCTTTATTATATCTTTCCTGGAAACAAATACCCAAATCATACAGCCAAGGTTTCATTATCTACTCTATATTATCCCATGATTTTTTAGAATGTATTAAGTGCATAGCCATCTTATTTTAACCTCGGAGCATATACCCAGGTATTTTTTCAGACAAGCAATTAGAAGATTGGAAAGTCTCACAAAATGCTCCCATGAATTGTTCCATGGAGAGCAAATCTAGAAGCACCAAACAACCATGGCATCCCATGGCACTATTACAGCCAAGAGTTATTGCTCACTGTGTGAACAGACTTGCAGACGTGTACACAAAATATTGCAATTAAGAAAAAATAAATAAAAATCCCCAAACTTGAAGCCACCTCCAAAAAACAGCGTAGTTGCTATCCTACAAGCAACCTGTGCCTGCACATATATGCTACCTGCTAAAAACCCAACCCTTTTCAGATGAAGGGCTGATAATTTTACATTAAAACATGCCTTATATTAGCTTCATTAGAAATTTCCTAACACTTCAAAGTCAAAAAAACCTCTTGCTTTGAAAACAAGCAGTACAGAATCCCCTTGCCTTTTTCTGTTTGCTGAACAGCAAATCAAAACATTACAGGAACTTGGGATATCAGGGAAGGCTCTCTGGGAAGGCAATAAAACAAAACCAACTTGTCAAATGGGACTCCCTGCTGCTGCATGCCATGCGGTGCTCTAGTGAGCTGCATCTGTTCAGCTATTAAACATAGTGGTGAATATGATACCGACAGCAGTGGCATTATCAAATATGCTGAGTGGTTATTAAGGCTCTATAGCATAATCTTTTCACTTTTTATTTTAATTGGTAGAAGTTACTGTAAAGTAGCTTCACGTATGATAATGCTCTTTGTGCTTGTCCCTAAATGAGAAGGCACTGCTACATAATCCGCAGCGAGTCTTAAAAACTCCATCTGCCATGCAAGGGAAAGGCTGAGTACTTCTGCTCCAGGAACACTCTGTTGTTCCCTGGAATTCACTGGGTCAGGAAAAAAAAATCCCGTATGGGGAACAATTAGGCTTGAGGACATTAATGGGGTTTTACAGTGAACAAGAAGAACGCAGTCTGTAGCATTCAGCGTGTAGGCAGTAAGTCACAAGTCCACCAAGGGTGAGGGCTGAACAGAAAATAATAAGAGATTCCAGCCCCAAAATAGAGCCTGATGAGATTCGTTGAGGATGTAATGCTTCAACCCCATCCTTCGATCCAGAGGCCTGGGATGAAGAAGAGTACCTGACCCAGAAGCAGAATATGCAGAGGGAAGACTTCCCAGTCCTGTACGAGTGGCTTTTCCTAGACCACAGAGACTGTATAATGCTGCAGCAGCAAGAATGATTTACACCTCCCTGAGGGAATATCTGGACTTACATTTCGTCCTTGACTGAACTTAGATTATCACCTACAAATTCTAGCACAAGAAGGTAAAGCCACGTTAGTAGTTTCATGCTGCTGCGCTGAAGGCTTCAGGATAATTTCACAGAGAACTGGCAAAACTGAAGGACTGTATCTTTCCTTTGTTCCTCAGCATCCCTTATTCAATGTAAGCCAGGTAATTATCGAAAGCCAAGAAATGCATGAGTCAGTTCCTTCAGCTAATCCACCCTCTGGAGCATCAGAATGCTTCAGTGTAAATGGGCTTTCACGAACAGAGAGGTGTTTAAGCCTCTCCAAACACTTAACAGGGAAACTCACCAGTTGTTAGTGGGATTATTACATTAAGCATAAACCACCAGAACATTGGCAATATCAGTTCATTAAATCCTTATCTTGTCTGCTGTTGTTGCAGAAATTCTTGTGACCGGCATGATCTAAGTGAAAAAAACAAAAAGAGACTTAACAGCGGCAGCAGCCCACTGTCAAACGGGAAAAATCACTGTAAGATTGATAGGAAAGGCAAATATTATACATGGAGGGTTGTTACTGAGAGAGAAAGGAAAAGGCTGCTCAGTGATACACCAGCAGTGGAGATGCACTGATGTCAAGCGTGTCATGCTCAGGTAAGAGAGATAGTGATTAGACAGCATAGGGAGGTTATTGAAGATATAACTGGTACCCTGGGTTTCAAGAAATCCAGGTAAATTCCCTGCTCCAGCTCTATTTCCTGCACGACCCTGGTGCAATGAGTTAGTGTCAAAGATTGTAAAAGTTAAGTAACTAAATGGGATGAAAGGCCCAGTGTGTTCAGTTCTACCCTCCAGTACACCAGATTCAATTCAGTGATTTTACTCCAGTTACTCCTCACTGACACAGTGGTGTACATAAGTGAAAAGTGAGAAAGGCTCAAGGTGATAAAACAGTCTAGAAGAAAAAAAGCAAACGAGCATTAACTATTAAAACAAGTTTCCAGTTTGGTGATGACACGGAGGCGTCACAGAGCAAAACCTGAATTAAGTGGTCTAATTAACTAATTGTGACTTACAAATAAGGTAGTATCTCACAAAATCAGAATAGTATTAAGATGAGCTTTCCTTATTACTACAAAGTGATTAACTATAATAGCAATGTTTACTTAAATAAATACCTGAAGCAAAGCAGCAGGCTTTGTACAATTGCCTCTGCACCCTTCACCTTCCAGCAGGAGTTTTCTGGCCTGATGTAGATCCTCCTCACACTTACTCCTATTCCTGCAGTTTCTTCAGACAAATTACTAGTGGCAGTGGTGGGATGAGAATTATTTGGAGTTAGGGTCAGAATCTGTTCAGGCCACCAGCAGCACTTTTCCCCTAGTCTTGTTCTGCATCAACAGGCTAATCTCTCTGACTGGTATTAAAAATGATATTGTTCATACTGCATGTTCACTGAAAAACTGCTACACTGGTACTTTGTGCTGCAGTGCACACTATATCCTATAGCCTCACTTAGAGCTCATAAATTTAAAAGACAGGGAGTTAATGGCCTGCATCCTGGGTTCTGGCTTATATTCATAAGAAACAAACCTTGATCTGTCCTGGGCAAACCTGGCCCTCTTTCAATGGGTCACAGCCATCTGAGAGTCACTCCTCTCTCTTATTCAAGCTGCCATCAGGAGCTAAAAGCATAGTCTAGGATACTCTGAAAGTGATGCCATTGCTCACATCTGTCCTTTTTTTTTTTTTTTTTTTTTTCCCAAACCACGCATTTTCAGCCCAAAGTGCCTACAACCTGCCTACAACCTGCGTCGTCATGGCTTCTAACACACTGGGTACACATGCCTTCCACTTGCTTTTGAGACAGGCGTGCCTGGGAGGGAGGAGGGAGTGCAAATCTTTTTGTGCTTCTCTAAAATTAGACAAGAACTAGGCAGTAAATAGAAATAGAAGAATTAGAAATTAGTAGAAGAAGTAGAAATATTATCAGGGCTTACTCGATTATATTACTAGATATAAAAGACTATATATGCTTAATAAAATAGACAATAGATATAATAAGAAGAGAAGTACCCATGTAGGATAGGTGGACAAAAGTGGCTAGCTCTTGGAAGTGACCCTCAATCATCCAGAGCTCTCATTCTCCACATAATTACAATAATTTCCTATGATTCGGTCCTTCTTCCTTTGGGTGATCAGCCAGGTTTCAGCGAACATCTCAACTGTTCTGCTATTGCAAATAGTCAAGTATTCTTTAAATCTTAATAAGGTTGCTAAAATGTCTGCTAAATTTTTCATCAGCTCTTTTTATACATGGCAATGTTCTAGAACAGTTAGTGCCAAGTTATTAAAATATCTGTAACCTTCGTACGTGAGGATGTTGGCTAGTAACCAGTGCAGGGAATTTTGGATTAAAAGGACCTGATTAGATTGGGATGGATCTAAAACATCAATGGGAGAATATAACGTTAACTAGGAAAGGTGCTGCTACGGAGGAAAGATGGGCTATTTATTTATTTGTACATTATAAACTAATTCTTCTGTCCTCCTTTCTGAAGCCAGAAATTTGGTATTTATATGTAAAAAATCTAGTCACAAAAGGATATGTCTCTTAATTTTGGCCACATACTTCTTTGCTTTGTTCTTGCTGCTTTTGCCCTTTAATCAAACAGACCTAATCAATGGTCCTCATCGAGAAGGTCTTCCATGTGAGCACACCATACAGTCACCACCTGAAGTGACTCCTCTGTTCCTTTAGCTATACGGTATGCCTCATTCTGTGGGAAAGAAAGGGTATGTAATCACTGAGCCCCCTGGAGACTGCTACCCACTTTCACTGGGATTCACTGGGACTGCAGAATAGGCACAGCACATGAATTGGTGTTTGAGGACACGGCAGAAAAGCAACTTAGGGAGCAAGGGAAAGGGAAGAGAAAGAAAGAATCCTTGAAAATAAGACTGGACGTAATCCATACAGTACTTCACAGCTTTAAAAATAACACTGTAAAAATTAAGAGCTGCTTTATGAAGAGGTCATGAGCCTCTTCAAGTTTACGTTAATTAAATATGCTTGCTCTTTTTCTTGCCTCTTGAAACTGGTCCACTTCTGTTCTTAAAAATGCACAGTTCTTGTCATTAGTATAACAGGACTCAGCCCAACCCCCTTCTAATCTTTTTAGCATTTTTTTTAAGTTCAACAAGGCTCCAGGAAAATTAAGTTCCATGTTTATGTTCTCTCCTCGTGCTGCATCAGAAGTCCCATTTGTGTACAGTTCGCAACAGTAAAGTCAAAGACTTGCCATCAAATTCAGTGACAAAGTTTGGGATCTTAAGCAGTTCAGCCAACAAGTGGATTCAATTTACAGCGTAATCTTGAGACACGTGAGATCAGAAGGGATCTTAGAGTCTACGACCCAGTCTGCAAGATCATTTCACACAACGCCACGGCCACATGCAATTCTTTCCATATTGCTATGAGATGATTCTAATATATGGGGGGCCACCAGAAGTGTTTTAAATATCCAGTCACCCTCAGCCAGGCTGTACAACTTTGCTCAAAGAAAGTGCCTCAGGAGATTCATCAGTGTTGAGGGCTGGAGCATTTCGCATCTGACATACGGTATTTTACCTGAGAACTTAGGTCCTACCGGTTGTGCAGTTTTCTCTCGCCAAGGGGCTGGTCATACAGCATGTTTTGGGGGAAGCAAGCTTTTCTCCTCCCAAAAGCATGAAAGGAGCAGGATGCATAAAGAAGTTATTAGCTGAGTAGAGGAAGAAGTGAGAACTTCTATTTATCCCAAGACAGAGGAAGATGATGAAAGGAGTTACTTCCCTCAAGCTCATTTCCAGGCTGAGGAAGCAGGAAATCACAGCTGGGAGCTCGGACCGTCCACGCCGGTATAATGGACCTTCAGGATTTCTCCTTGCACCGCTCCATGATGGCAGTCATAGCCAAACTGTTTAATTATATCAGCCGTCCAAACTCCATTCATATTTTTCATGCAGTAAGGCATCAGTCTGCCCTGTATCAGAATCACCGCATTTCCATAACCTTCTCTCAGCAATTTGGCCTGTTCATGGCAAGAACAGACCGCTGCTGCTCAGTGAGTGATAACAGATCATGCAGAGCATTCAAGATGAGGCATTAACAAACAGCTTATATCATAAAATCCCTTTTCAGAGTTTTTATAATCTATGTCTCTGCTAATACAAAAGAATAACTTAATTGCATGCTTTCAAGGCATGGCTTGACCATTTCAGTGATTCCTTTATTTTCTTTCCTACAAACTTAGATCTTTAACCTGATCATGAGGTAAATGATTGCTGCATTTAGAACAAATTCCCTAGATTAATTCCTTGCTACCATTGTAATTAACTTAATGTTTGTGTACATTGAATTACATTCTCACCTGCCTGTCTAGTCCCATGAATGATTCTTCTTTGATTGCACTGCTTTTCATTATTCAAACTCATGAGCAAATCTGGAAATCTTTCTTTCATAGTAATTTTTCTTCAGTTTAAAGATTAACACATAATCTGGTTGCTGAGGTTTTTGTTCCCCAAAGAGAAGAACAATTACTGCCCATGACAGCTAAGCTTCCTACAGCATTTTCAATACGCATATATTAATGAGAAAAATAAAAATCACAAATAAATATCATGTATATAAGCATAATAAGGAAAAATCAAATATTAGCAGAATTCTGTATTAGATAACATCAGCCTTAAGAAATTTTCTTGTGCCTCAAGGTAGCAGAATATTGAATATCACAACTCTGACAAACATAATGATCCAAAGCCTTTCCAGGGCTCCAGAGTGATCCCTGATGCCCACTTAGCTGATATGATCATGGCCTGATTTTCGGAGGTGCTGACTATATTCAGCTTCCATTGGCTTTATCCACTGATGTGCATGCTCAGCACTTCTAAAATATCAAATTTCTGAAACCTAGTTCTGCTTTTTTTTTTAGCCCTTCCTGGACATGAATAATTTGATTTTAAATTTATTACTGTTTCATGCATATACAAGTCGCCACTGGCCTTACCAGATCTTTGCATTACACAGACACGCATATATAATAAGGAATTCCACATTTGAAAGACGATTATTAGAAGAAACATTATTCTGGGAATATTTTTTTAAAGATTATTAAACTCTTCCTGGGAAAATTAATTAGGTCCAGTACAAACCACTAAAATCAAAGGTATTTTTACCATCAATCTCGCTGAAAGTACATCCAGCTCTCTAGGCATTGATCCAGATTCAACTAAATCAATAAGAATCTTTCAATTGGCCTTCCATTAGGCATTAAGCCCAAGACATGTAAAGTATTCAAAAGAGAGTAACAAATTCATTTATCTTAAGACTCTGCAAGTTTTTCTCTGGTATGCCTAAACAGAGAAGTCTGATCCTCACTTGAGTTTTACTATGTCTGTTCACTTGAGGGAGGTCCATTATACTTGCATAAATTAAAAGTATCCATATATTATGTATATGCACAATAGAATCTAACAGAGTCAACTATTAAAAGCCTGGAGCAGAAGAATACTGCATATGTATAACTAAGAGACAGAGGGAGGGGAGCAGGAAATAATAGTCCTTTTGAGTTTGCCAAAAGTTCCAAAAAATGAGTAGGAAAAAAGTTGAGAGGGGACTTTTCCATAATTCTCCATTAACTTTAAGCTGAAAATCAAGCCCCTTTGATATCAATTTTTTTTTTTTTTTACACAAAAGTCAACATTTCATTCAGATATATTAAATATTTCCCTAGTTCATAAAAAATGAAGTATGTAATATACAATTACTGAATAAATAGCTCAGAAAATGGGGAAGCATTAACGTCCTTTTAAACCAAGAAAATTTTTGAACCAAAGCTGAAAAAAACTCACAAAAGCTTTCACTTGATTTTTATCCACATCTTCCTCAAAGAAAAAGTTTCACATTAAAAATGCTTTTCTCACAATATATATTTTAATAGATGTAGTATATAAATAGTCAGAACAAAGAGCACAAACTGAATTTATTCATGATCCAAACGCCAATTTTCTGTAAGACATTACAATATTTCCTTTCCTATGACTGTTCACCTCAGTCATTAATTGTAATTCTGAAGGCTTCACAAACATATTTTGAAAATCTAAGTACAATACTGATAATCATGCCAACATTAAAGAGAATGAAGTAAAAAATATCTACCACAATCCATCCTGAGTTTAATTTCTTTCTATTTTTGTATGTTTACTATACCCTGGGTAGGATTGTCACTCTTCTCTCGCTGGAATTACAGGGTGGTTTTCCCCAGCTTCCCCCAGAAGAGGGTTAGGACAATGTGCAAAATGCTGCCACATCTGCCTTATTCCTTATTTTTAGACTTAGGATGTTTGTTATCAGAACGATCTTCACCACTTCACCTGCTTCAGCAGATCCATACCTGTAACTGAGCTTAATTAGTAATTCCTCACCCTGCTTGAGATAATAGAAGTGAGCCGAGCTTAGGCTGGGTGTCTTTTCTGGAACACCAAAGCTGTAAGATGTGAAATTCTCTGCTGGCCTCATGAACCCCACAAACTTCTTGTTCTCAATTTCAAAATCAGCCATAACCATAAAAACAGCACACTGGTTTTGTGCTCCTAAAATACTTTGATTTTAAAACAAATGACGCAAACAAGGAAGACACAGAAACTGCTGACTCTTTCCATTGGGTATACAAAATGTTACATTTTGTTATAGTTTAAAGTCTTTCATTTTAACAATGAAAGATGAAAACATGGCATAATTTATACTTAAAACAATATTTAAAAATCATTGAAGTCTATTGATGGAAATCTATCCTTCTTGTATTCATTACTAGAGCAAATACTACTTGTGCCACAGAGGAGAATGCCAGTTCCCTATGCTAACGGCATTGCCAGAAAGAGCGCTGTAACAGGATTTCTTAGCCCGTTGAGGCAATATCTTTCTCTAACTTCACTTTGTTCCTCACCATAGAAAAGCTGGAAACTTGAGGCAGCAACAGCACAGTGCCCGTGAAAGATGATTACACACACATATCATATATATATATATGTATATATATATATATACACTTTTCTGTCCAATGACTTGGGAGGAGAACAGAGGTAGGGACAGGAATCACTGACAGAATTACCTAAGGGCTTTAGAAGTCAATGAAAAAGCCAAGCACAGAAGTGCACATGGTGATTAACCGAACACCGCGTGAACAAGCTGCCGCCTTTTTCTGTTTGGCATGGAGATGGATGCAGGCCATGCCAAGGAAAGGGGAAAAAAAGGATGACTGTAGTAATTCTCAGAGCTAACTGACCTTCTTTTATCTGTCAACAGGAGAAGGAAGTGGCAGTAGACTTTTAGGCATGATATCTATTTCCTCTTGAACTAGATCACCCAGCAGAAACTGCACAGGAGACCACTTCCGTAACAGAAGTCAAGTGATTGCCGTGAAAACTAATTGCTGCATCTCTGGGTGACTAAATCATATTAACATCCCTTTCTTGAAGCACGTGGATGCATATATATCATACACACAACCAGTCCTTTATATCTAGGCTGCTATAGTACAGGTGGAGTTTTATAATAATCTATCTTGGAGTTTAAAATATTTGCACTGAAACTGTTAAGCATCTGGTAGCAATGCAGATTACACATTCTTTAAAATGTTTCTCATATTAACAATGGTTATTTGGGGAGGTTAAATGATTACTTTAAATAAATGTGTTCCTAACCTAACACTAAAGCTGTGATTCAGATGATCAAGTAGCAATTTTCAAAATCAGAATTGTTGTGAGCTTGAGTTCATTATTAGGCTTACATTGTCTTTAAGTAAACAGAACAATAAAGAGGGCAAGCAGACATTGAAGTACCATAATCATACTTGTAATTTCCTCTTCCATTTCTAGAATGAAGAAGGTTAAGAGCAAGCTACCTCATAGCTCTATTCTGAAATGTCCCAAACAACCCTCCCCAACATGCTAGTAAGGACTATAATCTAAAGTTTTTTTAACTCAAAGCAATAGTTCCAAACATTCTTTGCCACCATTCTGCTGAAAATACACTTAAAACCTATCCTCACACATCTGTCCCAAATTTTGTCACTGGGAAGGATCTGAGTGATTAACGACCTCCTGGGTAAAATGAAAGCTCAGTAACAAAAGAACCAGTTTCTATCGTACTGTAAAACTGAATGCCAGCATAATTAAATCACAACCATATCCTTGTTATAGTTGTTATAACACAGGTAAGTTATCCGTGCACCGTGCATCTCAATGTACACAGGCATTTATTGCTCATGCATATTCATTATAAAAACAGGTGGGTGGGTGCATTCAAAAGAACATGCAGAATTACTCTTCCCTCCTTCCAGTTTTTCCTCCTTCCGCTATTCACAGCTTTTGCATGTTTCTGGTTATTTGGTAGATAAGACATTCTTAGTGGCACCTTAACATTGGTGCAAGAAGGAAGTTTTGGATGACACAACTCTTATTACAGCCAGTTTAATGCAGGAGATGCCAATATTGAAAAACTTCAATCCAATAAACTGTTTTTCAAATATAACATGTACATAGGCCTCTCCGTTTCTATGTTCTTCTTCATTTTTATAACTGTGATGTTTCACAATATCTTGCTGAGCTAAAATAGATCTCAGGTAAAATTCTCAGAAGTGCCGACAGTTCCACTGACTTTAATAAGATATATGTTCTTTGGTACCATGAATGCTTTTGAAAATACTGCCTTTTCAACTTCCTTTTAAATACTATCCTTATTTGAAATAGATTCTGGGAAATTATATCCCAGCAGTTTTCCAAGCTTTATCTAACATTGACAACCCTTAAAAAAAATCCTTGCCAGATGTCTTAGGATTTCAGGTCAATCCCTTCGTATCTCCACTCTAGAGAGAGACTACACTGAAGCGGCTCTCAGAAGGTCGGACCTCGTTCCGGTGAAATTTCTGGACAGTTACCACAGATTTTGCTCTGAAGCAGAGCAGGCATCAGGGAGGTTCCCAAAGTCTCTTGCAAAGACAATAGGAGGAGGCCAGGATCACCTCACAGAGCGTGATGATAAAAGGCCTTTTGCCACTTCACGGAAAATTCAAAAGACCAGTAAAGTATAATTTATGAATTCCCCCATCCTTATTAAGCTGGTAGTGTTTCTGACCATAGAAAACACTCAATTACTCTTTTATTTTTACCATCTGTTGCTACACCATGGGTATAAGAAAGTTATTTGGAAAAAAAAAACCCCAAACACTTATGAGCAGGCAATAATCTTTGATCTCCAACTCATAATTAATGAACCCAATGTTTGTTTTAAAATGGAAAAATCAAGGCTAGACAGAAGATTGCACGAGTATTATGATTTTGACAGACTTCAAGTATAGTAAAACTACAAGGAAAACTTTCCTTAATATGCTAATGAAAAAGAAAACACTGTAAGAAGAAAGTAACACTGTTGACCACAGAGGGTGAATCTGGTCTCAGATTGCAAAGAAATGGACAAATGATGACTAGGAACCTGATGTTAGATGAGGCTTTGGAAAGCAAATTTTAAAATTCTCTTCAGCAACACAATACTTGCCTTGAAAAATGTAGGCTTTCAGTTTTTCTGGCACCTGGGAGAAGTTGCTTTGTTCACATTTTTAAATTAAGATTATACAATACCAGCCAGCCGTTTTGTCCGTGTGTTTCAATGTAAAAGAAGGGTATAGACAACCTCTGAATTTTATTTAAGGCCTTCTTTCTTTGTTTATTTGCTCAAGCCCGTAAATTAAAAAAAAAAAAAAAAAAATCACATTTGTCCACAATGCAAGAGTGCCTTTACAGAAATAAGGAGCCTGGGAAGATTGAATACCATAATTCTCTCTAATTTTGAAAATGATCACTGCTGAATGTTTTCTGAGGGTAAAAGTGTAATTGGTTATAGATCAATAAGTAATTTCATTCAAAAGGAACTCTTCTGTTCCTGAAAGTAGAGAGATTCTTAAATCAAAATCAAACTAATACATTAAAAAAGTTGGGACTAATCTAAACAACAAAATTTTATACTGCCCTAGTTATGTTTATCTCAACTGATCATTTATTTATGTTGCCATAAACATCCAGATGCTTTCAATTTTGATTACTAGTTATTTGCTTTAAGGCAGCTGAAATTACTTTTTTAGACCTCCTAGCTTGACAATCTTGCTTTCTGCTTAAGATTTATCATCACAAAGGAATGGTGAAATCAGAGGATAAATTGTAGTAGTAACAATAAGCACAGTCAATTGCGATACACTGTAATTCCCCCAGCAGGTACCAGATTAAATCCCCCAGGATTAGCGTACCTTCCACTAACATTGCTAAATCCTGTTTTATATAACTAGATTGCAGTAAACTGCTGTATCTGTACAGGTATCATGGTATGATTTTTAATTGAAAAGCCATATAAAGTAGCACTGTATAAAACAAAAGGCAAATTGAGAATATCTCAAGAACCTGTGCAGTATTGTATGTAATAAGCCATTATCATTTAGTTCACTACTGACCCTAAAAGATTCATTAACAAACTGCTGTATTTACATTAAAATAAATAAATTAAATTACACAAATGTAAGAACAAACAAGACAAGAAGAAATATGCATTTGTTAATAATACTTACAATATGCAGCTCTAAATAATCTCCGAGCCCAGTAGAACTGTCCACTCGTACCAACACAGCTTCTTTTTGAACAGTACTAAACCCTATTGCCAGTCTGTCCGCACGAGTGCTTGGCCGATCATTAGGAGGCCACGTGTAAGTGATTTGTCCACCACCTTTGCTAAAGATATACGTTGTTCCCGCTGCAAAACAGAAATAAATATAATTAGCTCACTTGCCCCAATGCAAATCCGCATGTAAATCATATGCTCTACAAAAATCAAGATGTTCTCATATAGCAAATGGATTCATAGAAACAAACAAGACTATATTTCAACATGAAGGGGTCTTTAGCTCTGAAAATTTGCAGCAAGCGAAATATTAGTGCTTTTTATATAGTGCAATCAAGACAGAATATAACATAATTGCATATGCAGTGACTTAAAATACCATAGCTCTGATTCAGAAGTGCCTAGCTATTCAAGACAGTTCTTAAGCATATGCTTGAAGAACATGTTTCTGTGATGTGCAGAAGAGGGATGAGTTGAACCAAACGCTTTCCCAAACTGGGCCTATGTGGAGAAGAAATCAAGTAATCCCAGTCATCTTATGACTGACAAAAAAAATGCTGCTCCTCATTTACCCAACAAAAATGATATGCTCTATACGATACATCATCGTGCCCAGCGAAGCAAGACATTAACAAATACATTCAGATAAGACTTTTACAGATCTGAGGTTTATCAGCTTGTGACAGATGGGGATAACAAATGGAAACATACTTTACTTGTCATGTCAGGACAAAAAGATATCAGTCTACCATCTAAGTAAGCAATGGCTTATTTGCATAATGCTCAATGTGTAACTTATAAAAGTGGAAATCTCTGCACATTATATCCAGTGTGCACTTACAAAATCTATAATCTGTTTTAAACAAGTGTTCTAATCTAAAACCACTTAGCACTCAGGTGCTTAACTTCGTCACCAGCATATTTCCTCTGAACTAAAATAGCACCATATCCGGACATTTGCCATTTAAAACTTGTATCTTAACAACAGCATTTAGCAGGCAAATTGTGCATGCACAATGGTCTTCCATTTGCAAAGTCACTACAAGCTGTCCACTTCTTTTCTATGAAGACAGGTCGAGCTTAGGGGGATATGTCAGCACATTGTAAATACAGATGTCTAGTTTTACTCGCTGTTCTAAGCTGGCTCACTGCGTGGCTACACTTAATTTTATTAAATGTAATTCAGTTTATTCCACCCAACACTCTCACTACATAATGCCCATGTCCACATAAGGAGATAGTGCCTAACAACATAACTGTAATTTTCTTACTTTCTTTCGAAATTGATGAAAAATGCTGTGAGCATACAAAAGGATCTAAAATCCCTTCAACATGTAGACTTCTAAAGACAAAAACAAGAAGGGCTGCATAGTTACACCACTCCTTCAACTTCCAAATGTCTCAAAATCTTACTCTACTGCTGAGCGAGACTGCTTTGTGTCTGTCTCAAAGCAAAAAGGTCACCTGGTCTTTTTGAAAAGATATCCTGTATTTATTTCTAACATCACTTTTCCTTTATGGAATTACGTACCTACCCATTAGTTTTTTTCCAGTACCATCAATCTGTAATATGTTATGCACTGTGCATAGCACTTAAAAAACTGTAAAGCTTATTTTAAATCAACAAACTTGCAGGATTGCACTGTGCTTCAAATAGATCTTTTGGCTTTTCTCTTCATGGCAAAATACCAATCTGCATGTGTTTTAGAAAACTTGTCAAGTCTCTTTAGCAAAGACAAACACAATAACAGATCTGATATCTAAGGTTTCACTTAACACTCCAAGTGAAATCAGGGTTTATCATCATTGCAAAGAGTTGTGCAAAAGTAGTGAAGGTAGGGGCTGTGCCTTAAAAAAGCTTGGTAATGGACATGGGCAAATGGTGTCTGGTTTAGGAATGTGTGTGACAAAAGCCTAATCTCCTGCTCTCCCACCCTTGCTTTCCTCATATGCGGTGCTCTGAAATGCACACTAATCTGTTGCATGCTATTCAGTAATGACAGTTGAATCTCCAGTTCTAGTACATCCCAACCCAAAGATACACGAGACAGGTAATATCACTCTTGATGGTCCCTAAGTTCTCCTCTTTGCTGCTAGTGTTGACTTCAAATCTTGAGCCAATTGAGAAGTGACGGAGTTTGGACCTTCATACAGTATATGTCACACTGGTGTCTGTAATGAAAGGATTTATTCTGTGTTGATGAAAAACTGAGGGCTTGATCCAAAGCTCATTAAAAACAGTGACAGCCTTTCTCTTGACTTCATAAAACATTGTGTCAGGTCATGAATGAGGTTCTTATAAGTAACAAAAATGAGAAGGCTAAGAAAAAACAGCTCCTTACACCTCAATGTCACAGATGAAACTGTTAGAATAGTACGTAAGATTTAAGTGGGAGTGCATAATTCTCCTTTTCTTGGTTGTAACAGATGTGTTTACCCAATATAGAAGACAAAGACAGAGCCTGCCAAGTGATGGTGGATTCATACTGAATACAATGACCCAGAAGTAAGTCTCCAGATCTGAACAATGAGAGACTCTGTTGTTCCGATTCAGAGTGAATCTCTGTCGCAGTTTTTTGATAAATACTGGCCTTCAAATAAACCAATGAAGAGCAATTCATTCCATATTGCTGCCGCATTGAAGCCAAGGTCAACGTCAGCAGGGCTGGATAAATCTAGCTGTAAATCTCAAACTACGTAGAATCAACATCAAATTTAAAAAATTATCTTTTATCCACAATAACATGTGGCTTATGTTTTTTTATGGCACAGCTTTCCCTTCTTTATAACTGCCCATTTTGTAGCTCTTCGAACAAACTGCATGTCTGGTAACAGGCTAATTAATCCAAGCTGATGAATACAGATCTGCCTCTGTCTAAGCTGTACAGGGAGTCACGTTCTTTGAATTTCCTGTATTAATTATGAAAAAAATGGGTCGGAAGCCATTTGAGAATAGATCCTCTAATGTTTATATTTCAAGAAAGACAAATATAATAATGTAAAATTTATTACTCTGGGATTGATCTCAGCTTATAGTCTGACCTCCCATTAACTATTAAAAGCTAGAAACTGAGCAGTTGTTTGAAACCACCCTGCTCACTATCAATTCTGGATCTGTTAAGAAACAACAGAGGAAACCCAATTCTCTTGCTCCATAAAGGCTTTTATGCTCTCTGACAGACCTTATAATGTCTCCGCCGTTCTTTCAGAACATTGTCACTAAAAACCAGTCATCTTCCTTCTCTCTCTTAGCTTATGGCACTGTGTTGTTTGGGGTTTATCATCTCAAGAGAATTGAAAGCAGCAGAATTAGAATGTCAAGAATAGCAATGCCATCAGCACAGTACTTGTAAGTAGGCAACTTTGTAACATGCCAGTTATATCTCTCAGCCACAGAATTTACTGCATAATTCCTTATGCGTCCATGCATCTACACAATGTTTAGGAAAAATGTCCATACAGCTCTTTGAAATTCTTAACCGTGAAAGCATGGTTTCTATTGTAACAAACTGCCAGTGGTCAAGATACAGTAATGTTTTTTAATGGCCTGGGTCTCTCAAGTCCTATTTGTTTGTAAAATTCATCTTTATGAAATAGTACATTCATTTCAGCACAGCCTGGCAGCAACTCAAGGACATTTGCTTACCTATACAGTATTAAGCAGATAAATATTTTGTTTAGTACCCATTTACTGTATCTATTACTGTGTATGACTGCAAAGCTTTTCAATATTTATTGCTCTGAAGTCACATCTGATGTAGTTTAATAATTTGCTCAAATCAACAACAAATCAACAGCTTTCTAGCTTCCTCATGTTCATCCCAATTCTGTGTTTAAGGTATATTGCACTGTGGGGTAATGTACAAAATTCCATTTTTCTCATATATTGTTAGTAACTTAATGTTTATTTTCAACATTCACATCAGGTTTCAGATGCCAATTAAGTGAAAGCAATGGTTTGACTGAGCCCTGGACCCCAATGAACTATGATTACATCACATTGTCTAGCTGAAAAACTAAAGACTGAAGCCTGTAAACTTCAATAATGAAAACTATTAGCTGCCCTTTCATTAACAGAAAAGCAATTTTTAACTATTATAAAAAATATGAAGGGTAAGCATTGCTGGTTATAACAAGAAATTGCTAAATAATGTAATTTTCTTCCTTCTGTATGTATGTTATCAGTACTTTACTTCATTCTGGGCTAGAATGTGAACCTTCTTATTCCCTCTGGTAAGTAATTACTTGCATTGATAAACCTGCTGAATCCAGTGAGACTATTTGTGCAGGCTATTATTAATTACCAAGAGTGAAGAATTTACAATATGAATATATATATACACACACACACATTTGCCCAAACATCTATATGGAGGCATTAATCACACTTGCTATGTTCAGGGGAGCATATAAATATCCATTAATACTTCTTTTTACATTTCCATCTATGTATTTTCATCCTGCCCAAGCTGAAGCTCTGGAAAGGTACACAAAATTTCCATACGTAGGTTTGTACAGATTTTCTAAGGTAGGTAAAGAAAGGAATGCTTTAACTCTGAAACGTGGTATACCAGGGGAGGGGGGGGGGGTGTGTGTTTCAAAATAATCAGTTTGGTGGATTAAAAAACAGCTCTTCCATGTGTTTCTTCTTAGACTGTGATGTGTTATTAATTATTTAAATAGAACCGAGAATATATGCCACAGGCTTGAGGTGAGGAGGGAATGGCCATTAGGGTTAACCATGGGAAGAAGATGGGAAGAGCTGCTGGAAGAAATGTTTCAAACTAAAGATCAGATTCAACTGAAGACTTCCTGAAGGCATCCTGGTACATTCTCTCCCACCAATCTGGGCAGAAGCCTGAATATGGCTTGTAACTGCTTTGCTGCAACAACGTCAGGCTTCTCTAAGTACAGGCTATTTAACAGCAGAGGAGGTGTATTGGATGGGGAAAGAGAAAATTTTCAAATGGATCATTGCCTGTAGCTCTCCAAAAGCTTGAGCCACAAAGGAAAGAATGGAGAAATGTCTCATTTTCTGGCCAGGTTCCTCTTAGACTCGTGGGTAATAGGGTCTAGGAGTGTATGTATGACGCTCCTTTGACCACACTCAGTTTGGCAATCCTAAAAGCGTCATAGTTTTCCAGGAAATCGAGTGCCACTCGAAACAATTTCTAGTTAGGTCCTTAAACCAATCTGACTGCATGCTCGAACTATGACTGTCACTAGCAGTCTTATCATGCCAGTACATTTGTCAACTGTAAGATCACAAACTGCATAGCATAACTCCTTAGTAATGCCATTATCTCATTCGTTGATCTTCCATTCTACCAGAGTAAGAATGAGACGACTCACTGACCAAACCAGCATTGACAAAGACCATTGCTGGATTTTGTTATTAGTATCTTCATTAATGATACCATCTTGCCACTTAGTGTAAAGATGCTGATGAAAATAAAGAGAACAGAAAATGTCTAACTGCCTATTGTCAACTTTCTGCAGCACCCACTTTTCACTATGCTACAGCTAAGCTCTCAAATTCAATTTTTCTGTAAAAGAGACTGAAGTCACATCACGTTTACAGTGGCTGCTCCTAGCTGAATCTCCAAACTTCCAACACTGTCTATGATACTACTGAGGCATCTGCACTCTCTGCATAAGTTAACACTGTGCTGATTGTAATCTAGAACTGGAGCCTATTTCATAGCACGGGACAAGTCTTAAGAGTTATGGTCAAGAAGCTAGTTTCACCTAGACAATAATGAGATGAATATGACCTCAACCAGCTCAATCATCAGCTGAAGCAATTCATTATAATGAGCCAACAAAGCAGTGTCCCCAGTATATAAAAATGCTGAAAGAGAAGAACCTTCACCTCATTGCTGCTGTCTGCTGCTTCTTCCAGTTTGTCTACCAGTCAATGCCAGTATTAACCATGTAGAGATAAGACAGCCTTCCACATTCCTTGATAAACAGAAACCATGCTATGTAGCTACTATTAATTCAGAGACAAGTTTACACTGTATTATAGAACTTCTCTTCTCAAAGCACTACAGACACCCCGATTTGCTTTATCAGAGCCTACAAGGCTTTTCATCAGACTATATCCAAGTTTTCACAGAGATCTATAGAACAGTGCTGTGCATGGTTTATTATACTCAGCCATCCCCAAGAGCTGTCTCCAGGTAAAGGTCTTGGTGATAATAGAACAACACAGTCTCAAGTCAAGCTGAGCATCCTGGCCTTTGCAATGACATTTATTGCAGATTCAAGGCAGTAACACAGAAGCAAAGTTGTTGTTTTTTTTCTCAGACCACAAGAGTTGCTACAGGTAGGTCAATCAGCTCAGCACCACTCTCCCCCTCCAAACACGCACACGCGCGTGCATACAAAACAAAAAACAAATGAAACAAGAAAACCAGAAAACCACTCCTTTCTTACTTCTCCTTTCCTCCAGTCTACGGCAATGGTATTTGGACAGTACCATGACCTGGTAAATGCTTTGTAGGTGACAGAATAGCATTCTTCCCTGTCTAAAATGATGCCTAGGGTCCTCCCATAATTTGACTTTCTGGCAACAGGCTCTTGAATCAAAGCAGTGCTCAACCTGACACTGGTCACTGGCTTGACTGACAAATGTACAACTCCACGTTTGGCTTCAGCCACTTGGAGTGAAGCATGGTCTGATTCCAGT
This sequence comes from Buteo buteo, assembly GCF_964188355.1. Classification (NCBI taxonomy): domain Eukaryota; kingdom Metazoa; phylum Chordata; class Aves; order Accipitriformes; family Accipitridae; genus Buteo; species Buteo buteo. The sequence goes on along the minus strand of NC_134182.1, from coordinate 3,658,372 downwards.
TAATTCTCTGCATTTGCTGAGAACTCAGTGGAATGCTTCTCCATGAACTAAGTTACATCATATCTCTCCCAGTAATGCAAGAGAGAAATGCTTTTTCTGTGAGGGGAGATTACCAAAATTATTTAAGACCCTCTAAATGTTAAAGTTGCTATACAAATACAAACCCTCCTTGTTTCTGTCTTTGTACTTTATATCTCATTATTCATATTTTACAGTGCCATAATAAAGTGGGGGGAAAAAAACCCCGTTCCAGTTCCAATTGCTCTTGCAGTTTTAATTCCCCAGTTTCAAATGTGAAGTCTTATTTTTAGAAAGTTTCTCTGTGGAGGATAACCTTATGGAGCCGCATGACATATCCACTGTCCTTGCTCATCCTCCAATAACTTTTCAATCCAACAGTCAAGTTCAGCCAAATTTGAGAGAGGTGGGCAGAAATTTCAAACAAAATTTATTCTTAGCAGTTTAATGAAAATCAATGATGGTAAAAGAGAAATCTGTAGAGCTCAATCACTATACTTTTTGCTTGGCAATAACCTGTAGGCACTTTGTAGTTGTATATTGGTAAGCCTATCAATACATTCAGTGTGCTACGCTAGTCAGACAATGGTGCCGCACATCTGAAGTGTCATCAGGAGCTCTGGGAGGAAAAAGGAAGAGAAGCTATGGGATTCTTGCAGTAAAAGAGGGTAATGTTTGGGAAACAAGGCACCGTTCCATAAAAAAAATCAGGATTCATTATTTTTTGCTGCTTTTGGAACAAAATGTTCATATTTCAAGCCAAAATATATCCTATTTATCTACAATGAGGACATCTAGCTCTACCGATTTCAGTAGGGTCACTAAGGGACAAACAGCTAAAATTTGTGAGTAATGATGGCTCAGTGGATGTGTATGCCTATAAAGAACAACTCTTATGCATCTTAGCAGCGGTATTACAAGTTAGCATCATTCTTACCATCATAAATGACATAGATGGTTAAAATAAAAGTTTCAAAGAATTTAAAGGATTTTCCAACTGGAGTGATTCTAATATCTTTACTCAAATCAAGTAGCATCTTACATCTCAAATGACCCCACTGATTTAGATTAGATCACTTAACTGGAGTAAAGTACTACTCAGTTTGAGTAGGCACATCAAACTAAGAGCTTTCAATTGTGTTTAAAATGAATATAATTCTGAGAAGGACCTTAGCTAAGCAAGAGCTAGCTGAAAGGACTCCTAAGACAATGCAGAAATTAGAGTATCTGTTCATCTGACTTATTAACAAAACATGAGTTGATTCACTGAATGCCAATAGACTTGATAGTATTGAGACACTGATTCTGTAAAATTATTTTGATTATATTTGAAACATCCACAGTAAAAAAGTTCTGGGGTTTGTTGATCTCATTAGCATGTTCATGTATACAAAACCAATGATTTATTTTATGAAAGGGTACAGTTTTTCCAACACAAATCTGGCACAGACTGGTAAAAGAAAATTATTGCTCTTCTCCAGACTCTCTCAGGTTAAAAATTTTACTGGCTGCCTATTACCTATCACTTTTCCAGTACGGATGGCTGTTCGAAATGAATTCAGAACATTTCTGTATGAAATGTAAGCCAAGTAATTCCCCATCATTGCCTTGCACCTTTATGCAATGTAGATGGTTAGAAAATGATATATTTCTGAAATCAAAGCCTGCTTTAAATGTCATACTGCAGTCAACATGAAACATTTTAATCCATTATAACTCTATTAAAGGTAACAAGGATACAACGTGTCTGCTTCTGAAAGCTTGCCAAAAAGTCAGATGGAAATTAAAAGTCAAATGTCTATAAATAAGGGAAGGTTTTATTCCTCTTACAACCTTGTCAACATACAGTTAAAGATAAATTTCTTGAACAGTGTCTAGAGAAGTGGAAAGTGCATTGTTGGGAAACACATATGAGAAGGCAATGAGATGAAAAATATTTCCGGACAGATAGAATGTAAAGGCATTATGAGACTGAAATTAGTAAACTCAAGTACTCTTGAAGACAACAGGACTGTTCTGGTCCCCACACTCCTTACATTAGGAAACGTCAAGGCCCTATACTTCAATTTAACTACTGTTACATTAAATTCCATTAAAATAAATGGACTGCACATGCACTGATTTGCTTCTTATGGCTTATTAGTTGTGCTAACATACAAGAAGAATGCAGTTAAGGGGCTGGTTAGTCAAAGGGATTTGTAACAGGATGCAGAAACTAGGACATTAGCTCAAATACTACGCAGGTCGATAGAGACCAAATGTTGTTACCATCTGTTGGTGGCCTATGTGAAATCATTCAGTGGTTCCAGTCCAGGGACCTTACAAACTCAACAGATACCTGGCAAAAGTTAGAAATTCCATAAGCCAAGAAACTTGAGTTGTTAGAGTTTCCAAGCTTGCTGACTCAACTGGGAGGCCTGTGAGCTGAAGACAAACTGCTTATGCACCAGGATCTAAACATCTCCCACAAATGTAGCTCTGCACAGATGTGCATATAGGTCAAAAAACGGTAGAAGAAAATCCAAAATTAAATTTTCTCTGTACAGGTCCATCAAAAGATAATGTACTTTGCAAAGAAAAAATATAATAAGTTTTTTAAAAATCTTTATTTCATGCAAAACAGAGTACCTGAAGTTATGTTTTTATTCAAGCACCTACCATGGTATCCTGATTCTCAGAAGTGTTGCAGCATTTCTGGCAACCTTTAAAAATCAAACCCTTATTCTTTAAATGAAGATACAAATATTTGAAATAGCTGGCCTTAAGTTATTTAATTATGCTAAAACAGACAGGAGTTTGGCTGCAAATGTCTACTATGCTTCTAGGCTGAAGTCTTTATTTCTTATTGGCTTCCTTACTAATACAATACTCCAGCTATCCAATCTTGCATTAACTTAGTTGCTAAATTGTGCATCTCATATTTTACTCTTGAAAAATCCTAAACTCAAAAGTAGTAAGAGCTTGTCTTAGAAGAAATGTATAACATGCTGAAAATAAAAGCACTGCTAACTGCAAGCTTGTTAAATTCACTGAAAAACGATACAAGTGCAACAAGGATGTCAGACGCTGGACTAAGATAAGATGCTACTATGACTTGCAGCAGAAAGACGGTACTGGTAGCACTGCAACTTAGAGAGTTTGCTGAGATGGAGCCTCTTCTGAAAATAGCAATTGTACTATGGACAATGTGCAGTGAAGTTTAATATTACTTGTTTGTAAAGGCAGTGAAGAGTAAGAAGTTCTGTGGCATACATGCTCTCCTACTAATTACTCAGTTACTAATAGTTAGCAGACAAAATAGTGTTGTGGTAGCATTTCTGAACGTTTTCAAGTAGACATACATGGGCTATAGGTGAAGAAAAACAGAAAGAACATGGTTTCTTAGAGATGTTACATCCTGAAATGCAAAAATAGCAGCTATTCTTCTTCTAACAAAAATGAAATCAAATGAAAGATATTAAATCTTTGGAAAAACACAGAGCATAAGCCTCCCTGAAGCACATGAATCCACCACCGAAGCAGCTGTTCAGTTGCTAGAGGCGTCTCAGAGGCAGACCTGGCAAAGGGAAGGACTGATGAGCAGGCTACATATTAACTGCAGTCTTGTGGCATTGTATTGTCTTTCTAACTCCCAGCATGAGCAAGCCCAAAAATGATATTTCATTTCATTTGATACACAGAGTAATAACCAATTTTAAAAATCCTCCAATTTTAAAACCAAAGGTACTCTTCACCAGTATCACATGTACTCAAACCTCAGAAAAGTATCAGGTAAAAGAGAAATACGATGTAAAAATATCTGGTTGGTTGGCTCAAGGGAAGCCTGAAAATAAGAACCAGCAAGCAGCTACAAATGATACTCTATCTGGAAAAATTTCCTAGTCGTTAATCCCAAGGCTTGGTTTTGGGACATCAATGTTTACTTCTGTTATCAAATCTGCACATGAAACAAATAGCATTTAATAGGGGTACACAGATCCAGCTGTATTTGAATCTTTAAGGTTATTAGACCATTATAATAACAGCTAACAGGGGCCAGCCAGGTTGGGCCAATTCACTTCCTTCCTACTTCTTTCTGTTCTACTACATAATAGATCTCCAATTGTGGTCTGGCACAAAAAAGCTACATGCCTTGTCATTATGATAATTGCAATCATTCTTCTTTGGAAAGTCCTTATGCTGTTGTTTGTAAGCAACAATTCACTGCCAGCTTCAGAGGATAAAGAGCTGCAGTGAAAAATATGCATCTTATGCTTTTCACAGTTTTACATAGTTGAGTAATTAGGGAGCATGGTTTAACCACTGGATTCCACAACGGTGTTTGGAGAGAACCTGACAAAACAGTTTTGGCGTGTAAGCTATTCATTCATCTCAACGGGGACTAACTCAAGTGTCAACTTTGACACTTCATATGCCAGTACTATTAGCTATGACTTAGCTCACCCAAGTATGTGAGAAAGGTAAGCAGTTAATCACCCTCTGAAGACTAACCCAGCCTAATTAGAGCAGTGATTTTGTGTAGGCCCTGTACTTCCAAAGGTCTGGCTGGAGGAAATTATGATTGCTTTTAATTTCCTGACGTGAAGATGAGTCTTCAATAGTTTGGGAAGCCCTACTTTAATACAGCACTTTATAATAACAATACACAAAGACGTTAAGAACCCTTCAGAACTATAAGTAATACCGGTGCATGTGGAAAATTACCCTATGCAGAAGTGTGCTCAGAGAGAACCCATTTTTCAATAAGCGTTCGTCTAAGTTTGCTAAAAAAAACCCAACGCAACCTAAACCAAAACAGAACATTTCCCAAGAAAAGAAGGAAAACCCAATGACTCAAATACACTAAAAACCAGTCTTGCAGGATCAGCTAACGCATACTAACTTGTAAGTTTTGAGGACTCCCACACTACAGTATTTCTTTCACAGATTCACGTAAAGCATGTTTCTAGAAATGTTTCTACATCTCACACAAAGAGTAAATCCATTGAAGACACCCAAATGTTAAAAAAGTGATTGTATGCTATTTGAGTTGAAATTTGTTAAATTAAATTTTACAAGTCATAAGAGAAAGAAGGCTCTCTGTCTGTCTTATAAATGCTCATCTAACGAACATCAATCAGAAATTAAGATTCATTATTTAAACCTAGCAGGTTTTGTTCATATCCTGTTTAGTTCTCGAAGGAGACTACATATTCCTTGCTCACACATGCTGGAGTCTCAATAAGATGGCTATTCAATAAGAGGCTGGCTTTGTGATGATTTTGCTAGCATTTGTAATAACAATGCAACCTAAATACTGCAGTTAAACAAGAGAGTAGTATTTTTGGAATACCCCGCTGTTCTTAAGTACATTGTGAATATTAACACATTCCAGTAAATTAGTTTGCACTCATTATCATAAGCAATTACTTACTGTTTAGATGCTGCTGATATTAAATTGGCAAGCAATTTGCAAGAACTAATACATAACATAAAAAGCTTTTCAACATTCGAACAGTCTGAAAAGACAAATGTTACTAGACACAGTCCCTTATATACAGATGACTCTCTGTATATAGAAATTCTGTGTATCTCTTCCTATCTGATATCTCTTCTTCAGCAGCAAGTGGATAACTACCTGAGGCTCTGTGACAAACTCTTTATAAACTTTGTTCTGATGCTGTGGAGTAAATCGTAAACACCTCAGGCCAAATGCAACAGTAACATCTCATTCGCGCTGAAAGAGAAACTGTTTTCATGCTCATTTTTGAAAATAATAGTTTAGAAAATATATTGATGTGAAGTTGAGTTCTTTGCTCTCAAAGCTATTTCTTGTTCCTGGTATAACACTGTCAGATGGCAAGGGTACATCAACACCCTTGTCCTCAAGATACAGGTAGGAACAGAACAAGGTATGGAGAACCTGCCGTGCTTTCGGCAATAACAACCTAAGCCTATTTCTCTTCAGTCCAAGCAAGCAGTAATCCCAAATGAAATAACCAAAGTTACCTCAAAATAAAAACCCAAGTGAGCGTCCTTTTCTGAAGGACACTTAGTGAATGTTACAGAGACATTCCTAACAGGGTGTTCTGCTTAGCCACAGAGAAGGTGCAGATCATGTAGCATGAACCAAAGATAACCCAAAGATCTTTGCAGGGAGTCTAAAACAATGGGAACAATTTGCTTTGTTACTTAGTTTACATCTTGGCCCCAAGTTTCAAGTGAATTAGGTCCCAGCTGAGAAACACAGTGCAGCTTTTTGGATTACGTGACACCATTCCTCACGTTGCTCCACACAAGAGTGGCCTCAGTAGCAGAGGCACCCCAGACCCCATCCGAGGAAGGAAGTCAAATGCAGGGATTTGGAAAAGGCTCTTCCTTCCCCTGAGCCAGCCCGCACAGCTGAGGAGCAAAGAACGAGCACCCAACAGTCCTATCTGCCAGCAAGTAGCTCAAAGTTGGCCCTCTGGATACAGGATGGACACGCTAATCCATACAGTCCTAGTGAGCAGAAAGACCTTGGTACGCCTAAGTGGAATGACAGACCCATGCTTCAGTCAGTAATACACTCACAGATCCTGATCTGATGCGATTAAGCGTCTGTTTAAATTGCAGCCCACTGGTTGAGGGTATGAGACTGTAATCTGCTTGCATGGGTATTGTGCCTACCTACCTGTTTATGCAAAACCACCCTTAATGGGACCATGAACCTTAATGGGGACCTTGGGAATCCAGTATACCATAAACAAACCACAGTAGTTTAAGTAATTCCCAGAACACTTTTCTAAAAATATAACTTGTGATCTCAGGTCTCAATATTTCAAGCTACGTTTCAGTGTGGAACCAATTACTATAACCATCTTATCTCATAAAATACACAAGACTGTAATAGAAACACTAATGCAACCTTAACTTTGGGAGCGCAATGGTCCCTGTCTGCCATGCTCGATTATGCACTCTTCTATTATATATTGTTGGGTTGAAAATATCTTTGGTAAAAATAGGCATCATTTTTAAAAAATCATTTAATCAGTTCTTAAACACTTTTTACCCTACTCAAAGCTGAAGCACTTTCTGCACCTTTCTTGTTACTACCTTTAAAAATATACATTTCTAAATCATTATTTTTTTTTTAAATCAAACTTTCCAATTAGCCTTGTGAAGTTAAACTGCATGAATTTCAGAGCTAAAAATGATGTGTGCCTTGGTCTCTGAAACAAAGTAATGAAGTTCCCATCTGATTAGCAAACCCAATGTTTTATTCTTATTGACCTTGAATAGAAAAACCATTCAGCAACTGTTTATAATGAGAGTGCTTCAGATAAAGCGATATGCTCAGAGTAGGGCTTCAGTCACTCTGTATTTCCCCTTTCATCAATCCTTCAGACTCTCCTTCTTTTAATCCTAATCTGCAAGAGTTCTGACAAATTGTTTGGTGTCTAATGATGCAGCAGAAACTGCAAGCAGCTCTCAGAGCCAAGGCCATGTCTCCAAACAATTCCCCCTCTTCTGCTTGGGAAAAAAAACCCATGACCTTACAGCTGATGTTCAATGTCTGTGTCCTTAAGCTACTAACTCCTTGTACACTAAAAGAGAGGGAAGGGAAGCTTCAAATTACCTTTTGATAAATAAAAGATGATGTATAACAGCATACAAGGAATTTATTTATTTATTTATTTATTTATTTCCCCACAAATTGCAAAAGAGCAATTCCCACATTTTCTGGAGAAATTCATGGCTGTACATGAAAAGGAAAAAGAAAAATACAAGACTATTTCCTAAAACAGTAATTGCTATTAATTCCTATTAAACCCCACTGGTGTTTGTAGACCCAGACTTGACTTATTCATAGCTGCACTATACAGAATCTTTGCAGTAATGAAAAACATCATGTGTTTCATGAACAGCAATCCTCCCTAAAGTCTCATAATCTTACAATATCAAAAACTGAGGGAACTTGAACTTTCACTAAGAAAAAGCAGATATTTAGAATTAACAGCTAAAATGAGAATTTGTATATGTGACCCCAAAATACCCTAAAGGCTCCTTAAAAAAATGAGGAGGCACTCCTGATTGTGTTTTAAAACACTGTAAATATTGAGGCATTTTTATGTTTCATAGCAGTTTGCCTTTCAACACCTCACAAACGCAAACAATTGTCCTCACTGGTTCAAATACAGAAATAACTACAATTAATAGGAAGGCCAGACCCGATTCTCTGCCACATCACAAGATGATATTGGGAACTGATGCTTTTTGACCTTCTTGTGAGACCTGACTCCCTCAAAGAATACAAAAGAGCAGTTCCATTCACAGATCAGGTGTGGGTTTGAGGAAAAGCAGTGGGTATACACGTCATGAGTAAGGGAAAGGATACAAAAAATGCTTTGGATTAGAATCACATTGCATCTCTTCAACAGTAACATCAACAGAACTGAACTCAACACTCGCAAAAGAGTCGCAAGGGGGCTCGAGATTTACTTTCCCTCCCAAGACAGGACAATCAAGGAAGAAAACGTGATAAAGAAATTCAAGTTACTCTGTGGGCTCCTTTATGCTTATGCAAACATGTAGCACATCTTAAAAAGAAGTCAGACCTAAAGAACCAGTCTTGCTCTAATTGTTGTGCTGGTGGATGGAAGAGTCTGCTATTGTAACATGTTAGCTCAATCTGATAAACCTGACGTAACTGTAAAGCACAACCAGATCACAAGCAAATCCTCTGAATGCATGTCAAACAAGCCTGGATCCCTCAAAGCCCAGACTACGTTATCCCAGGTATATTATCACCTCTTTCCTAGGGCAGCAGAAGTGTCCAAGAGACCTGTGGTACACTGCTTCAGGGAGCTGATGCAGCTGAACTGATGCCTCTTCCTCCTCTGGAATAGCCCAGATGGCCCCATCTGAGAGCTGTGGGCTCACACTGCCATGGGACTGTACCCACAGATTTTGGGGCTATTTCATCTGCTCCAGGGGATTAAACTCATTGTAAAAGACAAAAATGATGAAGAAAGAGTGAAAGTCACAAAACTGCAGATAAACAGAATCCATGAGGTGCTGTAGTAATGCAAACACAACCAACCGATTGTCAGCTTCTGCAAAACACCACCTAATTAGAGCTGTTATCAAAATGAAGGTCATGTTAAATGGTACTAAGCACACCCTGTACTTACACTGATATTCATGTTAATGTTCATCAAAGTAATTCCTGTTTTAAAAGGGATGATTACTTCGTACCATTATCAGTCTCAGCCTCAATATATTATGCTGTCCCTAATAGGCAGAAACCTCAACTTCAGAAAAAGATTCATTATCTCAAGTGCTGAGTCAGCATGAGCTGTGTATCTCAGAGAAAACACAGTTTCTGCACAGAAAAAAAAAAAAAAACATACTCTTTGAGCAAGACACTGTGCCCCTAAGTCTTCCCTCCAGTTTAGGCAGTGACCTGGATCCTATATCAATAACTCAATTTATTAATCCTGGGCAGCATATAGTAAATTGCTTTCTGTAGCAATTTGTACTGGTAGAGAAGAGCTATTGAGGAACTTTCTTCTCCTTTAAAGAAGACACTTTAGCTGTCACATCATGGGTAACAATCAATGGTTCCCCTTGCTTCTTTCAGCTGCTTTCCAAGCTGGCAGTCTTAGGAGATGATTTTCAAAAGCAGCCAAATTGGTATGTTTTCCTCGTGCTCTTCTATGCAACGTTTTGTATGGGAATAAAGTGCCATTTCATCTGAAAAGATACTCTGAACTATTATAGTTTGGGATTTTTTGCCTCAACGTGTTTCATTTATTTATTTACACTCAAGACATATAATAAAAGAACAAGCAGCCTGACCTTTGGACAGCCGTCAGAAAGCCCAGCTCTGCAACTACAACAACCAGCATGACCTTCTTCTCTACATTCAGCTGCTAACAATCACACACAATGAGAGAGAAAAAAGCAACCCGGCCTGCCTACAAAACCAGGCTCGGTCAGGTAACACAGCCTGTTCTCAAAGCACCTGAAAACGTACGCTTTGTCAACCCTTTCGCACCTTCTGGGACCCGCCAGCTGAATTTCAGAACTGTTCACAGGCGTGCCCCGCCACCAGCAGCTCCCAGTTTTGCCAGAAGAGATTTAAAAACATTTCCGTAGCTCAACCTCTGTCACATCAGACTCAATATCACGTGTCATCTGCCTTTCTGCAGGCGCCATAAACACCGTATTATTTGCTCCTCCGTAATCCGTATCCAATTTGCCCGGCTGGGTGTGCACGGAGCTGGTAGGAGGATGTCGAGGGTATGGTTCCACGCACAGAGACCTCAGACTCTGCAGTCTTTACCCAACACACCGCTGGAAACGAGGGTAACTTGTCCACAACAGCACACTCGCCGCAGCAAGCGGGCTGCCTCATTACACGCCCAAGTTTTGTTTCCAATAGATTTCAAACACAGAGGAACCGGTCCAAGGTCAAGCTCACCAAAAGCGTATATGGCAGCAACAATATACATGCTGGAAAGTAAAAGACATACCTGGATATGAAGGGAGAGAAAACCTATCATGACTACTGTAAATTCCCTATCAATAATCCTATGCTCCAAGCGAAATAAAAGCAGCATATGTCAGTCATGCTCAGAGAAACAGAAATAACCACCAATATATTTTCTGGCCCCTTTCTATACTGCATCAATAGTGGCCCGGGTTTATTGGGACAAATATGTAGTGCAATATTGTATGCCATGCAACGTGCTATACCACTCAGAGGGCATGTTGTTGATTTTATTGATTCAGTTTTCACACTACTGTAACCCTGTTATTGTCAGCAGAGCAATTGGAAACTGCAAACAGATTCTAGATTGGTAGGCTCTGGTATTTCTAATTTTCTAATGTATACAAGCTATCTTTATTTCTGCTTTTTCATTTGACTCTTCTTTTCTAATAAACCCACTGCTAGGGTACACCTACTCAATAATCTTCCATTAAAAAAGGGACAGAATTCAGTCCATTAAAGGCATTTATTAGTATTATTAGGATTTTACAACATGATAGCATAATCTGTCCTTTGCCTGAAGTAAACACTCTTAAAGGAAAGTCCATAGGGAGAGTAAAACTGAAGCATTTTTTCAAGTGGTGAATACTAATCAGATATATAGCTGGAGGAAAAAATAATGTTATAACAGGAAGATACAGCAAGTAGACCACACAACAGGCATGATACCAAGGAAACAAAATATGACAGTAGCATATACTTTGGAGAGGAAGGTGGGGAAGAAGCAATCAAGGACAAACTGACAGGAGGAAAATATAACTATCACTAATAGGAGACGGAGAGGAAAATCAGGACAGAAAGGTGAACATCTGGATGCTTGCACTGAAATCAGCACACTGGGAAAGGCGAGCCAGAGGTTTCACAACTGGAGACTCCAGGCTCCGTTAGAGCCCAGGAGGAGACTAGCAGGGCTGTGTGCTATCGCTCACGTCGTAATGATTCATGCGTTGGAGGATACCTAGAGTCTTAATTACCATACCTCTGCTATTCAAACATGCCCAGCCTTTCCTGTAATCTTATAGATCTTTATTCTATGTTTTTCTGCTTTTGTACTGATTTTGGTACTATCAGATTCTCGCTCACAGAAACATTAACTAAACTCGGGGCTTCTATATAAATACTTGTTAATAATGCAGCTAGTCATTTATGGAGCACAAAAGAACAACTGTAGCATAAAGTGCACAATAACACTACCTATTTGGATTATGTGAGATAATAGTCTCATAAATTGTGACTGTGGTAAAAGCGATCAACACTGACTCTTTTTAATAGGCCTTTTACAAGGTCAGTAATAGAGAATAATGAAAAAAATAGCCTCTATAGCCTCTAGTTGTTTAGAAGTCACGTTTCCCATTTAGTACATTACAAGGCAGATTTTGCTATGTCAAGGAATTGTGTTCATTTCTTAAAAAAGTAAAACCAAAAAAAACCCCAAAGCCATACCGTGCACAGACACCAGTTTCTGAAGTATCACCAAATACAACTTAAGAAATCTTTTCATTTCTGCCTATTTGCATTTTATTAAGTTATTATGATGAAGGTAAAAGCATTTAAAGCAAAAATACTGAGCCCAGGGATTGTTTCTTTTCTCACTAACACCTAAGTAAATTAGGAATAACTCATCTGAGGACAACAGAAGTGAAGCAACATAACACTGAAATTAAAAGGGATTGTCTCTAGAGCTGTAAAACTGGAAGTACCACTTGGAAGGGTTTGTATATCCTCTGCTAGCTCCACGGAGTAGGCACAGATAAAACAGAGTGAAGCCGATAGAAAGCTTCCCTCTTGGAGGGAAGGTGTGGAAACGCATCTCCTTGAGTTGTGTCTCTCTATGTATTCGTCCTATCTTTCCTAAACAGCTGACTGGTGATGGAAGGAATCCCTTCCCAGAGATGCCTGACTGCCTGTGGCTAGCTTAGATGTGATGCCTAAAGTCTAGATGCTTGTTCTGCACGCGACAAGCCCCACTTCCTCAATAAATCACAGTGCTATTTACCGCTGGTTGAAAAGCGGGCAAGAAAACTGCCAACAAGTTCAGCTGCGTGGGGAGGGACTGATTTTCTGTCCTAACACAGGTAGGGGAGGAGGAACAGTTCAGAGGATGACAGGCAGCAAAGCAGAAGTTCCCAAATTGTTGATAAAATATTATAACAATTCTAACATGCAATAAATTATTATTAACAGATCATCAGATCCAGACAGGCACTAAGAACAGAGAAGCTGTAAAAGGAGACGCACAAAAGATTTGCTTTGCACCAGCCCACAGCTTGTACAGTATGAAGCTTACCACTAATTTTGTACCTTTGTAACTAAGAATTAGTTCTTTCAAAGCAGTTTGTAAAATTCAGTAGCTCTGATTAATTTGTAAGCATTTTTCCCTTCCTTTCAGTCCCTACCTAGGCAATAGCACAGTAAGCACGCTGCTAATCAATCTCATCCTCCAACCGCATCAGTCTTAGATTTAGATCAATCCATTTTTACCTAACTAAATCACTGCTTCAACAAAAAAGCCAGAAGGTAAATATTTGGGAAAGAGTAAGGTGGTATATTAGACTTCCTCCAAGACCTGGGCAAAGTCCAGAATAAATGCCCAGTAGGACAGAATAACAGAAAGAAAAATACTTGCTGGTGAACAAACACACAAACAAACAAAAACCAACTCAACAAGAATGTCTTCAGGAAGTAAAAGCAAATTATCTTATTGTCCAAACTTGAAAGAAGGTAGAATGTCGCTTGAGACACCTTTCCATTGAGCACAACCCTATTAAAATCAATGACAACTATTATTCAAGGAGAATCAAGCTCTGTGTTTCCTAAATGGGAGAACGCCACGTGATGCAATGAGTGCATAAGAAAACAGAAAACAGCAGCTAACTCTAGGCACCAAAGTTAAGTGCTCCATTTAGGATCATAGGTTTCCTAAACAGTCCAAAAAGAAACTACGCTCTCCACAGAAGGTTATTCAGAGCATCTAAATTTGGAATTTAAATCTGTCCAGCAAATATATAAGGGACTCCAAAGCCCTGAGTTAGACCTATAAATTAGAGCTCCAAAGCTAAGAGAGTGTGAGTATTGTCAAGGTAGCCACAGACCCAGTGCCACTGTCCCTGAAGTGAAAGGCGTAACTGCCATGGAAAAACACGCGTGCTCCACTTTCATGATCTTGCTATTCCTGTTAGATCAGGAGATTATAAACTTCACATAGCATGTTAGGAATTAAATGTCCACCTGCATGTTAAGAAGGACTAATAAAGTCATGACTTTTTTTTTTTCTTTAAATAACAGCAATGAAACATTTTCACCAGAAGCATTCGATTTAAGTACATCACTGGACTGTCTTCTTCTTTGCAGTTGTATAAGCAATCCAACAGCAATGATGAATTACTGCAGATGAGTAGGTACATTAAGCCTACACAGTCAGTGCCTTCCGAGTTGCTGCTCTTCTATGTATTTACTATAAACAGAAAAGAAAAGTCAAGAGAAGAGCCTCTGGGAGAAACAAAAAATGGTGAAAGTATAGCGTGAAAGAATGTGTATTATGCTGCATCAGTGTGTGTCTACCACAAATAGAATCAAAGAGAAATCCAGTACAACCTAAGAACAGAAGGAGAAGGGGGGGCATTTAGACCTGAAGGCATTCCTCGGAACAGCATGCAAAGCAAAGTTAATTACTGTGAGTTTCAATAGTAGAAAGAAAGAGTATTTCAAAGCCTAACAAGATGCACTGGACACTCCTTGTGGGGTATTACAGGATACAAATACTGAACAAAGCATCGAGAGTGAGGATTCTGAATTACAAACAATAAGAGAATAGTAACACCTGATTAAATTAAGCAAGTGGAATAGGTGCAGGGGAAGAATTGGGAAGTATGCAAAGTAAAGGAGGAAAGAAGAAAAAAAGTTGTTAGCTTAGCAAGTTGAAAGACAGATAGACAGAAGTAAAACAAATAAACACATCAGAGAAACTGTATCTATGGCAACACTGAAATAGAAATTAGTAGACTTTTTTCCTGCATTTGAAGTCTGAAGGTTGGAAGAAAATCAAGCCAAGTTGCCAGCTATTTTTCTGTGGTCTGCTTTATAGAAAACATGTCAGGAGAGAGAAAAGAGAGTATCAGTCAGGTTGGAAGAAGGGAAATAGAACAACCTTCTTGCTTTCCTTATGAGCTTCACTTTTTAGCCCTTGCTTTCTAGAGAAAAGATGGGGAAATTTTTTCAATAAAATTCTTTTCTTTCCTAAGAAATACACATCTGGTTGGATTTGGGGGAATCAATTTGATTTAAAAGAATGACTGTAGGTTTTTATGAAATTGTATCAATCTTATTTTAAAAAAACACATTTAACTAGTCTAGAGTAAAGAATATAAAAGGCTGTTTCCCTTGATTGCCTTTTCTCACTAAATAAACATCAGAATCAAACATTTTTATTTGCACACTGTCAAATTTGGTCTTTATATATATTCTCAAAACTTGTTAGCTACATCTACATAATTACTAACATAATTTGTAATCACTTATAAAATGCTACAATATTTTCCACTAGAGCTTTGTTTCTCTACTGTGTTGCGCAGTTCGTATTTCTGGTTCTCTCTAAACAGTTGTCGTTTC
The DNA here is from genome assembly GCF_964188355.1 of Buteo buteo. Classification (NCBI taxonomy): domain Eukaryota; kingdom Metazoa; phylum Chordata; class Aves; order Accipitriformes; family Accipitridae; genus Buteo; species Buteo buteo. Next base: position 3,643,233 of record NC_134182.1, on the reverse strand, counting down.
TATTTAAAAAGCAAAGCTTGATTTTTCATTGCTTTGTCCTTTGTTCAGTCATTTATACATGAGCAAGTGGGTGTGAAGTGCTGGCAGATGTGTCATGCTATGTTACACTCCTTCTAACAACTACACAAGGAGAAAGGCACTGGATACGTAACCTCACCACTTCTGTTTTACCCATTAGACAGTAATGTTCAAGACTTATTTATTGGACTGTATAACCAAAGGAAAAGACTTGGAAACTGACTGGCAAGCATATATGTTAATAGAAGAATTCTGTAATGGGATTTTCAATCTATTCATTGGAAAAAAAAAAAAAAAATCAGGCGGAACTGAAATAGAGTATCATTGGTGAACCGAGAATGCGAGAAAAATAATTTGAGACAAAAAAAATTTCATGTCCCAAGCTTCAAAACCTCAGATTTATATGTTAAGCATCAGTATTATTTTAATATGTTTCTGAAAGAAGTTTCATAAAATGACTGTTTAAATTCTAAAATGAAGTACTTCTTCACTCGGAGAACATTATTCAAAGGAACAATCTGACAGAAGCGAACCAAAACTTCCCTGCATGATGAAGTACATCTCATGCGTATACCCTGTGCATAAATTACATTCCTGGGTACATCAGGAGATCCCACATTGGATAATTCTGCACTCCGTTGTTCAAAGTGCTCTTCCCCACTTCAACTAACAAACATGCATCCAAGGCAATATTGCCTCAGATTGTGCTGACAGAGCTGCTGATTCGAGAGTTCAGGACTCACAGCATTTCCAGTACAGAATTTTTAAATCTACATGCAGTATCCCTAAAAATTTTCTCAGATGCTGCATGTATACAGAAAATGTGTTAAAACCCTACTTGAGAAACTGTTATATCAACACTGGTGCAATAATTCCAAGTGCTAATGTTCCAAATAAGTCTATTATTTTAACTGAGGAACCTCTCTAAAAATCTTCTGTAAATTGTAAAATCTACAATAGAGAAGTCTCTAGCACTTTGTGAGCATAAATTAAAAACCAGCAGAGATATAGATCATGGGATTTTAAACCTCAAAAAGAGAAAAAGTGAAATAAAATTGGGAATATAGAGGCAGTGAAAACAAAATTTACAACTATTTGAAAGAAGGTACTGAAACAAGAAATCAGGATTTTTAAAAAACAATTAACAATCTATATGAAATTCTAGGCACATGGAACATATCCCCATGAAAGACACTGGAAATGGTTTCTTCCTACACTAGAAATTAATGTGGCTTATATAGAGTTATCCTTGGCTCCAAAAAAAGATAACAAAGGAAGGAATAATGAAATTACTATGCTCAACGGTGTTGAGAAACTATATGGTAGAAGAAACTATAATCCTATAATAGTCATGCCTGTACATAATATCAGCCTGGGCATCATATATATCTTCAAAATAGAGACTCAATAGAGTTTAAAGCAACTGTGAATATTTTGAGAGGTGCTGTTAAAGCGAAGAACCACACATCTCTCTTTGGGACAACTTGTCATGCGCTTAGGTCTTTCCGTGGTCCACGTCGCTACGAGCTCTTAGCTGTGGTCAATGCACGTTGGCTGATGTATGGTGAAGAAGCTGCACCAGAGCATTAGCAACCGGCCAGCAAGCCTTCTTTATTCATTGATCTGCAGAGCTGGCTTTGGTGGCACAATGTTCAGGTCTGGACTAAAAGACACCTCTGAACCCCTGGAATGCATTGTTGTATGGAGCCTACGCTGCGCTCGCCACGTAACACAGTTAGATTTGAGTCATCATCATGTTTATGATTGGACTATGACTAATGTATTCTACTGCTCATTAACCACAAATCTTGAAAAAAAAATCATTCAAACCAAGTATTGCACATCATTTTCCCATAACCATGTACAGCAGCTGTTTCAGACTAGAACTATAAAACCGATTTGAGAAATTCTTATTTGTATCGCACGATGGAGGATGCGTACATCACCAAAGGAAGAGAAACTCTCTCAAATTGTACCCTGACTTACATTTGTTGTACTATATAAAGTTCATGCAACAATTGCTGCAAAGATACACAGCACAATGAGCGGCTTAAAGCTTCTGCTTCTATTCTGAATAATTTATCAAATGCTTAGCTGTATTTTAGAGATCTCTTTTCATAAGCTCATATTACAGCACTAAGGGCCATACTGTGACTTCCCCATGCTCACACTGATGAACCATTATTCATACAACTAACCCTACTGCGACAAAACTGAAGTGCAGCTATAAATACAGGGCAGTAAATTGAAATCAGAATTTCCGATACTTCCCTAGGCGTCTATCATTCTGCAACAAATATGAATGATCAATTTATTTGGTTATTTTCACACATGGGATCTCTTCCTCATTCATGTCACTTATGAAGTTTAAAAAGCTGCATTTTAACAGACTTCGAGTCACATGTATTGAACAATCTCCTCTTTAAAATCAATATTCTCCAAGTGGGTTAGCTCAAAAGGTGACTTCTGTTTTTCCACTAAATGCCTTTACCATGCGAAAGAGGCAAACATCAGTAAGTAGTCTTGGAGAGGAACTACTACTCATCTGCAGTACCTCCAAGTAGCAGGAAACCAGTTCTGCTTCAGCCTAGCTTATGTTGAAGTGGTGTTAACTTTGGAGTGCAGGGGTTTTTTTGTTGTTTTTTTCTTAAATAAAGCTACTTCAGTTAGCATGCAGAAAGAATCCAGAGATTGGGACAGCAGGCATCTACCACCTTAAAAAATAACGATCTCCTTATTCAAAATTGCAAGCACCATTTCCCTGTTGGTTTTGTATGGGGTAAGATTAAACCCAGACTATTAAAAGAAATATTCAACCTGACTGCAGAGTACCAACGTTGCTAGCTGGATCCAGGATTGTAATAGTTCCTAAGGACTTGTTATAGCCCGACTAGTCAATGATCCTTAAACTAAGAAGGATTTACATGACTAGTCTAACAACTCTGAAAGGGTTTTTATAGTCTACCAAATCACAGTTGCAGAGCATCACAACCTCAGAGACAGAAACAGCTCCTGTGGAGTACGTCCCGTTACTGGAGTGTATAACTGCTATTATCAAATCAGAGTATGTAACAACATACTAATTGATCAGTGAACTATAAAGGTAAATATTGTGTGCATCTCAATCTTCTCCATGCCCTATCTATGTGTAATTAAATTCACTAGTACAACATGTTGCTGTAGTGCCTTCTCAGTAGGAAAAGACAGATCTATGTGATTTTTAAATAAAAGAAAGAGAGAAACTGCTTTTCAAGGCACTGAGCCCTACACAAGCAGAAATACAAATTTTAACACATGCTTTTTTATTAAATTACTGCAAAGAGGAACTTCAGATCACTTTGGTAGAAGGACGAATTCAACTATGTCAAGCTACAGTCTGCTCTTCTTGAGTTACAAAAGATTTTTTACTTTAAAAAAAGAGCATTCTGCTCTTGATATAGCAGCACAATACCATCATTTTTAATAACATTCACACTAACTTCAGTGACAACAGCATTTGTTTCCTATGGAATTAAATTAATCATTTTACACAGGACTGGTGTGAGGTTTAAGCCCTTCTCCGATCACTCAAAGCTTTTTAAAGAAATACTGATTTGCGTTGGTTTTTTTGCTTGGATTAACTTCACCCCAATTTAATTCATAAGTGGATATGCTAGATAAAATTATCTCTTTCTGGCTCCCACACGTGATTATATGGAGGAGAGTGCGGCAGGTGGAAGACAGCCACTTCCACTGCCACCTCCAAGTCTTTTCCCATGTGGGTTGCAAAGCGAAGACTGTTCAGAAGTCAGTTAAATCAGACCAGCATCTTATTATTCACTGAGGCAATACATTGTCATTCATGTCACAACAGTAACAGGGAACAGAAAAGCTTCGCTACGTTTAATACTGCCAAGTACAATCACCCAAATGACTGACAACAATTCCAGATAACTGACAATCAGTGTAATTTTCTTATTTCCACCATCTTAAAAATAGACCTTCAGCTTTGAAAATGTTCATCTTGATGGTTTTTCAAACAAGTTGTTGCAAAGACCATTTATCCTGGACATGGTACTTTTCTCTTTTCTCAGTGTTGACAATGATCAGTGCAGTATAATAATCTCCTTTTTTTAACTTCTTTGGCAATTTCAGATTCCTAGTGCAAAATGTAATCCCTAAATCAAGCTAAGGGAATCAACTTGTTAAAACCAAGCTGCTTTCTTGGTCTTACAGATAATCCATCATAATGCAATTTACTGCCAGAAGAGTCTATTCCATGTTACATTATTTTATATAGTTTCAGTGTTTTATTAAGCTAGTTTGAAGTAAACCCACATTTATTTAATGTTGATAGGTAGGGTGAAAAGAACTAAAACCCACTAAATATATTTTTTTCCTTTGAGTTACCATATTTTTTTCTGACGTTTCAGTAATCAAGTACAGAAAGATGTAGTTGTCCATGTTGTGCACTGCTAATTTTCCGACCTATAAATGAACTGCTACTCATAATAATGAACTTGTCCATTATAGAGAAAGATGCCTGCTTAAAGTAAAATAGGCTAAAAGATGGAATCAGGTTCATGAAGAACAGTTTTCATTCAAATGACCCTCAAAGGTTGTAATGTGGGTTTTCTGAAAGGCAGAGGGGAAAAATAGTGACAGAGGGAGGCCTGTCAGCTGTCTTCAACACATGTGCAATGATCTATAAAATGTGGGGTTTGTTCTGGTCTTAACCTTCCTTCCTCCAAGTTTCATAGCTATCTCTAGTTCTGTAAAGAAGAAAAAATTGAAAATTTTGTTTGTCATAACAACAGTCCCTGAAAACTTTTTTGTCTAATTAGTTCACTCCCAGATATTGCGCATGCAGTTTTTTTGTCTCTTAAATGCTCAGTGATTCCCAAAGAGATTTTGGCCAGTTTTCATTTGAAGAGTCAAGCTTAGTTAGTTTTATATCGGTTGAGACTAATGGGAAAATATGAGGAAGAGCAAAAAGGTCAAAGCAAATTGCAGAAGTATTTCTCCTGACAGCATTATCAGAAGCGTGACCATTTAAGGACACATTAAGAGAGAGGACTGAGAGAAAGGGAATCATTTTCCTAAAGGCTAATGGAAAACGCAATACTGGCAACAGACCATTCTCTTTCTCCTTCCAGGCTGGGCTTACTAGGGAAAGAAAATATATTAATAAGCGCCATTATAAGTAGCTTCAAGGCTTTGACTAGCACAAAAAGATGTACGGAGTACAATTTATGAAGGATGTTCTGGCTGACTGCTGTCTTGTGGGATCCTTACTCTGAAATCTTTAAAAGCCGTTCCACAGTGAATGCAAAAATAACTGGTAAGGGTGCAACCAGACCAACATGCACTAAATTGGCAGATGACCACCAAATTAGATTTCTTCCAGCAGTTCAGTCATTTTTAACATCTTTGTCAAGGCCAAACCTTGCCAAAGCCAACTGGACTCTAAGAGCTTTAGGAAGTGTGATGAAGTACTCCTAAATATCTATGCGCTGTGCTTCACTTTACGAGTCAGTGTATGTTTGCAAGTGATTCAGTCAGCGTAGAACCTCAGCTCCTCATCTTTACTTTGTCTAAGGCAAAATGAGGCAAGTGAAGTTAGCAAGAATTTAAAAATAACCCCTGAGATTCTATTCCCAGTGCTTGTATTTCCTCATTTGCTATTAATAGTAATATGTCCATAGCAAAGAACATGATTGCTATTAATAGTAATATGTCCATAGCAAAGACCGTGATCATGGGCCACCATATCGTTACACCAGGCACTGTACAAACACAGGGGAAAACAAAGCAGGCATCACCCCAAAAACTTATAAATCAAATCTATGGAAAGTGTGATGGTTGTGAAGAAGACTGACCTTCTCTATGGAAATGCTCACTTGCTATTAGAATTCCAAATTAATTTCAGAATTTTGACAATACCTTCTAAATCTCTTTATGAGAGTTTATTTTGCTCTTTTTAATAAAATGTTTTCTTTCCCAATGTTTTCTTCTTTTCTTGCCTGACACATGTGATATGACACATACAGCTAGGTCTGTCCACATGAATGATTTAAATAAAATGGGAAACCATTCAAAGTCCTAAACAAACATAAAAAATAAAAATATAACAATATTTGGGCTTTTGTTCAATTTACTCCCACAAATCTCTGTGTAAGATAAATATAAAAATGCTACATATTCAACTATCTAAAAGGTAACTTTTCTGAAGGAGGGTTGGACTAGATGGTCTTCAGAGGTCCCTTCCAATCTCAGCTATTCCACAAACTTTTAGACAGAGGGAGATGAAGGAAAAAGCTAGATGCTCACTCAGCTTATTTTCTAATAAAGTAGGTGTGAAGAGAAGCTAATGCAAAGTATTAGCTAAAGGAACAATATGTCGTGGTCTAAGCCCAGCCAGCAACTAGGCACCACGCAGTCGCTCGCTCGCTCACTCCGTGCCCCCCCCAGTGGGATGGGGGGGAGAATCGGAAAAAAAGTAAAATTCATGGGTTGAGATAAGAAAGATTTAATAAGTAAAATAAAATAAAATGTAATGCAAAACCTAATAAAATGTTGTAGTAGTAGTAGTAGTAATAATAATAATAATAATAATAATAGTAAATCAACAGCCAAGAAAAACCCAAGTGATGCACAATGCAATTGCTTACCACCCACTGACTGATGCCCGAGCAGTGATCAGACCCTCCCAGCCAACTCCCCCCAGTTTATATACTGTGCGTGATGTTCCGTGGTATGGAATATCCCTCTGGCCAGTTCGGGTCAGCTGTCCTGGTCATGCTCCCTCCCAGCTTCTTGTGCACCTGGCAGAGCGTGGGAGACTAAAAAATCCTTGACTTAGGGTAAGTGCTACTTAGCAACAACTAAAACATCGGTGTGTTATCAACATTGTTCTCACACTAAATCGAAAACACACCGTACCAGCTACTAGTAAGAAGATTAACTGTATCCTCGCCAAAACTGGGACACAATACTAACCACCAACACTTGATGCAGTTTTAGACTGCAAAGATGCTGTTTAGTGTCCTCTACAAGTGATATCGGTCACAATTTTTTTTTTCTTCTAAAAGAATATAGAAAACAAATGCCAATGTAATCTGTGGTTCTTCTCAGATTTTACTGTAGTCAGGGTATAGTTTGCTTTGCAAACTGTGCTAGTCTAGGTATCATACCAAGCTTGCAGACACATGAACTGTTTATGGTTGTCCAGAACACAGTGTGACAACAATAATGTTCCACAACTGTGTGACAAAAAGAATGAAAAATAAATTCTGGGAAAGTAACAGAGGGCAACAGGATCCTACTCTGAATGATCCACTAAATTTTCATGCAACCGCTCTTTCATTTTTCTAGAAATGCGTGTTGCCCTGAAACAACTAAATCATCACTGTAAGTTAAGAGTATTTTGCTCTTCTTTGGATACATGGCAATAGAAGCAGTACAAAAAAGTCTTAGATTTTGCATAATCTTGGGGTTTGCAGCTCCACAGCAATTGCAAAATCAGCAGTAAGCCATATATAACTGAATCAGGCAGCTTAAGAAGGTAGTTGGAAAAATTGGGGAAAGGACTGATTTCAGTTTGCATTTTTATTTTAAATTTTTATTATTAATGATCCTATTCTGATGGCACCTAATAAAATTTCCTTTTGCTAGATGCTGTACAAAAATAAAAATAAATGTCAGCTCTTACCTCAGTTTATATGCCTAAGGGAAATGCACATTTGCCGTTTGCACATACCAATATGAGACCTGTATTAACTAGAAGCTGAAGCTATATGAATGAAGATAAAATTTAACTCATGATTTGGAGCACAACATTTTCAACTAGGCAGAAAGTATTTTAATTCAAATTCAGACTTTTTTAATAATATGCTCAGATCCTTATACTACACCATTTGAAGATCTATTTCATTTCTTTACTAACCTGTGCTCACCCTAAAGCCAGGGGCCAGAATATCTTCTTACATCCTTAAAAGATGCCTATGCTGCCTTCCTCCTGGCTTTTAAGTCTTAAAGTGCAGACAGAGAAAGATCAATAGGATATGATGACAACTTATCAGAAGCACAATGCAAGCAATCAAAGACAACTCCATGGCAGTGGTGACCTTGGAACTCATACACTTATTTAAGTTTGTTAGGGGTATTTGTTATTAAGGCAAATGGCAAACTCACTGCTCACAAACAATTTTAACAGGATGTAAGGGAATGTCCCAGCTGGTACAATGGCAAAACAAGAAAAAGTCTTATTGTACCTTTTGATATAAAATTTGGTCTAAAACACTACAGAAGAGCATTGAAACGACAGCAGTCACTATTCTTCTACCACGCTGCTGTCAGTAAAGGTACTCTAAAGCCTGAAAAACATTATCTCCTACAGAGGTGCCCAGATAGTTACATTTTTACCAGTAAAGACAGAAACAAGATTAGAAATTACAATTCTCTTCAGGTTTTTACAGATCTCCTCTGAAAGTATTGTTTACATTTTTTGACATCAGCATAAAGATTCCCTGAGATAATGTTACTGCGATATTTTGATCTAAATCAGTAAAGACTTCTTTCTTCATCATGACACTGTGGAATATGGAATCGCACACATTGCCTGGATATTATTTAGCCTCATCTTCTCCTGTAAGATTAAATTCAGATGAGGGCAAGAATGGAAGTTATGGTCCTTTCACTTAACATATATGTCTTAGTATGAGATTTTAGAATATTGTATTTATTAGATAACATGTATTTCTTCATGCTTTTAATGTTTCCGCCACTTGGCTTTCATAAAAAGCGTGATTCCAAAATAAGTGAAGATTCCTATTTGGACAACTCCTAACCAAGCTTCTGACTGTAGAACATGGATGTAGCATGCACCCAAAGTATGAGAGCAGGGACAAGAGAGATACTTGAGTAAAAGCAGCAAAAAAAGAGATATTAAGCAAGGCTTTTCTAGCCTTAGCAGTTATCAATTGCAATTGAAGTCTGCACTTGATTTCTTCTGTGAAGAGAAAGACAATTTGTGAATCACTCCTTTTGCATGGCATTTCAAGAGTCATCCAGTAGGGAAGTGAAGGGAGATTAGAAATTATCAGCCTGGAAAAAATCCCGCCGGTCAGTTGGACAGAAGACTTACAGAAACCTCATTCCAGCATTTGGGGGTTTTTACAGTCTTACATTATGTCAGTGACATTTTTCGCTTTTACTAGGAGGCTGATTTGTCACCAGGATCTGACTCAGGCAGTACCGGACCGTGTGACATTCAGGATTCCCCGGTGCAGTTCACAGTTTAGCCAGCCCGTGGATTACGCGCCAGCTGGCCACTCGCTTTCCTCCAGCTCTTCCTGCAGTGACATCCAGACACTTTCCTCATTGTCACCATAGGTCACCGCAATTTACACTTGCAACAAAATCACGCCGTCCTACAAACACAGTGAGTAATACGAAGTCCTTGTTCACTGACTGAATCATTGCCATTGCCTCCCAAAGGATTTAGGGTAAACTCTGAGCGTATTTTATGTAAATTCAGAGGAGTTAGAGTACCATCCTCTCCAGTAATTTAGAGCATTTATTCCTGTCCTGGCGGATCACAAGAAATCAAAACTTGGAGACTACGATACATAGGAACTAGGAGAGAGAGCTATTAGAGAAGCTTAGCTATAATTTCAGTCTCTTTCAGATGGTCTTGTTGACATCACATATTCTAAACCAGACCTGCTTTAATAGATAGAAGGATATATTTTTTTTTTAAGTAAACATTGGAAATAAAAATTGTATCCAAAAATCTCTAAGGCACGTGGAATAGGTAAAGTCTGTGGAAATAGGTATGCATATCATTACGGTTGTTTTGTTGGTTGTTTTTTTCCTCAGATCTGCCTAAACATACAATAGCCACGTCTCAAACCCAGGTTATCTACTTATTCAAGTTCGAAGAAGTAACATTTACTGTTGCTGTTCCACATATGTGGGGCATAATATCATGAAGCCAACTATGCCACTTAGGTTTCCACAAACCCCCCCCTCTTATTCACTGCCTAAGTGTTGTGCAAGGAAATGAAGAATTTTTTCATGATTAGGGCACTTGGCAGGGACTCTGTTTTAATTCGCTACAGTTTGAATGCCCATTTGTTTCAATCTAGAATTTAGGGAAATAATTACATTTCTTTGTATTCCACTTCTCTGTCTCTACACAGAATGCAATAAGTCCAAATTCCAGGCAAAATATTATGTCATCAGAACCCAACAGTGAGGTGTGCTGGGACTGTTTTTTTAACAAATAGTAAATTCATATTAAATGCAAAAAAATTTGCAGAGTTGGGGCTGTACAGTTCATAAATTTCAGTCAATTCAGTGAGTATTGCCAGTCAGAAAAAAAAAAAAAAAAAAAAAAAAGATTGATGATTTTGTTGGGTTGCAAGAGTTGGGAAAGGTTAGGCAAAAAGTCAAACTGAACATGAAACACTTTATCTTGATGCAAGCAAAATGTTACACTGACACATTTGGTGATATTTTTCTGTCTAATTGTCATTCCAACAATTGCTGTTCCATTTAATGTAAACCACTTCCCTCCTTTCCTCGCATCCCTCCCACTTCTTCAGTTCTATCGTGCTAGTGAGCACATAAGTACTTCTGAATAAAGAAAAATCATAAAGAATTTTCAGATCAGCATTAGGAACCCATACTATTATCCAGGGGAAATACTGAGAATAAATCTAAACTATTCAGATGCTAAAAGTAAAAACGAGAAGCTAAAAAGAAAATTCAAATCAACGAATTCTGCAGGATGCAGACAAACACAACAAAGACACCGCTGCCATATAAAAAGCTGAGTGACATTGCAGACAAACTCATGTCAGGAAGACAACACATTTCTCTCCATATGTATGCATACATGTAAGAGACAGAAATTACAGGTAGAGAGATGCAGGTACACAACTAATATTGATTTCCAATAGAATCAAGTCACTTGAAATGAGCAGACAGGAACGAAATAAATCAGTACATTTCACAATCAGTTAATCCTCAGTAAATTCATTAATTTTTAAAAAGGAAAAGAATTAAATCCAGAATTATGAATCTCAAATGGCAATGGTGTTTCCTGAACAAACCAGTTATTGTTAGCACTTACCATGCTGAGAGGCCATTAGAAATTAATTTTTAAATGAAAAAATAGAAGGCAGCTTTGCAAGACGATTGAACAAGAGCATTTCTAACAAGGACAGAATGTTTCCCATTTTTGTTCCAAGAAAGTAACAGCTTTTCTCTTGGCTGTTTCAAATTTACAAAGAGCAGGATGAAATTTTCTGCATACATATAAAGTACTGGCATTTTGATGAGGTAATGGGAAATTTAAATTCACCCAATAGACTGCTTGAAAACGAATATCCTGTCCTCCACTTTTTTTCTTAATTAAACATTCCAGTTGCACTTAATTGCTATGTTTGCCCAAAGCGTAATAAACAATTGAAGAAGCCATTGAGTACCAGGTAACAAATACGTTACTTAGCATGATATGACATGAAATTACTGGCCCAATTAGTGACACAGATTCTCTAGTGCAAGGTAAAAAAAAAATAAAAAATTGATCCCTAACGAAAATAAGATGTTCTGCAAAGCCGAAACACCATCTCTGTATTGTACACTTTGAAGTCTAAGAATATCTCCTGGGAAAACTGAAAATAATGCACTAAGCAAGTTACAGAGTAAAGCCATTTACTTTGTGTGACGTTTTTTGGCTGTGTATTGCAAGGGTGTATTAGGAAGAAAGAGTATTATCAGCTGTCCGGGGAGAGAGTTGTTGGAAAAAGGTTAGAAAAGATTGCAGGGATTATAATGTAAACTATGGGTTTTCTGACAAGATGTCGTTGCTAGTGTGAGTAATCTCTTGGTTTATAAAACCACGCTTTTACAGATAGGTGCCTGTTTAGCCCGGCATAACACATCTACCATCACTGCTGTCCCTTATCTACCCTGCAGAATCAAAGGGAGCTCTGAGGGACACTCTCCTGTGATGTGCTGAGGGCATCCAACATCCAGGAGAGTCTCTGGGAGTTAAAAGCGTCTGACTCTTCCCAAAAGACACCCAGCACCTCATAGCATCACACTCAAAGGGAAAGCGTTAAAGATCCAATAAAAAAAAAGAAAAAAGGAAGTTTACTTGAAAGGAAAGCGTGGCTGGAAGGTCCATGAGCTACAAATCAGAGCAATTAAATTCAGTAGCAATGCTTCTCTCACTTAAAAGGAAATTGCAAGAACTACAGTCTCTTGATAGGCAGTTTTGCTGCTGTGGTGTAAAGTTTTAAATGTGTTTCACAGTCAGCTTTTTAAAGATATTTCTATGTGCATTAAAATCCACAAAATATATAACTCCAGTTTTCCCCCAGATCTGAGTATATATAAGGTCTCTCTTTACGGTAACTCTTCTCTGGCCTGAGAACAGGGAATAGTAAATCAGCTGTCTCAGATTCTCTCCAGTCTTTTATGAAGCCACTTGAGGGATATTTCTATGGTTTGGAATTCAGCCACTAATAAGGACAAGGTAAATGAGGACAGAATTTGCTTCCTCAGATCACACAGGGAATCAGGACCAAATATTAGTACATCCTCAGACTGTCACCTTCACACTGTAGAAAAGCCCTTTTATGCAGGAGCTGCCAGTGTGGAATTTCTTGGTAACTGGATTTAAGAAGAATTATTCCTCTGATGAGCAAAACCCAGTCCCGTGTGCCACTCTGGATGGCTCTCCGTTTACGACAGATCTGCAAGATGCAAGTGTCAAAGAACCTGCAGCGACGGCAGACTGAGCGCAAGGATGTTTCTGCAACACGCCAAACTTACAAACACAATTTGAAGTTTGCTTCACGAGCTTTGTCTCCCCTCTAGTTCCTCTTTCAAGCTTTCTCTGCAGAAAGAGGTAGAGGGAGAAGAAAACAAGAAAAGCTCTGGGAAGTCGCTTTTGTTGTAATGAGCTACCACTGCACTTTACTACTCTTGCCCAGATTATGAGCGTGTTCATTTTGAAACTTTTAAAACCCACAGTGTTTAGCAGACAAGTTGGGGAAAAAAAGACTGCTTATGAGCTCACCTGCATTTATTTTACACCAGCATAATTTCACTGACTAGATAGGGATGACAAAAGATTCATTTCAGAAGAAAAACTCTTTCTAGTTCTTGGTTTGTATTCTAAAGGCCTAATTCTGTATAATTATTTATAGCACTTCAATTTAAGGGATCCATCATAACAGCCTCTGAGCGCAGGTAATTAAATCCATCTATCAATTTACTCTGACTACATTAGGAAAGGAAAACTACCCACCCCACTGCCTAACTCAGCAGTAGCAGAAAAGCACACTAATACCTTGAGTTGGAATGCAGAACTAAAAACACATCTGTAAATTACCCTGTTAACACAGATCATCCTTCTTGTAACTCAAGCAAAGAGCATACAAAGCAAATATGTAACACACAACGTAAACGCATCACATGTACATAATAGCAGTGAGACCTCACTGGCACAGAAAGCATTTAAAATGTGCCAAGAAAACTTAAAATGTTTCACTAGCCAGGCTCTGTAAAGCAAACAAGAACTCACAGGGAAATTTTCCTTGGGGATAAATGACCAGCTATGGCTAATGGCATTCAACTTCCCCACAGACCATCGCTTTTCTCATGTCATTAATCACTAGGAAAAGAAATGGTGGGGCAGGGGGGGAACCTTCACATTATCACATAAGTGAATAGAAAACTGTAGGAACCTGGTTTAATTTTACATGATCAAACAGCTGCATAGAGAGAATTGGGAAACCTGTGCACACTCCACCGAATTTTTAGGGAGTATTTTCTTCTTTATTTTAAAGAGGGTTAACTAGAATAAGATGAAAGAATAGATTCACGTCTGTTATTCTCCATTCATTTTCTATATATACCTACATGCTTCATGGATGTCTGCTCATTTCAAGCTGATGTATATAAGCCAGATGTATAGTGGCAGATTTTTCACTTGTTTTGGTTGATAAGTCTGCCTAATAACTTTGTTGCAAACTGGGGACCATTTCAGATTTGTTAGAAACTTATTTTTTCTTTTCGAATGAATATATGTTTTGCGCAAATAAGACTCCAAATACCACTCAAGGAATTTTACAACTCAAGGTAACACTCTGAGCTGACCCAAGCCCTCACAGTATTTTATGTTATCTTTGTCTCAAAGCAGAAAGAATGTCCCTCTACACACAAATTAAGTAATTCATAAATCTTACAGAAAGCTTTCATGTATTCATTTTTGTATTTAGTGGTGAGAATTGATGCTGTCAAGGTTATCTGCACAGGATTTCTGAAAATCAAAGGAAAAGACAGCAAAACGTTATCCTAATCCTAGAGGTGCCACACTGTGTACAACACTTGTGAATGAAATTATTTTGCTGCACCAAATTTACAAACTACACATAAATTGTAAGGTCACATATTTGTATTATAAAAAATCCCTGGAAAACATACAGTTAATTTCAAAATGGGATCATTAATACATTACGCTGAATTAATTCTCACTTGAATTTACAAAAAAGAATATATAGGCAAGTGTACTTGTAGCTATCCTCTTGCTTGTTACATAAAACGAAAGCTAGAACAGCTAGAATGTTATTCTAAAAAACTTCTTCAGAAGTTTTTATAACTTATATGACACCTTTATGCACAAAAGTACTTTCCCCACTTTTGAAGGCAGGACCAATATTTTAACCCGAGAGACCTACATTTAAGCATATTCACCATCTCAGAGAGCAAAGCCCCTAAAACTTTCTGTTAAAATATTTGAACCATTATACAGTTTACACATGCCAATTGCTAATAGATGAAACATAGAAATAATATATTGTATATTGACCGGGAAACATACTTCAGACTTAATGTTAACTACTATACCACTACTAATAATAATCATTGCTACAGAAAACTAAATGAACAGTTGTCTTTCATTCCTATTTTCTATGCAGTTTAGTTTAGTGAAGACAGATAATGGTTTGATGATATTTAATTACAAATCCACTATACAAATAAAGTTGTTTATTCTAAATTTTAACCTTGTTAAGCACCATGAGAAAAATAATAAATAAACCCATCCAAAAAAACCCAGAAGTGACAGAAATAATAAAAACATGCCATTAAAAAACCCCAAACTATTGTACATTCAGGAAAATTAATTTATGTGGAGATGGCCTACACATTTTTGAACAGCACCTGTTCAAAATGCAAAGGCATACGAGTACTCTATTTTTATCAAATAATGACTGCATGAAATATTACTCTATCATATTTTTCATTAGCAAACTCTGTGCAACAGATTTAATGGTATACAGCAACTCCACACTCACATCCAGTTTTACTCATGATTTAAGGTCCTACCAAACAAACCACACAAGAAGTCCAGGGTTTTTTTTCCCTGAAGTATAGAGAAATAAACTGTTCTGCTTTCTAGAAAAAGCCAACACACCAAAACTACAAAACCAGGGCCTTGCAGTGGTACTGAGTAAAACAAAATTAATACAAAAATTACACCGCCATACTCCCTTCCTATTTCTGGCAGACTTCCATTTGCATCCTTTTACTCTTGGTGGGGGAGGAAGGGGAGGCAGTAACAGAACTGAAGAGGATACAATAGATTGTGAGCAATACTATATGAAGTGTTGCTGAAATATTTTAAAATATTTTACAGCTGAAAGGTTATTCTTCCTTCAAACTCTACAAGATCGCAGGCTGTTTCTATCCACGATCTCTTGCATAAGAGTCTTCTATGAAGGGCTCAGCCACATCTTCCCTTGCCAGGAGTTTGAAGCTCTATTCAAATATATTGGTTTGATAAGGTGTTCATTCAAGATAAAAGGGAGTTGTTTAGCTCCAAAGCTGTGGTGAAAACTTTGCTAAACTTTTCGGATTTGTGATGTACCCTGCTCAATCCGTATTTCTACAGAACGTGCAGAAAGTCCTGGAATGAATGAGACTCCTCAATAACAGCTAATCCTACACTGCGGTGGAATAATAGGGCCAGCAGATTTCTGTTAATTGAGATCCTTAATCCTTGCACTTGGAAAGAATATAGGTGCTCACAGGGCATTCAGTGTGTAGGAGTAGAAGCTCCAGCTTCCCAGGCATGCCCGTCTTGTCCCTGCTCCTCTAGAAATCATTCACCTCCTTTAGTTGATATCAGCGAAAAATGAAAAGTCTCCATTACAGCACAGTCCTTTAAAGTCAATGCATGTTCCTCCTGAAGGGAGGAAGAAATTGACCCCGAATTCCCTATTTAAAATGTTTTGGGGTTTGCAATATATTGAAGGAATTTTCTCTCTCTTTTTTTTTTTTTTTTTTAAGTGAACCTAACATCATTTTCTGATGACTTGGGTAGCTTTCAGAGCACTTCACAAAATCCTGTCTCCTGTCCACCTGCCTCACTCCCCAACCATCTCACACAAACTCACACACACCATGTCATTAAAATGTGGGTCTACATTAGAACTTGATGCCTAATTAACATTGCCTAACTCCACCACTAATAACGATTAAGTGCTGAATAAGTTTATTTCCTTTGAAAAAGGCTATTTACACTTTTGGACAAAATTCTAAAGGGCATCAACAAGTCATTTCAGAAGCAATTTAGGCACTTAGAAAGCTATATGTATTACTACATTTATACGTAAGGTGTCTCTACAGAGCCTTTTACTAGCAGTTGAAAATTTCACACCCCTTGTGGCATCCAGAAACCATGCGTAGCGCAAGGTGAGGCTACTGAGTCATGCTGATAAGCCATATGGCATTCGATCAGGTCAGAAAGTGGGCACAGTTCACCCGGGTTTCCCATGTAGACATATCCTCTGACTCTTCAGATGACTTCAGCGCTTTTGGAAACGTTACCTTATGCCAGAGTAGGTAGATGCAATGAACCAAGAAAGCAGCAAATGAAATAGGGCGTATGAAGTGTCCTCTCGAAACCGAGTGAAGGAGCCTCAGCACCTCTTTGCTTCTAAGAAGGCTATGGATCTCGGAAAGAGATGGTCCTAATGATCTCCTTGTTACACAGCCAAATGCACAGAGCTAAAAGGGAGGGTTTATACCTTCAGAAAAGAGAAGAAAGGTAAAGGGGTATTCCTAAAGATGAGAGATGCAAACAAGAGGTGGAGAAAAACAGAAACAAAATGAAGCACAGAGTGGGGGGAAAAGTAAGGACTGGTCAGTAGCAAACCAAAATGCAATAGGCATGAGAAAAAAAGTGTGTATTGGAAAGGGAAATACAAAAGTTGGGAGATGAAAACAGAAAAAAAAGAAAAAAGCAAGCAGTCTAGTTTTAAGAGCTACTGTATTGGGATTTCTGCAGACCGTACAGCAACTCCAGAGAGTTCTCCTTTAGGACCTTGATCCAAAGAGTATTACTTTGATTCTAATGGGCTTTGGATTAGGCAAGCGCCCCAGAGTATAAATTTATTTATGTAGATCAAATATCTTCTTGTATAATTCAGCACTGGCTAGCAACTGCAGGGTATCCTGTGTACACAGCTTAAACAGTTCCTTTTTTGGAACCTGCACAGTAGTATACAAAAATGTTTTAGTCAAATTCTTGCCCCATTTTACTCATCGCCAACAGGACAGCGTGCATCAGTGGATCAGAGAGGCCACCTCTCTCAGCTTGCATTATTATAGACTCACTCACTTTAAAGAACTCTCATCGGGAGTTACATCCAGCTGGTGCACCAGCCTCATGTTTCCCTAAGACACGCCAAATACACGCCACAGATTAACCTGTTCTACAGCTGAATGCATCCACGCAACTAATGAGTGAAATATAATAGCTGATATACTTACCGATAGTACGATCCCTAGCCAATATGCAGGGTATAAATATGCTTTAATATTCTTTTTATAAGCTGTGCCTCTGTTCTTACAGAATACATTAAATAGGCTGGCATTTAAATCAAGTGCCTCGGGGGAGACGCATCTCCTGAAGCATTTAGTCACCTACATTAAGAAAGAAGACTTGTCCCCAGTTTAGCAACAGGTTTTATAAATGTGTGAAAATTCTTTATGGATGTATTTGTTAACAACATGAGATCTTTTTCACACCTGTAAAAGGCATTTAATAATCCTTAGGGAGAGTTTTTCCAGTTCCAGCAAGTGAGGCATCATATTTGCTTTAAGTTGAATTGTAAGCGACTCCACCAGATCTTCTTGATTCTCTTGCAAAAAAAGGTATGGTCTTAATTAAGCTTACTTCCAGTTATTATAAATCAATAGGGTGGCATGAAAAAATACTACTTAGTAGTTCAAAAAACTAATTGGATCCTGGATGCGGGTAGGCTGATGCAGGGTGTATGCAATCAATCACTAGAGAAAAAAAATATCTACACTAAACACTCAAAAATTAAAGCTTTTCTGTTGCCTGAACATTCATTCCACATAACATAAGCTGTCCTTGTGGATAGCTTAAATCTTTCTTAAATGTAACAATTCTGATTTTTTGGAGCACTGTATTTGTCAAAAGATTATTACACAATTCAGAGAGAAAAAAAAAAGTATATTCTTTGATTGTGTCCAAGATTGATTTGACCCTGACGCTACTACTTTGGGAAACCAATTTTCTTAATCACGTAGTCCTCTTTACGAAACAGCTCATTTATAGATTCCTCTCCTTTTGTAAACAGAGGCAAGGTCAGCTACTCTTTAGCACAACAATGTATTCCATTATGTCCATTCCTAAGACAGGAGGACTGAAAGAAAATTCTCTCTACAGAATACATTATACACTCAATTTCAATAGTGCATTATACATCAGTTTTTCTCTATATTAAAGGATCTACATGATGTATTGGTCCATATTATGTATCATGTATTCATTCCCCTGCAGCGGTTGCAGATTCTGTTCCACTGAATAATGTAATGCAACTGTCAGTTCTTGTCCTGCATCACTTTATTTCATGTAATATTACTTCACTCTACATATGGTTCTTTCTCTATTATGGCAGAGTTGCAATACATGAATCACCGTAACTTCGATGTTCTCTCAATATATATCGAGTGATAAGTCCCTTTCTTTGTGTAAAATTACCGGTGACAAAAATGAGCAAGACAAAACGTTACAGGATTACTGAGTGCACCTTCAATATACATTACCATAGCTGGATTTTCATTTGACTTATATTGCTCATCTTCACAGCATGTATTCGTAAAGTAAACAAGAGGTAAACTGTTGCAGGTGAAATAAATGTTTTAAGAGGAACTGATTTCTGCAAGTATTCTTCAAACGCAAGTATCATAGCCCAGTGTTTCCATGTGTTAATAAGCAGAGAATAATCTATGAATAACTATTGGATGAATAACCAAGATCTCATTAGAATTATGAATCATAGAATATGAATTAGGTGAATGAATCTTTTGATAGTAATATGCCTCAAGGCCTTGTAGAAAAGACCACCTTTCCTCAGACAGGAATAATTTCTTGAGCCACAGCTTTTTCTAGAGACACCGTGAGCAAACTGGTGCTGAAAAATACAATCCCTGGCAAGTGTGGGCTGCAAAGGGATGAAGAAGGAGCAAAGGAGCACAACATGGTAAACTGAAATAGAACTGGGAAAGAATACAGATGATGAGACATTTATTCATCCACCTAATTACGATAACCGATTTTTGACTCAAAGTTTCCCCAATTCAAGTAACAAGGTGAGCAATGTTTAGTGACTTATCAAGGTATTTTTTTCTAGATTTGCAGACGGAAAGGTGGAGGAAAAGAGAATCTAAGCGTTTTTATATTCCTTCCATAATCTTTATTTCCCAACTCCTTCCTGGTGAAAACAGTTTCAAAAAATCCTTGAGAAAGAGAAGGCTGAATGTAGGCCCTTCTGAACCCAAACTCCTCCCCAAATGTTGTATATGGGTTTTCAGCATGAAATGAGGCTTTGCAACTCTCTGTCTTCTGAGTCTCTATACTCTGCTCGCAGCAAGAGCAGAGATTAATTAATCTAGCAAGATACCTCCATTCTGGCAAACTTCTTTTGGAGGAAAAACTATTATTAGCTTTAGATACTTTTAATTACAAGTTTAAGAGATGATCAAAGACAAAGGGCATTTCTCAGATTTTTCAGTCTTCTTAAAAATCACATAAGTCTTTGATTAACACACATTTAAAGGAAAATGATTAATTACATAGTCAAGAACTGTCAATCATAAGCTAATTCCCATTTCTACTGACATTTATATGTGACAAAACCTACTGTACCAAAAAGCTAAGACCAGCCGGACTAGCAATTAATTAGCTGCACCAGCTTTGCTAAGATGGCTCATGTACTTAGCTTCCTAGTTCCTTAAAGGAACTGCCTTATTAGGTTTGCAGACAAGAGGTATCTAGTAAAAACACTAACTGACATTCAATCTAAGTTATAGTTCCACAATAAGTCACCAGACAGTATTTATGCAGGAAAAGTAAAAAAAGAACATACATAATTTATATTTAGCTAGTTAGTGTATTTTGAACCAACAAGACTGACTATTTCACAAACCTGCACATCCTTCTGTGCATTCACTTAATTTACAGGTGTAAGAAAGCTCGCTTTAGGATATGTTTAGGAAAAAAAACACATACGTTTATCTTCCTGTGTTTTGTAAGGCAATAAGCATTTACGTAAGGTATAAACTTGTTCATTTCAGATATTCTGTACATTTCATATAGTCTTATACATAAAAAGGTGTTATTAAATGAGCAACATGGTCTTAACATCACAGAGACCTCGAAAGAACCTGCATGTTCTGCAAGAATGTGAATTTTAAATAAACTGTTCTCCAATGAACTGATGAAGATACCCAAAACAAGTAGCAAATACTTTCACTAGCAGTTATGACAGAAGTTTTCTTTTCTTCGTGACACCAGTAGCCTCTAAGACTGAAGGTTGCTTTCTGAAGGTTCCCCTCGCTATTCAGCCATGACAAACACTATATGGCATTGTCGTGAGGTTGAGATGGGACACGGAGGGGTACGAAAGAGATTCACAGCACAAAAAATTCTACCATTTTATACCCAGTGTAATGTCACTTTTTTTTCTTATTGCCATCATGACAAGTGCTAAAAGGTACTAAACATTTTTAATATAAAATACGAATTCACATTTTGTCATATTTTTATAGCACACAATCATATCCTATTCTTTTTTCTTTTACAAAGTAGCTAGCCTGTTTTTTACAATGATAATTGGCCATAGGCTTGAGGATATTATTGCTATCACCTACCATCTCACCTAAAAAAGTAGGCTGGAAGAGTTGGGGAGGAAAAGGGAGCGAGAAAAGGGACCATTCCAATTAGTTTTGAAGTAAGGAAGATGAAGGTTTGAAGAATGAAAACTGCAGTTTCAGCAGGGCCATTCCTTGGCTGATATTTGGGACCAAATGAGGCACCTGAGAGGAAAAAGCAAGAACTTCTACTCTCTGAAGAGGTCGGGCTTCCTGCCGGAGCTGAAATACGTGCTCTCCAGGCTGAGCACCGGAGCAACGATGGATCACATACACCTAATCCCCTTTGTTACTCTGTCATGCTAAATCTGCAACCCTGAGTATTAAAGAATGATTAAAATACAGGAGTCTGGCATCTTTGGAAAGTAATAAATTACTTACTATCGGGAAAGTTATGTAAAAAGTTGTACAAGCTATGCTCTGGTAGTCATACAGCTCCAGCTCTTGCTAAAGGAACGTAGACCTAGATCGCAACCATCAGGTACCAATTCAAGTTAGGTTTATATTACAAAAATTAACTTCACCTAAAAAGTACCACATTTCTGATTTCTGATGTCACAGCTCTACCTTAAGACAAGATTGCAACCACAGAGGGGGAAAAAATTACACAGAAATGCGGAGAAAACACAGGAACAAGGTCATGTTTTTTCTAAGATCCTGGGGCCAATTTCCACCCATCTATTCATGTCCCTCTCAGGATTTACTACACCTGGATCTGGGTCATATCACCTATACCAAATGCTATGCCTTAGCATAAACTCAGTAGAAAGAAGCATCTCTAAAGCCTTAATATGTGCAGAAAACACCTGTATTTGTGAAAAACAATAGTTCTCACCAGAGTACGGCAATATCTGCTACCATAAGGAAATCCATCAAAAATTATTATCTAGTTTAGGACAAAGCAGCCTTTTATAGACCGTAAGAGTAACTGGAACACACATAACTTATTCCAATTAGCTGGAAGTCCTGACATAGCAGGTGGCAGCAGTGCATCCATTACGATAATGTGGAAAATATATGGTGCATGGCAACAGGCAGTTGTATTTGTCTTGATTATGGAACCTGAAAACGGTACTTTCTATCCTATCTGCTGTGGAAAAATCACTTTTTCTGACCCTAGCGTGGAAACGAGCCTTGAACAATGTACACAGGCAACTTTTTCATGTTTATTCCACTAAATGAATATCATGACTATGAGTCTTCTATGCAGAGAGTTGTGTTAAATACCCGTGACAACAGAAGTTGATTGTGAATATAAAGACAAAAAAGAATTTTAGGTTACACAGGCACTTCAAAACCTCCCGAGCTAGAGGAGCAAAGACGAAAAGATCCTTCTGACCACAGTACACAAGTCAAGGGTAGCACATGCACTAATAGCACATAAGGAATGATAAGTATTTGTCTCCCTTCAGGAAAGAGTAATTATTTGTCATTATTGCTCTGTACCCATGCTGCAATTACAAGTTTACCTCTAGTCCATTCAGCCATAGGAGATCCGGATCTAAATTCTGCCTGATGCCTCAAACATGCTTCTGTATCAATGGGAATTTTATGAACAGAGCAGTTACTGCATCATTCCCACAGATGCCTAAAACATGGGAGATCAAACACGACTAACCAGATTCATATTTTACCACATTCTGCAGCCTTCTCTTGTTAGACAAAAAAAATGCTTTTTACAACTGGAAAAGAGAGATTCTTGCCATAGAGTTGAACAAGACATTAAAATCTCTGATAAAATTGCCTGATGCTGTCACTGACCCTTCAGCTTAGCCATATTTTAAAGCAGTGAATGACAATGTTGCAAATGCCTGACCCAAAAGGAATACATGTAAATCCCCTTTTAAATAACAATTACAGAATATTATTCCTTATCCATGAATTCACAAAATATTTTACTCTAGATTGTTACCTGCCCTACAGGAGGCAGAGAGGAATTCTTAATTTACAGACAAGGAGCCTGAGAACGACTGATAATAAAACTAACTTTCCAGAGGTGCCATAGGGAGTGCACCAGAGCACGGGGACACCTCTGCTCCCACTCCTGCGCTTAACGCCAGTCGTGCCGGTCAAATATTCTATGTGAATACACTTATGCAATTACCTGGGACTTACAGACAGCTAAAATCACACCTTTGTATACAAGGGCAGCTTTTGAGCTAAGACGATGGGTTCTAAACGCAGGTAAGTAAATTGTAAAGGATACAGCACATCAGAACCTGGCTCATTAAACATTTCATTGGAATAGCTACATCAATTACCTCTTTTTTTTTTTTTTTTGGTCTTTTAACATTCAAGAGGTAGAATGCATAGTAACAGCATTGTCTTAATGCTTGCAATGTCTTATTAAAAGGAAAATAATACACGCACACACATATATATACACACACGTGGGGGGGGGGCATGACTGAAGACTATTCTGCTTCAGAGGGCCATAATTTTGACTGCAGTACACGTGGCCAAAAATGAGAACTGAAGACAGCTGAAGGTTTATCACAGAACCAGGCAACAATCTTAGCAAGGGGCTGATAGCATTGGTGAAGAAACTGGTGTATCTGGTATGTCCAGACAATCCCCTGGATAAAGAATTCCAGCCTCTCTTGCAGACTGTGCTTTCCTTTAAGGCTCCCAACTCAGCATATTTACCACACCTAAAAAAGACTGATTAGGCCCTTATGTAGGTGGTTTCCTAGAAAAGCATATTTACATAGGAGCTGAAGCATTACTTCCTTCTCTCAATACAGAATTTTTGGTAAGAGGAAAAAAAAAAATCAATTTATAAGTGTTTTCCATTTAAAGTAATTTTCCCTGATAGGAACTGGGTAAATGACCAAAAATTGTAAGTATAATCACTTTGTTTCACATGCATGAACTAGTATATGGGACAGCTAAATGCCAACTGGTATCATTGTCATGCCTACCAAGTTAAAACACAGTGTTTTGTTATTCTAACACTAACCATTTGTGGGGGAAATCTTAATTCTGAAAGCAAAAGTAGCCTGTCAAAAATATTCTGCTAGAAGAAATTTTAAAAGAAAAAAGACAGGAAACGTTCTTGCGTATTGTTCATTTAAAGAAAAAAAGAAAGACAATGCTGCAGAAGATAAGAAAAATTATACACAAGTCGAGGTCCACGCAAACTTTCAGCAAGGCTTCTAGCCTGTTGTTTTCATTTATATTTAAGATACAAAGACATTTTAATTAAATTAGCATTTATATAGAGAGTTCTCAATTTAATGGAACATTTAAGAAATACCCAGCGTATAAAATGACATCTTTTAAATTGCTAAAATACCTGGATAAGATTTCAGGATGTGTACCTTTCACTTCATGGATAATTCATTTGGCTATCTTGGCAACAATGTTTACCAAATACAGTTTTTACTCACTAAAGACTTAATTGCTACGTGCCATTCTCAAGAACATAAAATAGGCAGCAGTTTAGTTGCAGTGAAAGCTCTCTGTCTGCTTTCTTAAATTAAACGGGACTGTCCATGCCTTGTGTGACATTAGCTTCCCACCACAGCTCCCAGTTGGGGATGCTGGTCAAGCTGGAAGTAGGGCGTTAGTGCACTGACGTACCAGTAATGTTCTCCTAGTTCTGGAGTTTGTGACAATAAGGAGTACGTTTTATGCAACAGTTCAATCACACCTTTGATTAGATAACTCTCACAGACATTTGAAGGGTCCTGCATCTTCAACAGATCTGCCAGCACAAATGCTGTAAAAAGCAATTTAGATATCAAGCTGAATTGGCAGTCTTCCTGGAAGGGATGGCCATTAAACACTCCAAAATACACCTTCCAGCCATCTCTATTAGGACAGGATCCGACCTAGTTGTTTCCGGCACCTAATACTAGACCACGGTCGAGAGCATCCCTCTGTGCCTCCTGGGACAGACAAACTCACAGCTAGGTCTCATGAGAAAAGCTGGCGGTGGCCTCAAAGCCATGACTGACAGCAGCATGATGTAGGTGAGAACCTGCTGCACTCAACCACTGCTTTATACACAATATGTAGAAACCTCATACAATGTTGATTTTTTTTTTCTGCTGTACGGTGTTTAATGTTATAATATATGATTATGGGCGTTCAGCTTAGACGAGTTTGCCTGTAGCTGTGAGTCTCGCTCTCTTCTTTTTTTTTTTTTTATAAGAGCTTGTTACTGTTGGTTGATTATTTTACTTTCATATAATGCATAGGACCTAGATTTTTAGAAGTTGGTGATCCGTGTTAGATGGACAGCACCTGCATCTATATACCGTATTCACCCGCATTGTTTTACTCTTGTGATAAATATTACGTAGCAAATAAATCATTTTAACTTCACTACAGAACTATCCACAGGACTGTATTAGTGAATCTGCAGCAGTTTGTGTACATTCAAATTAGACCTAAAACAAGTTCACTGACCAACATACAACACTTTGAATCAGCAACACCGACTGCCAGTGACGACACCACCTGAAGACCCAAGTCTGAAACGCAAAGGAAAAGCAGGGAACAGGAGCGTCCTCCCCTTTTGAACCTGCTACAAACTTGGTTTCCATTTCCTAGAAAATTACTAATAAGGGATGAACTTACTGAGAAATCGTAATTGGTTTTACCCTTACCAGAATTTAATACACTCGATCAGATAATTAAAATCGCAAGACTGCAAGTTAAACGTTCTACAGGGTCTTGGGCTGACTGACTGCAAAAGAAAACACAGAGACGGCGCGACGGTGGTTTAGAATTAAGATAGAATGGCTGAACATGGCAATACATCCTGACTTCTTTAAAAGGGTTATCTATAAACATTAGATGTACACCAGTAAATTTTAACTACTGTACCTTCATCGCGCATATTTAACTCCTTGACAATTATGCAACATAGCCCAGAACATTTGGATTGATGTCTCTGCTGAAATCGAAGACAAGAAACATTTTATATATTGCTAAGTGACTGTCCAAGAATATTTAATGGGTTCCGATGAAGATGTAACAAAGGTATATCTAGATAATGGAAGAAGCTATCCTCCAGCTGTGTTTATTAGGAAATACATCACTATTAAATCTTAATCCATTCTAAAAGAAAATAAGCAAAAGAGGTATAACTGTAGCAAGAAGAATAGCCTTATTATGAGAAGATCTAAGAATACCTTTATTTCAAAATTGGATTAGAGGTATGACAGACTGTGCCACATAGCAAAAAAGGTCTGTGCCATTAATCAAGGAATCTAAAATTTGATAAAATGTGTGTGTATGCAGAAGGATCGTTTCATAAACACATTTAAGTGAATGTGATGTAATAAATTGAGCCTATGGACATGTGCTGAATAAATATTTATGATAGCAGTAAAATGTGTCTGTGGTATTTATTATTTCAGAGTTTTCTCCATGACAGGTAATGATTTTTTTCCTTTCTAATTATGATTCAGTGCTACATCTTTATTTTTAGTTTTTCTACTGCATATATGCACCAAACATATACTGTATGAAAAAATAACATTTTAAAAATGCCATAACAAAATCAAAAACTTCAGCCGCACTGCAAATCTGGAGTCCGAGGGAACATGTTTCCACATCGGAGAATACAAATTGTCCTAGTACCTCAAAAAGCTACTAAAAGTTCTCATTAACATTAAGTCTCTATTAGGTAAGAGTAATGCTCCCTGATTTCTGCTATCAGTGAAGAAAACTATAAAGATGCTAAAGAAACAAAAGGACACTGATTCAAATTTTATGCCTAATAAACCTTGCTCTGAGGGACTAAACAGACTTCACTGATGCAGAGATTTTGTAGTGGACAAATTCCACCCAGACCACTTTTAGGCATATTGTTAGTGTGCACTCATCCATTGGACTCACAGTAAAATCTGGACTTTCAGGGACAATCTTCAACCCCATCCTCTGGCAAATCTTATTTGCAGCCCCTCCTCTCTACAGAGATCCCTCATGCCAATGCAATATGAAAGAGGATTTCAGTACATGAGGAACAGCTTATTAATTTTACACAGCTCTTGAGCTATTTTGAAACCTACCCTGGAGAGTACTGTCAGCAGTAGCGAGTGATTATTTCCTCAGCTTTCTTGTCTTTTTCTATTCAATCCATCTGCTTAACACAATGGGCTCGCAATCTCCGACTGAAATTTCTAGACACTACCATCGTACAAACAAATATTAAAAATTATAACATCCGCTAAGATAAGAAATAAAAGACACACGACATGATGTACTACTCAAAAAAGCCCCTTGAAATTATGGAAGAAAGTTAATGCTGACCTTCCCTCTGTGACTGTTGACTCTTCACATCTATTGGCATTACACATGGTAAATCATACAGACTCACTGCAAACTAAAAAGCCTTGTCCCAGTCATTCTCACAAATAATGGCCTGTGAAATCATTCTGATGAACTGCTAATTATCCTAACAGTCCTACAGTAACATATGAAAGCAACTAATCCTTTCAAACAGAGCTAGATGTGTCTTCACTGAACTAAATCCTCACCCCATTCATTCTCTTCTGGAATAGAGAGAAAATACCTTGCGTACTGATGCCAACATTAAAACATCCAGAGCAATTACATGGAGAGGGAATATTTAAATGGCAAACAGTATCTGTAAAACAAAATGACATGATGTGAAGCCACCAGTTCAAATCTAGACTCAATGCATTATGACTGCCCTTCTCACTTAATAGCCATCAGATACCATGAGCAACTGGAATTACAAGACAAGCAGAGAACAATATTTAAGGGAACTGCCCCCCATATGGCCCCAAAAATGTAAGCACTGACAGGGAGTTTGGAAAGATTTGACTTGTACCAAAAGACAGGCAAGTCTCATCTGTGAAGGCATGAGAGCTCTAAGCTTCGTGTACTGGCATGCACAAAGATCAGTATTTTATGCCTTTTCTACATCTAAATAATTACAATAGCTCTATAAAAATCAAACCAAATAACTGAGAAAATACTCCCTGTTAAAAAAAAAAAATCACAGATTTTCACAGGGAGAAAATATATCTGTTTTTCTTTTTCTTGAACAAAGGTATGCTCTGCCTGCTCGACCCATTTTCCTTTTCTTCTTCCCCTCCCCCATTTCTTTGCAGCACCCTTTCCCTTTTTTTTCACAAATCAGTTCTATTAATCCCATGGTATGACCTACACACCAAAGGAAGGAAAAATGGTATTTGTTCAGTAACTAGCACATTGTTTTAATGGTCCTGGGTCTTAGTATTAGCGCCATACAATAGGATGAAACAGATAGACAGAACTCAGCGAGTCTGTTTAATTCCTTTTCCCATTTCAGGCTGCTGTGTGACTTATGGTTAGATGCTTGACACATTTAGATAGGTAAAGCTGAAGTAAGTGGATGGCTGAAACTCCTGAAATAAACTGGATGGCTATTCATTAACAGGCACAAGCAAAGGCTGAACAGAATAATCCTTAACCTCTGGTGCGCTTAGTTTTTTTGTTTGACGCACAGCTGTGGGAAAAGCACTACCCAATAAATTGCTTATGGAGGGATGACTGAGGCACGGCATACGCTAAACCAGCATGGAATCTGCTTTAAGCTATGCCAATTGACAACAGAGTGTTACACGCTCTGGCCATGCCCCAGATACGTCTCATATCACGGGCAAGTGCACAAGAGACACAGAGGGAAATTTCAGATGGCCAATCTGACCGTTGCATGATTTCTTTGAATCATTCAAGAGGGAACGCAAATGAGAAGCTGATTTACCGTGCCTCAGCTCCAATCCGTGAAACGGGAATAACCATTCCAGACAAGCCTACTGCCAAGATATGCTGTAGCACAGGAGATATACCAGCATGTCTGCAGAACAAGGGTTAATGTGCCTATGCCACTTTTCCACATGACAGTTAGAAACAGGGGGTTTTAGCAATGTTAAACTGATTTATACTAAGTACCATTTAGCAGTAATGACTGCTTCTTTTCTCTCCCTGATTTTCCTTTTTGCCAAACTATACTTTGGCAATTAACTGACCCCTACAGAAGACAAAAGAACTACCACATACTATAAGCATATGGAAATTTACTCCTAGATTACATACAATTCTTTTTTTAGTTTTTCTTCCAATTCAGATAATTACATTTGGAAAAGGAAAGAAAGAGGTGAGTGATTATCAAATAGCCAGCAGTGACCAAGTTAATGACTTGAAACAAAAAGAAAACATTCACAAAATCCTGACATATTTATTTACTCACACCACACTTGCTATGACCAACTTAGGATGAGCCTTTCACACATCTCCACCAGTGACCTTGTACTGAAACAGTGACATTTGTACCTAGTCCAAGTGCCAGCAAAAGCCATATGAGACCCACAGATTGTACTGAAACTCACCTTCCCAAAGTCTAAGGCATAAGCTCCCCGACGGGCAAATTCTATCCCACAAGTACAATGAATAGATAGGATCTGAGGAGTCTTCAGTTGAGTCACTTGCAATTTATATCAGCATTAATAACTGCCATATCTAAAGTAACTGCCTCTATAGATATCTAGCAGATGTATCACGGGTTTTTTCCCCATTTATTATTTACCTTTGCTGACCTCCGGCTCTTTGAAACTAAGCTCCTGCACACTTACGTAGAAATTGCATTTTCATTTAGGTAATCGTACAAGTCATGAAATCACTGCCAGCTACAAACTGAAATTTAAGTGTCCGAGTTAGATACTTACTGGCCACTGTCCTTCTTAACAGACCAACAACTCCTCTTATCTGCATGCTTAACTACAGTTTTGCAATGTCTTGCACAGTAAGATATTCAAGCATCTCACTTTAAGATGTTTGGTTTTGCTGTGGTTTCTGCAAAATAATGTTGTTACTATTCTTTCTTCACCAGCTTCTCCCTCTAAATGCTGTACAGTGGATTTTACTATAGTCATGTCAGACAACAGCTAAAGCTGTCAAATTGTCCAGAGTGATGAAAAGAAAGCTTTAAGAGCTAGCGTGAGAAGATTTCTACAAAAGTTAAAAATTATGATTACAAAAATTTTTCTGGCTTCACTCTTAGTGAATGACTGGTTTTCTACTAGAAGTCAGCACAGTCGAAATGAGCATTTGACCCACATACCCTCATACATAACACATTCTAGCCAACAATTTCTAAGAAAACCATGTTGCATGTTTCTCAACCACAGTACTTGAAAAATAAAGTCTTCTAATTGACAGGGCATAAAGTGAGCAGTCACACTCTTGCAACTTAAGTACAATCTCCAAGCAGTAAAGAATTGCTTGGAAAAACTTCCAAGCAATAAATTAGGGTAGACTTCTCCCCCACCTTCCCTTGCCTATATAATGTTTTATTTCCCCTCACTTGATGTAACAGCTGATTCTAGAAAGATGGACATTCACAGCATTTCTATGTGTTTTAGAATAACCAGCAGCGGTATTTGAGAGCTGCTCTGAATGCTGGGGTCGGGGTGCACGCCCCAGGTGGATTTAAAATCCACAGCAAGGCAAACTGCAAACACAAACCAGCCCGAGAAGAGCATGGGTGGAAGGATGGGGCTTGGACAGGAGCCACGGCATGTTCTGACCAACTGGGACACCAGAATTTTAGGACGCATCCATTTAGACACAGCCAAAGGGGCTAATCTCACATCTGTTGTTTTGTCACAACTCCTAAACCCCTCTCTCTGGGCACTGAATATCCAAACCCAAAATAACAGCATGACTCAATTCATGCTCGTATGTTTTCCATAAATATGGCAATTCATTATTTTCGCTGAAAGCTCCCTCATAATTCTTGTCTTGTGAAATAAAGTGAACGCTAACTGAATCAAACCTATTTTAAAAATACACGTTTGCATTATTATTTGCAATATTTCACTCACAGCTTAAAAAGCATTGTTTAGGTGGAGGGGGGCCACATCAGAAGCACCGCGTGCGTGAACGACATCCTATCTGCCAGAGGCACGATGGATCAGGTCATGCAGTGGAAATTTTGCGCTTGACCTCAATAAGAGCAAACCAGGCCCAGGCCAATGATCAGAAACCGCATCTTCTTTAGCCCTCAGTTCCTTCCCATCTCCCCATCTTCACTGGTCGGTGAGGAGGAGCCAAGCCCATGGCCAGTTCTCCCCATCTCCTTTCCACCTACTTCCCAGTGCTCTAGAGCTGCTGTCACCGAGAAAGCCAGCCAACTCCAGGGATTCAACAATGCAAACGTGGATTAAGATTACATCCGACTCCTCTTCAAGGTAGCGAAAGTTTCTCAGAGTTTTTTGAAGTTTCTCCAAGTCTAGTCGTTCTCTGCTGTTCTTTATTTTACAATTGCAGATGAGCTGAATTGATGAAGTAAATTAGAGAAGCCCTAACTCAGTTGCAGATATGCAGGGATAGAAGAACATATTTGGAAAGCAGTCAACTTGTTTTAGAAGCATGTTGGCATTTCTTTGCAGATACAGCTGCGGTAAAAGAGAGCTAAAGAAAGAGTTAACACTTCTGTCATTTCTGAGTAGGTGTCTGAGCGCATCCCCCGCTAAGGCCCCAGAACAGCAGAATGATCTGAGCAAATCTTTTACCGCTGTGTCTCTCCATGCTTGAGCAGCAAGCTCTTCAGGAAACACCTATCTGTGTATTTAAAAGGAAGACTTGTCATTGTGCTGTTTACTGTTCAAATCAGTGGAACAAAAAAAAACCGGATAATGCACATTCCTCACCCCTTCAGGTATAACCCACCTTAGCTTCAACCTTGCCTTGCCTTCTGAGATTGGGGATCACAGATACCACATATCTATCGGATGTGTACATTTTTCTTATCAACCAAGCCCCAAAAATGGTAAAGCTTTTTGGTTCTTATCCTACCTACAGTGTGCGAGCCAGTCACACCCTTAACCTGGGCTATTTTGATGGATTTGGCCAGTTTAGTGCTTCCAGAAATTCAGAACCAATTGCTACGGTTTTCTACGGTGAATCAGTAATCGCAGGCCAGAGGTGGTGACTGCTCCCAAGCATGGCATCCTCCCCACCACCTTGTCCCAGCTCTATGGAGCGACATCCAGCAGCACTACTTCTTCTCCCCTCCTCCTTTCCCACTTTATTCCACTGGCTCATTATTTTCTGTCAACTAAGGGAGAAGGGAATAATTACTTATATTGTTCTGACCAATTACTGAATATCATCGCTGAATATTTTTTTACATTTTCAACTCTTAGAGAAATGCTCTCTTTTTCAACTTAAACCTATGGACCTTTTTCTCATTATGAGGAAACGTCTGTGATATGGATGTGTGCATGCACATGCTTGCGCAAAAATGTATATAAAGTTATGAGAAAGAGGGGGGAAAAATTACTTCCAGACATCCACGTTGCTGTTCGGAAAGAAAAAAATGTCTAAGTGATGGTAAGTACATGGCCTCTTTTCTTTATGTTTGTCACTTTTAACTTTATAGAACAGCGTTGTTATTTATAATACACTTTCTTTCATCAAATCAGACTGTTCCATTCTACTTATAATCACAGCTACATTCACAAGTCAACTTATTATCACAGCAAGATCTATCAGCTCTGCCTACACTGTATTTACAAACTAGAAAGGAAGTTGTTAGCTTAGAAAAATTTGCTACAGATACTGTGGCAGACCTGAGGACATCAAACTTAATAACAGAGAGATAAATTAACTGATACTAGGGAAAGACAAGGGAGAGGTCAGTAATGTCATCTTGATTACTCAGAAAGGTTAAGAACTATTGCAAGCTTTGACCAAGGAGAAGACAAAAGATTAACTTCGGTGAACTACACTACGTGATCCGTTGAAAATACAATAATCAAGCATATCATCCCATGGTTAACCATGGTAATGGCCATGTATGTGAGAAAGCTGAGAAAATATTCCGGCTGTAGAATTGGTCGTGCTTACTCACACTGGGCATAGCAGTTGTGCATCAGAGTTTTGCCTACAGAGTTCTCCCCTGGACTGAAATGAAGAGACAGAGCGAAATTTCCCTTAAAGCCAAGTCAACTTCTTCTTGCTATCAGAAAAAATCCATCTTTGAAAATTAGAAACAGCAGGAAGTACACTGTATTGAACGCTAAATTAATTTCTTCTGATAATTTATTTCAAACAGTATTTGATTAAAAGACAATAAAACATGCTTTTAAATCTAGAAAAACATGGTTACTGCAGGCTGAGGCAAAAGTGGTATTGCTGATAAGTGACAAGAGTGTTGTTATTTATTTCGCTCTTGTAAAGGCACCCCAGTCAATCAATAGCTGTGCATGTGCTAAGGCAGTAGGGCTTGTATAAAGATGCTTATCAGAAATCCATGAGCAACATTCCACTTTTGATTACAGTGCTCCAGACTGTCCACAATACTGCTGAAGACTGTATGCCTCTTTGACAAGCCATATTGACAGAAATAATAATATAGAAACCACACTTCCTAATATGCATATCTAACTGCACAGCCAATTAACCACTATGCTGACTGAAATTGCTTTGTTATTCATTTTATTCCAACTGATGTTAATACTTTGGCAGCTGATGGGGATAATAACTGATGGAGCATATTGGAAATTTTGAAAGGGGATATAAAATTTATATAATTTAAAGATGTGGAGAAAGGTGCTTTACAGTCTTAAAACATGGAAATGCCTCAGTTATGTGTAAGAAGTACTCAGAGCAGGAGAACTAGTAAGTATTTGAAAATCTGTGAATGAAAAGGAAATATAAAAAGAGAAGATTGTGGTATACTAACAGGTTTGAAAAAACATTAAAAAGATCTCTCTCTAAAAAAAGGCAGTTATAACACAAAGATGAGACTTTTTCACTTCTACCTCTAATATCACATTGAGTAACAATGCTTGAACATCTGGAAACATTTACATTTGATGTTTTAATCAAAATATAACCCTTTTCTGCAACATAATAAGCACATTCTAACTGAAAAATGCTATCTTATTTACCCTAGCCCCTAAAAATATTTGGTTTATTATCATAAGATGCAGAAATAGCAATTCCAGCATATTAAAAAAAAAAGTAAAAGGCCACCAAATTATTCTTACTTACACTAGTAAGTCTTTCCTTGCAGTTTTCTTACAAAGGTAAAACACTATCTATACATCGTATGCACATCTTTCAAAGTTGTTTTGGTCCTATTTTTCACGATGCTGGTGTAAAGGATTTCACTGCAGTGTTGCAATCCTGGTCCTGCTATTCTTGCTTAGCAAAAGCTCCTGGGGAGTTCAACAGGCATCTTCACTGAACAAGGGCTGCCTGATCCAGCCTGCTTGCTCCAGCAACGGTGAGCTAGCGATTCTGCTACAGAAGTCTCGCTAAATGGATGTAACGCACGTGAATCCAGTGCACGTGAACTTCAGCAACAATGGCGAAGCAGAGACTGGAAGAAGCTGGCCTAGCTCAGAAGTGGGAGATCAGTATGCACGTCCCCGCTGCCGCGTCACGTTCTGGATAGAAAAGACTGGAGGAGGGAACGTGCCGTGGTTACACGCCATCCCGGTGCTCAGTCTCAGCTCTCGCCTCCAAAACATGTCAACCTTTCTCCCTCAAAGCCCTCGTTTTCCACAAACTCTTCTTCAACTTTGCTGTCGAAGCACTCCTTCACCAGCTCTGCTCAACCTCTTAAATCTCTCTCTACTGTTCCACCACAAAGGTCCCTAGCGCTTCCCCACCCCAAACTACCACCTCATTAATAATAACTGCCCCCGGTACCCCAGTCCCTCGTACTTCAGACTGCCTCCGCTCCTCCTAAACTATTAGCCCGTGTCTTGGTCAGAAGTCCCATCGAGTGAAATCCCTTCTGGCACCATGCTAACCCAGGTCCTTAAATGCACAACCCCTACACACGCTGCTCAGCTCTTTCCGTTCTCCCTGTGAGCACGTCAAACCAATTCCCTCCCCATTTTTGCCTTTTCTTTCCAAGCACATGCACATAGCAATATGCAGATTTCATTAGTCACCTCCTGGCTCCTACTCTGGCAGATTTAAAAAACCCAGAATCAACTTAGATTCATCAGAAAACAGCCTGAACAAGATCCTGAGAGCACAGAAAGAAGAAATGGCCAGAAGAAATGGACACACCATACTTGTCATTTGGTAAGTGAATGAGGAATTGGGGGGCAATAAAAGGCCCAAGAGGTGTTGGCAGGTGTTTTCCTTATATTGGGGTTTTTTTTTTAGGAAGGGGTGAATGAGGATGGTCACAGCCATCCATATGGCTACACTTTTAACTTTTTACTTATTCAGCATGCGATTTTCACTTTACACATGATCCATCATGTTCCTGGTTTCTTAGAGAAACTGGCTTTCTTCATTTAAAGTTACTGAGAAAGTTGCAATCTCTTTCCTTTTATGCGGGCTTTGCCATGGACAGTCCATGTTTTTGTAATCTAGAGGCACTGCAGTATGAGCTACTCTATCTACTCCCAAAAAAGATTGCATGTTAGATACAGCTATAACAAAAGCAATAGCCTTGTTCTTAAGTGGAGCAAGGAGATATGAACATAAATCATCAAATAACCCACGTGCTGCAGAGACCACTGGCAAGCGCTGAGCAGCCTAGGACTTGCAATTGCGAACGTTAGTCTCTCTCTTAATTCTCTGTACTTCTCTTTACAGTGCTGATGTCATGATCCAGAGAATTATTTTCTTATTCCTTCGTGCGGTTCAACTTTCAAATCTTTCACCTTCCCGAGTTTAATGAGGGTCAGAAAGCAAAGCCGAAAAATCATTTGGTCGAGCTTGAAAGATGTTTAATTTTTACTTTTAGCATATTGAAAAACTGTGTGCTGAACTACTTTTTGTTTAATAGGGTGAGCTAATTACTCGGTCGGAATTCTGTTTATGTCTCTGTAAGGCACAATACTGTCCACTAAAACCACATGAGATCACACTACTAAGCAAAATCCTAGCAAAATTACCTGACGAGAGTCTTAGCAGCAAGACTGTGGTTTGGTTTTTCAAAAGAAGTGGAAAAAATCCAACCATGCTGGGCTTTTGGCTTTGCTTATACTATTAGCTGGAATTGGGTTGGCTCAAGGAAAACTGAAAGAATAAAAAAAATCAAGCATTTGCCGAGACGATGGGGGTGGCAGGGCTAGCCAGTGCCAGGGGTAGAGGAGGAGGGTGTGGATGTCTGGGGACTGTGGTGACATTTATTGACTGCCCGGGCAAAGCGATCGTTTCTCCTTCTTTTGACACTTCTGATTCAAAATATTAGAGCGCGATGCTTTCATCGGGGATCGACTAATTGACCTACCCTAAAAGCTCTTTTCGACTTTTAACAGGTACGATGCTACAAAAAGCTGACAAAGTAACAAAAAAGCAGATATGAGGTCACCACAAAGACTGCGACGTTTAGGTACAATCGTATTAGACCAGAACAGAGTAACTGCAAAAGTGAATGGAGCTTATGCCGAAGGAGACAAGCCTGAGAATCAAATTCTCACTCTCACAGAGGCTGGGGATGCCGGGGAAGGGCACTTTGACGGCGGGGTAAGGAATAAGCATCCCCCCCAACCCCTCGCCCAGTTCCCTCTGGCTGATGGGCTCCACAGGAGCTGTGTCCAACCCTGCTCAGCCAGAAAGAGAAATGCTTCTGTCGGGCTTAGAGAAGCAAATGGGAGCACCTCTCTGAAGAATTAATGATGAAAGGAATTAGATGTTTTAAAATGCCGTCAGATAGTAGAATTTCGGGTAAACACAGAAAACCAAAGACGTTTAGAGTTACTGAGTAAACATGCTGAAATGCCTTCTTATGACATATAACATCCTTCATTTTGTGAAATCAGCTACTTAACTTCTGGAGAGGCTCCTGGGCTTCCCTATGAAGTCCTTAAGTGGCAGCTCCACCACTTCATTTTTCATTTTCTTTAACAAGACTTGTTTCTCCCGAGAAAGCTGCCTTTTTACACCATCACCCTTTGATTGGGTCCAAGGTAATGTTTTTAAAAACTGGCAAAAGGCGTGACTTTAAAATGCATTCTAAGGAATTGTAGCTGGTACCTCTACAATCACGTTTCTGCTCCCCTCCTTCTTTCAGCCTTCCCTCAAATCAATAGCAAGCCCCTAAATGATATTCCCATATAGGCAGAAATTGAAAGAATAATAAGCATATACATATATGTGCACACGCATACATCTTCAGTTTTCCCCTTTAAGAACATACAGTACAGAACATGCAGCATTCTCAATCTTGCACTGCCTCAGTGCACTACAGAGGAGAGTGGTGGCCTGAATTTCTCAGTCTTTTTTTTTTTTTTGGGGGGGGGGGGGGGGATTAGACCAGACATGTAACTTTTTTAAAAAAAAATAACAAAATGCTTAAGAAAAGCCATTTCTGTGCACTTTGCCTTTTCTAGCAGTTGAGTATTAAAGGGTATTTAGCACACAGTGGGAATTTTCAGGTAAACAATACTATTGTCTCCACTAAGGCTAGCATTGTTAATCACTGAAAAAAAATCTAATAAATCCTAACTACCTCGTGCCTTCAACTAGGTCATCTTGCACAGAGAGGCAAAGGTTAAGTACAAGATCTGTTTTTCACTTTGCAAAGCTTGTAAATGGTATGGCATGATCGTGCAAATGAAGCAAGGCAAGATGAGCAAATGAAGAAGAATGAAGCTGTATAATCTAATCAGAAGCCAACAAGGGTTTTTCTTTATCTTTTTTTCCTCCCTCGGAGACAAAGGGAGGCTTTAAATCCTTTTAAAGCTGGTGTTTCGCTTTCTTTTACAGCTTTTGGTAAGGCTGAACATATGCATGTCTATTTTGCATGTGTTTATGTACAGGTTCACGCAAGTATGCATGCGAAAAGAGAGAGAAAAACTGTAACGGGGCCGCTTAAAGGGCACTGAAGCAGCTTCCCGTCACTTCAGAAACTAAGTGCCGGAGCACTGTAATTCTTAAGCAAAACCTATTTACACCTGAAAAGAATTTTCTCTCCGTCCCTTTTCCCGGCCGCTACGGTGGGCATTCCTTCTTTCCCCTTTCTCAGCGTCCAAAGGCTCTCTTGTTCCCCGGTCCCCCGCCTAATTAGCTGCCCTTTGCTTTAGTTCATCGACTTTCCACCAAGGTAATGAATTGGAAGGAGCGTGATCATCACCAGCAATTTAAGGAACCCACGGGCTCCCCCCCCAAACATACACACCCCCCTCCCCGGTTTTCCCTCGGCTCCCAGCCCTGCTGCTCACCGGGGCGCAGGACCCCAGACCCCCACTGGGGGGGTGTCCCCGGGGCTGGGGCAGGGAGGGGGACCGGGGGGGGGGGGAACGACACACACGAACACCCGGGGTTCTCCCACCCGGGGTTCTCCCACCCGGGGACCGCGGCGATGGAGGAGCCTCCGGGCTGGGCTTTTCCAGCCGGCTGCGGCGGGTTGGGGAGGAGGACGGGAGGGTGAGGAAGAGGAGGATGGGGGGGGGGGTGAGGAAGAGCAGGGAGGGGGGTGCGGACGAGCAGAGGGGAGGTACGGGGATGCTCGTCGTCCCCCAGCCGGGACGACCCCGCAGCCCGCCTCGACGGGGCTCCCGGCGGGACCGGCCCCCCGCAGCCTTCCTCCCTCCTCTTCCTCACCACCACCCCCCCGGGTCCGGGTGGAGGGGGGGCCCGGCAGCCCACGCCTGACCTCTGCGGGCCGGCACGGTCCGGTCCGGCGCGTCGCCCACCCACCCACACCCACACCCCCCCCGTGCCATGTACCGAGCCGGTCTTCCAAAACCCACCGTGTCCGCCTCGCAAAGAAGCCGGTGACCTGTAGATAGCGATAGGCACTGAATGATGTTTGCTGCTGCTGCCGTGGAAATGGTGAACGTGGTGAGAACCCAAACTGGAGGCCCCCCACGCCACCCCGAGGAGGCCGCTGAGAGTGAGCGGGACTATCCAGAGCAGGGCCAAGCGGCCCCCGGTGCCGGTGCCGCCGCCGCCGCCGGTGGGTCCCGGCTCCGGGCTGGCCCGGAGGAACCCCCCCATCCTCCCGGGGCAAGGGCGGGCGGCCTCGGGAGGAGCAGCGGCCCCGGCGAAGGAGGCAAACTTTGGGCAGAGGGGCACGCACAAGGCGCCGGTGGGAGCTCAGCGCACCAGGCGAGCCATCTCTTGCCTTCGGGAAAGCTGCCGAGGATCCTTTTCTCCGGGTCTTCTTCTACCCAAAACAATCCGAGACATAGTCAGAGGCGGAGAAATCCGGGCGGTACGGAGCCTCGGCAAAGAGGTGGAAGAGGGGAGAAGCCCCGCGCTGGAACAAGCGCTAGTTTCAGCTTTTCCCGGGGCTGCCGCTCATTAACAATAATACTCCACAGTTGCGAGGGCTACGCGAGTGCCGAGCGTTCCCCCATCCTCAGTAATCCACGGTGGAGCCAATCCTGCCACCTCGCCGCTAAGCAAGAAAAAAGGGGATGCCGCTCCATCAGCCGGCGCTGGGAAAGCGGAGAAGAAAAAGCAAACTGGTGCTCTTCCCCTCCATTCAGCTCCGAACTGGGGAGCCCTCGCCGAGCGAGCTCTCTCCCGGCGCTCACGCACACGCTCGTCCACGCACCCACCCGCACCACGCCGCCAGACAATAACGGGGCTGCTCCGGCAATCTCAACGGGCTATTGGCAGTAATACCCGAGGATGTTTTCAGGGAGAAGAGTGCACCCTTATGAAAGAAGCTGGGAAGGGAGGGGAAGGGGGGGGGGGGGGGGGGATAAAAAAAAAAAAAAAAATAAAATAACCACGCTCGCAAAGAGCAGGGCTATGCAAATCTGCAGTCTGCAAACAGCAAATCGCTGAAGCTTGGATGCAATGCAGAGGACGAGCCTATGTTAAAGAGGGAGGCTGAGTTCAGCTCCCACACAGCCGCCCTGCCTCTTCCCCCTCCGCTGCTTTTCGGGAGCCGCGCACCGGCGGAACGCGGGCGCGGAGCATCCCCGCGCACCCCGCGCTTCCCACGCCCCCCGTCCGCGGCACGGCGGGAGCCTTTCCGCCTCCTCCCCTAGAGTTCGGATGGAGCAGGGGCTTGAAAACCCACTTTCGTCTGAAAAAAAAAAAAAAAAAAGAACCACGCCGGGGTCTTTTAATTGGCCTAAACTTCGCCCATCAGATGTTTCCCCTCTGTTCGAGCATCGGCTCTGATGAACCGGTAATTACACACACAGCGCCTAACAAAGAGTTACCGGTTTGAGGGGTTTTTGGTGTTTTTTTTCTTTGTGTTTTTTGGTGGGGTTTTTTCCCGGCACTATTCAACTACCGCACCTCGGCCACCCACCGCAGACGTGGCCGCAAACTGGGCTGAAAAATCGTTTCTGGGCTGAAAAATCGTTTCTAGGCTGAGCCCCCCCCCCCCCCAGGTGTGCGGGGTCCCACCGCGCCTCTCGCCCCGAAAACAGCGGGAAGAGCTACTCTACCCCCCACCCCGGAGCCGAAAGGGAGGAGATGCCACGTTGAAAAACGAAGATTTGCATCCAAAGGGACAACATTCCGGGTCTTAACCCCCCCCCCCCCCACCCGCAGCCAGCGGCGGGCGGCGCAGCCCCTGCAGTACCGCACCTGGGCACAGCAGGGGGGGTGAGCCGCCCGCTGCCGGCTCTCCTCTCCTCTCCCTCCTCTTCCTCCTTCCCTCCCTTTCTACCTCCCTCCCTCCCCAGTTTCCAGCCTGCCGTAGATCTTGTGCCATGCCTTCAGCAGCATGAGCTCATGGGTGCGGGGTGCGGATGCGTGAAAGGGAGAAGGCGAGCAGTGGGTGTGA
This sequence comes from Buteo buteo, assembly GCF_964188355.1. Classification (NCBI taxonomy): domain Eukaryota; kingdom Metazoa; phylum Chordata; class Aves; order Accipitriformes; family Accipitridae; genus Buteo; species Buteo buteo. Next base: position 3,602,279 of record NC_134182.1, on the reverse strand, counting down.
GAATGCTTTTTTTTTTCTCCTCCCCCCCCCCTTTCGCGTTCATTTAAACGAAAACCACCGCAATTTGCTGAGGCGCTTTCTAATTCGTGCGGACGCGGAGGGAAGGCACAACCCTTACTCAGCTGCGGAGGTTTTGGGGAAAAAAAAGGCATTTCGCCCCCGGCTCCGCTCAGCCCGGGGCGGATTGCCCCCCCCCCCCCCCCAGCGAGAAGAAACACCCTTCATCGTGGTGTTGCACGACGGAGAAATGACCCTGACCCCCCCTCCGAGCAGGGCTGAGGAAGGGGACCCCCTACCCTGGGGGCGATGAGTTTTATTCCCCCCCCCCCCGCAACCGCACCGCAACCTCCCCGCGTCCTCAAAGTTTTACAAAGACCCCGAGGTAAACTGTAAACAGGACTTGGGGGGGGAACCCAACACACACACACCCCCCCAAGGGCCCAAGCCCTTTCTGTGCTTCATGGGTGGCAGGGCAGGCTGTGTCTCAGGGGGGGAAAGCGGTTCTTTGGGGTGGGGGGGTCTCCTCTACCACCTACCCCCCCCCCCCAGCTCGTCCCAGGGAAAGGCAACTTGGAAGGAAATCAGTGACTTTTCCAACCTGTCTCAAGAAGCCTTAGTGTAAAAGAAGTAAGAAGCCCCAATTTTCCAAACTATCAGCTTGCAACTGCCATGCACTGTCACCTCTTAAAAAATAAAGTACAAGAAATTCTCTAAGTTGCGGTGTTAAGGGAAAAGGAAAGAAATCTTAAAGAAACGTCAGCCTGGATTCGCCGACTCTCCTAAAATTAAAGCCCCTGATGTGTACTTCCTATTCATGCAAGTAATATGTGTTGGAAATTTAATCCATAAATACCACTAGGTTTTCTATCAATCTGACTCAGGAAACAAAATATTTCAGTCAGTCACTGGAACCAGTTTTTCAGTAAACTGTTCACACATTGCTGCCGTTTTAGAAACACGCAGTAGTTAACTGACTGTTCTTAATGATTCTAGACATCCTACAGACGAGCAACTTAAAATTGTTATCACTTCTCTGAAATAGGAAGCCGGTATTGCCAACCATGTAACGATACAGTTGGCAAGGCGGTTGTTCAGATACAATTTCAGTTGGCAAGTCCTGTCTAGACTAACTTCTGCTCGGCTGTTTTAAGGCCTCCATCAAGAGTTGTATTGTGCTACCTTTTAGTGGGAATTTCCCCGTTGGCATCCGGGAAAGCATGGCTGGCTCCCCGTTGCAGCGTACCCATTAGGTGTAACCGTGCAACGGAGGCTTTCCGCAGATCCCTTCCAGCCCAAGCATAGTTTATTCAACTTTGGTTGAAGATACACCTTGGTGTGGATTCAGCAGGACTTTGTGTAAGCGTTCTCCTCTGTGTTGTCAGGTACGTACGTAGCTTGAGCACCTTAATCTAAAGCCTTACTCCATCTGCCATCTACTGTGTCAGGGAGGCCTAAAGTGCTTAAATACCAAGGACAAATGAATAAAATGTTTAGGTACTTCAAAGGTACTTCATTTAATGTTTTAGTGAAGATAAAAAGGGTGTTTAAGTGCTCGGCATTATTAAATGTGTACTATTTATGCAGCGCACACACATAACTGCCACTAAAGTTTCTAGTTTAAATCTGTGTTTGGAGACTACTTAGAGAAGTTTTTTTATCAGATAGATTATAATGGGTCATTTTTAGGTGTTACATTATGACGTTAAATGCTACTTAGGGACTGTTAAATTAATGGATTATTTTGCTGCTGCATATCCAAACGAAGAGTTGAGGACACAAAGGCCAATCTCCACAAAGCTATTTAGGTGTCTAACTCTTATTTAAGTACCCGGTTAAAATGTGAAGGGGGTTACTGATGCCTAAGCAAGCATCTCTTTCTGGACCTGGCAATGTGCTCAGCACCTGGTATGTACTAGCTCTAATTTTAATAACATATGACATTTTCCTGGCTCTGCACTCTGAACCACAAACAAGAGGGGGACTATCCGAATTTCAGGGAGGAGAAAGGTGATCTAATGCAGTGCACGGCTGAGAAGTGAAGTAATTTGCAGAAAATATCATTAAAAGATTGAAAAGAGAAAGAATAACAGGAAGGTGAAGAAGGAAGCATCTATGAAAGCAAGTGAAAGGCAGATGGGGACAGGAAGGAAAAGAAGGAAATTCAAGGAAATAAAATCCTCTCTTGCGCAGTTTTTTGTGATAACAGCAAGCACTTCTTCCCAATTTGAAGAAAATCTTGGTAGTTAGGTACTTCTAGTCTTTCCATCTTTTCTTTTAAAGGAGGTTGTAGTGAGGTGAGGGTCGGTCTCTTCTATCAAGTAACTAGTAATAGGACGAGAGGAAATGGCCTCAAGTTGCGCCAGGGGAGGTTTAGATTGGGTATTAGGAGAAGGTTCTTCACCAAAAGGGTTGTCAAGCATTGGAACGAGCTGCTCAGGCAAGTGGTGGAGTCACCATCCCTGGAGGTATTTAAAAGATAGGTAGATGTGGCGCTTAGGGACATGGTTTAGTGGTGGACTTGGCAGTGCTAGGTTTATGGTTGGACTTGATGATCTTAAAGGTCTTTTCTCACCTAAACGATTCTATGATTCTGTTTAAAAAGCTTAATTGGGTGTCTTAGCACTCAGAGTTAAGCTTTTTAATGAAAAGTAAAAGTTAAAAGCATCTGCAAGTAGAAAACCGATGGTAAGCAGCATTTCTTATTTAAAATACTTGCTTTCTTACCTCCTGCTGACATAAGAGTATGAATCTTTGTTAGTTGAGGACTAGCTGAAGTTGAAATGATCTGGGTTTAATCCCCAAGGGCACAGAATCACGTATTCCAACACAATCAACATTGTGGCATCAGTCTCTGAAGGTTCTCTCAAAGAAGGAAGAAGTGGTACAAAAGAAGGCAGTAAACAAGTTTGTGTAAACAAATAAATGTCCCATTGCAGGCAGAGCAAATAAAGTGCGAAAATAAACTGGGGTGTTGACAAGGTAGTTTTTAGGATTTCAGAAACCTAGCCCAGTGAAGTTAATTTAATGGCTTTTTAACCCCATTTAACACTTACCCTGTGCAGGTCACATTGGTAGTAAATGTAACTTTTAATCAAGTTACTTCCACCAAGTAAACTCTGTTAATACCAGTAGGTTCCTACGTTTGTGAGCAAGAATATCCTTAACTGTAAAAACACATCTTTCCCTGGCTGCTTCTAATGCCATTATCCTATAAACACCAAATGCTCCTAAAAAAGATTTATACAAACAAAGTACTTCCATGACTATAAGTTACATTACTTCCTCGGATAAAATCAGATACTCCTTGCTGCTACGACCATATCTCTCTACACCCCGATTCTTGTCAATACAGTTGTATCAGTTAAGACAAACAACTTCGGCGACACCAGCAAAAGTTAAAAGCAGACCGTGCCTTAGGCTAGCAGAAGTTGTCAAACTCAGGGCTCCTTTAGGTTAAGTGCTGCCTTATGCAACCAGACTTCTCTGGCCACCTCTGTTCTCCAGAAATCCTGCACTTAATGTTGCAACATCCACTCTTAAACTCCCGAAGCTCAAGTGCTGTTCAGCAAACTCAGGAAAAAAAACCTCCACAAATATCTATCTGTATTACAGGGAATCTTATTCAATGGACACTTTAACACACTTCCTATGTTCTTCTATTATAGCTTTTCTCCACTACTGGGTACGGAATTTCACTTCATTTGAAAACCTGTGGACCTTTTGTGATTACAATTAAGCAGGCCAGAATTTATGTTTATCCTTCCTACAGACAGTGGCTTAGAGAAGAAAACATTCAAACTAATGTTTCCACTTACCACCATAAACTCTGATGAATTTAAGGACCTATACACAGGATCTCCCCGTACTAAAAATGTCTGATTTTCAGACACTTCAATGTCTGATAACACTGAGGGTGTTAATTTTCCTTGTTTAAACAGCAGAGAATGTTTCTTTCAAAAGCCAATGAATTGCAAGGTACTGAACCAAGGCCTGTCATCCGTGTATAACTGTGGCCAGTTTGTGTCCTAACCCTACAGAGCTTAGGGCAGAAACCCTTTACTTTAGAAAGGAAGCCAATAAACTTTATCGTGTGAACTAACTGGAGACTTGGAAGGTAAAAAATATTAGTCTAGGAGAGATGGATGGAGTATTTGTGCAGTCATAAAATACACAGAAATTCCAAATTTTTGTGATCACGTAAAAAAAAAGGGGAGTTTACAATGGAAATACTTAGGCTGCTTTCTCTGTAGTGCAGCTATTCTCTCTGTATGTATAGTTCAAATAAATCCCGGTACAGTTAATAAGTCTTTCTGTCTATAAATCTGTCCATCCAAATAGGCTTAAATCTTCATAATAAATGTTTCTTGACTCTGCGTATGTAAAGACAGAAATAATCTCTTTCTCTCTATTCCTTGCTGTCAAAAGCAAGCTGATTTTTATTTTGTTTCATTTTATTGAAACCATGCACATAAGCCAGATCCCTTCAATTTAGAACAGAAGGAGCTGGTAGGAGAACATTTTCCAATGGGGAGTTTTGACTTGGAAAGAAAGCTCCCTCTTGGTCTGAAATAGCCCCGGTTGGTCCATCAGTTGTCAGGGCACTTTGCCAAGTCCATCTACCGTTACTTGCATTTAGCCCTGGTTTGACCTGCCTTGAGGAGGACGGCTTATACTCCACTGGGGGTTGTCTTTTGCTGGCTACCAGTGCTGCAATGCCACTTAACTTCATATTTTCTTTTTCTTTTTTTTGTCTAACTTCGCACAAAGAGTGGTAACACTTTGGGTAGGTTCCCCATTTCATTCCAATATAAAACCATAGGAATTAAGGCCAAATTTACATGTATATACATGGAGATATTTAAGAAATTTGTAGTCTTGTATCAAGCAGGGCAGGCTGTACTCATGTTCTCTCTGGACTGCTGCATGAGCAGTTAATTCTACGGGCAATTAGATTGCTGCAGAACCTGCAAAAGTCTCTCTGATTTCTACGAGTGCTGCTGCACGAATTGGCACTGCATTGCCGCAGAAAAGAGAGATCCCCGACTACAGCTTCAATGCTAACTAATTTGAACTCCTCAGCAAACACTCCAGCTAGGGACAAAAAAAAAAAAAAAAACACAAAAAAAAACAAAAAAAAACCACAACACAAAAATAGGTTGCAAATTAGTCATCAAGAAGTTTGATGAGATCAGTGACAGATGCCAATAACAGAACCCAGCGTTGTGCTCTTTTGCATCCAGTACAAGCATACAAAGTACATGCAAAGCCTCTTTGTTTATAAAGGCCTCCAGAAATAGGAAAAGTGTGTGTATTGTGTTGTTTGCAGCTCTTGTTATTGTTTACCATACATAGATTACCTGAAACATTAAATGCCACGTCAAGGCCAAGCCCACACTAGACTCAAAGTGCAACAGCCCTAAAATGGGGAAATTGAGTTTAAAGACCTTGCAAGGCAAAGTTGATTGCCCTTTTTTTTTTTTTTTTTTTTCTTAGTGGGAAGGCCACTGGTAGCCTGGAGAGCCCTAAATGATGTCTGTGGAGTGCCTAAATTAGTAATAGTCAAGACTGCATTTTTAAGCAGGTTTTCCTGATAGGATTTCTAAGATATCACCCATCACGATTCACGATCGGTCACCCCCTCCCTTCCTGGCCTTGGTGGAGAAGAGGATGTACAGCGGAGTTCTACCTCCTGCCTTCCCTGAACTCATTAGTCCTGTAACAATATTGTCAAAGAAAGGGGTAAGGTACAGCCTGCTACCATTCTGTCCACTCTTCTACATCAATATATTGCTTCAGACTCCAGACAGCAGTAGTGTGACAAGCTGACTGTAGAAATAACTACATTTCAAAAGCAGACTTGTAAGAAGACGGCATTAACTTTTGGCATTCATAACTTTAAAATGTCCCAATACTTATGTAGCTTTAAGCTGCTTTCGTTTTTTTCCCCCCCAGAAAAAGTGTCACCATTGTGCAGAAACTGTATTTGTTTGTAGTGCCAAGCAAATTTTTCTATAGCTGAGTTATGAACCTCTGAACATACAGGTTTAAAATGGAAATGCTGACATAATCTTAAATGTAGTGGCACAAATACTGCCACTACAATAATCCTTGTAATCTAATATATTAGCCCTAGGGGGATGGAGACTCAATTGCTGGTCTCAGACAGCCTTTCTGAGGCTCAATTCAAATTGCATAATTATTCTACATCCTTCAAGTTCTTTAAAATACATTTCAAATGCAGTATTGTACATTCCAAAATATTTGTTCTTCAGAGATTGATTTTGCTTTTTTTTTCCCCCTTTAAAGAGATATATGACCTCAGAGGCATGTGAAAAATCATTAATCAAGTTTATACTGTGTAACACTCTTTTGTGTGTGAAAGACTTACTTTTTTCCAGATTTCCTCAGTTATGTTGCCAAGGTGATTCCCCTAGAGAGCCATGTGTTTATCTTGACAGGTGTTAGTGAGATCTGCGGAGTCTCAGTGGAATTGTTACTGGTTGCTTTGAGGTACAGTCGAAAACATTAAGTCTGCAAACTAATGAACTTACCTTATTACCTTCTAAATAAAATAAACCACAGAGTAAGTTGGATTAATCTACTAATGCCTTTCTAATGAGTCTTTTATTGGGCATATGGTGTGGTCTTGCTATTTTCCTCACATAGCTAGCACCAGCAAAAACTCAAAATAAAACCTACACGTATCTCTTCTGTTACACACCAGTATCAAAAACTCGCTATCACAATTATTTTCAGATTGCTATTTTGCTAGCGTAACCTTTGATTATGATTTGCAAGACTAAATGGATTGAAAAAAATAAAAAGCAGTTAGATTCAAAAAAGAATCAGGAGTCACCACTGATAGGAGAAGAGAAAAATACAACTTCTGCTGCTGTTGCTAGGGGAAAAATATAAAACACTGCTGCTAACTTATAATTACTTTAAAATGTATTCTGTGACCTGTCCTGACAATGTCAGGGAATCATTAACTAAATATTGTAACTTCTGAAGTTAAATAATCATTCCTTAGTTACAGTCCATTAGGGTTTTCCAGCCCTGAGCTGTAACATGCTACATTTTTGTAATGCGTATTAGAAGCAATAAAACAATAGGAGCTTTTAACAAAAAAGAATGAGTTTTAAGCAACGTGAAACAAGATACCATCATTTTCAGCCAGCTATGCCTTTTGCTTTCAATTGTATTTTCTTTCTCTCTGCGTATGTACAAGATCAGAACACAAGAAAAAACACTCCTTAGCAATATTCATCTTCTGGGAACACGCTGCTGAATTTAGGTATAAACCCATAATGGCATCTCAAAGAATAGCAATATCTCATATACTTCAGCTTTGATACACTATTTCAAATCCTTAATTTCCCTTTTTTCAGTTTCCCACATAAAGTTTTGCTTTACTTCCATATTTGCAAATGCCCATTTGAGACAAAAAGATCTTTTTCATAGCCAAGCTCTCCCCTCCCTTTATTTACTTCAACAACAAATTAGCAGCCAAGTTTTTGTAGAGGATAAGAAAATGGATACAGTGAAAACAGAGCGAGAACATAGTTTTTCTTTCCTTCAGCACCAGCAGCCAGAAACAGTATGAAAGCAATGGATCATGAAGAAAAGCAATTTCCTACTTCAGGGATTAAGCAATGCCCTCTTTTGTAATGTTAAATGAAAGTTCTAGTTATTTTTTTTTTCAAGTAATACTGGGGTTTTTTCCCAATTTAAATAAATAACCACTAGAGAAGCTCCAGTAGAGTGCCAAACACATCACTTCCTAGCCAATCAATAACACTGATAAAACCCTTTATGTTGTTCTTCTTTGAGCAGGCCTATTGATAGGACAAGAAAAATTAAGCTACTACAGAAGCCAAAGATAATTAACTTAACAGGGGAGAATATCTGGTGATATATGCGTTCTGTTCTTTTTCTGAAGGACAAATATAGGGGATTCCCATACAGAAAATATACAGACTTTTGCTGAAGCATTCAAATAAAAACAGCTACCTACATTTTACTGTCACAGTACAGGTCTCTCATCCAGTGACACTGTAAAATTAACTACTTCGGTGATGATACATGGCTAGGCTATCAGGTGATGTACCATACCCTCATCTAAAACGTTATCCTACACTTCCCTTTGGTACTATGGAAAAGATGGGCAAGTTCTGTATCTGCCTCCGTCACAGCTTTTCAAGTGCAATCTCGGGCAAATCACTACAAACCATTAGTCTCTTAATAGCTAATTGACAAGCTAGGTCAATGTTATCAGTCACAAGGATAAAGATTATTTGCATGAGTAAGGCTTAGTAGAATTACACCCTTCACTCCAGTGCTGAATGGTTTCAAAGGCTTTCATCTTCAAGCCCTATTAAACAGTGCATCGCAGGATTAAGTCTTCTTCTACACCTACAAGTTTGTAACTATAAAGCCCTAACAAGAACATCCAGTGCGGCCTTAAAGCCGATACCGTGTTTAAAGCACTTTGAGATCGCTTCATGATAAATGCCTGCCGAGGTTTATATTAATTATGGATGCGTGGGCTTTCCTCAGTTTTAATACAGAGATAAATGGGAATCCTGTAAATATGTGATCAAGTTGGCTTAATGGGACAACTCGTATGGGATAGCATTATCGCTGTAAAGAGACTTTGTTGGACAGAGCTCTTTCTCCTTAGCATATATGCAAATAATAGCTGCAACTATCAAGAGATTGGAAACAGAAAATAATTTAATTCATACCTGTGTTTGGGTTTTTAATGAATTACATAAAAACTTTTCCTAGCTAAGACAAGGCACCTGCTATATAATTAAAATGAAGAGTCACAACCAACTTATCTTTTAAAACCAGGTTGTAACAGGAAAGAAAATGCAAGACTTCTCAGCTGCAACTTCATGGCTCTATCAAAACTTGCCTAATTTTACCTATTTATTCCAGTGCATAATAAAAGATGTACTCAGAGAAAAAATATATGATGCATACATATTTTTAAAGGCTTAGAAAGCTAGCAGTTTTCTTTTAACACCCTTGGATCTAATTTTGTTTCTAACAAGTAAAATGAGAAGAATGAGGCCCTAAAAAGGATAATGGTCTGAAACTTGCTCTTTGAATCTTTACAAATGCTAAAACTATCATAAATTTCAATCGAAAATATGGGCGCGCTGCTGGCCATCTTTGCTTATACAGTTCAGCATTACTGCCCCGAAAAGCTTAGGGTTTTTGTTAGGAAGTTTTCAAAACCCACCATATTGAACCACTAGCCTATAATAGCTCTTCCACATTTAACAGGATGTCAGTTCCTGGAGCTGTTTTTCCTTTGATGCACAGAAAGTACTGCCAGTAATTTTAATCAGAATTATGCCACGCACTGGAGGAAGACAATCACATAATATGAATTATCACGGTTTTTCCATATCCTTGCCTCTCGCAGAACAGTTGTTTTGTTAGTGGAGTTGGTACTGCATATGCTACTGCTTTGTGGCTGCTTTGTTTAAAAGAAGCTTAGTACTGGTGTAGTCCTTCTCATCCAGATATATCAAAGAGCTATATAAAGCAGCAAAAGCAGTGGAGCCAAGAAAAAACTTGCAGTGAAACTTTTTTTTTCTTTTGGTAACATGAAAAAGTCCCAAATTATTTGTACTGAAAAATAAAGGGAACGCATCATGAAAATTAAATAATCTCATTTTTAAAAATGATTTCATTTTAAAAATGATGTTCCCTTTCATCATTTTTTGTGGTCTTGGTTTAAAAAAATTAAATGCCTTTTCTTTGTAACTATTTTTCTCTCACAAATCTTCTCTCAAATACTTTCTTTACAGAACTGCCTCTGAACCTACAAGTAGTTAATTCCTATAGCTCAAACCAGGGCACTTTACTCAATAAAACTCCTACTCTAAGTAATGCCCTGAAAGTCTTCACCTTGTTTTCACTCAGTTCCTACTCACAGAATGCAAAAGTGCTGAAGGAAGATTAAATATTATGATATAAACTTACAATACTTGGTACTAAGAACCTCAGCTGCCACTTACTTTGCTCCTGTAAGCTAGCTTTAATGAACATATAATTGTTCTACTCTAAATATTAATCCCTGTTGCCAGATTTAAACTTACAATATTAGTGATAAAGCTCAGTGTGAGATACGGGCACACCACCTGCGTCAGGTCGAGTGGCAGGAGATAAACAGTCAGTGTCATGCACCGAACAGGGATACAGTTTGTGCATTGGGTACGTAACAGGGCACATCCTCTACATTTTGTTGCATAAAAGGGGGATATGCCTGCCTTCAATCACACAACCTAACACAAAACTTGGGACCGGGATCCCTGTTTCTTACCATCCTATCGTAGCAGGAAGCAGCATTTGCACTTGCGTGGTATCGGACGATGAGCAACCCCCGTTTGGCTAAGAGTGAACTTCGACATCAGAATTACAATCACACAAAGGGTTTATGGATTACAACGGACCCAAAAGCAATGCTCGTATTGCTGCATACCTTTGAGCTCCGATACGCATGCTGTGGTTGAAAGCCACAAAGTGAGAGTTGCAGGACAGGTTGTTGGATGGTTTCAGCCAAAATCCCATTGACCTGAATAGAATTTACACAAGCCAAAGACCTGGACGCTACCTTAGTGTTAAAACATTGCAGCAAAATCAATATGAGCTATAAATTATTAGAAGCCCTTTTTAATTCTCACCTACTTCGCACTAATGATCAATTTACTGTTAATGCAAAAAGAGATTTAGAGCAATGTTTATGCCATTAAACTAAATATCCATTAGATATACAGTATATCCCACAAGTGCATTTGCTTCTGGTGGAATTCCTCCAGAACACTGGATCTATATACAATATAATATAATTATATTTAACTGGTAACGAGCTATTGAATTGCACAGGGGGAAATAGCTTACAACCTTAAAAACTTCTAAAGTAACTTCTCTAGTCAAGATGGGCTTCAATGATACAACTCGGTATATGAAAAAGCTTTTTGTTCTATAAAATGTATCACTGTTAGTTTGCACTTCTTTCATTTTTTTCATCAAAGGAGATTTATAATGTGTAAGCAATACAGTAAAGGCTTTCTTCCACTAAAGAAGCTCAGAAATAAGCAGATTCACATGATTAGTTTTCCAGAAAGAAAATTCTAATTATGCATTTGAAGAAGTTTGCTTCTTCCTTTCCAGTACTGCTACAGTTCGGGAAAACATTGGTTGTAAATATGACTAGCAGCAGGGAATTCCTGTGTCACTACTCACTACAGACACAGGTGGTAACAACAGTTAAGTTTTTGTTAATTTATTTAGAATCTCTAATTTAATCGCCTCATATGAAAAGGACAAACTGCTGCACCGCTGAGGTTTTTGGTCACAGTGGTGACATCAGCAGATATTTCATCAACGTTTAGCTATACATACATAAACCTCATTAGGGAATTTTCTGACCTAGGTGACTATAAACACAAGGACTGAGAAAACCCAGAGCATTAACACAAACCTGGCCGTTAATTGGCAATGCAAGATTTCACTCCTGATAAGAAAGAGTACCAATTTTCTGATGGTTGGTGAATAGGAAGAGTCACTCTGAAATGAGTAAATGTTGATCACTGATGTCTTGCTGTGGTAGAGAGCAAATGTATTTTTCTTCAAGACGAGGACTTTTTTCCAAATCTTTTCTGTTGATCAATCTTCGATAAACCTTGATCATATTTATCTAATAGGTATGTGGGAGGATAAAAGGATCAGTGGTACTTTTCTCTTTAGTTGCCTAGTTTTAGTGTGAGCCTCCACGCTTGAACGTGGTTCAGGGTGACACCGTGAGTCGGCATCTGCTCACAGCATATCGGAATGTACAAACACAAGCATAGCCTGCAAAAACGTGAAGTAATTCTTCCCTTCAACTCAGCATTAATAAAGCCTCAGCAGGAATACCGGGTACAAATTTGGACATTACACTCCAGGAAGACATGCGACAATGGAGAGAAATGTGAGGAGAGCAACATGACCAGAGTCTAGAGAACGCGAGCTGTGATAAAGCTTGAAAGAATTAGGCTAGAGAGGAGACAACTGAGATGGAACATGATAATAGCCTTCGAATACATGAAAGGCTGTTTCAAAAGAATAAGGAAATAACCTGTTCTCAATAACAATGATGGATAGGACAAAAAGAAATGTGCTAAACTGCAGCAATTAAGATTCAGGTTAGATATTATGAAAACCTTCTCAACAGCAAGGACAGGGAACCACTATGAAAGATCACCTAGAAGCCAGTGGAGTCTCTACTGTTAGAATTTTCTCAGAACAGCATAGACAAAAGTCTTTCTAGAGCTACTCAAATATAATTGATTAACTTTTCAGGACTGGGATGATGTCCTGCAGTCCTTTTTGTCTTTATATTTCTATGAATAGGACTCCTGCATGCTATCATTTGTGCTGGAAACTGTTAAACTTCAGAAATGAAAATATTCTCCTCTAGGCCTCCCCTTGCCCAGAGTTGGTGCAGAAATAAGTAGGAGTAAACTTCTTATCAACACCCTCTTTTGCCCCATATGTGATGTTACTAGAGATGACAGGTCTATTTGCCTGTTTGAAGCATTTCTTAGAAAACAAAAATGAGAATAACAAACCTTATCTAGGCCAATAGTAAACAAATGAATAGAAAAGCAAATATCACTTCACCTTAAATTCCTCTTCTAGATCACAAAACATAACAACTCCACATGAATTTAAGAAAGAAGAAAATACATCAAGTACAAAGATTTTAGATGAGAAGAAAAGAAAGCAAGCTGCATCATCCACTTTGGTTTTAGAAGAATATCTTGTCATATATGAACTTTTAGCTGACATACATACATATGTACATATGTGTGTGTGTGTACTTGCCAGCTTTTAACACTGATGAAAATTGTCACGATTAGACCTTATTTCCTAGGGCTGAACCATATTATTTACCATGACCTGTAACGTGCATGAGATTCAAACACTGTCATGCTCCTGGACTCAGTGGGCTCAATAATATTCATTAAATAGTCCATTCTCAGGGGATTTAACCTTTAATCATGTTATTTAGGAAAACTTCCATTTCAAATCTTTTTAATTCTCTACTGAATTACAACATTTCATTGAACAATATTCTCAACATCGTGCTCTAAATGACTTTTTTTCTTTGTAGCTTAACCCTGAGTGGTTCAGAGAGTTGGATACCATGGTGTCCTATTTGAACTTACATGCAGCCACTTACATGTACTAAATGAAGAAGCACCCAATGAACAGATCTGGACAACCATACATGAAACTTTCAAAAGTGAACTAAAACATGACTGAAAAAACTTACTTTAAAATTTCAATTTAAAGCTTGAGTAAAATTTGCTTGCAATACTATGAGGGAGAAAACTGTGGTCTCAGCACCAGAGAGGGTTAGGTTTATGATCTATTGTTACTGAGGATAGGAAGGAGTAGAAATTCCCTGTCCCTTCCTGAAGTTGCATCCCTATAAATCTCCATCTGTTACACCCTTGACAAGTCTCCTAGTATTCATAATTTCTTCTTTCTCTCCCTGGTAAGTTGCACAGATATGAAGAGTGAGAGAATATCTCCTGAGCAAGTTCCTGCTGCTTACATCCCCCTTTGGAGAAGACTTTGCCTCTTTGCTAGTATGTAAAGTATCTCAAGATTTGTCCTTCATTTACTAAATTCATTAGAGATCATCATGACTATTGAATTTCTTTTCAGCAGGACACTCTCTTGTCAGTAATTCCCCATCCACTGTTCTTCAAAGAAACAACATCCTTTGATCCATATTGTAACTGAATCCCCACAACTTAAAAATAAACTTGTTGCAGCTTACTCCTCCACTGCTGATAGCTGCATTTCCATTCAAAAAAATTACATCAAAGTATACTTCTCAAGCACATGAGTCTTTCCTGACACCTTTTGCATTACCTTCCTGCTTCATAGTACTTTTCTGCAATTTTCTAAATACAGATTTTAAACCAATTAATCTTGGTTTATGGTTCTATTCCAGATTCTTCAGCATGATAATGCATCTAGAAACTATAAAGCATCTAAATAATACAAGAATGGTGATGAAAAAAGTGAGAACAGTTGGATAAAAATAAACCTCAGTATTATCCAATCAAATTCACAACTGCAATGTCATACCCATCAAATTCAAGAATCAGCATCACTAGAGGAATGTGAAAAACCTGTCCAAAAGGATGCCACCACAAGATCTAGGAAATACTGAAGGGGTATTGAAGGGATGTTCCGAAAGTACAACCAGAGAATGAAAAGAAGCAGAGGACCCAGAAACAGAAATCTGTAGTATAATGCAAAATAAAAGCTAGGAACATTTGACTTACCAGACAGTAATTCTACCAATGGACTCAAGCAACTGCAGAATACGTGACAGCAAAATCTGGTAATTCACGATTATTTATTCTCTTAATACACTTATGAAATAGATGTTTCAATTTCGTGCTGCTCTTCTTGAAAAGGGAAGTGAACCTTTTTCCATCATATTTCAGAAAAGCTCCAGGACTGAAATGGAATACATTTCAAATGGAAAGATCAAAGTGATCTTGCTCCATCCCGGAACACACAAAGTTAAAGAAATTAATTATTTTATTCTGGAAGCATTCTGATCCCAATTTCTTATACATAGGAAGCTTGACTTTTTGCCAAGATGCATGAAAAAGCATACAGTTTCATTGATTCATAACTGTCCAATTATATATAATCTTTGCTTACTGCTCCTGAACAAGGACAATTTTTATGTCATTATTTTCCTTCTGGTTTTCAGCAAGCCAAGCATCACTTGTTTCAACAGAACATCATTATGGGTTGCTTTTCTCTCCAAATACATTTTCCAGTGGATTGTATTAAAAATAAAAAAAAAAGACAACACAAAACCAAACAAACAAGCAAACAAACCCTCCAAAACCAACACACACACCCCCTAGCAGTACAACTGGGTTGCATTGCTTACCCTCCTATCAAAAAAAAGGCTCCTCTGCCTTCCTGAGAATTCCCCTAGCCTGCAGGGTGAATATTGACTGCTGGGCAGATCACCATGGGGAAATGAAAGGAGAAGGACAAAGAGTGTGAGTGTGTGTGTGGGTGTACACACTCGCTCACACGTGTGTATGAGAGACGAAAAAGTAGAAGCTCTATATTTGAGGTTCTCAGCAGTCCCCAAGAAAGCTTCTGCTCATATGCTTTCCTGATTAAGGCAACAAATATTGAAGTAATCTCATATTCATGAGTAATTTACTAAATGAAAAAAAGTAGCCATTTTTAGAAAGACTTTAGCTAAATAATCATGGAATACTTAGGATGGGTCAAGTCTCCTTTACTAAATAAACAGTTTATTGCAGCTTTCTGAAACATCTATAATATACTTTAAGCGTCCAGACCTACTACCGCATGATTAACACTATGAAATTGTATTTTCAGAACAGTCCACTAGAAATTACTTTTTTTTTTTTAAGCCTAGAATGGTTTACAGGTAACAATGTTGCTAGCAGATTTAAAATCTTGACAGGACCTGTAATCGCATCAATCTCCTCTCCACCCTCTGTTTTTAAGGTTTCCTAAGAATTGATTTCAGGAACCTCTCACTTATTCATTTACAGCAATACAAAGTAGTATAAAACACACAATTATTCCATATGCTGATATAATTCCATAATCCTCCATGGAGAACATGTATACTTCTGTAAAATATGGTCCCTAAATTACATCTTTATGTTCTCCAGTGACGTAGTATTTCCTTGAATTTTAAGTGGTTTTAATTATTTCCTATTGCTATACTGCTTTTTGCCATGCAAACCCCAACTAATAAAAGTTACTTATCCTAAAAGTGAAATATTATTATCCCCATTTTCAGCTAGATGGAAATGCAGTCTAAATTAAACAAGGGTAATAGGAAGTTACTATTTCCAGATTACAAGATTAAGAAAAGGAGCTCAAATCACACCTAGAATAAGAATTTTAGGAATTAAGACTAAAATATACATAGACAAATGTCAACTGATGCAAGCCAACATACATATGCTGATTTCAACACAGCAGTAACAGTTTATATGTGAGGAGCCACTGGTTGGTAAGTTAACAAAGTACAAGCCCATTTTGGTAAGTATTAAATATGTTTGTCAATGCAGGAAACAAAATCTTTGCATTACACTTATATAGGCAAACTGCCTTTCTGCAGAAAGGCAAATGCAGAAAAAAAATTAAGTCAAATGCTGGCCATAATCTAGTTTTATCTAATTCTAATACCATGCAGGTAACATCCCCAAGAGAAAAGTTCTTCTGGCTTTACAAACTAATACAATGTCATTTGAATTGAAAGGCAGACAGTCATGCCATGACAAAATACCTATCTATTTGTAAAACAACGTAAACCGAACTGTATTTCAACAGGCTGCAAGCTGCACAACCAGGCTATCTTTCAGCAACAATCTCTTCATCCCTTCTTTTTTTTTTAATTTTCTTTTAAAGATTTTCTGCTTATTTGCTATACAGTCTGCAAGCCTAACTGCTGCAACTTAATTAATGAAATGGTTTGGTTTTTATTTGGGAGGTGGGTTTGTCTGTTTGTTTTTGTCGTTGGGACTTTTTCGTTTGGTTTTGGTTTGGGTTTTTTCTTTAAGCTTTCTTTTAATCTGGAATTTAGATGGCCAAATTCTTCTTCAAGTACAGAAACATACACAAGGACACTGAGGTCATGGAGTGGTTCGAAGGGCTTGGTGGTTCCATTCAGGTCTACGGGCTCAACTTCCCTGGCCACAGAAACGGAGGCGCAGGCAGGACTGGTGTACCCCAAAGGGTCAGGATGAGAGATCTCATCCTGCAAGAGAAATGATCTGAGCCGTAGATGGGAACGCTCCCAAGTTCACTACTTGGATGCAATCTGAATTACAGGCATTCCCGCTGTTATTCACACTGTGATGGTGTTTTTAATGTTCTTATTTTTATGTTCAATGCCCCAAGTTAAAAGTTTCTCTTTGTATGTATATTCAAATTAACTCTGAAAGTGTAGTGGGGTGAAATGCAGCTAGAATAGACAAGAATCCTCTGGGCTTAGCCAAAACAACAGGCAAGCATTCTACCTTTCATTTGGAAATGAAAAATCAACCCAAATTGCTTGACAGGTTTAGAAATCGTAGCAAACCATTCAGGGATTATAGCCTTACATTTACATTTGGATATGAAACCCCTCCGCAAGGCAAGTGACTGGGGCTTACAAATTGTGTTAAGAAACTTTCTAATAAACACATTTGATATTTTACTATCATAGAACAATCTGACTATAAATCGTTGTAGACTATTAAGGTGTTGGAGTCCAATGATAATGTAGTCACAACCACAGATTAACTAACTGTTGGGTTTTGTTCTGTGAAGCTTCTGTTCCTGAATTCAGCACTGTCACTCCATTAGCAAAGTGGTGCTCTCCTCTCCTGCCACATGAAATACAAAGTATTGGGAATAAGTTCTGAAGGATTGCACAGGCAACGAAAATAACTACCCGCTTCTGCTTTCCATCACCTCCACGTGATAGCAGTTTGTGTATGCAAGAGTCCTGATGGAAGCATGCCAGATAGTAAAGAGGGAGGGAGAGGAAACTCCGCAGCACTTCTCAGTGGAAAAGATTTTGGTGGAAGAGATATTGATGGGCATTCCCATTTGATGGCTTTCAGTAGTTTGCACAACTTTTGAGTAGAGATGATTCAGGCTGGAGTCATCATCTGAAGCCTAGTGGGTCTGATTTATCCTTTAACAACATCTGTACTCAAAAATTATGTTCCTGATTCATTCCATTAGGCTATTTTCACAAATGCTTTCTTGTGATGCTTTTGAAAAATTAGGAGCTTTCGTTTGTCAAGTAAGTTCTGCTCATTTGTCATACAGTACTACTGCCTTTCTTATACACGTTCGCTCTCATGCTACTTCTCATACAGAACCAGCGACACTCGCACTGATGGCAATGACACTGGCAAACGTGCATACAGAATTAAGTTAGAATGTGCTCCACACTGGCTAGCATTAGTACTGGCATCTTGGTCATTCCTCTCCAAAGGAAGTAGAGAAAAAGACCTTTCCTCCCCTCTCCTTAATTACCTTTCTGCTTTCTACTGTAAGTAAATGCAGCGCATATATTAAAAAAAAAATAGCAAAAGTGAAAGTGCGGTTCACCTGCAACTCAGTTAGTGATGCTGAAGGCTAAAATGATATAAACAGAATGAACAAATAATAAACAACAGCTCTCTTTAAAGGGCATATTTTACTTTTTCTAATGGCATTTTTCAAAGCAGCCCTGTTAATTTTTATGGTATTTTAAAATCTTCAAACAATTGCAAATCAGTCAAAACCATCCTGAATTCCAAGGAGGTTTTGAATTAAGGAATGAGTAAGTTTGTATTATAAAATATTTTACCAAATATCAACTGTGAACAATAAATATAAAACAAACCATGGTATTGAGGGATTTGTAATGAATCTAGACAAAAATATTAAACAGTTAGTAATCTCTTATACTTGTATTTGTTTTAAAAGGTAACATGGAAGTATTTAACTTGATTCCCACTCCCTCCAACTCGGACACACACGAACACAACCAAGTTTTAACCAGTCACTTCAGGGAGATGATACTGAATAGACCACTCTGGAAAACTTGACAGAGAATAGATACAAAGGCAAGTGCTTTAAAAGCCAAAACAATAGGTCAAGTCTAATCTTTACCTACGTGAATTAGGGTTTCAAGATTGAGCGCGATTTGTTTTAGAGCAACAATGAAAGCCGTATCGCCGGTGCTGAAAGGAAAATATACGGAAGAATACTTTTATCTATCTACACTGCAAGATACCAAAACACAAGTTGCACAAATTGATTCAGTCTGCGTCAGAGAGGTGAAATGCAATGGCATCCTTTTATCAGCTAACCAGCCTGTGATAACCTTGAGAGGAGATACTTGAGAAAAGATGAGGGCTGCTGCTTTTACACTTTCTCCACGGGCAGAGGTTTAGGCATTAGTAAGTCCTGGTTTGACTATGGAAGTACCCCACTCATCAGGTATCTGAGTATCCTACCTGTGAGAAAGACTATCGTGAAATATCTCCAAGCAGAAGCACCCACCTTTGAAGCAGTGTTTGCCTCTGCAGCAATATGAAAGTTAGGGCTATTTTCTGTCGCTGCAAATAGAACTGAACAAATAATTGACTTGCTGGCTTTTTTCCAAAGTCAAAAGAAACGGTTGTTGTGGTTTATCTAAAACAATTTTTCCTAGCCAAATAAAAACACTTAGTATTTTATGATTTTAGGTTTCGTTGCACTTTCAAGGTTTTAAAAACACTGCTTTGGAAATACGGTTTTTAAAAGCTGTGATTTAAAAAATGAATATGACATTATTTTAGCTGATGTGATTTAAACTCATTTACACAAACTAATGAATTGTTTCAGCTGGGAGGAACTCTAACCCCTCTCCTCAGCTAACAGACTTTGCAGCGTTTGGGAGCACTAGCTGTAGATTCTGGACTTTACTTCGCCTACTGGATTTCTGCAGGGTAGGGTGGGCCTTTGATGGTTCAGATTTGCTTGTGATTGTGAACATTTGTTCCTTTATTGTCTTTGATGATATAACCATCCACACTAATTTTGGATATAATTGTAGGTAAGCATGGTGTTTGACCATCTGTTGCAATATCTATAAAAAGATTTGTTCTTGTATAATACATTTAAATTTCAATAAATAAAGTTAAAGAACTAAGAACATGCCTGTAAAGGAACTTCTATGGGTTTAAAACATATTCACTTTACTCATATAAACAGACCTACTATTTTGAAAGTGGTTTGCATGTAATATAGTGCACATTTTGTGGTTGTTGCACGGTATATGTAATATTTCAGTGTACGTGACATAGGTCTCCTCCTCTCCCCCTGCTTTATATGTTCGTATCTAATTGTATGACTTTTTCTCTCTTGGTTTAGATATATCCTGCTGATGATGTTGCGTAGATTAAAATGCAAAACAATAGTGACTGTAATTTCAGAACAAAGAACTAGATAAATAAGGTGGGTTGTAAAACTATGAAACAAACAAAAAAAAAACACCCCACCCTTACTGCTTTTGATTCTACTTCTGTAAATAAAACCAGAAAATTACTAAGGGAGTAGAGCGAAAAGATCAAAGCGAGAAGATAATCATATTATTCTTCTGCCTAAAAATAGTAGTAGTCAGCACATACTACGGATAAATCCTCCCACAATTAAGCACTAAAACACTACAGGAGGCAGAGTTATCAAGAATCTTATCACTAAACCTTTAGAAAACACGACTATTTTTGTCCTTGCATGTCATTATTTCACATTAACTGTCGTGGAGTTTCCTTTGTATTCATGAAGGATAAGAGAAGACAATTATTTTAAAACCCGGAAAAAGTACCTTAAGCTTGCATCAAATGTTGTTGTACAATACCCGTATTGATTCCATTCACACACAGATCCATGCTAGTCACCACCGACCTATTTTTATGATTTTTTTTTTTTTTATATTAGGTAGTGGTTTTTAAAAATAATGATTCCTTAATTGTAACATCCAAAGTTGAAAGAAATAGTGATTAAATGGCTTATCTCAGCATGTGAGCTGGTGCTTTCCCTTTTCTGTTTTTCATCAGAATCACCTTTCAGTAGGAACTTGGAACAAGGCAGTGACAGCAAGTTTGAAAGCTTATGAAAGCTTACGATAGTAGCAAAAAAGACTATAGATACGAGCAAAGAAACATAGCAAAACCTGTGACATACCAGAATACATCAGAGGGCCTTCAGGATAGGGGAAAGCTAGAGAATTAGAACTGATTAATGCAAAGTGCACTGAAGGGATCTGAAACTGTGTCTACTCAGATAGCTTAACGTGCTCTTGAAGTCTAAAATATTCCTTGACATACCTTGAATTTGCCCATAGAAGTATCTTGTGTAATTAAGACCTGAGTTCCAGAGCCTGAGCTTTGGTTTCCTGGGGATATTGGGTAAGTGCCTATGACCAGAGGCTTAGCGCTCCCCATAGCACTGCTTATAAAACACCAGGATTCAAGCTTTGAGTAGAACTATCTACCGATCAGAATGTATTGGTGTGAAACTCTATCCCAGAAATCAAACTTATGTTAACCCCTCCCACCCCACCTACTTATCACCCATTCCCTTAGCAATCCTGATCAACCTCTTACTAGTTTTTCAGAGTAGAGGCCTTCCCACACCATAGTAATTCTCTTAATTCTTTGGTTTTATGTCTGTTGGAAACAGTTTTCTCCTTATCTACCTATTCAAACTTAAAAATATGAAGACTTTGTGTCCTCTAAAAAAATAGTCTTACTCTGATGACTATCAGTAATTTGCAAGCCATTTTCCTAACCCTGGCATGTAAATTTGCTAAGAATTATTAAAGGAACTGGGAGCTGCTCTCATATTCCTCTCAATGTTGGTGACATTCTTCTCTCTGACAGTGTACAGCAAGTGACAGTCAAGAATGCAATATAAAAATAAAGCATGTAGCAAGGCTCAGGAAGAATACTGCATTTTTATAGGTATAGTAGAAATGTAAAATAATCATCAGACTCATTGCTTAAAGGGATTAGGAAGCTGATGGTGTATAACGATAAAGGAGATACTCTTCTACTCAGCAGAAACAGCACTTAATTGGCTAGCCTTAATATTGCCTAATGCACGTCGTACAACGTTTTTGATCCAGGGAGCTGTCTGCTGTGCAGAAGCCTAAAAGCAAGATAAAATTGCATGGACGAGTTGAAAATTTAGCATGCTTAAAAATAGAAATCAAGTTTGGGAGGTATATAGCATAGCCACATAGAAAGCAAGGCCACTGAAAGGTGGATTTGGGGAACTTCAAACCCTGATGGATGTTCTCAGTAAAAGCAAAAAATATTAGAAGAAATATTATTTGGGGTCCGGATAACTAAGATTAGAAGATAATGTCAAGAATATTTAAAAGATAATTTTGTCTGCACACCACTAGAATATCTTAAAAGGTCCAGAACAACTCAGTGCAAAGAGCATCGAGAATATATTTCAGAGCTAAGTTGTCACAATTAATGACACAGTATTTTCTGTGTGATTTCCAGTGCTTATTTAAGTTGCTTCTGATCTGAATGCTCATAAGAAATAACCCAGGTTACCCTTGGAACTTTGACAGTTTGGCAACAAGAGCCTGAAAAATGGGAAAGATAAGTCTGTTAAGTTAAAAAAAATCCAATGTTTTCTTTTAGGGTTTGTCACTTTGCATGAACTTAGGAAATGATGGTTAGTTGAATTATAAATTGCTGGATCTTGATTTTGACTGTGAAGGTTCCAAAAAGAGCTTCAAAGGAATCCAGCAGACCCTGTAACTCAGAAAGAAGCTAGAGTAATTGGTAGTAAGTTGTAAAATGGCACATTTTCTCTACTGTTTAATTGATCTCATTGTAATAAGCACTACCCTTCTGTGCAAGTGAGAGATGGACAGCCAAAGAAACTGCTTCATTTGGTAATAGATTTGTTATTAAAATTAAAATTAAAAAAAAATCACTGAGCAATTGACTTGCTCTTCTTACATGTAAACGTCTCTGCAGATTCATTTCTGCTTCTACTTAATGAAGCAGGTTATTAAACGTGCTTATCAATTTATCAAACAGTTGTCATCTTTGATAATTCAGAGGTGTTTCTTTTTCGAGTTATAATCTGTATGTCATTGATAAACCAATTACAGATTTCAGAAGTCAAATGATCATGAGAAATGCATAATGAGTGGTAATAATTTAAAAATTCAGACTCTTTTATAGCACTAAAGATTAGGGCAAAACTATATACATTTCAAAATAACAGTACTAATCATACATGTTGCCTTACAGCCATAAACTTTCTATAAAGGAATAGACAAACTGGCACTGAGGCACTAAAGACTTTGAAGGAAAAAAAAAAAAAACAAAAAACAAAACCAACAAAAATAACCCCCACAAACCCAACTAGCTCACCAAAGAAGTTTTTTATGGATGTTAAGTGCAATGAGATTTGTAATCAGCCTTAGTAGTATTTGCTGGCAGAAGGTCTATCTCTATGAAGATAAAAAACATCTATGCAAAAGCATCAAAAAACCCTTGTGTTTAAAGC
Organism: Buteo buteo; assembly: GCF_964188355.1. Classification (NCBI taxonomy): domain Eukaryota; kingdom Metazoa; phylum Chordata; class Aves; order Accipitriformes; family Accipitridae; genus Buteo; species Buteo buteo. The sequence goes on along the minus strand of NC_134182.1, from coordinate 3,579,125 downwards.
TGGATAAGGGAGAAAGAATACTGTGACTACTGACAAAGGTTTCCTAGAAAAAGCCAATCACTGAAAAGTAACCATGTTTAGGCAGGGTTGATCACAGCATTTAAGGAGAGTATAAACAACCGGTGTGCAGAAGAGATTCAACCAGAGAAAAGAAAGCATGCATAAAATGACTAAGGATGGTATTAAAGACTAGAACAGCCCGCTCACTACTCTTTTTGACCTAGATGTTCATTCTTTGTTTAATTTCCCAATTTCTGCCTTAATTTTTTCCAAGTGGCTTCCACATTCCTCTATCTGATCAGCCATCTTCCAGATACTACATGTACTTGTTTTCCTACTGTAAACTGGCTGGAGTGTTGTGGAACTGGCATTATTTTGACCAACATTTCATCCTCACAGAGTCCCCTAACACAGGCAACTCTAACAAAACTATTGCTAGGAAGCTGTTTGTCCAAATCTCCCTAATTCACCCGTGTTTGTTTTATTTGGTTGTTCCCCCCCCTGATTTTCACTGCTGGCAGGGTGCTATTACTGGGTCAAGGCACTGAACCATGAGAAACTCAATCCAGACAAAGCTTGAAAAGCCCACACAGCTTAATTTTATGGTAAGTTTGGTCTGATATAAAGTGACTATGGAAACTAGTCTTGATCAAGTTCCTACTGTATTTGTCCTCCTACAAAAAGATCTAGGCTACTGCTCTAGTTTTCAAACTCAAGTGAATACAGGGACTTCTCTGAATCCTTCCAAGCTGGTTAAAGTATGACTAAATTTAAGGTGTAATGCTAATTCTGAAAGTTTTCAATGCCAACACAATGCTTTCTCCACAGAGGGAAATAGTACCTTGTCTTGAACAAGGTCAGAAATACTTTTTAAAAAAATTGCTGCTTAAATCATTAATGTGACATAACACTGCCACAGCTTAAGACCTTTTAAACCCTGAGCTAATTGCATTTTACTCAAGCACTGAGAGTAGATTTTAATCTAACATACTACATGAAGAACACATCTTCTTTACCACGAAAAGGTGTTATTTACAGATAAATAGCTAATACGAGATTGTAGCTTCCTTGTGAAAATCGGTGAAGAAAAAAGTAAAATTATCTCTTGCTTTGTCTTCTAAAAGTCTTTCCATTAAGGTATCTTCAGCTAGAAGCCTCCTTGTAAAAGACATACCATTTTTAATAATGAAGACACAATGTAAGGCTGCATTCACAGAAAGACTGCCATGCACTTGATAAAACATATGGTAACATATGGCAAAGTAACATATGGTAAAGGCCAACTGTGGACATGAAAGCTGCAGTTTCCACTCATGTTATCAGCCCAAGGTAGAAAAAGAAAAAAAAAAAGCCGCCTCCTCCCTCGCATTTTAGATATTTTGATAAATCTTCTTCTTGCAGCAACTCTAACGTTCCTTTTCTTTAATATGTAGTTTTTTCACAATTTAAAATAAAGATCAAAGTCTTTTGCTATTGTAGAAAACAACAAAAAAAAGCAACTTGGCAGTATGAGCCACATGGGATTGTGCTAAGGGTATCCAACATTAGATATGGAACTTAGGCTTTACTGAAGCATATGACAGTGAGAATAGGTGGGAAAATATGAGAGGGGAGAAAACCATGATCAGACATGCTTAAGCAAGTGCACTGAAACTGGCAGGCTTGGTTGGATAAAACTGAGATGAGAATTTGGCTCAAAGTATCTTTGATATTTACTTCAAAAATAAAGAACATCTGCGAAAACTAAGAGAAGGAAAACATTTTCGATATTTTATATTTAAACATTTGAGTAATGAAGTCCCACTCTAAGAACATAAAAAATGTCACATGTGCCCTATAAATGTATATATCTCAAAAGCAAGAACTGATGTAACTACAGCTATTATTTCCCCATTTTCTCTTCAATATACATTATCTGTATCACCGTAAGACAGCAGAGAACTGAATTTTCCAATTTCCTCAAAACAGCAGTTGAAAAGTTTGAGGTGCATTTACTCTTAAGAGCTTCAGACTGAAATCTAATCTCAAAATTGCACTGTATACAATTATTTTTGTATAGGATTAAGTGTCTTATTTACATATTATGCATGCTATTCACAACCAGCATTTTATCCCTTCACTGCATGTGGACTATAAGGAAAATAAACTGACTAAATTAATGTTGATAATTGGCAATGATCCTATACAGACTAAGGTATGCAAAGGACTGTATGCAACCAACACTTACACTTATTTTTCCAGGCATAGCTACAGTTAATATCCAGTCAATCACTGTTACTGTATACAGAGTGTTTCTACTATTCTTCAGACCCAGAATTTTTTGCTATGCTGCACCTAAATGGGACTGTTACATTGGCTAAGGTTTACCTCATTACTTCCAACTGACATAAAACTGTTTACTAATCTCACATTATTTGGAGTTTCCATTTAAATGCAGCCTTTATCACTTATTTAGACAGCATGAGATATTTTAATTTCTGCCTACATTAAAGCTCATTGGCCACTGGTGCTTAGGATATTATTATCTCAGCACTGAGCAAGCCTGACATTCTTACTGTTTTCTACTGTGGATGTGTATCTAGTAATGACAGTTAACTACAAAGAGTGTGCAGATTTTAACATGAAGCCACTCAAGTTTTCTATCTTTCAGAGAGAGCAGAATAAAATATTGTACTCTTTCACCTTGTCAGTACGCACATTTTATTTAGAGGATGGTTTAATTAATAGGAGAGGAAAGGTTGTCCAGCATCTGTTCACTCGACTGTACCCAAAAGCTGAGTGATCAGGTGAGAGACCTGTTTCAGATCCCTGTTGTAGCTGACCTGCTGTGAGATCCTGAACCAAATTTTTTCACATCCTGAAGGAGTGCCCTACGTACCAACCTGTGAGGTGTTTCGTGGTGGAACTGCTGAAGCTGTTTCACTACATACGAGTCATTCAATATTCATAGAAGAGAAAAAGAACTTGAATTTGGATGTCCTATATGCAGGAATGCCTTAATTATCAAACTAGAGCAATTCCTCTTTTACTTCTCCTTCCCTCACCCAATGAATATGGAATTACTCAGCCAACATGGAATAATCTCAACAGAGAGTTTTACCGAGACTATCCAGTAGCCAGATGACCGACACACCCTCCTGGTATGTGGGAGACCATGGTTAAGTCCTGCTTCAAATAAGACTGAGATAATATTCAAACGTGGCCTAATGGATATAAAACAGAGAGGTACATCTGCTTTCCCACACAAACTTTTCATTCCCAGCTACCTTTGATTGGGCTCTGCAAGTGAGAGAAGCAGGGAATACTCAGTTTGGGAATTTGGCCAGGAGATAAGCTGCACATCTTAAAAGCTCTGCAGCAAGGGAAGAAGTTATACAGCAATCACGGCTTCAACAGACACAAGCTCACTGCCAAAACCAACAGATACTTTTCCCATATGGTTGGGGGAAAGAAGAACCTAGAGGAACAGATGGAAAGCTTACCTGAAGAGCATATCAAAAGACAGGCAAACCAAGAGAGCCAAGTACAGTCTTTTGCCCTGAACCTGTGAAGGCTCCTGCAACTTCAGAGTGCGGCGAGTAAGAATAATCACCGACTTCTGAGCGTGTGGATCCCTCCGCAAGATCCAGGTGCATGGCTATGTTTCCCCAGAGAAACAAGAGCTCTAACCTAAGGAGCACGTACTCCACGCAGTGTTACAGTTGTAGGGTCACAGTGGAACCGTTTCACTGCTTTTCCTTTGGCTACCCAGATTAATGACAGCATTGGTTAAATGTTTGAAACCTAGAAATGCTAAAAGCCAAATTTCATTTAATGCATACACATGGTATGAAAGTACATTCAAAAGTATTCTTTTATTTTACACAGGAATCCTAGAAACCTTCAATGTCTGTAGAGGTTCATGAGTTTCTCGTGGAACTCACATTTATCCGAGGTGAGGAGTGTGATGGATGCTTATAGGTTTGAGGTCTTAACTGCTTTCTAAGCAAAAACTGCAGGACAGAAACAGCACCCTTTTATTTTGGTACAATTTGGAAAATTAATATACTAGATTTGCTGTAGTTAAGACTCCTTTAACTCCTTTCATCTGTTCTCTTTCATGACAATGGAATTAGGTCTACACAATAGAATAAAGAAATGAAGTTATCCCAGGAGGAAGCTACTGTATGACAGTAGCTAATTGAGCTAAACTCTCTTTTTCCACTCACTTTTCCAAATTCCCAGCTGTTAAGCTTTTTTTTTCAAAGGAAAAAGTACTTTTCACCCTATGGGTTTTACTTTTATGATAATAAAAAAATAAATTAACGCATACAAGTTTCTACTTTGTTTAAATGTAGAAGTTTTCTCTGGGAAGTAGTAAAGCAGAAAAATGCAAGAGCGTAGTCAGAAAAAGAAATATGAGAAAGAGCATTACTGGCAGCACTGCCCAACGGTACCCTCGCCACGGTGGCTCCTGACTAACCCTGCAGTACCAACCGCAAAGCTCAGCTCAAGGCAGTAAATATCGCGCACCTTTGCGAACCCTTTTCTGCATGCAACAGTTCTGCCTGTGTGTTCGTTGACGCTTACCCACACTTAGGCCTAAGGCTGGACTCTTTTGTCTTGAATTTTGCAAATTTCATGGTTTTTTTTCTCCTCGTATTTTCAAACCAATTTCTAACAGCCTTTCAAGACAGACAACATGTTATTAAACAAAGGAGCTATCTAGAGCAAGACTAAGATGCTAAAGACTGAGCCGCATGGAAGGTATCGGAGAGCAGCAGTTCTCCGCAGGAACTACACCATCATAAAGCCCCAAAGTAGTGTCAGGTTTTAGCTCTTGGGAAAGGGCTTGCATAGTTTGCCTTTTCTTCCTCCCCCACTGGTTAAAAAAGAAAACACCAAAGTAAAAAGCAGACATATGGACAGTTCCTCATATTCTGTGAAGCTTTAGTTGAGCTACTGTGCCCTGGTTTTACTATAATTTAATTTAATCCAGAAACCACTGTACTGTTTGAAATTGTTCCTCTCCAAAACTAATATTCATCCTCTTCTTATACTTTCAGACAATAAATCTCCTTCTAGTTGTAACTGGTTAAAATGTATGCAGCTACGATTTATTCCTGCATAAGAAAGAGCACTCGTGTTCACTGTAATCACCTCCTGAAATTCTCACATTTTTCAAAAGCTTTTTAGTAAATACTCACAAAAAAAGTAGCAGAATATCATAAGATTTAGACATGACAATACCACGGTTCTCTAGCACATTATCTTCCTCTAGCTGACATTAGTTTATCTAATTTATACACCCTTAAATTTAAGAAGGTTTTAAAAATAAAGTTTATGGTTCAACTTTTTAGTTTTTATTTTCTGCACTTTTTGTCCTTTTCATCACAACCTTTTGTTCTGTGCAAGTAAAGAAAAAAATTAAGAAAGGAAAGTCCCTCTGGCCATACAGGTTATTTGACTGTTAAACAGTCAAATATGATTTGGCCTTCTAGCAGTATTATGACCCTGGTAGATATGAGGTCATTATTTAAAAAAAAAACAAACAACAACAAACAAAACAAACAACAACAAAAAAAAGGAAAGGAACAGAAAAAGGATGAAAACTGTTGAGAACAGTCATGAAAGTGGCCAAGTTCCAGAATCATCATAATTGCTGATAAAGAGTCGTCAATAATCGAGCATAATACCAGAAACTGTTGGTGCTTTGTAATGTATTCACTATGGCATTTACATTACTGAGACTTATATCCAACTTCTATATTGGTACTAAATAATAAATATGTATTTATATATGTGTGTACATATATGATTCCAGGTACCTAACATTTTGTCTTTTATCTTGTACAAAACTAAATGATATAAAAGTTTTGTTGTTTTTTTTTAATGAAGAGCATTCCTTTCTAAAACTCAGGAAAAAAAATCACCCAACGCTAAATCTTAGTAGAGAATTTTTAAATCCTTCTCCAAAATATTAAAACAAAACAGTAGTATGAAAAGCTGGAAATATGGTGGCCTTCAACATTCCTTTCTGATTAATTATAGCTTTAAATTTAGTAAGAGTCAGTGGCATGCCACTGCTAGAAAGTCAGGAACATTAGATGATAAAAATATACTTTCTATTATCCAGTACTAAGGAAGGAAAGCACTAGATAGCATAGCAGTACAGCACAAGTGTAGTATTTCTGTACAAACTTAAATTGAGATTATTGGAATCACAGAGAAGATAATAAGATGGAGTCAGACACAGGTCTTCAGAGTTGCCAAGTTCACCTAAACTTTCTGATCAATCTTACAGATGCTGAAATTAAATACTTGTATTAATCAAAATGGGACAGTGCAGCAAGATTTAAACCTCGTTTCCAGTCTCTCCACTGATTATCTGTTCTCATTAGTGACTTGTATTTAAAACCTACTGTGTTAAACTCGCCTTTACTACTGTGGGAAATACTGGGCATTAATTTGCACTCAGACAAAACTCCCACTGAAATAAAATATTCCATGTATTCCAGGTTTGTGCCAGGCAGCTCATCTGTTGTTTTCCTCCTATACATTATTATCAATCTCTACAAGCCTAGCCTTGCTGATACAGCCAACTCTGTATTATATTAACATCCACACATACTTTTCATCAAAAATAACAGGAACTTGGGTTTAGGTCCAAAGGTTCAGGGAATGTTAGGCAGAACCACAACTCTGGAAAACCTACCTACTAGCACACTGATGTCTGAAAGAGCAACTAAACCAGAGAACTCGGAGGAACAGTAAAAATGTTACCCTTAGATGTAAATACATAATTCGTGTGCTCTTACCCAAAGGCTAGCTTTGATTTTGGTGCACAATCTTCTCCACACAAATCTTAGGAAAGAATCCTAACCAAATTCAATTTTTATTGCCTATTTTGTTTCCAGAGTCTTTAGCAAAATGCAGGGAGAAACCAAGCTTCTGCCTGAAATAAATACATTAGAATGCTGATCACTGTCTGCATCGAGTTGTGTTACATTCAAAGTAATGAGGTAACCCTTTGCAGGCTTCCCATCATAGTCTCCTTGCTATGAACAGGCTTCATCCATTTAAACTGCTGAAAAAGCCCTCAGCAAATAGGTTTGGTTGATTATCATAGCATCACCCGCTAGTGCTATTATGTTGTATCAGCATTTACATTATAAACTTCTATTTTAGCTGGTAGATTTCTAAACCTTGAAAAAAGGCTCTAAACAGAAAGACGATATTCAATAATGAGTAATTTTTGCATATATTTAAAATGAGTAGTGCATTCATGTCTTAGTACAATAGAAAAAAATGGTATTTAATTCCTAGTTCAAGCCACATTACTGAATAAAAGCAACTTGACAAAGAATTTATTTCCCTATTTGTTTTTCCTCCAGGAAGGAGAATTAGGGTGACACAAGTAAACCTCTACATAGTTCACTTTGTGTGTTGGACCTTTTCCTCACATCCAGGGTGTCTTTTTAAGTACATCTCTGGACTGCTTGCACAGGAATAGCTCTGTACATATTGCTAGTAAAGTCCCTTATGCCAAGGAGCATGATACAATGACCAGAGAGTTTTGATGAAACAGATAAGTCCTGCAATATAAATCTGTTTTTTAAAAATAATTCTTTAATATTTCTAAGACTATGAAAATGAAAAGGCTGAGACTGTTATCTTTGATTTAAAAAAATCTACTTTCTAATCACTATTTTTATGTTGCAAATCCTTCAGCAAAGGGTGAAATCTTGGCTAATTAAAGTCAGTTGAGTTTTGCCATTGACTTCAGTGTAACCAAGATTTCACTTACAAAGTTTTATATAAAAAAATCTAAATATAGTAAAGAGCTCTGACTAACAGCAAGTGCAATCTGCTTGATAGATGACGTAATCTATGTACCTATATACATTACAGCTCATAACAGTCCAACGAGAACAGCTTTAAGCTACTGAGTAATTAAGAAGTGATGCATTTGTTTTTAAGAACTGATTAAATGCAAAATATTGACATTTGTGTTGGCCTATCAAATCCATAAAGTATGTCTGGGGAAAAAAAGAATTGACTAGTCCTTTACCTTCAAGTTTTAAAATCTCGATTTACTAAGCTAAAATTTAATAATTCTTAAATGTGCATTAGTAAGATAAAACCTAAATAGAGCTGGCTGAGTGCTTCATGACTGTTCTCTTTACCCATTTAGCTAGCACTGAAAATGGAATATATTGGCAAAAAGAGTTGTCTGTTTTGCTCTTAATCCTATTGTGTATTCTTGTTTCTGCCAAAGCTTTCAACAAAAATGTATTTGTAGGTATTGTTAGATGTCTGTCTTACAGTCTTTTCTAAAACACATTTAAGACTACATACCACATGAAATAAAGTTTTTCTTTTACAAAAGATGGTTTATGGTTGTCATTAATAGTAAATACAAGTAATTAGCTCTTGTAATGAATTAGACTTACTAGATTTTAAATGTGTAGCTCCTGTATTTTGCCAGCATACATCCTCCAAAATTTTACTGAGTGTTGTTGTGCCAACAGCAAATTTGCAAGGCCAAGGAAATTATGCCACAGTGAAGCTAATACTATGATGAACTGTTATTAATTATTGTTAATGATATAATTTTTCTTTTTATAAATCACAGGATACATCACCAGACACACACCCCTCGCAAAAAAAAAAAAAAAGGATTATTATTGTACTAAAATGGTATTTGAAGCTTTTATTATGAGAGAAATATTGTTTTAACAGCACATTCCTGACACACCATTCACCTTGTTCCTGCCAAGCCAAAGACAAGAACAAAATAAGAAATTTCTAGAAGTTTTACTTTGTTAGGATAATTTACTTGAATTCAGTATACAGTGAATATAGTAACAGAGAATGTTAAACCTTTACCTCTCAATTCATATTCTTGTTGTAGAAGTAAAATACTCCCTATATTAAAGCCTTGATAATTTTTTGTACTGCTGCTTGGAGGAAAAACTTGACAAGGCAGTAGGTATTTAACCAGCCTATCTTTAAATAACAGTAAAGAGTTTTTTTCCAATCTGTTCTGCAACAGCACCGTGTTTAGTGCCTTTACTGTTATTACAGACGATGAGGATGCATCTGCTATGCTGACCACTGCTAAACTAATCTAAATAGTCTGGAGTATCTAAAATGTCATTAGACATTTTGATTAGATGTAATATAACCACAGACACTGATAATTTAGCTGATACAATACAATAAAGATTAAATCAGGATTAATACAAAAGGATTAATCTCACCCTGCCCAGCCAGGTAAGCCAGGTCCAGGAAGGACCAAAATTATATATTTAATAGACAGAAAGATTTTGTTTAGGAAAATATTTAACAGACAGAAAGAAGGATTTTATTTAGGAAACGCCTAAGGATAATTCCAGAGTTTAAACTTCAGAATGAGCAGTTTCTCTTTATTTGGACCAGGGTTACTAACATCATATGGCAGATTTTTAGTGGGGTTATTATCTTTTATCAAATCAATTATTTTGCAAAAGATTCCAAAACCTGTTACTTCTTGTAATGTGTTTTCTCTCTCCCTCCATTTGCTTTCTTGAAACAAAATTAAATACAATGAAAAGCAGCCACTAGCTTTTTTTCTTTTTCATTTTATGCATTTAATCCACCTGCAACCTTCAAAATTGTTGGCTCCTGAAAGCCAAAGTGGAATTTACATGTGCATTCAAATTGCACTAATTTAGTTTTGAAATTTTCTAGTAAAACATCATCAGGGAATATCTTTCCTGTTGCAAAACCGTATTACCTAGAATTTGATAGCAAAACATACTTCAGCCAAAAATCATAAACCAGTTTTAGTAACTACAGTTTTCATATTGTAATAAAATCCTATCTAGATCAACGTATTCACTAAGGAATTGTTCAGATGTGTGATAAGCATTTCTGAGTGATTTGTAAGCTACTGGTATAACAGGGTCTACCCCATCCTCAGTAGCTATGCTCACAGGAATTACACTTGCACGTAGGAACACACACCCTTAACTCAAAAGTTGTATATGTAATAGCATTAACTGACAACTAAATTTATAAGGGGCAGCAGAAATCAAACTCACAAAGACAGCATTTTCCCTCACAAGTCTAAAAGCCTCCCTGCTAAGGCCAGTCAATGGGGAAAACAATAAAACGTGGAAGCAGGTCTCAAACATTTTTGGACTAGCACTGCGTTTGCGCTGTTCTTTACATCACACAGAGAGCTGGACGGTACAACGCCTAATACACACTACACGCAGGATAAAACAGGAATGCACACTGCAAGGTAATAGATCTCTACACTTACAAATGTTACCCCAGGCAGTGGATCACCACTTAAAAGAAGTAAGGTTTACATTAATTTCTAATATAATTCAACTGAGAACAAGATTTCAGCAGTGGTTGACTGAGATACAGGATCTTTTACAGGATTTTTTTATTCCTTTATACCTAACCACAACTGATGAAGTATATCAGAATTGCTTTCTTAGAGAACATGACAAATGGAAATGATTGAAGTCTGGTGGCTTTGTGGCTGAGCCAAGACAATACTCAGTGTTGCAAACAAAGCACTAAAAACTGCTGCTAAAAATACTTCGCAAAATGTGGTGAGAAATTATTTTTTTTTTTTGCATCTCAGATCAACATTGTTCCTCTGGAAGATGACTGAGCAAGTGGTATTGTAAAAGCAGAGTAAGGCTCAACACAAATCTTAACGTCTCTTTCTTGATTTGATTTTTTTTTTCCACAGGAAATTAAAAATCAATCAATTGACAAAACTTTTCACAGTAACGCATCACACAACCTGATCCACTGAATAGGATAACTAAAAAGCATAATGAATGGATTGGTCCATATAACATATTTTGTCACACACTGAGTCTAACATAGTGAGTAAGTATAATTTCACACAATAGGCTGGAGTTTCAAAATCAGCCGCTAATATCCAGCAAAATTTGAGGATATAAGCATTGTACAGTAGAATCTTATATCTGAGTTTCAAGTTGGTTCTTCCAGATGAAAGTAAATGCAAAAATGCTTATCCAAAACTTCTTTCTTGCAGAATGTATGTGTACATTTTTCCATCATTTTACATCATGGTAGATCATACAAGACACAAGGCACATCAATGAAATCTACCTCCTCCAGTCCCTATGCAAGGTTGTGTTTGCATTACTTCAATCTTCCCCATTTTAAACTGCCAAAGGAAGTGAAAATGAGTGGAAGATTGGCTGACCTGATCAGTGGTAATTATCTTCAAGAAATTTTAAATTTTGGATATACTTGCATATACTGTCAAATACATGCAGTGTTCTATGACAACATATGACACAGATATCACAACTCTATGATTCTATGCTCCCCAGGGCAGTGGTCATGGCACCAAGCCTGTCAGAGTTCAAAGAGCAACTGGACGATGCTTTTAGTCCTATGATTTAGTTTTAGGTAGTCCTGCGAGGAGCAGGGAGCTAGACTTGATGATCCTTATAGGTGGCTTCCAACTTGAGATATTCTACAATTCTATAAAGAAGTGACAGTTAGCTCCCTAGTAAAAACACGGTTTGGTATTCCATCTCAACTCAGACACCAGCAGCATCCCCCGGTGGAATAGTGGTACTGTTACGTATCCAGTCAAATACTGGATTCTGCCATTTCATTTGCAAGACCTAAAATAAAACCCAGTAAAGAGCCTTGCAGTCAAAACAAGATACATTAGGCCATTAACCAAAGGAAACGCAATCCATGGATGTTCTGAAACTCTAGTTTCTGTCCCTGTGTTTCATTTCACAAAACACTACAGATGTGGAAGAAGACCTCAGCTCCGTGCCTGTCCTCAGTCACATTATTGTAGGGGAATTGCAGTATCCTTTGAAACACATGTAGCATCTACCCACCTGCTGGGTTTAATTTCAGAGTCCAGCATTATCATTAACAGAAATGTGGGTTGGTATTCCCCCCCACCACCACCTGTGTAGTATCTTAGATTCATTCTCAGCAAAACCAGAAAGCTTTTCTCAACAGGAATATGCCTTTAGCTTCCCCTCAAGAAAGCAAATGATTCATCCAAAGAAGTGAATCAGGAATGACATGTATAATGTTCAAAATCTTTTTGGAGTGTTTTAAACCCTGCTTCTTTCCCTATGAATGGGAAACATGCACATAGTCTAAATATCAGTGTCTGAAGTTATGCTCAGAAGTTTCTGAAGTATCCAAGCCCTCATTTAACTTCACAGGCATCCTCCTCTTTAGTACTGCTGCTGCTTTTGAGTAAGTCAGATAGCTAAGGTAGCTAAAAGCATGTCCAGGAAACATGTCCTACCAGATCATTTGCATGTGCAGAAGATACATTCTTCATATTCACTCCTACATAAACAAGATTTACATTCAATTTATTTTTAGATTTACCAAAGCATAAGCACGAAGAAGAGAACAGGATGGGAAGAACTGAACCATGTTAGCCTTGCAGTATAGTGAATCCAGACGATCCCCAAAGTTTAGGTCAGTTCATATAAGAATAAAAATTACATTACTCAGCTCTTCCTGGCTATTCAGTAGAAATAAAAAGCTTTCCTAATGTCATCTTACTCTTTGTTGATTCTTCTCTTCTTCTTGCCTTTCCAGTCCCAGCTCTCCCTTACATAAGCATAATCAAATTACAAGAGCACTATCTGATCAAATTCTTCTTTGCCCATTCTCGGCTTCATCCCTATTATTAGAGTCTCCCCAGTGCCTTTAATTTAATGAAAAGCCCTGCAGCCTAAATGTCATTGCCATTCCAGATTCCTATTTTAAAACTTCAGGCCCTGCAAGGCCTCACAGAAAGCACTACATCAGCTGGAGTAAGCACAGCTGAATGCAGGTTTGAAGCAGTTCGGAACAGTAACCAATGCCTGAGCAATAATTCTCTAAAGACAGGAGAGCAAAGCCAGAGTATCTGTCTCCTCAAAAGGCGTGTGTGAGCCATGGAAGAAAGGTTGGATGGTTGCAAATGATACTGGGTCTTTCTTAAGCAAAACCAAAAAGATTAAAAATCTGATGGATTTTTTTCATTATCAAGCTTTTAGATAGCTTTATGAAAGTGTGGGATTTTTTCTAAGCTTTGGGAACAAATCATTCTGACGTTCAAGTATGATTACTGTTTTTTTAATTTGGTCTTGGGTTTTCCTACCCGCAAGTCAGAGAAATAACTGTGGGCAAAAATTTACACCTGCAATGAAATGCAGGCTCAGTCAAAATGATATGGATCTCAAAATGCCTAGTTTCACTCATAAAGATACTCGACTTCCCAAGCAATCATAAATGCACCAAAAAAATATATGTTAATGCCATCCTTACCTTTTGCAGCTAGTTGCACTAGAAAAAACTGTAGGCATCCAATGAAAGCCTTGTCACAGATGAGCTAAAAATGTATCCCACTGCCTTTTCCTCTGGCAATTTGGACATTCATGTCAAAGTTATGTAAGGGGCAGAGATAAGAAAATCCACATATGGGAATTCATACACCCAGTTTACTACAACATATGGCACACTATAACGTGTACATGTGTTCACTTCTCTCCCCCCACCCTGCCCTTTTTTTTTTTTAATCTGGGAGCCATATAAGTAATTGCTGAATGTCTGTGAACTTTTACATGGAGGTATGGAAATCACAGCAGCTAATAAAGAATTCGTTAAAATGGACAAGTACAGTGAAACTCCGTAGGGATAAGGGAGGTAGCTAGCTAAGCTAACTACTCACATTGGACACTAGTACAAAAGAAAATGGTATCTTTTGGTGAGTTCCATCTGTGGGCACAGGTTTCAGGCAGCACCTGCCTTGAGTCTCTTAGTTCCACCTGCTTTGCAGGACCTCAGTGATTGTTTTGTAAAGCTTCTTCATAGGAACCCAGTAACTCACTGCAAAGCACTTTCTAGAGTAGAAAATTCCTGTTGAATAGATGGAATTTTAAAGTTCTACACATACATATGTTATAATCCGATCACATTACATACATCATTATATATACGATACATATATATCATATATACATATCTTGCACAGGTACAAAAAATTTCCTAAAATTAAAGGTGTTTCAATGGTATCTAACAGAAATGGCATCCAAACATATAAGGAGGCTCATCAGCTGCCACATTACGTGACAGAGCCAGAGGCAACTCCAAAGCATCAACACAACTGCCTGAGGAGACTGCCAAGGAGCCAGCTGCTGCTACTGGAAAATCTTCCAAAGCCTCGCATCTGAGTCCTGTTACTGCTGTCCAAAAAAAACCCACCCCAAGAAATAAATAAAAATATAATAATCAAAATTTCATCTTTGTTATGAAAAACTCTTTATATATTATGTAACACATTATACGCATCATGACAAGTCATAACTTTTCTCGCAGCTATTCCTGTAGTCTAATCACACAATGTGTTATTCCTGACTTGCTTCTGGTCCCTTCCATGAGCTTACAACATCTGAGCAGTTAAGACATCGTGGAAGCAAATCAAGCCCCTAATCGTGGATGCGTAGTGGCATTTTAGACACCTAGATCCCAGCTGCCATTCCTCAACAACACGGTTGTCCAATAGGTTCTGCAGATGTCTAAAATCACCTGAGATGGTTAAATACAAGCAACTGAATCCCCTCTGAAATAGCTGCCACATGCTCTACTAACAGTAGGAATGTTGGACTTTATGCAAGACATTTTATGGGACTTACAAGTGAAAACAGCTATCCGACTTGCCCCTTCTCTCTTTGTTCTTGAGTCACTGGATTAGTGTAGTTGCAAAATATCATTACAGGATAAATACCTAGATGGGATTCCCTTGTTCTATCTATTAAGCAATAAAATCCCTTCTCTAAATACAGGAGTGGAAATAAGCAATGAGAATAAATTCTTTCCAAAGAATGCTTCTGCAAATGACCTCAGGTCAAATTTGTTGTCCTTAAAAGTTGACAGATGACCTGATGACAGTTTTTCACCATCAGCCTTCAGAAATGATTGAAATCCTGAACACCTAGAATGTTGCAATGGAATATGCTGAGCAGGCTCTGGTCCATTCTGGTACCTGTGTTCTACGGCTGTGCAGGACTCAGCAATGAAGTATTTAATCTACCTCCTCCTGGAATCCTTAAAAATCTAGCAAACCAAGCAATTATGACAAAAAAGAAAAAAAAAATCCACACGAACAGAAAATACACTTGTGTGGATAGTTTTATTTTCCTCAAGGAAAGTAGAATCTCTCTTCTTTTAAGCATTGCCTTTTTTTTATATTGCTGGAAAGCCAGACAAGATTAAGGAAGAACAAAATCTGTGGTGTACATAAAAAGGAGGTAGCCCTAGTTAGCAATGCAAACATGCCCTCACAGAAAGTTTAAGAGGGTTCTTTCCTGCAGAACATAGAGTTAGAAAAATGCTTCTGAGCTACAGGTTGCTCAAAGAGAACACTTGCTTATGCAAACAATTATGTGGGCAATTCTGTTTCATGAGGTTTGAAAGCTGAGTCGTAAGAGTCTGCAGCACACAGAGATGAGGGTTCTAGATGGAGGGCTTACGTCTGACTTAGATTAGGTAGGAAGTCTCTATGGGGAACCTCAGCGACATGAAGCAGAGTGTCAAGCGTTTGAAAAAGCCTATACTTGTAATGTTCATTAGGATGATACTCTGATATTAGGTGCTTTAGGAACAATATAAGCCATCCTTTAAAACCTACAGAAAATCTGAAGCACCTGTTTTCTTGGGGTTAATATTCCAGTTCATCACTTTCTCCTTCCATATGGGGATTACAGGGAACTTTCATAAATGCCTAAATCTAAAAAGAATTCCACAAGTTGAGCTTTTTAAAAATTTGGAGGCTTTATGCAAGCAGAGTTAGTTTTAGGTTCTCAAATATTAACTCATTGAATGATTTATTCTAAACAAGGATAACCTTTTTTCCCAGATGTTTATAGTATTTGAGAAAGGTTTTTAAATGAGCCTTTTAAAATACTGCATTATGTTTCTTGAAGCTTCACTGTGAAGTCTGATGAGAGGAAGAACAGTGATTAATTGTAGTTTGCTGTCTTGCATTCCAAAACAGCAATTTTCCAATTTAAATCTCTTGTATATTTTTGTAAGAGTGTAATTTATATTCTCCCTCCTGTGACTTTCCAAGTTAAGACACAATTTAGATATAATTCCACAATATTAGAATTGGGGAAAATGAAGCTCTTTTGACTGAATATTCAAGCAAAGACTGTGGTTTGGGCTATGCCATAAATCATGCTTGTCAGATCCTTCAAAGGAATCATTCTGTACAGTTACCTTGTCTATTATTTAGAAAGCACAGACATTGAACAAGATAATTCAGCAGTGGTGTATCTGATTCACATATGGTTGTCTTCCTTTAATCTAAGGCTTTGAAAGGACTATCTATTTTCAATTTAACTTCAAAATTGTTAAATTTTATTTTGATTACCTCATAATTGCACTGCACGTGCATATCTAGAGCCTTTTGGGCTTCTGCACAAAGATGATCCGGGGGTTTGACGATAACTAATGAACCATGTCAGCTGAGTGGTGCTGAACTATTATATTCAAGACACATAACTCACCATGAAATTACTGATGCTTTAGGTTAGACTGTTCTCATTCTAAACATTTTTCAGGAAATTTCCTAATGGAAATTTTCTATGAAACCGACAGACTAATTCACAACAGACAATCAAGGGTAAGGAAACAATCTTGCAACATGGACTTGTTCTAGAATTTTAGATTTCCAGTTCATCTTTAATAATATATTAATTCACAAACCCTGCCACTGGACCCTTCATGCCTAAAAATCACCTATGATCCACTTTCCCACAGAGATTTATTTCAGCAGAAATGTTTGGTTTTGAATGATTTATAGTAAGAAACATCACATTTTATATGGCAGATGAAAAGCTGAATTCATTATTTATAAGAATATGTTTGGTGAAATCCAGTTGGAAAACCTAAGAATTTAAATATGCAACTATGATTTAAGTTCTCCGTTTCAGAGGTTTAGAACATTATTATTTTGATTTCTTAAACCACTACTTATAAACTGAGACATTAATTTGCAAAGCAAAAGATTACCAAGAAAGACTGGAAAAAAAACACAAGATAAGAAAAAGTAGGAGTTGCTCTGCAGAGAAGAAAGCAAATCATTGCAAAACCAGAGACAGACAAAACTTGAGACAAGCCTGACAGTACAACTTTACTGAAGGGGAAAACAGTAGTACTCACCAGCTGGAAAGCTTTAATTGGGGAAATACTGTCAAATATGTGTTGATAGTATGTATATGATCTGCACTAATAATAATGATGGCAATTGTCCAGGAATTACCATTCAATTACTCGTTTTCTTTAAGAATTAAAGACTTAAAATTTTGTGTAGCATTCAAAACTTACGCTATGCCTATACTGCCATCTAAAATTGCAATTACAGCAAGACGGAAACACTTGAGTGAATCTGTCTTGTGATATCAATACACTTGTGGCAAAGCATGTTTTAGACCGGACTATACAGCTTACATGGGTCCACACGTAAATATGAGTTTGACTCAAAAGCCTTGACACCTACAGGGCTTAACAATAACCTCATCAATTTGTTTAATGCTAGCTGGATATATTTATACAAATTGCAGTCACACCTTTGATTCAGACTCATGAAACCATTTATTATCACCTCAGTCTCAGGTGATTTAAACGTTAAAGCAAAATACAAGATGCGAGCATCTGAGCCACATGAAACTTGAAGGATTTTATTCTGCAAGCCAATTTTGATAGTCAAATATAAGTCTAAAGAGAAAGTAAGAAACATAAGTAGGATTTTAGCAAATATTTAAATACTTCTTATTAAAACCAACAGGAATTAGGCTCTTTTGAAAATCTCACTAGGTATCTATAAGCACATGTAAGTCTATAAGTATATCCATTCCTCTCTCTCTCTTCCCCTCTATTTGAAAATAAAGGAAGGCCTGAAGAGATTTCTGTGCCCACTTGGAATGATTCACCTGTGTATGTAATGCTTCCTACTTCTTAAGTCCTAAGAGGACAGTTCCAAGGACTTATAAAAATATTCCTGAAGAGCAAAGATTTTCCAAAGGAAAGACCAAACTGCACCAGATAGTAAATGCTTCAAATTTCATTCCCAGCTCAATATTTTAACTCCTGTTCTGTATAATCAATTGCCTCAATATATATCTTCAGGACTACATACAAGCATTTCTAAAATGCTGCTAAACACCGCATTTTTTTTTGTACTCTTTTTTAACACTTTTTGGTGTCTCTTTCTCCTGTGTAAAAGCTAAGTGTTTTTGTTTACCATAGAAAAAAACACAAATAAATTCTCTAGTCACTGAATCCTTCTCTTTTTGAACACATGTTCCCTTGTGACACAGGCTGTATCATGAGCTCATTTGTTAAAATGCTGGCGCACTGTTATTCACCATAAGCTATTAAAATACCAGTAACTAGTCCATTAGCTTCTGTTCTGTAAGTAAAATGTCAATTCTCTGCACCTCCCCATGTTTCTGATGCGCGTCTAAGGGGTGCTATAAGCCTGTAGCAAAGATATTGGTTGGTTTAGAAAAAAATGGACTGAAACGAGTCATAGACTTCTCATCTGGAGAGTTCGCTTTGACATTTTTAATTTTCGATGCAGTGGGTATGTGTGTTTGTATCCTGAATACATCTAACTTTGAGCAACCGTTAGCCAGACAGCGATACCCCTCCAGCAAAAGCAATTGCTTACTGTTTGCCTAGGTGTTATAGCGCAAAACACTGACATCTGAATGTCCTCACCACTATTTTGGGCAACAGAGGTGAGAATTACGTTTTTCCTTTCAGCTTACAAAAAAAAAATATACATGCACAGGAAAAGCTAATTAAAGCGACTAATCAAAGAGAATACTGAAATGTGTATTTGTTGGTTGATGGAAACTTAAAATTAAGCAAAAAAACATGGATGATTTCCTGCTAGAAAGCTGCAGAGTATACATCACACTAGCAATTCTGTGCATCTTTTCTGTACTGTTCTAAAATCAATAAATAATGCATTTTCTATTGGATATTACTTTGCAACATAATTTTCTACACTGAGAGTTTCTTGATTGTATAAGTCCTCGTATAGTAGCATCCAGTTCAATCCTGTTTGGCACTTTCAGGTGAAACCGTAAACCAAAAGAACTGCCAACAGAGGTAAATAGAGGACGTCTCTTAAAATAAAGCAGAAAAGCAAAATGACAACTAGGTAAGCCATATGCATCTAGCAATTAACTCTTTTGACCAAACCTCAAAGACAGTAATTTTTCCTGAAGAACGGTCCCTGCCTGTATATGCAAATAGGTCACCTGTGTGCCTTAACAGATAGCTGGGGGGATATGATTTTTTTACTTGCACATACTGCTTTTCATCTACACAAGAGATACATTCATAGGCAGGGGTGCGTGAGTTCACAGCTCAAACAGATAGAGCCGCCTCATATTTTTGTGTAATCAGTCTGATCGTCCACAGCATTGTACGCAGATCTATATACTGTAACTATAAACTTAAGGATCTGTCACGAGATGCAAAACTTCCATGGTAGATACTGAAGGAAAAAGCAATTTTTCCTGTACTTGCTACAGCTTTATATTATTGATGAAAGAATGTGAGGGAACAATCTTGCTGTTGTATATCAAAAGAGCTTAGTGTCTGCTCCTTGATGTGTTTGGATATTAATAAATTCTGAAGTAATAGGTAAGTAGACAAACTCTGTAGAGAACTTCAGTGCCTTCTGACCTCAAGGACTTCCCTGATAGTGATAATTAGCTTTAAAATATTCCTCAGAGATCTTGAGATTCAACACTTCACTATGATGGCTTCTGTACTGCACATGGCAGTTGTTCAGGGCAACTGGGAGACTAGTCCCTGAACAGCTACAACCTACTTTTTGTTTCAATTTGATCAACAGAGTGGTTGCCAGCAAAATCTAACTTATGTATTAGCATAAATATATGGAGATCTGAAAGGGTTGCTATATACAGCACATGTAAATTATTTACATCTAGTCAACCCAAGTGACTGCAGACATTGTAAGAAGCACAGCTGCTGCTGGTGCTAGAACCTTGAAGCTGTTTCTTAATGTGAATATTCATTATTACACTCCTGGAAGACTGTAGGGGAAAACGTAGTCAATAAAAGTATATTCTGTGTTTTGTAATGAGTAAACAACATAAGCAAAATAGTATGTGGAGGATATAGAGCAGCTGCTCTTTCCAAATGAATGCCTAATTGTGAAATATTTAGACCTCAGCACTACGATTTCCTTAACAATTCTTTTTCTTGTTAGGGTAGATTGGATACCCTTGTGCTTTATTTAGATTTTCTTTTTTTTCCACTCACATGGTACCACAGGGTCTAAAGCAAACAATCATGGAACAAGGGATTCAGATAACGTAACTTAACAGTAATGACCTACATTTATACAATGCTTCTTATCCCAGAGCATCCCTAGACACAATAGTTATAGCATATGTGGGAATTTCCCACTGATACAGCAAAATTTACTTACGGCATCAGTAATTCATTTGCCACTGACACTTTCTGGATTGATGGAGAAACCCATAATGTATGCACCACTATTTGACTCTTGGCCTTCAGACAGAAGAATGGTTGTCCAAGAGCATTGTATCCAGCAAAGTGTACTTCAAAAACTCAGCAGTGAACTCCTCAATGTTACAAAAGTTAACATCCAAACACTTCGTACTTGTGGTCAAGAACTCGTTCTGCCACAAAGCATGTGTGGAAACAAGATTTCCTTGCACAGATGCAATTCAGTCATTGTGGCTCTGCACAGGTAGATTCTTAAACCCATGTGTAGTTGCGATAGGGATCCTAGCTAGCAATAGTCATTTGCTTTCATGCAGCAGCTGGCAGAATCTGCTCTACAATGAAAACGCTCATTCTCAGAACTTACTATGCTTTTGAACATCCCAAAGAGTCTGCATTCATAAATACAGTGGCCACAGGTCTAGACTTAATAACTTCATTCTTGTTCATTTCATATTATTCTTCAGAAAAGGATTTGGTCTATTTGAATTACATTGACTCTGTCCTAAGCAACAAATACAAGCAGTTTTATCAGTGTAACAAAATAAAAAAGATAAATTTTACTGCTCTCAATACCTTCTAAAGCCTCTACAGGAATAAAAAAGTACTATTATTTCCAAAACCACCTTTTATTTTCAGAAAATTCATTATAGTTTTTAAGCTATTTTTTATAGACCTGAATGAGAGTGTTTACACATCCCACAGACAAATTAGAAACATAATCTTTCAGTAAAAAATACTAGGGCGCATATCCTATTATTATTCCAAAAAGAGAAATTTGCCTATATAACTTCAGGTACTGCAGTAATAAGGAACTTTTATTTATATTTGTAGAATGGAATGAGATTCCTTGACATTCTAAAATATGGAATTCAGAAAGTGTCATATATATGGTGCTAACTGCTGTGTGAATCTTCCCAGCTGAAAAGGCAAACTCTGTACTGCAAGTAAATGTTGATGTTCACCATGAGAAAACTGGAGTGAAGTGTTTGAACATCTAAAAACCATCTGATCTCAAAGTACAACCACCTTCAGGCTGTTTTTTACTGAATTACATCACTAGCTTTAATTTATAAGGAATCAACAGCTATTATCATCAGAGATGACATTCTGAAAGACATAGTTCTCGTATCGTTAACGTTACTAGGATCTTCTTTCACAACGCACTGTCAATGGATAGTTACTGGTCATCACTTAGCACTGCCGATTCACCTGAATACAGCTTTATGATCACACCTGCAGGCTCTTGGCATTTTGCCCTCCTAAGTACTCTCTACCTACAGGGTTAAGAAAAAAATAGTACATCCAAAGCTGTGATTTCTCGGTACCTGTTGACAACAGATTCGTATTCTATCAGCCTATACTGTACTTTTTACCCAAAGTGTTTGCAAAGAATGACAGGAGGACACAGATATAAAACCAGACAGCAAGGTGGAGGGGAAAGAAGGCTACAAACAAGTCAGCTAATTGTTCTGGACCGAGTTTTAGTTTTTCCTGTCTTTATTAAATCCTTCAGGTAAACTTCCATACTGTACGAATCCTAACACAGTTAACAGTCACTTTCTCCTTCCCATTCAAGGACATGCTGAGTTTCACCGTCTAGATCTTCAAAAGTCAATTGCACGAAACCACTGCTCTCCCCGTCCTACTGGGAGTTACTTTTTGTCTAGCATTATTCATTCTGCACTAGGCATTTGTTCCAAATACAGTTTCCAACCTGCGCTAAGGATAAAGCCACATGCATAGTCATCCAGAAACACGTTAACAGCACGACATGTTTCATGCGCAGCAGGCTTTACATGCTACTGCAGTACAATGCCAGATGTTCCGATAGATATTTAATGACTATGACATTTCATTTATATTTATCTAGCCATTGAAGGGAATTAGTATTACAGATAATTTTCAAATTATTAGAGCACATCAAATGCTGTTTTTCTTCATTTCTGGCTACTAAATGATAGCAGCATGGAACATTTGATACAGCTTTAAATCTGCTGTATCTTAAAATGTAACAGAGGAATTAAAAATTAATAAATAATGGAGTTGTCTTGCCTTGACAAAGAAATACATGGCAGCTCTCCTTTTTCTTTGCTTTAATGTTAAAGAGAATAAATGCTCCAAGGCATAGGCATCATAAGGAAACTGCTGGATGAAAACCAGAAAGGCTACTCAGCCTGAATCTTCTATAATGAGTTTTATAGAAGCAACCGAGGCCTTTCACATTTTCTATCCCTACAGTTAGTATGCTATTTGGGGGGGGGTGAGGGGTGAGAATTAAAACATTTCACACATGTTTTCCTGGGGGAATACATCCAGAAAACCAGAAATACATCTTTATACTGTGAAACTTTACACACACAATTCATATCCTTTTGTTTGTTTGTTTTAAACCTTGGTGATAATGTTTTTAGCATTTACTTCAAGAGCTTAGAAAGTCCATATTTGGATAAGCAAAAAATACAGTTATTTTCTACCTACAACCAAGTAAAGCCATAGCTACATTTGTTTCCTGAACCTTTGCAAAAGAATATTAATGCACCTCTACAGGCAATAAATATTTTTCAATCACAATGAAGGATAATCTATTGAAAGATATGATTTTAACTATTTTAATTCCCTTTACTAACATTAAGCAAATACTTAATTATAACAAAAGCCTAATCTGTTCCCTCTTTTTTGTCTTAGCCTTGTGTTGTTTTAGAATTTTCATTTACTGAATAATAGTTTTTAGCTACCTGTTCCTTATCAGCAACTATCCTTCTATTATCTGTCTTTTCTTTAATCTTCTATAACTTGCTGTTCCCTTTCTCTCCCTTTATTTCCACCCTGCCCCTCCCTGCTTTTCCTTCTCCATAAAGCTTGTTGTCTAATCTGTTCTATAGAAACTTTCTCTGTAGGATTTCTAAGTCGTCATTTTTAGCCAGATGTTCTAAGCATATGCTGAGGTGCCTTGTGATTCAAGGCTTTACAGATGTTGAAGAATTAAAATTCTCCTTTGGCATAGATTATTACAGAAAAACAGAAGCTGAGAGATTCTGACCCCCAAAATAAACCAAAGGATCCCTACGAAGGCAGTGCTGGAGTTTAACCAAGCCTTTGTTATTAGGCTTTCACGGTTAAAAAGGTAATAAATACAGAAAAGAAAGGAAGAGCTTTCTGATACAACATGACTAACCAGAGATAATCTGGGTCAAAAGCATACGAAATGCAGAGTAAAAATGCACTTGAATATCAGTGAAGAAATACAAGGTATGTACAATGTCAAAAGGTAGCACTACCTGTGACTGTGATCAGGATCTAGTCAGCATTCAATATAACTTTGTCAGGTTTGTCTAAGTTAACTATCACTACAGACAGGCCCAATTTCTGTAGGGGAAATCAGAAAGGAGATAGAGGTAAAGCAGTCATGACATATGCAAAGTGTCTTCAGACTCAGAATAAGCTAAATAGTAATAAATAAGGCATCAGTGAGCTTTTTTGGGGGGCTAGTTGCAAAGAAGAAAACATAAACAGTACTAGATAGTTAGAAGAAAGTGAATTAAACACACGGAAGCATCTTTGAGGTCTGTGGAACTACAAGTTTCTATATGGACTGGGTATTCTGGTGGCTCAGGTTTGTGTCAAGTTCCAAATTAGTTCTAGATGAAAGCAAGCTAAACCATAGAGGCTTAGTCCTGTTACTTAGTGGTGAAGATGAGGGCTCCTCAGAAGTAAATTTTCACCAGCTAGGAGAACCTTGACAAAAAAAATTTCTACTTTAACTGCTTACAGTCAGATACGCAATGCATTAAAAAATAATGTAGGATTTATGCTTAATGGAGAGCAAGAAATTTATTTTAAACCTAGATGGAGCCTCAAGTGTAATCAAATTTGAATTTAAAAAAAGAGTAAGGTTTAGAAAAATCTTTCAGAACAGAATGTAATTGTGACCCCATTTTTTAATAAAAAAATTTCTATTTTCATTGTTATTTACTGCTGCCAATTTAGCAGGGTCATTCAAGATGCAAGTGGTTTCATTAAAATAATAAACAAAGAAAAGAAGACAGTGATGTAAGATTGTTTAAGATACAGGTTGACTGAATCTCTCTGCAATTAATGAATGAATTAATTCAACTTGACAAAAACCTACAGCTCTTCCAAGAAGCAGTCCCAATTTGGCAGACGACTATAACCAAAAGAGCAGTTAAGGTTACCTGAAAACTAACTGGTCAAAAGGAAATATTTACACCACCGAGGTTGGGACTTGCACACGTCTGCTTTGGTTACAGTCACAAGCTCATTCGAACAAGCTAAGCAAAACTTCAAAATTAAGTGCAAGAGTTAAGGAGCTAAAGTTCATTGGAACAGAAACTCATCAGAAACCTGCAGAATCCACTACTTATTTTTATGCAGGATTTGCTCACCCACAAATTAACTGTACCATGTATAGTACTTGTCACAGAACTATTATAGTGCAATGAGAGTTGCTGCTGTTAGATGTTGCACATTTAAAATGAGCATATTCATGCATCAAATATGGTCTGAGCTCTAAATTTTCTCTGGGCTTGGTAGTTTAGGTTAACTCTTTCTTTAACTCCAGTTTGGGAAAAAAAAAAAAACCAGACCAACTTGGGTGATAATTTCTCAGTCCAATCAGCAGCTAATTAACAACCTGGATGGAAACAGAAAAACTGTACTACACAACGAACCAGAATGCCCCAGGAGTTTCTGAATATAAGCCTGTTTGCAGCGTTGCCTTGTTTTCTGGTACTTTTTTTCCATGGCAAAGTTGTTTCAGAACAAACTTCATTGTTTTTGCATGGAGAAATACCCCACAGCTGCGTTCACCTTTAATTACAGTAATTTCTTATTCAGATTGATGATTTCCCTAAATGGCAAATTCTTACTTTGAGTGATGAGTGACTGTGAGTAATTTGAGTGATCGCAATAGTCTTCTCGCATTCCCTAGACGTTTGTTCTCCCATTTGTCTTATGTCTTATCTATCTACTAAAGAAAACAGAAAGTAGATTAAGGATTTCAGTTTTGCACTTTTTTCATTTCCATAAAAAATATTCCTTATGAATATTGTGGATCTTGGGAGTTACACCTCAGATCTTTTAAGAATGCTTTTAAGAAAGCCACAAATAAAGGAAGAATGTGTTCGTTTTCTCCAGAGTGTGTGAACATTGGCTGATTTCTTTAACACCGTAAGTCAGGTAGTTGCGGATGTAACTAATAAGGACTCCTTAGAGAGAAACTTGTATCTGTCAATTCTCAGATGCGTAGTGGCAAGAAGAAGGAAAGAGACCCCACAGCTGTTTAAATGCTACTATGGCATGTGCTTGGGAGTACTTGTGCCACATCGCTGCCTGAAACAGGCAGCTATCTGCTCTCTGCTGTCAAACTGAAGTGCTTTTGGATACATCCAGAAACAGGATTTTAAGTATCCTGCACCATGCCTTAACTCACGTACGGCTGAAGGCCTCCATTCACACTTTCAGCCTGCCACCCACAACCCTGCGGCTAGCTATGCTGTGGATGTGGCTTTGCCTGGTCTCCCAACCGCACATCCTTGCAGCCTTGTGCTGTGCGCTTTGAACCATTATTTTGCCATAGTCCCCAAGACAGTGATTCTTTTCAATGTCTAAATCATACTGTTTTCTCCTGTCTCTTCACCCTGTTACCCTATAGCTTCTAGCTCTGCACTAAGTTTCCCACCACCACCCCATCCTCCTGCGAGCTTCTAGACTGTTAAGTGAGTGTATATTAGCACTACCAAGGTGAGTAACAGTCATTCTAATACCTGATAAATGTTACCAAACAGGTGTCCACAAGGCTTAGCAGTCAATTAATGTGCAACACTTACACTCTAATTAAGCAAATTCCAATCAGAGTCAAAACGGCAAGAGTGTCGTCAAAGAAAGACCAGCAAGAAGGAGGTTGAGGAGGTATTGATGAAAGAAATCATCTGCCTGAGGAAAAAAATGGTCACGGTTGTCAACATTACTACGATGCCCTGCTGTGCGGAACGGGACACCCAGGAGAGGATGCTCACCTGGGGGCACCCACCCAGCTGGCCACTAGAGAATTTTTCTTTTTTCTCTCTCTCTCTGCTTGTTTTTTCCTAAGGTAAAATGGACATAGATGTATGTCATCAGCTAAAAGTCCCTAGAATAACGAAAGCTTTGTGCATATCAGGCTGCCTCAACTTTCACTGCGCAACAAGTGCCATTTGTGAAACTGTGAAAACCTTAAGCACCTATGCACCTTTTTCTTCCTTAGTTTGTTATACTGACCCCTAAAATACATTCGCTATTTCTTCTTCATCTGCTACTTAGGAGCTATTGTTTGCTTCATGTTTTCTGCAGGGTGGATGTAGAACGCCTAAAAAAATACTAGGTTAAGATTTTTACTAAAAGAACACATTCAGATGGGTAAAATCACATGTTTCCTTGAGTTCCAAACCCAAGCAGAAATGACACGTAGCAGTAATGAAATCAGAAGACACAGTGGTGACAAGTGCTGCCCTATGGAGTGCTATGAGACGCTACAAGAACAAATCACCTTATTTCAGTATTTCTATGATCAGGACCCCTTTAGAAGCCAGTTTATTGTCCTTGGTAGAATTTTCCCTCTGTAGCACCTTTTAAGATCGGGAAGTTGGCCCCTTTTTGTGGCAATGACCTTCTGGGGTGAGTATCTTGGTTGATGTCTCTTATGAAAAACAACCAACCAATCAGGAAAACCCTCCTAAAAGTGGGTGTTTTCTCTTTTTTTCCCTAGCTTGTTTTCAAATTTATTACCTCAAATTTTAACACTTAGGCCCCAAAGATATTGGTAATAAAGACAACAGAATGTGGGGGTTTTGCTCAGTTGGTTGTCTAGTTGCTTCTTTTTTAAACTAAGTGGAAGAAGGGAAAGATAAAAGAAAGGAAAATCAGTTATTCTTTCTCTCTTGTGAATGCAGCCATGGGAAACTGTGCTCCACAGGTCATGAGACTTAAATTACAAAGGTTAAAGGCTGGCTTCAGTAACCTCACATCAGAGTATATGTCTGCACTTTTCAATTTATATTCTTCCCTCAGTTTAAAGAAAGCTGCCTGAGAGCAGCAGCATCCTTTGATCTCCCCGAAAGTCACTTGTCTCTAGGTAGGGACACCATATATATAGTCATCTCTTTGCTCCTCTTCCAGCATCCTGCTGGTTTAGTCTCAGTTGTTTCCAGTCCATCTTTTAGAGATAATACAAACATGTTCTTCCTAACCAGCTCAGCAAGCTGTCCTGTCTGGAAAGCGTGGAACGCTTCTCTAAAATGGCTTTTTAACAAGTTTCACAAGGATGCAAAATTACCTAAAATGATGCTGTAGATGGTCGGATGTCGTTGTCCACAACAGGCACCTGGAACTAACATGCAACTGCCTCAAGCTAGGGAAAGCAAATTTGAGAGCAAAGCATCTCTTGGAGACCAATTGCCCATGTGCATTCCCACTGTGAGAGATCCACATTTGTGAAAAGCAGAATCTTGGCAGGCGACCCCTTGATGTGCAGAAATTTGCAAATCATTTCAGTCTAAGCAATTTTCCCATCCTTACCAGAGAGCACTAAGGCTGCAATTGTGCCCTGATAATCATAGCTACTGAATTCTAAGCAAAATGAAATTTCAGCACAGAGTCAATACTGCTAAATGCTAAAATGCTTAACAGAAATGGCATTTAATTAAAATATCCAGAACTTTTGTAGCTAAAGCATCGACCTTTAGTATGTTAGAAACTCCAAACCAGGATTATTGAAGTTGTAAACAAGGATTAAACAATGTCATCTGGCATTATTCTGATAAAGACTGCAAAAGACAGCAGCACTCCTCCCCCGCAGCCCCCTCACCAAAAGGTGAAATTAGAATAACTGAGACTACATACCCTTCCCTTACATACCTCCCTTTAGATATCTCACTGCTTAAGAAACAAAAGCTTGCCCAGGAATAAATGCAAAAAGGGCTTTTAAATTGCAATATTTCCTATAGGTAGGCTCAGCCACTCAGCTTTTAAGCTCCCACCAGAAGTACCTGCTATCTGGCCAATAGCGAAAAGTAGATGAGATGGATCATGGGTTTATCCTAACATGGTAAAATCTCTGGCCTAATTATAACACTGAGATCAAAATGAGAAAAAAAATCAGAGCAGAATGATATAAAATAGAGCCTGTTGTGAGAGAGTCTGAAATGGCTTAGCTAGCTAAAAGCATCACTTAAAAAGTAAGCTTTCCTGACTTCAGACAGCAAAAATTACTCTCAGAATCTTTCTAGGGTTTAGAAACAATTAGGAAAAGAGCAAGATATTAATTACACAAACTGTTACTGTCCATTGCACATGAGAGTGCACTTTCTTGCAGTCACGAACACCAGATCGAATCCTAGCTATTGATATGAATTAGATCAATGAAGCCACCTGAAAATTCTGGCACTCTGAGCAAACCTTGCTGCTCATGACAGATATAATCTCAACCCTGCACTTGCATGGTCATCTGGTGTGGGAATTTATCTACTTTCAAACTAACACTAAAATATCAGTAGAAAACAGCACCCTCTTGAGATGCTCACTCTCTCCAAAATGGCAATTAAAATAGTTTTGTATATAACTTTGTACCATTAAGCTTCTCAGATGAGGAACAGAGCCACAGATTTCAAGTGTGAAGGAATACAATGGAATGGAAATTGCTTATTCAAAATCTGAATGGAGCTGCAGCTTTTTGCATGAGATTATAAGGTTCACAGACGGTCCACAGACTCTGTATATCTCCAAAAGGAGAAAAAGAATGACCCAATATTTTAAAATGGTTGAACGGTTCTTTTTCCATCTTGGATTTCTGGGGCCTTGAAACCTTTTATAAGATATGCTTCTCCTACCCACTCTCTATTCATTTCTAATGGTCTTCCCACAAAGTGCTACCTACTGCCTCCTATTCTTTTTTTTCTTTTAATTTAACTGTTTTCCAAATTTTTAGCCAATGGTAACATTATGGAAGATAAGCGACTAATGATCAATTTTTAAAAGATTACAGGGCTTAAATCTTTGAGACAGGACACAATAGTACGTAGTATGTAATTTTATCTGTGAGACATCCATTTTCTATCATTAAACTACACTATATAAAAGAAAAAAGTACACTGTAAGAACAGTTATTTCGTCAAACAAAATACTCAAGGATTTTTAAGGAGAGGAAAAAAGTGCAAAATCACATGCTGTAAGACTCTAACCATGCAGGGAAACAAAACCAAACCCTTTTAGAATATTGTTTTAGTTATGGAGTGGTATTTGTAGGTTGTCTGAATGCATACAGGCACTAACTTCCTAATGATTAGCACAGTTTCATTGACAGGCTTGGCTGCAGAATCACAAAGCAAACATAAATTGCAGCAAATTAGCAGAAGATTTTTTTTTTTCTTTAAAGAAAAAAGTTTAATGGATGTTTTGCCTGAGGAGCATATTTTGATGGCTTCTCAGTAGATGAGACTGCACTGCCAGGAACCACAGAAGCGTACAGTAAATTTAATAATGGCCCTATGCCATACCATGGTTTATACAGCTACGCGGCAGATCCACATTCAGGCACAGGCTCTGCACATTCAGCCCTGGAAATTAAACATATCAGAGCCATGAAGGCCTTGGTCTCATTAGGCAGAGATAGTACTCATGGCTGTCTACAAAGATAGCTAGCTACCTCTTTAGAAATCCATCGTGCTTCCAATGAATTTAAGACACTTTTATCAATAAATTCAATCAGAGTAGAATTTAGCCCATAAACAAAATGACTGAAATATGGCAAAAGGAAAAGGAGATTTGGAAATATTTTAAAAAAGATAAAAACAAAGAAAATCTATTATCAGGAGGATTTTTTACTACATCTGATTGATCACCATGTTCATCTTTCCCAATTTAAAGAGATACAATGAAACAACAGAAAAAAAGCCCTGCCAGGAATACTAATACCAAATCATGCCATTCAAGTTGCAATTGGCAATAATTGCCAGTCTCTGTTCTGTAACATTTTAATTTACTCACAGCAAACTGACATTCGGATAGGTAAAAAATTATTTCCTACTTTTAAAAACATCAAAGAAATTGCTTCCAGTCTGATCTTTACAATTGACTATCCACAGCATAAACACAGGGCAAATATCAGCACTGAAAGGAAACAGCTTTCAGAGATGATACTTAACCACGATAGCCACAACATCACTGCATGCTTACTTCACTGTCTGCAGGACTGACACGTATGTTCTCATGAATGAATTCATTAATATCTGTCTCAAACATTAATATGAACGGGCGGCATGCTAGAGAAACATATTCATTTGGGATGCTATAGAACCTGTCAGGAAAAAGTGCACATAAAAATAGGCATTGAAGAGGAATAATTATTTTGTTGTTATCACTTTTCTAATGTATCTATCACCTATGAACTCAGACCCCAAATGTTATAGTATACTCGATGTTTTTCACAAAGAGGTACGAAATATTGCTGCTACTTTGGAGTGGACAAAACTCTTCATTGTTATGTTAATGTTGACATATCCTCTACGTGTTTGACAGATTTTCCTTGAAAAGTTCCACTCTTCAATCTGCTGAATAACAATAGTCTGGATAGCAGAAATCACTTTCTGTATACAATACCGCCGGAGCTTCGATGAACAGTTTCTTTATTAGTGTTCCACTTACACCTGATCGGAACGAATCCCAAACCGATTCTGCTTACGCTGGCAGAAAAGCCATCATGGGTAGTGAAGAGGGGACACGTCGTCACTGGAGCGTATGTGAGAATCCCAGTCATTACCCAGGTCACTACTGGAGCGTATGGGAGAACGCCACTCATTACCCTAGTCTGAGCCAGAAGAAAACTTTTGATTTTCTTTTTGGGGCCACACTCTTCTCTTCATTTGTTTTGCTGTCCTGGGGGCTGGGGTAGAGGGGAGAGTTCGTGTTCTGACAGCACTATTTCATTCTGTCTTCTTAAGGTAATTACTCTGGCTCTCTGTAGATATACTGGATTTTGACTTAAGGCCCTTTTATGCCACTCCAAGAGGAAAAAAAACATAAAGGTCTTAAAGTGCTTGAAAACAGCCTTCAGTCCAGTCATAAATAACTACAGAGAATTACTACCTAAATGTTTACTAAGCTCAGGGAAGAGATAAATCACATTATACATAAATGGAATAAAAATACTAATAAATAGAAGTTTTACAGCACAGCTGGCAATAGAAGCAAATATCATTGCAAAGGTTTTCCTTTTAAAAGCTGATTTAAACTGACCATAAATGATGACACGATCATATTTTAAGGACAAGTGTAGGCTAAATATTTTATATATTAAATAGCTAAGCCTTGGCAAAAAAGAGGCAGCCTGGACAGGAATGTGTAGTCTTCATGATTATTAAACATTTTTATTGCTATCTATGGCAGAGTGGTATATGATGGCTAATGATTTTATGTTACTTTCTGCAAAAGTCAAAAATGTTTAGTTTTTTATAACTTCAGTAATTTTATTACTACAGTGAGAGTTACATAGGATTTTATACTAAAAAGCATGAGCAATATGCAATGACTACTGAAAATACACTGGAGTGGATTACCATGGTTCCCCTTTGTGCATTGGCAGCATACAACCAAGATCATAATTATGGGATTGCTACCACCTGCCAACTCGAAGAACTAAACCACATGCTTCGACATAATAATGAAGAATTCTAAGAGTAAAAAGCAAATGAAGGTTAAATCCTAAAGGTCTTCAGGGACCTCTGAGCTGCGTATTTCATCTGTACTCCTTTTATCATTTTTACTTGCCCACAAAGATGAAGGTTCTTCCCAGTTAAGCAAGTCCATCTAATGAAATGCCTGCATTTTCGCACAACTGCTTAGAAAACAGAACGTCTGCAATGTGCAAACTCATATTAAACTTCATCTTTGGATTTATAGGTTTTTCATCTCGAAGCAGGGAAAAAAAAAAATAGACAAATTGTTCACACTGTCAAAAAAACCCAGAAACTCATCTGAGAATTTTAGAACACATCTTAATGTGAAAAGGGGATTACTGGTGTATATATATGAGACAGAGAAAAATTTTCCAAAATGCTGTTATTAGTCCATGATTAAATTTCCCATCCCTACTTCTTTTTTAAAAATGCAATTATATTTTAATAGGGTGATGAAGAAAGGATTTCTTCAGAATCACTTAACAGTGATATGAAGTAATAATTTAAATTATCTTTGAGACTATATTAATCGAGAAATTTTTGTTTTCATATGAGACCATTTTTATAATTCTGTACCCGCTCACATTTTTACACACATAAACATACATCTAAAATTTATTTCAGAATATTTACATGGGGGAACTAGTATTTGCTGGTGTATGGGTGCTTCTCAATAGTCCACATTTCAGTTTAAACTTAAAAGTGAACACTGTTGTGTACAGATATCCTATGGACTTCCTTCCCCATACTTTCTATTATTCTTAAAAATCGGTAGGCTTTACCCGCTTCATACTTAAAATCACTTAGAACTCTGCTTCAAACTACCCAGTATTGCCCAGAATTGATGACCTAAGGCTGTACAACTGCCAACACTTATACATAAGGTTATAATTCCCTACAGCTTTCCACATTAGCTCTTACTCCCTCTTTCTTATACTTTCCAGTTTTAAAAACTATTTACCATACAACTCCACCAATATTTACACATCAACAACTTACTATGCACAAACTGAGCAAGACTACTATCTGTTCCCAGCATCCCCTCACCATAGTCATTATTTCTGGCATATCAAGCTAAAGATGTAGTTCCACAAGGTTTTGGCTTAGGATGCAGAGCTGGCCTAGGAAGTTTGAGAACCTGAAATTTGCCCCCAACTGATCCCCCCACAGCCACCTCAGTTGCACTGGTGATGCTGAATTACATGACATAAGAATATCTGTGCCATCCCCACTTCCACTGGCAATCCCATTTCAGAAGGTAAATGGGACCAGTAGTTTAAAGAAATTTATAAAAAGGAACAGAATTCCTGGTTTTGGAGAGTTTCTGTGTAGGGTTACATTAGCAGGGTGTTATTGGGAATTTTATGTTGCTACTTAGGATGCTGTTCCTGCTCTAAACATAGAGAAGACCCTTCAGTTATGACTTTCAAAACCGACGTTTTCCAAGGCACTTAATTCAACAGTATTTTTTACAGCATTGTAACTATTAGACAACCTTAATCCTGACTTCGTTCTTCCTAGAGAATGGGGCTGAGAAACAAGTTGGAGCAATTCCTTAAGTGACTTATTTATCTTGTGCTCAGCTGGATCAAAAAACCTCACAATGCAGAAATAGTCTAATGATGAGAAATATCTTTTCTAAATATCTGAAACTACAGTACACCTCATTTCTGTTATAGGCTAATGAATCAGTATCCACAAGTTTTCCCTTTTGTCTGGCATACAATATCATCCACAGGAAAAGGTTAATCTTCAGTGAAAATATCATCTATCGGCCCTGTGCATTTGTTGGGGTTACAGAAGCTTTCTCTGAAGTTGGCTGTCATCCCAGTAAAGCTGCATTAACTAGTTCAAATGAAGTACCACTAGTAATACACATTGGTAGCAAGTAGAGGCAAGAAAGGTAAAAGCTTTGGGGTAGAATTTCAGGCAGAAATAGGATCATGTTTGCTCAGTAAAATCTTCCCAAAATTATGATTTTCAAAAATTTCCAGGCCTTAGTTGTACAGAAATTAAATCTACTCAGTTCTGAAAGTATCTGGACTTGATCTGACACGCCACTACTAGTCCAGCAAATTCAGAAACCTTTTTCATTTTTCCCTGGTAGTGCTTTCAATTACAGAGATACTATCATTTTGAATATTTTCCTGCTATAAAGACTTCCCCTCAAGGATTACAGAAGAAAGCTTATTAAAATGTGTCCCCATCCTTTTAGCAGACAAAAAAAGAAAAAAGAAAAGACTAAATAAAACAGGAAAGATTGGAGCTCAGTGCTAAAGCAGAACATGGCCAAGGAGAGCAAGAAGGTGGGAGAAGATTACCAGATAGATATCCACGTAGCCACTTGAACATCCTCTTCTTTGACTTTGGGATTCTGGCTAAAATTACAGGATTTTTCTTATTTGTCCAAGGTTTTCAGATATCCAGCACCTTGGCTGAACGGCTGGTTCTTAGGAATCTCAGACTTGTCCCCTCCCCTTACGCATTCCAGGTCTTTATGTGTACCAAGCCTGATACTGCTGAGCAGTCTTGAACCCTTTGTGAAAGAGCTATACGGATGGCTTTGTGCATGCACAGTAAATCTGACTTTTTTTTAGAATGCATCCAATTTACTACATGTGCAAAACACAAGTATACTCGTGCAGGGGTTCTGACGTTTCCCAAAAATACTGGATAACTGTTGTGTGTACGCCGTACAGCATACAACAGTGCAGGGGGGCTTTAATGACAAGTATACGTCTACAATACAGATAATGGTGAAAGACTAAGGAGGCCCTTCGGCTCCTTCTGATGCGCTGAAGGGTTGTGGTGCTTCTGATTCTCCTCGGGAGAGTTCTGGCCCAGAGTCAAAACCAGAGATATGAGTTGGCTATAAAACTAGTCCAAATATGTGACAGCCGCTATGATTACAGGTCATGAAGTTACAAGAAAAGGCTATTTTCAGTAAGCACCAAATAACATGAGTATTTAAAGGAAACAAATTAACATGAGCAAAGATATGACCATCTGCCACTTACAGAATCAGTGGTTAAAAACAACTTTCTGATGAAATTTTGACCAGACAGGAAAGCCAACCTACAGTTACTGCTGGACTGGAAGAAAATTCATGACCGTAATCAACCTGAGCCCAGGCTAACATGTTTTGGTGATCCAGAAGATGGGATAAAGAGGAAGAAAAGGAGAGCAGATAATATCTGTATCATATAAGTGATCAAACCCCCCATTTTTAGAGGCACTGAGTGCCTTCAGCTCCTATTTTTAGGGTCTCTGGATAGGAGGTAGTGGACCACCACAGCCGATACTTCTGAGCAGCATTAAGTTCCCAAACTCAAAGTACTCTGACCTCTCTGTGAAAGATTTAATATAATCCAAATATCAGAGTATTGATCTGATTAGAAGTTTTCTTAAGATTTACACTGTTTAAAAGGGAGAGAATTTTACAACAACAAACGTGCTATAGGGAGGACTTCTTTATGTGGTAAAGCAGACTCAGGACTTAAGATGATTTGCAAATGGTACCTGTAAATATTAATGCACTTAGACACTGAATACCGCATGTCATACATTTCAAGTGGTTTCTAGAATGTGGATGTTTACAGTGAAATGATGTGCTGCTTCATACGCCTGTTTTCAATTCAAAGTATGGCTTCATTACAAAGAGTGACAGCATAAAGCTTAGCAGCATGAAGATTCCTCCAGAATTAGCACCAAATTGACAAGCATCCTTAACACAGCCTTTAAATCGGGTTTGTGGGCACCAAACAGCTTCATGAGCATTAGCTGTTCTTCACCCTCTTTTCTACAGTTCCAACTTTTCGGTATACAAGCTGGGTATTGACCGCTTTTAACATGGAGCAGCTTTCCCCAGGCTGGGACTTCATTTTGCAGTTGCCTTCATTAAGCAACCAGACACTAAAACCTTGTAAAATTCCTTCAGTCCTAAGAGTACTGCTTCCATCAGTATTTTTTTTTATACTGTTATTACTGACTCTGTTACCGTCTTTCATAATTTCCTAAAATACCAAAGCAGAAAATAGCTATGAAGACTTCCAAACACAACATCAGTATACAGAATTCATAAGCCTAAGTCAAAATGACATACTGAAGGATCTTAAACATCACATGTGACATTGAGAGAATAAGAGTGCTTATGGATGTACATGCTAAGAAAAATATGGAAATGTCATTCAGATTAACTGCTGGTTAGGGGGAGCTGGCAGGCTCAAAGTGGTTAAAACCAGGTACGATATCCATCCTGTAGCATGGGAACAGGATCATGAGAGCTGCAAAGCTGTCTGTATAATGTGTCCTCCTCTGTGCCTTGCCATTACTCCAGTGCATGCTTCCATTCTCAGCTTCCAAGGAATCACGCAGATCTTTAATTTGGATTCCAGAACACCTTGGTTTACTCGTATAAGATTCAGGTCATTTTATTTACACTGCTTTTAAAAAAAAAGGTTTTCTTTGCCTCAATTTTCTGTAGCACCTGGCAAAAATGAACACACAGAAGGTCCGAAGATGGTATCAAGCTACCAACAAAGTCTTGTTTTGCAATGAATATAGGAGCTCTTCGTAGGTATGTAGTTACTTTGAATCTAACCCACCTATCTGTCAAGCCAGAATACATGCTGAGGAAGATCAGGTTGCCTTAGTAACCTGAGTCCAGTTGTGCAGACTGCAGAAAGACTGAATCATTTTATCTTTTTGAAGCACCATTGTGCATCATTGTGCCACTGTACTTAAATATCTTACACGTAAAATAGATATATATTACCAAACTCCCCATATACACTTTGAGCTATTCTCATGCTATGGGTTATTGAAGACACTGCTGGGGAAAGCTTTTTCTTCTTCTTTCTTACCATTTGCGACCCTTGCAGCTGTCATCTTCTAAAAAAACTAGCACTTACTCATTGCTCTTTTTGGGGGTTTGTTGGAGAGGAACAACTGACACCAATATGGAGCTAAACCTGCTCCAGCTGCGCCATGTATAGTGATTAATCCTGTTCAGAAAACTACTAGTTACCTAAAACTGATTTTAATATATGATATTGTTAGAATGTTCAGAGAAATCTGTGAGAAAGAAGAGTGACAGCACTCGTCCAGTATGCTTATTAATGTGAATAGCTTTTGACTACACAAATTTCAGGCCTGAATTGTACATACTATGCTATAAAATTGTAATAATTGAAAGTTCTAGAGAAAGGAGTCTAACGATACCCAACAGAACAATTTTAGTTCCATGAGAATATATTTAATTAACCCTTAATCATTTTCACCTTTATGACACTGGAAACACTTCTAGGATTTGATTTACAAAATTATTATGCCATTAATAAGAGAAAGATATTATTGACATACCAAAATCCAATTTAATTACTCCCTTGATTCCTCCAGAGGCAGAGAGAAGCTTGCAATTTTCTGACACTATGTTCCATTTTTAATATTGTGAAATAGAAAATACCTTCGAGTAGGCCAGAAATGTTGCATAACTGCTTCTATCTGAGCTACAAGCACAACTATAACAACATATTCTGGCTACCTTGAAAGTTCCTTTTTGGCTTTTTCTGTAGCAAGTATTCCACTTAAAACTTTACTTATTACTGCTTGTTAGAAATATTCTCACACGTAGAGCTTCTACAATCACTGTCAAACAACCTTCTATTCTTTTCAGTTTTTAAAGGGATAGCTTGTAATGTATTTAAGAAAATACTTAACTATTTTAGGCATTGATAGCTCACCTGGCTACTCCAGAATTTGGCTGTAAACAAGAAAAAAATTCTAAAACTTATTTTCAGACTGTCAACAAAAACAGTTACAAGTGCCTGTTAACTTACATAATTAATAGACTGATATATCTTAATGAAAGACCAAAACTTACATACTACAAAATCCACATGAAACAGAGGAGAAAAAAACTTAACAGAGCTGGGCCACTAAAACCTTGAAAAACTGTTGTCAGCTGTGCATCATGCTCCATAGTTCTGGCTGGAGCAACCTGTTCTCCCATATAACGCCACAGGAGCCTGACAGCTCAAGGTGCAGTCCATCCTGACTAGGATTCCAATAAAAACAAAAGTTAAAAAAAGTAATCTTGGCCCACAGCCACGGCTCACAGGCAACACATCTTGCTTTCCTTGCTCTTTTTACAGTTTTTCTGATTCTCCCAAACACCTCAACGTTTCTGCATTTTCAAGGCTGCCTGTGTGAAGTCCTACTTCCTTTGAAGTTTATACAAATTAGGCCACTGATATTTGTCACCAGAAATTCCAGATATTCATTATAGAGAGATATTGGATAAGATAGGCTGAACAAATTGAGATTTCTTCAATTAGTTCATTCCAGCAGCTTGCCCTGCATTGTAATTTTGTGTGCAGCTATCTTTATTTCTCCTGTGTACTGTGAGCCTCTGTGGCAAAATAATCATATGAAGTATTTAGACTGGTATGATATCAGGGACAGATTTTTTAATTCTCAGCTACTGAAGATGGAAATCAAATGTGTTTTAAAGTACTCTGAGGAATTTTCTATCCCTTTTCTTAATAGCAGGTTATACGTTCATTGGTAGCTAGCAACTGCAAAGTCTTAGCCAGGAATATGTATTTTGGAGAGTACTACTGAGTGGCTCTTATGGTTAGTTCAGCTTTCAGTCACTGGTTTAATTAAGTTTCTTCATTTCATATATAGCCTTCTCACAAAAGTAGCATTAAGACTGATCTTACACTAGGTGTCAAAAGGTCCAAAAGATGCAGTATCCAGTATCCATAACAGTCAAATCAATTAATAAATGTGAAAGAAATATATGCAGTAAATTGATTTAAATCCATCATTTGTGTAGTACTGGACTGATAATGTAAACAGAGATTATGTGAACATCACCCTCTGATTTGCATTCCAGAAGAAGGAAGACATCATGAGAGGAGAATCACTATCCATTATCAACACCATATGATACTTCAGAAGACTGTAAAAAGTCAGTGGTATGGATAAGAGAAAATAATAAATACTCCTATTTTTTATACACTAAATATAGTGTGTGATTTTTTTTTAATATATATATACATACACGACATTAAACACAAAACACCACAAACCTAAGGAAAGCCAAGTCTATACTTCTGTGTGCAATATTTAAATTACACCTCCTTGCATATGGATTATTACATAATTGCTAATTGCATGTTCACAAAGTATAAGACTCTTGTCTCATTCAGTGTGAGAATGCGCCTGTTTTGATCAGGATTCTGCAATGAAGAAGGCTGGTGTTTATAAACCCTCTCACTTATTGCAGAATTTGAATGCTGCCTCAATATTTAGGGGTTTTGTGGTTCAAAGTATAACCTCAATATTACTTAGTGCACTCTCCAAACACTACACTGAAGAGAGAATCATTCAGTTCCTCCTGGAATTTTTATAATGTCAAACACTCTAAAATCCAAATCTCTCATAAACTTTAACTAATGTATTTCTACAGTGTTTAGTTTCTACTATCCTCAGTAACAGCAAAAAGCATCCACCGTTCAGTGTGTTCAATGTGAAATAATTAGGATTTCATCTTCTGGAAACATATATGGTTCAGTCCCAATTTTGAGTGCACAGCATGGTTGCAAATCAGAACGCTGATTGTCAGCTTAGCAAAATATAACAAATACCCAAGTACTGAATCCACTGTCATTTCATAATACATGAGTTCCCCTTCATAAGTCTGTACTGGCTACACCTAATAACCTTCTTGTCCCTAATATGTTTGGAAATGGTTTCCAGGCAGATTTTTGCCATCACCTTTCCAGCAATCGAGGTGAGGCTAACCAGCCTGTAGTTTACTGGATCCTCCTTCCTGAAGACAGGAGAAACATTTACTTTTTTCTAGTTCTCAGGAACCACCCCCAATAACCACGACATTTCATAGATAATCAAGAGCAGCATTGCAATGACCTGTGACACTCGTGGATGCCTCCCATCAGGTCTCAGGAATTTGTATATGGCCGTTTTGTTTAGATATTCCCTGACCTGATCTTTCTCCGAGGTAAGTCCTCCTCCAGACTCTCCCACTGGTCTCAGGTACCTGGGATTACTGAAAGTGCTAAAGGTTAGTCTTACCAGTAAAGACCAAGGCAAAGAAAATCGAGTACCTCCATCTCTTCCATGTCCCTTGCCATGAGGTCCCCTCACCCCATTCAGCATCAGGTCCATATTTTCCTGCTCT
Organism: Buteo buteo; assembly: GCF_964188355.1. NCBI lineage: Eukaryota > Metazoa > Chordata > Aves > Accipitriformes > Accipitridae > Buteo > Buteo buteo. The sequence goes on along the minus strand of NC_134182.1, from coordinate 3,538,628 downwards.
TTCACCACTGGAAGGAGCCCTTCCTGTTACCCCTCCACATCCCCTGCCAGGTGAAACTCCAAGAGGGCTTTGGCTTTCCTAATCCCATCCCTGCATGCATGAACAGCATCTCTACATTCTTCCAGGGCCACCTGACCCTGCTTCCGCCTCTTGCACACTCCCTTTTGAGTTTTGTCAGAGGCTTCTCCTGCCTTTTGCCACTTTTGCTTGATTTTCTGTGTATGAGGTTGCATATGAGGGTTCTTCAGCTTCAAGGAAGTGATCCTTGAAAATCTACCAGTTCTCCTGGGCCCTATGGGATTCTTCCAAGAAGGTCCCTCAACAGGCCAAGGTCTGCTCTCTTGAAGTCCAGCTTTTTGTCTTGCTCCTACCTCTCAAGAACCTGAACTTCCTGACCGTCACAACCCTGATCCGCTTGTCCTTGCTTGTACGTATGAGATCTAGCAGTGTGCCTCTCTTCATTGGCTCCTTGATTACCTTGTGTCAGCAAGTAAATGCACTCCCGACATCTCCGAGATTGCTTGTGCCTCGGTCTGTTGCCTCTCTGGCAGGGAGTGGGGTAATTCAAATCCCCCATGAGGACTAGGTCTGTGAATACTAGGCTTCTTCAACTTGTGTGAAGAAGGCCTCATCTATTTATTCCTCCTTATCAAGCAGTTTTTAACAGATACACATCACACCATACTAGACATTGGTCTGCCCTCTAACCCTAACCCGTAAGTTCTCAGCTGGCTCATCACTTGTCCCTGGGCAGAGCTCCACACCGTTCCGTCACACTCAGTCCACTATTTCCTCACTTTCTTGGGAGTTCCCATCTCCGTTCTCCACCATTCCTAGTCCTGGCTCTCTCCTCACCAGGTTGGCCAGCTTGTGGCAAAGGTGCGTTTGACCCACCTTGGCAGGTGGATTCCATCTTTTCCTAGCAGGCCTTCCTTGAACTCCTTATCCAATCTCCAATTAAGTCGTCCCGATACACAACAATTATTATATTAACATCCAAACACATTTAAAATAAAATCTAACCATCACCACAGCTACAGTATTAGCTGAAAGGCAGTATCTTTATAATGCAGTCCAATATCAAGAAAATCAAACATGTTTTACGTGAACCCATTTTGTAATATTGACACAGTTTTCCATTTAAATGAGGGCTTTTGATTTTTCTTGGTAAAGAGTCAAAATAAAATAGGAGAACTTTTGTTACTCACAGTGGTAAAGAATGTCAAATTCCTAGTCAGAAGAGACTGTGTGGTGAAGTTCTAACCCTTCAGAAATGGATTTTAATGGAAGTGTTGACACAGTGTTAGCTATACCATCACAAGTACAACGCCAATACATTATTCCCTTATGGTAACAGTGTTCAAGCTGCCCTGTAATTTGGCACAGAACATTTCTATACTAATGTAATGTGACAATGTTATTATGTCTGCTATTTTCCATGCCATAATAGCAGTATTTGTTTCCACAAACATGCCATTACATTCACTAATATGGCTATATTTAAAGACTGCCCGAGTAAAAACAGATGTAAACTTATAGAAAGCAGATAATCTCTTAGAGATTTGTTTTGTTTTGCCAGAGTAATTTTCAACCCTACTCTTATAAAAATGCTGAATTCCCTGGGAGGATAGCTTTCACTACATAACCTGCTGTTAGAAATAGTTACGATGTTCATGATGTATTTTCTCTGAGGAGTTGCATGCAGCCATCCATTTGTAAGAACAGCCATTAACTGTCCTTTTAGTACAGTCTTCTATATAATCCCATTTTGTAGGAACAACTGCTACTGGTCTGCTTTACACTTACCAGTGTAACACTTCTGTCTATCACTTCTAAAGAGCACTGTCGCCCTGAATCTCCAAGTGTCATATCACATCAAAAGAGAAAATGATAATCTGTATAGCATCTTGGGGTCAAAACTTCCCCTGCCTTGTTTATCTTCCAGCAAATAGGAAACTGCAGCACACAGAATGTTCCCACTTGTGCCACCATAGAGGCTTAGAGGCACTCCATACTCACTGTAGTGGAGTACTGAGATTTGCGACTAAGCAAAACATTGGTGGACGTTGTGGGATGAACTGTGGGTGTTCCTGACTGCAGTTGTAAAACTGTAGCCTTACCCTTGGCTGGCCCAGGTCATTTTCAACAGAAAGTACATTTCCTAATCATCTCTTTCTCTCTAGCCGACACACAGAGGACACTCTTGGACTGGGAAACAACCAACCTGCCTCACATGGTGCTTATTTTGAGAGAACTTTTAAAAAAAAAATCTTCATTTTAAGCTGTGCACATTTTCACCTGGAATAATACACTGAACAGCAAGGAGTAATAATTTGCTGTTATAGGAAAGACTAAAGAAACTTCTTGCACGCTGTATTAGTAGAACATATTATAAAACTTTTCAAGAAACTATTTCTCTCATTATTTCCTCCAAACTCTCCGTTTTGGAAATTAAAGACAAGAATGATACACGTGAAACCTGTACATTGTAAAGCCTACGAACGATGCATGTCAAATCTTTGTGCACTGAGGTTTCTATGGGAAACATGCTGAAAGTATCAACCCAAATGCAGGAAGGTAATTTGTGCACACTTACACAAATTGCAGGTGATACAAAACTGGGAGGAGAGAAGATTGAGAGGTGTGATCCTTCCCCTCTGCTCAGCACCGCTGAGATGCATCTGGAGCACTACCTCCTACTGCTGGGCTTCCCAGTGGAAGAGCAAGATGAGCATACTGGGATAAGTCCAGCAAAGGGCCACAAAGGTGATTAAGGGCTTGAAGGATCTCTCACATGAAGAGAGGGACTGTTCAACCTGGAGAAGCGAAGGCTCAGTGGGGATCCTACCAATGGTTTAAAATACCCGATGGGTGGGAGTAAAGAAGACAGATTCTTCTGAGTGGTGCCCCGTGACAGGACAAGGGGTAATAGGCACAAACTGAAATACGTGAAATCTCATTTAAATATAAGGAAAATGTTTATACTGTGAGGGCTACTGAGCAGTAGCACAGGTTGCCAGAGAGGTTGTGGAGTCTCCATCCTTGGAGATACTCAAAACCCAAATGGACACAGACCTGGACAAGCTGTACCAACTGACTCTGCTCTGAGCAGAGGGGTTGGACTAGATGATCTCCACAGGTCCCCTCTCACTTCAGCCATCTTGTCACTCTGAAATTTCTACTCAAATATATTCCCTGAGAACCGGTGGAACAAAATAAGGGAGGTGTGGTGGGTTAATCCTGGCTGAGGCCCCACTCCCCCTGCTCTGACCTTGGCGTTCCCTCGGCTGTTTGACACTCTTTTTGTCCCCCCTTCCTTCATCTGTCCAGCGTTTTGGTAAGAATGGCGTACTTTCTAAGCATGTTTTCACAGATGTGCCACCAGCTTGGCCGAGGGACTGAGCCGTGGCCGGTGGTGGTTCCGTTGGAGCTGGCCATGCCCGGCATGGGGCAGTCTTGGCCCCTCCTCACCGAGGCCACCCTGCAGCCCCCCACTGCCAACATCTGGACACGGACATCCAATACAGTCTCCATAAACCGGCTACTTTTAACTGTTTCACTTATGACCCCTATGTCTACCTATGAGATTTGGATGTCCTGAATACTCCATTTTACATAAAACAGTACATTCAAATGTAAAGTAAGCCAAGGACCTGCCTGTGTAGCAATACTGGGTTGGATTTTGGGTTCCGTCAACCAGCATTGCTCCCTCCATGTGCGATCTGCAACAGAAACCTGCTTGCACACACCGCTCAGGAGCATGCCTACATCCTTCTGAGGGGATGTGGTTTTCAGCAACAAGAGGCGCTATTCCAGACCTGTCCTGAGATAATCTTTCATCATGTGAAGAGAATTTGTCTTACTTCAGTGCTGCAGAAGTTTAGCCTGTGGTGTGCAGCCTATACAAGTTACTTAAAACTGTAGTAACATTTCATCGTTCCTCTTCCCAAACACAGCAGAGAACAGTCTAGGAGCATCTAGATGACACTGAGATTACAACACCATTTCTCATCCTTTCCCTCACACATACCATTATGAAAAATCTCTCTCGTTAGATTTGCTTTGCAGATTTTTGGTATCTGAACTAATCTGAGGAGCCAAGATAAAGCAGAAACCAAACTTACTATATATACACCAGACTCTGTATTCTATTACAAAACATCCATATCTAGGATAAATTTATATTTCATGTTTGTGAAAGAAGAACATTAAAAAAAAATTATCTGGGGAAAAAAAAGTGGATTTGGCAGCCATGTACTAAAGGTACTCCTTTACCATCATCAGAAATAATATATTGAGAATTATCTGATTGTGTGCAATGTAGTCCATAACGTTACCATACAAATGACCCTTCACAGATAAATATCTTTTTTACGTAAATTCATCAGGTCACCAAATTTATGCAAGAGCTGTCACTTGAAGAAATAATTCATAGAATATTCCAGGTCCAGACATCAGTTACTATAAGACAAATTTATAAACAGAGTTTTTCCTTTGTTAGATGTGGAATATATAACTTCTTATTCATAGTTTCAGTTACTTTTTGAAGAACTCAAAGATCACAGAAGAACAGAAATAACAACTTAAAAGTAAAATAGAAACAAATAATTTTCTCCTGTAGCAGATAGGGGGACTGAAATCTTTAAAAATAAATGTTTAGCAATATGACTAATCACTCACATTGCTGGGAAGGGCAAACTCATATACATAAAGTAAACCCAAAACTTTGCTCAAATTATCAAAAGTTTTTTGATACCACATTTCATTTCTACCATGAGAGCAACTGCAGAGAAACAGACTGAGATGAGTCCCTTTCATAGTTTTCAAACATGGTCAAGAGTAGAAAAGTGGAACTTTCACGAGACTAATTAATGTAGCTTTTACACATAATTCATTTTCTAGCCTTGTGCTAGATACAATTTGAGCCAAAAGCTTTTCAGATTATAATTATCGTGTTATTTCAGGGTTTGTCCAAGAAGGTACACCTTGCTGTAGAGTGGGAACCAGAACAAGACATAAAAATCCAAAATGCTTGACGGTTATATCAACACTTTCTACCATCAGTCATTCATTCAGATAAATGTATACAAATAGAAATGAAAATGCTTAGCCTTACAGAAATTCCCTCTTCATATGGATATAAAAATGTGCAACATTTGGATATTTCAAATGGGATGAGTTAAAAAGAAAACTCAGTAGCTCGCTTTAATCAGTTACCGTGGATCATTATGGCTCTTGCATTACTATTCTACTTTCACTTCTGCATAATTCTATTTAGATCAATAAGGCTAGATTGGAATAAAACTAGATTATGACACTGGTGAATCAGGCCCCTTATTTTTGACACATTTAAGCTTTTCCTGAAAGACCAGATGGTTGGTGTATGTTATGTAGTTTTATTCAGATGAAATTTAAAAGAACTAAAATACTCAGCATGCTTTTATTATTGGCATGCTTAGTGTGTCACCTAAAGAAATCTACAAAGGGAGATAATGAGCCTTGTCAACTGTTTCACAGTAATTATAGCCCTCATGATATAATGCTACAAAATTACAATATAGCTTAAGATAATAAAATGTAAAAGGTTTTTTCAGTCGGGAAAAAACCCCATTTGTAACATTTATGCAGAAAAGGGATTATTTCAAACAGGTAACCATCAGTATATTAGACATGCAATCAAGTGTAATAAAGCCAAATTCTGTCCACGTTTGAAACTGCACATTGTCCAAAATTTATACTGTATATTTTAGCTATGTTCTTCCCACAAGCCTCACAGATTTTCACAGGGTTTGCCAGTTCATTTAAATATCTAATATGAAAATAACATAAAGCTTCAGACACTTGCTTCAAATATTGCCTTCAAGCTCTCAAGCATTCAGATCAGCATTTTTTAGCGTACTTACGGTCATTGCATAATGGTCCACTAAAGGAGGTCATACTACAGTCACAACTGAATCCATCCCACTGCTGTAAGCACACTCCCTGGTTTGCACATGAATCCTCTTGGCACGTTGTGCTGGGGCCTGATGAGAACATACAAAAAAGGACTTGCACTTTGTCTTCCACAGAAAGGTATTTCTCGCTGGATCACATTAACTAGCTGCCAACATCTCAAATCAAATGAGCAAAGAGTTACCAAGTCAAATGCACATAAACTTGCTTATTTTGAAGCAGCATGTAATATTAAAAGGGTGCTTTTGCTTTAGTTTTAAAGATTGATGTGTCAAGCACACAAGAACGAACAAACTGAAGCAGAGTTATTCCAGGTCCAGTAGGAACGGTAACTTTGTCGCAAGTTATTTGTTAATCTCGTGTCAGACCATTAACTGGCTAAATGTTTTCTAAAAACTTTATTATTTTTTCCTGTAAATACATTTCAAACAGCAAAGCCAGATGCCACAGAAAGCAAAGCTCTGGGAGATGAAAGTGAAGACTGGAAAATAAAATTCAAAACAAAATAAAAAAGAAATAATAAAATGAGACTACGCTATACAATGCTTTTAATCCCACAAATTATTTTAAATGATTTAGGTCTGAAATTAAGAGGAGTTTGGGATTCTTTGGCAGGAATGTTGGCAAGTACTGATTCACATGCTTCGGGGATCCCATGCAGGTTCCTTTTTCATGGGGAAATGCAGAAAATCAGACTAATGAACTGGCATGCCAAAATGTGACATATGCATGAAAACAAAGCTACTCTATTGCTAGAGAATCATAACTAGACTACTGAAATATAAAGAAATTTGAAAAGGAATGATCAAAGCACTAAAAGCAATCACTATACAAACATATTCAAGACTGAAAGCCTTTATGCAAGCTAGGCTGGAAAATGAAGTTTCATGTAGCCCATTGTTTTAGAGGTGTGAAAGACAAAATCTGAAACAAAATAATACACTTTAGTTCTGAAATGTACAGAGCGTTTATTGCAGAAATCCAACTGTGCATTGGGGGTTTCAGTCTTGTTTAATACACATAGGGCTATCTACCTTGCAAATCAGCTTTCATCAATGCAACTTTGTCAGCAAAATAAAAAAGCAAAATATATTAAATGTTAGTAAGCAATATTGAAATGGCAGCAAACACAGAAAAAAAACATTCAGAGTAAAGTGCATGCTGCTGTTAAAGAGAGAAAGAAATGCCATATAATGCAAACAAATTAATGCTAATAGCCATAAATCTTCAGGCAAGCCAAAATAAGAAAGCAGTAATTTGCCAGTATTTTACTACAAATATAATGGTTAATTGAGCTGATGACATGTAATGAAGGAAAATTAAAAGTTGGGGTTTTTTCTTCCTTGGATAGATATGAATGCATTAGCAGAGTAAATGCATGGCTGAATCCTGACTAGCCATTTGTCATGTTCAGATACACTGAATTCAAAAATAATTAGCACCGTCATCCTCTGTGGTCTTTCTTTTTTCTAGCCCTTTCTTCATGACTGGTGAATGAAGACCGAAATACAGACCGTGAACTACAGATTACTATGAGCTCTCACACACATTTCACTCTGACTCCTGACGCTACAAGGAAAAATTTGGTTCTGGGATTATAAAATGGTCCCAAATTGTTTTGGAGAAGACACATCAATATCCATTTGAAATTCCCAGTGCTAGCCATCGATAACAGGGCAAAACTGGTCCAAAGATTATATAAATAGCCTAAATCATCCTGTAGAGAGAAATCCACTTAACCCTTCTTTCATATTCTGACTCCTTCAAACATCTCAGTGTGGGATTTTCTTTTGAGTTACTGGTATTTTAGAAAAATCCATATCAATGTGATTTAAGACAGTTCAATGGCCTCTTGCTTTAAATGAGGCCGTGCTCGAGCACACCTCTGAACCAGGGTGATTGAGAACAAGGGCATTGTATGCTGCTTCCCTGTTTGGGCAAAACTATTAACTGTCCTATTTTCTCCTGTTCTAATAATAATAATAATAATAATAATAATAATAATAATAATCTACCTATAACTGATTCACTGCAATAGGTAGACATAGGACAGTGATTTCCTTTTCTTTGGAGTTTTGAGCCCAGAAGTTTAAACATTTGGGCATTACATCACCCTCTCTTGAGCTGGGGATTATAATGACAGAATCCCGTAGCTGACAAGACAAGACACATTTTTTTCTCACCAGATTCTGCTACTCAGAAACTTTACAAAGATGAAGTGAAAATATCTGTAGGTGTTTAAATGTTATATATTCATGCATTTATTTACACTTTAGTTATGCAATGTTAAATTTCCTCATCTTTGCAAAAGTAGAGCAAAAGTCACAAGGACTTAAAAGTACATAAACTGCAGGACCCTGTAGGCACATTAAAAAGTGCATGTTAAAACACACATATTTGGAAAAAATACAGTTATGATCTAGTTAAAAAGCAGGGTATTTTACTTTTTATGAAATTGATTCTTAGCACTTTTGGCTTATCTATAGTAGTAATTATTCAAAATTGCCATCAAGACTAGCTTACATGTAAGAATTTCTTTTAATAAAAAGTAGGCTTTTTTTTTTTTTTAAAAGAGCAGAGGAGGACTGTTTAATGTCAGTAAATACTATAATATCTACCATAACAGGTTCATATTTTCCTATATATATTACAGAACTAAGCTATTTAAAAAAAATACTGTAATATGCTCTTCTCAAGTACTCACATTTTGATTCACATTCAATTTAAATATTCTAATTTATTCAGTCTTCACTGCAGACTTTTTAATTGAGGACGTACATGTTATATATCACACAAAAAGCATTATTAAGTAGCATGTTCAATGTGTACTGCGTATTGCAAAAACAAATTCCATATTTCACCACCAAGAATCTTCACGTATGTTAATACTTTGAAACTTTTCATATAGTACATTTAATATGCAAATCATAATATATATGCACGTGCACGCACACAGTGCATTTTCCTCCTAAATATATTAAAACTATGTTTTTATCATTCTGTAATTTCTATAATACTGCTTTATTCAAAGTGTGTTAAGAAAGTACAATGGATTTGACTGGAGAAAACCAGGTTGGACACTTACAACCTGGCTCTGGGGTTTGCTGTTAACAATTTGAAGAGCTAATTAGCATATTTATGTTTCTAGCTGTTAGTAGTTTCTGTTCTAGCCATTGAAAATTTGTCAACAAGGTAGATTCAGCCAAGTGTAAATTATATTCAGTGCTCAATGATAAAGAACAGAGATACCTGTCTGCCTGTGGCTGAAACTTTGAAATGCAAGCCTTACAACTTGCCACACCAATCCCACGTGCGGGTTTGCAAAAAATGTTTCAAAGAACGAACTTTTAACATGCACTTATGACAGTAAAGTTATTGAGAAATATCACTACTTAAAGAACAAAATCCTAACAGAAAATTAACTGGCTTCACAGTTTGACAGAAGAGAGAAAAAGAGCTTTCACCCCACTTTGGTTTTTTGTTTGTGTGTTTTGGGGTTTTTTTTTTTTTTTTTTTAATACCAGAAAGGTGGGGAATTCAATCCCATAAGAGTCTGAAGAACATCAAATCCAGGTGCCTCACTTCTCAGGAAAGATTTTGCAGCAGGCTGATGACTTAACAAAGGGCATACATCCACCGGTACAGCTAGGTGTCTTTTGGATCGAGAGTAGCAGCGACTAATACTTATTGTTTTGAAATTACTTCTGCTGCTGTGTCCCGAGCTCTTTGGAATCGACATCTCGGAGGACTTACAGAGCTTACGCATCCCCTTGCAGCATGAGATAGATGCGAAACTGCTCAGTTCCGTAAGAATGGAGACAGTCCCGTCTGCACACAGCAGCAGAGCTACAGGCAGCTTGAGGCATACAAGAGACTGCTAGGAGGCAACTGCAAGTGACTTAAATCGTATTTTAGGTGTGAGAATGGTTTTTTTTGTACATCTGATCCGTGATCTGCAGACAAGAGACTGACAGATGGGTCAGACAGGAAGACTTGAAGTAAACAGGTGAGATGGAAGAGTTAACTTGCAAGGGTTAAGCAGAAAAGTCAGAAGGGAATATTTCATTCCACGCTGTTAAAGATTTCCTTTTGTGGGCAAAAGACTTTTGATGAGGCAGTTCTGCGGGAGCCAGGCAGCACATCTGGTTTGACCATTTTGCTTGCGTCAGATGCTTTTGGTGTCAGAAAAAGCTGACTCTCCACCAAAAAGGACAGTATTTGTATGGCCTTTATTAAATTGTTGGTAGCTTTATTAAATTCACTGATAGCTGAGTTGTGCCACTAGTTTAAAAGGTGAACATGCAGTCTAGGCCTGTAGCAATATTTCTTTGAAGTACATAAAATTCATTTAGGAAATTACATAATTTCAAAAGAAGCTATGAAATGCATAATGGAATTAAGGCATACTTTGACTCTCTGAAGGGATGGTGCAGGCGTGGAACTTGCTAACGTCATTGAGAAAGCAGAATCTGATTTTCCAAACTCAGTGACAAACTAATTTATACATAGTTTTCCATTCCTGATAGAAATAAATAGACACTAAAGCTACAGAATATTAAGTTGTGAGTTTTACATATTTCTATGTGCTATCAATAGAATTTATACTGTTAACTAAAGGTAGCGGGTAAAGAACAAGAAATTTCCACCTGTATGAACATACTGTACGCAAATAGGAGACAAGATTTATCCACCAGAAAGCTTTATCTCATGAAGCTTGCGGAAACCCCCCAGCTCAGCTTGGATTTTTTACAGTGTCTATTTGCAAACTTAACAAACTTGATATCAAAATCATCAAGTTTCCAACTTGAAATTCTACAGTGTCATTTACACATTTTTCTGTCCAGAGAAGAATGGCATTTGAGAGAGGGAAGAACACATAAAATTGAACATAGACACAAAATTCAGAATTATGTGAATAATATATATATATGCAGGGACACAGAATCGATTTAAGTTATTCCATAAATCATAGTAAAAATAACGTGGGATTAAATGACAGCTGGAAAAATAGCTTGAGATTGACACCCCTGAATTAGAAATACACCTCTTCTAATTCTGTCCTCACTTAAATTCCGTGATATTCCAGATGAGTCAATAAAGACATAAAAAATGTGAGATAAAACATATTTGGCTGTTACTGATTTCAGATAGGAAGGCTCATGACAATATAAATCTCAGGGGTGAGAAAAATAAAGAAGATGGAAGATTGATCTTAAACAGTTTCATAAATTAGCCTTGAATTAATCAACTCAATGTTTGCTTTAAAAATGGAATTCATTAGCTAATGTCTCAGCATTAGCTAATGCCTAAGTGAAGATATAAAGATATAAAGGACTTCATTGAAACTAATTGTTATTGTTTCTATCATTAATTAAAATACATCAGAAGTAAATGAAAAACATGCAAAATATCTTGCCACTGGAGAAGGATAGAACCTATATTAAACATTTAAGAAGTTAACTCATGTTCTCAGATCAATCTCTGTGCTGTAGGGCAGGCACACACTTGTCTCCATAATACTAAAAAAAAAATGCAGTCTTTATATAAGAAAGGGTCAAACAAGGTCAATTAGAAGCAGGTAAAATATAGTGTCTCCACATATGGAGTGTACATATCAACAAAACTCTGCAGGATTTGCACAATACTTTCACTATGCTATAAAAAAATCAGCATATTTAATACCTTCACATCCTCTTTCTATTTGCCCATTGCAGAAGAGAGCATCTGAGATAAGATCAGGGAGCCGTCCATTCAAGTCAACTGATGCAAGGCAGCCTTGGAATCCCTCTTTTGCATGCACCAGTTTTGGCAAGGACTTATACATTTCTTTGGCCACTCCTCCAATATACAAATCACCTGTTAAGGAGAAATAAATATTAGATACAGAAAAAAACCCTGTAGAATAAAACTGTAGAATCTTTGACCTGTTTGATCGTCTGGCCTTTTTGTGCTGAATGACAGATGTATCACAAAAATAAATGTAGACCAAAAAACTGAGAGCATATATGATGTGAAAAGACATCGCAGGACCATATTTTTTCAAATGCATATGTAGACTTCACATCTGTATGACTAATTACTTAGAAGTAACTGGACATGTTATTTATGTGCCAACTTATATAGACAGGAGAAATTTCACAGATGAGGATTCAGTCACAGAATCTCCATCTAGAAACACATCTAGCACTGATGCACGTTGTTAGCACACTCAGGGAATGTGACCACAGATCGTCTCGATTATGGATCCAGCACACTGACATTTATGGCAATAAGCGGAGCACCAAGATCCACTTGATGGCCACACATCCAAAACAATCCATTTAAAAGCACTCCAAGAAATAAAGGGTTTAGGGACACATCTAAGGAGAAACTTAGGGATACCATTGTTAAGCGGTGAAATAACTGATTCTTCCCACCAAGATTCATACCCTGTGTCAGTCACATGGGAACAGGGGGAAATAGATGCCTTAAAAATGGCAATCTGCACACTGAGCAAACACAATTTTATTGCCAAAAATAATTCTGACGACAGACACCTATTATAAACAGCTCCCTTTGACGAACCTCAGGCAACTTACTCGGGACTGAAAGCTAGTGCTTTGCTTCCTTTGAGTAATTCATAGCTCTGAGACTTACTTTGAAAGGACATAACTATAACTTTTCTCTTAAACAGCGAGGGGAAGACGCTTTTTTGTTTTAAAACAATTCAGGCTGTGCCTTTCTTTCACGTGTTAGGTGTCTCTGGCGGGCAGAAGAGTGATCTTTCAAACCAACGCAACCCACCTCCCTAAAGTGTGCCTGAAGTGTCAGACTATAGGTTTAACTAGGTGCTTTCCATACCTGCAGCCGAAGACATGCTGCAGAAAAGAATCTGAGCTTTGCTTGTCCAAAGAGGCGAAGCATGCTCAGCGTGACCACAGCCCTAGCTAAAAGCCTTCAGTCCTTCTCCCGGCAGGCAAGATGTGCTTGATTCCTTCAGTCATAGACAGAAAGGAATAAAACTGTGGTTTCCTACATCTTGCATGAGTTTATTGTCCTGCTCTGTTATCCTCTGACTCAGAAAAAGCAGCCGGCTTTGCAAGCTAGGTGTGAGTGCTCTGAGCTTGCTCTACAGGCAAGCCCCTTTGGGCACACGGCAAGAGGACCAACCGTCTGAGCTTCTGAGAAGCATTGAACCTGTTTGAAGGAAGGTGCTTATGGGAGCATCTGACTCTCAAGCATCACCCAGGAACAAATTTCTTACTCTACCTACTCATTAAATCCTCACTGATGACGTGTTTTGTGCTAGCGTACATTTTCAACAGACTATCTGAATGTACATTGTAATCTACGTTGTGCTTTCCAGTTTGTCCCCCAGCTTGGGTGATTTTGGAGCCTAGGCCACGGGATGTAGCAAAGAGTGTTTCTGCATCACCTCAAATGCAAAATTGTTCATTTCCTAAGTGTTTACCGAGCTTTGTAGGCAGATTTAACAGCGACAGAACTCAGAATGTACTAGCTATCACCGCTACCCCATGTGGCTAATTTTAATCTCCCTCTTATCGGTATAAGCCTCAGTCACACCTTTTCCTGGTTCTCCTGACATACTCGCCTGTTCACAAGGGAGCACAATTTAGTGCTGTTTGTAATGGTTTACAGTTTGCCTGCAAGGAAATGGCCTGAAACAAACAAATGTCTATCAGACTGTGAAAAATTTTGAGTCACTACATACCAGCCTTAAAACTCAACTGTATTTGAATTAGTGAAATAGAGATAAAAAGCTTAGGACCATGCATATTATTAATCTCATAAGCCACGGAACCAAAAGTATTAGCAACCTTTATACCACCGTATACTAAGAAACCTCAAGCTTTTTCCATTTTCCGTAAATAATTTCAAAAGTAAGGTATTGCTTTCCTCTAGAGCTTTGAGGTACAGTATAAATCTCAGAAGCATGATATTAGACATAACAGAATAAAATATGGTGATCCATATGTTCCCACAAATGGGCTGTAATTCATTCACAGCAGAAAAACTTCTGTATTTCTCAATCAGCTGAACTAGAAACAAAGTAAAAACTCTTGCCTCATGATAAAGGTTCTTCATCTTTTTCTCAGGTGGAACATCTAGAAAGTGAAACCCTTCAAAAGCGAAGTTCTGTGCTTTCAGTGATTGTCAGCTCAGACTGAGAGGTAATTCATCTCAATTGATTCCAATGGACTTAAAAGAGGGAAACCTTCAGAGAACAATACCCAGAAAATGACTCCTATGCTAAAAAGGTTAAACCTGGTCTATTGTGCATGACACGTGCAACCTCTTTTTAAACCTCCCAACATGTATACTGTCCAAATAACCATTTTTATTCTGTGATTGGTTAAACCTTTAAACCAGCAAACTTTCAGATTGATCCCCTGCTAATTCCCAAGATCCATCCCTCAAACATATTGAGATTACTATATACAGTCATATAGCAACAGTTAGTTATGATGAATTGCTAGTAGAAGTCCAGGTCAGTGTGCCAGCGTATGAACCTGAACCCAGAATATTTGCTCCTGAAAACAAAGTCTGGAATATTTTCAACTAGGTATCATATGCACAGAAGTACGATACATTAAGTTGAGTCTAAATAAACTGCAACTCTACTTAGAGTTCCTTAGGACTATTGATAATTAGAACTGATTATTATATGCTATTGAAGATACAGTTTCCACAAACAAAGACATGTTCTGGGTAGTATTTTAACTTTGCTGATGTTCAAAATAACTTGAGTTAGCTGCTTTGCGCTAGCTAACACATTACACTAATACATGTCATATGTATTGAGCAGCCATACTGACTATAAGAGTTCACCTTTTATAAAGTATATACAAGTATTTTTTATGACTATGGGCTACACCTTTCCCAGATTTAATATCAAATATGGTTTGAGTTTGCTGCTGATGGCATAAACCCACACTTTCTCTCAGAGACAAAATTTTATTAATGGATAGGCTCTGGAATTAATACTCAGATTTTTAATTTTAAAAGTTATTTAATTTTTTTCACTTGGTTGTTTTTTTTATATCTGCCATCACAAATGTTTTACATAGCTACTTTTATTTCAGTTAATCAGATGCTTCATTCTCACATTCTTCTCAGTGAAGAAGTAGTTTCCTACAAAACTCAATCCATTAGAAATTCAGATGAGACAGAATTGCAGAAAACGTTGTTAATGAAAATATTTGTATATTGAAAGTGCATTAGCAGAGGTTCAGAAAAGATAAAGCTTGTCTCTATTCCCACTAAAAAAGATCAGAGAAATCAACACAGTATGATAAAAATTCTCAGGTTTGCTCCTGTTTTTCTGCTTCTTAAGTAAGTACAGCTTTACTACTGGAAACGTTACACGCTCTAAACCAGGATTAATCCCCTGTTATGTATCTGCCTACTTACCCTTATGAATTACAGGTAAGGTATTTCATTAACTGAGGTATCACAGTTCATCAGATCAATACTATGAGATCATGACACTATCTAAACTAGCTGCAGCCTAAATGCAATGCTATCACAACACTGCTACCACTGAAAATGTGTGACCATTTCAGGAGTTGTGCGCTATGGAAAATGCAATTCTTCTATTTCTTCCTTTCAACAGATTCACATTTTTTAGATACATATAGAAAGGGATATACTTGTATTACAGTGCTAAGCATAGTTTCTGGAACTAAAGTATAGCTATTACCTGTCATGCATGTACTTTCTTCTGAAGTTTATTTTGATTTTTAAATGTGTTCCTGAAAAAGTCTCTGGGTTTTTTTCATAACCATCCTGACTACTTAATTTAAAGAGGAAAATAACCAAATCATATAAAATATATCAACTGGCATAAACAAAGGAGCAGGTAATAAAGAAATAGGTGAGGGAATAGAGTGCTCCAAGATTTTGATTTGATCTCTGAAGAAACTTCAAATAAAGCACTTGAGAGCACACAGTACTTAATCTCACAACTCTCTTCTTACTTATATTAAGAGTCAGTACACAGAGTTATCCCCTTTTATTTAGAGAGGGAGGATTTTTTTCCTCTCTTTTTTTTTTTGGTATCAGAAAAATGAAGTATGCTACAGTGTTTCTCACTGGCTTGTTCATTGTAGGCCAGAGGAATCAACTGGGAGGCAGCACTTTCAGAGCTATGCCTATAAATCACAGCAATAATAGTACTGGTCAGTTATATCCTAAGCACTGACAAAGAGTTGAGTTTAGTGGGTTTGATTTATGTCTTTTACAGGTAATGCAGATCTTCATTTATTCCAACAGGAGCTTTCCTATTTACACCTGTGTATCTCTTCTCTGACTTACAGCTGATTTGTGCTTTGAGGAACAAGTGAATTTAACACAGAAACAAACTGCTAGCTAATAAATGAACCCAAGTTCTCAATGTATTAATTACTGGAATCACACTTATGAAAAAAATGCACAAACGCCACACAACAGTGAGTCACACACAACTGTTGGTGAAACAAATACTGCCAAATCCTTCTGTAATAACTCATCCTTTTTTTATCCCAAGTCTCTATATTTCTTCAAAATAAGAACTTTGCAAATGCTAAACCAAAGAAATGTAAAATAAAAATTGAAGATGCTGTTCTATTTATTTCTTTGCTGAATAAGTAGCAGAAGTATCTTATTATTTGGCACTACTGACATGGTTAGGAGGTCACCTCATAGACTTTCCTCCTTTCCTAATTCATGTCGACACCCAAGAATTCTTATGTGATACGTGCTGGTGGAAAAAAACTATTCACTTAATGACTACCATTGTTTTCAGGCACGAGTAGAGAGAAAATTATTATCCATGTGTTTATAATGGTAACAGCAACATGTAAAAACTGCTCAGGGAACCAGTAGTTTAACCAGGATATAGTTAGGTTTCTTTACTCTCCAAAATTTGTATGTTTTGTTGTACATATCTGGTGTTCATTTCCTGAGCACCATTCTTGACAAGAAATAAACACCATTCATTCAAATATAGTTCGAAGTATGAATGAAAACAAAGACAAAATAAAACAGTAGAAGGAATCGTGGGTTGACTTTTTCATAACCCGTAAAGACAATTTCCCTGGAATATTTTTATACGGCTGCACAAAGGCATCTTCAAATCCATCACTCTCTCCAAAAGCAGACATTCTTTCCTTTTGTGTCTTGTTGTGCTGCTGGTTTCTACTGTACTTTCAGCTATTATCTTATTTTCTCTTTTATTTTAGAAGAAGTTTCTCTGTCGTATTTCTAACATCACATTGTACTAAATCACTACTACAGCTAGGAGCAAGAATGCTTCTGGAGTGTACTAGGGCGGTATTAGTCCCTGAAAAAGAGATGGAGAGCTCTGGCATAACATGGTGGGTTCTGAAAGCACAACAGTGACATACGAGAATACAAAAGAACATCTGGCTGTGGTGAAGCCAAAGTGTCAGGCACACTTTTCTCCAAATATGCTATTTCAAAATGATCAAGCATATAACAGCTTCTTCCCTCAGGCAGGCGAAGAGGAATGAATAGTGCAAAGACTGAGAAATACCATAGGGAAAGTCTAATCTCGAAAGAAAAACAGTGTGCACTTTCTTCAAGTCCTTCATAAAATGGACTGTTACAAGATCAACAGAAATTGCTTTGTAGTATCTCAATAGTTGCACAATGAAGTACCAGGTAGAACTCAACATGGGAAGACCCGCACAATCCCCACTTATGGTATTTTTGAGGCAACTGAAATGTGAAATTAAATTACTCTCACACAGAGTGAATATGCACTGACTTAAACACAATAGACAACCTCCTGATCTTGAATCAAGGGATACTGTCTCAAATGAAAATGTCAGGTAGGCATCCAGATGCCTTTGACATTCAATGAAATATAGGACCCTACTTGTCCTTAATGACCTTCTCCCCTCTCCAACATACCTACCATTTACTTTGTACAACAGGCAGAGTGGTGACACTTCTTTCAGATGTGGGGTTTCAACACACACTTTAGAAAAGGAATTGGGCCTGAAGAGCAGATGAGCGGTGATTCTAGAGTGTCTGCCCACTTTCATTTTTCATGACCAAATGTTTACTTTTTGTTCCATATAAAAAAAAATCATTTGAACTTTCAAAAATGTTAATGAAATATAATTGTTCTTTTTTTAAATAAATCAAGAAGCCTGCTGTGATCATAACCCAATAATAAATTGAAGGACAGTTGACAAAGACTTAAATGATGCATCCATGCAGTTTCTGCAGCACATACGCTCCAGCATATGGCTTTTCAAATCTCCCTTTGCGGTAGAGAATACGCACTTGAGAATAGAGATAGAGAATGCGCATTCACAGGCCTGTTTGGTGCTAGAGCAAAGCATGACTGAATTTTGTCTACCACTTGCAAGGGCACTTGAGGGAAGACATGAATGTGTAAACTTAGTGTTTTATGCCCACTTATCCCAGTTATTCACTTCAAAGAGTCCATTCTGTAGCTTCAGTATTGATTTGTGGTTGAAGTCTTTTGGTTTTGATGTGTTTGGGTTTTTGTTGTTGGGGTTGTTTTTTTTAAGAAAAGTAGGATTTTCAAATAATTTTTCCTGCTGGAGTGATGAATTCCATCGCTTTTAGACTCTCTCTCACATAAGAAGGGAAAGGACGGCTAGTTTACTTGTCCAGGCTCTGATGAGTTATCTGTCCTTTCAAATACTTTGGGCAAGAGGCAGTTGTACGATGTGACAGGTGGTGCCTTCCGTCTTCCACAATCCCTGTACTGATAACCAAGCAAGGCAAAACTATTACAGGCAAAAAAGGGAATTTATGGGTTAGCATGTCACTCTTTTGGGAAGGAATATAGAAACTGATCTTGTCAGCCCAATTTTACACTGCTTTCAGTACCTTCCCTGAATACCCTATTAAAGGTATTAAAAAAAAAAATTCACCAGCACTGAAATGCTGGCACTGTGGGTTTTCTTCAGTCATCCTTATTGGCATATGGGACATATCATAGTTATTTGTCAAGAGAATTCAACTTTGAAGATATTTCCTCCTTTGACTGACACTGTTCTTCTTACAATTTCATTGTAGCACTGCACCCTAATCCACATTGACAGAAAAAAAGGCAGTGAGGATTAAGAGGTACCAGAGAGAAATTACAGTTGATGAGTGCACCAGAAAAGAGCACCTTACAGATTTCTCTTGCCACCAATTTCTATGGCAGTCCACACTGGAGATATACCTGCTGCTCTACCTTTCTCCATGTCTCCCGATTCCATCACACTACTCATAACCTTGCTACTCTCATAACTGCGTTGAAGACTTTGCGCGCTTGGTACAAATGTGCTTCTGTCTAGAAAATTCTCATGCTCTTGCTATGCTGCTTGCTGTTTCGCATCTCAGCTGGACATGCTCTCCACTTCTGCATTCGCCTCTTGGTGCTCAGTTTTCATTCCTGTCACAGTTTTTTTGCTCTGTTCAGAACTGATTAATGGTTATGCAAATATGCCTATATTTCACAAACAAGTAAAGCTGCATGATAGAAAGGGTGCTGGGGGGGTGGGGGGAGAAACAGTAATGACATGACCATGTCCTTAGTAGGTAAGTTTTCAATAGATACAAGTAGATACTAAAAAGGTAAGTGCTCAAGTCTGAACATTCCCTTAGATATCTACGGGTTAAAATCCACCATTCCCCAACAATCTTGTTCTCAAATGACATGTATTCTCAAACAAGAAACAGTTACGCAAAAATACTTAACATTTTCTTGACAATAACAGTTCTCAGATTCCCAGCCACTTTATTTCTCTTTGCTGTTTTTCCCCCCACTGAAGACTAGATGGAAAGCACTAGCATTGAAAAAGATTAAACAGATTTAAAACCAAAGCAGTCTGTTTGTCCAATGGACTGTGAGGAAAGTTGGTGATGCATGTTAAATGGTCAATAATAAAATCTAATTGCCATATAAATGTGTGTGGTAATCTATCTCCCACAGAATTGATGCTATGCCAATTATTCTGTATGAGGGGGATGGTTGTGGTGGAGAGGTGAGGCATTCAAGCACATCAAATGTCCTTCATTTCTTTCCTGTTCTGACCACTTTTGTACATTGTCTACACCTGAAAAAATAGACAAAAATCTAATGAAACAGGCATTTTCATGGCATGGTATACTCAGATTTCCTTTGCTCCTGACATTCTTCTGAAATTGTTCACTCACTCTCTGCTTTAATAGCCAACACAAGCTCTTAGCAGAGCTTGTTTCCAAAACAGTGAGGAATTCCTCTTTCCAAGAGGCATCCTACACCTCAGAGATCATCCTCTACAAAACTCTTCCTTTAGCTAGTACTTTAGGCAAGATTCTCCCCATAAAGCCACCAAAAAGCTGAGAGGTTAAACGTTCTCATTTTGAATGTAAGTTTGCAGAGGGAACTTTTTTATATAATATTACCAACCTCTTAGTCAAGACAACCACCTTTGGACTCTGAGGATATTACACAAAGCAGCTCTTTTGCAAAAAGGGCTGCTCAGTCAGAATACCAAGATCCATGAGGGTACCGTGCTCATACCCAAGGCAGCACATTTTGAAAACAAGTTTAGGATGTGCTTCTTGGCTGGGCGAGTGCTAGGATTCAGTGGGATGTACTGACACTAAATATCCAGGGGGGTTTGTAAATTTTAAGAGCATACATGTTTCCTGTAGTATCCTTAGCGTAACTTTTACTTAGTATTCCAGAGGGCTTGAAAGAAATTCCACAATCAGCAATGGTAATTACCTGCATGCAAAACAGCCGTAGGAATGTAGGCAAATCTATACACTTGTATGTGTGTAAGGGACTGAAAAGAGCAGGGGAGAAGAAGCAGAAAGCAAAAACTTTCTCTCACCATGGAGTGATCTGAAAGACTACTGCAATGTTGTTGACTTCACAGAGCTCAGCACAAGCACTAGCGTATTTTCTTTAATTTTTATTTAATCCAGAAGTACTGGAGTAGATTTTTAATTTTTCCCCATCTCATAACTTTGGAAATCTGGATACAATTTCTGAAGGCTTATCATTACCAAAATTATTTTCACAGCCTAGTAGACAGCATAGCTGTTCAGAAGCAGGATGCAACAAGTTGCAAAGAAAGGAGGATAAAGGAATGTGCGTTAGACCAGGTTGTCCAATCACTTACTGTTAATGTGCCCATATATTTTTGCTACATAGGAAGTCTCAAAGAAGAGCTCTCAGTTTTAAGTCCCTTATTTTTCCCTCTGGACAGAGGTTGCTTTCCCAACACTATCAGGAAGACAACAGCTGCATTTGCCATTGTCTACTCCAATAGGTCACATTAGGAAGATCTATTTTCTGTTGACAGTATTTGGAACTCTGCATTTGGAACAGAGCATTATTTCTGCATGAAGAGTTCACAGCCCACTGGCAAGGTCATTACAATTAGCTCATGCATGTTTATTTGAGAAATTTAAGCATTAATACTCATTCATTTGTACAAATTTGAGTTTTTATATAAAATACTTTTCTGTGCTTCTTAAAGCTTTGATTCTTAGTAACAGAAATATGAAGGATCAGTGGCATTAATATAGACCTTGTAATATAGAGAAGAACATATAATGCACCAATGATAATAATGGGCTCAACATAAGACAATGCAGACAAATATGATATGAAATTGAAACAACTTCAATTACCATTGCTGGAACAAGAAATCTTCTTTATGATCAAGACTAATTTAGCTCAGTTTTGCATAGCATGAAAAACCTACTTTGACAGGCAAATGAAATATCAATAGATTAAGTGACTACTGCAAATCATCAATGAATATGCCAGGCTAGTAGATCCACTGATAATTTAGTTAATTGCATTAAAAGTTTACAAGGATGAATTAATTGCCAAGAGAGTCTTTATGTACATGGAAGCAGTATATTTCAGTGCATTTGTAAAACCACTGAGGTGGACCAGAAATTAATATGATTACTTTTCTTTCAGATGCTTCAGACTAGCCTGTTTTTGCATTATCGGAGAAAACGGCAAATGGAAAAGCAAATGTATATAGTAACAGCAGCCATATCTCACAAAGGAATAGAAGAAGCCAGAGGCCAGTGAAGAGCTACAGATATAAAAGTAAACCAGACAAGAGATCTAGACAGGTTTTTTTAAATCCAAGGAAGTTGATTCTGATGTATGCTCTAATATGAAGAGCATTTTTTGAGCATGCAGTGATATAACAGCACAGAAATAACATATGACTCACAATGGACTCTCAAATTGACACTTGGGAAAGCTGTGTGGAAGAGGATGACAGTGAGACAAGTTGAAATTATGGATGTCAATTCAAAAAAGCAGGTCTTAATGTATGGAATGATGCACAGGCAACAAAAATAAAACTATAAATATTGAGTTGGGTAGGATTATTGTTTTTGTAATGGTGATTTCCTTTTAAAAAGAAAATATAGTTAGCCCAATATCAAAATTGGGATGACTGCAGTTCATCCTGGAGGATACAGCATAGCTAGAAAGTTTGGAATAGGATGGGATACTGAAGTACTGAAACTATCAACTCCTAGAAAAATTTGTAACTACTTATTGTTAAATCTAAAATAACAGCAGCATTCCTTAGCTTTTCATTTTGCAAGAGTGCAATATTTCAACTTTTCATTTCAATTTAAATTAAAAATGCTAAAATACTTTAATTTTCTGAGAGATATTCTAAGAGAATTCTGAGTGGATTTTTGTAGGTTTTTGTATGTTTGCTATTTAAAGAAAGTGGGTGAAAACTTTGGGGATTAAAATAGTGCCTTATATGTGTAGGAGAGAAGCAAAAGGAAGATTAAACAAACCCTAGTAGGTAAATGGATACAAAACCATGCTTGAGGACGTTCCTCCTCCTCGAAAGCAGATCATGTGTCTTCAAATATTTATTAAAAGGAAAAAAAAAAAAAAGGTCCGACAGAACTCTGATTTCCCACACCACAGGAAGAAAGCGTAGAGAGGGAAGAGACATTACAGATGTTGTAATACCTACAGTCTGAACAAAGGAGATCTCTTTTCTCTGGCAACAGCTGAGGAACAAGACCACAAGTCGAATTCCACTTTTGCTTGCATTTTTGTGCCGCTTCGAGGCTACTCAGAGCCCTCAGACCGTAAGAGCACAGCATTAAGTACAGCAAACAAGAATTCCCCTCCGCCCAACTCTTTCGGTCTGCGAAGGCCTTGAATTGTAGCCGTGCTAACCATCTGAGCTCTACTGAAAGCAGGACAGGGAACCTGCTCATGAAAGACATGAAAGGAAATTTGCTGTGTAACTGAATGTTGGCAGGCTTGAGCTGCGTTGCCTTTGCTGTTAAGACTCATTTATCTTCACAGGTTATCTGCTAGAACTGCACCTGAGTACACTTTGCTAATTTTCTCTGCTAGGAAAAATAACACAGTTCTTGGAATCCAAACACAGACGTTTTTTCACTCATTTATTTGTATCCAATTTATAATTTACCCATCTAATTACAGCAATAATTAAGCTGGAGAGTTTAATATAAGTGTTTCCACAGGTACCCATGCCAGTCCACTGAAATTGTACCAGAGGTTATGCAGGGAAGCCACATGTGTAATAATGAACTTTCTGTGTTATATAGCCAAATCCTACACCCAAAAGGAAACATATAGTAGAAATTCTCTCCCATACTTTTATGGCAACTGTCTGCTTTCCCAGACAACCAGCATGCTGTGCATGCTCTACAACACAATCTGTGTCACATCTCCATACCAAATTCACTGTGTATTTGCAAAAACCTGCATGTATGTGATTTATCTTTCCAGGATTAACTTGGATTTCAGCATCAGAAATCTGGTAACTCTACAATTACTCAGAAAGGCTGCAGATTCTGTGTTATCTGTACACATTTATATTTCACCTAATGCTAACTCTGGTTAAACAGAATTATTAATATCACTAGCAGGAAGTATAATTTTGAATTTGCTTTGTTGCTAGGGCTAAAATAATACAGAACAACGAATTAACCATAGCTGCTTGTATCAGTAAAGTGTATGGAGTGTTTATAGCATTACAGAGATGTGTCATCATAAGAAAGACTGACATAAAATAGAAAAGAATGAGCCACAGGAAAGCATTTCAACTGAATACAATGGAAGAAAAAACAATAATGAAAGGCATTTTTTTCTCCTTTTTAGCCTGGTAGCTAAAACATATCAGCTCAAACTCCCCCCAAATCCAATATAAATTCTTGTGATATATGCTGTATCATATTTAAGGGAAGCTGACTGAGCAAAATGTAATAGAATACATTAAAAATATAAAATGAACATACTACTATGAGAAGACAGAGGTTGAGGACCTGTGTAAGCTAGATCAGTTTGAGAAAGATGCACACTATACATTACTGTACTGAATATGTCAGGCTTGTTATTCTTTTACTAGGCACATTTCCTGGGCGGTGAACTAGAGAAAATCAGCATCTCCGTTCACCTTCCGTGCTTCAAATCTCAGTAAGTTTGGTCATGTTCTTCAGTTTTTTCCAATGGAATTCAAGGTTAGAAAATGCATCAGCCATGGATACAGTTTTACTTCAAAAGGGTAAAACAAAAGTAGAATTTTCAAAGTGAAGAAAACAAAGGAATGTTGGATTTTATAGGTTATCCTGACTGACGAGTTTTCCCTGTGAATGCACTAAGCAGTGCATTTAGTGAAATAACACTGCCCTCTAGTGCCTTTATTAAGCATATTGTTCAAACTGTTTTCTTAAATAAAGCAACATACCAAAACACCACGTTCAGTTTGAAAAAGATGTAGAATAAAATGACTGTGTTAACTTAGTTGTCAGTTCTTAACAGGATTGTTTTTCCTACTCATGTCTAATTAATATACTGGGAAAAAAGAAAACCAGATTAAATATATATACATGCATACGCATATGCATAATAGTACTTACTACCGCAAAAAATGTGAAAGAATAAGGTGGATGCTTTCTCTACAGCATCAAAAATAACGTTGAAATATTACATTGTGTCAATAAACATCGACCATACTTACAAGAATGCAAAAATGAGAAATAACATGGCAGAAATTTTAAAAACAGTTTTGAGAATGGAGTGTGAACCATCTGAAAAGCTTTAATTTATAAACCAAGCATTTCTGATGAAGAATCTCTTATTGGAGATTATGGCATATCAGGAGTCTTTCTTACAATCCTAATAACACTTTCAAGTGAAGCAAACATGTAAAATATCACAAAATCCAGAATAATTACTAAGGTCAGCTTATTATCTGTGACTCAGAGGTAGTTAAAAGAAAATTGAGCAAGGAATAAGCTCTTGATGGAATATTAATATCTACTTTGAACATCCTGGCTTTTGAAATATTAAATTTTCTTTGACTATTATGAAATTTTGGGTTTCCTAACAAGTAGTTTTATAAAGAATGTTAAAAACACAATACTTTTTCACATGACCAGAACATATTTTCTTATGTGTGATTAGGTAGACAGTATTTTAAAAGTATACTTACACATCCTTTCAAAAAGATATTTCCCTCTGATGCAAATTAGCTTTTCAGAAGCCCAGCCTTACAACTGATTACAATTACTTATTTTAAAATCTACATATATATATCAGTTTGGTTTCTGAAAATGATCTTGAGAAGCTAGCTGGACCTATAAAATGTAGGTTTAGACTTACAAAACAAAGTTTATGCCACCTTGCAATTGAAATTACAACATACTACATATTTAGGCGAGTATGTTTATGGTTCAATACATCTGGCAACTAGTATTTATAACTGATTCACTGGAGGACTGCCACATAAGATCGCTTCACTTACAAGGTATTTTATAACATCAAAATGCTGCATTGCATTTATTTTCCCAATAAAAAGTTGGGTTTATGTGGAATACTGAACAGTGAGGGACAGGTCAAAATGTCCCCCAATTCTCTAACATAGAGATCATCAGTTCTGCAAAGTCTTTGTAGTCATACTGTAAAGTGGGCTGTGGTTCTGCATGCCACTTATAACTTATGTTCATGTAAAAACCAAGCTTTTTTCATAGACATTTTAGAGCTTCTTTAGTCCCCCAATTATCTCTTGGTATATATGGGCCACTCTGTGTTCCTAGCATTTTCTACTTTTTTTTCCTGTGGCATTTTTGCACATTTAAAGTTGTGCCTAACTGTGCAGCACTACTACTAAACTGGCATTGTCAGGCTAACAAAGAAGTCGTCATCTCTTGTGACCGTATCAATTATTATCAAATAAAACATTTCATATGGTATTACAAAATTATACTGTACTTTACATATGTGATTTATTCAGGTTACCATTCTGTAATGACCCTCACTGTAGGTTATGCAGGAATTACTGTACTTACTTTTGAGATCTAAATTTCTGGCTCCTGCTGTGCTCTGTGTTGTGATTTTAGTGTCAATCTTTACAGTGTGCAGATTGTTGGTATCCCTCGATATCATCACATTATGCCACTGGTTGTCATTCAGAGGTTTATTAGAACTTCCTTTGATGAGATTTGCACCATTTCCCAAGTCAAATACATAGTGTAAATACCTGGGAAAAGAGAAAAAATTGGAAAAGTTTCCTTTTTCTTTACGTAGCAAGGGGGCACTAATTAATATGTCCAATATTTCCTATTTCCTTGTACTCCTCAGTAATGCTGGCAAAACCAGAAGACAGCAATGAATGCCAGATGGGGAAGTGACCTTAATTCAGAGAAATCGCCATTTGTTTAGATGAGCTGAGATGCAGTCCCAAGTTTCTGGAAAGTAACGAGCACTACATGTACCAATACATGCATACATACGTAGAGAGAGAACAAGAGGAAGGCTACAAACTAGTACTTCTTTGTGGTAAACACTACAGAAGTTATACTTATTATTTACTTTCATATTTTTCAGGCATCTAGCTTCATCTGAAAGAAAGAGTCACAATAAAGCATATGAAGTTTAACATGAAGCAACATTCATCAATCATATATGTCCAGTCAGGTAAAGATTTGTATCCTGAACTTTCCCCCTTGTACTTCTCCTGTATATAAATTTTGAATAGACTGGTTTTGTCATTATGCTAATCCATACATACCCTTTTACTAATTCAACCACAATGAAATCATTTCCATCGCCACTGTTATAAAGTATCAATCCATCCAGAGAAGTTGTTTTGAACTGGAAAAAAAGGTGCATAGATGTATATGCTTGTAGCGTGGCCAATGCAACATAACTTGCTTTTGTTTTAAAGGTTACAGGGTCTGCTATGATGTTCCTGAACCCAAATCTTGCATTTAGCTCACAATAATCGATGTCTCCATTTTTACATAAGTCAATGTATGCCATGCCATTAAATGTAAGACTCTGTAGATGCCCAATGAAATTAGAAGGCACAGAAGACAGGTAGCGCCGTTCTGTTATTATTCCTGTTTCTATGTTGTGGAACTCCAGCCGTGTGTGGTCACCAGCCATTTGACCTTTAAATAGTAACAAGAAAACACATGTTAGCATCTGAAATGGGAAGTCAAAAAGCACATCGTATGATTAACTATCTGCATCAATTTCACACTTTTCAGAATGTGCAAGGCCAATTCTTGGCTCCAAAGAGGATTCTTCTAAATTCATCCAAACTACTGGTAAACATCTGGGAGCCTTTCTACTGAGTTCAGTATGTTTGGATATGGCCAAGAGCAAGATTTCTAACTGAAACACAATACCACAGTATACCAAACTGCCAATAAAATCCCTCACTTTGGTTACACTTAACCAGACCTGTGGCTTTACTATAAGCAAGCACAATTAATTAACGCAACGTGAAGATCACAAAGGCAAACCTCAGAGCTAAAACTACAACATTAGAGTTTCATGGAAGAGAGACATAACAGTTTGGGAGATATTATTCCATGTGTTTTGCTTGAAAGTGCATGATTTGGCAAGAGGAAGGAAGGATTCCTGTTTAAGCTGTCTTAGGTGCATTAACGCTAGCCCTGCTGCAAAACCCTGTGCTGCAAGGGTAGACAGAGCCTTCCTTGAAAGCAGCTAGCTTTGTACCATGGGGATGAATCGTGGGAGAAGGGGGCAGAGCCTAAGAGATGGACAAAGCAGAAAGCCTGCAGCAAGGGTGTATGCCAGCATCTAGTAATCCTGAAAACAGCAAGGGACTTGCTTACATCAGAAAGGTGGCCAAAACCAAGCCTCACAGCTACCTTTGAGTCTTTCTTTGTCATGCAAGGACTCCTGCACAGCAGAAAGCCTGAAATTTGCTGACTGTATAGCTAATCTGAAGGAAAGGATCAACGCTACCAGGGTACACTGCGTACAGGTCAGGTAAGTTTTTAAGCTAGCTATTAAATACCTTACCCCCCAGCACATCAAAATTGTGTCCACTGAAGAGTTCCCTTTTCTAACAGAGCTCAGATTTTTTTTTCCCATGCTTATTTTAAAGTAGGGCAGTACTATCACATGGCTGATTCATGGTCACATTGTATGGGTATGATGACAAAACAGCTTTTTATTACTAACTGATTTTACCACTTAGGGTACCTTTTGCTAACCATGCCCTAGATTTCCCAGTTCCTTAGCTGTTTCACATCTCTGATGGAGTACAAAGAAGGTGAACAACAGACCTAGCCAAGCTGGAATAAATACTGGCATAAAAATGCTCTGTAATACAAGTTCCCACTGTAGCAGTGCAAAGCTGTTGACAGACCGACTTCCCTCTGTCCTTCCCTGAACAGATTATTCCAAGAGGAGAGTGTGAGCTCTGACCCAGGCTGGATGTGTTTAGCAGTGGTGCAGAAAGCCCTGAGGCTGGCTTAAAAAAACGTACCTTCATAGGTTTTATAAGCAAGTGTCTGTGTACATGTGTGTGAACAGGGAAAAGATAAGGGCAAGATGAATGTAGATATTTGGGTTTTCCTCAGGGAGATGGATTCACCAACAGGTTAAGTTACAGCACTAAATTACAAATACAGGTATCAGTGAAGTTACGGTGAAATAAGGTCTGCAAGCTTTAACACCATTCAGACCACACATACACACACAAATTCCTCTAATAATTTATGATAAATATTTACAAGCAGCTTGCTTAGCTTCAGGATGCATTCTGTGTAAGAACTACCTCTACTGATGTCACCAAACACCATCAGCATCTGGGATCTGCAGTCATATGGCTGAGCACCGCAGGAGGCACCTTAATCCCCAAGGACAACCTTCCCAATGTTCTTGTTTCTAAACATCAATTCTGAAGATACTACTTCCCCGATGTATTAAGCAAAGGTGGGTTCCTCCTTGCAGTAAAGAGTCAGGGAGCTGTCTTGAAAAATACCAAATCTGTAACTTTCTGCAAGGCCAAGAGCTCTATATTGGATCACAGCCAGAGAGCTGAAGATCATGTTTTAGAGAGGAACATTACGTATTCCAGTCTTATATCACTTCAGATGGCACTGCATAAATGTCATGGCAAAAATCCACTAAGCTTTGGCCTGTAGTACAGTATCCTCAGTACATTCACTACCTCAAGTGTATTTCTTTCTTAAGCACAGTAATAAAAAAGTTCCAGGATCTGGGCTCACATCCCAAATCTCCCTCTAACATTTCAGTTGTACAAACATGCTAGCAGGACTTGAGACTTCACATAATGCTCCGCAGTATTTGCAACTACAGCAATGAAGAAAAAGACAGAGACTGAAGTTTGTGGTTGCAAGGTTGGGTTCTGGGGGGTTTGTTCTTTTTTTAACTTGTCCAGTCAGTGCACAAAAATTAATTACCTGTTGCAATGCTATGGGACATCATACAAAAGGCCAAGTGAATATCTGTTCATAACCATAAGCTAAGTATCCTTTCCATTATCCAACTGTAGTGACTTCCTTCAGTCCACTTTTATTTTCTATACATTTCCAGAAAACAAGGTGCATCAGGGCTGCAAGTATTTAAACTCTTATAGGATGAGTAAAATTTTCAAAACCACCTGTATGACTTCTTCCAATGAAAGCTAGTTATGATTCTGAAAGATATTATTTATCCATGCACAGATTATGCATTTGTCAAAGATAACTAAGCTCAATCCATGGATAAGTGATATTTCATAACCTGTAAAAAATGGAAAGTCAGGCTGAATTATTTAATGGCTTCCTCTCCAGCTTAAGCTTCCTAGATCTGATGAGGTTTTTTTCATATATGACATAGGAAACGGAATCAAAAAGGGAAAACACAGTGTGTGGTGGGGGGAAGCTGGAATTGTTGAAAGTCTCTTTTTTCTTCATGCTCCCTATAAGATTTAACAACCTTTCACATGAATCACTACCAAATTGTATTTTAACCACATTTCTGAATGTTGGGACATTCAAAGAAAAGTTCTAAGCAGTTTAGAGCAAGAGCACTCAAAATCTGATATGGCAACTCTTCCACACTACACCTTTAGGAAATTCAAAGCTACTACACATTAAATTGCATTATGTACATTTGAAACTTAAGCTCATGAAGGCTTTGGCAACACACTGCGTTACAAAAAAAAAAAGTCAAAGCACTACATGGCAATAAAGATTTTCCATGTAGAAAATGTAATATTCCTGGGACTAACAGCAGATTTCCCATTTTATCAGAATTTCTAGCTCCTTCTCTCACGCCAGTTCCTTCCTCACTGATGAAGGAGGCCACAGATTGGCCTCCTTCCTCACTGATGAAGGAGGCCACAGATTTGCCACGCAGCTTCCTACAGGGAGTTTAGGAAGACTTTTTCTGTCTGAAATACTGGGATGACTTTCTCCCTTTGGATGAAGAATGTTAAACATCTGTGGATTACACAAATGTTGGCAACTTCCAGCTTGAAGAACTGAGAAGGATTTTGAGTCAACTGGCCAGCTTCTGATACAGGTACTGGCATGTGGAAAGAATACAAGTGTTGTACCAGAAAGTTGGACCCACAGGCAACACTTTTGCTTGATCAGGAGGCAACTGAAAAGACTCGCTAGCTTTAACAGCTAGAATAGAATAGTTCAGTTGGAAGGGACTTACAGCGATCACCTAGGCCAACTACCCGACCACTTCAGGGCTGTTCAAAAGTTAAAGCATGGTATTAAGGGCATTGTCCAAATGCCTCAAACGCTGACAGGCATGGGGCATCGACCACCTCTCTAGGAAGCCTGTTCCAGTGTCTCAGGTATTTGCTGAGACCATGACATTCGATAGTAACTACAGATATCCGCAATGGAGAGCGATTACAAGAACTTACAGTCCTGCATTCTTTACTTATTACTTCACCTGACTAGGCTATGTATGATAGAAACCTCCTGTTTTCATCTTACTCCTTCACACATATTTTGAACTTTTCTGAAGCTCCTCTGAGCAGCTGGGACTGAACCCAAAGGTGAAAAATGTATTTCTTTGTGGTTTTGCAATGTGTAGTACTTGTAAATAAGAAATCTGCCACGAGGAGCCCAGGAAATGTGCACTTCGTTTTAGATACTATATTTTATTCAGATCTAAACAACTTTAACTAGAAAACATCCCCAAAGTAGCCTTATTTTTTGAGTTGTAGTTGAATCAGCAAGATGGTGATTTTTTCAGTACAGTTCCTCCAACACTATATATTTCTTTTCACAAAAAAACCCCAAGCTGGTTTAGGCCATCTACTTTCTTGAGAGAATGACCCAAAGCATCATCGCATATAGAAACCAAATTTTTGCTTCACCTCTGGAAGATCTATTAGTAATTTCTGATTCCAGAAGACATGTTCTTGCAACTGTATGAATACATAGCAATTATTTTTCTACCAGTGACATGGTCTTCAGTGCTCTGCTGAGGTGAAAAGGGACTACTAAAGAAAGTGCTTTCCTTTTAAAAACCCATTAAAATTTTTGCCATTTTAACAAAGCTTAGAACCAATGATAAAAGCTATTTAATACTACATGAAAACAAAGGAAAATACTAAATAGCTAACACAAAATTAGGCATGTTGTATTGTGCAAGGAATCAGGGCCAGAAGCCAGGTCTGTTGCTATTAACAACACATATGTAAGCCTTATCTTTAACAGAACAAAGCCAAAGTCTTCTCTATTATCATTTCTGATAATATATACATAGGACTATATTTCTAACATCTGCTAGCATTCATGCCATGTTTTTTCTCCCATCCCAACTGCTTTTTTAGTATTTGAGAAAAACTTGTTGCCTAACAGTTAATTATTGAGGACAGCTGATGCAAGATTTAAAACACAATAGAATATCCTTCAAAAGTTTATGAAATTCTTTCTTACAGCAATGGCTTAGAGTTTAACCTTAGTATAAATTTAGCGTGTTGCCAAAAGCATTTTACTTGCCTTCTCATTAGTGATGTATCAAATGACTTCTCTCCAATTACTGTATAAAAACATTCATTTAAGTCAGCATGAAGGTTTTCATTAATTCCAATAGCGATGTTAGAGTAACATTAATATCAAGTGTAACAACGCACTTGTAGTACCAGTATTTCAAGATGCATAACATGGATTTTGGATCTTATTCAAAGAAAAGAAAAAAGCATCTGTCGCTTTCAGATAAAGGCATCTCACTTCTGTCATTTTTTTGTTTTGTGTTTCCCCCCAGTAACATGGAGTCACAATGCCACACTACCTGTCATGGCCTGCTGGTCATCCACCATTAACTTTAAACTTTTTCCTCGCCGAACCACACGCACTGTGTGCCACTCATTATCATTGAGGTTATAGCCAGCAAAAAGGGTTTCTGGACCTTTGCCTGTAGGATATGCCAAACAGTCATTATGCAATCTTTAAATCAGTTTACATGTGAACCTCACAGAGAAAGAGAGAGAGACAGAGAGACTGGCTGGGCAAATGTTAAAACTCACCAAAAGTCACATCAAGCAAGAAAATTACAAAGTATAAACAAACCTCAAAATATAAAGCTACTATGTTAAGACACTTCTACTGTATATTTAACTGCAGAAATGTATTGTATATGCACATTTAATGAACCAGGTTGTCATAAATAGGCACAGTCAACATGGATTTAGTTATGCACTTTCCAGTCATATACAAGCCTTTAAGAAATGGGATTACTGCAACCAGAACTTCAGCATGTGTTTACAAGACTGGATTTTTATTCCTTCATTATAAATAGTTTTGGGGAAAGGTACGAGTGGTAAGTGTGTGTGCACGTGTGTTATAATTTTCTGAATCTATGTCAGCTTCTCAGCCTATGTTTGTTTATTAGGACTCCTCAGATGATCATCTATTACCTTATCATCCAGATGACTCATTAATATTCAGATCCAGTACCTTCTGATGTCAGCAGACCTTCAAACCATACTTTCCTTTTTCATTTAATGGATACCTTTTTTTGTAATCTGTTGGTTTTGGTAAGCCGTACAACAAGCACTTTTGTAACAAATATAATTCTACATATAGCACACTGTACTTGCAATAACTGAAGTATTCACAAATCTAGGAAACAGGATATCTTTAATACCTAAGAAAAAATTTCTCAGAAAAAAATGATTATGGAAATTGTCCCTTGCACTGTTGACCAAGGAGAGAAAGAAAGAGAGAAAATCCTGCCGATGAACTATCATTTATATGAGTAGGTGATTGACCAAGCACTGAACTGATCAATCAAAGCTTCTGTGCTCAAACTTGAGTTATTGGACCTACGCGGAGACTATCCAAAAGGTTAAGCTACTCCGCAATTAATAAATTACATTCTTGCAAAATAGAAACCTCCCTGCTCTGTTTTTCCAGTTCCTGTGGCAGAATAAAGGCTGCTGATAACTAAAAGAGACCTATAATAAAGTACCATTTGACACAAAAACATTAGGGTTACACCGAGTCACACCATTACCTCCGCTACGTCCTCGCAGGTGACTAGATCCCATGTGTCAGCCTTCTTTTAAAAGCGATATGCCACTGGCTCTGAAACTCTCCCACATTTCTTTTTGAATTCTCTTCCACCCAGTGCAGGCTAACTGTGATGGATGAGATCTACTAATAAATGGGTACTATATGACATTGTCTAAAAATCAAAGCCTCTCTGACTTCAGGACTGCATGGAGGGAAAAAGACACTAATCGCTTGATGTAGCTGTTCAGCATATTGGACAGTTTTCATCTCAGACTTTTTCCATTTTCTATCAGCATTTTTTTAATTGCTGCTGGTTTATTGCCCTGCTTTTATATGCAATATTTGCTATTTTGAGCATGTCAAGGGATCTCCAGGAATAAAAATATTAGCTACAGCAAAGGCAGTGAGATTCTGATAACATCATGTTGCTTTCTCTATGCCTCTGTATTGACACTAAGCTAGGAAAGGCATGCAAACCCAGCAGAAAGAGATATATAGGTACTCACTGGTGTCAACTACCTGAATTGTTCTATTCCTTAAGTGTTTACATCCATTGACAAGAGAAAGACCAGTGTTGCATAAAGCTTAAGTGAATAATATTCTCTTTGGATATGGTGATATAGGTACAGTGAATAATGCTCTTTAAGCAATTTCTATTATTCTGTTGGGCACTTCAATAGAAGCAATTTCCAACTAGATTTGGGAGACAAGGGATGGATTTACAAAAAATGCTTAAATGACATGAGTAACAAACCTAGTGAGAGTCAATAGGCCTGCCTAGAAATACATCACTTATTTTAAACGTGTTAGCCCTTCTTCATTTGTTAGTCCAACTCTTTTTTTTTTTTTTAAATTTTTAAGTAGTTGAACTACTTAATCTCCCTTATCTCACAACAGATCTCTAAAAGACCTAAAAGCACATGCAATTTTAATTTGCTCTCACATTAACAACCTGCTGTAGTGTCCCATTCATGTAAAGGTGCCTCAGTGTACATAAATATCAAATCCAACTTGGCTGCTCACATTTATATAGGCAAATGTCTATTATCTCTTTTAATGGTTAGGGACTTGTAAACTCTTCCTGTTGTAGAATTAAATGTATGTTTTCCTAAGTATCAGTCTATTTCCTTTGCAAGAGTACTCTGAGTTAAAAAAAAAAAATCAGGTCAGAACTACCTGTAAGCTGCCTTTGTTTGCAGTACATGCAATCCTAAATTGGATTAAGGGGAACTACGGTGAAAGGGCTATGAAAAGGATGAACCTGGGTATAACACACTATGGGAGCAATGCATTGAAACCAGTCCTGGCCTTGTAGAAAATAGCTATCTTGCACAGAAAAGAGGCTTTTCTTTCCTGAGACCACTTTCTAACAGAGAAGAGGGGTTTTTGCTTTGTCATAGAGAGTACAAGGAACTACAAAATAACAAGACCGGTGTCCAAGCATTGCGTATGTACCCATCACATCATGTTGCATCTCTGCAAAGTAGCATAGTTTTCCATGGCCACTGGAGAGGTGGATGAGGAAGGACTGTTGCCCACCATTCCTGTAGAGAACGTAGTAGCCCTTGGGCTGCTTCCTGGCCAAGAACATGCTTTTGCATATGAAAGTAGTAAATGTGCTTGTGAGCAGTGTATTTAGGAGAAAATTTTCTAAATGCTTAAACACAAAAACATGTCGGAATCCCTTGATACCACACAAGAGTACAAGGACTGCAGAAGAAAACTTAAGGTATCTCATTAAATGGCATTAGCCAACCTCAAACGTAGTTTGTATTAGTACTTTTCTCATGGACTTTCAAATATATTGACATGAAATTAATTTAAACATCATATTATTGAGATCATAACAGTTCAGACTTTTCTTCTGTCCTGGTTTATAGTGCTCTAGTTTATAGTGAATCTACTATAAATCTAAATCATTGGCTCTCCAGTCTTATTCTGACTTTAGACTGACCTGATTCCACTTAATTTAAATCACATGAGCAGAAAGTGCTGTTGTATTTAAATAAGAATTGGCATATTGCCACTGGGGGGGGAGACGACGACGGACACAGGACTGGGCTTTTTTTACCCTCTTTTCTTTAAAAACATTAAATATCTCCCATGAGACAAAAAGCAAGAGCCCTAATTAAAAAAAAAAAATAATAAAAATTCTGTTTTCTATGGACTGATACCACTCTTCCAACCTTATGTCTCTCCACTGCTACTTCCCATGCTGTCCTTCCCCTGGAAGTCATTTGCCTCCTTCTAGACAGGACACAGTTAATTTGCTTCATGTACCCAGCACTTGCTCACTTTCTGAGCTACTGATTCTCTCAGATACGAATAACTTAATCATAAACCTTTTCTTTCAGAGACAAGTTGTAACCTGCAAAAATCCACTAAGTATCTCCCCTTGCTTAAGTATGAAATTTATTATCAATGTCTATGTTCAGCTCTTTTCCTATTTTAAAGGCTTAAATAACTACTAGATTTTATGCATCCCTAGAGTGAATGGATAGTACCAAATAAAAAAAAGTATAGGCACTTTTATGGCTCCCACAATTTGCTCATAGTCCATCATGTCAGTAAACTCTGCACATCCATTTGGAAGCAGATAATTGCTTGTATAACCCTCTTTTTACATGGGAAAATACAGACTGTGCAGCCAGTCAACAGAGGTACAAATCTTGATGATACAATTAATTATGAACTACAACATATAAAAGTAAAGCCCCAAATATCCTAATTTATAGCTTTACTTAGGCACCCAAAGTTGAGCTTACTTTGTTTTCAGCACCTCAGCTAGAACTTAACTGTCTTTGGTGCTTTTTAAAGTTAAAGGAAAAAAGTATGAACCTCCAAAAGAAAAATCTTATTCTCAGCATGCTGAATATTCTAAATGTTCTCTGAAGATTCCTCTTCTCTACTATTTTGTGAGGAGCCTGTCCAGCCTAATTCAAATGCTGAAAATTTGCTGAATTCAAATGGGCCTGTTAATTGATGGTAACACACATACTCACTTTTTCTCTTACAGATATCTATCCTGTTGTACTTAAATTGGGAGATTTTTTACCAACAGTTTGAACAGAACTTCATAAAAACCAAAACCGATTACTTTGAAACAAGATACTAGCTTTTGGCATTGTACCAAAACACATTCAAAACTAGTTGTCTGAACCAAACACAAGAATTATTACTGGCTCTTACAGTGCCATCCACCACCACCAAAGCGTATACCAAAACGCCACCCAAGCTTGCTTGGACCATTCAATTCTGTGATCAAAAGTAGATATCAAAAATGACGTATTGGAAGAAAGACGAAGTAAATAGAGACTAACAAGGGAGACCGGATGGTTCAGTGAATGCTGTACTAACCTACAGAACCCAAGTGAGTTACAAGCAAATCACTACTATATTTATTGGTCAGTATAAGAAATGTCAGTGGTTTCAGCCTAGTTTGCCAACAGATAACTGTGCATACTACCGCAATCAATATCAGATAGCATTTCCCATTTGAAATTTGAGAGAATAAGTGGACAAAAGGACAAAATCCTGAGATCACTCCAGTTAATAGAGAATATTACTTTGAGGAGTTTTAGAGCTAAAATAACATACGCATAGCAAGCTGAACTGTAAAGACAGTGGCTCTGAGAAATATCTAAGAGTGTTATTGTAAATACCTGATACAGAACCAGAGAACTCTCTGCCTTCTCATTTATCCTGCTTTCCAGGGTAAATCTAGCATGCCCGGAATCTAGGCTTCTGTTCCAGCAAGCAGCCAGTCTCACAGCCTCTGTGCAAACCTCATGAGGCATCTATATTACACAACAGTCTGCAGCACAAAGTTCAGAAAAGGTTCCCCCAGAACTAGATGCAGAAACACAAGACAAATAGGGGAAGGCATCTTAATCTTCATTATCTTTTCTGTGGTGGTTGGCTGCAGAAACAATTCTGGTCTTCCAAATCACTCATTTGCAAACTTGAATTTAAAAAGTCAATTATTCTAGTGAATCAACTGAATTTTAAATGACTGCATCTGCATTATCCTGAAATTCCCTGACCATGCATGTTTCTTACTAATAGAAAAACTTAGTTGCCTTTTAAATATCAACAATATTTATCAGTTTACCATGTAGAGCTAATTGATAAATTAACTTGAAAAAGTCTTATTGCAGGTTGAAGACATTTTTTTCAACTGTATTTTCTTCCTAACAGACTCATACAGAAACTTCCACAAGAACAGCACATTCACTGAATAGTATCAAGCAAAACACATCAATCTGCACCGCTTGATCAAAATGTTCCAGCCCACAATGGCTTTATTACAGGCAAAATTGCTTTTGGCAATTTGGGTAAAGTATTGGCAGTTTAGGGTATTTTTATTACTTTTTAAAACAAAACCTGACATTTCAGAAATTAAAATGAAGGAGATTAGAGTTACTAATATCATTCATTAGCCTTCATTTCAGCTGTAGAACAGATTTTCTCATATTATTTTGAGTAACAGAAATATAATATTAAATCTGTTTCTGTACATGCACTCATATAGAAATGCAGAAAGCTAAACAAGGTAGTTTTGAAAATTCTGCTGGTTTCCTCTACATGACCAAACTACAGACAGGCTGCATTTAATATTGATCTAGGTCACTAGTAAGGAAAACCAGCATACACAGTGAATGCACTGGGGAAGAAAAATCCACAGAAGGATATAAAAACCAACCAATCCAGGAATCAAGCACCATATCCAGGTCTGAGGACAAAGTTTTCTACAGTCATTTGCCTGTTCCTTTTCTCTTTTCTATGAATTTGCTTCCCCTGCCCATGGTCTGAACTGCTCAGTATTTCCCCTCTCCCAGCTTTGTCTACCTTTTGCCTTAAGCAAGCTATTGAAGTTGGGGTGTGAGAATGCACATACTCATCCATTAATTTCTTTAAAGCTGTGAGATATTACCTGTTGGGGACACATAAGTGTTTAAATAGAGCCGGTGGATCAAGGCAGGAGGGCAGAACGTAGGCAGATCTATTGGACTGAATTAAATCTAAGGATTCTTGGTGTCTGCCAAGAAAGGTGCTGATGATAAACTATTGTCTTGTGAAAGCCTATTCTCTATGAACAGAACGAGGACCACTACTGAATTTCAACAGGATGGAGAAAGAAACAAACATCAGAAAGTAGTAAGCTTTGGAGAGTTGCAAGTCTTGGCCTCTAGACTTTCCTGCCACATCAAAGTATACGTAGAACACACACACACTCTCAAAACTGGAAGTGTGCTTTGCTGGTTAATAAATGGGCCTATATTAAGTTGAACCATATTTCTTGGAAAAAAAAGTTTTTAAATTGCAGTTACAACTATATGTGAACTCAGAGTGCATGAGAGGATAAAACTGATTTTATTACTGCATTATGAAATGTCTAACCCAGCTCAGAGATATTTCTCGACACATTACTTAAAACATTTATTGTTAGGAATCAGCTGCATTTTAATTTAGTTTTGTAAGTCATATATCTAAGCAAGTGAAACACAAACAGCCCTAAGGACACGTAATTTTCCTTCTTCTTGGAAATAATGAAAGAAAAGTATCTTTTAAAAGCTAAAACCAGAAGTCAGCTAGATCCCTGTATTTTTAATAAGAGTGCAGTTTCTTTTTTGTACTGTTCTCTAAGGATCATGACTATCAGAAAATGTGCTAAAGGTACTAAAGGTTTTATGAATCTACCCCAAGGCCCTGAACTAAAGCACAAAGTCAATGAGCTTGAAATATAGTTGTTGCTTTGTCAGCTCACTGCTGAACATTTTCAGCCAAATTTTCAGAAATTATGTTGAACTCGACAATTGACTTTGCTGCAGGTAAGGTGAGAGTGAACTTACAATACATGGCAATCCTGTGGCAATTTAAAGCAAGTTTCAGTGTAAGATTATTTACTTTGTATTTACTGCAGGTAAAAAAAAACGTGCACTTGCAAAGATCATGCAGCATTACAAACACACTGTAAGGTCATATCCTGCCTTGAATCACACTAAATTTTTTAAAGTGAACCCAAATCCTAGGCCTCTAAATTGGTATTCAGCAGATTCACTTCCACAAACTACTCGTGTGACTTCTAGTAAAACTTAATTTGGTTTTGCCTTAGTTTGACATGGCTGCTATAATTAAAAATTCCAAGAATTTTAAGCTGAATACGTTTAATCATTTTGTTTTAAGTACGGTGCATTTAACACAAACACTTTCAAGTCAATATCTTCAACTTCATTCTACCTACGCTACTGCAGTCCATTAGGAAAGAAGCTATTTCACCACCCTGCTATCCCATTTTCTCAGCCAGCTCCCCTGTACTCCTGTAGCCAAGCCTGAGAAAAGATCACAGAAAGATGACAGTAAGGGAATTGTAGGATCACAGAGAGGTTTGGGTTGGAAGGGACCTTAAAGATCATCTAGTTCCACCCCCCCTGCCATGGGCAGGGACACCTTCCACTAGACCAGGTTGCTCAAAGCCCCATCCAACCTGTCCTTGAACACTGCCAGGGATGGGGCATCCACAGCCTCTCTGGGCAACCTGTGCCAGTGCCTCACCACCCTCACAGTAAAGAATTTCTTCCTTACGTCTAATCTAAATCTACCCTCAAGGGATCTGAAGAACCTGAACTGAGTCACTGCAACAACTCACCTAGACACACAGTGACACTGAATAATACCAGGGAAAAAAACCCCAAGAAACTATTTGGGTAGATAACTGAAATAATTTGTTTTTTTAAAGGATAATCCACTATAAGATAGCATATTGCACAACAAAGAATAAAATGGGAAATTTCAATTCATTTACAATACTGAAATTTTCCCATGCAGAATGTTTGTGTTACAGAGATCTTTCTTATACTGAAAGTTTGTTTCAATGAAAATTCCTTTTTAAGTACTATTTAATCAAAACTTTGTAAAACTGGTAGAGAAAAGAATGGCTAATTCATCTGGAGTTACTAGCGTTTGCTTTTTTTTCTACTTATAATGGAAACAGGACTGAAAATAATAAGAACTGACTTGGCAACTCCTGTGTAAAATAGTACCAAAACTAACATGAAACCCCAATTTTAATCAATACTGGACTTCAATTTTTTTAAAGTAAATATCCATTGTTCTGATATGACTTTAACAGCAGCCATGATATCTAATCTTCATTAATTCTGTGTGAATTCAGAGTTCTGTCAATAGTAGTGATTTACGAGATGTGGGCTTAAACTAAGGGGAAAAAAAGTGATCCTAAGATGAGTTCAAGTTTATTTTTTGCTCTGCCAAGAAGAGTTAGACTTTTACCTCAGCAGACTCATCATTCTTCTCTTGACTACCCAAACAAAAGCCCCTAAACCTACAAAACAGGAAGGCAGAAACACATACAGTCCCTGTCCTGGATTTCTAGAAACAGCGAGAATATTCCTCTAAGCTTTCAAAGAAATGGAGAGCGATACACCTGGCAATCTCCTTTTCCTTAGACATCATCTCTACAAGTTACTATTCAAATTCAGGGCCTCAGCTTCCAGAGGAACTTTGCTGTCTCCTCCAAACCCAAGAGATCTGGAGGAATTCTGGCCTCGAAGAAGGATTTCAACACGCGACGGCTGTCTAAATAACTTTGATAATCTGGCCTTTAATTGCTGATCTGCAAATCACTGTCATTCAGCTAATAAATATGAAAAAAGACTGAGATACACAGCTGCTGCAGGGAACAGATATAGCAGATCTCTAAGTGTACCCTGATGGTGGAAACACCCTTTATGAGTCTGAAGAACCCGTGCTACTGTTTTCTACTGCTAAGTCTGCCCTCTTTCTTTCCACTTAAACCCAGTGAAGGAAAAATAACCTTGGCTACAGTGATTTTTGCAGAAAAAGTTGGTACACACTTGATCTTTTTTTTCCTGAGAGAATTGGAATATTTATTGTACTTTGGTTAGATTGTAACTGACAACTGGAAAGAAGCAGAAACAGCTTTGATCACACATTAGCCTTTCTGACTTTGTTATTGACTGTGCCCATTTATATCAAACCACGGCTGTCAAAACTCTGAAGTACATTTTAAAATATAAGTAAGCACAACTTAAGTATGCTTCTCCATAATTTACCTTTTTATAAAACCCATTACCTTTATGTTTAGGCAAAAATGAACATAACAGAAAAAAACACTTAAATATTCCATTTTACCCTTAAATCTTGCACATTGTGCTTAAGAATAAGCAGATTGGTAACTAGTTGGCACAGAAAGGAAAAGAATTTGGACTGTGACTTTATTTCAAGAATAAGCTCCTCAATTTACAGGTGTCTTCATCCCAGGCACAGCTGTTATAAAATACTAACGACTAAATCTCACATTCATATCCCTTCTTTTCCTTTTTTTTTTTTTTAAATGAAAACGCTGAATTATAACATTTTGCCTAGTTAAGGATAAAGAGAATAATGTTTAAAGATTTGTGATTGTTGATTGTTATTTAAATTATTTAGAATATTTTTATACTCATCATGGATCAAAAAGCACAATTTCTTGACACTGCTTATTCTTGGATGCTTCTACATAGATGGGATTCAAGCAAGGAGCACTAAAATAGACATTTCCTATTATTTTCAGAAATTACAAGTAGATGGATACAAAGCCTCTGATGACTTTACTGGGTATAGGATTGGTCTCTGATTTTTTTCTGACTTACACAATAGATGACACATAAGGCCTATGCTTATTTTCCTGTATATTCCTAAACTATTTCACAAAATACTTACAAAACCACATTTTTTCTGATTTGTATTTCTTCATTACAATGTCATGTCATTCTTGGTCCCAGTTTAGCCTTGTAAAGTTTTGTCACTACAGTGTAATAGTTCATGATGACTTTTAGACCTTTTCGGTTTCTGAAGAGCCACCAGTTCAGCTGCACCAGGTTTCATTCAGAATTTAAGATTCCTGATGTTCTCAATGGTATGGGCCATAGGACAGAGCACTTAGCATATTAACAGTAGCAAGGTCATATAAAGTGAATATGTATCTTAAGATTTCAATGCTCTAGGACTATTTAAAAGGGGTAAAAACCACACATTAACAGTTGTTTGAATCTTTCTTATAAACAAAATTTCTTTTAAAGGAAAAAAGACCCTGAATTTTTCAGACTGAAATTGAAAACAATATTGTAAATATTCTTTAAATGTTGAGTTAGGTCTGATATTCCTTATCTGCAAGAAACTAATCTGAATACTAATTACCAGGGAACCTATAAAAAAAATCCCTATAAAATCAGCATTTTTTCAGACATACTTTTTCAG
The DNA here is from genome assembly GCF_964188355.1 of Buteo buteo. Taxonomy (NCBI): domain Eukaryota; kingdom Metazoa; phylum Chordata; class Aves; order Accipitriformes; family Accipitridae; genus Buteo; species Buteo buteo. The sequence goes on along the minus strand of NC_134182.1, from coordinate 3,495,596 downwards.
GATTCCTGAGCTTAAAGTAAGATTTAAAAAATTACCACATACTTATTCCAATAAAGATTTTGTTGGGAACAAAAGTTCTCAACTCTCTTAGATACCACTTATGTTTGAGACAGTTTGCGCAAGTTTAACATGGCATTTTATTAAAGGCAAATTTTCAGCAACTCTTTCAGCTTCTTCATGTATTTCTACCCAAAAGACCAATGTGTGTTTCTGTCCTGCAAACAAGGCCTTTTTCTGCATTCTGAATCAAAACTTTTCATGCTACATTTCAGCTGCTTCTAAACCTATTACTTTCTCAGACATATATTTATGGTGGCTAAATGAAACTGAAGATAACTGTGACATCTGCAGTAGTGAGTTTTAGTTTTACTTTTTCATTGTTCACTTGCAACTTTCAGGGAATTTCACTTTGCAATTATGGCTGCTCAAGCATCTGCATGCTAACAATATATACAGTCAAGCACCTTTTGCTATCTGTTATTTCCAAGCTGTTGCTTGCTCTGTCTCTTGCATGACTGTATAAAACTAAAACAGCATGACTTTTAAAACTGAGTAGATGGAATTGATTTCACCATTGAAAGAATCTCTCAAATGCTCTATTGCCACTTGTTATCTCTTAAGGATTGTGCTCAGTGTCAGTGAATGACAAAATTTTGTTACTAAAAAAAAAACCAAGTAAGCTTCTTGACCAGAGATGCTACTTGCACTTTCTTAAGGTGCAATCTGTATCTTGGTTTATGTAATTTTAGGAAGTCAAGAATCCACATTGTAGTCTTTTCTAGCTAGTGCTACTCTTATTCATGGCTGATTAGCTTGTCAACTGGCTTCCTAAGTGCCTCCTATCACCTGCAAAACGTTAGCTGGAGATGCAAGATTACTTCTCCTGAAAGCCCACGGTATGCATTGTTCCCTCCTATGAACCAGCATACTTGCTTTCAAGCTGCTGAAATGTTACATGGCAAAAACTGCACGGACAATTGAAGTATAGCAGTAAGCACAACACAAATTCAACAGGTAATTTTCACCTATACTCAACAACTATAGTGCTTAAATTTTGGTAAAACTAGAATTTCTTAGATGGTAGCGAGCATACTATCTATGCTTGTTATTCTTCATTTCTGATCCTATTTCCACAAGTCACACGTAAACAGTTCACGGCATGTGAGTGAAAGATGGAATTGTTGACTTACCTATTTGGTCTTTCTCTTCCAGACAGACTTTACTATTAGTGAGAAAAGACTTAATGTGCAGAGACAGAGAGGAACTTTTCACTAATGAAATGTTATTTCTACATACATGCGCTTCACTCCTTGGAGGAAAATCTCACAGAATATAGAATGAATGAGAAATAATACCAAAGAGTTAGTACAAGCTACATTAACCACAGCTCCCTTTTTTCTGTAATAGCTTTTTCTCATTCCATGTCTTGGTCTTCATCTTGTGTCTTGTTGCTTCAAGACTGCCTAGACAAATAAGTGCTGCAGAATTCTTTGCACACTTCCCAAAGGGGACTGCATCTCAGAAAGCCAATCTTGATGTCTCAACAGAGTAATATCTCCTTTGAAGTGACTTGTCTGATGGATTGAGGCCTAGAAATCAGCTGGAAGGGAGCATAAGTTAACCTCTTGACATGTCATCCAAAAAAGAAATGTGCTTGGATGGAAATTTTAACAACTACCTGAATATAATTTGTTAAAGTCATTGTCAAGAAGAGATAATAAGGAAGCAGTTATGTGGTTCCAGTAATAAGCTACTGAGTGCTTAAAATGTTATGAAAGATGTTTCATGCATTTTAATAGACACAAATGCAAAATGTGCTAGATACAGAGTAAGTGTTTTTAATATAAGAAACTGCTCATCAGTGACATACACTGGGTAGATGTTTTTAACACTATTAGCTCTTCAAAAAAAGCACATTGAAAAATGAATTACTGTTCTTATAACATTAATGGAGAATAATATTGTAGCTAAGTGCTCGCTAGACTTCTTCATCAAGGCTGACCTTATGAAATGATGACTTGCTGCAGAGAAGTGAAGCAATGATAAAATAGCCCACCTTTTTGAAACAGTCATACAGCTAAAACTAATACATACTTACACAATATTTTCTGCAGATGCAATAAAGGACAGGCCATCAAAATGCCACAGATGGCTCAGAAACCAGGTTCTGTGAACTTACATTTATGCAGAGAACTCTACTTCTGCATTAGAGTGCTACTAATGGAAAAGACAAAGGCTCCAGGCCCATGTACTCTTCACTACTGTCTGTAATCAGATCCCACCGATCTTAATGCTTAGGGAGCAACATAACTGCTTACCAGGGATTTATTCCAGATTTCCAGCAGTACAAATGTATAAATGTATCAAAATAATTTTAATTTAAGAAAAATTTCAGTTTGGTACCCCTTTTTTCCCCTCCTTTTTTCTTTCTTTCTTTGATTGAAGAGGAGATAGTCAAGCTTTCCCTAAGCAGCTTGGTTCTCCTAATCACACCAAACTGAAAAATAGGATCTGATCTAACCCTCACTGACGTTGGTTGCACTTTTTTATAATGTAGAAGTGTTCTGTTCATAATAGCTATTAATGAGAGGGAGAGACAGAAACTTAGCAATTCACCTCAACATATGTTAGACCTATTGCAATGCTCACTGGCTGTGTTAGTGAGAACCAGACGTCCCTTTCAAAGTTCACTCTCTCAATTCTGTATTTCCCCTCTCCCTTATCTCTTACCCGTGTATATCCATTTTATTAAAAAAAATCCAAACGCTTATTATGTGAATTCTTTACAAGTATATATTAGGACAGAATGATGGCTGTGAGCGTGTGACACGTTGATCAGAAAAGCAGTATCTACCTGCAGAGAGATGGCAATTTGTTTGGTTTTCCTTGAAAAGTTCTGGAGATAAGCACAGCAGCATTGATTCAGTAAGGCATCATATTCAGAAAAAAGTCCTACGCATGTTCTTAATATACTTAAATACTTTCTGAACAGAACTATTAATGATTTTAGTATCTTGTCAGATTCATTTGGAAAAAACCCCCTAAGTTTCCATCACCTGAAAAAAACTCTTCAAACTATAATGCTATAATAGAAAGACTGCAGCATTTCCATTTATAAGAACTTCTAAATGTTTTCCACAAAAGTATTAACAAATGAGCATCACAACAGCATTATTTGTTAGAAACAGAGAGTCCTAAGAAACAAATGAGGAATAACATGAAAAGCAAATAAAGGTATTTATACATGAAGTCTGAGAATATTTCCAATCTGAGTATAAATTTAGAGCCATTATCAACTGAGCAGTGCTGAGTTACTACTATTTCTTCTTAATACTGAATGCTAACAAATATTTTCTTTATAAAAAGAACTACAGTCCAAGATTTCTTGCCAGAAAACTCTTGGTACAAAAAAAAAAATTATTTACAATGCTTAGGGACATATGAAATAGCCAAATTAATTAATGGTTTACCCTAGTTTGACTGATTTTGTCAGTTAACTAAGAATGACTTTTTTTTTTTTTGAGAATTTATTGAAATATTGGCTTGCGTCATCTGCTGCCATCTGTGTGGTAATGTTCTTAATTTTCATAGAATCTGATTACAAAGTTTAGAATGACTGTATACAACGCAGCTGATGATAGATTTATGTATTATTTTCAGTAGCAATTTCCTGTTTGGTCTGAATACAGGGTATAAACTAGTGGTAAAATGATTAGGAAAAGAAGTTGCAAAATAAGAGGGGAAATGGTGAATAAGACAAGAGCTGCTATACTGAATGTTACACCTGAGTTCTGTATTGTCTTGCATTCTACCTTTGAACAATGACCAGCAATTGATGTTTAGAGAGGAAAGGAACAATATTAAGGGACTTTCCCCTAATTATTTGCTATCAGCTTCTAGCAGCTAGTAGTTTACCAACTTTGGGAGCTAAGGCTGCATGTAGATCATCAGCTTTAATACCAATGACAAACTTTTGTTCCATTAAAAAAAATACCTGTTTGGGAACATGAGGATGGCCTTGCCAGGTGAGACAGCTAGCCCAGCGCTGTACTTTCAACAGCAGCCAAGAAAAGCAGGGCCACTGTGTAGTAATTACTACTCTAACACAGTCACAGCTTCCAGTGAGTAACATATTAGAGACTACTGGAGCTACAGAAACTGCCTTATCACAAAAAATCCTTGATGTATTTCAGTTTCATACTACTTATTAACTTCTTGATGCTTCTTATGGCTCTGTAATCATATCTTTATAAAAATACATTCATATTCTCTCAAGTATCTTTTTTTTTTTTTTCCCCCTAGCTTGCCTAGCTCCTGCATGTAGGAAAGCCAAGCCATATTCGGAATCCTCCCTGTTGCAGTGCACTGTATTTTTCCTATTTAAGTTCATCATAAGAAACAGGAACTAAAAACCACATACAACATTCAGGATGTGGATAAACAATGACTGCACAATAGCAAAATGCTGTTTTCTGTTCTGGTCTTGCTTCCTTTCCCCACAGCTACTAACATCCTTTGGGATTTCTGGTCACCTCTGAGCACTGAACTGTTTTACAAGAGCTATTTACAATGACTGCGTAACTTCTTCAGCTCAGTGCTAACATTGCTGTGCTTGCATAATTAAGGTTACTTTTTCTGGTATGAATTACTTTATACATATTGATATTTAATTCCACCTACCATTTTACTATCTTGTTATTCAGAGTTTAAAAACCTTTCAGAAAACCCTCATAAGCAGCATTTCATTTGATTTTCCTAAATAAACTCATTGCATCTGCAACTACTATCATCTTAGTCTTCCTCCTCTTCTCTCAATCATTTATGAATGTCAGTAGAGATTCCTGCGGGACCAGTTGGTAGCAGAGGTTTACTGTGAAGCGACTGCCATTGCAGCCCAGTTCACTAATATGAATGACATTACGTTAGCTTTTATATACTCTTTTCCAGAAGAAAATAGTATTCAATTGCTTTACTACTACTGATTAGAATAGCAGTCCTCAATATCCCCACAAGATTAGACTGTAACACCCACTTTCTGCCATGAAAAACATTATAAGAATAATTTAAGTCACCAGTCCTGAAATGCAATTAAGTCATCTTGCTTCTCAAAAGCTAAATGAGAAAAACATAAGAGTACAATATGAGAAAGTTAGGACCTGTTATACATAAAAAACTTACTTTCTACTGCTTCTTCCCATTAAAATAGTAGAAAGGCCTAGTCTACTTCTGACAAGTCCTTTTATGAAAGATTGATAAGACCAGTACGAGCTAGACACACAAAACTCCCTTGCATATAAACCAGGATTTATTAATTCAGGATAATCTGTTCTTATAGATCTAGCGCATCCTGGAGGCTGCTTTGTCCCTATTGGTAAAATGAGAGTTTACATGGCTTGCAGCAACCTTTGCTTTCCTACCCTCCAAGAGTCCTCTTGTCATATTTAATATTTTGGAAGATCTCCTGCTCCCCACTCCCCTTTAAGAGTTCAGGCTGAAGGTTCAGAGGGAACAACTTCAGTCAACTCCAGACCATGCCCTTAGACTCTGCTGGTAATACCTTGGCAGCATACCAACGGTCAGAGCAGCTGATATATAACCACTCCATGGCCCTGACTCGTATAGCCCCACATATACACTAAATTGAAAATTATCTATACCTGGCTTTGTAAAATTGAACTATACAGTGAAATACTACAACTGGAAGGTCTACTACTTTTCAGCAATCTTAAAGAAGCTTCTGAAAACATTTATGTGGTAGTGCTAAAAAAGCAAGTCTTTATCTGAACGTTAACCTAACGATTTTTCACCACCAATTAGGGCAACTATCCTTATTGTATGAATTTTCAAATTCACTTAAATAACCATATGTTTAAGCTTTTACTGCTGGCAGTTTTACTGTGTTGGCTATTGCAGAGAACACCACTGTGCCTTGAGAAAGCCACAGATATAAAACTATTATATATTTGATTACTGAGGCCCCTGTTCAATCAGTTATATCTTTAAAGTACAGTAAGTAGAATGTGGGACTTGAAAAGATAAAAATAAGATGGATGAATAGAGTGAAAAGAAAGGAAAGAAGCACACACACAAAAAAGAAAAACATCTGCTTTCTAGTAAGAGAACTTGGAATGATATTTTATTGACAGTCTGCCAGAAGACTAATGGTAATTTTCCCCTCTGCTAGCTAAGAAAAAGCAAACACAGATGAGGTTTTATAAGCAGCAAGTAGAACGCAGGCACAGAAATAAACTTTATTGCTGTCCTTCATGTAGGCTGAAAGCACTGATGGAGCGAAGCCTTCAATCCCCACCAGCCGACCTTGAAACTTTTGTCAGTAGGGAGGAAGTAAATAAGATAGACTCCTAAATGGTCAGCTAGCAAATCTAAAGCACTTATTTTCGCTCTAATGAAGGTTTGAGCTTTTGTTTGCGATGTTAATATGATAACTCTCTCCTAGGCACCAGCTAAGCAGATTCAGGCCTGAGCTAGAGGGGAACTTATGGGGGCCTGACCACTGGTGTTGATAAATGACACATGTGCAAGACTCTTCTCAAGATTTCTTTGTAATTAGCCAGTTGATTCAAATTTTCCTATGTCCTTTTTTAGTTCAAGTTTCTAATTGTTTTTTCTCTTAACAACTATAACTGGATAGGAAAAGGGTAAAAATGGCTGCCTTTTAGATAACTTGAGTATTTCCCTGCAACATTTCTGTGTTTATCAAAGCATATATTTTGGCTGAGAAATCAGTACATACAAGACTGATTATTTTTTAATCGCCCACTAAGGGAGAGACCCTACATTCAGAAGTCCAATATACCTTCACTGCCACCTTCTCAGAATCCTCTCCCAAGCCAAACTACATCCATATGAAATTTCACAGAAAGCCACAACACCAAACAGGTTGCAGACTTTTGTTATCTTAAGTGAATGGTCAAAAAGCACAGCATCCCCTCAGCTGGCATCTCCTAATATGTATCTTCTTCTTGATGCCCAATGGCTTTTCCTCAAGCTTGAAATTCCCTAAAACTGGGCCTCAGATATTTCCTAGGTTCAACTTACAGTTAGTTTTATGAACCAAATTCAGGAGAGAAGGAAAATAGCGATGATGTATTTAACTGAAGATGCAGACATTTACCCAGAAACCCTTCCATCATTTCCCTTCAGTTGTCTGAAATCTCTCTTCCTTAACTGATACAGATCAAGCATTCCGCATCTCAAGAAGTGATGTTTCTGCCTTTATGTAAATAACATGTATTTTTTCCAGGATGTTGTTGCTTAGATGTAGGCCAGATGAATTCACTTTGGGACAGCATAAGCCTGCATTGCTGAAAAAAGCAATCTGCTCTCTCTACCAGAGGTTGTTTTTCTACCGTCTCCGCACCATTCCTGCCCCCCTCCTTTCCTGTTTTATTCTAAAGCAGGTGTCCATGTGTGTCTTGTGATAAAACTGCTCAGAAAACTGCAGCAAGTTAAAATTAACTGGTTTGTTAACGGCTCACTTTTCAAGTCAAATTCGCCACATGGACACTTGAACATTTGTGCTGACAGCAAAGCAATAAGCAATGCAAGAGCAGGACCTGCAGACAGGAAGAGGGTTAGAAGAATGTGATTTTAAAGTAAATGAAAAACTTTTTAAGAGACAGATGAAATTCTGCAGCAAAAACCCCAAAGAATAGTATATGGAGCATTTGAATAACGACCAGCAGGGGCCCTGCTGGTTCCCTTTGCATTCTCAGCTAAGTCACTCCTACCACGCAAGGACCAGAGGTGACTTTCTCAGAAATGTTTTTGAGTGTTAACATCTATCAGCATCTGGGAAACACCTACTGCATATTTATAACTTACCATAAAAAAAAGCCAAGTCACAGCCCTTGCCCTAGGTGCTCCCAAGGAGCAGAAGCAGCTTACAAGTGAGAGGAAACAGGTACTAACCTTTCTCCAGAGCAGGTGGGCAAGTAGACTGCAGGGAGAGGTGAATGGCTTTGCCATCGTACCTACAGTAAGCCAATTCACATGATGGGCTTACATGGCATAACCTGTGCAGCATCACTTCTTTCCACCCTATATTTAACAGAGAATGAGGAACCAGAAGGATCTCTCCTAACTGGCTTCTGTGGCTGTATAGAATAAATTATGGCCTGTCCCTTTACTACTTTAGTCCTCTTGAATATGTTTATACAGGCTATGTTACTTTCAAACCTGAACTTTTTTTTTTCCTAGCCTAGCTGTTTTCAATCTCACTTCCCAACAGAATGCCTGAAACAAGATAGGGGATGGTATTGGTGCAGATTCAGGACTAAGCACTAAGGACTCCAGTGAGAGGCTCTGAGCGAAGAAGCAGTTTTCCTTTTTTTGTACGTCTTTCAACCTTTTCCTTTGATTAGATTAAAATGATGGTTTCTATTAGCAACTAGTAGATTGTAATCAGAACCTGACTGAAAAGGGCCACGTATGTTTTCAGTTTTGTTGCACAGCAGCAGACCCTGTTCTTCAGGAAATTATGTGAAAAGGGGCTGAATGCGAAGGAATCCAATGACACCATGTTCTAAATCTGCAAAGTATAGCCAAAGCTTTAAAAGAATTATTTATAATTATTTCCAACTTTATACCACAAACAGAGAGGAGTCCCTGACTGAACTTGCAGCGAAAGTACCCTGCTGATTTGCTCTATGGTAAAGCTCTTTTACATATTTTTAGCAGGCTGTCAGCCATACTGAATGAGAAAAAGATCAAAACCACCTCACACAATTCATAAGCACTGTGTAAGAAAACAGGCCAAATACAAAGTCTTACATTTTGGGGCGAGCTACCATTTTAATGGTTTTCTACTGTCAACGACAACAAAAAAAGGAGCAAATAATATATTCTAATAAATCTTTTCACCAAATAGTGAGACGTTAATACATGGAAAGTGATTAGTGATTTGCTTATCACAGTAGATTTTGCAATATCCATAAGAGTACAGCTGAAGACTCTGGACTTTGCAAAAAAATGCATTTTTACAAGCAGTAGCTTTCAAAAGGAGGTATAGTCTTCATTTAAGCTTTCCTGCTGCTTAAAATCTGTATGCAAACTGAAAATATACTGTAATCAAGCAATTGCGCACCGTTGCTGGTTCTTCAATACATATAATTCTCCTGTTATTTACCAATAGTCTGACACAGCTCCTTGTCATGCTCTGGATTTGTAGGATACCTTGACAAGAAAAAACGCTTCAGTAACAGATGTGACATATTCCAAACAGAATAATTTAATTTAAGCATCTGTAATGTGCACATCTGCAGAATAGCAAACTTTTAAAAGGGTAGACCTACAAAAGAAAAACAGATTAAGGACTCTAGGTAAAAACAGAGAAATGAAACAGAGTGAGAAAATAAAATGAGAGGAAAAAACCAAAGGATATAGAGAATGGATGAAAAACTAGGTAGACACAGAAGGAAGGGGTGCATGCAAATACAATAAGTGAAGAGGCGCTTCACTGGAAGGACAAAAAGCAAAGCCTTATAGCCCAGGAAATTGTTCCTAAATTGGAAAGGTGGACACCCAGCTAGCAAAGCTGGTTGATACATTCCCTGGGGAATAGTATACATGTATCCTGCCACAGTGCTCCCTGCTTCCTAACATTCCACTATTCTTATTAATTTCTTATGACAGTCCTATATTTGAGTATAACTTAATTCAGTGGGATTACTATATAAATTATTGCCTACAGAAGCAAAACTGTACCAGAGAACTGACCTAAATCACTCCCGCACCAACGTGTGCCGCTAGTGGAGCAATCTTTCACAGCAGCATTCAAAAAAGTACTATCCTGTCTCTTTTCATATTGAACAAAAGTATCAGAGTCAGAAATGAGAGCCAGCTATTTATCAGTTAACATTATTATTTGTATAATGTATCAATTAATAAAAAAATCTATGGCCCTACTCTGCTGACTCATATAAAAACGTAGACAATTTATTGTCAGAAATGATAGCAACGCAAAAAAATCCACAAAAGATGAAATAACATGTAAGACTGCACAAGCCTGTGAAAATACCATATAGCATATAAAAAAGCAGCCTCTAGAGTTAGAGGTGCCTGGAATTTTTCAGATGCTAGTGTTCTGGAAGCATTAAAGCTGGGAAAAAAAGGGAATTTAAATTTAGTCAAGATAGTAGCCCTTAACATTGCAGCAGTGAAAAATACAGAAATACAGCACGCCTGTATTTGTTCACAAGCCATTCAAAAACTGTTATTGATCTGTCATGTAAATTTTATGGGATTAAGTTCTGTCTTCAAGAAATACTAGGGAAAAATCCCATTCAATTCAATAGGATTCACCAATGTTTATAATTTATGCTTTATAGTCTGCAATTAAAAGGTAACAATTACTTCCCTCTCTGAAAGGGAGAAATGGATTTATTTTATTTTTTTAGTGTTTCTCCTTTGGCAATTTTTAAGGATTAGTTTATAAATTCTGTATATAATGTATTAGAGCTGTATAGCAACCAACTTCAGTTCTTTTTACAGAACAACTAGTGCCAAGAAATGCTGCACATTCATGTTATTTGAACCAACATTGTTCACCTCAGTCTTATTTTTAAATGAATTCTGCAGTCTATGAAAACTAATACTGAAACCACAGTAGCCATTTCTGTTCATAACAGAAGTTTTCCCCTTTCTCCTGATGTCAGCCTCAACATTGACCTATATGTAACTGCAGTTTAAAAGGACCATTTATTTCACTGCCTGACAGACAATTTTGTTTTGTAAACTTGCAGGTCTGAAGAACACAGTGAAGCAATTTAAGGATGTACAAAACCAACATTTCAGCAATGGTATTTTCTGATTGACATGAGACAGAATTTCTAGTTGTGTAAGGTTTTACAGAGATACCAATCTTCTAACCTAGCACAAAATAAGAATAGTTTGACTTCAGTATGCCACGCAGTTCCATAAAAATGGCATGAAGTGAACAGTCTCCATAATATTTTTAATGAGACACAAGCTCAGTAACAACCTGACATCTGATTAACATTTGAAAATTTTAAAAAAGTCTGTATTTCAAACAAGGAAGACCACAAAATGCCACCTCTTCTGCAACACAAGACATTGGCTAAAGGTGAAGGCATGACAAAGCGTAGACCAAATTGCTACCAAAATTTCAGCTCTGACCAGCCAACAGTTAGTCATTTGATCTGCAGTGAGTAGAAGACAGGTTTTAGGCTGCACTCAGGTAAAAATAGGAGGAGGAGGTGCAATATTTTATTCACTAGGTTTGTAATTCACTGTAGGAAAGAAGGTGCTTACACTCATTTTCCTTTTCTTCTCTCAAGCAAAACACCAATTTTTATTTATGTTTGAGTCTAAATTTTTTTTAAAGCTCTCTCTCCAAATTCAAACCAGATAGCTTCCTCCTGACCTTAACTGTGTTACTAGTCTAGCTATAATAAATAGTATTTCAGTCCCAACAGTGAAATTATATTCAGACGACTAATTTCTAAGCAACAGAAATGGGAAAAAGCTGAAAAAAGTTTCTCAAACATGAAACCCAGACTTACTTCTATCAACATGAAATCAGGACTGATATACATCCAGCTCTCAGCAGACCCAAAAAGATAGGCACTGAACTATTACAGTGTTTAGCCAATTAAGACTCAAGTTCTGGATGCTGTTGCTTTGAAATGAATTGTGTTCCACTAAAATCCATTACATTGTCTAATAAGCAAGCATTTTCTAAGGACTGCTTAGAGCAATAATTCTTCATAATCTAAAAATTAAAACAGAAATTGCTCATGAAACGTTATCTGCTTGTTGAAAAACTACAGCGAGTGCTGGTAAGAAAGCATTGTAGTACTTACCATACTGAAAGCTCACAAAAACCTGTTCAGTACACAAACACCAAAGGGAGGTGGAACTAATCATGAAAGTTCATTTCTAATAACAAAAATGCTATAAACAAACTGTAAAGAAAAATAACTTATGAGTATTTGATACCAAGGATATTTTGTACAGAGGTTATGCTGCTTCTGTACGAGACCAAGAACTTGTAACTGCTAATTCAATTCAGTACATATATTTCTCCTGTTTACAATCCTCTAATTGGAGGCTTATTACTTACTCTGCATTTGCAGGTTGTCTTTTGATCCAAAACTTGCTTCAGAATAGAAACTAGAAATTATTTTAATTTATTTTTATGACACCTCATTTTGTCCAAAAATAGATTAAAAAACCCAAAACACCTGTTGTATTGTGGCTTTATTACTCTTTTTCTTTTTCTATGCTAGTAATTCCTTTTTCAGAGAGGTTTTCTAATTTTATTAAGGAAGTTAAGAAAAAAGCAATGTTGCTTTTCCTAGGGAAAAAAGGAATTTACCAGCAGCAAACTCATTACTTTTCTGCTCAAAAAGCTGCTTGTCTTATACTTGGAAATCTTTTTTTAATTGGGACTTTGTCAGGGGAAAAAATAGTGTCCTGTGACAGATCAGCAAAATGTTTCTGAGATTTTTCATGACCTCATGCATTTTGGCAACAGAGAAAGGACATTTTTGTCAAGTGGAAACATTTGTTTTGATAACTGAACAATTTTATTTATTTATTTAATATAAGAAAGCTATCTTTACGCCTTGGTACCTACAAGCATTTCCTTTACTGTATTGAAAAGCCTGTCTGGTTTTAAGTATGGTTTAGATTAAAAACCTGCCCCAAGAAAATTTTGCTTTTTATTCCATATGCTGTATTTTTGTTGTAAAGTTATTCATTGAAAAAAAAAAATCTATTAGCAGATGACACATTATAAATAACTGCACTTCCCTATTTTGCTCTGTGGACTTTAAAACTATTATGGCATATTATGTTAATGTCTTTTGGGAAACTATTAACAACTACAAATTCTGCCTATGCAGTTTGTTGTTTAGCTTTGTTTCTATCTGCATAAAGCCAGTCCTCTGGCCTGCAAAACCTGTTAGGAAGGGAAAGAAAAAACAACCCGAAACTCAAATCTACCATACTTACTATCAATAATTTTGTTGACACCATTCAGGAATTCCATAGACTCAAAATAAAATCACAGTCCTTTTTCTCCTTTCAGAATATAGTCTCTTAATCCAAATAATATCAGAGAAGTTAAAATTTAGTCCATTCATCTGGCAAATGTTTCCCTCTGTTTCATAAACATGCATATCACAGAGAAAAATTGTTCAATTTAAGGTTCCTTACATGATTAGAGTGTAAAAAATCATCATAGAAATATGGTTATTCTCAGACTTGATAATTTCTTATATTGTACTTAAAATGTAATGTATTACATTTCCATAAAACAAAGATTTAGCAAAACCAATTGTGTTATAAGCAGCCAGTAAATACAGTTAATTGTCTAGGAGGATTATAAAATAGAAAATCTTGTACTACGGACAATTATGTTCCAGCAGTCTCACCACAAGTTGGAGGCAAAATGTCAAGAAAACTAGGAAAACGCAGGGCAAAATATGTGACAGCTTATCAGAAATACTGGTTCAAAAATTCTGTGGCTACTGTAAGTAAAATAGCCCATCTAGAATAATACAGTACTACAGGTACCATTTCCTCTATGTATGTTTACAACCTGTAGAATACTTCCTTTTTTAACATTCTAGTTAAAAGTTATATCCTATAGGAAAGACAAAAACGCACACTAGAGTATATGATGACTTTTTACACAACAATAACTAATCATCACATTTCATTAATAAATTATCAAGCGCTTGCAAGCTGTCCGCAATCTTTTTCATCTAGTTTGCATATTTTATAATGGTGGAATAACATTTTAAAAAGTTTGAATAGGCACTTACTGGAATTACAGTTAATCCTGATACAGTCTAGATGGGGAAGAATAGATGAAAAATGAAAATTTATCCTTCAAGGTAATAGCTGCAGACATCCAATAAAATCACAGTCCACCCTTCCGGGGACAGACACATGCAAATATGGCCACTCCATATCATCAGTCTTTACATACTGTTATAACCCAGATATACTGCGATAAATCTTTATAAATAGAAACGACAAATAGGGTAAAAATGGCCAATTTCAAACAAAGCTACATGGTGACAAATCTAAGTGAAAAATCAGGATTAAATGTCAAAGATGCTTAACTGAGGCAGGCTGCAACTTTCTCCCCATCTGTGAAAGAACAGGTAATTTCTCTCAATGCAATTAGAAAGTGCTCCGTCACAATGGGTCATAGAGCAAGCCAGGCCACAATCAGACATCTTGGACGACTTGTGTATAGTATACCTCAAAGGCTGATCTCCCAAAACTAAGTATTAAAACACGAAGCTCATTACCCAGGCCTATAAATAAGGTTTTGTGGGTTTACATTTTCTCAATGCATAGACTTAAGAAATGAACAGTGACTGCATTTAAAGCTATATTAATATAGAGAAAATAACCATATATTTATAAATGCTTATAATTAGATAATCCTGTCTATTTTCAGATTATTTCCTTGCCTGACGAAAAAAAAAAAAAAAAAAGGAGTGTTGGAGGAAGAAAGAATATTGCTAGGGCATGGATTTATTTACTTTCTTGAACTGTAGAAGTAGGCAAAAACTGACAGAGGGTGGTGTTTTGTATATAAAGAGAAAGATGTGATCTGTAGCAGGACTACTGTTAGGCTACCTGCATTTTTACCATTAAAAAAAAAAAATTCTACACCACGCTACCTGGTTTGTACAACTACTCCTGGTTTATACCTTTGAGGAACATATATACCATCAAACCTAGATTTTGTTTCCATATAGCTGAGTTTGTCATGTGTCGTCAACCGCATCAGAAAAGTGGTTGCAAACAGCCAAGGACCAGCACCCGCACATCCCCTTTTACAGAAAGGGCTCCAGAGGAGGGGGGGGCTCCGCGCCACCGCTGGGCGCTGGGGGGGGCCCACAGCCCTCAGGGGTCCCGGCTCGGCACTAGAGGGGACTGGCGGAGAAGAGCAAACAAGGAAACCCTTCGCTTCTCCTTCGCCCTGCCGAAACCTAAACACCAGGACAGCATGTCAGTCAGCAGCACTTTTAGGAAGCAGGGGGGTTAGGTGATTATTTCCCCCCCCCCCATGCTTTCTGGAAATCATTTTATCAGTGATTAAAACAATAAAATACTTAATTCCCTTTAAAAATAGCATTCCACTGAATAGGAATGACTGCACTGAATGTGCATTTTCCTAAGCGTACTTCTGTTCTCTTTCAGGTCCTGACTTATTCATAAGCACGGCAGAAGCACCTGTATTTATTTACTTTTTTTTTAAACTAGAGAAACCCATAACCTAACATTTTGTCCATCATATTTCAAACCAGGAAACCAATTTTTTTTTCTGTAAAAGGGCTTGTGCATCCTGTGTTCACACGGCTGTTTGCTGAGGGCCGCAGTCTTTGGGCATTGAAGGGTTGTGTTATCGTTCGATACTACAAAAATACCACTACAGAATTGTTTAAAAAAGAGGAGATGGATTTACTATAGATTTGACACCTAAAAAAAGGAGACCACGAAATCCATCAGTGGGAATATCTAACTGCAACATTTTCAGTGTTAAAACTAGAAATTCTTTGATACATTTGCATGTTGTACATTAATTGGTGGAGGTAAAACTGAACTGACCTACATACACATTGTTTCTGCTTCCACATTTAAATTGTGGAATTGCTGCTATGAAGAAGTTGTGGAGGGAGACCAATCTTCCACAACGAAGAACAACAATTTAGCCCCAAAATACCACTGATGAACTAGTCTTCTCTTTTTAGAATACACAACAGTACAAAAATACTGTGATGGATTATGTTAAGACTATATAAAGAATACAAAAATGCAAAAGAAAACAAAATAAAGTATAATAATGGGCATGTATTTGTGTGTGTATGTACATACGCAAATGTTGCATTGACATGTGTTTATATATCATTTCAGTTTACTTTTGATGTTAAAACAGGCTGTTTCGTAAATGTTTGCAAGCAAAAAGAAAAATGTAAAGAAAATGTTAATTTCTTGGAGGAAAGGTTTGTTACCTAGGTTGACCGTTAGTTTAACTCGTCCTGCATCCAACTCTAAACGAAGGGTATCTGCAGATTCCCTAGAAGTAGTTGCCATTAAAATGCCGTAAGCTCGCTGAGACCTGAACCGTAAAGAAACATCTTCGGCCTCTGTATGCATCACAACAGGGAGCTGTATTTTCATAAACATACTTCCATCATAGCTTAAAATTGTTGCCTCTGAAAATATAAAGGAGAAAACCAGTTATTAAAGAATTATATTGTATTTACTGAAACTGCTCAAAGAGAAGATGATAAATGTATATTCACTCCGTATGACAGAAATATTGCATGTTACATATCACTATTATTGCTGGGAAACATAAGCAAAGTTAGGTTTGGGGTTTTTGTTAGGTTTGAGGTTTTTTTGTTTTGGTTTTTTTTTGTTGTTGTTTGTTTGTTTTTTGAAGTGGCATATTCTGGTGCTTTTTAAAGAAACTAAAATGCTCTTTAATGAACCAGCTATTCATGTATGCGTCTTCAAGCAGGTAGGTAAAATCACATGTAAAGAAATCCTTGCAAGACTACGCCTGTACTACTCAAAACAGGTCAAAGACAGTAAAAGATATTCAGGTAAACCTCACAGCCTATTAAAGGGTCATGTCTGACTATCATCCACCTAGATAATTACCTTAGGATACTTCATGTGTAAACCTATCAGTGCTGCTACTATCACAGTTACAATTATCATCCAGTTAGCAAAAAAGCCACCTGAAACAGGTAAATATCCCCAGCGTGGTTTGGACGGAGCGCAGATTGTTTCGTGACCACAATGACCGCGGTATGATAGAATCAAAACCGCGCGTACGAACATTATGACAGCCTCAACAAAAGGATCGAGACTGGACTTGGCATATTGAGGGTAAGATCTTAAAACCCCTGAGACAAGCAAGTAACTGTCACTTTCAGACATTACAGGAAACCCTCCCAGCAAGAGGCTCTGGCACAGAGCGGTCACAGTTGGTTAGACCCCAGAGCAACCAGCCGCAAGTCTTCTTTTCCCAGCCTCCAGGCTGGTAACGAGAAAGGTAGCAGAAAAACTGCATTTCTGCTCACAGGGAGGCCCAGCAGTTCCTAGAAAGCAAAGGACACATCTGTTTCTGAAACGTATTAGGAAGTCCTTTTTTTGCAGGACGATGGAGCATTGCGGCCAGTTCACCCCCACAGCCTTCGGAAAGGGCTCTCGGACTCATCGACAGCGGCACATCGCAGTGGAAGCAGCAGTTGAATGAGCAACATCTTTTACCTCAAGCCAACAGTCAGTGGGCAGACCCCCAGGAATTTCAGTAGGCTCCCCAGTAACATCCAAAACTAACTGCATAAGTAAAACCGCTACCTGGATGGCAAAACGTAGTATCTGAATGTGCCCCATTTTATGCATATCTACTTGTTTACCTACCACTAATTCACTAGAGATTTTCTAACTTCTTCCATGTGTCTCCAACATTCTTTAACCCACCCCAAAACTCTCAATCTTAGAAACTGAAGTGGTAGATGATGAGGTCTAAACAGGATGCTACAGAATCTTTCTTAGAAAAAGATACAATCCTGAGGGCTCCTCGACTCACTGAAAAAAATACCAGTTACCTGCCCAATAACAGGCCAAATCAGCAACAAGCAGAAAGAGACGACAGCAGAGAACACCTGCAGGAACCTGCTCTATGCTTCAGTTTGCTGCAGTATAATAGAGACACTTATCTACAGCAAAGGTGTATTGTGGTCCCACATGCAATAATATTTTCAAGGACTGATACTACCGATACTATGTTTGATCAGTATTGTAACTGTTAGAATATTTTTTTTAAGCGTCAATACTTATGGCAGTTTGTCAAAACCATTTCCATTGCGTATCTTGTATACTGTTAAAGATAGGTAAGCTCCTCAAGACTTCCACCCTACGCGGTCCATGGAAGGACAAAATGTTCCACTAATTCTGTGAGCATATTGGAGGCAAAAATGATGGATGGTATGTTCATTAATAATTCCAGACTTTGCCAATACAAATTTGAGAAAACAGTTTGATGGTGGAAAAAAAGGATTACTAATACTAAAAATGGTGTGGAAGTCATTAGATATAACAGGTTAGAAGAATACATTTATAGGTTTGATGATTTCTAACTATGCAAGTAATAATGATTTCTAAATATATATATTATATATTCTAAACCTAAATTTTTTCTGTGAAGCAGATCACATACTTAATTCTCATCAGCCTGATAAGAGATTTGAAGTCAAAGAGTTTTCAGTGGCAGGTGATTTGTTTTTTGATTGTTTGGTTTTGTTGGGTTTTGGTTTTTTGTTTTTTTTTTTTTTTTTTTTTTTTTTTGGGGGGGGGGGGTTGGAAGCAGGGGATCACAATTCATTCCTGTATCTAGCTGCCTAGTCTGTGCATGAAAAGCTCCCAAGTTCTTTATCAAGGTAACCACAATTTTGGTAATTAAAGAAGTCCAGCATAAAAGTTTAAGTCACATGCTAATGTAAGAGAAAAAAAAAGGTATTTTATATTGTCTATTAAAAAAGACATATTAAAAGTATCCAGGGTTTTCATAAACTGAGCAAAATCAGACGTTATAGGATGAACAGCATTCAACAACCCTAGAGGTCTGTTGCTAATAAATTATCTTATGATAATGTAAAAGAAAGTTGTCAGAATCAGCACTAGTACTGTTTGCTGGCTTTCTATAATTATTCAGTCTTTTAGAAAATTACAGAAAAAGAAGAGAAGGAACCATCTTAATTTAATCAGAGATGACCTGTGAGTATTTAACATCATGGTTAACAGACATGATGTGATTAGATACTCAATCCTCCTAAACCATACTGTGCCAGTTATTTTGGAAACAGATGTTCCAAGAACAGGCCAAGGAGACTGAACAGAAGATCAAATGACTTAAAAGCTCTAGGGCAATGAGAAAACCCCCTCATGTCAACTAGCTCCTTTTAGTATGGGGAGCTCCAAGTCACAGGCTTTCTAAATACAAAGGTATCACAGAGAAAAAAAAAGAAAAAAAAAAACAACAAAAAAACAAACCAAAACAAAACCCCAAAAAACAAACCACAAAACTGGCAGGAAGCAGGGATGATTTGATCAAAGAAGATTTAGCACTGTCCTGAGAGCTGTAACCAAAGATCAGAGGCACTACTTATTACCAAAATAAAAAATACAAGTATGTTCACTTTACTCGCTTGAAGTGAGTCTGCTGGTACAAGTATTGTTAGGAAAACCTTTTGTTGTTAAACCATTATTAAATAATTGCTATGTTAAGAAGGTTGAATAATATTTTGTCAATATTGTGTTCCTGTCCGAGGATGGCAAGCTGGATTTTGCCATGTGAATCATCCATTCAACTCAACATCTCTTCCACTTGACTCAGCGCCGCTCTCAGGTCTGTAAATGTCTATGTTCTGTTGGTCTTGGCTGGACAGAAGGCATCTAGTAGTACATTTACTAGACCTTTGACAGTACAAGGAGTTCCCTCTTCCCTTACTGATGTCTGTCTTGTAATTCTTTGTGGCAATGCCTTATTACCCTGTCATTATGCTTGGTGGCATACATTAACAGAGAACTTTGTTTTCCAGACAGGAGGAAAAACCAGTTTTCAAGATGAAATAAGAAGGTGTTGCTTTGACTTTCTTAGACCTGGAGATTGTTTCAGTTGTTTAATGGAATTGTTTCCATCCTGCAGTTACTTTAGCTGTCCAGAATGGATTGTTAATTTGCCAGGCCTGGTCAGTAAAATGGTAATCTGCACAAGGAGAGGCAGTGGGGCTTACACCAGTTATGCAACTCTCAAAAGAACATTCTGGATAAAAGTATATGTTAATTTTTGCCCCTTTTACTTTTTTTGCTTTGGACCAACTAGTTCCAAAGGGGTATGTGTCTCATCCATCTTTGAGATCTACACTGCTAACTGTTATCACATAAGTGTTGGCAGAATGTCTTTTTTTCTCTTGTTCAGCTTCTTAATTATTAGATTAAATGCTAATAGACCATAAGCTTAGCTCAGAATATGCTATTCATTAAAAGAATCAGAGTCTCCATGGCAGGGAATGATAACTTTACTACCACTTCAGTGTTGGAAGCATAGTATTGAAAAGAAAAATAGCAGAAAACCGTTATAAAACATTACTGACAATTTTTTTGTGGCAGCAAAGAAGTGCATGCAGTAGAGTTATTAGCAAGAAATAAACACTAAGATATAATTCAGAGATTGATAAAAAATATTTTCTACATTCTTTCTTCAATATTTTTATAAACCTGACAATTAAAACCCCTTGCTGCTTCTGTGCTAAAAACCAACCTAACAAAACACCCAAACGAACCAAAAACCAAAAAAATACTGAAGGCTTCAGCTCCCCTCTCCATTTTTTTTTTTCTTCAATTTGTTTCTGATTAAAATCTCCAGGGCTGGATACTCTTCTTTCCTATGTGTGTATATATATATATATACACACACACTACCTCAATCAGCTCTGTGCCTATCACCAAGGATGCACAGAGTAGTACCGATATGAGAGGAAATTCAGGACCTTAATTTTCACTTGGGCTGGAACTACCTAAATTGCTGATGAGACTGAGGCACCTACTCTTCCAGAAACTTTCCTACACCTGTTTCTACCCTCAGAAACACTCAGCTGGATATTTATGGGTAGAAACTGATTTTTTCAAATAGATGCTATTCTTCAATTCACAGCTTATTTAAAGTGAAAGAAGTATGGACTAGGCATTCGAATTTCAGTGTTTTTCCTCATAAGTTTTGCAGTCAAGTTTGTGTTGTTTTTAACATGATGCTTGGTAAGTACAGATGCTTACTGCATGCATTTTAATAAATAAAACAGGATCTTGTTTCCTCTGGACTCCTTGCGGTGCCTCTAAACTCCTAAAGACAGAATTACTAATTTTTTCCTGCTTTTTCAGTTTCAAAGTGTCGGCAATAATATGGGGACTGTGTTGCAGCCCAGAGAGCCATTTTTAAAGCATGAAATCACCCTCTGTGTCTGCTGTCTCTGAAATTACACAAAAAACTTTGCCCAGAAAGTTACAGAAGATGCAGTCCAGAGCCATGCCAGGAATTATGGGAACAATCTGGATCATCAGTCATCAAGTATTCAGGTTTGTTCTCTGACCCTGTTTTATTTACCAGTATAAGCAGAGGAACAAGATCCTGCCCTGAAAACACTCCGATATGATTTTACTCCTATAAATTGTGTGAGTATGGAAGTACATTGATAGCTACTGATACAAATTCAAACTTTTAGGTTTTGCTTTATCCATAGGCAGATACTCAGCCAAGCACCGTTTGCGTTTTCTGTGGCAGCTACCTCAGTCCATCTGGGCCCAAAATTGCAGCCTCGGTGAATCACGAGGAACCTTTCCGTCAAGCTGATGGAAATAATTCTTGATATGTAATTAGTTACTAGATAATACATGAAGAAACGTTGAAATGATTCCTCCCAATTTCTACACTGGTATTATTTCAGGACTGAGATCCTAAGCCACACTGTAAAGGTACTAGAACTTTAACATCAATTAGTTAACTTAAGTCAGAGATGGAATTACTATAATATTGTGAACACATAACTCCTCATACCATCTATCATATCACCTGTATTTTCCTTTTTTTTAAATTTTAAAGCATCCAGAGATAAGGCAAGGAATGAAAGCTCTATTTCTTTATTTAATGTATCTGTGTGTATGCAGGTGTGTGTGCATGCACAGTGTGGACATCTACACATGCATACTCTAATTTAAATACATTTTCTCCTCAGAAATGTCACTTTGATAAATCTCTCTTTGCATGCCTACTTTTTCTTATCACTTTTTGATGAATTTACTCTTGTGCATTGTTTCTAGCCATCCAGTCAAAACTATACACCTGCAAAAGGCTGCGCTGAGAGGCAGTCGCATGTTGTGATCAACAATCAAAGTAAGATAGGAAGCCAAATTATATTGCTATGACATCTGTCCATCCATCTGCTGTAGTTTCTGTAATCTACTAAAGCCAATCTACAGATTATACTGATGTTTAACCTTAGTGAAAATCAAGAATAATATCAAGAATACTTGCAACAGGACAAAAAGCACATGGATATAAAAAAAATATTACTTTTAAGTGCACTGAAATTAAATAGAACTAAGTTGTGTTCCGTGGTTTTTTGTGCACAGATAGGCTGACCAAAATTATTTCAGATACTGTATTGTACACAGTACTTTCACATATAGATGTTAGTACTCCTATTTTAGGGGAAATAGCATGAAAAGGAAATGACAGTACTAAAAAGTAGCTACATGCTTTTGTTTACTGAAGATACCTTAAGTCACTTTAATATTAAAGTTAAATATTCCAGTGGTTTAATCTCCAATATTTTATTCTAATGCTTTCTTTTCTTTGTGAAACTGCTATTGTTTGTTGACATGAACATGTTCTTACTTTATTTAAATTAGTTTGAACAATTATCATTGTGTTTCTTATATCACCAAATACAAAAGTTTATCAGTTCGGGCACACGGGTAGTAGTTAATAACAACTTTGTGTGGTAGGATGCCAACGCATTGCTTTCAGAATCCCCAAAGCTACAATCTTATTAATGCGTGACCATTTGGGATATGAATATTACTGGAAAGAGATCTCCTTTCAGTGTAGTTTCCTCTGGAGAAGGAAACCCAAGAGCAGGAAATGATCCCGTACTGTCTGAACTGCGACATATATTTCTGTTGGACAAGAACCAAATACCATTGTAGAGAAGCCAACACCACCACCATAGTACCACCATCCCATGAGGGGAATGCACTGGGAAAATCAAGCTCTGTATCGGAAGACAGTTGAAAATAAAGTACGGGAAATCAAAAAAGACAAAGCTTTCTGTATAAAATATTACCACCTATCAAATATATTTATAAGAAATTGCTGTGATGAAGCCTGCTTTTAAGTTCTTTGCAGATCTGCATATGTTTTTGTCTCTAACGCACATGTTTCCTAGCTCTCAAGCCGAAAAAATGCAAATCCTATTTTTACTTCTGCCATATGTAATAGCAGAATTTTGCCACAGGGTGGTACACCAGACATGTTCAACTGAAGGCTTTTGTAATGCATCAGACAGCTCGGGTATGCCCTCTGCCAGCTTCGCTCCACCAGTAACAGAGCAATCTGGACATCTCAGAATGACTGGCCATGAGCCAAAGGCATATATATTCAAATAATAAGACAGAAAAACAGAAGAAACTGAGAATCTACATGCAAAGGCTAATAATATGTTGGTATTAATTCTACATAAATGCCCTTATCTATTCACGTGCAACCTAAAACATTAATAGGGTTTTTATTTTTAAAGAATACACTTTTGTTTTATCTTACTAACTAGAAAAATGAATCAAACTATATGGAAAGGATTTACATTCCCAGCCAATAAACTTTCAGTTTAGATTTTAGCTTGAAGAGAAACTGTCCTGTGTCAATTGTGAGACAAAAAATACAGTTTCTGGCATTGAAACCTATCCTATTCCAAGGAGAATAAACACCTAAAATATTAACTAAGCTTTTAAATTATTTTCCTACTTACATTAAAATCTTTTATTAGCTTACTCTGTAATTTTAAATAAATTACAGAGTTTTCTTCCTATAAACTAACCTCAACATCTGTCTTCCTTGCCACTATCCACCTTTTCAATTAAATAAATGGGGTTTGTCAACTTTACAATTACCTTTTCTAGGCAAGAGGAATAGTTAGTGATTTAAGATAAGCAGAAACTGTTTCCTTGGGTACTAGGATCTTTAAAAAAAAGTTAAGTAAGAAATATAGATTCCTATACCAATTCTTTTGCTTTGACTCATGGCTGAAGTTCTGGCCATGGATTTAAGTCATATTGTGGAACTCAAAAGTAAATTTAATTACACAGCGGTATTGAAATAAACAGGCAGAGAACAAGACCTCAGTTTGGAATTGGAATGTGATCATTTAGTAATGCAATAATAATTGAAATTACTTTCACAAAGCTTTTCAGAACTCAGCAACATATGATGAGACACAAAAGGAGATATTTTTTAAGAGACATTTAGCAGTACTGACTCTTTGTCAGAGTCAACTAATACTTTTCCATGCATCTTCGAAACTCCCCTAAGATCTTTCCTCTAGAGCCACTTCTTTCAGTCAAGAGCAGGGCTCCATCTCACATCAAGTGAAATCAAGGATGCTTTTTCTGCCTCAAGACAGTTAATGATATTTTACCATTTTTAATCATTGTGCAGGATTCTATAAAATAGAAATGCAGCCATCTCATGGAACCTACCTCTTTCGCACGATCTGCCAAGGTACCCTGTACCAGAGCAATCACAAACATATCTGTTCCACCCATCCCTGCACACACCATTGTTTTTACAGGGGTTGCTAAGGCAAGGTTTTGCAGTTTCTCTTGAGCATGAGGGTTTTACTCCAGCTGTACTTTGAATTTCAGCCATCTGTCGAATATCTTTGCTTTGACCATCAATAAATAAATCTCTAATGCAGCCGACGTATCCATAATTGAGAAGTGCTGTCCACACCTCTGTTGGGAAGACGAGGCCTGCTTTATTTTCTGGTAAGCCTCCAAGATACAAGTCATCATCCAAGTCAAGGATTTCACTTTCTCCTGGTGCAGTATATGGTGTACGTAATGTGTTCACAGATATGGTCCCTGAAAAGAAAAGACAATAAAATGCATGATTTTCAAGATATTTCAAAGATTTTGGTACTGCTGTTTTACTCATTAATCTACATGCCACATTAGCTCCTGGCAAATATCTATAAATAAAACATAGGTATTCTATTTGTACAGCTGTACAATAATAGATGCACTTCATAATTTTAATTACAATGTAGTACAAATACTGTCAGGAAGTGTAAAAACATTTATGCACAATACTGCATGGTCACAATATAAAAAAAAAGTCAAAATCACCTTACCAATCTTGTAGGGGTAGGGGGAATGCATTTCAGAGTTATTTTCAGAAACATCCTGCTTGTGCAACAACAACAACAACAAAATCTCTTGGCTAACTGATATGTGCTTCAGAGCATTAAGGCTGAGGTTGCATTGATAGGTTGCAACCTGGGAGGCAAATCTGTGTCTTTGGTTTGGATCCAAACACACAGTATTTTAAAAGACTCTCACCACTTTCAGTGGGCTTTGGATAAGACCTTTTTCTTTAAGTGCAGAAGGAAAATACTCTCATCAGCTGCCAGACAGGCAATCATTAAGAAGATGGGACGTACTCCTAGAGGGAAAAATCAATGCTTCTGACACTTACCTCAGAATGCGTGCATGTTACAAAGAGAGGGAGAGAAGATGTATATAGAAACTCAGGAAATCAGAAGTATATTTTCCACTTCAGTTTAAACAGTAAACAAACAAAATTAAGCCTAAAATAAAGTTCTGTTTCTACAAAGTGTCTGAACAAAGAAACTGTAATCAACTCTAAAGATTCTCTTTATTGTACTTTTTAAAAGCAATGAGGTATCCAATTTTTACAATTTGAATAGGCAGAAACCTGAATTTAGTACATGGAGTCACAGAATATACTTATGTCAACCCAATTTAATTTTATTTACTAAGTAAAATCACTTGAAAAAAGAATCTTCATTTAGATCTTCACAGAAGTGACTCCTTACCATTCTATATGGATGCAAAAGCAAGCAAAATATAAATCAAAATATTATATAGGTCACCAGATTATTATAAATGTACCAGCCACATTATGCAACACTTATCCATTGGACACACTATTAAAAGTGTATTAATGGTAACAAGACACTGAAGAATCACATTTACCACAATGTATTTATCATACACTTATAGATAAAACTAACACGATTCACTATTTCCACTATCAGCATGACACAGATTCCAGAAGATAGCACTGATTATCAAAAACACTTCCACTGTGGTGGGAGTGGTGCATGAGAATAAAATTCAGAATTTTGAGGTGTCAGTTGAATAATCACACAGATGTAAATTGAACTTCCAGTCTTAACTGTAAGAAATAGGCATGTTAACCAAGATCCTTTTTCATTCAAACCTCCACCTGTTTAAAACTTGTAAGACTATTATATTTTGCTAACCCTAAATATTTGTATTACTGCTCAGATTCTTGAAGAAAAACTTGGCACTCATGTGGAAGACTTGCTATAGATTTGGCCTTAGGCATACAAGCATAAACATTTTGAGGTTTGATTTTATTAACCAGCTGCCTCAAACAAGGACACCTGTGAATGACCTGTTAAACCAAGATAGCTAACATTTCTGAGAGCATCCTAGGTATCAAGGTATCAAGAAGGACTGCTTAAAAGCAATAGATCATTTCTCCTTTAAAAAAAAATAAGTTGCTGTAAATATAAGTCATAGTTGTGCTCACAGTATTTCTTACTGCTATCGTTGCTTGCTCCCATCTGTTGCTGTACAGGCTAGTTTAGGACCAAATGCTTTAAACCTATGTTCAGGCAGCACTTGCACCCACACAAGTTAACTCGGCCGCAGCCTGCAACCTCAAGCTCATGCATTTGCACAGAGCTGCTTTCTGCTGGACAAAGACATTTGTGTTTTCGAGCTATCCATGATACTAGAAGACACCTAGGGCTCCATTTCTATTTGAAAAAAAAAAAAAAAATTTACTAAGTCTTGATGGCTTTCAATGCACAGGAAAAGACAGGTAAATCTCAGCCAGTGTAGCTGTAACATTAACATGGTGTTCCACATGGAAGTTTTGCAAGCACAGAAGGCTGAGAAAGGTGAATGATAAAGGGAACTGTAGATCACCACTACACTCTGGTGACTGTGAATTATAGCTAGGTGATAGATTGAAGCAGGAAAATGTTCTTCTCCATGTCATAAAGGATTACCCTGGAGGGAGCTTAAGTATTATTTTGAATAGATAGCAACAGCTTCTTAAAGAAATGAACATTTCCCCCTTCCCAAGAAATGACACCACATAAAATACTCCCTGGGAGAAGCCCTCTGAAATCTTAGTGTAATCATACCATCTAATGACTATGGGTAGAAAAACATGAGAAGCAACACTGTTGTGTGCATCTTTTCCATGTTTTGGAAGGCCACGGAACCCCTGTTATCCAGCTGGACTATCTCCAATTTACTGCTGGACATATCCATGACACTACAACTGACTGACATAGTGTATTACCCTTAATCAAACGACTGTAAGTTAGCTTTATTTAATCCTTTTTGTTGCGAGCTACACTAAGTCAAATAGCACCTGCAGAAGACTCAAAGCTTTAATAACTCTGGCTCAGCAGTTATATAGGAGCTTGACCAAAATATCATACAGCACGCTGTCTAGAACAAGAACTATGGCTATAATACAAATAGACTTTAGTCTAGCTAATAGCAGAAAACCCATGCCTGGGCACCAAGAGTTTCATGCTATCAGTTACCAAGTTATCCTAGTTTCTACCTGAACTTCTAAGAGCATGTCCAGGCAGCCATACAACCATCACTGCTGTTGGTATCCAAATTACCTTTTATGTATCTCTGATAGGTAATGCAAACTTTACTCACTAATTGCTTTGTAAATGCAGGTGAAAAAAAATCCAAGAAAAATAAGGGGGAATAAAAGACTTCCAAAATACATAAAAAATTATATATGTTTTTTTAATATCCTAAAATAAAATGCAGAACTAAAGTTCATACAACATAAGCCTACATAAAATAAATAATGCGTCTATAAACACCTTTGGATTCACAGTGCATCCAGAGCTATGACACAGAGGTAGATTGTGCTGTTTCATCTGGCTGGGTTGTTTGTTGTTGTTTTTTTTTTTTTCTTGGGGTGGGGGTGGGGTGGGGGTGGGGTGGTGGTGGTGGTAGTGTTTGTTTGGGGGTTGTTGGTTGTTTTGCAGGGGTTGGTGGGGTTTTGTTTTGTTTTTTAAGCCTGTCATCTTTCTTGAGGGAAAGTTTTCAAGTTCTACTGAAACCATCTCAAGTTGGAGCTTATGACAATAGCAGATGTTACCACAGAATCCAGGGATAGTAATGCACACCCCCTTTGCTGGATTTCACTCCTATTTTCTCTGGGAATTGTAGGCAGATTGAAAGGAATTGGTCTGTCAAATCACCAGTGTGCTCCAATCTATTTGGATGTTTCTACTTACAAATGTGAAGAGACATCACCTTCTGGAGAAACGTGACGATGGGAAGCTAACGGAGCATACAAATGTCTTATGTGGCCAGTACAGGAAAAGGTTAATAATTTGCCCTGTAAAGTTAATATAACATCAACCCTTCTCACACCAGAATTATCAAGTTGGATAAGAGGGAAAAGAATGGAACGCATCTCATTTTACAAAATAACCTAAGGACAACAGAATATGATGAGGAGGCAGCAGATTCAGAAGAGTGTTGCCCTTCCAACGGAAAGAGAAAACTATAATCATAAATTGTAATGTCTCAGTTGTATCTTTGCATATTACCTAGCACAACAGCACCCATAACCAGATCAGTAGTTATACTTCTTTTTTTGAAAGAGGAACACTAGGGCAATAATGTCTGCCAGGAAACAAGCAGCTTCCTTGCAAAGTTTTTTAATACTCAAAGTAGGAAATAATGTCTATATTTTTACCAGAAAAAGAAAGAAATGGGAAAAAGCTGATAGCATTTGGTTTGTCCAGCCTGAAAAAAGAAAAAGGGGAAGACTGAAAGACAAGAAGGTGCGGGATGATTTATTTAGTCTGGGAATTCATGGTCTAACTTCAGACTCTAAAAACAGGTAGCATTTTTTATCTCCAGAAACTGGACATATATTTAAAGGTCCTGTAATGACCTAGAGGTGGTCTGATTCTACAGCATTTCACCTGAGAACAAAGTGAAATTTAAACATTCAGAAACATCTTTATGTATTGGAGGAACAGTTTGAGAAAAACTAATGATTTTCAGCAAGAATTATTGACTTAAAGGATAACTGATTAGTGGGCAGCTCTTCAAAGGAAGAGCCAACAATATAAGTAAACAACATACATATAAGCAAAATAGGAAATAAATGGGGAGGTATAGAGAAGCCTATTGTACCACTTTACTGAGCATTGGTAAGGTTTATCTTGAACTCTGAGAAAGATGCAGATCAGCCAAGGAAACTACAGAAGATGGCAATAAAAATGGCCAATAGCTACAGAACATTACATATAAGGATAGGAAGCAGCTGCTGTTTCTTAGTCTATGAAGAAAACTGGAGACTGACATAACAGCATCCAAATCATAAGAAGTATAGAGCTATGACACGGGAAAAAAGCCTGGTGTATTTTATGCCTGCTGTGAACAAGGAAATTATGGACAAAATGGCTTGTTTTGTATACAGAAATACTCAGTTTATGAATGATTACATGGGGAGGCTGTACAGTGTCCATTGCTGGAGGTAACTCAACAAACATCTGGCAAGACTGACACAAGTACACTGTCACTACTTTCATTGGAGGAATAAAATAAAGGACCTCTCAAGGTCACCCCATCTCAATTTTTCTAGGAGCTCATGAATAAATGGAAAACAGTAACAGGATCATGGGAAGAATTTTCCTTAAAATGCAATTTAACCCCATTATCTCAAATACGTAAACTATAATGTTTGTTGAAATAGAAACATGTAAATCTGGCAGTTCTTAAAAGGCTGGAGAGATGGGGGAAGGAGTATATAGAAATATGCATGTAAAAAAAGAACCTGCAACAACAATGCATGTAATGGATATCAAGAAAGTACCACTTATAGTGAGATACTGATTATAGTTAAGCTCTAATTACATACTCTAAAGATAATTTCTCATAATTAAGCTGAAACTCTAACTTTAGTTCAAAATTTCAGTGACTTCTTAGCCCTTAAATGCTACCTACCTATGAATACATTCTGATACATTCTGTTTTACACTGCCATACACAATTGGAGGTTGACAAGAAGAGTAAGTTACCTCTCCAATTTCACTGTGTAATGATGATTTCCAAAGGATGAATGGTGGTTTAGTCACAAAACACTTGCAAGTTTATCCTTGAATAGAGTAAACAGTTTAACAAAATTTTAAACAATACTCATGTCTAAGAAAACACTTATTAAACCTAACTCTACTGTGTTACAAGAAACACTGTGAGCAAAGACCTTTAGAGTTGCTTCATGGTTTGTTTTGTTGTTTGGGGTTTTTTTTAGTTGGAGTTTGTGTTGGGGTTTGGGTTTGGTTTTTTCCCCCCCCTAATTCTTTTACTGCAGAATTGGCAGTACTGTTAAGAGCAGAACAGGCAAACATTTCCCTTAGGTATGAGTTAATGAGCCTCTCCAATCATATTCATTATCTCAGCAATTTACTTTTTCACAAGTCTGTGTATAAGAAACTAAGACATATTTCTAAACCTTCTCTCAATTCTGATCAGTTAAATATGAAGATTGTAACTACAGCTACTACAACTATACTGATCTCTATGCTTACCTTACACGGCCTATTTAGTTGCTTTTTGTGCACGTGAAATACATTTGCTTGTTAAGAAACAGTGAAAAATCAGTGCAAGGTATTCTAAATACACTTTAGATCTCGTGTGCTAAAGCATAATATAATAGCTGTGATGAGGACTGTGATACAGCCCATGGCCAAGGCAGGGAACATGTGAAACGGCTGTGAAGCTACTGTCCTTCACAGGAATTCAGGATAACCATGAATACTGGAAGGGAACTCAGCTCACGTGACAGGACACAGCAGTTGGTACCAGGTTGTCTCCTCTGCTGTATACTTTGCAAAAAAGACAGACTGCCGGAGAACATGCGTTCCCTTTCCTCTGCTGCATACCTAGCAAGAAAGATGGACCAATGAAGAAGGTACGAAATCTTTCTTTACTTAACACTGGGAAATAGGGTCTCAGGAGTTTTTTCTCGCCAAAGATCTGCTTTTTAGTTAAGGAAGCATTCAGAGTAGCTCTTACAGGCAGCAGGATGGGATTCTAGGGTGAAAAACTTCTATAAGAATAATAGGTCAAAAGTTCCTTCAGTATCTCTTCCCCCTTCCTTGTATCTCCCAAATCTGAGGGGATCAGCCAGTGAACAGGGCCTGGATGAGTACAATTTAAAAATGTGCTCTCATTCCTGACATCTCCCCCACTGCAGTCCCAGACGGGCAATGGCAAAGTCAGTAGTTTAGAGTGGATGCTCCCTGTGACGGAGAGTCAGGAAGAGAGCAAAGAATGAAAAATAAATCGAGGACTTGCTGATCCAGCTAATACAAAAGTCAAGGAAATTAGCAAAGCTCCTTGAGAAATGTCACAGCTTTCTATTATCTGAGGGAACCACTCTGCATTGAATTTGAACGCTAGGAGCAAAAGGTGGCAGGACACCAAACTTGACAAAAAAAAAAAAAGACAGGTTATTTGAGCTACTTATTAACAGAAGAATCTCTTGCTTTATACTTGATAGGTTGGGAAGTATTTTGTCAGCAGCAACAAGAAAGTCTCAGAAAAGCCCAATTTTTTTAATACAAGGTATATTCATTCACTTATAAAAAAATTCTGAAAGTAAGCAAGTGAAAAGTGATCATACTCATATGATTTCCAGTATGTTTGGTTTTGGCTAGAGAAAATAAATGAAAAAGCTTCCTGGAATAGTAAAGTGGATTTTATTATTCATGGAAAAAAGCATAATAGACCAACATGCATAAATCATGAAGAAATAATCTAAACATAACACATTGGTACTTCCTGTTCCAATCAGAAGAAAATAGGAACATACAGTTCGTTGTTTATTTTAATTGTTAGATAGTCATTTTACTTGGGTAAATCTGACAGTCTAAGATACTAGTCAGCCAATATTCTCATTAAGAAAAATAACAGCATTGCCACTGTTATTAGTACTTCTCCTACTGTAAAGTATTATTGTGTGTATTAAAATCATAGAAAATCTTTAATGTCTGGTTCAGATTTCAGCTAATACTTCAGTTCGTCACTCCGTATGCCTACATATTTATTAACTATTCCTGGTAATATGTCAACGTTTTAAGGGCAAATAGGTACTATAGTCAGTTTTCAAGAGTGACAGGGTAAATAAAGTTCATCCATCTTGATCATAGGTGATTCATCAGCTGCATTAATTTTTTTTTTTTACGTATATATTTAACTATTTAAAATTCTACTTAAAAATAATACCCAGTCCTGATCAGCAGGTGTGTATTCCTTCCTAAAATTAGCTTACATTTTTGCTGATGTCCATCAACAGTTTTAAAGCATTAAAAGAGTTTAGGGCATACTTTGTTTAATGGCACTTGTGAGCTACAGTTTTTGTGAAGCAATGAGAGTGCAGAGCATATTTTCAAGTGTAAACAATTGCTATGCATTTATTTCTTTATAGTTGTGTTGACTTTGTATGCAGGAACAAACTTTGCTTTCAGTGGAGTCCCACAGGCATGATTATTACAGGATTTACTGCCCGATATGAATCACTGAAACAGCACTTAAGGAGGAAGCCTGAAATGAAGATTGTAGTATAAATAATATAACGGCTGGATATTCAATCACAACTGAGGATTTTGAGAAGTTGTGTGTTTTGTTGTTTGGGTTTTTTGTTTGGTTGGTTTGGTTGGGTTTTTTTTAACCTCAAGAAATGTAAATAAGCAACCAACATATTATACTCAGAAAAATCAAACCCTCTACAATTAGAATTTGAAGCTGCATAGCCCAGGAATCAAATCATTCTTTTTCATAATCCTAGGGCAGACTGATCAATTGAATTTGGTGTGACTTTCAGCATGGATTTGACTGAAATCTTCAATTTAAACCTGCACCTAAGATTCACTTGGTCTGAAATCTGATTTGTGGGTAGTAAGAAAGTCATAAAACAATAACTTTTGGGGGTATGAAGTTTCAGAAAGAAATTATAAATGCTAGTCATGGAAAAGGAGTCACCAGAAGGAATAAAGTGGGGAAAACCACAAAATCCAAAAGAAGAGGAGTTTACATTTTTCAACACTCAGTTTCAGAGTGTACATAAACTTCAGATTGGATACTGATATTAATCAGAAAACTCTCTGATCTACTGAATTAGAGACTCAGTACATTTCCCCCTGCCCCCAAATCCTGGCGTGAACTACAGGAAAGATAACATAGAATAGATTTGGCCTTGAATTAATGGATATTGATTATTTGCTGAAGTCAAGATATATATTCAAGATCAGATGGAGCTGAAACACAAGGACAGTTATAGTTTATGCTGTAACAGATTTCAGCAGCATTAGGAAAGAATTTATGAATTCTTTATATTTACCCTTTTCAGTGAGATCATTTGTCAAGAATACTACAGAATACGAATCATACTGACAGCATACAGCAAGTCACTTATTTCCATTTCTGCTGATATGTGTTGGTAGCCATTCATTACCATATCATTTAATTATGCTGAGATCTGCTGATATGATTGGAATTTCTGTGTTGTTTCCGTGGGCCAACTATCCTCTGTGTTGGAGATTACTTTCGGTAATTCTTTTTTGCTTTATTTTTGTTCTTTCTTGAAACTTCCCACTTCAGCTATTTGGTGTAAGCAAGCACAGAGGGAGATTACTGTTTGTTTTTGAAGTACACAGCACACTTACTTGCAAGATTAAGTACCTGATTACCCAATAAATGTTAATGTAAGATACTTTACCCTGCAAATCACTTTGTTCTGGTACCTGACACTAATAACTTCTTATATTCCCCCCTTTTTTTTTTTTTTTTCAGATGATGCACAACTCTAATGGTGGCAACATAATATACACCCATATTATCTCAGATGCAATGTGAAAAAACATACTGAATATTAAAAAAAGAAGCTTACCTGACCGTCCATCCCGTTGAAAATCCACATGGTACCATTCACCATCATTTACCTTCTTCTGCAAGGCTTTTATTTTTATAGTACCTGATCCCATGTCTAACAGCAGGTAGAGGTGGCCATCAAGCATCTCAATGGCAAAAAAGTCAACTTTCACCATCTGTGGGTGTTTGGCGTCTTTTTGATGCCTTGGTTTTCCATGACTGAAAAGAATCAAGCCATTTGGCTCAGTTGTACGAAAGTCAAATGATATCGAGCCTGTTTTCTTGGCATTCCACTTTGGCAAAGAGATGAAGGACTCTGGTGTTTCAAATGTGATTGGATCTAAGGTTGCAACATTCTCACATTTAAATGCTACAACCCCATGAATCTTCATTTTAGGATCTCCTTGCTTGGCAAGTCGAGATAACTCCAACCTGACATCGTTATTTTTATAAACAACCTGCAAGCAAAACAAAGAGGTTACTAAGAGGAACTTGACCATTTTAAGCGAATAGATATAATCCTGAATAGGCACATTATTTAAAGGACAATAATGATGTTATATGAATATGATAATTTACATATACACAAAATTAAATAACTATTTTCATTGACTAATGATTTAATAACAGTTTTCATTAAACCAAAGTTGCTCTAAAAATATCCCTAGAGTCAATTCAAACAATGTGAAAGAATCTGCACATAATTTATACTATCAGTTGCAAATTAGCTTGCGTAGCCTTGATTGCTTAGAAGCCCTCTTTGCACAGCCATTCTGCTACGTTAGAGAAGCATTAGAGTTCTTCTTTCTCTAAACCCTTTGTCACTGTCTTAACTCTTCTGTTCATGTACAGAAAATGTACCAAGGTC
This sequence comes from Buteo buteo, assembly GCF_964188355.1. Classification (NCBI taxonomy): domain Eukaryota; kingdom Metazoa; phylum Chordata; class Aves; order Accipitriformes; family Accipitridae; genus Buteo; species Buteo buteo. Next base: position 3,460,894 of record NC_134182.1, on the reverse strand, counting down.
AGATACTTTACAATTTAACATCTTTTCAATTTGTCCTTGGGGCTGAGGAATAGTAGCATCCAATGGTACTCATGAAGCTGTAAAATAGGGAAACTAGTATCATACTGCTCAAACCAGACAAAAACAGGACGATCTTTGAGCCCGTTCAATTGGACAAAAAATAAACCCACTTATGTATTTTCCATGACTGAAGATTTTTCTGATAAAAATGAAAGGCAATATTAGTTTTAAATCCAACTGACCTCCACAGCAAATATTCTTGCTTCAAGTCACATATTTACTCTGCCCAGAGAAGCCCGTCATGATATAACCAGTTCCCAGGGTTCTAGTCTTTATTAGTATATTCTAAAATTGCTGCTATTTCTGTGGTGTCCAGGATACAAGGACTGCTTAAATGAAGCTCCCAATAGCAAAAATGTACACAAGTATTTTGTCATTTATCGAATAATTAAAAATATTGACATGTTCAAGCTAAAATACCACTGAAGGGCTGAATATGAATGCATGGTGACAGAAGCTAAAACCTTCTCTCTTTCTAAAGTTAAGCCTACATTAGAAAGCAATTTGAAGCAAAAGCAACAGCTCAGCAAATCAAAGCACTTTGTGCTGAGGCTTCTTAATCTACAGATTCTATACCATTCAGGACTAGATCATGTCTGGCCCCTGATCCAGTGTTCCATCTATACAACGTAGTCTGAAGCTGTTCAGGGGAAAGTGCTTACTGAATCCTTAGGGTAGAGCTTCTGGATTAATTTCCTCTGAAGCCTAGCTTGAACACAAATGAAACCCACTCTGCAAAATGAACTGACACACAGCAAGTGGAAGAGACAGGGTATGCAGCACAGAACTGTGCTACTGTTAGAAATCAAAACACTAGCAAACACACAATCTAAGATAGCATACCGCACAAGCGGTAGCTGCTATTGAAAAATGGTGTTTAAAGATAACAATGCTAAATAAATGATTGATAGTCAATTTTTTACTGTAAGAATTGTTTTCTTTCAAATTACATCATTATCCACCCAGCATATTTCATCATAAGCCACGGCAGAATTATTCTACTACATTAAAAACGTGTCCTAAAAGCTAATAAATAAGCCTATTTCTCCATTTTATTTCAGAGTTCAGTACAAGTACTGCTGTTCCCACTGGAGCTGTGTCTCCAAAGACAACAAATAAACCTTACTGTGGATTCCTGACAGCAAAAACGATACTCTGCCAGAAAGAAGCAGGGAACACGTGTTGCTTTCTTATAAGTGAAGACATCAGAAGTGACTAGAATCGGACTAACTTGTAATCTTAAATGCAAATATGGATCCTTATTCTCTATCAAATACTTCTGTAACACCTCTGAGATTGCAGATTACGTGAAGGAATTTAGAAGAGTACTGGAGAATAAGCACATGGACTGGGGTGACTGTCTTTAGAGTGGAGAAAGCCAAAAGGCAGAAAAATGCAGCAAGAAGTCAGTAGCCTGGCAGGCAATATTACTTGGAGATATCTGGCCTCATGAAACATTGGCCACTTTCTATGGCAAGAGGGATTTTGGATAGCTTCCACCTCATTTGAAGGAGTTACAGGGGGCAACCTTTCTAGAATAGACTGAAAAGCATTAAACAGAGACTAGAGGATATGATAAAAAAAAGGAACAAATGACCTCTCATTAGAATTAAATCATGCTGTTGACAATGAAAGTAATTAAGGCAACAAAGAACATGAGGAGAAAATATTCTTTAATTGCCTGCTGAACAAAGGTAGGTACCAGGACAATACAAATGAATGTACGAAGAGAATTTCTTGTTTATGGACAAATTCAAATTGTCTTATATTAATGAAAGCTGGTTGACTGAATAATAAAGTTAGTAGTTAATAGCTATCTCAGAAAAACTGAGCAGACAAAAGGACACCTAAGCTTTCCTTGATGTCTAAAACAGCTCTATAGGCTTTGAAGTCATTTGCCAACTCAGAAACAGTAATTTTTAATAAATACAGTCCAAGGACCTGATGGACAAAGTGCAAACAGGAATACTGGCAATAGTTTCCTCGATAACTCATCACCAGCTCTTTAAATAGCTTAATAGCTAACATATGAAGGAAAAATTGCTACAGCACTTTCATAAGAGTGGCAAATACTGGGAATTCTATGCCACCAATATTAAAATGTTATTGGAATCCCCGAATATTGCATATGACAATTTCTTACTTCCATATTCCACAATTAAATCTTTGTAGTTACTGAGATGTGAATGATTGCATCTTACTACATTCATTGTGTGGAAACAAAATTAAGTCTACATCTATGTTTTAGAGTGTTTATGTTCTAAGTTTTAGGATGTTTCTACTCTTTTAATCTTAGGAAATTGAAAATTTGGAACTGAATTATCATGGATAATTTGTATTAAAACAGGAATATATGAACCATAACTGAAAACCATAATTGAAAAGAACTATAGACTATTAACTGAACACAGCTGGTGTTTGGAAGACCATTTCCCGGTGTTATGCTGAGATTCTTACTACTGTCCCTATCCATGAAAGATGTACTCAGCCATCAGTGAAGCACAGCAAAAAGGAAAAAAGCAGTATGCGCACAAAAAGTAGTAGTCATTAAATTTTGGGAAAAAAACTGAACAGGAAGGAATAATTCTGAGACTAATATCTGCTTTATAACACTTGGAGGTATATGCTTCAGAATTGATAGCCTCTAGGGTACAAATAATTTAGTCATTATTTTCCAAAGATTCTGCCTTCTAATTTTTTTTTTTTTTTTCCCCCTTCTGGGTATATAAGGACAAACATGCTTTTAGTAGGGCTTATATTATCCACTGCTATTTCCATCTAAGACACCCGACATACTGTTCTTTAACATTAACTCGATACATTCTCCCTCCAACAGAGACATGGATCCGCAATTAGTCAAGTGAAGGTAATTTGCAGCGGAGCAATATTTGAGTCACATTCACCTTTACTCCTACACAACGTACCAGTCAGTACCCTTGCATCGCTGTGTGCTTTCCTAGCATCTATTGAGCTGGCCCTGTTAATAACTTGATTGCTCTCGCACTCTCATACCTGAGCAACAATAATAAAATTTTCCTGCACATGGAACTGCAGCCCTCAGGGAATTGTCTCATGCTATGAAGAGCACCTTGAATTTGTCTCCTATTCGCTGTATTCTTTCCTCTTAATATTAAGTAAGGTTGAAGACCTCAGTCTTTAAAATATGTAATTACCTCATTCTTGGAAACTGCAAAAGGTCACCTAAACTCCCAAGAAAAAAGGAGCAGTTAGCAATTCCCTGCACAACTTGCAACTGAGCTATCCAAAGTAAGGTATAAATTTGTTTTCCAGGAGATAACAGGCAGACCAATATATAATTTTACAATCAAGATTTGAGCTCCCTTTACTACCATCTAGGCCAACCACATGCCAGGTAACTTACAATATCATAGTGCTGAGTCTTAACAAATAAGTCCAGCTAAGAGACAGCAAATATTAACTTAAGCTCAGCACTCTCTTTAAAGTGGTCTGTGGTCATCTTGGAGCACAAGCAAAATTAATTCATGCTTCCCAAAGATATATCATGTATATAATTTATCGCAAGCCAAAGCCCTAGTCTGCAATGAACTCTAGAAATGTATTAAGAATTCACTACAGAACTTGCCAGTTGTCATGGCAGGTGCCTTCAACAACAAAAAAATATAGCAGAGCAGCCAATGAAAATATATGAATAAATTGGCGATGTATAAACGTATGAATGACTTTCAGAAAAGGTGAAGGAGAGACAAGGGATTTCCTGTTGATACGAGAGATGTATCCTAAATATACAACAGTTCAAACGTCAAATTAAAAGTCAATATAACAGAAACATCAACAAAACCCCACCTGTTCTTTCTACTGACCATATCCCCTGAAATTTAAAACCATGAAAGATGTGAAAGGATCTAGATTTCAAGACCATTTTCAATTCAGAGTGCAGCCCTTTCCACATTAAAGATTCCTTTTTGTATTTTGTACATCAAATACTATACGTAAAGAAATGGCATGACTCTAAAATATTTCAGAATACTGACCAACTCTGCTTGCAATAGCCTTTCAATCACTGTGATTAAAAGCCTTTAAATGACTATGAAGCATTTCTTTCAAATTACTTTATATTATTAAAATCAAATATGATCCTTAAGGAGCTAACCACATAACTTAATTTGCAGCATCTAGGTTTCCTTGAGAATCAAAGAGAAACCAGGAGTTCAGAGCACCTACATTATGACAGTGCTCTGAAGAGCTTATCTATTTACTTAACAAGGAGATGAGGAAGAAATATTTTTCTAAATGCAATTTGAATGAATGGATGAATCCAGTCTCTAAATCTGTTGAAAAAGTGAATCATATAAATCTTTATGCTACCATAAAGCAGTATTTTCGTATTTTCATATTTTCCTGAAACCTGGATCACATAGTGCAAACAATGGTGTTTAATACTCTAAAATGGAGACTAGTATCATCCAAAATGGCTCAGGTAGGTGCTGCTAACCTACAATTTCATGCTGCACAGGGAAGTCAGCGGGAGATAACTTACTGATGTCAAAAACTGTAGCAATAGGACTTACAGTAAGTGAAGCCTGAGGCAATTTTATCAGCCTGCTTTAACAGGCACTAGAATTTCCGTGCTCATTGAGAACTACCTGGTGCATACGGCATCACATTACCCAGAAATCCAAAGGCAAAACTGACCATTGAGAGTTAACATGTATTATTTTTAGTATTTGCTGAATTGCTGAATGGTTTTGAACTAATCCATGAATGTCAGCTTCTCACAGGAGGCTTGTCATTTTGCTAATATGCCTCAATTCATTTCCAAGCTCCAAAATGAATATATCAAGGAACATAATAAACTACAGACTATTTATGCAAAATTTAAGGAGCCCCAGTTCAAATGTTTGCAGTGAGGTGTATTTTTGAACACAATGTGAAAGCACACACTATGAATGACAACAGCTATTCAAGCCTCTATGATTACTCAGCTTTATAAAAGAGCATTGTTTTCTGAATACAGAGAAGAAATTAGCAGGTATAATGAAATCTCCAAGGAAACTATTTATTTATCCTCAGATGAAATGGTTTTAATTTTCTTGGGGGGGGGTCTGTGCATGTGTGGTGGGGCATTTAGAAAGGGGGTCATTTTGAGCACCAAACCAAAAACGAGTGTCTATAGAGTCCTACTAAGGGGGAGGTAAGCCTCAGGACAACAGGACAGGGTACCATGGTATAGATACATAAACACCTGGAGAAAATGATAGCACATGTGTTTTGCTGCATTATTTTAAATCAATTAATATGGTCTGGGAAACTGCTTCACAAATTTCAGCTCAAAAAAAGCTTGACTTAATAAAAAAAATATTAAAAAAAGCATGTCTTAACTACAGTGCCACAGATTCCATGGAATATATATCTGGGAACTTCACATTCTCCTGCCTCTTCTTCCTGTCCACTCTGAGTATCCAAAACCGTGGAGTGGAAACAGAGCGCACTCAATCCTCCACACACTTTACTAAAATTGGACTTGGCTCTTCCACAATGACAGAAGAGGAAAGAGACCCACATGAAAGGCTCTCGATTGTCCAAGTCCAAAGCAGTACTGAACACTGCTCAAGTTATCCAATAGGAGAAAAAAGAATCTGAATGATTGAAAATGTAAAATGGTTATATTAGGCCTGCTCCCTCTCAGGGGTGGCTTTTGAAGAATATGAAATGGACTTTTTCAAGGCTAACGTATTGTTCATATAGCATGATCAAATACTTTGTTCTACTGTTTATAGATTCAGATATAACAAATATATTTTAAAATCAGACATACTCTCTACAGACTACTTTGTCCTACTAGGTAGAAAGAAAAGAATCATTAGAATAATTCTTGCTATTAGAAGCCAGGACCATTAATCCAGGATTTAACCTGCATCTGAATGCCTCACAGAGAACTTAAACTTTTCTTTGCTTCTCTGTAAAATGGATATACCATTTCCTCACAGGGTAGAAACTTGCTTGAAGACTGAAGTTTGTGTTACCAGCATTGGAACCAGTGAAGCTTTGTCCAAAGTCAGTCATATTTACACACACATTTCCTACAGAGTGTCATCAAACCCTTCCCCCATTTTCTTTTTTAAGGAAGATGGAAGCCACTTTGACAAAAAGAGTATGATATTCCAACTTTCTAATATGCAACTACAGAGTACAGACCACATTGGCCATTCAAATAGAAAAGTAAAATGTACCCAATCTGGTCAAGAGATACACTCAGTAAGAGCTGGGCTTGAACAATCCATGTCTCAAGGTAAACATAAAAGTATAATATATTATGCCATGATAATACAGTCGGCTAGTGCTTTAGTGCCACACTGAACGGCTAACTAGAGGCAATAAATATGTGACATTTATTGTTTCTGTAACTAAGCAACATGAACATTTTCTGCACTCATCTTTCTTAACATTACAGGATACATTGCACATCAGACATTTTTAAAACTTCTATTCACAGAAACCAGACATACTTAATGCACAGAAATATATGTTCTATTTAAATGTTTATTATCACATCCCTGCAAATTCTAGGAAAGCAAATGGGGACCAAAAAAAGGGTAAAAAAATTAGCATAATTATGTGGAATTCCACTATGAATTCAACAGCCCATCTGAAGGTCCACTGTAGGCTGAAAACCATCACTGTCCTACCCCCAAACAATGATGTTAAAAGAATGCAAAAAACAAACAAACAAAAACAAACAAAACCAAAAACGAACAACAAATAGCTCACAATTTGGTACAGGAAAGATACCTTAATTACTCTAAGGCAATAAAAAGAGTTGGTAATGATTACATACAGTTCTAGAAACTAATACAGTACTAACAGACTCATAGTAAAAATAATAGGTATACTGTGAATGTTACAGGGCACTGTTCTAAGAAATGTCTTACTTGCTTTTCTTTAGATTCACTATGCAGTACTGGGAAAGTCACCTCAGTTTCATGCATTAGTCCCCTATTTGCAGAATTAATACAGTTGTGAGAGCTGACCTAGGCAAACTGGTCTCTTCTGCTGGAGTTTCAAATGCTGGTCTCTGAACTGTTTGTTTGTTTCTTTTCTCTCCCACTTAGACTGCCTGAATAGACACATCTAAAGAGGATGCCAGAGAATGCCTTTTTATGTTCTAGGTTACTGGCATATCATTTAACATGTTATATTAGCAGAAGTTAGAAAAAAATCAACTTTTTCTTTTTTTAATGACATTGATAATGGGATTATTATGTTTTTCACCCTGCTGTGGACACAAGTCTTTTGAAAATCTCTTCAATAGACTATTTTGTTATTCCTTGTATGTCCTGCTGTCAGCTGCCAGACTGCTAAATGTTTCTGACTGTGGTTGCTATGCTTTCTATTTTTAAGAAATGGGTTCAAGTTCCCCCCCCACCCCCACCCCGCCACCCCTCTCTCTTTTTCTTTTTTTTTTTTTTTTTTTTTTTTTTTGACTTCCCATGGCAAAGACTCATAGAAATTTCTTGGCAACATCTAAATTGCAGAACTTAGGAACAAATTGGTTCCACAGAAGCTCAATCAGCTCCCAAGTAGGAATAAGGCCTTTACCAAGACATAAATCACAAAACAAAACCAAGAGAAATGAGAATCGCCAAAAGGAAATGTATTATTTCAGGCAAAAGCAGCTTTGAATTAATACATTATATAAAGTCTAAGGAAGAAAACAAATGAGATGGTACCTCCTATGACTGTTTGGGAAAAGAAAGGGTACAGGATACTCAGCTGTTGTGCTGGATTTCAGTTTTTTCCTCCCCTTTCTTTCGCAGTGCAACAAGAGTTACCAAAGACTAATTCTGCAGAAAAGTCAGAAACATGCTGGTTTTCCTCTTTCCCCATTAACCATTCCTGCCCAAGATCAAGCACAGGAACCCTTTAGGGATTGCAAGAAAGAGGCACTGTAAAGCAGAAAGCAGTAATTACTGTTGTAGGGTTCAAGCCTCATTTCTTTAGCATAACATTCATTATATGCTAGATTTTTTTTCAATTTTTACCACCTAAAGCTTTAAATCTAGGGTCAGAAAATTAAGAACCAAATTATGGGAAAAGGCAAAAATAATGTAAAAATGAATGTTCTAAGGAACATCTCAACTCAAGTGCATCTGAAAGAAATGTGGCAGAGGTACTTAAAAATTGAGCTACCTTTAATTAGTGTAGGAGTTGTATGGGGAAAAAAAATGGAAGTGGTCACAAAAAGAGAAAAAGAATGAACCTCAAATTAAAGAGAAAAGCTAAAATGGACCCAACACAGAATCCAAGTTTGGGAGGTCAGTGATCTGAAGACAAACTAACAAAAACTTGCTAAAAAAACCCAATCACCAATACATGTAATCCTGAATGTCTACAAATATTTTAACAAATTTTTTTTCCATATTAAACACATTTGAAAACACATATAAAAAACAACTGTAGGCTGCAGAACATCAATTCTGCATATCCTTTGGTGAAATGAGGGGGATTTATTCCACCCCTCACTAGCTTTCCTTCCTTCCTTCAGCCTCTCCCATCAGTGTATCAGTAGTTGCCAACTTATGGCTCTTAGCCTTATTACTTCTCCAGAATAATAAATACCTGACTGGCTTTTTCTTTCCCTTCTCTCCCACTTGTGTAGGTTACTCTCGCATCTAGCTGAATAGCTAGCTCTTGGCTGTGGGTGTTTCTGGCTGCTTTCTGTTTTGGACTCATCTGCTCCATTTCCTGATTCCTGGTTTGAAAGAACCTTCTGTTCCACTGAGGGGAAAATAGCCTTCTAATCCCAGGCTGAAATGCCATGCCTATTGTATGAATTTACAGCCAGCCTCCATATAGATAGCATCCTTCCCTTTCAGCTCTGTTAGCTGACTAACTGTTCAGTGAAGTTGGCTACTGGTTGGCAAGCCATAGAAACTTTCTTTCTCCCATTCTGGGAGCCAGCACAGTACCTAGCTAGGGTGGCAGCTCTCTGTTTCAGTTTGTGATATTAATGTAGTGACAGTTTATACAGTTGTTGGCTAAATTCTGCCCTACTGTGATACATAAATAGTCTCAAAAAAAAAATAATATTCAAATTCCCACCCACTAACTACACTGCTAGCTTTCCTTTTGCTGGTGGAGTGACTGACACATTCCTGGAAGACATCCAAGAAAATTCTTCCCTACCATCACCTGCAATTTCTTATGAATCCTTATAATCCTTTTAAGATATCCTTTTTGTTTTCCAGTACTGCAACTTCAGGAATAGTTCACATCAGCGTTTTGAAACAATCTTTGCCCTCTCAGATACCCGTGACAATTAGAAGCTAAGTTTTCTGTAGTACTTCTGCATGCAAAGTTATTACTGTAATTCCAACACAAGGTACATGGTATCAAGCTGCCATATTTTTCAGAGGCAGCCTTTCCTTCACCATCTCTCAATGATATAGAGAGGTACACCTCAAGGCTGCTGGGCAGTGCGGTCCTTTGCACTCCGTTCTGTGCTTACATTCCTTTTCTAAACAACCTGTATTTCCTGAAATGACAGATAAAAAACAGTACTTGCACAGAGAAGTAAGAGCAAAAGTGGGGCTTTTCCACCTCAAACACTGATTTGTGTAGTGCACAACACGTGTGGCTAAAAGCAATTTATAAATTTTCAAGAAAAGAATTAATTCATGGGATATTTCTAAGGCATCTCTTTTATATTTAAGGCATCTTTAACCACAGCCTACCTATGAGCCATCTTTATGTTACTAAACTTTACTGAGGTTAAAGCTGTCCTCCAAACTAAACTTGATGATAATTAATTTGGATTAGTTCAGCATTATAACGAGAAGGAGCAGGGATGTATTATTTGGTTTTCAAGATGTGTCATCTCATAGTGAAAGAACAAAGCAGAGCATGCATACCTAAGTATGGTGTTTAAAGGGTCTGATTCCGCTGGATGACCTTCAAGCCTGAGACTTTGGTGTCAGCTTAGTGCTAAAGGAATGTCAGATAATAAAATCCTCTTTTGGTTCTGTACTAAGAGGTCCTCAGCCTCAAGCAAAATCAATTCTTTTGACAGATAATCAGTAGAAACATACAATACTACAACAAACTTTTTCTAATAACGTTCAAGAAAAGCAGCTTGCCACATAAAATGAACTACAAACAAGTACCTGTACACAAGCTATTACTGGTTATTGTAATCTAATGCATATGCAAAACTTTTAAAAGTGTACTGTTCTGCAAATATTAGAGGTTTCCTACAATATTTTTGCTTATGTGTGTCTGTCACAATAAATACACCTCACAGTGTTTATTTGGAAAATAGGTATGAAGAGTACTAAATCTTAGTAAAGGGTAGGCAGCGCAATTAAGCATTTCTCACTTCCTCATGCCATCGCGTACATCAATTGAATGTCTCAGCAATGTTCTGACATTTGTTTTCACCTTTAAATGTTTTAGGGTTTGTGTTTTTTTTTTTTTCATTTCAAATAAACACTTCAACTTGAAGCTACCTTTTATATCAAGCATATTTGAAATGTTTTGAAATATTACTTCAGAAAAGTGAGGGGAAAATAAGCTTTTCCTCAGGCAAAAGTGTCAGGCAAAAATGATTTTCTGACTATTTTTGCTAAAATACTTTATTGGCACTACATATATGATGTGCTGAATTATGTATAAATAAAAAAAAATCATAAAGGGTATACATGAAACCTAAAGAATGAATTTAGGCAGCCACATCCATACTACTAACTATTGCTTGTGTTCACCTCAGTACAACTCCATTCAAAAAACCAAAACAAGATTAAGCAGACTTGTACCATGCATTTTCTTTGGGAAAGTTTGCCAAAATTATTTTCAAGATTCTGCTCTCTGTAGTGGGGCCTTAGTCCTACTGAAGCCACTATTTACTGGTTAAAGACTGTGAGAAAGCCTACTATAGAAAGACTGATTCAGAATTAAGTATCAAGCTGGTGATGGTGCCTAATAAAAACTTTAATTCATTAGATGATAACACATAAGAAGGTAAAACTCAATGTGGTATGAGCCTCATGATTACTGTAGCCCACAAAGAAAAGCACTTGACTTTCTGCAGAAAATGAATTCAGAATAGTCTCATTCTAATTAAAAAGCAGATTTGAAGACAATATTTAGTAAGCAGAAAAAAATACTGTGAAAAAATATCTATATAAAGTATTAGTTTTAATATGTACCAATAAATAATACCAGGGCATGATAACAAATCCTACTGTGTGTAACCACGTGATGCCAGCAGAAAACAAAAGGGCACACGCTTTCAGAAAATGTAATGTTAATAATTTACTTTTGTAGAACCTGACCTGCTCATGCTATTTCCATTTATATTTACTTCCATTCTGTAAAGGGTTCTTTATGTGTTACCAGGTGGACATCCACCACTGATACGTGACAGAAATGACTGCTTTACAAAACATGAACATCCCCCCCAGCATCTCCTGAAAGTTTCAACTTAAAAAGAAAAGGAGAATTTTCAAAGCAGAAGCTCTGGGGTTTTTTGTGCCACTTTGTTTTTTAGAACCTTTCAGGGCTGTTACCTGTATGTACAAGTGACAGATTTAGTTCTCAAGCAAAAAAAATGGGGATAGCATTCAAAGAGTGCATGGGGATATTCAGTATGCACAAACATCCATACAAGACTTTGACGCAACGCTCAAGTATTCTTTTGAAAATATGGCCCTCTGACTAGAATCCAGCCAGATTTCTTTAAGAAAAGCAAATGACTGAAAGGATGCATGTAACAATACTACATACTTGCTTAAATTCTCAGAAAAAAAAGTTAAAAATTTAAAAGAAGTTCTAGATTAATCAGATTAAAATTGTTTCCAAATTGAGCTGTAAGAAACTTGTTTAAAAAGGTGTTCCCTTTCTTTCCAGTGAATTGTTTTATTTCTGATTCAAACTTTAAGCTTTCTTTCAAACAGTGCAAGAATATTTAAAAACAAATCAGTACAAATTAAGACGATGAGAGTTCTAAATTGAAAATTTTAAAGTGTCGTCTTTTCTTCTTGAAGTCCATATTGACACAAACAACGTAGCTGACCTTAGAAAAAGCAAAAGTTATAACCAGTTACCCACTGAAGGATATTTTTTACATTCCTCCATCTTTGACCTCTCAGCACAGTCCCCTAGCCGAGTATGGCAACATGCTTTCAAAAGACAAGCTTGGAAACTAAAATTCTTAGCCACCTTTGCTATTAATAATCATTGACTCAACAGAAACAGTGGTCTCATGGTATGATTTTTGCTGTAAGTCAAGCTATTTCTAAGTCTGTCTCACAGGAATGACAAACTTGACAACTTCATGTTTCCTAACAACTTCCTCTAAGCTTATAAGAAAAGGGAGGATGGCATACGGAATGTGATTTATTTAAACTTGGAGTATCTGTTCTTAACCACTGCCTAGCTAAAGTTTGCCATTTACTTCATACCTGAATAAGTGATTGCAAACCACTACCTTTTTCAACTGCATAACTGGCACCACAAATTACATCATACTTTACTACCGCTAAACTGGGACCAATTTACAAAACATCTTAATGTACCAAGTTTTTTGGTTTCTTCCCCCTCCCACCCCCCTTGGGTTTTGTTTGTGGGGTTTTTTTGGTTTGAGTTTTTTTTCGGTTAGGGAAAAGTAACCAAAAATGTGCTCCTGCTCATCTCTGCTATAGTTCTTTAGCTGAAATAACACTGATCAGAAGTTTTCTTACCAGTTTCAGTATATCAGCATTTCAATTCTTGACATTGCTAAGAATGGAATCCCCAACACGGATACCACAGAAGTATTTCTACAAACCTTTAAGGTGTCAGATGTGCTAATCATTTCATTTGCATGTTCACAGGTGAGCCAAAATACTTAGGCTTTTACCCATGCAAGTCACCTCACTGAACTTTCAATATCCTTTATAGCTCTTTGTGCTCTTCATAGACATAATCTTATTATTTGCAACTTTGAAGATATCTGAGCTGTACACATAACTAAAAAAAAAAACAAACCAAATTTGTACAGGCTACAATTCTTACAATCAATAGAGGTCTCAGTTGATATCAACATAAGCATTTATTTTTTTTTGACTAGATACATATGCAGTGCTGCAAATACCTGAAAAAATGACTATGGACTTTTGAATGAAAGAATATGCCCATCTGAACATACCAGAATATTAAGATATTTATAAAATCGACTTATAAACTGTTTTGTGCTTGGTTTTTTAAAAAAAAAAAACACACCCTTTTGATAGCTTCCCAATGTGTTAAATGTATATTAAACATTTTTTATGAAAAACTAGGGAAAATATCAATCGAACCTTCATCTAAACATCTTGAAACAATTGTGAATATGTCAAAGTATAGCTGTATTTTTAGTCTGACAATTAGATGATACCAGGAGTGGCTTAATAGGGACATACAGATTTTTATACTTCTACAAATCTTTGTTAAAATGTTTTAAAGCATATATTTAATCATTACAATCTGAAAAGTAAAGAAGTAATTCTTGTCTCATTATTCCTTTCAAGTTGTCCAGTCAAAACGTAGAAAACATGCACCATCTAGATGGCAAAGAAGAATCTCAGTCCTCAGTAGCTCTTAAGCATATGAAATTGCCTGGGATAAGTCTTGGAAAGAGAACAGTTGTTTTGGTTGTTTTTTTTTCCTTATACAACTGTATTAATTTTATAGCATAAATGCTATATTTTAAGTACCTGGATGTTATAATTCTTGTCTTAAAACCTGTCTAAATTAAGAGAATTGTGGAACGCCATTTCCTAAATAAATATTCAGTTTCAATGTTATGTCCTTAAAGTCTAATATTAGAAAATACTACTTTCTGCTAGAAATATAGTAAGTACTTTTTAATGTTTTTTGAGGGAGGGTTGGGGGGGGCACACACACAAATACCCCTCAAATTCTTAATTTTCACTCCTCTTTTTTTTTTTTTTAAAAAAAAAAACTAAATTACATGCAGGGGTGTGTGGGCACCCAGCTTTAAAATACAATCCTGCAAGCAACCATCGATACTACATTCTTCCCAAAACATGAAGCAGGGAAAAAAAAAAAAAATATCCATTTACTTTCACTATTAGAATCCTGAGAAAAGAAAGAAGTTACAGCTGCTAGAACAAATCATCTATAGCAATAATCACAATTGTAGTTAATCTGTTTTCTACTGCACAAATGAAAACAGCAGATTTCAGCTGCTTTTACCAGATTCAGCTGCTCTGGATCAGATTAGATCCAGAAAAAGGTAGGATAAGGTGTTAGGTGCTAATTGTTAAGTGACATGTACACACAAACACACAAGTAATTTTACTCCTGTGGGCCATCTGCCATCTTGGAAGGATTTTATTTGTTTTTAGAATAGTAATCAATATATTCAGAATAAAGGATTCACTTGAATACATTCCTTAATTCTTCAGGGACAAAGTATATGCTGGTTTACAGGTTTTCAAAGATTGCCTAAATAAAACTAAGAAAAACTTTATCATAATGGTTGTATCAAAAATGTTTCAACTACTGATGTGGAAACAGGCAATAAAGTCTGGGCAAATCTGATTGCTTCATATGCCATACATGGACAAGAGCATTGTTCAAACAGACAACTTTGGTTGAACTTAAACACAAAGTTTACAGCCAGCACAATTCAGTGCTATTTTACAGTAATGAAGTTTTCCGATCAACTCAGTGAAGTTTGTGTGTGTGTCCCTAAAAGCAAACAATCTCAGCTGAAAAAGCACAGAACAGATCAGCTAACTCCTGGAGTTTTTACAGAAACTGAAGTATCATACTACGCTTTGTAAATGAGTACATCTTGTAAGCAAAGGTTGTAAGGACCTGGAAGGTGACATCTAGGGGTTCATACTGGCCAATTTTACCAAACATTTTGGACTCCGATGACGCATTACAGTAATATGCTCTCACAGAACTTTCTGTTGCTATCTGTTAGTGTAACACATCACCAAACAGCTGTCACTAATATGATTTATTACTAGTTAATGTGGAAGACATGCCAGGGACATCGTCCAAATGCTTACTACAGTTTTGTATCAAATGATCTTAAGATTAATATTTCCAGTAAGGGAGAAAGAATCTTGACTAAAGAAATGAAAAATTTAGGCAGCAAACATCTAAACACATATGAACATTGCCCTCAAACAAGGTTTGCAGCCTTATAATATCCAGGACAATGACATTTTGAGAATTTCTGTTCTACAATTCTGAAAGAACAAGACTCATCAACATCATCTTGTCAGGTTCTGGCTACTTGTGTCAGTTAAGTGGCTAGCTCTTGAAATTCAATCTGCATTTTACTATCTTTTTAATTTGCCTTATCTCACACAGAACAAAATATTTCATTTTTTCCAAATATAGTGATTGCCAAAAAATAAGGAAGGATTTTCTTTTCAAACATTTTCTTGGAACAGTTTCCTGTATCTTGCATATTTCCGTTTTAATCCTGATGTTGCTGAGTTGTACTGAATATTTAATTTATGCTAACCTGTCACTTATTTTTTTCCCCCCATCTATATAGGTATGAATATTTATGAATGCAGCCGTGGCTGACCTGCAGCTTGTATCATCTGAAAAACATATGCACACTGGGCACATGGGATGAGAAGGGAGGAAGACTAGAATTTGTTTTTCCATCTTTTGAACACAAAATAAGCACTATGCATAAGAATTGCCTGAATGGCAAGGAACATGCTGTTCCTTATAGTAATTATTTTAAGCATCCCACCTAGAGGCTCAGGAAACTCTCAGTCATTTCCAAGCTCTGCATGGGCACAGTAAAAAGAAAAGGAGGAAAAAGGACATAGCAACAAATAGGCACACACTGATTGATCAACGGTGTTGCTCAAGTCCACATCAAGGGATAAAAAGATCTCCATGAAGTACTTTTAGTTTCTTCCTCTTAGGTATTTCTTGAAAATGGAGAAGAGTAATATATAATCAATAACTCAATACACATCACTTCCAGCCTCCACAGCAGGAGACCTACCATCAGAAGTTTATGAAGACCAAGGGCTATTTGGTATGAAATGAGTGTCCTTCCTGCTGGTATTTTAAAGGGCAAATATTCAGAACATCCTATGTGCTGGAGAGAAATTAATTCTTGAAAAATTCCCCAGCCTCCTTTGATTGGTTCCAGCTTGTGCCTATGCGAAGCACACACAAACCCTTGAAGAAATACTGTTAGCATCTGGGAGACCAAGTGCTTTTTCTGAAGGTCAAGTCCTTTAAGGAAGCACACTCCTAAAGTCTTCTATGTTCATTTCCTTTGGATCATTGCAAGTTGTACATTTTAAACTCACTATTACTACCCAGAACACTTACAAATCTTAGAATGGGAATAAAGGATGAAATTCCAGGTCACAGTGAAATCGCTGGGTCTGTAAACTTCCAGAATTCCCCCCCCCCCCCAACACTCCCCTTGCCAGAACACAAATATCCTACATCTTTCACACTCCCTATTTCCCCCTCTTCTTTGAAACAAAAGTGTAATGAATAATGTATATAAAATACTGTTATGAGATATTGATTTACTAAGTTTTTGATGAACACAAACTCACTATGACCCACTGAGTAAAATATGTGGGATATGTTACAGAACTTCTTTCAGTGAGCAAAAACCTGTAACACATCTCTAAACGATTCACAGAAATGACTTGTAGCAAACCTATTAAGTCCTGTAGCACAACTCTCCAAGAACAGCATGTTTCCCCACAGAATAGCTTTTGCTTCTTTATACAATCTACTCTGAAGTATCTCAGTGAAGACTGAGACAGGGCTTTTACAAATACCTTTGGGAAAGTGCCCCACTACATAATCTATTCTCACTGTCAATCATTTTTTTCCTAATACTCAGCCAATGTGAATTTTCACGTTAGTAATCCCATCACATTACTCCCCTTGTGCTTCTGTGCTTTAGCACTTATACTCTTCAAATATTTATAGTTATTGTTAAGAAAAAACCCGGACGTTTTCCCTCAGCATATCAGTTTCTGTGCTTGAATGCTGTCAGTCTCCCTTGGAACACTGTATTTCTTTGCACATTCCAAATAACCATCGGAGAAATTAATATTTCTTGTTGCTAGAAAAAATAGCCCACACAGAAAACTCCTTTTCCCCTCACATACTTTCCTATGAACAACACCCCCTCTTTTTTTTTTTTTTTTTTTTTAATCTACTGTTACATTATCAAAAAAGGGTTTATGGAACTGAGTTTTCCAGTTAAGGAAAGCAAACAGTTACCAGCCAGATATTTTACAGGGAAAAAACCACCCATATATAATCGTTTTGGGTACCTGGTCCTAACCACAAATGATTACTAACAAACACACTGTATTAACAAAACACAATGTATAATGAAAGTATCTTGGAGGTCAGGTACACTTTGATAATTTTTCCATTCTGATTTCAAAAGCTTCAGAACAGATGTCTTAAAAAGGAAAATAACCTTTCTTTCCCTCTCTCTTTCTTCATTATTGCCTCTTAACTTCATTAGAGGCACAAACTCAGAAAACCATATCCTGCACCTTTCACGCTTCAGAGATCATTGTCTATCACGATACAGTTAGTTCACGACACAAATTTAAATTCCTTTATGATAAACAACATTTTCTCCTCTCCTAGCCTTTCTCCAATTTGCTTTCCATAGAGTTATAGAATAGTCCAGGTTGGAAGGGACCTCAGAAGATCATCTGGTCTAACTTTCATGAGAAAGGGAGCCTACATGGAGATTATGGAGCACCCTGTCCAATCGCGTCTTGAAAACCTGCAGCAATGGGGACCCCACCATGTCCCTCGGGAGGTTGTTCCACTGATTGATTGTTCTCATTGTACAAAATCTCTTCCTTATATGAAAATAAAACGTCTCCTGGTGCAAATTGCACCTGTTGCTCCTTGTCTTCTCCATGTTGCTCCTTGTGAAGAAAGAGCCTCTGTCCTCTTTGTAGCCACCCTTTAAGTACTGGAATACTGTGATGAGGTCCCCCCGAGCCTTCTCTTCTCCAGGGCGAAAAGAACCTGCACTCCCTTCAGTCTTTCCTCATAGGACAAACCCTCTAGCCCTTTTAATCACCTTCACAGCCCTCCTTTGGACCCTCCCCAGTCTTTCCACCTCTTCTTTGAGTTTTGCAGACCAGAACTGGGCACCGTATTCCAGGTGCAGCCTGATGAGCGCTGAGTAGAGCAGGACAATCACTATCTTTCTACTAGTAATACTCTTGTGGATACAGCCCAGGACCTGATTTGCCTTTACTGCTGCAGCAGCACACTACTGACTCATGTTTAGGTTGTTGTCCATCAGGACGCCCATGTCCCTTTCAGCAAGGCTGCTCCCCAGCCACACAGAGCCTAGCCTGTACTGGGCTCTTTGGTTTTGTCGTCCTAGGTTCAGGACTTTACACTTGTCTTTGTTAAACTTCATACTGTTCTCGCTAGCCCAACTCTTCCAGCCTGTCCAGGCGTCTCTGGAAGATGGCTCTCCCTTCTGACATGTCCACGTCACCACCCAGTTCAGTGTCATCAGCAAACTTAGTGAGAATCCTTTCAATCCCATCATCTAGATCATTTATGAAGATGTTGAACAGTGTGGGGCCCAGTATCGATCCCTGGGGGACCTCACTTGTGACAGGCTGCCAACCTGACTAAAAACCGTCGATTACCACCCTCTGAGTGTGCCCTGTTAGCCAATTTCCTACCCATCTCACAGACCACCCATCCAATCTGTCTTGACAGTTTGTCTAGGAGAGGGCTGTGGGAAACAACGTCTAAGGCATTGCAGAAGTCCAGGTAAACAGTATCATCCACTGTTGTGTTGCAGAAGGTGATCAGGTTAGTCAGTTCCTAGGTTTTGCTTAATTTTATTTCTCATCTGCTTTCTGCACGCTCCTACGCGCCTCATTCAGGTTAATATTTCTTTATTAAACTTCTGAGGCATTTGGTAGTCACCCCTGTAAAAAACTGTTGTGAGACTATGTATTTGTGTGCTTCTCCCCCATTCATCGCTCTTGTGTTTGGTTTCATGTTTCAAGTACTTATATCGACAGTCAGTTGAAGAGACTTACGATTCTTGACCTGTGATCTAACTTTGAGTTTGAGCTTCCCCATTAAAGCTGCTTTAAATATTGACCTTTCATATAATTTCCCTTCAGGACGACTGAGGTATTCCAAAGGCTCATCTATTTCTAACCCAAACTCTCCTTTTTAAAACCTGCAGAAAAACACACTGTGCTCTTCATCATTCTAGCAGAGTAAGCTAATGTTCCTTTTGAATTTTAACACTATTTTTTCCCCTGTTCTTTACTCAATGTAGTTATTTTCTGTTCCTCCTGAAACTTATATCTGTAAATTGATCAGTAAATTACATTCCTTACTAACAGGAACCCACTTTTTGATCACTAATGATATAGTTCTCCAATTTTTCCCATTTTCACTTACTTCCTTTCATGTCAGCAAGAAATGGATTCAGGATGTCTCTTCTGGGATCCTCTGCTTTCCATTTAGTGAATCTGACTTCTCTGTAACTTATGAATTTCATTGCTAAGTTGCTGAAAGTGCTACTCAACAGAGATGTATGTAGTTAAAGATCTCCCGTGAGCATCTTTTGATACAGAATATGTTCAGCAGAGACAATTTTTTCAGCACCACTTGAAACATGCCTAATGTTAGTTTGCTTTGTTTGTATTTCTTCACTGGAAAATTATTCAGTTGTTTCCTAGCACTGTAAGTGTTTTTAAGTATCATGCCAACCCATTTACTTGTTCCATTTCCATTTGTCCTATATAAATTATGTTACACTAATCTATACCAATGTCCATTTAAAAAATTACCTCATTAAGGTCATCTGAAACCACTAATGGAGTACTTTCATAGGAAACTTGCTTGCTCTTTCTGGGCATTTTCTGTATGTAGAGCAAAGGTGCTTCATGGCTCAACACTTTTTTCGGAATACTACCATCTTCTCATTTTTACTGTGATAGTGAATGTACATGTCAAGTTATCTGAATTAAGTAACATTTCCTTTACTGTATTTCTTGGCTACTTTAAATACCACTTAACAAGCCACACAGGATTTGAATTCAGGAAGCAAGTAACACACATACTCACAAATTTTCATATTCATGGTATTAATTTATATTAATTTAGTTACTCTGATTATACTGAAAGATCTCAAAGTGCAAAAAAACCCATAATAAATAAATGTGCCATTCAACATAGTCTGACCACAGGTAGCCCAAAGCTGATGGGATTTTTGTTTCAGTCTGAGATTTTTTTGAAGTATTAATCTGTAAGATTTTTCCACAATAAAGTCTTGACATAGCTCCTATTAAGGTCAGTGGGAGTTAGTGGCAATTACATCAGACTATGAATCAGGACTAATTAGATAGAGACCTATATATGAATCAATCTAGAAGACGCAGGTTAAAAAACCACTGAGGTGTAACAGCTGAATTTTGAATATGCATGCTTAAAAGCCAGTAGTTAAAATATTGCATCACGCACCCAAATATTCTACTTTCTTTTTATATTAGTGTTTATCATGTCACTCTTCAGGAAACACAGATGTATTCTGGATAGAAATGGGAGCCTTCTAATTTAAAAGAAACTTAAATAGTCTAAGTAACTCAAAAATCTTGAAGGCTGCTAGTGGATTATCAGCTAAACATTAACATTTGGTAATGCAATCTGCACAGAAGAATATAAAACTCTAAAAACAGGGAGAATGAAGGATGAAAAAAGTTAGAGAAGGTACAGAGAAGATCAGCAAGAGTGACTGAAAGGCTGGAAAACATACTACATAGAAAAATACAAAAGATACAGAACGTTTGATTTAACAATGAGGTGGGCAACTGTCACAGTTCAAAAGTATCTATGTGAAGGGGAAAAACAATGTAGGTAACAGAGGGTCCAAATACAAAGGAAAATAAACTGAAAGTAGATTAATTCAGGTGTGAAGGTATGTACTTATAACAGGGAGGCCATTTAACCACTAGAAATATTTCCTGTGAAATGTGGTAGATTCTATATTGCTTTTTTAAAAAAATCAGTGGAATAGTAAAAACAGTACAGTGGCTACTGTATTTGAGAAAAATTACTTCAACTAAACCCAATGACCTATTTTATACAGGAAGCCACGTTAGATTATCAGTGTTCCCTGGAAACTGTGACAGTTTCGATTAATAGAAGATTACAGAATAGGGACAATCTTAAAGACTATGAGTGTCAAACTTCTAGTTAAATTTAATACAGATATAAATGGGTCAAACATAGCTACAGATGTCACCACACTTGCTTAATGTTAGCTGAATAAATCACTGCTGCCTACTCAAAGCCCCTGCATTCTTCTGCCAATAACAAGATAATCTACTGCTTCATAAGAGCTGTGGCTTCACCCATCCAAGAATTTCATAGTATTTTGCAGCCTGGAATTATCCTTGCATGTGATACACTGTATGTATCAGTAGAAAAGAAGCCATAGAGAATCAAGTGTTACAAAGCCTCAGGTCAGGAAACAGGCTGCATCCAACACTCTGCAAAGGCACACAAAGACTTCACAACTGCCTTGCAAACCAACTTAACGATTACATATGGAAATTTCAGGGACAGTATCCAGATAGTAGGTTTCACATTCCTCATGACCATAATGCCTCCTTAAACATGAGCACCTCGTTTACGTACCACAAAAGAGATAATGCTCCCTCTACTTAATTACTGAGATGCTCTTTGAGTGCATTGTGATGAAGGCAGTTTTGGTTTTGCCCTGTTGAGATCAATGGAAGCTTCTCCATTTTTTGAGTGGTGGCAGGGTCAACCCCAATAAAAAAAATAATCAAGTAATGCATTACAGAAATAATGTAAATAATATAATTGATTCTAATGGAAGGTAGATGGATGATATAAGTCAGGTTACAATTTTTATCGATAAACAATGAATTATTCCTGGGCATATATCCATAGAGACTCTGCTTGTCCTCTGCTAAAGCTCAAAGTCTGCCAGCCAGCAATCAAATTTTCTTGCAAAGGATTCACTCTTGCTAATACTAGATACCAACATTTGCAATATAAAACAACCAGTATCAGTGTGCAAGCTTTCCAGCTTTTTTAAAAATTGCAACAGAAGCCTTCCCTGAAAACCCAACATCCTCCAATTCAGACTTTCTGAAGTCTTCCTGATTCCAGTAGGTGACTCAATTGACTCAATGAAAGCGGGCAACAGTGAAAACTACTCGATGTTAACGTACCCCAGGTTCTGCAAAGGCCTGCATCCTACAGACCAAATGGATAGACTGCTTTCTTGAGAAAATCTGTGGGGTTTTGGGGTTGTTTGGGTTTTTTTCATGGGTGACAATCTATATCCAATAACCTCTTTCACTTTTAAATTGTAAGTGACCATACAAGCACTAATACATGTAGAAACCTTTCATTCTGTAGTATCACAGTCCTCTGGGAGAAAGTGCTGAGCAAGGAACTAAAATGGGACAATCTACTCTCAAATCTGTAGCAAAGTCTGGATTTGTGCACTCACTTTTTCACTACATTAAGTACATCTGTGGAATTACAAAAAATAATTATCATATAAGAGCAAGACTAAAGTTCTGTTGCTACTGTTTTTCATCTGTGTTGAAAAAGCAACCACAATCAATTACAACAAATGGGTAGAGAGAGAAAATAAAACAGCAATTAACCAATAGAGTTGGAGTAGTTCCACTCCCAATAAACCAAAACAGTGGAAAGTGAACAATTGATTTTTGGGGAACATCTACCTAGTCTTGACAGATCTCTCTTTTTCATTCATTTGCAATGATATAGCTCTAACCACCACATACTAAAAACAAATACACATATAATCAGGTATTTTATAACCAGAACCAATATTTTTGTAGCATCACCTTTGGCATATAGCAGCTTGCAGAACTAGTGCCAACAAAAAAACTGCATCAAAGCCTCAATTCTTGCTGGGGCATAAGATAATCTTTTTGAAGATATTCACTCCCTTAGCAAAGCAGCTACCACATTAGGTCCTGCTGCACAGTATCAGAACAAACTTCCAGATTTTCTATAGAGCATGTGCATTCCAGACTTGTGCATAAAGCATCCTGTATTTAAATAAAATCGGTTGTGCCATTACACACAAAACCTGTTAATAATCATAAATACTGAATATTATTTATTTCAGTAGTATTTGTACAGAAATGGCAGTGTTTGTATAAAACTAACTCTGTGACCAAGATCTAAAGATGAAGAGTCATAATAAAAGTCAGGAGGTCTAGTGTTCATATCAAAAGGGTACCAGATTCATGCATTTATTGTGCATTTGGACTATTCCAAATGTGTTCTTTGTAATTTCTATGACAGTAGTACATAGTCTAAACACCTAAAATGAATTCTTCTTAAAAAGGAAATATTAAATTTAAGAATTTTAAATAAAACATTAAAAATAGTAGGGTCATGTTTATAATGATGCTGTACATATACATGGAACTCTTAAGAACCCCTCTGTTAAAGCTGACAAACAGTTTCTACTCTGGTATATTTATTTTTTTTTTATAAGCTCTGACATTTTTCTCAGCGCTTGCTCTTGCTATAAACTTTACAAATTCATCAGAGAAATCCCTGGAAGTAGGCAATTCCTTTGTCTTTGGTCCGTATCTAGCCAGTTATAAAGCATTAACAATTTTGAATTTGGCAGACTGCTAAACTAGTAAATGAATGAATATTCTGCAGGCCTGATTCCATGCCACAGCTGAAAGATCAACAGCAATAGCTTGCAGCAACAATGCCTGTAAGTTACTACTTTTGTAGCAAGAATTCAGGAAGGAAAAGCCAATACCACAAAGCAAAGCCAGCAATGCTGAACTACTTCCCATGCCATATTCTTCCTCACAAAGCCCCAGATTCCTCCTCCTTCCTCCTGCAGGTATTATATGGAACAGGAGCTCCCCAAAACCTGGAGAGTAAGTAGGGAAAAGAATTCAAGGAAAAATGGAAGGATAATGAATAGTCTGTGCAGGCCAAATACACTTCTTAACATATGCTTTTGGTACTCTACAGCAGCAACTTCTCCCATACCACTGACAACAGCCTTCCACTGCTACCAACTCTAAGTCTTTGAACAAACAGCAAGGAATGACTGACTAATGATGCATAATTACAGTAGGTTGTGGAGGGGGATGGGTTGTTATACTTACATAGAACACACTTTTCCTCACTTTTTCCCAAGAAAAAAAAAATCATTAAGAATGTTACATCTAAGACAACAAGCAAAAATGTTACATCAAAAGGTTTAGGTTACCAAAAGAAATACATCTGAATTGGGAAATTCCACATTTACAGTTTCTAAAGTGAACTTTTTGCCATCCAATGCACGAAATAGTCTTTTATGACTATCATATATATAAATATACACATATATATATAAAGACCCTTCATCCACTACACAGATCATATTTACAAAAGAAACAATGGTAAATTTGGCAGTTCTTCACCCTCAAAGGTCTACCTTTCCATCCTCAATAAGCTTTCTGTTAATGGAAGTTATTAGTGACACAGGAAGGGTTTATGGGCCAAATATTAGATGTGCAGCATACAAGACATTTAAAGGCATAATCCCTACTACTCATTTGTGTATCCCATTCGCAGCTTTGGATGGATGTATAACAGCACAGATATTTCTATCTGGAAGGCAGCTCTAATGTAGTCTAGGAAATTTGAATGACTTCTGCCTATGTGAATATAACATCCATCCTACATAATTAGCTACCATTATGCTTTGCATACATATCTAAGGAGAGCCATATGGTCATCAGATGAAGGTGTTATTGACAAAAATGTCACTGTTATGAAAAAGAACTGCCATGCTTTATTCTCTATCTGTAAGAACTTGAACTCTTTAACATCTGTTAATCTTTCAGGACATGTTTGAAAATGTACTCTTCACATAAACTTATGATCAATGAAGAGCAACATCTTTAAAATATGAGACTCTACCTGCTTTCACTGAAATAAACAACTCCATTGATTAGATAAAACTACATCTTTCCCTCTCTTCTAAATAGACATACAGTGAAATCATAACTAGGCACATTTAGAAAAAATTAGTGCCAAAACCTAGGAGTTTTAACAGGAAATAATTCAGATATTCTGTCTGCTGATAAAGCCTTTTTCTTCCCCCCCTCCAACTGAGGAAACTCTTTATGCTACGTGCAACTTTGATTCCAAGAATGTTAAAAAGCAGAATAATGTGACAGAGGCCCCTCTCTTCTTATGTTAACTTAGATCAAGAGTTACCTTCTGAGAGACAGTACAGTTTCACTGACACAAATATAATTTTAATTAGAATTACTATTTGCATTTTAGTATTTATTTATTCTTCATTAGCTACAGATGCAAATGTTATTAAAAAGCTTCAGACTAGATCTTCACTTCTATTCCACTATATATTTAACACTACTGAACTTCTTGTCATTGGATACACCATATCCAATGAAGCACAATATACACTAATTGCCTTCCAATTAACAAAGGTGTTTTTTTCCCTTCATTTTTCACCATGGCAAAGTTAAAATGCTTCCTTTGGAGATACTCAGGTGTAGTACACTAGTTAACCCTGGCAAGTAAATATCGTTGCAAAAGCTAGATACTCTTTATACTACAACTCCATGCTAAAAGTTGCTCAAAACAGCCTGAGATTTCACTCTATTAACTATGGAACAATGTAAAATGCAAATATACCACCATCCCTGAACATTTTAAATAAAACTATCCCAGAGTGATATCTGGTCTATATGCCAAACTACTTAATTAGCAAATTCAAAATTAATGTATCCATCTGTTATAATGTGCAAACCCCAGGTAGCTCTGTGCATTCATTTTCACAATTCAATCCTGTGCCAACTTTCTAATCGGTCTGCTCTGTCCACTATGTTGAATGATGACAATAAACCAAAACCAAAACAGAATATTGAACTCTGTGTCTCAGGATATATGAATTCCTGTATAAACCAATAAAATATTATGCTGGAAGGCTTTTTAAAGGATTAGTAGCATCTGTAGAGTACAAACTAAAACACTTCCATATTTTCTGGTGTTTTACAATGAGTAAGAAAGCATTCAATAGGTAGGTTTTACTATCATCTCCAACGTTACTTTCAGAAAAAAGTACTGCACTGATTGGAAAGAATACTTAAAAAGACCATGATTTTACTACATGAATTTAGGTAACTCTGGGGAAGGAGGGACAGTTCAAATTGATCTTAATTCCTTTTTCTACTTCTTTAAATAAATTATTTGTATTTTTTTCACAGGCACTTTAAGGCTTTGTGAAGTAATTATCAGAGTTTAAATGCATAGAGAAATAAAAGAAATAAAAGCTACTTTATTCATAGCACTCATGTACCTCAAATCAGGAAGCCAGGAATGCCACAGAAAGTAGTTCTCTCAAAAAAAAAAAAAGATTACTGAAATGACTTGGATAAGGAATCCTGCTCTTACTGAAGGACAGAATGAGTTACAATCTTCAGTTCATGGAAAAAAAAAATCACTAATGAGAGCACACCTACACTTATCATGTGTTTTCAAAAAATCTTGTAATTTCACTTGAAATTACAATTTTAATTTTTCTTTTCTTCCTTTTCTTTCATCTTCAGCATGATATCCAGCATAATGATAACAAAAAAGGGAATGAAAAAAGACACAAGCCATGTTCCCGCTGTGTCCTGAAGGTGCCACACTTGACATACACCATTGAAAACCACTGTTTTCTCTCAAATGTTTTTCTTTGTAAAGGGGCCTCCCTACAAAAGATGAATTTTTAGTTCCATACAGATAACTTAAAAAAAAATATAAATCAGCTAATTCGTATACTATCTCTATACCACGCTACTCTTTCCTAAAGAGTGATGTTTCCTTGTAAAATGACATAATTTATATTTTTGCTAGGTTTTAAAAGAATGTGTTTAAAATCTCATATGTGCTTCAAGTTGGTCTGATGTAAACTAAAAATAGCTTTTACTTGCTATGCAGAACAAAATTACCATATTTCAAGTTAGGTGATATTTTGACTAGCAACTTCGTGAAATGCTTCAAGAAAACTGTATTTCAGGTAGCTCTAGTCCAAGTTTTTTCTTAAAAAATACAATTTTCAGACTTGGCACCCATGAGTTACCTCATTCCTCACCCTAAGCTGCATGTTATTAGAGGCATCTGATACAAATTATAGGTGCAGCGGTTCAGCCAAAAAGTGACCATAAGAAGCACTGCATGAATTACATCTAGCAAAATATCAGTGATATCTCAGTGTCACTCTAGCTTTAAAATATTTCAAATCAAAATATTTCAATGGAAAATGTTTCCAGAGCAGAAGCAAATGAACAAATAAATACAAAAAACAAAGAGATAAGGACAATACCACACACAGCAGTAAGAAACCAATACGGAAATACAAGACAAGATAGGTTCATAGGCAGGAAAATCTTCTTGCCAAGTCTTTAGACTATCACACCTATAGCCAAGTGTCAGAAAAAGGAGGAGGGAGAAGAGACAGATATAGCTCAAAAATTAGGAGAAGCAGCAGGATGTGACCAATTGGTTCCACCACCATTTTCAGGACATGTCCCAATCCGGGAGTCCCTTTCACAGTTGGACAGAGGCACAGACTGTAAGACCACCAGTTTTTCTGAATGCCAGCTTTTGAATTCTCAGGTCTTTTGGTTCACACATTCCCAGCATAATAACAGCAAATTACCTCACAGAAAAACAGCTGTAGTTGGGTACCTTGCTACCACTTCCTTCTGTAACCTCACAAATCCACAGATCATGTGGGTAAAGAAGAGCTGCTGCCATGCAAATATACCCCAGGAAGCAAATAGCTATTATAAAATATTAATAGAGAAAGTACTGACAGATTTTTCTCTTGTTTTGAATGAAAGAATGTAACATAGCCAAGCCTTCCTAAGTAAAAAATAAGAATAATACTACAGTACAGGAATCACAGAAAGTAAATTACCAGGAAAGGTTTTTAAGTATTTTCTACTGAAATAGCAGGAGCATATATACGAAACAGTATGATACGTTCAGAAGAATACATACCTGTGCTGTTTAGTCCATTTGAAAATAATAATAATATAAATAGGCAATATTTTTAAACACTTGGACTAAAATTTTGACATGAGCTCTACAGGAATCTGCTATGATTCTAACAGTTGTTCCTGTGACACCTGCAGGAATGTAGTATAATTTAGTATTTGAAAAAAGGTTGCTTTGATCCTGGGAAGTCAGAAAAACCCTCAGATTTGCTTTGTATGTATTTGAGTATTCAACATTTAACAGTAGAAGCCTGAAAGAAACCTTTCACAGCTTAAGGAAAAAAAAATCCACAAAAAACAATCAAAAAGACTCAAAGAGAAACAAAATCCTTCTTTACAATCTGAAAACTTCCTTCAATATTTATTCAATAGGGTTAGAAAGAGAAAATCAGTATAAGAGGAAAAAAAATCAGCTGAAAACCTCTTCAGTTCAAGATTCAAACAGAAATCAGTATCATTACTTCAATATATGGAACCTATCGTCCACAAATGTATTTTTATTCTTCTCCTATAGCACGCTTTCACCCTTTAACACCTTTCAACAGACAATGAAAAAGATGCTATAAACATATTGCTCATTCAGGAAAACGACCCTGTTCTCTACCAATACCAGTTCAGAAGGCTGATGCTCTTACTCTTATTAAATAAAACACCACATCATAAAAAAAAAATCCATCCATTTCAATGGGCGCAATCTAAGCACAACATAGAAGAGTACTAAAGTTCAGACTAAAAGAATCAAAAATGTTGAAACAGTGATCATTTATGAATATCATAGCTGGATCATCTATGAATATCATAGCTGATCCTTGGTTCCAGAATTAGTGGGCAAAAGAAGCAGAAGAAACAAGCTTCAGAAGTTTATTTTACCTTTGGGGTTTTTTTGAGGGTTATAAATTACAGACTCTGAATGCTTTTTCTTAACAGGACTAAACACAAACTGCAGCTGTTACCAACTTTAAATGAATCTACATTACCTACAGTGACCAAAGGAGAATTGAAAAACCATATTAGCAGGGGCCATTACAAAATTGCAACTTGAAGCAAATACAGACCATATGGTTTCAATATATAAAGCTAGATAAAATTTTAAGATATTACCTTTTATGTTCACCTATTGTTTGGAAATGTTCCCACTGAAACGTGCAGTGGGTTTATGAGTGTTCTTGTCTGTTGTCACCACCGCACCCCCTAGTACTGTCTGTATAATTCTGAAGCAACGAACATTTCTTGCACCATCCCACTATTTGGATTTACTAGGCCCATGTCACCTTGCTTGCATTTAATTTGAGGCTCTGTTTATTATTGGCTTTGTAATTCTTTGTTGGGCCATTTATTTGGCAGAAATCCAGTCGTTTTGCTTGGCACGCTTACTCTTCAATAGTAAAAAAGCACAAATAACCAGAGGCAAACGAGGGCATGCAATATTAATATTATTGTTCTAGTTCATAGCAGCACAAACAAAAATAATTCAAGAATAAAAGAGGTTAAGGCATTCATTTAACATGACCGAAGGTGTTGATGCATTCATCCAAAGTGATCTCAGGCCAGCTGAAACTATTTGCAAATTTAGCATAGTGTTGTCTGGGAAAAAGAAATTAGCATTAAAAAATATTTATGCAAAGGTCTTTACTTGGAATAAAGTAAACTATGATTTTGTTTCAAAAATGTGTTTAAATCTCAGTTACTTAGTCATTGTAAAAATAAAACCCCAAGGAAAAAAACTCTGTATTTAAGCTTATTTCAGTATTCAGCCCAGTGGTAGAAGATTTACAAAGTGCCATTTGCATGCCTACTTAAAATCAGTCAGATCAGAGGTTCTCAGCATTTTGCACAACTGATTTCTAATTGAGTGAATATAGAGGTTATATGCAAATCTTAAAGATCCTTTTTATTTCTTCATTCAAGACTGAGATAAGAACTTGACAAATTCTGACTGTATCAGATAGTATATTAGCTGTTCAATTGTGGTCCAAAACTCTTGCAACAGGAGGAATGCAAAGCAGAACAACCTCGTAGTGTTGGCATGAATAAAAATCATATTGTACAGAAATAAATGTCTGACATCTCCATCTTATGTCTCACAAAAAGATGTAAACCAGATGAATGACAGCTAGTACTTTTCCTTCACTAAAACTAAGCAATTTCAAGAAGATTTCCAATCACAGCTACATATTCCAGGCAGGAGCAAAGCATAGTTATATATTAAGAGCTATAGAGACTGAAGTAAGCAAAAATCTGAAGCAAAGTACCATACCATCGTAACAATTGCTGACTTAGAAATATGAGTATAAAGAATCAGTGCAAAGACTAGTTTGCCATTGCCAGCAAAGGGAGCCCAAGACATGTAGTGACTACTTCCTATCCAGCATCCCTTCAGCTTTGTGCTGAACACTGGAAATCCAGGCCAGACTACTTAGAAGTTTTGATGAATAAGTTGATGACAGTGAGCGAATGAATGAAAACTATGGGAGTAGAAGTGTGACCTGATAAAATAATTTACCTAGATATTTTGCTAAAAAAAAATAATAATATAAAAAAAAAAATCACTTCCCCCTCTCAAACACTGCGTAGTTTTGTTTAGATACTTGAACTCCTTGATTGGTTTTGACTACAAGTTAACAAAGCCTAAGGTAAGTCTACAACAGTAGAACTCCAGTGTTTTAAACATAAGCCCAAGGGTTCTTCTAAATTAGCATCTCTGTATTTCACTGAAATGAAACAAATCAAGAAAATTAAAACATGATAAACATCAATTACAATAGAACTTTAACATGCAAAAATCCATGCTCTACTACCAACAAAATATTTTGTGGT
The DNA here is from genome assembly GCF_964188355.1 of Buteo buteo. NCBI lineage: Eukaryota > Metazoa > Chordata > Aves > Accipitriformes > Accipitridae > Buteo > Buteo buteo. Next base: position 3,429,926 of record NC_134182.1, on the reverse strand, counting down.
TTGTATTCAAAGTTTTGATTCAGGCCCTCTTCTCTCAGTTCCGCTGTCTGAAATATGTATTGTTGATAAATAAGTAGATTTCCATAAGCATTCACTGTATTATATAAAGAAATTTGCTATTTATTTATTCATGTTACGCCCCAGGTGCCCTGGACAAGTGGCAAAGACTGAAGGGCTGGAACTTATCATTCTTAAGATCTTTAAAACATGAATTCTATGATTCCTTTTCACTTTTGACACACTCAGTGTTATCATGATTGCAAGGGTCTGATAAAGGGAAAAAGTACAATTCCAGGCTTGGACAATGCTAGCAGGAGACATTAAGTAAATGGAAATTATTGGTAAACAGGAATAGCCTCATAGGAAAAGCTAAAGTTATGAAGGATTTTTGGGGAAAGCAAGCAAAATTAACTGTAATCATCAGAAAAAGCTTTGAAGGCCAAGGTATAAAACTTAACTTATAAAACTTAAACTATAAAACTAACAGTACAAATAAAGATGTTTGAACGTAGCTCTTTGTCTACAAGCAGAGAATTTACAGAACACGTTAGTGTTTAAGGCCATAGCTGTAAATACTATCAATGAATCCAAGAGGCAGCAGGCATTTTCATAGCGCTGGGAGTGGAGAAGGATTAAAGACAACCTGGCTGGGTAGGTCACAGGGGTTAATATAAATTTGAAGTACCACACATTCTTTGAGCTAAGCATTAAATCTCACAACTTACCAAGCCCTTACGTGCTTGTGGTTAATAAAGTTTCTAAGTTGTCAAAGCGCAACATTTCAACGGTCTGCGTACAACAGCTATTTCTTTTTCTCACCAGTATAGACTGCTCCTCCCTACATTGTATTTTAAATAGATACTTTTAAATATTAACCTTAAGTTAATTTAATTACATTAAACCTTTAGTAGGTAGCTTTTTTAAACCTATTCTTGTTATAAAACAAACTGGATCCATGTCCTATTTATTGTTCCATATAAACGTAGAGACTTTAAACATGGGACTCTGACTGATGCTTGTAAGCATGGTGTAATACTGAACAAGAGCATAAAAATCTGGAGCCACAGTTTCCAATCTTCCTGAGCCTCCACAGAATGCCCAATAAGGTGCACTGTGGTATACAGAAATGACTTACATTCATATGTACCTAAAAGACTATCAGAAAGCAGAGATCAAAGATACATAGCTACTTTGATAAATGAAAGACTGACACAGGCCTTTCACAGCTCACCAAACTAGTCATAATGACTGTAAAAGGAAAAATTTTCCCTACTAGCGTTCCTTATTTTTTACTGCACCTTTTCTTGCGAGTTGCCCTTTTTTCAGATAATGGTCATACAATCAAGAAAACTTATTTTAGAAAGCATTCCCCCACAGTTGTCACTTGTTTTTAAACATGTTTATGAATAAAAAAAGTTATAAATTGCCACATAATAACTCATAAAATACAGAATGTTCTTTAGCAAAATAGTATTTCAAAGCATGTTATCAGTCTTTGCATACAAATTGCAAAGGAGGCATAATGCCAAAACATGACCTTTTCAAAAAGGAGATGGATGAACTGAGAAATATATCCTCCTCACTTCCACATTTACTTCATATAGTTTCTTCAGATGAAGTACACACATTTTCCAACTCCAAAATAAACACAATTTAGTGCCTGTTTTCTCACTACAAATTTTATCTTTTTAAAAAAAATTCTGTGCTAGTGTCTACTTTCTCAAAATTATGTTGATATTATGTGAACAAAATCCCCTTGACCTTCAGTAATGAAGTCCGTAGTTGAACAAGTATCTTTACAGAGATGTCTCCATCACAGTGTTAGCAAAACTTTGCATTTTATCTGGTTTTTTTCCCCTTGAACATTGAAATGGTTCCTTACAAATTAACACATCAGCTTCTCTGCTTGTCTTAGCAACACAAGATTTATTAATTTGCTGTCTCTCAATTCTGCTCTCCTGAGTCACTCAGGAGAGGACCCTGAAGCCACAGATGTCTAGGCAAATGTTTGCCAGACATTTCCCACGAGTCAGCTTGCAACAGATACCAAATACTGTGATTTAGGTATCACATCTTTCCAGAGACTACATATTTTTCATATGCAAAACAAATACCTGAGAGTGGAAAGATAACAGAAAAAGTGAGAAACAAAATCTAAAGCTAAAGACTGCACAGAAAAAAGAAGCAAGATTAATAATTAATTGAAAACAAAAAGAAATAGCGTACCAGCAAAAGTAGTACAGATGCAGAAATTGTGATTTTGGAGGCAGATGGAGGAGGTTAGAATTAGAACAGCTGTAGAGAGCTGATGATATCAAATTTGCATTCAAATTCAAGCATGAGTTTTCTTAAGAAGTACAGACTGTTCTCAGAGTGGAAGGCAGACAATAATCATAAAAATCCAAAAAAGTACCAAACTTAAAAAACCCACCAAGTTCTTTAGAAAAAAAATAGACAAAGTTAGAAAATTACAGAAAATAGTGCTTATACTCTTCTTTGAAAACTCACATCTTCACTGATCATTAAATATTACTATAAAAGAAAAAAAGATTCCTCAAGAGAAGTAGTTACATTGAACCTACAGCATTAATGAATAGTTTCAGCCAACAAGAATGGGGAAATTTATATTATTTTGAGGTATTCTACTCAATAGTTTAAAATTTTTTCAATATTTTAGCCTTTCTAGTTAGAAACAAAGCTTCCTAGAATGTCCTGTTCCAGTCAGAACTTTTCACTGTTTTTGAGAAAGCTCCATTTCTGATCAGCTTTAGGCAGTTCTAGTCCACTTTCCAAAAATTGTTTCTTCCATCAAAGAAAAATCCGCTTATTGGCATCAAGAGCCACTCTGGAGGGATCCAGAATAGAGTGTTTCCATACATACATATATAGTGTAACTAAACACAATAGTGACATACAAGTCACTTACATTACACTTACAGTAACTGGGGGGGGGGGGGGGGGGGGGGAGAGAGAGATGTGAATGTTCACTAGCAGAATAGTCACTGTGTCCTGACATAGTCCCAAATACACAAGTTTAGTCCCAGTTAGTACACTCACTATAGAGGCTGTCCTCAATTTACCCACTCCTAAAGGGCTGGTAAAATGGCTTGGAAAGTCAAAGATGTGATGAGAGCCACATCACTTATTTCTCTACCACTGACTGCCTATTAAGACCTATCTTAGTCTTACCAACACAATAAGCCATTTAGACTCAGGCTTTGTCCTCTTAAGATCTGGGGAAGGTCAAATATAGAATATATGTAAAATCTTTGTAATCTGAGTGGTGATAAGCAACTTGAAAAACCAGTTTGGGCTTCAGTTCTGCCCAAGCATTCTAGCTTTCAGCACTTCACTGGGTCAGGAATTAACTTCCCACACAACCAAACACAAGTAATACAAAATTTTGTTTTTAAACTAATACAAATGACACACATAGTAATTAACTTTAAAAACAGCCAATAAGCTGTTAGCCTTCCATAAACAAGATAACCGTGACTCCTGACTTCTTTAAGATTCAAATTATCTAATAAACCTGCCTATACACATTTTAATATTGCCACGTAATACTGGTATCACCTATCACCCTACCAGCAGTCGTGGAACAACACATGTCATAGCTACACTAAACCTACACATACCAAAAATTTGGCAAAGGTTTTACTCACAACCCTTAGTTTAAGTTTAGTTAGCTAGGCAACTTAGTTATCAAGTGACCTTTACAGCAAGTCACGGTAATACTTTTGACATATTTGTTCAATATTCAGTTGATGATGACATCCATTGATCAAAAACCCTTGAAGACACAGCAAGAGAGCTGTTTTATGGCAGCTTTAGAAAATCTCAAACCCTCAGAGCATCACAAATCATTTACAACATGTAATAGGGCGAGAAACACACAGAAGTATTTAAAGGCTACAATAATCTAATTACGTTAAGCTTTTTTTCAGCAGGGATTTGATTCTCTCCTGTTTCCTCCACTTCATCATTCCTTAAACTCAAACTATATTTTGTTCAACTTTAAGGAAGATACTAAAAAGAAGATAACTGGACATCCAAAACCATTACTACAAAATACATTGCTCCTCCCCTTGCAAAAGGATGGGCTAAACATTCTCCCCTTTCACAGAGGGGCTCTCCTCTTCCTTGCTGAAAGTTGCATCTCAAAGGTTTTGGGGAAATAACGTTTAGAACAAGATCATTCAAGTTCTTTACTTGAAAATGCACATGCAGCTTTATGGGACTTGGGATAGGCCTGAAAGGTGTAAGTTTTCTTATCTTTACCTTAATCCTCTCACCAATTCTTACAACGATGCATATGTTGATCTCCTGTGTCTCCAAGGCATAAGGGAGTTTGTACCTTCAAAGTTTAAATTCCTGTATTAAGTATCTATGCAAAGCTTTAATGGAATACTGTTATTTTTAGACTAGGTCTAATTCTCTATATCCAGAAATAAAATGCCCGCTTTCCAACACATTTATTTTTCCACTATCGTTGTTACCTTCTGGTAATGCCAGAAGGCCAAAGTCATAGTGGGGTGTTCTGTAAAGAAGACAGACAATCAATCTCTGCACTAAGGAATTTACAGTCTGTCCCATAAGCTTTTCCTGGGCCAGTGAAGTGACTCTGGCAATGGCATACAAACTATTACATGTAGAATTAGCACCACTCTAGACTTATTTCCAGCCTCAGGCAAAAGACTTACTGCAGACTCTGCAATTCGGCAAACATCACGGCAATGCTTCGTACCATGAGGTCTTGTTACATTGCTGAAGAAACAAAGCCAATCACTTCAGTCTTCCATATTACCTAACTTTCAAAAATTTGTCAGCATGGATCACAGGAAAACGTGGAATTCCTCATAGAAACAGCTATTTTGTTTTGCAATAGGTTTCTGTACAACTGTCCCCAGTGCAGCTAGCATGAAGTAAACACTTAAATTGCATATATTCAGACATCATTAAAACAGCATTTAGCACATAGTTTACAACATGGTTAAGCATAAGCAGTATGCTCCTGACAACGTCAGTGAAAAACAGCAGAAACATTCTTTAAAAATCCTACATCGCTCATCCCAGGAAATGGGTAATTTGAGTTCTGAAATGGTTTGGAATACTGCTTTTCTGCAGGTCTGTTCTATTAAATGGATTACTAGCTCTAAAAAAAAAAAAAAAAGCCAAAGTAATAACCCCCACAGAACAGTTCCAGAACAGCCAAGATGATCTTATTTCAGAGATGATGGTATCAGAAAACTGTCTTGTTGGTCATAGCATATCTAAAAATGAGATCTATTGAAAAGACTCCATAAGACACTCATGTTATCAAATGACACAGTGTTTTCATTTATAGAGAAAACCAGAGTAAGATAGGTCTTAATCATTCATAAATCATCCATGTGGTGACAGACTGGAGTAAAGTAAGGCAAAAAGTTTGGGAAATAAGAAAACCCAGATATTTTGCATATGAAAGTGGCAACAATATTAGACTTTATAGGATTAAAGAAAATTCTTCACAATGCTGGTTGAAAACTACTGTTATTTTTAACATGTTTAAATAAATGAACAGAATTTTATTTAAAAATGTATCAACCACCACATATAAAAAAAAGCCTTGCATACTAGTTACAGACAACAAGAAAGAGGATTGAACTCCAGTGAAATATAAGTTTCAGATTCTGAAATATAATTTGCTCAGGCCTTTTTCTGATGGTATTGCTGCCAGAAGAATGATTTTCCTGGGGAGATCCTTCAGCTTCCCAGACCAAAGTCCTCCAAAAAAAATCCATACACCTGCTCTTCCCATCCACTAGGGCAGATCCTAGCTCTTCAAGCCCAACTACAACTATACATCTTTTACAGCCTCATTACAGCCTCCGAGATCTTAATTCTCCCACCTTTCTACTACATGCTCCAAACTGGCTCATCAACTTCCTGCCCTCTATTTACTGTATCTCTCTCCTCCCTACTGTATGTCCATCTAGTCCTTAATCCCACATTCCCTACTTCACTCCTACTCCAGTGTTCTGAAAGTGAAGTTACAGATACTCCACAGGGCGAGGAAAGGAACAGAATTAACTTCAGGCAGCTCCCAAAACAGTCACAACACTACTGCTGTCACCATAATCTTTGTAGTGATACATCTTACAGCTTTGTTATAGGTGGCACAGTTTGGGAGACTGTAGTCTTGATGGTTGATAACCAAAAAATTTGGTAGTTTTGGTAGAACAGTAGATTGGTTTTGCCTTGGACTTGGAAGCGCTGAGCCCACTGAACTGACACAACCTGTGAATATGCAGTGAAATCAATGCAATTGAGCATTGATTTACTGTACACAGTTGACCAAGCCATCTCAGATTCACACCTCATGTACGTCAGGACCAGTTTGTACATAACATACATTATGTATTCTCAGATATGCATACAAAACTTTCAAGTGGTACCCAGACATATATTTTGCATGGAAAAAATCTGGAGGCAAATCTGGACATATGGGAGATAAAGCTTAACACAACCTGTGACTATCAGTTCTGAGTGCTGTCGAGTAAGTACTGCTTAACAGAAAACTTTTGTCTATGTATCTCAATTAAGAACACATTTTAAAGTGATATGTTAGGGCAGCTCATAGCATGAAAGCAAGTAGCTTAGTGTAAGGTACTAGGAAATTTATTCATGTGATGATGTACACCATACACACTTTTATTCCCAACATAACTATGTCTATACTTGCTGCTGGTTTTGTTGTTTGGGTGTGGTTTTTTTTTTTTGGGGGGGGGGGGGGGGGGGTTGGGTGGTGGTTTTTTGTTGTCTGTCTGTTTTTTTGTTTGCAGGGTTTTTTAATAACATGAATTGTGCTTGTTAAAATATTAGCTTTTTTAGAGTAACACATAGCAATTTAAAATTGGACTTTGAACTTTTTGACATTAGCCTGTAAATATTTTATGCTAGAAGTAACACTAAATATGTGCAAGTTTGCAGGACTGAGGCTTTATTTAGTTTTATTTAGCACTGAGCTGAAAAACAGCTTTTACAGTGAATCTAGTTGGGCATCACTTTCTGAGCATCAAGTAGGCAAGCAGAAGGCCAAAAATAACAATAAAGGGATTCAGTTTGTGGTACATTCTCTTAGCATTCTGTGTACAAGTCTAGTTCCCACAGTGCCATTTTCTTTCACGTTCCTTATGACTACTGAATTCAGTTGACACCTTGCACACAATATTAAAAGATAATTTTAGACCAGCTTTTCATTATCCCACTAATTTAGGAAGGCATGGTTCCTTTGAATTTTCTTCTGTATTTGCAATGAAATCATGTATAGAATACATTTAGTATTTTTAATATAGTAACAAATATTTAAGGTTATTTGAGTGTGGGGAAAAAGGTCAGGGCTGCTCAGTTTGAAGTACCTGAAGGAGCAGTGGGGTTGTTCCAACAACTGACAGAATTTTGAAAGTATAACGAACAATTTGAACAACATGTTGGGATTTGAATCTTAAATACACTTTATTCTTGGAAGCAATTAAAAACAAAATTTGAATTAAAAAAAGAAAGGAAAAAAGCAGGACACCTAAAAACACAGACAGGGTGAAATAATTCCCTACTAGGAGAAATCCATAGGACACTTTTTGAAAGCAGGCCTACAGAATGAGTAAACTAAGTTTGAAGTCTAAGAGAAATTAAGGACAGGACAAGAAGAGTGCTTGAGGGAAGGGGGAGAAATTGTTTTGGTTTTGTAAATTTATATAGTGAAAAAACTGTCAAAATCTAAAACCAGGTTATTTGAAATCTGAGAATTCATTATCTTTATGAAGTTGCAGTTCATTCTTTTATTCTGCATTCTCAGTTGTCTTGCATTCCTGAGCAACTATGTAGAAGAGACTTTACTAAAAACTCTTCTTTGAAATTGTACTTTGTAAACCTTTACCCTCCTACCTATTTAGATTTATTGTATAATTTAGCACAAGCAATTTTAACTCAAAATAATTTAGATGAAGTCAAGGAAAGCAAATCCACAAGTTTTTCTAAATGCAAAATCAGCAGCTTTATAGCACAAGTTGTTGTCAGAAAGGAAGGTCATGAAAGTTCCAGCTTCAACATTATCTCAGCTATCAGACAAATATATTCTAAAAAAAAAAAAAAAAACAGAAACAGCAAACAAAGTGTAGTGCAAGCACATTAGCATCAGCGTTCAAACCTTAGCCTGTTATATTTAGACATTTGTGGGTTTTAGTTAGAGTAGATATGGCATTAATATTAAGGCTCCTAAGGTTTTCATTATAATCCTTTAACCACGTTCTAAACCTTGAAAACAAACATCAACCACTGAAGCTGAATACTTTCTGAAAGTTGGCTCAGTAAAGACAAAGCCTGCAATGAAGAGGATAATGGAAACAGTTTGGCAACATTCAACTTAAAGCAATTAAGAAAAGTTTAACAACTGCAGCTATTCCATGATTTAAAAGAACTTGATTTTTAACAGCAATCTAAGCATAGGAACCCTAAGCGTAGGATCCAAAAGGGACCTTTTCCCATCTGCGTGAAAGATTCACCTGTCCGACCAATCTAAGAATTCCCGAAGCAGTATAATAAACTCACTACTACTCCTGCATAATCTAAGTGTACCACATGCTTCAAAGTCCAGTGTGAACTAGCTGCTCAGAACTGAATATCCAAAAGAGAAGCATAGTGTCCTTCACAGCCCTGCTTTATTACAAGATGTTAGTAACTGACTTTTCTGTCAGTACCCATTAGTGATAATGTACCACAACTGTCAAAAAATTATAGCCAAGTCAGCAGTGATCCTTCAGTATATTCATGGACTTCCTGAATTTATAGTAGGCAGATTTTTTCAAACACCACTTTCATGTAATGAAAAATGAATATTCAGGTCAAGCAAGATGACTAATACATTTGTATTGTATTTGCCATTTGTTTAGAAAGAATCAGGAGTAATTTTCAATTCTATGTGTATATGAACTTCAATTCATTTACACTAACAACTATATGAAAGTAATATTTAAGGCACTGTTGTTATGTTTCTTTCAGCTGAATTTGAAAGGTAGAGAGCACCTCCAACCATTAGTTACAGACATCAAAAGAATTTCAATTGGTTAAAGAAAAAGCAGCTGCAGTAGCAACTCCTGGATGTTGCATACTGACAATAATAGTAATAACGTTAAGTATTTCTGCAAACTTCAATGAACACTGGATCAAGCCCAATGTTACACTTTATCAAAATCTTTCATCTTCATTATTAGATGTCTAAAATACATTAAAAGTATCACAAGTGTACTGAAGATTACCAGTGTCCTCCAACTAAGGAATTAAGATGTTGATTTGAAAGACGATTGCAAATTTACTGGAAATTTTGTAATATTTTATAGTTTTACCCACTCAATAACCATGGGATGAAGAACAAACCATACATTGTGTCATATATATAAATAGTGGGAAAACTGTTCCCACTCACATGTTACCCTAACCACAAAACTTTGGTCAACAGCTTTAAATGACTGTGTGCCATGGTT